>NC_137717.1:3013000-5611000 GCF_964034855.1 Anser brachyrhynchus
CTGGAGGATGGAAACGGTCCTCGGGGTAAGGGTGGAAAAACCATGGCCATATACCAAAGCCACAGGCTGTGGCAGTAGCTGCACTAGGAAGGCTCTCAGTCCGAAATGTGCCCTTTCCTTTCCTCCAAGGAAGGCAGACAGGGAGCTCTGGGGGAATCTGGGACTCCCACGATGAGCAGGGTAACTCCCTCCCGTGCTGTCTCTTGAAGCGATGTAAATTTTGCAGATGAGGTGAAATGAAAGGGAAAAGATATCAAATGTAGTCAAAGCAAAAAAAAAAAAAAAAAAAAGGCAGAGGGTGCTTGTTGTTCTTCCTGTATTTCCTAATGAACACACACAAGTAGAGCTGCAGGAAACAAAGAGGATGTGTCCTCACCCGTCGTTTCCTGGCCAGAACATCAGCCAGCACTGAACAAACGGCAGCCCCCAGCAAGAGCCGTCCCCAGCAGGTGCAGGAGTCGAGGTGTTGTCGAGGCGTTCATTCCCACGTGCTGCTGGACACCTCGGAGGCACACCCCCTTCATTTCTTGCCTTGTTGCCGTGCTTACTTTCGACACATCGATTTGGACTGCAAACCCCGGGACTACGACCTGCAGCAGGGTTTGGAGGGGGATGCGAGGCGCACAGAGGTGGCGGCAGCTGCTCCTTAGAGGCGCCGGAGGCAGGGAGCTGCAAGCCCAGGGGAGCACCTGCAGGTCCCATCTTCTCTGCGGCAGAAAAAGGGGATGAAATTTTAATCAGACCTTCCCACAGATTTTGTGGAGCTGGAAGTGAGGGCCTCAGCTTGCTGCTCCACCTACACCTGCATCCACCTTATATGCACCATCTTACATACACCATCTGCAGACCCGGCTCAGAGCATTGCAGGGTCTGGCTTTCCCCAGGATTTCAAGCCACCTGATTTACTCCCCTTTCTATCAAGAGACCTGCTCGGTCTCTAATTTATATCTTTTAATCAGGGGACCAAAGTGTGGGAGAGCTCAAGGGAAACATGTCCCTTTTTAAACAAAGTTATTGCTTTAATAAGCATGGGAAGGAGGCAGTAACGGACTAGGGCGCTTCCCCTGCTTAAAAAATTAGTAATTAAGCCCTGCTCTTAATTTAAGGGAAGACTGGTCCTAGGGAACAGAAACTTGCTCTTTGGCGAGGTGATAGCAGCAGTGGTGTGAAGGTGGGGACGTGCAGAGGTCCCTTGCCACTGGGGGGACTTCGTCCCACAGAGGGCACGGCTTTCCCTCTGCCCACAGCAAGCCCCAGTCCCGGGAGCCCCGGAGGTTTTGTCCTAGCCCAAGCCGGCCTTCACCATGGCAGCGAGGGCACAGGGAGCACTTAGACATCATTAGTTAATTAATTAGCCACTACGCAAAGTGTAACCGCGAGCTGCAGAATTAAGGCGGGAGCTCTAAGCTGCTACACAGCAGAGCTTCTTCAAGAAGCGACGCATTGTTATTTCATTATTATTATTATTATGGCCTTGTTTCCAGCGGTATTTTGGTAAAAATCTGCAACGATCTTGAGTGCTGCAGTGGGAATTCAGGAGTGCCGTGCGGGAGCAGCGCATCCTGCTGGGATGCTTCTCCCGGGGTCCTGGGAACGCTGCCGGCACCTTGCTGAGCCCCGTATCTGTGTGAGCACCCCAACCCCGAAAGCAGGCTGCCCTCTTACAGCAGCAGCGAGTTGTCTTCCCTCCCTCCTGCCTCCTTTCTTCCAAGCAGAAGTCAGTTCACAGAGCGAGGTGACTGTGAGCAGTAAGAACACGAGCTGTCAGCTTCGCCCAGCAGGAAGACGGCCGGTGTGTGACCCAGGTGGGATTTCCTCCCCGAGCAATTTAACACGCCGTCCCCCGGCTGCCGTCATTTGGGAGAGGTGAGGTGTAGCCTCGCTGGCTGCCTCCCTCCCATCAGAGGGAATAGCTCCGTGCACAGCAGAGATTTGGGGTGGGACAGGCGCTGCTTTATTCATCGTGTTCTTTTAGCGGGGCAGGAGGGCACGCCAGAGGCATTTGTGCTACCAAAGGCTGCCAAGGATGTATCTCAAATGCACCGAGCACCCCGTGTGGACCAAGGGCTGATGAAGAAGGCCCTGCAGTTCCTGCAGTAAGCACCTCATCAAAGAAAACGTTGGACACAGCTAACCGGTTTTCTTAATAACAATATAATGTTACAGTGCAAAGCCACTGCTTGAAAGTAATCGGGGCGTTCGGCTAATCCTGTTCTATTCACCGTAATTTAATTTGAAAACAACTTTAAAGCTTCATTTGCTCCGTGTTTCCCTTCGGTCCATGCACCCTTACAGGAAGGAGCATCGAGCTGTGCCCACCAGGCTTTGTCCCCGTGGACCCACAGCAGCTGGGGACCGCAGGCCGAAGCATCCTCACCAGGGAGGAGAATCCAAGAGGGAGAATTCAGCCTGTGAATTCAGTTGGTGCCACCCTGTGCGGCCCCTGGGACGAGGGTTTTGGGGTGCCCACAGACAGCGATTGAAGGTCGGAGGAGCCACAGCTCCTGCACACTCACACGGGTGGTATTTTAGCAGGACCTGCAGGGCTCCCGGCCGTGCCGCGGGGCCGTGGTGGCAGCTGGCAGCGGTGGGACGCCGAGAGCTGGCCAGGGTCCAGGCAGGCAGCTCGCAGAGAGGGCTCCGGTCGCTGCCGTTTGCCTTTCTGCCATGATTTATTGCTCCGTCTGCTCCCAGCTGGAACGGGAGGCAGGGCTTTGGGAAAGGGGTTGCGGCACAGTCCAAGCATAACCTTGGGGGATTTCGGAGTTGCCTTTTTATTTTCCTTCTTGCTCTTACTGGAAGAAGTTCCAGAGTGAAATATAAAACGCAGTGGGAAGCCCTTCAGAGCTTGGTTTTCTCAAACGCCGCGCTGTAACTTGGGGGAGCAACAGTGACTTGCAAAATGCAATTGCCGTGATGAATCTGAAGGGCGAGGTGCGCTGAGATGTTGGTTTCTGGGCTTTAGGCTGATTTACGGTGTACTCAGAGCAGCTGTCCTGCTCCTTCACTGCCGTCCTTCTCTCTTGCACACACACAGATAAATGTTCTGCAGATCCCCGCTTCTAGTGCTCGATTCTAAGTTGTGCTGCAAGTTGCTGCCAGAAGATACACGCTCCCCTCTCCCATCCATGAGGCACATGGCCTCCCCGCTCTCTCAGGTTTTTTTTCTCCACGAGCATGTTTCTTCAGCATCCCCAGCCTGCAGATCCGCAGGCTGCTGCCTTTAGGGCTTCTTCCTTGCTGGGACAGGAGGAGGAGGGAGGTATTCTGTCCGCTCTCAGCACTTGCGGCTGCTTTCTGATGGTGCCCGTGCCCTAACTTTGATCTAGGTAATGACTCCGAGCTCTCGTTAAAGCACCATTTCGTGTCGTGCCTTTCATGCTTCCTTGTCATCTTGTTTATTCTGCCGCACCCTTTGAAGTGACGAAGCCGTACGTGCTGCACATCGCAGCGGGCTCCGATTCTGGGCATCATCATCATTATGTTTAAGAAGGAGTTTGCAGAGCAGCAGCAAGGCTGCCCCAGCACGAAGGAGCCCCCACAAGGACGGGGCAGCGGCAGGAGCCGGGGCGGGGGGACGGGGGGTGCTTGCTGAGCCCCACCGGTGACAGCGGGGCCTCAGGTGGCACTCAGGCTGCGGTGCTCGGTGTGGCACAGGGACTGATCTCCAGCAGAGCCATTGCTTGGTGTCCGCACTTTTAAAAAGCAGTAACAACAGCTGCTTGAGCACAGTCCCGGTGATGCTGCCACCACTCGTTTTCCCTGTTAGCTAATGAAGTCATCAGGTCGCGAGCAGCGGCCTCGTCTCAGGCCATAGGAGTGTGACTGTCCTTTTATTCTGCCTTTCAGCTTCTTGCCCCTCTGTGCACGTATAAAGGAGTAATTCTGTGTCATACCTTGCTTGGCAGCACGTCAGAAGCCCGTGCCAGGCAAAGTGGGAAGTGTGGCTGAAGAATTCCCTTTACGCTTTCACTTGTAATTAAAATAATCTCGGTGTTCACCAGGTCGTTCTGCATTTGCCCATGAAAATGCTCCTTGGGCAGAAATCTCACACCTAGCTTTGCCCACCTGGACTGAATCTCCCAGGGCCTGGACACGAGGTCTGGTTTTTCCCTGAGCGGCTGCAGCTCTGCAGTCGAACAGGAGCTGGAAACACGAGGCCAGCATCCCACCAGGCGTGCACAGCAAGGAGACAAAGGTAGCAGGAAAGGTTTTTTCCAAGGGAAGTTAGTCTGAATGCTTTTTTCTCATTCCTGACCATTTGCAGGTGAAACAAAGCCTTTCTTCTCGACGTTCACGTGCTTGGGATTCTTCCTAGGAGTGCTGTGAGCCCTTCCGTCTCAGACAGCGCTGCCCTGCACTGGAAATTCTGGTGATCTGACCTGGAGATGGGTGCTGTAAAACATCCCACCGATACCCGGTGATTCCTGCCGTGGTGTTTTGCTGCGGGGCCTTTGCACCACGTATATATCAGTCCTGCTTTCTGCAGCTTAATGAATCCGGGCCTTTAGGGAGAATTAGCAGTGTATTAACACTGCATCTGAAAAATTAAAGGAATAGTCAAGCAAATTTCTTTTTATTGACTTTTAGCGAGCCATTTAATCCAAACATCTCGTTAACTGCAATATAACTATACTATATAATGGGTTTTGCAATAAGAACAATTAGCTTCGCAATTAGCATAAGAGTGAGCGCTCTGCAACTGCCTGCAATTGGCAACGGGCCTATTAAAAATGTGTCCTGTAGAGGAAAAATAATAGCATTTCAGATGGGTAGATTGAAACCATTTGACTTTAAGCACCAATAATATTTCTTCTATTGATCCGGTGTCCCGGATGATCTAGGAGCGAGGAGGGAAGGTTAGCTGCTCACGGCAAACTTATTGCTCCTCTGTCATTGGCATGGCATCAATCAGAGTGATTTGCAGGGTAAACCACGGAGTCCTGCGGTAATTAGCCCGTCCCATTAATACTCGGGCTGCTTGATCACCCTCACTGGGTAGTGATGGAGCTGCAGGGTCCCCAGGGCTGCGGGTGGCTCAGCCTCCGGCGGGCACACGCCTGTGTGGGCTGCACATCTGACGGCAGAGGTGGAGATTTCTGCTCTTGGGATTTTCCCTGTCAAAAGTCTGAATGTCCCTGTGCCACCTCTGGAACCCCTTCCCAGAAAAATGTTTGTCCGGGGGGGTGCTGAAGCTCACGAGGAAATTGTGATCCATCACCTGTGCGACAATCACCGGCCTCTCCTCGGAGCGTCTCTTGCTTACAAAACCGAGGACAACAGGCTTTGACATAGGCTAGTGAATAAATAATAAGCATCAGAAATGTCAG
Organism: Anser brachyrhynchus; assembly: GCF_964034855.1. Lineage (NCBI taxonomy): Eukaryota > Metazoa > Chordata > Aves > Anseriformes > Anatidae > Anser > Anser brachyrhynchus. The sequence goes on from NC_137717.1 coordinate 3,018,331, forward strand.
CAGGCAGGTTTTACTTAAATCTCCGAGCCAACAACGCTAACTTAAACTTCATGATGCACCATTACAGCCTCTCGGAGCATCCTGCCTGCCAAACAACATGCTCCGTGAAAACCGATATCATCTGCCTGTTATCTCCAGCACAGCCTCGTCGGGGTGCTTTATTGATTTTCTGCACAATCACAGGAAAAAGTCTTTTCTTTTTTTTCCCTCTTGTGTCTTTTATGATTCTGGAGGATTTGTTTCCGCTCATCTGTCATTTTTCACCCACTCATATCTCAGCTGTTTTATAATGGTAAAAGAAAAAAACACAAAGCACTGTTGATTTGCTCAGCCACGTTAACAGACAAAAAGCTGAGGAGCAGAGGTGGCGATCGCCACCAGCAGCCACGGGGACGGACAGACAGACAGCCAGGAGCGGGAGCTTCGCTGCCAGAAAGAAAACCGACCATTTTTCCAATTCCCAGAAACCACAAGAAGAAATATTTTCCAACAACTCTCTGAAAGCTATCAAACCCCACTTTTTTTCACTTCTCTATGCCCCCCGCTCACGGCCCACCATTTATTAATTATTGCAGCTCCTCGGTGGCAATTAACAGCGCCCCTGTTCTCAAGAGGGAAAACACAGGAGCAAAAACCAGCTCTGGCGTTTTCACCACCAATGTGATCGCAAAGAGAGCGTTCCAGCCACTGATACAAATAATTCCTGCCTGGCAGTCGGCTGTTGGCCTATCGCAGGGCCTGAGCCCAAGTCCCTTTGGGCCACACGAACGACCTCCCAGCTTTGTAACGCTGGCCCGGTGGCCGGGTGCCTCTCACAGGTCACCCACAGATGTCTTGATCCCCCGTGTGAACACCCAGGTGCTCACCCAGTGACTTTCCAACTCATTAAAGTCCCCATTAAATCGGCTGCCCCCCACCTCGTGGGCCAAGCAACCCCAAAGATCAGCCTGGCTGCTGCAGAGCTGGTCCCAGTGCCTTGGGAGCAGCACCCCCGACACCAAACGGCTGAGCCAGAGGGGAAATCAAAGAAAAACCAGCGGTGCTGATGTCCTCAGAGAGCTCAGAGCTGCCACCCGGCCTCATTGCCTCATGGCTGGGTTTGTGCATGCCTCCAAAACGTCACAGCGATGGCACAGCATCTTGCAGCCCAGGAATAATTGCGACGTGAGCTGGAGCCAAGGGCTGAGCCGCCCCGCTGCCCTCTTTCCTCTCCAACAGGCTAAATCGCCAGCAATAATCTGAAGTCAGCTTGGTAAGACAACTGGGGAGATTCCCTCCTGATGAATGCCTGTCTGCCTTTAGTTTGTTGCATGACGATGAGACTTAACGGAACGGTTTGGCCTTTGGAAAAGAGTCCTCTTAAGACACTTGAATTTCTGAACTTCCGTATCATTTACTCCGTGATCTTCCAGGGGCTCTGTTGTAACCCCCAGCATCTTCAGTGCAGGATTTTCTGCACCCTTCACATTTTCTAACATAGCTGGCTGAGCATTTTACATTTAGGAAGCCTACCTGTGCCGTGGTGTGGTTTAGGTGCGTTGAAATGTCACTCGCCATATGCTGCCGATATTATTACAAACGGGCTCTGCTAAAGAGCTTTGCTCGCGGTTCCGTAGAGCAATCCTCTGCCCTTCACAGAGTGCCAAACCAGCCCCTCCTTTAAATGCCAGGATTAATCCTGTCCTTGCCCAGCACAGCACCTGCCTAATTTTCAGCATCGGAGCCCATCCTGCTGGACACCAAGTGGCAGATTCAGGGGGGCTGTAGCGGATTTGTGCTGGGCTTGTGACAGCCACCAGCGTCTCCTGGCGATGCTGGGATTTTGGAGACCAGGGCTGGGACCTGCCGGGGCTTGAAGGAAGGTACTTGTTTGTCACCTGGTGTGACAGTGTCCCACGCTGGAGCACCGAGGCAGTACTGGCGTGCAGCTAAACAACTCCGTCAGCATGCCAAGCACCTCAGTGCTGCCTGCTTCTGCAGGGGACGTGGAGTGTGATCCCAGGTCCCAAAACAGGGCTGGCGTCTTCGGCTCTTCCCTCGCAACTTTGCTGCAACTTTGCTTTAAAGAAGGCAAGGATACAGAGGGGAAAAAAATCTCTCTGCATTTCTGAGAGTTATGAAATAATTATGCCGTGTTTCCCTTCATCACTGCTAATCGCAAGAGCAAGCTCTCACAAAGAATTAGCGTGCACCAAACCTCTCATAAATCTCTGAAGCCACAGATGAGAGATCGCAGAGCTGGAGCTTATGAGTTTTTAAGTTCAATTCATTACCTCAAATTAGCATCAAACTGCACAGCCTTGTAAGCAGAGCTCCCGCTTACCAACCCCCCCCGACCCGAGCAGTTAGCTGTTCGCAGCTGAGCGCGGCGTTAGTCAGAGCAGGCGTGGAGAAGAGCAAAGCTAGAGAGGAGCAGCTCATATTGGATGGCGTTCAAAAAACTTTCTTCTCTCCTGCTAGGATGTGTCACTGCTTTATTAGGCAAAATGGATTTTAGCATTGATTTTCCATCCCCTCTGGAAAGACTTTTCGCTCTGGTGCTCTGTTTAGGCTGAGTTTAGCAGCCCATGCATGAGACACAGCGGGCGCATGCCCCGTGCAGCCGCCTGAGCCATGCAGGGGGACCCGGAGAGGGGCAGGGGGCACGGGGCCATCCCTGCTTTCCTCCCTGGGAAACTTCACCTCAGATGCGCAGGGCAAGGCACGCCATCAGCACATGCCACAGTGCCCACCAGGGTCTCCTCAGGCTCTGGGTGTCCCCCAGCAGCAGGTGATGCTGCAGCTGCAGTGCAGCCCGTCACAAGGCTGGGTGTAACTCGGCTCCTGCTCAGGCAGGAGCAGACTCCCCAGGGAAGAGAATCGGAGCAGGAAGGCTCCTGGATCCCGTCCCTGCCTTGAGCAGCTTGTCTTCCTCCTAGTACGTCCCTGCGGGTTCCCATGCTGCTGCACACTGAGCACACAACAGCTCCCCAGCCCAGGCACGCTGCAGAGCACCCTTCGGTCCAGCACAGCCGTGCAGTGTAAGGCAGGTGGCGAGGGAGGAAGGAAACCCGCTTTTAAACTTCAGTGGTGCGTGTTAATATTTCCTCGATAGGAGCAGAAACAGGGCAGGCAGGTGCTGGATATTATTATTTGGACCTATCAAGAGAAAAAGTCTCTTGCAACCTGAAGAGGTTAGAGGAAGGAGCTGCGGGCAGGGATGGTGGCTTCAGCTGCCCTGCTCCTGGGGGAAAACGTGTGAATAAATTACTGTGACTCCTAGAACAGTGGCAACTTCAGAAATAATATCTGAAACTGATGAAGCCCGTCTTCTGGTGAGCTCCACTTCCAGTGCTTTGCTTCACTGTAGGAAATGGATAAATGCACAAGCTGGTGCTGGAGCATCTTTCAAGGTACCTTTCTCCCCACACACACACAGTTTCAATGGAGTCTGCTGGAGCCCCCTTGTAGGAGCAGGGTCCCTCCAGCCCTTTTCCAGCCCTGGGCACCGCTGCCCCCCTGTGCGGAGTGGCTGTCTGCAGAGGCACTCATCGCTCAACACACCATCTAGATTTATTTATACTTGCACGATGGAGGGAAATGGCTTTGCTGCCAGGATCAATCCTTCAATCTAATGCCTCTCACTCCATTGTAACTGTATTTCATGACCTTCTCAGGGACTTTTCGGTTTTTCACTTGAAGGAACAAGAGCTGCAGAGAAAGGGAGGCACAAGTAAAGGAAACAGCTCCTTGGTTTCCATTCAGTGCAGAATGACCTGGGCAGAAAAGGAAAACTCCTGAGCTGTGAGAAGCAGCTCAGATCTTTGCTGCACCCAGCGATGCTCTGTGCTAGGCTTTGTATTTTCTTTATGCAGAGGTCACCTCCTTGAGCACCTGCTGCTGCTCATGAAACACTCCTGCCAACACATCGTCCTCGATTCTGCTCCTGCCACCTTCTCCTGGGGATTTGTCACCGGCAGAGGGAGACCCTCAGGGTGCAGGGGGGCTGGGCAGAGGATCCTGTGGCTGCAGCAGGCAGGGATGCTGCTGCTCTCCGCCTCCCCTTGCTCTGGGGTGCTGCACTCAGCCTGAACCAAATGCCAAGCGGGCTGGGGGCTGCCCAGCCCCTCCTCGGAGCATTCCATCAAGTGATGCTCCAGTGAGCCAGAAACTGAGCTGTAAAAGCCATTAGATCTCAGCGACGACACCACCAACCTCATTGCTCTCAGCCCACAAGACAGTGCTGTCTCCCAGGACAGAGACCTGGGGCTTCCTCTCTCCCAACCTTGTTTTCATCCATTTTTCATCGCCCTGACAGCGCTGGGATGCAGAGAGCATCGCGGCCCTCCTAGGGGCATTGCTGGCGTGGCATTTTCTCCTCCTGGTTTTTAAATAATAAAATCTTTCTGAGTGGCGTGGCTGGGCAGAACAAAAAAGATATTCATTTAAAGTCTCACCAGATGGCCTGGGGCATCAGTTTGGGGCTGAGGCGCAGAGGCTGCATTTTGCAGAAATGCTGCGTGCATGGGCAGAAAAACGTGGGTGCAGCTCTGCTTCTGCAAGCACCGAGAACAACCGCTCGGCACAGACCTGAAATGGAAATTATGCCTTTTCAATGCCGGGAAGAAGAGACGGCATCCTGCTGAGGCGGGAGTCACACAGGGCAGCAGACAGGTACGGCTGGGGGTAATCACCCGTCTGCCGCGCTGCTGCGAGCGTGAGACCGAGCAGTGCGCAGAATCCCCGAGAGAATTAACCATTCCCCTGGAAACATCCCCAGGGAACACCCCAGCAACTGAAGCTCATGGGGCTCATGAAGTCCCGGGGCAGAAGCCGGCCTCTAAGTGGGCAATACTTGCAGTAAAATCCTGGTCCCTGTGACACAGGTCCCTGTGGATACAGGGGGACCCGGGACCAGACCTCTGCCCCATGCTCTGTCCCTCCACAGAGGGCCCCAAGGCACTTGTCCCCTACAGCAGCAGCACACTAACAGCCCATTAATTATGCAGTTTAATTAGATAACGAATATTCATATTTCCACCATGACTCCGCTGTTCATGCCGTATTTAGCTCCTCGTGCTGCGGTGACGCAGCCTTTCCCCGTTCGCTCGCTCCTAATGAACAACCACTTAGAATTTTAAAAAGTGGAGGATATCTTTCTGAGTTAATTAGCTTGAAATTAGCTTAATCACAGCTCATTTAAACTTATCTAAACAACAGCACGAGGAACTCCAGGAAAACTTGGGCTCAGCCTTACTCAGCTTTTCCCCCGAAGATGCTGGCTGCCTGGGGATGCCCGGCCAGGGCAGGAAAACGCCTGCACCTGGGAGCGAGAGCACGGCGCGGGCTGCCCTGAGCCAGCCATCTGCGGTCCCAGACCTTGGTTTCCCCATCTGAAAGCTGTGCCCACACCCAGAGGCTCTGTGCAGAGCCTCTGCATCCATCTGCATGGCTCCCACGGCCCCTCATTCCTCTGCTGGGGCTCGGGATGGTGTGGCACCTTCGGTGGCTCCTCTTTTCCACCCTCTGCAGCACGGGGAAGGCAGGTCTGGCACCGCTCGTCGCAAGCAGCGGTGCTGCAGGCTGCCGAAGCAGCAGCATCCCGAGGCTGGGACCCAGGAGCCATCAGCACTGCCCTGGGAGGCCGGGCGGATGGGGGGGACGTGGCACCACCGCCTGCCCCCGTACCGTCAGCCCCGCGGTGGTACTTCACCAGGTCACTCCTGTCTCAGCACCTTTGCAGTGCTCCCTGGTAATTACAAAAGCCAGCACAACCAGCAAGACGTGAGGTAATTCACACTGTCACTGCTGCTGCAATTAAGCATGCTATTCCTCATCCTGCTATCTCCAAATGCAGGTGTGAGGCGCAATAAACATCCCTTTGAGGTCATGCTCCCTCAGATTGCCTTCCCACGGCCAGCAGAGCCACAGAGCTGCTTTGTGCTGCGAGCAGCGATGTTTCAGCCCAGTTCTCTAATCACCATAATCGCTGCGATGGCGCCAGGGTGAGGCACAGCCTTGCTCTGTGCAGCAGCACGAGCAAAGGAAAGCACAGCGCAAAGGTCCCTGGTGCCAAAGGCTGGTGTTACTGGGACCCTTTGTGCTTGAAAAGCAGTGGAGCAGTAAATGGTAGCTGGCTTTCCATGCAGCTCTGTCCCATGCTACTCATTGACCACAGCATGTAGGAGCTTGGGAAAGTGCCTTCCACATCCCATGTCCTCAGCAATGCAACCTGCACCAGCGCACTGGGACCCTAGCACCCAGACCTGGGGTTGCAGCACCCAAATCCTGCCCCTGGATGGGAGCAGGGGTGCTCCTGATATGCCCAAAGTCATCCACAGCCTCCTAGAAAAATTTTTCTTCCCTTGGTCTTTCCCTGCATGGTTTGCTTCTGGTGTTAGCTTCTCATTTCATTGCCTCCTGGCCGGACCCTGCAGTGTCAGGTGGCAGATGGGCCAAAATTCTCTGATTTTGGGCCCATCTACACCCAGGGGGTCAGCGAGGTGGCAGCAGCATCCCAGGAAGATGCAGGCGGACAGCTCTGTGCCCTTGCTGCCTGACATCTCCCGCAGGGCCGTCCCAAATGTCTCTTAGCCTTTGCACTCCCACAGCAAGCCTCCCCTGCGGCAGAGAGCCAGAAATGGCCTTCATTAATATGTTGTTTCCTTTGGTTTTAACTCAGTTCCCAACTTGGTAATCACTTGTGACCCTCTGTACGTCCATTTCCAGCAGCTGCTGCAGCTGCTGACAAGTAATTTCACTGCCTGTCTGCCGGTGATGAGCTTGAAGAGTCCTCCCCGGCTGGGCTTTAAAAAAAAATTACCTGTAACTCTTAACATCTAATTTTTTCCACTTCCATTTGTCCAAGGACCCCTCCCTCATCTGAAATGTTACATCTGCCGTGGTTCGAGCCTCGCTGCTCCCCACCGAGGGAAGAGACAGCTTTGCCTTGTCCTTTAGTGAGTGCTTGAGGTGTACGTGGGGAAGAACACCACGAAAACCCACGAAAAATGATTATCACTTCTAGAGATAAAAACGGAGCTGGCTGCCCTGCATTTGAAAAGTAAGCCGAGGCTTGAGCACAAGGCAATGTCACCCATCTCGGCCAGGAGGAGCTGCGGGTGTTTGGGAGAACATCTGGTGGGGGGAAGCGATGCCAGAGCCCGGCAGCTGCCGTCAGATTTCGTCCCCGTCCCCCTGTTTCAGTCCTCGAGTCCTCCTGGCTCCTCCCGTGCGATGTTTCTGTGCCTCTCGTAGGGCACATGCAGACCCCAGTACGAGGAGCATGGTGCTGCTTTCTGCATCGGGTTGATTTGAATATTAATTGTGTGTGACCTGTTGACTTCAGCTCAGGCAGAACCCACCCCACAATTAGTTTACTGAGCTGCTCCGTCTCCTGCAATAGCTGTCAAGAATAATGAATTAACCCTGAGTTTGATCCTGAACAGAGAAACTTCGCTGGAACAAGTTTATTATTTCATGTGCTTTTCAGAGTTGTTGAACTCGGTGTTAAGATCTAATCAATTGAACATCTGGGTTTCCTGGAGGCTGAGGCAGGATCATGCAATATTTACATCAATATTCTGAGATCAAAGATCTCTACAGGTCTTGGGAAAAAAATCCTCAATGGAAGGGGATAAAGCGGAGCAGAGGAAATCGGAGCTGAGATCCGAGTCCCACCCTGTCCAGGCAAAGCCTGGCTAGGAGGGGACACAAGGACGAGCTCTCCGTAGGGCTGGGCTGGCGGTGGCTGGGGGGGCTCTGAGGACCCCTGCCCACGGCTGGAGCTCCTGCCTGGTCCCAGGGATGGGGGCAGCCTCATGTCCCCCCTCTGCTGCAGCCCTGTCCCCATGAGCTGCCTGTGTGGGGACATCTGCCACCACGTTCGGTGTCCCCTGGATGTGCCCAGTGATGCTCCGGGAGCAAGCTCCTTTGGTTTGCTATCAAAAAGATGCAAGGAAGGCAGCTTTATTGTCTTTCACCAGAAAGAGCGGATCACTTTGCCAGCACAGCTCCTGAAGAATTCAGTTTGTGTGTATGTTTGGTGTATGCCTTCCTTTACGTGCGGCCATGCAAATGTGGCACCCTGGGGGACAGGGCACTGCTTCCCGCTCCGAAGAGATGGAGAGGCACAGAGTGCTGCAATGCACAATTTATCATTTAATTAGGGAAATTTCTGGCAGGCTCCGATGCTGATCTCGCAGAGCACGGCCATCTTTGCTGGGTTTGTGAGGCCTGGGCTCTTCACCCACCAGTGTTTGTGCATCTTACCCGACTTTGGGAATTTTCATCCTGGTTGTGCTGGGGAGAAGCTGGGAAAGAGCAGGGCGAGGAGGAGGGAAGGGATCCACTCCATCTCTCTCGGCGTGCTGCAGAGAGCGATGGCACACCACAGGAGCTTATTCACTCCCGGGCTCCCTCCCTAAAACCACCACACCACTAAACTGCTCTTTGCTTCAGCTGTGAAGGGGAAGGAAGCCCCTTTAATGCCAAATTTTGCAGAGCAAGTTCTGTGACCAATTCCCCACGAAAGCGCCCGAGAGCTGGAGGCAGCAGGAGATCGGTGCTGATGGCAGCACCAGCCCGCTGCCAGTACGGATACAGAGGAGAGCGGAGAAAGGTGAAACCAGAAACCCTCGGAGATCTCATTAGCGGCAAGCATCCTCCAACAGATGCCTTATGGTTGTCGAGCCCCCCCCCCCGGGCCTACTCGAGCATTCAACCAAGAGGATAAAGAAATCTGTGCCCTGCGTGGGAGGGGGGAGCACCGCAGACAGGCTCTGGGCCCCGGAGGTGCAATGACCTCCGACGAGAGAGGTCTGGGCGGTGGTTTGTACCCACTGTGTGCTGATCTGTACCCGTGTGTGCGGAGCCGTACCTGTGTGTGCCGAGCTGTGCCGGCAGCCTGCTGCCTGCCCCCTCGCTGCAGAGAGGGACAGCGGCCTGGCCTTACCCACCGCGGCAGCGCGAACGAGCAGAGGCCGCCGCTTTTCTCACAGAAGCGTCTCCACCTCCTTTCCATCCCCTTCCTGAACGACGCCAAACGAAAGCTGTTTTCTGAGCCAGCACACCCACAAACCCACGTGTGTGTGTCTTAGAGCAGGGCTCACAAAAGGCCGGGTGCGTGCGGATTTGGAAGTGGCTTTTGCAGCCCCTCACACCCCGGCAGAGCAGTGCTGGGTCAGGGCCAAAGCAGGCCCCAAATCCGAGCTGCCGCCGCTCGGCCTGGCCGTGCACAGCCTCGGCTGGCGGAGGCTGAGCGGGGCTGGGCCTCGTTCACCCGTGCCCCTCTGCTGATAACAAAATGGGAGGTGGGTTCTGGCAGGCCCACGCTTACGGCCTCGTGACATGGGGCTGAGGCACGTTCGGGTGCAGAGCGCCAGGCAGCCCCGCCAGGCAGCTCTCTAATTGCAGGTTTGCTACCTGAACAAATGATTTCCGCCACGCCAGCACTTACCAGAAGCAGCTCCCTTCAGGGACGCTCTTATTTCCCATGCCATGAAAAATGTAAGCACAATTTAGGGCCTGTTTTACCATTCTGGTATTTGTGCGGCTCTCATTAGCAGTAGTGGGAAGCATCGTGCTGCTCTTACGGTGAAAGTGACCCCCGTGTTTTTAAGTCAGACACCACACAGAAATACTTCGGGGCTCCTTCAGAAGAGAAATGAACGCAGCTCTCACCACTGCAAAGAGATACTCGGTCCCTCTGGCTTCATCATTTAGTCTGCAGTTAGCAGCAAGGTGAATTTTAATTCCAGACCCCTCTTTTTGTCAGTCCTGCTGTTCTTTATTTGCCTGCGTGCTCCTTTCCTGACAACAATGCAAGCCATATGGTGCCTCCAGCGCTGGGACTGCAGCCATTGGGGTAACAGATGTAAAATGGCCCAAGACAATAGATTTTAAAGTTTGTCTTCTCACTTTGGAGGAGTTAGAAAAGCTACCGAACACAACAGCATGAAATATTCAGCAAACTAAGCATGGCTGCAGTAGATAAAGGCCAACCCTTCTGGAAATGATTTCTTCTGGGTTCTCCTCCTAGGACACGTTGCAGGCACAGCTCCACAAAGCACGTCTGCAGGATGGTGCTGAGCAGGGGCTGCCAAAGAGCAGCTACAATATCCATCACTGGATCCGTGCAGGAACTGGCCTAAAAATGTCCGTCAGAGATGGGGCAGCTAGGCCTGGAGCAGCAGAGAGGTCAGAGGCACCCTGAGGTCCTTCCCTTCCCTGGGGATGAAATTCCTGGACCTTTTCTTGCATTTTCCTGCCCAGAAGCTGGCTGTGCCTGTGGCATTCCAGGCAGGCGGGTCCCTTTCTCCCAGAACTTCTAATCCCCCCAGCTCAAAAGAATGGAGGGAAAATTAAAATAAGGCTTTAGGGATAACTGCCCCTGCTCCTGCAAAGAGTAGAGTCTTGGTAGAGAGCAAGTCAGAGCGGTTCCCAAACCGTGCCAGCACGCGGCTTTGGCCGTGCCAGAGCCTGGCTTCATCTCCTGCTCTTGCTGGGAGTCTGCTCCCTGGCCCTTTGGGCCTGTTCCTGCCAAAGGGGAAGGAGAAATTTGGAAAGCAGACATGGCAAAGCTCTCCAGGCCTGCAAGTCTGCGGAGCTTATAGAGGCTTCATTGCTTTCATCACACGGCCTGATTTGTGCAGAACTAATATTGCTCATTAGAAGAGGCATTAAAACATGACTTACAAATGACTGCAGAGTTCCCCAAATGTCACTTCCATCGAACTCTTATTAGCTTATTGATTCGTATTAAACAAGTAGATAAACACTTAATCTGAGCAGCAACAGCACTCTCATAAAGTGAATTAGTGTTTAAAGTGTGTCTGGCTCATTAGCAGACTTACTGCACTTTGTCACCGTTTCCAGGACCGTCAGCCAAACCTCTTAATTACCCGCCTTCGCAGCAGAACTAATCAGCTGAGCTCCCCCCGACTGCGAAACTGGGCCAAGCCGGGGGCTCAGCCAAGGAGACGTGCGTGGAGGTGGCAGTGCCACCTGAAACCAGTCCGGATGGGCCTCCCCATCCAGCACACACCAGTGGGTGCCTCTGCGGCTTGCAGGGTGCTGTCCCAGCAGTGGAGAGCCTCCTGCCCAGGCTGGTGCTGAGCACCGTGCAGCTTGTGCATGGTGTAGGAGTAAGAGAAGAGGCAGCAAGGGGCAGATGTGGCTGGAAGGCTGTGCAAGGACGCAGCTAGTGCAGTGAGGGATATCCCTCCTGCTGCTGAGGGCTGTGGAGGAGCCACGAGGGCTGCTCCAACCTTCCCTGGCTGTTCCAATGAAGCCACCCTGCCTGGCCACTGCATCCCTGCAGGGGAGGAGGTCTGGGCTCAACCAGGCCACAGGAGCCAGCCCAGCTGCCCCCATCGCTGCCTCCGTGAGCAGCATCCTGCTCTCTACCTCCTGCCAGACGGGGTTGGAAACCTGGAGGTGAAGCTTCTCCGCCAGCGCTGGTTTCTCTGAAAGGAGCCGGCTCGCTATCAGCCTGCTGTTGCCTTTGGAACACCGAGGGAACACGTTCTCCCGGAAAAGTTTATAAGGTCAAGTGATAAACTGCAGTAACAGCCCGTTAAAAAGAGCCCCGACCTGCAGGCAGCTGGGGAACAGCCGGCGAAGCCAGCAAATGTGCTGTCGGGGACCACGAGAGGCAGGGCTGGCTGGCGGCCCCGCTCACCATCCCCGGGTGAGGAGCGTGCAGCTGGCAGAGCCTGTGGCTCTGCTCCGTCCCCATGGGTCTGCGGTTCTCTGCTTGATACGAAGGATGCAGAGATGCTGTGCTGCTTTGAAATGTTTTCCTCTCTTCTGGCAAAGAAAATCATCGCCACGCCTCTCCTCCTCTCGTCTGGCTCCACAACTGCAGCACGGCCCAGAAATACAAGCACTTGTGGCTGGGCAGGGTAATTGGGAGGAACTGTTCCCAAAAGGTGAACTCCGTACCTGCGAGGTGCTGAGCAGCACACGGGCTTCTCCGGCAACGTCCGCTGAGCCCCCCGGGCTGCGGGGCCAGGCGCTCTTCCCTTTCCCGCAGAGATGAATGCCGTTAATCTGCAGGCAGACATTCAGTTTAGTTTCCCAGGGCTCCTCCTTCAGGTGCTAACGCGACGGCTTCCTGAGCAGCTGCGTCTGCTCCCGAGCTGCCTGCACGCCGCTGGGATATTGCTGGGTGTGCAGCCAGAGCGTTTCATTAGGCACTGACGAGTCAAGCCTCTCGCAGCCCAGTTGATTTTGCTCTCCCTGGCTCCTGTAAATAATACTAGAGGGGGCTGAGCCTCCCCTGCTCCATCTCGGGTTGTGCATGGGCTGCGTGCCAACCCTGCAATGGGAGCAGGGGTTTGAGCACGCAACGCCACGTGTGGCCTCGGACCCCGTCCCATTATTGACTAACAAGGGGATACCAACAAGGCAAGAATACTCAGCTGCTGGATACAGGGAAACAGGAAAAAAAAAAAAAAAGGCCATTACCTGGTACAGAATTTTATATATTTTTTTCCCCCATGGGCCCTTTTTGGTGCTCAGCCCGGGTTTTCACCCCGTAAGGCATTTAAATAGCAGGAAAATGTCTTTGGAAGCAGCTGCAGCGTGGGAGGTGCTGTAGCTGGCTCTGTGCAGGGGGCGCGCTGGATGGGCTCATCCTGCCCCGTGTTTTGCACCACTCTGCTCTGCCCAGGACCACAAGGCCAACAAGTCTGGTGTCATTTAGGTGGCACCGAAAGAGCCCGAGCAGCTGCTTGGAGATGTGGAGAGAGCAGCGCCCCTCGCAGCTGCAGCACGGGGAGCAGGAGGTGCCTTGGGGGCAGGAGCTGTTTCCCAACGGTCCCTGTACACGCTGGGCTTTGCATGTGGAAGATGTCAGAGGGTGAAGGCTGGCCGCCCCTAGGCACACAAGGACTTTTTCTGCTCTGTTAGTCTGCAGCTGCTGCAGGGCGTGCGGCTCTGACCCTCTCCGCACCGCACTCCAGGGCAGACAATCGTGGCTGATTGCCATTCATGCCCGACACTGTGCGGCAGCAATTACTCCTGATAGCCAGAAAATGAGACCGGAGCCTGGCCTCGCCCTCCCTGCGGGTGCTGGAGCCGATTTCCCTGCAGGGCCTCCGGTCGGGGCGCTCCTGACCCAGCCCCACACCACTGCCAGGCCAGGAGCTGCTGGTGGGTGCTCCCAGGGTGAACCCACAGAGCTGCGGCTTGCCTTCATCCCTGCAGGTCCCCCGGGAACACCCCAGCATCCCCACTGGCCTCAGCAGCAGGAGTCCGAGCCCCCAGCTTTTTGTATTTAAGTGGTTTAAGAGTGGAAGCAGCGCGTGCCCTGCAGCACCGGGTGCTGGCGTTGGAGGTGGCTGCGTGGCGTGGGGCTGGCAGGCACGGCAAGGAGGAGGGAGAGCTGTAAGTAGGTTGGAAAGGTAATTAAAACTTTGGACAAGTTTCTTATTACAGGTGGGAACTAATATTGATAATGCTATTTCTGGGCTATTCTCATGTGAAAGGCATTGCTTCAGAAAAGCAACTGAACGGAATATTAAAAAAAAAAAAAAAATCCATTCTCATCATCCCCCTTCACATCCCATCTCCTTTCCCAGGGCACCTCCTCTCCTTCCTTCACCTATCAACGAGCAGTTTGGGTCTAATTACGTCGGACAAGCATTAAAGTCAGGAGCTGAGAGCCCGGCAAGATGGATGGGTGGGTGCGCTGCTCCGCACCTTGGCTTTGTGTCCCACCGCAGGAGGCGTGCAGCAGTCTGGGCTGATTTACTTTAGATTTGAGCTGGGAGTAAATTGCAAGGCATGAATCATCTTGACGCAGACGCTCCGGAGATGGATTACCTGGTTTGGCAGCTCGCTCTTCTCTTTCCACAGCCTTCCTTGCTTGATGCCTTTCAGTGCAGAGTTTCATCTCCAAGGCACAGCAGAGGGCTCCTGCTCCGCGGTCCTGACCCCGGCACACCTTGGAGCCCAGCACTGGTCCCCGGGTGCTGCTGGCTGTGAGCGTGAATCCCCACCAAACCCAGGCCTGCGGCTGGCCTGGCCACGTTCCCCCCTTCACCCAGCACTGCCAAACCGACCAGAAGTAGCTTCAGGCCAAAGTAATGATATATTAGCTCCAACTCCCCCGTAAAGCGGGTACAGAGCACTCCGGGCCTCTCCCTCCCCAGGCTGCTGTTGGCTCACCAAATGGCTCCTCGGCTCTTCCATTTCTGAGCTCTTCCTTCCAGGAATTGCCTCTTTCAAGACACGGGGCTGTGAGCCGCTACGTGCAAGGAGCAAGCTTCTGCCCGGGGCTGAGCTGCTGCTGCCCCTCCTTAACAAGCGACTTTTGCCTCCGCCGCCGGTTGCCCCGTGGCACCCGGGGCTGGAAGCGCGGTAAATAACGCTGCTCCGTGTTTTATTAACCGCGAGCAGCGATGCTCTCCCACCGCCATCCCTGCTGCTCCGACTCAGGGAGGGGTGCCCGAGATGCGTGCGTGACTTTTTCCATTTGTAAAATGCCGCAGAGCAGGAATCGCAGCCCCCGCTCTGCCCCAGCGAGGCTAAATCGCTGCTTAAATGTGTCCAGAAACCTTCCCACCTTAACGCATTCAGCACTTCACCCCACAAATTATGTGCAAAACAGGCAAATAAACCTCAGCCCCATTTTCCGGTGATTGCAGCAATCAGAGGCCAAGTCTGGCTTGCACCCAGGGACCGTAAATCTGGAGCTCTGCAGGCGCAGCCCCCGGGCTGATAACGAGTGATTAGCCTTAATTCCACCTCTTCCCCTGTTGTAAGATGGTTCGTCTGCTCCCCCCCACGGTGATCCCACTAATCCCAGCCCCGTGCTCGCAGGGCATTGCAGGTGCCCAGGCAATGCACGGGGCAGGGGGGCTCACCCTGTCCTTGCTCCCCACGTCGGTTTCCTTTTTGTCTCCAGCCTCACCTCTGCTGGCGGTGATTTTTCACTGGTGGCAGTGGGATTTTGAAGCAGAGGGAAATCAGAGGAAGGGAGCAGCACCTTCCCGAGGGGGCTCATGGAGGAGCCTTTCTCCCTGCACAAGCTGCCAGCAGTGTCAGCCTGGGGCGGGCACATTTCGGGAGCCAGCCCCTCCTGGCACTGACTTCAGACCTTCCCATCGCTTCCTTGAAGCTATTTCCAGACATTTTAGTGGGTTGTACTGGTGACAGGAGGACGGTTGGACTGGATGATCTTGTAGGTCCTTTCCAAGCTCGTGTTTCTATGATCCTATGATCCTAATCTTTGCATTCCCCACTGTTTCCACCACGCCTGTGGGGCTCTGAAGCCCGTCTGAGGAACGGGAGGTAGGATGCAGGTTTGTCTGCGTTTATTTCTTGGAGGGGTGGTGGCTTTCTGAGAGCAGCCTGCCTTCCTTTCCCCCGTCTGTCTCTTTTTCCTGCTCCCTTTGAACAAATCCGTCCTTTCGCAGAGTCCCGTTGTTTAATTTTGCCGAGCGCTGAGTCTCAACCTCCCGTTAATTGGTTTTGCCCATCTTTGTGCATTCCGTTAAATGAGAAAATGCCACACATAAAATTTTAATTTTGAAAGCCGCCTTGTTTGTTTTATATTGAAATTACCCACGCCGCTCCGGCCGGCAGAAACAGACGCTTTCTCATTTCATTAAAGACTCTTTGTGATGATAAAAAAGCAGCAGAAAGGAGATAAAAAGTGGTGTTCCCTTAAAGGCACATGAAAGGGAGGGAGATAAATCCCGTGTATTGTAGGGGATCAAACCCAACGCAGGGCTGCAGCGGGGCGATACTGGGGAGGGGGCTGGGCTGGCGGCAGCTCCTCTCCCAGGACGGAGCGGGCTCGGTGCCAGCCCAGGACCTGGTGCTCAGCTGAGGGGCTGCTGCGTGGCACCCGAGAGGCTGAATGCTTCCCCAGGGCTGTGCCTAGCCCTGCTGTCCCCTCCTGAAGGCAGACCTCGGGGAGCCCCGTGAAGGGCTGGCACCGTGAGACCATCACCGTGGCTTCGGGTCAGGCCAGAAACGTGGGTGTCGCGTGGGCAGGAGGGAAACCAGCACCCAAAACAAGGGCAGCAGGGCCCTTTGCTGCCTGCACCTTCCTCTTCCAGCTCCTGCACGAAACCCAGAGCCCAGCCCTGGTCTGTGAGCACCCCCAGGTGTTTTAAGCGGGTTCAGGAAGGGACCTGCAGAAGGACCCGAGCAGTCCCAGCCTGGCCACTAACATCTGCTGGTCAGGACAAAGTTCCCTGCCATGCACTTTCTGCGATCACCTGCTTTGCTCTTTCTTGCTCTGGAGCAAACGGATCTGACATACCAGCCAAAATGGGGCTTGGTGCAGTCGAGGTTCCTGTGCTCACTGATCTGCTGGTTTTTTTTTTAGTGCTGTCATATTTATTCTGCCAAACAGGACCTGGAAATCAGTGCAAATGAAGAACAAACTTCCAGCTTCGCACTTGATTGCTTCACTTTTTTTTTTTTTCCCCAATCCCTGAACATCAAAGTCTTTTTTTCTTCTTGATTTTCAGTATTCTTTAGCAGCTGCTGAATTGCTATTCAGCTTTACCGAATTTTTTCCACCCACTGCCATTTTAAAGGTCATTTAATTATTATTACAAAGAATTACAGAAAGATAGAGAATTGTCTAAATGCCTTAAGCTGCAGCGGTTATTAGCATGGATTTTTTTGTCGTCACGTTAAACGGACTGATGGTTGCAGCTTTGTGCTGTGCAGAGCTCGGGGGGGGTCTTAGCACCGGTCTGTGTCACCCACTGATCGTTTGGCGTGGCAGTGCTGGGACTGACCTGCGGTGGTGATGCTCAGCGCGTTGGCCAGCACCGCCGAGCACAGCACAGCGCGGGCTGAAGCAGGAGGGGATGCGTCCTGCAAGCACAGACACACGGAGGTGTTTCTTTGGGGCTTTCACACCCGGTTTCCCACCCCTGGACTCCTGGCCCTCGCAAGAGATAAGCCGCTTCGGTGAATCTGAGGTCATTGTTTCTGACTTAGGCTGTACAAGATGATGTTAGGTGCTGCTGGAAAAATAAAAGGTCTTTTATTTTTCCTGGAAAGGTCTTTTATTTTTCCTGAAATAGTATTTTTGCCAGTAGGAGAGCCGGTGATGTATAAAGGGTATCTTCCTTAAATACTGCGAAAGGTCAGCAACAAACTTAAACTGCTCAGGGTGGCAGAAGCAGTGAAAAATAAAATTAAAATAAAATAATAAAATAAAATAAATAAAATAAAATAAATAAAATAAAATAAAATAAAATAAAATAAAATAAAATAAAATAAAATAAAATAAAATAAAATAAAATAAAATAAAATAAAATAAAAATAAAATAAATAAAATATCAGCAGGGTTTAACTTAACAGGTGTGGATGGGGATGGCAGCCCACGGGTGGGTGTCAGCCTCACAGGTGGGTGGGCGTCAGCCCCATGGGTGGGTGTCTGCTGCTTGAATGGGTGCTGCTGCTTGGGTGGGTGTCGGCCCCTGGGGGTGACTGGGTGCTCGGGCCCCGTCACCCCCGTGACGGCGTTTTCCATCAGAGGGGCTGACTCACCGCCTTGTCGAAACGCCGGGAAACTTGCCGGGGGATTGCAACACCCCGTTTAATCCTCTAGGTGGGAGGCTGCGAACGCGAATCCGGTGCGGGGAGCCCCCGGGCTCCGCCGGGCGCTGCCCCAGCTCCCCCCGCAGGGCTCGGGCGCAGCCCCGGGGCTGGGCACCCGGAGCACCCAGCGAGGCCTGGAGAAGCCGGGACTGGGGCTGAGTGCTGGGCTGTCTGCGCCTTTGGGTCTCTCTGGGCCATGGTTTCTGAAAGGAGAGGATGAGGTTTGACGTCTTCTCTTTGAGGCTCTTTCTTCATCCTGGCACTGCAGGTGTGCGCTCGGTGTAGGAGCAGCCCCAGGCGTGCAGTGGCAGCAGCACCCTGCGTGGAGGCTGCTGGGGCACGGTATTTGGCAGCTGGAGCCTTCCCCAAGCAAGAAGCTAGAGCAGACCATCGGGTTAACGCTGTTGATGTTCCTTAAGGGACTGTTGCATGCGCGGGTTTTTTCCTCCGTTTCAACAGCACGTCAGTGTGCAGCGTCACTGCTGAAGCAGACCCGACTGTAAACCAGAAGTCTTCTGTTTTCGTGAAAATGTGTTTTCTACCAAAAGCAGTTATCTCTGGTAAACAGCCGGCTTTTCAGCCTTCACAGAGACACTGTGCGTAGATCAGGAAGGAAGAAGAGAAGGCTGTGCTGCTCGGTCCAACCTGCAAATAGGCAGGGTGGCAAGACAAGGCCTTGGAAAAGGCACACAAGGTTTGTCTGTTGTTCTGACAATCAGAAGTTGTTGGTACTTACTGTACAGAGAATTCAAGGCTATAAATTGAAGGGAATCTTTCTATTTCTGCTCATTAGGTTTGGACAGACAGGCCCAGAAAAGCAGCACGCCATTTATCAAATGGCGTTAGCTGAGCATTAGGCTGTCAATAACCTCCTCTCTGTATTGTGTCAGCCAATTTTCCTTCCACAAAGCTGGAACAAACAAGAAGAAAGTTTGAACGGCAGTGTAAAACCTTGCTCACTCCTCTAGGCAGAAGACTGAGGAAAACCTAATTGTTAGAAAAGTGGTGATTTGTCTCAAAGAGCAAAACTGGAAGTGCAATCACTTCTCTGCCCTCTTCGCTTGCTGTCAGACGTGAATCAGGCGTGTGGGCTGGGAGGACGTTGTAGAAGGTTTGCGAGTTCGTGCGCTGAAAGAGCCTGACAAACAGACCTCAGATCCCACAGACTGCCCATGAATATTGTGTCTCTTGGCTCTCCTGTTCCGTACGCTGTTTTGCAATGAATGCATCACTTCTTTTGTACGCTGTTGTGCAAAAGTGGAAAGACGGGCTGAGGCCTGGCTGGGCTCTCCCGCTGCTGTCTGTTGGTCAGACCGAGCAGAGCTGGGTTGGTGCTGGGCGGCGCAGGATGTGGCAGGGGCTGCAGCAGCCTGCTGGGAGCAGGGCTGTGCTGGGCAGCTCCTCAAGCAGAAATTCCCCACTGCCCAGAGCAGGCAGAGCCCGGGGCTGCTCCGGCTCCACCACAGCGCTCCTGGTGCAGGGAAATCCCCAGCCAAAGGCAGCGAAAGCACGGCCTTGCCCCACAGAGGCAGACCGCTGAACACCACCGTAAGCGCAGGGACAGGCCAGCCCTGTTTGCACTTCTGCATTGTGCCCGTTGCACAACGGCTACAAGCTGCACGAAGCGCGGAGCCTTTGCTCTGAAACCAGCCAGCTCCATCCCCGGCCGCGCTCGTGGCCGCCCGCCAAACATCACGAACAAGCTTTGGCACAGCTAGGCGGGCTGATTTAGTAACACCGTCTCTGCTTTTTTAGCCTGCGCAGGTAGGAAAGCACCCCCTGGACCCTGCCGGCCGGATCCCCGGGCTGCCACGCTGACACACACTGAGTCAGATCAGATCGGCGAGCGGAGCGGCTCCTGCCGCCACTGACATCATGGGAGCCGAGGGGAGAGCCGTGCAGGCTGTTTGTCTTTCTGCCCCGGCTGACACACATCCGTCTTGTGGGAGGGCTCTGGGGTAGCCAGCGCTGTCCCGCATTGCGCAGGCACCCACCGGCACAGCCCCGATGGCGAAGGCCAGCCCCGTGTCCGGAGCGAGCCGCCGGCCCCGAGCACCTTGCCAGGAGCAGGAGGAAATGAGAGCTCTGAGAGCTTCCTGAGCTGCGCCGCGTGCTGCGGTGCTGTGCCGGGCAGAGCGGGGTGCCCCCTTACACGCAGCTCTGCCGGGAACCTCCGGGCCGTGGGGTGAGACGCAGCCTGCGTCCCAAAGCCGGTGCCATCGGCACAAGAGGTCCCAAAGGAATTAACCTCTTGGGTTTTAGAAGGGAAGGAGTGCGGAGGTTCCCTGTCCTGGCACTCTGGGCGCACAGAGCTGTGCTCCCGGGTGGGGTGATTCCCAAAAGGACAGACCCCAAGCCGGGATGAGCATCACAGGGATGCTCACAGCATCACAGGGTGCCCCCTCCATGCTCCCCCAAGCTCTGGGTGCTGCCGGGTGAGAGCACCTCTCCCTGACCCGGGGAGAGCTCCTGCTCTCGGGGCCGGACACACACCAGCAAACCACGGCACAGACAGCGCTGGCACGTGTGTCCATTTGCTCAGGAAGCGATTGCCACTTCTGATACGTCTCCATTCATCCCCGAGCCGTGCCCAGAGCTGACTAACAGCTCCGAGCCATGACGCTGCTGCCTCAGCTCCTCGCTGCGACCTGACTCACCCAGAGCCCTCGTGCAGAGGCAGGGCGCGATGCCACCGCGTGCCCGTACACTGGGAGGCACGTGGTGGACACACGGACACAAGGCTGAGGGCAGGACGGGTCTGCTGCGGGGTCCTGTGCTCTGTTTTTGAGC
Organism: Anser brachyrhynchus; assembly: GCF_964034855.1. Classification (NCBI taxonomy): domain Eukaryota; kingdom Metazoa; phylum Chordata; class Aves; order Anseriformes; family Anatidae; genus Anser; species Anser brachyrhynchus. Next base: position 3,038,674 of record NC_137717.1, read on the forward strand.
AAGTGCTCTCCGCAAGGAGGTGCAGGAGGGCTCCCTGCGCTGCCACCCCCTCCTGTGCCGGCGTGCTGCGCTCGGTCCCTCACCAAAAATGTGTTTCCCAGATGGATGTGACCTCCTCAGGAGGCATTTGCTCTGCTATAGGTACAAATCCTCTGCTCCTCACATGCTCTGGGTGGGCTAAAATACTCTGCGACCGTCTATTTAAACATCTCACATTGCTTCCATGAAATGTTTGTTCGACATACATTATTCTTTTAGCTCTGAAGTAGTAAACGCTCCCGGGCACATCAGAGTACAGCAAATCCATGGCTACCGATGCTGCTCCTAAACAAAACCTCAGGCTGCATGGGCAGGGATATTTCCAGAGAAGGGGACGTTTCTGGAGAAGGGGACAGCTGATATTTTCCAGCAGAGGGGCAGAGACTGGGAAGGGCTTAGCGAAACGGCAACTAGCTGCTGTCACAGACACTTGCGTAACCACTCGGTTTTCCCCACCATTATTTATTAGTTGAGTCTGTTGCTTCTCTCCCCTTCTGACTCTGCTGTGGTAAACCCGAGGTTACCCAGTAAGTCCAGAGCACTGCTTGAGGAGAGGCTGCTGCCTGAGTGCAAGAGCTCCGGGTATTTCTGTTAAATATATTTTCTGGGACAAGTTGATTGCTGGAAGGAATCACCCAGATAATCAATCACTGATGCATCCTGGGCAGGATTTGGCATGGGGATGTGGCTGAATCACTCTCCCAGGCCCAGCCGAGGCCTTTTGGTGCTGCCAGGACAGCCGGCAACAGGGTTTTGGGGGAGCTATCCTGCCCCCAGCGGTGCTGTGCCAGTGCCTGGCTGCTGGCTGTCTCCACCTCCCATGGAAGGTTTTGGGGGACACACTCAGAGCTGCTCAGCCCTTGGGGTCCTTGGTGGGACGGAGCAGGAGGATTCATTTCACAGTCCCCTTGGAGGGCACCTGTCTCAGCATCCCGGCCGCTCAGCCGAGATCCCACACCAGCAGCCACTGGGACAGCCAGGGTGATGGTAAGGCTTCTGCTGTCTCCGTCTCCTCAACCTTCAGCAATAACATAGGTTTACAGAGTGAAAAAGACCTCAGAAGGATGGCTCAATTGCTTGATGGAAGCTCAAGAGAAATAAATGGTCAGGGTGTGCCTGCTCCATCTGTCACTGAGGAAACACGCCCATCCTCCTCTAACTTAACACCATCATTCACCAAGACCAAAGGTAGAGATCAAGGCTGCCTACTCAGAGTAGTACCTAAGGCCGTGTCTACTCAGGCAAACAGGAGTCGTGGTGACAGCCTAATAAATTTCTCCATTGCGGTCCCTCCGGAGTGGTTTGCTGTGTGTGCTCTCTCCCAGAGCAAGTGTTCATCCCCGTAACGGGTCTGCTCTGTGAGGAGCCCTCGGGCTACGCAGGGTGTAAGTTGCCATGCAGAGCATTTACAAAGATCTCCTTATAATCCAGGAAATAAGTTCAAGAGAGAATATTTCAGAGAAAAACGAATCTGTTTTTCTGCAGCTGCAAAGGAATCCCACACTCGTGGATGAAGGCAGCAGCCCTGGGAAGACAGCTAGCAATACCACAAGCACCGTGGGCACACAGGCTCAAAACACAAGTCAGCAAGTTCTGCAAATCCGTGTTTAGCTTCTCCTTTTAGTGCCGCACTTTCCTTTTTGCACAGCAGACTCAAGGTACCTTTGCCCTTTCGAATCTCCGTGGCATAGCGCCGGGGCTGGGAGGCCAGGACTCCTGGCTCGGCTCGCGTGCACCGGCGTGGAGCTGGGCAGTGAGAAGGGAGCGAGCCTCTGCTGGTGCCTGCTCCGGGCTCAGTTCCAAGCCGGAGCCATGCGTCAGCTGATGGAGTCGCACTCTGGCAACCAGCTCCGATGCTGCCATCAGAGATGTCTTTATCGAAGCAAGCAAGAGGAGCAGATGGTCTCTCAGTCAGCACCACCATAAATGTGAGTGCTCGTGGCTATAAAAGCAAGCTGCTATAAAGAGATGTTGCTAAGCTTTCCTTCCAGCGTTATTGCTCAGCTTTCCTCGCGAGGCATGGTGACCCTCCTCCAAAGAAAGGGCGTAAATCAGCACTTGCTTCCCCCTTTAATTCCTGGGTGTGCTGAGGACTACGTAATAAATTACACTGCTCACTTTAAAAGAAAATCCAGATGCAGCCCTGCCAGCTTCTGAATCCCTACATTGCAGGTCATGGGAGGACTCAGTTAAACTGCCTGGTATTGCTCTCATCACACAGGAACACGTGTTGATAAACGGGGAGACCAACCAGCAGGTCACCTGTTTATTTGGGCTTCAGCTATAGTAAACCAGGACCCTTCTGCTCCTGGATGAATGCACTGGCACGAGGAGTTGATGGAGTTTTAGCCCATCGGCACTGATCAGACCTCCCTAGTGAACACCTCCACCTCCAAAGCCAGACCTCGGAGTGCCCGCAGCTCCGTGGCTGAAGGCACAAATAGTTTACAAGCTCACGCAGTGCAGTGTTTGCTCTTGCCGTGCTGTCTGCCCTATTTCCTGCTCCACAGGCAAAAGGGATTTAGGACTCCGAAGCTGTGGGGAGTGCACAGCTCCCAAGACAGCCAGGCTCTGCCCCTTCCCCTCCCAGAGCAGCTGTTGGCTGAGCTCAAGCTCTGAGCAGATACGGATGTGCCTTCCCCTAATTGCTCGGGGCTTGTCTACACAGGATTTTTAAGAAAGTTAACGTGAAGTAACTAATCCAAAGTGGATTAAAGAGCATTAAAATTCTGCATAAAACTCTCATTCAGAATTAAAGTGGCCTTAATTCAGTTTAATTTACTCCCAAATGCTACTAAATAAGGCCATCTAAATTGTCCTTAATTAACATAAGTGTTCCCGTGTAGGCATTTATAAATGAGGTTTAATTAGCCCATTTAAAAAAGCTAGATCTGAGTGAGCTGTCTTGAGTTTCTGCAGGTAGGCAAGCCAGGTCTGCGGCCACTTTGCTGACAAGGCTCCTGATTGAGGCTAGTTAGCAATAGTTTTGTAGAGTTGGCATCTCTTCACCAGGAACTGGCACGAGACCAGCTTCCTTCCCACCAGCAGATAATAAAATCCTCGCATACCACCTATTTTGACTGTATTAAGTGTACGAGTGGGAGATGAAAGGCTTTGCAAGGGGATGAGCTCTTCCTATAAATCCAGGACAAGGGAGTGGTAATCCCTAGAAAAATCCCTAGAAAAGTGTGATGTCAGGACTTTCTGGGACTTGTTCGCGAGCACGAAACAAGCCAGGAGAAAAGCACTGCTTTGCATGGAGTCAGCGAGGAACTGAAAGGAGATGGAGGACCGGGAGGGACGGAGCCCATCCCTGGGTCAGGGCTCCTGCTATTTCAGGCTACCCAGCCACCACGACTGCCTCCGGCTGCTTTTGCCTCTTTTTGGCTTAGCAGAAGCACTGATTCTGAAAAGATAACCCTTCCGCGGCAGGAAACACGCCGCTGGCCACCCGCGATGGCCAGATCCGGCGTGTCGTGTGGTCTCGCATCTGGCTTGGCCTGCCCGCTGCCCTCCCCCTCCGCTCTCACAAGTTCCTTGTCAGGGAAGGCCCCGTGCATGCGTGCTCGGGAGGGGATTTCCGCGCCGCCTTCCTGTGAACGCACATCTCTAGCAACGGGACTGAGCCACCAGCACAGCCCGACTCAACCCGAAATAGCAGCCGGCGGTGCCGAAGGGACTGCCCTCTCCCCGCACAGGCCTTCCCTCGACAGAAAGAGGACGATGCAGACACGAGGCTGCTGGCTCAGCGCTCTGCCTTCTGCTCAGCACCGCTCCGGCGCGGTCACGCACCGCTGCCCAAAGGCTCCAGCCCCCCCTGGGTAAGCCTCCTGCCCCTCTGGGACTGGGCCTGCGTGTCCCAGCACTGCGTCTAGCCCTGCCAGCCTAGCAGAAAGAAAGTCGAAGTGATGTCAGAGCGCTGAGGACCTGACCTTTTGGGACAGGCTGGGGCACAACTCAGCATCTTGGGTTGTGCAAGACCACTTCCCTAAAACACAGTGGTGTTTGTTGGCCTCTGGACAGGGAAGCTGGGTGTGCAAGACAGAATGCACTTCAGCAAAATGCTGTTGGAGGTACGCAGGTCCCTTTATGAAATCCACTGAATGGTTATTAGCGTGTCTCTGGCAGACTTGGTGCTTCAGGCTCCTCCAAGTATGCCTCCCTTCGCTTCTCTTGGACAAGTTCTCTGTTGTGCAACTCCTCCGGCATTCCCCGGCCTGGGACAAGTCGCTGCTCAAAAACCGATGTTTGTGGGCTGCTGCTATCAGCGTTGGCTGCAAGGTATTGTTCACAAGGCAATGACTTCACTGAAGTCCTGCTGGATGTTACACCCCAAAGCGAACAGAGAGGCTTGTCTGGAGAAAGCAAGACAAGCAAGTTTCTGGAAACGACACGCTGAAAGGCAGTAAAGCAGAACCTTACAGCATGAGGTCTAGGGGACGGAGAAGGAGAGACGTGACTGTCCCTGCTGTGGCATTGCTGAAGAAGCTGCAGGCTTGTTTGCACAAGGAGTTTAACTGTAGTTCCTCCTCCTCCATGTTGTGGAGTGGGTCAATATATTTCAACACCACTTTAAAAAGAGGCAGCTTTTGCTGTGGGACTGAGAAGCTGCACAAGCCTTTCTGACAAGAAGCTAGAGAGGAGGCAGTGTTGCAGGACAGCTGTTCCTGCTGCTCACTCCGCTCAGAGGAGTCTTTGTGTTCTTTTGTGTAGAAACAAACTCTCTTAAATTATATATGACAGTGAAGGGCTTCTGTCCATCAGTGATTCCATCGGTGGCTTTGGTCTGCAAATCTTCATGTCCTCAGAAGCTGCAGCTTCCCCAAGAGTCTTTGCAATGCCAACTGCAGTAAACTTTCTCTTCAAAGCAATTTGCAAATGTGAAAAAAAAAATCAAAAGTAACCACCAAGTGTTCTGGGGTGTGGCCACTGTATGAACCCTTTCGACTTTTAGGGTGGAGAAGCCAACATACCCTCTCCCTATCCTGGCGTCTCTTTCAATGAAAAAAGGCAGCATGCGGCTGCTGTCACTGCTTTGCATAAATCAAAAGATCCAGCTTTGTGGATCTTGCGTGGGGTATTTCCTATAAAAAGCACATCTGTGGCCATACTTTTTGGTGCAATAGACTTCAGCCTGGAAGCAAAAGCACACAAACAAATGCTAAATTCATGCTGACTGGAGTAGATTCCAAGGGAAAGAAGAGTTGGGAAAGCACCTACTTAAGTACTGACTAAGGATATTATCTCTGATCTGAATCTAGCCTGTGTGTGTGTGTTACTGTTGAGTACACAGTGCGGTTTCAGACATGGCCAGAGACAAGAAAAAATGATTGTTTCAGGGTAACCACAAGGAAGATGAATGCAAATGTATTCCTGTAACTGGGAGAGTTCCCTTGCTCTTAAGTTGGGCTCCGGCACATGGCCTCAGGGAAGCAAATTTGCAACTACCTTCATTAAATTGTTTAGGAATGATTAATCAGAAGTCAGAGTTGTACAATTTTTGCACGTTGTGAAATGGTAGTTCAATTCCTGCAGTTACGTATGGTCCGTAAGAGTGGCTTTAACCAATAGTCGGGGACTCAGTACTGCCTGTTGCTAGGTGCTTCCCGCCCGCTCTTATCTCCTCCAAAAGCTGGGGTTGATAAATCTCCACTGGCTGAGTCACCGCTACCTGCAGCACGCAGGGATCAAAGCAGCAGCTCAACGTGACAAACCCATGTCTGTCAGCCCTGCCAGCTGCAGGGTGCACACCCTGCGTGTGGCGTGTGTGGGCATCCTACGGGTGGTCACTGCTGACCAAGGTGGGCCACCACAGCCAGAGCTGCTGCCACCAACCCTGACCGCCTCGGCAGCGTCCGTCCATCGGGTGACGGCAGTGTCAATATGTGCTGTGCCCACGCACCAGCTGCTCATAAAGAACACGCAAATACATCGAGTACCCTTGCTGATATGCCTGAAGCACGTGGCTGCACATTCACGCATTCATTTTGTGCAAAGCTGGCCACTGCCTGGGCTTAGCTTGAACACCGTTTTTGCATTTTCAGTAGTACCCTGGGTGAGTTTGCACTTGAAAATTTACAACCTACAGTTCCCTGCTCTCTGTCCCGTTTCTCTCCCTTTCCAGTTACAGCCTGCGGGCTTCCTGGGCTTTCCTTCGCACTGAAGTGCACCGAGGCTTGGAGTGACGTTTTCCTGACAGCTAGGTCAAAGACTGCTCTTTGCCGTGGTGAGGATCAGCCGGCTTGATCCTGCCTGATGTACAGGTCAGGAGACGTACGCTTGCTCAGCCGGCACTGAGCACACGTTTCAAGCTTTGGGACTCGATCGCCACTTGATATCCACCTCTAAAACTGCAGCTGTACCTCGCCTGAGCTGGGGGGAGGAAGGAAGAAAGAGCTAGGGTTGGAGTCCTTGTGAAACACACCTTTTAATGGTTTTCACCTCAGAACAGCAGCAGCCAAGGACAAGCTGGAAAGCTATCTGAGATACCAGCTGCTCTACCACATCGACCTCTTTGATCCGGGGTTTTACCCGCGTGTGCTAACTCGGGGTTTTGCCGGGTCTCCGGCTCCACTCGCAACCCCGAATCAGCCAGGTGAAAGTGCAGCAGATCGCAAAATCGAGAGTAAAGGCTGTCTCCGCAAGCAGACCAGGAAGAAGATGAATGAATTTACCTAACGAGCGCACTTGTCGGGGCAAATCTGCCTTTATTGCAACACGATTTGCATAAAAACCAGGTGTTTGCAGAAAAGGACCTGTCTCTACATCCACCGGGGTTCATCCCGCGAGGAGGCACTCGGCGGGGGCTGGAAGGAGACCAAAGGGAACAGAAGGGGCCGGGGCAAAGCGGCGGGGACAGGGCCGGGCCTCCCCCACCAGGCGGCGGGGCCCGGGGGCTCGGCGGGGCCGCTGGCGAGGCCCCAGGGGAGGCCGCACGCCCGGGCCGGGCCTGGCCCCGCCGCCTCCCGGCCTCTCCCCGGGGCCGCGGCCGGGCGGGGCGCGGGGCGGACCGGGAAGCGGCCTCCGCTCCGCCCCGGCCCGCTCTGCCCTTCCGCGTTGGCGCAGCGCTCCCGGAGCCCCGGTATAAAGCAGCAGGCAGCGGCGGCGGCCGCCGCCCGGTCCCGCTCCGGCCTTATGGAGACGCTGCGGAGGCCCGAGGGGGGGAGGCCGGTAAGGGGAGAAGGGCCGGGGCTGAGGAAGGGCACGCGGGGAGGCCGGGCCGGGTGCTCGGGGCCTCGGGGAGGCGGCCCCGGACGGAGGCCCGGGATGGGGGGGGAGGGGGCCGTGGCGAGGCCCGCCGGGATCCTCTGACGCCGCCGTTGTTGTCCCGCAGGTCCCGGGGGTGAGCGGAGGCCGGGAGGCAGCCGAGGGCAAGCATGAGCGCAGGCAGCGTCTCCTCCCTGCTGGGCTGCCCCGGCTGGCGTGAGGCGTTCCCGGTGGGCAGACAGCAGGGCTCTCGGCTGGATGAGAGGATGAGCTCCAGAGATCCGTATGAGAGCGGGTACCTCAGCCTGGGCGTCCCGCTGCCCGCCCGGGCTGTGAGCCGTGAGGAGGGAGGCCAGCCCGCCATGCTGGGCGCCGAGCCTCCCGAGGCAGCGGGGAGCCCCACGCAGGAGCCCCCCGACAGCCTGGAGATGCAGCTGAAGGTGGACTTCTTCCGCAAGCTGGGCTACTCCTCGGAGGAGATCTACGTTGTCCTCCAGAAGCTTGGCCTCAATGCCGACACCAACACCGTCCTCGGGGAGCTGGTGAAGCATGGCCCGGCCGAGCGGGACCCTATGGAGGCCCCGCAGGAGACCAAGGAGGCTCCTCTGGTCCCTCGGGGAGGAGCTGCCAACAAGACCCCTGCACCTGTGCCGCCTCCAGAGGAGAAGGAGAGTGATAACCTGAAGCCCATTGTTATTGATGGAAGCAATGTGGCAATGAGGTGTGTTTGGGGTTTTGAAGTGGGGACAATAGTGGGTACAAATCCATGCTGCTTGTCCTCAATGCTGTCCTAAAGTGACCCTGTAAGGTGGTGATTTTCTGTGACCCTCTAGCTGTGAGGTGTGCCAAGATCTATGAGCTTAGAGTCCGATAAAACTCAGGGTTTTTCACAAAAACTACAACTGGATGTTTTGGTTTTGGCTGGTAATATTTTCCGAGATACCTCACTAGCGTGTGTAGTTCTCTCTGGAGGATGAATGTCACGTTTGCAGATGCAGTCTGTCCTGCTGGTCTCTGCCAGCACTTAGCAGTGGTCAGAGGGTGCCCATTCTGACAACAGATGTTAGTTACCTCATGGGAAAACAGAAGCTTCCTTCTGTATTCTAGCTGCTGAGGAGAATAACTGAAGATACGTTGTCCTCTTACCTAATGGCTTTATATAAGTTTCTCTAGCAGGAAGTTGCTCAATAAATAAGTACAGGTTAATTAGAGAAGGCTTTGTAATATGGAGCCGTCTCCTGCGCTGAAGGCCAGTCTCCAAATTGGCAGTCTTGTATTTTCATTGAATTTCTATAAAGTAGAGAGAATGCAGGAGTCTGCAAAGGGACAATCTGGCAAAAATGTCCGGAATGGGCAATCCTGCCACTGGTGACACTGACATCAGGGCAGTGCTGCGACTCATCCTTGGTGTCTCTGGCATTCTGGTGTTGGTAGAGAGGTTCTGTCAGGCACTACAAACAAAGAAGGCCTGTGGAGCCCCTTGGGTTGGAACAGTAATTTGGGGATACAAAAACCCTAATATTTATTGAGCACCTGGAGTCCTTGTGCTGGTTAGTTATTGGTTTGTCCATGTTGATTCTCCTTTCACCTTGGCTTTTGGTTTCCCGTCAGTGAGAGTTATCTGCCACCACCCCAGCTCCTGATGTTGAACTTTCCCCCAGTGCACAGATGGGTTCTGGGTTCCGTTTACTTTTTGTACCAGGTTTTGAAGTTGGGTTCTGCAGTTAAAACGGGCTTTTTCACTGCTTTAGTTTTATAGGTCTTGTATGTTTGCGTGCACGTGCTTACTTATTAAAAATGGGTGCACAGAGCAGTTGTGTACTCCAGAGACCTTTTGTAAGGTGAAAGTGCTGAACAGAGACTTGATTGCAGGTGTGGTTTTCCCTAAGCCTGTCAGCCATGGCTGACAGTTCTCAAAATAGAACTGAGAAAAGATAGGAGACGGTCTGTGTGACCAGCTGACAGATCCTGTGAGTCCCCGTGTGTTCTGGTGACAGTAGGCTGGGGCCAGGGAGTGAAACATTTGACTTCGGAGTCTTCAGGAAAGTACTGACCTCAGCAGCTGCGTGGTCAATTGAGAAAAAAGGCCTATTGAGAGATGTGGGCTGATAAGTATGATTCTTGTGGTGATGTTTACCTTGGTTAAGTAGTTTGGCTTAAACAACAGAAATGGTTTCATTTATTGAATGAGGAGGCTCTTACCCATGAGTGTTACCCCATAAAGCGCAGGAGAGATTACAGCAAATGTGACTCAGGGCAGGCCGGGCGGTAATAACAGCGGCGATAGGACAGTTTGACATGAGAAACATAGTCTGGCTTTTTTAAGCAATTTGCTAGAAGGGGAATTCCATTCTGAAACTTCCTGTATTGATGGTGTGTGATGTTCCCTGCTGATTCATTTGCAGTGTGTACAGCGGCCTCCCTGAACAGCTCTTGACAAACATATGCAAATCATAGTGGAAATTAGCTTTTACTTCCTTCTAAGGGAATTTTTTCTTGGCTGCTGCCAAATCAGATCAGCCCAATTAGTTACCTTCTGTAGACTCTAGAGCGGTAGCAGGGACTCAATAAATAAGAAATAAGCAGAGTTTTTTTTTTATTATAATCAGTTAACTTATAGAAAAACAATCTGATATTGGAACAGCTCTAGATAATCTGTTTTCCGATTGTTAATGTCAGCCTTTCTGTAACTTGGGATTCTTAAGGAGACACTGAGCACTTTTCAGTAGGTGTTAGTTCTGTTGTTGAATGCCTAGCTCTTCTAGAATAATTCTTTTGGTAAAACTCTTCAAAAAACTTTTCAATTTTCTTAATAGCTTCAGAGAAGGGTGAGGACTGGAGAAGGAGAAGTAAATTTTTTTCTAATGGCACAGTCGTACTAGCAGTAACAGCACTTCTCAATGCCTCTGGGATGTAAGCTGTTAGTAGTTTATAAGGAAGTTTGTCCCTGAAAAAGGCATCTTGCTGGGTTTTGGAAGAAGAGCATGCAGTGTTGGTTGGGTTTGGCTTCCCAAGCCCTCTAGAAAACAAACTGCTGGCTTTGGCTGCTGTAGAGGTGGGTGGGGGAAAACACTAAACTTATTCACCTAGGAAGTGGCTTTTCGCATATGCAAAACAAATCTGGGTTATATTTAAGAAGCCTTGTGTATTTGCTGGAATATAATACAGCACAACGTGATGACAGTTGGAAAATAATATATTAGATCCATAATTCCTTTGTCTTGAAAGCAAAGAAGCAACAGTGTATGTTCATAGGCCTGGGAGATACTTGCATGTTTTTAATCCATTAATAGGATAACAGCCCTCTTTTTATCCAAATGCATAGCGTTGTGTGTCTAGTGTCTTTTGTTTCCATTGCCTTTGATATGTACTGGTCTTAAGTATTTTTCATGATGACATAAGAGGTTTGACATTTCAGAAAGTGGGAGAGTTTAAATGCAAATTTGTCAGCAAACTAGTACAGGCTAAACACCTTTGAAAACTAGTGATGTTGATGTGTTCTTGAGAGCTGGGCATGAGTGGAGCTCAGCAGTAGTGCTTTGTTGTATGGGGTAGGTGATGTCCCCTGTGGTCTTTCCCTCGCTGACATTGTGTGAAGATGCTTCAGCCCTTTCACATAGCTGTGCTTCAGCTTTTCTTTTACAGTTGATTGGTTTTATTTGTGCTCTTTAGGGGTAAGTGTAACCTGCTGGCTGTTAAGTTTCCACATTTGAGGGCAGTGTCTCCTCTGATTATAGGACAGTTTCTCTGCTGTAAGCCTATGTACACCCTGCTTTACTCTGCTACATGATGCTGTTTTAACTTTTCCCCTAGTACTTACGTTCATCTTTCCCTCCCTCTCCCCTTCTGCACTTGAAACATTTCCCTTGAGGCTCTCTGTGTGCATTCAGACAATATCTGATTGTAGTGTGCTTGCTGCTTTGCTCTACATACTGCACTGGGCAGTCATGGAGTTGATGGACCTCTGTAATAGCACGTGCTTGTCTAGGATTTAGTCTTCAGCACTGATCCTGCCATGCCCCAGAGCTATGGGCCCTGTTTGTAATGAGTCTTTGAATACTGGAAGTCTGTGTAAACATCCAGAGGCATAACTAAGCATCTGTCCTGTTTAATACTATGCAAGAAATTTCACTTACAGAAGTGAAGGCTTACGAACAGTTGCCACCAATGCCCCTAACTTGTTGTTACATCTTGTGTTGCATAGAGGCTCTTCTGCTGCTGGCTCCCCAGCTGCTCACGCAGGTGGCCACTGAGATCAGGCAGCGTCACCTTCCACACAAGGCTGACATCTGTTCGCTGGCAGGATAAATGGTGTTGGGATTGGAAACGTCATTCAAGTGTAGATAGAATAAGATTTGAGGAAGGAGTAGTGCCCAGATAGGGAAAATCTTTCTGAACTGTGAGACCAGTTATCTTCAGCACAACCCATGTCAGTGTCATCCCAAAATGCAGCCTCTCAGATCCCCAGAATGACAAATCAGGCTGTAACAGAGATATTGAAAGGCTGCCAGAACCATTATCAACAGAAGAGCTGATAACACTGTAAATACTGGCACTCATAGAACAGGACTGGTAGTTTCCTCTTCGAAGTTCTGGAAACTTACTGATATGAATGAATAATGAAGCAGCAAGTTTTTATATTGGTAGGTAGTTTCTGACGCTGTTGTCAAACTTTGTTCCTTAGCTGCCAAGTGCTGTTAATGACATTTGGCACTGATTATGTTAAGGGAAGCATTGCTGTTTCATGGAAATAGCATGTTTATAGCTGACTCTTTGGGCCATAATGTAATGAAACATCTTGCCTTGGTGCTGATGTCCTTGAGGTGCAGAATAACATAAGCAAAGCGCCTTGTGAAGGTGCAGTTTGCCATGGCAGAGGTTGGCCACTGGCAGTAGCTAGCAGAAAAGGACAAAGGAAGTTCAAGATCACATTGTGCTCAGGGCTAAAAATAAAGATCTAGGGTCTAGAATTAAAGCAAAAGGCTCTGCTTCAAAGAAGCAATTACTGAATTACTGCTGCTTTGCCTCTCCCGTTGAGGATTTGGCTATTTATTCATATACTGAGGTGCTAAAAGCAATAGTGAAAATGAAGATCTTGGTGCTGCTATTTGAGATAAGCAACAAATACTGAGTCTGCTACTCTGACACTCATTTAAGGTTGTCTGAATTGCTGGATCCATTTGTTTAGTGTTTCCTGACTAAGCGGTACTAACCTGAATATTGAAATCCTCATTTTTTTCTTTAATGCAGCCATGGGAATAAAGAAGTGTTCTCCTGCAGAGGTATCCTGCTGGCTGTGCAGTGGTTCTGGGACAGGGGCCACAAGGATATCACAGTCTTTGTGCCGTCTTGGAGGAAGGAGCAGCCACGACCAGATGTGCTTATAACAGGTGTGGAAATATGAAAACCAAAAGCAGCTTTTCAGGCTTACTGCTCTGTTGCTTAATGAGCTTGCAAAGTTCTGGCTAGTTAGTAATTAACTTATGAATGGAAGATCTGAGTAGCAGGAGATCCAATAAGCAGTGCTGACCAGCGAGATTTAAAGTCATTAAATTCTCCCCTAAGCAAGTTCTTGCTTGGATCAGCTGGAATAATTCAGAGAACAAAGAATGTAATACTACTCAGCTTAACTTCTTTCATAATTATTGAATTATTCTCCTTTCAGAGACACACCTTCATGCTATATATTTGACTAACGTGTTTGACACAACACTGTAGACTGTACAGTTTCTACAGGCGAAAAGGAAAACCTTGACAGTGTGGTCATTTTTTTCAAATTGAGGGGAGTTTACTCTGAACTTACGAACAGCAGGGATTTGAGTGAATTGACTCAAAAGGAACTTACTATGCATGTGGTGTGGCACTATAAAAGATACTAGCCTGCCAATCGTAAATGCAAATCAATAGTTCAATGTATGCAAAGGATTAGGTGGATGGGACTCACTGTATTCCAGTGGCCTCTAGTTCCTGAGTGTTCTCAGGTGCCACATAGGCACTGGGTCTGGGAATCCACCTCTGATGAACCTAACAGCTGGTATGAAAAAAGATGAGAGTACGGGCTGGGTTGCAGAGAGATTAAATTAATTTTCATGTATTTTCTTTATCTGTGGAAGGGCCTTTGGGCTGTGCACATTTGTGTAAGTGTGTTCACTGTTGTGTTTGTTCTAGACCAGTACATTCTCCGTGACCTTGAAAAGAAGAAAATTCTGGTCTTCACTCCTTCCAGGCGGGTTGGAGGCAAGCGTATTGTCTGTTATGATGATCGGTTCATTGTGAAACTGGCACATGAGTCTGATGGCATTGTGGTTTCCAACGATACTTATCGGGACCTGCAGAATGAGCGTCCTGAGTGGAAGAAATTCATCGAGGAGCGTCTGCTGATGTATTCCTTTGTAAATGACAAGTACGTTCCCAATCTTCCTTTGCTTTAAAAATGTGAGCATGCAACTTGTTTTTACGAAGCAGTAACAAGTGAGACACGAAAAGAGCAAAATTGGGCTGCAGAATGAAAACAACAGTCCCACAGAGATGTTTTTGTAGAAGGAGGAGTGACAGGAAGAACTCCTACCCAACTGTGGTGAGGTACAAAGGTGTGAAGAATTGGAGTAGTCTTTCAGAGCTGTTTGTGGTTTGCAGCTAGGAGCTGTGCTCTAGAGGACTTCCTGGGAAAGCTCAAGGGCTTGATTTCCTCACAGCACAATCATTAGCAGGCCCAGCTACAAGTACCGCTTCTGGTCAGCAGCAGAGCACAAAGCCTCTTCTGTGCAGAGAAGTGCTTCTTGCCAGAGGTTAGCAGGTGACTGGAGTTGTCTCTGCAGTGAAATGAGAGATTTTTAGGGCTCAGATAGCTCTTAATATCCAGTGAAATGGAAGATTTCTACAAAAAAAGAAATCTTGACCCAAGAAAGTGAACTGCTCCTGACTGAGATTTATTTTTCCTAGGTTTATGCCTCCAGATGATCCCCTAGGACGACATGGTCCCAGCCTGGATAACTTTCTGAGAAAGAAACCTGTGGTGCCAGAACACAAGAAGCAGCAGTGCCCTTACGGTAAGACCTGCCTTCTAAACATGAAGACCAGTGTCTGTACAAGTATAATTTGTGTGTTTAGTAAAATTCAGCTGTCATTCCATGCTATGCCTTTTCCTTGCAGGGAAGAAATGCACTTATGGAATTAAGTGTAAATTCTACCACCCTGAAAGGATCAATCAACCCCAGCGCTCGTTAGCTGATGAACTCCGAGCCAATGCAAGGCTGTCTCCTACCAGAAGTACCAGTGCTGTCAAGGAGGAGAAAAAGGGCAAAAGAAGTTCCCAGGCAGAGAGTGATAAAAGCTCTTTGCAGAAGGTCTCTGCAGAGAGGAAAAGCTTGACCCATAAAACAAAGCCCGGTGATGTTCCACTTCAGGTCAAAGGCTGTGTGTCAGGCAGTGTTCCTCCTACCAGTGGGAGCCATAGGTCCTCTGAAAGGTACCAGCATCCTCACATGGACTCTCTGCCTTATATCTCTCAGGAGCATCTTGACTCAGGCATTGGGTCTCTGGAGAACCAAATGTCTGACATGTGGCCTTACAGATCTACCAGTCACTGTGATCACTCCCATGCTGAGCAGGTGGCAGTCTGCACCTGCGGTAGGCAGAGATCTGTCTACCCACACTCTTCCAGCTTAGAGCAAAATGGTCTGGTCCCTTATAAGCATGGTTCCCATAAATCTTCTGCCTCTGGTGCTAGCTTCTTGCAGTACAACCCTGAGATATCTCACTCAGGACCACCTCACTCTTTCTCAGGCTATGGAGTACCCGTACACCCAACTAATGCAGGGCAGTACAGCCTGCCCAATGAGTATAACGCCCCTCCGTCTCATTCTCGTGAGTACTGGTCTGAACCATACCAGATGCCTCCTCCTCAGGTGAGATCTGCCAGTGTGCAAGATCCTCGGTCAGTGCAGAGAGCCCCGGGGCCAGCATACGGGGACTCCTGCCAGTGGGTGTCTGACCAGTTTGTAGAGGAGAGGGCCAACGTGCACGTCAAGCTGTGTGGCATATTTCATCCCCATTTAGTCGATGCTGTGATGAGCCGTTTCCCTCTACTTTTGGATCCCCAAAGGCTAGCTGCAGAGATACTAACGTACAAGTCTCAGAATCCAGGTATATGAGGCAGATGCCAAGGGCAGCTGGCATGCCAAGCTTGCAGGGCAGTGTTTGCACCCTGTAGCTGCCATAGATGCCTTTTGAGGGCTCCTCCTTGTTCCTTGGAAGTCCTAGGCTCCAGCTGGAGGCTGGATACCAGATGTGGTATGCTCACAGTGATTTCTGGTGTAGTCATGACAGTGTGCCCGTTAAAGGTGTGAGAGCAGTCTGTGGTCCTGTCCTCCCCAGATGATGCTGAAGAGAGTCTGGGTACTGGGCAGGAGGAGAGGCTGCTGTTTCGGAGTAGGGTTTTTCCCCTGGGGGTTACATGGTGAGTCAGGTACACCCTAAATTCCTGCAGTTCAGAACTGAGCATGGCTTTACTCCTCCCAGTAGCTCAAGTTTTGAGATGGCTCAGTGTATGATCAGGCGTGCAGAGGGAGGACTTTGTGGGGCCTGTGAAAGATGAGGGGATACTACACTCTGTAGTGGAGTGAGGCTTTATGTGAAAACTGAAATGCATTGTCAAGGCTGTTCCTAGCCCTTTACTGAGCATCTTTACTAAACTGTACTTGCAGATCTGTAGAAAATGTTGGGTTATAAATCTAGTATGAAGCTAGGTTTAGCTGACTTTAATTTGGCTTTATTGGTGCAATTCTTTAATGATACTTTCCATGGCCCTCCCACTTAAGCTTACCTTCCTGAGACAAAGTAATTCTATGGTCTGTACCACAAGTGCTCAGCAAGCTGCTCAGCTCCCAGAAATAAGAGGAGCTAGGAATATAATCCTTCCTTTCTCAGGATGAAACACCTGACACTGCTCCAAAGCTGCATGTGAGTTGTGTTTGGCATTTGCTGGAAAAGGCATTAGTCAAAATGTGTGGCTGACCACGCTGTTGATGCTGCTCTAAAACATTGACCTTGCCTGGTATCCTGTCTTTGGCTTTTCTCTGTGTAACACTGACAAAGAGGATTTATGATACTGTGCCTTTTGTCTTGAGACAGCAATAGTTTTGAGCATTCAGTAAAACAGCTGTAGTCACGTCTGGACTGCTGCCAATACTGTTCCTGAGGATTCCTTAATATTCTTCTCTGTAAAGCTGTTGCTTCATCTTCCTTCTCACTATTTTCCTGTCCCCTTAAGCTTTGTCAAACTGTAATGGCATCCAGAAATGTAGAATGAGACTTACTTGGTAAGACTGTTCCCCTTTCGTTCCCTGTTACTCTGTAAGATGTTTTGTTTTTTTACTGTAGATACTGTAACAGATTTTAAATATGCAAAAACAATTGCTGTAGTAATTGGTTCTGGTCCTGGAATTTCATTGTGCTTAGAGTGCAAAGCAGTTTCTTGCACTGCAGGCCAGAAGCAGTTGATTTGTTGATACACATTGTATCTGTGTTTTGTTTTGTTTTTTTAATGTCCATCTTGTGGTTAAACCAAGGTTGTTGAGTGGCAAATTATGAAGGGGAGAGTGGAATACAGCTATTGCTGAGAACTCCTGAGGAATGGTTTTATCTATTACTGTTCTTCCCTCTGTCTAAGGAGTGACCTACCCAAACTGGCACCATGTGCCATAAAAACCACAGGGACACAGAAACCTGTATACCTGGTTAATTATGATACATTACAAATTAGTAATGTTTCATGTTAGTAAGCAAAATGCTTCTTAATTTTAAGTAACCTGATACTTTGCATATTTGTAAATTACAGGAAAAATGGTTTTTAATGTTATTGTCAGCAACTTGCTGCTTGATGCTGGTTTTAATTAGTACTATTCTCGACTCAGCCATTGTGTTACTTGGCATAGTGTTTTTGTTTTTCTGGCAGAATGCTGATATATGCTTCTCTTGCAATCAGAAGACTAACAATTTATACTCAAAAGTTGACATTTTACTGAACTTTCTGTATCCTTACGCAGTATATAGTTTATGTACTGAATGGAGGCAGCCGTGTGAAAGCCATGGCAAAGTAAGAACTTGTGTTATATAAATAAAAACTGCTGAGTTGAATTATTTGGGCTCCGGTGGCTTTTTGGAAGACCATTCAACATGTAGCTTGCTTTCCAGGGAAGGCAGAAGATGTCCTGCCTCCCTGGGGATCCTCTGGCAGTCTGAGATCTCCACACATAGGTGATCAGCAGCAGCAGTCTGGCTGGATGTTGACAGGCTTAATTGATGCAGTATGACAGGTTAAAAAAAATTGTTTCAAATTGCTATAGTAGATAACAGCATGTCCAATTACTTGTTTACTATGGCATTACTGAAGTCAACCCACGGCACAGGGGATGCGCTGGCAATTAAGGTGTGATGAGGCAGCAACGCAGTGGTATGTGACTCTGACTTGGCAGTATGAAAACTGCAGTGTTGGGTATCTCGGGTGATAACACACAGTACGCTCCTGATTATTACGGAGGAAAGTGTGGGCTGTGGATCAATTTTAGTTAATCTAAAATTTAGTAGTTCTAAAGTACAGAAACAAATGCACATTTTCTCTGGTTACGCAGCACATCTGTGCCAGATGTGAGCGTGATGGTGTGCTCATCGTAACGTGTCAAGACTTTGCTCTAAAGCTTTGTTATGAGCTGGGAAGGAAAAGCAATAAGAACGTAAGTGCTTGCATTTCAGGAGATGAATCTTCCCCTCCCACCTGCTATATTGTAGTACAGCATGTTCTTATCTGACTTGGCAAATAATTTTATGGTCCTTATTCAAATTTGTGCTCTTAATTTAATACAGGGCAATGACTATTTCTAGTTAATAAAAACAAGGAGAGCAGGTGCTCCTGGGAATATTGTTCTGCTTCAAAAAACAAATCTGAAGTCTGAGCCTCATTATCTGAAAGGTCATTATCTGTTGCAGAGGAATCCTTGGAAGGATGTTGCATGTGAAGTAAGCCTGTGTGGCTCTGTGTGCATGTGATGGGCCGTGGTGAGGGGGAATTAAGTGATGGGTCAGATTGGAGCCAACCTGTTAACCGGGTAAAGACCTCTTTGCAGTGGGGTTTGTATCTGCTATGAGTTGTTGGGGATAAGGTGAGGTGTTTGGTGTTAGCTGACAGCCAGTTAAACCTTCTTGCCCCTAAATTACTTCCTCTCTAGAGGCGTTCCTGGCAGTGACATTTCTTGTAACCCAGAATGAAATCTGTACAGCTGAAAA
Organism: Anser brachyrhynchus; assembly: GCF_964034855.1. NCBI lineage: Eukaryota > Metazoa > Chordata > Aves > Anseriformes > Anatidae > Anser > Anser brachyrhynchus. Next base: position 3,057,202 of record NC_137717.1, read on the forward strand.
ATGTTACAGGATTTCAGGGCTGGGTCTTCCTGTAAAATCCTAATAAATGTTAGTTCTTCGGGATGTGTACATGTGGGGGAAATTCCTGTTTTTATTTGTTAAACTGGAACTGATACAACTAAAAGGATCTCTACAGAAATAGTTCCGCTGCTGTAACCAGGAGGGGAAGAGCTGGTGCAGGCTTGGTTTAGCTGTGATGTTAACACCTCGTTTCCATTGCAGAGGTCGTCCTGGTGGCGTAGGGACTGACCCTCCCAAATCTCTCCATAACACAAATCTGATCAAACCCATACCCACAAACTGCTGCTGTGTATGTTGCAATGCCCCCTGGAAAACCCAGCTGAAATCCAGCCACTGTTCTTCTGAATTCTCTCGAGAGGTTCCTGTGTAGGGTTCCTGCCCCTGCTTGCGCGTAAGTACAGCTTCTGCTCGACATGCCCGTGGTTATGTTCACTGTGGTGCTGAGATGGTCGTGAATCGCAGGGAATGCTAGTCAGAGTTGTCACTGGTGGGTATTTGGGTATTTTTTCTCCTTGCACAATCGTCCACATCAGGTTACAGACGCCTGCCTACCTGTGCAGGGGGTGGCTGGCCCTCGGCTCCGCTGTTATTGTGGAATTGCAAAGACATCCTGTGGCTCACCGCTTCCTGGTCTAAAATAGGTTAAATCTTCTCATCAGCTTACTGATCTCTCACACGCAGGTAAGGTCACACACAGGCACCCTGCTTGAAAGTTTTCTGTGCTTGGGCGGGGTGGCCCTGCCAACGAGAGGGGTTGGGGTAGGACAATCCCCTTGTGAAAGTGAGGAGGCTGAGCTGGGGGTGCTTGTGAAGAGGAGTTCACTGATACGCTTTGGGGGTAGAGGAGGAGAGCCATCTCTTTGCCTTCCACGTTGCATTAGAAATAGGTGCAAAGGTAGTTGAATATCAAAGTCAAAGCTTTGCTTCCACTGTGCGATGAAAGGAAGGGGAAGAGCCCTCATTTGGAAGTCGGTGCTGCAGGATAATTCAACTTTCCCTTTCTTCTTTAGTATTAAAAAAAAAAAGAGAGAGCTGTGCTGTGGCAGAGGTCAGGGCAGAGACTGCTGCATTCCTGCCTTGCCTTCCCATGTGCAGGGGACCCAGCATGGTCTCGGGGGCTCTGCTCTCCTCGCCCCTGCGCCAGCTGCCCTGGGCCCTTCTTGCTGAACTTCCCCCTGAACCCGCCTGGCTCCCTCCCACTGGGGGATTTCCAGGATGTGGCTGTCTCAGCTCTAACATTTTAAGGCATCTTCAGAGGCAGGAATCTGACCTAAGACTCCAGCCTGGGCCGTGGGAAAGGGGCTGCACCCTCGCGTGTGATGATCCTGCCCGTCTGGGGCAGGCTGTGTCACAGGGAAGCATTTACAGCACAAGGGCAGAGGGGGAAAGCGATGCAGGAAGCAGCTCCCCAGCCCTGCAGCAACCAGCTGGGGAGGGTCTGGGTGCTGCGAGAGGGAAGGGAAGCAAGGCTGGGAGGCTGCTGGGTGCTGGGGATGCCTGTGCAGGTACCTGCCAGGGCTCACCCCTCTGGCTGCGCATTTCTCACCGTGCCTCGTGCTCCTCGATGCCTTGGGGTCTGAGCCCTGAATATCCCCGCGCTCCTTCGGGCCAGGGTTCGCAAGTGAGAAATGTTCCCTTTAGGGAGTTGCATCAGGGCAGCAGCAGCACTTTCTCTATCCTTTCTCCATCCCAGCTGCTCCCAGAGCAAACCGCCCAGAGCAGGAGGCAGAGCTCAGCCCGTGGCTGCAGCAGCGGAGGGAAGCAGCAGCCAACGCGGCCCCTGCGGGGAAGCCGCAGACAAGCAGCGAGGAGCAGCCCCGTGCTCCCCCCCGGGTGCCTCCCCCGCTCCCCTGAAGGCCCGCATTGCACAAGTGCTTTGGAGTAAATTCAGCATCTGGTTGAGCAATAGGTCAGGAGGATTTGCATGGCGCAGGGGCCCTGGGGAAAGGTTTCCCAGCTCCTGCTCAGCCGGCGAAGGCGCTGCGAGGACGGCTGGGGAGGGAGCGCTGTGCGAGCAGGGCTGGTGCCAGCTGGTTTCGCTCCTGCCCGTGGCAGAGGCAGGGAGCTGCTCTCCGCATGGAGCTGGCAGGGGATTTCCAGCACAGCCCCATCGGTGGCGACGTGCCACGCATTTGCCTGCTCTGCCTGCGGTGTTTGTGTTGCTTTGGCCCCAAGGAAGAGCTGGGGACCCGTGTGCTGGGAGCTCCTGCACCCGTGGAAGCAGCCCTGGCACAAAGACCCCGCGATGAGCAGGTTGGGAGCAGCCCACAGCCCAGCTGGGGAAGCAGACGTCTGTCCTGGGGCTTGCTGCTGACCACAGGGCTGTGGCCAAGCTGCTCGGTGCTGCCCCAGTTTCCCCATCGGTGCAGTGGGATCTCAGGGGGCTTTCAGATTCCTTTCAGCACTTCTCAGAGTGCCCAGAGTGGCTGCAGGGACTGCAGGACGGTCAATAACGTTTCTGGGCAGGTGGAGCTCTATGATTTCGTGCCTCTTTGCAGTGGGTACTGGTAACCTGGGAGGTGAAGCACTAGAGAAGGGGCAGTGCCTGAGAATTGTCTGTTTCTCAATGTTTTGTTGCTTTTCCAGCTCAGAAAGAGGATGAGGGAGAGGCAGGGTCTGCTGCACCCACGTTTGCAGGTGCTGGCCCTGTGGGAGCTGCCTGAAGTGACCAAGCAAACGCGTGGTCTTTGCCCAGAGGTCCTTCCAGTGGCTGCAGCTTTGATCCCGGTGGAGGTGGCTGCTTTGGGGCTGGCATTGTGCCGCATCAGAGCCTCAGGCGTGGCTCATTCCCGGGGCCCCACTGCTTCTGGTGCTTCTGAGAAGCGTGGGGCCATCCCACCTGAGGCAGGGTGCAGGAGCCAGGTCAGCGCAGGCTGAGTCAGGCTGCTGCTATGTGCATTGCATCAGGGCCCTGGGTGCGGGGCGCTGCATGGGCACGTCGGGAGGAGCCCTGCTCGCTGCTGTCCCCTGCACCCCACCAGCCCCGGGGGAGCAGGGGCCGCAGAGGGGCTGTGCAATGGGTCCCGTGGGCTTCCCGGAACCCCGGGACCGGTGCAGGATCGGGCTCATGGCAGCCATTGCACAGCACCGCGTTAATTCATGAGCAGCAGCAAACAAATCTGCCTGGTGCTGGCACCAAAAGCAGTATGGAAATACTCCCGAAAAAGCCTCTGTGCTGGAGGCCAGGTCTCGTGGCTGCAGGACGGAGACAAGCAGGGTCACACGCTCACTGGCTGACCTTCAGAGGGGAGCCAAGGCAGAGCTCTGTGCTCGGGCCAGGTAAACTCCAGCCCGTAGCAAGCAGCAGCTGGAGAGAAAACAGATAAAAGGTGGTTTTTTTTTTTTCCTTTTTTTTTCCTCTTTTTTTCTGGCCCATCCCAGATACCCTTTATCTGGGTATTGTTGGGGTTGTCAAGTGCCAAGGGTGCAGGTAGCTGGTGGTGGCAGCCGGTGCTGTGCCTGCCGGGAAGGGCTGAGCACGTGGGGCTGGAGATGCGGCGTGAGCAGTGGGAACATCCACGGAGGGAGTTTGCCCATCTCCTGGCAAGGAGCGGCTGGTTTGCATAGCCTTCTCAGCAGGCAGGATTATCTCGGCAGCAGGAAACGCCGCTGCCACATGCTCCTTTGAACAACAGGAGCCCAGCTACGAATTTGCCCTGAACACTTCCGTGAGTGAATCACGGCGCCGGCACACGCGGGTCCCCTCCTGGCACCCGGCGCCACGTGTTGGAGCCGGGCTGTGCCGTGCTTTGGGGGGCACCTGGAGCAGGGACCCCTTGTCAGCAGCGGGGGCTTTGCTGCGTGGTGCTGGGGTGGTGCTGAGACCCGTCCTTGCCTGGTGGAGTCAAAAAGCTGAGTAAAGGAGGCGAAGCAGGAGGCTGCTGCCTTTATTTTGTAGGGGTGGAAGAAAGGCTGGGGGGGGAGCAGTGGGGTTCCTCGCCCCTGTTTCAGGCTGAGGTTCTAGGGCTGTGGGACCAAGTCTGGCATTTGGGAAGGGGTGGAGGTGGGTTGGCATCGGTGTGGCTCAGCATCACTCAGGATCGAGCCCCTCAGGGCCCTGTCCCACCCCAAGCAGCTCATCTCACCCCAAGAAGCTCGTCCCACCCCTGGGCTGAGCCCCTCGGCCCCTCCCTGGGCGCTGGGTCCCTTCCAGCAGGGCCCCGGCTGGGTTGCAACACGCACGGGGGACGCTGACGGAGCCGATGGATTTGTCCAAGGAGGAAGTAAACGGGGCAGTGCTTGGCTTTTGCAATCCCTCTATTGCTCCAGCATCTTCAGCTTGTGAAAGGCGCCGGTGGGGGCTTCTGGTGATTGTTCTCCTTGTTCCTGGATGCTTCCAGTGAGTTGCAACAGATAAGGGAGATGCTCCGAGCTGGGCTCCCCGGGGAGCACCTACCCATGCTGCAGTCACATTCAGCGGGTGGCCCTGGCCCTTGGAACGGTGGGGACCTGCCCTGGGGCAGAGCAGGAGGCAGTGCGTGGCCTGGGGTGGTGCTCAGCCCCCCATTTCCTTGCTGGTACTGGCTGTGGTGTGTACGGCAGGAGCCGCACGTGGCCAGGGCACCATCCTGTCCCCAAGGCACCGTCCCGATGCCAGGTGTGGGCAGCCTCCTGGCATTTCCACGTTTTTGGGAAATGGTTGCAGTTCTGCTAAATGGGCAGGGCAAGGCAGGGCTGGGCAGGACGGGGCAGGGCCCGGCTGGCACCACGTGCTGTGGGATGGAGGCTGATGACATGGGTGCGTACAGGGACACGGGAACCCGAGGGGATGGCGCTGTCCTGGCTCCGCTGGGGTGCCTGGGCAGGGTCCCCAGCGCTGAGCAGACCCCGAGGTACCCAGCTCCCGTCAGCACTTACAGCTCCTGCCTGTCACAGACCCCTGGTCCCAAAAAGTTGCCTGGGCATGGGACGGGCTGTCAGGGCTGCTCCAGCCACTGCCGTCCTTTAACAGAGCACAAGGGTGAGCTGGCGCTGTGGGAGCACCGAGCCAGGCTCCCAGCAGTGCCCAGCCACCAGCGCAGGGGCCAGGAGCAGCACACAGGCACTGAGGATGCCTTGGGGTGGCAGCCACATTGTGGGGGTCCTTGTTCTGCCCCAAGCACTGTCTCCATGACCTGGAGTCCCCACTCATACCTGCTGGGCCCTCTCCCTTGCTCCTGCTGGCGTTTGGCTCCTCCACGTCTCCGGGCAGCTCGGGGCTGTCCCATTGCAGCGGGTGCTCCTGCAGCTGGGACAGGGCACGAGTGGCTGGGGGTGCCCAGGGACCAGGGGACCCTCCCCGGGGGGCACTCACCCGCTGCCGTAGGCCTTGCTGCTCCCGCAGCAGCTCCAGGAACCGGCTGCTCCACAGCAGTTTCTCGGCACCCAGCTCGGTGCAGAGGAAGCGGACGTCGGCCTCCAGCGCCTCCAGCCTGCCCAGCGCGGCCTCGCTGGCCTCACGCAGCCGCTGCAGCTCCACCACTGCCCTGGCACCACAGCTTTGCTCCACCAGCGCCCACCGTGCCTGATCCAGCACCAGGGACCCTCCTGCCCGCCCTGGTCACAGCCTCCAGGGACCCACCTGCCTCCCCGGGCTCCAGCGCAGCAGCAGAGGCCCTGTCCACCTCCTCCTCCTCCTCGCTCCCCTCGCCGCTGTTTTCCAGCCTCAGCAGCAGCACCGAGCCGAGCTGAAAGCCCCCACATGGACAGCAGGGAGTGACACAGCTGTGGGCAGCTGAGCCCCACGGCCTTCAGCACTGACCCCGAGTGAGGAACCCCACCACCAGAGAGCCACCCGGCAGACCATGGCACCAGAAGTCTGCTGTCTCACCGCAGCACCCAGGAGGGGCCCTGCAAGTGTTGGGGCACGTCTGGGGATTTACCTCCTCGGTGAACTGGAAGGCGAAGTCCCAGCAGCTCTTGTAGCAGATCAGCAGGTACTGGAGGGAGAGGGCAGCGGGTTTGAACCCACCTCTGGCGGGGCAGATCCTGGAGCAGGGAGCAAAGGCCCCACATCCCCAGGGCTATAAACCACACAGTGCTGAGAACTGGCACCTCCTGCCCCAGGGACCAGGGTCCGAGTCCCGCAGCGATGCGGCTGAATAGGGCAGTGACCTCAGCAGCACCAAGACCACAGCCCCCCAAAACAAACAGGTGCTATCATCCCACAGGATGGGCCCCCACCCTGCGCCCTGGCCCCACGGTGTGTTTGGAGCCCACACATGCATGGAAAGCCCTTAGGGAAGGAGCCCCACGGTACTGACCCACACCAGCCTCCAGAGCCGCCGCAGCCCCTCGAGAGCCGTCCTAGAGAGCAACAGGAGCCACCAGCACCCAGTGCACAGGAGCTGCCTCCACCACAGCACTGACGGGCTGCGCCGCTTCCCCATGGGGACCCTGTGGACCAGGAGATGGCGAGGTGACTTGCTGCAGCCCCGGGAGCCGCTGCCTCGCTCGCCTGCCACACACCATGCACCGACGGGACACGTGGTGGCTGCAGTGCTACGTGTCGGCACCAGGCTCTGCTCGCCCTGTGCCAGGCTCACAAAAAGAAGGGTCAGCACCTGGGGGTCCTGCTCCCCCCGGCTCTGCCCACTTACCCGGCAAAGCAGCCCAGCCCAGCACGGTGCTGCAGGCAGGAGGCTGCGGGGAGAGCTCAGCCGTGCCCTGCAAGCAAGCCGAACGCGGCCATGGAGGCTGCTGCTCCTCCTGCCTGTTTGTAGCCTCTCGGCTGCTAGCTTGGGATCGACAAATGCCTGCCTAATCCTCTTGGTGATGAGGCTGTGCAGGGGATTAGCGTTTCTCCTGCTCTACCTCCAGTCGCCATAAGGACAGCAGCTGGTCAGCCACCCTGCATTTACTCTGTTCAGGATTCATCTTCAGCAAGCAAAGGACTTGAGACTTCATTTAACTATTTTCAGCTTTCATTAGCATTCAGGTAAGAGCCTGTGCAGCTCTCTGACTCCAATTTCAAGGCAAGTCACTGGCTATCCTAGGAATCTTTAGTCCCCCAGGCTGTTTAAGAAGAAAAATAGAAGTCTTATGAAATAAAAAAGAAGGTTTAGGCATAACTGCCAGAGTCAGACTTCAGGCTCTGTCTCCCACCACTTTGTAGGTGACAGTGCTCGTGTCCCCAGACATGATCAGAGCACCCGTTACATTGGCACCACAGCTGCAGAGCCGTCACAAGCAGTTCTTGCTCTGGGACAAGCAAATCTGCTCCCTCTGCTGGAATAGACCCAGTGGGCACCGCAGCCTTTTAATCTCGCCTCTTGTGGCAGCCAAAGAGCTGCTGCCCGTCAGCAGGGCACAGGAGGGAAGAGCTGCCTATCAGCAGATCTGGGTTCCTTTATCTACAAACAGTAGCCTTCCACGTAGCCACGTAGCCTTCTAGCCCTGCTCGCTCCCCAGGGCTGCTAGCATTAGAGCCTGTCCTAATGAGCAGTCACTGTCCCCTTCTTTTAGGGACAAACACTGCTGGGAGGCGGGAAAGGTTGCATTTTCACCTTGTCCCTGCAGCACCGATAGGTACCCCAGGGAAAGCAGAGCTGATTGACACTTTCCTGTATAAAGTGCTCGTACATCTAGGTCTCCATGATACGTGAGCCCTTCTGCTGTTTCTCTGCAGGGAAATGTTCTGGTCAAAAACAGCTTTCCTTGAGGTCAAAGAGGTGGAGCAAGGACCCTCTTGAGTTCAGGCCCTCTTATAAGCCTTGCTTTGGAACAGCAGTATCAGTGTGAGAAAAGCATTTTTTGTACCAAGGCCAAGTAGTCAGAAACCATCAGATAAGTCATCTTTTTCCTGTAACTGCAGAAAAGTAAGGCCTTTTAGGAGTTTATGGCATTTCCACATCTTCCATCCCACTGTATATAACTTCTTAAGAGGAACAACTTAAAACACAAAAAAAGTAGGACAGCTTTGCTGCTCTCCCATTAAGCCATTACATCCCAACTTCCCCGCAGATAAGCAGCAGTCAGCCTGACAGGAGCGCCGGCCACTCACTCTGCTGTGGGATAAGCCAGCTCCCACCACGAGCAAAGACAGAGCTCCCTCAGCTGCCGAACCAGGAAACAGACCAAGGGAGAACTTTGCTCCTACGCGTTTACCTTCACCCTCAGGTACTGCCCTGACTGGGTGGTTGTGTGTGGGAGTTAAGTCTCTACTACTAACAGTAAGACACAAGACACCAGGAAAGCAGGGATAACAGAGCAGAATTAACACCCAGCTGTAACGAGTGCACATGCAAGTACCCAGGGGGCTGGAAAGCAAGTGACCCAGCTTTATGCACGGTACTTTCTCCATTGGCAATGTTTAAACAAACTAAGGCATTACAGCACAGGTAACTGGTAATATACTGTCTTGAGAAAGCACAGCCTACTTCAACAATAGCATTGGTATCTTGACTTGGCTGCTGTGAGAAGCACCTAACATTCATCCCTCCGTGTATTTTTCCAGTGGCAATTAAAACTGCTCATCCCTTATCTGTGGGCATTCTTCCAATAGCAGCAAGAACTGACTTACACCCAAGTCCTACCTTGAAGCAGGATTAGTTGAACACCGTCGGAGATTAGTGCCTGGCAATCCTTTCAAGTATTCAGTGTTATGTCTACCGCAGGAAAGAAAGCACAAGGGATACCTCCAGAGGGTCATGAGACAAGGAACAGCTACTATGTGAAAATGGAAGAACTCCAGCAAAGGCCTCACGATCAGATGGAGAATAAAAAGCACTAGGAGTCAAAATTTTGACTGAACAGAACATGAGAAGAGAGACAAATGTAACTTTTATTGTTTATGTACAAATGACAGAAGTTTGTATTAAAAAGAGAATCCACCCAACCTCAAAGATAGCAAACAGCAAGTTGGCTTTGAGCTCCTGCCTTCCCTGCATCTAAAAGCAGTGTGTAAACTTCAGGGGATGGTGTTCAAAACAAAAGTTAGAGAAAATGGTTAGCCACCTTGTTCTCTGCTTGCGTAAGAATCAAACTGAGATGTTCCACAAAATGAAGTACCTTCTCTACATGGATTAAAACAAACAAACCAAAAGCCAATTTATTAACTACACACTTTGGTTGAAAACAAAACAAAAACAACCAAAAAAACCTCCCAGCTACAACCAAAAAAACAAAACAAAATATAAACAACAAAAAAAAACACATGAAGTTAAGTATCAGTAACAAAAAGTAACCTAAGTCTTACAACATGGATGGGACAAACTGAATCATACCCCAACTCCAGCAGAAAAGAAAATGCCTCTCCATGGTTTTACAGATGACAGGGGTGGCAGCAGCAAGATCAGCCAATTGTAGGAAGTTCCCAACTGAGCTGGAAGCACAGAATAGTCAGGAATTCAAGACTACTACTACTACACCTTTGTCTTCCTGTAAGTCAGGTGATTTAAAAATGATGCAAAGTACATGGTCCAAGACTTTCTCCCCCAATCTGAGTTCTTTAGAGTGAACCACTCCCTTCTGCATACACTTGGCCAGAGAGCTGCCATCGTGCTCATTCAGTTGACTGGCATTTTTCTTGGTGGGGATTCATGTAGACCTAAATCCCAGAGGCTTCATCACTGATGAGTCTAGTAGTCCTGCAGAGAAAGGAAAAGACGGGCACATTAAGACCCTTCTACTTCCAACTCTGCTTGCAGAGCTGGGATTCTTAGTTTCCTCTCATTTCTACATACCATTAGCTGAAGGCAAAACAGAAAAGAGATTTATTTTTTCTTGTAGCTGAACATTTAAAAGAAAGGACCCTTCAAAACCTTAGTTCAAGAACGCATCGACCAAACCCAGGTGCTTTTAATATTGCACTTCATGACAAGACAGAAGGACGCAAACCAGCTGTTTTCATAAGAGGTGCATGTGACTTAATTCTGACCTAGCTTCATAACAAGCCTGCCTGGACTTATTTACTGTTAAATCCACAAGACAACGATTACTTCATAATAAGAAAAACAACATCCTAAATTACAGCAGAAGGAGGCTTTTTACGATTAGGGATCAGTCAGCCACTCAAGTCTATGGATGAGCAATGAAAACAATGACAGAGCACTGATACTTACGGCTCTTGGCTTTTTGTTTAACTTGAGATCAATCCTGTGGTTGGAAAGATAAGAGAAATGTCCATTTCAATACATTAAACAAACTCTAGAGTTCAAAGAACCAGCTACTGCATATGGCACAGGCTACAACAAAGACTATTTGGTTAATTCAATCCACATTCTCAATTCGGCTGAGCCAAATCACTGTCCCAATATTACTGGACAAAAGAGCAGCAAAGAGAGGGAGAGTGGATTCTTTATTCTTTGCCAAAATGCATAATCCGTTCCATTCAAAAAAAGAGTTAATAAAGGTTCATAATAAAAAGTCACAGGGAAGTTACGCAGCATAAAGAAATAAGGTTAAATACGCATGCTCTATGTTAATTTGTTAGATGTGTAACTATGCCATAGGTAATTATTCAGACATAGTGGTAATGGTTATTTACTTTGAATAGAGATAGGAGTTTAAGATGACAGGAATTACACGAGTCAAAGGTACTGAGTTTATTACATTTTCCAGAAAGAAATATCCAAGTCTACACTAAACTCCTTAAGAAGCAAAGCCAGAAGAATCAGTTTTTAAACTAAGTTTTAAAGTTAAAAAGTTTATCTATTTAAAAATGAAATAGAGAGGTAAAGAAGAGTGAAGTTAATTTAATTTTGCTGAAGTTATTAAATAAAATGTTACCTCCATCACGCTTTTCTGTTTTTAAAAAAAACTTCCCAGCCTAACCTAATATACATACCTACAATTAAACAGATAAACTATGGGTTAGAAAGGTCTCAAAAGGCACATTGGTGTCTACACACTAACAACACAGCACAAGTACTAATTCAAGTCAAACTTACTCAAAGTCATAATCAAACATGCCAGACGGGCTGAGGGGCAGCATTTGAAAGGAAGAAAGCAATAGAAATTAATATACTAATGAATTAAATAAATTAGTTGATTAGCCACCCTAGCGAGATTACTAAAAAAAAATAAAGAAAAAAATAAAGCCAGTGTTCAAATGCCATAAAGTTCTTAAGATATCTTAAACAGAATTGGGCACAAAAAGCACTCCAGATTTGACAATCCAGAGTCCCCCTCCCCAATTGGATTTTTGGGAAAAAGAGGTGTTAAAACAGAGGCAGAGTAGTTTTAAGGAGGGAATATTAAGTGCTGGAAAAGGAAACTATCAGGTACTTAAGAGTGCGTGCTAGCTCACAGGCAAAGAAAAAAACTGATTTGCTTGCAAAAACAAATGGGTGGTCAGAAAGCAGTGGCTTTGTCTAGATTACTAAGCAAAGCAAAGCTTGTTCAGGCAGAGAGGTGGCAACAACCATAAAATTATGTGTCCAACTATGCATTCATATGTTCTCAAAATGCACACACACACACACACATCCTCTTACACTCACTTCCTTTAGAGAGCTAAAAAGATAACACGGTGAATTGGCCGAATCTAATTACAGTTTGGTTACATTCCCACCCCTTGTCTCAGCATTCACCCTGACACCGCAGCACTATCTCTAAAAGCAGTTCTGTCCCAGAGCTAATAGCTGTGTTGGTCAGAGAGGACTCATCATCAACTCATCTGTAACTCAGAAGCTTCTCAGCATCAAATTTCTAAGAGGTTGCAGTATTGTTTTCTCCTGAAACACTTTGTAGCCAGGAAAATTGCTGAATGCAGAAAATAATCATCTTGGCCTTTTTGTGGTCTGAGGGAAGAGAGGACAGCTTCAACAAAAACACTTCCATCTGATTCCCTCTTTTAACTGTTAGAAATTTAACCGCCTATTCACGGGAGTTCTGCCCAATCTGAATCCAGCTTTCCCTACTGCTCTTGATGGCAATTAAATTACAAAAACCTAAGCTTTGCAAGTGGAGTCAGTGCACCTCCAGGGTGTCTGTTCCCAGCACCTGCCAATTCTTCAGGAACAGGTGAGCAGAACTCAAATGTATGCTGGCAAATGAAAGAGCTTCTGAACAAGATCTGCCATAAAAAGGTTGGGACTGGTTTTTGTTTTGTTAAAACCTAGATATACTTGAAAATTGTTTGGTCTCTTCTGCTGAAATTTAGGGGATAGTCATTAACAGCAATCACAAGTTTAACAGAGTTTGTGCTACAGACAAACTGAATTATCTTCATTATCTGGCCATGCTAAGCATCACAGAATAGTCAATTACTAATTGCAAAAACCCTTCTGTAATTTAGATGTGACTGATGTATCTCTTAGGATGATAAGAAGTGCCATACCAGATCAGACCAGGGCTCCTCATGTCCAATATTCTGTCTCCGACAGTAGCCAGTACGAGCTGCTTCAGTGGAAGGAATGCAGAAGAAACCCCAAAGCAACACAACCTTTCAGTAGGGCAGTTTCTTCCTAACTCTTGGCACTAAAGTTTGGGTTATGTAATGGAGCAAAAGAATTTATATTATTTACGGCATTTGTACTGGACCCCACTGTATCTGCAGCGGATTGGTTTGTTGTCCATATAAGTGCAGAATATAATCATAAAATTTGTTTGAAATAGCAATTTTCTTATGCTGTACTTCAGTTCTACAGGTTGTTTCTCTGAACTGGTTTATAAACGTAGTTTCTTGTGTTACTGCTGACCTTCGTTCCAATTATCTACAGGCAAAAAAAAGACCTCTGAACTGCTTTTGATTCCTAGATCATAAGGAACCAAAGAGGACATCCAATACTCGAGGATGTTTGCCTGATTCAGACTGCTGTAGGAGGAGAATCCTGATCTAAGAATTAAAGACATGCTAATGACTCAAAACCTAATGAAGAAGTAGTTAAACAGTATTCAAGCACTACACCTACCTCCATATCTCGCAGACCAACCTTCCCCCAGCAATCCTTGGGAATCTTTACCACTTTTCTTTAAAACATTTCTCTTGCAATTGTACGGGAAGGTCCCTCAAAGAGGGAAATCCATCCACACACAATGCGAGCAAGCTCAAAGGTAGCAACACTTAATATCTTAAAAACTCCTTTACTTAATTATTTAAAGCTTCTTTGCTTCTAATAATCTTTAGGTATCAGTTCCAGCAATCATTTCTAGAGAAGTGTAGCTCTGCAGTTATGTCTCTGTCTCTTTCTTTCCAAAACCATGGATTTCCACAGACTTTCTCCCCCAAGGGCACAGCACTATTGCACTCCACAGAAATCCTTGGGCTATACCAAGGGGGTTCTGAGGCACGGTAAGAAGCAGGGTATGTTGGCCCTGGGAGAGCATCACTATAAAGCAGTTAGATTATTTCTGATTTCTGAGCCATCAGCCTATGCTGCATCATGCCTTAAGGGCCAGAACCGGTCATCTAAATTCAATCATGCAGAGTTCAGGAAATGTGTTTCGCATGAATTTCAGGCCAGTTTAGTAACACTCTGAAGTTAAAAAAGGTTGAGAAAGCAACTCGTGCATGTCATAATCAAAAACTCTCAGCTTGGAACATGACAACTGGAAAGGTTTGGAGTGGAAATTGTAGCAAAGATACTCAAGTGTCCACAACCCCCAAAACATTTTGTTGTTTTTTCCATCCTCCTTCTCCAAAGAAAGCACTGACATTCCTATCTTCCTCGGTTCTAGAGAAATCAAGAAGCACACACAGGAAGCCACAATGTAATCTTCCTCTACTGGAGGGAAGAAAGCTTTACTCTCCTTGACAGAGAAGAGAATTGATAAGGCCTTGTCAAAAGCAGAGCTGTACCAGAGCTGCAATTAGTACCCTGTGCTGACTGCTTGTGTAGCTACCTCAGCATGTTCTCCTCTGTGACACAATGGGTGCAATGGGATCCTGATGAATACTACATGGTGCACACAACTTAAAAACAAGTGGAATTACCAAAACAAATGACCCAAGCTGTTCATTATTCTAACAAGTTACTAGTTCCTTTCACATAGTAAAGTCTATTCAACAACAGCTAGCCATTCACCAGGCATTCCTAGAAGGCTGCTGGTATCACTAACCTGTGTCGATTTTTGTTCTTCCGTTTTTTGTGGCTGCTATGGTGGCTCCCAGAAGTGGAAGAAGCAGCTTTCTGGGGTTTCACCCCCTGCACGGATCCATCCAGCTCTTCAGCATCTTCCTGGCTGGGCTCATTCTCCTGATTGTGAAAGTCTGGAGAAGTGTCACTCTCTGTCCCACTGCCTGGCTCCCCTAGAGTGGGACAAACACAGAAGAGCCCAGTGGTTACCTCCCCACAGCTCACATCCCAGGCTGCTCCTGTGCAGCCCCGCGCAGAAGTCAAACACCTGGCAACAATACATAAGGCAGCAGAGGTATACTGAGCTTTAGACCAGGAGATAAATAAGAGAACCTGAAAAATCGTTCTGAAGTACAACAAGCTACCTAGCCAGTGACTGAAGCGTGCTAGAATTGCATCTGATTTGCTATTAATTACATAAATATTAAAAAAAAAAAAATCAAACTAATCGTAAGTGGCAAATATCCTCAAAAAATTAGGGGAAGAAGTATGAAAATTAAAATTTCTAGTACCAAGCACTGGAAATGCAGCACTGCTTCTTCATCAGCACGTAACACATAAGTTACAGTGGCAGCAAGACTAACTCAGGAGGAAAGGTCTAAACATTGAGAGCTCACAAGTAGTTTCCGAAAGTGGAGCTCCCAGCTCCTCCTAAAATCACTTGCAACTGACTGAAAGACACATACAGAAACGGATTGCTTCAGTTCTTCTAGCCTTTTTCTCCAAAGAGCACCAAATCCATATAAATATATTTTATGCACAGCAAGCTCTTACAAAACATAAAAGTTCACGCAACAAATTGGGCTCAACTTTACTCCTGTTTCTTACAGTGTCACTGTTGAATTTACTTGAATCTGAGCGCTCAGGAGCTGGCCTGAGCAGATCAGCGTCAGACCCCTAAAGGGGAGAGCTCCAGGGGGGCAGTGAGGAGGGCAGGAATCCAGAGAAGAACCAAAGACAAAGCTCAGTTGCAGTGAGAACCTGAGCGCTTTCCAATTCTGCCAGTTCAGAGAGAAATGAAGAGGTGACTTACGCTTCTCAATGAGCTGGTCTTGAACTCCAGCTAATGCACTGACCGCCTAGAAAATTGAAAGGGACGTTAATGACAGCAGTAACTCACTCTCCACTTTTCACACGCTCAAAAAGCGCGGCAAACTGCCTCACAGAGCAAGACACATCAGGTCTTTGCCTCAGAGAACTTGCAACCAAGCACCAGCACGGCACAGCAGGAAGGAGTTAGGAGCAAAAAGAAGATGAGAACGGCAACAACAAGTGCACAGCATGGGTGCTTGTTGGCTGTGGTTACCCTTCACCTCTCCAGGCGCTAGGAAAAGAGTTTCTGAAAGAGACTGCAAGGTGGGAATGAAGATGCTTGGGACGGGGAGGTAGGGAAGGTAGAGGATATTATACAGAAAGGTGGTCCCGCAGCGGTGACCACCGCGGGACCCGCCAGGACCGACACTCACCGCCGCCGAGGTGACCGAGGACTTGCTGAAGAGCCTCTCGGCCTCCTTGAACTTGCGGTTCCTCCGGTCGTTTTTGCTGTTGGAGTTCCTAAAAACGGAGAAAACCAGCATCGCGGGGGGGGCCCGGCGGGGCGGGCCGGGGCCGGGGCCGGGGCAGGGGCCGGGCCGAGACTCACTTCTGGTTGGTGAGGTAGCGGTCCCAGCCGCGGATGATGTTGCCGTACATCTGCGTGTCCTCCAGGTAGCTGCCCTCGAAGGCGTAGATCTGCCGCTCCAGGTTGGCCAGCGTCTCCTGCCGGGCACAGCGCGGGGCATGGAGCGGGACCGGCCCCCGCGGCCTAGGCCCCGCCGCCCGCCTCCAGCCCCGCGGCCTAGGCCCGGCCCGGCCCTGCCCGGCGCCCCCCGGTCCCCTCCCGGCCCGGGAGCCGTCCCCGCCGCCTCACCGCCAGCTCCTGCTTGCGCTTCACCAGCTCGGCCAGCTCCCGCCGGGTGTCGGGGATCTGCGGGGGGCCGCCGGCCTTGGCGTGCAGCGCGGCCATGGCGGCCTGAGGCGGGCGGGCGGCGGCGGGGACGGAGGCTGCGGTGCCCGGTGGTGCCGCCGGGGGCAGCGCTGAGCCCGGCCGAGGCCACGGATCCGCCCCGGTTCCCGCTCCCGTCCCGGCCCCGGGTCCGCCCCCGGTGCCGGCTTCGGTCCCCGCCCGCTGCTCCCGACGGGAAAAAGCGGGGCCGGGTCCCCCCGGTGCGACCCCGCCGGGATGGGGGTCCCCGCCCCGCCCCGCGGGTTATATTCGGGGTTTTCGTTTAAAAGAGGCTTCGTGAGGGTTTCGTGAGGGTTTGCTGCATGCAAATGTGCGGGAAGGGTGTCTGCACTGTGCCCCGTGCTGCAGGGATGGGGTAGGGACAGGCAGGTGAAAGCCCCTGACTGAGGGGTTTTCCCCATTACTAAGGGAAAAACAATAATCAGATAATACAAACGTCTGTACAGAGCAGCTTGAACGGCCTCCAGGGAGTTCTCAAAGGTTTGGTGCCACTCAGTGCGAATGTACAATGCTCGACCCGATTCTTTGACTGCAGCAGCAGCTGCTCGTTTGAAACCACAGATGAGCATTCATCGGTAGATGCAGGCAAACACCCTGGTCAGGCTGAGCCGAGTTCACAGAAGAAGGGCGTGGAGAAAGCACAGAAGTGATCCTGAACTTTCCTGCTCAGCCCACAGAGACCCCCAGCCAGCGTGCCCATGCCTCAGCTGTATAACATCCCTCAGCAATCTTCAGCGTGCACTTCTGTGTAAACATGCTCAGAACTCAGGTATCTTCAGAACATAAGGAAACTTTACACTGAAAATAAGGCAATAAAATATGAGACCTGGCATTCAAATGCTGCACCATTTGTAAAAGAGGGTTACTTTTGTGTCCATCACCACTTGGTACATTGCAGCTCCTTGAATCCCATCATTCTGGAGGAAAACAGGCTGCTTATAAGACCAATTAGTAAAAATGGTACAGCAGAAATCAAGAGCATGGATGTGCTATTATAACATATTCAGGTTTGCAAAGATTAATTTGCAAAATAGATGCAGTAAATTGTAGAGTATTGGGGGATTTCACTCGTCTCTTTTTGTGTTTCCAGCCCAAGGACTAAACAGGACTTGAGCCTGAAACCAGCCGAGGCCATTTCCTAGCAAGGTGTGAAAGGGTCACAAGTGGCAACCCAGCAGGGTCATGTAAAAAAACTGAACCAATCTGAAAAAGTAAAAAAGTTTAATTTAAGCAAGACAATATCATCTCTCTTCTCTGTCTCAGCTGTAAGGATTCCATCTTCGTGACTTCCCTTTGTGAAGAAATAACCCCAAGTAGATCGTTTCAACATGTTCTAGGAGTAGCTGAGCATACTTTGCACACATTTTCATCTAATTTGAACTTTTTAGCTGGGTTCAAGTCTCTAGTAAACTATGCTAGTTTATTTAAATGCTCTGAAATAAGTGTGACTTGATGGGCTGGCTTGCCCTTGCGTGCTACTGATATCCCTGGCTTAAACCCCAGCTGTTTCCTAGCATGAGCCTGTCTGCATCCAAGGGCAAGCAGCCCTGACACAGCACTAAGCTACCTGCTGCACACT
Organism: Anser brachyrhynchus; assembly: GCF_964034855.1. Taxonomy (NCBI): domain Eukaryota; kingdom Metazoa; phylum Chordata; class Aves; order Anseriformes; family Anatidae; genus Anser; species Anser brachyrhynchus. The sequence goes on from NC_137717.1 coordinate 3,074,804, forward strand.
CAGCTCAGAAAGGTCTGAGCAAAGGAAAGCGCTACAAGCCCTTACCGTCCCCCAACCTCACAGCATCTGCAGCACACAAACCATGCAAACTTTTCTTTTTCAAACTTCTTTCACGTTCTTAACACGGAAATGAATACTTTGATAGCATGGGACGAAAGACACACAGGTACCAGACTGCAATTGCTGTGGGTGCTGCAGGGTCAAAGTCAGAGGTGCCGGGGAAGTGGCAATCGGTGGTAGTGTGCCCACGGTGCACACAGTCCGACAGAGCAAACACACACACCGTGGTTCTTCAGGGTATTGACCTGGGACCTGTAACTGAGGCAGCTGCAACCTTACCAGTCCTGAGGTAACGTGGCACCATCTATTGAGTCCTGCTTTTACTAAAAGACAATGCTTAAGTAACAAAAAAGTTGCATGAGTTACAACAGGGTGATATTAGTTAATTCTACACTTTCCAACTGCTGAACCACTTTGTTGAACGTCACAGCTGTGGTAATTTATACCTTCAGCATCTCTCTCACCTTTCCAGGCTTGTCAAAACACGTAATGCACCTATTTCAAGGAATATAAAGGAAGAGAGGGACACTAGAAAAATCTTATAACTAAAAAGAATTAGGGCTAAATTTACAAATTCTTTATTTAAAAACCCCTAGAGTATATATAAAGGAGATCCTCCTAGTCAAAACTCATTCTGCCTACTGCTTGAAAACCTACACCAATGCCCCATATTTACACCATCAATGCTCTAGCCTGTGTATACAGTATGCAGCCCCTGCATACACCAAGTATATACACAGCACGTAGGAGTAGCATGTGTGACCACAGAACAAACATCCAGGCAAATTAGGAAACAGTGTGGAAAACATTACATTTCTCACATCGTAAAGCAAACCATGGGAAGTCGACATCCAAAAATATGCAAGATGCAAGTACTTGCAGTAAGTAGAATTGGTTCTTCTCTTCCTAAAGTATTGTTTTCATTTACAGGGGGGGGTAGAAGAATATTTTAAACAAATGGCGGTTTAACTTTTTATATATATAAAAAAAAACTTAAATAGTGCAAACTGGTTAAAACGTGCCACCACAGAACAGGTACTATATGTAATACAAACAAAACCAAGAAGTTACTCGCGGGGCAGCGGTGCTGTCGGAGATACAGGCCCTACCTTCAGAACTAGATATTCAACACCCAGTAATAGTTTCAGCATCCTCTGCTGCAACACACGCTGGGCATACACCGACTTGGGCCTCAGCCCTCCCAAATCAAGTTACTGTAACCTAAAATTCTAGGAAGCGCTTCCTTCAGTTTCCATTTACCTTATAATTTCCAGGTAGTAGTCTGGTAAAATGCCCATGGCTGAAAGTTATCGTAATGCAATCTAACTACCCAAAACATACAGATACAAGGGGGGCTTTGCAACACTTCCGCCTTTTTAGTAGGAAGGCTGGTAAATTGTCCTGTCTAGAACTAACCTGGCAAGAAATTTGGCAAACTCTACCAAACGAGACACGTTACAAAGGGTATCGGGTCACCTTCTAACTAAGATTTCAGTTAAGTAGCATTTCCAAAGGGTTATGACAAAACAGGTAATAAAAATAGTTTTAAATAGGCTCGCTGTGTTTTACATCATTTTCTAAAAGAGAAGTCTTTTAACGTTTGCTGAATATTTCCAGCATCACAACATTCACATCCAGGTGCTCTTTTTGCTTGTCAGGGAAAAAACAAACAAACAAACAAACCAAAAAAAAACAAAAAAAGAAAACACAAAGCTGGATTTCCTGATACGCAGAACTATCAAAGATGAATAATCAGCGAAGTCCCCCAAAATAAAGCATGACAACTGATCAGCAACAGAAGGACTTTAAGGCAGTAAGAGGCATCAGTGCTTTGATGCTCCCATGTTTACATCCCAATGTATGTTCTCTTGGAAAAGTTTCTCTCCCCTGCTCCCGCCCCCCAGTTTCCTCCTCATCTGTTAACTGTCAGACTCTTCCTCCTTCTCCTCCTCCTCATCATCGTCCTTTGCGTTGGCCTCAGATTTATCTGAAGATTCATGGAGGAGGACGTACTCCCTGCTGCTGAACCCGAACTTCAGCACATCCTTCTCTTTCAGTTCATAGTAACGCTGAGGTTCAATCCGCTGGTTGTTGAGGAAAGTGCCGTTGCCAGAGCCGAGGTCAATGATGTACGGCCTGACCCTCCGGCCGACCGTACCGTCGGCACGAGTGTACTCCACAAGCCTAGCGAGACAAAAAAACACCATTCCAGTCAAGGCAGCGAAACAGAAAATTTCCCTACTCCACACGCAGATGGATTTTGGATCACATCGGCCCCAGTGCAGTTAGGTGTTAACTGTACTTCAGAGATCTGAACAAGCAAAATGTGAGAAGTGAGAGACGGGATGAGAACGGGAAAATCCCCGAAACATTCCGACAGCCATCACCTCCCGTAACTTACTGTGATCTACGGCAGTAATTCCTAACACACAACAGATGGCTCTTCCTTAAGAGAGCAGCTCTGTCTTCCAAAGCACGCAACCCCTGCTGCTTCAAAAGGAGCTCAGCAGTCTTTGCTGTGAAAACCCAAATGCAAACCTCTCCTTGAAACGCTTTTACTGCCAATTACACCTGCTACTTGTTCCAGCTCAGACGTACGCGCAGTTCTGCGTTTAACCCTGCTGGGTTGTTTGTCTTAGTAAAAGGCTGCTTGTGGTTAAATGAGAGGAATTGCAAATAGTTTTGATTACTGCTAGGATGATGTGCAGCAGTCATAAAAAAAAAAAACAACTTACTACAAACACATACTTGTAAACCATGCGTAGCTACTTATTTTTTTTCCCCATTTATTTTATTTTTCACAAATTACTGAATAACCCCGTTCCACCAGCAGGCAGGCAGAGGAATACCTACCGGTACTGGAACACAGCGTGCTGCTTTGAGCAGGAGGGGTGGTCGATGGGAATATCCGCAATCCTGCGGTGCCTGCCCAGGAGGTAAGCGCTCTGCCTGTGAATGTACATGACCGGGAGGAACTCGTCGTTTTTAAAAGGGTAGAGGCGCCACCGCTTCTTCGGAATCCGAGCCTCGGGGGGCTCGCTGTACTTGATCACAACCCCTCGGAAGGTGTTGGTGTCCTCCAGAAGAGCCCCAGACAGTTCAAAGCTTGGTTTTTCTTTCTTTACAGCAGCTTTATCTTTTGGTTTGTTATCAGACTGCCCGAGTTCGGGATTCTGGTCAACGCCGCTCCCTTCGTTGTTTTGCCGGTGCTCTCGCCTTCTCTCGTTATAAAACTCTCTCTCCGCTTGCTGCTCACGCATGTTCTGAGCATCCCTCTCTCGCTCGTGGCCTCGACCTCCAGGCTTTTCACTGGGATTTTTCCTTCTGTCTGCGTGATCTCTGTGTCTGTCTCTGTCACCGCTTCTGTCTCGCCTGTGTTCCTGCTCCGATGGGTATTTCTGCTTTCGCTCCTCGTTTCCTCTACGAGGATGTTCGTCTCGCTCCTGTAAGGAAGAACCGCTTAGGGTGAGGTATTTACAATTAGAACAAAGACACAGGAAATCTACTTCGGCAAAGGTGACCGAGGCTGGGCTCACGGGCAGGCAGGAACACCGAGCTACTTACAGCAACACCCGAAGCGTGGAGTGGTGAGACGTTACCCTATGAGACTCTTTTAATTCCCAAGGCATTTTACAAGGATTTGAGGAAGAAAACTGCCGGGCCAGAGGCTGGTTTCCGGACCTCCCCCAGCCGAGCCTCTCAGAAGCCGCAGGAGGAGCCCCACTACGAGCCCCGCGAGCCGAGCCGAGCCGCGGGCAGCGCACAGGACCGTGCCCGTCCGTTAACGCCTCCCTTTACCTGCTTCACCTTCACCGCGCCGTGGTGCGGGCTGCGGCTCCGCCTGCTGCGCGGGGACCTGCTCCGGCGGCCGGCCCGGCTCCGCCGCTTGGGCGACCTTTAAGGCAAGGAGAGGAGGAGCAGTGAGAGGCGGGAACCGGGCCGGGCACAGCGCCGGGCCCACAGCCACCGCCCGGGCCTACCTGCTGCTGCCCCCGCGGCCTCCCCGCCGCTCGTCGGCCGGCGGCGACTGGCTGCCCCCCCGCGCCGAGCGGGAAGCCGAGCGCCGCGGGCTGCGCTTCTCGACCTTCACCACCACCTCCCCGCCCCGCCGCCGCTGCTGCTGCTCGGCCCGGTGTTGCCGCTGCTCGCCCCGCCGCCGCTGCTCCGCCGCCTCCTCCATGGCCGCCGCTGCCGGCCGCCACCGCCGGAAGTGGGCGCCGCTTCCGGCCCTGCCCCGGAGTGCTTCCGCCGGGGCGTCCGGTTGCTCCGCGCGGCGCATGCGCTTTAGGGAAAAGCGAGGGGCGGAGTCTCCATAGCAACAACGGCGCCAACAGGGCGGTAGCGCTGTCGCCGTAGCAACAGCGCCACCCCTCCCATAGCAACAGCGCCGCCTCCATAGCAACAAGGGCGCCGCCGCCACGGCAAGAAGGGCGCCGCCATGATCCCGCCGCCGGACTCGCTGCTGCGCTACGAGCCGCCGGTGCTGGTCAGCCGCCGCGCCCAGAAGCGCTCCCCGGAGGTGAGCGGGGCCCGGGGGCACGGCCGGGGCCTGCCCGAGGCCTGTCCCGGCCCCACGTTGCTCTCTCCCGCACCCCCCTGCAGGCCCGCCCGCTGAAGGGGACCCCGCAGCCGCCGTCGCAGCCCGGCCCCGTCCCGCAGCCCCGGCCCCGGCCCGCTGCCGCCGCGGCCGCCGCCGAGTGCAGGCAGCCCCAGGAGCTGCTGAACGCCATCCTGCCGCCGCGGTGAGACCCTGGGGGGGGGGAGCCGCCGAGAGGGCCCAGGTGGGCCTCCCGGCGGTCCCCATCCATCACCGCCCTCCCGGTGCTTTTGGGTGCAGGGAGTGGGAGGAGGACAAGAAGCTGTGGGTGCAGCAGGTGTCCAGCGTGCCCAGCACCCGCCTGGACGTCGTGCACCTCCAGGAGCAGCTGGACCTGAGGCTGCAGCAGCGGCAAGCGCGGGAGACCGGCATCTGCCCCGTGCGCAGGGAGCTCTACTCGCAGTGCTTCGGTCAGTACCAGCGGTCACAAAAACACCGCTCCTCTGCCTCAGCCCTTGTCCGCCTCACTGCTGCTCTTTCCACGTTTCGCACAGCCTTGAACCCCACAAGAAGGGATACAAGGCCAGGGTTGCCTTTCCAGCAGCCACACTACACCTGCCTTCCCTGCCCCCATCAGTGGCCTGCAGCTCAGACTGTGTGACTGTAACACTTACCTACCCACGCTGAGAGCTGTTAGATATGTAGCATTTTAAGTGTCCCATTATCCACAAAGCTGCCACAAAAATGACATGTTGTGACAGTAATCTTATGTATATGTAAAAGATACAAAGTAACTTAATCTTGGTTTAGTTGTTCATCACCCAAATAGTTAATTTAAACTAACCTAAAACACAGCTTAACTCTTAATTACTCTTATATCCTCTGCAAAAGTGTTAAATTCCCTTACTTCTCTGATCTTCCCAAATGCAAGAGACTGCTGTTTGAGCAGAATTCTTCTGCAGGCTCTTGCCTCTTCTGACAACTGCATAAAATCATTAGAAGTTTTAAGGGTTTTGCTGTTATGCTTTCCCTGGGACAGAAACACTGTTGTTACCAGAGTTTCTATACAGCACACTGCTGCATGTTAATGGATTTATTTGATAGCACTTCATGCTGTAGTTGTAAAGTAACAAAACCAAAATTACGACCATCTCCCGTAAACCAATGTTGCTCTCGTAGTGCAAAGAACAGGTAAAAACCAAGAACTTCTAGACCCTGTGCATCTCCAGCATTCCCAGATAAATGTCAGGAAGTTACTCAATATTTTTGTACCTTTTCTTTAAAGATGAATTGATCCGTGAAATTACAATTAACTGTGCAGAGCGAGGACTATTGCTGCTTCGAGTCAGGGATGAAATCCAAATGACAATTGCTGCTTACCAGACGCTGTATGAGAGCAGCACTGCGTTCGGCATGCGGAAGGTGCTGCAAGCTGAGCAAGGCAAACAAGACATGGAAAAGAGAGTAAGTCGGTCTGTTAAACCAATAATAGTTTTCTACATGTGATATGGCATAAGAATTAGTTTTACATAAAAATCAATTATTTCTGCTTCCACTGGGTGGCAGTAAAGATCATCAAAATAACTGTCTTGCTGCTTCCCTAAGGCCTAATTGCATTTCATAAGCTATTATACCTGTAGCGCTTTAAAGACTGTACAACATGGTATAAAATTGAGAAATCAAAAGAAAATTGACTGTTAACAAACAAAAACTTGAAAAAAACGTAAACAAAAAACTTAAAAAACAAAACTTGAGAGATCTGTACTATTTTCTAAGATTGCAGAGCTAGAAGAGGAAAAGCGGGAGCTGGAAAGACAGGTGAGCGAACAGAAAGCTAAATGTGAGGCTATTGAAAAGCGTGAAAACGAAAGGCGGCAGATAGAGGAAAAGAAACACACTGAAGAGGTTCAGTTCCTGAAGCGAACGAATCAACAGCTGAAGGTTAGCACAGAAATGCAATTCTAAATAGCAATGGTAAACTTTGGCATTTTTAATTAGAAAGATGAAAAACTAACTTTCTCCTTCCCGTTTATAGTAGTTACATTTATGATGCGCTTGTATTAATGTCCCACTTTCTTTAAATTCTCGAGGAAGTGGGAAGATAGCAAGGATTTATTGTACTTGTGCCTTCTTAATGGAACTATTTGGCAGCAGAGTTGAAGTGTGGTGGCAGCGCCATCACATTTTCTTGGAACTTCCTATCTCCATCTAAGATAACAGAGCTATAGACAATGCAAAAGAAAACCTAGGAAGGGCAAGCACATATTGCTGACTGGATTTCTAGGCCTCTAAATGTCTGTTACGTCACATCTGAAGTGTAGCTACTATATTATAAGTAAAAGCACTCTTCTGTTCACTTCTTGCTTGCTAACAGGCTCTCATGGAAAACACTGAAGCAATTTGTCCTATGGTGATTTGACTGGATCACTGAAATTGTTTTGGATCTGACAGGAGTAATTTTGTGCATGCTACTTTAATGAAAGGAGAGGTTCTGTTAATTACTTTGCTTTTGGAAGGAATCATAAACAACTGTAAACTTCTCTGGCTAGAGCTAAAATACTTCCTTTACACCCAGCTGCTTTCCTTATCTCCACTATTCCTAGTTTTCCTTTCTAAACCATTAACATCCTCAGGCCATCTTGAAGTATTTTAGGGCACGACATAGAGTAACTGTTAGAGCAAATGCGTGCTGCCACCGGACCCATGTTTCTTCCTTTAAGTACAAGTATTTTAACAGCTGTGTATATACCACCGTTGTAGTTTATTTTTATGGCAGCTCTAGGAAGAGGACAACCTAGGAGTCCTGGAAGCTTCACACACTACACGCTCCCCAAGCACGGGTAGCACTCTGATCAATCTCTTTAACTGGGCGTCAAGTTGTCTCAGCAACTGAAAAACTTGCTGTTCCCAGCTACTTTTGTCCCAGAGTCAGTTTGTGTTCCAAACCCTAGAGAGCCAAATATTTAATTTAGCTAACATAGTCCAGCCTGAAATCAGAGAATTCAGACCACTGTTTCAACAGCTTTTATTTAATTTCCTCTTCAATGCTTTACATTATAAAATGAGCCTTTCATTGTATGGAACCAAGGCCAGCTCTTTTCTTCTCAGAATGCAAAAAGTGTGTATGCCAAGAATGAAAAGCTAATTTATAAAACATGTAGTAAGGAATGGAATAGCTAGGGAAAAACCCTGGCCTGTTTCTCTTGAAGTATTGCAGCATCCCTCAGCTCCTCGCTTTGAATATCTAACAGACAATTTATCACTTTTCATCAACGTGGGTTTATTTTTTAGATTGAATCTAATTTGACTTACTGTCTCATTTGTTTTTCAGGCTCAACTTGAAAGCATCATTGCACCGAATAAGTAGATTTTTTTTTGGTGCCCTCCAGGCAGTGCTCAAAAGAGCTGTCAGAGCAAGAAGTTTGCAATTAGTGACAAAGATCTGTCTTCAAAAAAACAATACTGAATTTTCACTTACCGGTAACTGAAGGCGGTGTAATTGTATTATTTGTCCCTTTTTCTCTTGAAGAGTTGAAATTCAAAAGCTCCACTAGTTACTGTACGCTCTTTCAGTGCCATCTCAGCATGTAGCTCCTTGAATAGTGAACATGTCTGAGACTTGTTTGTTGGTAATATGCTAATGACCTTCAAAGCAATAAACTAATAAATGCTTTTACAAACAAGCATCTCTGTGATGTCATCATTCTGAAAACGTAGAAAATTTTGAAATCATATATGAAGTGTCTACAACTACTCTGTCACATTCATTATTAATCAATTTTTAGATATCTCCTGGTGTTTTGGTGGGTAGTTCCCTGAGTATGTGTAAGTTGGTGTTAACTGTACATCAAAATCCCTTTTCAGAAGTGGTGTAACCTAGGACGAACAATACCCAAGCTTTCCAAATGCTTATTTCTAATGAAACAAAGAGGTACAATGCCGTTCTAAGCACCACTACTCAGTGAAAGCAAACGAAAACTGGAGTTGAGGTACCTGTATAACTCGTTGGTTATATATAGTAAGCAGACATAGGAAAAACTTCACTGTAGTCATTTGAACAGCTCTGTAAAAGCTAGCTTCCAGAAAAGGAAAATCTGAAGAGTGTTTCAGGATGTGTTTTGAAAATGCAATGTTTACTGGCCTTAGATGGTGATGTGGAAACACCACGATCTCCAGTTGCATAAAGAACTTTCAGATGATGCAGAAAAAGAGCGAGATGTTACTCCTGGGAACAAGACAGACAAGGCGAAGAGCTTTGACTAGGAACTGCAAGTTTTATATTAAAAAAAGGCACTGCATACTAGAGCTGTTTTATGTAAAATTTAATAGAATAAGCAGTTATTGCTTATGTTTATATTTTTTGTGCTTTGATCTTTGTGCCTCCAAGCCAGTTTTTTTCTTGTTCTTATTCTTATTTTTCACGTTGTGGGTTTCATAATACCGGACTCCGACTTTCTTGGAGCGCTGCTGCCTCTCAGCTCGTCTCCTCTGTAAATACACACAAAACATATTAGCAAGTCCACAGTATCCATAGCCTCAATTTGTTTGCATTCTTTCAAATGGTGTTTGCTTTGTATTCCAATACCTTAAGTGAAATAAATAACTTAATAGGAAACATTACTGATGTGCACGGTCACGTTAGAGAACTTTAACAGAAGATGTGACCAAACATACATGAATAGAATTCAGTCTTCCATTCCCCTTTGACAGTCCTAGCAGTGCTCTAAAAACCCCCTTGCTGTACAAGATTTGCTTACAAATCCTATTTAAAGTCCTACAAACAGTCTCTCTCTCTTAGTATTTAAGTTACACTGGAAGAATTGTTCAGACTTGATTAACAAGAAAAGGAAACAGCAGCAGCATTTCCCTTTGAAAACAGAACTGCCAATGACTTTTTGCCCATCTAGGTCCTCATTTTCGCACCTCAGCATTTAGATCCCTCCTCTCTTACCAGCACCAGTAGGCAAGCTAACACTGAAAGCAGAACAGTTCTCTACAAAGGATTCTCCCTTTCAACACTCTTTCTGTCACTGTCACCAGCTTGTCCCTCCTAGGGGCCCATGCTCAGCTGGAACACTATTGTCACATCTTGTGTCAGCAGCAGGTCACCGTCTTCACATTCCCCCCGCCTCACCTACAGGCCTTGCACTCTCTTCCTGCTAATAGCGCCAGGTCTCAAACCTCTTACATTGATACTGAGCAAGCTAAGGAGGAAAAAAGCCAGCTCTATTACTCCGCCTGTCTGTTATACTACAGGGGATCTCACTCACTTCTTTGGATGTAAGTTTCTTGCAAGGCTCTTCAGCCAAATGGTCATCGTCATCTTCCTCTTCTGCTTTCCTTTTTCTTTTATTCTCCGTGCTGCCTGCAAACAGCAATGATCACGTACTCAAGCATCTTCCAAAACACCCATCTGCTCACAGAACTTAAGGCTGGAGTCACTGCACCATCTACTTTGGCAAAGCAATCCTTTGGTCATGCTTTAACAGTTTTTACTAAAAACCCATGCATGTCCCTTACCAGAAAATCACTCCCTGTTATGGTGAAAAACCACTCTTGATAAGCAGATTGCTTGAAGCAACATGTAAGTCTAGAAATATTTCACAGCCTTGTCAGAATAAGGTTCTCCCACATTATTTTGCCTTTAATCAAACTTGCTTTGGAAACTGAAGACACAGACTCTCAAAAGCGACCGCAGTAAAACCTATAGCCTGAAGTAGCTCTGTGCTTTTACAGTGTCATAAAACACTTCCATCCCCGCCTGTGTAATGCTGTACCATGTGGAACGGATGTTGCTCAGACTGAAATCTGCCCGCAGCAGCACCCTGCTCTGAACACAACATTTGTCTTCGCTTTATCTTCATTCACTAGTAGAGGACATGTTACTACACAGACCATCCAGTCCTACAGAAAAGCTAAAGCAAGGTCATGAGGCAGCCCTTACGTTCGCTATGGAAAGATTTAAATAAGTTAAGGGAAAGAAGAACTTGCGGTCAGGAACTAATGAACACTCTCCCCTTATCTCCCCCCTCTTGCTTAGTGGATTTCCAAATGGGGATTAGGAACATCCACTAATCTTGTTTTACCTCTGTCTTCATTTTCTTTGGGTTCTTCACACTTCTGCATTGATTTTGCAAACACTTTTTCACTCAGCTGCTTCGGGATTCTACAAAAGATAAAACAGGGAATAGAAGACTGTCATAATACAAGATGTAGCCACCCGCAAGGAGTGATCAATCTCCAGCAGGTCCCAGTGGTCTGACATCAGCAAACCCACAGTCTTCACATGGAAGAGAGATTCCAATAGTCTTATCTCTGGGGTTACTGGACTTGTGCTTGGCACAAAGGGACAAAAATTAACACTTTGACATCTTCGTCCTCAAGAAGCTGGGAGACGAGCTCTGCTAAAGCTGGGCCTGCTGTATGAGCTAGGATACTCTCGTACATACACAGAGACCCGATTAGCATATTCAGGTAGGACATCAGCCTTGGTATTGCTCAAGAAAGAGCTGAACATTAAGGAGAGATCGAAGAAAGAAATATTGCTACCCAGAATATCCGCAGGTTTCTAAACCATACTGTAAGAGGCAACTTCCCAAAAGTGAGAACATTTCTAGTTATGATGGCCAACAGGACTTGGAATATTCTTTCAAAAACAAACTGCTGCTCAGCCAAATTTCAAATATTTATGACTAAACTAGAGAAGCCATGGCAACAAGTCAAAAATGGAGTGAAACTGCAGCAGAAACACATTAACCCTCTTGTCCCCCTGTGAAAATACACGAATCGCTGAGCATTCAGATACCTTATTGCTGAGAATCTCTTGGCTTTGGCTCTATCCAGAAATTTCTTGCATTTTGCAATCTTCTCCTCCAAAGCCTTAAGAACTGCCTTAGAGCTCTCCCTGGCACCTTGTGCAGCCACCTGTGATTCATTCTCTACCAAATCTTGATGTTGCTCATTTTCCCCTTCCTCCTCCTCTGCAGGAGAATCACTGTCTGTTTCATCAAAGCCTGGCACATCTACAGGAACCAGGTCTTCTTCTGAGAACTGCGGTGCCACATTAATCCTCCCAAAGTTTTGCCGAACGTGTGACATGAGTTGCTTAATTTCATTGTCTGTATTATTCTTCTCTTCTACTGGCTCCACACTTGATGCTGCCAACTCAGAGATTTCCAGCTTGTCATTATCTTGGCTTGATGTCATCGCTCCTTCTCCTTCCGACGCAGGAGGCTACAAGAAAGGGTGTAACAGATAAAATAACATTATCCACAGAGTCAGTCTGTCCAAATGATCTCTTTGGAAGAAACCTAAGACAATTAATTACTGGCATTTCTGCTAGTAGATGATTGCAAAACAGCTCAGACAGTTCTGTGGAAGAGCACTGCCACCTCATCCTCTCCACGTACTTACCAACTTTAATTGAGTGTCACTTTAATCACTAGTCAGAGCCCAAAGACATGCCCTGCCCAAGGTACTCCAGGAAAAGCACCAGTGAATACCATTAGGAAAACTGAGTAATACGCAAGAAGAAAAGGCACGAGCGTCACATCCTCACCTGGGGACCTGTTTCTGCATTTGGTGGCTTCACAAAGAATGGAATTCTGCCCCTCTGCCAGTCATTGAGAACCATCTTGCTGACTGTTTGCACATCAGGCTCACCACCCTGAAAGAATCCAGTAACAGTTTCTGTCCGCGTCTGCAGGGCATACCACCTTTATATTACCTTTGCAAATGAAACATTCCTATTTCCCAGGTTCAGTGCAGAAACTGACCCACACACTCTTCCAACCTGCAAATGCAGGAAGATCGCAGAATCCTAAAATCATTAAGGTTGGAAAAGCCCTCCAAGATTACTTGGTACAACCACCCCCTACCGCCACCAACACCCACTAACCATGCCCCTAAGCCCCACGTCCAACCTCTCCTTGAACACCCCCAGGGATGGTGACTCCACCACCTCCCTGGGCAACCCGTCCCAACGCCTGACCGCTCTTTCTGAGAAGAAATGTCTCCTCATTTCCAGCCTGAACCTCCCCTGGCACAACTTGAGGCCATTCTCTCTCGTCCTAAAGTTGTCACACCTTTAGCAGTTTTCCAGTCCTAGCAGCAAGCTTCTCGAGAAAGTCTTCCGCATCTTTCCAGGAATCAATTTTGTACGTCTTTCTGATGTACTCTGGTTTGGCCCTTTCCAGCACCGCACTAATATGATCTTCAGGGCTTTTAATCTTTTCAACTTGAACCTGAAAATGAATGTCAGAGTATCAACCCTCTGGAAAATGTGCATTCACTTATTTCAACCCACCACACAGCGAGAATTTTCCAGCGTTTAGCACAGATACATACCACTCCCTTCAGCACAATGTCTGTTTCTGAGTCTCCAGATGGATAAACTACACCTGGGCAGTCTATGAGAAAAATCCTCCTCATCAGGGTAATGTATTGCCACACCTGAAAAAGATCGGCAGTCATCTGTATTACCTCCTTCCATGAACAGCCCTTTGTTCTGCTTTTAAATAGACAGTTCTAAACTATAGGAGTCATCTTAGAAACTTGGTATTAGCACACAGAAACAAAATTTAACTGGGCATTTTGTTAGATAGCCAAGAAATTTTGCACCTTGCGCCTCTTTAATGCAGGAATCTCTTCCTACCTTAGTTTCACCTGCAATAGGAGCCACATTGCAGACCTTCTTAGACCGTAACGTATTGATCACTGAGCTTTTGCCAACGTTGGGATAACCAATGAAACCCACGCTGATCTGTTTCTTGTCAGAGTGTAACTGTTAAGAAACAACATTTCTTTTAATACTTAAAATAAAGCAAATAACAAGCAGCAGCTGGGGACAGCATATAGCACTAATCTCAAGACAAGAAAAACCATCTTTCTTCGGAAAATGAAGACACTTAAAATGAGAATATCTTAACAGATTATCCATAGATGCATGATGTTAACACGCCCGAAACATGTTCCCTTCTTCTATACATTCAAGTCAGAGTATCAATGGAATACTCTGTCTACAAGAAACTGAGGCCAAACAGTGACAGTTAAACCAACTCTTTGGGATCTCCTCAGTTTGATGTACATTTAGAACATGTTTGAAGGAGTATTTTCCATTTGCTCACCACAGAATGATGGCCACAAGAAAGCGTCTTGAACCTCAAACACTAAAAATCCCACACTAAACGGGCATTCCCCACCCTCCTCCCCCCCAACAAAAACAAATCCCCAGTACAAAGCCCCCAGATTGTTCTGTACCTTTCCAAACTGCCTTAAAAGCTGTATGAAAGCACCTTTGCCAAAAGGGTTCGTGAGGCTGGCATGAAAAGCAAGTGTTGGATACTCCTGGGAAAGGACAGCAACCCAGCGCTTCTGAAAAGGAAAATACTGCTCAGTTAGGGATTCTGTGCTGCAGAGGCAGTGAAACAATCTGCTTATGAGAAGAACACAGCATCTTCGCTTGGGTCACAAATGCAGCTGTCTATGAAAATTGCTTTGTAAGAACCTTTGAAGCATTTCACCAACCCAATAGCTAAAAGCACTGGCTATTGTTTTTATAAAAAGACAATTTCCCAAAAACGCCTTCACTGCTAGCTAAAACTAATTAGTTTAACAATGTAAAACAGACCAGCTGTGGTGGATATGGATCTTAAGCGGACTAACATTTAGCACACTCTGGAGATATCAGCTGAACTGTTAAATCCAGACAGAGGAAGTAGAGAATTTGTGGCTGGTGACTGTTGCTCAACTGAGCCAAACTTGGACGGGTTTAAATGGTAATTGTTACTTTTATAGCAAACAAGCAGAGAGTTCCCATTATCCCAGTTACATTACGCCCTTTGAGACCAGCCTGAGGACTGGTAACAGAATTAAAGCTGAGGCTACAAAAGGAACAAAGAAGGTCCAGAGCACAACAGGCAGGACTGTACTTACAGTAGCCCAGGTAGGAACAAGATCACATTTGTTCAGGACAAAAATGAGATGTTTCCAGTGTTTCTCTTTTTTCAGGAAAGATTCCACATGAGGGGAGCGAGTGCCCATGGGGTCTCTGGCATCAAGAACTTGAACAACAACATCTGATGAGTCTATCACCTGGAAAAAAAATCATGCAGAAGGAAAGGGTTAGACATAAACCTCCAAAATGAATGTTAGTAATTTTCTAATCTGCGTCATTAATTTAAAAACCTTGTATCCTTCATGAACAATTGTTACTTTCCTGTGACAGAACCTCAGACTAATACCCATTGATCCTCCACTCTCTCTTCCCATACTCCCCTCCAAATTCAGGCTGGACAGCCCTGTAGCTTTTATGCACTATAGCTCCCTACGCACTAGAAAGATGTTTGCGGCACTTGGAAAAGTAAACACTGCAACCAAACGGGAAAATGAATTGCTTTAACAGACAGAAACAATGTTCTCCATCCATTCTGCAGCAATTCAATTCCACCGTTTCATAAAGGATTGGTGTATAAAAAGTGTTTTCTGGATCAATATGAAACACAACCAAGTAGGAACCTGCTGTTAGTCCACTAAGCATCTACAGCAGGGAGCTGTCAGTTTATGACTTGCTTCAAGCCAAGTGAATTTGTTTCACAGCTATTTCCTGGATTTTTGGCAGCACCTTACTGAAATCTGTTTTGCTCTATCATTCCCGCTGCTTTTAGATCTAAGTGAGAAAGTTTTAAGCTACATTCAGAAGTTCAGAACAAGAAGTCAAGCAATTTCACACTTAACAGTCACTGAGAGCACAAAGTGCTCTTACAACCCTAACTCATTCTCAGCTCCACTCCTCTAGCAGTCAAGGTGACTCACTGCAACATGAACGGCAGAGCACTCCAAAGACGACCCTATCAACATGCCAGATGTTTTCAGTCTAATGAAACATAAGGGCATCTGACTGCTTTATTTGTGGTAAAGCCCCAGGAATCCAAGCGAAGCTTACACCTTTGGCTCTGCCAGTCCATCTTTAGATCATGTACTTCACAGATGTTTGTCCCACTGGGACAAGAGCTCAAGGATCAAGCTCAGTCAAGCACAGATGTGAAAATGAAACTCTACTCTCTTCTACAGCTGTTTTTTTTCTGTTCCAGTTGATGTACTGGATCAGTACCAGACCAATGTCAGAAAAGGGTGTATGGTGTCAAGTCACTCAGTACAGTTAGGTTAACAGGAAAATGAGGAGGCAAATTACATACTCGGGACATCTCCGCATGAACGAAGACAGTCTTAACTGTCTTAACTAAGAAACTAAGAAACTGTCTTAACTAAGAAACTTCACAGCAAATTCAGTTGTCATCAAAGCTTCCCTAACATGGCAAGATCTATAAATGAAGGGTTTTCAGAGCTTTTCTGATTACTGCTGTACAAGATTTCCAATGCTGTGCTGAAGCACTGGCCTTTGAAAAGACTGAAAGACAGAAAAAAAACTGCTGCAAATTATAAATGTTACTGACCTTGTAAAGCTCACCCCAGATTCTTTTGGACTGTCCTTTCTTATATATATCCTCTTGTGCTTCATCCCTGGAAGCAGATTACCACAGACATCAGCAACCACAATAACACGGTTATAGTGCTCTCTCCTCTGCAGCCATTTGGCTGTTTACAGACAAAAAAGGAGAGGAGGCCCAGCCCCCTGTTTAACCCAAAAACTGAGTTTGCAGATTTTCAGACATGCAACAGGAAATTAATTATGAATGAATACAGAAGGGTCCCACGGGAGCAATAGTTCAGTTAAATATACTGGGACAAAACAGAACTAAAACAAGTCCCAGCCAAATTCAACTGATTTCACTTTGCTTACTCATCAGACAGTAGCAGCACTGATGGAAGAACTAGACGCATTTTTTTTTTTTTTAAATAAAGCTGAATTTCAAGGTATGTAAACAAAGAATAATTTCTCCTTTCCATTTACCTTACACCGGTGTCTTCTGTGACCAGGTCCCGGTCCTTGCCCTGATCGTAAGATTCCGATGAGGCCTCAGCATTCTCCAGCAGGGACTGCACATCGCTTGCAGAGAGATTTGGCCTTTTTCTTTGTGCTTTGGGGCCAAATGTTGTTTCAAACGTTTCTGTGTCAAGAATGTGAACTCTGGAGGTCTAAGGAAAGATGGGTTGGTAAAATGAAAACAAAACCAAAAACTGTTTTCCATCTCTCGTGACACGCAGCGTACAAGGCCTTAGTTCAATGCAACTCTGCAACCTGTGACAAGAGCTACAGGCACTTCCCTAACAATGTTTGAGTTTTGCAGCTTAATCTCTGAGAAACATAAGAGTGGATATTTAATAAGCAACAAAACGCACTGCACTTGCCAAAGAACTATGCTTCGGTTCTCTCTGCATAAATGATGTCAAAAGTAATTAAGGCTACAATGATAAAAATTTAGCTGCTATCTTTGATCATTTCTTATTTTTCTAACAAGTGCACAGATCTCGCCAAATTCACAGATTTTTGTCAGGGACAATTACAGTCAAAATCATAGATTTTAAAGCCTGTAGTGAATGCCAACTTTTATTGGAACAGCACACAACTCAGAGCTGAAAGAAGTCATTTGTTTTTATAATGCACATTTTAGTTTGCGGTAACCTTTTCTTCAATTTAGGAAACATTTTTATGACACAAACCTGGCAGATTTCCACACGAAAAAATACCCAACAATAATCCAAAATAATATTGCAGACTTTAGGAAAGAAGCCTGGTAATAACTAAAATTATGTACTTGAAACTTGATTCTACTTGAAAAGGCGGCTGCATGCGCAAGAATGTCTGGTTCAAGATAAAAAGCACATATTTGAGCTCAAAGTCATGGCACAAGAGCGTGCTGGCAGCATGATGCATCCTCAAAAAAAAAGTCTATCTTTCACATGAGGAATTAGAAGCATTACAGCGGTATGTTTTCAAAAACATCCCTCCCCCAGTCATCTGCCCTAATTCCTTCCGATGCTCCTACAAACGCATCAGATCTCCCACAGGTAAATAATATTCACGACATCTGTGCACACAGCCCAGCCTTCATAAGGTGCAGAGGAACGATACCTACGTGAGGTTTAATCCGGTCGTGGAAAAGGGACATCGGTAGCTTGGTTTGCTTCATCACCACTCTGTACGGATCTTTCATGACTGTTTCCATTTCCTCTTGAAATTTCTGTAGGGATGATTGCTTGATCACACGAGTATTTCCTGCAGGTGAAAATCAAGGTTCCCCACGTTAACCGCTTCATAGACACAGGGAATATTAATAAAATATTAACACTCCATCTGGAATCAAAATACTAGTGACAAGAAACAGGAGACTTTACTTGAGACAACCCCAACATTTGGCATATATAAGCCAATCCCTTTCTTTTCCATAATTTAAAGAAACTTTTACAAGTATCCCTAGGATACTTAACACATCCAAGCTACGATGTAGGTACACATGGATAAATCCCACAAAATAACCAAAGGAGACAAAAACCCACGCTTGTCAGCAGTGTATGGGAAGCAAACACCCCAAGTACAGGTACAGGCAAGGTGTGAGCCAATGCCCTTGCCTACAGCAGCAGTTTTTTTGCCCGCCTTTCCAGTATCTGTCCCACACAGCACTGAGATGACAATTCCTAAATACTCACACTCTAAAAACACAAAGTCCAACAGCTTCTGAGCCTGTTGAGTCTGAAAGTAGAAAAAAACAAACTTACCAAACCATTTAATATTTGGTTCCACTCTTGCAACTGTGCCTGGTGCCACTGTTGACTGATATTGCAGGGGTTTAATCACTTTGCCACGTTTGTTTCTAAGTGAAAAATGAGAATGCACGTAAATTCACAATGAAGCATACACCCCTCTAGCACTTTTGTTTACTAGAGTAAAGTGCATCCATAAAATCCAGAAAGACCCTTCCTTTCGAACTGGTACCCCGGGTAGCTTGACGTCAGACTAGAAGGTTCCCCTGTCGCTGCAGTTCAAAGGCCACAAACGACCCTGTCCTAATATTTTTCTGTGTCAAACCACACGGCAATGTCTCTGAAAAACACCTCGCTAAGAGCTTCTGTAATTTGAACTCTGTACTTTTCCACAAGAGTACAAGTAACTACACGTATTTATAAGATTGGCCTGGGGACAAGTTAAGAACAAGGGATAAAAGTTAGCATGCGATACGCAGAGCAAAATAGAATGCCAATTCCCTACAAAACATCTCAAAACTCCTCATTCTCACTCCAGCTTGACTGAACTCTTCATGAAGGCTGCACATGAATGCCATACTGGGGTGCAAAAAGCACTGAAGTATGATTTCCTAACAAAAACCACTTTCTTCTCTTGTGCTCGCATGCGATTTTCTAATCAGCTGAACCCATCAGCTTGCACTGAACGCTGATCGTAAGATAAAGCTCCCCATTGAAACCTGGCTTAAGTTGAGTAGTTTTTAAAATACGTATTCCCCAGTCCTCTCTCAAAACAAGGAGGAATCTGGCAAAACAAGACAAAGCTGCTAATCTGAACCAGAACCTTAAGTAACCCCGACGGCATCCACAGCACGGCAGAGGCATGTGTTTATAAGGTGGGACTGCGTTGCAGCCACAGGTTCTCACGTAGAGGGAAGGAATCTCTTAGGAAGAGAGCCTTGGGGACTTCAGGCTCCTCAGATGTTCTGAGGTGAGCTTTTGAGTTGGACGTGATGGAAATCTGGGCATTTTGGGGCTCGTGACATTCCAGCACGATCATATCAGCTGCTCCACGCCACGTGTTTTCCAGCTGAGCCGCGCTCCCTGATAGCATCGCTGGCCTGGTGGAACCTCAAGATAAAGCCTCCCAGCTCCTGACACGGAGCAAAGGAGGGGCTCTGCTCCAACCGGCGGGCCCTCCGTCACCAGACGAGGCACCAGCACCTCTCCGCACAGCTCCCGGCCCGCACCACCTGACAGCGGGGCCCGGCGGCTCAGCGCCACGCACCGGTAGCACCGATATGACCGGGCCCTGCTCACCTCCGCTCCTTCTGCCGGTACATGTTGAGGCGCCGGATGGTGGCTCGGTCCCGCATGTTGTTGCCTCCCGCGCCAGCAACGCGATCTGGGGAGAGAAGGCAGCGTTAGGCCCGTCCCGACCCGGTCCGGTATAGTAGGGTAAGGCCGGGCCCGTCCCGGTAAGGCCCGTCCCGTCCCGGTAAGGCCCTGCCCACGTCCCCAGACGTACCGGGGTTGGTGCTGGCGCGGGAGGGGTTGATGGTGCTGCGGCCCTTGTACCGTGGCTTCACCATGGCGCCGCCGTGCCGGGGCCGCTCTCGCCGCCCGCTCCTCCACACGCACCGGGCCGGAAGAGCAGCCACAACCACTTCCGGCGTGAGGGGGGCAGCGGCGTGACGTCATTCCGCCGGCTCCAGCTCCCTACTGCGCAGGCGCCTGCACGTTGCCTTGACAACCACTCGCGGCCTCCCCCCTCCCCTCCCGGCTGCAGTTGCCATGGCAACGCGTGGCGCGGCCCGGCCCGCTGCGGCCTACCCCCGGCCCCGCGGCCCGCTCGGCCCCGGCCGGTGCCCGCCAGGCTCCGCCGGTGCCTGGGAGCCCGGCCCGCAGTGCCCGAGAAGTGCAAGAGCTCCCCGTTGTCCCTCTGTTGTGCCGGCCTCCGTTGTCCGCCCCGGGCAGCGAGGGGGACTGCAGGCGTTCAAAGGCGTTGTAATAAAAAGGGCGCTGGCACAAGAATCCTCATTGTTGTGTTGGTTCTTTTTTTTTTCGAAATGGTGTTGTTCGCAGAAACATAATCAGAATCATTTGGGAGCTTGGCATTAGTACTTATTTCCATTTGCAGATGAATGCATGTGGTCACCAAACTGGTTCCTTGGTGCTGGTAGGAGCGCTGGCGCTTGGGTGCGGGCTGGCAGGCAGCGGGGTTGGGTTGGAGGGGTGTTTATAGGCACACGGGGCTCCTTGTCCTGGCCTCCTGGCACCCACTTTTAAAATTTAGGAATAACAACACTCCCTTTTTTGTTTGCATGTAAAGAGTTGCATGGACGGCGCAATAACTTAAATCAAATTTAGGCAAATTATAGGTCTGAAGGCTAAGCCTACATTCATGTTACTGCCAGTTTTTACTAGAAGTTGGAAAGATCCTCACCTAGGAGGAATTAACAAAACTCCAGTGAAATCGTGTTAATTTGTACCAGACACTGGGCTGGGACCAGGCTGCTCAGCACACTGGGGAGCCATTCGACAAAATGAAGGCCTGGCCCATCATTTCTAAATGATTATTAGCGGCAGAGTATTCATGGTTATTTCAATTTCCTTTCAGTTCTGCTAAGGCTCTTCTAAATCCAGAGCAATAACAGAGTTTCTGAGATTCTGTTCTTTTAATGATTTTCAGCATTTTGCTTTCAGGTAGTGCATAGTCCCTGCTGCACGTAGTCGTAATTAGTCAAGACTTGTGAGATGTTTTGTAAGACGGCAGTCTTGCATTTTCAGTCTATTTTGTTTAAGCCTACGATTTCTGGTGTTGTTTTTTTGTTTGTTTTTTGTTTGTTGGTTTTTTATTACTTTTCTCTCCTCCTCTTAATAGAATTATCTATGCCTTGGGCATTTGAAAAATACACAGTGATGTGGGCATAAAAAATTAATTCCAAATTGTAGATAATTGTTTAAGCTATCAGACTTGAGGCTTATGTAGAAGAGTTTTTCTCAGGACAAGTGTGTTTTCTATTAGAGTTGATATTAATCTGTCAGAAGATCCTTTTGATTTTCAAATTTTTAGACTAAATAGTTGAGTAATACTCGCCCTGTTCTCCCCCACTCTTTCTTCCTTCTCCTTAAGAAAACACTCTTTTTATTGTTAGCAAAATATCTTGGAATGCATCCAGAAAATTGCTGTCTCTTTCTTTGTAAGAATAGAAAAAGTGTTAGACATTAGGTTATGTCATGGAGAACTTTTGTTGGTAATACATCTGAGTTAATCATTGGATCTCCACTTTGAAATCTGTGACGCTGAAGTCTCAGCACCGCTTTGTTCCCAGCATCGCTTATGGTGAGCCCTGTCATCCAAATCAGAGTGAGCCATAGCCCTGAATTTTCTGTCATTAGGAAAGATTACACCGATAACATATGGGAATTGCATTCAAATTAGAATAAATTATTTTTTTTCAGCTGCGCTCACCTCTCTCAAGTTTTTTCTGGACCAAACTTACGTTACTGAGGCTAACTGTTAGTATTTAACTTGCAGCATCTCTGTAGCTGTGGTTGCTGGAATTGCTTATCTGCTAACATACGAGTCAGCTTAGTTTACTCCGCTAAACTAATTTTATTTTTCTGCATGATTCACCAGCTTTTCATTTGCCATTGATGCATGCTTTCATTTCTTTCCTTTTTTTTTTTTTTTCTTTTTTTTTTCTTCTTTTAAATTGTCTGCAGTGGGATGCTGTCTATACGGTGTTCTGAGCAGGACAGGGGGCTTGGTGATGTATGCCAGGCCCGGCAGAGCTGCCAAACGGCCTTAGTTTCATAGACAAGACTAGCCTGACCATTGTTGAATTTAAATCATATGGAATTTTCTGTGGCCTCTTCCTTGTCAAAATCCCAGTGAATGTGGTTATGTGATGCCATCAGAATGACTCATTGCCATAATTGCATATGTTCTAAGGGGTTATTCCCATTGTATTATTAAAAACTAGTGATGTTTGATTTTTGGCAGGGACTGTCTTCCTTGTATGATCTACAGATTTTGTCAATTAAATGAAAGGAAAATAGATTTCCAAGACTTAAGAACAAGACTGGACTTGTAGTCAGAGCACTTTTTCAGTGTGTTATTGAGCTACTTTGCGTTATTTAATTGGATAAGGGCAACACCAGCCATCTTACTCTCCATGTTGCAGTGAATCCCTGCAGAATACAAGGACAGAAGTGAGTTTCATATCTTTCAAAATCATCCAGAGCACTGCCAGAAGATACCATAGATTATTTATCACTGCAATCATTTTCCCAACTCAGTTTCTCAGGAGTTAGTTTTCAAAGATATAACTTACAGGAGTGGGAGGCAAGGCTCCTTGGCAAAAGACTCCAGGTCTGATGTCTCCTTAACCGAAAAAAACAAGAGTGATCTCAGATATCGTTGCCTTGGATTTAAGATATTGTTGCCTTGGATTTAAGAGATCCTAAAACGGCAACTACAAGCAATAGGGGAAAGCCAGAGGGAGGAGAGAGGAGAACACTGAAATCAAGCAAAAAAGTCAAAAAGTTGAAAAAGGACTTGGAGAGCCAAGACAGTTCTGTGCACCCAGAATCAATCCCTCAGAGCAAAAGTCGTGCTGAATCCTGTGCAGTTCTCGCAGACACACAGAGCTTTCTGCACTACTCTCTGAACTTAGGCTGCAGATCTCTCCCAGGAATTAAGTGTTTACTAGCAATCTGGAAGTTAAAGCATTTGCATGTAACTAATTTACTTTTGCTCTTTGATTTTAATGGTGAAGAAAAGTGGCTTCTTTTCTGGAAAGCTGCACATGCTGCGCCATACGTTTTAGCCTTGTAAGTCTCTAGATTTGGCCTTTTTGCAAGCTGCCTCAGCGGTAATGGCAAACAAGGTCTGAACCCAACATTTCTGCTTGTGCTGTAAATAGCTATAGTATCTACCTCATTGCCTCTTTTTTTCTCCAAAAAAGATCCTGCTGTTCTTCAAAAATTATGGAGATTCTGGCATGCACCTCCAGCTACACTATGATTTGGCATTCGGTTGGGTATAATATGCTATTATGTATATAAATGCCATCAGTGTGATTTATTTATGGTGACTGGTTATACAGAGCTGATATTTCTGTCATTTTAATAGAGGTGTTTTTTTGTTTTGTTGTGTTTTGTTTTTAAATTGTTATGCCTAACATCTCATCCTGTGAAGACTATTGACTTAGTAAAATCTGCAAGTAAATATGTATAGAAAAGGGCCCTTCTAATGGTTTAAGACAATGTAATCCAAATAACAATATTAGTAATAACCATTTTCAGTTTCCTACTATATTTCCTTTAATCGAAGCTTTCTTCTGTGTGGGAAATCAATTTAACATAAACATGAACTAAAGGTCTACACATTGCCTTCATCTCCATGGGGATATAAAGCTAGTAAATTATTGTTTGAGGAATATGTGTGCACACATTTAACTTGACTGTAGCTGATGAAAAATACAGATTTATCTTGCACAGAAAGGATAAGAATGTAATGCAACCAACCTGTGTGAAATTTGTCTGCCTCAGCTCCTAAATCTCAGCAAATGAGATAGAAATTAAACAGTTCCAAACAGTAAGCTGTTAATGCATTATTCCTTGCACTTTGTTCCCCTTTACCTAGGAATATTTATCCAAAAGCTAAGTAAACTACCTAGAAACTGTCCTGCAAATTTTGAGTTGGTCTGTCCAGTGAATAAACATTGGTTGGCTCATGAGTATACGTGAAGACCTTTTCTATTCAAAGGAGTTTCCTACAAAGGTTCTGTCTCGCTGTCTATACATCTAGCAACTACTTTTCCAGTTCAGCAAATAGGTCGTCAAAGTACAGAACATGAATACATGCAGGATCCACAGCACTAACATTTCCGTGCCGTGACTCACGGAGGTACATTTGGCTTCTGGATGGTAGTGGGTGGCCAAATTACTTCAGGAGAGACTTAGTCGCACATTCTAGGTATTTTTGACCAGTTGGAATTTGACTCCGTTTTTGGTGAATAAACAAAAAAAGCTTGTTCAGCAAACCCATTTCTTTATTTATTTGTTTAAAGAAGCATATTTTACAGTGATGCCACGGAGAGAACACCACAACAGATTTTATTTGGTGGGCTGAAAGAGAGCATTCATGTGCATGTGAGTTGAGATGATATCAACCTATCTAAGGAGATCTCCGTTTTGGACTGTCGAGCTCAGCATGCAAAACACGTTGGTCAAAGGCAAAAGGTTTCTAAATTCTGAAATGAACCAGCTGTCTGAGAGTGGGCATAAGCACTATTCTTGAGCTGATTAAAGAAAGGAAATTGATCATTTTTTTTTTATAAATTCCTTCTAATTTTTCTAAAACAGTTTCATTTTTAATCATCCATAATGAAAAATCATGGATTTTCTTAATACACATTTTAAACTTTCATTTGCCTTCCTCCCTTTTTCTTCCCATTTCACTATGAAAAAGGAAGAAAGAAGGGAAAAGAGCGCAACAGAAAGAAGTTCTTCAGTTTTTCTAAAAAAAACTCTAGAAAAGTCTACAAGATATGTTGTGTTGATTTATTATATGCAGTTTAGTTTTGAAATATTTGCACTAATATTGCCATGAGTTAGGGAATCCAGTCAGTTAACAGAGCCGTAGTGTCTAAAACCTTACTAATGCACTCTCTCTTCTCTTTAATCCTTGTTGAGAACTGGATTGAGATACTGAAGCAGAAGGGAAGAAAGAGTGGTTTATGAATTAGCAAGCTGAGGTTCATGAAAGGGTTACTGATTATTGCTGCTAAAAAGCGGAAGGGAAAAATGATTCTGCTTACATGCAGTGCCATGTCACAAACAAAATACTTATCTCACAGGCTAGCTGAGGCTAGAAAGCAAAGCGAGATCTGATCTTTCAACTGGGAGGCCTTCAGGAGTCGTCTGAACATGATCCATAAACAACTCAAAGGATGACTTTAAGAACCTCTTTCTCTCTCTGCTTGGTATGCTGGTCGTTTATCATTGTGCTGAAATGGAATCCCCTTTAAAAGATATAACGGCTTCTTGTTTACTTAAACACAAAGTGGATGATGGGCTGAAAGGTTTTGCTGCCAGCAGAGCAGTCACGGAGAGCTTGGTACAGCCCTGGGGCTGAAACAACTATGCAGCTCCCACGTCCTGACCTCCGCCAAAGCAGCCGCAGTGCAACGGGGCAAGAGGAGCCTCGGCTGTCCCCACCAGAGCTGCGCCGCCCGCGTCCCCTCGTGGAAGAGCACCGGCACCCTGCCGGGGAGGCACCCAGAACCATGTGCCAGGGGCTCTCCACCACAGGCAACCCCTGCGAGGCAGAGGCAGCGGTACAAAAGCAAGGGCAGCGCTACTTGGGTTGGACAGCTTTAGCTCTGGGGTTGGCTTTTCCCTGCCCCTTGTCTTACCGGGGGAGCCGGGAGCTTCAGCGGTGCAGCACTGCACATCACTGGGGACCTCCCCGGCTCCATCCCTTGGGACCAGAGGGGTTTTGCTGAACTGTAGAGGAATTAAATATCTGCCCCTATTTATATCGAGGAAGCACGACTTAAAATATAAGGGAAACTGAGCGAGGTGCCATGTTATGTCAAGGGCAAGGCTCTCCGTGCCGAGAAGGGCAGTGTGAAGCATGCGCCCGCTCCGGTCTCACCACGTCTCCATCCAGCACCGTCCTCCTCCTGGCTCCTCTGCCCAGGTGCCAATTCCTGCAGAGCAGGAGCATTTTTGCTCAATCCAGGACATTCCCATTGGTGACACGGAGACCAGTGCTTTCTACCAAACTTAAACGTTTGCTTTTCTTCATGGGGCCTGAACCGTGCCGTCCCCCTCCCGCCTTCATTCCCTCCTACTGTGCGTTGGGGCAGTGCTGGGCCGAACGGACAGGCCCGGCCTGGAGTCTGGTAGCTGTGACCGTATGAGCAAAGTCACAACGTTTCGGCAACCTGCGGTGTGTTGTAACCTCTCATTTTCTTGAGCTGGGTCCTGTAACGGGAACTTCCTCGGGGGGTGGCGGGGAGCAGCGTGGGTCCTGTGCGGGCAGCGGGGCTGAGCTCAGGCTGCAACGCAGCTGGCAGCATTTTCTGGGGTTTTCTTACAGCTTTTGTGTGTTTCTCTTCCACAAGTGAGTCTCGTCCTGTGGGACACCAGCCTCCATAGGGGCCAAGGCATGAACCACACACTCAGGAAGCTGGTTGTCATCTTTTTTTTGTTGTTGTTTAATTTGAAATAACTCTTTGAAGCAGATTCAGGGCAGATACCACTGACCTCTTACCACAAATGTTTAACATGTATTATTCTCAATGATAAAGTCATACAGCTTAAAACACAAAATAAAGGGGAGGGGAAGAGAAAGAGGCCACTGCCTTTGTGTGAGTCCAGTTCCCTGGTCTGGAAGAGCAGAAATTCAGTCCCAGCTGTGTCTGCCAGGCTGCCACCGTGCTGTGCCGGGGCCAGGCGGCTGGCTCGGCGTGGAGGCACTGTGTCATAAGGTCCCGTGCCCTTGTCCTTTGCTCTGGTTCATCCTCACCTCTTGTCCCCGCAGCGTCGCACTGCCACGTCCCTCCGCGAGCACTCGCGCTCCTCGCCCCGGAGGGGTGCCGTCCGCGTCCTGGGGGTGCAGCCTCCTTAAGTATCGTGTATGTGGCTTCTGTCGGGTCTAGTCTAGGAGTATATGTCTGTCTTTCGGAACATGTGTAATGTTGTGTAGCAGTGCTCTGGTTCAATAAAGCTTTCATATACATAGCAGCAATGAAGTCTTGCCATCAGGTGACGGAAAGGGGCAGCTATTGGGTAGGGCTGGCAGATGTGGCGGGGACCACGGCCCCTCTCTGTTTGCTCTTCCTCTTCTTGGTGCCAGACTTAGCATCTTTGGTGTCTTTCCGATTTCTGTTCCCATTGGTATTATCTTGCTTTCCTTGTTCTTCTTTTTTCTTCCTTTTCCCTGCAGTAAAGCAAAGGGCAGGAGTGAGGTTCCTGGCAGGACGAGCATGCCCAGCGGGGTCCTGAGGGCTCCCGGCATGGCTTGAGGGGCAGCTGAGCCCCTTCCAACCACAGAGGTGCCCACCTGCCAGCCTGCTCTTTGTACTGCGAGCTGTTCCTAAATAACACACAGGGAAGGGGGATCAAACCTGGATTTAGCTTTGCAGTTTCCAGCCTCTGGCAGGAGATTTGACACTTGCATTTCCCTGCTGCTGCAGCCTGTTCCCCTTTGCTAACGCACCTCGCTGCCTGCACCACTTGCAGCCAGGCAGGGCTCGTCCCCTCCTCCCTGCTCGCTGGTCCCGTGCTGTTACTCACTGCTCAGAACCGGTTCCCCTCCAAGCAGTCAGCCCAGACACAACCTTGTCCATCCCTTAAGGGGATGACCAAGCCACCATTCATCCTGTGGACACAGCAATTCCTGGGAAAAGCACAGACCTAAGCATTCCTACAAAGGAGACGACAACTCCCATCTGCGCAGCACACAGAGCTTGCTCAGCCACCTTGTTTGCTCTTTGCCCAAAGGAGCTAAAACACCCGAAGCCTGCAGGACAGGCAGCAAGCCGTGCTGGGGATCTGTGCCAGCTCCACCAAGGGTCTGCCCAGCTGCCCTATCACACCGGGGTCCCTGGAGGAGTTTTGTTTGTGCAAAATGCAGAGCAACATCGAGTCTTTTAGTACCTGTACCACAGAGGGGTGCTGAGATCCACAGCACATTTATGGTGCTGGGCCATTAGGCTAAATACTGACGTGGAGTGGTGCTGGGGAGAGGTGGTGAAACGCTCGGTGCTCGCTCACCTTCAGGGCACTGGCTCTTCTGCACGGTGCACCTCCGCACCTCCGTGGTGGCGGGGCACAAGGACACGTCTCCAGAGGGAGCCTGCAGGATCCGCCGCGTTCGATCCTCATTACCCTTCTTGAAGCCACACAGCTTCCTCTTCTTGGAGCAGGGCCCCCAGGGCCCCCACTCGCTCATTTCACATTGTGCTGCCAGAAGACAAGAAAGGCCAGAGGTAACTCTTGTCTCTCCACGGCTGCCTCCATCCTCCCAGGAGCCCTCCCGCAGCATTGCACCTCTCCCCGCCTGAGGCTGGAGGAGTGTGTGCTTCCCCAGCAGCTTTCTAGGCTTTCACAGCACCCCTTTCCTACCATATGGTGAACTCTGAGCTGTACACACTCCACGAGCAGTTTGCAGTGACACCGTGGTGCTACAGTGCCAAGCAGGCTCCGAAGGGCTGGGTACAGGGACACCTGTACCATCACCCACTAGACACCAGTACAACACCATCTCTGAAGAGTTTGTTTTATCATCTAAGCCAGCCTGAAGCAATACATGCTACTGGACCCGACAGATGCATAGAAAACTCAGTGGAAGGTGCCTGAGCATCGCTTACCAGGACTGCTGCACTCCATGGTGCCGTTGGCAGCAGAGTAGCCTTCAGGGCATGTGACGTAACATCTCCCTTTGTGCAAATACAAACCTTCCTTACATTTTGTGCAAAAGTTTCGGCTGAAACAGGACTCACAGTTCTCAATTTTGCATTCTGGGGGAAACAAAAACACAAAGCCATCACGCAGTCTGACGCGAACACAAGTGCTGGCAGGCTGGGCTAGCCTGAGCAGCGCACGGGAGCTGTGATTTGTGCTGTGTGCGTGTGCCGGGGCTGAGGCTGTGGCTGTGCAGGCAGGACAGCTTGGGGAGGGTGCCAGTGGGCAGGGAGCAGGCATGGGCAGTAAAAGAGCTGAGTCCCAAAGGCTCAGGAAGCTCCTGATCTCTCTCACCAGTTTGCTCCTGGCTCCAAGGAGGCTGCAGGCAGCCAGGGCGAGTCTTTGGGTGCCCTGCCAGGCTTGGTTGTGCTACTTGAATGGACGTTAGTTTTCTTTGCATTGTTCCCTGCTACAGGACAGAGCCACTGTGCTGCAGCAGCAGCTTCCAGGTGGAAATCAGGCAGGGTGGAAAAGGTCTGGGCTTGTGTTCAGCCCGAGCACCAACTGGCTGAAGTGGGAAAGCAGAAAAAAACAAAGCCCAGTCTCAGCCGCTCCAGCTGCAGCTATAGTACGGGCTGCAAAGAACCCGAGCTGGACAGAAACCTGGCTGTCAGGGTGGTTTGCACGAAACTGCCAGGGAAGTGATCACATTTTTCCACGTCCAGTTTCTTTCTGGTGCTCTGGCTGAACAAGGCAGCCCCAGGCTGAAGTTCTCACTTAGAGAGCTGCTTCGTGACCGTGGATGGGCAGAGGAGAGGAGCACCACGACCTGCCCGCAGCACAGAGAGACCACTGATACTCACTGATGCACTTGTTCATGTCTGTATTGCGAAGGCCAAAGTATCCCAGTGGACAGGATGGTAGGCAGATCCCAATTTGCCGGATATCATTCCTCTCCAGAAGGATGAAGAGCTTGGGGGAACATCTCAGGCACCCGTTGAACTCGGAGCACAGGTCGCAGCCCCTGGCACAGCCCTGACTCAGCTCGGTGCTAACTGGAAAAGCAGGAGAGAGGCAACGGTGAGCACCCACCCCACGGGCACCGGGACACCAGAGCTCTGCAATTCTGTGATTTTCCCCCAGCCTTGTCCTTTCTGATGGTCCCCAGGGCTCGGGGTTGTCCCACGAGGGAGGACACGGCACCACAGCCAGCTTGAGACAGGGCATCACTGCTGAGCCCTGCCACTCGAGTAAGAGCCAGCTCTTTGGAGGGCGGCCAGCAACTTCCTGGAGACAAATCCCCCTCTGAGGGAAGCTGCCATAAATATTTGATGCGAAGTATGAGTTCATGTCCTGACATAAGTGCCGCCTGGAGAGAACAAATCAAACCCAGCTCAATAATTCATTAGCCCTGTCCCTGTGCATGGCTTTGCCCAGGGGACTCCTTGCCCCCCCTGTACTCTCTGCAGCTCTGGATCCACTATGTCCAGGACCCCAAAGCAGTCACCAGCTACAAACAGCACCCCACTGCCTAAAAGTCCTGTTAGGGCAGGACTTCACCCGAACAGAGGTCACACAGCGGTGCTGCTCCAGGCACCTCTGGGGCAAGCAGGGACCGGAGCCATGCAGTGCTGGAGGGAAACGCTCTGAGTAATCCTGCCTTGTGCTCTGAGCCGGGCTGAGGCCAAGCTACATCGCACTGTGACCCCTCTTACGTTCACTGTATCTGGCAGCGTAGGAGATTTCACTGCCCCCAAAATAGAGATGTGTTCTCAGCTCCTAGATTCAGTCCAAGAAAAATACTCAATCCCATGTCTTGAGAGTTTTCTGCTTTTAATTATCATGTAAAATGCTGCTTGTTTTGAAACCAATAGCATTCTTTGCAGGCTAGAATGCAGGTTATTTTTATTAGTTTATTATGCAAGCAGTGTCCTTGTTTATAGAGAGACTGCGTATTTTAAAATGTATTCCTTTAAAATCTGTGTTTACTACACTTCAAAAGCAAGTGCGGAGCACCGGAGTGTTCACATGCCAGCCTGAGAGGTGGGGAAGCTTTCCTCTCCCTCCCACCGTGACCTGGGCTGCCAGCAGCTCCCCTGCTCCTTGTCCTTGCCCTGTCACCAGTCCCCACTTGTCTGCACAGTGCAGAGGCTGCTGCAGCCTCGGACAACGAGACAGAAAGCAAGAGGGATCCCCAGGCTGGGGACCTGCAGCGCCCGGCTGCCAGGAGGGCTGGCCAGGTGTGGGCCAACCTCCCTGCTGTATTTTGGGTTCTGGAAGCAGGAATCGTCATAGGGATTCAGCCCCATCCCTCCTGCACCCCACAGTACTGAAGTCTGCTTCTGTGGCAAAGGTACGAACCGAGACTCGCTGGGAATTGTGCTTAATAGCATTAGCCACGACATCGAGTTTTCCCCGTTCTCACGGAGCTCCAGCAGTCCCAGTTTTAACATAAAATCATTTTTCTATAATTCAATTTAAACCCGTTTGAACGCAAACCAGTTCTAAAATGAGCTCCCCTAAATGAGGGGAAACCCATGCGGCTGCTTTTGTGTGTTTCAGGCTGCTTGAGTCCCTGGGTGGGGCTGGCCGAAGCCAGTCCTGGCCGCAGGGGATAATTAAAACCCGTGCTTGCCATGCACCTTGGGTTGCAGCTCCCCGGCACAGGAAAAGGGACCACAGCAGGCAGGATCCTGCGAGTAGCAGAGCTGCACAGGACCAGGGGAGGACTGAGACCTCGCTGGGCACCAGGAGGCTCTGCCCAGCCCTGCGCATCTACAAACATTCCCGGTCTGCACGAACGGCAGAGGAGCAGAGAAGGAGAAAACCGTTTCATACGTACTTCGTCTTTGCCTCTTGCCCTTCACCACTTTGCTGCTGCCTGTTAGATCCATTGAGCTCAGAAAAACCACCACCACAAGCAGTCCAAGCTGCATAGTAACTCTCCAGCGCTGCAGCCCTGTATCGCAGGGTGATCGGAGTCCGTCCCGCGCCCAGGGGGGCTCTGCTGCCACTAAAACCTCTGGGGCTTGCTCAGAGCTGAGAGTCTGTGTGCGAAGCCTGGTGCAGGACCATATCCACAAGCTCCCGGCGCAGCAGCAGAGGCCTTAGGTAGCAGGTAACATGGTTCTGCCTTCATCCCCATATGGAGCGCAGGAGCTTGGGTCTAGTCCCATCTGGGGGCTCAGGCAGTGAGCGTTAGCTGCTCGTAGTTTCCACGGGCACACGCAGGAACTGGAAAGGAAGAGGAGAAAGGATTAGCTCCACCAGGTAATGAACACTGGTCTCCATCGTTCCCGTACGGATTGGGTCAGCACGGTGCCAAGCGCAGAGCAAAATTTGGGGGAGAAGCACGTGGAGGGGGAACACCCTCCAACCCCACCTGCACGTCACTGCTCGCCTTAATAACTGCACACAGTTTTTTTACGTGGAAATGCCTGCCGTGGTCTTGCCATCTGTGGATGCTGAACCTGACTGCAGTTGTAACTTGTTCGTTGCAGTGCCAGTGCTCCTCAGCCCCTGCTCGCCAAGCAGCAGACGGCCGCTGCGGGCTGCCAAGCGCACAAGATGTTTCCTATCAAGGGGGCACCTCTGGGGGCTGGGAGTCGAGCTGGGTGTGCAGCGCTGTCCCTGGGGACAGGGAGGGATTTTCCTGGGAGCATTCCGAAATGCTGTGGTTCTTCTCCGAGGGCAATTGCGACCCCCTGAGCTCCCCGTCCTTCAGAATGCAGTGCTGCTGCGGCGTGCAGCTGGGGGAAGCCCTACACCGGGCAGCAAATGCAGCTCTGGGAAATGGAGGAATGGCTGTGGAGGTGGATTTGGGTGCTCCAGAAGCGGAGGAAGCACAAATCCCAGGCTGAGCAGAAAGCCCTGGCACAGCACAGCGGGGCCGCGCTCTTCTGTATGCAGCTGGCAGAGTGCAGCCCCACCAACTGCTGCCATTGTGTGGGAATAAAGGCGACAACATTCACTCTGTGAGGTCAAATGAAACAGAAAATGGTTTTAATCCCTTTATAATAACTGTGCAGTCACTGGTGCCCCCAATGGCCAGTGGCGATGGGGCTGGAACGGTGCCCGGCTGCAGCCCCGGGCATCACAAAGGGGTGCAGGACCCCGCTGTGCACACACCTTGCATTCATCTGTCCTGGGGAGACACCTTCCATCCCTGTGGCATGCAGGGACCAAAGAAACCATGGGAGCCCACCCAGCTCCAGCCAGGACCAAGCCCTGCACCCAGGAAGGTGCTTCCAGGGGCTGACTGCACCCCAGCGTCACCACCAGGAGCCCTGAGCAGGCACGCACGCAGCAGAAAAGCTCTTGGAAACTCTGCTGCTTGTAGCAGCAGTAGCAGGTTGGCAACATCTCGAGGTAGCAGCTGGAGGAAGATGTGACCCGTGTGTTGCCGGGCCTTGCAGCAGCACGTCTCAATGCTGAGCTGAGCATCAGAGCGGGAGCCTCGGGGCAGCGTTGGTTCAAGCGCACCGACGCTGTCGGGAGGGCACGTGGCACCGCGGGGTGCTGCTGGCATCCTCCCGCCCCAACAGCTTTGAACTTTTCACCGTATCCCCGCTGCGACTCCCCTGAGAGCTGCTGGGGCAAGAGCACAGCGCTGCCCATGTGCTTGTCGTTACAGCCCGCAGCATCATCCAGGGGATTTTCAAATAAATAATTAGTCACTTGTGTAAACACCAACTTGTTCTGCACTTCCAAGCCTGTTTGCTGCAAGCTGCTTTATAAACACTGTCAAGTGCTTAAGCTGGGCTGTTGGGAGTGTTTACCGGAGCGGAGATCTGTGCAGAGATCACAACCCTGGCCCGCTGCAGCCTCCCTGCGCTCGGCATCCATGGGCACACGTGTGGGGCACCCCTGCACGGAGGGGTGAAGGCAGCACAGCTGCCTGCATCCTCTGGGCAGCACAGCATGGCACGACACGGCATGGCACAAGGTGATGTGGCATGGCACGGCATGGCATGGCACGGCACGGCATGGCACACCTTGGCATGGCATGGCATGATGTGGTGTGGCATGACACGGCGCAGCATGGCGCGGCACAGCCAGGAGGACCCCAGGGATGCTCACCAAGGTGAGCAGGGCCGTGTCAGCGCAGCACAGCCCAAACCCTCCCCAAATTAGCCCTGAAAGGCAGCTGCACTGGTGGGAGCACCGCCGCCACCCGCTCTGGCTGCCCCTTGTTGCTAATCCCAGCACTCATGCAGGTGACGTGCCCCGCAGGACACACACGCTGGACCTGCTCCACATCCTTCCGTGTTTACACAACAGTCGCAGCTCAGACAAACCTCCGCTGCTGTTTCGGGACAGCAGCAGGGATGTTCGCAGGAAGCAAACACTCCCCCAGCGTGCCAAGAGCCAGTGTGAGGCTCGAACCTCAGCCGTATGAGCCCATCCCTTAGGGCTCGCTCGGTGCAGGGGCAGGGATGTGCCATGGAAAACCTAGAACACAAACTCAGCAAACGCTTTTTCCTCCTTCTTTCCTTGCAGCCTAGCCCAAAAAGAGCCTGAGCCTCCAGCGACAGCTGCTCACTCAGCACAGAAAAGCTACTGGATGCTGAGAAGCCCATGCCACGGTGGGTCCCCAGCACATTCTCCACATTCAACCCCCCCCAAATCTCTCTGCAGGACTTGTGCCTGTGGCCTGCCCCCCAGGAGAGGAGCCGGGTTCCCAGCTCTTCCCACCCTCACCTCAGGACACAAATTATGATTCTTGATGCTATTGCAGCCATCAGTCAAGCTCAGGTTGCTGCAAACAATTTCCAGTCTAAACATTAGCAGGATTTATGCCATTATCCCATCGACAGGAAGAATTCGGGGTAACCTGAATTGCTCTGAATTCATTTATGGAGAGACCTGGCCCCTGCATCTGAGATGACAGTAAGCCTTGTTTGCAATTCAATCAGGATAAATTGGTCCTTGGGAGCTCCAATACAAACCAGAAAATGTAAACCATCCAGATAATTTACCATTAGTCCTCCTACACACAAGGTGAGAAAGACCAACGTTATATCCCTGGGATATTCGAGACCTAATCCGCAATAACTAAATTGCTGATATATTGCCTCTCACCGAATGTATCGGGCTATCAGTAATGTAAACGGGCTCTCCGAAGGTTTACTGAAGCCGGGAGAGAAGGACCAGATGCTGGAGGGCTGGAGGCAGGACAGCGGCCAAGTGCAGCAGCAGCGGTAATGAACCCCGGGACCTGTCCGCTCGGCTGCCAGCACCCGGCTGGACACCGGCCCCGAGTGCGGAGGATTTGGAGTTTCCACATCCTAGAGCTGGGGAGAAAACTTGAATTTCACCTTGGCAGCCTGCTTGGGGGGTGGGAGTGGTGCAAATACTCTAGGAGACCGGACTCCAGAAATTTATTCATTCTTCCCATTTTTTTTTCTCGATTTCTAACTCATTTCCATTTCCATTTCCATTTCCATTTCCATTTCCATTTCCATTTCCATTTCCATTTCCATTTCCATTTCCATTTCCATTTCCATTTCCATTTCCATTTCCCTGTCCAGCCCTGCTGCTGCAGCAGAGCCGAGTCCCACCAGGTGGGACATAGCCAGCAGGAGAGGAGGCACCTTTCAAACAAGCAGAAGCCCACACACGCGTTTATCTCGCTGCATGCCTTGCCCTCCCTTGGCAAAAGCCTCCGGCAGCCTCCCCGAGACATCTGAAGCTTGCAGTCTGAGGTGGGGCTGGGAGCCGGGCGGGCTCCGAACGCACCCCTTTGGGTGCCCTGGAGCCGCGGGTGTCAGGATCCAGCCCCAGGGGGCCCCATCCCAGCACCTTCGGAGCTCCTCACATCAGAGGGGCTTCCCCAGGGCTGGCCCTGGCGAGCTGAGCGCAGATGGGGAGTGGAGCAAAGAGGTAAGAACCAGGGAGCAGCTCAACACCAGCCACCTGCACGTGGCCCCTGTGAATGCAGAAGCCCACCAAGCACCCACAAGGTGGGTGAGGGCTGCAAGGACACTGCGAGCTGCAAGAGGAGCGGCAACACCAAGCACCCCATCCGCCTGCAAGCCCCCAGGCATCTTCCTTGGCCGTGCCACACCGTTACGCCTACTTGATCCAGAGACGTGCCCACCTCGCACGTCCGTGGGTGCTCCCTGCACCCAGTGCCTGTGCCCTGCCTGCCCCGTGCTGCCTGCAGGGGCACCCCGCACAGCTGGGGACCCCCAGGGTCACCCCGCACACAGGGGTGGCTCGCCCGTGGGATGCCCAAGCTGCAGAATCGGCACAGAAAGGACAGTTTCCACCAAAAGCACATTGTGCTCACGGC
Source organism: Anser brachyrhynchus (assembly GCF_964034855.1). Lineage (NCBI taxonomy): Eukaryota > Metazoa > Chordata > Aves > Anseriformes > Anatidae > Anser > Anser brachyrhynchus. Next base: position 3,110,761 of record NC_137717.1, read on the forward strand.
TAGGAGAGTCTTGCTCTCAGTCAGCAAGGCAGAGAGAGCTACACGCTACAAAAGAAGCTCTTTGAAGCCCTGGGTGGTGGAGAGTCCCATGGGTGCCCGGCGTGGGCATCGCAGCTGCCGCAGGGTGTCTCACCCGGCCAGCGGCCCCGTGCAGCACATGCAGAGCCACTTTGTTCTGCCTAATCCTTGAAGCAATAAAAGAAGGCTGCATTAAGTCAAATTTCCGAACCAGAAGGTCTTCATTTGATATTATATCCGAGTGCCAAGTTCTGCAAAATCCCTAACCCATAAACTTCACTGAAAAGAAAAAAAAAATAATAAAATAATAAAAAACAATCTGGCAGCGGAGCTCTCCGCAGCATTGTTGAGGTCTGACTCCTTCCACCAGCTTCTGCACTGCATTCCCCCACATCTGCGGAGCCGTGCTGTGACCCTGCAGATGGGGAACGCGACGAGGAGGGGTCCAGCCGGCGGGCACCCCCCCTGCCCCAGCCCCCAGCAGCAGCCCCCAGCCCCGGTGAGCTCGGGCTCCCCGCGCAGCACGCACGGCAGCAGCTGCTCCAAGTGCTCCTGCGATTAACAGTGCCACAGTCCTCTCTCTGGGAGCGCTTGTGCTCGGCACTGTAAAACACCAGGAAATTTTTTACTGGGGGATTTCCACTGCCCTTGCTGCTAGCACTGGGACGAGGAGCAGCAGCGAAGCTCTGCGGCAGGCTGCAGGCTCTGCCGTGCCCACGGGAGCAGGGCAGGAGCTGCAAGGCAGGAGCTCAGCTGGGGTCCCAGAAGGATCCAGCCCGTTTTGTTTTTTAGGTACAACCTCACGTGGCTTTAAGCCTCCCCTAAAGCTCAGTAACTCACCAAATGCCAACTGGTGACGAGATGCACTGCAACGGTAGCAACCAGAGCAAATTTCAGGCCAGGGATTTCAAACCAGAGCGTTTTGGACCAGCGCAGACTGGGCGGACTGAAACCCAGAGCTTCCCACCAAAAATAAAAACCCTCAACAACCCTTAGGGGCCGTGCTGCCGCACAGTGGGGTGCTCGCTGGCAGCCAGGGGCGTTTACACACACACGGTGTCAGCCCCACGGCCCCCACGTGTGTGGGGGTTTAATGCAATGTCCTACGTGAGCACGCACCAGCTCAGTTCAATGCCCAGCTCCCCTCTCACTTCCCTGCGAATGTGGCCAAACGAGGGTTTTCAGCAATATCATACAATTGACTCTAAATGCATGGTTTTAAAAGCAAACTTCCCAGGCTGACAGCAGCCCAGTGAGCCACAAGCTGCCGTGTAACCCGCTCCTCTGGGCACAAGCAGAAATGAAGCCCGGGGCAAAGACCCTAAGCAGCACCTGGGGCTTTCTGCTTGGCCACACGCAAAAGAAGTATCCTCCAGGTGGGAGCTCCCCATGAGGACTCCCCGTGTGCCGGCTCTGCCACCGAAATGTCACAGCATGGGAAACCCAAGCCTCACAGAGCCCAGCGAGCAGCACTGATTTCAGGAGCAGAAGGAAAAACACAACAGGAAAACCAGCCAGGAGCCTCAGCTTTGGGCATCAGGGCAGGGCCAGGAGTTGTGCTGGTGGGAGGCAGCGAGCAGGGCAGCCCGAGCTTTCTCCTGGCCAGCTGTTGCTGCAAACACTTTTGAGTTTTTTTTTTTCTTTTTTTACAAGATTTTTTTTCTATCACAGAGGATCATCGCAGCAACAGGTTGCCTGTGGGCATGGCTGGACAGCTGTGTCTGTACCAGGGTCTCCAGCCAACGCCTCCATCCTTGGGGGAGATGACACTTTCCCAGCCTGTGGCTGTCCCCACAGGCTGTCCCATCCCCTCCAGCTCTTGCTTTGCCAGCAGAGCCTCCCAGCCCCATAGTGGGGGCAGAAAGGTGCTCGGGTCTAGCTTGGGCAACGGTACCACAGGGTTGGCTGTGGCTGGCTCATTTCGGGTGTGCTGGCGGGGTCGCATCCATGCCCCCTCTGCCACCAGAGCGGGTGCTCCCGCGCCCCGCGCTCGCTCCCCGCCACGTCCCTCAGGGTGGTGCTGCTGCTCTCGCAGCCGGGGCCGGGGCACGGAGCCAGCTGGAAGGAGCCTCTTCCCCAGGGTGGCTTCCAGGCATGGCACAGCGCCCGCGTCCCGCAGAGCCACCGCGTCCCCGGCCCGGGCCGGAGGTGAGCTGGCAGGCAGGAGGTCAGGGGCACAGGTGGACTCCAGGCAAAATAATTCAGAGTGGGTGGAGCTGCGGGCAGAGGTTTCACTGCAAGTGCTGGGTCCCCACGGGATCTCAGCTAAAGCCTGGCCACCTAACAGCACCTTTAAACACTGCCTCAAGTTCACGGACCTTCACCTTGCAGGGCTTCCTGCACTGGTGGCCAGTGACCTGTGCACAGGAGAGCAAAGGCTCCATCCCTACCATGCCGTGCAACATTTGCTTCTGCCACTACTGCCTTATTTTAATGCCTTTTGCTGTAAAACACTCCTTTAAACCCAAAGCGCATCACCTGCACACCCCCACACCCACCTCGAGGGCCGTTCAGGGGAACGCACGTGCCTGAACCTATAGAAACCGTAGGAGCCCAAGGATGAGACTCCCCCAGCGCCTGCATCATGCTGCAGCCCAGCTCTGTAGGTGCACAGGACCACGAGGATGGGTCTGAGACTTCGCCACGATCCGAGCACACGTTGGGGACACCCAGAAGGGAGCCAGGTCCCTGCCCGGCCGTGGGATCACAGCAGCACGGAGCCCAAGCCCCCGCTAACCCCCGGGCTCGTCCGCCCAGCGCCCAGACACGGCAGCACTTCCCCTACACGGCAGCACCCGGGGTGTTAACACGGCCGTGTAATTATTCCCATGATCACCGTTAACCATTTCCCCACTGATCCCAAGTCCAAAACCCCTGGGAGCACGCACTTACCCCACGCTCCTCGGCTGCCCGCCGTGCCCCCATGGGTGCCGTCCTCCGCAGGAGGCTGAATTAAGGGTCGGTATCGAGGCAGGGACCACTTAACGGGTCGGTCCCCAAATTGTGCAGCTCGAGCCCACTCCTCTCCCCGCGAGCCGGTGCACGGCAGCACACCGAGCAGCCGCAGCCGGTCCAGGAGCTGTAACGAGCTCCGCGCACTAACGAGTGTCACCGACTCGCTCTGCACGCCCCGGTGCCAGCTTTGGGAAGGGAAAGCAGCAGGAACGGGAGAGAGAGGCAGCCCGGCTCCCCTGCACAGCCCCGCTCACCTTGGGGGTGGGGGAGCCGGGGATCCCGGCAGATCGGGCTGTGATTTCTCCCAGCTTTCATTGTCTGAACTCATTATCCGCGTTGCACAAGGCAAAGCCGCAAGTCGGATGCTGACAAGGCTCGCGTTCCTCATTAGCAGCCCACATTGCAAAAGCTTCATCTAAACAAACATGCATTCTGAAGCCCTTACCTCTGACTTGTCACTCCCTCATCACTGCTGAAAAGACTCTTACTGGTTTCCCAGCTTTAAAACACTACAAGACCAACTACAAAAATCCTCGGTTCCTCCAGAGAAAGTTACATGCACGTTTCTGTCAAAAAAAATGAAAAATACTTTCATGGCGAGTTCATGGAGAAGTCTGGTGCATTTGGGTCTGGGGGTTTTGTTGACTTGTTTTTTAAAAGCAGGTTTCTAACAGCTTCCCAGGTTTTGCGCAGAGAAACAAACCCTTCTGTGATGTGCAGGATTTCAGCTCGTAAAGATCGCCCAGGCTAGTTCATACTCCATCAGCCCACGCTGCTCCCTGTGTATGCAAAGCAGAAAGTATGTGATCATATCAGAGCAATTTGCACATTAATAAATCCTGGTCTCAGTGCCGTAGACTCCATCCCCATCCACCGGGTAGGGTTTTTTTATTATTGTTATTACCGGAGTATCCAGCTTTGTAAAGGCATCTAGTGCAAACTCCTGCATGAGGGAATTCCACCCCACTAGTACCACCTCCTAAGACAATATCCAGCCAAAATATTGTGACTGTTGCAAAACCCGGACTGGAGCTCAACAAAGGACCTTCCAGTGTTGCATCCAGAGCCAACGGGGTCTCAGTAAATTACTGCAGAGTGACACAACATCCCGTTCTCTTTGTAGTCTTTTTTATTTATGACACTTAATTCCGAGTTATTACTAACATTTCAGTGGTAACTGGCATATGAAGTCATCAGCTGTCACAACTGCATCTGTTAATAAACATGTCAAATATTAAAAGCAGCTTATTATCCTCGGGAGGGAGGAAGGCACCAAGGCGATGAGCTTTAAAGCCTGGTTATTTTTCCATCCCTAGCTGTGCAACAGGAGGAAATGCTCACGCGTGGGAAAACGTCCCCACGGTGGAGCCCTGCTGCTCCCTGCCCTGCGTCGCACCCAGGCAGCCCACGAGCTCTCTCCCCTCTCCCTCCTCGCTGCTGCACCATCGTCATCCCCCTTCCCCTTCTCCTCCCGGGACAGACTCTGCTCCACAAGGGGTGTGGGGTGTGAAGGGGAAAGCCGAGGTGTGGGCACCTTGCTGGTGTCCCCGAGAGCTGCTGTGCCCAGGGGGCTGAGCAGGATCTGGCCCCGGCAGCACGCAGCCACCACCCTCACCAGCATGCGCTGCTGCATGCAGCATGCCTGCTGCACCAGGGGCTCGGGAGAGGGATGGCAGCAGTGTCCCCGTGTGTCACCGACCCTCATCCCAGCTCCCAGGGGGCAGACACAGTGCCTGCAACACGGGGACCTGCGGGGAGCCCCAACAGCTCATCCCCCAGTGCTGCTCCATTGGCATCAGGAGCCAGAAATCAGGGTCTTGAGCCCACTCCCACCCACGGGTGGGTTCGGGAGGACACATGGGTGCTGTGCGAGGGACAGCAATGGCTATGCCATCTTCTTCCTTACCATTCGAGACCATCATCCCCAGCACAGGAGAATGTAGCACGTCTGCTCCTGCGCTCTGTCTCTGCGGCTGCTCCACGTTCCTCGCCCCTCGGTGGCAATCCCAGGCACAAAGTCTGCTCCTGCCCGAGGCTCTCCTTGTGGCACTGCCTCTGCCTGCCTCTGAAGGTAATCTGCAGGTCACAGTCTTTGAGGGGTGATATAGAAATCGGTGGTGATATCTTCTGAACTCTCTACTTAGGGGTTATTTGGTGATAACCCAACCAAGCGGTTCCCTTAAAGCCCAGACGTGTGACTTGCAGTGGGCAGAGTCTGGGGAGCTGCCGAAGGCGATGCACAAAACGCTCCATCCTTGCCTTTTGTCTCTCATTCCTCCTCCTCCAGCCATCCTTCCTGTGGCACTACATGGGTTTGAACCAGAAGATGGGCGATTATCCCCAGAAACCACCACCGGTGGAGCTTGCCCAGGCTCAGGCTGCTGGCTCCTTACGGGGAGGAAGCCCCATCTGCGTGGTGCTATGACTGGGGTGGAAGGAGGCAGAGCTTCAGGGCTGGCGGCTGAACAGTCCCGGCTCTGCAGAGCAGGGAGAGGAGCTCCAGGCTCCCAGCTCACTCCTGCTCCTGTTCTGCGTCTTCAGCAAAGCCTTACCTTTGCCACAGCCCAGAGACCGCTGTGATGCTCACCGCAACGGAGCAATCTGCTCTGGGGCTGGCGTCCCTCAGTACAAGGAAAGAGTCAGCAGGAAGGATCCCATACCCAGCCCTGTCCCGTGCCCGGAGGTGCCTCCCCTCTGCGGCACACAGGAGCAGGGATTTCCTCCAGCACAGCCCCTGCTCCTGCCTTTCGGTGCGACGCAGCCACCAGCGCCTCTTCCGCCAGCTGTGACCGCGGCCGGCTCCAGACGGCTGCGCTCCCCCGGGAAGTGGGTCAGCTCCTCTAACCATCTGAACACATGTCAGCATTTATTTTAGGTGTAAGATCCACTCGAGCAGATGCCATAATTCTTCTGTAATGAATAAAATTCTGTCTCAGCTTCCAAGTCTTCCTAGGGACATTACAGGACAGCATGCTGACATATGAGCGATGCCAAGCAGGGTGACTCACCAGGCAGTGAGTAGCAAAAGTCTCGTACAAATGAGCTGCATTATCTTCGCTTCATCTTCCCCAAGCTTTCACAGCTCCTGGCTGAAAGGCAAAGGGCACAGGCTCTTCCTCAGGCTGTCATGGGACTGATGGTGAGCTCCTGAATCCTCCTCTGGGTCCCTTGCTCGGGTTCAGGGCAGGTCCCTGCTGATGCTCCACGAGCCACCACTGAAGATGTGTCTCTGGGCATCCTCAGCAGCCTCTGGCAGGAGTCCTGGAGCTCTTCACCATGAGGAAGAGGAGGGATGCCATAGTGGACATGGCATGAAGCCCCCCAAACGCGCTGGGAATCTGTGTTCTTCAGGTATGAGGACAATAATGCAAAACAAGAACAGACAACAAAGAAAATTCACCCTTCATGCAGATTTTCCTTTGCATTGTGTATGCGTTAATGCATGTGTATATGGATGTTTTATTTGTCCTGAATTGTCTTCGGCACCTCTTTAAATGTCCCTGGTTTCCTACTTGTAAACAGCATCTTCTGAGCTCGTTGCTGTCTTGTAGGAGCATTAGGGAATGTGGTCTGAATATTGCACAGATGCTACGTGGTCACTGCCGTCAGTCTTCGTATTAAAGACCTTTTTTATTTATATTTAGAGGTTTTCTACTTTCTGTTCTAGGAAGTTCTGAGGGGCCATCAGACATTGCTCTGGGACAAAGTCATGAAATTAACTGAAGAGCAAAAAATCTCACGAACTGAAGATTTTGAATTCTATGCTTGCATTGGATAGCCAAACCTTTTTCTTTCTAATCTTTCTCGGATCACTGCAGCTCCATTTGACAGCTGTAGATCAAGTTTCAGTGTGGAGCAAATGTTTATAAGCGAGCAATAAACCCCTGAAGACAGAGCTTTATAATGGAAACGCTGACAAATCCAGCAGTAGGACCAGGGCTACCGGGCGCATCAATAATTAGCGAGCAGCACAGTGTATCCGACTGAAGGCAAGGCGATGTGCTTGCCAGCTCCCTGGTGTTAGAAGGTATCATTGCAGAGGACAGTAAATCACACTAAATCCTGCCTTAACACCCTCCACAATAAATCCAGCATCAAGTCCCACATTTCTTCCCCTTCTGACAGGCAGCTAATTTACCGTTTTGTTTTGCTTTAGCTAATGGCTCTTGAGGCTGATCCTAAATTAATCCTAAACAGGCTGTTTCTCTCTTGTACAAAAGGACACGAAATTCCACATTTTCACAGGGCAAAAACGCCAAGCCACTCCAGATTGAAAGCAGAGCCGCTGACTCAGGAGGTTTTCCTTGCAGCCCGCAGAAGTCCTGGCCGCGCAGGTGCTGGGGCAGCGTGGTGGGCTCCAGCCGTCCCCACTCCTCGTGCTCTGCTCCCAGGGGCTGCCCCAATACTTCCTTCCCAGCAGCTTCTCCTCTCGTTTGCAAGATGCCCGAACGCAATCGAGAAGGAAAGGCTCGTGAATAAATAGCTCGCCAGATTTGCTCCTCCAACAGCCAGGACATCAGCCCAGTGAAGCGCCGCGCTGACTCCAGCAGGACTTGGATGCTGCCTGCAGTTGCCAACAGGATTGACGGCCGGTTTTCCATCATCCTTACATTTGTTCACGTTATTGAGGTGAGATGAAAAGCCTCTGCTCCTAATCCAGAGCCTGTGCAGTGCCCAGCACGTGGCAGACCTGGTGCTCCTGCCTAAACCCAGAGCAGGGAAAGGAGCAGGGCACCTCGCTCCACGTGCCGGTTGCTCCTTGGTTTGGAGCTGGCTCCAGACCTTCAGCTGAAAAGGTCCCGGTCACGGGGACAAGGACACGAGCAGGCTGCAGGGATGTTCCACCATGGGGATGGCGCAGCACAACCTGGGGCAGATGCATCCCTGTCCCAAATCCCACCCTTATGAACAGTCTGTGCAGGGAAGGAGGTGTTTCCAAGCAGACGTAGGCCACCTGAATTCAGTGTTTTTTTGTTGCTTTCGGTAAAAAAGTCAGCTGCAGGTCTCATCCTCCCCTACACCAGCCTGGATAACTCTGCCCAGGTCCAGCCGTTCCCTCACAGGGCTCCGTGCCTCACTCCACACAAACCATCACTGTGCCTGCTCCGAGGGGGAGCCTCCCCCCGTTTCTGCAGAGAAAACGGTGACTCCCGCACCCCCAAACCCAGTGCTGGAGCACTTGGTTCCCCTCCCCATTAAAACCCTGCCTTTATCTGGCGGAGCTCGCCCAGCTGCGGCTCCGGCCCCGCATCCCCTTGTGCCCCCAGCTGCCAGGTGACAGCAATCCCCCCACGGAGACCCCATAGTGCCTGGGGACTGCGGGGACACCCCGGATGGGACCCGTTGGTCCCCCCTCCCCAGCAGCTCCAGCAGCGAGCAGCACAGCTCCTGGCAGACCAGGGCTCTGGCATTAACCCTGTCTGCAGGAGCAGATACCAGCACCTACAAGTTCTCAGCTGGCACAGAGGATGTATTACTCATCCCCAGTGCCTCATCAGCCTTCGATAATATCTCAGCATAAGCAAAAAGCAGAAAAGACGCTCGCTGAGACACCAGAAGGAAAGGGAGAATGGTCTGAAACCTCTGCAGCACTGCGGCCCCAGCCCTTCCCCGTGCTGTTTCTCTGCACCCTTCTCGGACACAAAGGTCTGCTTTTCAGGGGGCTTATCTAGCGCAGGATGATTGATAGCCTGGGCAATTGTTTTTAATAATATCTGCACACCTGCAGTCCTCAGTCCCCGGTAATACAGTTATCCCAAGTGCCTAACTTCTTGCATAAACAACCGCTCTGGTTGCAAAGACAACTATCAAGTTCCCATCGCAGCCTGCACAAGCCCCGCTCGGGGGTCAGGCACGGGGGCACGCGGGATCATTCCTTCCACGGGGCCACGGGGGAGCCAGCAGAAAGGGGGCTGCTCTGCTATGGGGGGCATCACCGGGACGTGCCTCTTTTCCCAGGGCAGAGCGAGCACCTCGAGGCTACCCGGTGCCCGCAGAATGACCGGGGCATCCCGTGCGCTCCGTGCTCGCCGGGCACGGAGGAGAGGGGGAAGAATGTAGGAGAGGGCAGCGTGTGGGTGGCGAATTCGTGCCCCCAGCAAGCCGTCCTGCGTCCAGCACCTCGCCTCGGGGCCGGACACCGCGTGCAGGCTGGGCGCTTCGCCTCCGCCCTTGGAGCGGCGTTACGCGCATGCTGGGAAACGCTCCCCTCCCGCTCGCTTCGAAGGCCCTTTTCCCCTGTTGTTTGAGGAATGCTGTTTGAATTAGCTCCACGGATTGCAAACAGACCCCGTTGTTTTCCTTTTCCCGGTGCAGGGAGGCTTCTGTTCTCTTTGGCCTGCTGGATTAACCAGGGGGCCTCACACGCTGACCCCTCTGCAGCTCAGGGAAGCTAATTTAATCCCAATATTGTTACAGATCACAGCAGGACAGATCTCACAGATTCCTTGAGGCAAACCAGCGCTGAGCTCTGGCAGGGACAGCAGCGCGCTGTGTTTGTGGAGGCAGGAGCCTCTGCCATTTTTTTGCAGAAAATTTCCTCTACAAAACTCAGGAGGCCAGCAGCGGGGTTGTGGGGCAGCCCCAGGCACGGGGAGCTCCCACCAGGGAGCTGCTCCCCCTGCACCCCACAGCATCCCCGGGCACACAGGAGGGTAGGGGGCAGAGGTGAAGGCGATGCAGGCTGGCATCACTCCATTATTTCTTTCTCCTCCTTATTTTCCCCCCTTGGATGCTCCTGGAGCTGCGTTTTTGAGGTGTGTTGTTGTCAGGTCGTACAGAAAAGCCACAGCCAAGCTGTGCCTGCTCCCAGCACCCGTCACCTGCCCCATCGTTGTGTCACTCCCCCAGACAGGTCTCGTCTCTTCACATCTGCAAGGTGGGCCAAGGCTCCATCCCTGGCCCTGCTGGAGCTGCCCCGGTCCTTGCACCAAGTGCTGGGCAGAATTGGGCTCCCCCTGCCCTGATTGTGCGTTGTCCCCAACACCGCCCCAGGCATTGCCCCCTGCGTTGCCCCATGCGTTGCCCTCTGCTGGCTCTATCCACATTTATCGTTTCCCTTCTGCCTGTAGAAGGCAGGCACGATCCCAAACACCCTGCTCAGCTCTGCCCCAGCTCGGTTCCTTTCTGCCCTCCTTCCCCACATGCAGGACACGGCCCCACGGGGTCGGTCAGAGCAGAACCGCAGGCAGCCGCGGGCACTCCTCCCTGCTGCCTCTCCTGTCCCGTGCCGCAGGGAGATGGGGAGCTGCTGATTCCTGGGTGGTTGCTCGCCATGCCAGGGCAGCGCCCACGCACCTTTGTGGTGCTTTGCTTCAGGAAAAGGCATCCGGCACCTTTGTGGCAGGGCAATCATACAAACCTCACTTGTGCTTTAATGTGTGCTGTCATTTCCTTTCTCCTGGAGAATTTCGCTTCTCTTCCTGCGCGCAGCACCTCAGCTCTTCCTCCCCTTGACCTCCCCTACGTGAGGCACACCGGTAGCTCCGGGATTAAAGTCAATTTTTCTGTTTAACAAACCCGCAGAAACCCTCATCTACCGCCCAGTGTACCTTTCCAAGCCACATCAAGCTTTTCCTTCAGGCTGAAGCAGGGTCTGCTCCAGAGGAAAGCCAGCCCGTGGTGCCACCACCACCACCCAGGACCGTGTCCAGCACCAGCAGCAGGGATCCTGCTGCTCCTGAGCGTTGGTGCCAGCGGTGCGGGGAAGCCCTGCCTCCCCCAGCATCACTCCGGGGGGCTTTGATGTTCGGGAAAAGTAAATTGCTTTGAGACACTATTAAAGTCAAGCTTAAACGATGACAGGCCACAGGGCCGGGACTTCCAGCACGTCTCGTAACTCTGTCCAGAACTGGAGCTGGGAGAAGCGCAGCGAGGAGGACACGAAACCCGGAGCGTTTGCAGCGGGGGCTGCCCCACGAGCAGCTTCTCCCTCCCCGGGTTTCTGCCCCGCTGCCAGGCTCGGCTCTGCCATGAGCGTGGGGCAGGGGGGGGCCCCAAAGAGCTGCTGGAGCCCAGCCTCCCCTCGGCCACGAGCGGCTCTTGGGAACATTCCTGCTGGATGACATTTCCCAGGGCACTGAGAAAAGAAAAAAAAAAAAAAAAAAGGCACTTTTTCCCAATATAAATTCTTGCAACATTTAAAAAAAAATATATAACACAATAGCTGTAAACTCTGAAATGGCTAGGGGTGAAAAAGCTACAGCTTGGCGTGGAAATAGCACTGCCATCCTCACCGACTGGTCGGATCCCAGATGTGAGACATCATGCGTGACAAAAACCCCAGGGGAAGGCCACGCAGGAAGCTTGTAATTGCTGTGGACTCCCACCCCGGCACGGGGACACACGCGGGTGACCTCAGGAGTCCCCAGCGCTGGTGTCAGTCACCTGCGGTGGCGCGAGCAGAGCTGGGGTGCCCCTGGACCCTCCCCAGGGTCAGCCAAAGCCCGTGGAGGCGGCGAGGAATATCGCTGTATCGAAATCAGGGGAAATAAATCATTTGTACAGCAAAAGCGAAAGTACAGCAAAACCAGCAAAGTATTTTGCTGTACCAGTATAGCAAAAGCTGAAGAAATGTGCTTGCTCGCTGCGTTCCCTGAAACATTTGCAGCACATCTATAATTATTTTAATTATAATTAAAGGCTATATGCTGTGAGTGTGCTGAAGGAGCATGGCTAAGGCTGCGCATACGGCCTTAATTCTGCTGCACTCTGGCTTTTGAGAGGTTTCCAGTGGAGCCCTCAGCTTTGCTGGTGCGGATGGGATATGTCTATGTATTGTGTTTTAAACTATATAATTAATTGAGTGCAATGCTCTGCAAGGAGCTAATTCTGCCTAGGGATTTGGGTAATTCTATAAACATGGAGAAGCAGCAACGCCCAGCCCCGCCGCCGCGCTCGGCGGGGAGCTGCAGGGAGGAGGCTGGGCTGTGCTGGGAGCCGGGTCTTGGGGCTGTAGAAAGCGGGGACTGGGGCTCCTGGGGTCTTGGGGGAAAGGGAAGGGAGAGGCAGAGATCGGGAGGGTGAAGGGGAAGATGAGAAAGTGGAGGGCTGGGGGTAGGGGATGGTCGGTGCCACCCCACGGCCGCACCGCGGCACTTCCGCACATGCTGTCCGCTTCGAGCTCGGCGTCTGCACGGAAAAAGCCTGCGCATATTTTAAATATCTTCAAGATGACGGCGCGAGGAAGAGAATGGATCGTGCATGGCTCAAAAAGATGGCAGAGCTGAAAACAATGGTCTGAGGCAAAGGAAAGAATGCTTCAGCGAGGCCTTAGCCAGAGAGCCGCGCGGGGCGGCAGAGCAGATGCTCGCGACGTCTGCTTTGGGGCTTGGCGGTTTTAGACAGTCAGTGCAAGTTCAGATGAGCCATTCTGTGGGAAAATGCAGTGACGCCTCCAGGGTGCACAGGGGAATGACTGAGAGACTCTTCTCATCTGCATGAAATATGTCCCAAACCCTCCGCCGCCACCCTCCCCGCGGGGACAGCCATCCTGCGTGGCCCCACGCCCCCCGCCGCTCGGATGGCGCTGAGCCACAAGGTTCAGAAAAGGTGGATTTAAAAAAATATATCAGTGAGATAGCCCAGGGAGCTTGGATACTCAGAAGCTTCGGGTGATGGGCAGCTCCTCTCCTGCCGGTCAGTGGCAAGAGGTTTGAAGCACAAACCACGTAGGGCCGCTTGCCTGATTCTCTGTTTGGGGGTTTTGGTGACTGAGGGAGATGCTCGGGCACACGGTATAGGAGACAGCCACCCCAAAAGGGACGGGACCATCCAGGAGCCCTGCACCACAGGGACTCATCCAGCTTCCACCCCACGTGTGTGCTGCAGACAGCACTGACAGCCCGGGGCACTGACAGAGGGGTGAGGGGCAGGTCGGAGCCACGCTCCTGGTTAAAGTTAATGGGAAATGAGCATCTATTTCCCCGTTGTGCCTTTTATAATCTCCTCCAAGCCGCTCATGCAGATCCCAGGCATGTGCAGCGGGATCTGTGAAGGGCACGGGGCGTGCGTGGGAAGCGCCTTGCTGCTGCTGGCAGGAGGCTGCGGCTTCGCGCCTCTGCTCCCCGAGGAAGAGCCGGGGCTGAGCCGCACAAAACCCACGGCCAGCCCCTCTCTCCAGCACTGCAAAAGGCAGGAGATGTTATTTCTTGGAGATGCCTTCTCGTTTGCTACGAGGGAGAGCGACTCTCCAGTGATTGCAGTGTCAGCAAGAGCTACCATGGACGTGACAGCCTCTCATGGAGCCTCTGCCCTGGGAGCTCCGGGGTTTCATTTCCAATTAAGTTTTTCATATGGTAGCATTCAGAACTTTGATGGGAGATGAGGCTACTTTTGTCTAAGAGAGAACATACTTTCACTGTTGCGCCCGGCCCAGAAATGACTTCTCCGCTATTAAAATGTAATTTAATTTATCTGCATGCATTCTGCGATGACTAGGACTTGTTCTAAGGAGACCTTTAAAGGAGAACTTTCGCGTTATTAAATGTATGTGCTAGGAAGTTGAGTTCTGGCATCCTCTGATAACCAAATTTCTTTTCTAGCCTCCACTATATCCATCATGATAAAAGCCCCTGCCAAAGCCCTAACTCAAGCCATGCTTCTGGCATATTGTGAAACGAATCAGGGTGGGGGGTGGGGGTGGGGAGAAACCCACAAGATGCTCCAGTCCAGTATTTTTTTTTTAATCAAAGTTTCAAGGATATTGATGGTTTACCTCATAAGGTAAACATTTGTAGCCCAGTTGCTTTCCCAGGGTTAAACCAGAAACAAGTGGCTATCTGAAACTGCAACTGATTTGCTCTGACAGACTCCAGTCAGCTTCAAAATGAGTTTTCTTAAAAATCACAGGCCCTCGATACGCGCGGAGCGGTGGCGTTAGTGCTTCCCCCAAGGACCACAGGACGATCGCATTTTGGGGGGACAAACCCGCTCCCTCCCCACAGCACGGTGCCTGTCCCCTCCGGACACTCAGCTCCTGCACCACCGGGGGGGGACCCTGGCAGCCCCCACTGCTGCCCAGCCTGGGGCACAGCACCCATGGGTGCAGCCCCCCAGCCTGTCCCCACGCTCTGCACTTGTGGTGGTCGTGCACCGTGGGCAGCAATGGGTGAGGGATTCTTGCTCCTTGCTCCTGTCTCACCACCATCTGGAGTGGCCTTGGGCAAGTCGTTGTGTGCTGCACCAAAGTCCCCCTCAGACCCTCTGCCACCCCCAGATTTACCACCAGGCTCTTGTGCCAGCCACCCCTTTGGGTGCCACTCATGGTGCACCCGGAGGGTCTCCTGCCACCCAGGACAGGCACTGAGGGTGTCAGGGTGCCCCTCAGCCTCCCCAACAGCACCGTTCTTGCAGCCCTCCCACAGCACCATCATGGTTAACCCCAAACCGAGCTGCAGCGGGGCTGGCTGGAATCGGGGAGCAAAACCCAGGCTCAGGCTGGACCAAGCTGTCCAGGCTGGGGGGATGCCGCTGTCTGCTCGGGCAGCGGGTGGTTAACAGCAGCATCCTGCTGCTCTGCCTCCTGCAAGCTGCCTGCAGCAGCCTGGGGCACAGCACAGCTCGCAGGGCTCTATTTATTCAGCACTGACAGCTGGCTCGCTGAGGATGTCACTGTGCCAGCCTTTCTCCTTGGCAGACCCAAGATTAACGCGGCTCCAGCTCCGCGTACGCTACCTGCTAACAGATCCCGGGTCCGATGCCAGCCAGCACCCACCGACGTGCCAGCTGCTAGCCTACAGAAACCTCAGCACCTCCAGCTTCAGGCTCTCTCTGCCCTCCCAAACCTCATCTGGGAGACACCGGCTGTGCCCCCCCTTCCTAGCAGTCCCCCCGATGCTCGTCCAGCCACGGGGCGTGCGGCTCGGCAAAGCTGCGCGCTGGGGAACGGCACGAGGGAGCTTTAATTCAGTTCAAGACGCGCGGCGCTACTGTGCTCGCTATTAAAAGCTCCACGCAGAGCGTGAGATTTCCTGCGCACAAAGAGGAAGGTATCTTTTTTTAGAGCCTAATTTTATTGTTTCCCCAATGTATTAGCTCGTGGACCGGAGCCACGGCAAACCGTGCCGTGAAAGGAGCTCCCTTCCGTAAAAGCATCTCCAGGGCACAACAACGGCTCCGGAGCAGGGACAGTGCCAAGATGCTTTCACCACCAGGGCTGGCATCGCCCCCGGGACTCTGCACATGGCACGGCACCACGCTGGCACCGCTGGCGTGCCTGCCTGGCACAACGTGCCCATGCAGCCCTGGCTCCCGACCGCAGTGAGCTGCTGCTCTGTGCTGCGTATAAGTCAGAACCTGTAAGCGGCTCGTTACGGAGACGCTCGCTGTTCGAGGAGGCTGGATACGGAGAAGGGGAAGAGCTGCCAGACCCCAGCTGGTCTGGGCTCTGGGAGCTGATGGAGGATTAGCCCAGCAGCGTGTCTTTACAAATCGCTGGTTCCCAGAGCACACAAAGCGAAGCTCTGAGCGTCTCGGCAGCGAGGCAGAGACAATTACTTGGGGGAAACAACAGTGTTTTCCTGCAGGGCGCACGCAGACGGGACCCTGGCTTCCCACAGCTCCTGTCCCACAGCGGGCACAGCACCGGGGTTGGGCTGAGCACAGCATCTCTGCATCCCGGGCTTGTGCCTCCCAAACCAGAGAGGGTTTGCAGAGCTGCCCCAGTCCCTCCTGGCATGGCCTGGAGCGAGGAAGCTGTCTGACCCAGGAGACCGGGAGGCTGCTGGGGATGGCTTCTCTGCTCGGCACAGCCTTGTGCCCTCTCTGCAAGGTTTACGCAAGCCCTCGAGCTCAGGACCGACTAAAACCCTGCGAGAGCCTGCAGGCAGGCCCCAAAGTGCACTGACCACGGATACGGCCCCACTCCTGCACCCCTCCCAGCGCGTCCTGACCCAGATAGGGAGGGAAAGCCAGGGCTGCACTGGCTCGTGGCAGAATTATCCATCCCAACACCCCCAGCCGACTCCACTGCTGTCACAACCCGCTGCCAGCCCCAGTCCCTGTGCCCATTGTCCCCCTGCCCACTGCCCTCCCCGGGCCTCCCCGCCGGCCACCCCACCGCAGGCAGCGGCCGAGCTGGAAGCGCTCGCTACTTGTTTCACGGGCACTTCCGACATTTCCAAAATTGTTTTCGTTCTGGCTTGGAATGAAGACAAATATTTCAGAAATTTCCTGGATAACATAAAGTTTAAAATATCCTCCAAACTAAAATAGAAATAATAGGCTATCTCAGCTCTCGTATTATGTCATATCATGCCAGCTCATGGTACACTGTGCAGGATTACAGATGGCTCGTGACGAGCAGATGTAAACAAAAATACAAATAATGTCAACAAGAGAGGAGAAATGAAACGCTGAAACGAGAAATTCTCTAAAACGATCTTTTTTTTTTTTTTTCTGCCTCGTGCAAATTAATTCTCCATGGGAAATCGCTGGGATTTCATAAAAGAGCACAGTCTGGTCAAAGCAGCCTTGTCTGGAGGAGGAGAGACGCCCCGGGAGCGCTCCCCACCAGCGATGCCGCGGCGGCGGGGCTGGGCGCAGGCTGTCCCCGGTGCCCCTCGCCTTCCTGCCCCCTCCTCCCCTTCCACCTCTTATCTGCTTGATGGAAAGCCAAGGCGAGCGTGGGGCCAGCCCCGTTGCGCACCCCCAGGTCCGCGCTGTCGGGCGGCAGAGATAAAGCCAAGATGGATAAAGCCGGGCGCCGGGGTTAACCGTGGAGAGCAGCAGCTCGGAGGGGAGCAGAGCGCTCGTGGTCCCCCCCTGGCCACGCAGAGGGGCTGGGTGGGCTCTTACCTGGGGCTGGCTCCTGCCGTCCCTGCTCATCTCCCACCCGGACGGGCGCTCAGCGCCGGCACCGCTGCCCCACGACGGGGCTCTGCGCCGGGCGGACCGCCGGGCGCCGGCTGGCACCCATCCCCGCCTGTCCCGTGCCTCTCCAGAAAGGCTCTGCTGGGAAGCAGCGCCGAACCTCATGTCTCCGACGCTGTATCCACCCCTTCCCACCCTCTTGGGGTTCGGTCCTGCCAGTTCCACTTGTGGGCTGTCCTCACCACTTTGGGCCTTTCTACCGCTCCCCTTCTTGTGGCTCCGGATGTCACCACAGACACGCTTTTATGAGAGTGGGCTTGTGCAAGGCTTGTATAAAGTGTTCTCAGAAATACGAGGTCCTGTCATTTGTAAAACTAATAAAAATGTCCAATAATTTTTACAAGGGAAAAATGAGTCATTGGATGGCACATTTCTCATTACTGGCATTTTACAATTAAAATGAGTATCTATTGAATCAACCCAAAGCTCTTATTGTTAGCAGACACTAATAACTTCCTGAGCTATTGAAGATACTTTTTTTCTGAAGAAACATGACCCCTGACCACTGCATTTCTCGTCGAGAGTGGTATCCAGCTGAGACCAGCTCTGCTCAGCTCCTGCTGGAGTTGTTTCAAACACATCCTGATGAGACTGGTGGCTATAGCTGGGTGGGAAATTGTTTTTGAGCCCTCAAAAATGTTCAAGATTTCAAAATTTTTCCCGTTCCACATGGGGATGAATCCAGAATTGTTCAACTTTTTTTTCTTTTCGAACAAAAAAAAAAAAAAAGGGAAAAAAATCATGGAAACCAGCTCCGGAATAGCCAATAGCCATCGGTCGCACGGAGCCAAACGAAAGGGGGACTCCCGCCCGCGGCTCGGACCGCGGCGCTGGTGGCTGCGCTGGCAGGAGCCGACTTCTCCTCCCAGTGTGGGACACCCACCCTGGACCTCCTGACCTTCCCTGGTGACAAATGAAGCCAGGACAACTTTCCCGATTCACCGCAGCACTCGCGCGTGCTCCGCCGAGCGCTGCTCTGCGCCGCGGGCAGCTGCCAGCAGAGCGAGACGGGGCCATCGCCACCTTCTGCCCTGGGAGGACGGGGATTGCTGCAGCCGCTTGCGTTGTCAGAACCCGCTAGAAACTTCAGGAAAGTTTAGAAATGGCCTAATTTTCAACAGGCACTAAGCTTGTCTGCTGGTAGCTCTAAAAGTCAGCCTCTTTTCATCTTGCGATGGATCTGAATTGCCTCCTGCTTTAATGCACACCCCTATGGGCACTGCGGGGTATTTCGGCAGAAGGGCCCCAGCAGCCTCGGTGGTGCAGCCTCCTACGTGGGTGCATAATGCAGCCAATTTTGGGGAGGGGTTGTGCATGCTGGGGGCGAAGGGTTGCTAATGAGCAATGAAACGGGCTCCTGATGGAAGAGATCAAGGAGAAACAGCCCTGCAGCAGCTCCGAGGCTCCGCTTCCCCCAGCCATTCCTGCTCTGCCCATGAGGGCTCATCGCCTCTTCATGAGATTACTACGAGAAGCCAAGTGGAGTGCAGGAATTACTCCTGAAAGCTGCTCCAGATGAAGCAAAAGTGATTAAAATGCAAAGCCCACGGCAGAGCATCCAGGGAAAGCTCCTGCCATGGGCTTTAGGAGGGAAGCTCATGGCTGCTGCATGGCCAGCTGCAGCCAAAATCCCGGCACATGCCCTGACGTGCACCCCCTGGGAGAAGGTGTTGAGGACAGTGTCACAGTGCCGCCACTGTACCCCTGGGGTTTCTGCTCACCCAGACTCTTGCTCTTGATATCCAAGCTGGTATATTTGTCCTGAACCCCCAGGCTTTTTTTTTTTTTTTTTGGGGGGGGGGGGTGCTTTTTTCCCACCTGCACATCCCAAGGGCAGAGGAAGAAGCTGTTTCGTTGACATGACACCAGAAAAGAGAAGCCAAATTCTCCCCACATGCACCAAGAATACAGTGAGTATCTAGACGGGAATGGCCATCATTCCTCCAAAATCCCAGTGGAGCCTGGGCAGCCAGGCTGCTGTCACATGTGGGGAAGTTCAGTCCCTATTCATACGTTCAAACACGTGCAAAGCTGATGAAAAACTACCATGAAATCCCATTGCACAGCAGTAACAATGAGCAAGTGCTGGCTTCTAAACACCGAGTGCCCTGCCAAGGAGCAGGCAAGTACCGATCCTGCTGGGCTGCGGGGTCCAGGCGCTATTTTTGCCATCACGGCTCCTCTCTGAGCAGGTCTGCACGAGACCAGACCCCGTCCAGCCGCATCTCCAAGCCCTCTGCCAGAAACGAATGCCCAGAAAAGACTGATGGAGACTTCACTCTGTCCTTGCTAGGGGAGTTCTTATCCACGATGAGCAGAGGGCTGGAGAAGGCACCGCGTGTTTGCCGGTTGAGCAGTCGAGGGGGCGCATGGGGAGGATGCTGGGCTCTGCTCCTTACACACCACTCTCTCTCTGGACCCTCCTTAGACTCCATCCTCCCCATTTAGCTCTGGAGGAGATGGCTCTTTCTCTTGGGAAAACGCCGTGGGAGTGGGGATGCGGGGCCCAGATGCTGGGGACGAGCAGATGAAATTGTTTTCCATTCTCTGTTATTGTGCAACGGCTCCAGAGCTGGAGACACTTTTCCTTTGCTACTGAACGTGGGGGCTGGGACGACAATGTGTATTGTCATTTGTAAGTACTCTAAGTCTCTCCTGGGACCTACGTGCGTAAATCTTGTATTTGCTTTAGCATCCTTTTTCCCTGTTGCATTTTTGCATCTCAGCTTCTGCCTACGCCGTCAATGTGAGACTGAGCTCTCCAGACACTGGAGTCCTGCTCCCAGCAGCATCCAGTTTGTGCTGCTGCCATTCCCATCTCCCGCTGTGAAGGGAGTGCCGTGGGAGCTGGCTGCTCACCGAACGCCACGAGCTGCTCACCAAATCCATCCCAGCCACCGTCCTGCTGCGGTGCCAGGTGCCTGAGCGAGGCGCTCGCAGCAGGCATTGCTGAGAGCCTGCAAGTATTGCCAAGAGCTTCCCTTTATGGCTTCGTCTTTCCTGTTAAAAGTTTTATGGGATTTCCTCGGCGCTCAGATTTACGAACGTGCTCGCCCAGCCGTGGGTGCCACCAGCCTGGCCCCGGGGATGGCTCCCAGGTGGCACCACAGACGCTCAGCTCCCGTCCCCGCAGGGCTGCGCTGCGCCTGGCCCTGCAGCGACTTTGGCGTCCCCGCCGCGGGGACTTATCGGCTGATGCCGCAGGATTTCCTCGCCCCGCCGGGGTCGCACAATAGCGAGGACAGGCTGCTCCGCAGACACCCTAATCCCCGTGCGATTGTGCGGCGTTTCGGGGGGTGACGGTAGTTCAATGACACTTTGCAAGGTTAGCAGGAATGTTAATCCGCGCAGAAGAAAAAGGTGACAATTATTTAATGCCGTGGCCGGGAGCTTTTGTGCTGCCCTTAGGATGATGGGCTCGTACCGGGTGATGTTTTAGGGCATTGCTGAGGACCAGCACTGTATGGGCCACCTGGGCACTGACCACCCTGCTGGGGCACAGGGAGGGAGAGGGGATGGCACTGCCAGATGTCTGGGCAGCCTGGCCCTGCTTCTGCTCCGTCCCTTTGAATTTTCATACGAGTAACTCAGTTTCTGCCAGCACCCAATGAAAGTACAAATATGCACATGGCCAGAGCACACACGGACAGCTCTGGAGAGCAGCAGAGTTACTTATTGTCTGAATTCAATTTCCAGAAAATTGGGTGTCTCTTACAATTCTGAGATGCCTCAGCAGAAGGGCAGCTGATGAGCTCCTGCTCTCCGGCTGCACGCTGCGGCACGGGGACTTGTTGGGGGGCAGCGCGGGGCACACAGCCTGCTGAAGGAACTGCAACGAACAGGCTCTGGGAACCCACGGAGGTGTGGGGCAGGCGGTGTGGCTGTCTCTTCCCTGAAGAGGTGGCTGGGTATGGTGGGAAGCATCTTAGGAGGCTGCAAACAGATGCTGGGTACCAAAGGAGCATGCACGTGCTGCCCTGTCGGTGCGAAGCCTTGGCCGCTCCCCGCAGGATGGTTCCACTGGCATTGGCAAGATGCTGGGAGGAGGAGTGAAACAGCCTCGGAACTGCCAGCCGGAGATCCCTGACAGCCACCCAGGGATTTCTCATCCGCAGGAAGGGCAGGGTGGGATAAAGCACTGAGATAGCAGGCGGGATGCTGCCCGCTTGCCCGGGGCCAGCACAGCACTGCAGCACATCTCCGTGACCTGCTCCACAGTGCAGGAGCCGGCACGCTGTCCCCGCCTGACCCCGCACACATCCCCACCACACACCGAGAGCCAGCAGCATCCCGACAGCCAGGTCTGGTGGCTCCACGGTGGCCTGGGCAAGGCCAGCCTCAAGGTGACCTCCGGGCAGTGCCTGGTGACAGCAGGGACATGCACGTGGCCGGGGAGCAAGGGACAGAGCCCACGGTGGAGGGCACAGAGCACGGCTGCGGTGCAAGGCAGCGTGTGCAAGCGGTGCTGGTGCAGCCCCGCTCATCTGGCGGCGTGCATGTGTGCGCGCTCCTATGTGCGTGTCTAAATCATCGCGGCTCAGTGGATTTCAGGCACTGCAGGCAGAAAGTACAAATCTGCATTCGATTAAAAGAGCCCTTTGTAATATAACCTATATGAGCCTGCACTTAACACCCATCATCCTGAGGAAAGCCCAGGCACTCTTCCAGCCAGTTGGGCTGCGTGCCTCCGGGGCAGATCTCCCAGGGACATGAGACTGCCGGGGCAGGAACTTGGACCGAGTTTCTGTGCGGATTCTTCCCCCTTCGAGAGAGGCACAATGGGGCTTTGCATGAGTGATACAAACATGCCAGTTGTACTTAAGGTTGACAAATAATGTAAACCACACAATCTGGTTTGAGGGAAACGACTTCACCACAATTTATTTTAGTGCTTTAAACATCACGCCAAACTCTGTAGTGAATTGCTAAATTAATGCCGGGCTGCCATCTAAATAGACATCTTCAGATCACAAGCATGTTATAGGGGGAACGGTTTCCTTTGAAATGGTTCCCACAGCTTAAAGGCTGTGCAGAGAAAAAATGTGCCCAGGATTCAATTGCTGCCAACATGTGGTGGCCACATTTCTCTGCCGCTATTGGCCAAGATGCTCCGCGAAGCCGAGGAAGCATCACTGAGGTGGAGAGATAAACTGGTAACCGTGGGGAGACAAGGAATGCCATAAGCAGCTCGCTCCACGGAAAAGGATAAAGAAGAGTGCTCACTTCCAAGCTGTAAGCCTGGAAAAGATGTGCCCTGCTCAGCAGGGACCTCTCTGTCCCCAACACGCACTCTCTGGGCTGCTCATGATGCAGTAGAGAAGCCCGGCAAAAGCACAGTGGATGTTTATTCCACTCTTGATTTTCCATCAGCTTCTTGGCTGATGTAATCAGCATCGCTGCATTAACTCTGCTCCCCTGGCGGCCAGAGATCAATGGCAATTTCCACCAGCTTACAGCGGTGTCCCAGCTCTCCGAAAAGGAAAGCTCGTCGGGTTCACTGGGTGAGGGCAGCCAGGCTCCTGGGGGACAGAGCTGGCTCACTGGTGCAGGGAGGCTGTGAGTGGGAATCACAAGGAACTAGAAGCTGCTTTCACACCTTCCTTGTTCCAAAGTCCACGGCTGGTGCAGATTGGAGAGGCGCAAATTGTCTGGGGGCATTTGAGCAGGACTTGGTGAGGATGGATGGCAGCGGCAGGGGTTACAGAGAGCAGAGGTGAGCCTGCCCCTTGGCTGGAGCAGCCAGGTGGGGTGGGAGCTGGGTGCTGGATGAGGGACATGCTGAGGATGTCCTCATCCCCGTCCTCATCCTCATTACCTTTACCTTGGGTGGCTCCAGCTGCTGGGTGCTGGAGAGCTCACGGGAGCAAATCCTCATCCCAAAGCACGCCCCAGCACCCCGCTGTGACAACAGGACCAGGAGAGCTGCCCCTTGAAGCCTAAAGGAGCAGGGGGGCTCGTGGTGGGCACACACACCCCATGTGTGCTTCACATCTGCACTTCAAACGCCGCAGATAGCCTTGCATCCAGTGGCCAGGCTGCTAGCAAGCACCCTGTAGACAAAGGATGAGAAGACAAAGGAAAGGGAAGGGAGCTGTCACTTGGCCACCGTTCCCACCCAGGCAACTTGGTTTTTATTTCCCCATCACCAACCCGAAATCCATCTTCCATGCTTTCGTGGCTCAGTCGCTCTTTCCCCTTATGGTTTCCTTCAGCTGAGCTGGAGGAAGAATAAAGAAATGTCTCTCAGGGCCCCAGCCTCTTACAAGGCTCATAAATATGTCTCTGCTTAAAAACTCAAGGATTAATTAACTCATGAGTATCTCCTACCCAAAGCTCTGTGAAAGAGCACCCTCCTGTGCAGGACGCAGCCCTTCTGCAGGAGCTTTGCCCGAGCGGGACGGGGACAGGGACGGGTGAATGCGCCCCCAGCTCCACGCCACCACCAGGCTCCTGGGCCCCCGGCACCACCAGCCGCCAGTGGGACCGTGTTGCCTTCACAGTGTTTTCAATTAGGCACTCGACAATGCCCACGCTTGGTGGTCCGTCGTAAATTTTCAGGCTGACGGTGCCACGGGGGAAGCTTGGAACAAGGGGGCTGGTAGCTCTGGGCGCATCTCGGGGCCGAGCTTGCAGAAGCGCTGCCCAACTTCCCTCCTGCGCCTCCTGGCCGGGTGCCCAAAATGTTGTGCTGCCACTGAGCCCCTTGCCTGGGGGCGCACGCTGCGGGTGCCTCTCCTGAGAGCTGCGGGGGTGCTTGCTGCCCTCATGCCCCTTGCCCGGCATAAAGAGGCACCAAACCCTGCAGCAATCACGGGGCGAAGCGGTGCTGGGTGTGCGAGGGCATCCCCTGCCCTCCCCGGGCTCCTACACCCCTGCTGCCATACAGCACCTGGTCTGCAGCCCGGCCGCCCCGGGGTCCCGCGGGGGGCCATGTCCCTCGCCCAGGCTCGGCCATGCCCAGCACGGCCCCCGGGCAGGGTGGGTGTCTGCAGCAGTCGTTTGGTCCTTGGCACAGCGTGACAGCCCAGCAATCGCCGGTCTCTGAAGAGCTGGAGCTGCCAGGAGCCACTCCTTCCTCAGTGGGTCCGCGCGGAGCTGGTACGAAACAAACAACTTTTGCAACATGTTTTGTTTTCCATCATTACATTTAAAAAGTAAATAAATTAAATCCATTTTGCTGCCACTTTGCTATGTCAAGTGTAACCTGAGCGTCGCTCGCGCGGGAGGCACAGCGCGGGGCCTCGCCGGGGCTTTGCAGCGCTCGGGAGCAGCGCAGGGAGGCTCTCGGAGAGCTGTGTCACACCTGTGACTGTCACCAGGAGGGATGTCCCCGTCCTGCCCATCACCTGGGTCCGGCAGGGCTTGAAGGGAGCAGAGAGGGGCACGGGAAGCTGAAGCACAAAGGGACCGGGGATGGCTTGGGCTGTGTCCCCAAGGAGAAGGCACCAGGTCTGTCTGCCCCCTGCTCCGTCTCCCACCTTCATCCCCCTGCTCCGTCTCCCACCTTCATCCCTCTGCCCCATCTCCCACCTTCCTCTCCTCTCCTGCAGAGCCGTGTGGGGAGGCACAAGCTGCATGGACCCTTCCCACACTGCTGTGCCTCCCGCCGGGCTGCAGCACCCAGCACCACCCAGCAAAGCACCGGCACAGGCAGGAGACACCGCAATGACCTGACCTCCCTCTCTCCTTTCCTTCGTGTCTCTCTCCAGGAAGAGTCTTTGTGGAGGAGAGGCCCCAGGGACAGCTCGCTGTGCCCAGAGCCACGGAGGTGAAGGCATCTCACCTGCCGTGCTCCCACCTACCCGACCACAGCAGAGCCGGCCTGCGTCACAGCCCCAGGGCGATGCGCTCCAAACCCTCTCAAAAATGCAGAGCAGGGAGGGGATTGCTGGGAGCACCCCCCAGATGCCTGGGTTTTATCCTCTGCACGAAGGAAGCTGTCTGCACCCCGGGACAGGCCCCAGTGCTGTTGGCACCGGACTTAAAGTGCCCACTGATGTCATGGGAAGTGCAACTTGGCCCTGGGTGCGAGAGGGCTCGGCGCAGCTTCCAGCTGGCCTCCTCGCTGCTCCTCTCCCTGGCTCCGGACCGTAATTAATTTGCTCTGCTGGAGGGGTAGTTCCCGGCTGAGGAGCAGGGATCCTCTGGGTTCGCCAGTTGGCAAAAGGGGTTTCCAAAGCACAGGCCACCCTTTCTGCTCAAGAGCTGGTTTAGAGCAGCGGCTGCAGCACCTCTGGGTTCCTGCCCAGCACATCACCATGCTGCTTTCCACCCAAAATGTGCGAGCTTTCCACCCAAAATGTGAGAGCACGACGGCAAGCCCAGCTTCCACACGGGTCTATACACAGGGCGATTACCATGAGCATCGAAAGGAAGAGGAGCCCATGCCCCTGGGAGCAGGCAGAAGCTGCTGCTGAGGAAGCTGCTGCAGAAATTCAAGCTGTGATTTTTAGCTGCTTATTTGGTGCAGGACGCCAAGCCCTGCCTGCGGAGCTCTGGGCAGGCAGAGGGCACGCCGGCAGCCCGAGCAGAGAGCAGCACGTAGCTTTTCTGCTCCGAGCTGGAGAAGAGGAAACATTTCAGCAAACCATTTTACCAGAAAACACGCGAGTGACTTTTTTTTTTTAATAATAACATCCAAATGAAAACAATGTGGGCTTCAAAGTCCGTCCTCGGGATGCTTTGCGGTTCACGGGCTTTCCGAAAGGCGCGCTCCTTGCGAACCCACAGAACGAGCCCAAAAGCCCCAGTCCCTTTCCCAGAGGTGCCCACGGTGCCCTCGCTGCCCCGCGGTGCCCAGGTGGGGGCGGCCGGGCCGGGGGCTGCCCGTGGCAGCAGGGATGCTGAGATGCTTGGGATTGTGTCGCTGCACAAATGGGCCCTTCTGCGGCTTCCTCTCTCCCACCATTTGCCAGGAACAGAGGCAGGAGCCCTGACGATCAGCGTGGCGACCGCTGTGGTTGCTCTAAAAGCGGTCTCCTGTTACCGAAATGTAAATGTTGATGTTTCAGGAGGGGAGATGCTGATGAAAATGGAGCCGGCCCTGTTTGTTTGTTAAAGCAGCTATTTTAAACAAGTTCTGCTCACACAGCTTGCAATTCGGAAGGAAGTTTTTCCAGCCATAATATCCTAGCTCAGCGCTGGGCAGACAATGGTTCAGCAGTTGCCCTGGATTAGCTGGGTGAAGTCACCCCGTGGAGCCCCAGGAAGGGCTTCTGGGAAGCGGCGGGGCTTAATTCAGTGCCGCAGGGCAGGCGGCGGGGAGGGGACGCTCCCGCAGCGCTGAGCCACCCTGGGGAGCCCCGAGCAGGGCACCGAGCAGCCGCCCCGGCTGGCACCGGCCTGGCCCCTTGTCCCGGGACAGGGCTGCTCAGCACGTCCGCACCACGCTTTTTTTTTTTTCCCAAGGAATATGGTTGCATTTAAATGCATTTTTTTTTAACAAACGCAGAATGTTTTTTTCCTTAAAACACTTTCTCGAGCAGTAAGCCCGGGGCACCTTCCCACCAGGAGCACCGGGAGCAGCATTGCAACACTATGGCCACCAACAGAGCCGATGGGATGAGGCTCCCCGAGCTGGGGAGGGCGCACGACACCTTTCAGAGCCTCCATCCCCGGCGCCCTGAGCGTGGCTGTGCCCGGTGCCCTGCACCAAGCCCCACATCCCACGCCGGGCCCCGTGCCGAGCATCGCATCCCGCGCCGTGCCCTGCACCGCGGCCGCCCGGGCGCCGAGGGCCTGGCGTCACGGCCGCTGCTCCCTGATGTGTTTGCTTCGGGAAAGCAGACGGGGCTCTTGGAGGGTGGCGGAGGCGGCAATGCCAATTCCTTTATTCATTACAGCCTCGTATACAAATAAAATCTTTACAAGCTTGCCTTGAGCTTTTAAAAATGCCGTTTAGGACGTGTCATTTGTATTGTCTGACTTCAGCTCCCTTGCACCACGACTGATCTCAGAGGCAGTAAAATCCTGCTTCCACGTAAAACCCAAATGAGTTTATTTTATTTGCTGGGGCAGGGCGAGGGAAGCACTTACTGAGCTGCTTCCTTGGCTCCGACCTGCCACCCTGCTGCCCTGGGCTGCAGAGGACACGGCCACCCTGCCCAGTGGGGACGTCTGTGCCCTGCGTCCCCCCACCGTGCAATGTCCCTGTGGCTGCTGCTCCTGCAGGGACACGGGCACCCGGCTGCTTTGCCCACAGGAAAGCTTCCTGAGCGGTCTTTGCCCCGTCCCTGCAGGGGCACGGCCGAGCCCCAGCTCCCCCTGGGCATCCCCGCCGCAGCCCTGTGCGTTTGCAGAAGGACGTGGGGCAGAGCCACCCGCCACCCCGCGTGTTCCCACTTGGGACATCCCAGCCAGTGGCTGCGGCAGTGCCTGCGATGCCACAAACATCAGAAGGCGATGCAAAAGATTAAAGTGAGGAAATCTCTGCCATCTCTTCGGCTGCTCGGCTAGTGCCAAGGCGTGAAGGCTCTGACTCCGGAGGTGCACATGGAAACGCTCCACGAAAGGGAATTAATTGCAGCAGCACTGGCCTGTAGCATGAAGATTTTTTTGTTAAGGGCTGAGATGAAGCTTTCCATTTCTTCCTCCTCTCGGTGAATCTCATTGTGATTAAATTAAAGGAATTCTCGTTAAAATGTTAATATCCTTCTAAGACTGTTTGTTGTTTTTCTCAGCTGCCTCTGGTCTCCCTTCAGAGCCTTTGCTGCTTTTTCCTAACGTTTTCCAGCTCTTCCTCCCTTTTCTCGCCGCCCTCCCCCCCTTTTTCCGACACTCACTGGAAAGTTACAGCTGCGGCTGCCTGGTGGCTGCAGGCAGTGAGTCACACGAGGATCCCCATCGCAGCTCGTAAACAGGAGGGAGAAACACACGCTGCTGCCCCGGGCACCGCGCTGCGAGATGACAGCCCCCGGCCCTCCCCGGGGGCTGCCCGGGGGGCTCGCTGCACCCTGGTGCCCAGCAAGGGAATGGGATGGGAGGGGGTGGGATGGGATGGGAGGGGATGGGATGGGATGAGATGGGATGGGATGAGATGGGATGGGATGGGATGGGATGGGATGGGATGAGATGGGATGGGATGGGATGGGATGGGATGGGATGGGATGAGATGGGATGGGATGGGATGGGATGGGATGGGATGGGATGGGATGGGATGAGATGGGATGGGATGGGATGGGATGGGGTGGGGTGGGGTGGGATGGGGTGGGGTGGGGTGAGGTGGGGTGGGGTGAGGTGGGGTGGGATGGGGACAAGGATAGGCATGGTGAACAAGAAAAGGAACAGGGGAAATGGATAGGGATTAGGATGGACACAGGAAAGGGGATGGGGACTGGGATAGGAATGGGAACGGGGACTGGACATGCCTCCCCCCTCCAGCCATACCTCTCTCCAGTAAGCAGTGCACAACCAGGGCAAATTCTATTTTCCTGTGCCCATCAGCAAACCATGGGTCAGAGGAGGAACCCAGTCAAGGAGCTGGTGTCCCTGACTGCCCCGACCCCATCAGCACACCCTCTGCAGGCATCATGCAGGTGGGGACCAGCACCCCCCGTCACATTGCTGCTGCCACCAGGCACATGGCTGTCCCTTATGTGTGTCCCCCCACTTCCCATGTCCCTGGGTTTGTGGCTGCTGTGTGGGGTGAACCTGACAGAAACACCTACAAATTTACTAAAAAGTTACTGAAAAGTACAGGAACAATGTTTATTTTTTCCACAGCTAGGGAAAAAATGCTTATTTGTGGGCATTTTCCATTCAGGAGCATCCAACGCAAATGCATTGTTCCTCTTTAAATTCCTAAGCATATGGTATTTTGTGCTGTTAGAGTTTAATATTCTTTTCATTACTGATATCTAATACAGACAAGTCTTGAGGGTTACACAAAACATATGCGAACCTAATTTGTTTTTACTGTGCCACATGTTTTTACTCCCTGCATCATTCAATTAGCTTTTTTTTATATATATATCATGTGATCAGCAAAAACTTAATGCTATTTTTAAGCATGGTAAGAAAGTGAAAAACACATTTACTGTGACACTGTGACTGCAGAGTAAGAGGAGCGTAGATTCACCCTCTGCAAAAATAACTGTTACAGTGTGGTAGCAAAATGTGGTGCTGCTGCTGCAAACATGGCATTTCTTTAGCAGTGCAGCTTTTCAAAATGCTGCACAGCTTTTTAGACAAACTCCTAAGAGTTCTGGGTTTGGAATAATTTATCTGGTTGATAGAAATGAGAACAAGCTTTACAAATACATAGATCAGTGGTCAGCAAACATCACCTGCCCATGTGTGATGACAACTTGCCATCTTCCTGCCCCCGTCTTGCACCTCTTCATCCTCAGGAGCATTTTCCACCTCTTCTCCTGACAACTCTTCGGTGAGGTGGACATTAATTTATTGAATCCGTCATCTTTAATGCTTTTTTTTTTTTTCCCCAGGTGTTCACATGGGATCCGTATTTGTATGGGAGATGCAAAAGGCTAAGTAGTTGTTAGTTGTGGTCAGCATGCCAACACTGATGAATTGGGGCTTTATTCTCTGCCGTGCAGTTGCATTCCCCCTCTGTTGCTCAAGTTGGGGCTGAGCTTATTTGGGGATTTTGGAGTCTAGAAATGAGAGGAACAGGGAAAACAGAAGAGTTTGGGCAGAAGAGATTCGCTTTGTTGTGCAAAACAGCTTCCTGCACACAAGTCACTGCAAAGCAATTAACCAGTGCTAAACGAAAACCAGCCTGGGATGTAGATGGCTCAAAATCCGAGCCCCTTGGAGATCAGCAGGGAAGAGGAGGCCAGTTGTCTACCCATCTGGTTGCCTTCAGATGCTGGTGGCCACCCAAGCCCCCTCCACGCCAGAGCTGGCTCTCCGTGCAGGTGCAGAGGAGAAGCACGGCGATGGCAGCCCGACGGGTCAGGGAAACCTGACCCCTGTGGCTCGTTGTGCCAGAGAGCTCCAGACAACCCCAAACGCAGGAAATCCTGGTGCTGCCACATGCTGCGTTCTCCGTTCCTACACATGGGCCTTATTAGCAGTGTCAGAAGCCTCCAGCTTGTGGGTGACTGCTAACCACAACCACCAGCATTAACCTCCTGCTTGGGGGTCATTTGCAACAGCCCGCAAAATGCCTCAGAACTGGGCCATGTTGAAAGAAGCTGGTGGGTCCTTAAAAAAAATAAATTAAAAAAAAGCTTTATTATTTATTTATTTGGGCCTCTGAGGATTCTGGAGGACAGTAATAAAAAGGCTGTGGACATCTGGAGCCTTCCAGGCCAGGAATCCAAGGGTGGCCATGGGGTAGGAGAGCTCCATTCATGGGTTGAGGTCGTGTTTGCTGGGCTCCGTCCGCTTTGTTGCAGACATACATTGGTCCTTGCCTACCCTCTGGTGACCAAGAGATCCAGTGTCAAAACCATCTGGTCACACCAAGACAAGCCTGGTCGCAGGCCCAGGTCATGACAGCTGTCCTTAAGGAACATCTCCACCACATGTTGGCCTGCAGCTGCTGCAGAGGGCTTTAATTGCAGCTAAAGAACTGAAGGGATCCAAACTTGGGGGACACAACAGCTTGGAAATGCACCTTTACCTCATGGCTTCCAGCAGTAGATGTCTAAGCTCTTCCCAGCCCCATGGCAGCCTGGTCGCAGGCCGGCTGTGGGTGCTTCTTCTGCCGGTGCCCTGGTAGCTCCGCTGGTCCCTCACCATAGGCCATGTCCTTTTTTTGGCATGTTGTGCTTGACAATCCCCTCAATGCTCCAACCACCTGCCCAGAAGCACCTCACAGTCTGTGGGAGCCACGTCATGATAAAGGCACAGCAGGGTGCTCACCCCTCCGTGCACCATTTTGTGGAGCGGGATAAGAGAAGCAGCTCACCTCAGCCAAGGAGAAATGAAATCCTCTTTCATTACATAATGCACGATGAAAGAGAAAAACAGGACAACCCAAGGCATTCCCAAAGCAGCCGTATCTGCTCCCTCCAGCAGGAAAAAGCCCTACAGAAACCGGAGCTAGGTGTCACTGGGGGGACCCCCGGCTTGCACAGGCCGGGTTCACCGCGCTCGGAGCCCAGAGGTTGGATGCCATTCGAGCCACGGGGCGCTGCACCACACATCTGTGTCAGATACTGCTAGCATAAATAATCCATTGTGCTCGGGAGCCTGAGTCAGCCGTGCAGCTGGGTTCTCCTGCAGGTCATGACTCACTCGGCCAAGACTCTGGATGTGTGTCATGGAGTATATCGAACCTGAGCCGCTTTTGTTAGGGGCAGGGCCCGGTCTTCAAAGGGTTAAGGGTAATTTGAATGATTCCTTTTGTTTAGATTCATTTCAGGTTTCGTGATTTCTGTTATTACTGCATAAAATCACTTGCAGGCGCTCGAGGTGGGGGCTGGAGGGAAGGATAGCTGGAACAGATGTGAGCTAATTGGAAGCACAGCAGCAGCACCAGCAAGTGCCGCATGGCGCTTTGCAGGCTGAGAGCAGCCACAAAGACTTTGTCACACCCTATTTGTGAATTACTCTGGCCGTGGGGAGAAACTGGGAAAGGAAGAAGATGCCAGGGTCAGATGGAGGATGCTAAACAGTGAGTCTCTGCACTTCAGCATGCGTTTCAGCCCTCCTCACCCTCGCCCACCATCAAGCGAGAGCAGCACCAGGTGTTGCCCAGCTCGCAGGCTTCTCAGCCCAGCTTTGAAGTTGGATCATTCCGATTTCCACTTGGTTTACAAATAAAGCTGGCTGCACAAAGGCAAATAGGCTAATGGCTGCAGACAGCAGACCCTTCTGATTGCCACTGCTGCTGGGACGGGGATGAGACAGAGCCGGGGGCCTCGCTCAGCAGCGTTTTGGTGGATGGGCAGCGTGCTGCTGGACGGAGACATCCCCTGCACTGCCTCGTGTGGGGTGGGATGAGGTGGGATGGGATGGGATAGGATGGGATGGGATGGGATGGGATGGGATGGGATGGGATGGGATGGGATGGGATGGGATGGGATGGGATAGGACAGTAGGCATGCCTCCGGAGTGACTCATTGCTTCTCACACAGGAGGCCACAAAAGGATTTTGCATAAAACACCAGGAATAGGCATAAAGACCCTTTTCCTTCACACCTGCAAAGATGGCACTCTCTAAGCACCTCCACGCCGCTATGGGCCATGTGTGACTGCCTGGCCTCTGCTTGTGTCCAGCAGGTGCTGAGTCCCCAACATTTCCCATGGGAAACCACCCAGATCCCCAAAAAAAGAGCTCAACCCCAGCACCCCGAGCTGCAGGGCTTTGCTGACGGGCCATACGCAGGCGCCTTCACTCCCCCTGCCCTTCTGCATGAGCCAAGATGGTGAGGATCTGATGCTGATGCTGCGGTGCACGGCCCTGTGCTGCAGAGCTGATAGCAGCAGGAAGGGGCAGGTGACAGAAAGCGAGGTCCCTGGGGCTGCTGGAAACGCTGCATCTTCAGACCTGCTGAGGAGCCAGCCCTCTGCATTCCTTTCTGCTGGAAAACATTTGCTGTACCACAGCTACATTCGTCAGGGCAAGTCTTAAAGCTGCCAGATTATTCATTGCAGTGATTCAATACTCATAATATTAATAAATACCAATCCGAGACCCAGCTAACAAACTTCCGTCGAGGCAGGCTGGCAGCTGTCGCTTTCATAACCTCATCACCTTCTGCTCCTTTGAAGCAACGTGCTGGAGAACGTTGGGGGCAGTTCCCAAACGTGGATTAAAGCCCTAAAATCCCATCTGCACAGGAAAATTACAGTAGCAGAGACATTCAGCAGTCAGTGAACTACACTAGCTTGTGACAAGCAGCACCTCCTTGTTTCGCCAACAGCAGCGAAGAGGCGCTGAGGCTGGAGTGAGCGATCACACCTCTCCGTTGCAGTAGGCAGGGCGAGCAGGAGCATGGGGGATCAGGGCTGATGATGGGGGCACAAGCCTGGGAAGCTCCTGGGGAAGAAGGTGAGCTGCCCACTTGTCTGTCCATGACAGCACGGAGCAGAGCACAGCCAGGCTGTCTGTAGGGCATGGCTAGAGCTTGCCTTGCTTCCCCAGACCAGAGCAAAGCTCCTGTTTCTCTAAATCCTGCAGAAAAAGCTCCGCCACGTTGGGAGACCTGCTGGTGCCTGCAACCTGCCCCAGCCCTGCGCCTCGCCCCACAAGGCAGGGGGAATCCAAGGGGTCCGCACAATAAAAATTCAAAGCATCCCAATCCAATAACCAGATGGAGCTGCAGGTGCTAATGAGATTGCGCATTGTCTGTCGTTCCCCAGCTTGCATCTGTCAAGAGCTTTCTATGCCCCACCATGGCAACATTTGCTTTAATTAAAGAATCTCCACGCTGCACCAGAGGGCAGATTCACCCCAGCCAGGATTTGCTGCACTCGCCGAGCCGCTAGACAGTCTGTCTCTCGCTAGGGATTAGGCTCCGGGAAACTCTCAGGCTGCTTGGCATAGAAAAACAGGACAGTTTCTGTGGGAGTTTGAAGGCCAGAGTTCAATTAACTTTTCTCACTCTCCCTTTGGGCCAGACGTGGGGTATGTCTGGTGGCTCGCACCCCTGGCAGGTGACGAGGCTGGGGATTAATTACGGAGCTGACATTCCCGGGGCCGTGCTCTCCCAGGAAAGCTGCCTGGCGCTGGGAGCTGCTGGTTCCC
This sequence comes from Anser brachyrhynchus, assembly GCF_964034855.1. Classification (NCBI taxonomy): domain Eukaryota; kingdom Metazoa; phylum Chordata; class Aves; order Anseriformes; family Anatidae; genus Anser; species Anser brachyrhynchus. The sequence continues at coordinate 3,144,260 of NC_137717.1, forward strand.
AGCCACCTCCAGCTCCTGCTCCCACCATCGCCTGCCTCCGTCTCCATCACGGTGCTGGAAAATCCCATCCATCATCAGGCTTGCTGGCACAGCTGGAGAAAGCAGGCATACTACAGGTCAAACAGAGCCTGCTCGCTCCAGGACTCCGCTGCCAGAAAATACTAGAATAAATCATAAATAAAATACTGGAATAAAGACAGAAATGGGAATCTGTCTGCCTATGTCTTGCACATGGTCCTTCCAAAATCAGTGTCCCCTGACACCTTTGGGAGTGAAGGAGGGGGACAGGCTCTGCCCTGAGCACCCAGGTGGGGATTCCCCAGCTCCCCAAAACCTACAGCTTATCCTTTACCCATCCAAAGCTGCCGCCTGCCAGGGCTCCGTCACCTGCAGCCCCCAGGGAGTGCCAGGACCTTGATAAATACTGAGGGAAAAGGTCCAAAGCCCCAGGGAGAGGCTGGGTCTGTGCCCAACCTCCCCAGGTGAACCTCTGGGGGCAGTTAGCTCCAGGGCAGGAGGTGACGGACCCACCTGTGGGCACCCTCGGGACCTGTCACCTGCTCTTTGGCTGCAGCATGGACAGCTTTCTCTGCACCATCAGGACGAGGCTCCTGCAGTTCATCATTTTCAGTTGTTTCTGCTCTAATTGGCCTTGTACCAATAGGACACGGCTTTTGCCGTGTGTCGGAAACCAACCTCCAGCTCGTCCATCACCTCTCCTCGGCAGGTGTGCCGGGCAAGCGCGGCGCTGACCGACCCTCCTGCACCATCCGGCAATGCCATTTATTGGTGCTGCATCAATGCTGCTGCTCCTGGGGCATCCTGCCAGCCTGTGGGGCTACACTTATGCCCCAGCCCTTTGCGATAGCAGCTTGGGAGACTGCAGCAGGTCAAGGTCCTGGTGAGCAAGGTGCTGGGAAGTGGAGGAGCCACGGGATAACACAGGCAAAGCAAGAGCCTGCGCTCTTTTTAGGCTGCTGGGTTCGGGCAACAACCGGGAGACTTGCTTGGATTTTTGGGGGGGAGTATTTTGAGTGTCTGCCCTCAGCTCGGCTTCCCCACTCAGCTTTTAGGATGCGAGGTGTTGAGGCCGGAGCCCGCTCAGCAGCGAGTCTTAATGGGTGTTGGAAGAAAACATTGGAACAGACGCAGCAGTGGGAAATGCGTCTGCCCGTATTCTGCCAGAGCACGCAGCCTGGCTTCCAAAATCACAGCACCTTGTGCAACCTGGTTGATATAACCAAAATGTCTTTCGAAAGAGATCTGGAAATAGCCTGTTGATGCTATCAAAACATCCTGTTTTGACATTTTCTGAATGAATCATTTTGATTTTTTTATTTGAAATGACCTCACTGCCTTTTTTTTTTTTTTTTTTTTTGGTGGAGTGGAATAGGTTGTAGCTATTGAAATGTTGTTACCAAACCAAACTGATTGATCTGTGCCTCAGTGAAGCGTTTGGTCACCCCTCCCTCACAATTTCCTTCAAGGTTTTATTTCCTGCAGGGGAGAATTTCTAAATATCTGAGTTTCGTTCCAACTTCAAGCCAAATTTTGCAGTCTCAGGATGAACCCATCGCTCCGGACACCCAGCTCCTGATCCGGCATCTGGTGGCTCAGCACCAGCAGGGTTTGTCCCCTCCTGTCCCCAGGGACCCCGCGCGGGGTGGCTGGGGAGAGAGTGGCGACGGGCAGCCCCAACCTGGCTGGGGTGACCTGGCGATTAGCGCTATCTGACAACGTGTTAGAATTAGAAAGCTCGTCATAAAAATCTCCAAAATGAACGCTTTTTGGTGTGTGTGTGCGAGTTAAGCTTTTCTGCCCCAACCAGGAACAGATGTCTGAACTGGTTGATGAATTGGAAACATCTGAAACAACTTTCCAAGCTGAAGTACAATAAATATACCTTTCATCACAATCCCTGCAAGAGGGTTTTAGAGGCAAAAATCACTGAAGTGTTTAATATGGCCCACGGTGAAGAATCATTATAACAAATGAACCAAATTAAATGAGCATTTCTCCCCTTCTTAGTGACTTGCCTGGGACTCCAGGTGTCACCTTCTGAGCTCTGTCCTGCCAGCCTTGCCCAGGTCGCTCCTTGTTTGCTTTACGCCATCCTTCTCCGTGGGCAAGGGAGCGCACCTCAAGGTGCTCCCGGGGTCTTTGGGTGTTTCTGCGCCGAGGCAGGCAGCTCTCCTCTCCTGGGAAATCTGGATCTGCACCCACCGACAAAGGGAGGCGAGTGTAGGACAGGTGGCACAAGCCCTGGGTGCCTTTGCAGTGCTCTGGTGGCTGCTGGTGAAGCTGGAGTTCCACGGAGCCCTCTGTGCCCCAATGCCCATCACCTGCACACCGGGTGGGACACTTGGACATCTCCCCCCTGGGTGATGCCCAGGGCGATGCTCTTGGCAAAACCAGTGCCTGCCAAAAGGATGGAGCTCTGTGAAGGCTGTGACTGCCTCCTGCAGCCCCATGGCCATGGTTCCTGCACGCTGGGGCTTGCTTTCTGTCCAGGAGCGAGCGCTGTCAGGACCAGAAGCAATCAGCAAAGCATCCTCATGGGTTCATGCCAGAAACATCTGTCAAAGCCATGGAGGGCTTTCTGCCAAAGTTCAAGTGGCTGCCATTCTTGCTGTTGATCCCATGACCTGGATAGATGAGAATCTTTCAGCAGGAGTTGTCAGAAAGAGTTTATTTTTCCATGTCTCCACTTGGCTTATTCCACTGAGCAAAGTCATGTTCTATTGATTTATTCTGAAATCACATTTATTTTCTTTCAAGAAATAAAACCCAATATTTCTCCCTTCAAAATTCATGCGCATTGCACGGGATTTGAGGGTCAAATTTTCAGGCGTGAGTACATCCATAAAAAGCTCATGCGCTGGCAGGTAGCGTCATTTACACTTAGGAGCCTGATACTGAGAACATGTGCTGGTGCTCAGCGAGCGAGGCGAGTTACGGCATTGCAGCAGCTCTTGGAGGAGAATTCGCTCCTGTTTGTGTTCTGCAGCACCTCGGGGCTTTGTACAGTGGTGGGCACCCACCCATGGTGGGGACACACCTGTGATGGGGACACACCAGTGGTGGGACACACCAGTAATGGGACAAACCAGAGATGGGACACCCCAGTGATGGGACACCCCAGTGATGGGGACAGCCCAGTGATGGGACAAACCAGTGACGGGACACTCCAGTGATGGGATAAACCAGTGACAGGACACTCCAGTGATGGGACACACCAGAGATGGGACAAACCAGTGATGGGACAAACCAGTGATGGGACACACTAGTGATGGGGACACCCCAGTGATGGGACACACCAGCCCCTGCTGTCACGTCCTCATGGACTCTACTGTCCTGGAGCACTGCTGCGGCATCCCTGCCAGTGCCACCATCCCTGCTGGTGCCACCCTCCCTGTCCCCACAAGAACAGGGGACATACGGTGCTAGGTATCAGCCGGGTACTTCTTTTACACAAATACATTACCAGAAGGGCTAAAACATCCCCCAACACGTGCTCTGACCAGAATGAGTCACTCGAACATGACTCATAAATAAAGCAGACACCTTTGATGTCTCCATTTTCAAACGTGCAGCGAGCTGGCCGGCACAGCAAGGGCTGGGGAGCGCCGGGGCTATCATGCAGATGTCCGTAATGGGATACCGATGCTCACACATCGCTTCCACGCCGTAAAACGATGGTGCCCCTTCTGGAAAGGAAGCATGTGCAGGGATTCATTTCCTCCAACTTGCTTGGCTAAAACTTCTCCGGGGCTGCTTGCTAATCCCCAGCAGCGCTCAGGGAGCAGCGTTTGCTGTTGCTGGGGATTAGGAGCGGCTCCCCGCCGGGGGCAGGACGGTGAGATGTGTGCGCAGCCGGGGTCTGGCAGGTGCTGCTGGCACATCCACGTGCTGGCCAGGCAGGGCTGCTCGGCTCTGGCTCCCTTCATGTCCTTGCATCCCTTATAACAAACCCTGCGACATCCCAGCAGGAGTTTGTGAGCAAATTGGTGGGAGCTGGGCTTTAGCAGCGCTGGGGCAGGATGCTGCTGGCACCATCTCCCGTTCCTGCACCCCGACCATGGCCCTGCGCACAGCAGCAGGTCACCGGGGCTCCGTTCCCAGACCCGAAGGGTTGGCCAACCAAACCCCATCCCGCTAATCACCCGCCAGCTCCCCAGCTGCCGCAGCCCATCGTTTGCTTTCGGGAGCCGCGCATCCCTCCCAGCCCGGCCCCTCCCGTGCCAGCAGCTGGGCTCTGGGGACACGGCGGTGACAATGCGCAGGCTGTGGTGGTGCTGGCTGAAAACTAGATTTACTTCTTTTCAATTTTTCTGCTGTTCTCTGTTCTATTTTTTTCTATTCTGTTTCTACATCTAGACAACTCAAAACCCTTCCCCGGCCCTTATAATAAAAAGCCAGCGGCAGAGAGGCCATCCCAAGGCTGCCAGGCACCTTGCACTACGAGCACCCGCATGTAGTTGCTCTGAAATTTGCAAAACGCAGCTCAGCTGGGCTACATTTGCTCGACTGCATGCCTGCCTCGGGATTTGTTTTTTTATTTCATTACATTTTGCTTTGTTTTCTGGAAGGTTGCACCTGAAATGGTTCAGTTGCATCTGAGAATGATACTAATGGAAGAATTTTTACAATGCCTTAAAAAAAAAATATTCTGGCAACCCCCCTTTCTTGAGAAGCTCTCATACTTCCATGCCCTGAACCAGAGGATTGAAATTTGGCAGAGAGCAGTCTTCATGTCAGGGATGCAGTTTTTGCTGTCCTTTTGGAAAATAAAACAACACCCATACTTGGCCAAAGCATAAACCTCTGAAAATATCCGCACACGCTCATCGGAGAGATGTTGTCTGCCACACTGACCCACTACAAACTCCGCTCCTTCACCCATCGGCATCGGCAGCATCGTGCAGCTCCTGGGCAGCACTGGGCATTGCCGGGGGGAAGCGGGGCAGAGGAGAAGCCCCCGCCCTTCCCACTGGAGGCTGGGCTGTGCCTGGTGCCTGCTCAGCACCCAGCTCCTCCCAGCACCCGCAGGGTGATGGCTGCTGCCCTGATGGGTGCTGCTGGGGCCTGGCGCTGGTTGCCTGGAGCACGGTGACTTGTCGTCTGGGTTCAATTCGCTGCCTGCTGGGTTCCAGGCAGGGCTGTGCAAAACCGAGCTCCTCCCTGCATGTGCTGAGCCAATTTCTCCATCGCCCCTGACCCCAGCCAGCCAGGAGGAATGGGATGGCAATGCCCGGAGCACCACACCCTGCATCTGGCACCTTACACCATGCGTCCTGCACCCTACACTCCATACCCTGCACCCTGCACCCTGTATCCTGCACCCTACACCATGCATCCTGCACCCTACACCCTGCACCCTACACTCCATACCCTATATCCTACATCCCTCACCCTTCACCTTGCACCCTACACTCTGCACCCTCCATCCTGCGCTCTGCACCTTGCGCAAAGCACCATGCCCAATGCAAACCAAACCCTGCATCTTCCTGTCCCCTGCACCCCGTATCCTGCCCCCTGCACCCCACATCCTGCACCCCGCATCCCTTGTCCTGCCCCCTGCACCTTGCAGCCCTGCATCCTATACCCTCCACCTCCCACCCCACACGGGGACAGTCCCCTATCCCAGGCGACGAAGCCCGGGCTGTTCCCCACATCTACTCCCCAGTGTCCCCAGCTCCCCAGTGCTCCCAGTGCCCCAGCAAGCCGGCGCTGCTGGGCTGTGCTGGCTGCGGCGGAGGGCAGCGTGTCTCCTGCTGTGAGCGTGGTGAGCTCAGCCCGCGGCCCAGCCTTTGTTTTCCTTCGCCTGTTCCCGTTCAGACGCAGCTCGGCCCCAGCCCAGCGCGCCTGCATGAGAACCCTCTCCATCTGAAGCCGCTTTCTCATTTAAGAAAAAAAAAAATATTTTGGAAGCTGCCGCCTCCCTCCCCTTGCCAGCGAGTTTAGGGTTTCATAAAGCCCATGTGGTAATAGGTTACAAATGTACCTATCAGTTTTACATTTGTTTTCATTCAGGCCTCGTGAACGCCCCGCAAGCCCCGGCTGAGGCAGGGAAAGGCCAGCCCTGCCCTGCCCGCTCCTTCCCTCGCTCCTCTCAAAACAAGGCCACGAGTGAATTGTTCTTCCATAATCTAAACCAACACTCCTCCCCGGCAAATTGGATTTTGGTTAAACCCTGTGACTTATGTGCAAATCCTCGCAGCCGATCGCCTTGCGCAAAGCTCCCCACGGGGCGCACGGGGGGACAACGGGCACGTGGGGCCAGGGCCTGCCCAGCTGCCGGCAGGTCTGCAGACGTTGCACCCATGGGTGCTGGGCACTGCACCGATGGGTGCTGGGCACTGCAACCCCACGTCTGGCCACTGCAACCCACAGGTCATGGGCGTTGAGCTCCTGGTCCTTGGCATTGCGCCCCAGGTCCTGGGCATCGCACCCTTGGTTCGGGGGCACCCCCAGGTTGTGGGCATCGCCTCTCCGATAAGAAAAAGAAAAGTAATCCCAGTGACAAGATAAATGGCAAAGTCTTGAGTTCAAAGAGCCTCATTTTGATGTCAGAAATTCAAATTATTAAACTTATCACGGTAAAAATCTCAGCTCCAGCATGGCAGGCACTAGCGAGATATCATAAAAGATATCTTTCTTCTGAACGTTATTGAACTTTTGAAGATATAATAAAGTGCAGCTCCCAGATGAGTCAACCAAACAGGTCTTGTTTGGATCATGTGAAATTGAAACTAAGCAAAGTCACCCATTTCTAATTTAGTTACATGGTGATTACATGGGTTCTCGGCTGAAAAGCAACAAGGACTTTTATTTTCTATGATGAATGAACATTTTTAGTGTCTGGAGTAGCAGCTGTCACACAGCTTGTTTTTTCGCCAAGAAAGTAACTCCGAGGGGAAATATTCATTTTGGCTCTCTTTTTTTTTTTTTTTTTTTTTTTTCTTCGTGATTTTCAGATTTGGGACAGGAATGTGACCGAGTGAACCAGCTCTGGGTCGTGCCTTCGGAGCTGTTAAGACATGAGCCGAGCTCGGCACGAGCCCCAGCACTTGCAGCGCTGGGAGGGGGCGTTATAAGCGATGCAGTGCAGCCCTCTCGGGGCGTTATAAGCAATGCAGTTCATCCCTCTCAGGGCGTTATAAGCGATGCAGTGCAGCCCTCTCAGGGCGTTATAAGCGATGCAGTGCAGCCCTTTTGGGGCGTTACAAGCAATGCAGTGCCTGCACAACGCCCCTGAGCACCACGTGTGGAAGCAGCGGGGAAGGAGCCCGTGGACGCTCAGGTAAGGACCGAGGCACAGCCGGGATGTGCAAGCTCAGTGCCCGGCCACGGTTTCGGGTCTTTCTGTTCGCCACAGCTCCGCAACACCGGGGCAAAAGCAGCAGCAATTAGTGAGACCCACTTCCTGCACAATTCTTCGGAGATATTATCGGGTCCTCCGTGATTGACTCTGCTGCGGAGAGTTCTCAGATGGAAAAAATCTATTTAATTTTGTGGTCTGTTAGCAATTTAAGTTGAAGAAGTGGTGTTCGGTTCTATTGTTTTCAGGCTGCGATGTTCGTGTGAAAGATTTCTTTGATTCGGGGTGCTGCAATATACGAAGGAAACTCCGTGCTATATGGTAACAGCGCATTTGTAAAAACACAGATAATTGATCAGGAGCTGATTGGTAGCGAGATACCAATGTTGTTGTTTGTTTAAAGGGATGTCATCAACTTAAAAAACATGTTTAATTTATAAGTCTCTTCGCATGCTAAGATTGGAGAGGTCCTGGAGCGCTCCTACAACGACTAAATGAATGAGATCAGAAACTGAGATCACAAACTGGTATTTTTCTCTCTTTTACCCATCTTCTGGTGTGCTTTTCGCTGCACCTTGGCCGTGCCCCGCGTTCCCCTAGCGTGCAGGCTGACACGCACAGACCTCGGGGGAAACCCTCACCATTGTAAAACCAAACACATGTGTGCAGCCCTGCCAGAGCGGGGCCCGTGTGCCCGGGCAGCTCTGAGGGCTTCTCCCACACCTTGTGCCTCACCTTTCCCTTGGGGGCAGCAGGGGGGCACGCTGCTGCAGGTCTCCCAGCCTCCCCGCAAGGCTTCCAGAGGGCCACGCAGTTTAATCCTACCCCTGCCTCCTCTTTTCCCAATCCCATATCTGGTTTGCATTAATCAGCTCCATTGTTTTAATCAGAATATCTCAAAGACGAGCAGCAGTGGCTGCAGTTGTTTCTCCAGAGCCTCTTCCCGGGTGTGGGAAAGCTGGTGCTGGGCTGCTGTGGGGTCCTGTACCCGTCCTGCTGTGGGGTCCTGTGCCAGTCCTGCTGTGGGGTCCGGTGCCAGTCCCACCACAGCAGCAAACCCAGTGAGGGGCTCATGGGGAAGCAGCAGGGCAGCAGCGGGGCTGCGGGAGGGAGCAGGCGAGCTGGGCAGGTGGAAGGAGGAAAGGCAGTGCTGCTCTGGGACGGGGCTCCCATCCCCTGGTCCCATCCACACCAGCCCCTTGCTTCTTAACCTTGGGGTGCACAGGGCAGAATATTTCCATACTCTTCAAAACTGCATATTTGAGGGACGTCCACCGCATCTGCCCACCCCCAGACTGAACAAGCCGGGCCCTTCTCCCAGTCTCCAGACCCCAAACATTTTCCCAGCCGGGCCCATCTCGTGCTGCTCCCCAGCAGGCGGGCAGGGTGGGCGATGAGCTGGGACCCCCGGCTTTGCGCAAGGCGATGGGCAGCCGAGCCCCAATTCCCAGGGCTGCAATCGCAGCCGCGCTGACGGGCTGTCCAGCGCACTCTGCTTTTATGAATTTGATTGAAGCAGGGAAAGATCTCACTTCATCCAGCCCCCGGCTGAATTACGAGCAGCAGTCCTGGGGCTCTACTCTCGTAAATGAAATACATGCTGCGATGACTGCTCCACTTGCCAAGAGGCTGTTAATCGGTGACCCAGCGCAGTGCTTATAATCTGGTGTTTTCCTGATTTCACCAACCTCCTCCAGTAGTTTATGAGTACCAAGCGGTACCAGAAGAGCCCCGCTAGGGATAACCTCGCTGCTGACACGTGGTAACACAGAAAAAGGCTTTTTTGTACACGGGCAGGCTCAGCTTTCACAGATTGCACGCTGGTTTGGCTGCTTTTAGATCCCCTTGCAGAAACACAGCGAAACTTCTGCCTGCTCCGCCAGCCACAGATGCCACCGGGGTCCGCAGCCTGGTGGCTGTGACGTGTGCCACCGGGGCTGGGGACCACATGGGGACTGCAGCCGTGACAGTCGACAAGCCAAGGAAGCACTGAGACCTGCCCAAGGATGAAATGACCCAAGTACAAACAGGACTGGGCCAAAACATCCCGGCTGCAATTTTACCTGCTCCGACAGCATCGCGTCCACTGCATTCACTAACAATTAGCATTTATTATGCTTTATTAGCATAGACGCTGATGTAGCACATAAGGCAAACTGAACTTGGCCCACTAGCTCCGCAGTGACATTAAGCAAATCTGCTTTTTATTATTATTTATTTTATTCGTTTAATGAAGCAACAGGGACAGCTCCATAATTAAGGTCAAGCTGGGTTTTGCACTCAAAGTAAAACTCTCATTGCAAACTCTCCCTGAAACTCCACCACTTTAGAAAAGAAAAGAATGCCGCTTCTGAGATTTTTACAAGCGAGCCTCTTAGGTCAGTAATTTCAGTGGGAATTTTCCTGAAGGGGAAGATTTTATATATACCAGGATCAAAGGAAAGAAAACCTCTCAAGCTATGAAGAATAATGACTAGAAGTGTCTATTAATGCTGAATAATAAAAATTGCTTTTTTTTTTTTTTTTTAAACTAGCCATTCTGCTAGCTGGGGAAGCAGAGCAGGGGGTGGAGGTGAGGTGCACGTGTGTGCAAGGGCACGTGGAAGCGGAAAGGCATCGGCCAGATCTTTCTGCATCGTCCTCCTGGCTGCGAGGAGGGGATGAGCTGGGCTGCTGGCCCCAGGCGCATCACCTAAGGGTGCGTGGGTGCAGCAGCTTCCATCAGGGCTTTCCAAAATGAGGGGTTTGACCCAGGCCAGGCGTAATCTTGATTTAATCCTTACGAAAGGTCAGAAGAGCAGGACAATGCAGCACACCAGCTGCATGGCAGGGGGTTTGACCAGGTGATTTTGAAGGCCCCTTCCCACCCAAAACACGGGTGTCCCCCATCAATAAACGCAGGGAAAGAAAAGCACCTTCCCTTGCCAAACTACATAAACACTGTCTTTTTGGTTAGGGCTGGAGCATCCCTGTGAAGCCAGCACCAAGGGGCACGGTGCTGCTGCCATCCCCTGGTCCGCCTGCACTCCCCAACGTGCCCCATGGCAGGGATGTCACCAATGTCACCGCTGTCCCTCGGGGCCGTGCTGCTGACACCACTGTGAGAGCTCCGTGCCTGTGCCAGGCACCTTGCAGCAAAAGGGGAAGGGGATGGGGCAATATACCATTTAACAACACCTGTATTAATAAAAAAGAGCATTATATCGGCCTGTAGTCCTCTTGAAACTTTAATAAAAGCTGAATAATAGTTTTTCTTTTCTTTTCCATTTTCTAATGCTGACCTGCACTGGAGGCAGACCACGACTGCTTTTAACCTGGCTGGAGGCACACTTGGTGCACAGGAGGTGGTCCCAAGCTGCCTTTGTCACCCTGCAGCGCGTGGGGATGTCCCCGTGCCTGGCCCCATCACACAGCGATGTCCCACCAGCCGCACGAGGTCCCACCGCACCACGTCCGTGCTGCCCCTTTCAGCGTGTGGCAGCGTAGCAGTTGGGATGTCCCTGTGAAAGCAGCATTTTTTTTCTTCTTCTTGGAATTCTGATTAGCTGCGCTTGGTAGAGATGATGAGATTTAACACAATGCAGTTTTGTAACTGTAATGAAACACAAAGATCCACCAGCATTCTGGAAACAGATATCCAGCAATCAGCTCAGAGACTTTCAACACGGACACACACACACACACACACACGCAGCCTGGCCGCGCTCACAGCTCTGCCCTCAAGTCCAGCGCTAATTCTCCTGCCTTTCATCAAGCCCTTTTGCAACACCAACTCATTTTCCCCGCCTCGCTCCCCACGCCGCCACCAGACGTGTCGCAGGGCTCCCTGCTACCGCGAGCCCCGCACCGCGCCGTCCCGCTCCCGAGCAGGCGGCGCTGCCAGGAAACAATTGCATTTCGGCTTCAGATGGGATTAATCGTAATCTGTTTGCATTGGCCTTAAATTCTCTGGAGGAGCTTTAGCCCTAAATGCAAGCCAGGCGGGGGCTGCGCTGCAGACTTCTGCGGGGCCCCCCCTGCCCGGCCAGCAGCGTGGCTGCAGGAGGACCTGGCTTAGAAAGATGCTAAGGAAATGTATGCCCAAAGGTACAAGGAAAAGAGTGATTTAGGCTTAGAATTGCCTGAAATTCTTTGTCACTGGGTTTCTTAAAATTCAAGTGTGCAGCTAAACCTGCAGTCCCCAGACCTCGGGGAGTTTTCTGCATGCTTTTTTTGCCTGCATCATCGGGTACGCCCTGGCTCTGTGATTTATCCAGCAAGAAAAATTTTTGAGCTGTCATATTAAGATAAAGAGATTTATTTTTTCCTCATATCATTGCACCTCTGTGTTTTTTCTCTCTGTCTGAGGACTGCTCTGCTCCTCCTGCCCGCGGTGTGCTAAGTGTGTTTGGGCCCCCGCTGCACTCGGCCCTCTGGGGCTGGCACGGTTGTGTCCGACAAGCTGGGATTCCCATTTGGAGGAAAACCTCTGGGTTTTGTAGAGTGAGATCTGAGAGCAGGGAATAATGCTGCTGGGTGAGCGGGCTTCACTTAACCCTTCCCGAGGCTGCACAGGGCTGCATCTGCTGAAAATAATAATCCACAGTATTGCTCCCAAAAAATTCTTTAAGCTTATTAAAGTGGCTTCATAATCTACCTCGCCTGCTGTGGTTGGGCAGCAGGTGAGAAGTCCCAGCCGGGAAGGAGCTTTCATTCCCAGAGACAAGTTAAAGCTAAAATCTTCCTACTAATTTTGAATCCAGCCTTCAGAGAGGCATTATTTTCATACGGAGATGTCAAGAAAAATGGGACAATCATTATTCAGCGGGATGTAAAGACACTCCACTTGTGCTTTTCACATTTTTCTTATCCATTTCACAGCACCATAGTGAAGTTGGCAAAGCAAAGCGTTGCTTGTAGTCCTAATATCATTTTCTGAGTGTGGGACCCTCCTCAGACCAGCCAGATCCTCAGCTGGTGTTAAAGGTGCCACTCTGCTAAGGCCAAGGGCTTCATGTTGGCACACATCAGCAGCTCATCTGGCTCAAAATGTAGGTCCTTGCAAATATGGGATTGTGCAAACCAGGAGAGGAGAGGGACAGAGGCAGGCGAAGGCAGGGGAAGCTGAATGAGGCCGGGATTAGTGCATTTCTCCGTGCTCTGTTCTTTTTAGACTTAATGCCCTCAAAGCCTGGCCATGCAGCTGCATGCAGACTTCCAGATCAAATCCCACACTTACTTGGTGGAAACAGCTTGATTTGCCAAAGGATAAAGGAAAATGTTTTCCATTAACACATCTAACACCCCCATTAGTGCATTCTTGGTTGTACTCAAGTGCTAATGAGATTTCACTCTTACACCAGAGGAGGAGATGGCAGTAATTGGGGCACGTTTCATTTGCACGGCTGGAGAGGCTGAATTAATTGACTGAGATTAACCCTTCTGCATGAGACAGCAGCTATCCTGGACGGTAGCAAGGAGGAAATTAGCGACTACTGCAGTGATTATTAGATGACTAATAACAGGTGCAAAAACAGGTGAAAATGAGCAGTTTTGGAGCAGCAGTGCTAGTTTGTGCATCCCACCAGGGAGAGGGGCATAGAGACCAGAGGTGCATGCAGGGGTGTTAAAGCAATTTTATTTCATTCTCTAAAGGTTTTGCACATGCAAAAATCCCCTTTCCCTAGGGAAACTCAGGGCTCGCTTGGGGAATTTCTCTCGTAGGACAGCTCTCCCACTGCCCAGGGATGCACCGGGAAGCTTCCCTAGTCGGATGCAGCTCTGGAGAGAGACATGTCTCATCTTAGCAAATGAGAAAAAGGCAAAATAAGGTGAGCAAATGTTTTATTTAATGGAGGGATTAATTGCTGACATCTGTGATAAAAGCTCAGGGTTTCTTTTGTTTTGTTTTTTGTTTTCCAAAGTGGAATTTGTTTCTAGCTCAGGATGAAGCAGGGATGTGGGGGCAAATTCTTTGGAGAGTCCCTTTGAGTCCCATCCAAGGAGGATAGTGAATAAAATGTGGCACATGTTAAACATGTAAATGAGGTACTGATTTACTGATTTATCTGTTTCTCGCATGAGATCTTCTTTGGCTGCATCAAAATTACTGTATTATTTATAAGCCTTAAACATTTAAAATTAGATGTGTGGTTTTAAAACAAAACATCAAAACCTTCATGCAAACCACATTGTTTCAATAAGAAATTAGATTAAAAAAAAGCAAATTCAGAATGTTTCTGTGCTGGATCAAACCTGCACCTCATGTGGTTCACATCCACGTTGGATCCATTCTGCAGGACTGGGTTCTCTTTGCAATGATTTGCAACAGTGAACTCAAAATAAACAGATCTGGTTTCATTCAGGAATATTTCCTTGTTATTGAAAAGCATCATTTTCTACACTGTCCCCTGACATTTCACGGGGAAATACTGGAGACTCGTAACCCGTCTGAGACACCTGGACACCCCGCTGGAGCCAGCAGCGCTGCAGCAGCTGCTCTCCCCGATGTGCAGCCGAGTGCTCGGGAGCCACAGTTGGTGCTGCTCTGCGCTGGAGCAGAGCTGCCACGGGGATGAATTTCTGCAGTATCTCGGCTGGTTTCTTGGTACAGCATCGTCTGTGCTACCAGCTTGGTCAAGGCTTGCCAGCTCCTGTTTTAGGCTGTACAGCCACCAAGAGCTGATGGTGCCAGCGGGTTGTTGGCTTTGCTGTGAAAGTCTGCTGAAGGTAAAGTGTGTTTCTGAAAGGAGCTGGTCCTCACGGGGCCAGCTGACAAAGGATTTGGAGGAAACTGCAGACCAGGGCTTGTTGTCATTTCCATTTTGTCCCGCAGAGCATGATGCTCATCTACCTTCACCAAAGAAGATGCTCTGAGCTAATGAGTCTGGTCCTGTGCTGGGGTTGGGGTCTCCTCTGGCTGTAGGAAAGCCTGTAGGTCCCACCCCATGGGGGCTGCCATGGCCATACAGAGCTGGTAGCCTCAGAGGAGTGATGTGCACTGAGCTCAGCATCCATCGGCTTGAGGTTTTGACGTGCTGGTGTATGGCACCCTGAGGCTGCGGGAGAGATGTGCTGCAGCACGTACCCAGCAGACACCATACCTGACACCGCATCTCATCCACCACATTGTGCAAGCAGACGCTTGGACATCTACGTCATGGCTGGAATTGTTCACCAGAGGTGAAATAAGCCTGCCCTGGGAGGGTGAGCCACTGAGCTGCGTGCTGGAACGTGAATATGGGCAGCCTCCCAGCCCCTCTGCACACCCCTAGGTCTGGAAAGGACGTGTGGATGCTCCCAGTCCAGCTTAATTCTCATCTCAGTCCCCACCATCACTCCCTCCCTTTCCAAAACCAAGATGAAGAGTAACTATTGCAAGTACCTTACTGATTCGCTTGCTTGTAAGGGGTTGGCTGTTGCATACTTTTCCAAAGCCAGGCTAGGTCTGCACCTTGGTGATCAGAAGAGCAGGGCTGGGGCTGCCGTGGCCTCAGACCTTTTAGTGAAGCTGTGAGAATCATGCCTTGGAGCATCGCAGGGTCCTGGATTCACTCATACCACAACTTCCAGCTTCTGGCTGTTCCCGCAACTTGTGCGTTCTTCAAACAGGGGGAAAAACGCCGATGTCTCTCGCTTACCATCACGGGCCGTTGCCCCAGCATCATCACCCCATAAACATGTCAACAGTGAAATGCAAACCAAATTACACTGGAGAAGCACAGCCATAGTCAGAGTCACGTTAGCTGGGTTGCCGCTCAGCCTGTAATTGAAACTGAAACGAGAAAATGGTTGAAGGAGGCTGAAGGACTCCAGGGCTCCTCGTCATGGGGTGAGGCACAGCTCAAGGTGTGCTGGGACCCGTGCTCACGGGCTTGGGTCCCATGGTAGTGATTGGTGTCCCCAGCTCACGAGGGAAAAAGTTACTGATCTGGGGAAAGACCAACATCCCCATCCAACCACAAGGCCGAGCAGGCTGGTGGCAGGCACAGAAGCGGCACGGTGCGCTGCTCGCTGGGCAGCCCCTTGGCTATGGCAGCGGCAGCACTCAGCTGTCCCACAAACAGCAAGATGAAGTGCTGACCCATAAAAAAATGTCAAGCGAAGAGGCAGGCTGCTCTCCAGGCTGCCCTCTGCATGCTGGTGGGTCCCACATGCCGCTGCCCATTGTCATCGTGGGGTCTTTGTCATCCTTTCTTCGCTGACCCTGATGTATCTCCTCTGCTGCGAGCCCCATGGTGGCCGGCAGCGTGAGTCATGGCTGCCCTCCGCGGCCCTTCCCCTCCATCCTTCTCAGCACCCAGAAAACCAGAAATCTTACTGGAGGACAGGAAGCATTTGCTAACACCCCATTTAATGCATTTTTATTTTATTTTATTATTTTTTTTCGAAGAGCAATGGAGGAGTTGAGGGGAAAAGCAAGAATTGCAGGAATTGCTCATTCCATTTCCTGTGGTTTCATAATTTTGTTGCTTACCAATTTTGAATTTCACGAAGCTTGTGGTTTCCCAACAGCCTTCGTCTGTGGGGAGGATACATTTCAGTAGCATACTGAACTGACATGAAATTCCAAACAAAAATAATATGACAGCAATTGGCATTCTAAACTATGTGAAAAAGAAATACAAATACCCCGCTGGCTGAGTTTGGCCCAGACGAAGGAAGCAGAGCAAAACATCCCAATGTCAGCAGGTCGCTTCTGAGCCGTCAGAAACTGAGATCATCCGAGATCCTCGGTCTCCATCTACGTGTGAATTATGGCCAAGGGTGGGCCGGGGGGGTTGCAGCCACACCGCCCCACAACTGAGCGCTGGCTCCCAGGAGCGGAAAGCGCCCGATTGCATGTTGGAAAACCACCGCGTGTTTCCACTGACCGTGGGTGCTGGCAGCAGCCAGGTTGCAGTGGGTGGCAGGAAGGAAGCGGAGGGGGCTTTGGTGTGGTTTTCACCCCCCCCAAATGAAAAGAAGAGGTTTGCACTTGGCACCCTCTGGCTGGGTTTCTCTGCCCCTTGGGGTGTGCCCGCAGCCTGGTGCATGGCTCTGTGTTCGCAAAGCTGGGTTGTTGCTCCACGGCGATCGCAGGGACAACGATGAAAGGCAACCAGGGAAGAGAAAAATATCCTGCTAAATAAACAGAGGAGCAGGAGTGTGCTCTGATGGTGCTTTGCATGAGCATGGGCAGAGACATCGCGATGAGCAGTGCTGCTGAGCCAGGCTGGGGATCCTCTGCATTGGGAGCTTGTGCGGAGGAGCCCGGTGGGTGCTCCAGGGAAGCTCCGTCCTGCTGCAGCCCAAGTGGGGCTTGGGGATGCCAACAGAGGGAGTCCTGGTGGCCTGGGACCAGGTCTGTAATGAACGAGACCCTCCGTGATGCTCCCCGCTGACCTCAGAGGCTGCAAGGTGAGCCTCGTGCAATCCCACAGTGCCGGGACAGAATTAAAATCTGTTCCTAAGTGTCCTGCTGGAACAGTCCGTGGATCGCAGTTGATTAGATACAGTAATAGCTGCTAACATCCTCCTCTGGAAACTGCTGGAGATTTAGCTTGTGTTTATTGAAAATAAACTCTCAGAGGTGAAGAGAAGCCTATTGGTGACATGAACTTGCAGCGAAGAAAATACATTTGTGAGCTCAGAATTTATAGCCTGCCTCCATAAAGCTGTCCAGAATCTGTGGATCTTTGCTTTAGATACTCATGTTAAAATAATTTTCATTCTGTTAAATGAAAAGTGCTTTAAGTTTGGCAGGCCTGTGCTGCTCATGCTCTCACCACTTCATAAATAATTCTTCATAATAACAGCTCAGAATAAAACAAAAAAAAAAAAGTGGGGAGGGGTAGGGGGGCCAAGGTCTGCTCCAAGCTCTCCTTGTCGGCTGTAAATACCTCTCGCTATGATGTCAGCGTTGCTCTGACAGCGTATCTGCCCAAATCACTACCACATGTGTAGCCAGGGGATGTGTTTTACCTGGACTTTCCACTTATTGAGTAATGTGGCTCGCAGTCCTGGCAGCCCTCTGACGTGGCTCATGGTTCCAGGCTCCTCTCCATTTTCCTGTTAATCAGTTACTAATAATGGACCAGGCTATTTCATTGGGTCATCTTCTTTCTGCTCTCCCACCGTTTTTTCATCCTCTAAATAAAAATTGCTTCACACTTTCCCGAGTGCCTCAGATATGGCTTAATTCAAAACACGCAGTCGCAGGAATGGGACGAGGATGAGCGCTCTTCGTTTGGACAGAAACCAGAGCCCACGTAAGGACGGAGAGTAGAACAGCCCTCCTCTGCGAGGGCAGGGAAGCAAGTGTCAAGACACCAACTCCTCCTCGCTGCCGAAGATGCGTCCAGCCATTTGAGGCTTTCCTACAACGTTACAGGACTGGCCTGGGTCGAATCTGTGCCCGGAGACACCCAGCTCGTGTCCCGTGGACTGCTAAGAGGCACCAGATGCGGCTCGGGGAGGCTGGGAACACTCAGCCCTTCCCTCCCTGCCGGCCAGCGGGCAGAGGCAGCATCCTCCCAGCATCTCGAAATGTTTGAGGACGTGCAAAAGGAGCCGGGGGAAGCCACAGCCTCCCGCCGTATCCACCGGCAGCGTCCTGCTCCGCCACGTGCCCCGGCTCCTGCTGGCTTGCAGGCAGCCCGAGCGCACTGGTCCTACCGGCAACCCAGGGATTTTAGGTTCAGTAACGCTTCTAATGACCCTTGAAAATTGTTTACCAGCCCTTGAGGGGGCCAAATTAATGAAATCTGCCCAGATTTTGCATGGGTGTGACTGAGACCAGGGAGGAACCCGCCGGTCACCCTGCAGAGTAGCCTGTGGGCTGAACGTGATCCCCTCACTCTTTGGATGCCTTAAAGAGGGCTTTTTCTCCCTGCATGGCTTTGTACCCATGATTTTAATTAGTCTGCTCTGTGAAGTGGTTTGGGGATGCAGCTTGTATGAAAGACACAGTAAAAAAGAGCACAGTCTGGTACTAAATAGCAGGAGGACGTGTCCACATGTGGCAGATGTTAGTCACATTGCCGAGCCCATTGTCTGCAAGGGCTCGGTCACATACTGCCTGGCTCTGCGACCACGAAAGGACAGGAGACAGCTTGTGAACTGAGCAGGCGCTAAAAAAATGGAGTATTTCAGCCAACAGACCTTGAGAAATACGTGTATAATAGCCCTTCGCTAATGTCTAAAGGCAGCAAGGCATTTCTTAGTGCGTGCTTGCCTTGAATCCTGAGCTCTCTCTTGCTTGCACCTCCTCATCCAAGCCGAGCTGATGCTCCAGGGTCGTGAACTCCACTTTGGTTGGTGCGGGTGCTTAAACTTAATGGTATGGGTTGGTGTTTCCCAGGGCAGGGCGAGGAGACCTGGGGGGCTTGGGATGCTCGGGGGCAGGCTGGCCCCCAGCCACGAGCTTCGTTATCCAGCCCAGCCACGGCTCAGCCGGCTTTTGTGTTAGTGGGAGGGAGATCTCTGAGGATTTGGCTCAGAGCAGACAATGATGCCATGAGCGCAGAGTTTTTCTCCGTGCCAACTGGTCTAACCTAATAAAAGGGGGAAATTTCCACTGACCCCAGGGGAGCAGGATGGTTGAGACAGAAAAAAGAGGTGGAAAATTATTTATGACAGTGTAATTGCATTTGAGACAACTTGTGTCCAGCCAAGATTCCACAAGAAATTTAGGAAAGAACAACTTTAGGTCAATCTGATTTGTTGTCCTGTGCGTGGGGGGGGTAAATTTCCCTTGTGAAAATTGGGCTTCGTAACCATATAAGAACTCATAATCAAAATTAATGTGGAAAATAAATTGCTGGCTGGCATCCCTGTCAGCGATGGACACTCACTTTAACTCTGCTGCCCTGAGACTGCTGCGTGTCTCAGCCTACCCAGCCCCACCGAGCTGACATTTTCCTTTGGTTCCTTTAAAATCTTGTTTTATTGTCCCTGGGGCTGGAGGGAGGAACAAAAGGACTCCAGCGCTCGGGGCAGGGTGGCAGGAGCTGTGTAATCCCAGCTGGGAGAGGAGGGGACAGCTCACAGCCCAGGCCGAGGGCAAGGCACCGCTGCTCCCGGCTGCCTGCCCCGACAGGGCGATGCGTGGCGCGGCATGGGTGCACCAGGGCTGCACCTCAGCTTCCAGCTGTGGCAGATGCCGGCCACGTTTTCCCGCCCGTGCTACAACTCTGCTCGGGTTTCTCAAGCATATTGAGCCTGGCTGGTGCTCCCCTACCAGTGCTCAGAACCCCAGTTTCGAAAAATGGATATTTGCTTCTCCTTAGCTCCAGTTGCAATTTTAAGTCTTTCATGGTATCGTATTTTCAAGCCTCTTTATTCTCTTCCCAAGGAAGCTAGAAACCTTCATTTTTCTCAAATAAAGGTAAGAGTTTTGTGAACTCTTGTGAATCTCCCTGTCTCTGGATGCATTCACTCAAGTCCAGAAGTTGGAGCTTTAAGGAAAAAAACATCGGTTATTGCAAAAATTTGCATCTTTGTAAGGTCAAAGGCTATTTGCTCTCTTTCCCAACAGAGAAAGGAAAATTCTGAGAGTCCCGGGTCATGCTCAGAGACGCAGTGCTTGGGCACTGGAGGTGCGGTAGAGAGGTTACGAGGATGTGACCCAGGGATTTTAACCTGGCTCCATTAAAGAATGTGCTGCTAATTCCAGTGGTTAATTTTATTATGTGTCATTTCCCTCCATTATTTGGTTCAAAAGATGAAGACTAAACGTAGATCTTAAAATTGTCCAGATTTCAGATATTGCCCTTGGGAAAGCTTCAATCTCATCTTTTGTTTTCGTTTAGTTTTTTTGCAGGTCTGCAAATGTGTTTGTTTTAATAATACAGCTGCAGGACAGATTAAAAAAAGCAAGTATCGCTAGCATTTAATATCTCTAATCCAGCAGTAAGACAAGCCTGCCGACTGTTTGCTTAATGTTTAACATCCCTTTCTGATTAAGCAAAAGGTTTGAAGTGATTATAGTTTATTTACAACAAAAGTGGACTTAAATGAGAGTTAATTCCTCCCCCTCCTCCCTCATTGGGCCCTTTGCCAGTTACCATGTGTCTGCTCAGCTCCCTTTTCAAGAGCATCCACAGAAGCCAGGGCAGATGTTTCCACCAGGGCCCTCCAAGAAGGGCTTCTCCCCTGGGTGCTGGGGGTGCTGGCTGCCCCCCAGCACGTCCTGCGTGCCTCCGTGCCCAGCCACGGAGAAAGGCTGGCAGGGACAGGAGAAAATCCCTGCAGCTGAGCACCTTCCCAGCTGAGCAGGAGCAGGATGCTGCCCTGCACCCGGGGGACAGGCAGTGCTGCTCCCCCCAGTCCCAGTTTGGCCCAGCTCCACTGGGCGTTCAAGCCACTGGTGTGCCAAGCAGGGAGACCCAGCTCAAGCTGCCGTCAGCCTTTCTATGCCCTGTTCCATCTCCGGCCTTTTTGCCTAGCTATCCCCCTGCCTTTGGAGACATCAGCTCTCAAAATGTCTCATCACTGCTGCACAGATCACTGTTATCAAAAATACTAAACAGAGTTTGATTTCTAATCTTTTTTTTTTTTTCCTCCAACAGAAATCAACGTTTGCCAGAATAAAAATAAATAAATAAAAAATAGCCAGAGGAGCGTCATTTGGGGGCTGATTTCCAGTACCATGCCTGGGACTGCCTGATACCACCCGGCTCCGCTGCAGCTCACGGCCGCATCCTCGCTCAGAGCACTCATGCCAGGGTTTGGTGCAAGTCCCAGCCACGGGGCTGTAACGAGATAATTATTCAGCACTGGAATTGCATCCAGTTGGCACTGAGTTCTGGGTACCTGACAGGTAACCACATCACTGGTACCTCTCTTTGCAGCCTCCTGCAAGGTGGTTGCGGAGGAGGCGATGCTCGCGAGGAGGAGGAGGGAGGGAGGCAGCACTGGGTGACCTCGGTGCTTTCCTCCCTGAGGGGCAGGTGCAGTTTTTGTGCCTCTGGGAATCTGGTGGGTCTCAGACCTCCTTGACGAGCAGGAGGGTCAGGACAGAGGACAGCAGTACCACTTACTGCCCGGGGGCTTCGGCTTCGCGCCCGCTGCACGAGCGCAGCTGGAGACCTTCGCTGTCCCCGTCGGACAACTCATCATCCCCGAGCGCGGAAAGCCTTATTTGCAACTTCCAAAGGCCTCATCTCTTTGCTAATTGGAAGTAATTTTCCTATAAAAATGTAAAATTGCTTCTCCAAACAAAACGTCCGGCGCACGCTGCACGCTGACGTGGTGAAATGCTGCGAGCGTGGCGCTGGCCCGAGCCAGCGCAGGGGTCGGGTGCTGCGGGGCAGGGCTCCGCTCGCCAGAGGCTCCCGCACTCCCCAGCTCCGTGCACACAATAAAGCCCCACGGGAGCCCCAGGGGAGGCTCGCCGACATTGCCCGTATTACTACCTAGAGGATCAATGGAGGCCCCAGCTCTCACCGGCAGGGAGTGCGAGGAAGAAAGGCACAAAAGCTGCCGAGAGTGAATAAACTCAATTAGATCGCTGTAATTGCAACAAGAATTAGTGTGGGGGTCGGGCACATGTGCCGTCTCGGAGCAGTAATTAAAAGCGCAGTGTTTGCCGTGCTGGGGAGGTGGCCTGCTGGGTCCCAGCAGTGCCCTTTGAAAAGCTCCATGATGGAGCTTCTAGGCTGGATAAATACAAATGTCAGTGCCTCGCAGCCCGTGGGGGGACTCTCAATCCACAGCCCAGTGGGAGAATCCCCTGCTTTACATTCCCAACAGTTGGGCTAATTTCAGAGTCAGGCTTTGATGTGCTTTGGGGAGCCCTGTGTGCTACACACTTTCCCAGCGAGGCGCCCCCTCCCTTTCTCAAATGCTTTATTAATTTTCTCCTGTGGTTTTTTTTATCCTCCCTTTCTCTTGGGCCCGCCTGCAACTTCTCCTTTGTGCTCACACAGCGGGGTTCATAGCGGAGAATTTATATCATTCTGAAATATATATAAAGAAGGGATAAAAGAGAAGATGTAGGAACCTGCGGAGACTTTAGCAATAATCGGTCCTGGGAGCCAGGGTCCTCTTCCTCCTGCCACCTCCCCGCGCGGCTCTGCTAACACCAGGCTTCCCGGCAGTCGCAGCGCCGGCTGCAGCAGGGCTGCTCCTCCCCGTCTCCTCCATCAGCGGGGAGACGGGGCTGACTGATGCCCAGGGGACACAGAAGTGACACGGCTGTTAATAACCAGGGCTGCTGGAACGCCAGACCGGCCGTGCAGCGGGCAGGAAGGCGCAGCCAAGTCTTCCCAAAATGGTTTCTATGAAAAGCCACGCTGGGGGTGCCTCGGGGAGCAGCCCACGGCCACCCAAAAGCACAGGGGAATGGGGTAGGGGGAGACGGGGAGGGGATAAAGCCCCTGGGGCTGCTCATTCCTGCATGTGCAGGTGCATGCATGGTGGCCACAGCCAAGGGGAGAAAGTAGCCAAAGGGAGGAAGTAGCCATGGGGCTGCTGCACCCACGGCACCCGCTGGCTGCTGGTGGGGCTGCCGGTGGGCAGGCGGTGGTCACGCAGCCACAACTCCTGATGCACCAGGGCAGGGAGCGCCCAGCACAGCGCCCTGCCCATGCTCATCCCGTGTTATCCTCGTGCTCCTGGTGCTCTCCAGGAGCATCTCACGCCCACTAGGTGCTGCGGCCATTGGGAGCATCCCTGCCGGTTTGTGCAGACTCACGGTGCTTGATTTCGCCGGGGCCAAAGCCCCCCTGTGCTGCCCCAGCCCTCTCCCCTCGTCTCCCCCCCGCATCCCACCCTGCTGCTGGGCGATGGCGACATCCGCATGCCGCAGCGAGCAGCCCAGTGCTGCTCGGCTCTTGCGAAGCTGGCATCAAGCTCCTTTCCTGTTTCTTATTATCAACTGAATTTGGCATGGAGGGGATTCTCTCCCCACATCCCGTTGGCACACAAAAGGCTCAAAAACCAGCAAAACCATTGTTTGTACTTGAAGGGCGGAGACCAGGGTGAAAAGAACAGCATGTTTTAGAGCCCAGAGCTAGGAACCATTAGAGCATCTGGAACAGTTAGTGGGACAGGGGCGTTACAATTAAATAAAAATGGGTGATTACAGAACCGTTCCCTCGCTCTGACATACACAAGGGAAGCAGCGGCACATGCCTGAGCATGCACTTAAGGGGATTCCTCTCCTACAGGCCCGGAATAAATGGGGTTTTTCATCTGGAAGGCTTGAGGTCAGTGCGACTGCCTCGCGAGGGACGGAGGAGTCGTTGCTGCCTTTCGCCAGCTGCGGCCACGACACCGTGCAGAGGCGTTTGCCGCTGGAGGAGACAAAAACGGGTGCAGGGAAAGGAGCCACGATCCTCGGGGCCAGAGACGCACAGGAGCCCTGGAGCAGGAGCATCGGCTCACGCTCAGCCACGGCTGCAGCCGCTCACTCCTCCGCACAAGCCGACGGAGAGGCTCTCGCAGCTGCCAGGCTCCCCCACCTCTCAGCCAGCCTCCGAGAGCGCGGGGCGTTCAGCCTTGGCTGTCAGCTTGCAGCTGGGATGGAGCTCCTCGGCCAGAAATCGAGCTTTCTCTTTTAATAAGTCCCTTAGGAGCGTTCATGCCCCGTCCCTCCAGTCCCTGCTATTCAGAGGGAACTGGCAGGACTGGACAGCTCAGCTTTTGCAAAGATATACAAGTCCTGCAGAAAAAAAAAATATTAAAAAAAAATAATCCTACTGTTCAAGGACCTCAGCCCTGTCCCCTAAAATATGCTGTTTTCATTAAAACAGTGAAATCGGATTTCAAAAAAAACAGGATTTGGATAGCGGCCCTTGATTTGGGCCTGATGAACAAGATCCAGAAGCAAAACAAAGGCTGTTTCCACAATGGTTGGAGGGAAAGGGAACCAGTCCAATTGCAAAACTTGGATCCTGGCACCGAGGGAGTCTTTGTGTGCAAGACCTGTGGCAATGGATGGCAATGACTTCGGGAAATTCAATACTCGCCCAGCTCATAAACAGAAAACAAGGAAAATAAACTTGGGCAGATGGGAGGAAGCAGAGAGCCAAGCCGTGGATTTCTGCGAGGTTGGACAAGAGCCCGGCCGGCCGGGGCAGCGGGTCCGGGCTGCACGGTGCCGGGCGCTGCACAGGGCTGGGGGCACGGGGAGCAGCTCCTGCCTGAGAGCCTCAGCACAGCCCCACTGCGGTCCTGAGCTGCGAGATGAAGCAGAGGGGGCACAGCTGCAGCCCCCGCCATGGGATGGAGCAGGAATGGTGTCCGTGGCCAAGGGACAGCCGAGGCTCAGCCCCTGCGGAGCGCGGTGCTCGCCCCAGGGCGCAGTGCAAGGCGAGATCGCCTTGTGCTCTTTCATGTCGAAGCCCGGGAACGCTTGGCTGCTGCAGTGGCAAGGGTGGGATGACAACTGGAATAGAAAAGAAAAGAAATTTCTCTGCCAGCCCCTTCCTCGCTCTCTTTGGTGCATCGTGCAGCTGGACTCCTCTCGTAAACTCCCGCGATTGTGCAACTTCCCTGTGCAACGCCTCGCCTCCGCGCTGCTACCTCATCCTCTGCCTGCTCGCAGCCTTTCAGCGGAGGAGATCAAAGATTTATCTGTAGGGTGCCTGCAGGTGGGAAGTTATTCCTCTTCAGGTGAAACCATTCATTTTATTCACTGTGTGCCAGAACAACCACCCTCGCAGCACACACGAGACAGAGACGTGACAGCTGAGGGTGCGACACGAGCAGGGAAGGGCTGTGACGGGATGAGGGCAGCGACTAAAGGTTCAGCGCAAGAAACGACTTTTGAAAGAAGGTTCTGAGAAACAGAAACGATGACTCCATAAAGCCTCAAACGCCCTGCCAGATGATGCCGCCTTGTTCAGAAACACAAGAACTGACTGTTCCCTTTTGGCCACAGACAAGAGGAGTCAGTATTTAGATCGTTTATGGGCCATAGCGGGTCAGCGGAGATATGAAGTCTGCGGGTTCATTGAATTCCCTTGTTGCCACAGCCCCACATTTGCAATTACAGATTCATGAGGCTCCGCTCCCCGCCTGCCGCGGAGCGCTGCCTGCGAACACGTGGCAGGAGGAGAGCCGCTCGCCCTCCTGTGCCACGCCGGGCACTGGGGACTGGTGCTTGTGACAACGGGACACCAGAAATAAACCCAAATCCGGTGCTGGAAGCTGCAATCGTCACAAAACTTTAACGCACGCCTCCCTGGGCGAGCCGCCACAGAAGCAGTTTGCGTGTAGGGAAAGCCTATGGTATTTTTATGTCCTGACAAATTTTCATTCCTTTGGCACAGAAAGAGAAACAGCGTCCTCCCCTCAAATTAGGCAATTATCATTGTTTATTTCAAGTTTTAAACTACTGGCTCATAAAAGCAAAGCAACCAAGAGCAGAGAGGCACGTCTGAGCCGAGCACGCTGCAAGGCGGCACAACCCGGGTTGCAGCACAACTGGCTGCAGCAGCCGGGGAGCTGGGGCTGGGGGTGTCCCCGTGTCCCCCACCTCTTCCCAGGCCTGGATGCTCTCCCGTGGGGCCAGCAGACATGGGGGCTCCTCGCAGCAGCCCAGTGGCAGCCCCTGGTGTGCCCATCGCAAGAGGGTCCTGCTGCTCGTGAGGGCTGGCCACCCAGCCATCACAAATCGGGGTCCGTGTTGCCACCGCCTGCTCGGCAGAAGGGACCAGCTGGCATCTCTGTGACAAAAGATGTGGTATCAGTGTCCCCTCCTCATCGCCCTGAACAAATCTCAGCTTCCCAGCAGCTTCCTCAGGTCCCTAGGCCAGTCTGAGCAGCATCCTCAGGGCTCTGCCCTGCTCCACCTGCCAACATCCACGCAGGAGACGTCCCAAATTCTGCTCATGTGTGTACCACCCCACCAACTTCAGCACTTAGGTCAAGGAACAGAACTTGGCTGGCCCTAGACCTTTAATAATCATGCCATGATGAAGTCTTTGCCTGCCTGAACCAGAAAAATTAGACTAAAGAAATCCAAGCCAGCCACCTACTGCTCCTCCTTGGAAATTCATAGAAGCATCTTTGGTCTGATCTTTGTTTCTGACAAAAAAAAATGGCGTGAGAAATACTAGCGATAAAATACAGTGGATACTTTGTTAGAGAAAAAAAATCGTAAATCAGTATGAGAAGCACACTTGAGGCAGTATTTTAGGGGAATATGTCAGATACGCTGGCCAACCACTAAATTTCACAGGTTCAGTTTAAGAACTTCAGGAGATTGCTGGCATTGCCTGAAAGGGAGAGGAAAATTATGAACACATGTTTCGGGCTCCGAGTGAGATGCAGAAATCTGGAGGATAATCCTTATTGCTATTCAAGATAGAACCGAAGAGCCACAATAAAGAATTCCCTTCACCTTCCCGCGGAATGACTGACTGTAATCTTTAATGCCAGCGAGATGAAAACCATTTCTTTCGGGTGAGCAGACCTGACAGTTTACGACGACGTGGGTATTGCTCAGACCTCATCTGGCCTTCTTCAGCCCACACTCCCAGCCGATCTCCTCCTGCACCGCTAGTCTGCAATGTTGCATAATTGGTCCTGTGGCTGCGAGGGCAGATCCCACACCCCGAGGGATCCCTGGTGGGTGATGTGTGCCGTGGGGGGACACCTTCTGGAGCTGCCTCTCCGCCAGGAGGAGCGGGGTGTGGTGCGGTGTTGGTGGGCAGAAGGCTGCTTTGGGGGGCAGAAGAGATGCTTCCCGTGGGATGCAGAGGAGATGGAGCCTTTGGAAAGCTCTGGAAGTGAAATCAGGCAGGGGGAGGTGGGACCCAGACCGGATGGGGTCATTTTGGCTGCTGGGACAGGCTCGCATCCAGATTAAACGGAGGGAGGCCAGGATGTGGTCCCGAAACCCTCCCGGAGCTCTGCTTGGAAATCAGCATCTTGCCTGGGCTGCGCGACGCAGAAGCAAAGTGCTCGGAGCCCGAGAGCAGCCGTGTAGACGCAGTGGAAAAGCCAAGGAGCACCGTCTGCACGGGCTGCGGAGCTGGGAGCCTCTGGATCCAGGCAGATTGTTACTATACTTCAGATTATATAAATAACTTGCTGAATAAAACCACATGTGACCACATTCTGTTCTCCATCCCTCAGTGCTCTGCCGACAGCACACAGGCTTTTGCAACACTTGTTTACTAGGGAGACTGTATATAAAGTGAAAATAATTTGCTAGGTCTTATGTTTCCACTTTAATTCTCAGTGTATAAAAAAAACCTGTGAATTTGCTAATGGGCTTTGAAAATGTATTTTTAAAGCTAGGGCAGCATGAGTCGGTGAGTTGTTACAAAGGATTACAGAAGGAACAAGGTTTGCTAAAAAAATTATTCCCTTGAGAAAATCTGTAACAGCTGAAAGGCCAGGGCCTGTTTCTTTCCAAGAAAATAAACACTCTTCTGCAACCAAAATCAAGTTTCGTTTCAGGTATGAAGCAAGCTTGTTTGTTCTTTAGTGTTTATGTACTCCCCATAGGCTTTGGTGTTTAGTTTAACGTGTTTGAAGGCCAAACACACACTCACAAATTCCCTCTACAAAGGAAGATTCCTGTTGCATCTTTAAAGCACACTTTTGGACAGAGATAAATGGCTACAAGCTTTGGGAACGTTAGAGCCAGATGGTCAATTGAGATCTCTTTGTACGTTTCTGTATTTCACTCCAGAGTTGATCTTGCATAAAAAATATTTTTTTAGCATTTGCTATGACTTGCAGACCTGGGGAAACCTTCTGGAGCAGAAGGATTTGCAAATGCTCCATGCTGAGGGGTCACAAACCTTCGGCTCACTTTTTCCTGGTCATTAAAGTCTACACACTTTGGGGGTTTTCCTACCGGGGTAATTGAGAGCTTTTGATTTGCTGGATATTCTCAGTTAAACGATGCCCATGTGCGCTGAGAATAGGTGAACATGGTGTGAGCACTGCATTTTTCCAGATAGTTTGTGGTGATTTCATATTCGCAGCCTAAGCCTTCTGCGAGTTGGTGAACACGTTCTGAAATTCTCTGCAACATTTGCAAACTCTTTATCCAACAGACAGGAGTACGAGTGGGAAGACATGAAGAGATGATCAGAATCATCATTTTACAAGTTAATTGTACAAGAAGCTAAGCACGGGGCGGACTTTCAGCCGCACTAAGCTGGCGTGTCTCGTGGCTTCGGAGGGTTTTACCAGCTTCCCCCTTTCAGCGGCCACCTCTATTTCTGGTCTGGGGAACGTCCTTGATTTTCTGCATTGCTTTAATTACAAATAGCTTGATCTGCTTTGGAAAGGAGCACACCGGTCCAGCAGATGGGGGCTGTGGTTGGCATTAATTGTGGCTAAGATTAACGGGGTTTTTAGGACTGCCAACTGTGAATGGACACAACGAAGACCAGCAACCAGCACCGACTTCTAGCAACCAGTGACCAGTGGCGGGAGGACATATGGAGGCAGTGTGGCTCAGCTTGAAATAAACCCTGGAGGTGTCGGGGCAGAGGGATAAGGACTGTGCTGGCAGCGGGAAGGTGGAAAAGATGAAATTCTGGATGTTGGGGAAACAAACAACGCTGCCAGCCTGGATGTGCGTGTGAGCCTCGTGTCTCTATTCCAGCCTAAGGACCCTAAAACACTGCATGCTAGTTGACTAACAGATGCTGGCTTGTTTTGAAAAGGCCAACCCGTGTTGCTGCAAAACAGCTGCTGGCTGCATGGCTCCCAGGAGGGCCACATCTCCAGCAGGGAGCCAGGCTCCTTTGAACCCAGCTGCAGGAGCCAGGGTGAGAAGCAGAGGACAAAACGAAGAATCCGGGTGTGGGGTTTGACTCCCGGGGGACTACAGCAAGGCTGCACGTCCAGCAGGAGAGCGGAGGGACCCACGGGACGTGCCAGCAGCCGGGCACTGGCCGGGCAGAGCCACCTCCCTGGGGAACACGGTTTTATAAAATACTTCCCGCAAGGCAACGTGGTTTCCTGGCCGGGGACCGTGCTGCTCCCAGGGCTGTGCCCTGTCCTGTCCCTCCTGCGAGACGTGGCTGGGGTCAGGGGGGGACTGTGCTGCCCGTCCCCAGCACCGCCACCACGTCTCCGCCGGGTCCTGTGGCCCTGGGGAATGCGGGGGACTCGCTGTGGCATCTGCCCTGCCTCGGAGCAGCTTTTGGAGACCCAAGCAGCAGTGGACATGTTTAAAGCGTTGTAAATTATCTTGCAAACAGTTCCATTGAGCATGGGCAGTGGTGCTTGTATGGAGGAGCAATGGCTAAGTTTAAACATCTGGTTCTGTGAATTCCTATATTGTAATAAAATAAGTCTTCCCACAGATTTCACGTCATCTTTGTCTGGGCATCACTGAACTGTGAAGGGAGAAACTTTTTTGTGGTTTTCAGAGGAACAAAGAGACAATATGCATCTGGTGAGGTGTCTTGGCAGCCTCCTACACCGAGCCTGCATCTTGAGCTGGCAGCGTGGCCCCATGTCATGGGATGATAACTGCTGACCCGCCGCACCAAAACAGCACAGCCTGGAGGGATCCTGGGTCTCGAGGGCTGCGGAGTGCCAGCTGACCTCGCTGCAGCCCACGGAGACCAAGAAGAGCAGCCCTTGCCCAGCGAGATGCACCAGGACAATGCCTGCAATCTGGATCCCACCTTTTTGGCTCCCGTTCAAATGCAAGGGCAATGAAGAACATCCAACAAACTGGGTAAAAACTCTCAGGCTTTAATCAAGTCCAGAAAGGACCGTTGCCTTCTGGTCACCCAGCGCCCTGCTTGTCGCAGCCTCCAGCCCCTCGTGGCAGCACCGAGGCTGGCAGCGAGGGCACATGAAGCTCCACCAGCACCCTGCCTCACCTGTAGGTATTTCTGCCTTGGCAGAACTATTGATTTCTCATCCAGATGGTCTTCAGCCTTTCCCTTTGGTACCAGAGCAGCTAGGAGCATCTGATGGCTTTCAGTGGATGGAAGACGGGTGGATTTGGGTGTGATGCTCAGCCTCGCATTGCCGGGCTTGCCTTCAGCCAGGGGAGGACAGCTGCTGAATCTCCCTGAGGCTGCCAGGCAGCAGCTACCCACAGGCTTTGTCCAGATGCTCGTCGTTTTTTGAAGATCTTCCCTACAAAATACGAATCTGGTGGAACAGGTGGTTAGGCAGAGGGAGTGGGCACGGAAACCTGCTGGGAGATGAACAGGGCAATCTGCATTGCATCAGGTTTTTCATCAAACCTCGGGCTGTCTTCATCCCACGGGAATAGATTCAGAGCTGCGCGCTGCCAGACCTGGGGAGCAGCTCGTGCATGCCCTGGGCTGCTCCCTGTGCCCATCCCAATCCGGTGCTCTTTGCCTTTGATCATTGCCTCCAGACGTCACGACGGAGGAGCTGGCTGGCAGGTTTCCCAGCCTGACGACCTCCTTTGCAGACAGGTGACTTTCCATCATCAGCAAAATACAAAGAGAGCCCCCTTCTCCTCCTCAGCTGGATGATTCTCGGAAATGCAGCCTGTAACACATCACACCCGCTCTGTTTACTCGGAGGAAGGCGTGTGTAAGAGACCCCGGGCTTATCTTAAGTCCACCACTTATGCGGAGAAGAAAGGCCCCCAAGTCTGTTGAAAGCCACCAGGGACATTTGGCCGCAGCCACCCCTTGTGGGTGATTAATGCCTGATGGGGGAACACAATTGCAAACGGGACAAACTCAGCCATAAACGAGCTTGGATGAAGTTGGTTTGATGAAGCCTGAGCATTTCAAGGAGGGGAATGTGACCCTGCTCCCCAGCCTCACCCTGCCCAAAGCCTCCCTTGCCTGGCAAATGCTCGCATGCGTCGCCTCTGGGGAGAGCAGAGAGACCGCAACCATCAATCTTCAGGAGCCATTTTTCAGTGGGACGAGGTTCCATTTAGTCCACCAACTTGCCAGTCTGTTTGGGGAAAGGGATTTCATTCCTTTGCTTCTTTTTGTCAGGATGGATTTACTGATCCCGAGCATGTTCCTCACACTTTATTTAGGGCTTAATGTGCATCATTTACATCACCGAGCTGTCACCAGCCTGTCTGAGCTATATAGGCAGACAGGCAATGCATTTCCCTTGCCCCATTGCTCTCCCTGCCAGATGTGGAGTCTGCGAGGATAAAGCAGCAAGGAGATCCCTTGATAGACAAAATTTGCCTCTTGGGGAACTCTTGCTTATTCCCCTCTGTACAGGGGACAGGCTCAGTATGGATGGATAATTTCCTACATTCCCACCAACAGGTCACCTGTAACCTGCAGTGCTGCAGGAGAGAACTCGATATTCTCATTAACGGGGGCCAAGCGATGGCTGTTGAGCCTAGCAAAAGCTTGCCTCTTCCTGCATCTTTACAGAAGATCCCAGATGCTGATACATGTTCACTGGATAGTTCACATCTGCGTACAATTTAAGAATTCTTTCCCGAATTACGGGAGTTCAGAAATTCCAAGTAATTAGAGAGGGTGCTTAGAAAAATAAGATGGGCATCTAATATGTAATGAAAAAGGGCAGAAGATGGGGGTGGGGAGCTCACGAGGCTCTTGAAACCCTTTATAACAGCTAAAACATGACCAAATCTGATGAGGACCCAACTTCACCAGTGGGCCCCCTCTCCCTTCGCCCCCAGTGAGGGATCTGCTCTCCTGTCTTCTCCAGCGCTGGCTGATGGAGGCAGCTGATGGAGCCTTTCCCTGGCTGCGCTTGCAGACACAGGTGTTTGACACCTGTTTCTCTCTGGAAAGAAAGGAAAAAAAAGCATCATTTTTCTAGCCTCATCCCAATGGGATGTCTACTTTTAGACACGCAGCTCTACAACAGGGCTCCTCGTGTCGGAGCTGCTTGCAGGCAGCCTGTGGCAGTGCCCCAGACGAGGCAGCAGCTTGCTTTCGGCACCCTGGCTCCTGATGTTCCAGATTTACAAGTGAGACAGATGCGTGGGAGCACCCTGCAGCTGGCACAGCTGCCTTCCCCAGGGCTGACAAGAATTATACATTTTGTCACTCGTTCCCTTGGAGAAAAGCTTCCTTCTCTTCTTCAGGAATCAGTCCCTGCTCAGGACTCTCCTTGCTCTTGCATCTTTGCTAATAGCAGCATCTTCACTTGCTCCTAGCCAACTATCTTCCTCTGCAGCCACAAGCCATGCTAATTCAGCAGCTTGCTTCACCACCTCATGCACAGCATGATGAACAGAGCCAGAGATCCCAAATCTCTCCACCTCCATCTCCACTTTCCATCCTTACGGAATCTGCAGCTTCTCCCAGGTCTTCCAGAACTGAGCTGCCGACCTCTGGGAGCTTTGAAAGCAAAAGGAACAAGCACCGCTAGCGTGATCGATCCCTGATGATAACATAGAAGGGAAAACAGGCAGGATTTAGATTGTGTCCCTTACGAATGGTTTGGCTGATATATTAGAAGCCGGATGGAGCACAAAAATGGAACTTATTCAAATTAAATGCTTGCAAATGTCATACTACGTTGAGCCAGAAAGTCTTCCTACACGCAACAAACTGAATTTCTGCTTCTAGAAAGCATGCAATTTTACCTGCCACTTCCGACAAATGACATCCTTGTCCTGGACTTCTGATTGCAAAAATAAAGAACAAACAGCACCGCCTTGTCGTGGTGCCAGGATCTATCCAGAAAGATTTAAGAAAGGCAACATATATTTCTCAAATTAATTGAATGAACACTGTTTCTTTCCAGGTGAATAGCGAAATTATCTGCAGATGTGACTTTAACAGCAGTTGCTAACATTTAACATTTGCCCTGCAGCTCAAAATCACTAACTCATGAAGTGAAAGGGAAGTCATGCCGTTTTAGAGGAGGCCGGTGACTAGTGGGTGCTGACACGGGCATGCCTCAGCAAGAACAGATTACAATGTGGAGGATCTCCCTTCCAGAAGGCAGATCCCTTTCAAGGCTTTTTGGAAAAGGACCCCGAATCAGAGATCCCCGCAGAGCCTCGGGGCTGCAGAAGGGGTGCTGCACCGAGTGCTGCCCCCAGGCACAAGCAGGCTGTGCTGACCTGCCCCAGCAGCGTCACTCCTGCCCCAGCTCCGCACCACGAGCAGCACCTTCCCAACCCTGGCTGGAGGGTGCTCAGCATATTTTCCTTTCATCTGATGACAAGAGAGGAAAAAAAAAAAAATCACATTGCTTCAGAGTGCATTATAACTGCGAACTACTCATTCATTTTTTAAGTGTGTTCATAGGGCAGGTACGAGCTGGAAATTCTTAACAAATGACAAAACCACCAAGATCAAGCAAGCAAAGCCTGAGGATGCAGTTGTTCATGGACTGGAAGCACACTGAGGGGTGCACAGGAGTGTGCTGAGCCCACCAAACCCATTCTGCCCACGGCTGCTCCCCAGACCTCTCTCCCAGCCCCCAGCAGGGTCAGCTCTACACCGACAGCAATCAGCACAGCCCCTGGCATCCTCTTACCCTGCCCTTCTTCAGACAGCATCCCCTGCAGCCCTGAAGACACTGCACAGTGGCCAGCTCATATTTCTGAGGATTTCCAGCGCGGAGAGCAGAGCTTAGCACCCCAGGCCTGATCAGTCCCTGGAGCCCAGCTAGGCCGATGGCTCCCATCCAAGAAGGACTTATTTTAAGCACATGACCGGCCTGACTCGAGATAACTGGATTATCTTTCTGCCTGCTGCTAAATATATATTAACGTTAGGCATTTTTGGGCTAGGGCACGGCACTCA
The DNA here is from genome assembly GCF_964034855.1 of Anser brachyrhynchus. NCBI lineage: Eukaryota > Metazoa > Chordata > Aves > Anseriformes > Anatidae > Anser > Anser brachyrhynchus. The sequence continues at coordinate 3,178,217 of NC_137717.1, forward strand.
GCACCTTGGTTGTGCTCGCCGTGGGAGGTGCGTGGGCTGGGGCTCAGGTGGACACTGGGGCACCCGGCAGCTATCATCACACGTTCCCCTACATGCTGAGCCTGCTTAAATCAATGGCTTGTAAACGCAAAGCTCCATCTCTAGTTACTGTTCCTCTGAATCAGCCAGTCCCCTGCTCTACATGAGATATGTTTCGAATGATAGCATTTGTCTTTAATAAATGGTCACTCCATAAACTGCCTCCTATGGAAAACCTGGGATGTATAAGTAAAACCTGATGTTTCCATTTCATTATAATGCATTCACTCTAAGATGAATACCAACTCATCCTCTGTTTAATATCAGCCTAAGGTGTGCAGTGGTTTTGTATTACTATTTATGAAATTCATATAGCTGGGCTTAATCTCTTTCAGATCCCACAGCTGTATCTGCATCAGCACCAGCTTCACCTGAAACAGGGGTGTTCATCTTTGCTGGAGCCCATGGCATCGCTAACATTCAGAGGGGATAAGGAGCCAAGCCCTCTGCAACACCACGGAAAGTCCAACGGTAGGATTTAAGTTCTTTAGCCAAATGTTTGCCTCTGAATTCCTTCTGAGCTGCTTTATTTTTAAGGCCAAATCTGTCCGTTCTTGTCCATGCTCTAAAAAGGCATCTATGATGCATAAACAGCTTTCATACTACTTTTAACAGTAACTCGGCATGCCATACTCATGCATGTACCGTAATCCTATAACCAGACTACCACACTGCATACACCAGCACTCAAATTCTCCCTGCTTTCCCATAAGCTAGCCCTAAACACACCATGCTGATCACATACAGCTCGTATCTTGGCACTTCAACAGCAAAAATCTTCATAAGTAAATGACAGAATTTCTCAACCCTTCAGTAGACATTTACAGCATCACGTTAAAATATTGCTCGTCAAGTACAAAACTCATCCAGAGGATAACAAAGTGGCACAGGTAGTCAGCATATTCGCATCCTTCTTTGGCTTAAACAAATGTAAAGCATGCGCTAAGCCGCCCCTCAAATCCAAGCTTCTTGTTTCATAGCCATCAGTCATGTTGCGGGGCTGCATCACTCAGATATTTCCAACAAAAGCAATGAGATAATCTCTGTCCCATGAGAACTGCCTCGCTGGTATCTCCTGTGGCTTAAAAGGGGAAGCAGAACTCGACTTAATCCCCTGCTAATCTGTGCAGGGGCTTTTCTGACTCAGTCTCACTAGGGACTGAAGGTCCCTCCAATAACCTCATGAGGTTGAGAAATTAGGTTCAGGGAGTCACTGCCTATTCGTGCTACTGCTGGAGAAAAAAACAGATGAGAAGAAATATATATTTTAGCTGGATTGCTTCTCTTCCCCTTTTTTTCCAGGGCTATATAGACAAATATTACCACAGCAGAGTAAATGAATGAAACCACAGAGCAATTAGTTGAATTTTCCAGCCCTGAAGATGTCCAGATTGGGTTTAGGCCAGCTTTAGCAAGACCTCAGATTCAGCAGCATGCTAGAGTAGACAGATTCGCATCTGCAGGGGGTGACGCTGTCGTGCTGGATCCCCAGGGCCCCCCAGGGCTCTCAGCCCCTCTACCCCTTGGCTCCTGGTCCTGAGGTCCCCCGGCGAGGACGAGCTCTACCCACCAGCAGCCTCGGGCGCTGGGCAGATCTGCTGCAAGCCAGAAGATGGCTGCTCAGCATTTCCTCAGCAGGGAAAGTTGTTTGAAGCTTCGACGTGGTTACTCACAGGACTGGTTTGTTTCACGAAGCCACGATCGGAACCTATAGTTTATAAGTTCATAGCAAATGCCCTTTCAGGATGGAAAAAAAAAAAAAAAAAGGACTGACCCATTTGAGTTCCATCTGTTGGAGTTTATAACTGTTCTCCTTATAATTGCCAACAGACAATGTGAATTGCAATTAGCTAATTGCTTGCTAACTTTCCGTTCTAATAATAGTCATGTTCCAGAGTTATACAAGCTTGGAGACTGCTGCTGTTCCCTTGCAACTGGCAATAATAAATAATACCGTATTCCCTCAGCATTGCCCTTTCTTCCAAGTTTCATCCCCATGCAAATTGCTCCAGCATGTACTAATCCCTGACGGGATGGCAGAGGCATCAACAGCATTTATTTGGAGTTCATTGCGCTCGGCGTGTTCAACACTTGCACGATGATGTGGCACCGGGAAGCTGCCGCTCCTGTGCTCCGCTTGTCCCTTGCACATGGCAAACGCGGCGGGCTGGGGAGGTGCCACTCCGTGGAGGGTGCTCAACGTCCCTGGAAACCCAGCCCTCTCGTCAATATGTGTTTGGTTTCATTTTTTTTGTCGGTTTGTTTTTTTTGTGTGTGTTGGGTTTTGTTTTTGTTTTTTGCTTTCCCTTTACAGGATCAGATGTGGCCCTGGCCCTTGTAGTGACATGCTTTATTACCAGTAGCTTCAATAATGTCAGCACAGACCTAAACTGGAGCTTTTAGAGAACACACGCTCCCCAACAACAGAACAAGCTGTACAATGTCACTGCTGCGAGCTGCAGAGATAAGGAGGGGCTTGGATCCCAGCAGGGTTTCTGATGGAGACAGAAGTCAGGTTGGGTGCTGAGCCCAAGCCTTCCCAAGGTGCCGGGAGGGGGGATGCAGGGAACTCCCTTCCGAGTGGCTGAACTCTTTTGCACCCTCCTCCAGGCTTTCTAATCTCCAGCGTGTTGCTGTTGTGCAGATGCGGCTAATTGAGAAGCAAAGCAACAGCCTGATCCAGTGAAATCAAGGCGAGCCAATGAAATGAGCAATAGCATTCCCTGGTGCTCAAGAAACTACTGAACGCAAACCTGCCAGCAAAATGACATCTCCAGAGCTTACAGACTAATCTTATTAAACTCAACCAAAAAGCCTTTTAGAGTTGGGGGAGCAGTGTCCAGCAAAAGCTGGTCTGGATTATTCCCCTGGTGCCTCTGCATTTTTTCCACGCTGTTGGCTCCCCATTGCCTCGGGTTGGGGACGCAGGACCCCCCGGCCACGATGCTGTACACGGCACGTGGGGAAGGGAAGGGGCACTGTCTGACCAGGACCCCCTGCTCCAAGGGGCTCTGCCCTCCTGAAGTCATGCGTGCTGCAGATGTGATGAACACGCATGGCAGCCTCCGATGGTTTCAGGTTCCTCATTAGCAGAACAGCTCGGTCTCTGTCTTCGATGTTCTCCCAGCCTCCTGCTCCAGGCACATCAGCTGCAAGCTCTTTGGGTTGCAGAATTCCTCCAGATTCCTCCTCTTTTGTGCACAACAATCTGGACTTTTCCATCCCTTACTTCTCTCCTCCCTTGCTTCTGACATTTGACTCACGGATAGATTTATTAAGTTTAAAAGCAGTCCTTGTGCAAGCCACAAGAGCATGTTCCCCACTCCACAGCCTCTTCTCCTCTTTTCCACTTGCACAACCTGCTCTGACCCTCTTCCCAGTGTTTTGGTACAGAGGTATCAAAATCATGCCATGAAACAGAGTTATCCCAGGCAAAACCACACCAGGCGATCTCTGCTTTGCTTTGCGTAACAACATGGTGATTTCTTGGGGGAGGAGAGCTCTGCGTACTGGCCCAGACAACCCAGGATTCCTCTTTCAACCTTTTTCCCCTTTCTCAGCCTTGTCCCCAGCAGAAATTTCTGGAATTTTCAGGTTCTTACTCCCCTGTGCACCATACCCGCAGATACACAGCTTCACCCACCACAGCTCTGCACCTTTCCCTCAGTGAAACTCTTCTGCTCCTATTCCCCTGCCCTCCAAAAATTACTGCTAAACAGAGGCTGATTTGCAATGCCCAGAAATGAGTGAAAATTGCAAGGTTCCTCAGGCAAGAAACATCGTAGAGCCAACTACAACTTGTTGCAAAAAAAAAAAAAAGGTCATACATGGCAAATTATCCCCATTTTTGAATGGCAGGGATACCCTCTTACTGCAACAGAGGGAAAGTCAGACCATTTTTATCTTCAGAGTGTGTAAATCAATGATGCCTTTACAAGTCTTGATGGACCAGCCTCTGATTTTCTGTTTTGTTTTCAGCTCTATTTAAATTTCTTAGCCATTTCGGTTTCCCGGTGAGGAGAGAAAGACAGTCGAACCACTTTCGAGGGTAGCGTATAAAGGACGGAACTGAACAATGTTATTTCTCAGACACCCAAAAGAATGAAAATCATAGGATTGATTCCAGAATCCCAATTCCTCCTGCACTGAATGGAGCCACCCTTTCATTTCTGAAACAGGGATGCACAATTTCTGCCAGCGAAGGCAAGAAATAAAGCTGTGATCGTTGCTGTCCTCTCCCCCTAGTTCAGGTGCACGAAGCAGGAGCAGCTTTCCCTTCCTCAAACGAAGTAGCAGGACACAACGAGCTGGAGGAATCCAGCCAAAGGAACAGCTTTGCTTACTTCTGCTTTGGCTTCTTCCTCGAATGTTTTTTTCCTCAGCACTGGCTGATGGATTTCAGACCGAGGGAACATTAAGAAACGAAACGGAGAAGGCTGTGACACACTGCGCGCGGTGCCAAGGAATGGCAGTGACGCACGGCAGCTGGTGGGGTCCCTGGCACGCACCTCGCCACGGGACCCCGGCCGGTCCCAAGCTGCTCTTGGTTGCTGTCTTCCAGCCCCAACAGGGTCTTCTCCGTGCACATCAGCAGCTGGGGCATCAGCAGCTGAGGACAATCACCTGCTGCTGCTCCGCACCTCCCGCAGATGTGCTACGGCCCCGGGTTATGTCAAGAGGACTCTGGCAGGGTTTGTGGCATCTTCAGAAACCTTCTCCTGGAAAGCCAAGAAAAAGAAGGGGATCAACAGGAAAACCATCGGGGCCTTGCACAGCACAGTTTGTTCCCGGAGCTGGCGGCGCTTTGCGGAGAACAGCATTACTTTTGGAGCAGAGCAGCAGGCAGGATCACAGAGTCAGGAAAGAATGAGGCATTATCAGACCACGCCGATAGCATCCCCTCCACTGCGCCACGGAGGTCACATCAGTTACTCCCCGCAGTCACTGCCAGGTACCCTCCGAAATGAGGCCCTAAGGTTTGACCAGCTTGAATTCATCTCCTAACCTCAGGAGAAAAGAGAAGAGGTCCTATTACGCTCAGCGCAAAGTTGAATCTGGTCTCTGGCTGACAAGTGGCTATGGACTATACACAAAAATGCTCTAAAGCTGACTGCACCAAATGTTTCTTCTCCACCTAACGCAGTTGTTTGGGATTCGGTTAGAAACAAAACTGCATCTTGTAGTTTTTAATAAAGCTCTTGGCGAACAGTTCAAACACTGGAGGGAGGAAGCAGGAGAGAGAGGTTGAATTTATGGGAGCGGGAGGAGATCGTTTGCTTTCTTAGGATTGGAAAAGATTAATAGTCTGCAAAGGCACTTGGATTCATTCCTCACATAGCAGAATGGTTAGGAGACTTACCGGCTTGATATTCTTCATTCTCCCTTCCCCAGGTGGCCTAGAGACTGTCTGGACTGCAGGAAAAAAGGTACAGGGAGCCATCCCATATCAGCTCCCAGTGAGGAAGTAGCTGTGGTACAGTAGGGAAGGAGGAAAACCAGGCCTCACAGGGCTTGTTTTGCTGTGAAACTAAAGACCTGCTTACTAGTCTGTAAGCTCGGGTCGAGGGGGAAGGCAGTGGTGACTGTGGAGGTGGCAGGGAGCACAGCACAACAAAGCAGATTCATCCTACCAACACTTACCCCTTCCAGGGCCCCAGACCACCGATGGCACCAACTGTTTCATAACAACAATCTGAATTTATGGAAGCTCCCTCTCTCCTACCCCCAGTATTTTGCAATCGATACATAACACACCGAGGTGAATCCCAAAGCAAAGAAAATGTGAAGGAAAGAGACAGGAATTTCCCAAGTCCCACTGAACAGCCTAAAGCTTTCCAATATCCCCAAAACAACAGAGTGCAGCAGAGTGAAAAACAGATTAAAAACACAGTGGAAAAGAGATGAAAAGCCATTGGATGCACATGGGGAACCACAGGACGTGACTTCAAGGCAAGCCAGAGGCTGTGTTGAAGAGGCAGTCTCCAGGATTGTAAACTGACTTATTCATTACTTCCAGTCTTACAAATCTCATCAACCCTCTGGACCTTGGGATGACAGACAGTCCTTTCCTCCCTGAGGCCCACGTCGAACGTGGCTGTTATGCACCAACCATGAGGTTGCATGCAGCTTGATATACTCAACAGCAAAGACAGGAGACCGCAAATAGAAGCCACTGGCCCTCTCCTCCGGTGTGAAGTAACAGACACCTCCCCAAAACCAAAGTTATTCTGGAAACTAGATGAGAGGACAGGCAGGGAAACTTGGTTTCCGTTGTTGGCTCGCTGTTGTCTCAGTAACATCGGACAGATCTCCTAATTTCTCCATGCTGCTGCAACTGGGAAATTGGAAGCCAACATCCCTGTCTCTTGGCTGGGTACAAGTCCAGCACCGAGCCGAGTGCTTTCAAAACGTCACAGAAAGCCATGGAGTGCAGTTGGATACAGAAAATTAAAATTGTAATGATATCTGTGAATGTCTGTGGAGCTCCAGTTTGGGGGCAGGAGGCTGCAACGGTGCTTATAACGCTGTATTTTGAGGTGACAACTGCTTCCTAGAAGGCCACGATCAGCCTTATTTTTCAAATAATATTAGGAAATATAATGTTTGCTCTGTCTGAGAATGAATGAGGAACTTGAGCAGAACTGCTAAACATAAAAGTTCCTGGACATCTGGAAAGGATTAGTCAGGAAGGTGCTTGGGACAAGGAGTTCAGGCCAGTTCAAGAGACACCTACTGTAGATTTGTTTCCACAGAAGGAGGGAGGAGGAGTGAAAGGGCTGAGGGGAAAAGCAGGAAGGGAGGATTGAAATAAAACCTACACAGGACTGGTAGATAAAGCGAGGGAGATGAGAACAGTCTGCACTCCGCTGAAGCGTGAAGTGCCGAACAGCCAGTCTTTGAGGGTCTGCTGAGCAGAAAGGGCAGGATGTAGCAACACGGGCTAAATCACAGTGGCAAAGAACTGGCCAAAGAAATGTTTGTGCCCATCTTTGCAAGGCCAGACAATGCTCCCTGAGCTGAGTATTTCCTCGCTGCAGGAAAGCACATCCCTGCTTCGCAGCCAGATGTGTTCCCATTCAACTCACGTCGATAGGATTAGCAGATTTTGCTCCCCTTAGAGCCTACCAACAACTCAACAGGGCAAATGCTGTGATAAAGTCAAGAGCACTAGAGAAACATTAAAGCGTAGACAGCCGAGTGCTAGGAACGAGAGCTGCACATTCAATTAATGTAGATGGGAGAATGTTTGTTTTATTTCTGAGTGGATAAGCACTCAAGCAGCCTCTGGGGCCCTGCAAAATCACAAAGGAGTTCTGCTCCAGGCCAAGATGAAAGTCACAAAGAATGAGCATGAAAACCACAGGGGCTTGTGAAACTCATGCTTGGTTCATTAAATGACTCACGAAGCTTTTTATCACATATTTCTGCCTCCAAGTAAAATCAAACTTAAATTCAGGTGCCAAATTCTTTACCTTTTTTCTAAATATGGAAATTCAGTTTTGAAATCTGTCTGAAAACACATGAGTTAATGCTGGAGCAAAGCTTTCGGGTTTCTTTTAGAAGTCTGGAGTTCTGAACCTGGTGCTAAAAGTCCATATATTTGGTTCCAGCATAACCCTGGGTAAAGATGTTGGGAACCTGGAATATCCAGAGATGGGCGGTAACTGTTACCACTGTTTGGAGGATCGGGAGGGATATGATGAATGAGAGCTTTTTATTGTCAGTATGGTGGCAAGCTGGTCAGAATCATGAGAAGACAGTCAGAAAGCACAACTGTACTCTATTGCACAGTGGGAGAATGGGGTGATATAAATGTGTCAAAAATAAAATTACCCATAATTGGTCTCATTTCTAAAGCAGAAATGTGTAGAGACATCACTGCATAAGAAGCTAACTTGCACCCTACATGAAAAAACAAACTAACCAGATAGAAGTCAGATGCTTTCCATAAATGTTTGTGGGTATTTAAATTTAGTAACTGATTTTAGTTTGTGCTTTCGCAGTAAGTTAAGAATAACTATTTTCAAACTACGTTAGTAGGAGGTAAAGCTGCAAATCAAAGCATGAGCTTTGTGTTTCCTGAAAATTTTACTTCAGCAAGGTAGCTCCAGCTGCTAACTTTGTTTTATTGCATTCCTAAAAGACAGATCTCCGTGCAAGAATACTTTAAGAGCTCTGTTCCAAAAATAAAGGCACTCAGATTTATTTTTATGGTTAGGTATATTTTATCAGTCAGTCTCAGAGCTAGCAATGCCCTTGGCATTGCTGTTACCCACTGGCCTCACTGAGGCATGGCACAGGCCTCTGTCCCCACACACAGCTTCCTCCAGCCCCTCTGTCTGCCAGGTAAACGCCGCTGCTGTCCTAGCACTAAAACACTGAAATTTTTCAGTGATGAGTGCAGGCAGACCTGACTTGCTAATGGTGGGCCACATTGCAGCTCTGTTTTGGAAAGTTCAGGCACAGAAACAAATCCTGAGCGAGCCAGGGACCTTCAGGACGGAGAAGAGAGATGCGGGGAGGAAGAGCAGCACCTACCTCGGTCTGTCCTGGCTTCTTGGAGCTGCAGGCTGGGGCAGCACCGCAAAATGACATCCAAACCGCCTGTCTGCAGGTGGCTAACTCAGTGGGGCAGGCTCCCAAGTATCTGAGGAGGAGGAGCGGCCTTCTCACTGGAGTGCTCTGAAGTTAAGCACTTGGATACGAAATACCCACCCGGACTGTCCTCACGGTGGGACGCTTTGAACCTGCAGAGGTTCTCCACCAAATACAGGCTGAAGGGAGGCTCGCACACACAAGGAATGACATTCTTGTTAACAACTGGGGATCTGGGCAGCCTTCCTGAACTGCAAAGTACAGATCTTGAAACTGAGCAAAACTCACAGTTGTATCCAATTAGAGAGCTGTGATGCAGAGGTTCGTTTGTGCCCTTGCAGAACACTGCAGACAAACGCAGCCGATGACAAGGCCTATCAGCCATAAACAGTCCTTTGTAATTAATCACACCAAAACTTCAATGAGCACCTCCTTCACCCCATTCCAGTGAGAGTCGGAGTCAGGTCATGGCTAGTTTTAATTCAGAAAGCTCTCTCAGCACTTTTAACAGGGCTGTTGTTAACCCAAAAGACAGATACTAGAGGGCCGGACTCCCAGTAGAAGCAGAGAGGCCACCACTGAACGGTTCTGAAGACCTTCCAAAATTTAAATCCATTAATTCTTTATGCAGCTGTAAGACAGACTGCCAGAGAAGAGGGGTGTTGAAGGGCTGTATAGTGTGTGCTTATGTAAACACAATTTTGCATCCACAAACACCACGATTTACTGTTTTTTGATGATGATACCTCAAGGCCCAAAGAGGACGATACCCCAAGATTCACCCTACAGTCATCTGTCTTTACCCCCTTCATGCCATATGTAATGAACATAAGTCTATACAGCTGTTCCCTGTTAGTCCGCCTGCCCTCCCCTCTGGCTTTACACTCTGCCATTTTACAGTACAGTTTTTTTGCATCCTATCTTCACTGAAATATATCAGCACGGGGTTTAGCTCAAATCATGGCAAAGGGACTAAGTTCAGAATACGTCACTGTGCTTCAGAAGTGACAGTAAGAAATGCAAACTAGCATCTACATAACTCCTATTGAATTTCAACCCTTTTCCTCAAAACATTTTATGGATTTGGGTAACCTTCATTTTACTTTTTTTCATCTACTTTGTTATCTGGCAATGTGGGATGAGTTTGTTGTGGAGACGGATCACCTTGGCCCGTCCTTGCGTGATTAAGAAACTCAAGATGTTTATGGATGGCAGTCTTAAGCTCAGAGCACCCTTGTACAGCAAACCAAAGACAAACTATCAGGGGTGGTGACAACGACTGCAGCAGTACACACTAATCACATGTGGAGCCAGGCAATGAGCAGAACCGCCGCTCCTGTCTGCCTGGTGGAGACGTGCAAAACAGAGGCGAGAAGAAAAATGCACCAGAGTGCACTGAAAGAATGTCAACAGACTTGAAAACTGAAGTTTCTTTCTTCCCATCAAAATGCCTCCTGTAAGGCAGCAAATCACACAGCTTGGCAGCACAGTCCCAACACAGGCCATACATCTTCACTTCTGCCACAGGTTTTTAACTATCAGAAAAGAGACAGGGAGATGGATGGGAGAGACTGTTATTATCTTTGCTCTCTTCTGTATCACAACATACAACCTCGTTTGTCAGATGCATTTCAGACTGACAGCCTCTGCAGACACCGGCAGTCAGCTGTCACAGAAACAGCTAGGCAGTAATCTACATAAATCCACTGCAGTCTCTGTCATCCCACAGCAGACACTCATCCTTTCCTTAAAATCAGAAGTCAGTAATGTCCCTAAGGAAGACGCCTGGGCTGAACACTAACAGCAGGCACTAGCTAATAAAGTTAACCTACAGTACTTCACTGACTGGAACCTAAATACTGGGAAAGTGAATCTGAATTTAAATAATCCAAAGGTAGAAAGTGAATATCTAGAGCTGAGAGAGGAATTTGTGGCTGGGAGCAAAGTTCTGGAAAGGGACATTACATGAAATCGCTCACCATGCTGTGGACGTGAAAATAAATGCCTTACACTGGACTGATACCACGATGCAACCTGCTGCACCAGAAGCAAACTGGCAAAATGAGTCAGTGACAGGTCACAGTGAGACAGAGCTACTCAAAGATGGGAAATGCTTCACATGCAGAAGCAGCTGCATCGAGACTGCTGTACATTTGCTAAATAAACTGCATTCTTGGCTCATCTGCCAAACCAGTATCTTAACTGCATCATCTGCTTTATCTTAAACCGAGGCAGGAGGAGCCCATTTCTCACTTTCCTAGCAAGGAGATGGCCAAGTGAAAAGCTCCAGAACAGTGGCACATTGACTCACAGCAGTTAAGCTGCACTCTTGCACAAGGTCTGTAGGGGATGTGAAGAGCAGAAGCTGCTCATCCAGCCACAAGAGCCACTCTCGTAGCAGGCTGGAGGGCAGGATCAGCACCGGCAGCACTCCAGGGCCCTGAAGCAACGTGGGGCATGCAGGCACAAAGAGGAGCTGCTTACAGCCGTGCCAGCAAACCAGCTGAGCGCCCCACCAGCCCCCATGAGCAGCAGCTGCCTGGAACACCAGCCCAGTATGCGTGCTCAGAGCAGAACCTGCCTCACTTTCCCTCTGCTTAATGCCATTCCTTTGACAAACGCTGATTTCGTCAGCCATGACACCCTGAAGCCATACCAAAGCCAAGAGGGTGATGTTATTTTTCTTTGCAATTGAAACTGCATATTAAGTACCATTCTAAAACAGTTGTCAGCTGATGGGGAAGAACTGGCAGCACCAGTCCTGCACAGCCAGCAGCCTCCAAAGGCCCTCTGAACACAGCTCTCCGTAGGTGGAGCAGTGCCCTCCGGTGGTCAAATGGATTCCCCGGGGTTTGAGACCTATTTTGCCCCCTCCCAAAAAAAAAAAAAAAAAAAAAAAGAGAAAGAAATGTACTCATGCACATCTATAGTCATAATTATTTATTTGACCTTCTCTGACAAGTTACAGCTCTTACCAAGTAAGTTACAGACACGAATCCCATCATTTCCCGTGAACATTACAGAGGATCAGTTTCACAGCCAACAGAAGATGACCCCTAACTGACAGCAGCTGCTGCTGCCACAGAGTGGGAAGCTTTAAGACTGAATTAAACATATCAATATTCGTTACAAGCAAGTGATTTTAACTGGTACAGACATGTCTCTCTCAGAAACATACTGTAACGCGCTCGAAAACTGCCCATATCAGAAGTCAGGTGTTTATGCTAGATTTGTGTAGTTTTGTAACTACATTTACAAGCCAAATTTGTTCCTTTGTCTTCAATATATATGTGGGATGAAAGCGAACACATTGCTCAGAAGCACAATGTACAAACTGCTTTTAATTCCTGATTTGACATCTTTATTTATTGTTAAGGATGGTACCTAAAAATCTTCATGTGGTATCAACCTGCTGGACCTCATGTTACATTTATTTATTTGCAGTGCAGATCACCATTTGTTTACAAGTCAGTAAGTTTCAACGTTTTTTTTTTTTTGTATACAAAACACCCATAGCAGGAAAAAGAAAGGATGACTTCCATAGTTGAAGATGCTGACTCCCTTCTATTGCTATGACTTGATCAGCTCAACCTCTTCTTCAGACGTTAAGTCCATCTCCATTTGAAAACGGAACAGTCCAAGCATTTCCTACCAATGCCAACTCATTCAGCTTCCAAAACACCATCAGTAAAGCTTCCTCAACTCATCTTCCTCTTTGTGGTTATCTCAGAATATACTGGGCACTCATAGAAGCTGGTCAACATCAGTCCTCCTTGGATTTTCCATCTAGAGCCTGGTTAGCAGGGCAGCTGTCACTGGTTGTCCAAAAAGAGAGAGACCTTAAGAAGAACATCTGAGTTGGGGGAAAAAAAAAAAAAAAAGCCATTAGTTTAACACATTTTATTTGTGTTCCGTACCTGCAAAAATTTAACTTGAAACAATCAAGAGAAATGTATATAAAGCCAACTTCATAGAGCTAGTGAAATGGATTGCTAAGCCCCCATTATAATGGGAGAAAAGGCATCGCTCCCAGATGATGCTTGGGTGCAAAGGCTAGTATTTACCACCAAATCATTTACAAGATCTGAGCACAGATTGCAAAGAATCAGTGCAAAGGAAGCAAGTTCACCCACTGCTACTGAGACCAACACAGGAGCTGGGTGGTTGGCAGGCCTTCAGCCTCCAGGGCTGAGAAACGCCCTTCGGGTCTGCCCCGTGAAGAGCTACCTTGAACAGTGTCTTCCTCGTACCGCTCCAAAATCCTCTTCCAGGCCTGCGGGAGAGCTTCCATGTCTTCTGGGCTGTCGCAGCTGATGCGCAGCAGGAACAGCTTGCTCTCCAGGTACCTGCGGGCTCCGTAAGGCCAACAAACACACAAAGCAGCACCCGCCACCCCCCCCGGGAGAACCCCCCACCGCAAGGATACAGGTGCCGGTAGTACCGCTCCACATCCTGCAGCCCTTCCAGCACATCAGCCAGCGACGGGCGGCGAGGCCCGCGCCGCAGGCTCTCGGCCAGGCCCAGCTCCGCCGCTCTCTCCTCGTAGAGCCGCAGCACGGCGGCGGCGCCGGCCCCGACGGCGTCCCTCAGGGCGCGGAGCTCCTCCCTGCGGGGCACAGCTCAGCCGAGCCTCGCACCCCGGCACCCAGCCCGGCCCCGGCGCCTCCCCCCCTCACCGCCGCCGGCCGAGCTGCTCCAGCAGCGCCTCGGCCGCGCCGCGCTGCTTCCTCCACAGCCGCTCCCGCAGCTCCCCGAAGGCCCCGAGCGGCGAGGAGCCCCACGCCAGCCTCCGCGCCGCCCGCAGCTGCTCCGCCAGCCCGGCTAGAGACACCAGCAGCGGCTCCCAGGAGGCCAGCGCCTCCCTCCGGGCCGCCTCCTGCCGCGCCGCCGCCGCAGCCCACTCCCGCAGCGCCGCCGCCATCACGCCCACCGCCGCCGCCGCCGCCATCTTAGCGCCCTCCCGGAAGCGCTCCCTGCGCCGACGTTACGAAGCGGCGCCAGGCTCGGATGGCGGCGCCGCCGCCGAGCTCGGCTCTGATTGGCCGCGCGGCGCTCTCCGGGTTCTGATTGGGCGGCGGGTGGGCGGGGCTTGCGTTTAAACGCGGCGCGGGCGGCGGCGGCAACGGCGGCAGCGCTGGGGCGGGCCGGGCTCGCACGGCGGCAGCGGCGGCACCTCCAGGCCCCGCGGCTCCGCCATGGCGCCCTCGCGCAAGAAGGCGGCCGCGGGGGCCCGCAGCAGGAAGCTGGCGGCATTCCTCAAGGACTTCGACCGCGAGGGTGGGGGGGCCGGGAGCGGTTTTGGGGGGGGAGGGGGGGTCTGGGAGCGGTTTTGTTTTGGGGGTGGGGCGGCCCCGGGACCGGTTTGGGGGGGAGAGGGGGCGGAGAGTCTCCGGGCCCGTTTTTGGGGTGGGGGGGGAGCGGCCCCAAGCCCGGTTTTGGGGGGTAGGTGGTAGCCAGGTCTGGTCTGGGGGGGGGCGGAGGGACCCGGTTTTGGAAGGGGAGGGGGTGAGGGTGGTCGGGCGTGGTTGAGGGGGGGGCGGTCGAGCCTGATTTTGGGGGGGGGGGGGATTCTGGTTCCGGTTCTTGGAAGGGGGGGTGGCGGTACCGGGACCGGCTTTTAGGAGGGAGCGACCCCAGGCCCGGTTAGGGGGGTGTCAGCCAGGTCCAGTTTGGGGGTGGGGGCCTGGGTCCATTTTTGGGGTGCAGCCGGACCTGGTATTAGAGGGGGTGGGGTGTCAATGGTGGGACCCGGTTTGGGGTGGGGGGGATAAGAGGAGGGCTGGCCTGGTTGAGAGGGGGGGCGAGGGGGGTGGTGGTTGAGCCTGGTTTTGGGGGAAGGGGGGTGATGGTGGCCCCGGGACCGGTTTTGGGGGGGGTGTCTCGGGACCAGTTTTTTGGATGGGGGCGTCCTGGGATCGGTTTTCTGGGGGGAGGGGGTGTCTTGGGCCCAGAGTTGAGCACGACCCTATGCCCCTGTCCCCACAGTGAGGAGCCGGGTCGAGCAGATTCAGGCAAACGGGCAGCGCCTGGTCAAGGAGGTAGAGAACCTGTACGACATCGAGATCCTCCGGCTGCCCGTGGCCCTCCGTGAGATGAACTGGCTCGAGTACTTTGGTATGGGGGTGCTGGGCTGGTGGGGGCGTTCCTCCCTTTAAACGGTGCTGAAAGGGCAGCAAAAAGTCGAGGCGAGTGGACTTGCACAAGCAGAAAGCCTGTGGGTGTCTCAGAGTGCCGGTATCCATCTGAGGCTGCTTGCTCACTACTAGGAAAACCACTTTGTGCTGCTTTTTGTTCTAGTGCAGTGTTAAAATACAGCTGTGCTTATTGTAGGAGCTCTTGTGGATCACTTTTTAAAAAAAATGTTTTCTTTCTAGCTAAAGGCGGGAGTAAAAAGGCCTTGGAAGCGGCAGCGACGGTAAGTATTCAACATAAATATTAAACTTGCTTGATAGTGTCGTACAGCCCTGTAGGAAACAAAGGGGTTCTTGAATCTGTAGGAGTGTTGCAGTAATACAGGTTACACTAAGAACTTTGTAAATGCTGCTTTAAGACTTATCAGTAAGAGATTCTTCTTGTATCCAGTATAAGATTTGCCTGCTTGTACTGCTCCTTGCCTGGCCTGCTTGACTTCAGTCTTGTGTACCTAGAGGAACACAGTCTTCAATACACCAAAGCATTTCTAAACTGGTTGAGCAGCGGGAAGTTCTAATACATTGTGACATCCCTAATAATAGGGATGGTCCCCATTTGAGCTCAGCAGAAGAATATGAAGGTGTTTTTGCTATAACATCCTTAATGATTTAGTTAACAATTCTTATTTATTAGCGATCTATCCTGTTGATAATCCTAACAGTATGTTGACTTTTTAATTTTAGGCGGACTTGGAAATAACAGAAATAAACAAGTTAACAGCAGAAGTTATCCAGACTCCTTTAAAAGTCATCAAGAAAGGTCAGTTTGTTTCTAAGCATTGCGATGAGCTCAGTAAGAGGAAAGCATGTTGTGGTTAGCATACTGTGAATAATAATTCAGTTCTTAAAGCTTTCAATATGTTTAAAGATGTGGAAGTAGTTTTACCTTTATACTTGTTATCTGAAGTAGCTTTACTTCTATCAAAATGTTCAAAATAGTGTTCTGTCCACCACTTTCATTGGAATTCAGATTTTAGAAGCAGATTGTTGCCAAAAATGCATGCACTGGCTTAATTTTTACCTTAGGTGGTAGTCAATGTAAAATTACTGTGTGTTCTCAACTTGGATAATGCTTTCTCCTTCTAGTAGAAAAATCTAAACAGGTTATTGAAGCCATTGAAGAAGAAGCAGAGTCTCCTTTGCTTCCTGTAGCAAAGAAAGCAAAACACGATAGCCAAGTTTGTCCAACGCCAGAAGTTGAAAACACTCTTTCAAGAACGGGAAAGGTAAATAGCTACTCTTTGTGGTTACTTTATTCCCAAGATATAAGCTACTTACTCAGATGATGATGCCTCTACCAATAGTAGCATGTAATTTTTTAATGTATTCATTTTGCTCTGGGCAATAATATGTGAATGAACAGGACTGAGTCAGATCAAAAGTTCACGTATCCTCCTGAAGTTCTACAGCTGAACTTAAGGGAGAGAATGTAAAACTAATACTTGGATGGGGATGGTCTCAGAAGTTTATATGGGGTTTGTTTTGGACTCTTGTGATTTAAAAAGGAGCCTGTTAAGTCAAATGTTTTGTATGGAAGCATTTGTTCCATATTTGGAACTCAGCTGCCACATGAGAGGGCGTTAACTGATTTGGGAAGTAATGTGTTTCAGGTGAGGGCATCTATTAAAAAAGCACCAGTGTCCAGGAGCAGAAAAGCTCCTTCAGCAAGAGTGAAACGCATGAGTAAAAGGTAAGAAAAGGTATCCCTTATTACAGGATTTCAAAAATGGAGACCAAGTGTAGATTGCAAATGTATCTCTTACATGTAATGGAATTTGGCTGAGTAGGGTGGCTGATGTAGGCATGCCATGCTGGGGACAGGGTGGGGAGGCAGTCCGAATGATGTGACAGTGATGGAAAGTGGTCGTCAACTTCTTCTCTTGTAACAACCAGCTATCCCTAGCTTTGGGTTTGCCCTGGATTAGTAAGAATCTCTGATCATCTCACCTAAAATTTTGGGGAGATGCCAATTGTACATCTGTTAAAATGATTCTTTTCTGAGCAGTAGGGCTTTACTTACTTATTTTTCTTTTAAACAGGTCAAGCAAAAACAACTTTATCACTCCAGCTACTGGTCGAATTGTTGATTCCTGTGTTCAGGGAGGTACTTCCATTGTCACACCCAGGTTTGATTCCAGGTCTGTGTTCTATTAAATAACTCTGTAAAACCTGTTATATAGATGAGTGCCTTGCTGTTCGCTTTATGTATCAGTCATCTTTACGCAGAATATTCTCCAGTGTCTCTTTGAACCTGAAATAAGACTTTGACAAAGTGTTTTAAGCAATTGCAGTAAAACTTTACCTATAACTTTTATTTCAGAATTTTCAAGACCCCGGGTTTGCGCACGCCTGCATTAAATGAACGTGTTTATACAGTCTCTGCCAACGGCAGCCCCCTTGCTGAGGGCAATGATGTCTTCATTACAGTACCTGTCGGAGGAGGGGAGGTAAAGTCAGGAACTTTAATCTGTCCAATCCGTGCTGAAAGGATAGCTTGTAAATTCTTGGGCATCTTATCAGTTTCTACTGACTCCTGGTTATCCATTCTTGTCTGTTTACTTGTGCCACTACAGGTTATCAGGGAATAGTTGTAGGTTAAAAAGACCCTTAAAAACTCAGTCAGAAGTGGGAGCTGGCCTAAGCAGAATATAGTGTGATGTTTTGCTGTGCATTTACGTATAACTAAATTAGCTTCTGCTGGCAGTTATGTTGGTAACACTGAAATGCAGGTATGAGGTGAGCTTCTGGTCAAACTGGATGTAGATCTTTGCCTGTACATGGTCTTCTAGTTAGTGTGCATGGATTTCTTTATTTTTTCATCTTCTAGCTACTACAGCTACCCAAACAGGAAACCTAAGGTTTGTTTTTGGTGTTTTTTACAGAGTATTCGTTTAACAGCAAGTGATTTGACCAAGAAGAATCTTCTTCATCTGAATCCGGAGGCACAAGGAATTATGAAGAAGCTATCAGTAAGTCTACTTCTTTTAATCAAGTCCTGAAGTTATAATGCAGCACTGTCTCTGTCATTAGTCACTGGACTATTGATCTGTAATAGCTCCTTATTTCTTTTTCCCCCTTGTCTTGTATCTTGGCTCATGTTACTGACCAAGAGAAAACATGACCTGAGAAGGGAAGGATGGGAATACCTTTACCTCACATCTGGCTTATCCTAAACAATAGATTAAACCATGCAGTTGTTGGAAAACTATTATTGATGTTTTGAAAAACAAAGTGTCTTCCACTTCAGGCAGAAGTTCTAAGTGTCTGTGGGATATAATAGTGTCTCTTAAGACTGCTGATGAATTTTTCTCTTTCTAGGTTCGTCTCGCACAAGCTTGCAGTGGTGCAAAAACGCATAGGTGAAAAGTGATGAATGTTGACATCGCTCTGTAAATATGCAACTTTACACTTAGGACTACTATCTTTAGTTCTTCTAATCTGTCATCCTTCTATTAGCTTACAGAATGGAAGTTAGGAATTCTTATTTTTACCTATAATATGTGCTGGGTTTAAAATGCATTTTTTTACTTAAAGTATTCGGGTTGTTTTTTATTATTTCCTGTTTACTCTAAGGTGGAGACCAAGGCACACTTACCTTGGGCTTGTAGACCAGCAAGCTGAATAGAAAGGCTAGTGTGATATCTTGCAAAAGACAAGCAGTGGATGCAAGTGACTGGAGTTCACTTCTGACTGGGAAAAGAAACCAACAGATCATGTTTGTTGCACAGCCTTTCTCTGCTGATGGCTTTAAAAGTGATGACTATCTCAGTATAGTATCTGAGACACCTCAAGGCACGTTACAGGTGCCCAGGATTAAATGGAAAGTTTCTTATGATTCATGGTACTGCCATGAATTTTAAACATTTTGGTTTTGAGGTTTTATAGTGGAAGTATTCATTTTATTGGTTTAAAAGAAATAAAAATCACTGGTGGTTTAACAAAATCCATCAGCTAGCCTTCTGGCTAATCAGATTCCAGTAGCTGTAAGGTTATTTGGTGATGTCTCTAATGTGAGAGAACTTTGCTTTTCCTATATACTTTTTAAAAGCTTTAGGAGAAGACATTCTCCTGAAATTGAATGTAGACAGGCAAGAAGGAAGTTAAGACTAGTCAAACATTGTTTTTCCTGTCTACTCATTTAAATTGAATTGATTCGCTGCGTTTTCTTAACAAAGAGATAAATACAACAAATACTATTTAAACTGAATAAAATAACTTCAGTCGTTAATAATGGTATTTTTTCGTCATTGCTTATAGGAAATAGAGAAATCTTGCTTCATTCCAAATTTAGGAAAACTCACTTTAACACTTCCCCAAGAAGCTAGATTTAATGTATTTATATTAAAATGTAACAGGAACTCTTATCTGGCTTAATGCTTTGTGAAATGAGGCTGGAGAGAGGAGTCTTGTATTTGCTTTCCTGTAACAATGGTCTTATTTTCCTGACAGCTTAGAAAGGCAGAGCTTCCTTATGAAGCACTAGCTATCTATGGCAAGATGGCATGATGTCTTATAGTGCAAAAGATGTCTCTCAAAACCCAGGGTTTCATTTTCATTGTGAATCTTTGTGGGAGAGGACACATGTCTTGTCTATGAAATAAAAATATGTAATTCCTTAACAGCATCGTTAGCTTCAATTCCCGAAGTGTTCTCTACTAATCAAAGTCAGATGTGTAAAATGGCATCTGCAAGGGACAGCCTGATAGTCCTCCCTCTGTTTCAGCTGAGGGAGTTAACACAAAGATAAGAAGGGTGTTCATGGTAAAGAATTTAGCTTTGCTAACTTTGTCTAAGAACTGTATTTCTAAAAATAAGCCTATTTCTTCCTTAGCTGGCTCTTTACAAAGATACCTTTTCACCTTTGATTCAAGCCACTTTGGAGGGACTATGGAGTTAAACATGGATATTTGTTGTGACTTTGGGGATTTTTTTCTAGGTTTGGAGAAGTTCTGCTTTTGCCAAAGCCAAGCCTGCAGCATGACTTAAAAAAAGACTGGGAAATGCTGCTATTGGAGGCAACTTAGTGTGTTGGTGTAAATCTTTTATAGCCAAGGAGCTAGGGGAAAAAATTTATAGAACAGCATTTGTATATGAATTTAATTTAAAAAGCAACCATGTCACTGTAATGCAAGCCTCAGCTACACGCTAGGCATTTGGAAATCACTGTTTATCAGGTTTTGGCAGCTTCCAAGTCTTAACTGCAGGTGGCAATATTGTAAACTACTAGGTTACAAGTATATTTCATCTACTGTTTTTGAATTCTGCTACTATTAAAAATTACTTGAGCAGCTGCATTTTGTTCAACAAAACTAGAACCTCCTTCTATTCAATTCAAGGATTCCTGGGGCAATACAGGGAACCTGGTTGACTTTTTTCTGTGTGTATTGGGGGGAGGTTTTGTTTTATTTGTATATTACTTGTGTGCTAGCCTAGCTGTACTCTGAATCGAGTGGTGGGAAACAAAAAGCAATGCAGCAAAACACTGTCAGGTTGGAAGAGGCTGCATCCCTCACTGGCAGGAGCAGTTCAGCCTACAGAAAGAGACTGGCATTAGCTTGTCATCCGAGCTGCTGCTAGGTCTGGTGTTATGGGCATGGCTTCAGAGACTGCCCTCAAAATAAGGCCAGTCTGGAAGGGAGAGCTAGAGGACACTGAGGCCTTCTCAGGATATAATTTTTTTGTATCTTCCTCCCAAGAACCAAACCGTGACGGAGTGTTTGTCTTTTGTTAATAGGTGAGGCTCTGTAGAAGGAATTAAGGTCCCTGTGTTTTGCTCTGGTTCTGTAAGGAAAAAAAGTGTTCCTGGTTGTAATTTTCATTATAGATCTCAGCCCTGTGTAGTATTCATAATGGCTTTCTTGTAGGAAGGGTGGTTTGGGGAGTTATGGCCGAGGTTTGATAAAAGATTGCTGAAGTCTGTTTTTTAGATCAAAACCACAGACCTGAACTAGTGCTCTTTCAAAGTCTCCTTTGTGACAAAGCAAGCTGAAAAAGGAGAGCTTGTGGAGCTTCCAGCAGGGAGCAAACAAGCAGCAGGGAGTGTCTGGTGAACAACTACAGTCTTGGAGGGGGAATAACATTTGTGCCTTCCCTGGCTGGCTGAGATGTCTCCCTCCGGACAGGAGCTCCTGCGTACCCCAAGCAGTAAGTTGTACTGGGAGGCTTCCTGCAAGTCTCCTCTTTCACTGCAGCTTTGCTCTGGGCACGCCAACTCCAAAGTTCAGCCCAAATTCATAATGAAAATGTGAGCCTATTAATCTAGAGAAATAATGAGCAGAATAGGTACCTGGTGAGGTGCCTTCCCCAGGATGTGCTGACATTGAACTCCCTCAAAGGGACTGTGTTAGATAATGATCCTAATAGGTGGCTCCTCCAGGCAATTTGATAGATGTGCACTATCAAGCATTGTCAGAAATAGCTCCGTATACAAAGCAAGCGTTTATCATCATGGACACCTTGCAGGTGGTCACTGATTCGGTGACATTGTAAGAAATAAATAGATAACAATTCCCTGCTCGCTGATGGAAGGGACGATAGTTTAGAACAAATTAGAGCTGTCTCTAGGCATTTTTTTCATAGAGGAGTTTTTGATTTGAAGGTGCAGGACAGCAGCTCCTCCAGCTGACCTGTATAATTCCACCTAAACCCCATGTTCCCTGGGCCAGCTGAAGGCATCAGAAGTGGAAAAATTCCTTTGCATCACTAAAAGAGGCATGGAGGAGCTCGTTTTCTTCTATTTTCTAAATTCTTCCTTTCTTAAATAAGTGATTGTGAGAACTGCAAATTAAAGGGTGAAATGCCTGTCTGGAAACACCTGCTGTTTTGGTGACTTGGGTTGAACAGACAGTTCAGACTCTCTGAACTTTATATTCAATGGCAGCATCTGCAGCTCGCAGTTCAGATACTCTGCGGACCAAAAATTCACTCGTTTATGGAATTTGAGTCGTTTGGGGAAAATGAGCACACAGATCACAACCTCAGGGATCAGGGGAATAACAAGAAAAATGTATTTTCAAAAAAAGGCACTCCTTTAATCAATATAATCAAAAGGATAGCTTGTCCTCATCAGGGTGTCCCTGGAGTGACTCAATGGGTGCGTTCCATTCCCACCCCAGTGTTTTTTCCACTCCAGCTGAACTCCAGTCTGCAGCAGTGATGTCACCCCAGCTCTGATCCAACTTAAATCCTTCCAGCAGTGTTCACAGCTGAGCAACGAGCAGCTTTTAATGAGGCAAAAGATCATCTCCATTAAGGAGATGAGGCTGTGGGTTGTACTGACAGTGGGTTTTTATCTGGATCCCAGGCTCTCTGCAGTAACCCTGCTGCAGCAGGCTCCAGCCGGCATCCCTCGTATGCTCATTGTGTTCAGCCCCTGCCTGCTTCCCACCAGGCTCTCTTCATTCTGGGCAAAGTCCCGCTGGAAGCACTTGGCTGGGGGCCAGGGGCAGCTTCCAGCAGCTTGTTGTGACTGCTGAGATGCTTAAATATTAAATTCAGCCCAGGTCTTGCGTTTGATTGCTTTACAGTGCAAAGCTGGGGTAGTCCAAGGATGGAGCATTAACCCAGATGTTGTGGCTTGCTAAGGGGCCTGAATGCTGAGCCTTAAGTTTGGCTTTTAATGTGTGGGTGGTGGAGGGTGGGAGGTGAAAACAATTACTCAAATTAACAGGCTTGTAAGGGTTTTGCAATTTAAGCTTCTGTAACTTTGCTTTTTTGTTTCTCTTTTTTTCCCCCCTCCTAACTGAGAAAGATTTAACATTTAATTAACCTGACATCATTTAGCAGTTGGGCGTGCAATTAGGTAACATATATTAATTAGGAGATGCGACTGGTGGTGGTTTTCCCGAGCTGGCGTCTTGCCGCACGGAGGCTGTGCGGTGCTGAGCGGTGCCTCGGAGGGGCTGTGCAGCCAGGCACCATACCACGACAGTCCACCGGGACCTTGCAGCCTTTCATCCCGTCCTGTATCGCATGTCACAGGCAGCGGGGACTTCAGAAAACAAATCAAACAGTGGTGTTTGCTATGGATTTAGCTGCAGCTTCTTCTCCTCTAATTGATTGTACTGCGGAGCTCTGGAGGAATGCTGGAGCTGCCTGGTGAGCCTTGCTGTGATGCTTGCTCATCTCCTTCTCCGTGTGTGCGTGCTCAGGAGCAGGGCAGGTGCTCTCTTCTGGCTCACACCCGATGGCTTTGCAGGGGCACATGGTTTAGGAGAGATGCCTTCGTCCACCTTTCCTGAAGGAAAAGCCATGGTCCTGCCGTGGGAGCTGCTGCCCGCCCGGGGCTAAGGATGCCAAAAGCCTCACAAGGGACACAGCTTGCCCTGTGACTCATTTTGGTTGACAGCTTGGTCTCTGGGGGTACAGGGAGTGGTGCTGCAAGGACAAAGCCAGGGTGGGTGCTGGGGGTGCTTGGTGGGAAGGGTCCCTGGCAGGGGAGCTGCTGAGATAGAAGCGAAGGCAGTAGGTGCGGTGTTGGATTTTCCCTTTATTTGCAAGGTGGGTGTCGTCTCTGTCCCGTGCTGCTTTGTGGCTTCCATCAAGGCAAGAGCAGTTCAGCATTGCTGTGAATTTTATTTGCAAGACTCCGGTTTGAGGGAGCTGTGTAAGAAGCCAGAGGGGCTGCAGCTTAGTTTCTAGGCAGGAAGGGCTGACAAGGTGAGTTCCTGGGAAGCTGCCTTGCTCTGTGAGCTCTGTAGGTGCACAGCACCCTGGTGCATCGCTGCTGGTCCCATGCTGGCCACCATGAGGAGGATGGCATGTGGTCATGGCCCATCTCTACGGGCTGCCAGCAGTTGCCTGGCAGAACAAGAAGGGCTTTGCCTTCCCTGTGCTGCCTGCCTCTAAGTGCCAGAACACTTCAAAGGATCGAGGGAGAAGTCCCTTGCCCAAATAGCCAAGTTCTCTGAAAAGGAAGGGATGAGCACAGCTTCTGTCCAGCTGCAAAACTGTCCTGCTGGGGGACGATGAAGCCGGCTGTGCTGAGCCTCCTCCAGCAAGACAAATACTTGTGTTGCTGTATTGCAAGCCCTTTCTTAAAATATAAATCTGATATTTCCTTCTGTGAGAGGTGATCACGAGGCAGGATGGGTCCTTTCCTCGCACCAGGAACAGGAGCCACGGGAAGTTTGAGCTGTCAGGAGCCCAAAATGAGTATATCCAATTTATTCATAGACGGCAGCTTTCTCAAAGGCAGGCTTTCTTCCACAGCTGTGGTGCAAATCAGATCCATATTGTCCAGTGAATCTCATTTACAGCAAAATAATATGAAAACTGGTGTGGCTGGGCCTCGCTGTGGGATTGCAGGGTGCCACTGCCCTGCTGTCACATCTGAGCTGGGGGAAAGCATAAATGTCCTCTTAAAATACAGCGGTGGGAACCAGAGCTTACAGGGTGCAGACTTCAGAGCGATTTCATCCCTGGCTCTGATGGGAGTGGGGATGAAATTCTCTCTTTTTCCCAGAAAATTAATGCCCATAAGCCATGGAACTTTACCCACCCCTCGCCCAGCAGCGTTATTACGCTGAAAAATGGGATTAGACAGAATCGCTAATTTGAACATCACACACAGAGACCAAAATCCCAAGCGCTCTCCCTGTCTCTCCAGGGAAAGATTTATTGCCTGCTACAGTGTAATTAATCTAATTTCCCTTAATAAGGGTGAGCCAGTTAATAGGAAAGTCATGTCCTCAAAGCTGGGTGCCGCCTCTCAGCCCAGCTGTGCCCAGGAGTGCAGCCAGGGGAGAGCTGTGGTTATCTTCGGGGAGGAAAAGATGCTCTTGCAGCACGATGTTCTCACGGTGCTGTCGTCGGCCGCGCTGCTCGCGTTGCGCAGCCTTGCAGCAACTGCCTGAGAGCAGCTTTCAAGGGAAAAAATCGATATTTACTAGTTATGGGTCAATTTTCCTTCTAAAGTACAAAGCCTGCTGATTTCGCGCAGTTCGGAGCCGCGCTGAGCCGGGAAGCTGACGCGTTTCATACACGATTTGAACTTAATTCCTTTGCTGCAAAGCAGGGAGTGGAAACGTTAATAAAATGTAGCTGCTGTCGTGGGCTTGGCTGCCCCAAACACCAGCAGGTCCCTGCTCCGGGGAAGAGATGGGGTGGGGGAAGCGATGGTACATCCTCGGGGTTGGGGCGCAAAGCTGGTGGAAAAGAAAAGGACGATTTATCCTTGTCTGCATCCCTCGTATGAATAGCATCGAGGGGGTTTGTGTGCTAATTGCAGCCTATTGTGGCCAGCTTAGCAGGTTACAGGCAGCATCTGCTGGAGGGCTCACCCAGAGAGAGGATGGGCAGCCGGGGAGCTCCTCAAGGGTCTCGGCAGCTGGGGGAATTGCAGGGTTTTATAAAGAGCCAGCACATCGGTAAGCATCGCTCCTCCTGGGGAGGCGGGGAGGCAGGCAGGCAGACACTTGGGGAAGGGAGAATACAGGAGCACGGCTGGGTGCTTCCTCCAGGCAAGCAAACAGCGAGCTGGGCTTCTGGGTTTCTGGGCTTATGCTCACCCCTGCTTCCATCCCCAGAGCCCAAGGTGTGCCCCCTGTCCTGCTGTCACCCCTGCCAGCCCTTGCCTGCACGTCCAGCTCCTGCGGCGCTCAGCCTTCTGCGAGGGGCCTCCGTTCACCTTGGTGAAAGAGCGCCCATCGCGGAGCAGTTCGGCGCGATGCACGCCAGCAAACGGTGCCCTCGAGGAGCAGCACTGGGTTTCCTCCCGTCGCTGCAGCCCTGCGTTGGGGCTGGAGGCGTACCTCATGCAGCTCGGCCCTCCTAAATGTGCAAATGGTCAGGGGAGAGCTGGCTCGCACCGTCCCTCTTCTGCCTCTCCCCACTCTCAGGTGGCTTTGACTCATCTGTGCGGAGAAGGTCGGATCCGGATCGCTGGCAGGGTTCGTGTTTCCCAAGTGCTGTGACTTTCCGAGCAGACACGTGGTTTGTTTGAAAGGGCTGTAGGCAGAAGAAGCAGTTTTGGAGGAGCAAAAAGAAAGCAAAGCGCCACAGCTGGACTTCGCTCCCAGCACTGGGGAGCTCGGCTCTGCACTTCTGGGGGGAGCAGGGATGCTGTGCACCCCCCCATGAGATAAATGCATGCAACGGGGAGCTTTAAATCCCACCCAAAGCAAGCGATGGGCAAAATTTATCCCTAGAGGCAGGGGCCACAAGCGCTGGACGTTCCTCCACATAGCCCCACAATTTCCTGCCAATAAATGGTGAATTTTCCTCCTGGTTATCCACAAAATGGTCCTTCTGGGGGTCCAGCATTGGGAGGCGGGGGGGACAGTGACTAATGGCAGCTCGTGTACTGGTGGCCCTCTCGCTGCCGCCGCGCAGCTGGGATGCGGTGGGAGAGGGGCGCGAGGCGGGCGCAGCGTCGGACGGAAAGCTCATTTCCCACCGAGGGTGACCTTGTGGCCCGCGAGCCTGGGAAGCTGAGGCCTGATGGCACTTGATTGATGGCATGCGAGGAGTCGTTCTCCCTCAATGTCAGTCAGCTCGCCTCCGCTGACTGCAAATGAAGGCACAAGAAATTGGAGAGTAATCAATGCCAGATGGAAAGTGCAATTGGAAACGCTTCTGTCTGGGCTGTGCGGCCCGGGAGGAGAGCTCGGCTGGGCAGCGCGGAGCCCGGCTCGTGCAGGCTCACGAACGCTCTCGCTTTCCCTTTCTGCTGTTCAATTATCGCACACAAAGATGACAGGAGCTGCATCTCCATAGGAACCTGCTGAAGGAGGAAAGCACTCGCCAAGAGCTGCCAGCTCCGGGTCCTGCCAGCTCCGAGCAGCTCTCGCAGATAAGAGAGGCGACGCCGTCCTCCCGCCAGCCGGCAAGGGGCACGGCTCTGGAAAGCAATAGCTTCGCATTTTGTGAGAGCGATAGCTTCGCACTTTGCACAGCACAGAGCAGAGAGAAGGAACCGGGCAGCTGTGAGAGCTCCTGGGGAGCGGAGCTGCTCTGAAACCACCTGAGCGTCCCCAGGGAGCTGGGCAGCAGCGAGGCTTTCGGTGCAGCCCCTCGCAGCTGAGCATCACCCACGCATGGTGCAGGAACCTGCTGCTTTCTGTGGCCAGGGCTGCAGACGTGGGAGAAAACCCTCGGGAAAGCCGTATTTCCTAGGGAAACCAGGGCATTTTTAAAGAGGAATTTAGCGATTTTAACTTTAACTGACAGAGACTGGGGCATAGCATATGTCAGCAGAAAAATAGTGCCGTAAGTGATGCTATTCGAGCGCTGCATTTGAAACACTTGTTAAAATTAAAGGCCTGCATTAGTTTGTTATAGGGAATTGCCTCGGGCACATTCAAACGCATTAGCTCCTGGAGCTCTGCTGATGGAAAAGGCCATCAGAGAGCGCCGGTGCCATGAAATGCATTAGAGGCACCCGGTGGGACGGAAGCTGGGGCTGTCAGGAGCGGGGTTTCTCCAGCCACGCAGATCCATCACCAGTGATGGAGAGCACTTTGCAAGGCAGAGCTGTGAGGAGCCTTCAAAGAGCAAAAAAAACCTTTGGGATAATGGGAGTGCATCCTCTCCCGCACGGCTCAGCCCTGACAGAAGAGCATAAAACGAAGGGAAAGCCGGGCAGTGCTGAGCAGCCACGAAGAGGAGGCAGAATGGGGCTGCAGAAGGGTTGCTCATTTTTCCGTGGGGCCCTTCTGCTGCAGCTGGGATCTCCCAGCTCAGCATTTCAGCAGCAGGGGAGCTCAGACAGAAGCCGTAAATTTTATTTGCAGTAGATAAATGTCATTTCCCAGCACGCAGATTGGCTTGGTCCGTTAGGCAGAGGCAGCTCAGCCCGTGCAGGGCAGTGCTGGCAGTCCCAGGGGTCCCTCTCCAGCAGCAACCACCTCGTCTGATGGGATTAATGCTGGGAAGCAGCAAGAGGGGCTCTGCTGTGTGGTAATCACAGCTGTTAAACGGCCTGGTTAGGAAATAGGGTGATTAACGGGAACCCAGCAGCAGCCAGCACGGGGCTGCTCCATCCTGTGTTTGTGCAGCCCTGGACAAGGGCAGGAGGCAGCGAGGAGGATCGAGGATGGAGGACAGAGGATGCTCCAGCTGGTGCCACCTCCTGCCCCTGGAAGGACGCGTCCCCGTCCCGTGCCAGCACGGTATAAAACAGCGACAAGGCTCTGCTTGCTTGCTATGAATAAAAGCCCTTGCAAGGTAGAGCCAATTTCCCTTTCCCCTTGGGACAGTGCCGACTGAGAGTAATCCCATACTTTTTGGCAAATAAGACTCCTGGCAGGTGTGTTGTTTTTTTTTTGCGTGTTTGAGGAACAAGGCACCTCGCTGCAGATCAGTTACGGGTTCGCTTTCTCTTCCAATACCCAGCTCACCTGGAAACAAGGAGGCCCGATGGCAACGGGAGGAAACTTCGGAGGCAAAGTTTGATGCTAATAGCCCAAGTTAATTGCCAATTGTTGGGAGCCGGGCTTAGTGGAGCCTACAGCTCGCTCCACGTCCTGACATCTCCCTCCTTCGCTCTCACCCATCTGGCACTTGCCATCTGCTCTGCACCACGCTCCCCGCCTTACCGGAGGGCTGCTGTAGGAATTTGCTCTGTGCCGAGCGCCGGAGGCCCGGGAAGGGCAGGGGCAGCCCAGGCAATGCAGGAACGAGCTGAGGATTTCATTAAGTAATTGGTGCGGGCGGGGGCTTGCAGGCTGCGGGGAAGGGCTCTGCTCAGCTTTTCTCCTCTACCTCCATTTGCTAATGACCTGGCTTTACCTTCTCACCTCCTTTTCTGGCTTGATGCCGCAGTCAGTTTCTGCTCTTTGTATTTATTATTGTCCTAAAAAAAAAAAAAATCTATTTTCTTTCGGGTAGAAGTAGAAATACTATTTTAATGCAGAACCGCTGCATTGCTTTTCTTGCTTCCCAGAATCACCTCCTGCAGACAATATCCTCTTCCTCTTTGGAGGCTGAAACTATTTGCTACAGTCATAATTTCCTTTCAGCTCCAAAGATTACTTTTGAATATTTCTCTGTGGGTATTCAATAGCGATGCTCTTCTGGCCATAGAGGAGGTTTCAACAGAGCTGCGAGGTATTTCCCTTCCTGACGGAGCGGGTATAATCCATTCGGGGCTAACTCCTGCGTGACCACGGGCTGGCTGTGGCAGGAGAGTGCTCCGGGCACCCACAGCTTAAAGCAATGCTTAAAGCTCCTTCTCTGCAGTTCAGCAGCAATAAGATGCTCGGCGAAGAACCACTGGGGCTTGGGACAAGGCCACATGCAGAAGGGAAGGGAGGTGAAGGCAAACTGCAGGGCCGGCCCCAGCCCTGCCATCCGTCTCTGCCCCGCCGCAGGAGCTCTCCGAGCAAGAAGCAGCAGTGAAGCTGCTCGTGATGTTTTTAATCAGCCTGGGCAGTAAAAGGAAATCAGTCATGTTAAAGGAGAATCGTAAAACAGCTTTGAAAACCACAGAGCCGTGCAGAAGTGTTCAGCTTTGTTTGTTTAGAGCCCAGCCATTTTACGGTGCCATAAACCTCCCGGCACGTAGGCTGCAGAGCGTAAATCCTGCTCCAGCTCTTTTATGTGCTGGCTAATGATAGGGGCAATGTGTGGACTCAGACGAGTGATACGGGGAGCCGGGGCACTGTGTCTCCGTGTCCTTGGTATCTCCCAGCTAGCCTGGCTGCATTTATTTTTTGCCAAGCAGACAACTCCGCGCTCCCAGGACGCGACAGATGCTGCAGCTTCACCCTCCCTGCGCCGCTCATTTCGACGCAACTTGCTGAGCTTCTGGGCTTTGGTGATTTTCCACTTTGTCACCATTCTCCTGGCGAGGCAGCTTCCTCTCCTTGCTCTCGGCTCTGGCCCAAAAAGAGCATCGTGGCTCCTTATCTGGTTACCTCCTTATCTCACAGAGAGGTTTCCCGCAGGACTGGGGTTTGCTGGGCTGGTTGTGCTGGAGGAGGCACTGATGCAGTGGGCTCTGCCGGCACTCTCATCTCCGCTGGGATCTGGGATCCTTGAGCCGAGGGGCACGGGGAATCCTCCCACATCTTCTCCAGGCTGCTCTCCATCTCTCCTGGTTAGGTCCAGCCAGGGTTTGCTGCAGCACCGGCCGGGGCGGGTGACAAATGGCACGTGAAGGTGTCACGGGAAATATGCACACCCAGTGATAGAGACGTAATGAATTAAACGTTGGTGAAATTGATGTGGGGCTGCTGTAATGAATGTACACGTGTTGTGAGGATTAGGACACGGGTGTGATGAATATTGTCTATCAGCTGTGATAAAAAGCCTATCATCCCCAATACATATTTTCAAAAACTAATTTAAGGCTGAATGAGATTATTAAAAATGAGGAGAGGAAATTGTCTGGGATATATCTAGAGTCCCTTGGTAGGTAGGAAGTGGAACTGCAGCCTGTGGGGTGAAAAGGATAGATGTGGGCATTGTGGCAGCCTCTGATAAGGGGACAGGGCTGAGCTGGTCCGGAGGGGAGCGGCTGGAGGGGGGATTAGAGCTTCTCTGGGGTCCTGGTGCTGCACGCAGGGACCGACCCCCCTGGGGCTGAGCAGAGAATCACACTTCTGCCAGCAACATGCATCTGTCCCCGTGCTCAGTGTCCCTGGTGTTTCTTTCTTACCTTGGTTCCTTTCCTAAATCTTTGACTGTTTTGGGGCTGAGCAGAGAAAAACGGAGAATTTCCAAGCTTTGTTCCCTTAGGGGGAAGCAGCTTCTGCAAAGCAAGGGCTAAGTGCGTGCCACCTCTGCTGGAGTTGGCAGGGAGAGGAGCCCCAGCCCTGCTGATGACGGGTGGATAACGGGGCCTGCGGGCACCCCAGGACCCCGACCCGTGGGGCTGGGGCTGTGCTGGGGCTTCCCAGCGGGGCATCCCTCGGCAGAAAAGTCCAGAGCACCCATGCACACGCGGCTGGGAAGGCTTGAGAGAAGCAAGCATACAAAAGCGGGGTGGCATATAGGCCATCCATTGCCGAGAACACTAATGTATGGCAGTATTAGCTGATACACAGGGGACAGGAGGAAAAAGCCATTGCTGTACAAAGAGCCTTAACGCTTTCTCTCCAGCACTCGATGTCGTGCTTGGCCAGACTTGCCTGTTGCTTGTCTTGGTGAGCTTTGCGGCAGCCAAATCCCCACTGGGGGCTACTGGGGCGGTACCAAATGCATGAGATGCCTGCAATGCATTTACATTTATATATATATATATATAAAAATGGAAAGGTTTTGTGGCAGGTAACAAGCAACGAAATGTTCCACCACACGTGTTGCCATGGGCATTTCTCTACCAACAGCTGAGCGGGTCTGGAAGTCCTGGCGCTGTCCTGTGCCTGCCCCGCAGCTATGGGTTTTCCCTTGCTTCCCTTTGCATTTCCCCACGGGGTTCCCGGCCCTCCAGTCGGGTTCCTGGGGCCAGGACTTTCCTGCAGACACTTGGTGGCACTGGCCCATGGCTCCGGCCATCCGAGGAGCTGAGTTTTGCTCTTGAGCGTTCCCCCGGTCTTTCATTTAATCTCGCTGTGGTGTTCACTATGACAAGATCATTAGAAACCGAGTTAATGTTGCAGAGCTCTTCCTCCCAAGCAGTGTGTAACCACGCAGACGATGCCTGCAAGACAAGAGACTTAATTGTGTTCTGTCGGTATCCAGGGGGATGTCAGCCAGCCGAATTTAAAGCCAGGCTGGATGGGGGTGGGAAATGCACCTCCATTACTCACCCAGGCTGAATGAGGTTTCGGTTTTATTATCTCCTGAAATAGCCAGTGCCTGGGAGGTGCTGATTGAAGCCATTTGAAAACATGACAACATCCTCGGGACAATAGGTGTCTAATCTAATGAAGCCAGAATGCATTAGCTAAGAGCTGCGTAAAGCGAAGAAAATGCAATTAAAGCATTCCTGAGGACAGATGTCGACCTACGTAGGGGACACTGATATGAAGACGTCGGCAGAAGTCTAATGAAAATAAATGATCTGTTTGAAGCGTTCCTCAAATCAATAACGGAGTCCGAGGCACCGCTGCTCCGCCTCGGCTCCCGGCGCTGTCACCCTGGTCCCTGCTCGCTGCCCCCGGTGACGTCTGTCCTGGGCGGAGGGCAGCCTGGGGACGGCGGCGAGGATGGGCTGCGGGCTGTCCCTGCCACCCTGTTCCCCTGCTCTGCCCTCTCCTCTCACCTGAGTTTTGCTGTTAGGAAAGCCTGTATTTTCCCCACCTGTGCAGGGGAGCTGTGCCCGGCAGGGCTGAGGTCCCGCATCGAGCCCTTAGAAATGCGACAAGCAGGGCGGAGGTGGCAGTGGACACGACATGAACGGTTCTCTCCCTTCAGAACCGTGTAGTTTTTGTCTCTAAATAACCTCCATCCCGTTAAAATATCCCAGACTGCTGAACTGAAGTCTGCTCTTGCCCTTCTGAAAGACTAAATCAAAGAGGAGCCACAGCCATCCTCCAGCGCAGTTACCTGAAGGTGCATGGAGCCAAGTTTCAGGTTCCAGCAGCAACATCTTGCTGTGCCTTGTCTTTTAGGATCTCAGCCTTCCTCTGACCGATTTCCTCTTAGTCCCAGCTCCTCGCTGACAAGGGAACCCTGACAACATTTTGACTCCAGCCCATCCATCTCGCTCGCTCTTTTCGTCTCCGCAGTAGTGTAAAAACCCACGGGCAGCTGCTGCAGCCTTCCCCATGGCCTCGTCCCTGCTGGCTGCTGGGGAAGGTCTGGCCGACGGGACCTCCTCTGCTGGGACCTTGCTACAGGAGGGCTGGGGTTACTGCCTCTGCTTCTGGGGGACGAGGCTGTAACCTGGGACAAGTCGTGTTCCCGCTGCATCGTCACTAACCGAAATGGCTCAGTAAGTCACAACTCTCAACTGAAGTTAAATAAAATGTAAAAATCCCTTTTCAAGCTCCCCAGGCTGCTGAGCGTGAGCTGGCCACACGCCTGCAGGTCAGGGAAGCCTCAGAGGGTGACTTGTGGGGTTGTTCACATCGATGGTCCTGCCCCACATTCCTTCACTTTCTATCTTTCCCCCTCTTTACCCCATCACCCGGGTGCTGCTTTGGGCACTAAATGGGCAAAGAGCAGGAGCAGAGACCGCCAGGTTTTGCTGCACTTCCACAAAGAGGATTCCAGGGTTTCTGCAGGAGCAGATTAGGGCCGGGCCATCTGCTCCCACCTCCTAATCCCGCCATCCGGCACCCTGCCCGCTGCCTGCTGCAGCCCCCCTGCTGCTGGGGCTTTGGGTTTTGGGGGCTTCGGGGCCACGGAGCCCCCTGTGCAGGGGGCGATGCTTGCAGGGGGTACCTGCAGGAGATGCCGCTGTTACCTCCCCGCTTGTTTGGGCAAATGGGAAGGGAGGAAATGTTCCTTCCCTTTATTATTCAACAAAGATTGTGCTCTCTCTCAAGCTCTGCTATATTGGAGCTACGTCAAGGATGTGGGTTTTTCTGTTGTACAGCTAACACACGTTTAGACAGAGACACCTTCCTCTCTCTGTACTCCTACCCACATTATAAATAGTAATTAAAACCACCCACTTCTGCAAATTGCTGGCAAAAGTAACTCATATCAAATCACGATTCTCTGGCAGGAGTTTAAATTGACAGCGACAAGTTTATTTCTAGAGGAAAGTTTTATTTTTGGCAGTTTGATTCATTGTGCCACGTCACACTCGGATGTGGCGCGATGTGCTACCTGACACGTCGCATTTCCCTGCAAGACAAAGCAGAGATTTATACTTTGCTTTGTGTTGCGAGACTATGCGTCAGCTTCTGAGAGCCACCCTGCTCTTCTTGGGCAAGACAATGCTCTGCTGACAATAATTTTAACAGATGCAGGGAAACTCAGCCTTTTGTAGGCAAATGTTACAGTCAGAAGCTTCCTTATAAAATAATTCAAGCGGGAACCGGGACCTGCCCCAGCTGCAGGCGTTGTGCACCCCACTCTGCGCTTAACGAGGATTAGGAAATCAAAGATGCTGCAGAGCTGATGCAAATGTCCTCCTGCCCAGCTCAGCACAGCCAGCTGCCCCAGTAACCCCACCGCCGCCTGTGCTGCGGCTGGAAAGGACACGGGGACGTCTGTGGGGTGACCACGGAGCCTCTCCTGCACGCCTGGTGCCAGTTCAGCTGCCATCTGGGGAGGAGAGCTGCAAGACGTGTGACCCTGAAGAGAACAAGCACAGAGTAATTGCTTCAGAAATCCTGGTTAGGAGATGATGGAGAGGGAATAACCCCGTCGCTGTGTCTCACACCAACTGCTGTAATAATTCTGCTTCTCCTGCAAAGCTGCATTACATCGTCACTTAATTTAACTTTGCCCAGAAGCAGCCACAGTGAAAGCAGCCTGGGTCCCCGAGCTTGTTCCTCCCCAGAGATGTAAAACATCTCCCATTTACATACCTCTTACCCCGGGAGCTTGTATTTACAGTCACAAACCGCTATTTATCCGGCACGCCAATTGCCGTCACCCCAGAGCACCTAAATCTCACAAAAAGCATTTTTATTGCCCTATTAATCTCTCCCTCTCCCGTTGTTTAATAGAATTCACTTAAAAATATTTAACAGCCTAAGCCCCCCACGGCTGAGTGCCATTCCTCTGGCTGCCTTGAGGTACTGCTCCGTCTGTTGCCTGTGTGCTGGGGACACCAGGAGCGGGGTGGTTTTAGGGGAAATTCCCCATGCACCAGATGCGCCTCCCTAATTTCAACACAGCCCATCACAGCCTCCCTTCCCAGGCATCCTGTGGGTGCCACAACGATGTCTTTCTAGCATGGAAGGCAGAGGATGGACACCGGTCCGACGGGAGGCAGGACTTTCACATGAACATTCCTGGCTCTGCCCTGACTCCTGGCTTTACGTTTTTGCTTTCAAAAGCAGAAGACGTGTCCCAGGTCAGCGGTGTCCCTGCTGCCTCTGACCCCCGTGCAGCGGTGACGAGGACAGCTCACCGGCCACAGCCACAAGGAGGGTGCAGGGGACGCACAAACACATGAGCACCTTGCCCTGTGTCGCTGCCTTGGGCTGCTTTCGTGGTGCCCTCCCTCTGGTGCTGATTTGGCCAGCGAGAACCCATCCTGACCTTTGCTTCTGGCATCAGCAAATGCAAAAACCCCACTGCTGCCCTGCTGCTGCCCCTTGTGCCTGAGCGCCCTGCTCAGCACCCAGCTAAGAGGTGCTGTATTCCCCCTGGGAGCACAGGCTTCACGGCAGAGAAAAGACTCGCAAGAAAAACCTGAATTGCCCAAGAAAAACCTGAATTGCTCGGTTTGAAATTCTTACCCAAACGCACACGGTTTCTCCCAAAGAAGCTCTTTGTAACAGATGATCTAGGGCTCTAGCGGGGATAAGCTGCTGCTGCTTTATTTCGGTTCCATTATGGAATTTAAATACTGGGCAAGTTAATGGAGATGTTTATGGCTGCACATAAAGCAGAGAGCTGTGCTCCCGTCCCGCTGTGCCGCGAGCTGGAGCCGCTCGCTCCCTGCTGCCGCTGCCAGGGCTCGGGGGGAGGCGGTGCCACCCGCAGCACCCCAGGGTCCCGGTGGGGGCCGGATCCTGCCCCTCGGCTTGCAGAGCCCGTGTCCGGCTGCCCTGCAGGGAGCTGGGCTTTGTTCCCGGTGCAGCCCCACGCTGTTCGTCTGTGCCCAGCGCTGGCAGGGAAATATTTTAATTGCCTGTTTGTAAAGAGCGACTTAACGAAGAGCCGTGTTCGGGTGACGTTCCCCCAGCCCGGTGTGGATGCTTTGCTAATGACTGCCTTCGCTCAGCTGGTGCCAACTGCCAGCACTTCGTGGAGTTTCTCTCCTCTAATGAAGGTCTGATGAGGTGCAATACAGATGTGTGCACGCAACTGCTGGACCCCCTCCTGTCTCACCGCCTCTTGCAGCTCCGGGTGCACCGCTGGGGACAGGACCCCCCCCGGGGCTGTCAGAGGAAGGTGCCAGTGCTGGTGCCCTGTGTATGGCCGTGGGGTGCCAGCTGGTCCCTCAGCAGAGGACATCTGCTTCTTCTGAGAGTGCCAAAGCTGCCTGCTTGCTCCGGCATCCCACTGGCATCCTTCCACAGTGCCTGAAGAGCCAGCAGCACTGTGACACCAGCACGGGGAGAAAGCTGCAGCGGTGCTCCCAGGCACTGCAGGGGGTGCCAGGACCACCCTGAGCCCAGGCAGAGCACATGGGGACACCCAGCCCTGGAGACACCCCACTGTGGTGGCTCTTCATCGCCACAGGAACACCCAAACCCCTCTCTGTACCTTTTCTTTCTCCCTTTGCCACCAGAGGACCGTTCCCAGCCTGAAGCAAGCAGCTGGAGGAGGACACACGTCCCCAGCCAGCCGTGCCAGCCCTGCCGCAGGTGCATTTTGCTTCCAAACACCACACAAAGCTGAAAAGGCCACACCGGGGGCACAGCTC
Organism: Anser brachyrhynchus; assembly: GCF_964034855.1. Taxonomy (NCBI): domain Eukaryota; kingdom Metazoa; phylum Chordata; class Aves; order Anseriformes; family Anatidae; genus Anser; species Anser brachyrhynchus. The sequence continues at coordinate 3,214,460 of NC_137717.1, forward strand.
CCGTCAGCCCGCGGATTCCTGCTGTCAGGGCTCGGTTTGTGGCAGGCTGCTGGAATGCGACAAAAACCAAGGCAGGAGAAGGGCCAGCCCCGATCCCCGAGATGTGGCCGTGCAGCAGCAGAGCCTGGGCAGAGCAGGCAGCTCCGGGACTGATCCGCACCCCCCTGACTCCGTTTCTCTGCTTTTGTTCACGCCTGTCAGACGTGGGCAGCAGCCCAGGACAGCAGCCCCTGTGCCAAGCGATAAGGGCTTTGCTTTGTCTGATTCCGAAGGTGCTTGTCAACCTCAGCAAGATAAAAAGGCCAAACACATTTATAATTGTGTAATTAAATGGCTCCGGTGCCTTCCAGGCATCTCGTGCAGCTGGGCAGATGGCTTTAATGCCAGCAGCCTGGAAGAAGTGCAGAGGCAGCTGAGGTCACCGTGGGGGTGGTGGCACCCAGACCGGGACGTGTGGCCGAGCCTGGGGGTACCTCGTGGGTCCCCCCACTCTGCTCCTGCTGGATGTGCCCCCGACAGGCACCGCTCTGCCCATCAGGGGTGGCCACATCCCTGTCTCATCCCCAGCACGGGGAGGAGAAGGCACAAGTCCCTGCAGGCTGTTCTCTGCACTGAAATGATGTTCCTGCATCCCCTGGTTTCGTTCAGAGTGTTTTGAGCAGGTGTTGCTGGGAAAAAGCGAAGAGAAAAGCCAGAGCTGGATAGGTGAACCCATCCCGAAAAAGCTCTGTCTCTTAAACTTCTCTATCGTGACTCTGCTGACCACCAGGTTAATCCATTAACTTCAATGCTAGAGAGCCCTGTGAGGCCTCTAGATTCCAGGAAGAGTCTTTATTTTGCCTCTGGGGTACAAGAGAAGGCTTGTAGGGCATCCCGGTGTGCCCTGGGAGGCCTCTAGGGCATCCTAGAGGACACTGTGGGTCACTGGGAGGCTTACTGGGGGAGCTAGGGGGCACTGGGTGGCCCTGGTGGTCCTGTGGAGGATCTAGAGTGCAGAAGACAACAGGAGGCCTGCAGTGTGCATGAGAGTTCACTAGAGAGCACTGCGAGGCCTCCAGAGATTCCTGGAAGAGTCCTTATTTTGCCTCTAGGGTACAAGAGGAGGCTCATAGGGCACCCTAGAGTGCCCTTGGAGGCCTCTTGGGCATCCTAGAGGAAACTGGAGGTCACTGGGAGGCTTTCCGGGGGAGCTAGAGAGTGCAAGAGGTGGAAACAGGCAGACACAGGGAGCTTTTGCTTTGCCACACGCACTGGCTGCTAAATGGAAGCCCAAGAGCTGCTCCCAGGAGATGCCAAAAGCTGCCATGCAGCCTCTGTTCCTGCTGCTGGGCCTGCTGCTGCCATCCCCAGGGCTCCCTCCACCGCTGGGGGCCGTTTGCAGGCCCCAGGACGTGGCCCCCACCCTCACACAGCACCCTTGGGTGCACTTGTCCCTGGGGAGGGCAGAGGCACAGGGATGGTGGGACACTAACCAAAGGAGGGCCGATGCACCCGTTCACACCACACTTGAGGTGACAGATCACTGATTATGATGATAGATAGCACCGGGTCTTCCCGATAATTAGCGGGTGTTCATATTTAAATGTAACTCTCCCTCCGGAGCCAGGCTCCTTTTAATGTCCCCTGGGAATCGCTCTCCCCCTTCCCATGTTCACCCTAAAGCAGGGAGGATGGAGGACGAGAGGCAGAGCTGGGCTGGTCCTTGCCTCTGCCACGGCACCTGTGGCTCGTCCCAGGGCAAGGCAGCACACACAGAGCCCCAACATGATCCACAGCTGTGCCAGCACCGTGTATGCCCTTGCCACACCGGCACCTGCCCCTTTCTCAGGCTCCTTTGCTCCCAGTCTGGCCACAGCTGGTACCCGGAGACACCTCGGATGTGCACGGAGGGGAGCAGAAGGCAACGGCGTGCCCAAAGGGAGACGGGACAAAATGCAAACATCAAGGTGACAGACGCTGCTGTCCTCGGAGAGCGGTGACATGATTTTCCAGATGTTTTCCAGAGCTAGTTTTCTCCCTCAAAGCCATTGCTTGTGTCAGAAGCTGATACATCCATTGCTGGCTGTACAACACGCGCAGTTGCAGCCCAGGCTGTAATTTCCCCCTCAAACCTCCGTATCAGAGGACTAAAATTAGATCATGAGAGGTTTGCTCAGGTCTGTTGTGCAGAAAATATTCACAGTCCAGTCAGCTCCAACAGCAGAGAATGGGGGGGGGGAAGAAGGGAGCAGGAGCTTCAATGTCAGCCCGTGCAATCCATCACTGCAACAGGGCAGTCGCAGAGCAGTGAGCAATAAGTTATGAAGATAAAGCTTCCAGCTCGGAGCAGGGACACGCTGACACCGCGCGGCGCAACCGCTTGACCCAGGAAGCCGGAAAATCGGCCTCCATTTTAGAAAGGCAGCGAGCTCCTCGAGCGTGGGCCTGCCCTGGGAGGGCTGGGGAACGCCGTTTCCTTGGTGGCAGAGAGGGGAAGGGGCTTTAGCCATGCTCCTGCCAGCCCCAGGGGGGTTGATGGAGACCTTCACCACCCCCAGCATCCCTCCCTGTCCCCTCCTGTGCCCCCCAACCCATGCTGGAAGCATCCAGCCCCCACCCCAGCAGCACAGGGATGCCCAAGCCCCTGTCCCTACCAGGAAGATCACAAAAACAGGGGTGAAAACATCACCCATGGGGCACAGGAGGCAGCAGCGCAGGTAAGGCTGGGCAAAAAAATACCTCTGCTTGGCTGGGGCTTGCGATCCGCTATTCATAACCCTGCTTCAGAGCTCTAATTATTTTTTTATAGTGCCAATATAGCCCTGGCCAGGCTCCTAGTGAAGACTGGCTGAATTAATTGATCAACAGAAGGCAAATAGACTTCACCCGTTTTAAGCACCCATTCAGTTCCTTTTTCGTAGCAGCTGTCACTGTTGTCAGCACACTGAAACGAGGCTTTGTACATGCTCTTTGGCATTAAGCAGCCCAAGAAAAAGAGAAGAAACGGGAACCGCTGAAAGAGTCGCGCTGCATTATTTCTAAATATTATTGTTTGTGCAGCGCTTGCATTTAACATGCTGGCCGTACCCTGCTTTCGTTTACTCAGTTAAACAATTAATTGCACGCCTTGAGCACGGGAGCTCGGCAGTGTTTTCCCTTTGCTCAGCAGCATCCTGCACTCAGGGTGACGATCGCGCCAGCAGCTCCGCTCTGATCACGTCCAAGGTTGGGGGCTCCCAGGGGAACAGGGGGCTTCTGCCTGCCTGACCACAGCTGGCCCCACCGGTCAAGGGCTTGGCCTCTCCCTCTTCAAAACACACGAGCTGTACCAGTTAAACAATGTTTTTTTTTTTTTCACTACGGAAACATCAGTAGCAAGAAACAACCGCTGCACTGTTCCTGCACACTCTGCAAAAAGGAGCAAAGGCTCTTGTTTTAGCTCACATGCTATTTAATAAAACAAGGCGTCATTTCACACCTTGCTGCCACTTCAACTGTTCATTACTTGATACCTGCTATCCTCGCTGAAGCGGTGCTTTTCATCACAATGCCAGAAATAACCCACACGTGCAAGCCAGGGCAGAATTAGTGGTTGTTTTTACTTAGTTATATTTAGGTATCTCATTATTGCAATCTTCAAACATAGTTCAATAAATACAAAATTAACAAAAATGTCAATAGATCTTTATTACCATCTATTATTATTATTATTGTTCTTCCAAATCAATGGTGATTCCCTGGAGATGTCTGACTATAGCTCAATCATGAAATGTACACAGTGTCCCTTACAATCTTATATTACATTTGTTCCAAGCTTATAAAAATATATATTGACTTCTCAAGTATGTATTTACAGTATATAACATGTGGTTAATGAATATCAAAAAGCAGCTAGAGATGAACCAATGTGACCCCAGTTTTGGTTTTATGCTGGGGGGGGGAAGGTTACATGCACCAGCTCTCGAGGAGCCGCGTGCCCTGCCTGTGATGCTGCCTGGGGCTGTGTCCAGCACTGTCCTAATTCTGGCTCCAGAAAATTGTTCCTGACCAGGGGCACGGCTGGGACCTGTCCTGCCGCCCTCAAGGAAAACAAGACCCAGCCCAGAAGGGGAGGATTCCCAAAGAGGAATTCCTCCAGCACAGGCAGAGCCAGACCCCCAGGAGAGGCTGTACTGCGCCGTTTCTCGCTGGCCAAGAGGAACATCTAGTGGAGACATCCTCGTTAGGAATACAAAGAAAAGCCCAGAAACAGGCGGCTGCCTGCTGCTGGAGAGGGCCGCAGCCGGAGAACAAAATGCATTGGGTCAAATGCACCACGGTCTGAGGAAAGCAAAGCCCCAAAGAGCAAAGCCCAGAAGAGCAAAGCCCTTGAGCGTGCCTGCATGGGGCTGATGCTCCTCGTGATGCCCTGGGGGCTAGCCCCAGGTCCAGGACACGAGCTCCAGCAACCTCTTCCAAAAGCACAGCAGGAACCCAAACATGCGACCCCAACCCATTTATCAGCTTCAGTAGGAACCCTGCCCTGTGTCAGAGACAGCCTGGAATAAGAGGCTGAAATCGTTCTGAGGCATTTCCCTTGGTCGAGCAGCTGCAAAACAGCATTGCTAATTAATTTAATTATCAGGCATTGAATACTTCCCCAAAGAGGAGGTGCTGAGAGGGCACAAGTTAATTTTAAAATCGCAGTAACAATTTATAACTTAATCTGCTGATCTGATTAGTTCCAGGGCTGATGAGGAGCTCAGTTAGAGGTGTTTGTTGTTGCCACGAGCTAGGCTAGGAAGCACGCTTTGGTTACGTGCTCTCCTCTCCCTTCCAGCAGAGACCAGGAGAGCCAACACGCCGTGCTTCTGCCACCTTACAGCACGGTCCCAGCCACAGAATGCTGCTGTCTGGAAGAAAAAGAGCTCGCTGAAACACCGAGCCCAAGTCCCTCACTGTAGTAAATCAGGAAAGTAATTAAACACGGAATTTCTTTTGGGACCAGCTAGAGAGACTCAGATGAAGAAATGTCACTTCCAGTTCTGATTGTGCTGGAGAATGCAGTACAGGAGCCCAATTCAGCAGGGGGAACTCTTAAATGATTGAGAAATGGTCTCATTTTTAATTGGAGCACTCTAGCACAGAGAGAGCACTGTACAAGTGCCCAGCCACGTGGATTAAGAGGCCCCAGGGCTTTGCTGCAGGGCTCAGCTGCTGGGAAAGGACAAGGACAAGGACTTCTTCCTCACCCTAATGTCCCACATTGCCTCTGCAGGGAATGCAGAAAATGCATCCAAGCTTGCCAGGTCTGCCACTTTTGTCAACGTTGCCTTTGGTTGCAAGGCTCTTAAATGACAAATAAAACCCAGGAGCATTCCCAAGGAATAACATTTAATCTGCTGGAAAGGGAACGCCACACTCTCTTCGAACTTTTGCTGAGAATTCATTATTCTCGGGCACCTCTGCAGAGCTGTGCACGCTCTCACTCCGCCTGATCTCCCTCGCTAGGCACACGAGAAACCTGCACGGCCTCAACCACCGCCCAAACACAACGAACACCTTGCCCAAGAGCATCCTGCTACCAGCAGCTGCCTTCCAGCTGGTTCACGGAGCTGTCCTCAAAATCACCTCAGCCTCCCTCAACAGGTTACAGGGTTTATTTACAGTGATTGGGACACTTCCCCTGAGGTCTCTGTAGCTGTTGACTACTGTCACCATTTCCAGAGTTTCCTTTTTGCTGCCTTCACTTCCCTACCCTTGGGCTCGAGATGCTCAGAGTGCCCTCAGCACCTTCCTGCATGTCACAGAGGGGTCTTCTGCACCAGGCAGCCTGTGTGCTCATAGCCAGCTCCATTTTCCAGACCAAGGGCATGGTGTCACCTTGTCACCAAGTCCTGGCTTTGCCCAGAGCTCCGGAGAGCAAGCACAGCAGCCTGGACACAGCCTGGCCTGCAGAAGGCTCCGGGGAGCTCCCACGAAAGGGACAAGAGCAGGAGATGTGGGAGAGGATCAGGAATCACGTTGGTTCAGCTCGCTGCCTCGAGAACTAGAATATACTTTCTCTATAGATAAAATGTAAACATAACGAGCATACAAATTGCACTTGATCCTTGGGATCTGGCATTTCTACCAAATGAAGGTTTCAGTTCACAATTATTACTCTTCTGGGTGTGAAACATCAGGATGCTGAGCAACTACCCGGACCGGACAAAGGTGAAACTTAAAGGTGAGTTATTTCCATAAAAAACTGACCGAGTGACACTGGGGAATGCTGCTTAAACTTCAGAAGGAGAGCACCGAGAGCTGGTGGCAGCTCACTGACATTACCTGGAAATGGCAACACAAGGCAGAAAAACGAGAAGTAAACATTAGCTGGCACCTTCTTGATACCACGTGTTGGTGAAGTTCAGCTCTGATCTCCAATGCAATCATGTTGAATAGTTGAAAAAAGCGAAATCTTGTAGTCTTGAGCACTCCTGACCTTCAGCCAGTGGCAGCAGCCAAGCCAGAAGACTCCGAGGGCACAGCATTCCCCTGGGACACGTGTGCTGGTTCGAAGAAAACCACCAGGACTGAGGCTTTACTGAACAAAAGCTGGATCCCTGGAACGATGCGACCATGTGTCTGGGTGGGGTGGGTGCGACGCTCGCCCTGCAAGCAGGCTGCATTAGCATCCTTCAGCTAATTGCCATTTAGATTGCATCCCCTCGGTGCAGACTACCTGCAGAGCATCCGAACCCAATGCAAACACACTTCCAACCACATCGTGAACATCCTCTACAGCATTCTTTCCCTTTGTAAATCTTTGCCTTTCATCATTAATAATTCACTTGCAATACTTAGAGATGATAATAAAAGGCCTACAAAGCTCCGAACAAGGCTGCAAAGACCCATTTAATTAACCAACTTCAAGGAAACTTGTAGCGTTAAGCAGATGCAATTAAAGTCTTCCGTCACGGATCAGGCCTGTAGCAGTGGGAACCGCCAGTGCGTGAGGCACACAGTGCTGAGCCTCTGGCTGCTACGAAATAAAGTGCTGATGTGCCGACCTGCCCGGAGGGATGCTCATCCCCAGGCTCCAGCTTCACCCAGGTGGCTCAGCTCACGGCTGCACAGCGATGCTCTGCCCACTTCGCCCCCCCATCACTGGCCGCATCCACCCGAAGCCCCCCCTTTCTCAGCGTTCACCTTGCTGTGGTTATTTCTCCGCTGCTGCCCTGAGCCACAGCGTCTGTGCCCGGCTGTTCGGTACAGCATTAGGACTGCAAAGTGAGCACCATCGCTGCCAAACCTTACAGGGGTCTGGGTTAGCGCCGAGGGTGAGCAGACCCCTCTTTTCCAGGCTCCTACCTGCATCCTCCTGCCCAGCAAGCAGCAGCTCGCCACCACGGACACAACTTGCACACCTTCCCCACCGCCCTACTGCCTCGCATCCCTCCTTGTGCCGCAGCCCAGAGCAGTCGGAGCCACCGCGCTTCCCCACCAAGCCAGCGAAGGATGCAGGATGCTCTGCCCAAGAGACTTTGCAAGGCAGAAAGCTTGAAGGCTGAGAGCATCAGCAGGGCAGCCCAAGGGCGCCAGTGCTCACCCTCCCTTGGCTGCGGCCTCCATTTCCTCCGCTGCAACTGCCTTGCCAGGACAAGAAACGTTCAGCACCGTTTGCTCTGCGCTTCGGTGGAGAACATTTGTTTTTGTTCACCAACAGTGGTGTCAAGACTCAGCGAGGTGACTCTTGGAGCGGAAGGGATGTGGCTGGGAAAGAAAGCTTCCTTTCAGCATGCCAGATGGGCAAAGTCACCTTCCCAAAGCAGGGCGCTGGGTGTGAGCTCTGCTCCAGTCTCTAAAAATAAAAGCAATAAAAGCTCCTGGTGGGGTCGGTAGAAGATGTCAGCCTGTATAAAAATACCCATGGATTTCAGCAGTAGGATGCTAGATAGGAAAACGCTGTCAGCTCTGGATTAAGACAGTGCACAAATGTCCATCCACCCTGTTGACCTAATTACCATGTGAAATGGCGTCGTTACATTTGACTCGTCTTACAGAGCAGCGATCGGGAGAACCACAGCCGCCCAGGCACACCGTGCCTGGTGTCCCAGGGATGCTCGGCTTCCCTGGCACAGGGGATGGGACGCCCTGCCCTCTTGCCACATGGAATGACTCGCTGGGCAGCAGCCCAGTGACTCCTACATCCCACCTGAAACTGTGAGGTTTCAGAGATTTGGTCCGGTTTGGGGCCAGCACGTGGCCGGCGCCTCCTCCCACTCCGGTGCTCCGTGCTCCGTCACACCTGCACGCCCCGGCCGTGCATCTGGATCACCTGGGCCCGCAGGGTCTGGATGCCGCTCAGGATTGTCTTCTGGTGCTCCGCCAGCGTGATCCCCAGGCTCAGGACATCTCTGCAAAACATACCCTGCATCGGCCACAAGGAACAAGCCCTAACTGCGGCGTCCTGTGCTGACTGCTCTCCAGGACAGAGCAGTGAGGATTTCACACCATCGGGCTCCTGCGGACATGCAGGAGTAAGAAATCCCCAAGCTGCTGTCCCAGCTGAACAGCACGGACCTTGGCAGGGAGCTTGGGGTGACACAAGCCCACAGTACACAAGAGCTCCCACCCCGGCTGCTGGAGCTGGAGGCCCCGTGCTGCCTGCAGAGCCGGCTGTTGGCAAATCGCTCCTCGATTTGACCCTGCTCTCCGTCTGGGACAGGTAACACTCTGTGCCTGCCAGAAATTACAAGTTAAAATCCAAAGCACAGCTTTCAATCGGCTCCAAAACCCAGCAGCTGAGCTGCACAGCACATGCAGCCCGACCCACACCATCGCTGGGACGTGTTCTCTTGCTCTTGCAGACGTATTCTGGAAGATTTGCCCTTCCATTCAGCACCAAGTGGCTGTTATTTAAAAGCGCAACTCGCTCCCCCCGCACCCAACGACGCCAGGCTGCGGCCAGCCCCTTTCACTTACTGCGCCGTCATCCTGGCCACGGACTCCAGGTAGCAGTAGCCCGCGGCGGTGAAGTTATCCCGGTACCTGCCCATTTCTATCGCTTCCAGCCACTCTCCCACCGAGCTGAAGGCCGGGAAGGCTGCGAAGGAGCGCTCAGCCAGGGGCACGGCGGCACCGCGGGACCTGAGGACAGACGGGGGGTGAAGGGGAGCGGGGACGGTGCGCGGTGGCGGGGACCCGCAGGGGAAGGGACAAGCGGGCACCTGGTGCACGGCGGGGGCTGCGGGCTCTGCACCATCTTGCTGAGGACGTCGTGGATGTGCGAGAACTTGGGGCGCTGGCTGCGGTCCTTCTGCCAGCAGTCGAGCATGAGCTGGTGCAGGGGAGGCTGGCAGTTTGCCGGGGCCGGCAGGCGAAAGCCGTCCTCCACCGCCTTCATCACCTGCAGAGCGGGGCGGAGAGGTGAGGGGCCAGCTCTGAGATGCCAAAATACAGACTGCACCCAAATCCAGCACCTGGGAGACCTTCCCTCCCCACCGCCCGCCACCAGCCACAGCAACGTCGCCGTCGGGCACGCAGCGGGGGACTCACATCCTGGTGGGACATGTCCCAGTAGGGTCTCTCGCCGTAGGACATGACTTCCCACATGACGATGCCAAAGCTCCACACGTCGCTGGCCGGGCTAAAGTGGTGATACTGGATGGCTTCGGGGGCTGACCACAGCACCAGGCTCTTCTCACGCTGGCCGGGCAGAAAATGGGGGTAAAACAGCGTTGTCACGTAGGACAGAAGGAGGGAGAGGCCGACACACGTGGTGGCCCTCTGGTGCACCCTCTCCCTGTTTCACAGCCTGTGTAGCATGCACAGGTTTCATACTAAGAGAAAACTTGTGCCTCAATTTGTTTTAAAATGGGCATGCAACAGTATGCTACATGGGAATGTGAGTCCTGAAATATTAATGGAAGAGAGAATGGCTCTGGGAAGAGCTGATGGCATTTTACACATTAATATTTAACAAAACCCGTCTCAGAGCTGCACAAACACACAGTCCCTGCACCCCAGCTTGCTCTCCTGTAATTAGCCATCCTGTCCTCCACCTCTGCAGATCCCTCTAGATGCACTGGGCAAAGCAGGTGACAGACACTGCAGCTAATTGCAATTAACAGGAGGGAGACCTCAAACGCAAAGCCACAGCTCGGGTCCCTGCACCCAGCAGGCTGCTCCGTGCCCACGCTGGCACCGAGGGAAGGTTTCTCCCATCCCTGCGGGCACGGCAGCCAAGCTCTGAGCCGCAGCGCTGCGGGATGCTCAGCACTTGGTCGTGCTTCGCCAGGGAGTCTACAAGATAGGGATGCTTTCCCCGAGGTGTCTCCCTGGAGCTCACGATAAAGGCTAAAAAAATCATATCGCAAGACTCTTTCTGTCATCAGCCTGCTCAGAGCTGACAGAAAACCACAGCTCCCGACAGATTGTGGGGCAAACCCCACAAACAGGCTCCTCTCCCTGGGATGGCCGTGCCTGGTGCTGGGACACAGCACCGGGTACCTGTGGCCGTGCCCACCAGCTGCTGCCTCCCTGGAGCAACGCTCCCTGCAAACAAGAAGGGCTCGTCTGACTGCGGAATCGGTGCTTTTTAAAATATTAATGCCTGGTTAATGCGACGCGCTAACAGATTCAGCTGATACGGGGCGAGCTGATGAGGCGTGAGCGTGAAGCGAGCAGGACTTCGGTCCTTAATTGAAAACGATGAACTTCATTATGAGTGATAAAATAGACATAACGAAGGCTGAGGCTGCCCTCAGCCACCGCCTAGGGTTTGCCCCCACACGCACAGAGCACTGCTGTGGGGCAGGTCCCCAGCTAAACGCATTAATTTCCAGTTGGGAAAGAAACTGTTACGATGCAGATCCTTCCTCAACGCTCAGAGCAGGCTGCGAGCCTCCCCAGCGCTGCCAGGAGCCAGTCCAAGGGATGCTGGCCACGGCCAGGCACGGACACCAGGGGACATCTCCGCAGGTGTGCCGTCAGCATTTTGCTTTTGGGAAGCACTGAAAACTAAATTTGGAAAAGCCTCTTACCATGGTGGTGAAGATGGTCTCCATCTTATCTTCTTGCGGCTGCCTGAAACCCGTTATTTTGCACGCCAGGCTGCTGTTCACAAGGACCTTGTGGGCAGCCAGGCTTTTATGTATGTAACCCATCTCTGCCAGGTACTTCATGCCAGAGGCAATCCCCTGCAACATGCTGATGAGCTGGGTGGATGTGAACTGTCCCTCATGTTTCTGCAAAAAAAAAAGAGGAGGAAAAGCCAGAGCTGAGCGATGCCTGTTGAAGCCCGGCGGGTGACAGAGCCCGGCAGTTCCCACCAGCTCCACAGCACTCACCCTGAGGAAAGAGTCCAGCACTCCGTTCCCCATGTACTCCATCACTATCATCATGGTGTTCCCTGCACGGACAGACAAGGAGCACCGCGTGAGTCCTGCCTCCTGCCGCAGGCAGCTCCGTGCCAGTGGTAACGGAAACGCGGAGCGAACCTCCCTGCCCTCAAACCTCCCCTCCAAATATAAACGTTGTATGTTTGCCAGATTTTCCTTGCGGGATTTTTGATGTATCCAACCTGCATCATAAACTCCACCAACGAGGCAACAACCAGAGGAGATTAACCTGATTATTATTATGATGGGTGAGAGGGGAATGGCAACTCCTGCTGCTGAGCCCCACCGATGCTTTGGCACCGCTGAACCTGCAGCTGCTGCTGGAAGCATTGCTACAGCTCGCCCAAGAGGAGCTCGCAGTGGAAGATGCTGCACATTAAAGACACGATTCTCTCTTCCAGAATTATTGGGAGCATGAGCACGGGACCCTGAGAGCTGCGCCAGGCTCGCTGTGCTGCCAGCAAGGCCCGTGGAGGAGCAGGGGTCTGGCACAGCACCACCACATGGGCTGAGCACGGTGCGAGCGGAGGTTTGGTGGAAGGATGAGTGCCTCCCCTGCTGCAAAGCTTGAGGCTGCCTGCGCACGAGACGTTGCAGTTAAAGAGCAGGCACTGCCGGCATTAATTAAGCATGATAAAGTGAAGATCCGGCTAACAGGAACGGAAACACGGTCGCCAATAGGAAATTCTCATTAGCTGAAGAATTCATTCTCATTTCTACGGCTGCTCTGGAAAGCTTGGTACAAAGATCGTGACACAGACACAGGCTCAGAGATAGCCTGCAGCTCATACACAGACTCATCAAAGAGCAGGACAAGATGCTTTTAGGGACTCTGCGCCTCTTGATAAGCTGAGATTAGAAAAAATACGTTATTAATTTACCAAACTACACAAAAGTGACCAGCTCAGCCCCAGACTCGGGACAGAAATACTTCCTTACCTAATAAAAGGGCTGGTTCGAGGCACGTGCTCGCATGCCTTTGGATTTCCACGAACATCCATTTACCAGCAGCACCGAGCGCAGCTCAGCGAGCACTCCCACGAGGGCTGGGAGCAGGCAGCCTCATCCGTTTTACTGACAAAACCTCACTGCAATTTGCTTTTATTAAGAGTGTGCTGTTTTGCTGCTAAACCAGTCCCGCTCCCCGGCTTTATTAATCGAGCTGTAAGCATTTTATTAATCATCGGAATGCTAAAATGGCTAATAGGTGAGGAAACACCTGATATCCAGAGAGCAACAGTTCGGCACCTGCAGCAGCAGGTCATCGCTCTCCGCAGCAGCAGGTTCAGCACATTGCCTGAAATCCACGGTGGATCCCTAAACAAGTCAGCATCCTTGCAGCCTTCTCCCAGGAAAATCAAACCGAAATCTCCTCGAGCACCACGCAGCAGCGCTCTGCCCGCTGCACACCCCACCGTACACCCACCAGCCGCTGCTGCAGGTCAGCCAAACGCCTCCTTACAGCTTCAAGAGGTTACAACACTCATTTCTGTGCTTTGCCAGCAGCACTGGGTATTTTTTGAGCATGAAGCATACAACTGCACCGTTTCCATGCTGATGGAGTACCGGAGCCCGCTGACAGCAGCATCGCGCTGTCAGGGCTCTTTGGAGAGCGAGGTGCCGGCAGCACGGCTGCCAGCACGCCCAGACACTCCTGCCACGTGGGAAAGTCGCTGGGAAAAAAGAAATTAAAGCTGCAGAAATGCCCTGTGGGGAAAACTCTAGAGCATTTTGCATGCCGTGTCTCCATCAGACAGCACCGACATCGTGCCTTTTGCGGGGGTGCTTTAATTACCCTGCGTGAAGGCTGCTGCACGCCCCCTGACATTGCTGGACCCCCCCAGACCAATACCTGCAGGCTGGGCAGCTCTGTGCAACCCCACAACGTCACCCTCTGAAGCAGGGAGCGAGAAAAATGGCATTTAGCAGGCTGAAATGACAGGGCAAACAGCAGTGCCACCTTAGGTTGGAGATATTAAAAAAAAAAAAAAATCAAATCCTACAGAGAGAGCTCGTTCATCCTTTTCCAATGCACTGGAACAGGCAGGGCTTGTCAGCAGGTACTAACAGGATAACAACACAACACAGAGGTGGGATTTGCTTCGCTTCTCCTGGAAACGTATACAGAAGCCCTCCTCCAGCACGCCGAGCCGTCCCGCGCGGCACGAGGCCCCCTTTACCTCTGGTGATGACCCCCTCCAGCCGGATGACGTTGGCGTGGTCGAACTGGCCCATGGTGCACGCCTCGGCCAGGAAGCAGCGCTGCTGCTTCGCCGAGCACCCAGCCCGCAGGGTCTGGATGGCCACCGGCAGCTCCCGCTTGCTGGGCAGCTTCAGGCAGCCCCGGCAGATCTCGCCGAACTCCCCTGCACGGCAGAGAGACGCGTTAAGCGGCACCCGCGCCATAAAATCCCTCGCCTTCGCCCCTTGCACCAGCCCGATGTCTTTTTCCAGACCGGGAAAGAAGGAGCTGCCTGAAGCAGACCCTACGGCTCCCTCGAAGCTGTGAGCAGCGGCGTGCGAGGGTGATGCTGCTGCAATGCAACACTCCTCTTTTGGGAAGGGGGGTTTCCATCAGGTTTTCCCCCCTCCTTCATTTTGGGAACACCGATTGCATTTCTCCAGCACAAGCCATGTCCTTGCTGTGTACACAAGGCACACTTCCCATTGCTAACCAGAGGATTTGCCAGTCCTTAGCCTCAGAAACGCTTGGTGCCCTGCACAGACACAGGTTTCCCCCTGCAGAGCTTGCTGTGCTGGCTCCCCTGACCCCACAGCCCTGCACACAAGGCCAGCACCAGCGTGCAACACTCAAAAACATACAGCAGGATGCAGATTCCTCCTCTGCCTAGCTCTCCAAGCCATTCTCTCCATGCTCTGCTCAAGTGCATACTGTGGGTTTTTTTTCCAAGAAAAGAAGATTAACCCCCAGCCACCAAGCTCATGCTCCCCAGGTTCGGCCCTTTCCGCCTCCAAGCTCAGCCAACACAAGCTCTCTGCTTTCCACAGCAACAAAGCACCAGCGCCAGGAACGTTTCTGCAGCGCCTGAGGCTGAGCATCCCGCTCCTCGCGGCCACACGCTCGGCAACAGGAGCTACCAAGTTTGTAACACAAAAGGCCAATATCGGCTTTATAGGGAAAAAAAAAAAAGTGCAGATCTGAAAAGCTTTACTAATTTCAAAGCCAGGTACTTGTTAGGTCAGCAGTGAGACAAACACAGCCCTAAATTCTTTGCGTTTAAACACTTTCCTGACTAATTTCTTTCTTGATCTTTCAAACGCTGATTTGTTTCTGAAAGTTATGTGGGATTGCGGCCTCAGCTGCTCCACCCAGCAGCTACCAAGATGACTTCTTCCACTTCCACCGCTGCCCTCTGAGCTGGTGGGAGAACCCTCACCCCTGCCCTTCCTCCACCTCTTCTTTTTCCATAGCTGAATTTCTCTTTAGGGAAAAAAATGACAAAGAATAATCGTGTTTCCCGTGTTCTGGCGCACATTAGCGATTAAAGCTCTAGGGCCCGGTGTGGGGATTTTAATTTGCTTTTAAGTTTTAGGCAGTGAGGTTGATGAAAATCAATAAATCATTAAGTTCCCATATTTATAAATAGTTCCTGTGCTGCTGTCAGACTGCCCAGATGCAGATAATTGCTGATGCTTTCTGGTGCGCGCCTCAATCCATGGCCCGTACTTGGTGCCTCAGAAAAAGAAACAGGGAACAAGAAACCCAGCTCCTGGACAAAAAAGCAGCCCCATTCCTCACGGGATCATGGCACTGGTGGGGACGGGGGGCGAGGAGCTTCCCCAGAAGGTGCTGGTGAGGTGGGCAGCTCGGGAGGCAGGAGGGTGGCAGCAGCGGCACCAGGCTGCCGAGGGGGGGGACACATGGAGGGGCCGCGAGGAGGAACCTGCCTGTCCCGATGATCCTCTCAATCTTAATGCTGGCGTTATCCAGCTCTTTGGCAAAGAGGTGCACGGCCTGCATGGGGTCTTCGCACGTGTCAGGGTCGATGTACGTCCGCCTGGTGGGTATTTTAACTGCAGGAGAGCAGGGGAATACAAAAAGAGCATGTGAGAGGCTCGCCTGGCTGGGATGGGCTGGCTGCTGTGCTCCCCTGGCTCTGTGCTGGGCAGAAACCCCCCCTGTGAGCAGCTCAGCACCCTTCGTGATGAGGTGAAACAGCCAAAATGCATCCCAAGAGCACGAGGGCTCTGCTGCTTCCGAAACACTCCAGGGAGCAGAAGAGCCTGTGTGTGCTTAACGGGCATATGCCAGGCATCAGCTAAACTCATCCGTTCTGGCATTTGGATTTCCTTTGACAACTGTTGTCTGTAAAATTACTGCTGCTCAGTAACCAAGAGTAGCCCCAGAAAACAAAGCTGCATTCTCCCGTAGCCGTTCGGAAAAAGCTGACAGAATAATTCGTGTGACCCAGGGATTGCTGAGAGCATCCCAGCCTCCTGGGCACGCCGGGGACCTGCGTGAAGGACGGACACTGGCGTGGATGCTGCTGAGCCCACGGCCCCCAGGGAGCATCGCTGCGCTCAGCCCTGCCCTGGGACAAGGCTGGGTGACAACGCCTCAACAGCAAGGGCTCGTGGCAGCAAGAAATACAGGGGACCCCACCAGCCATCCCGATCACGGCGGCCGCACGGCACTTACAGTGGAAGTAGAGCTCCTCGTCCCCGTCCTGGCTGGCTTTGCTGTACCCACACTGTCTGCAACGAGAATCGGGATGGCATCAGCACCGGGAGCAGCCTCCCACGGGAAACCAAAGCCAAAAGCAACCCAGCTCCCACGCTGGGGCTCCTGGGCACGGCTTCGAACAGGCTCCAACCCACGCTTCCAGCCCCTCCGTGTTACCCACGCCGCCTGCTTGCATCTCCTGTGGGCTCAGCACCACGGGGGCTCTGCTTGGGTCCCCCGCCCACCTCCTCCACACCGTCACGCCGCTCCGCTCACCTCCTCCAGACCATCACGCCGATGACCATGGACACCAGCACCGTCAGCCCCGCGATGGCCACCACGGCGATGATGAGGACGGGGTTCTGCTCGCTGGAGGCCACCGTCACTGCCGGGAGGGAAGCAGAGGCATCAGCATCGCGCCCGGGGCACGTCCCCGGTCCCGCACCTCCCCGTGCCAGCCTGCGGCCTCCAGCAAGGCAGGGGACGATTCCCCAGCAGTGCCAGGCTACTTCTCCCCATCCACACGAGGATTCACACCCTGGACCAGTTCTCAAATCTCAGGCTGGTGCCACCAGTCAGCACTGAGCAAAAGTTCCTGCTTGGTGGGGAGAACGACTTAAAATCGATGGCTTACCAATGGTTTTCCTTCACCACGCTCATCCCTCCCCTTCCTGCTTTTGCAAACAGGGGCATTAGAAAGCTACATTCTATATAAAGTTTTTATTGGCTTCAATTCATTCTGAAAATGTCTTCTGTGTGGTAAATGGATGCAATTTAAAGCCCTGTTAAACACAATCTGTGAGAGTCGTACTGAGCCAGCCATCTCAGGGCTTTCATTTCAAGCCAGGGTAGGTTATTAAACTGAAACCCTACCATCTCTCCAAGCCCTCTTTTAGGCAGTGAAATAAGATGCTTCTGGCCTATAGTTATGAATGGAAACTGTGAAAAGTAAAACCCCAGCAAATAACCCCGATGCTGGCTGCCCTTACTCAGCCACGGGACCGAGAAGCTGAGTGCCCGGTGAGCCCGGCGGCAGCGGGTGCAAGCAGCCGCCCCGTGCCTGGGGCACACATCCTGCACCAGATCTCTGCCCGAGCTGCTCTTGTCCCCCCCTTTGTAGCCACCCCGGCTCTGCAGCGCCTGCCACAGCTGCGCAGAGCCTGGGCTGGCATCGTCCCCTCTGTCACTGCGCTGGCAGGGACTGATGTGCTCCCTTCCTGATGTGCTGCTCCCCTCCAGTGCCTGCTTGCCGGCCCCCAGTGAGATCTGTTCTGGTGCTAACGCCACACCAAGGGAAAGCAAAATCCACTCCACGGGCATTTTCTTAGGTGATCCAAAGAAAAACAGACCGTCCCCAGCCTCCAGAGCAGAGCAGAAGAGCCACAGACTGACTGCCCTCGCTGATGCTGCACGGGAAGGACACAAACCTCCAGGCCAGGCAGGCCGGCAGCAGCAATTGTGTTAAAACAGAACGGGAAAATGCGATTAAAAGCAAGTCCTGGAAAGCACCTGCTCTGAGATCCAGGGTGGCAAAATGAGTCTCACTCAAAGGGGAGAGAAACCAACAGTGTGAAACCAGCAGCATCATGAGCAGGAGCATCCTGTGTGTGCGAGGGACCACGAGCATCGCCCCCACTCACGCTCTGCCAGCGTCTCCACTTCGATACTGGGGCTGTAGTTGCCGTAGTCCTGCGAGGAAGACGTCCGGATTTGGAAGATATAGAGGGTGCCAGGCTTCAGGTTATTGACTGTCACAGCCGTTGATGTGGTTTTCACGGTCGAGTAACTCTGATCCCTTTGATCCTGCGAAATAATGAGATGCCCAACATTGGATGGGACCAGCAGCTGCGCCACGGTCCCGCCAGCCCAGCCGCACCTCCGCCTCGCCGCCAGGTCCCACCAGCACAGCCCTTAACAGAAAGGATGCATTTCCTAGATGGCTCCTTAATAGAAATTACATGGGTAGGTCACGTGAAATGGCAGGGCCAGATGATGTGCTATGAAGACAAGAGGAGGACGGGGCGGTGGGGAGCAGCTGTGTTCCCTGCACGGCTCCTTTCCATCCCTCCTGGCCACCCTGCACTGCCCCAAATGCGGGGGCTAAGCTGCTGGCACCCTCAGACCCTTTCCTACTCCCCTGCTACGGCTTCTTGAGCCCCAGTGAGAACAAACAGACCTGCTCCTGCCCCACCAGCAACCCCCTGTGCCCCACCTGCAGTGATTTTATCTCAGCACTGTCACTGCCCCACCTGATGGGTTTGACCTACCAACCACACACAGGTACCAGCAATTTCTTGCCTCAGGTGGCCTGGAGCTCTGTGAGATCCCTTCCACCCCCACCCCTGCACGCCAGGACCAGCCTCGGATGCTCTCAGCGCCGCACGCACGCAGCAGGAGAGCAACTGCACTGGGCAATGGTGCAGGGCTGAGGATGAGGTGCCACAGCAAATGCGTGCAAGCACTCCGACCTGCACTGCTCGATACAGGAGCGAAGCCGTGGGGAGATGGTTCTGAGCTCCCTGCACTCGGCTGGCACGTCGGGGAAGAGCCCGGCTGGAGAGGGCACGGAGCAGCCGCGGCTGCAGGGTGCTGAGCTCCGGGAGCTGCTGGCAGCAGCAACAGGGATGCTCTCTTGGGAGTAAATAAGCGTGCGTTAGCACACACTGAGTAATCGCAGTTGGCAGATGCATTCGCTAACGGTCCTGTTCCCCGGGCTTTTATTCCCTTGCCCAGAGACCTGGAGATGTCTCTGCTTCGACCAAGGGAGACGGCGACAGCCAGAGCCTTCGTGCAGCTGGCAGCAGGCTGGGCTCCGGACCAGCCCCGCGCTCTGGCACGAGGCACGGCGGTGGCGGCGGCGCATCCTGCCGCTCCCGGGGCCGGGGATGTCACCGTGAAATGGGTTTTCTGTTTGATGTGCTCCTTCACTCGAATCTCCGTAGTTCAAGTATGGCTTTAAAAGCATAGATTAGGAACGAAGTTGATTTTCCTGTCAGCATCAAAAGCCTCATTGCAGTGAATAATTGCTAAACTGTAGTTTAAATTTTCTACCCGAGCAGGATGTTTCCTCATTTCACATACCCTGAGTATCTTGTTGCTGCAGCCCATTTGCAAAGGAATTACCGTATTATGCTCGGCGCTCGCCCTCACTCCCAGATTCCTCCTTTCAAATCTATCAGATGCTCAAAATCACATTAATATGAATCAGCTTCAAGGTAGCTTGTTTCTAAATACAGAATGCCAACATGTCACCTGCACGGTTTGCTTGACATGCAATCAGTTTCATAACGAGCCTGAGCACACGCAGATAAGGTAATTTGCAGAACTGTGTCATAAACTGCATTTATTTTGATTTAGAGCTTTGTCCCTGCTCTCTGCCCACTGGTATCTTTTCTAAAATTCTCATCCCACTGTGTCTGTCAAATAAGAGCTATTTTTTGAATTAACAGGCTGTCATAAAAATGTTTGCTCGTGTCCCCTCCAGTGTGCCAGGCCACTCACAGCTCACTGAAGTCATGGGTTTGGTGGGACTCGGTCCTAAAGCAGTGAAGACCACAGGTCCAACACTTTCCGAGAGAACAGGCTATGAATATAGGTGTCATCTCATCACAGATCTGGAAAGACCGTATGGTTTATACTTCCTAGCTGGTTAATGGCAAGAACCCAAACCCCGGATTTCTAATATTCTTGAAAAAAAGCCATCCGAAGAATGAATGAACGCAAATTATTAGCTTTACTCCTTCTCCCAGGGAGATGTCAACATTAGGACTAGATGAAATCTTGCTGCACAGATGGGGTAAAAAAAAAAACCACTAATTAAAATAAACTCTACAAATAACCCAAATTTCCTAAAACTTACATAAGCAGATTGCATAAGGCTGTTGGAGAGGAAAAGCCTTTACTGGCACCCGTTGGAAGCGCTCCTGCCACTCTTAGGTGCCAGTAAAATCATCGCCGTGCCGCAGTCCCCGCACGTACGTCCCATTTTCCACCGCACACTGTTTAAGCCGCAGGGTGCTGAGAGCAGCAGGAGCACGGCCACACGCAGAAGCATTTGGGATGCTGCATGGACAGAGGCTGGGCATGTCCCCAGAGCCCTACCTTCTCGTAGTACTTGACCTCGTACTCGGTGCTGTTGGTGGTTGGGAAGCCCGGCTCCTGCCACGACAAGGAGACGCTCTTCTGCTCGATTTTATCCGTGCGGATGTCGGTGACGGGAGTTGGCGCTGGAAGAGTGGAGAGGAAAAAAGGGTGATGGCAGAGGCAGAGCATCCCCAGCACCCACCCCCCAGCACTGCCTGCCTGGGAACACCGCACTGCCAAGCCCGGGTTGCGTGTTAGGAACAGCCAAATTAATAACTGCAACGAGAGCACGGGTTAGAGGCGGTTTTATCACCATCCTCACATTCATGGCCACTTCTTTTCTGCTTTTGTCCTCTGTTGTCACAGTAAAAACTTTAATAATTTGAATGGCTGAAGAGCATGCACCTTGTGCAGACTGCACTTCCCTCCCTCTGAACCAGGACTGGAATAGGGCAAACTCCCAGCTGGTGATCGTCCAAATACAACTGCTCAACTGCTTTAGGAACTGGGCAGCAAGTAAGGCTCTACCCAAAGGAAAAAAAAAAAAACCACCTAATGGCACCCTCCACCCATGGTGCTGCAGGGGTACCGGCTGACGTTGAGTGCTCTGCACCTGCTGCTAACGACGTCCAGGAGATGCAGAACACAGACCGTGGGCTGGTAGGAGACACCAAGTCCACCCTGGTGCCCTGTGCAAGCTCTCCCCCTCGCCATCCCACCCTGCACAAGAGTTGGGAATTGGGCAGAGCTGCCTGCCCTGCCTGCTGCCAGCACCCGAGCCGTGCCCCCGAAGCCGGCTGTTTGTTTCTAGCTAGCACACTGCACGCTGGATCCTCCTCCCTGGCCTTTCTGCTCCCATTTAGCTCATCTCCCTGTGCAGGATGCACTTGCCAACTCTGCCTGCTTTCACCACGCCGGCTCCTTCCCCAAGCCCTTTCTCGTGCCTGCAGCCTGTCCCAACACCCCAGCCTTCCAGGCCAGCAAAAAGCTGGCTGGAGCTGCCAGAGCGTCTGCAGCATGGCTGGAGCTTGCCAAGGAAGCGATGCTCACCCAGAGCAAGACAGAAGCAGCACGGACGCGATGCTCTGCCCGTGGCCAGCACGCCCACTGCTCACTCTGTGAAAGCAGGGAGGATGCAGGAGATGCTAGGGCATCGGTCTTTGCTGCAGAGGATGCTCCTCAAGACAGACACTGCATGTTTTAGCAGGGAAAATAAAATCTGTGCCTGGTGCTTCTGTTGGAGCCCTATTGTGCTCTGGATTAATTAGGAAAAACGACCTCCCCATGCCAAGGAAAGCCTTGAACCTGTGTCATCCTTCAAACATTAGGGGTCTGAACACCAGAGTAAAGGGTCTGAAGTGACCAATTCAGCCACTTACACCCACAGCCCTACAGCAGGCCCAGGGAAAGCTGCGTGGGGAATGAGCTGTTTGCAGTCCCCCCCTGCTTCTCCATCAAAGCAGGACCCTGGCTGCCCCACCAGGACTCCCGTGGAGAGGAACAAGTCCCTGGAAAGTAAACTTAAGTATCTGTGAAATTTCATATTTATTACTTAGCTCATTAATCTCTGCTGCAGAAAAACGTCCTCCTGATGTTTTATTCATGGCGATTTGCTCCTTGATTCCGAGTCCTCTCGGCTCCTTCTGACAACGCGAGGACCTGAGCTGCAGCCCCGCACACTGAGGGGCGAGCAGGGAGCTCAGGGCTCGTGCCCACGGCCCCTGCACGCTGCTCCCTCCTCACCATGATCTGCCTAAACATGGTTTGACATTTTAAAAAAATAATTCTCCAAATAAATACGCTGGACCCAGAGCTGACCTTTAAGGGGATATCAAATTGTTCACGCGTAAAGAAGGAGGAGCAAACTCATTCCAGCAGCACGAAGCAAGGCAAAAAGGTTGTTGGCAGCCCCGCCAGGCCAGGCAGAGCATGCTCCCAAAGCCAGCCTGACACTTTGCTTGGTTTTTGCTCCTGTAAACTAAGTTAAGTGCTCCTTGCTGTTTTATTTGATTCCCATCAATAAGACATCACACAGATGCCCTCCTGTATCTCTGTATCCAGCAAACGGACTGAAAAAACCTGAACAAGTGGTCCTGGCTGTTAGCAAAGCCATCAGGAAAAATCACGCTTGCTGAGTGCTTTGCTGTGGAGCAGCGCTCGTGGCACATGCCAGGAAAGCAGGGACCAGCCTCCAACACGCTTAAAAGGGATTAAAGAAAATCACACAGACTATAAAGCATTTCACACTGTGGAGAAAAAGAAATGTGTTGCCCATCAATATTTTAAGCTCCCCGAACATCGCCTCTATTCTGAAAAAGCAAACATTAAATTATTCACCACTCTGCCCGGTTTTATACACTCCACTCCATCGCATCTGGGTTTCCTCCTCTCCGTTAGCCGCTGTGCCAGCAGCAAAGGCACAAAACCAGGCACAGGCACCGCGTCCTGCCTGGACAGCCCACGGCGTCCGAGCGAGAGTCTGGAGGAGACGGGCGGCAGCGCCATCGAGGACGTGGAGGCTCCAAGGCCAGGACAGACAGTGGGCTTGCAGCCCGTTGACTCATCTTTGTCCTGAGAAATGAGCTTTAATTATCTGGTTTAAGTGTCCATTTTGTGTCCATTAATAACATGGTAATTGAGCATCGCTCCCTGCAAACAGCAGGCTTTAGGCAGCTCTGTCGGGGGAGGCAGGGGTCAGGAGCTGAGCGCTGCCAAACCCACAGCTACAGCATGGATGAAGGTGATGCCCCGAGGTCAAAGAGCCAGCGAGGAAAGATGAAGTCACGTCAGAGCTCAGGCAGTGGAAGATCTTTGCCCAGACAGAGCTCGAGGCACGGAGAGATGCCAAGGCAGGGCTGCGAGCCCCCGGGGAGACCTGGCGGGGAGCAACTGTGCTCTGGTGCAGACCCCTTTTCTGCTTCACCCCATGGCATTATGCCCCCCAGGGCCCTGATTAGTGCAATCACTAATTGCTTAGAGGCAAAGCCTGACTGACCGCAGGGTCGCACGGTGGAGCAGAAGCAGCAATTTGCACCTGTTAATTCGTGTGAACTGGCACCGGAGAGCTGCGAGCTGCACACCGGCATCCCAGAGGTGCCCGGGAAGCCAGGAGAGCCCAAGCACGTGGCAAAGCACAGGGCAAGCTCCAAGGAAGCAGGGAGCCTCCAAGAAAGCCCATGCTGGAGCTGCTGCAAGGCTCCAGTGCCACCCACTGCCCCTTCTGGGGGCTCTGCTGGGGTGCACGGAGCAGCCTGCTGCAGAGCCCCCCGTTCAGCACGATCCACTTCTCCACCATCCCAGAGAGGAGAACGCCTTTCTGCACTGGCTGCATTATTAATCTGCAATGGATTTAAAAGCCCTTTAAGATAGGAGCCGATCCCTGCCGGGAATATAAATGACATTGTCCCACAGCGTACATTTACATAGCTAATGCTGCTCCACTCCTGCAGGTAAACAGCTCCGTTCACTCCTCAAACACTTTTGTTTAGTCCCATGCTGGGGCCAGATTAGAAAAAACACGGTATTAATTTTGCCTCCTGCAGGCTAAATAGCATCTTTTCTTTTCCCCTGCAAATACAATGAACAACTGCTAATTCCCTCTTGTGAATGCTGAAGGGGAAGGGCAGTGTGAAAGCTGCACTTAGAGCTATATTTAGAGGAGCCGGGATCTGACAGCTAAATAGGGTCTTGTTTCTTTGTTTAATTTTTCCTCTGAATCTGCATATCTGGAGCCAGAGCCTTCCTGCTGCTGCCAATGACATCCCTGAGACCATCGTATCGCAGCCATGAAAGAAGCCACCTCTGCTTCAGGCATCCCTGAAGTCTCGCTTTCTCCTTATCTCCAGCCCCATCCGGCACTCCTGCGCTGGGCTTGAACAAAGAGCAGCCCCAGGGCTCCGGCCAGCGGGGCCGGAGAAAGGAGCAGCTCCAGCCTGCGAAGGGACACCTTCAGCAGCAAACCACTCGAGGCTTTCAAGAAGCTTCCTGAACCTCAGCTGCTCAGCTAATTCTGAGCCACCATCTGCATCCGGAGGCTTGACAGCTCGACAAGCGACATTGATTTGGAGCAGATTACAAGATTAATTATGCCATATTCTTTACGCATACTTCAATTCCTTCGGGAGTATATACAGCGTAGAGTAAGGGGCTGAGATTCCCACTTACCCAGATGAAAAGTTGCACTGAAGAGCCTCAGAGCTAAGGCAC
The DNA here is from genome assembly GCF_964034855.1 of Anser brachyrhynchus. Taxonomy (NCBI): domain Eukaryota; kingdom Metazoa; phylum Chordata; class Aves; order Anseriformes; family Anatidae; genus Anser; species Anser brachyrhynchus. The sequence continues at coordinate 3,238,775 of NC_137717.1, forward strand.
GGGCTGGTGTCACGGACTTGTTGCTTTGTTCCCTTTGGAGGACAGGGACCTGCTGCCTGTACCCTGCCTCCTGTCCCAGGCTCTGCCCCGCCACCCACGCAGGAGCCTCTGCAGAAATCCCTCGTTACCAGACACCGTTAAGCTCTTGCCCTACGCTGGCTCAGGAATAACCTGGGCTCCAGGACAGCTCTTCCCAGAGCAAAACCTCTCCTTGAGCAGCAACGATCCTAATGAGGAATGACACCTCTGCTGAGGGCGGTCTGTGGCACAGCGTCCACCAAGCAGATTCACGGAAATGATGATAGGGGAGAAAGCAACAACACAGGCAAAACCATTTGATCAAGTGGTGGGAAAATTATTTATAACAAGATCAAAGTTTAATCCCTTCAGATGAAATTGTTGGCCAATTCCTGCCAAGAGGTATGTGAGGATCATCTGTCTCCATTAACCATGGCTTGGCAAAGGGTTTTCATGCAAATTAATAACGTAGCCACAGAGGAGCAGACAAGGATGCGACAAACCAACGCTGCTTTTCCCCAGGCACGGCTGACAGCTGAGCAGAGAGCCCCCTGCAGCCAGCCAGGGCCACAGGCAGAAGGGATGCTCGCTTCCCCTCGTGCTAAGGGGACAAAATTTGAAACCTCAGGTGGGACACTTACTGCCAGAAATTGTGCTGCAGGCCAGCATAGAAAAGAGAAAATCATTTCTGTTCCCAAAGGGTAACTAATATCTGAGTTACTCTTCATGAATGGGCTGAAGACATTGTCTATTTGAAGGTATTATGGTGACCTGTAACTCATCCTGAACCTGCTCGGAGCGGCCTCGTCCCTCTCCTAGCCCAGGCCGTCACCAGCTGCTGAGCGTCTCGAGGCCACCAAGGGCAGCAGGTGACAGGGACAAGCACCTGGAGCTCCTCCAGCACCACATCCTCACCGCCCCAACCGTACCTGCGAGCCCGGTGGAGACGTTGACCTCGGCATACTGCTGCCCCGCCAGGGGACTGACGGCCGAGACGCCGTTGAGGGCCGCCACGCGGATGGTGTAGTTGGCGTGAGGCAGCAGGTTCACCAGCGTCACGGTGCGCTCCACCAGGCCCGTCTGCTGCGGCACGAAGCCCACGCCGCTGCCGCACTGCTCGCAGCCGCCCCGCGCCGCTGGGCAGCGGCCGCACCACAGGCTGTAGGTCAGGTCGCTGCGGCCGCCCGCATCCGCGGGGGCACTCCACTGCAGGACCAGCGAGGAACGCCGCAGGCTGTAGACGAGGTCCCTCGGGGCCGATGGAGGACCTGGAAGGAGAGGAACATCCATGGTGAGGCCGCAGCTCGAGTGCTGTGTTCGGTTTTGGGCCCCTCAGCACAAGAAGGACATCGAGGCCCTGGAACATGCCCAGAGAAGGGCTACGAGGCTGGTGAAGGGCCTGGAGCACAAGTCCTGTGAGGAGCGGCTGAAGGAACTGGGGGGTGTTTGGTCTGGAGAAGAGGAGGCTCAGGGCAGACCTCATTGCTCTCTGCAGCTGCCTGAAAGGGAGGTGTGGGGAGCTGGGGTCGGCCTCTTCTCACAGGTAACCAGGGATAGGACCAGAGGGAATGGCCTCAGGTTGTGCCAGGGGAGGTTCAGGCTGGAAATGAGGAGACATTTCTTCTCAGAAAGAGCGGTCAGGCGTTGGGACGGGTTGCCCAGGGAGGTGGTGGAGTCCCCGTCCCTGGGGGTGTTCAAGGAGAGGTTGGACGTGGGGCTTGGGGACGTGGTTAGTGGGTGACGGTTGGACCAGATGATCTTGAAGGTCTCTTCCAACCTTAATGATTCTATGAGCTGCCTGGGATCAAGTGTGAACCTACGGCTTCCCGCAGCTGGGGTCTGGGGACATCAGCAGGGACACTGGTGGGGGGGAGCAAGCCCAGGTCCCCAGGCAGTGGCCACAGGTGGGCTCTCAGGATGGAGAACCCCACAGCAGGCTCCTCACTGAAGGAACGTGCCCTGAGCAACCAGCCACAGCTCACAGAAGGTGTGGGCAGCATCCAGCCACAATGGGCACCTCTCCCTGCCATCCCAGCCAGGCTCAAGCCCAGCCACCCGTGGGCAGAGCGAGCTCCTCACCGCTGCGCAGGCACTTCTATCACATCCATCACTGGAGGAGCTGGCGTCCAATCCAATTAACTAGAGGCCATTTAATTAAAATCTGCAAACTATATTAACTACATGACTGAACCCTAGTTTTACCAGTGAGTGCCTGCAAGCCAGCCTGCGTGTCCTCCTCACCAGCCCTCAGACTCGGCTTGGGAGCCCCATGGAAGAAGGAGACCCCTCCATACTCCCCGCAGTCCTGCCCTCTGCTTTACAAAGAGTCAGCGCTTCAGCGAGACGTACGCGTGCAGGAGGCAGATGGAGGGTCTGATGGGGACCTGGAGTAGTTCTTCTGGCACGAGCAGAACGTGGAGGCTTCCTCGTGCGTGAAGCTGTGCTCAGGGCAAGGAGAGCAGAGAGGAAGACGGAGCGAAAGCTTGTAAAACCCGGGAAGGCACGCTGGAAAGAGAGAGAGGAAGTTACAGAAAGAACAGCACAAGCTGAAGGGGGGCCACAGCTGATGACTGCACTGCCCTGTTCTCTGGGACATCCTTTGCCTGCTGCTGGACAGCACACATCACCCTCTGAGCTACTTGCTATGGGTGCTTGTGTGATCCTGACACCAAGGGAGATGCTCATTTGGGTTGATCCAGAATGGACGTTTTGAGGGACCCTTCATGCTGACCTCCAGGGCTGTGGGACCCTTTCAAGGGGCTGTAGAGGCACAGGAGGAGCCATGTCCGCTGGCTGGACACCAGCAGGAGTGATGCATGAAGGGGGCTGGAGGCTGGGGGGGATTTGGAGGAGTAGGCGGCTGCAGAAGGAGGCAGGATACGGAAAATACATGGCTCAGTGTGCACAGTCAGGTAAGCAGAGCAGAAATTACACGGGAGACGCAGCAAGACTTAGCAACAACCCAAAAAGGGGAGGAATACGGCAAATTGAGAAGCTGGAGAACTCATCAGTCACCAGAGCCTTGTGTAGAAACCCAAGCCACAAGGCCACGTCGCTGGCAGCTGCGGCTTCATCACTGCAGATTATGCAGCAGTCACTGCAGGCAGTGAGGTATGTACCGAAGCCAAACGACAGCAGCAGAAATTGGCTTTCCTAGGCCATACACAGGCTTCCTTTATCCTTTGAAAAGCGTCTTTGATATTCATACAAGTAAGTGGTTCACACAGTGGTCAAGGATTTGCTTGATCTTTACCACAAGCAGCACGCAGAGTACAAGTAATACCCTTAGCAGGACACCCAGGAGCTAGTTCCGCACGGAAAACATGTTATTTTACAAAACCAACAGAAAACAGGCTGCAAAACCCCATAAAGCGGTTTGCAATAGCTTCAGTTTGACCTTAAAACAACATCTGAAAAGGAAGCAGCCTGCAAACAAATGCATTCTGCTTGGCTTCATCTCAGTGGTGTGGGGCTGCTGCCTGCTACCCCTTCATCAGCTCCCTGAATATTCAGGCTTGTGAAGTTCCTAGACGAACAGCTCCCTGAACACAGTCCCCTCTCTCATCATTTTTAAGGAGTTGGCTGCTGAGACCGTTCCTTTTAAAGCAGATTATTCCAGTGCACTCCGGTTCATTAGCTTTCTGCGTGACATAAAACTGGCAGCTCCGGCTGTGATCTGAGGACAAAGCACCAGGCAGCACTGGGGCAGAGAAGATTCTTGCACGGGATGCTGAAAACGAGCAAACGTTTACGGGGGACGTTATTTCATCTGCTTTTAGAAATTCAGTGCACTCTGATCGTGGACGGGGGGGAGCCAGCACTGCTGCTGCGGCTCCCGCTGGTCCCTTCGCCCCCGGCTGCTGGCACTGGGACAGCCAGCTGCTTGGCAGAGCCACGAGCAGCAACGCACGGGAGAGATTTCTGCTTTTCTTACGTATCAGATGCAGCCCTTCAGGAGCCACCTGAAAGCCTCAAATCTTGCCACACAAGGTCTCTGTCACCCGGTGCAAGCAAAGCCCCCAGAAAGCAGCAGATTTGGCCACCTCGAGCCTAGTGCAGTTATGCCCAAGTAATGAAGAGAGGCTTCCTGGTACCTGGAATGGAAATGAGCATTTTCCAATAGATGGGGACTCAATGCTACATTTCCATTGTGAAACTGAATAGTAAAATTGTTTAAAATGGAGGGAAAAAAATGAAAAAACAGCCCAGCGTGGGACTGGAGAGCCTGCAGCTTTGCACTTGCCTCTCCCAGTTCGCAGGCTGCACGCCTCCACGACCAGATAAAGATGACCTTTAAAAGCACAGGCTTGACAAACACAGCCGAGGAGTAATATTAAGATGGCGTGCCATAATGCGCAATAAATGTCATTCCCTGCTTAGGGTGCTAGATAACACACACAAAACTAGCAGGTGCTTAAACTACTTCCAAAACTTCCAGCTTCCTCTTAATATTTGAGAAACCAAAGCAAAACTACTGTTACACTAATAAGCGTAGCAATGTATTTAGCTTGCATTTCCTTTGGTTCAGCTGTACTGACCACAACATGGGGCACAAATACCATCAGCCAGGGATCCCACAGCGCTTCAGGCACGCCGTGGTGTTTGCACGCAGACCCCAGGCTGGGCTGAGCCCCCGCGGGCTTTGCTGCTGCTCATCCATCGCGCTCCACGGGGAGAAGCTGCTCATTACGGCATCAAAGCCTGAACGCCAGCATCAGGTTGCTGCTCGTACCCTTTGTCAGGCGGAACAGAAAAATCAATCTTGTTTACAAACTTGATGGGACCTGAGCAGTAAAAGCAGTGAATACACGGCCGTCATAGCCCAGAGTGAACGGCGAGCCTGGCAGTCACATAAATTTGACATCTCGCGTTAGGAAATTGAACGTTTTCAATTAGAAGCATCTTTCAGGCAGTTCTTCCCTGACTTCTAATAGCTAGAAGTAAGCGTAGAAAAGCCTCTCCCAGACAGCATGTCAGCTAATAACTGCATGAAACACCTCCGTCTGTACTTCCCAGGATCCCAGGCACCATGCCGCTGTGGGGCTCAGCCCCAGCTGCTGCACAGCCCCTGGTACCATCACAGCCACCCCCAGGGAGGTCTCACCCCGCCTGCAGGGCTGGAGGCTGGCAGCCCACAGCCTTTACCTTCTTTTCAGTCTTCTCCAGATCAGGATGAAGCAGAACTCCCCTGACCTTCTTGCAACACATACCGATGCCCAAACGATTTAGAAGTTGCCAAATTCTTTAGTGAAATCACAGCCAGTAACAAGGAGTGCTGCAATCTCGATACTTTCTGCACACTTGGTAATTTTGTTCCTTTGTTCCCATGCTCCAGAAGGAGAACAAAAGCACCCTGGAACATTTGATGCATCGTACGTGCATCGCAGTTTCTTTTCTCAGCTAAACTCCCTGTCTCCTCCACCTCATCTCATAAGTGCTTCTGTCGGACCCCAGCTGTTTTAGGCATCCCTGTTATTTTGCACTGCTCATTTTTGCACTGGGTATGTGACAGCTCTCGAGAGAGCAGGCCATCCATTTATAGAATGAAATTCTTTTTTGTACACAATTTTCTATCCTTGTCCTCTGCTACTATCACAACTTAATTATTAAATAATAAAATCCAATAATGCCTCAGCTAGGAGCCAAAGAGAAGCAGCTGGGTGGGTCAGACAGATTAATTGCCTCTCTCCATCTCCATCATCTCTGCCCACGCGAGATGCTGCCCGTCCGCCAGGCATTCCTGATTCGTTTCACCAAGAGCACCACGCTCCCTCCTTGCTCCCACACTGCACGCGCACACAGCCCAGCCAGCAGCAGCGCAAGCAGCGTGGATTCGGGCTGCAGGCTGGCAGGTAAGCTGGCACGCCGCACCCCCGGGAAGGGTTTCTCTTGCAGACGCATCTGCTGCAGCTCCCGGACACGAGCAGATGACTCTATCAAAAGCCAAAAGCAGCATCCTCTCCCATGCACAATCGTGGACACAGGGAGAGCAGGGGCAGTTAGGGTCGCAGAGAGGCATGACAAAGACATGGTTTCCTAGTCAGCTGTCACGGGACAGCTTTAATTCCCCCTCCCCAGCAGCACTCAGGCAAATCCACCCCGCAGCACCACGAAGCCTGCCCGCTCGAGTTCCCCAGCAGTGACTCCCAGGCGAAACCTCCCTCTGCAGCCTGGACCCTGACTCACAGCCCCAAGGGACGGAGGAGGCACCCCCACCACCGAGGACCTCGGCATTTTCTAAGCTGCAGCAAGCTGAGCGTAGAAATTTCGCCTTTAAAAATAGCAAGAGAGATCCCTGGCTGAAATCCTTATTTATCGGCAGAGAGGCATTGGAGTTTGAGCAGCTTTATCTTGTTAATTGATGAGCAGTGATTAAAAGCGACTCACTAAGTGCATCAAGCAGGACAACTGACTGCAGCTCTGCAAGCTGCGGACTTGATTGCAGTTTCTGTTCAAGTGAAGCATGGCCAAGATTTCGCATGCAGCAGTGAAATGAAGTTATTAATCACCCCAGCTGTATTTACCAGCTGGCCAGTAGCCTGTTATTAGGTGCACTTATGAAACCCATCATTGCAACAGTTGACTACCTCCAGCAATTAATTTAACCTTTGTTTTCTTTATGAAGTACAGGAACACTGACCACACTCGAGCAGGGAAGCTGTGGCAGGACAACTGCACGATTTGCACAGAGTCAAAGAAAAACAGGAGTGAGAACGGGGCTCAGGTCTCTGGAGTTTCAGCTGTTCACAGCCAAAGAGAGAAGCTGACCCTTCAGGATTCACAGTCTTCCTTTGCAAATGTTGGTTTATACACACAGAGAAAAATAAAAGGTTTTTAACCAAGGGAGAACAAAGGACTGGGGTCCTACCCCAGCAGCCTACCGTGCAGGCACGGCTCCCGCAAGCTGCACCCCGTGGAGCAGATAAGCTCAAGGCAAAGCTGCTGTCAGAGAGCATCCCGAAGCGCCACGGCTGCCCTGTGCAACCTGATGGAGAGCAGCAGCGAGCAGCATGCCTCTGTCTTGACTGAGTTGGCAGCAAGTGGCCTCTAGGAAAAGGAATCCTCTAAACAAGCAGAGACCTGGGTGAGCCTCCCCAGAGGAAGGCAGAGCAGACGCTCCCCAGCTCGGTCCTGGCACACTCATCCCCCACGTCTCCTCCGACACGACTTCACTGCAGACGTCCGTCACGTCCGTCTGTCACTTCTGTTCATCCGTCCGTCCTTCCCCAGGCTCGCACGAGTGTCTGGCCGCTCCGCGTAATGGAGAAGCATCGGCTGCAAAATGTTTTGTGAGCTAGGCAGCGGGCTTTAACAGACAAATGCCAGTAAGGAGACAGTCACTGACACCGCCCCAGACAAGTCAGCAGGGCCCAGAGAAACCAAAAATCTATTTCCTGCAGCTTATCAGGCTTCTAATTAAAAAGCGTTCATCATTTTGCAGAGAGGAAGGGGCCAAGACTTAAGCAAATACTGAAGCTTAGCATAAAATATTGAGAGAATGAGCATAGATGGAAGATTAAATACTAGGTGGAAATTGCATCGTATCATGGATTTAGGAATAAAGCTACTTAACCCAGACAACTTTGTGTTAATGTCAATACAAAAATCAGACAAAACCTATCAAACACTTCCCGCCTGCCTCCATCGCTGGAAAAATGTGTGTGCATGTGTGTGCAGGCGTGTGTTTACGTCTTTGCCTTCCCAGCCACGCTGTGCTATGCCAGATCATATGAAAGCTTCCCGTTGAATCGCAAGCTCTAGTTTTTACCCAAAGTTAAAAGCACCTACTGCATTTTCTGCCGAGAAGAAAGCTGCTCAGTAGTACGCTTCATCTCAGCTCCGAGAGCTTCAACCACAAACACTGTAATGGAACTTGGGAGCACAACGAAACGCTCGCCGGGTTTGTCTCCCCTCTGCTCCCCTCTTTTGCTCTTGGAAAGCTTTGGATGCACCAAGTCCAGAAGGAGGCTTTACCAGCAGCCAGAGGACAATTGCTTTTCTCCTAACCGCATTAACACAGCAGCTCCGGGACATGCTCCCAGCCCTGCAGGATGGTTTCCTGCTGCCCTGCACGAAGCGCCTTGGCAGCAGGAGGAGCTCACCCTCATGGCCACGCTCATGGCCACGTGCTGCTTGACACCATCTCCTCACGTCAGACTTTGGCAGCTTGGTTTTGCCCTCTCAGCATTCAATCTGAATGCTTCTGATGAGCTCTGCCTCTTTGCTTTTCTACCCAGGCTGTCTCGAGCCAGCTTGTTGACCCACAAACCTTGCAGATATCTGAGAACAAAGGAAAAACAGGGAGGGCACTGCCCGAGTTAGCACTATTGAACTTTCTCGTGTTGCTGAATTCCTGCAGATAGCGGAAGAGCCGCGTGCTTGCCAGCAGGAATCAATAACGCCTGCAGTTTCACCCAAAAACGCCTATACAGTCATTTATAATTAACACTACAACTCGGTTGTCTTCCAAAATCAATTCCTTTCCATTTTTTTTTTTTGTCAAGAAATTGTATTTGACAAAGTTCATCCACTTTTAATGCGTGTTAATTTCCTCTGCTGGAATACGCATCCAGGAGGCAGCGGATGAGGAAGGGCAGCAGCCAGGTAAGGGAGCAGCTGGGGCTGAGGAGCGCAGCATCAGGACCCCACATCCCCAGCACCCTCCAACACCTGCTCAGCATCTTCTGAGGCTTTTTGGGTCTTGCACCAAACACCAGTGGCTCCCAGGGGAAGGACAGCTGCATCCCCATCATATATTTGCTGCTCAGCAGCACTGGCATGCACCTCCCGGGGCTCCTCCATCCCACAGCAGTGTGGTTGGCCTCAACACAGGGGTGCAGCACATCCCGAGGGCTGCATGACGTGGAGAGGTCGAGGCACCCCAAAAAATCCAAGGGTTCCCCCCAGGGAGCAACCGGCTCAGAAGACCTTCCCTTCCTGAGCCGTTTGGTTTGCATCTGGCAGCGGTTAAACCTCCGATTGCAACCATCAAAATAGGAAGGGAAAAAAATATAATACAAAAGTCTGTGTGGTACTTATAAGGGTCTCCAGTCCTCCTGCCAGCACAGCTCTGTCACTGCTTTTTCTAGGATTTCCTTTCCAATCCTGGCAGCCCTTGCAAAGATCACAAGGAGACAGGCTCTGGAGGATCTCCTCCCAGCCCCTCTGCGTTCTCACCTCCCCTCATACCTTCACCACAATCTTTTCAGCCCTCAGGGCTTGCTTTTCCCAGAGGTTTTCCTTACAACACTGTGTTGAGGTTTTACAAACCCTGTCCCACGAGAAACATTAACAGCACACCCAGAATCGCTTCCCCAGCTCGAGCAGGGCTGAAACACGAGGACACCCCAGCAGAGTGGCTCTGCACCGCAGTGAGGGCAAAAGCTAAAAAAAATCCACTCCTCTTGCTGTGGAAACGCAGATCTCTGTGCAGATGGTGCACACAGACATTATTTCCAGGAGGACCAAGAAGAAATGTGCCCGTCCCTGTGAATAACACACATTAAGGTACGCACGAGCCCTTCCCGAGCACCAAGGAGCACCCTCTGCTCCTGACGCAGGTTGCCAGCAAACGGCACACGCTGAGCCTGCATCCGTATCAATCCCTCCTGCCTCTACAGACTCACTTTCTGTTATCACCAGTCATATAAAATATGAAGCTGTCCTCACTGCCTTCTCTCACAGGAGCTATTGCCAGGCTGACCCCCCCCGACCAGGCTGGCACATCCAGCCCCCATCCGTCTTAATTCCATTATCAAGCCGAGCAAGTCACTGGTTGTTATGTTCCAAACATTTCATCGACGCATCGGCGGAGATGCGCTTCATGTCAGCACAGCAGGAGCGACAGGGAGAGGCTTTGTGCGAAGATGCCCGCGTCCCCCAAGCACCCTGGGGCTCAGCACCCAGGGGAACCTCTGGGTGCTTCTGCTGCCAGCGAGCTCGCAAGCTGGGGATGAGGTGGGCTCCTGGAGACCCAAAAGCTTCTGCACAGGGGTCCACAGCACCTGCTTGTCCCTCCTGGGGCTGGAGCAGAGGGGCTGGGTGCCCCCATGCACCCACCAGACCCTCTCTGCTGACCGAGCTGCCCCAACAACCCCCAGCAGCACCCACGTGGTCCGTGCCCACCCGTCCCATCCCACCAGCAGCAGGATTTGGCCATGCAGGCAGTTGTCCACATCTCAGCAGCCTCAACAGCAGTTCTCGTCCCTAGGGCTGACTTTTGGGTCTCCACACTGCTTTTGCAAACTTTTGGCAGGGAAGGAAGCAGCCACGAAACACCCCTCGGGCTCTCAGTACCAAGGAATTGACACCGGGAACCTTCTCCGGGAGGGCGAAGGAAAGTCAGGCAGCAGCCCGAGCGCTCAGCCTCCGCTGAGCTGTTTTTTCTGCTCAGGTGAGCACATCATTTCTCGCGCTTTCTTTATGAGGTGATCCGGCAGCTGGGTGTGCAGGCAGGGCGGGCGCAAGATGCGAGACGATGCCAGCCTGCACCCTGCCCACCGTCACCCTAGGGAGACGGCGGCTGCCGTAAGCTCTGGCAGCAAATCTGCTCAACCCAAGGGACCCTAAAAGCCAAAAGATGGGAGCTGGGCCCTAGCAGAGCAGGGTGGCTCAGCTTGGATGAGATAACCAAGAAGATGCAGCGCTGAACTCCATAAAATCACTAACAGCGTGGAGAAGAGAGTGCTGTTATTCAGCGTTTCGCAAAACACAAGGATGAGGGTGCAGCTAATGCAATTATCAAGCAGCAGGCTTCAAACAAACAAACAAACAAACATTCCCTTCATACAGCATGTAATTAAATTAAATCCCAGACACAGACTTCGGAGCCTTTCCCATCTCAGAGACCTTATTTCCCTGAGCGCTGCAGCGAGCATCGTTCTCCGATTGCTTCACAATTGCTTTTTTTCCCCCCCCCCTTCAACAAAAAGCTCAGCATCCGCGCTGATGCCCTGGAAGGACGGCTGTCAAGGAGCGCACGCAGACAAGGACAAGTCGCCGCAAAGCAGACAGGGCACCTTGTGCAAAACACAGCGCCGGGGTGAAGTTCCAGCGGTATATTGAGCTGCTGAAAGCCTTGTCAACACACGGCCTCGGGTAATAGAGAGGCTCCCGCCTTCCCCGTACATGCTGGGTTTGCAATCCTGCCTCGTCTTATTGCAAAAACTGTAATCAATACTGTGCAGGCGGCGAGCGATACGGTTACAGAGCCCCACTGTGAGGAAGGGAAAGAAATCTTGTCCAATCTCCGTGCCTGTGCAGGAGGGACAAAGTCAGCGGGAGGGAGAGATCGATACGAGCACCGGATCAGGTCCCCGCTCCTCTCATCTTGGTGCCTTACCTACCAGGATGGGTATTCCAGGCTGTGCCAGCCTAAAGAGAATTCAAAGGCAGTTTTTGTGCTGATTTTTTCTCTAATAACCGTTTTTCAATAATACTGCTCAGCAGCCTTCAGTCCAACGCATTTCCAGCATCCCTGAAACCTTTAGGACAACACTACTCTATAATTTTAGCTCTTGTTAAATAATTTGAGAAGTACTGAAATGAAAACCTACGTCCAGAGGCTAGATCTTTGTGCGTCTCCAACAATGAGCTCTTAATAGCTGAAATTAAATTCAGTGATTTAGTCTAGAGGAAAATTAAATACCCGAGTATATTTAGCAAGGCAGGCCTGAAATATCAAAATTCATTCAGCACCAAGAATACACTCGCTTGAATTCAGTGCCACAGCAGCACTGAAGAGAAACTCATTGCTATTTATGCAGGAATTTTCCTCAAGGACACGCTAAGGCAGGCACATCCACTGAGCCAAGTGCAATTTACTGTTGTCTTTCCCAGTTCCCTGATGCACCTCCCAAATTACTCCCGTGCCGAGGGCTGGCCGACCCGCGTGCCCAACGCACCCCGCTCCTGCCAAGGGCTTTAGTCCATGCACAGCTCCCTTCGCCGTGGGCAAGACGGGTTTCCCTCTGTATTTCAACCGAATAGTGGGTGTCCGTCCAGCAGCCAGGTATCTATAACCTTAAGCCTGACAAGAATTCCGCAAACGAATTGTGATGCTTGTAATTTTCTGAGTAGTTTGCTCTAAAATTAAGTGTCATAGAGTAATTTGTGTCTGGCTCTGCCACAATTTCCATAGCCATAATTATTTCAGACACACTATAATACAGCAATATAACATGCAATCCAGAATAATAAATATCTCCAAGCTTGATCATTACTCCAAAAAGAGAAAGCATATTTTACATGGGCGTTTCATCTGCACAACTGATGGAAAGCGGCGTCTACCATAAGGCATCACAGCTTCCCCGGAGGCTGCTAATGGCTGCAGGGAGGCGGATATTCCAAACTCATTCAGCACCACGCTCTCCACACCTTACAAATGGTCACTTTGCTCCAGCCGTGCTCTGCTACAACCCAAGACCCAGAAGGTGAAAGCCAAACCATAATTCAGGGAGGAAACCGAAGTATAAATTTCCTCCCTAACTCCTCCTTCAGCAGCAGATTTACTCCCTCAGCCCCCTCTTGATGCGCTGCCCTCGTTTCACATCCATTTCCACCAGCACGGCCACGGTGCACCCAGCTCCAGCCCCGATGAGCACCGCTAAATCTGAGCTTCAGCTCCGTCCCGCGAGCAGACCATGGCTGTGCAGGATGGAAGCAAAGCCTAGTGCTCGGTGCGGAGTCCCGGGAGAAAAAAGAAATTTATTATGCATAATACCCTGGCATCAGTCAGAGGATAAAATAAACTCCAGGAGCACATGCAGGTTTGTAAGCTAATGTATAAAAGATGAAACAAATCAAGAGCCCCAAGCGCTGTGCATTTGGATCCATCTTTTTTTGTACTTAAATGGAAAAGCAGACCTCAGGCTTCAGGAGGTATCTGTGTACTAAATGGCAGAATATTGCAATTTTTTATCCTAAATCTCTTTAATTCTCAATCAAACTATTTATTTCCCAACTGAAGACACTGTAGAGACACAACGTTTTGATGGGACACACACAACGGAGGAAGACACACGCACGTTACGTGCTGTGCTGTGCCAGAGCCTGGATGCCTTTTTACACCAGTAAGTGCATAAAAAGATGCGAGAGTAGGGCCGCATCATCGACCACGTGCCCTGAAGGATTCACGGCTCACAGGGACCTGTGAGCCCTGCACCTCGTCTGGGGACGCAGAACACCAAACACCCGCATGTGCAGCCAGGAGGAAGGAGGCACTGACACCCCAACTTCCCCAGCAAGGCAATACTTTGGGGGAAAGAGTACATGAGGGAAGACAAAGAGGTTCCCCCCAGCTGTAGCCAGCACAGTCTCCCTTCATCCCAACAGCCTACATGTGTGCTGCTTCTGTTCCTACCACTGGAGGGGTCATTTTTGGTTCCTATTTGGCATTTGAATGCCTGTAGTACTTTCAGCTAGCATTTATTTATCAGCAGAGCTCTCGCTTTCCAAAAACAACTTCCTGAAGCAGACAACCCCTGCTCAGAAAGTCTCCAGCTCATACATCTTCAGATGATTTCCGTCATCATCCTCTGCCACCAGACAAATTCACATGGCCGATTTCTGGAGTAACACGAAGGACTCGCAGTTGGTTTAATGCACTCAACGCTCTGCAATTCCAGCCCGAGGCTCTCCCCAGGCACCTGCAGCAGGAGCATCGCATCGCTGACCGCCAGCCCCACGCAGCAGGGCTGCTGACATGCGGGGCAACGTGCAAGGTGAGCACACAGTCCCCGAGACCTGCAAGGACACCAGCCTTGCTCGCAGCACTGTCATCACGAGAAAGATGGTAGCTGTAGCTCTCAGAGCCGGGTCATCGGTGTTTTCTTTTTTTTTTATTTTAAATTGATGTCTGCATTTCATCAGTATAAGGAACACATGTGTCTGGGAGGCACCAAGTGAGCCCAGCAGCAGGGTGGCAGCCGAGGCAGGGCTGCTCCCCAAGCAGGAGCAGCCCCCAAGGCACAGCAGCTCCCAGAGCCATGGCAGGGTCCTGGGGCTGCAGGCACAGCTCCTCTGCTGACACAGTCCCAGCTCCTGCCTTCGGTGCTGCCTCCCTCTGCATCCCCACCTCGCAGCGGACACAAGGACTGCACAATTTCATTCCCCGCTCCCAAAGAAGGGCGAGACAAGTGCCTCCGTCCAGCACAAGCAGCCGGGTATCAAAGGCTCTTCACGGACGTCTCAGGAGACCTCTGTAAAGCAAACGGCTCCCACCTCAGAGCCATCGCTCTCTCCACCTTCAGCCTGTGATGCTCAGCAGCGCAAAGGCAAGGAGTCGAAGGGGAGGTCCAAGGGGACCCAAGCGGAAAGACTGCTCTTTTAAAAAAGCAAACACTTGCCCTATTTTAGTGCATCCCTTTGGAAAACACAAATCAAGGACTTTTACTGTAATCTTGGGTTTTGCAGAAAAACGTCCTGCCCTAGCCAATTTCGAGGAGGACGGATCTGGCCGTGGGGCAGAGGCACTGCTCTGCCCGGTGATGCTCCCTGGGATCTTTTCGGGCAGTTTCTGATGAACCGCCCCAAGCTCACTGCAGCTGCTCAGTGCCTGCCATGCAGCATCCAGCGTGCGTTACATTTCCTATCACCACAAGCAAAGGCTGCTTTCTTCTAACTGCCCCCCTGTGCCTTCCACCTCATCCCTCTGTTTCAAGACCAGAAGTGCCAGCTGCTCACCTCGCAAAGCCCCAAAATCCTTCACACACTCGTACCAGGGATGAACAAACCAAGGATGGTCCCGGAATGCTGGGGAAGCATCGCAAGCTGCGCCGGAGGCACCAAACCTGCCCCTCCTACCCACACCAAAATCACTTGAAACTGCATTTTAAAAATCCCAGCAAAGCACTAGCAACTATTTTCTCCCTAAAATTGGCTTCAGTAAGATCATCCCTGCACAGAAGGGATGCAGCCCGCTACGGGCTGAGACACCGGCACAGGCTGCCCTGGCAGCACAGCGCCAGCTCCCACCGCTCCCGTCAAAAGCAGAGGGAAATAAATTGAGGAGACCTAACTACAGCCCAAATTTACGTCTCTGTCAAAGAAGAGTGGCTGACAGCTATTTTTGGAAACCGGTCTCCATCATATTAATTCAACGTCTGGTTGAGGTTGTCTCATTTGCAACAAAACTGGCTGGTAAATATTAACCTTGGGCTTTGTTGAAATTCTCCTTGCAGATATTACAAGGGATCGGGTGGAAGAGATGAAGCACAAAAGACAACTTCACAGCAAACACCAGGCAGATCCTCCGCATCACGGTTTCATTTACAGAAGCTATTGCAATACCCTGCAACGCAAATGGCATGAAGGGGCCACGGATCATGCCTGGCAAAATTAAGGGTAAAAGACATCAACGCCGAGAAGCCAACTGCCAACGAAATAAGGATGGACAGATGATCATCCACAGTGCAACGAGACTTTCCACCTGCCCACCACGCATCTGCTGGAAATAGGGTTTAAGATCAGAGTGAGCACAGGCCAGCAGCTGGCTATAGATATATATTAGACAAGAAAAGCAGTTTAAATGTATTTACAGTGACAGAACCTCTCCTCTTATTTGAGCGTAGATGTTAAACAGATGCTAAAGCTGCTCGCTTCCACCCTAGAGACGGCTGCATTTCAATGATCACCGAAATGATTCATCAGAAATGTGCAAACCCAGGAAAGCCTGTCAGGTACTCCGGGATTTCTTCAGAGAAATGGTGTTATATAGGAAGATGGACAGTAAAAAGGCTTGGCTTTATTGCAGCAGTAATTAGCACTGCCATAAATCCTATTAGTCTTTTTTCATCTCCCCTAATTTCAGTGTGAGGATACAAATGTTCTCTCGGCAGCAGGATGATTTCAGCACCTAAATCACCAGTACAAGGAGCTTTGGGATTTCATTCAAATGCGGATTCCCGAGTTCAGCAGGAAATAAAGCTAATGCTTCCTCACACAGAAGCCCTGCACTTCCCCGGCCTCCTCTTTATGCTCTGCTTCTGCCACAAAGCTCAAACCCAGCCCAGCCCTGCCTGTGACCCTTCCTCTCACCAGCGTTCATCCCCATCACCCTCGTTACACCAACGGCTCCTGTAGCAGCATGCCTCAGCCCCATTGACCAGTTTGGCGGGGATTCAAACTGGCCAAAGGCCCCCAGAGTGGAATTTACCCCGTTAACACGACCTGCACAGCCTCGTGGCATCACCCTGTCCTTACGGAGATCATCAGTGCACACCCGTGCTCCTGGAGCAGAGGCACCTGCCCTGGAGGTGACTCCTCATTCACTCCTGCCATCCCATTTCCTTTGAATTCAGACCCGGTGAGCTGCACCATGCTCTTGGGCTGCAAGAATCACAGCAGAGACCACAAGAGGATGCATCAAGCTCACTCCCAGCACAGCCCTCTTACGGACCACGGCGGAAGAGCCAGCCCTGCTGCACGTCGCCCGATTGCTCGAGCATCCTCCAACACCCACTGCATTTATCCACCTCCAGCTCAAGGGCTTCTGTCCTTGTTGGGGAATTTCTGCAGCCCGGGATGCTTTCATCAGGAATCTTTTCAAGTTACTCACATAGTGCCGTGCTGATGCAGAGCTTAAAAAAAAAAATAAAGACACATACACACACGCATAAAAACTTTCAACTCTTAAAAACTATTTTCTGATATTTGACCAGACATCAGACGCTGCTCCGCAGAGAGTGACTAATGACCTGCTTTCTGTGAGAGGGGGGAAAAACTTAATTATGTCCATTAAATTACTTCAAATATTTTTCCTTAGAGAATATGAATTATTTAAACTCAACACAGAGAAACCTGAAACATTAGCAAAAGCCTTCTGGGACTCACTATGTAAATTCCCACTCCAAACAGATGGGGAAAGCATGGCGAGCTGCCATGCAGCCACTGAAGCAATGAACAATGCCGAGATTTCAATTCGATAGTTTTAATAAGGTCTTTTAAAGGAGGGCACTGAGTGAAAAGCCACTAGTGGGGCAGGCGAAAGCCTTGTCGGGGTCAGGGGGAAGGGGCACAGCCGGCACCGCTGACGCCTCCGCAGCCTCACCCAGCTCCGTAAAAGCTGGGTTCCTCCAGCAAAGCTCGCTCCCCTACCACAGACCCGGAGCACCCTGTACCTGTCTGGGCCATATTTACCTACTTTCCACCTACCTCCAGCCATAGAGCTTAGAGGCTTCAGGCTCTGAGCCGCCTCTCCAGAGGCCGCAGACCCAGCCAACAGACCCCAGACACCAAAGGGGGCTTCTCCACCCAAAACATATTCACACCAGTACAGTCAAAGTGGCTCCAGTCACACCAGTCCCTCCGTACAGGCCCCACGCGTTCCTTAGAAGGACATCAGCAGGAGGAGGCCTCACCCCGCACGCACCCCCCGCCCCCACGGGCGCACACCCCGCATCCCACGGGCGCACAGCCAGAATCACACCCAGCTCCTGCCTGCCTTGGAAAGCCAGACCGATCCCTCACAGCACCGGGTCCACTACAGAGACCCCCGTGAAGGCCGGGGTTAGATCTGGTTTTACAGCTGTCATTAAAGGTGACCTCGCGAGCTGTAAAGCCACCAAATGATTACGCTGCGTCTAAAGCACTGCTGTGGGGGTATTAACGGGCTCGAGTAATTTTACGGCTACCAATAAAGCTCGGGGAAATGCCTGACGGCATTCAGAGTGCCGGCACATCTGCCCGGCCAACACCACGCTCCAGCCACCAGCAACACACCCCACGTCCCCAGCTGCCACCTTCAGACAAAGCTCTGGCTGTTAGCGGCAGACTCCCAGTTAGCTAAATGAACAACGTCACTGACCAAGGGCACAGCCACCGCTCCAAGCCGTGCTCAGCACCCGGCAGAGGAGCGCAGCACAGCCACCGGCTGCAAAAGGATGCGAATGGCCACGTTACCTCTGCACCTCCCGTCCCTCTCCTCGAAGCCGGGGCCGCACACGCACTTCCCGATGGGGACCAGCCACTCTCCCTCGGCGCTGCAGTGCATCCGCGGGGGGTTATCCACGTCCACCTGGGCATGCTCCACGCAAGCGCCCTTAACTTCCACCAGCGTGGCGAAGGCCGTCTCTGCCACCGTGTCCGGAAAGAGCGCCAGGTTCTGCAGGGTGGCGAGGCACTTCTTGTAATAGACCCGCACAGAGACGAGCGCCACGCAGGCACCCACGTCCTGGAAGCCCAGGTGGAAGCCTTGCTTGCTCAGGTGGCCGATCTCCCGCAGCTCCGTGTTCAGCTTCATCTTACGCTCACCCAGGTCCCCCTGCGTGAAGCTCTCGTCCGCAGCGATGGTGTCGATCTTCGTGTGCTTGCTCTCGTGGATGCTACGGCCCAGGTCGGAGTCGGACTCGACGTAATACAGATTGAA
Source organism: Anser brachyrhynchus (assembly GCF_964034855.1). NCBI lineage: Eukaryota > Metazoa > Chordata > Aves > Anseriformes > Anatidae > Anser > Anser brachyrhynchus. The sequence goes on from NC_137717.1 coordinate 3,257,157, forward strand.
GGTCTCCTTGCAGGTGCCCATCACGCCCGGGATGCTGTTGCAGTCCCTCAGGGTGAACTTCAGCTCGATGAAGATCCTCTGGCCGTCGCGCCTGGCGATCCAGCCCGTCTGCAGCCAGTTGTTCTGGTTGGGCTCCATGACGTTGCAGACCTGGTAGGTGCGGATCGGCTTGTAGTTCTCATCCACCCCGCTGATTTCTTCCCACTGTGGAAAGAGCACAAAGGCTGTGAGAGCCCAGGGGCTGCTGTCAGCGAGAACCAGCCGCCCAAGCAGAAACACAGCCATCGCTATAAATACCACCACCAAAAGCCTCTCCACCTACCCGGCCATGATAGCACAGACACTTGAAGTCCCCGATCCACCAACAGCACGAGCTGTGGGCACGGGGCTGTGCTGCGGGACCACCCAACACAGACAGGGAGAGGGCAGCAGCCTCAGCCCTTCTGAACCCAGGGCCAGCACGAGAGCAGACACATCAGCTGCTGAACAGCCCACAGGAGGCCAGCATCTCCCACACGTGCCTGAGACTTTCCGTCCCCAGGGACGCACATCAGCTCAGCACGATGCAGCAGCAGCTCATCTGGGTGTTGAGCCACCCAGAGAAGGCAACGATGGCCCAGGACATGCAAGGCCAGTCGTGCCACAGCCCAAGGACAAGTACCTTCACCAGCAGCAGCTTCTGTCACGCGAAGTTTTAGCTGGAACAGGACAAATCCTCTGCCTGCCAAGCGCAACGGTTTTCCCCAAAGTTACCAGCAGAGATTCTGATTAGCAAAACGATGATTCAAACCTCACAGCCTCAAGGATGACCTGGCAACTTCCCAAAGCAATTCTTTCTGGGGGTAGATTTATGCCAGATTGCCAAACGTACCCAAAACAGAGTTTCTTCTGCAGACTAACAGCTGGGGAACGCAGATGACTCCAGGATGTATTGCCATCCACCCTAAAAGCTTTGCTTCCTTTCTGGAAAATAAACCTGAAGCAGCGAGGAACACAACTCTGGCTTTCCTGCCATTCCCTGCCAAAAGCAGCCAGGGACCATCCCCGGCAGCACAGAAGGGAGCAGATCACACAGCCCTGGTGCGATGCAGGATCCCAACGATCCCATCCCTGTCCCAGTGCTTCCAAACACAGCGAGATCCCAAGAAATCAAGCTGGGGCACAAACCACAACACACAGACTTCACTGGCTGGTGTTTATTCGCTTATCTCAAGAGCTTAACATGCATTCTGGGGAGGCGTTGCACCATTAACACAACCAATACCTGGCCTCTGGCTCTCGGACCCCTCCACAAGCCGGTGCTCACCCAAAAAGCACCGACCGCTGCCAAGCAGCCACGGGCAGCCCCTCTCCAGCCCCACCACGCCAGCCCCACGCTCTTACCCCGTTGGATGGGTGCGAGGTCCAGCCCAGCTCTGCTTGCGATTCCTTCGAGTCCAGCAGGACAACTGCGGGGAGGACAACACGTTAACAAGCCAGCTCACCCACGCGTGACGCCCTGCAAAAATCCCACCCCGTGGGCAGCTCCTGCCACAAGGTGCTGCCCAGTACCGGCGCTGCGGGGCTGGGGCAGAGCCGGGGCTGGGGGATGTGCAACCAGCTTGGAGCAGGGTCATCCCAGAGCCCAGTCCCAGCAGGTACCGATGGCACTTTTGAGACCCAAATTTCCTTGAAAGCCTGCACCCTAGCTTCTCAATAAGTCTTTTTCCACGGAACAGCCAATCCTTTGCGTGACATGAAGATGCATTTCCCCTGAAGTCAGAGTCCCGGGAGCTTCCCACAGGCAGCGAGCAGAATCGGTCCCTGCCCAGCAAGTTGTGCCTTGCCCCAGCTCCACCACGCTGGGTGCCACCCGTGTCCTCCGACAGTCATTCCGCCAGCAGGGCCACCCGGTACCCGCACTGCCAGCGGCGAGGGGCTGCGCTTCGGGGGATTTTGGTGGCATCCCCCAGTCCCCTGCAAGAGCTCCGTGAGAGCGGGGACCACCACAGCCCGGCTGCGCACCGACCCCAGGCAATGCGCACTGGGGAGATGCGCCCCGAGCCCCGGGGAGATGCGCACCGGCTCCGGGAGATGCACCCCGAGCCCTAGGGGAGATGCGCACTGGCTCTGGGAGATGCGCCCCGAGTCCCGGGGAGATGCGCACCGGCCCCGGGGAGATGTGCACCGACTCCGGGAGATGCGCACCGACTCCGGGAGATGCGCACCGGCTCCGGGGAGATGCGCCCCGGCTCCGGGGAGATGCGCCCCAAGCCCGGTGAGATGCGCCCCGAGCCCTGGGGAGATGCGCACCGGCCCCGGGGAGATGCGTCCCGAGCCCCGGGGAGATGCGCACCGGCCCCGGGCGCCCTGCAGCGCCTCCCCAACCCCTCGTTTCTCCGCGCTCCGGTCGCTGCCTCCCGCACCCCAACCCGGCTCTCCACCCTCCCCGCGGTGCCCCGCGCCCCCCCCAGCCCCGTTCCTCCGGAGGGCTCCCGAGGGGTCCCCGCTCATCACCGGGGGCTGCACCGGCACCAAAGCGAAACCCACGGAGCGCCACCGGCACCCGGCACCGAGCCGCGGCGGCACCGGGCGCTGCAAGCCACCGGGGTACGGGGCACGGGGACGCGACCGGGGGGACACCGGGGGGGTACCGGGGGTCGCGCCCGCCCCCCGCCCGGCTCACCCTGCTCGGCGGCGGCGCGGGGCAGCACCGGCAGCAGCAGCAGCAGCGGCAGCGCCCGGGGGAAGCCGCCGCCGCCGCGCGCCCTGGCCATGGCGCCGCCGACTCCGTGCGCCCCGCGCCGCCGCCGCGCTCCGGCCGCCGCGCTCCGCCCCGGGCCCTCTCCGCCAATCCCCGTGGCCAACCGACGAGGGGGAGGGGCCTCGAGGAGCTCCCGGCCAATGGGAAGGAAGGGCGGGGCGAGAGCGGGCGGGAGGGGAGGAGGGAGGCGATGTTCACTCTGAAGCCTACTGACGGCCAGGCGGCTGCTCCAGGGGGGCTGGGGGGCCCGGAGGTGCCCCGGCGGGGCTTTGGGGTGCCTGTCCCCGCTGCCACGGGCTGGGGTTGGCCCCCCCACGGCAGCCAAAAGGCTGCTGGGGCATGCGCAGCCCTTGCTGGAGCTGAGATGCGGTGGTTTTGTGGTCACAGCCCTAATTAACTGGGCTACAGGCACCCCCGCTGGATGAGGTTTGCCTCCTGCTACCATTAACACCCTGTTCCCATTTCGAGGGGGGGGTGTGTCCTGCTCGACCCCACGCAATGGCCACTGCATGACCACAGGGACAGGAGAAGGCAGAGAGGCTCAGCTGGCATGAACGCATCTGCCTGCAGCGGGGCAGACTCCAGGCACAAACAGGGGCCCTGTGCTGCCCCCACCGTGCTGGGGTGGGTTCTCAGCCTCTGTCCGCTGCAACCTGAAGTTAAATGTGTCCAGCAGGTCCCTCTGTGCTGATCTCTGCTCCTGCCCTGGCCCCACCACCCCTGTCTACGCTCTTACTAAATGCACCTGACAAGGTCAGGGCTCTGCACCAACACTCACGGGTCTCACTACTGCCTTCACCTGCACCTGGGAGTGCCACGTTCATGTCAAGCCTCCGCTCTGCCTCTCTGGGCTGGAAGCAATTCCAGCTTCATCTCAAGCTCCCCCAAGCTGCTGTAAAAGTCAGAGTGGCCAAAAAGGAACACCAGGGAAGCGCAGCCCTGGGCAGGGCAGGTCCTGCCCACACTGCACTGGGCTGCAGCTTGCAGACAGCCCGTGGGTGCTCACGGACCCGCAGCGGGGAGGAACTCAGCGTGCTTCAGTTATTGCTAACTGTAGGTGCGCAAGTCCTGGCAAAACGTTGACAGGCTGAACGCCCGTCAGCCTCCCAGCTGATGGCTGTACAACCCGCCGCCAAAGCCTGCTTATGTAGCAACACTTACTCCTGGGGGATGTTCCCCGCGCTGTGATTATGTGCTGTCAGACGTAAAACATTGCAAGTCGGGAATAAAAATATTGAAGCTCCAGCTGAGGCAGCCAGAGCCGAGGGCTGGGTTGGGCATGAAAAGAGAGGTGCAGTGAGGTCTGCTGGAGACAGGAGCACGGTGACAATGCCCGCAGGAAAGCTGGCAGGGGACACGGCGCTGCAGGAAGAGCAGCAGCTTGTATCCGCACCAACTCGCTGTGCTGAACCATCTTCAAGTGTTAGGCACTAAAGCCTGGGTTCTGCAGTGCCTCACACATGCATAAGTTTACCGGAGCAAGTAGCCTATTGAAGCCTGCTGCCAATCAGGCTCAGATTTACACGTTGCATAATTAGATTAATTAGATATGGTGATTGCAGTTCATTTGCCTTGTGCCCCAGCTTCCAAGTACACTCTTCCTGAAGTCAATGAGACCACCCGTGTGAATAAATTTAACCATATGCAGAAGTCCCTGCGGGATCAGGAATCCCGAGCAACCTAGGCACCAGCTCAAACCCCCAAGGGCAATGTTTCTTTAATCTCATCTTTCCAGGCATTTTTTTAACACCTAAGGCACATTTGCTTACGGGAGGTGTGGGAGGCATTGCGTCTGAGAGCAAATCTGCTGGAAACCAGAGGCTCTTGGCCAGTTGAGAGGCAGGTGCTGCTGCTGCGGCCATTCTGCACAAAGGGAGGAAACGTTTTTCAAGCCCAACGAGTATTCACAATCGGATTTGACAATATGGACCTCTAACACTTCTGCTTGCTCTCCAAGCCTGCCTGCACTCCCCTCCCGCCCCAAAGCACCGACCCCACGTACTCCAGCTCAGCCCTTCCAACCACGGTTCAGCTGCAGCATTACTTTTAGCCCAGCAGATCTGGGGGTAGGGATCTGTAAGGGGACACAGGGAGCCCAGCTGGATGCGTGCAGCCAGAAGGTGTATCCAGCCCTCTCCATGTCTCAGCCCCCCACCAGGAACACGGCCACTGCATTTCCTCAGTGTTAAGCCAGGCGGCAAGAAAATCCCCATCCATTTATCACTGCTCTTCCCGATGGGAGAGCTCAGCTCGGACCCACAGCCCAGCCCCTGGCACACCCCGGGGAGTCAGGTAACAAGCTCACATGATTAAAATTTTCCCTTTATCACGTCACAGGGCAGGGAAGCAAAAGACGGGATTTATTTATAATCTTCCTCGAGTGGGAACCGGAAGAAGTGACCCATTATTACTGGAGGTTTTTCCAGCCACCCAGGAAGAAAAGTGATATTTAGTTGTCGTTAAAGACTCATAACTGCATAACAATTTCATGCTATGTTAACTTCGAGGTTTTCTTTCACATATAAATTTTTAAGGAGTAAAATAGAAAAACCCAGGCACTTGACCTTTAATCACAGTTATTTGTGTGATCAGTCAAGTGTGGGAAAAAGCTAGTTTGTGCTTGAAAGATGCCCTTTAAAACTAGATTGCTCTAATATGACACACGACTCACATGCCGTAATATATGGGATCTTGCTTACCAGCCTCTGGGGTACAACAGCCTCCCATTTAGCATTCACACACAGGATCTTGCTGTTGGTACATTGGAAGGTATTAATGTCACGCACCAAATCAATACAGACCCTCGGGACAGCTCCATTTACCAGCGAGAGACCCGAGGGAGGTGTATGCCTTCACTTCTGTTGAGGAAACTAACAGGGAAGAGGATTTCCAACGTATATGGAGGATTTGATGTTGGAGATATTTCACTGGAAGAAGGGTATATCATGCTAATAGAGTACAAAGCTTTTCCATTTCTCTGAAATATTATTCCAAGCACTTACAAAAGCTTAATATTAGAACAGCCAGAGGTATTTAATTACAATTTCAAAGTAACATGTTGTGTTGGGGAAACGATCTCATGAATTTTTCTTTGGCAAGACTGGATGACTAAAAGCCATTGCTGGGGTGATCGGCGCAGCTTCTTAAACTGAGACGCTTGGATTTATTCATTATGAGGCACAGCTGAAAACCGGGGACAGCCCCCTGAACCCAAATGGGGGGCTGTAATGCCAGGCCAGTGCCAGGGACATGTCCCCAGCAGGTCAGTGAGCTGCGCAGGGGTGCTGTGCCTGGGAAGAGGGAGCGGGACAGGGATGCTGTGCCTGGGGACAGGGAGAGAGACAGGGATGCTGTGCCTGGGGACAGGGAGAGAGACAGGGATGCTGTGCCTGGGGACAGGGAGAGGGACAGGGATGCTGTGCCTGGGGACAGGGAGAGGGACAGGGATGCTGTGCCTGGGGACAGGGAGAGGGACAGGGATGCTGTGCCTGGGGACCAGCCATCTCTCCAAGCACCAGCATAGCAAGGATGGCTTCTGTAAGCAAAGAGGAATAGCGGGCTTGTCCCATCCCCTCTGGCACACACACCTCCCCACTCAGGAGCTTCCCTCGCCCTGCCACAGCCACGGGACGAGCCCGCAGTGCCAGGAGCGGGACAGCAGAGCCGCCTGCTTAGCCAGGCTTCAGATTGCCTCGAGAACTTCTGCAAGGAGCTGAGGCCAGCGCAGCCCAGAAAACATGTAATTCCCCGAGCTGAGCTATTACCTGCTGTAAGTGGCGGCAGAAGGATAGTTCTGAAACCACAGTGAAAATAACCCTCCTGGAAAAAAAAAAAAAAAAAAGAAATCAATACCAACACCAAGGAAAGAGCATCAGAATCCGAGACCATCAATTCCTGAGATAAAGAGTTGAAAGTCTCAGTGGGAGGACAGCCAGATCTAGACTGAGAAACAAAACTTTGTTTCTTTTGCTGACAAATGACATTTTATGCGGAAGGACAAAGGAGCCAGGAGGACGCAGGCCTCCGCATGTGGCTGTAAGAGCTGCCCTTGAAGCAAGGAGGAGCAGGCAGAAACTTCACAGACGCTTCTGCACCTCTCCTTCCTCTTCCACACTTGACAGGATTTTCCTCCGAGTGAAAACAAGAGATTTGTGCAATTTCGTGCCGTTTGGGGCATGTCACGGAAACATATTTCAGCAAACCTTTTGCCACCCTGCTCTGAAGAGGTGACCCCCTCGGGAGGCTCACCCAGGGCTCGGGCACTGCTCCCAGCACCCAGCTCAGCCCCAGAGCAGTAGGACAGTCAGATCCGCACAGCCTGCCGTCGTGGGCTGCAAAAGGAAAAGGCTCCATATGTACCAACTCCTTTTTACCTTCCACGTTGTTTGTCTGGAAATAAAAGCAGCCAGAGCAACGCGTTTGTTTTTAACGCCTTAATTTTTCTGTCAGATGCGTGCTCTTCCCTTCAGAAGCCCCACGTTATAAATGTTTTGCAGCAGCTCTTTAGCTTTTAAGGTAATCATATAAAAGATCCTTGACTACATAAATGCGGCTAATCTGGGTAAGCACCTTTAAACATCTTTACATTTCTTGCTAATGGATTTCTAGGCAGCCCACAGGGATCCGCGCTCTAGAAAATAACGTAAAAAAATATAGTAAGCGTCTAATTTTTTTTTTTGAAATGCCTCAGATTTGTCATAGATTGAGAAAATCCAGAGCTCTGGGCAGCGTAAGATCCTCATACTTATATAAGTAATGCTCCATTCTGTCATCACGCACAGGAAACCCAGCCTTTCACTAGGGGCAAGCATCCAGTCGATGTTAAGTTCCAACTCAACTGGAGACAAATTACCACCCGCTATTAATTAGAGCCAGGCAGGAGGGATCCAGGCTCTGCTCGCTGGTGGCAGCACCCGCAGGACAAGCTGCCCTGAGCTCGGTCCGCACGCACAGGGAGCGAGCCCTAGCGGGGAGGGAGCCGCAGCAGGCTTTTTGCTGTGCAGAGCCAGGCAAAAGGTGAGCTCAAACCATTTTTTCAGGAGCGGTTCCTCCCCAGGACTCTGCTTGCTGCTTACAAAGGGCTGAGCCTGTCGCCTTTCCCTCCTGGCAGAGAGACACCAGCAGGAACACGGGGCGGAGGGTGGCATTGTCACCTCTCCGGGCTCCATCGTGCCCCGACGCTGTAGCGCTGAGCACCCCGCGCTCCTCCTGCTCCGAGCATGGGGCCAGCCCCAACGCCCCCGGGAGGCAGAAAGCACCCTATTTTAGGAGCTGTCTGATGCAATTAGCTCTGCGGAGGAGGAAGCCGGAGGAGTGCAGACGGGCCATCCAATTCTGCAGATTTATTACTGGAGTTAATTAGGCTCCCCGCGCTGCTCCCGGGGGACAGCTCGGTGCCAGTGGCGCACGGTGCCGGGGACGCACGGCAGAGCCGGAGCACGAGGTTGCGGCACAGGGGCCGCCTGGGCAAGAGCCACGCACAGGTCACCCAGATCAGAAAGGAGATTTCGAAGGATTAGGAAAAAAAAAAAAAAAACAAAGAGAATCGGTTATCTGCGAGGAGGTTTCAGGCAGTCACACCTGTCGCATCAATCTCCGACAACACAAGTGACACAAATCCAGTCACATCCCAGCCCCTAACGGCAACACGGATCCTGGCACGGTGCTGACACCGGGCTTCAACGCACGGAGGAGAAACACTCACTTCTTTTTTCTTCTTCTAGGAGAAAATGATGGCTTGCATTCACCAGACCTGCCTAGTGCTGCTCCAGCAAACCCAAGCCAGCACATGGACAGGCAGCTCTGCATTTTGGGGGGTCCGGCACTGGGACCCTGCCCTCCTCGGGCACAGCATGGCGCATCCCAAAATGATCCGAGCAGGCAGGGGACGGGGCCAGCACGTCCCCAGGGCTCACAGCAGCCACCACACAGAGCACGAGCTCAGGGCAGTGGAAAGGAACGAGAGCCTCTTCCCTCCCCAGCACCATCCTGCCCTGCCGGGAAGCTTTGCTGGTGGTGCTGAGCACAGGGCAGGACCCCAGCACCCTGCCTTTGCACACACGGGCTTCTCTGCGCAAACAGACCCTCTGCTCGTTATTTTTCCTACTCTGGTTGAAACGCAGCATTTCAGGCTAAGAGCTCAGGTGTCTGAGCCTCTGAGAGCTGAGGTCTGTGATGGAAATGATGATACACCTCGAGTATAATGGTGCAAACAGCCATTATCATAATTTTGATACCAATTACATGTAATTTGAACAAAGGAGTTGTCCTAGCTTTGATTTGCTCTCCTTGTATTCCTGGCTGGTTTCATTAAAATCACTTATAGAGATTTGCAGCAGTTCTGTTTGAAGTGCTGTCATTAGGGTTTTCATTTGCAGTGGCGTCGGAAATAATTTCCCAGCGGGCTGTTTATGTTTTACAAAGGGCCGTGCAACGTGGGTCAGCATTCGTGGCCAGACGGACGAGTCACAGAGCCAGTCCTGCCAGCCGCAAGGCAGCGTGTTCCAGTAACACCGCGCTGAATTTTGAACCCAAATCTTTCTAAATTAAAACCCCACTGGCCAGGCTGTTCCCTGCTTCGTGCCTGCACCACCTCAGGCGGGGAACCCCAAAGCGTTAGCACTTCTAGGGTCTGGATGTCCCTGCTCCACAGCGTTTCCCCTATTTATTAACAGCTTTTTCACTTTTAAGTCTCTGCACTGAATCACCATTCAAAATCAATCACCAAGTTTTCTAACTTTATTGGCCCTCAATAACGTGAAAATAAACCTCCCTTAACGAGACGGGCGCTGAAGCTGCTCGCAGCACGGCGTGCCGCTGCAGATTCCCTGGGGGGAGCGCAGCTTCGGCTGCCCTTCGGCAGGCAATCAGGGATGCGAGCTGCGTGACGCGCCGATGAAGAAGGAAACACAGGGGCTCGCTCCATAATGCCGTCCCCACCAGCCACTCACCAATTATTCCTCAGTCAGAGCCCGAGGGTGACGGGGAGGGCACGCAGAGCGAGTTCTTTCCATTTGTCCGTGATAGAAGAGGGGAATGCACTTTGCAAATGACAATTAGCAATTTGCTCCAGCTGGGGCTAATTCCTAGATGCATTTTACTTTCCAGGACTCAACACTTGGGCAGACTCTAAATCAGGCACCAGCACGCTCTGTCCAGCTCCGTTAAAGCTCCCTGGTAATTACGGAGCGCTGGGTGAGCCATGGAGAGCTGGAAGCCTTCCCAAGTCCGAGGGGAGCCTTTGCCCTGCTGCCAAAGTGCTGGGCTGGATGCGGCCCCTGGGGAGGGACCCCTAGGGAGATCCATTGCATGGATCCCACCGGCTGCATCCCACTGATGGGTGCGGAGCTCTCCAGCCCCACACGTGGCCCCGCACCTCCCCAGTGCGTGTTACTGGTGGCCAGGAGAAGCGGGGTGGGAGCACGGCCAGCAGCGCTGGAAGGCAATAAATCCTAATTCACTTTGATTATAATGGTGCGCTCGCGTCCCAGGGCGAGATTGCCATGTAGGTTTGCAAAAATACTGCTTAAATAAACAGAAAGGGAGGAAATGTGGGAGAGAGCGTCCAATCTGCATTATAATTAGGGGAGAGAATAACAAATGGCAGAAACAACCTGTTCCCAGCTGCAGCTGCAGTTTGTTCCTGGTGCATCTGAAAGGCCATGCACCATCCATAGCAGGAGCCTTCTCTGGAAACGCGTGAGTGTTTCATTCAGGAAAGGCGGCAAAAAAAAGAACATCTTTCTGCATGTATTGCAGATTCCCCTACAACGAAGCATCGGAGAGTTTTCTCAAGCCGGCCGCTCACTGCCGTGCTCAGAGCTGGGAGTCCGGAGGCAGAAGCAGCGGCCTGAAGCCCACGGAGGGTCACGAGGGGGAGAAGCAGAGCGGTTAGCCTCGGGAGCTGGAGCTCACCTTGGCACAGGGCCGAGCCCTGTCCCTGCCCAACACCGTTCTCCTCTGTCCCTGCCCAACACCGCTCTCCTCCGCACGGAGCTCGGAGCTGCCAGGGTCACCACCTGGCCACCCGGAGCTCAGCGGATACACTTGGGCTTCTTCAAACCCAGCCTAATTTATCTGTAAACCTTCCTAATGAGGCTGATAGCGTAGGAATGGCGAGAAAGCAGCATTATTATCTGTAAACAGCAAAGCCTGACAGCATGTTTAATCACAGGCTGCGTAACGGCAACATCGGTGGAGGACGAGATTAGACACTTCTCCAATTAGTCATACATCAAAGGCACGAGCGCCGAGCCTGAGAGTCACTTAACCCACCAACAAGAGGAGCAAAGACCCTTTTTTTGCTCACCGTGGGCTCAGGGACCAGCAGGGCTGGATGCCCCCAGCTCCCCGTGTGCATGGGGATGGCACAAAGCAGAGCCAAGGAGAGCTGCAGCCCCCCCGTCCCGGGCACCTCTGCTTCCTCCCAGCTCTGCAAGCTCCTAACAGGATTTTGCAGCCTGTGGTGGTGTGCTAATGGGATAGAGAGGTAAAGAGTTCATCCTCCTCACTTTTCTCTGCTGCTTTCCTTTTTTCCCCCCTCAGCATCTCTTTCTCATCCAGGTCTTCTCTGGCTCACCTTTCCAAGCCCGAGCACTCCTGAGGTCTACAGATTAAAAGCGCTAATAACAGCCAGAAATTATTACGAGCCCTATTTATCACAAAGCAGATGGCATCTAACGGGCAGAAGCCTCGGGAGCCACGGCCACAGGGCTCCAAGAGATGCTGGCAAAGCCACGGGGTTTCTCCTTTGCCATCCCGTGGGTGATGCAGCGGCAGGACGAGGGGAAGCACAGAGCGGGGAAAGCAGCTCCAGCGGGACACTCACCCTGCAGCACCATTACCTGCAGCACGCAGGCTTCCCTGGAAGCTGCAGGTGCCCCAGGATTCAGGCTGTGCCCTGCCATCGGGGCTGCCCCAGCACAAACTGCCTGGAACCACTGGATGAGCCAAGCACCACAGAACAGCAGGATGCGGCCCCGGTCCCAGGATAACCGGGGCTGTGGCAGTCCCGCTGCCAAGCCTGCTTCCACGGCAGGCGAGATTCCAGCACGTGGCCCCTCCTAACGCCAGCATCCTGGTAAAGCCAGCAGCTTCTCTGCGGTGGAGTCCAGGTGTTTTGATTTATCTGTGAGACATCTTATTATCAGCCTCTGCAACAGAGGCTCTGACCTTTCACGTCAGGGCCTCTTTGAATTTACTTCCTGCCCCAAGCTACAAAAGCAACTGTGAGAAATCAATTTTCTCTCCTCCAAGACCCCCCTAAGCTCCCCAAGAACTTTTAAAGGGCAGAGGAGCCATAAGCGGGACATCTCTTACCGTTACAAAGGTTCTCCATCACGTTAGGTTTTGATTAATCAGCCTCCTGCCCTCCCTTCCCTTCTGCAGGGAGCACCAGCGAGCTCCTGAGCCCCGCTGCACAGAGGGAGAGGGGCCCGGGCCCCGCGGACATGACTGGCAGCGTCCCCTGTCTGCCAGCTGACACACATAATTCAGACAAAATATTCATTTAAGACCGTCTGAGCCATGGTAATAAAGCAGGCATTATGACAATATGGATCAATAAGTCCAGAGAGGATCCTTTGCTGAAACACGCCGCGATTGTTCAAACCAAGTCTTAATTGTGACAGGAATTGATTTCTCTTTTCTAATATCCCTGACTTTTAATTAAAAGGTAGTTAAGCTGGCGATACATTTCCAGGATCATTTGGAGGCAGAACAACATCAAGGAGCGTGCATTTGAAATGCAGATGCGGGGCTTTGTTAATGCAAGATGACGGCGACAGGTTTCAGGGCCGCTCCACGGGCAGACCGGGGCTCCCTGTCCCAACACCCTGCCCAGCTCCAGTCCCCAAATGTGCCCACAACAAGGAGGATACAGGGACCAGGGAGTGCTGCAGCCCCTGGGGAGGGACAGGAGGAGCTCCTCCAGCCTTTAATTTTTTTAATTTCCAGGAAGCTCCCAGTTGGCACGGGCGGCAGCGGCACAGCAAGGCGTGAGGGAGCCAAACCTGTACGAGCCAGACGCTTCTCAATCACCCTCTATTAGACTAAAATGGGCCAAAGTGACTTACTCTGAGTGGAGGGAGGCCATTAACATCAGAGACTCCATTAAAAGGAGAAATGGGCCTTTTATCTACTCATCAAGAACCATAAAGGAAAAAAAACAAAAAAAACCACCTTGGAAGCCACCCATAAATCCTCTGGGAAACCCTGGCCTGGAGCACAGGGGCTCTGGCACTGTCCCACCTGCAGGCCTGTGAGGCCTGTGGGCAGTTTGGCACAATGGAGCCACAGATGCCCATATAACAGGCAGTGGCATCACACCGTGTGTCTGAGCCACCTTTTGGGGTGGCCAAGCAGTCCCTCGACGGCGAGCAGGGCTCCAAGGACAGATGCCAGCTCTGCCCGCAGCAGCCCACCCATCCTGGAGGCAGAAGCCCCTCTCCTGCCTCTGGGCTGTGGGGCTGCCCTCTGAGCCAGAGCTTTGCAGGATCAGCCCTGCCCCTGCAGACGGGACCATTATCTGCCATAACGCCAGCTTTAATAACGCAGCGTTATCAGGACTAATCAAATCTCCCCTGCATTACCATCCAGGCTGGGTCCTGCTTGGCAAACACGTGTGATGCTGTCAGCAAAGTGGCATTTGGGCCGGGGCCATAAGGAACCGAGCGCTAATCCAGCAGCAGCCTGGGGGCTGTGCCATGCCCACAGCCCTGAGCTGCCACCAGCCCCACAGCCAGGTCTGGCCACAGACATGGCCTAGGCAGAGGATGGGGACACAAATGTCACCGCCACTGCAGCTTGGACCGTGGGGCAGGTGGGGACCTGGCCACCCCCAGGTCAGCCAGGGGAGTTACAGAGCTCAGAGCCCCAGAGGAGCAAAGCCCTCACCTCAAGGCTGAGGTTTTTAACCACAGGCATTCCTCATCATTCCCCATGATCGCAAGCAGCTGTTTACGCTCTTTGAAAAGCTTTTTCCCTTTACCCTCATAAATGAGCACAAGCACCAGTAAAGAGCTGTATGGTGAGCTGCTGTATCAGTTCTCATTACAAGGCTTTAGAGAGAGCAGTAATTACATCTCAGCACTGGAGTTCCCTGCACACACACCCTCCTCCATGCTGAGGAACCTGCCAGCGTCTTGCACCGAACCAGCAGCAAGGAACTGGGAGCCACACACAGCAGGGAGAGGTCCAGGTCCCGAAGCCTCTGCCTGGGCATTGAGAGGAACTGAGGCAGCTTTTGGACGTTGTCACAAAATACATCTGGTATTTATCCTGCTGGTGGGTGTCTGAGCGGTCAGACACCGTGGCACATCCTGCTTCCCCGGGAATGATTAAATTAGAGAGTAGAGGTGCTTGAAAGCCTGCTCCTATTGCCAGGAAAGACGAGCGAAGAGGAGAAGGTTCTGAGAAACATCCCTCCCCGCTCTTCTTCCCCAGAGCTGCTTGTTCATGCCAGTTAGAAACGCAGAAGCATCACCTTTACAAATACACCCCGTTCATTTTATATTATTTGACTCATCAAATCTGTCTTCCCCTAAAACCGCCTGCCTACAAAGAGGAAATCCAGCAGCAGAGAACGTGAGCTCTTCCCAGGAAGGGTGATGCTGTCTGGCAGGGCACCCGTCTCCAGGAGGAGTGGAACAGCCCGGGTAAGCTCCAGAAGAATTGCTTGTGTTATAATACCTCTTCATGCTGTTAAGCTTTTAATTCATCTGGCTTTGTTACCTTGGATATTTTGTTCTCTAAATTAATGCAGCCCCCAGAATGATAAAACCCTTCATTAATACCATTGGGTTATTGCCTAAAACAACAGCACATGATCTGGCACTTTTTAGTTTGATTCTGCTGTCACTTGGGACAGGATTAGAAGGAAATATATCTACTAATTCTTCCAATATCCTTCAGCAAGCATCAGTTCAGACCAAAGAGGACATGAGATGCCAGTGCTAGTAATTGGCAAGAAGCTCTTCACTTGCAGATGGTCGGAGACCCTTGATGGCACCCCAGGCTTTGACATAATTATCGCAGCCACAGAGCAGCTGCCAAACAGCACAGTACTTGAATGAAAAGGAAGAGAGCTGCTTAATCATACAGCCTCTGCTCCTAAAAGGGGACTTTCATCCTTGCTCAAATCCTTTGCAGGGGTGCTGTGGGAAGCACAAATCAAATATCAAGGAAGGGGCTTACGTGCAATTAGTGGCTCTTGTTTCTCAGACAGAAATTAGCATTTGTGCCCTTGAAGATGCGGAGGCAGTGCCACCTCCTGCTGCAGGGGAGCAGCTTGGGCCATTTTCTGCAGGCCAGAGGTTGTGGTGGGGACACCAGAGGGGATCATCTTAGGATGCACTGACAAGCTCGGGTCTTTCTCCAGTGCAGCTGTTTCTAGCTGATGAACTCCCTTTTCAGCAGAAACTGTCGCCAGGCCAGAAACATGGCATTGAACTTCATAATAACGTATTTCATCCCAGTTCCCTCATTCCTGCGTCTTTCTCCAAAACATTCCAGTATCAGCAAGCCATCAACACCTCCCAGCTCCGTGTCTGCAGCTCTCTTCTTCACCCAGCTCCTACTCACCTTCCCTTTCTTGCTCTGATCTCAGTTTTCATCCAACAGTTTCTCATCTGACTGAAACGAATGCAGTTATCTCCTGCGCTCCTATTTAGCAAAGTAGCTGCTTCCACCCCTGCCCTGCCACGCTGTGCACAGCGCAGGCCGCCCAAACCGCTTGCCGAGGAACCCACAGCACATTTTATCCCACTTTCCACTTACTGCTATTTTTCTCGGAGCTGTTTATAATCCAACCAGCTCAAGCGTTGCAGTGGCCTTTCCCAAAGCAGCCAGAATTTTCTGGCCGGACACCTCTGGCTTTGTGTCAAGCTCTGTTTTCCCAGCCAGTGGGTCCCAGTGCCTGCCACTCATTAAAGCTCGCAGCACCCGGTCCCTCCTCGCAGCTGACAGCTTTCTGGGGCTGCTGGCACCCCTGCGGGAAGGTTTGGCCTCACCAAACACCTGTGCTGCTCCCCTTAAGGGAATGTAGGGATCAGATCTAGGATGATTTCCCATCCGTCACTTCCCTATAGGCACTAGGAGCATTACCTTTGTACTACACAAGCATCACTGGTACAGGGCTGGGGGCTCCGAGCATCCCAGCGCAGGGAGAAGCCTTGCCCCGGCACTCGGCTCAGGGTGCTCTCATTTTATGCTTTGTTTTCCCTTGTAACTCTCCGTTTCCAACCTTGTAACTGTTAACTCTCAAAACCTGACCTTAAGCCTCGCTAAATGAATTTCGCCTCTCTGTTACCGTAAGGGCTGTGCGATGCTGGGAACGATGCTCAATCAAGGCAAGCTGGAGAAGCAAGGGGTCTCCGCAGGGCACGCCGGGCACTCGCGCTGCCAGGCTGCGGTTTGCTTTGCCAGCACAGCCCAGCAAAAAAGGTAAAAACCAGGCCAAGAGCAGGCTGTGGGCCCCCACATGCATCCATCCCCCCATAAAGAGCAAGAAAACCACATTGATGTCTGGGGAGGGGAGCGCGAGCGGAGCAGCTAGCGACCGCGCAGGCTTCAGAGAGCAGTAAAGTAATTAAGTATTGACTGAGAATGTCCTAAGCGAGCCCCGGATGCACATTACGTTCTGCTTAACTTAATAATTACCGTATATATTATCCCTTTCCGCACTCTGTCTTTATTAAGTTAAAAGGTCTGTAATTAGCTACTTGGTTTAAGTGTAAGATTTCAATTAATTCACATTATGAAATATAATTGCTTATTAGAGGTAATGTTGCACACTCTATCACACCAGTACCTCTTTGTAGTATTTTAGCCAAAATACAATAGTTTGTCACAGCAGGTGAGCAGAGGTTTTACTAATCAGGCACCGGGATGCAAAACACCCTCCATAAAGCCAAAATAAACCAAGAAATGGGTACACAGAGCTGGGCTTGCATCTGCCAACCCACTCCCAGGATCATTCACCCACCCAAAACTGACCAGGACCCTCGAGACCAGCACAGCAGCACCGTTATGTTCCCAAAACACAGCTACAGAGGCTTTGTCCTGCTTTGGACCAAGGTCTGTGATGTCCTGCACACAGATCCGTGCCCGAGCACCCACACCGCGGCGTGACGCTCCTGCTGAGTGCCGCAGTCACCACCGCCAACCACGCAGCAGTACGAACAACAGATGCCACCTCTCTAAATAGTCGAGAGCTTTGCCTGGAGATGTTTTTAGAAGCAGGCAGGGTTGACAAGGCTGTGGTTCCTGAGAAAAGATGGGATGGTTTCACGGCATCACCTCCTCCAGGAGCCCCCTCTCTCCAGCAGCGGAGTTGGGGAGGCAGGAGCAGGAGCAGCAGCCAGTTTCGGTGGTTTATGCCACCCCTCATGGCATTCAAGGAACAAAATTTACAGGGAACCGTGTTCTTCGCTTAATGAGGCTTGTTAGCACACCTCTCCTGAACTCGTTCCCAAAATTTTGCCTTCTCTTTGTGGTTGCTGTCAGCCACAGCATGATTTAGCCAAGAGCACCGCAGCTCTCCCGCTGCTGGACCCAGCACCATCGTCCCACCGACCTGCCATGCACAGACGTATTTAGCCGATGATTTAAGCTTTGATTCCATTTAATTTAGATGTTAGAAGAGTTTTATTTTTGGTCTTAATATTTTATTTATGAAGGTATGTCAACACAGCATATCAATTTAGCAGCTGTTGCTAGTTTACTATGAGGCGCTGTTTAAGACAGGACAATCTGTCTCGCTATATAATGTCAGTTCCGTGGCACTTACACAAATACAAAATCACTACAACATTACAAAAAAAAAGCTCAACAACAGCCACACTAGAGACTTAGAGAAATACCTTGTAAAACCGCACAATAAATTATTGACTTTACGGCATTCGGTGCTGAATTAAAATGATAAACTAAAGTTTTTATCCACCGAAAGCCGTTTCCATGGTGTTGGAGCAGCAGATGGTCTTTCCTGCAGATAAAGGATTTCGAAGCTTTGCCAGTGCAGAGAACTGGAGGTTTAACATATGTATGGTAAAACTTAAGAGGAGAGCACCTGACGGCACAGCCTGACAGGGGCTGGAAGGGCTCTGCCTCGCGGCGCCGCCATCCCCCGAGCAGGGCAAGAAAACATCACACAGCCCAGGGCAGGTTTATTGACCCAACTCCCTGCTTAGCAGGGATTCCTTCCTACTTATTCAGGAGGGAAATACTAACAGTCACAGCCTTCCCTTCATTCACACTAACAATCTGTTCTGGCCCCGTTTTATGAGTCATTAATTCCTAATAAGTAGAAAACTGCACGATGGGCTTTGGGTATGAATAGTTTACTGTATCAGAGACAATTCAGGATCTAAATTACCAGCTATAAATCAATTTTTTGAATGTTGACGTATCCCTAATAATGATAAATGAAGAATTTATGGGTGCTGCTAAAGTTCACGTGGAGATTTTGATTTATGGGCACGCAGAGCTCAGGTGGAGCCATCGGCCCCAGGCCCAGCACCTTGTCCCAGCTGTGGGCACCCGCGTCCCCCACCTGCACTCCGGTGGCTGCCAGCCCCTGTCCCCAGCGTGGTGTGGTCCCCAGAGACCCCAGCAAGCATCTGCAGCAGGTGGGGCGAGCTGTGATGGTTTCTGTGTGCTTTCACTGCCAGGCAATAGCACAGGGGAGCTCCTCAGCTGAAAGACAGAGGCTGGAGGAAGACAGGCTGCAGACAGAGAGTGCTGGCTGAATGATGCCAATGGAGAGAAAAAAGACTCTGCCACATGCAGGGCTGAAGATAACCTCAGTTTCCAATAGCACGGTGGACGACAAGACCACTAGCTCCTTTACAAGCTTTCCAGAAACAAGGCAAGTGAGCAAATACGGACACAGGCACAACACCTCTGCCAGCCGGCTGGCTCTGGCTTTTCTCCATTGCGCCTACCTGGTGCTCCAGGACACAGCCTCCCGAGACAGGCTGCTGTTCTCCTGCACACATGCCAGGAAAGCTGCTTTTCATTTGATTTCAATTTACTGTTGGAATTAAGCTGGTGTAAAACAGTGTGTGGAGGGAAAAATTACCATGTCTGTTTAGAGAGCGTAAAATAGGTACTTGACTGTTTGACCACTCAGATGGCAGGGTCCAAATTCATTTTTACCCAGCTCACGTCCTGCCACCATTATTAAGCTGAAAATGATGCTTGTTAGGAACAAACAGAACACAATAAATAGCCTCAGTGCCTGTCACTCCTCTCCTTTGGGGTCGTCCTCCCCCTTTCTCATCCTGAGAACGGAGCATCCCAGTGCCTCTTCCACCATGCCTGGGACCCTCCGCTGCCCAAGCCTGCCCCATCCCCATCAGCTCCCCCCTTGGGGATCCCTCCTCTATCCCTCAGACCCACATTTAATAAATCCTGGAGCTGCCCAGCCAGCAGCATGGAGCCGCTCATCCCCCACCAAGGCCGTGACAGCTCCCCGGTCAGCCATAGAAACATTAATTGCTAAGCGAGTAATTAGTGCCTACAAAATATGACCAATGCAATTACACTGAGCTTTTTTTTTTCCCTTCTCTCTCTGTCCAGAGCTGTGGCACTGAACAGTCTTATAATTAGATGACAAAACTGACAGGCAGCTCCAGCGAAACGGCCTGTCCTTGCATTTTGCAGAGGCTCCCCAAGTGTTCTGCACCAATAATTACTAATCAAGTTATTTCTTGCAGTATTAAAAAGACGTTTGGCAGACAATTTGCCCGTAACAGTAGGGGCCCGGTGCTGGCGAGCAGCCATGGCCCTGCAGAGCTCAGGGCCTCTGGGGTGGTTTCAGCCCACTCCATCCTCTCCGGTATTCACCCATAGGTGCCAAAAAAATTAAGTCTGATGCTTTTCTCTCTCCTGCTTCAGGCCTGATTTGCACCCATAGGCTGAGGGTCATTTAAATATCGAGGAGTCTCTCATTTGGGTAAATTGACCCCAAAACCCTCTTGGAGTCACCACCCAGGTATGTCTCCCACAGCACCATGCAGGTGCTGCCCTTGTGCCTTAATGTGGTTTGGTTTACGCCTGACTGACAGCAGTGTAGCTGAGCAAAATCCATCCCAGTTTCCCCACTGCTGAACTTGCAGGCAGCTCAAAGCCCTCTGACGCATGAGAGTGCCTTTATCTCGCTCCGTTCAGCTCAGAAAGCAGAACAAAACCACAGGTTTAAGCAGAAAGGAAACATCAGCGCTGGTTAATGACAGCCTCTGGATGCGGCCCCAGCACCACTTCAGGCTGCCAGGCACCAAAGGCCACTTGGAACTACACATTTGGACCAAACCCCCATCACTGTGCAAGCGTTTCCCACAGCATCACATAGCATTGTGCAGCAGAACCCATCGGTCCCATGTCCCCAGGGGTGTGGATGTGTCACTGCACCACTCACAGGCACACGGCCGGGCCCTGTGCTGATAACAGTGAAGTCTCCTCGTCCCCATCTCACCCAGTCCCCACGGGGAGATGTGGCCACATCTCATCCCAGATGCTCGCAGCTGATGCTGCTCTCATGTCCTGGCTCCGTGGCACTGTAATGATGTCATCCATCTGCATTTCCTAAGACTTCTCGGGGAAAAAAAAAAGTCTGTAATTTGTCATTATAATACAGACCTGGAGAACAGCTGAACAAACCGCTAATATTGAGCAAACAAACAAACAAAAGCCAATAACGGCTCCTATTGAGCAGAGGCCCACAGCTGATGGATGACCTGTAGCAACGCGGGAGAATTATTTGTGAATTGCTATCGATTTCCAAAATCAAAATGTAAATTTTGCCTCAGCGTTGAAGCATCAGGGGAAGTTTTTGGCTTTTAGAAACTCTTTTTTCTCCCTGCGACTGTGACCTGTGACAGGTGCCAGCCTGTGAGGGGGGATGACATTCACTCTGGCCAAGCCCACGTTATTCTCAGAAGCCGGTAGGATTTGGGGACCTGGCCTGGGTGCGAGCATCCCAGGGAATCCTCAGCATCCTCCATGATGCTGAAACACTGATGTGGAGGCCAAGCACCCAAGAGAGAGGACAAGGGCTTGGCGTGGCATTAGGGCAAACCCTGAGAGCCGCCACCACCACCAGGAAGGCTCCCAAGCCCTTGCTCTATTTTGGCACAGCTGATTGCGGGGTGCACCAAGTGTCCTTCCTGCGGCTCTGCCTGAGCTCCCAACAGCCATTTCTGCACTCGATCTGTCCCAAAACACTCCAGAGCTGCTCAGGATTTCAAAACTGACCATGCTGAAACACCCAAAGCTATATCTTAAACGCAAATATATGCCCACCAACGCTCCTGAAGGAGCGAGCACCTGCCAGCCTGCCATGCCCCAGTATTCAGCTCTCACCCGTTTTACCCAAACCACCCTTACGTGCAACCAAGGAGCTCTGCAGCTCCTGCCCAGCCACCTCCAGCCTGGCATTTGGGCATGAGCTCGGCGTGTGGCTGTGAAATCTAAACCCACGGCGCGCGCCCCGAGCGGTTCCGTATCATTAAGGGAACATCTGAGCACCGCAAACAGCGCAGCGCCTTCAGCGCGTCGCCCATCGCTTCTCGCTAACTGCATTAGTCTTACTTCTGTGAACACAGTGCGCAGCAGCAGCCCAGCGCCTGCTAATGCCTGGCAATACGAAAACGTTACAGACAACCTCTCTCCGTCCCAGTGGGGAAGAGCCACTGGTGCCACTGGGAGAGCCTGCCCGGTGCTGCAGAAGCAGCAGCCCAGGGTGGCATTTCCCACGGCAGCAAACGTTGCTGGCAGTCGGCACCAGTGCGTGCCCTGCTCTGCTTCCAGCAGCTCGGTATCCGCCTCCGTCCCCCGCCTTTTATCATTATCTAACCCATGACAAACCTATTACGATGCTAAAGATTGGAATTACTGTGATCTCAGGCAGATGCCCAGGAACCGGCCCAGAGATACGGCATTGCTTTGCACGAGGCAGTAATAAATTACTGAAGGTCACCTACGATTTATCACTGCTTCGGATTCCAGACAGTGACACTGCTTCACCCAGGGAAGCAGCCTTGTGGGTGCCAGAGCATCTGCTCGGGTCGAGCCTCTAACAGCGATGCTTTTGCTTATGTTATTGGATTGGAAGCATCCCCAACAAGCACAATGTCGGCGCGTTTGAGCGATGCCTTTGCCTGAAGCCTCCTGCTCGCTGCCTACACCATCTGCCTGGCGGCGAGCGCGGCACCGCCGGGCGAGGACACGCCATCAGCCGGTGCAGCCCCGGCCGCCCATCCCCTGCATCCCCTCCTCCAGCCACTGCTGCCTCCCCTCCACGCTCCCATTCTGCCTCCCCGGAGGCTGGGAGAGCCCGGAGCAGGCAGCAGGAGTCAAGGGCAGGGACATCGCAGAGACCCCGCAGCCAGCTGCGACCTCCCGCTTCACAACAGGCAAAATAATCACCAACAACATTTCAAAGTACACAAATAGTTGGTGAGCTGAGCTGTCTCCATTATTGAAGGCTGGTTCAGAGATTCAGGCGCCTCAGTTGTTACTAGCAGGAATATTTCAGGCAAATGGAGCTCTACTAACACGCTGCTGGGAGAAAGAATCCAATGTGGGTATTAAACCAGCTGCCTTTGAGCACAGAGAAATTGTTTGGAAAAAAAACAAGCTCAGAGGCTGGTGAATCCCCCAAATGCATCCCTAGTGCAGGTGGGATTGTTGACACCAGGACAGGACAAGTATGCAGAAAAAAAGGGGGCTGGGACTGGGGACAGCTGGGATGTCCGTGGGACCCCAGCAGCAGCAGCGAGGGACTTGGAAGACCCAGGGAAGTTACAAAGCGCTCAAATATTCTTTTGCTGCAAGTGCAAGGGCTGGACAACAGCACACCAGCTGCCTCGCCTGGCCGGCCCGAGCCCAGAACTGCTGCAGGGAGACACAAAATACTTCCCCAGTCCGAGCCCTGCGACTCCCCAGGCTCAGTCCCGGCAGAGGCGAGCACCTGCTGGGCTCCTGCAAGCGCCAGAGCCAGCTGCAGGTGACAGCGCTGCCAGAGGCAACACAGCACTGCATCTTCATCTTCAGATTTCTTAGCAGCGTAAAGCTCTTTAAGGCAGCACCGCCGGGGCAGAGCTTTTGTCCCTGTGAGGTGCGAGACACGGGGCCGGCAGCGCTGCCGGAGCCCGGCTGGAACAGACCGGGTTCGGGGCTGCGGATCACAGGGCAGGGAGCTGCCAGGCTCTCAGCAGCAGGAGCTGCAGCAGCACTTCAGCAAGCGCAGCCAACGCCACTGCAAACCCCCCCGGGAGCACGGGCACACCGCTGTTACCGGCCTGCCTCCACCCGTACCCATTTAATGGGAACAGAAGGGCATCAGCAGGGGCAAAACCCCAGGGCTGGGTGGGATGGCAGGGGGACACCGCCTGGCTGTCCCGCACGTCCAGCTGCTGGCAGCGTCTGTGTTTTATAAATCCCTTTCATCTCACCAGGGGTTGCTAGGTTTAACTCCCTGCACTTTGGTGTGAAGGCAGGGGCCCATCCAGAAAGCAATTTGTGACTCCCAGAGCAGGCAGTCGTAACGTTTCCCATTAAAATGTAAATTTGGCTAAGTTTTCTGGCACCTCTTTTCCTTCCTTAAGGTAAAAAGAATATGAACTCGTATTATTTTTTCCATCAACGTTATCTTCCTCTCGGTTTTGCACTAAGTAAAAAAGCTGCCTGATATACACTTACTGCAAATTAAATTTGAATCAAGTCTGACAGCACAACAGGGATCCGGATTACAAGAGCTGTGCCGGCCTAATTGGCATCATTTCCACGAGGTTATTCGCAGAAGCATTGAGCAGGGAAGCACGAGCGGAGCCGCAGGCTCAGGCTCTGCGCTGGTGCTGCCCCTTCGGAAGAGGCTGGATGCTGCTTTTGGGTTTGCTGATCATCACAGACCTGCAGAGGGTGGGCGAGAGCGGGGTCTGGGGGCAGGCGAGAGCCCCCCACCTCTTTAGACCAAGCACGCTCAGAATTAAAGCGGCCGTCCTGCTCCCACCGCGGGTTTTTAAAGACGAGCTTCCCTGATTAAAACCAAAAATCCCTGTAGACTCACCGCTTCTACTCCCTTCAGGCACCTGGAAGCGGTCTGTCTGTGCCTCAAGAAACTTGTCAGAGTCTGAAGGGTATTTAAAGGATGCGACTACAAACCAAGGGGAAAAAAAATGAAAATTACCTCTTGACAGCCAGCTACACCAGAGCCGGCAGGGACCCCGCTGCCCACCCTGGGGCTCCCTGCCCAGCACTGCTGCTTGACGTGGCTCGTCAAAGGCACGCCAGAGCAAGAGGCTGCAGAATTAATTAAGGGAGCGTGGTGAATTAATTATCATCTCCAGCTGCATTTCTAGTGGGGATAATTTCAGGTGCAACGGTTTGAATGACACCGTTTCAAAGAAGAGTCTCCCATTTTCCTGACTAATTTGAGGTTAACTAAATTTGTTTCTCACCGGGAGACAGCTCCTCAGCTCAGCCCCCAGTAAGGATGGCTTCACCAGCTCTTGCAAGCCCCTGGGAAGCTGTGGTTTGGGGTTTTTTCCCCAAGCAAGGCAGCAGGATGAAGTTGTGCTCCTGGGGTCTCCCATAGCCCCGTGCCTGGCTGCTGGGTCATCTCACCACGTCCTCCTAAGCACTGCCACAGCTTTCTTCCCCTGGAGGTCTCTAAAAACTGCTCTGGGTCCTGGGCAAGGCAGAGACAGGCTGGTCCCCATGAGGGTGACGGTGTCCCTTAGGAGATGAGGGACCCACAAGCCCCACAGCCACGCGGTGCAGCCACACCACTCGCACCGTGCAGCAGGCTCCTGCCTCCCCCCAAAGCTTGTCAAAGCAAGCCTGGGCTAATGACACTTTGCATCACGGCATAACGAAGTAATTGCACTTGACAGAGGTGCAGCCTGCCCACTTCCCAGCTACTTGTGGGCAGAGTTAATGCGGAACATCATTACAGACCCAGGAGAGAGCTGGCTCGTGGAGAAAATGGATGAGTTCATTGCAAAGAGGGGACTGGTACGGTGACCTGCGACAAGCAGGCTCCCCTGGGAGCCCCCCGTGCCGTGGAAGCCCCCAGCAGCAGTTCCCAGGAGGCAGCAGCAGGGTCGGGCTGCTGCCCCGAAACCTCCGTCCCCGCAGCAGCAGTGAGGGAATTAGCAGAATCAGCCAGCATTAATTATGCAGAGAATCATTTGCCGGTGAAATTAGAAAAAAAAAAAAAAAAAAGATCTAATTTAATCAAAATATAATTAAATGAATAGTTAATTTAACAATTCCACAGTGAAAACCCCCTGACCTCTGGAGCCATCCTGCCTGCACGCTGAGGCTGTTCACGGCTCCAGCCCATGGTGCTGGTGGCACCTCACGGCACCCCGTGCCCTCATCCCCAGGCACATCCCTGGGGACAAACGCCTCTGAGCACCCAGCAGCCGCGATTCCTGGCCCCAGCCATCCCGTGGCATCTTTTTCTGGGAGGACTCCATCTTCCATCTTCTCCCACCTGGCCAGAGAGCCTGGTCCAGCTCTGGGGCATAGAAATTCAACGCGACTGTCACCTTGCTGCAGAGAGGACAGACTGCTGGGGGCAACCTCAGCCTGGCTTCCGTGCCTTTTTTTTTTTCCATCAGTCCCTAACGAGACGAAGAAGCACACTGCGTGAGTGCACTTTCAGCCCAGAAGAGCTCACAGAGCTGAGAGAAGTCGCTCAGCGCCGGCTGGCTGGGTTGGACAGCGCTGAAACCCTGGCTCCCCAGCAGCCATCTCCAATGTGTCAAGACCAGAAAGGACAAATTGCAGCCTTTAGGAACATAAGGAGGAAAAAATAAATAAAAGAGAGAGATGGATTGCACAGACCACGTTACCCTGAAAAATTCTGGTACCAATAAACATTTTCTTTTAAGGAACTGGAAAAGAAGACAATGAGCAGCAGCCAGGTGGAATTTCCTCCAGCAAAGGGAGCTGAGAGTAAATCTGACAAATGTGTCTGGAAGGACATGGGCGAGGGGCTGCTGTCTGGGGAAGGGGACTCTCCAGATGGCTGCAAGGTCCCTTCTGTCCCTATCATCCATGCTTCTGCAGACTAATTCCTTAAATCAGCATCCTGGGGAAATTTGCCAGGCATCCTGCCAAGTCTGGAGCTGGAAGAGGGGCTGCAGCACGGTGTACGTGGACAGGCATGCGCAGCATGCAGAAGGAAGCTGCTTGCTGCGGTAGGCCCCTGTAATTTCCCGCAGTAAACTCGAAGGAGCATTTTACAGCAGCCTCCTCTTGCAGTAGCAAAGCCCTGGCTCTGAGACACGAGGTGTGTGTAGGAGAGGCAGAACATCCTGAGAGCAGAGCTCCAGCAGGTGACCCTTCCCACGTGTTGTTTCACAGCCCCTTCCTTCTACAGGCAGCCTCCTTGCTGCTGCAAAAAAAAAAAATCAGAACTGCAGCTCTGCATCCCCCTCCACGTACAAAAATGGCCTAACTGGACAGGATCAGCTCTCCTGGCTACGCCCACGGTGAGTGAAAAATCCTCACTCCAAGCTTCAAAGCATCTGGCGAGGCGGACCGTGCTCCATCTGGAGCCATCTCCCCATGCAGTGGACTATCTCCTACTTGAGGCATTACAAGAAAATAAATCAGAAGGAGATTAACATAAATATTGTTTGAAAGATTTAATCAGCTACAAATTGTAGTGTTATGTTTCCAGCTTAATTAGCCCAAGCCTGGTTGTCTTTGCTCTGGATTGTGGAGTAGAGTGAAGGCACAGAGAAGCGGCGTTGTGGGGCTCGGGTGGAAGAAAACTTCTCCCTGGCCCACTCGAACAGATGCCCTGGCCAGCAGGATCTCCGGGGGAGGCGGCTTTCTGCTGGAAGCATGCTGCTGCGGGGGCCTCCTGGTCACTTTGGGACAGGAGGAATACTCCGGCCTTGTAGGCACGCTTCTGCTGCACCCACCGAAGTGGGAAGCGGGTGCTCTGCCTTTGGTGACATCCGTGGCTTGAGAAGCAAAGCGCACTCCGGACACAGAGGTGGCATTGTGAGAGCGTCCCCAGACACAGCACCTCACGCTGCATGGGCCACTGATCCCAGCCTCGGCTCCCAGGGGGAGAAGGGCCCCCTGATGAGGAAGGGCCTCCCTGGCACCTTCGGGCTCTTTCCCCCACCCAGCACACCCAGAGCTGCCCGAGCAAACGCCCAGCCTCAGGGGCACAGCGAGGATGCCCAACTGGCTGCAAGAAGAGTCTCTGCCAAACAGGGTCAAGTTCAGAAAATCTTTTAGGCCAAAAAGTGGAGAAGAGGAATTAAAATGCCAAGTCGTTCAGTCTGAGGATTGCAAAGTGGACCACTTCAGTTTTCATGCAGGAATATAATTTGTCTTTTTTAAAAAATTGACTGAAACTAAAAGAGTTATAAAAGGAGAAGGTGGACGGGTCAAAGAGCTCCGTGACCCCGAATTGCAAAGTGAGGCCTTTTCCTGAAGGCTTGCCTTAGGGTCCTGTGCATACTGCATCATTACACCTTGCCCACCACTTATACGCTTACACCCATGTACTCTTGTCCCTGCAATAAGCACGCCCTGCTTCCTACAGCTCTCCAAACCACAACCAAAAGTGCTCAATAAAGGATGCTTCACTTACCCCACTGTGAAATTTCCCCCCTCTGCCATGAAACAGCCACACAAATTTTTTAAAAAGGGTATAGAAAGCCACAGCCCACTAACCAGCAGCTGCAGCAGGAGGAACCTCGTCATGGCACATGGGGAAACATTCGATAACCACCACTAGATAAGAGCACAGGTGAGAAGTAAAAGTTTCCCAGCAACTGCCCACCCATCAGGCAAAACTGATAACTCAGACAAGGCTTCTGGACAAAAAACCCTTACAATATTTTTCTCCAATGGCTTCAAGAGGGATGGAAAGGGTCAGACACTCAGCAGCTCCACCCCTGCCATCAAGGCAGACCAAGCTGCCTGGCGTGGTGTAGCTCACTGGAATCACTGCTAGATGAGCTTGAAGCAGCTCTGCTAATGAGGTT
This sequence comes from Anser brachyrhynchus, assembly GCF_964034855.1. Taxonomy (NCBI): domain Eukaryota; kingdom Metazoa; phylum Chordata; class Aves; order Anseriformes; family Anatidae; genus Anser; species Anser brachyrhynchus. Next base: position 3,284,916 of record NC_137717.1, read on the forward strand.
CTAAAGACGCATCTTTATTTGGAGGTCAAGCGCTAATTAAAATGCAAGCCGTGTATTTCCTGCTCCAAGCGCTCATGCCAATGTGATTTCAACAAGGGTTGCAAACACAAGAGTCACCCTGAATCTGCGCAGCTCCTGCGAATTGGCTTAGGAAAGTGTTTATAGTTCCACCTACAAGATCTAAATAGGCATCTCTCCTCACTCCAGCAGAAGCTGTTTGTCTGATCAGCATGTCCTAACTGGCGATGAGAGCATTTTCACGAGGCATCTCACCAGAAGACAGCTCGCAGTGTCTCAGGCGCTCACTGCCACCAGCTCCACGTCCCCCCACAGCCCAGCTCCTGGCTCCGAGTCCTTGCAGGAAGTCCCCCAGCCCAGCAGCAGGGTCTCCATTTAGGGATGTGACAATTTAGGGGTGGAACACCACCGAAGAAGTACAAAAATCAACATCCTCGTGGTCTTTGCCAGCAGCAGGACAAGGCCTGGCCCCGCAGGAGCCTCAGCTCAGCGCAGAGCCAGCCCACAGGGGGAAAGCCCCAGGTTTGGGGCTCAGTCTGAAAGCAGCTCTGTCCTGCATGTTCCTCATTGCTCCCACGGTGAGCCCTGAGCACTAAGCAGAACAAAAACTGCTCTAAAAAATGCTCACAGCTGCGTGCAACCAACGCCTGGCTTTGCAGTGCCCCTGCCCCACACAAGCCCCTGCAGAGATAGCACCAATGGGCGCTGGGCAGAGCCAGCTTGCCAGGCTGGGACCCCCCAGGGCCATGCCTCTGCCCCCTGCCCAGACCTTAAATGTAAGCATGGAGGGGGGTCCAGCAGCGGTGACATGGGACTTTCCTCCCGCAGCATACAGGGACCAAACGATCCCCATCCTCCCAGGAGCACGAGCTGGAGCTCTGGTTAAACCTCGTGCAATTACACTGCATCATCTGATCTCACGGGAAACTGCTGAGCTGTTCCCCGGCGAGGAGCAGCTCTTGCTCACATCCCAGCCCCCTCCACTCCCACCCCAAATCTGCCTGGCTTTGCTCTGTGCCGGTGCTGACAGTGCCCAAGTGCTGACACAAAGGCTGGTCACGTTAGCTGGTGCTGAGTTCATCATCGTGACAGCTACGATGGCCTGCAGACACCCAGAAGCCAGAGGAAAGAAGTAATTTATAGAGCCTGCATTTCCTGCAAAGGGAGCAAGGTCACCAGCCACTTCACCCATGCCTGACATGCGGCTCATCCTCTTGATGCTGGTGGCACAAATAAAGCTGTCACTTGCAGAGACACTGAATGCCAGCAGCTTGGAATGAGCCAGAGACAGAGGCACCAGCTGATACAACAATACATTTCCCTTGTCTTCTGTGATCACAAAGGCCAGGCAAGGCCATGTCAGACAGAGCAGGCTCTGGGCACCACAGAGCAGGCAGCAAAGCCAGCCCTTTTCAAGCAAGGTTGCTCTGCCTCGTGGCTTTTCCTCAGCTCCATGAAGACCTCCAGCTCCCTACCCAGCAGGATGGGGAGAGCGGCCCTTGCTGGCTGTGTGGGCATCATGGATCTGCACCTGCTTTACTGTACTCGGCCTGTATTGCCTGTACTCACCTCTGGTGAGGCCGCACCTCGAGTCCTGTGTTCAGTTTTGGGCCCCTCAGCACAAGAAGGACATCGAGGCCCTGGAACATGTCCAGAGAAGGGCTACAAAGCTGGTGAAGGGCCTGGGGCACAAGTCCTGTGAGGAGCGGCTGAGGGAACTGCGGGTGTTTGGTCTGGAGAAGAGGAGGCTCAGGGCAGACCTCATTGCTCTCTGCAGCTGCCTGAAAGGGAGGTGTGGGGAACTGGGGTCGGCCTCTTCTCACAGGTAACCAGGGATAGGACCAGAGGGAACGGCCTCCAGTTGTGCCAGGGGAGGTTCAGGCTGGAAATGAGGAGACATTTCTTCTCAGAAAGAGCGGTCAGGCGTTGGGACGGGTTGCCCAGGGAGGTGGTGGAGTCCCCGTCCCTGGGGGTGTTCAAGGAGAGGTTGGACGTGGGGCTTGGGGACGTGGTTAGTGGGTGATGGTGGTGGTAGGGGGATGGTTGGACCAGACGATCTGGGAGGTCTCTTCCAACCTTAATGGTTCTGTGATTCTGTGATTCTGCAGTCCCCGAGGCGAGGGAGCTGCTCCTGCAGCAGGTTCCCAGCAGGCAGGTGGACGTGGCTCACCCCGGCCGGTCCCTGCGGCTCTGCAGCTCCGTGCTGGGCCTGTTCCAGTGCGGAGGTCACGAGCGCAGCTGCACCCAGATTATTGATGGCACAAGATTAGCTTGTCTGAACAGGGAAATACATCACTGGAAAAATAGGAAACATTTGGAAAGTGGATAGCGGGTGTGAGAGTGATGAATGAGCGCTGGAGGAGCCTGGCAAAGATCAATGAATAGCTGATGAGCTGAGGAATGAGGCGGGGGGGCAAGCTCACTATGCAAATACAGAAAGCAACAGCAAGTAGAGAAATGGCTCGGTAAGGTGAGCTGTTACAGTGAGTCCCCAAACAGCCTTTACCTTCGCACCACAAGCAAGGGGGAAGCCAGGCCTCAGGACAGCTGGTTCTGGCTCTGTTTGGGATCGGTGGCATTGGGGCTTTGGAGCACGGATGGCCCACGTCGCCGCCAGGCAGCCGGCCCGAAGATGGATGTCCTGTGCCCTGCTCTGTCCCTTGGGCTCAAAGTTGTGGCAGAGAGAGGGTCCTGAGCAAGCAGACCAAAGGGAAGCGATCCCTCTTTTATTTCCCTCTGTTGCAGATTTCCTGTGGGGTGCCCGATTTGGAAAGACAAGGGAAGAGCAAGGGCTGTGAGAAGGGCAAGCACCCGGAGCCCCGTCACGCACACGCTCTGCAGATGACAGCACCTCACGCAGCCTGGCGCTTCCAGGCTTTTACAGCAGGAGCTCCGCAGACAGGCAATTTCTGTGAAGCCATCATTTCGGGGTCAGCTCTGTGTGGATTACAGTCCATTAGCAGCGACTGAGACAGCTGCTCATGAGCAATAAAGATACATAACCATTCCGTGACACTCAGACACTGGGAAAAATCATCCCAGCATGGGCTTTGCATGCAGCAAGCAGCAGCAGAGCAGCCCCTCCGTCCTGCTCCCCTGCAGCCTCTCCCCTGCACAGGCAGCTCAGCACACAAGCTGCCATCTGCGCCACTCCGAGCCCCTGCGCAGCACTCTTTTATGAATGTTTTTAAGCACAGGAACAAACCGTCAGGCCTGCTGCAACGCTCCCCGCGGTGGCCGAGCACTATCTAGTGGTCAGACAGGGCTCCAGAGGCTGGGAGCGAAAGGCTGTGGGTATTGCTGAGCTCACGGGCTCTGCGGATACACCTGTACTGGCGATGTTAGCAGACGAAGCCAGCAGGAGTCATCTAGGACAAGCGTCATTGCCAGCAGTGCAGCAGTGAAAAGCGCCCTGGTTCAAAAAATTTGGGGAACTTGGGTTTCTGGGCCTTCTGCACCACTGGGGGTTTAGTTGGGTGGGCTCAGGGGTGGAACTCCAGGAAAAGCTGACTCACCCCGCGGCCCCTTCGATACCACAGGAGCGCCAAATCCCATGGGGAGCACAGAGACCCTGGCTGAGCCAGGCCACCTCTGTTCCTCCTTAGATGTGGCTGTGTTAGACCCACACAGCTCGACTCGTACTCACGTGCCCCCTGCTCAACACTTAAGAAAATTTTGTATTTAGGTGGTTCTGCCCTGCCTTCATCTGCCAGTTCATAAATCAAATGTCACAGACAGTTTTGAAAGCCATTAAATTCACAGAGGGAGAAGAGTGATGGCAAATTCACTGGTCTGCAGATTTCCATCCAGTGTCCTTGTCCTTGGCACAAGATACAGGAAGGGAAAAGCTCTTCCCACCTCCCTGGAGCATCCCTCTCTGCAGCCTGACCTCTCCAAGTAGCCCGAAGGTAGCTATTTGGAAGAAAATGACAGCAGCTACTTGTGGGATGATGGGCTGAATAGAGCGATTTAAAATTGTCCATCAAAAAGTAGTCGCACGCGGCCCCAGCGCCTCCTTCCCTGCAGCTGGGTCTTGGTGGCTCAGGGCTGCTCAGGCGCAAGGGTCTGCCAACTGGAAGGGCACAGACAGCCACGTCCTTTACATAAGCAAATGAAAGAAATGACTCAGAAAAAAAAGCAAAAGACTAGGAACACATCACAAGTGACTTCCTGAGCTAGCTGGCTCAGCACAACTCTCCCTGCACCCACATGTGGCGGGCGTGAAATTAGATTAAAAAGTGGCCTCATCTCAAGCAGATGACAGCAAGTGAGAGGCAAAGGGGAGAACGAAGCCCACCAAGTCCCTGAAGAGGCCCAGGCAGATGTGAGCTGATGAAAAAACGTACCAGAGTGCCAACCCCAAGCATGAATCAGGCTTCCAAAGTTGTAACACTGATCTTAAAGAGAATTGAGAATTAAATGGGGGAAGTAGGAGAGGCTTTATGATCTCTGAGCCTTTAAAGTACACTCGCCCCATGGTTTCCAATCTCTCCCTGCAATCAGGAGGTCCAACAACTTAAAATACAGCTGCATATCTGTTCTAACTAATCAAACCCACAAACTGGCAAGGTAGGAGTTAACTACCTCTCTCCACTGCTGAGTCCAGCACTGGTACAGTGAAGCATCCCCAGAGCAAATCCCACGTGTGCAGAGTTCAGGCCCCAGCAGCTCTCATGCCGTACACCCCAACGAGAGGACAAACCTGAGGCTCGCTGTTTTACAGGATAGCAGCCCACCTGAGCAGGGAGATGTCCCTCGCTGCTTTTCCAAAGCTGGCTCTGTGCCGTCTGCAGCAGTCACACGTGGCAAAGCACGAGATGCAGCGGGGACTACGACTCGAAATACCTGCTTCACACGGGATCCCCAGCAGGACAGGAGCTTGGAAGGAACTGAGGCACCAGAGGAGGGGACCAGTGAGCAGCAGTTGCTGGAGGGAGGTGCGAGAAGCACGCACACGGCGCTTCAGCCATGTATCAGCCATACCCGGTTTGTTCTAGGTGATGTCTCAGTATCATCTAAAACACGGGACTGTCTTTGAGTCCAAGGGAAGTCAGTTAGCTGTGTACAGACCACTCTGGGCATGCACGGTATCTCACAGCTAAGGTGTTTTTTCCCGTTTTTTAAGTATCACACAGTCCAACGACCGTGCATCCAGTTCCACAGTCAACGCACACATCTAACGCAGCCAAAAACCACCTAAAGCTCTCAAGGACAAACTCCTGGTGGTTTCTACAGCTTGCTCATTCTTACCCCTGTGCCTCCTGCAGACCACGACCCTGGCTGGGTGCCTGGGGTGAGGAAACGCTGCCAGAAGGTTCCAGCGGTGTGGGGGGGCACAAGCTTCAGCCAAATAACGGATGCCCCAAACCTGCTGGGGAGCCTCAAAAGCCTGTTTCTGGTTTACAGGCAGTTGGTTCCCTCGACAGGTTTATCTCATTACTGGGTTTCCATTTAGCAGGCGTTTTATCGCCTGTAACATTTGTGCATAACAGATTCACCCAATTAAAATGTTATTTCCTTTAACAGCTCCGATAGTCACATTTCAGTGTTTGCTGGAGCGTGTTTTCCTTCCCTTCAACGAGTTTAATCCTTCACCAACCACTCGTTTCATGGGTTCCACTCGGGAACCGGGCACGAAGAGCAGCCGCCATCCCTCCCCATCACTCAGCAGCCTCCCCTCTCCCACCCTAGGCCCCCATCAGCCAAAAGGCAAGGATGCGGAGCACCACAGGCAAGGATGCGGAGCATCACAAGGATGCGGAGCATCACCTTCAGGTGCCTGGTGCCCCCCAGCACCATCCGCAGCCCCCCCCAGGGACGAGCCTCGGCCTCTCCAAGCAGGAAACCACGAACCCCCAGCTCCTGGCACCCCGGGGCACGGCTCCCGGTGGAGCCTCCGGGACCAGGACCGGGACCGGGACCGGGAGCGGGGGAGGCGAATAGCGGCCGGCGGGGGGGCAGCGGGGGCCGGGCGGAGGCTCTGCAGCCCCGACCGCGGCCAACAGGGGGCTCCGGGGGGTACCGAGAGCCGAGCCGGGGCGGTGCGGAGCCGCACCGAGCCCCCCCTCCCCGCCCCCGGCAGCGCCCAGCGGAGCGGGGCATCCTCGACGGGGCCGAGCCGGGTCCCCGGCACCGAGCACCGGCTCCGGGCGATGCTGCGGCGGAGGAGGCGGGGGATGCTGGCGCTGCTGCTGGCCTCTCTCTTCGTTTTTGGCACGGTGATGGCGCTGCGCACGCTCCGAGCCGCCGCCGGGCTCCCCGCCGGTGTCCCCGGGGTGGCCGAGCCCCCCGAGCCCCCCGGTGCCCGCGGGATGCCGCCGGGGGCCGCTCCGTCCTACGACCTGCACGCCTTCTACTACGCCTGGTACGGCAGCCCCCGCTTCGAGGGCCGGTACCTGCACTGGGACCACGCCCTGGTGCCGCACTGGGACCCCAAGGTGTCGGCCAGTTACCCCCGGGGGCGCCACCGGCCTCCCGACGACATCGGCTCCAGCTTCTACCCCGCTCTCGGCCCCTACAGCTCCCGCGACCCCGCCGTGGTGGACGAGCACATGGGCCAGCTCCGCGACGCCGCCATCGGTAAGCGTCGGGGCCCCGCAACCCCCCCCTGCAGCCCCCAGACCCTTTTCCCGGGGAGCCCCCGTCCCCTTGGGCCACCAGCCCCGGGGAAGGTGGCCCCCCCAAAACCCAGCACGGTGCCTGGGGCTGGCAGTGCTGCGCTCAGCGGGCTCTGAGCTCCGCTGGATGGCAGCGGGGGCTGTGACACACGTTGCTGCCCACCCCCGGGGGTGCTGAGATAGCCCCCAGCCCAGCATCAGCACCTTCAGGGTGCTCTCACCTCACCCGCTGCTCCTCCTACCCCCCAGGCCCCTCTTGCAGCCTCAGAGAGCTCCCGCCACAACCCCGCAGCCAACGATTCAGAGCAGGGTCCCCCAACCAGCCCTAAAACACCCCAGGGCTTCTAAAGCGTTAAAATGACACGAAATATTTACTGCGCTGCTGATGCAGGGGATGAGGAAAGGTTTAGAAAGAAAACGCATCTGAGCGAGACCCGTTGCGTGCCCCCGCAGGAGTGCTGGTGTTGTCGTGGTACCCACCTGGCCTAGCCGATGACAGCGGGGAGCCCTCGGACAGCCTCGTGCCGTTTATACTGGACGCTGCACAAAGATATGCCATAAAGGTAAGGCTCTCGGCTGCTCTTCGAGGCCATTAAACTCATCACTCGGCTCCAGCACGAAGCTGCTGCTGCGCCTGGGCAGAGGCCCTGCTCCTCTGCTTCGGCGTTAGAAGAAAAGAGCACTTAAAATGAGACAATGGGAACCGTTTTTAAACAGCTAAATACAGGGGTTTTTTTCTTAATAATTCGGCTCCTCAGTTTACTTTTCACTCACTTTGGTGAAAATAGTGCAAGCTCTGACTCCACCGAGCAGCCCGCTGTGTTCTGCGTGGGCCTTGAAGGGGTCCCCCGGCACCCAGGGGGCGGCAGGAGGCCCTCCAGCACAGATCGAGGGTCCTCTGGGGGGTCAGAGCACAGAGCGCGACGTGACAGCGCTGAAAATAACCACTGCCACGGTCTCTTTTGCAGGTTGCCTTCCACATCCAGCCATACAAAGGGCGCGACGACCACACTGTGCACGAGAATATCAAATACATCATGGACAAGTAAGCTTTTCCTGCAGGGTAAAGCCAGCTGTGCAATGCTGTTTTAAGCACAAACAGCGGGCAGAGCTTGGGATGAAATGCATCAGGACAGTATCCAAAAAAGCAGCACACAGGGGGAGCTGCCTAGAGCTAGCCAGCAGGGCAACGCTGAGCGGGGGTCATAATCAAATCCCACTTTCTCTGGCACTTCAATGCCTTGGCTTCAGAACCCCAAACTGCTTTCTTCTGTTCGGGTTTCTAAGCTTATCGCGTGTAGGCCAGCACCTCTACCCTTTCCTTCAGAAGGAAAGGAAGGACACAAACACCACAGTAAAAAACCACTCCCATAAAGGAGATAAAGGTTCCAGAGAAGGGTTCTGAGAAAGGAGGCCTCTACAGCAAGTCAAGTCTCACGTCACGCTTGCCTTATAATGGCAAAACCTGCTGAGGGCTTATCACCCGAGTCTCTGAAAAAGCTTTCTGCTCTCTCTCTCTAGATACGGATCACACGCAGCTTTTTATAAGTACAGGACCAGCACCGGCAGGAGCCTCCCGCTGTTTTATATCTACGATTCCTACTTGACACCAGCCGAATCCTGGGCCAACCTTCTCACGCCATCGGGCTCCCACTCCCTCCGCAACACCGCCTACGACGCCGTGTTCATAGCGCTGCTGGTGGAGGAAGGACACAAGAACGACATCCTCTCCGCGGGATACGATGGCATGTACACATACTTTGCGTCCAACGGCTTCTCTTTCGGCTCATCCCACCAGAACTGGAAAGCAATCAAAACTTTCTGCGACTCCAACAACCTGATGTTCATCCCCAGCGTCGGCCCGGGCTACATCGACACCAGCATCCGCCCCTGGAACAACCACAACACTCGGAACAGAGTCAACGGGAAGTACTACGAAACCGCTCTGCAGGCTGCTCTCACGGTCAGGCCGGAGATAGTCTCCATCACGTCGTTCAACGAATGGCACGAAGGCACCCAGATCGAGAAAGCTGTCCCCAAGAAGACACTGACGCGCCTTTACCTCGACTACCTTCCCCATCAGCCTGACATGTACCTGGAGCTGACTCGCAGGTGGGCGGAACATTTCAGCAAGGAGAAAGAGCAGTGGCTGATGTGACTTCAGCGTTCGCCTGACTCAGAAAGGCAGCCCGCCGACAGAGCTGCAGCACGGAGAAGTGCTTCAGAAAAAAGCACGCGAGGAAACGCAGCCACAGAACCTTCAGCCTCGCCGGGCCGCTGAACACGAGCAGCAACCTGCAAGTGTCCCAAGGACTGCCCAAGTCCCAGCTACGAACTCACGGGAGGAAGCGTTACAAGTAGGAAATCTCTGAGGAGCAGCTGAATCTCATCTTCTGCAGATGTAGCAGAGAGGAACTTTTCAGAGCTCTTCTGGAATTCGCAAGGGGTGCTGGCTTGTGGGCCAAAGATGGGGTTTTCCTCACGGTGTGTATGTTCGGGGACGTTTTACGTAGGTAGCTGGGTTCCAGCATGCATTTAACTTGAAGCCCCTGGCCCGCTGCCTGCCATGACCACGGATCCCTCACTCCGCTAGCAACCTTCAAAACATTTCCCTATCAGTTTACTGTTAAAAACAATAAAGATTTCTCTAAATTGTCTACTGTAGATGAAACTAAGCCATGCAGCTACATACCCTTTCGCTTACCCAAGCGCTTCTACGCCAAGGAGTTCCGCACTGCGTGTTGTTACCTTGGTCCACTGCGTCCAAATAACTACAGAGAATTAGAGCTGGAATGCTAGTGGCTGCTTACTGCCACTACTGTATGTGCTGGAAACTGAGGCAATGCAACCATCTATACTAAAAGCCCCTAACTGATCGGTTAGTGTGCCAAGTTCTGAAAAATTCAGAAGTTGCTTTATTCCCTTTCGAACCAATGGAAAAAAAGCCACTCGCAATAAAAACGCAGCTGAAAATACCGTTCATTTGTTCTTTGAAAGAACTTCATCTCACGGGAGCTTTCCCTTTTTCTGTCATTTAAAACATGGTCAGACCCTTCTAAATTTGCCATAAAATTACTTTATACTTGTCCATATCAATAAAATGAGAAGCAGCAGCTCTGGACGTGAAACAAGGTTCTGTTCATGATGATTTCATACATGTTCTGGCTAAGCACTTAAGTCTGTCGGAAGTGATGGACAACAGTAACTAAAAATAAGCATTTGTAACAAAAACATGCAAGTTCCTTACCAGACAGCTCCATAAATGTTACTTTTCCTTGAAGAGTAAATAGCAGCGCAAATTTTCATCCATTCCCTATTCAGCTTAGTCACTGGTTACAGAACAAAATCAAGAGAGGAAGACCCACATTAAAAGATGACGACCAGCACGCTAAGAGCTTGGCATTATTCCTCGTGCTAGCAGGGAGTCAGGTCTTTCCGAGCAACACTTTTCTAGGGAGGGGACACGAATACTGTTAATTTTCAAGAGCACCTCCAGTTTCACCTTAGTCGCAGATTTTGATTCTGCTTCAAACAGGGAAAAAGCCAGAGAACAACACAGCTGTAACATCACAAAAGCCCAAAAAACCTCTTTCCCACCCTTGTTTTTCTTTTGGCATAGATACAATAAACAGACACTTGGAAAAGTTTTATGGGGAGGGAGGATCAGTGACACTGTCTGCATCATCGCATCCTGAGAACAGTCCAACATCCAAACTATTTTATTTTAGATGAGGTAAATAAAACAGACAGGTTCGGGGGAACGGTACAGCAGCACAAAGAGATCAGCGTAAATACCCAGGTGGGATTCTCAGGCTTCAGCAGATGTAACAGTAATTAACAGATCCCCATCAACTGTCGCTCTCATTACCCCTTGTTTATTAACCTGCCATAACCCGTCGACCTCATTAAACAAGGCCATTAACACCATTTCCTGCACGCACAGGCACACGGTGCCCAGCTTCACCAGCTCTGCAGAGCCTCCTCAGGGTCTGAAGTCTTAGGACGATCCCGGTACCAAGCCGTACTTCTGCCTCAGGATTTCAACAGTAGATTGCAGCGCACTGTGGGGTGAAACATAACTGTCAGAGAAAAGTGGGGGGGGCTTAAGGATTCAACTGCATTTTCTGGGAAAGAGTTATCAGCTAAAGACGCAGTAATCTTGAATTAAGGAGAACACAAACTGCAGATACGAGGGTGTTTCATGTAGAAGCTTCCAGAAAGGGATCTCCCAGGTTCAGTATTTGGAGCGCTCCTTCACGATTCCTGAGTATGCTGATAATTAAGCTAAACAACGTTAATCTGAAGGTTTAACTGCTACAGAGAAACAAGCAAAACGTGCCCCACCCTAACACGAAGGCTTCATTTCAATAAAGCAAAGAAAAAGTTTCATGTAGCAGAGAGCGCTCACCAGCCAGGTCGAATGACGGTGTACTTCCCCGACACAGACAAGTCGACCACGGTTGACCCCAAACGGCACTCTGGGCTCTGGACATCCCCTATGGGGCCTCCATCAATGACTAAGGACAACTGAGGCCAAAGGTCTTGGAATTCCTGGAAAAGAGAGATGTGGCTAACAACCCTAAAGATGGTTTGTGATCATGTTGTAGCAGATACCACGGGGCAGTCTGGTGTTAAGGGAGGCGGTCTCTTTTTTCTGTCAGATCAACTCTTTTCCCTGTCACGAGCACGTCCCGTTTTGATACCTGACAGCAGATTTACCTCACACATGCAGGCAAGTTACAAGAATTTGCAGATCACGAGTGCATAGCTACACCGCCGTTTATCAAAGAGCACGCACACAAAAACAGCAAGACGTTTTGGACCAAAGGGTGTCATGGTATTGTACCCAACTATCCCCCCCAAGATAACCAAAAAGACGTCTCCTCGAGTTAAAGCTGGTTCCCAGGCTGCAAGGAGCCGCACAGACACCAGTAGTCTTGTTCCACAGGCACCCCTCCTACAGCAATTTCTGTCTTTCAGATTTGGCACCCGCTTCAAAAGCGAGCACAAGCACGTAAATATTACTTTCAAGCTCCGCCTTCCACACTTTTTAGGGGGGAGATCACAGCCAGACGGCTGCCCCACACCACAAGTCTGCAGGTTGACTGTCACTTAAAAAAAGGAAGTGGCTGAGAAATCCTTGTTTTAGTGCTAACACTGGCTTCCAACCACGAGCGCCCAGGGCTCTGACAGCCTACCACAAGAACCTCACTTAGTAGCAAAAAAGAGCCTTACCGAAACCGTCAGCGTGCTCGCCTGACTGCTGATGTTAGCGCTCGTTAAAGCCAGGGGTCCAGAGCAAGCTCGTGCCAGCTCCCTAATAAAAGGGTGGTTTGGAACGCGAACACCAACCAGCTACGAGGAAGAAGAGAGCACGGTTTTACACGCAGTCACCGCAGACCGTTTTTAATCTTGCCTTGCCAAAAGCCTTTGAACTGAAGTTGACAGCACAGAGAATTAATATTCCAGCACCTGCTGCACCAGCAGTAATAAGAGACGCGCCTTCATGACGTAGCATGCAATGCTGGGTTGTGCCATGCTCAGGTAAGCCACAGGGAACGCAGTAATATGGGAATGAGTGTCAAAAAATACCACTCGCTACTAACCATACTAAAAACATGTAAGAATTAAAGCTCCTAACCCTAAAAACAGCACGCCGCCCATCAAAGACACAGAGACGCGTCCCATGGCAGAGACCTACCGATGTGAAGGGATTCAAGTCCTTGTTGAGCTCTTCCGACCGCTTCAAGACCAGGGTTACAGGTCCGGGGAGCAGGTCTCGTAACAGCTCGTCTGGCACGTTCACGTGGCAGTACCTACAGAGGGAGAGGCGTGCTAAGGAGGACGGGTGAGAGGCAGCCACGAGAGCCCTTCCCCGTCGGCCTCACGCCCCGCAGACCGGTAAGAGGAGAGCAGCCGCTCCCGGCCCCAGCCCGTCCCGACTCCCGGGGGGCAGCTCACCGGTAGATGTGCTCCACGTCCCCGAGGCAGATGGCCAGCGGCTTCCTCCCGTTGCGCCCCTTCAGGCCGTAGATGCTCCGCACGGCGCGGGGGTCCTGGGCCAGGCAGGCCACGCCGTACACCGTGTCGGTGGGCACCGCCACCAGCCCGCCCGCCTGCAGGGCACCGGCGGCGGCCGCCAGCGCCTCCGCCCAGCCTGTGGACAGCGGCGGGGGCTCAGCAGGAGCCGGCCTCGCCCCCTCAGAGCCCCCTCTGGACCCCCCCAGGGCCCCCTCAGCGCCCCCCTAGGGCCCCCCAGGGCCCCTCAGCGCCCCCCCAAGGGCCCCTCAGCGCCCCCCCAAGGGCCCCTCAGCGCCCCCCCAGCCTCTCACCCCCCCCAGCCCAGGCCCGGCCGCGGCCTCAGCGTCTCCCCGCGGTTGCCCCACGCACCTCGGGGGCTCGACGGGGCGGCGGCACCGGGGAGCACCAAGGGGCTGCTGCAGGCGCGGCCCGGTGCCGGTGCCGGTGCCGGTCCCGGTGCCCCCTCCCCGCCCCTCCCCATCCCAGCCAGCGCCCTCAGCATCCCAGCGCCTCTTCCGCTTCCGCCCGGAAGCACCGCAGCCTATTTCCGGCCGCCGTTGCCATGGCAACGCACACAGCAGCGAGGCCTGCGGGAGGTCCGGCATGGAGGCGGCCGGCGGGGCTGAGCCGCGCCTGGTCGGTGGCTGCCGGGCTGAGGGAGGGACGGAGCGGGACGGGACGGGACGGGATGGGCCCTGCCCGGCTCGCCCTGCCCGGCCCCGCCGTGACCCGCCGTCTCCGCCACCCCGCAGGTGGAGCGGCTGCGCGGGCTGCGGAGCCTGCTGGAGGCCCGGCAGCGGCACCTCCAGACCCGCATCGAGGCCTGCGAGGAGCTGGCGGCGGAGCTGCAGGGGCTGAAGGCCGCCCTCCGCGCCGCCCGCCGCTCGCCGCCCGCTGTAAGCGCGGACACGGGGCCGGCCCCCGCCCCGGAGCCCCGCAGCCGGCTGGGCTGCGCTCAGCGGCGCTTCTCTTTTCGCTTTCTCGCCCCCCAGGAACCCGCCCCGAGCGGCACGAGGGCTTTGCCCGCGGAGGAGGAGGAGGCCGACCCCTGAAACGCCCTTGAGGGACTGCGCTCTGCCTGGTCCGGGGGGATTTCTCCAAGAGTTTGTCTTCGTATGAGGTCTGGGATTTGAGCACAGCTGTGCAAGCACAACTAAGAGGGACTAAGCCTTCAGCTAAAGGCTCCAAAACTTGCTACGTAATGCCAGGAATAAATAATAATAATAATAAAACTCTGTTAAGTCGGGGAATGTAGCTTATTCCCTCAGCTGTGGCCTTGGAATTTGCTTTCTTGTCTTGCACTGATATCTTATCTTGCTAGATTTGCACTTAAAGCAAGATTGGGGATTGTTATCTGGTGCCCTGCCTAAGAAGAGGCTAGCTGCTGCTCATGGGGAGGCCACAGAGCTTCTAAACAGATTGTGCTAGTTTGTCTCAAGTGTTGACTCTTTCCCTGAGTCCACTGTTAATAGGATCAGGAACAGTTAATGACTAACTTGATGTTAGAGAAGCTTGAAAGCTGTGAATTGTTCTGTGGGCAGTGACCCCGCTATCTCTGATGATAATGGGGCTCCTGAAGTAAAAGACGCGTGAGCTGAGATGCATCAACAAGCCATAGGTTGCTCTGTTCGTAGGTCTGGAGCTGCCTTTCACCTGCATTTTTTGCACAGAAATGTTTTGCCGCGCTGCAGTCTGTGATCCTTATAGCTGGTAACATCCTGAGGGTTCCCACTGTATTTATTGCAAAGTACTTAACAACTAACACCTTCTACTCAAGGATGCTGCAGCTGCCATCTGGACCAGAGGAGACTCGCTTTTCTCATCTGTACATCTCCAAATGGTTTGTGTTGTATTTACGTTTGCCATTGTGAGCCCTGCCCTGAGCACAGCTGCTGTTTGCAGGGAAGGGGCTACACAGGAGCTTGCTGTTACCAAAAGTGAGCAATTTGTAGGCTCACAACAGCTGCTCTAACTCTGATCCATACCTGACTGAACTGAGGTTAGGAAGTTTGTTCCTGAATGCTGCTGGGGGGGGAGGGGAGGCAGGAACTGACTGGGTTAAATGCTGTTTTCTATCAGAATGTGGAAATAACTTCGTGTCCCGATCCTTTCTCTGAGCAGGGGAAGTGCTCGCGCTCATCTCCCAGACAACGGGGCAGTACCCTGAGGAAAGACTGTCGTAACACAATGTTTAAATAAGCATTTAATTAGGATTCCATTAGTATTAATATTGCTTTCAATTCCAAAAAAAGTTAATTTCCACTTCTTTGTAGATATTTCAAAGTACAATATTAACTTCATACAAAATGAGCAATTAAGCAAACACCATTATTTCACATTTTACATTCTTCAAAAAATACAAATTCATATTTACTCTTTTTTTTTGGGTTTTGGAGATGCTCTTCCTTTGGAAGTACTGTACCTGTAACTAACATCTTCACATTGCTCAATGTAAGCACATTTGTTCCCATGTTTCATAGTTAAATAAATTCCTTTAATACCTTAAACACATTCTTGAAAAACTGGGGTTCCTTTCTTTTATCATCTCCAAGACCATTGCCCAGCTCCCCGTACGTGTCGAACAAAACGAAAGCAGTAAATAGACAGCCTATGGTTCCCCTGGACTCCCTGGTCTGACAGTTCTGCAGGTGTCGATGCCGAGGACGACTTCAGTTAACCAGCCAGGCCTGAGGTTAGCACGTCCCTGCCCGCCTCGCTGATGCTAGTGCGAAATAGAACAGCAACTGCAACTCTCTCCCCAAAACAAGGGTCCGGCAGATAGCTCTGGTTCGAAAAGCAAGTGGAAGGACACAAAGCTACGCGGCGAGAAACACCAGCTACTGTCGCTACGGTACTGCAAAAACATACCCTTGTGTTTTGCTGAAAAAGATCGTATGAAAAAAATTTCTTGTAAGAAAAAGTAGAAACTGCATTTAGTTGAGAAAAGTGTACACTGCATAACGAACCAAATTTTGGCCAGCTTGCACACCACCAAAAGCATGGTGTGGGATTTTTAAACTAGTTCCAAGAACACACACACTTAGACTATGTACACTACTACATAAATATCCAGTTTAATTTGCATTTCTCAGTGCAGACACAGAATCCAACTTCTAGAACATGGGATATATATCGAGACAAGACGCAAAAAAGTTAAAAGTTCAGCCCTGTCCATGAGTATCAACTACAGGTAACATTTATAAAAACTTGACGTTGCTTCCAAAATATGGTAAGGAGAAAATAGGTTACCAATTAAAAACTACGCGATCAGAAATTTGTAGGGTTTCTTAAAGACGTGCTTTTTTGTTTGTTTGTTTGTTTGTTTTTTTTGCCTTACGGTCCAAATCGACTCTCACAATTCTGTCCGGCTAGCTCCGATTACTACCGCAAAGGACTTTCCCCTCGTAGATCTCAACGCGTTTTACAGAGAAAAGTTTCAACGTCCTCGTTTTACAGGGAGGAAACTGAGGCACGGAGAGGTTAAGTGTCCTGCCCGAGGTCGCAGAGCCAGCCAGCAGAACGAGGATCCCGACACCGAGGTCCCGTCTGCTCTCTGTCCCAGCCCCGGCTGCCTCCCGTTTCAGCTGCCAGCTGCGTTTCCAACCCCCACCCACCAGCAATAGCTCTTCATCTCCAATCAACTTCAAGGTCAATTACGCCCTAACAAATTTCCCCCAGCAGCTCCACAACCAGCAGGCCGCTCGTTAATTGGTTCTCCGAGCCATGTTTCTAATCGGTGCAGGAAGAGTACTGTAAACAGTTCAACAACGTTGCTGCAGTTGCAAAAACGGGAGCTGGGATGACTGCGGAAGCGCCATCCTCCGCGAAGTAAGGCAGAGAACAGGACATCAAAAACGATCTCGTGAAGACAGATTGTAAAGGTGCAACATGCCTGCTCCAGAACAGCTTGTCACTTCTGTTCACGCTCGTGGGACGGGAGAGAGGGGAGGACGAGGGAGGAGGCGAGGAACGGGGTCGGAGGAAGGTACGAATTCCCTACAGAAGTGACGAGCAGCTCCCCAGAAAGCGTGAGAGAAAAGGCCCGCTAAAGCACAGTGCTCTCCGTGGGATATTTGCATAGATTGGACGTTTGCTAATGATGCATAATTCCTCTCGGGTACAGGCAGGGTAGGGCAACACGTCACCAAGCTAGTCACTAAATACGCTCCATCAGACAGACACAGACAGACCGACCACGTGGGACAATGATCTTTAGCTACAAGTATTGCACCAAGTTAAGTGCTCATCTTTGCACACCCCTGTTAACTTTTACTCAGAGCAAAAAATAAACTTTGTGAAAGTATATACAAAAGAAATTGCAGCAATTGGGTTAAAGATAAAATAACCTAAAGTGCATTTTAGATACCAGTATGAGGTTCTGCGAACTAGTCTTTCTGGACACAGTTAGCATTACAGAAGTGCCCAATTCGTACTTTGTTCTATAGAATTCAGTACCAGCATTTAAACAGTGCTGATTTTCCGCCCCTCTACCAGCTACGAGCATGAAAAGCAACTTCTACAGCCTTCAACTGTGTGCCAGGTTTGCTTGCTTGGGTCGCTGCTTGGCCACTACAGCTACCGACGGTGGCAATTAGACCCGCTCTACATGTTTAAGCTCCTGCACCCATCTAGAAACTCTAAGTAACCAAGTAAATCCCCACAAGCCACCGAAGAGCAAATCCTTTAACGCAGAACGACCTAGAGCAGTTCTGCTCTCTGACTGATCATTAAAGGGGTTTGGGAAATGCAGATTCCGCAGAGGGAGGGCACACTGATCTCAGAGGCTCCAGCACACTAGCAGAACACACCCCTTTCTGGGAAAATCCAGCATCTTACCAGATCTGCAATGGCAGAAACTCCGTTCTCAATTAAAAATCTTATTGTGAATATGTGAAATGCCTGGGCAACGGGGGAAGAAGGCCGGAAAACTCCCTGGCACCGAGGATCTCGGGGCTTTGCTGTGACTGACTGCCTCCCCTTGCCAGCCGCTCACGCACCTCCTCCCAGCCGAGCGTGTGAACGACCACCCCAGCAGCACAGCGTTGGATCACACAGCACTGGGGATAACGTGAACGGCCGCTGCGAGACGTACCGGGCACGCGCAGCACGGAACGCTCGGGAAAACGGGCCGACAATTAAACAGCAGCAGCACGCAACTGTACGACGCAACGGGCGGGATGCACAGCTCGTGGCAGAGCAGGCTCTGCGCTCACAGAATCACGCTGCTTGACTCGTTACAAGCTCCAATGAGTTTCACCTAAATTGCAGCCCGTCTGACGCGCACGCAAGAGGGTAACTGCACACCCGAAGCACCCAGAAGTCAGCATAAACCTGGAACACGTTGCTTTCCCTAAAACACCAACAGGAAACAGTAGCTGTGAAGAGAAAGCAGCAGACGGGTTAACCTCTAATCTCCACTCGGAAAGGATCTGAGCAGCATCCTACTGCTGCTAATTACTACACCTCCAAATTAGCTTCCAATTTCAAAGCCTTTGGTAGATGTTTGACTGATTTCTACCAGGAAGGAGTTTCTGAAGACGCTATCTGGCCTAAATCACCGAGTTTTAGGGGAACTAAGTCACGAGTAGCAAGACTAGCGAGGAAAAATGCTTCCCTGAAGGCTGGAAAGGCTCAGGAGAGGTTGCCAAACCCCCCAGCTGTCACATTTCGGGGCACATCTGGTACCCTTGTCCCCCTCAGAGAACACCCCACGACTCCAGGGGAACCTATGTGCTCCTGCGTTAGCAGACTCTCTCACACGCACACACACATGCACGTCCACGCACCCTCAAACACCGCGACGCCGAGGGAAGGCAGGAGGCCACTCGGTGGCCTGTGCCCCCTGGTGAAGCCCCACGCACTCCAGGCACCTCTCACACTCCTTCAAGGCCAAGCTCTACACGAGGGAACTGCGGGACACTCACCCGTGGGCAGACAGTCCCAGCCACGCAGACTTGAGGCTGTTTTTTTTTCCCGTGTTCAAAGCAGTTTCTTGCTGCCATGCAACCAAACTGCATCACAAAATGATACTGTAGGGGGAAAAAAAAAGAGAAAAAAAAAAACACACAGGGCCACCACCACGCTGTCCTCCAGGGCTACCATGACTAGAACAAAACATCAAATGCTTTGTCAATCCGCATTTCAAGGACGCAGACCTTACTGCTGCAGGACCCACATCCCCTCCGTGATGGGCTGCACAGCACCGTGGCTGGGCCAACGCTCAGAGAGGAAACACAATCAGCGCGTTTCCAGTTCAGTTGATGCCCCGAAGCTCGTCACTGCAATTAGCAAACCACCACGCGCTCTGCCCTAGTCGAGTGACACGACACGCAGCACAGCCTCTCCTCCCTCACATTCACCCTAGTGGCACAACCCTAGTTTCACCCTTCGGCGCTTAACAAGTGGAAAGGAGATGTCGGAGAGGTGAGGAGCCAGCCCCCTTCAGCCCACTTCCATCTGTGCCGTGGCAGTGCATTTGCAAGGGAATCGAAAGAGAGATAGCTTAAGCCACTGTTCCGGCTAAAACCGTGACAGTGACGGTGGTAAGGCTACACAGAGCATGTCACCAAGGGGTTAAAAACCTCCAAATCCTCAGGGATCCTGGGGAGGTCTGGCTGCATTCGTACGATTCTGTCCCCAGCAGGTGCAGCGAGCAGCTTTGATCAAATACGAGCAAAGAGCAGTGAAAGATCTCTAACCACTAGGAGTCTGCATTCCTAAATTTAGTGCACAGAGACACTCCCCGCTAATTGGCTTACAGTCGTTATCTTTGTATCTCACTAATAACAACACTGTAAACTGAATAAAGACTATTTAATATTCTTTCCTTTAACACAAAAAGACTGACAGGCAAAGCCATAAAGATGGATAAAACACTATAAAATTACATCTTTTAAAATAATGCAGCATAAATAAACCATTTAGAATGAGACTGCATTTATTGCAACATTACAGGCTTTTTGGTGGAAGGGGGGTTTGTGTTTTATTTACCCTGAGTAGGTTAGAATATAGACTTTCAGTTTGATATGAAAAACTACTATGTCGTGTAACATCTTTTAGTCAAGAAATAGCCCCGTGCACAAAAGCTGGCATTGCAGTAGGTTGGAGGCAGATTCAGGCAGAAATCATATAGCTCAACAGAAAGGACGAAGCATTTCTGGAAAACTGAAGGAGAAACTCACTGAATTCAAACTGAATTTATGTCAAATCGTTCTGGAATTTTTCCTAGGTTTGTTCTTGACAAAAGATGATAGTAACCAGCAAAGGCACCATGCTCCTGATTAAACAGTCGGAGGGCTTGTTTAAGAGGATGACTTGTTTCTGAACAGAGCCAAGTAAATCAAAAGAGCAGCAGACACCGATCTGACTACGTCTGGAACTCACTGCATCCTTCAAAGAGAGGCAAAGAAAACAGACTCGTGCGTCTGAGCGAGCAGGGGCTCCAATTGTGTTTCCGTGTTGTGAAGCAGTGTATCTGCCAACACATCTCAAGTCCTAATGAAATCAGATGAACAGATCTATCAGGAGCACAAGCACCCCGTGCTCTGCTGAAATAAGCTCCCCGACAATTTCTGTAGGCTTTAGTAATAGCGTTAGTACAATGCAAATCCAGGCATCACCTCCCAACACAGTGATGTGACAATCACATTCCAAAAAAATTGCAGATAAATCACCTTCTACTACAATAAAACCATTTTCTGCTACAGCAATTTCCTTTCCCGGGCTCCCCTTATAGTGCATGGTTAGTATCAGACATAAGAGACAAAAGAAAATTATAGACCCAAGGAGTTGTAACAAAGACCCACTCGCTGCCAGTACCTTAAATTCCAAACATAAGTGATGTGCAATTGGAGACAAACTAACCCCCCTTTTTCTTTTTAAAATCTTTTTGCACACGAGTAACCTTAACTTCCGTGTTCACATATGACAAGCAAAAGTGACAGACAGTGCAGCCAAAACAGTTCATATATAACTTAGCTTTTTTTTTTTTTTGACTTTTCTTTTTTTAGATAGATTCTCAAAGATGGATGTACCTGGGATGTGACTAAGATGACATCTGTGAAGCAGAAATAAGCCACAAAACTTCCCGAGAGGAAGGAAAAAGAATCGATCCTTCAGTTTCTGCTTCTAAGGAGAAGGGTTTTACCCTCCAGGTGCAAAAGAAAATCTGGAACATCTTCATTTAGAGAAGCTGCTATTCAAACCAATTTCTTCCTCACCCTGCAGTAGTGCTTCAATTGGAATTATATTGGATGGGGTTTCAGGGCTTTGGAGGGACAGGTAGTCCGATACATCCATGGCACTTAATGTTTCAGTCTGTGAGTCTGAAGGGGTAACTATCTGACTGCTCTGCCCACACGAAGGAGAAGGGGAAGAGGAAGGAAAGGTCTGAGGCTGCAGCTGGGGAGCTGGCTGCTCCAAAGCTTTCGGTTCAGGTGAGGGACATTCCTTCTTACTGGTGGCTTTGTCCTTGGCAGAGTCTCGGCAGGCACACTGACACTGGCAGGCCTCCTCCTGCTTTATAATGATGACAGGAACGCTGAGACCAATCTGCTGAACAGGGCTTCCTGAAGGGGAAACAGAGTTCAAGACACACGTAACCAAAGTGCGTAATTTCACCACGAGGAGAGACAAATCTTTGTTAGATTCTATCGCATACACCTTGCAGAAGAGATTACATACTATTTTTTCAAGCACAACGCATATCCCTAGCAGATGATAAATAAATAAATGAGAGATACTCTCTCCTGATGAGCAGCTTGTACAGGCTGAACCCAGACATGAGAAGCCTGGTCTAAAGAGATCTTACCTATCCCTTTTGACTATAATTGATTTAGATTTGCAATACAATAATACTGTAGGGAAAGCACATTATAGAACAGAACTTCCATGGCTGTGTATCATTTAGATGAATCTCGCAGATAGTACTTACCAAAAACAATTGCTGAAGAACTGATTAAGTTTACCACTTTATTGCCTGTTTAATGTCTTCATTTAAAAGAACAAAACATAAATTATGTCCTTGCACTTGTACGTTGTTCTTCTACGTATGTTCCATTAAAATACCATTCTACTTTTATCAAATACTTATTTTTATACAACACATCTTTTTATAAATCCTAGATCTAATTTATGGTTATCTTACAAGTTGTTAGAAAAATACTACAGGACAGGTCTCAGCACAAAGCTGTAAGTCTACTGATAACGCTTAAAACCTCAGGAAGATTTAAAAAACTGAACGTTTTTCTTCAAGACTTCTGCAAGCAATTAAATCACCACAAATCCTGTTTAAGCTAACATTACTGCAAACAAGCAAAGAGAGAAAAGAAGGTTCCATGTCGAACGTGCTTACCTGTGTTGCCAGCTACTGGTAATGCAGTGGTAAAAAAAACCTTTTCTACTACTTTCGGAACTTGTGGCTTAAAGGAAAAAAAGAAAAAGAGAGCATGAGCTGATTCGAAACAAATATCTACCGTTGAAAACTCCAAACAGCTACAAGCAAAAGAAACAGATATATATACACTTGCCAAAGAGAACACATAGGGAAACTAATACAAAAATTAGCATTTGGTTTGGTTCTCTGGTATGTTCTGGCTATTCCAAAACTAAGAGTAATATTTCAGTAGTCCTAAAGATGGGGAGTAATATCCCTCTGCACTACATGTCTGTTAACACAGCTTGTTTTGACAACTGAATGACTGAATTCTTAAATTGCCGTGCTTGCTCATGCTGCTTGTACTTGCAGTCATTCATTCTTACCTATTTGCAACTGACAAAACCTAAAGTTGGCAACAGTACTGCTTAAAGAAAAAACACAGCCTTCAATATCCAGATTTACTGGAGAACCAGAAACATCCCGTTTTCCCAGAAAACTTATTATCTTTATGAGGCTACATTACAAAGAGACAGAGATTACAAAACGTCTGAATGCTGAAATTTTACAGTGTCTTTTGTACTTGTCAAAAGGAATAGAATAAAAAACTTATTCTCAGGCCATATGGTGCAGTGTCCTGGATAAACCAGGTTGCTACCTTCTGTGAGAAGTTTGTCACTGGGCAAAAGAAGGAGAAAACAAGATTTCCATGCACTTGGGATTTCTCTGCATCTATTCTCTACTATTTCTCTATTTTAGGGGCTGCATTGGTGACATGTTTATCAATATTAATACGATAAGCTTTATATAATACTGCATCCTGGTTTGGATCTTACAATTCCAGGTTTGATCCCCCCCCTTTTTTTTTTTTTTCCAAGGGGAAAGACCCTATGAGGAACAGGGATGGTTCAAGCTGTTTCAAAGCTAAGCTAGATATACTAACCATTTGTTCTTGGCTTTGTGGAGAACCAGTGGCACCATTTAATATCCATTGCAAGTTTTGCTCTCCCATGACAATGCTGGACTGTAGAATAGCGGCGCTTTGAGAAGGAGTAATTGTTATCGTTGGATTACTGGTCAGAACAGAGTTCGCACCAACAGGCACAGTCTGAACTACAGCCGGCAAGGGTTCAGTGGCACTTGGTGCTGTCGGGGCAGATGCCCCAGCAACCACTGAAAGTCCTTGTACAACGGGCTGCGGTGGTGTCTGAGTGTGCTGCAGAAAGTCTTGGTGACTGGCTGGAAACTGTGTGCTGTGAGGAACAGGCACTTCTGGGGATTGTAAAACAGTTGCAGGATTTCCAAATGCAGCTTGCTGTGAGCTGGTTCCTATGGAGGGAGCAGCAGGTGCTGCTGAGGCTTGTAGTGCTGAATGCGAAGGCTCAGAGATGCCAAGCTGCAGTACAAGTGGAAGAGACAACGATGCTGAATCTCCTGCAGAAGGCGGAACAGCAGTGACTGAGTCTGCATGACCATTAAAAGCTTCAATCAAGGCAGCTGCCAAAAGAAACAAAGAAAATATATAAATACCTCAGTTCTCATAAGATCTGCATAAACAACCTTTCCAATAAACTTATCAGCTAGCTAATAGATTTTTGCTCAGTAAAGCACTACCACTTTTCACATTTTCAAACTAGTGCTCAAAACCAAACAATACTAGGCAATGAAATCTAAAAGTAGGTCCAAATTCAGGAAGCTGATAACACTGAGTAATACACACTAGCTGATCAGCCCCATAAGCCCTCTCTCCAAAGCCTTTTCATCAGCAGGCTCATACAGCTACATCAAGAGAGGAAGTTCAAAGATAACACAGACATGAAGTCCAAGAGCATCAACGTTGGCACTGTACACCAGCATGTGTAAATACACAGCCAGTTCCTCTGTCACTGCCCAAGTGTTACACCATCTGTGGATGTATTTCAACACAAAAATATTTCAACACTGAAGCTGAAGTTGTCGGTTTGCTACTTAAACTTATGTGGGGCAGTAGTCTTCAGTCTGAATTGCTGATTCAAACACTTGTACGCAGCGAGGGAAAACTGTCAAAAAACTCCCTCTTAAAATAGCGCAGCCACAATTTGTACCTGTCTGCTTAGAGTCTTCCTGATTTGTGGTATGATCTGGGCTCTGAAACATAGACTCAAAGATGCTTGCTGGTGAGATTGTGCTCAGGTCTTGTCCATGTGTCTGGAAAATAGAAAAGACAGGAAGATATCAGATAACATTCTATCCCAGGTCTCCATAAACTTTGCACAAATCCCAGCCAGGCAACATATCAATGTCAGAAACACATTCCCAGTTAACCAGCCACCTTCAGGAAAGGTACATAGTTCAGGTACCTAGCATAAAATGTAAAATGATGCTTAATTTTTATAACCCAAAATCAAATTTACCAACATAATGAGCAAATCCTTACAAAAATAAGCAAGTCCTTTAAAAGTCGAACATATTCTTCTCATATATACTTTGTTCAACCTTTATTTACTGTAATACTCTACTAGAAACCAAAACGGACATTAATTTGGTCTTGTTTTTCTGCAAAACCTTTTCTGGAGCAGAAATAAATAGCTCTGCTTAGATTATATCCTGAACTATGCACTGCTGTCACCCACACTGCTGTCGGAACATAATATATCAAAAACCTGCATGCTGCTTCCATGTTGAAGCACAAAATAAGGACATAGTCTCATCAGCATATAATTTTCCTCCATGTAAAATTTAAGCTCAGTCAACAGTTAACTGCAAGCAAGAACATCATTACCGTAAAATCAGATGCTGAGCTTTTAAAAACAGCTTGATTTAATCACTGCATATTTTGGAAGAAAATCCTTCTCTCTCACTTGGCTATTCTGCTGTTAAGACGTCAGAGCCATTTGCAAAAAACAAGCCAAAGCTCTGTGCTGAAAGTGCCAGTAAAGTGCAATTGCTTCCTGAACAGGCTCTTCAAGTACTTACAAGTTTATTCACAGATGTGTTTGGGAAAAGATGCAATCTATTTAAATGACACCTGGCAGCTAATATTTAATAACCTAATTAGGTGACTGTGTCACTCAACAGATTATTCTATACAAGTGACCCAACTTAATACCTAAAACCAAGATCTAAACAGGAAAGACCAGGGAACAAATCCAAACAGTGGGTATGAAGATGGTTTAAACATGTCATACTAGTTCTACTCCAGAGTAAGTTTTTCTTCTTCAGCAATAAAGATCTTACTCAGCTGTACAAAAACAATAGCTTGCCTTAATATTCGCTTATCTGTATTCCTGTCTGAAGCCTTCGAGAAGTGAGCTTGTCATGCTTAGTCTGGACATGTACAAACTCCCCCACTCAAACACAAGAAACATGCTAGATAGTGTATCTACTAGTTACCTGCTTCATTCCCTGCTCAGCTAGCTCTAATCCTACAGCTCAGAGCTGATCATAGCTGCGTCTCTGGCATACATCGGGTAGTACTGTAATATCTGATTTGTATATATTATTCACTTCAAACTGATTCATTCTGACCAAATGTTATTTTCATACTGAAAATGGATGCTAGAATTATTTTCTTTTGTGACAGAGTACGTCTCTTCCACTAGCGAAAGGGAAGTCTAAAGGACAGCATGCTGGAGCAAGTGAAACAGAAGCAACCAGTCATACATATCTAATCTGTGTTCCACTCAACAGGACAGATACGTTGTTAGGAAAAAAAACAAAACTCAAATTATGGGTGAGGCAATTCAGGGACAGTAACTCACTAGATTAGAGTTCTCCCGCAGTTCTGAATCTGTTGATATGAGGCTTAAGTCACTCAGACAGAGCGAGTGGCTTGTATCCTGTAAAGAAGAAAAAAAGAAGTGGGGTTAAATATTAAACAATAGTGGCAGAAATGTTTCAAATTACTTTTTAAAGTTCATCCAATATAAGCAGAGCTATTCTGTCTACACCAATTTAGTTTGTTGTTGTTGTTGTTTGTGTTTTTTTTTTTTAACCTATGGATAACCCTAGTCTCAGTTCTAAAATCTAAGGAACAATATTGCTAAGCAAAACATATTTAGCTGCTCTCAAGGATCTTAACATCTCTCACATTGCTTTACAAAAAAATTAAGCAACCTAGAACTCCAAATTAGCATATGAGCAAAGCAGCCTGTAGAATATAAAAATCCAAGTCATTAACAGTTAGTGTTTATTTTACTTCACACACTTATTACATAGTGTTGAGTGAAACATAAGAATCTACAGGGAATAACATGATAATGTATACAACTGCCTATACACTTGTGCCAGTACTTGCTACAGTCATCCAAGCAGCAGCAGCCCAAGTGTTAATTTTAATGTGATTAAAATGAATACACAAACTTAGACATGCTTTTCTAAATAAAACTTCGTAACCAAATGCCGTGCTAGAAGTTTCAGAAATGCTGATGCCACTGCTTATTATCAGTGCACTGTAAACACAGCCTATGAGAAGAAAGCCTACACTTCCACCTTGAATGCCAGCAATTTCAGAATTGAAATTGAATTCTCAGTTCAAAAAAGAGAGGCTACCACCAGTGCCTTCATGGGAGATGGACATCGATTAGTTACAATTTCCTTTGAAAATCTCAGCTTTAAACGTTACACCTTTAAAACAAGTTATGGACCAAATAATCATTCCACCAAAGTAAGATTTTGTCTCTACCTAAACCAGAAGCATTAGGAAGAAGAGCTACTAACCTCAGACACATTGTTATTGGGAAGTGCATTATAGGAATGTCCTTTCTCATGACCTTTCATGTGACTCTTGAGACTATACTGTGTACTAAAAGTCTTCTCACAGCCATTACTGGGACAGAAGAAAGGTTTCTCCCCTATAGGCAGCAAAAACCAGACATAACAAACATACAAACTTACATAAGATACTTTTAAAGCACATAGAATAGCAACAGTATTTTATACAAATAGGGTTGTTTTTCTCCAACACAACTCGTTATGACAAAAAGCGAAACCTTAGCATAGGTTAAGTATAAGCAAACTCTTTCTGCACCAGAGCACATCTTGGTAAGAAAAAGAAGCACCTTGCTTTCTATACAAATTGCTACTTACGGCCAAGCCAGCAGCACCAACAGCTAACTGAAAGAGCAGTTCCTTAACTTGCTATCACAATGACCCTATTCAAAAGACTGCGTCCCACCTCATAAACAGTCTTAATGATACTCTGCAACACAGTCATAATTACTATACAACATGTTGGAACTTGTATGAATAGATTTGAGAGTCGTTATAATGCCACATAACACATTCATCATTCTTGGAAAGAGGCTTGTAAATAAAAGGTTCCATTTTATCAAGTGAACTGACACAAGAACAGAATGTTTAATTTCTGTGCATCACTGCTGACACATCTGTGAAACACGCTGATGAAATTCAAGACCTGTCAGGCACAAATGGAAGTGACTTTTCTCTGTGGTTCAGTTTCTTTGTTCTCAGTTGAAACATGAGCTGAATTTTTGATTGTCCACCCATTTTTCTATGTTATCAGTCTGCTTGATGCAGGTCATAGAGGAGAGTCACGATATGTTTCTAGATAACTCTAGGAAAGAAGTGATTTATGGCCGACTCACTGAGTTACATCTATTTGCATAGCTGTATTTAACAGTCCTGAATGTATTGCGTAACTTAAAGAATAAAATCAATGGTGCCAAGACAGATCTAGAGTCTTTCTTTTTTTATAAACTACATCTAAATGTATAAAAAAAAAATACAACACTGCCCAATAGGAAAAATGTGTAATTAAATGTCCCTGCTAGGTTATTTTATAAGCAAGTTTAAATAGATATTAAGATTCTGAGAGTTAGTATAAACTGCACAGGCTCAATAAAAGAAAAAAACAAATCTTTGGGACTTACCAGTATGTGTCCTAACATGTGTTTTGAGGTGGTGGCTTGCAGCAAAAGCCTTTCCACAGCCGTCATGCTCACACCTGAATGAGGCATCAGGGAAGAGTTAGAATCAGGCTTCTTTCATGCATTTGTTATAACCTCATGTCATGCTCTTCAAGTGTCACAGGACTCTGAAAGGTGGACTGACACCAGTCTCTGCTAGTACCAGGTACGTCCCTACAGCTGCTATGCATGCTGCACGGACTTATCTTAAAGAATAAAACCAATGGTACCAAGACTGGTCCCAGAAGAACCTTTCTTTTTTTATGAACTACATCTAAATGTAAAAAAAGAAAAAAAAAAACCAACACTGCCCAACAGGAAAAATGTGTAATTAAATGTCCTTGCTAGGTTATTTTATATGCAAGCAGAACTCTGAATGTGACTTTAAATGTCAAGCATGAAGTCGTCATTTGGGGTTACAGGGGTCTCCTTCGTGGAATAAACTCTACTTCATAACAGACAAACAACAACATGTTTTAGAACTTTTATCTTGGGATACACTTAGGTCCAAAAAAATTCTCCTAGCTTGACTATTCCGGTCAGTTGAAGACAGTTACTTCACCCACTTTTACAGATAACTAAGAGCACTCTAGAAGAAAAATGCTCAAATGCTAGTCTTCTTTTTTAATGGGAATAATTTTTCACTAATGACAGTAATAGCTGCCACTTGGCACAGGCGATCCATTACAGAAGTTCTAGAGAAGCAAAAATTGCCACCCAGCAACCTACCGAAATGGCTTTTCTCCTGTGTGTGTTCGAATGTGCTTCCTCAGGTCACTGTGCGTTGTGAAGTATTTACTGCAGCCTTCTGATTCACAGTTAAATGTTTTCCCTGTGTGAAGCCTCTGATGTGCTTTCAACCTAAAAAGCATGCAAAAAAAAAATCCCTTTTATGGTCTGTAGTGCAAACCAGCCCCTCTCTGAGGCGAGCAAGCCATTCATTTAAACGTGAGGACAGGATTAAAGGCTTAATGTAAGTAATTGATATCACTCCCAAAGTCCTCACACAAATCTGAGAATTCCTTGTCTTTGTGCACCATCTTCAGTACTAACACAAAACAAATAAACTAAGTATGTTATTACAAGCTCATCATCCTGGATGGTTATACCATCTTGGTATAGCTTTTTCCCTTTTTGTGGGGTTTTTATTTGCATCTGTACTTGGAAAAATGATAACAATTGTATTCAGACACAAACAAAAAGTAGATGTAACGTGCAAAAGAGCAGCAGCCAGGTCTACGAGAGAGAGACGCAGAGAATCCCTACCTATACAGTGTATTGAATGCCTTTTCACAGCCCTGCACATCACATTCAAACGGCTTTTCCTTAGTGTGCACTCGAACGTGGATTTTGAGGCTGTAGGAGGTAAGAAAGGCTTTGCCACAGCCTTCTTGATTGCAGACAAAGGTGTATTCCCCGCGATGCGTCTTTTGGTGAGTGCGCAGGTTTCCGGCAGTGCTATAGGTGCGTGGACAGCCCTCGAAGGTGCACTGGTATCTCTTAACCTGGGAGACAAAATGATGCACGCTTAATTTTTAAGCATTTCTAGAATCCAGGCAGGGTAGAACGCCAGTTAAACATCAAAGACGACGTGATAGATTCTGACTTCAAAGGTGAAAAAAAAAGGAAGAAATTGCAGTTTAATCATCAGGCTAATTAATACTTCTGCTGTACTATGCGAAGAAGAGTGGCACACGTTGGAGAGCAGGCTGACCTTAGAGAAGAATAGGAAACTAATAGAAGAGGGGAAAAAAATAATTCAAAATAAATCTACTTAGAAATCAATAGTTGAAAAGGACCCAAATAGGCTACCAAACCCAGCCGCTGGTCTCATATGCAGCATCTGTATTTCACTCCGGTGCTTACAGCAGAGCTCCTATTAATGGATGAAGAAAAAGGAAGAGGAACCTTAACACCCTGAATGAGAACCACAGTTTTCAAAATCTCCTACAGCCTCCATCGGACCATTTATTACCTAATTTTATCTCAAAGGCAGCCTTCGTTGTGCTTTGTTCTTCTCTTCTGCTTTTACTTAACCAGTAAATGCCTGAAGTGCAGGGACTCAGACAAGGTGCTTTCCGTCACAGGTCCGTGTCACAGATTCTCAGCCAGCTATCTCCATCACCAGGCAGCAGTTTCACACTGAACTAGACCTGACAGCCTTCCCAGCCTCTGCTACGGGCAGAAAAAGACCACGTAAGAAGCTTCCTGTGTGCAAGTCATCATGCTTAATTAAATCGCAGTCTCTCTTGTGAAGTAGAAGGAATAAGCCATCTGATATGCTCGAATAATCTCCCTCCAACATTAATTATCAGACTGACGGCTTTCATTTGACTGCTGCCGTTGAGAAACCTTAACATCTAAAAGTAATTACAGAGCCCAGGAGAGGATTTGAGGGCTGACAGGGAAGCAGCATAAGAGCATTCCAAAAGATGTTGATTCTGAAACGTTTAAAAAGGCGATGCAAAGTCACAACAGAGGAGCAGAAACTTGCAGGTCTAGTAGCGTTAACGACTAGACGGGAGGAAAATCTAGCAGGACACAGTCAGCAGTCCTCTTTTCCAAGGTACAACCTGACGGTACCCAGCATTGCTGCTTAGAAAAGGCTGCAGGCTGTCTTCAGAAAATAAAACCACAGATACTGAATTGTGGCTTGATACCAGGAGAAGCGGATGAGCCTGTACATGACCCACATGAACACGGGTTTCTACCCATCTCACATCTCAACAGCCGTCCTTTGCTTTTTGCTTTATATATACGCCCATCAGAAAGGAGCATCTGAAACTCATTGTTTTATTACCACAGCTTGGGGGGTGAAAACAAACTGACACAGGACCCCTTGACCTGTGCTCAGGTAACTTTAAAATCACTTTAGTTGTAGTCACACTCCTGTCAGAAATATCTGGAAGTTCGGTGGGTGCCATAAGCAGTAGGACACCAGAAGCACATCGTTCTTGTGTGCCTAAGAAAGAACTGAGTATTTGTTAATCCTTTCACAAAATAAGTAATTTGGTTAACGCTTTGTGTAATACCACATCAGCGAAGGAACGGGCCCTCAGTAAAAGCTTTATGAGATCTCCAAATGACCCTACAACGCACTGTTTTGTCCAAAACTCGTCTCCCATTCATGTTACACAATGTTGTAAGAACAAGGAGAATGGAGGGGATCTGAAACACATTATTTAGGATGCTAGCAGTTGTTGGCACTGTTGAGGACTGTATCAGTGCTAGAGGGTCCAAAGGAAGGTCCAAAGGAACAGCCCTTAGTGCTGTCAGGGGAGCCACACATGCTCAGCATTTCCTTTTAAGAACATGACTGCTAGATCCCAGCCCAACGACACGAGGACATCTAAATAGCCTTCCAGGAAGCAGCGTGGTCAGACAGGACCCTGGCATAAACACAAACACTCATTTTAATTGGGGTTAAGGGCAGACGAGTAAATAGTCTTAGTTACACTGACCTATTTTCCCTGTTTCATAGGGTATGAAATTGTTAGGATGTGATTCAAGAAAGCTTTATGAAATGTGAGTGGACAGGAGCTGCAAAATCTCTCGCATAGCCTCGAGCCGTAGCCTCGTGTTGGTATCTCAGCTGCAGGCTGCCATTTACCTACACCTGCTTTTGATAAAACCTCGCTGTTTGGAGAACATTAAAGCAGGTTACATGTACAAGAACACAAATATCCTGACTATGACACTAGAAAGACCTAAGACTAAAGTAACTAGCAGCAGTTTTCACTCTGGGTAGTGCTGAATTAACTCCTGCCTCGTGTGTATCTGATGCTAACAGCAATTTGCTCACTGCAGGTGAGTTTTCCAGGCTTTGATATCAATGCTCGTCTCACTACTTGATTAATCCAGGGCGAGACTTTACTCCGAACTGGAGCCTTGACCCAACAATTGCTCGGCCAAACAGCAGCTCTCCATGCCTCTCCAGTTGTGCGTGACAGCTGAGAAGCAACATTACCCCCAGAACTGTAGCCACCGTGACACACACTTAGCTGTCACAAAGCACAAGGGGGGAGGAAAGGAGAGCTAAAGAAGTTACACGGGATGCAGAAGAGAGAGAACAAGTCTAAACTAAGCTTTTTGCCACAGAGGAAGAAATAGTATGGGTGACTGTCTCACAATAAGGGGCTTATTAAAAACTACAGCTGAAAAGCCTTGCCAGAATAAAGACTTTCCTTTTTCAGAATATCATCTTCTTTCAATCCTCACTACGTTTCCATCTAGCAGTGGAGACTGGATTTCGTTTCTTGTTTTAAAAAGGGACACAGAAGAGGACCTACTGTACACGTAACTGCAAAAGCTTTAAATAATTAAAAAAAGCTACTGGAGACATGATTCAGTTTCTTCTGACACTGTATTTGTTTCAAGATAGGGTTTTCCTTTTATTTCTAAAGACACTAGCTACCTCGGCTGCTCTCCATGCAGGGAAGGTGATGAATTCTTATGAGATCATGTAGTACGGTGTCATGTTTGCACTCAGGACTTGACAGCCTACCACGGAATTCACAGGCTGGAGCTAAACCTTCCTCCTCTGACCCAAGGTTGACTCTAAAGCCTTCCACTTACTACAGTGTTACTAACCCAGAAATGCACGTGTGCGACTGCCCTGGCAGTGGTGTGCTGCACCAACTCCTGCTGTCAGCGTGGGCACCTACAACTGCTGCGATTGTGAACAGCACGGTAATAAAAAAAAACACACGAATGTTCCTCCACACAAGGAAATTGAAAAGTTTTGGAGATCTTCACATTCTTATCTGGTCACTTTGTATTATTAAAAGCAGCCTCGAGGGAAGGACAGTAATTTAATTGTAAAACAACCCACCCTCCAAATCAGCTGAAGTTGTCAACAAATATCTGGGCATCACAATACAGTTACACAACGATTAATGCATTCGGTTGTGTGTTGAGGCTACCAAAACACAAGGAAGAGCATGGGCTGGTAAAACACAGACACAAGGGCAGAAAGTACATTTTATTAGATCAAAGCGTGCAGATTACCTTCAGGGATCATCAGATTCAGCACGGTTTGTATCAGTGCTGAGGGAAACGCTCCCCTTTAGAGTGTCAAGGCAGCTGCTGGTTAACATTTTACATAGCACGTTACAGGATATTCCCACAGCAAAAGGGAATAACACAGATGTGAGCTACCTAAAAATCAGATGAGGAGTCTAAGAAGCCTTCTGTGTCTTTACATTTACGCCTAGACAGTGAGAGGAAGAGGAGAATATTTATTAATTAATGACTAGGGATCTGGTCCCTGGCTGCTGATGCGCTTCTCCAAGGAAGGCAGCGGTGACACTTCCAGCGTAACGGTGGGACTACGGCAGAGGCCTTGCAGCCCTCCCCTTTTCTCAAAGACCAAACCTTTATTGCACGAACAGGAGGACACCGCAGACAGGAGCGATGTTAAAACCGCGTTATAAGCGGATAAAACTTGTACAGCAGCAGAGCATTTAATTCTCTTTTCACATTAGGAACTCGAGCACATCACACAAGCGTTACACACACACAGCGACGCAGATATTGACCACGAAGGGCTGGCGGTTACAGCAGCGAGAACCCGGGACCGGCGCCACATGCAAGCGACAACAACAGAAGAGAAACACGGCAGCGACAGAAACCACAGGTGGCTGGGATACGGAGCACAAGAAATAGGTTGCTTTGGAGATAAAGGCCGGGGCTGTAGCAGGTAAGCTTTTTGCAGAGGACAGCGTGCTACTCGGGAGATGCACCAGAGGGAAGCTGGAAGAGGCTTAACGAAGCGTTTGCCTTACAAATAGGAGCTAATTGTCCAGTAATCAACGAGGCTGTCAAGAGCTGAGCCTGTCACACTGACCAAAGGCCACTTACATTGCTGTTTGCCTTGAATTCATCTCAAGTTCCGGAGATTCCCCTTAAATTTGTATTTTTTCTTGTGTCATCGCTGAACAAAACCAAATCAATGAAACTGAAATAGAAGGCTGCAATCACGGGTATTCTTACGGACAATTATGAGAAAAGCGTATTGCAACACAAGGAAGTTGAAGGGACTTAAGGGAGTGTAACACTTCCTTCATAGGTATCTAAGACTGACTTGAAAGTTTAGGACTTTAAAGCATTTCTCTCAATGGTTAGAACCACCTCAGATGTTTTGGAAGTACCCAAGAATCGGACTGCTGGCACTCAGAGCTGAGCCAAAGGCGCAGGAGTTTTAAAGCTTTTTTTTCCTCCTGACAACTTAACAAGCATCTGAAATAATGGAACAAAAAGGGGTTTTACAAGATGGAAGAGATTCTGCTTCCTTAGGGCTTATTTCCACTTATTTCACATCATGGCATAATTCCTTCCCCCGGCTAGAAAATTAAGCCAAGAGCTGGAAAATAAATTCGGACAAAGAACTTCACCAGGCAGTTCCAGGTCTCGCAAGGCTTTGTTAAAAGGGCAGGGTGAAGAAATAAAGCAGGCTAATCGCATGGGTAAAGTCATCAACCCCAATTCAGCTAGCACACACTGTTCTCACACATTGCCGATTGCAAGCTGATCCTTCTACAAAAAGAAAAGAAAATACTGGCATGACTGACACACCAACATTAAACACTTTAGCAGCTAAGGAGGCAGGATTCAGTAGCTACTAATGCGAATAATAATTGAGCAAAAGAAGTTCCTTAGGCTTAAACGGGTTTACGGAACAAACCTTGGTCCAGAAGTTTCGTGACTAATTGCAAAGCCGACCTCCCACAGCCACGTTTCCTTGCTGCTGTGCGAGTGCTAATCAAGGTTCCCCGCTAATTTAAATTATTCAGAGCATTCAAACCTAGCTTCCTTCCTAACAGAGGCTCGTTTCAGCAGTCCTCGCTCACGCTATCGGTTACACTACCAGTCAACGCTTCTACCCCCAACACTAGCAAAGACACTTGAATAAATTTAACTCCAAACAAGGTCCAAAAAAGTAGCAGTCAGTTGTTAAAAATGCCTTGGCGTTGCAGGCAACCGTGTATTGCTTTTGCACCTAAGCAGTAAGAAACCTCCAAGCTTTCATCACCACTCCGCATGCAGGCAGAATTCATCAGGGAAACAGAATTAAAAGCAGTTTCTATTTTAAATATATAAACTTGCTTCAGCTGGTACTCTGAATTTTCTCCTCAGTTCCCCTGTGAGCGACACAGTAAAGCTACAAAGCAATTTTAAGTTTGGCATCTTTGGCTTCATATTTCGGCTATTTCAAATAGGGCAGAATTTAATCAGCAATTTGGACTTGCTTTGCTCAGGAACAGGGATCTCCACAGAACAGAGTTCACGTTCTTTTTACTTGTCTCTGAACTCAGAAAATAGTTCTACAACTAATAAACGGCCACAAAAAATCACATACGCTACCAACGTAGATGGGTTTTTGTTGCCCCGTCCTCCTGCTACCTAGAGCGTCACCAGATACCAAGAAGCACTTCCTGGCTGCTTCACAAGAGAGCAGCAGGACGTGAAAGCGAAAACTGATGACGTTTGCAGCTATGCTGCTGATGCACCAACCTGCGGGACACAGTCACGCCTACCTGCACGGGGCACTACTGGCACTAACAGTAACAGCAGGCGCAACGGAGTAACTCCAGAGAACTAACTAGACACGAACCTTTAAGAACAGGGGAATTTGCCGCCTGCCTCCTGGCAGAAACATGTTGTCAAAGCATTTGAGGCCACCAGCTAAAAACTACTCAAAACGAGCGCGAAGTTTAGAAACGTTTTTGGCTACTTACTTCTTTAAGCTTGGTTTCCGGGCATTCAGACTGCAAAGTGAGTGTTGCTCCTTCGATATTTCGTGGCATAGGAGTCGAACCAGGATTTATCGTCAGGTGAATCTGATCCGGAGAAATTATATGTTGCACATAACCCTGGGACATTCCTTCATGATCTGCTATTAAATGAAATCCTTCTTCATGACCCTCGGGTAAAAAAGGCAAGTGATCGCTACACTGTCCTTCATCCTCATCGTCCTCCAACACGCCGTGGTCCTGCTCTATGAGAACAGTCGTCCTGTCGTACACCGTCCCGGACGAGGAGGAGACCAGCCCGTTTTTATCGGCGAACCTCATCCCGCCGTCCTCCCGGCTCAATTCCTCCTCCTCCGCCTCGCAGCACAGCGCGGTGCCCTCGGGGCTGTTCTCCCCCATGGCTCCCCCGCCGCTCACTGCGATATCCTCAGGCTGGGCCGCGACAGCTCATCTGCAACGGAGGGGCAGGACGGGGAGGGGGTCAGGGGGGGCCGGGCCCGGCCTCGAAACCCCCTCAGGGACCGCCCCGGGTGGCGGCCCCGGGCCACGGGCGGCTCCTCACGGATCTCCCTCTCCCCCCCCCCCCCCCCCCGCCACCCCCGGGCCTCGAACGGCCGAGCCCCGCCGAGAGCCGCCCCCAGGGCTCTCACGGCGTTCTCCCCCCCGCCCTCGCCCCGCGGCTCAAGCCCCGGGGGCCGCCCGCCGCCGCCCCCCGGCCGCGCTCACCGAGCCCCCGGCAGCGGCGGCGGCTCCTTCCCCGCCCCGGCGGCACCATGATTCCAGCGCACTCACTTCCGCTTCCGCCCGCGCGCGGCACGCCGGGAGCGCCGCGCCCGCCGCGGGGGCTGACGGGAAGGGGGAAGGGTGGCGCCGCGCCCCAGCGCTCGGCCTCCGAGAGGGAGGCCCCGGGTTCGAGTCCCGAGCCCGGCAGCGGCGCCGCTGTGAGGAGGGGGCCGGGGGCCTAAAAGGGGCACACAGAATTGGAGAGTCACAGAATGGCCCGAGTTGGGCGCACAAGGGTCACCGAGTCCAACTGTTGTGTTCTTTGGGTTCCGAGGGACATTAAAGCCCGTCCAGCTCACAGAATCCTAGAATCATGAGGGTTGGAAAAGCCCTCCAACATCATCTAGTCCAACCGCCCCCTACCACCCCCATCACCCACTGACCGTGTCCCCAAGCCCCACGTCCAACCTCTCCTTGAACACCCCCAGGGACGGTGACTCCACCACCTCCCTGGGCAACCCGTCCCAACGCCTGACCGCTCTTTCTGAGAAGAAATGTCTCCTCATTTCCAACCTGAACCTCCCCTGGCACAACCTGAGGCCATTCCCTCTGGTCCTATCCCTGGTTACCTGTGAGAAGAGGCCGACCCCAGCTCCCCACACCTCCCTTTCAGGCAGCTGCAGAGAGCAATGAGGTCTGCCCTGAGCCTCCTCTTCTCCAGACCAAACACCCGCAGTTCCCTCAGCCGCTCCTCACAGGACTTGTGCTCCAGGCCCTTCACCAGCCTCGGAGCCCTTCTCTGGACACGCTCCAGGGCCTCGATGTCCTTCTTGTGCTGAGGGGCCCAAAACTGAACGCAGCACTCAAGGTGTGGCCTCACCAGAGCTGAGGACAGGGGGACGATCACCTCCCTGGTGTGTTGGCTGCACTATTCCCGATACAAACCCAGATGCCATTGGCCTTCTTGGCCACCTGGGCACACTGCCGGCTCCAGTCCCCCTGCCTTGGGGGGTGGAATATCTTTGAACCGTATGCCTGAGCACAAAAAGCTCCAGCTGAGGCCATAACTGGTGCTCAGCTCATCTTGTCTGTGCCTGCAGCTGCCCTGGCTCAGCACTGTGGGCATCAGCCAGCATCTGTTTTTGAAATGACAGGTTTGCAAGAAACTGGTTTTTTTCACCTTGACTGGATCACTGCCCCATGTTGCTGCATGTTCTCGCAGGGTTAGAGTACTGGGGAAAGCACAGAAATATTCATATAATACATCTGCTTTTCTACCACAGCCAATGTACTACTGGAAGTACTGTGGAGTGGATCTGCTCCTTGCCTTTTACAGGTGTGACTGAAATCACCCTCAAATCAAGAATCTAAACCAGCCAACGCTGAAATGGGGCAGACGAGCTGGAAAAAATGCACTGAGATACTTTTATTTAAATAACGAGGACTTAAAAATTCTGAGTTTTAATACAAGTTAAATACAATACAGTGAAAATATCAGCTTTTATAGTTTTGCTTGTCTACAGACAGCTTATTTAGAAATTCAATATATTTTACAGCTTATTAACAGTAACACCTGATTCTAACTGCCTGAGCTGCATTTAATAGCAATAGATTGTACAAAATACTGTGATATTCAAAAAAAAAACTGGTATACTGTACAAAAATATTTTTACAGTAGTTTGATATCTAAAAATCAGATTAGCTGCATCTGGAATTCACGGTAAAGTGTCCTCTCTCAAGAGGAATTGGTGGATAAATTGCTGAGCTTTCCTCTTTTCCGCTATATCAGGTGTGGGATGTCCAGGAGGAGGTCTAAGTAACAAGCCACCAAATATACTAGCTGCATTTTTGAGAGAGAAAGAGAGAGAGCACCAGTCAACAGCAGGCTATCAAAAGTAATTCCACCAACCCCACTCAGTCAAAATGAGAGAGAGCCTTGTTTCAGGATGGGGTGAGATAAAGCTGACAACACGTGCATCTCTTCTGTGTCCCTTTACAACTTTTTTTCAGGCTACTGCCAGGACAGTGTGTTTCTACGGACTGTTTGATAATTAAATGCTTCAAAACAGTAGAAGCCATGACTGCGAGCACTTTGGAGAACCGTGTTCTGCTACACAAACTGAAACCCCCCTCTGAACAGAATGGTTATTTTGCCCTCCTTACCAAGAATATTCACATCCAAATGGTTTTTCCCTGAATTTTTCAGTAGTTCTCGTAGAAACGCCATTAGATATTCAAATACATTTTTATGGCATTCTGGCAGCTTAGAGATAATCTGGGTGGAAAAAACAAACAACATTTATAGTGAAGAAATGGCAATGGCTTAGCAGCTTTATCTACTACCTGTCTGCAAACACAACAGAAACAGCTCTTAATAACCCAAGGCACATCAGTCCTAGATCCATTCTATTATGAGATGATTAAGTTTCTTAGAGCAAAAGCCTGTTATTTGTCTAGCATAAACCAGTCTGCTTCCCCCTCCTTCCAGAACAACAGAAATGGTCTCCCAGCGACGCTGGCATTACCTGGCTGCTCAGCAGGTAGTTGTTGGCACACTCCAAACAGCTGCTGTAGAAGCTGTAGCAGATGACCGGCTCTGGCAGGCTTTCCAGGAAGAGCAGCAGGGCCTCTGCTACCGAGTGGTTGCTGCCAACTGATCCAAAGATGGTTAAGGAAGAGGTGAGCACAGTATGGTCTATTTTGGTAGTATTTCTGCTGAAACATTAATCATTGCTTAGGTCTCCAGGAACTCCTGTTGTCCACAGCTTTGAGTCCACATATCAAACTCTGTTTCCATGGGCAGTCAGACACTTACATAGTTCATCAACAATCATTCATCAGCGTAGCAATGACTCTGCAGAGGCATTAGTACTGATTGCAAGTAGCAGTGAAGAGCTGCATATCTCAGCTACCATGAGATGAGAGACAGCAATTTAAAAACCACAATGGAGCACAGAAGACTGATAAAACCCTTCTTGGCTTAGATCTTTTGTTTGGGCAAAGTAAGCCCTACCAGACATCAGTCTAAAAGGATACGGAGGGTATCATGCATTCCTTTGTCCAAACAGTCTCGTATTTGCTCAAATTCAGACCTGAGGCCTGGTTGCTGAAACAGGTCCTCCTGAAAAGACCACCATCAGTCAATCTCAAGGGAAATAAATATTTGGGTAAATAAAGCACTGTCATTATAAACTGGCTGGAAAAATCTCCCTAGATTGGTCGTTATCAGCACCAATCTCACCACGAGCAGTTCTAGTAAGGCTGTGGGACTGCAACAAAAAGCAATGCAGAAGGACAGCTGCTGGTGCATGCCACACACTGAACACTGCAACTCGGGGTACTAAGATCACTTATCTCAAAAATGTTCTTTTCTTACCCTTTACCAATGGCCACAAACATCCACAGTTAGCCACGGCTGCCATTACCAGTATCTTATCCAAAACTAAACGTAATGCAAACAAATTATTTTGCAATTCCAGCACAAGCACTGCCAACCTGCTGGGAAGCGTTGCGGTATAGGTGATCCACCATCATCCACAGCTCTTTGGGAATTTCCAGAGGCCTTTCAGCTTGAGTAGCAGCATCACTTGTTTCCAGCGGCATCAGGGTCTGAGAGAGGGGAGGAAAAAAAGGAGCTAGCCAACTTCTTGTTCAACTCTGCAGATTGCTTCACAGAGCTTACACCTGAGAATTAATACTTGTTACAGAACTGTGCAGCTTCACTCACTAGTCTTCATACAAGACAGGTCCAACAGGCACATTTGTATCAAAAGTGCAGGCAGAAAGAACAAGCTGCTCTCAAACACGCTTCATGTACACTCAGCTCTATGGAAACGTTACATCGTGCCTCACATATGCACACATCTCCATTCAGTGTGGGGAAAGCCAAAGGCTCCAGAGAAAAGGTCTACGTTTAGAAGCAGCACACCTTTTTTAAATGTGCAGGCAGAGCAAACAGTGCCTTACTGTCAGTGATCTACGTGAAATGGGTTGCTTCATCCACGTGAAGCACTACTGCAAGGTGTGAAGATGGCGCGCTAGGGAGCACAAGCTGTATCTGTATTCTCAGACTACGGACCAGGGAAGTGAAAGAAGGCTCTGTAGTAACAGACAGGACTTAACCACCTAGTTTTAATGGTTCCCGTGGGCTCAGAAGGGAAGCTTATCTTTAACTCACAAGGTTCTGAATGGATTCTGCTGACATGTCCTGGATCGGTTCCCGCATGTAACACAGTGTATGAATGGGAGACCCAAAGCAACTGGGCAAGTAGTTTCCTGTTACAGACAGAAAATAATCCTTCCCCCTGTCAAGATGCAAGACCAAGATATCTTCAAGTTTTTCTTCTCCAGAGTTTAAGCGCGTAGCGGTTGATTTATTAACAAATAGCTCCAACTCGATCGTGATCTCAGAATCTGCCAAAATGTAAGAAAACCGTACTGATTAAAAAATAATATTAAACCCATAAGCCTGTAAAAAAGCATAACATTGTCAAAATAGGAGAGAAAACTAAGCCAAAAGGTGACAATATTAGCTGATTAACATGAAATGAACAATGAGGAGCTCACCTGGTAGCAGAAAGCCCTTACTAGGATTAGCTATCAGCCACTCCTTGCAGTAGGTTTCCTCATCTGGTTTGCTGATAAATTCAAACTGGCAAGGCACTTGTCCATTGCGGATTGTAAACTTCTCTATCTGTAGCTGCATGTATTTAACATCCTCAAAATGGAACTAGAAACAAACATCAATCAACATCATCAGCCAATCCCCCCTTGCCAAGCACCACCAGCAATTCCTCATATTCCAGTCCCATAGTTTAATCATTAAGCAGCAAGATATCCAGATTAACCCTCTTGCTCCCACATCCCACCTCTTCCAGGATTAAATAGGATTACACTTGTTTACAGTGTACGCTCAAGTCATTTGCATTAGCGTGCACTTTAAAGCAAATGCTCCCCTCAAATAACCTCAATGAAACCTGAGAACAAGATAGCGGTAGCCTCAAATGTCTCAGTTGCTTGTCTGTTTTAGTTCCCAACACAAAAAGCAAATGCTGGTTTTGTGACCTTCTCCAAATCCTTCAGTATTTTACATTTTATGTTTCTAAGAACAAGCAACAGCAAGGGGCACAAACTGCCCTTTTACTCTCTCACTCTCCACCTCAGAGAGTAACAGAGCTGTGCGTTTGAGCCTGGTACCATAAATGAAATTTGCCTGCACC
The DNA here is from genome assembly GCF_964034855.1 of Anser brachyrhynchus. Lineage (NCBI taxonomy): Eukaryota > Metazoa > Chordata > Aves > Anseriformes > Anatidae > Anser > Anser brachyrhynchus. The sequence continues at coordinate 3,326,544 of NC_137717.1, forward strand.
TAAAGCAGAAACAAATATTTCAAGGATTTGTAAACAGAAAACAGATGAAAGTCAATATACTGTTTCTTTGGAACCAGACCCCACGTTCTAGTATCCATCTTACATACTTCTACCACTAGAATACACTTTTGGTGTAGGAATAGGAATGCTCAATGTGACCAGCAAGTCAGGGCAGATGAACATACCCTACCTCTCTCTGGGAGAGGGTCACCGAGGGAATGTTGGCATTCTCCATCTTATCCAGGGAGCGCACTATTTCCTCAAAGACTTTTCGATAGAGCTCCTCATTCACAACCTTCACCTGAAAAGGACACACACAGCACCAATTGGTATTTATTGTGCCTCTACGGGAGAGCTATAACACAGACTGAAACATGAAGTGGTTCAATTTTAATAGTACGCTAGCACATACAACACATTTGATGAACGGAACCTCTTGGAGCACTAATACTCTTATTCCTCCTCAGGACCCTACAATAAAGGACCTTGCTATAAGTAGCATATAACTAGCAAGAGAGGCAAGAGAGTCACCCAGTTATTTTTTGGGTGTTTTTTTCCTTTTTTTTTTTAAACCACATTCCTGGGCTGTCAATGATGTAGCATGGCTGCACTGCAAGCTGCTGTGAAAATGATTAATAAAAAAAAGCAAAAGGATACTCATAAATTATTCTGCTGAAGTGAAGTATCACTTAATACAACCCTAGTTTACTAAGAACAATGATTCCACCTCAATATATTACCTAGCCCACCTTACAAGCCATTGTTCTGTGTAGATGCCATAAAAGTGGGGATAATCCAGCATGAGGGCTTCTCCCCTCCTCCTCCTCTCCCCACACACAGGACAAGGTCAGCAGAGTTATTTCCTTAGGTACAGACGTACTTACCCCAATATCAAACACAGAGCTAACTGGCTTGTGATCACTGATCTTCAAAGCCATATGGCTGCGATAGCTCAGCTGAGCAATGTTCTGCCCTTTCCAGAGTATCCGATCACACCATGCTGGAACACGACACTTCTCACTAGGACAGAGGTAAAAATTACAGTTTCCAGGCACAGTTCAGGTGGAGTAACACTGCGAGGCAGAATTCTGCTCTCCCAGGGATTCGGTGTTTTCCTGACAAGGCCAATTTCTGCTTTTTTTTTTTTAACTTTATTTTTACCACATTCAGTGATGACATTAGCCATTGATGTCATCACATACGAAGCAATCACTGTACCTTGTGTCCCAGTCATCGCAGCCAGCATCATATTTGTATGTTGGTTGGAAAGAAATCTCTCCCTCTGTAAAGCCTTCAAAGACCGCTTTTGCATTCATTTGCCTCTTTAGCTACAAAAGAAAAAGGAAATTAAATAAGCTTAAGCACAATTCCCATATGAGCTAAATGGGAGCACCGAGAAGGCTAAGGAGCACCTGCAGGTAGGTGAGGGAGGCATCAGTACCTGGTCATACTGGTAAAGCTCTGAAAATGCTTTCTCGTCTACAAGCTGCTTCACTTTTGCCACATCCAGTTCCTCCAGCCGATAGTTGAGGTCACCCAACCATAAGATCACACTGAAAGAGAATGTAGACCAAAGCTACTCTTTCTACCGTGGCTAATTTTAGTTCCCATTCTGCATGTTTGTCACAATCTCTTACTAATTGACGATTTTACTATTCTTCAATGACTAAATCCTACAACCCACTGAGAAGATTGATGCGTATTATTGCCCCATTCCAACTTCATACAGGAAAATAAAACAAGGCCTGGAAGACTGTAAAAAGATAAACGATTGCCAGAACTCTATAGATGACCACTGTCAAAACCAGGGTTATAGTAAAGCCTTTCTGACCCTTCCTGACTAATAATTGGATCGCTAGCCACCCTTCTCACATCCCTGTGAGAGAACCTTACACCCCACCATGTTCCTAAGGCTCTGTCTTGCCACCTGCAGTGCATCAGGTAATCAAAGGCGAAGCATACTCATGTTTGCTAATAGTGAGAGGTGGCAAATTTGGATCCGATTGGCAGAATTGCATCCGAGAGCAGATGTCCTTGAAGTCCTGGTTCCTCCGCTCATATTCCTCCGTGTGAGCTGCAAGGTGAGAATTCACAATGCACACACTAGTGTTATGGAATTTAAACCTTATGGCAACACCACCTTTGTTACCCTGAAAGATAAAGACAAAGATGCTGGTCAGAAGCTTTTGTTCTGTACACAACAGATAAATCCAGAAATGAGCTAACGGCAGTGGACAAGCCAGAAGACATTGAGGCAGACCATTTAATTCCAGAAGAAGGAAAAGGCTGAAAACCCAATTGGTGATAATTACTTCGTGAATTTAAGCCAGGAACTCGTGTGAGGATTTCACACAGCGACAGAACACGGCAAGCAAATTTACAGAACACAGTTTGTAATTCAGGATTTAGTTAATACAAAAGGAAATTCAAATCAACAAGGGAGCTGGTCAGTTGCTTCAACAAGTCCTGAAACCTGTTTAGCAACAAACAAGACCTTTCAACACAGACAATTAAAAAAAAAAAAAAGTCAGTGGAGGAGGAAGCACACGGCTTAGCTGGCCAAAAACACCTCTGCCAAGTTATAGCTGCAGTGTTCATGAAACTACAACCAAAGGGCACAGACTTCATTCCAGTGATGCAGAATGGCAAGAGGCCAAAAAGTCCTCCTCAACAAAACTATAATCTGGATAGACACGTTTCTTCTACTCATGTTTCCTCGCATTAATTGCTTTGAGCAAAATCACAGCCAGCATCAAGCTACGTGAGACTGGGGCCCCACACAGCCCAGCACATGTAATCAGGAAAAAGCCTCCAAGGAAGCTTCTCCCACAAGGTCTATGAGCTTTTGAGAACACACGGTGATTCCCTCTAGCAACAGCCTGAGCTGTCACAGAGACGGGACTCTACATTTCTAAAAGCAGCTGCCTCCTTTAGCTAGAGGAATAACCACTACATCTAAGGAGAGGAGAGCCCTGGGGAGCTCCGAAGTCTCACCCCTTCTCACACACGGTTGTCATTCTTACCATCCTCCCCATGATGCCAGTTCCCACAGTCTCAATTTCCACCTCGGAGATGTTCAAAGCAAGGTCTGCTTTCACATACAACAGAAGCATTATTCCCACAAGCCGCACAAGTTTCACCTGAAAAATAGATCCTGTTGCACTAAATACTAGAATGAGAGAAGGCACATTGTCCCCCAGCTCAGAACAAGGGTCAGCAAAACACAGATGGAGGAGAGTTCCAGGCTCATCCAACAGCCCACCTCGCCACACAGTACACAGGCACTCTATCAGCACAGCACAAGAGGGAGCCAGGGATCAACACCACAGTAAAGGAAGCCAAAGCCCAAAGCAAAGGCCGAAGCACAGGCAGCCCATAGAAGGAGCTTCCCTTAAACAAGCGACAAGAGACAAAGCAGACCCAAGGAGCAGGAGCCGAAACACAGGCAGTGTTCCTACCAAGATACCTTCACGCCTCGTTCCACCATGCATTATGGAGACAGACATGGCAGATGCTAAGACGCTTCCTACTCACTTCCCCCAAGACAGCAGGAGCTTCATTTATGCACGGTGCCTAGCTGCTCCCTCCTGTCCTGCCCTCTGCCTTGGCACCCTGCACAGTAACACTACCTACTTCACCTTCAGAGCACTTCTGACTGAGCAAAAGCTGCAGACAATGAACCTCTGGAAGACACAGCAATTGAAAACAGGAAAAAGCAAAGTGAAAAGAGGCCCAAGTGGAAAATGATTCCACATTCAAACCTCCCCAAAAGCCCCATTTACCTTTGCATATTTGGCATCTGGGTGAAGACTCTCAGTTACAGCTTTAAACCATTCTTCTTCCTTCGGTGTGTCATTGAAAAAGAAGGCTTCTTTACTCAGATCAAGCTCCTGGAAACTGCAGTAGAAGAAGAAACCCATGTATGCACGCACTTTTTTATAACTCCAGCCCTTCCCTCCAGGAAAGAACTAAGACAATTTATGCTCACACTAAATTTGTAACTTAAAACTCAAATTCAGTTATGCTGATTTCAGAGGCAAGTTAAAAGTAAAGCTATTTGTTAGAATTAAATGGAACAGTATTAAAGATTTTGTAAAACTGCAGTGCCAGAGAGTCCAACCACTAGCAGAATAACAGCCCTTTCAGGCTACGCAAACACACACTCTAGAGCTGTGCAACAGAGTAAGGCAACGCAAACATTCCTCAGCTGTGATGTCTTGGCTGAACACCTCATGCTACAGATCACAAGCAAGCACCCAGAGTTAAGGTTTGGAAGGAAGAGCTGGAAAGAGACACTCACCCCACGCAGTAAATGTCTGGAGGCTCCGCGTCACATCTCAGCCAGGGCTGGAGGCTTTCCCTGGGTGACTGACCATTCACATTATAAGTCCCGATAAAAAATCTGCAAAGAATTCACTTTTGTTAAATCCCAGAGCTGCAAATACCACTAGTATTAGCCCAGGTACTTAATAATAATTATGTAGGAGTAACTTGTTTCCAGGAGAGATTAGGGCAATGTGACAAAGTCTAAATTCCTACAACTATTTAATTACAGTAGCGTCTTTATAGCCTGTTTTACAGAAGGATGCACATTTTTGCATAGAGTGTAAAAAGACACAAAAATAGAGCTGTGCAGTAGCAGTTCGAAATGATAAATTCATTGAATGACCTGCATAAATGGATTTTAACCACAGTAAAGTTTTTGTCCTGATTATATTTTTCACCCAAGCTCTTATGAGCTTAGTAGGACAACTGCAAGGCTAACAGTAAACAGGAGTGAGAGAGAAGGCCAGGGGTGCACAGAATTGATGCATTTCCAGGCATAGGAAACTTACTCCCACCCCCAAAACAAGCTCTTCTCGGGAATGATCATTACCTGAAGTTCTGGATGTACGTGTAGGAATCCTCCCTTTGTACGAGCTGTGATTTAACAATAGTATCTCTTAGTCCAAACTTTGGTTCTGATAAGATTGAAGCCATGTTTGAAACCATTACGTTGGAGGACCGCACCATTTCAGTTTTCACATCAGATTTGACTTTGCTTTGCCTGGAAGGGAAAACAAAATTGCTAGATGAAGCCCAGGATAAACACACACCCTGGACAGCTTATTTCTGCTACCAAGGACGTGATTCTCATTTACCTGTCTGTTTCACTGATCAGTGTGCAGAATAAGCAAACAAGACTGAAATGAGCATTTCTTAGAACAGCTCAGACCTTCTCTAGATAAAACCAGTCTAACTAACTGAAATAACAACCCGTTCTCCCTAAGCTGGTGCAGCCTGTTGAGTCAGGGCAGACCTTGTTCACCTGTACACAAAGCCGTACACGTTTCCTGCTTACTGGAACAGGGAGATGCGGATCTGATCTCCCTCTGCTCAGCCCTTCTGACCTCAGCAGAAGAATGAAAAACTTTGTTTTCATGGTGGAAAAGTCCCAGCTCTATCTAGAAAGGAGGCGGCAAAGAGTAGATGGGGACAGAGGTGGTTTTATTTAGTATCTTGTTGCTCTGTGATTTATTGCAGACTCCTTTTGCAACAGTAGTAATGCCACAGCTTGGGAGTTCCCACAAGCAAGTGCATGATATAAATTTAAGGTCAACAACCTACACATGAGTGCCAAGGACGGCACAGAGACAGACTTTGAAGGATATGCAGCAGGGTCCACGAAGTCCTGGGAACTGGAAAATGAAACTCTAACATTTTAAGAGTGTATCTATGAGACATGGTGGCCCTAAGCCAATGCTCTCTGAATTCAAAACAAACAACGCTAGCAGGTCCTGTCCCACCAAACAGCAAAATATGCCCAAATAGGGGGCAGCGTGCTTATGCTGAGCTTTTTTTCTCTCTCCTAGCTAGAATCTGTGATTCTCTTCCCAAAAAGTTGCCAGCTACTGCTCTAGATCCTGCTACCTCTGATGACCGCAGCTGGCACAGTTGCCAGCACCTGGAAGCAGATAATGCAGCAGGCAGATTCCTCAAGCACTGGTGTCTGCACAGACCTGTCACGCTGGGACCAGAAAGACCAACTTCCCCATGCGGTTTCCAGCTGAAAACCAGGAAACCCAGACAGAAAGCTCTCTGCAACTTGTCTTCCCCTCGACATCAAAATATCAACAGCTTGCCCACTGCAGCTCATTCCGTCTGTACACAATCATACAGAAGCACACAGAAGTTTGGTGCTATATATATTTACTGTCAACAAAGAGCCTCTGCAAAGGGGAAGCACAGCTAGACAGGCAAAGAAACATTGCCACCACTTTTACACCTCCCTAGACCCTCCCCAGAGAGCTGATGCACACAAGTATTGCTTCAACTACTTCGACGAAAATACTCCAGAAGTGAGAGGGAAACCATACCTGGGAGCACCTTTATCGGTGCTGTCATGGCTCCAGTTCTGATTAACTGCAAGTTTTTTTCCATTCTGCTTGATGCCTTCAGAGCCAACCACCTCTGGAAAAAAAAAAATCAAGTTTCACATGAAACACAAAGTGTTCTTTAACTTATCAACACACTTAGGCAAACAGAAGGGAAAACCAATGGGCAGAATACAGTTTAGGCTTGTACAGAGAAACAATGTGTCCCACAGACTCTCTTTTTGTTATCTGATCAACTCATCTTATTTTGACAGAACTGTTTGGTGGTGACGCAGCTTCCCCTGCAGAGGAACGACTTACACCAGCGTGCCATAAGGCCACAGAGAGCAGCAGAGCTGCCGGCTCTCTTTCAGAGCTAAGCCAAACCAGGACTGGCACCATAAAATCCAGGGCTTTATCCTGGAAATCCAGAAAAACTAAGCTAATAATTAGCTTTTTCTTTCTGAAGCAAGATGGGAAGTACAAGGAAAGGAAGAAAAAAGACTAAACACACTAACATTTAAAGGGTTTGGGTCTCTCTGCAGAAACAGAGCAAAGCACAGGAGCTGTTCCCTGCAAAGCAGTGCAGTAGTCACCATACGAACCTGCCACAACTCAGCAGAAATAAGTGCTGCCATGTAAATTCAACATCCCTGAAGAAGTAACAGGGCAGCTAGTATGCAAATGCTGCTAAATACAGGTGCAACGCTAAACACGTTATACCGTGTTAGCAAAATTTGACCAGTCTCAGCATTTGTTTCAGCTATGACATTCTGCTGATAAGTGGCAAAGTAACAGTTAAAGCAGAGAATTTTGCATGGGGTTTTCCGTACTTAAGGTGCAAAAACAGCAATATCAAGGCAACAATACTTCGCACACCAGTCTAATGATGGTATACAAAATGTAAGCTTGTAAGATTTCTATTCATTCGGCTGAGCTTCTCCTTCCGTGAGCACTACCCAGAAAAACTAAAGTTTTATCACTGTCATAGTACACCCTCTAGGACAAGAGCACAAACCAGAAACAGAACTTAAAGTACTTTACACAAGCACTCAGAATATAAACAAGCTGACAAGAAGTGGCCATATTCTCAGCTTGGAAAACCTCTTCTGCCCAAAGAGCCCTCCCAGAATAAAGACTCTGTAAGAGGATTAATCGGAGGCTGTTTCCAGAAGAGCACATGATTCAAGCCTCATTACAGATCACACAAGCAAAGTCCTGTGGCAATGAGCAGGAGCAGCCTTTGCTAAAACAAACTCTGAAATTAGCAGTGTGCATCTCTGCTAGCAGAAACGCGTTTGGCTTCGGATGCAGCATCACCAAGTTTCAGTACTCCCTCAGAGTTCATCCAACCACAAGCGTTTCCCAGACGCATATTTTAATGCTCTTAAACAAAAGCTTAAATTAATTAAAATTAACTTAAATTTAAGTTAACATTTAAATGAACAAGATATGCCTGCTCCTCGAAGAAAGATGAATGTTTCTCTCTATCTGCAGTTCAGTGCTGCACCACGAAGCGCAGTCCCAGTGAGCTCGGGCAGAGCCACGAATTTTCTCCATAGGCATTGAGTGCTTAATCAGAGCTGCTCGAGCCTCTGCAAGTTTTCCTGATAAAGACCATGCGAGGGATCTCGACAGTGACAAGAACCAACTTGAACTTTCACTGTAAAGAGCAGAGCAACCAGACAACTGTTTCTCTGGTAGCAGGAAGGGAGCAGAGGTTCATCTTTATTACCCGCAGACGCCAACAGCGCTGGGCAGCAGGCAGGAGCTGGTTGTGCCGCTGCTGGCAAGGTTTGTGTGCCTGCTCCGTGCTGCTGGCACAGCTGCCACGCAGGGCGAGATGGCAAGCCAAAGATCACAGCCATACATTGTACCTTGGCATTTAAAAAAATATATTTTTGCTGATGATGTTATGTAGGATTCTCTTTAGAAAGAGATTAGCCCTGGGAATGGGCTGTTTCCTTCAGATAAATTCACATCTAGACAGGAGGTTGCTCAAGCCAGAGGAGGTCTGTATATTAGCAATCTAACGTGGAATATTTTAGCAAGATAATGACCTTATGTAATAATTGAACTGGGCACAGAAATAAAGGGCAACGTGCAGAGATAAGAAAGCAGCAGAATCAGGATTTGCAGCTAGAAGGGACTTACAAAACAAAGCCTTTCTTATTAAACGTGTGCAGCGGCGTTATAACACTGTTCTACAGCAGTTCGATGTCACCTCTCTTCTGGATAAAGCAGGATCCAGGCTTAGTGCTGGAAGGGGGGGGAATTAAATTAGCCTTGCCATCAGTTGTGCCAGTCTCAGCCAGCCCACTCTTTGCGTAACGAAGTGCACGCAGCAGTCCACGCGGGACGGCGCTACGCCTGGCTGGAGGGAAGTCACTTCGTGCTTTCTGCTGTTCCAAATGAAGCAAAACTGCAGTTGTGATTGTGACCGTGCACACGGATAGGATTTTAGATAAGGGTATTAACTGAAATTGGGAACATAAACTATGGACATTTAAATTCCATTATAGATTCTCTCATTCATTAACCAGCCTTAATCCACAGAGAGTACAACAAACCAATATTACCGCTAGCAAATGGCCACATTCACACAGTATTTAAATGTGATTTGATTTGCCTATGAAAGTTGCTCGCTCAGTACTCATGTTAATTTAATGACAAAGCAAGAGCTAGTAATAGAAAACAGCAGACAAAACCTCATTCTGTATCAATTTATATTCCAAAAAAATCCCAAGTGATGGCAGAGAGCGCTTTCTTCTTCTAAAATGAGAAAAAAAAAATCCCTAAACTCCTCCAACTCAAGAAAAACACAATCAAGCCTTGAAAAGGCAACTTTGTCAAAGCTCAAAGGCATGACTTGATAGGAGAACTACTTTCCAACAAGCTTACAATTCAAAGAGCGTTACTGTGCTCCAGATACAACAAAAACAAACCAGCAAAGGAACCGGCTTGTGTTTCATTCAGCATGCTTTTAGGGACGTGGTTTAGTGGGTGATATTGGTGGTAGGGGGACGGTTGGACCAGATGGTCTTGGAGGGCTTTTCCAACCTTGATGATTCTAGGATTCTATGCCCAGGTCTCCCCCAGTCAGTTCTAAGCAATGAGTTAAAATGCCATGTCTGAACAGATGTTCCCAGATCCCTACCTTGGCTCAATCCAATTTGTGCAGCTGCCTGAGGTCTGAGTTACAAAATCCATCCTTTCTCTTTCTCTCTCTTTTTTTTTTAAACACACAACTGACAGCGAAATAAAAAGAAGGAACGTCGGTGGCACCAAACTGCACCCACGTGAATACGAGGAGCCCAGCCGAGCTGAAAGCGGGTGAAGCAGAAACGGTTCGATTTCGATTTTGAATCCCACCCCAACTTCCAGGAATTGTTCCAGCTCTGCGCTGACTTCTAGGAATCGCCCTTTCTCACAAACTCACTTTGCAAAGGGAAAAAGCAGCAGCAGCAGCGACCGGGGGCATGTGTGATAGCATCACGCCGGCAAGAGGAAGAGGCCGATGCCACAGCGCTGAGTGCGAGGGCGAAGGCAGCAGCGCTGCGGGACTGCTGCGAGGTGCAGCCAGGGCACATGAAGGCCGGCGATGAAGAAAGCCAAGCCTCCAAAACCTGTCAGGCCCCGCAAGCGCTGCCTAGGCTGGCACAGGGCTGTGGTGCCTGGACACGGGGCAATCCCATAGCGGGCAAAGCTCTTCTGGCAATGGCCCCCCGACGTGCTTCTCGTCGCTGCCTGCGATTCTCTGCCCGCAGAGGAAGCCCCAGAAGCAGAAGGGACCCCGCAAGACCCCGCCAGCTGCCTCCACGCGCCCTAAATTCACTGCCCCAACCCCCGGAGCCCCCCTGGCCCCTCAGGGAGCTGCCGAGCCCCGTGTCCGAGAGCCGGGCCCTTTCCCTTCCCCTCTCAGAGCGCTCCCCGAGCCCCACAAGCCGCCAGCACCCCCCACACCCGGCCGGGTCCCCCCGGAGCCACGGCCACCGGCCGGCCCGGGCAGAACGGCTCTGCTACCGCCGGGAGGCGCCGAGCCGAGCCGGGCCGGGCCGGGCCGTACCAGGCGGCTCCCCCGCCTCCAGCCCCGCTCCCGGCCCCCTCCGGCAGCAGCGGGTCCCGCCGGGTCCCCACAGACCCCCGCAGCCCCCGGGCTCACCTCGGCGGGGCCTCCCGCCCGCCGACATCGGGGCAGCTCGGCCGCTGCCGGCCCCGCTCCGCCCCAGCCCGGCTCCGCCCGGCGTGGGGCGGCGCTCGTCGTCCCCCATCCCGCCCCCGAGCAGGGACGGGAGGGGACGGGGAAGAGGAATGGGCCGCGGAGAGGTGGCTGGTAGCGGAGCGGAAGGGCCCGGGGCGGCCGCTGACAGCTCTGGGAGCAGCGAGAGCCAGCCCCAGGGCCCCGGAGCTGCCCCAGGGCCCCGGAGCCATCCTGGAGTTGCTCCGGAGTCGCTCCGGAGCTGCCCTAGAGCTGCCTCAGGGCCCTGGAGATGCCCTGGAGCCGTCACGGAGCTGCCCCAAGGCCCCGGAGCCATCCTGGAGTTGCTCCGGAGTCGCTCCGGAGCCTCCCCGGGGCCCTGGAGCTATCCCAGGAGATGCCCCTGAGCCCCGGAGTGCTCCCCAGGTGCTGTCTTCCTGGCCAGAGTGAAAGGTGACGGCCATGGGCATTGAGATTTGCGTGCCTGTGTCCTCCTGGAGCAGCACACACCTTCAGCACATCTGCTAAAGGGGCACCGAGCTGCAGGCACAGAGGAAGATGCTGGTGGAAAAAGTGCCAGGGTGTGAGAAAAAGCAAGAAGGGGGCGAGCAGACGCAGAGCATCTGAGGAGACAGCTTGCGGTCGCTCAGGGCACGCAAAATAAATTTCCACGTGGCCTTCTGACTGCACAGTGCATGGGTTGGTCACAGCTCAAAGTGCTGCTGAGCTCTCTGATGCTGCACAATCGTTACCCTTGCAAAGCGTCGCAGCTCAGCACCAGTTTCAGCAGCAGAGGCTGACGCTGCTCTTCCTCCCAAGCCTACAAACACAAGCCACCAGCCAGGCTCCCTGCGCCTCTAACACCGAGCACGCGCACAGCTCGTACCTGAGCTGCACCTGCTGATCTCCTGCAGGAATGTGCGGGTGTGGGAGCCAAAGGGCAATCGCACCGTGAGTCGATCGTCTTCTGAACTGATCTGGACCGTCACATCAGAGCCTGTCAATAATGGGAGGAGAAGAGCTCGTGGTTGGTGCTGCCAAGCACTCAGAAACACCCAGCATTTTCTGCACTGCAGCAGCTGGTGCACACATACAGACTCTATCAATAAGTCTCCCCGGGTCTTTCTTTTTCACATTTTACATGAGAATGCCATTTAAAAATATAAAAATCACTGTTCGTAATAATTTTTGTTCCACTCATTCAGTAACAGTGAATGCATTTGGTGGCCACTGCAGTAGGTGTTAAGCAGCACCATGTCCACTGATGCCAGCCCAAACTGCTGCTGATGCCAGGTATTTGCCATCACTGCTCTGGTACCGTCCCACCCAAATGCCTCCAAGACATTTTGTAGATGTTGTCTTAGCAGGAAGATATGTAACAGTCTCTGCATGCTCCACTAACACTTGGTTTTGCTGGTCACCCTTTGTTACATCTTGTGTGTTTTGATAACAGACACAAATAGCTGTGCCTGAAAGAAACCCTGGAAGGGCCGATAATTGATCTTTCAGCAGCTGTTTAAAAACATTTGGAGAAGCGGTTCCTCTGGTTGAACAGGGGTGACAACGCTGTCGGCATGAGGAGAGTAATGGCAAGCAGCTCACCCAGGAAGACAAGATCCCCTTGTTCCACAGCATACACCTACAGAGGAGTAACCTCTGTCTACAGCTCAGAGCACAAAAGCGTGTCCTTCTGCCCCGCTGCGTGCAGCTGGTGCAGGGCCCGGGGATTTCTAGAGCACTGACACTTAAACAGCAACAAAACTCACCGATGACATGAAGGTCACTGTCAGGTATCACTGCAAAAGCAAAGGAAAGTTCAGTCACAAGCAAAGCAACAGGATTGCTGACTACAAAAATACTTCAAGGCTGGGGAGCTCAGCAAGGTCCTCAGGCCCCAAATGTTCCCTGCAAGCACGGGGATAGGCAGAGCAAACCTGCCGGGGCAGGAGGCCGTGGGTGATGCTTGGTAGGACACAGGGCGCTCTGGATTGCAGAGCGATTAATCTGGTGGGGCCCTTCCAGCTATGCCATGTGGTTCATAAGCTTCACCAGGGATTATAAATTGAAGAGAAAATGGGAAGGGCTGAGTAGGTCTCAAGTTTCAGCCAGCAGAGCAACAAAATATGGACTCCAAATCCCTCCACCCCCTTCTTCGGAGGTGGTCACTACATCCCCAAAGTGCGTTCATACCTTCTTGCACTGCAAACCCTTCTCTGATGGGGATGACTTTCTCCAGCCAGACATCCTCAGCGGTTATGGCCATCCGCCGGTGACTGTATATGTAGATCCTGCAAGCATGGAGCAGACACAGAGGTAATGTCTCCCCTCTGGCATCTCTGCAGGTAGGGGCAGACCCCATCCCATCCAGCAGCAGCTGCCAGCGTGGCCTTGTGCAAATCCCCAAGCAACCTCTCCACCACGCACCCGTCGTCCCGCTTACCCTGTCATTTAAATAAAAATGTGTTCGTGTTATTGGCGACACACACCAAGCCCACATCTGCAGGGCCTGGGCTCGCCTCGTTACCCGTCTGTACAGCACAGCAGGAGAAATGCCAAGGCACAACTCCTCCCAAACAGTGCTCTATCAGACCTCGCCCTGTTAGAACGTGCTTTGGGATAGGAAGGGATTTCAGGCACTTTCCAAGGCCTACAAAAAAAACCTGTCAAGCTGTGCTGCAGCCTCTCCTCCTGCCAGCAGCATCCCCCTGCCCTCCCCGCTCCGGCACCTACGCGTGCTCTCCGCAGCTCTCCACCAGGCCCAGCAGCCGGCTCTCCACGCTCTCCCCACCAGCCAGGGTTCCCTGCACGGCCTTCGGTTGGGGTCAAGGAACAGCAAACAGCGATGGGATCCCGGCGGGGCCTCCTCAAACCGGGGTGGGCCCGGAAAAGGGAGGAAAGCCAGCATCACCGCGGCACAAAGGATATGATTCGACACGTCGCTCCACCGGCCAGGGTCTCCTGGATGGCCACCGACTGGTCCATGCTCCGCGCCCACGAGGCGAGAGCCGGCGGTCCCGAAGCAGGCCCCGAAGCAGGCGGGGAGCAGCAGCAGCAGCAGCCCTGGGGTGATGCCAAGCTCCGCGATGCAGCTCAAGGAGGCTGGACCAGGACTGGGACCAGGACCAGGACCGGGATCAGGACCAGAACCGGGGATATGGCCACGCTCGGTCCCACAGAGGCTCCCGGGGACCCCTCACTTCTTGTCCCGCTCCCAGCTGGGCTCTTGGGGCCGGAGGTGGCCGAGGCCCGCCCCGCTCCCGGCCTGCCCCAGGCGTTCCGTTAACCCTTCGCTCCGGGAAGGGCCCGAGCCCAGCTGCACGCTCCCATCTCAGGCGCCGCTGTCACCAGGGGGGCGGCCGCGGGGGTCACCGGGTGCTGGGGGGCTTCGTGACGCTGTCTGGAGCGCTCCCACCCAAAGCAGAGCATGGCCAGCCAGGTCCCAAAGCCCCAGGAAACACGCCGAGCCTCATTTTCCGGCCCCGCTCAACGAGCTTGCAAACGATTTTTACAGCTGGCCGCACGCAGTTCACCGATATTAGAGGGTGAAAAGCCGGGGAAGGGAGCGGGAGTGATGGAAAACAGCCAACAAAAGAGGGTGAGGAACTTCCCCGAGCTGAGGATGCCCCTGTGTGTCCTGAAGGGGAAAAAAGGAGAGGAGGAAGCTTTAGGGTCGGTAGCAGGCAGGAGAGGCTAATTTCCTCGTGAAAGAGGAGGGGCTCTTTTTTCAGCAGCACTTTAAATTACTTTTCGTTACATTTTCGTTACATTTCAAGACCCAGCTGGTGTGAGCCAACTTCTGAGCTCCTGCTTTAATTATGCAAATCAATTACTGCAGAGTGTGTAAGCAGGTGCTAGGAAATGTCACCAGACAAAGCCGTTTGCATACTAAACAGAGGGGAGTTTGGTCTAAATCAGCTCTTCCCCCAGCTGCAGAAGTGACGGCCGAACTCTAGCAGCTATGAAAAAAAGCAGCAGCGTTTGCTAAAGCCACCGCTCCGCCGCCTGCCTTTCCCCTCCCTCCTCTGCACTCCTGCAGCGGTACAGAGTGGACAAGAGCCTGCAAAGAGGAAACGAAAGGAAATCAGCCCAAAATATCTGCTGCGACCTCCAAGCCTCTATCCTTACAAGAAATGGCATGGTGCATGTTGTTTTTGAAATTGAAAAAAAGCTTCGAGCTCCATCCTGTTTTCACTTTCTAGCAACACGCTGCCCGTGCGGCCTGAAATGCTTGAAGAAAAAAAAAAAAAGAGGGCCCCAGCCCTTGTGCTGTGGTTTGGAGGCAGCAGAACTGCAGGCGGATGGAAGCAGCCCTGCAACGTGGAAGGGGCCGGCTATCGCTTCAGGCAGCCTCTTCTCGTCCAGTCCCACATCCGCTGCGCGCAGCTCCGCTTAAGGGCTTCCGAAGCGAAGCCTTCCTGCTGGTGGAAGCACAAGGGTCCCAGCTCCACGGGCTGGGGTCCCCCCCTAGCCCCCAGGCACTCAGAACACGCCCAGTTAGCGAGCCAGGGGACAGACATTTCTTTATTTTTATTTTTGCATTTTTTTCCCCCTTAAAAGAGAGCAGTGACAGAGGACAGCAGACTGTGTGGTTGCAGGAGTGGCAGCACCTTGCCCCCACAGAGCCACCCACCAGCTGCCTGTGATGCAAGAAGGGGCTGGGGAGTGACAGGTCACAGCACGGGCTCCTGTTCCTGTCTCTGCTCTATCTTTACGCAGAGAGAATCATAGATATGAAACAGGGTTATCTAAACCACAAGCCACTTTTAGCTCAGCCCCATTTTCCTGCCTAAGAAGTGGAGATGAAACAGTTAAGAATTGCACCTAAACAGAGAGGAGGTTTTAGAGCTATTGAGTACAAACTAAACACAAAGTGGGTGTCCAGAAAGGCTGCATGGAGAAGATTATTAACTAGAGCAGACCCCGTGCCTTCACTCAAAGCAGAGGTTTCTGGTTTTTAAGGCAGTCTTGTTCCTACACCTGAGGTCCCTCCATCCAGCCTCCGCCGTCCCAGCAGCGTAGGGGAACATCTTCAAGCTCCGGATCCCCTTGCTCCTGGCACAGGGATGCAGCTGAGGGCGTTGGATGGTGACCATGGCTGAAGCCAGAGAGGGACGGGACCCTACTGAGTGCAGCGGCACGGCCCAGCGGGGGGCAGGCTGCGGGGCCCCCGCCTGCCGCTTACAGCCGGAGGGGAGCAGAGACCCCACGGTTCAGGAGAAGGGCAGCCCCGCATGCCAGGAGCTGCAGGAGCGGGGCCAGAGGCACCTGCCCAGCACCGTTGACGTGAATTTTGCCATCCAGCTTCAGGCAGCTGGCTTTTGGGGTGGCGGGGCAGCACTCCTGGTAGCAGGCAGCCTTCACGCCTTTAGCACAGACGGGCTTGGCAGCCTTGCAGGCTTTGCTGCAGCCTGCCACAAAATCCAGGCCCGTCTTCTTCATCTGGAAGGAAAAGAGAAGTTAGTGATCGTGCCTGGCCTCCAGCATTCACATCGTGGGGATGCACGCAGGCTCCTGGGCACAGCCCAGCTGTCCTGCTCTTACCCCCAGGGCCGTACCTGACAGAAGTCATACCCAACAAAGCATCTAGCAGTGGCCTTCTTCCCCTTGAAACATCCATCTCCATGGCAGGAGAATGCTGCACAGACCTTCCCCTACAAGACAGGACCGGAGGAGACACAGTGTGCTTGTTGGTGCAGACAGCAGGACGCCCAGGACAGGAGCTGGACCTCAGGCAGCCTGAGGGCCCTTCCCAAACCCCCCCGCTGCATTTCAGCATTTGTGCCATCTCAGGCGTTTCACACGCAGAGATAAGCCCTCCATCTGACACCGCAGGAAACCTCACCGACACGCCACCACAGCGAACAAGTTTCAAGCTGCCTTTTCCTTCCTCTTAGCAAGGCTTTGCAGAGATGAGCACCTTCCCCTCCCCATCGCTCGGGTGCCCCAGCAACACCCTGCACCCATGGGTGCTGCACAGTCAGCTCAAGCTGCTTGAACCAAACCAAGTGCTGGGCTTGGGACCCTTACCAGCTCTGTCCCTGCAAAGCTCGTTAAGGATTTTTTCCCCTTTCAGAGGCAGCTTTTGTAAAAACAGCATTGCGTGGACCTTCCCTGGCAGTACCTACATTTCGGGGGGGAGGCCGGGGGGTGGTGGCGACGGTGGTGGTGGGCGGCGTGGTGGTGGCTGGCAGGTCACCTGCAGACACGAGAGGAGCCCCGTGAGGACACAGCGCATGCGGGAACCACTCGGGAGCGGAACCCCAGAGCAGAGGAATCACGGCGATGCAGCCAGCCCAGCGCAGTGGGCTTTGTGCACCCGTCTCCCTCGTGTGCAGCAGGATTAACCCCGGACCCCCAGCCCGGGGGAGCCCCGCGGGCAGTTACCGTAGGAGCTGGCATTGAGCTGCAGGCAGAGCGGGGTGTCGCAGCACTCCAGGGCGCACTGCTGCAAGCTCACGCTGCTGTTGGTCCTGCACGGCTCCGCGCCGCACGCGCTGCTGCACCTGGCTGTGTAGTTTGTGCTGGAGAAACGATAAAGCTGCAATAGCAGAGCCAAAGGAAAAAAAAATGCTAGAAGTGTGAAGAGATGCCACTACGAAGGTGTAAAAGCGACTTGACAGATTGCAGCGGAGAGAAAGGAAAACGGACTTGCAAGGTCACGGCCCCCCACACCCTGTCTCGGTGAGCTCCATACCTCGCAGAAAGTCTCGTTGGGGCAGGTGGCCGTCTCGTTGGCATAGGCTTTGTCCTGGTAACACCTCTCCCCAGAGCACTGGAAGCTCTGGCAGGTGAGCTGGAGGGAGAACGCACTGGGAGGTCACCATGCAGCAAAGCCTGCTCCTGCAGCACCACCATCGCCTGAACGGCTCCCTTCCACCCCAGGAGATGCTCTCAAGGGACTCCCAGCTCCCATGAGGGACCAGGAGGGTAAAGAGCCTGGTCCTGGGGCTGTAGCAGCCTGGCCAACGTCCCCCTTCCCTTTCCTTACCAGTGTTCCTTCTGTACTGTTCACAGAGGCGTTGGGGGCCACCGAGGAGGCGTTGGGGGCCACCGAGGAGGCGTTGGGGGCCACCGAGGAGGCGTTGGGGGCCACCGAGGAGGCGTTGGGGGCCACCGAGGAGGCGTTGGGGGCCACCGAGGAGGCGTTGGGGGCCACCGAGGAGGCGTTGGGGGCCACCGAGGAGGCGTTGGGGGCCACCGAGGAGGCGTTGGGGGCCACCGAGGAGGCGTTGGGGGCCGCTTTGTGCTCTGGAAAACAGAAAGTTGCATCGTGGTGAAGGAAACCCCGACCGCATGCTCAGCAAGCCTGCGTTCCCTGCCGAGCCACTGCCACATTGGTCACATCGGGGTTGGGATGCGGATGGCAACAAGTGGCAGGATGTCCCAAACGAGGGACAAACCCAAACAGGGTTTTTGCAGCCAGCAACGAGGGAGCTGCAGGTCAGACAACAGACCACTATGGACACGTTCCGACAGCTTCTCCCTCCCCCTTCCAGCCACATCACATGTGAGAAAGTCTTTTCTGGGGGCAAAACCTCTAGAAAAGTTCCCTCAGTGCAGCTCCATCCTGCAGATTACAGCCAAGAGGGGACAGCCGCAGCCTTTGCCCTGCTCCCAGTGGGAGCCGCAGCTTTCCCTGGGGTGCGGAGCTCACCTGCTGTGGCAAGAGGGCCCCAGGAGCCGAAGTGCAGAGCCAAGACGCAGAGCAGCAGGCCTGGAATGGAGGGGAGATGACTGAGACCGCCAAAGGCCAAATCCAGCCCCAGCAGCCTCCCCAGGAGGCCAGGAACCCATGAGAGGACCTCCCCAGGACGGACGCTGCTCTCCCTGCCGAAGCAGAGCCCCCGTTACCTTGAAGGGGGAGGACGAGCTGTCGGTGACCTGCCATCGTCCCCACCAGCAGCCTCAGCCGGGACCTGGCAGGGAAAGGCAGAGTCAGGGCTGGGCAGCCCCAGGGGACAGTCCCACTCCAGCGGTGGCCGCTGTCACGGTGGCACGAGACCCCTGCATCTGCCCAGCCACAGCTTGGGGAAGGAGCAGAACAGGGAATAAAATCAGGCCAAGTTACATAAAAGAGGCTGTCCCTGTTGAGGGTTGTTGTTTTTTTTGTTTTTTTTTGAACCTTTCTCCCTGGAAATTCTGCAGCCTTTATTCCAGACACCCGGGGAAATCCAGGTAGTTCAGCACCTCATTTTGGTCCCCGTAGTGGTAGGACATGCTCCTCAGGCAGGAAAAAGTGCCTGGCAGTGACAATACCCACCAACAGCACCTCTGAGAACTGCAATCCGGGATGTCTCAACAGGCTCTCCACCCAGAAGTCATCCTGCATGTAAATAACCAAATAATTCAGCACTGGAGCTGCTTTGCCGAGGGTTTGGGCTGACAGATTTTCCCTGCCAGGCACATCGTCTCTCCAGAGATGCTTCCTTTGCAAGCTGCAGGCACCCTCAGTACCCAGCCCTGCTCTGGGTGCTCCAGCGAACCCCATCACCGTGCTCACCGGGCATCAGGGAGCGAGAGTTGGGCCCTTCCAGTCCCGGCTGCAGCCAGAGGAGGCTGAACAAGCACAGACGGAGTCCGGGAGCTGCCCGCCCCAGGGCCGATGCCCCCGAGCGTGCTCTTTCCCGTGGGATCGGATCCAGGGCACCCCCACGGCCTGGAGAGGCTCTCCGAAACCACCGAGGCTGCCACCGATGGGGCCCAGGGGCTCGGCACAGCGGCTGGCAAGCAGGGGTCCCCCGGGAGGCCACGTGCTGCTGGTTGGTGTGGTAACCCTCCAGCCTCACGGTAACGCAGATTTGCGAGCAGCTGCCAGGAGCACCAGCGTGGGGTAGTTACCGATGCTTGGCAACACACAGCAGTCTGCTGATGCTGTTGCAAATGAAGAAGCCTCTGAGCCCAGGACGGTGGCACCCACATCCTTGGCACACGGGATTCTGAATTCAGAGGTGCCTGCACAGCTTCTCGTCAGCCAGCCCCTTGCCCTGCTGCTCACCCCACGGTTTGTTCTACCTGTTTGGGTGCTTTTTGTGATACCCTGCTCTCCATTGTAGGAAAATCTCTGCTCTCATTCAAAATCTTCACCGGTTTAGCTACGGAAAGTGGAGATGTGACTCCAAAAAGTGCTACAAGAACTAAAACATTTCCCTCCCGTCGTATGATTTAGGCTCAGATAGCGTTGCCCAAAGACCTGGCATGGCTGAAGCTTGTGTAGCAGCCACTGCGGGTGTTCATGCAGAGTGAAAGAAAGCAACGGAGGCCCTCACCTTCCGGAGCAGGGCAGCCACCCCACCTGGACCAGGTTTGGCGACCCTTACTGAACTGGGTGCTGCTCCAGCACAGCCAGACCCTGCTCCACGACAGGCTAAGAACCAACGCCCAGCAGACACAGCCTCATCCCGAGGAGAGCGACTTTTCCCCAGAGCAGAGGAAGGAAAAAGCTCCCAGCATTGACTCACCCTGTCCGTCTGCGCCCTGAAGCCCCCGCGCACCAGCGAAATCCTGCAGCTGCCTGCGCCTCCGAGCACCGACAGCAGCTGCGGTACCTGCAGCACCCTGGTGCCAGCGACCAGCCCCACCCTTGCCAACCACTGGCTGCACAAACCATCACCCAGGGAGGGGTGTTTGTTACCTGCTGCTCCGCTGGATTTGGAGATGCGAATGTCTCTGCACAGCGGAAAAAAAAATAAAAGGATTTTTCACGCTAGAGATGCCACACAAGCCAACTCTATACCAAAATGAAACCCCGCTGGAGGCAGCACGAGGACTGCCACAAAGGATGAACACGGCCTCTGCACGATGCCCCTTTTCTCCTCACTGGACTTGCAATTCATGTGGCAGCATGAATATTACGGAGCATGTTCAGACATCTCTGCATGGGGCTGGAGGAGCATTGAGAATGCTCCTAAAGTCACAACAGTCAAGTCTGAAAGCACTGGGTTCCTGTGTCAACTCTCCTGCACCGCAGCTCAAGAGAGCCGCCAAAGAAAGGATCTGTACTAGCACCTACCAGGTCTTCCAAGTCAACACCAGTGCTGGAGAAATGAAAGCAAACTGCCCACACAGCCCAACCTAAACCAATCCCAATTATTCATTCCCTGGAAAACTCCCACTGGCCAGCACCCCAAAAGGGAGACAGAGCTGGAGTAAAAACAGCAATGCAAGCCACTGAAGTTTGTTCTGCAATGAAACCCAAAGAAAATCATACGCTTACAGCAAGATACAGCACAGGACCATTACTCATTGGCAGCATGCAATGTTCATGTGTGCTTTAAAGTAGTCAATCCTCAACATAAAAATTTCCATCAGAACCGGAAGAAGCAAAAAGCCATTTCTGACAACTCATACCGTGCAGAAAGCTTTTTAAAAACACCATAATCAAATCTCTTCCTTCCAACATACAAAAGGAGGTAAGTTTTAGCACTTCCTAAGTTAAAATCAGTTTATTTTTCAGCTTTTTTTTTTTTTAATATAAAATAACGTCACAGGTCTGCGCTTCACAAGGGGCTTACTAGAAAGAGATTCTATAAAGTATCCTTGAAATCTATGATCATGCAAATACAAAATCCAGAAACTGAAGAAGAGTCAGAGCTGCTGACACTTTGCTGCTTTTTCAGATGTCAAACCCTTCACTTGGGAAAGTTACAGCAGCCCTTGACGTTTCAAGTCTTCATAGGTCTTCTTGTTCACCACATTCCCACTGGAGTCCTCGTATTCCTCCTAGAATGAAGCGAACAGTTTAGAGACAGCTGCACACAGCCTGACTTAGGTTGTATTACAGTGTTCAAATTTTAGCTCCAGCTGCATCTACTGAGCAAAACCACCTTGCCAAGACCCTCCCTACACGAAGGTACGCAGTGGATCTACCAGCAAGCTCCAGACAAAGATCCTACCTAGACTGAGAATAATCACACGCTGTATTACAAAGCTACATTTCCCACCGCACTCCAGCCTTATCCAGTCACCCTTTATACTACTGAAAAACGTTTTGAGACAGAAGCTCAAGAAAAGGCACTAGTGTAAGTGAACACACTGCTCAGAACAGTTCCTTGCCCTTCTCACAAAACAAAGACAACGCTGGTGCTGTAAAGCAGCGTATTAAAAGATGCTTATGCAAAGAGATGGGCCTACCCTATCAGAAGGACTCTGCAATCCAGCACAAGAAGTGCTTTTCATGTATCACCAAAAGGCGCTGTACAACTAGCAGCGTAGGCTCCTGCCTAGCCCTCCAGCATGCAAGGGATTACCTTAAATTTTTTTCTGACAGTTATGCAAGACAAATGAGGAGTCCCAAGTACACAGGCCTAAAAATATCCAAATGCTCTGTAACATCTCACCTCTGTATCAGGCTGCCATCTCTCCGAAGCTTTCTGTAGTTTCAGCTTTGCCCACACTGTAAATACAAAGCCATACAGGATCTGAATGTTTCGGACAGAACTGGTCAATCTGAACATTCTTATCTCACACGTTCCCTGTTCTGTGCAAAGAAATGCCATCAAGACTTACGTGAGACCGCATCCTCAATCTGTGTGACGTTAGCAAAGTGTGCAGTGTTGGGAATGCCCAGGCATCTCATTCCATGCGCATGTCGCCACTCCTGGGGACAAGAGGTCAGTATATAAGATGGAATGCCACCTCACCCACAACGCCAGAGACTACAAGATCAAAATACAAATCTACCAGTCCTAAACAACACTACAGAAATATTTTTTCTGCGTTTTAGATGGTAACAAAACACTGGTAGTCAATAAACACTCTGCACCAGCCAGGACTGGATACTGGAATTAGTGTTCAAACAATAGGGGACTACAGAAATTGGCAGAAGAGATCTTCACGTACCCTGAATATACAGTTACGACATCATGGCCCTGCAGCATCATCGCAGACACACATTTTAGAAGTGGAGTAAGTGCAGCTCAGATGCCCCAGTGATTTACTAGTTACTTATTAGAAAGATTATCAGAATGTAGTACTGATGTTTTTGTAGCAAAACGTTACTTACCGCAAAGTGACGCTGAAAAGCTTTGGGCCCTCGGTAGGTATAGTTACCGCAAATCTCACAGTTGTAGTTGATGTTTAAACCATGTAATTTATATAACCAGTATGGGATTGGCTGAGAAGGGAAGACAAACAAAGATTAGGCTAAAGGGCAAGGCAGGTTCAAACAGAAGAGTAGCGTGGAGTCAGGTGAAATCTCCCACTCATCCAGCATTGACAGTTACCTTGCCATCCCAACCAAGAGGCAGATTTTTAGGATTATAAATGATTTCATTTTCTTCATCTTCACTCTCACTCTCACTGATCTGCTCTTCTTCCTCCTCCTCCCTCTCTTCCCCTGTCCGTGCTTGCTTACGTTGCACATTCTCATGAGTAAGATGTCTCTGTTCCTAGATGCAGGAAAAGAGAAAAAAATTGTTCACACAACAGCAACAAAATAAGGGCAAACGATGGCAATGCAAAACACTTCCCCAGCGTACAGAGAGAGAGAAATGGAAGACAGCGCTCTCATTTTGCTTTGCCTGACAACCTTAAAGCTTTTAGTGTAACATTTCTCGCCTCAAAAGAATTAAGAACTTGCACTACTATGGGCACTTCCAAGATGGCAAGCCAACAGCAGCAGCCACCATGCTAAAAGCAATTGCCCAAAACTGAAGCAAGGACTTAAGGCAAGTATCAACGCAGACAAAGTAAAAGCTTGCAATACCCAATAGCTTAGAGATAAAATAGAAACTCTCTACACTGATACGGTGCCTGGAAGGAAAATAAAACACAATAAAAAGGCAGGCTTCCTCAAAGGCAGCCTCTGTATTTGGCTTGGGATAGACACATGACATGCCTGTTCACAAAAGCTTGCAAATAACTAACGGAAACAAGAACTAACTCATCATATTCTACTTACTGACAGAAAAAGCTATCTGCTCGCATGCACTTTTAAACATTACGACTCTGGAAATATAACTGACTCTTCTGGACACACAGTCTGCGAAGGATGACCTTCCCATCACCACTATTGATGGGTCTGCAACTGAAAGCTCAAAGACAAAATAAAATTCTTACCCCAAGAACTTCTACATACTCATATATCTGAGCTTCCAGGAATGCAAGATCTTTATTTCTTTCAGTGTCTCTGGAAACAGATAAGGAAACTTTATTAAGACCATTCCAGAACTACAAACACCATGGGTACGCTGAGCTCCTAAGGGCACATTTGACATGGTAAGCAGGGAGAAAACAGAAACAAGCATTTAACAGCTCATTCAGCTGTGGGAGTCAGCTCTGCTGTCTCCCACCTGGTTCAGGACCATATTGTCTGACATGAAAGGCTTCTAATACTCTAGGAATCTCTCCATCACAACTACAAAGGAGTGATGTTTATAGTCACTTTTCATACAAGTGAAGGGGCTAATGCCCACCCAAGAATGATCTTTAAGAGCTCACCTTTTGCTTCCTTTTGTCTTCGGATTCTTAGCAAACAAGGAAGGATCAAGTGATTCTAGGGATTTGCCTTTAGTGCTAAAAAGTCTCTGAGCACGCTCTTCCAGAGTCCTGCGGAGAAGCAGGGAGGAGATGAGACCAGATCATAGTTTATATAGCCAAAAAAAAATTATTTGAATTCATGCAACGAAATTATAAATGTAGCTTTTAGGAGATCATGACATTTCCTATGATCTTTGTGTTCATTCTTTTGACCAAATTCTTCTACATAGGATACTTCAGTACAACACAGTGTTCAAAACTGTATATCGCAACATTCATTGACTGATTCTCACTGTGTTGTCTTTTTAAGCATCATAAGGTAATTCTTGTACAATAAAGAACACTAAACATATCCCACAAAGAAACGCAAGGCAGGACAACCTCAAAAACTGAAAAGAAAATTATAAAAATACTGTGTCTTACCCGCCACACTTTAGTCCCAGGGCCAATAAAGCTGATTTTAATCTGTCCAGCCCCAGAGACGCCAATTCCTATTCAATAAAGTAAATCACAGTAAGAGAGAAGCTATTTAAAAAAATACAATATGGGCGTACATCTGTTTTAACTCATCAAAAAGCGGGAAAAAAAAGAGTGAACGGTGTTAAGGAAAGGACTGTCAAAGGTGTGCCACTCCTCACCGAAGAAGTGACAAATGCGACAAATCTAACTAGATCCCTCAAGTTACAGCCCTCTAGTGGGAGAAATTAAATCATCAACGTGAAGTTTTATCCAGAGAGCGCAGAGCCAGAAATGAAAGCTCATAAAGTAAAATTATAGAAAAAACACAAACGGCTAAACTTCCACCTGCTCAAAATTTAGAGCTAGGTGCAGAGCACTGAAAACGTACCTCCCAAGAGGAAAATGCTGAGAGATCCAGGTGGGCTCCGGCATGAGTGAGCGCACTGCTGGTTTCTTTCTGCCAAGAAAAGACACATGCAAAATCTGTGTGACGCTGTAAGACTTGGTGCAACACAATATCCTAACCTCAAGAAAAGCAGTTCATTTCACACAGGGAAAAAAATATCTATCACTAAAGTGAGCAATGAAATAACAGAAAAGGTTCAAAGTAAACAAGCGTTTAAAAAGGTTAATTTTAAATTCAAGTTAGCTTCAAACTGCATCTTTGTGAAGCACAGCTATGCACCTTGCTATTAGACTTAACCTCAGTGATGACTTAACACTAACGATTCACAGAAAACCTATCACAAATACCGAAGCATTCACAAGGACTTAACGACTGCTCACCGGCCAACCAGGGAAAGTTCCATTATCCCACTTTTTCTCAAACTCAGTCTGAATTTTCCCAAAAAGTTCATTCTGGTCCAGCAACGGCTTCACTCGATCTGTGTACTCCTGTAGGTACTCAAGAAGCATTTCAAGGTACCTGCCAGAGTAATCATTAGCACAGACAATTCCGTATCAAATTAGTGATATAACGATATGAAAGTCACCAAGATTAGGATAGTTTTTAAGCACAGGATTTCTAGACGCAACAGCCACAATGATAAAGTAAAGTACCTCTACAGAGCGAGACCCCAATGGCTTTCCTTATTTTGTTATGCTTCACGTCTCCTCAGGGCATTACTACAGGTCAGTGACCCAATGAGCCATCGAGCTTAGCTGATGTAACTGTAATCTTAACAGCTGTACACTTCGGAAGCAAATTCCTTCTTATCAAGTGTCATAAATGAAGCAGGGAGGCAAAAAGGCTTACCTCTTATATTCAGCATTTTTTCTCTCTTTGGGAATATCAAAGAGTTGGTCAAATGTGGATAAGTAAGTGATGTAATCCAGTTTCTATGAACAAAAAAGTTTGAGTCAGACTTCATACAGATGCAGCCAAATCAACAACCAATTTCCAGTTACCAGACCAGGAGAAAAGCATCAGCTCATGCCTTTATTCTGGGTGGACTGCTTAGTGCTGGGGTTTTCCGTGTGCTTTCTAACACATGGCCTTAGATACCTGTCAGTACTTGGTAGCAAAAGACTGGATTTTTACAAGGCCATCATTAAATTAAGGACAGAGACAATAAATTGAAGAGAACAAGAAAGAAGAGTCATGAAGCAGCATTCAGAATTCGTATGTTGTCAAGCCGTACGTGCAAAAAATGCTTTGAAATAGCTGTTTGGAAATAAACTACTTTACATTTCAAAACAACAACAAGAAAATAAATAACCAATGAAATAAGCAAAGAAAAGAACCCTCAACCTTAAGCAGAGAAGACTAGAGATAGTTGAGTGCCCAGGCTCACGCAGCCACTTACCTCTGAGGATTTTAGGTTAATGTATTTGAGATAGCAATCGTGCAGATCCAAGTATCGTCCATACCCCTCCTCATCTGTGAACTCCACTAGATCTGTAGGAAAGAATATCAAGCACTTTATTATGACCTTAATATTCTCTTCTTGTTATACACGTGTTTTGGAACCTGAAAAGAATTAACTGTGTACTAATTAATGCTTGAGGAAGATATCTATAATGCAAGCGGAATACTTATTGACACAGAGAAGCAATCAGGCACCTGGGCAATACACCAGAACATTCCCCAAGAGGGGCACCATGATTGTGGAATATTCCAACGTGGCTACGGTTCAGAAGAATTTAAATGAAATAAGAAGAATTGTCAGAAGTAGCGTAGTAAAAGAGAAGTACAGCTCTGAAAGACTCAAGTTCAAACAGGTCACTAATTAATAACTGCCAAGCAAGCACGGTATTCTCACCCAAACTGGCCTCAGAAAAAAAAAAAAAATGTACGGACTTACTTTGAGCCTCTTCGCTCGGGTTGTCTCTGGCCTTCAACAGCTCCTCAAACTCCACTGACATTGGAACACAGATCTGCAAGAACAGACAGAAGTTACAGAAAAAAGTGATTACTTCACCTAACGTCCCAGAATAATTAATACAAAATCAAAACAGATTGTAAACGGTAACTGGAAAGGTATCCAAAGCGTTTCTGCAACACTATATTTGCACGAAGAAAGAAGCAGTACTACCCAGTCACCCTGACTTTAGTCAGCGTTAGACAGACAAGACTGAACGCTCAGCAGCAGGTGGCTCCCAAACTAACACCCAGCGTGCAGGGGACACGGTCAGCATCTCGCATTTTCTCCTACTCATACAGATCTC
The DNA here is from genome assembly GCF_964034855.1 of Anser brachyrhynchus. Lineage (NCBI taxonomy): Eukaryota > Metazoa > Chordata > Aves > Anseriformes > Anatidae > Anser > Anser brachyrhynchus. The sequence goes on from NC_137717.1 coordinate 3,353,697, forward strand.
ACAGGAGCTTATATAAAGCCTCCAAAGCACCATCTGTTCTTGAATATTTTCTTTTCTTGAATGACATTTTAATATACTTAATACTTATGCATTAAGTCAATTAAACAGAACAGCAACAAAAGTCTGTTTATTGTAGGGATGAGGTCCAACAGACCATAAATCGGCTATTCTTCTGAAGAAGTTAACTACTTACCTCATTTGGATGCTTCCGGTGAAACTCTTTAATTTGTTTCAGTCTGTTGTAGAACTCTGCAAATTCATTTGGTCCTGAAATGGCACTGAGCTCTTCCTTTCGTAAGCTAAGAGTTCATGAAAAAAAAAATCAGGTTACAAATGAAAAGGAGAACACGTTTACACTCCTAGAATTTTTTTCAAGGACCAGCGCCGCATTCTGATTACACAAAACCCCAGCGAGACTGACTGCAAAGCCTCACAAAGACAGTTTAGGCTGCTGGGCTTATGCTTGGGGGGGTCTGGGTCACACCTCTCACTGAAAACGCAGTAAACTCACAAACCTTTGAGGCAATTGACAGGTGGCCCAATCCAATGATATAATGAGAAGTTTATATCCTGCATAAACATATTTAACGTGAAGTCCGGGTCCTGCTCTAGCAGGTTTAGTGTCACCATGGTGCAGTGTCTCACGGAGCAGCATTACTCCTCGTGTGTCCACACCACATTCAGAGGAGCCCCCGCATTCCTCACCCACAAACCACGAGGCAAAACACACGGAGCAGCCACCTGCGTGGACGCACACCTCAGGCGTTCATCGCTCGTGCCGCCACTTACCCATCCTTGTCATCGTACAGGTCCCTCAGGTTGCCGCTCACTTCCATGTACCTCTAAAAAAAAAAAAAAAAAAGAAACCCCAGGATGAAACCGAGAGCGCCACGGGCGCCCAGCACCCGCTCCCTGGGGGCTGCTCTGGCAGAGAACCGGAGCCGGCGGCACTCACGTCCTGCATGGCCCGGGTCCGGTGGTCGGAGTTGATCTGGTCGCGGAGCTGCGGGCAGAGCGGCGGCGTTAGCGGGGCCCACACACGGCTGGCTGCCCCCCGGTCCCCCCTCCCCGCCCTCCCCCGCGGCCCCACGGGCGCACCGTGGACTTCTTGGTGAGCATCTCCTTCACCATCACGTCCATCAGCCGCTCCCGCTCCTCATGGTAGCGCCGCTGCTGCTCCAGGATCGTCTCCATCGTCCCTGCCCGCCCTGCGCTCCTCTTCCGGGCCCGCCGGCGCAACGCCGAAAGGCTCCGGCTCCGCCTTGGGCCTGGCGGAAAGGTTCCGGCCGGGCGGAAAGGTTCCGGCCCCCGGGGTCCCCGTGCACGGCAGCTAGACGGTTTTTTGACGTTGGGAGCCCTCCTGCTCCTGTCTGTGGGAGATCTGGGACATAGGATCACAGAATCCTAGAATCATGAGGGTTGGAAAAGCCCTCCAACATCATCTAGTCCAACCACCCCCTACCACCCCCATCACCCGCTAACCACGTCCCCAAGCCCCACGTCCAACCTCTCCTTGAACACCCCCAGGGACGGTGACGCCACCACCTCCCTGGGCAACCCGTCCCAACGCCTGACCGCTCTTTCTGAGAAGAAATGTCTCCTCATTTCCAGCCTGAGCCTCCCCTGGCACAACCTGAGGCCGTTCCCTCTGGTCCTATCCCTGGTTACCTGTGCGAAGAGGCCGACCCCAGCTCCCCACACCTCCCTTTCAGGCAGCTGCAGAGAGCAATGAGGTCTGCCCTGAGCCTCCTCTTCTCCAGACCAAACACCCCCAGTTCCCTCAGCCGCTCCTCACAGGACTTGTGCTCCAGGCCCTTCACCAGCCTCGTAGCCCTTCTCTGGGCATGCTGCAGGGCCTCGATGTCCTTCTTGTGCTGAGGGGCTCAAAGCTGAACACAGGACTCAAGGGAGGGCTGAGTGCCAACAAATCCTGCCCCAAATGCTGCCAGCAAGGCTGCTTTCCTCGTGTTGTGCACACACAGGTGCAGCCTGAAGCAGCCTTGAAGCCTCTCAGAAGCTCAGCACAGGTGTAAGCACCATGCCCACCCCGGCAGGACATGTGCACGAAGTCCCTTTGACCAGAGACAACCGCTGCCGAACCTCCTGGTGTCCCCACACGAAGGGGCAGCGCACACAGCCCCCTCCCCAGGGCCACCCTGCAGCTCTGCCACGGCAGCTTGTCTGTCAGCCCTATGTCCATGCACTGCCCTTCGTGTATTTACCCTGCCACCATGCCACGGAGCCCACACTGCAGAGACGGCAAGAAGTGGTGCTTGGAAAAGTCATGGCTTGAATTATCCTCCTCAAAATCACTGTGAGCGCTCCGAAGCTCTGCCCCTGCCTGTCCCTGGAGGCAGGAGGCAGCTCCTGGGCAGCGTCAGGGCTCGCCTGGAGATGGGGTGAGCATCGCGGGTGCCCCCAGGCAGGTGCGAGCCCATCCCTGCCCGCGGCCGGGACGAAAGCCTCCACAACCTGAGAGCAGCTGGGGCAGCGTTACACTCCTGTGAATCACAGTCCGAACGAGAACAGGCCTGAAGGAATGAAACGTGTCCGGTCCGGTATGCAGCCTCCCTCTCCATCTGCCTTCGGTCACAGTTCTTACTCTTACTACCCGGGGAACACAGGCTTCTGTGCCCGGCAGGCTTTCGGCAGCGTGACTGCACCCAAGTGACATGATCCTGGAGGAAGTCCTCCCGCAGAGGCCTCGGCTGCGACCTTCCAGTTTCACTTGGATTTTAATTACCCCCTTCAGATCCACCCTAAATGCCAAGGAGAGAGCGTGCCAGTGCTTTGCCCCCACTGCCAAATGCAAAGTTATAATTAAATTTTAACTCATAAATAAATTATTCATATTTTTTCTACCATGCATAATAAATTAGTTTAAGCCAAAAGAAACAACAAAAAAATCGGGCTTAATTATGACAGACAAACATGATCTTGCCCTGGGAACAGTCAATTAGCTGAGGCGAGAATGATCCTGATGGTAGGAATATTGTCTCTAATTACTCTCTTGCACTACAGGCTGCCCCTAAGTACGTCACTTCTTCCTCATGAATGCCTATCTAAAAATAAAAACGGAGATAAGATTCCGAACTTAGTGTTCTTCCCTTTCCCTTTGCATGAAACTTCTTCCCGGGAAAGGTAAGGAGCTGAAATCTAGAAAGGTTCCCCCCAGCCACACGGGTCTTTGTCGGGGGCTGCGGCACTGGGTGGGTGGGTGCAGAGGTGCCTGGCCCCTTCTCCTCAACCCCCAGTGGCAGCACCCTTGGGAGAAGGCAGGCTCTGGGATGAGCCGTGCTGGTGCTGGGAAAGCAGAGTCAGAGCAGCCGCTGTGCTTGGCGCTGATGGGGGGGACAGAGCAGGGACGATTTTCCTGCAAGGAGAGGTGGGATGGCGGGAGCAAACCTGGCTCTGTGAGCTTCTGCTGCCTCCCTACCTCCCCGGCCCTGTGCCGCGTGCCTGGAAGAAGGGACGGGAGCTGGGGAAGCACGCAGGATGCCTGCAGGGTCCAGCCCCACTGCAGCCACATCCCTACCCTCCAGCAACAGAGACAAAGGAGACCAAGACCAGCTCACCCTTTAGCACCGACTCTCCCACTACCCCAGGACCTGCAGCAGTGGCGAGGCCGTGCTGGCGCCATGACCCGACGCTGCCCGAACATGCACGCGGCTGGGAGAGGGGCGAACGCCAGCAGGCAGCTGGGAGCCGAAAAGTCTGCTTGGAAAGAGAGGGAACCAGCCCAAGGGCAGGGAAAATGAAGCTTGCAGCGAGCCTGAGCGGGAGCACGGGGCAGGAGCCGCTGCGTCCCTCTCTGGGGTGGCTGTGCCCATCGGGACGGTGCAGGAAAGCCCAGCTCTGGCACATGGATAAGGCCAGGGGCTCTTCCTGCACCCCCAGCGCTGCCTTGGGTTCCCAGCGAGGTTCCCTGCTCCCCCCCCCCCAGCCCCAGCACTGCTCGCCCGGCTGAATAATATTTTCATGCCTGTTTCAGACCCGCGCTCCGGGCGTCCCGGGGGACATTTGTGCATGACATCACCCTCCCCCTCCCGTAAATCAGGCACGGGGCCGTGCACAGCCATGACCCATTCATGACAGGGATAAAATCCAGATGTTCCAGCGCTACGTGCAGCTGGGTCATTTCCTTTTTTGGCTAAAAACGTGAGGCTCTTGAGGCTGACTGAAAGAGGAGCCCGGGGGCCCTTTGTACAGAAACCTTTTGTGGTTAATCCCTGGAAACAGCGCTGCAGAAACAAGGAGTTGCGGTGCTGCTGCTGCAGGACGGGCTCAGCTGGAAACCTCCAGGGCCTGAGCTGCTCGCTCCTTGTTTGAGGCTGAGCAGCAGCAAAACCAGAACCCAGCGGGGGTCACAGGGCAGCAACAGCTACAAAAATCTTACATGAAAAAAAAAATAATAAAAAAAACCAACACGAGCTGCCAGAGGTGATGTCTGCAGGAGCCGGGAGAGTGCACACGCAGAGCCAACGCCGTGGTCCCATCGCAGCACCCATGGGAGCTGCCGGCGCTGTGCCGGGGGATGGAGAGGAGCGCAGGGGGCCGTCGAGTCCGGAGGAAGCTGTGGCAGCTGTTAGTAAATGAAAAGGAATCTGCGGAAAATAGTTTCAGATGTTCGGGGAATAACTGGCTCCCCAGCTGATAAAAGTGAGTAATGAGCACACAGTGCTGCGGGGCAGGCTGCCAGGAGGAGACCGCTCACCCCAGCTGGAGACCGCAGCCACATCCCCAGCAAAGCCCCCCCTGAACCGGGAGCGTGGGGCGCGGGATGGGGAAGCTGCTCGGCGTAGTGGGGTACGATCCAGTGTCCTGGCTGCTGCTGAGCCCCACAGCCAGCCCTGGGACAGGACAGCCTGCCTGGACAGACAGCGGGCAGACAGACAGGCACCCCAGCGGGGTGAGGGAGCTGCCGTTCCTCTGTCCTGGCCCCCAGGGACTGGTACAGCTGATGTGGAGTGGGGAAGGGGAGGCAGGAGCACGGGGAGGGGGCAGCCCTGTCCCTCCGTGGGGTTAGGGATGAGGACAAGGATGAGCAGAGCTGCGGCACCCCGTCAGGCGGCCCTGCCCCTCGAGAAACACACGGGAGCGAGTGTCACTAAAACAGTTTATTATGGAAAGCCGTAGGAAACATACAGGAGGCTGAGGTTTAGGACACTTCCTTCTAGAGACTGCTCCAAGCACCTCAAAGTAGCAAACACACAAACTCTGATTTGCCTGCATCAAAGCTTTCAAACGAGGGTTCAACAGGGATCAGAATACAGAGTTAATAACACTTCAACATGCATAACTTTTTTTTTTTTTTACTCCTACGTGAATCCTGGGCAGGGGGGCTAGCCCCTTCATCCCGCAGCTGGTTACAAAATGACAGATATTCATGACAAAAGAGTACAAAAGGAGAAAAAAAAACAAAGAAAAACACAAGAAGATGCCTTCAGAGAAGCATGTGGCGGTCTAAGCGGGAAAGCAGGGCTGGGACAAGTAACCCTGAGCAGGACAGAGCAGGGGGGATGGCGACGAGGCAGGCACAAGCAGCCCCCTGCAGAGGGGCTCTGGGGGGGCCCCCGGGCCAGCCCAGCCACCGGGCAAGGATGGCAGAAGCCCCTGGGTGAGCTCAGGGCGTCCTGTTGTAGGCAGTTAGGACAAAGCAGGGGCTTGGAGACACAAAGCCCCTCCCCAGGAGCCCCGTGCACACCGCGGATGCTCAGCGCTGGCAAGAACAAGCTGGGGACACCGTGACAGATGGAGCCCTGCGTGTCCCTGGGGCTTGGCCAGACGTGCCTCGGGGACAACCAGTGGCTCGGACCCATGGGCTCCTGCTTGGGCACGGCTGGGGCAGGCAGGGGCTCGGGACAGAGCGCTCCAGACCTGTGAGCGCTGCCAGCTCCCTTTCCGCTCCTAAGTGAGCGCTCTGCCACCGAGCCACGCCGAGAAAAGGGCCTGGCACACAGGCAGCAAGGTGGCTACAGAGATCCAGAGGTGGATTTCATCGGGTGACATGCTCTGCTCCTGGCCATGCTCCACAGCCTTGGTGTCCCCAAACCTCCCAAAATAGGGCAGAGAGCCTTGCATGCGTGGGCCGTGCAGCGGCGCGGGGAAGGCTGTGCTGCAAAACCACCCAGGGCACAGGCTGAAGGGCCAAGCCGCGTGGACAGGGAGCTGCAGCCTTACAGCACGCAGAGCGAGGGGAGCACCCAGGGAAAAGAGAAGGCTCGGTGCTGTGCCAAGGGGAGCGAATGCATGCTGCCAGCGTGCAGACCCAGCAGCCCAGCGCTGAAGCCGCTGCTGCCGCCCTTTGCTCAGCTCGTGCCCGGTCAGACAGGAAGCGAAAGGAAAGAGTAAATAATGGGGGATCTTGAAGCTCCTTTTTTCAACTTTATTTAGCTTTGGCTCTGCACAGAGCCTTAGCATAGCATACTCTAGCCTTCAGGGAGGGGCACAAAGAACCTCCTGAGCACACCGCGGTTCGGGGGCAGCCCTCATCTCCTACGCCTTGTGCCCGGCCCCTGAAATGCTGTCAGGGGTATCTGGCACAAAGACCCTGAAGAATAGAAAAAGCCCCTGCCCCACGGTGTCGTCGGAGGCTCATAGGTCGCTGCTGCAGTCGCGGCACAGGATCTCATCATTGTCAGGGATAAAGCCCTTCCCGACCAGCGAGGTGTTACAGCGGGCGCAGTTAAAGCAATTATGGTGCCAGTGACGGTCCTCAAAGGAGACATATTTACCTCCACCAAAGCCTGTGGGAGGGACAGAGCACAACGTTAAAACCCCTGGGGACACTCGGACAAGCTGTCTGTATAGATGTGGGGTTTGGTTCATCTCCAAGCCAGCTGCACTCTGGTACCGAACACCCTGCAGAACTGAACACATCTGAAATATGGATCTCCACTCTCAGAGGGTGAAGAGGAGCAAAATGATTTCACTCCGGATTCTTCTGGGCTGCAGAAGTGCCTACAGACACCTGAGCAAGCTTGTGGGGTGGAGATGTGTGAGCAGCACATGGATGTGGGTGAGCTGCAGAGGGCAGCTTCACCCCAAGGAGCCCCCCCGGGAACAGCGCGGCTTGGCCACGTCCTGCCTGGAGGAAGCGCCCTGTCGCCAGGACCATCCCGCTCACCTGTGATGGGCTTTGTGCAGGCGCTGCACTTCTTGGCATAGAGGTTTCCAAAGCACTTGATGCAGTAGGGGTTGTCATCCTGGGAGGTGAACTGCTGGCCAGCCAGGGGGGTCTTGCAGCCCGTGCAGACGAAGCACTCCTTGTGCCACGGCTCGTCCCGGTAGGTCACTCCTCCCTTGGTCAGGGTCTGCAGGAAGAGAGAGTACAAGGGTGACACACGGGCACTGCCAGGCAGGAGGTGCTGTCAGCCAGGGTGCTGGCACCCGAACCTTTTTCTGATGGGGCTTGGAGAGGTTTGGTGCGCAGCCCGCGTGTCCCTGACACTGCTGGGGCTGAGCAGCCACTGACGGGCAGCAGCTGGGCCATCCAGGAGTCCCCTGTCCTCTCCTTCCAGCCAGGGGAGATGGGGACCCACCCCAGCACCCTCCCACCACCCCTTCATGGCAGAGACCACAGCCCTGGACCACAGGACGAGGGTTTCGGGCTGCCAGGCCAGCCGTACCTTTTTGCAGCGAGTGCAGCGAGGAGCAAACTTGCTCTCGTAGCAGGGGACACAGTAATAATCCTTCTGGTCTGGGATGAAGGATCGCGACCCGATGGGCTGCTGGCAGCTGCTGCATATGAAGCAGTGCTCGTGCCAGGTTTGTCCGTTGTACTCCAGCTTGCGGGACCCTGCGAGAAGAGCCGTGCTCAGAGAGGCAGGAGGGGGCACACGCGCTCACACTGAACACAGGAGGCTGTGCAGGACAAAACGGGGTCCTGCACACCACGGCAGAGGCAAATGGGGCCACACAGATGGCTGGCGAGGAGTCCCCAGGTCCAGTTGGCAGCCACGAGCAGAGGGAGGGCTGTGGCAACATGCCCCTTGCACCAGCACAGGCCAAGGCAGAGAAGCCTGTTGTAACCCATAGCTGAAGAGGGTGCCAAAATGGCCAAGCAAAGACACTCCTTTGCCTCGGGCTATCTGCAGAGACGCACCTTCAGCCATTCCTTCCTTTCTTGTCAGCACACATCAGAAAATGCCCAGGAAACCCTTTGTTATTTCCTCCCCGGCTCACTTCCCCATAAAAAAAAAGGGTAACAGACAGACAGGGCTGTGCTGATCGCATCTCGGCATCCTGCTGTCCTGCCAGACGGCGCCCAGCCTGTGCTGTGCTCTGACAGTGCAGCAGAAATCCGCCTCCCCCTTGCTGCCCCAGCGTTGGAGCCTGCAGCCCTGTCCAGTGCTGCTGGAACCGGGAGCAAACCGCAGCCCTGGCGCCTGCCCGCTCCTACCTGGCATGACCGTCTTCTCGCAGGCGATGCACTTGGAGGAGAACTCGCTGCAGTAGCAGTCGTTGCACAGCAGCTCCTCGTCCTGGCAGGTGAAGGGCTCGTCGGCCAGCGAGCGGTCACAGCGGAAGCAGCGGAAGCAGTGCTCGTGGTAGTGGCGATCCTCGTAGTACAGCTCCTGGGGAGGACAGCGAGGTGAGGGGGGGGGAGACAAGGAACCGGGGACCACGATGCTCAGCACGGGTCCTGTACTCACTCTGCAGTCGTGGCCGATGAGCTCTTTGCACTCGTCGCAGGTGTTGGCGAAGTGGGCGTCGTAGCAGGGGATGCAGTACGGGCCGTTGTCCATCTGGATGTACTTGCGCCCGTACAGGGACTCCTTGCAGTTGTCGCAGTCGAAGCACTCCGTCATGGTGCCGGTCTGGGGGCCTCCTTCACCTGCTGGGAGAAGGGCAGAGGCGCTCGCTCAGCACCGCCTCGCGCTGCCGGGACGTCCCTGCAGAGCCCTGATATCCCCATGGGACAAGGACCTCAAACCCTGCGTGTGGCCGACAACCGGCCGGCCGCTGTCGGGACAGGTCGGACACATTTCCAAAAACGCGCGCAGGCGCTCAGGGCCGAGGCTGAATCTGGCCCCAGGTTTCAGCTCGCGCTCAGCACCCGGAGCACGTAGGCACCGAGGCACCGCCCGGAGAAACCCAGACACGTGGGCAGGGGGTGAGCTTCCCGCTGCCCCTCTCCTTGCTGGGAAGCAAAGGGTAAAGGACGACCAAAACCAAAAGATTTTTTCTGCAGGAGAAGTTCTGATTTAGCACCCAGAGCGGGCCCACATGCACGCTGGGCACCGCTGTCACACCCGAGCCAGCCACCGTGAGGGAGAGCCGCCTCCCGGCCCCCTTTGGAGACCCCCGTGAGCTGCCAGCACGGCCCCGCACCACGGGCAGGATTCCTGGGGACGGCTCGCGGGCCGATGCTCCGCCTGATCTAGCTGTCAGCGTTTCCAGCGCTGGAACTTCTCCAGGACTTTTTACAGCTGCTCCGTGGGGAAGCAGAAATCGGGCACCCCGCGCCGTGCCCGGCTACGAAGCCACGTCCCAGCAAAGCTCTTTGCACATGTTGCTCCAGCTACAAACCCTCTTTAGGGAGCAGGCGCCGGGGAGGACGGGTGTTTTACAAGCCAGGGAGGCGCTCGGGCTTTGCAGGCAGCTCAGACACCGCGCGCTGCCCTGCTCTCCCCCTCGGACGAGCGGCGTGCAGAACGACCGCGCGCTCCTTGGAACACCCTTTCCAGAGCCAGAGCACCTTCCTGCTGCTTGCTTTAACCTGGTTATTCCTAAATATGGAATTCTCCGCTTGCAAATTCACACCCTTCTGCAATACCAGCTCGCTGTCAAGTGTAGACAAGCCCAGGGAATTACATCTGAGCAGTCAGCGGCAGAGCCGCACGCTGCAGCTTCCTCCAGGAACCCCCCCCCCCCCGGCTCCGAGAGGAGCTGCGTGGCCCCGTCTGCAGCCCCGTGCCCGGTGGGGCCGGCAGCTCCCCGCCACCCCGTGCCCCCCTCCCCGAGGTCTCCCCCGTGGCAGCGGCCGTCCCTTGATGCTGGGAGGCCCCCGCGGGGCAGGAGCCAATCCAGACAGCTCTGACTCAGGCAGCAAGCTCCCCAGCGCTATTCTTGGGCAAGTTCCACGGCTCCCAGCTGTTGTCAAGCCTGGTATGCGCTGATAGCGCTGCCGGGGAATAAATCTAGTGTTCCCACATGGCTACGTGACCAGCGGACGGGGAACAAAGTCCCCGTTCAGATGCTCTCGCTGCCCAGCTGCCGCCTGCCGTGGGAGCAGCTCCGCGGCCCCCAGCCTGCCCGGGCAGCTCCCAGTTTGGGACTGGGATGGGGCAGGCGCTCGGGGAGGTTTGCCCAAAGAAGCCCAGTGGGTGCCAGTGCCGGGGGTGGCCCCGTTGCCTCGGCTCTGCCCTCCCAGCACCCTCCCGTCACGGTGCCCACGCACGGGGGCAGCAGCTCCCGCGCCCCCCGGCCACGTCCCACCGCCGCCCCGCTTGCCTTCGCTCCCTGCAGCCACCCGGGACCTTTCTCGCTGGCGAAGAATGAAAATCGAATTACCACCCTCCTCCTCCCAGCCCTGCCGAGGAGAGGAACTTTCCAAGGTGTGTCTGTAATAAAAGGGCCTCTAATAAGCACTCCTGCCCTGGGAGCCGCGATACCGCCGGGGCTAGGAGCTACCGTGTTTGCTCAATGGGCTGTGCTATCTCCGTGGTCCTAAAACACGGGGGCAGAGGGCATCAAAAAACACCAGGGGAGGAAAAACAACTGGATGGGAGAAGCCTTGGGTTCTACCGGTGAGATGGACTCAGCCCCCGAGCGCTGCTGTCCCCAGCCTGGAGGCCGTCCTTCCCCGTCCCCAACCCCAAAGCAAGGCGCAGCATTTTGCTAAGGGCACTGGGGGCTCCCCCAGCCCCGACCCACCCTTTCGAGGCAGGTGCTGCTGCCCCAGAAGTGTCCCGGCCCCCAGCCCCGCACGTACCCTCGGCACCCAGTGCCACCCGGCAAGCCCCAGGCGAGCGGCGGGTACACAAATGCTGGCCCTGCAGCACGACCCCCGCTCCCCCCCGGCAGCTGAACGAGTGCTGTGACCAAAAGAGGGCTTAAAAACAAAAGTGACAGGACAGGAACATTTCAGTCCCAAATGCTGTTTGTCATCTGGGCTGCACTCAGTGCCAGCCCCTGCTCCGCCACCGCCAGCTGGCACCGCCGAGCCCCTGGCACCCACCAGTAGCACTGGGGCAGCGCCCTGGGTGCCACCCGGTGCTGCAGGGTGCACAGCACCGAGCAAACACAGAGGAGGGAGCAAAAACTGGGCAAACCTTCTGAAAATGATATTCCCGGTTAGCCCCTAAAGCATCGTCCGAAGCCACACCTTGCTGGCAGGACGCCTGCTGAAGCCCCTGAACTGGGAGAACTGGGTGCACTGGAAGCAAAGGGCTGCTCCGCAGGGTACTGCTGCCATCCAGCTCCTCTTGGGCTGTGCTCGCCCCTGCTTTGAGCAGATTCTCCCCAAAACCAGTCTGTCCCTCTCGGTCCCTGCTGTCCCGGCCACAGGGTCTGAGCAGGCTGGGGGCGCAGGGACCGGCAGCAGAGCCAGCGCTGAGCATCGCGTGGCTGAGGCTGCCGTGAGAGCACACGGGATCGGACTCCACGATGCCCTTTCCAGAGAATGAAGACCAGCCCCAGGAAGTTTGATCAGAGTTATTTGCGTTAGATAAGCTGCGAGGAAGCAATCTGTTTGCTCCCTTTGTTCTGGTCGCGCATGCACTGCCGGGCAGGGGTGTCAAACCCCTGCCCCACGCCAAAGCAAACTGCATCTTCACCCCCGCGGACTGCTGGGGACCAAGTTCACGGCGAAGGGGAAGGGGAGAGGAAAGAAAGAGAGCAAAGGAGTTGTAAAAAGCCCACGGTTCTTACAAAGGGGGAACTTGGAAACGGTCTCCTTTCATGAAGAAAAGAAGTGGAGTTTTTAAAATGTAGTTTAAAAAAAACAAAACACTTTAATTGATGCTCAGATTTAGCAGGCACTTCTAAATATAGGCAGTCACTATGCGTGCTAATTAGCGTTTGCTCATACTCTGCAGCCCGCACCACCCTGTAACCACTGGCAGCTAGGCTGACTCAGTGACGCCTTCCACTGCTAGCCAAGGAGTTGCCCAAAACGAGGGGATTCCAGCTGCAAAGGGAGCTTTTGTTTGCCTGTCGCAGGACAAGCGCGGTGCCTGCAGGACCAGGTCCGTCGCACCCGGGGACGGTGGGGCTGGACACGGGGTGTTCTCGCAGCTGTCTCACTGTCTAAGGGCAAAAATAACAACAGATATATGCTTGCCAGCTGCCTGCCCGCTCCTCCTGACCGATATAGCTGCGCTTATGGAGGGAAGGAAGTTCGGTTCCTCTCCTGTGCCCAGGAACAAACAGCTTTGGCAACAAGAGCTCCTCTCACAAACAACATTTAGAGTGCGCCGGGATGCAAACCTGATCAGTCTGGAACAGAGCTCGGAATAACTTCACGTATGAGAAAGGTCAGCGATCCGCCAAGGACACGCAGCAGAGGCCACTTTCTAATTAGAGAGCAGCGTGCCCGTAACGCCGGGCCTCTGTCCCTGCCCGTGGTGGCACGGCAGAGGCTTAGCGACAGCCCCGGGAGACCGTGACATTAAAGTCTACGAACCGGGGTCCTGTTATGCAAAGGACAGGGCCAGGGCCGGGCTTTCTGCTATGTGCAAGCCCTTCAGAGTTTAAGCAGCCTTCGGAGGTAGTTCCCACTACCAGGAGCTCCTTCAGCCCAAAGGCTCCTGCGGTCGGCGAAGCGAGCGCCCCGCGGTCGCTGTCAGGTCACGTCCACGAAGCCATCCTAGATCACAAGGCTATTCCAAAGGAAACACTTAAATCTTTCCAGGGCGCAGGAACAGACCTGTCTTTGACTCTGTGTGTCAGGTTCCTGCCTATCCTCGCCTCCCCCTTGTGCAGTCTCACTTCACACCTAAACAGACACGCGGCCCTGCGGGACAGGCTCCCCATGTAAGGACGAAACTGTCCAGGGAGGAGGCTTTGAAAGACGGTCCTGGGCTTGCTTCAAGGTCAGAAGAGGGGAAGAACGCTTTTTGTTCCTGCTGGCTTTCCAGAACCATTACGGGTCCTGGAATCTGTGCGAAATTGTTTCTGCCTCTCGCCGGCCCTAAAAGGGAAACCAGCTGCTCGCTCAGGGGAGCAGCGCTGGCCCCTGTGTTATGCTGCGAGCCGAAAACCTTCCCCTGTCCTGACACCGCTTCTGCAGCTTTATGGGGCCGCGTGGGGCTGGCTTCCCTGCACCTCCTCGCTCTGCTCCCAGCCCGACGAGCTCCAAGCCTGGCACGACGAGCTCCAAGCCTGGCACGGCGGGAGCAACATCCCCGCCTTTCAGGTGAGAGGTTGGGGGAAGCTTGCCAGGACGGTGCCGAGCGTTTTGCCAGGGTAAGGCAGCCGGATCCAGCCTGCCCACGGGCAGTGCTGTTGCATCAAGCCTTCCCCGCCTGCTCCGAGCACCCCTGAGTCATTTCCTGCCCGCGGCTGCACCTCCGAGCTCCCTTCCAGCCCCACAGGCAGCCCAAGGGCACGGCGGCGAGGAGCAGCATGCCTGCAAGGAGGCAGGAGAGAAAGGGAGCAGCCGGGCGTACGGCGCACGGCCGTGCCCTGGTGCGTGTCCGTGCCCGACAGAGCTGCGGCACCGTCGCTTCCCCCGGCACGGGGCGACCCATCGCCTGCCCTGGGCTGTCGTGGGCTGCTCTGGGCTCTGCTGCAGATCGTTCGAAACGGCTGCACCCCGTGCTGCACGTGGAAAAGTGCCGGCAGAATCCTTCGCTCGGCACGGCAGGCAGCTTCTGAGACGTCAAGAGGAAGCAGCAGCAGAAACTGTTAAGGCAGCTGACAAGGCACGAGGGCGGCTTCGATTGTTGCACAATTTTACTACAGCCTTAGGACGGCACACTGAGGTTTCTGAGCGTTCAGAAAAGATCTGAGGTGCCCTCCATCCAAAGTGCCAAACCACAGCCCACGGGCTCGTCCCAACACATCAAGATGTAGATCAAGATAAGAGCTAGAAGCTCAACTGTCCCCAACACAGCCTGATCTTACCAGAAACTCTCAGGCACCAGCAGCCCTCACTGCCCCGAGGATCCCACTGCGCAGCCGCGGCTGGGACATCACGCCCAGCCCCAGCTCAGCGGTGGCAATGACCCCGTGGTGCAGGGGACGGCCACCACCACTGTGCCACGCTGCCTGCAGGCAGCAGGAGAGTGCCAGCAGGGTGCACAGGGCCCGATCCTGCCTAAACGCAGCCTCCCAAAAAGAGGGGAGGCTGAAGAGCGAGGTTACGCATGCAATGTGAGGAGAAGACCTCGGAGAAAGAAAGCCCGACGCTGGTAAGCACAACAAGAGGTGTCCCTGCCTCCAACACCAGAAAGGAAGCATCTGTGTCATTTTATACGTTACTGACGTGGCACACTGTGCATGCCAGTTTTTATGGTTCTTATCAGCATCGTTCCACGGAGGCGGAGGACAAGGGACGCAGGAGGTCACCTCGCAGCCAGCTACAGCAGAGGCATCTCCGCAGCTTGCAGGAGCTCAGCACCGTCTCCAGGAGGCCAGGCTCCCTCCTGTGCTTTCACACTTTCTTGCAACACCAGCAAGAAGCAAATTCTGGGAGCAAAATGACTGCTGCTGCCTGATCTAAGTATTTGCTGGGTTCTGCCAGACCGGATACACTCAGAAGACCTGGAAAGCAGCAGTGATTTCTTAAAGTTTAAATTAAATTTCTGAATTACACCATAAATGATGGGCCAGATCTCCCAGGAAGGCCAACAAACTTTAGAGAGACTGCACGCCGAGTCTCCTGTGTGTGGGGATAGTTTTGGCCGTGAGGCGCTTCCAGACTTTCCAGTAGACCTGGCGGGGTCTGCCAGAAACCTCGGTACCCCCAGAAGCGAGCTGCTGTGCCCCTGGACAGGACGTGGTGGAGAAGCACAGGGTCCTAAGGAACTCCAAAACTCTGGTTTCAAAACACGAACGAGTTCGTAGACCTTTATCCCCTGGTAGTAAATTTCTCGTTCTTTCTCCAAAGATAAGGACACACAAAACAAAACTTTTCCTATGTGAAAGGAAACCTGCTGCTAGCAAGTCAGGCTCTCACAAAGCAGCATCCCCATACAAGGTAATGGGACAAAGCTCCGAGCTAGTATTTGTACACACTGGGACATTTGTCCTTTAAAGAAAGAACCTTTTTAATGAGGCCACATTTGCAAGGGATTCCAACTTTCCATCCCACCGTGGAAAAGCAGGCGGGATTGCCCATCTGAGATTCAAACTGCAATTTCTCAGGGCCAGGACCTTGTTTTGCACTTGTTTTTGAGCTACTTCTGTCCCTCTCCTCCCCGGCTCGTTCCTATCAGAGCAGGCCCACTGAGCCCAGCCGCAAGGGGAAGCATCCACAGGGCTGAGCACGAAGACCTGGGGTTTGGAGGCAGGGAAAGAGAAGATCCATCCCAGTGAGAAACACCAGGCTTCCCGGGGGGTGCCCACCCTCACTGCATCTACCCACCTTCCAAAACCCGAGCAGGGACAGCAGAGCGGGCTGACGAGGAGAAAGGCAACAGCCCGTTCAGCCCTTCCTCCAGGCTTATTTTCTTCGGGGAAAGTTAATTCTACCAGGGTTAAAGAAAGAGGCTTGAGAGCCCCTGCTGCACGACCAGAAAATGAAAAACTCTGCCCAGGAAGAAAGGAGAGAACAATTTCAGAGCTAGAACTGTATTACTAAACACCTGTAAGGATTAATTAATGGTAATTAATGGTTGATTAATCCTCACAGATGTTTAGTAATACACTTCTAATTGTATTAGAACAAACTAATGGCCCTGATAATCATCCTGAACAAAATCCTGCCTCTTCAGACGGCAGCTTGGGCTGAGGGCACAGCTACCAGCAGCAGAGCTGTTGGGATGCGTTCGGAACAAGCACGCCACGTCACTCTGCTGACGTGAAAGCTGAGCGTTTGTTTAAGAGATCGGCTGTTAATTTGATTTAAAGTCGTATACAAAGTAAGCAAATTCTGCACATACAGCAGGAAATCAGGAGTGGAAACCACTTGGGCAGCTCGGACCCGTCGCGCTTCAAGCTGGCCACTTAACTCCAGGAAGAAGTCCAAGAGCAGAGGATTTCGATAGGAACACAGCAGAAACTCCTCCCCGGCCAAAATCGAGTCTCGTTTACCAGCTGGTGGCTTCAGAAGGTGCCAGAGGAGATTCTGGCAGGTCTCCCAAGAGGTGTGGGAGATGAGAGACGGCCTGGCCCGAGCTCCCCGCCGCAGGTACCTTCCCCTGCCCTGCGCAACACCGACCGAGCAGGAGGAGCTGCTGGCAGCAGCAGCTTGCAACAAACACCGCTGCTGAAGCTGGTGACCGGCTGCAGGACAGCAGCTGCAGACATGGCCAGGGTGACCATAATTGGAAGAAAGGTGCCGGCGCCAAGTTTTAGGGAGCGTGACCGAGCGCGGGAGCTTCGGTGCGATCGGAGGAGCGGGGACTCACAGCCCGGGGAAGCGGCGGCTTGCAGCAGTTCTTCAAATGGAGCAAGGAGCGAGCGTGCAGCTGATTTCAGCGCTCCCGCTCCCTTCTCCCCTCGTTGCATTTAAGGGAAGGATATGTTATGGTAACTGATAGCAAAAATGTGCATACTGAGCTTTGGGCTTTCCTCGTTTGTGGCACAGCCAGCGCACACTGCACCGGCTCAGCGGCGGCACTGCCAGCGTCGGGCTTCACCACCATGCACAAAACTCCCAGCACGGGAGCGTTCACAGCTCCTGTCTGCCCGGGGAGCCTCAGCCTCAACAGCACCAGCAAAAACGCCATCAGCAAGGGGGTGCCTGACAAATCCCGTCTGCAGAGTCCACCAGTGGCAAATCCACAAATTTCCTTGTTTTTCCTTTTTCAACTAGAAAGCTGGGCGAGAATAAGGAACGTGTTTATTGCGCAGGGCTGAATAAACCTTTCAGATATATTGAGGACACCATACGTTCATAGCCATCATCCTACTGGCAACAAACAGTAATGCAAGAAAGCAAACAAACCCTAAAGATAGTCATCGACCATACAAAACAAATTAATGGGCAGTGGCTGGCCTCCAGGGCCCAGGTTTCATACCAGGTCTAGGCAGGAGCTAATCTGGAAAGTGCCTGTTGCTTAGAGGTGGATTAGTTTATCTGTGAACCTTCTTTGCCCTTGTCATTAGAAAGTGATGGACAAGAAAAGGTGGTGGGAAGGGATCGTAACTGGATGAGGGTTCACCAAGAAAGTCATGAAGGGAGTATATATAAACGCACATGAAATTGCAAGCTGTGTGCACGGCGCCTCATGTTACCGCCCCGCTGCAGCATGTTGTTCTTGTTCTGCGCTCTGCAGCCTCATCCCACCGCACATCGCCGCGATTACAGCCCTGCACGAGAAACGGGGCCCCGCGCACGAAGGCAGCATCCTCCACAAAGCAAACATATAACAATCATGCGCCCACAAAGAGCAAACAGGAAAACACGCTCACGCCACAACCCCAGAGAGAGCTGTGCTGCTCGGAGCCCAGGACGTCCTAAATCTTCCAAATGCGGCAACCCAGGGAGATCTGTAACACCCCGGCTGTGACAGAAACAAAAAGGGAGTCCCAGAGAGAAGGCATGTTGTTAGGATTATTATCTAGCAATGAAAGTTTAATTTTGGACTGAACTGATTTATGCCCATAAACCCCAGCACGCTTGGTCCACGGCCGTATAAATGCCTGACGGCTCAGCCAGCTGCACGAGCTGAGGACTCCGGCAATAACATTTCAAAATCTCTTTTCGCCCCATGAAATAAAGGTCATAGCCAGTACACGAGAATTCAAACATGAAAGCTTGGCAGGAAATGACTAAGTGCGCGCTGCAGCCAATTTACCTTCGTCTTAGATCTGCCCAGCACACAAGGATCTTGCAATTCAAACAGACATCACAGCCTCCACGCAGAAAAAAGAATCAGACTGCTCTAGTCGCTTGCTTTGAGGGTCAGTGCATCTCAGCACAGATATCACTACAAAATAAAAGAATTCTGCTTTGTTCCCCTAAAGTTCTTCCAATTCTAGCCTTATGCTGCAGTTTTTACTTTTGCTTCCCTAAGAGACAGCTGTTTTATTTTATTTTTTTTAAATTGAGGCTGAAGCCACTCTTATTTTTGAGCGGATAAATCATTCAAATTGGTGTTTACAAAGCCTTTTGTAGTCCCTGAATAAAAGGTACTGAAGATTACACCTCTGTTTTACACACAGAGGCAATCGAGGGGCTGCTTCGAGCTTGCTTCTAAGCAAGCACGCACGGGGGCTTGTGGACGGACTGCGCTGGACATGTGCAGTCACGGCGCACATTTTGAGCAAACACGCTGAAAAGCAGACCTGCGTGTGCTGAGCCCAATCCCCTATTAACTGGCCTCTCCAGAGAGCCTGGCAGCTCTTTTGTCGGTTAAGGGTCAGCTCAATTTCATTTTTTTTCCTCTTGTTTTAATAAACAAAGTAACTTTGACATACAGGAGCAGGAAAAGACATATAAAACAGACACATTTTATTTAATGCATGCCTATTACTTAAAGGGCAATGTGAATTTTTTCACCTAATTTGGTCAAAATATTCCCTTTTTCAGCTGAATCCTTGTCTCCCAAACCCCAGCATTTGTAGTTAACATCTCTGTAGTTAACAAGATATACAGAGGAAGGTAGCCTGCGCTGTGACCCCTGCAGTTTTGCCCTTTCAGGGCTCTCCACCTGCATGCAAAATCAACAGAGTGAAGCCAGAGTCAGCAAGGTGACAGGGAGACATTGCCACGTCACTCGTGTGCCACGCAGCTGCCTTCCCGCTGCCCGATCACCAACCGTGGGCCTCTCTGCCTCTGCAGGATATTGTATGAGAAATAAGGGCAGCCTCTGCCTGGAGTCCTTTTTACAGCTGCTGGTGTCCCTTGCAAGCAAAGGCAATTACAGCCCTGTAACCCGCAGCATGTGAGCGCTTCTAAATCTGGGGAAGGACTGAATCCTGGCAAAGGCAAATTGTCTCAGGTTACCGTCCCGAGAACTGCTTGCTCGTGGCCCGAAACACAACTAGGATCCCCTGTTGCCTGGGAGATGCTGCGTGAGCCAGCTGCAGCCGTCCAGCAAAAAGGCAGCGCTCTCCAAGGACAGCAGCTGAGCCCTCGAGAGAAGAGTCAGGCAGGGGCCGTAGGAAGAGGAAGATCTCGCTGAGCCACTATCTTGCCAATGTAGACGTGAACCAAGTTTCTATCTTCTGTGGCTAACGATTTCTCTGCTAGGTGACCTGCTCCTCGGGTGTCACTTGCGTTTACCACACAGAGCTGGTCACGCACTCAAGTCTCCTTGGTAAATTCTCGCCGACACCTTTCCAAATTTCTCTTAAATATTGCACATCTTAAATTACAGAAACCATCGCTTGTAATTATCATGTATTTTACATAAAATCTCTACGGAACGTGTCATTGCAAGCACTAAAAGGAAACTTGCAGAAAGCAACAAGCTTTCCAGTTGCTGCCCTGCCGTGCTGCAACAGTTGGAGGTACAGAGTCTTTGGGGGTACCTATGAAAGGGAAACTTGCCACGACCGAAAGACTGCGTGGGCACAAATGCTCACAAAATCAGGTGTGAGTGCCTTTGTGTCACTCAGCTAAACACTGAGTTTCCAATATTTGGATGAGCCCACCTCAGAACTTGTGCCCACCGCTCTGCAGCGCTTCAGCCTGCACGACCCCGAGCACTGCTGCTGGCAGGTGGCAGGGCAAAGCACACGTGCTGACCGCCTGAAAACTCAGGAACAGATGAAGAGCGCTCCTTCACACACAAAAGCACCCACGAACAATAAGTAACAACAGCAGAAAGCCCCTGCTCCAGGCCCGTGGCTCATTCACAGAACCTCATCCTCCGATTTAAGTCTGGGATGTACGAGGAGAACTTTGTGGAACAGATCTGCCATGGGTAACAACGGAACAGAAAGGTCAGAAGTGTAACTCTCAGAAGCCCCTCTCACCAAGGCTTTCACGTAAAGACCAAGAAGAGTTGTTTTAGCCCCTGAAGCAGAAGACACGAAGCAACGCCCCATCTCTTAGCTGCAGAGGCGATGCCCCACACTCATTCACTGAAGGAAGCAACGGCAAATCTCTGCCTAGACTTAAGGAGTTTCCAAAGCTGTTTGCACGTTCCTGCAGTTTGAGGATCACAGACTTCCCTGCAACAAGAAAACACCAACACCCGAACACCCCTCCTCTGCTCCCCTAACCCACCAGACCCAACCTGATTTACCGACTATTTGCCCCAAACTGGCAAACCCAGGGAAGCGAAGCCTCGGAGCGGTCCTGTTACCTTGCATTGCTGCCTGCGATGGAGCAGCCCAAATCCCAGCCCAGGCGGAGCAGCAGCAGCGCGAGGGCGGCTCTCCGGCTGACTCCCGCCGCAGACAGTCAGAGCAGGTGCGGCGAGCGAGGGGCTCTCGCTAGTAAATCATCACTTCGCCAGCAAAACGCTCGAGTGCTTGCCCAGAAACAAAAGCAGTCACATCATAAACCAGAGGGTGACATCAGCACAGGGATTGCATTTCCTACACAGCTTCAAATTTCATTGCCTGTGACTGGAAATTGGACTCTCACGATTTGAGTTACTCCAACTTTTCACGAGAGGCGCAGGAATTCCTGATTCCAATTTGTTAAATAAAATTCACTTCCAAACTCTCTTTATTTCTCAATGACCTGACGATAGAAGAGAACAACCAAGCAACACTCCTAACAGAAAGTCAAATGCTAACAAACACCATTATTAGCCTGACTTCCCAAGCCAGGTGCTAACGAAGTGAGCAGCCGAACTTTCACTGGAAAGGGTCAGTGCTATTCCAACAGCCCAGTCTGAGGCACAATTATTCAAAACCTCTAAACTGCCCTTTCCCACTCTTATTCAGAGTTCTGCTCTGCCTCTTCTTCTAAAATTAAAGCTAGCAAGGATCTGAAAACACACATTTCGTCATTCCTTGGTTGAGTCATTGTTTCGGAGCATGAAGCATGATGCACTCTGTGCTTACGGTCTGACACCTTCCCCAACCTGAAGTGCGTTTGTGATTTTCCACATACAGCTCTTCAGGCTCTCCAAAAGCAACACATCCAAGACTTCTATACAAGCCCAATGGGCCACAATTAATCTTCCCGTGAGTTACATGATGTTTGCACGGGGTTGAGAAATACTAGAAATAAAAGTTCCCTTGGCTGAGTTAGATGCAACACTGTGTACTTTCTGCTACTAATGACTCTTCAGTAAGTACCTCTATTACCCCACATATTCCAGATCCCTCTGATTTAGCCATCACAGCAATTTTCTTGGTAGAAAAGTGTTTACTCAGTTAAAGGTAGCCACTGAAATGCCTCAAAATTTAATTGCTGCCATTTCTCTCTGAAAATTTCTAGGTGCTTGGAAAAGAGGCAGGTAATAAATAATACTCACCCAGGACACAAACTGAAGATTAGCTTTCTTTCTTTAGAAAGCACTTTAGCTCCTTGACTCCCTATTGCAAACAACACAAATATATATGATGATCCAGTGCAAGACCATAAACGTAAGAGTGTTCAGTTTCCACAGACCTGACATCCCGTACATCTCACAGGATTTTTGCTTCATCGATTCCCTAACAGCTGCCACCAGCAGAAACACTACTTACCCTTACAACACCTGCAGGGCAGGGAGTTATTTCATCTCCCTCCTGGGATTTTCACCTCGGAGGATTTTGGCATAGGGCAAACCTGGCAGAGCTAAAAATGGAACCAAGATCCGTGTCCCTGGCCAGCACTGAAGCCAGAAAGCTTCTTTCTCCTTCTGAGATGCAGCAGCCTGGAAACTCTGACGCCCACTCACGCATGCTACAGACCTATGTCCAAACAGATCTCGCAAACGGAACCCTTTGTGAGAAGCTGGGGAGAACGAAAGGAAGAGGCGGACAGACCCAGTGCTGTGCAGTTGCAATGTACAGTTAATCTGCACCCTAGATCTTTCGCCCAAGTAACGCCATGCCTTTGCTAGTTGCTCCTGGTGTTGAAACTTCAGGCTTTCAAGGTGAAAAGCTGAAGGGCAGCACTGGAGCGGTGGAGCACCCGGAGCTACATCCCAGTTCAAACTGTTAATTCCTAAGAACAGAAAAAGCCATTTCTGCCTTAAATGAGGGCGGTGGAATTCCAGGGAAGTCAAAAGCCTGGCAAAAGCCAGAAGTTTAAGCTAGTACTTGGGATCATGACCCTGACAACAGTGTTTGGTCACTGAGACAGTTCAGGATCTGCTGCTGCTTGATTTTTTACCATCCTCGCATCCTATGCACTGTCTAGGAACACTGCCATCAGCTGCAGACCTCAAAAGAGGATTTTTTTTGCCGTCAGCCATGCTGGTTATGCCTTCCAGATAGACATTTGTATTATTATACAATTTCTTTCGTTTCATTAGAAGAGCTAAAACAAAACCGACATTTCTCCCCAGCAGTACTGAGCTAGTACATACACCATTTTCGTGGAAAATGGCATGATTTGCAGCCACCATCTGAACAGCAACAGAAATTACCTAACCTCTAATATACTCACACGAGGGAAATCCTGTGGGCTTGGATCATTCGAGAAATAAGGCTGCCTTAGAGTTACAGGAATAACACATGTCCAGAGTGGGCTACAATCTGCTAAAATACGGTTTGAAAAATCAACTGCTAATTGTTTCTACAACTTGCATTTTATGTTAAAAATTCTCCCAAAGACTTCTGGAGCCAGAGCTCAGTCTGGAAAGGATTTTTACGGTCACACTGTAAACCCACAGAAAGCAGGGATCTAGAACGGAAACAGGTCATTACAGCTAAAATACTGATCCCGGGCTCTGCCTGAAACAGCTGGGATGATTTCTCCAGTTAAGCAAATTACTGTAACTAAAACCCACTCTGATATTTAAAGAAATTGGGAGAGATGCTGAGTAGTCACTCTTCTTCCCAGATAACAAGATAAGAACCATATTAATTGAGGAGTTTCTAAGTAAGCACTTGAAATTTAGGTAAGCAAATTCAAAATATCAAGACCATATTTACATTCTGGGGTAATAATTAAATATTTAATATCTTGTGGTTCCAGTATTCTAGGTTTTTCTATGCACCAAAATATTTAGTCATGTAAAAAACATCTGTAGCAGCTGGAAGACATTCGTTTGGCCTGCTAGGATTCATTAGTTTAAAAACACATAAATAAAGTGCTCATTTTATTTCCAAAACTCTAACACTGCTTCTTTCAGTTCTCTTAGGGTGCTTGGTGAATAATGCTTAAGCAATCTTCTCAGCAGGAGGTATTCGATACCAGTTTCACAAATGCATACAAATATCTGTTAACTAACTAAAACAAGTCTTGAATTTAGGTTAATGCTATTCTGTATTGACTAACCCAAGTCTCAGAGCAATATGAAAACCAGCTTGCAAATAGTTTAATCCCTACTTTTATTTTTTTTCTCCTAGGCTCCCAAGTTCCCAGTGCCGAAATCTACTTTTAAAAATCACTGATGAAAGGAAACTTCTCTTCAGAACTGGGATTCAGATACCTGTGTTACGGGATTACAGAACACAAGCCTTCATGCATGCCTTTTCTCCCCCAAAAGCTCCCGCATTATCTTAATACTTTTTTAAAAAAATAATAAATCAAGTAAACAAGGGCACTGCTGAGATCTTAAGAGAGAGATGAATTCGGCTTAGTACACACAGGGATCACTTTTCTGGGCAACAGTTTGCAAAGGGTTATATATTGGCCAGCCAAGTTTCTTTTGCTGGAAGATGCTGAGGTTTTAGCGAAGTTTCTGCAGAGTATGCAACAGTGTTCAGCATTTGCTCAGCTAATGAGTTAAATCATTGCAGCTCTCCGATGACTTGAAGATTATGGGTGTAGGAAAGGGTACTGCTCAGCGAGGGGAACTTTCAGCAACCACCACCAAACTGCGGTTAAAACAGACACCAATGACTCTATTCAGCTCCCAAACCTCAGACAGTTTCCATTTTCTCAATAACAAAGCATTTTTGTGGAGTGAGGTAAGAGGCCTCCATCTGCCAGGTCTAACTCCGCTAAGATTGCTTCAGAGCCCGGCCGAGCGAGGGCTGGCCGGCCCAGCCGGCGTCCCTCACACCAGGACAAAGGGACAAAGCTGCAGCAGGACAGACGTGGAGAGCGGCCTCCTCGGGACCGTCCCACGAATTCTGCTGGGATTTGGTATCAAAAGGAGCCTCGAGCGAGCTCCAACCAGCGCACAGCTGGCGAGTTCAAGAGGCTGAGCAAAGAGCGAGGCTTTTCACTGAGGATGGGCTGAAAGAGGCAGGAGGGAGCCAAAGACAAACGGCTGCTGGTGTTTCAGTGCTCAGCAATCCATCACAAAGTGTCAGAAGCACAGAGCGTTGGGATTTAGAAGCGAACGCAGGCCTCTGAGCACTCGGTGTGGGATGCAGCCTCCCTGCGGGACAGCGCGGCCCAAGGGCCCGTCCACACCTGAGCGGCTGCTTGTCCGAGCCAGAGCAGTTACAGCCTCGGAACAGAGGTCAGGAGGGATTTGGGGTTTGTTGTTGTCTTGTTTTGGTATTTGGCAGCCTGCGTGTATCTTGGCATCTCAGCTGCAGGAACACCAAGCACCTTTTGTTTGAAAGTCAGCTCTCAGCTCCTCTGAAAATCGGGCCATTTATGTAGATGCAGATAAAGACACTGCCTCCTGCCAGGACTCCCCCAGCTCTCCCCTCTCTTTAACCTGCCACTTGTTAGTCATCTCCCTTGCCATTCTGAGACTCAGCTCCAGGTTCAGCACATCCCAACCGCCCGCCCTGCCAAAGGATGAGCGAAAGAGAACACCACAGCCTCGGGCTCCCTCGTGCAATAAAGGTAAAGCCCTCGGAACAGCATGGAGATGAGGCCAGCTGGAAAGAGCTTGGAGGAAAAGTGGCTACACAGCACGCAACATCAGGAAAGGATCTTCATGGAGTATGTGAATCTTCTGATCCGTTTTTGGTCCCTGCATAACAAAGTCTTTAAAAAGCAATGCCAGATATTCTGCCAGACACGACAGCAACTGGTGCGAATGGATGACCTGTGACTTGGGCAGGTCAGAACATCCAGGACCCAACTGAGCTTCAACTTTGGTAAACAGCACTGCCAAGGGCTGTTATTCACACCTCTCGGAGCCCTCATTCTGCCTGTGTGACAGAATGCATACAGGTTTTAAGAATCACAGTTCAGAGGGATTAGGAAACACAGAGAATCCATTCCAATTGCATTATTTTAGTCTGGTACATCAGGTTTAATATTTATGAGGACAACAATAAAGATTCCCGAGCAGAAACTGCCCCAAAGCCATTTTGCACAAACTTAATTGAAATTTGCAACCTCCAGACCTGTGCTATTACTGCAATACAAAACAAGAATCAATGGGGTAGAAACAACCAACAAACATAAAAACACATGGAGCAACTGCAACTTTTCTCTCAACTCACCTGCAACCCAACTTGAGCAATGTGCTAACTTGAGAAATTTCACTCCCAAAGATGCCAAATTTCTAACCATTAATCCTTATTTCTGCAGATCAGAGACAGCCTCCCAGCCACACACTGACACAAACCAAGGAGGAGCTTTTTAATGCCAGAAGATATGGTGTATGCTTCCAGCTCTGCCGCTACTTTCCTGACTGGCTCTGCAGAACTTCCTTCCCCCCTAGACGTCCAAGTTTTCCCACCATCTGAAGCAAAGAATACAACAGTTCAGTTGGAAGGGACCTTCAAGGATCATCTAGCCAACTGCAAAAAGGCAGTTCTTCAGTTGGTTTTGTGAAGGACTTTGCATTCCTGTAGCTGTTTCTCCTGTAGTTTTGAAAACATTAACGTTGATCTCCTCGCTATCTAGTTTAATGCCAGGTACCCAGCTGGATACCTGGAGAGCCCAGCTGGCAAGCAGCACACCATCCTTTCCCAGCCGTGACAAAACATCTCCCAAGCCAGCTTTCTTCCTGCGAAGAATGCTGATGTCACATCTCAAAAATCCACACTGCTAATACGAGCCCCAGCGCGAGGTCAGCCAAAGAGGACTTCCATCAGAGATGAGCTCTGCTGGAGAAGGCTCCCTGGAGATCGTAAGAATAGCAACTCAAACCCAGATGGCAACAACGTGCAGCGCACATCTCCAGCAGACGCAGGCACGGGGCAGAGGACTACGCAAACTGACCAAAGGCCACCCCGATTTCTGCCATCTGCTAGCTAGATGCAGAAGCCTGGGCTGAAGGCCTTTGGGAAAGGTCAGGATAGGCTTAAAGGCTCTCAAGATATTGCTTTTGTTCTCACTATTAGCTTCTCAATTCCTTTGTTAAAAGATACGAATCTCTCTGTAAGGCGGTTATTTGGAGCCAAGAGTTTAGATATTATTGCAAAACATATGCTTAAAAGAGACTGGAAATGATGTTGGCAGTGTTACAGAGGGGAGTGAAGCGCAGCTTTGGGTCAAAACAAAAAAAAATAAATCTAAGCTAGTAAGCAATTCCCATGTGATAGTTTGGAAGAGCCAGCAAAAGCTTCTTCTAGAAAAAAAACAATACTGTGAGAACGAAGCTAACAAGAGCTGGCTCTTGGAAAAATAAAAAGGCCAGTAATAAGCCCGAGTATTGCCAACAGCACATATTCAAGAGAATCTTTCTGGGAAACCGGCTCAAGTCATTATGCTGGAAAGCCCTTAGGGACTAGGGACCTTGAGGCTAAATGCTGGCAAATTGCTTCATCAGTTAAGCTGGTCCCAGTGTTTTCTACTGCGTAAGAATAATTTGTTTTAGCCTACAGGTCTCTACAGAGCAACGGGTAAATTCAGGCTGCTTCCTCTGGGAAGGGAAACAAAGTGCTCAGCGAAACCCTGCCCGTGCAGGACGTTTTTAGGTTTCCCACCATCACTGACAACCTTTCAGCCCAACAGCCGACCCAACAGACGCTGTTGGCTTTGCTTTACTCCCTGTGCCCCTCGGTGCCACTTACCTGGGGGGAAAAATCACCCGAGCTGCTTCTGCCAGCTCGCCACCAGTGAGCTGTCGCCACAAAAATGCGACGACTGTGCCTCCACAAAAGCATCTTCTGGAGACTCATTCACCCAAAATGGACGTAGTCAGAGCGATTATTCTGATGTAGCTTGTTTTCCAGAGGAATAAGGAAACCTTGCTTTCTCTCTCCATTTCAGAGAGAGATTAGTTAATACATCAGGAACGAGATACACTGATGCAGAGAGATAAAGGCAAGGCGTTTGTTTGAGGTCTTCTATTTCCAGTCCAGTTACTCACAGTTACAGGAGCATACAGAGAGCACAGAAGACAACAAATGCGGTCTCTAACACCAGCAGAGAAAAATCCTGCATTGGCAGAGGAAGTCAAGGCACTACCTAATGACCTCCCTCCTTTTCCAACCCCTTTTCTGATTCACGATGCCTTCTTCCTTCCAATTGACCTAAATAACATGTTCAGGCAGCACTGGAAGTATTTCCGCCTCAGACTTCAATAGCGGCAAGATCTCCACATCTGGAAAGGGTATTTCTCAGGAAAGTCACACCACAGGTGGCTTAGGAGCGCTTTTCCCAGGAGAGGAAGAGAAGCACCCTGTCTTGCCTCATTTCAGCAGTAAGACTTCCTTGCTGCAGGAGAACAAAGGTTGCCCAGGAGCACAGCAAACACACACTATGCCTGTGCCCAAGTCCCAGCTAATCTGAACAATGTGGGCAGAGGATTCAATTACCTCATTTCCAGGTGTGCTGTCAGCATGAGCCATGACTGGCTTGGGATGAAAGAGGAAAAGCTGCTCCTAGCTCTGGACTTGTCTGCATCGTTTATGGTAATTATTGCCCAGCAGCCTGTAATCCTTTAATGTCATATCACTCTCGCAGCCCTCAGTCTCTCCAGAACCTTTTGATCACCACTGCAGAAGAGGCCGAAGGCCAGAGCGCGGGGCCCACCAGAGCAGGAGGCATGCCAACCCAGGCCGCAGAAAGAGGAAGGCAAAGAAAGCCATGGAAAAAGGACTTGGGTGATTCAGTCAGCTTCAGAGCTTCAGACCCAAAGTGATTACGTATGCTAGCAGCATCCAAGCACTTAAAACAGATGCATGTCCAAACAATTAGTCTACCTGTCCAGCTGTTCACTCCAGCACACCACCTTTGGTAACATAACAGAGCATTCAACAGGAATCACAGGAATTCAACAGGGGAGAATCCAACCCCTATCACTACATGGCTGTTTCACACAAAGTTTTTTTGATGCTCTCCAAAACTCATTCTTTATCACAAGTTCAGGCACTTGTGATAGCCGTGCAGGTATCTCACGTCTTTGCAGCCCCCCCGCAGACAACTAATCTCAATGTTACCTCACAGCAATGGCCTCCACAGGCTGTGCATCGAGTAAATGAACAAGTAAAAAGTCAATTGAAAATGGACTTGTCCACAAAGAAATGTATTGTGGGGGAATACAAGAAAGGCCTCCAAAGCTGCACGGACTGCCCCACGGACCCTCGGCAGCCCGGGAGATCATTTTCTTCTTTAAAGCATACGCATACGTACAGTTCTTCTATACAGGAGGTTGTACATGATCTGCACCACCTCATTTTCAGGTAACTGGGCTTCAAAAACTAAAGGAGAAAACAAGCAAGAAAAACCCACATGCCTTTGTGCTACAACACGACTGTTTAGTCCATAACAGCTAGTCTGTATCTGTTATCTCTACATTTTTTATTAGCTCATGTTTACTTTGGCTGCACATCCAAGCAGTCATTTAACCAGGGTGAGAGAGGAAAATCTTGGACTCTCAACAATGGCCAAGCAGTTTAATCTGCCGCTGGGGACAATGACTTGACTCCTATTGGTGTTTAGCACTGGCAGGGTCAAGTGTAACATGTGGTGAAGGAAGCACTAGGGAAGCAGATCTGTGGCCATTCCATCAACACTGAGCATTTCCTTGAGCTATTCAGAGGTCCCTTTCCCCTCCGAGAGCAGAGTATGGCTCCAGCTGCCCAGTCACCTGCACCAGCTTCTCCCCTCGCTGGATTTATGACTTCAGGGGCTGCCAACAGTTCCAGGTTGGATACAGCACATTCCTCTGGCTTACAGCTTAGATGTTCAAAACTCAGTTAGGAAGCTGTTCAGATTATGTCCTTGGCATCGGCCACCAGGATGGTGCTAGGAGCTGATTTATGTTCCCGAGCAGAACCAGCACTGGGCAGGCTGGGCACAAACATCACCCAACTTCTGTCCAGCGATGATTCCAATCAGAAGGGGCTAGAGTTAATATTTATCCATGGTGCTGATTTAAGATTTTTTTGAATTCGTATTTGAGAAGTTCATAATACTTTACATACGAGAACTCTGTAATTTGCAAACCTGGAACCATCTACAGTAATATATTCAGAGCCATATCAGAAATGATACGAGTTAACAGTCAGATTAACCCAGGCCAAACAAAGTCAAAGTGAGATTGCACTAACCACAGGAACATAAAATTCAAGATCTTTATTGCATTGCTACTTGGATTCTGTGTTAAAACATTTCTAAATAACTCTTGATTAAGAGTTCTAACACAATTAGCTTAAACCTAACAGCCATGTCTTTCTGTTTCCTCCCAGAGTAACACTATCATCTCAGCAGGCTCCTGTTGAGTAAGGGCAGAATCACTGGTTAAGACTGTTCTCCATTTAGCAAACACCAACAGACACCAAGTGAGTCACTCGGCAGAGGCAATTCTGCTAGGATGAAATACAGGAAGGTGGAAGCCATGTGGCATTCTTCAGTTTCCCCTTTCCTTTCACAATCAGACCCTTGATATTTTCTTCGACAGGAAAACTGACACTCCCCCTCCCTGTAAACTGCTGACAATCGCATTTTACACCTGGCAAAACCAGTGCAAAACGGAAGGAAGAGAAAAAACAAAGAGCAAGGACTTTTCTCAGCAGCTGCATCTCCCCAGAATGGCACATTTTTCTTTCCAACAGTAGCCAAAGACACACTCTTCCTTCATGGACAAAGTCTAGTAACTTCACGTTAGTCATTACGAGAAATGCCACCTCTTCTCTATTAAACTACAGGACGGAGCATGCTGCAGAGTTGCCAAATCTGGCTGCAGCACACAGGTCCTGTTGGAACCAGCAAAGCTCGTGCAGCTGAACCCCTTTGCTTGCAAACTCTCAGCCCTTGCATTTGAATGTCCTGTCCTTTAAAAGCAATCCTAAACTCTTGGCAGTAACCTGAAGATTAAATACTGGTCAAGTTCCTCTGCCCCCTAACAACCGGTCTTTTCCCTTTCCTGGCTGCAGCTGGTAGCTATTGTTATCGCTGTTCTTTCTGTCTTTTCTTTTACATTTGTTCTGATGACTTCAACAGGCAAAACATTAAGTTCTCTCTTCATTTTTCCAGTTTGGACCTCAAAATCGCACCGACATCAGCAGAAATAGTCAAAGTCCTGTAAGGAATGAGGGGAACACAAGCTGTGGGTAGCAGCTCGCACTCTGGGCTGGAAAGCAGAGCACAAGAGCCAGTGCCACCCAAACTGCTTTCTTGCTCGACCACGCCGGGTGCTCGATAGTGGGCACAGCAGTGGATGTCGACCAGGGATACCAAACACCGGAGAAGTGGCTTCCTTATATGAGCAATTACCAGAAATTATGAAACTGTTTGTCCAGTTAAGAAGTTTGGCTTCTATTCAGACCAGGCAGCCAGTCAGTCCCCGGTTTTCTGTAAATATATATATTTGTCTATGGAAACTTTCTGACATGAAAGGTGAGGCAGAGGCAAAAAGGTTTACACTCACGTCTCTCCTGAGGCTCCTGATGCAATTAGGGTTCTTCAAGCATGACCTCATGCAAGCTCAGCACAGCAAAAATCCCGCAGACACGAGCAAGAACCCCAGCAGGCCACCATGAAAACCTTGTGCATCACTGCTGTGATTACCGTAAAAGTCCTCTTCTGGGGAGAGGGGAGCAGGAACCACTTGAGCACTAAGAATAACCAATTTATTCCATTTTCCTGCTGGTACTGCAGAAAACAGCAGGCCACGTAACGGCATCAGCCGAGCTACAACTGGGAACTCAGCAGAAAGCATCTCGCCTCATAGCACAAGCAATAGCGCGAGTCCTGGCTGTGAACTGAACCAAGTGCTCCCGAAAGTGGTGCACTGGGAATTCCAGTAACTTGCCCACTGAGGAGATTTTCCCAACTCCATCATTTTAAGGGTTCACTTCTGTCTTGAAGCTGCCAGGTCCAAAACCTATGAGAACATCACTGAGCTTGTTCCCCTCAGAAATCTATTGCCCGTTGAACGCTGTCTACAGCCACACAAGGCTGTTACTCTACAGGAAAAAAAAAGTGTGCGAGAGCAGGGCAACTGCAATGACATGGGCCAGGAAGGAGACTCCTGCCTTCCTTCCCCACGAGGACCTGGGAGAGCTGAGCCCCCCAGCTGCCGGCTGTGTCCTCGGCCAGTGTGGCTGCTTCAGAGCCTGTTCTAAAACGAACTGCAGTGTAAACAGGAAGCCGAGCTGACAGCAGACGTGCTGCAGATGGCTGCAAATCCTACAGAGGGAACAGCAGTGACCTCCCATCCTCCCCAAGACCAAGGAACCAGCCTGATCCTCAGCGCACGAGTCACTGCTCAGCTCTCCGGGTGCTATTTCAAGGCAGGGGAGGTGCCCAGGTTTTCCATCGAGGGGCACCTCAAAAACACCCAGTATGGAGCAACAGTGGTGCCCCAGCAGCTGGGGCCAGGGAACTGTTCACAGGGCATCCCAAATTCCATAGCAGGATATTTCCGAGCACCACCCTGCCTTCAGTTGTGGCAAGGCTATGTCACCAGCCTTAAAAGTATATAAAATTACAGTCCTAGCTGGGTAAGAATTAAAGTAACGCTCACGACTCTGTGCCTATTAAAACTTCTAAGGAAGAAGCTAGCAAGAAGAGGAGGAAACCCTGCGGTCTCCATCCTAGGAGAAGGGGAAAAAATAGCACAAAAATAAGACAGGAGAAATGGCAGACTTCCCCTTTTCTGCCATCCCGCTGATGGCCTGCCCATCAGGAAGTAAAACCACATTTTGATAAAGCAAACTGGGGAAATTAGGCAGTTTCAATGCCTTTGTGAGCAACATAAAAATATTACTTGTTTCAAAGGCAGATTTTTAAGTTCTGGAGACTCCCGAGGAAATATCCAAGAAAATTCTTCTCAAAAGTGAACAGCAAAGGATCATTTGACAATCACACATTCATGGCAGCTGGGAGAGCTACACATTTCTACCACCTGGTAGAGGGGTCAGAGAAGTACCTGTAAAAGCTATCTTACCCCAACTTCTCCTAAACTGTCCATGGGTGGCCGGTGCTGCCACCAACTCATCAGACCTAAGGTCTGGTCCACAGCGGCCTTCCCCATGCTCCTATGACAGGTTTTCTGATTTGGAAACATTTCTTTATGATTTTCAAAACAGAGAAACAGTGAACGTATTAAATTCAAATCCAAGTAGAGAGATCTCAGTATCAATGCCTGCGCTACGGAGATAAGTAACCACCAGCATACGCCATCTATTTCAGCTTTGAGTCAGCGCAGAGTAATTCCTCCCAACACGCTTTAACCTAACTGTAAAGTACCTCCAGCATTTCCATGCATTCTCATGAAAGAGACAAAGCAATTAATGTAACCGCAGGTGCAAAATACCTACAGAGCTCGAAACCAAAAGAGAAAACCTTACCTGCGAGAGAGCATATAGCCATCTGAAACCAAACTGCATTCGGTAAAACACATTTTGCAGCGATGCTGAGCTATTTTTCAAAGCCACAAGATGCCAGCTGTGACGTTTGAGCTTTTGTTTAAGAAGAAAAAAGCAAAGGCTGGAGAAGCCTTACCCCATACCTACCCTGGGACTCCCTGGACACACAGCAGCCCGTTAGGGCGTGCTGAACGTTTCTCTGCACTAAGCTTGAGCATTTGGTTTAACTTTACTTCAGAGTTTATTGGTCGGGTAAAGTTTCAGAGCTTTAATAAAACACAGCTTAAGCACTGCAGCTTCACAGTCTGGGAAAGAGGCACGGCAGAAAGATTTTTTTTTTCCCTTTCTTTTCTTTTAGAAAACGGCATTCGCTGTGCTTCCTCGAGCAAACCCGGTGAAGATCTCCGAGCAGGATCCACCTCGGGCAGGGACAAACCCAGCCGGGATCCCGCGGGGATGCTCGGTCCCCCCCTTTTCCCCCAGCCCTCCCCCGGTGCCCCGGGGCTGCCCGTGCCCCCTCGGAGCCCCCCGGCCCCGGTTCTCCCCACCTGCTCGGCGCCCCGGGGCCGCGCTCGCTGCTCGCCCCGACGATGGGCAGGCTGGGCACGGCTCGGCTCGGCTCGGCACGGCTCCGTATGGCTCGGCACGGCTCGGCACCGCTCCCCAGCCGGCGGCGGAGCCCGGCACTGCCCCGCCCGGCTCGGGGCGGAGCGGAGCCGAGGGGCGGTGAGCCGAGCCGAGCCGTGCCGTGCCGAGCCGTGCAGGGGGCGGTGGGCTCGGCGGCACGGAGCCGCCCTGCCCCCGGTTAAAACCGGCAGGGATCAGCCACGGGTGCGCCCCACGGCACCCGTGGGAGCCCCCCCCCGGGGAGGCGGAGGGCGGGGGAAGCACGGCGCTGCCGGGAGGTCCCAGCACCGGGGGGATGCCCCGCGGAACCCTCCGGGCCCCGGCTCGGCCCCTCCACCGGCGTCGCCCCCGTGGCACCGATCGCCTGCAGGGCACCGGGGATGGCGGCGGCGGGGAAAGGGGCGAGTGGGGGGGGGAGCAAAGCTCCATGCCCCGGCAGCGGGGAGTTAGAACCGGGGGGGCTGCGGCCATCACAGCCCGAGGGCGAGGAGCCCCGGGGGGGGACAATAAACGAGCCCCGGGACAGGGCTGGGCCCGCACCGGAGGAGGCCGCGGGGCCCGGGCGGGCGCCGCTGTCACCATGGAGACGGCGCCACCGGCCGCCATTACGTGACGCGTGGAGCCTGCGGCCTAGGCCCTGCCCCGCCCGCTCCGGCTCCGGCTCCTCACGCGGCCGCCGCCGCCACCGGGTTCCCGGTACCGACCCCGTCCCCTCTCCGCCATGTCGGCCTCCTTCAGGAAGGCCGCCAAGTCCGGGCAGCGGCAGCACCGCGAGCGGGCCCAGGTGAGCGCCATTCCCCCGCTGCGGGCTGCGGGGCTCCGGTGCGGGCCCTCGGGCTTCGCTGCCGGCGGCCCCTTCATCTCCTGTCCCGCTTTTCCCCGCAGCCCGCCTCTCGGAAGAAGCTGGGGCTGCTGGAGAAGAAGAAGGACTACAAGCTGCGAGCGGAGTGAGTCGGGGAGAGCCGGGAGGGAGCCCCCCGGGGCTGCACCATGGCCGTGCCCGGCCCTGTCCTGAGTCCCCACACATGGGCAGTGAGACGTGCGGAAAGGCCTCACGCTGTTATCACTGCAAATAATAAAGGAATTACAAGTGCTGTCTTCTGTTTTTAATGGCTGACCCCGCGGAAGGTCCAGGAGGGCTAAGCTGGACAGTTGGACAGCACTTGCTCCTCAACACAGTTCATCTCCAGCCTTGTTGAGGAATAAGTTATGAGGCTGAAGTTGATTGTTGGTGTCCAGCTTGGTACAGGGAGCCTTGGCTGTCATATCACGGTGCTGAGCATCGCTCTGAGGGACTCAGCATCACCTCAGGGAATGCGGACATGGAGAAATGCTGAACTGCTCTTTCTTTTTTTCCAGGGACCATCACAAGAAGCAAAATGCCCTCAGAGCACTTCAGAAGAAAGCTCTGGACAAGAATCCCGATGAGTTTTATTTTAAGATGATAAACACACGGCTCAAGGTAAGAAACTACCTTCAGGTGGGATTACACTGCAGCTCCAAGTAACAAGTTATGTTTTTAAATTTACAAATTAGTAAACAAAATAGCAGACTTACCTTGGTGCTATGGAAGTTTAAGTGCTATGTTCCATCTGTTTTTAGGATGGAGTTCATGTAATTAGACAACCAAAGGATGAAGTGACTCCTGAACAGGCAAAATTGATGAAGACACAGGATCTTAAGTATGTAGAAATGAAAAGAGTTGCAGAAGCCAAGGTAATGCTTCACTTTTTCAGTTTCCATTTTGCCCAGAATTGTTTTTACTGTAATTTTTTTTCCTCTCCTTTGGGGAGGGGTTGCTGATGGTGATGGATATTGTGTTTATGTTCAGAGAAATCTCGTTCATGTAATACTGGAAATGATAGATGGAAATGTCAGTGGAGCTCAGTATATAGAACCTACAGAAAACTACTAAAAACTATACTGTATGTTATTATAAAACATGGCAATTTTAACGTAAATTTCAGACACTAAACATGTACCTTGCTTCTGATCTGTATAGAGCTGAGGATTATCGTTGCTGAAGCAGGTAGACAGAATCTGTAGAAATCTGACTTCTGTTTCATGCTCTAATGTTGATCCATACACTATCACTGCAAATAAAGAATTAAAGTCAGCTTGGAATATTCCTTCATATCTTTGCTAATAATTTCAAGGTAATCCTTGAACTGAAATACTTTGAATTTTGTCTGCCATACAGATAACTTACTGTTGTTTTGAAAATTGGTTTGTACATATTTGGTTGCGTAATATCAGAAATTACCTTGACTTGAAAAGAGGCCATGTATCTAAACCAGATGCATTTAAATTTTTTTAAAAAAAGTATTAAAGTATTCAGTTGCTTGTAAACTTGAGAAGCAAACAGGAATTCACTTCAAGGAGACATCATTCACCTTGTTACAAATGTTTGGCAAAACTGAGGTTACCTTTTCTTTCCTGCAGAAAATTGAAAGGCTGAAGTCCGAGCTCCATCTGCTGGATGCTGAGGGGAAGCAGCCCAACAAGCACGTGTTCTTTTTTGATACTAAAAAAGAGGGTAAGATTTAAATAGGCTTTACTGGATTTTTGTTTGTTTGTTTCAGGCTGTGTAAAATGTATAAAGCAGTCATGTTCTTTATTTATGCTGTTATTATAAAAGATTTTATTTCAGGAATAATATTTCAGGTGCGCTGTAAATTGTTTTGATACCTAGAAAAGACCTCAGTTCTGCAGGAGCTATGCTTCTGGGGCTCTCTTTGCTGCTGACTGTGCATAAGCTACGTGCTGGGAAGGTTTGCTGAGCATCAGTCCAAGAAGTCTGAGTTTATTCCTATTTTTTTTTGATTTATAGTTGAAGAGTTTGATATTGCAACTCATCTGAATACTGTTCCAGAGCTAGTAGATAGAGTCTACAACCGACCAACCATTGCAACATTGCAGAAAGAGACACTGAAAGGAGCTACTGATCCTGTCCATTTAAAGGTAGTTTGTACTACCCACTATTTGTACTGTAGTCATCTTAATGTATTTTTTTTATACACAATAAGCACTAAGAAGGGTTCTTTGGACCACTGTGCAAGAGAAAAAAATTGTTGTCTTTCACCATTTTTTATTGGTGAAACAAGGCTGTAGTGGACGTCACTTAACCATCAAGTACCTGGAGACTGCAGTCCAATCTTCTTCTGGACTAATACGGAGAACTTGTTCAGTTGTATCCCAGCTCACTGTGGATTATAAGTCAAGAGTTGTGAAGTTTGGGCCAGAACAGCGTGGTATATACTTGATGAGGTAGTTTCCTACCTCCTGCTTACACAATCAGCTTTGGTTCTAATGTTTTAATATCACAGCACTTCTGTCCTAGCCGTAGCTAAGCTTGGCTTTAACACTGTAAATACATCTTAATTAGTTTAGATATTGGGCAGTTCTGTAAGCTGAAGTCAGTATGTGTAAGGTAAAAATAAACTTGTCTTAAACTGCCGATTGGTAAATTTGTAACCTGTTGTTTTCTGAATCAGATGTCAGATAACAAACACCCTGTGGTCCCTTCCATTTTGCCAACTTTCTTGGTTTGGCTTGTCAGTAAAGCAGTTGGACGAGTTGTAGGCTGACAAGTTTTCTCTTCTAAATGTCTGAGTCATATTGTAAGCATGTTGGGATCTGTTCTCCTTAATTTAATTACTTAAATCACACCTGCAATAATACCATTTTTGTGCTGGGAAAACCATCAGCTCTTAGTAGGTAAACATGATCAAACAAGCTGCATTTTGGGAGGCCTCTGTGCAATTTCTAAGCACTTCAGGAATCGGTCTCTGGTCTTTTTTTCCTCTGAATAAACATTTGTGGCTTTTCCTTATGGAGTTAAATTCTGTCTTGCACTCAACACTGAAATTAAGAGGAGTTATGAAACTGAAATTCCAGCTGCTTACCAAACAAGGTTCCACAGCTAAGTTAGATGATGTGTGGTGGGGTTTCTTTGCTTGCTTTTTTCTTTAGTTTGGACTTAGGAGATTAAAAAAAGTATGAAGAACGAAGTCCTAACTAGAAAACATCTAGTATGAGAATCAAGATGTTATGCAGTTTGCTGAAATCCAACCACAGAACTAAAGCAGAATTGTTTTATATGGCTGAAATGTAAAAAATGTTTGTGAGGTCTCAGAATAGGTCAGCTGTAGACTGTAGCGTCTTGTTTCTCTCTCTTAAAAATGCTTCTTTTTCTTCTCCAGAAATTAGACCAGCAAAGGAAGAATCAGTATGACCTCCTGAAGCAGCGCATTGAGCGAGAAAAGAGCATGTTCGTTATTGCACAGAAAATCCAGACTCGTAAAGATCTGTTGGTGAGGGATTTAACTGGTTCTTTGGATCTTTTGTTAAAGTCGCTAGGTCTATCTATACCTGAGTTTCTTTCATTTATACTGATACTTCTAGGTAACTCCTAAAAATAAGCAACCTTCTTTTATCATGGAGAAAGCAAGGAGATGATTCAATGAAGCATTCCGGTTGTGACATGTCTAATGTATTTGCTAGTCCAGCTCTATCGCATCAGCAAGAAAAAAGATTCAACTCTTGAAATGATGTACAGTCTCTTCTAAAATACTCTTGTTGTTGTCACCTCTCAAGTATTAAAAAGTAGCAGAGGGAAGGAAGCAGCTCTCTAGGTTACAAGATCTTAAAAACCCAGTGACCAAAAAAATTGTCTCAGTGGGGCTTGCTGTTCACTGGTGCTTGTGAACAAAACAGATTGTGTCTGACAGACTAAAGGCAGAAAGAACAGATGGAAATATAATTCCCACCTAAACAGTGGGAAGTGACCATTTTTCACTAATGACTTGTCAATCCCAGACAGGGACTTTAGGATTTTTTTTTTTCCTTCTTACGTGACAGCAGATCGAGTAATTTTTGTTTTTTCCTTCCAGGACAAAACTCAGAAAGTAAAGGTGAAGAAAGAGACAACGAATAGTCCAGCTATTTACAAATTCAAATATCAGCGGAAACGTTAACCATTTCCTTGAAAAATTACACCCAGTCTCTGGTTAGAAAGAGGATTCTCCGTAAGAAGAAGTACTGATATACTGCCAGTATCAGTTTGGTTTTCATTGCAGCCTAGTGCTTTGTTAAAATAAATTACTGTGGGCCTGCAGTAGCCATAAATATATTTTATCTAATTAATTGATTAATAAATCAAAGAGTTTGTTCTCTTGGTATTTACAATGGGAAGCCACAAGAGGTGCCTAACTGTTCTAGTAATACGTACCATAAACAATCTTTGAAAAGTCAAGGTCGAAATGAAGAGAGTGGGAGATGGGCTGCACATGAACAGAAACGGCTTTCCAGGATCTGTGACTTTCACATCTTGGGCCAGTGGACCATGACATGGCCAAAACCACAAGATTTCAGAACAGCTTTTTTTTTTTAAGCTATCTTTTCACGCAGGTTAAAGTTAAATTATCTTTCTAATCACTATTTTTGCCCCACATCCTGCTTTGATTTCTGTTTTGCTTTATCTGTCTACACAAAGTATTTCACCTAGGAGGTGAAAGGCATTGCTAAGGGGGCGTTGCTAAATTTATGCACCATTATTAGCTAAAGACTTCTGGAATTATGCTAGAAGCAGGGAATTGCTTCTTGCACCATACAGAAAAGAAAAAATTCAACCTCTATGAACAATTTCTGTAGCTGAATGCACATTTACCCATATCTGTGATTATTTTCTCCTGTACCTTGCAAGAGGGCAGTGCCCACACTCCACCAGATTTCAAGTGTGGCTACTAGGTCTGAACAGAGGGGCAATACTGAGATATATATGTAGGGAGAGACAATACAAGAGCCAAAGGTAGGACAAAAGTTTGTCCTGTTTATGTTACATTTATTGCAGTGCTGGTAGTTAGAAGGGGGGTTCAGCTGAGAACAATGAAGACACAGCCTTGAGTGTCCTGAAGCAGTTCAGGCAAGTCAAGAGAGCCTGGGCGTAAACATTCCTTTTCTTATCTCTCTCACTTGTAGTACAGCTGCCAATAATAAGCACATGCCCATGCAAGATGGTCAGAAAAAAAGTTCTTCTCAAGCCCTTCCCATTCAGGAGTTCTCCTATCTTCCCTTAGCTAACCATGACTAGTTTTTAGGTGCTGAAATACAGCTTCGGTGTGGCAGCAGCAGATGTTGTTGCTGCCATTGCAAAGATTCCAAAGCTAGCGAGAAGTGTGGGGTAATATTTTTTTTTCCCCAGGGAAGCATTCTGGGGAGGGCTACGCTTTGCTCTTAAAAGCAGCTAGGACATTTCCATACGGAACGTGAAGTTTCGCTTCTAACACCATAACACGTCTAGCATCGAGCAGGAAAAAAAAAAAAACCACAAACGCTACGCCAAAACAAAAAGTTTCTCCTTTTCCTTCCTCAGAAGAAATCGCGCCCGTAGGAGAGCTGCAGAGCTTTTTTTTCCCCTTTGAAAATTACGTTCCGTCGTTGGGGGAGAAAGCTAAGGGAAGCAGGGGGGAGCCCGGCAGAGGGCAGCAGCGCCCCGCGGCAGGGGCCGGGCTCCCCCCGGCCACCGGTGCCTGCTCCAGCAGGTGCCCGCCCGGAGCTGCGAGCCCTGCTCCGGGGTTAAGGGAACCACCTTGTTCCTGCTGCTGCTGGCAAAAGAATAGCCGGGTTTCGTTATTTTAAGG
This sequence comes from Anser brachyrhynchus, assembly GCF_964034855.1. Taxonomy (NCBI): domain Eukaryota; kingdom Metazoa; phylum Chordata; class Aves; order Anseriformes; family Anatidae; genus Anser; species Anser brachyrhynchus. The sequence continues at coordinate 3,393,752 of NC_137717.1, forward strand.
TTTCTAGACTCCAAGGCTACATAGAGCAGCGAACAGAAGAGCAGGCTTCGTTTCTTTCATGATTATTTTTTAGTAAACCTGAAGATCTTGTAAGCATGATTTCTTGACCTTGAAAATTTAAGTTGGCAATATTCAGAGGAATACAAAAAGCAAGAGGAATGAAAAGCACGGTAGATTTAAAAAAAAATAAAATAAAGCTCACATATGGTTTTGGGAGTTCTAGTTGTTTTGAAAATTTACAGCAAGTTCCCCAATACACTGGGAGTCTTTGAAGTAAAATCTTTGCGATTTAAGTGACGAAGCATTTGATCCTTATCCCTGATTAATTTTACCTACATCGAGAGAGTTGCTGAAAAGGATGGGAAAGGCAAATAGCAATTCCATGGGAAGACACTGAAGGAATTGCTGCCAGCAGGAGCTGAAAAGCAGCAAGGGGAAGAGGAACGGCTGATGCCCTGGTGCTCCAAGTGCCTGCTGCGCTCTGATCCCCTCGGTAGACCAAGTGTCGCAATGGGCACAAATGACCTAATCCCTGGAAGAGAGCCATCGCTTCCCAGTAAAGGGGTGAGATATTATGGGATGTATCAGGTAGCTGTGAGGCTTTGAGCAGTCCTCACCATGGCAAATCCCAGGGTGAGTGCCATACCGCTGGTTCTGGAGTGAGTCCTCCTCTGCCTGCCAGCATGCAGGAGTTGCAAGCTTTTGGTAAAGATGCAATAACTTCATGGTCTCTGCAGGATTTACAGAGAAAAATTGGTGCCTGTTCCGAGTTCCTTTTCCCTGGGAAACTATGAATGTCTTAAAAAGAAACTCCAGCACTGTTACGTCTCAACAGACTTCTTGCTGGACCCTAACTCCAAAAGCCTAGGTACAAACCCAGCCACCAGCAGAGCAGCTCGTCATTTTGTGGCCACAGACTGAAAGGAGATGCTGGCTCCTGTGGACGAACACATCACTGACTGCCTGCAGGACTTTGTGGATGCTGACCAGAGAGCTTCCACCTCAACAGATAGGCCTGACCCGCACCTACTGCCCCACAAAGCCTACCATCATCTTTTCCCACCAAAAAAATAAACTATCTCAAAGAGCAAACCCAAAGTTCTTATAATGACAGACATCAAACGCCTGTCTGTGTGTTTCACAGCAGTGCTGTAGCTCAGTGTCCAGAGAAACATTCAGTTACTGCTGAAAATGGCATCACAGATTAAATGCTATCTTTTGGTGCCAAGACCTTTTTTTTTTTTTCCTCTGGCAGCCTGAAAAAAAAAAGTCCATGTGTCAGGCAGGCAGTACTAGAAACATCTTACAGTCCTATCATGAGACTTCATCTGGGTCACAGTATGCAGGCTGTCCAGACTCCGGCAAGATTAATTCACACCGGGCCAGATGAAAGAGCTGCTAGGATGCAGCGGGGCAGTGGGTATGCCTTACAAACAGGACTAGGTCTTGGCTCTTTCAGCCAAGCAAGATAAAGGTAATACGTGTGCCTTAAGAAGCAAGCAGTATGAACACGCGTATGGCAGCGAGAAGACCTGTCACCAACACAAGTGTGTAGGAACTGCCCAGGAATAAATTTGGGCTGGAAATCATGTTTTCTCAGAGTTCTGGAAAAGCCTCTGGATAAGCAAGAACATCATTTGTGATGAGGGCTACGGGACACAACTGCTTGGGTCAGCCACAGGCCCAGCAGCTCGCCCTGCCCTACAGGTCACCCACCAGGACCTCGCTCCTGATGACACCCAAAGCCCTCAGCTTGGTCCTCCTAAAGCACTGAAATGCTTCTGCAAGTGACTGGGAAGAGCCGGTACCTGACCCAAACCCAACACCTGGCCCAAATCCTCTGCCCACGTGGCCACAACATGAGACCTGAAGAACCCCGTAGGTTCCCACCACCCTCTAGCGGGGCCCCAGTGGGGAATGACCAGGACAGCCCACAGCTATTTTCTGCTTGTGGTAATTATAGTACCAAAGGCCAAACCAACAGGTTCTTTAGCAAGGAGATTCCCTGCAGCTTGCAAGATACAGATATCAAAATACCCCACAGATTCACAGCCCAGGTTCCAGGTGACTCAGGATAATATTGTGCCGTATAATAATTTCATGTAATTCCTTGTTCATGCTGAAGAACTCAATTGATAATGACTGTCTATAAAAGTTAATAGCAGGCTACATTAAAATGCTTGTAGGATTATCTCTAGGCAACTGTAACAGTATATTACTAGCAGGAGGCCTGTCAGCAGCCCTTCAGCTTCAAGGTTTGTTTGCCGGAGGTCCCAATTTTGGGGCCTGGAGCAGACTGGGGAGCAGCACGGTGGGGTCTCACCCTTTTCACGGCAGCAGAGCCAGCAGCCGATGTGCCCGTGGGGCTGCTGACGGCTCTGTGACAGCACTGGTGCTCTGCAGCATCCGGAGGGATGCTCGGACCCCAGGGCCCTGCTCTGAGCTCCCAGCAAGGAGGCTCCCATCCCACCACCCCACCATCCACACCAACCGGCGCATCCCGCGCAGCATCGCCCACCTTGCACCCAGCCGCCAGGCAGGATGGGGTCCCTCGAAGCTCCCACACTTCGAAGCTGCTTGGCCCCACGCCCCATCCAGGTGCTGCTGTTGCAGGACGGTGCTCCAGGCGCGGGGACGTGGGCATCCCCAGCTGGCAGGACCGGCTGCCCCAACTGCCACCAGGCTCTGCTGCCCCACGGCGAGGTTCAGCTGAGGTGACTGGCCCAAGGGCACCGAGGAGAAGAAGGTGGAGGAGCTCCTCGCCCAGCAGGAGCGGCTTCGCAGCAGGGAGTGGGAAGAACAGGATGTAAATCAGGAAGGACTAATTGCTGCTCCACACGGCTGGCCAAAACCTCTCCTTTCCAGAGGCTCCTTGCCCACCCGGGCCATCCCTGCCTGGCTGAGGTATTGCCCCAGTGCCTGCACGCAGCCCCCGCGTCCCTCCCCAAGTTCAATTACAGAGGGGTTCACCTAAATACAAACCTGCTGTCTCTGCTGGGAGAAGCCCAGCATAAGAACAGGCCAAGCGCTTCCAAGGTGAAAACAGCAAATATTTGCTTTGTCTTCTCTACAGTTACGTACCAGGAGCTTTCAGAGCCTCGAGAGAAGCCAGGTGAGCAGCACCGCTCTGAGCAGGAAGGAGCCCATTATTTAGTGAGAACATATTCCCAGGACGTCCCTGGCTTGGCAGACCTAAAGACTGAAATAGTAACTTAGTGCATATAGATCATCATTTACCGAAGCACAAGCCCTGATGCACCTTTCTAGGGAAGCTCTAATTTATTATGCATTGTCATTAGCTGCAGCAGGCAGCAGGGCCTTCATTAGAGCTAGAGTTAAGGTCTGTTTTGGCTGCCTCATCAGCATCAGTGAACTGCGTCCCTGCGAGGTTTGATACAATTTAATTAACCTAATTAAAAGCTCTGATTGCAGAGATGATTGGGGTAGAGCCAGCAGCAACTGCATATTTATAACGAGCTGGAAGGTGTGGGACTGGAGCCAAATGATATGCATCTCTAATGAGCTGGTGCTATTGAAGTGTGGATTTGGAACACTAACATTTATTTTTGGCAACAATGGCCAGTTTATCTTCATGATAGAAACGATCACAGCTTGATCGCAGGGAGCAGGGAGCTCTGCACAGCGCTCCCCGGGCCTCTGCAGCCGGGGGGAGCCCTACCCCAGCACCCCCAGCTCCCCCTGGCCTCCAGCACGCTGCAGGCAGCCCCTCGGGGTGCACTAACCCCTAACCACAGCCCTAGGTAAGGCAGGTGGGAGATGCCAGCAGGATTCCCATCCCCGCCACCAGGCTGGGCTCCCGGCACAAGGGACCCAGCACCATTACACCAGGCACCCAGCAACCCCATACCCAAACCCTCTGCAGAGCACCAGCACCCAGACCTCAAGCAGCACAAAAAAAACAACCCTCTCCCCTATGCCTTACCTGATCCCAGCACCCAGGGCAGGGGCTTTAAAGCTTCTGCTGCCCTGGCTGATTGGGCTGCTGGGGCTGGTGAGTGCCAGCACCTGGCCCTGCTCCTCCCAGGAGGTCTGCGAGCTCCCTTTCTCCTCCTGTTTGAAGACAGAGATGTGGGTTGTGTGTCCTGGTGGGGGCACCCTGCCTGTCCTCGTCCCTGGTGCATGCAGCACCCGTCGTGTTCCTGGGCATCGCTGCTGAGCCAGAGCCCCTCTGCCCCTGCGGGACAGGCAGCGAGGTGGGGGCTGAACCCCATGGGTGCCCCTAGCACCCACGTCCCCAGCGTGGGGTCAGGGTGCTGCGGGATCCCGGGGTCAGCACGCCCCGTGGCAGCAGCAGGCCGTCCCTCCGAGGTTGCCGAGCTACTTGGAAAATTTGATCCACGCTAATTATGCGGAAAGGAGCCCTTCTGATAACGAGGATGAAATGGAAGCATAGATAATACTCATCTCTGAGTGCCATTAATCTTTAAAACTGGAACAATAAGTGAAAACACTGCGGGGCATATGAAGCAAGGTGTGATTCACATCTGCTCCTCCGTGGCCGCCGCCTGATTTATTGGCGCGCGGCGATTTTCCTGCACAGTTTCAACAGCGCTGCATTACATAACACCATGGACTGTTTTGCTTGCCTTTATCAATCAAAATACCTCCTCCGTGTCCTTCTCCCCCACCCAGCCCAGGAGACCCCCCAGTCAAGCTCCCCAAGCCCCCCTGCAGATGCCTCCCTCAGCCCACCCGATGCCCTCCCGGGACAGCAGGGACGAGGTTCCTGCGCTCCCCCTGTCCCCTGCCACCCGGCCATGCCACATCTATCTTCATGTTTGACGCCTTTCATTTTCAAATGGCTCTCTCTGGGATTTGCTTTCTTTTGTTTAAATTGTGGATTTGCCGCAGTGACCTTTTCGCCGGCTCCGAGGAGAGGTGGGCAGCAGCTTCCCATGGCAGCCCCACGAAGTCTGCTGACCTGGGGCTTTGAACAAGTTCAAAGCCTTGCTTGCCTCTGCCTTTTGGCCATAGCCCTCAACAGAGCCTTTAGATGGATTTTTTTTTTTTACCCGCTTGCCTGGGTAGACATCATCAGAGACATTTCCCCTCTCAGGCTTTTTAATATTTACACTGACTTTGTGAACAGATAATATATTCCACTCTCTGCTGCCTTGAAGAAGCCGGCGCTCCTTCTCGCAGCGCAGTCGGGGGAAGCGGTGGCTGCCGTGCGCAGGCTGCCCTGGAAGGCCAGGTGGAAAGGTCTGGGGGGATGCAGAAGGCTCTGGGTCACTTCTGCATCCCATGGCACTGTCCTGGGGCAGCCCTGCTGAGCCCCCATCTCCTGCTGCAGCGGAGAGATGCTCCTTAAAACCTTCCCCCGGTAGTGGCTCAGCCCAAAGCTGACAGTCTGGCTAGCTGGAAGACAACCCGAATGCAGGCTGCTTCTGAAAACTGGCCCACAGATTCCCAAGCACCTTGTAAAGCCTGGCCCTGGCCATAACCACGCTGAGATCATATGGATGCTTTCTAAGTGGCACTAAACCAGGAGGGCAGCCAGCAGCTCGCAGCCCAGAAGTGTCATCAATGTATTTGCAAACGCTCATCCATAACTTCGCTGATTCCAGACCAGGAGTCCAGGAGGGATGGCCAGGTCCTGCCCGCTGATCGCCAGGATGCTGCGATCAGCTGAGCTTCACCCAGGGAGCAAAGCTGAGGCCAGCAGCCTTGGCAGGACTTTCACCTCCCTGGGCTGCAGTGCTGGGGGAGAAGTGCCGAGGGAACGATGCCGCCAGCACAACCGTGACCTCCAGGGCGGAGAAAGGCAAGGCCTCTCCTGTGCTTGGCATTTCCACTTGGGCGCAATCTCCTTCCTCGCCTCTAATCTGGCGAGCACCTCAACCACAGAGCCGCATGAGCAGGGCACAGCCAGGAGCGGTGGATGGAGGCTTCGGGGAACCACTCCCCAGCACAAAAAGCCTCCGGGTGAGGTACAACGTCCCACCCCACCAAAACCCAAGCTCACTGGGGCAAAAATCCATCCTCGCTTTTGGAGACAACAGGACAGGGCCCCACGGCAGGAGACGGGCTTGCTCTGTCTGCCTGCTGTGGGCAAGGCAGAGCTCCCTGCTCCCTCGCAGTGCCACAGGGCTGCTCGATGAAGAGGAGAGGCCCAGGGGGTCGCAGAGCCCCTGGCCAGGTGGGATGGCTGCAGAGGTCCCCATGGTGCTGCAGAAGGGACCTGGGGGCTTCCGCAGGGGGCAGGTGGCCCGAGGTGGCCCTTAGGTGGGCCAGCGTGTGACAGGGGCGGTGAGGCGCACAGCTGCGTGGGGGGGTCACATTTTTTCAGTCCTGTGTTGCCCCAGCAAACAAATGTCCCAGGATGCAGACAATAATGTTTTTATGAGACTCTAAATTCTAGCCTCAAACGCTCTTTGTAGTGGACTAATAGCCAACACGTGGCCCTTCGTCTCATGCTGAACTTTTGTGGTCCTGCAGGGGAAGAAAAGGCCCTGGTGAGCATTTACACTGAGCACTTTGTTCTCCCAGATTTGTAGAGCAGGGAGAATAATGTATTGAGACTCTCAGCCCGTGCCAGTTTGGCTTCATTTGTCCTTCTGAACTTGCCCTGAGAGATAATGTTTCCTTCTAATCTGCTGCCGTCCACCTACAGCAGGGACCCAGCGAATAATTCCCCCAAACAAGCCTTTATTCTTAAGGCCCTATCTGGCCCTAACCCCTTCTCCCCCTTACAGAGTAATTGTTGTGTTCATTACATGATAATAGCCCGAGCTGTATTCCAACCCACACTTGCCATGGCCACACAAACGAGGTTCAGGCCGTGCGGCTTTCAGGGGAATGCTGCTCATTTGGCATTATTTGAAGGAATGTGCCGGGCATCCGAGCACCAGGCACGCTCTCCTCGCCAGCCTGCCTGCGTCAAATCGCCCGTCAGATGCGGCGAGAAACCAGCACAGCCTCCAAAGAGCCAAGTTTTTTTGTTTTTTTTTTTTTTTTGTTTTTTATTTTTCCACACGTGATAATAAATGACTGTTGTACTGCGGTGGGAAGGAGGCCCAAGGAAGAGGAAATGCGACTCGTAAGTCTCCGGTTAATGTAACAAATCTTTTCTATTCTTTCCTGCGCAGGTACTTATGTCACCCTTTCACAATGATATTTTAATAAGCCTGTGTAAGCCTCACAAATTGCCCTTTATATCTGTAGGAGATGGGAAGCTCCAGGGGATGAGCAATGTACACGGCGAATGCACAGGAAACCCATTATCCCGCCTGCTCCTCCAAGTTGCTCACTAGGTGCAGCCGAGAAGGGTGCCGGGGGTGCCCCTCTGAGCACCCCAGGGAAATATCCCTGGAAATATCCTCTGCTGCAGGGATGTTTCAGCAACACCAGCCCCGGCTGTGTGGTGCCTCGCTGGACAAAGCTGAGCCAGGGGCAGATCCTGTGGCCAGGCACTGAGAAGCGGCTTTGGTCCTGGCTCTGCTCGGGGCTCAGGGTCACCCTCCGATACCTGCCTGGAAGGCTGGGGAAACGTCTGCCGTCACATCCTAAAAGCCTAAACCACGGAGTTTTGGTGTTCCCTTGCTGCGGGGAACCTGCCTGCCCCAAGGACCCACTGCCATTTACTGCCCCCTAACGAGCTGGTGGCACCGACACGTGCACGGCATGCGAGTGTCACACCACGCATCCCAGCTGCCCAGTTACTTGGGTGCAGGGTGAACACCTGCACTTGTACCCGTATGTGCACACGCGTGCGTTTAGGAGCGTGCAGGCAGGGGATGGGCGCTGGGCGCAGCCTGTGCGGGCTGCTCCCAGACTGGTCTGTGCTGGGCAGGGGGCTTCTCACCAGAAAGTGAAAGAAAAAAAAATAACAATAAAACACCAAAAACCATGTTAATGCACAAGCACACGTGTGCAAAACCACGCAGGGATCCATCACACGTGGCCACACAAGATTTCTGACATCGCAGAGCAGTGGTGAAAAAGCACAGAAAGGCACAGGTAGAGCATTGGCTTCCTCAGTCCGTGCTCAGCACCGCAGCCCCCTACAAAGCTCTGCCTCCCCAAACCTTCCCCTCTGCACGGCTAACCCCTGTCCCCGGGGACGAGCCCCTGCCCCACTGCCGGGGCTGCTCCCCAGCCACAAGCAGAGCCACCGGCGTGCTCAGGACAGCCTGTTCCGAGAGAGCGGGCGCTCCGAAAACCTGAGCGGGATCGGCAGTGTCCTTTGTGTATCACGAGGCTGGGCTGCTGCCAAATTCCTCTGCACCCACTGCCTCCATTAAATGCGTCAATCATTTCTTGGCAGCCCAAGCCCCGGCGAAGAGTCGAGAGGCAACTTCAGACGGTTGGGCTGCTTTCATTAGAAGGTGAAAAACACACGCTGAGCACAAGCAGAGGCTGAGCTCTGCCTGCACGGGGAGCAGGGCTGCGGAGCCCTTCCTGCTGGGGAGGGGAAAGCAGCAGCAGAAGGCAGCCCTCGGTGCGGGCAGGGGCTCGCAGCATCCCCCGGGACCTGCTGTGGCGTCCTCCCAGGTGGCAGCGCTGGCAGCGGGGCCCTTGGGAACAGAACAGGAAAGTCCGGGTGACTCAAAGGTTCCTGGCATGGGCGCAGTGGAGCCAAGTGAGAGCAGCTGGAGGAGAGCCTGCGGGCAGGGACCCACCGGGGCAGCTGGGGACAAGGGGCTGGGAGCACCTGTGGGAGGCCGGGGGTCTGGGGACAGGGCCACCGGGCAGCGATGGGTCCTGTGGAGCTGAGAGCAGGAGCTGCAGCTATTCCTGGTCCAGAGGAAGAGAAGGGCGTTGCAAACCCCAGCCACTGCAGGTGGCCTTAGCAAGCGTACAGCCCCCGGGGCACCGCACTCTGCCCAATGGTCAGGGTCCTTCGCTGCCACCAAGCCAGGGCCAGCAAAGTGCCCCCCTATATACCCACACTGCTTCCCGGGGCTCCCTGTGAGCCCCTTCCCCAGGGCTGAGCCCCCACACGTGGCCGAGCGCCGCGCTGAGCCCACCCCGGCAGCGCTCATTTCCACGCCGGCAGCGCTCATTTCCACGCCGGCTGCTCCTCGTACTCCCTTTGCCTCTTCCTCCTCACGCACTCACTTTGATCTTCCCTCCAGGGGCTTGCTGCTAAAAATTAACATTTTGTGGACGTCGCTGCCCATGGCTTGAGCAATGACTTTCCTCCCGCAGGTAGCAGCTCGCACAGCTCCCCGGGGACCCTCGTGCTGTGAGCTAAGCCCAGGGGCCAAAACCCTGCAGGCTCCTCGCACCTCGTTTTGGGATGGGCTGGGACCTCTGCCTGCGGCGTGGAGCTGAAGCTGGGAAGCTGTGGCCGTGCCCCAGTGTCCCGGCTGTCCCAGGGCACGGGGCATGAGGACAGGCTGGGAGCCGGGCGAGCCCAGCCTGGGAACTGTCCCCTCTCGGTCCCGCCGGGCGTTGGGGAGGGAAGGATGCAGCGCCCGGGGCCGCGGGGTGGGTGCAGCAGGAAGTCGGGCTTGGCGAGCTGGGTGTGGAGCATGTGGGGATGCTTGTCTGGGCTCCCGGAGCATTTTCCAAACACTTTAATTACAGTGATTTATATGGCAAAAGTGTGGGGGCGAGAGCTTGGGAAAGGCATTAGCAGGTTTGTTCCGAGGCTCTAATCAGAGGACGGTGATGTAGGGCGGTGCAGGGGGATCGCGCTGGGGCCATACATTTACCTCTAGCTCTGCTGGCCTGAATTGTGGCATCAGGACAAGTTTGGAGGATGCAGAGCCTTCCTGCTGTGGCAGGGGTTTGCTCGCTGCATCTCTGAGACCTCGGTGCAATGTGTGCTCCTGCAGGGACCAGCACCAGGAGTGCCACCAATGCCGTGCACTCGTCCCCTGCTCTGCTCCCCAGGCAAGGTCTGCAGCACCAGGGGTCCTGAGCCCTTCCCCACCACCAGCTGGGCCGAACCCCCTTCTCTCAAGCCTCCATCATGTTAAATAAGTTCACGCACACCCCAACCCCCAGTTTGCTGCAGCGTCCTGGCGACAGAAACAGCAGCTCCCCAAGCCCAGCAGCCGGGAGAGTGCTGTGGGGCTGCAGAGCTCGCTCTGAAACCTCAGTCCCCCCAGCCTGGCTTGCTCCAAGGAGACTGTCACTCCTCCAGCATCCTAATTACTCCAGAGGAAGCACGAGAAATGTTGGGCTGCTGTCCTGGCTGGTGGCAGCAGCAAAAACCTGGCCCTGGGCGAGCCACGGCCATCAGCTGGGCAGCTCTGACCCCCTGAGCAGCCACTGGGCACGGCCCCGGCAGGGTGGCCGGAGCCCACGTCACCCCTGCTGCATCCCTGCTCCTTGGCCTGCTTTCTGATAAATAACCTTTCCCTGTCCTTTTTGACACTGATGTTTATTGATGGCTGAAATCCCTCGCAGCACCGCGCGTCCCGCGGTCACGGAGCCGGCTCTGCTCGCCCGAGCTGCCCACGGCCTCTCGGACACGCTCGCTCCCAGATGTGTCGGGGTGGCCGCTGGCAGCGTCTCCCAGCGAAACACAGCACCAGGGACAGGGTGAAAAAGAGAGCGCTTTAAATAACCCTACCCCTGCTTCCCGAGGCAGCGCTGGCTCTGCAGGCAGTGCTGAGCGTCGCCAGCCTGGGCACAGCACCGCTGCTCCGCTCTGCCCGGCTGCACCCTGATGGCACAGGGCTCACCTCGGGGCCCAGCTCTGGTTGTCCTCAGGGGAAGGAGCAGCTGAGCCTGTGACATGCCATGGTGCCGCCATCGGTGGGGCAACCAGGGCAGGAGGCTGCAGGCCAGGGCTCTCCCAGCTGGAGCACGTCTGCAGCACAACTGCACAGGTGCTGGGCGGCAAAGCACCCGGCCCCACCTGGGCAGGAGCTGCTGATTAAGGGCTAAGCAAGCACTCTCCTGCCCAAAGCTCACGTTCTCGCTTAATTGAATCCGATTGATTGAGAAGCTAAAAGCAGCCCTGGCTCAGAGCATCGCAGATGGTGCCTGGGAGCAGGGCAGCACGCTGAACCCTTAAAAGCATTGGCACCAAGGGCAGACGCAGCCTTGCTCCCTTAGAGTGCCTCCTGCATCGTTATTAGGAACGGGAACCAGCAGCAGGGCAGCTCCAGGGGAATATTATTTATCGTCCTCGAAGGCTGCACAAACAACCTCTTATTCTTGCCCCCTCTGCCCTCGGTGGGCGGGCTGCGCTCCCACGGAGAGTTCAAGGGAAGGAAGTGTGCATCTGCGGGGCCGTGTGGGGGCAGCCGGCTCTGAAGTGGTCTGACCACGAGCCCCCGCGGCCGGGCACGGCGCCCGGCAGACCTTCAGCCCCAGCACGAGCTGCGTGCGAGCAGTTGCATCCCCTGGCAGTGCTGGAGCGGGGCGATGCAGGATCGGTCCCACCACAACCAGCCCTGCAAGGGAAGGGGCAGGTGCTTGAGGTCCTTCCAAGCATGGGGAAAAAGTCCCTGGGTGCTGCTGGTGTCCCAGAGCGTCAGGATGCAGCGCTGGGGCATCGCTGCGCCGAGTGACAGCTCGTGCTCTGCAAAGCGTGGCTCTGCTGGTGCAAACGCCAGGTCCTGTGCACGCAGTGAGCCTGGCAGCGGGACGCCACCAGGCTCCTCACCTGACACTGCTTACCCCACCACTATCCTGCCTTTGGTCACCTTGCACTTGTCTTTTCCATTGCGTTTTTCAAGCTTTCGGTGCTGGCACCTCCGCAAAAGGAGGTGCGTACTTTATTAACTCTGCTACTTTCTTCTCCACTAATTAAAATCAAATTATAGCTAAGGCACGCTGAGTACTTCGCAGCTAGAGCAGCCTGCTTTCCTGCTCTGCCTTCTGAACTTTTCAGCACTGAAGAAATTTGTTTCACGTGCTGGGCTGAGCACGGTGCAGCCCCATGGAGATGGGGGGTGCCCAAGATCTGGGGACCCCATGCTCTGGGCTCCGCTCCTTGGGGCCGTGCCAGGCTTCCCCGGCTGAGAGGAAGGGCGTCAGTGCAGCGCCCGCACAGCTCGCATCCCTTGGGCCCTGCACTCATGAGCCAGAGACTGTTTGCACCCATCCTGCACCCAGGGAGAGCTCTGGCCCATCAGGGCGCTGCTCACCCGGTGGTGCCTGTGCGTCAAGAGGGAGCCCGAGGGTGCTGAGCACAGCAAGAAGCTCAGCTCAGCATGAACCTTGCCGAATGGGACCTGGGGAGAGGAAGGGGTGCTCGAGGCCAGCCCCCACCCAGCATCCCCTTAACAGAGCCACTACTTGGGATTTTTTTTATTTTTTTTCCTTAGGGAAGAGGTGGAGTTCCTGCAGAAAGCCGAGACTTCCCCCGTGGCCCCTGTGCCGGTGCTGGCAGGAGCCATGTTTGGAGCCATACATCATCGATGGAAGGTACCTAATGATATATTGCCCTAATACATCGCCATGGCAACAGTGCTCTAATAATGTATTATTCTAATGTGTGTTACCCAAGCGCACGTTCTTCCCCGTGATGTATGGCCGGGATCTCTGTGCTCCGCCAAGCCCAGACGCGACAAAGCTCCCCTGACCGCCACGCGCTGTCCCCAGTGCCACCGCCGCAGGGGACACACCGTCCGCCCCGGGGACGTCCTGGTGCCAGCACCATCCTGCACAAGGGGGTTTGTGGGGTGTATCGGGAAACAATGAGGTGCTTGCTCCCACCTCCGTGGGTGTCCTCGGGAGCATCGCAGGGCACGAGCGCCCTGCTGAGCTGCCACCATCACCCCCCGGGGCAGAGGCACAGCGCGGTGCTGGTGTGGCTGCAACGCACGGCCCGAAACACATTCCTCTCCTGGCATTTGGAAAGTTCAGCAGGGGAAGTGACGGCTGGCTTGTGCATTTCTCCGGCCCCTTCCAAGGTAGCGAGGCCACCCAGCGCCCCGGGTTCGCTCATTAACAATGAAAATACCAGCTGGAATTCTCCTGCTGCCCGCGACAGGGGCAGCATTGTTTCCAGTTCACACTATCTTTTTGACCATTCAAATGCCATTAATTCAGTCACCCCAGCGCGTAGGACAGTTATCCGAAATGTTTTCCCAAACAGCTCCGTGACTATAGAGCACCGATTCATGGCATTGCCGGGGGACATCTGTGCGGAGCGAGGCGCGGCGGCGAGCTGAATGCGCCCTGTGTGGAGCCCGGATTCCGCGGAGGAGCGGGGAAAGCCGGCGGACAGAAAGGCTGAATGAATGGCAGGAGAAATCATTTCATCTATGCAAATCCCTGCCAAGCTCCCTGCGCAGCTGCCGTCAGCGGGGAGCTCAGCCCCGCCGCGCGACCACGCAGGAAGATTTTTGTTGTGCACCGAGCGGCTGCGCGAGGTCCCGCGGCCCCCCCCCAGCTGCTGCCCCCTGCGTCCGCTGCACCCGCGCTGAGACACCCGGCCCTGGCAGAAAACCCCTAGAGAGTGAAAGCTAATTACCGGCTTAAAGCTAATTACACCTTCCTTGGCCGTAAAAGGAGCAGCAGCGTTGCGTGGCTCAGCGCTGGCTGCGGTGATTAGAGCGGCAGCAGCGGCGGCGATGCTCTGGGGACCCGGAGCGAGCCCCGCAGGGGCCTGGCTACCCCCCAGGATGGTGACAGCTCCGCGCCCCCCCCGCCAGCAGCACGGGTGGGAGGCAGAAAGGAAAGCACGAGCGGAGAGCGAGGGCTCTGCAGCCTCAGGTCCCGCACAGGAGGCTGAGGAGGCGCGATGCTCGCCGGGCTGGAGGTGATCCTGGTGAAGGGACAGCGAGCTCGGGGGCTGCGGGGTGCTGTGCTCGTCCTGCCTGGCACAAGGCAGCAGCCGCTGGTCCCCAGCCCCGGGGTCAGCTCAGCTGTGGCTGCCCAAACCCACACCAGGACACGGGGACAGCGTTGGGCCAGGCACTTCATGTTGGATCAGGAACCTTTTGTTGGGCCAGGCACTTCGGAGACCCAAACCTGGACACCCAGAGCAGGGTCCCCCCGGCACAGAGCAGCCCGCGCACCCCACCTGGGGCTCCGCCACATCCCCCCCATCCCCAGCTGCTCCCCCCAGGGCCGACTCCCGCTGTGCCCCCGCTGCTGAGGGCTGCAGGAGCCCTCCCCGCGCCACCTCTGTGATGCTCCCGTGCTGTGGCCGGGCAGATCCCAGCCTCTCAGCACTTCGGGGGGACAGCAGTGACAAATTACAGCATCTGCAGCAGAGAGAAAGGGAAACCGAGGGACCAGAGGAGGAATGATTGCATTATCAATAGCGTTTCCAATAGCTGATGGATGAGGGCACCCAAACGATTTTTAAGGTTTCAGGAGAAGCCTTTCCAAATGGCAGCGTGAAGGCAAAGCCTCTTTTAATCCAGGGTGTCCTGGGGGATTTGTGCAGGGATGTGCGCGGCGATGCTGGCCGCAGGCAGCCCATGTGCTCAGCACCCTGCTGCACGGCGGCCGAGAAGGGACCTTCCCCTTGTCCCATGGGGACAGGAACAGCCCCAAGAGCTCACAGAGGGATGCACACGCTGACACGTGGCTTAGTGAGACTCTTCCAAATTTCTGAGCTTGTTCCCCACCAGGTGAGTGAGTGCTCACTACGTGGTTTCTGGGGAAAAAAACATTCTTTTTGGAAGGCATCTGAATGCTGCCTACCTTCTGCAGGGAAAGCCTGCTGCTGTCACCAAGAATAAAAACGGGGACCATCAAGGAAAGCTCGCCAAATTTGGGGAGCTGGAGTTACAGAGCAACAGCCATCCTCTTTTAATGAAATGGAAAGATTTCCTCCCAAAGGCAGGCTGCAGCCGCCCGCCCCTTACGGTGATGCCCCAGCCCCGCGGTGCCGCGGGTCGGGCACAGCCGTGGAAATGCTGCTGTGGGGGAAACGGCCCCGCAACATCGCTCCGTGCTGAAAACTGGCAGGTCTCCAGGCTGGGGTTTCAAGGGATAATCTGTAGACTGAATGTTAATGAATATTATTGTTATTAGCTGGAAGGGCTGTGCTGACTTCACTACGCTGCCAATCGCACTTTTTTTTTTTTTCTTCCCCCCTATACGAAACGGAAAGGGCAATTCCAGCCCAGCTGGTGATTCAGGAGAAGCAACCTAAGGTGTATGGGCACAGATGATCCTCACCGCATCCAGCCCATGCCACTTGGCCTCGACTGCTTCAAAACCTTGCTCAGATCTTTGTCTCACCTGGGTCCCGGCTGTCCTTCCTCCTGCAAACCCATCGTGCTTCGTAACCATCCCTGGCCCTGGCGCACCGGAAGGCAGCAGCATCAATGGGATCTCTAATAGCATAAACCATTTTTTTTAGCTAAAAAAACGATTTTTTCCTTTGAGGACAGAGGCAGGCAGGGCAAACCCCGCAGAGCCTGCAGCCCCATCCAGGGAGCTGGGGCTCGGCTAGCGGGAGCCCATTTTGGGGAGCACTGCTCGGGGAGCAGCAGTGTCCCGGGGGAGCCGAGCGAGGGTGCTGCAGCAGCACCGGCCGGGGCCCCGCAGCCCGGAGGGGCCCCTCGCCCTCCCCAGAGCGCAGCAACCCACCGTGATTTATGTGGCACTCGTGCAATTGATGTGCTTTGTGCCTGGGGACAGTTAAATGGTAGCTCTGTCATTAGTTTAAGCAGAGGTTAAAGGTGATCAATAACAAGGGTTTCATGCCCAATTGATCACCCCTCGCTATTTATTTCTGGCTTTTGCTTTCCATCCCGTGGTGCTTTTAGAAATAGTAATTAAAGACATAACAAGTGTTCCACTAAGCAGAATATCAAACGCTCCGGGTATCGATCCCGCACGCTCCCCTCGGTGCTGCTGACCTGTGCCCATCCCCGGCAGCAGCTGGGGGCTGTGAGCCCCCCCCACCTGGGGGCACCGCGTGGTGGAGGGCACGGGGATGGGGGCATTTACCTGCAGAGTGGCTCCGACCTTTCTGTTCCTGCAGCACCCAGCTGTGGCCCCAAATCTCAGCCCCACGCTGCGCCCCGGCACCCCCCGCTCGCCCCAAACGTGGCACCCAGACGTGACCCACGGTGAGGAGCCCGCGGGCTGGCAAATATTCAGGGACGATTTCTGGTTTTGTCTTTCTGGTGACTGTGGCCATTTTCTGGGGGGTGGCAGATGTCCCTGGCTGTGCCTTCAGCAGGGACAGGGAGATGCAGGCAGGTGGGACAAGGCTGCTGCCGGCCCTGCACGGCTCTTCATGGCCCAGGGGGTGGGAGAGGGCAGGGTGCTGTGCTACCAGCACAAAGATCGAGGGAGAGAGAGCCAGCGATGGGATCCTTTAGGAACTGGCAAGGTTCACATCACAACTCACCATGCTAGGAGCTAAGCTGCTCCAAGGAGCTGCACGTTCTCACTGGAAAATGAAATTGCGTGTTGCTGCTGAGAGTAAATAGTCATCTTAAGGAAAAAAAAAAAAAGAGCTCAGAATCCTTCTGTCAGGAGCAAATCCCCTTCGTGTTTCCATGCCCAAGAACGAGAGCATGGCTCTCACACCCACCTCTGGGCCGTGCAGCGCAGGAGGGACGCGGGGCTGCAGATGCCCACGGCTTCTTTTGGCTGCAGGAGCATCCTCCACAGGGAGGACGATGTGCAGGCTGCTCTGCGGGCACTGGTGGGCTCAGCACGTGTCCTCCATGCAGTAGGGCGCGGGTGACTCCGGCTCTGCTCTCTGAAGTGACAACATTCAAAGGAAAAACCCCACAACAGAAAACCCCGCACGGTTTGTGGCCTGCACCACGAGACACAAGGTTTGCCTGTGGTGGTCGGCCGGGTCACGCTGCCTGCCAGGCACCCAGCTTCTTTCTCCTCCGTGGCTGCAGGGACCAGCAGCAGCTGGGCTGAGGCACCGCAGAGCCCTGAGCATCACCCATGGGATCATCAGCACCCCATTGGATCCCCCCCAGGCTCTGCAGCACGAGTCGGTGCACCTGATCAGGAGAGAAATGATCGTCTGTGCCCACATCAGGAAAACAGAAGAGGAAAGCAACAGGAGATCTGGGAGCAGAGTCCGGGAGCTCCGATACCCCCATCCTAGAGGAAAGTCTCTGCTGCTGCAGGTCCGAGCACTGCCCTTGGGACTGCAGCTCTCTCACTGCCCGTCCTGCTCTCAATCTACTTGAAAAGCCATCACTTTTGTTTCCAGGCTTTTAAAAGTGACTGAACAAAACTTTTTCGCTGTATATATGTAATTAAAGACACCTGATGCAATGGCCTGACTCTTTAAAACCGAGCCTGCAAGTGACTGCAAAAGATGCAAACGTGGGAATCTCAACTTCTCTATTTCCTAGAGTTTTGGCCGGCTGCAAATTTAAATCCAGCGCCATCTCAAAGCTGCACGAAGGGTGAGCAGGAGGCACTAATACACAGCGAGCTCAAGGCACTGAAAAGCCATAGGATTAACACACAGAAATGAAAGACTGCCCATTGCCTTCCTCACACCTTGCAGCGATCCCCTGGCAAGGGGCAGACACTTCCACAGGGCGCCCGACAGCTCTGGTGCATGCTCGCGACCTCTGCAAGGATTTGTGGGCACTATTTTGTTCCCTTTCCAGGCACCCAGCTGTGCAGGATACGGCCCCCAGGACAGGGAGCTGCAGAGCTTCAGCTCCCCACAGCCCTGCCTAAACCCGGTGACAAAAAAGCCAGCCTGGAGGCACTGCAGAAGAAATACTGCGCTTTCGTGTGCTGCCTGCTGTCCCGTCTGTCCCTGCAACCACTGCAGGGATTAAAAAGCAAGAGGACCTGGGAGAGCAATAACCCGGCAGAGGGGTCGGGGTGTGCCGGGCTCTGCGGGGCTGCAAGACCCGGCGTGCCCACGAGGAAACCCAGTGGGGTGCTGGAGGTGGGACACGGACAGCTTCGTGGGGCAGGGTGCTCCAAAACAGAGGGAAAATAATAAAAAAAATACCATTAATAAAAATACCTTTAAAGTTTGGCATGGATGGCGCTCCCCTCTGTAGCAGGTGCTCTCAGGTGCAGGAGCCAGGGCACCGCGCTAACACATCCCTGCTCTGCGCCGCTTCCAGTGGCTAACATTCGTTTTGACCAACCCCAAAAATAATGCGATATCAAGGAGCATGAAATATTCATGAGGCCTGATCTAACGTGCACATTAGATGTGGCGCGCAGCACCGCGCGCCCTAATGCTGCCTCTGCAGCCTCCTAATCCCCGTGCCCGGCGCGATAGGCTGCGCGGAGGAGCCAGCTCTCATTAGTCCTAATTGAAACGAGGGCGAACTTTCGCAGGCGAGTTTCCATGAATCACAAAGGCAAACATCTGCTGACGCGGGGCTGCCCTTATTTGTATTTCTGGGCCCAGGTGAGAGCCGCGAGCACAGTTACGCTCGGCAGCAAACGAGAAGCGGGAGCGATGCCGGGCGCCCGCACATCAGCGCTGCGGGGCTCAAATGAAAGGCTTAGGGAGCTGCTGCCCCGTGCCTTCCCCAAACACACCGTGGTGCTGGGCAGAGCCCGTGCCCTGCTCCTGCAGGTCGTTGGGGCTGCCCTTTCCAAGTGGCTCTGCCCAGCCAGGTCTGAGCAGCGCTACGAGCATCAGCCAGCCCGGACACCGTCCCCTGCGGGCACGTAGCTGACACTGGGGGCTTACAACAGCCCCCCGGGCCCTGCCTGGAGCCGATCAGCTCCTGGGCGCGCTCCCCTCCTGCACCCAAACCCCCAGCATCAGCCCCGGTTCGTCGACCGGGACGGGCTCGTCTCTGACACCCGGCTGCAAGGAGCAGCAGGAGGCAGGCAGGGAGCTGCGGACCCCCCACGGGCACAAACCCCTTTTTCTGCCAGTACCCGCGAAGTAACAGCGCCGACTGAGCCTTCCCGGGGCTGATCCAGCTCCAACCAAGCAGCGGCAGCATTAGCACTGAATTAAAAGCGCATGCAAACATCGGTGGCGTTAGCACAGAATTAAAATACACGCTCGAGCAGGCGGTGCTGAAATCCCTCCTTGCAGGAGAGCCAGAGGGCAGGGATGGGCCGAGGTGGGAACAAGCTTCCAGGGCGCTAACGCCGATGCTCCACATTTACACGCCAAGAGATGAGCTCCCGCTGCTGCTTTAGCTACTCGGGGACAGTCTGCACGGCCGGCTGCGATCAGGCTCTGAGCAGGTTGCAGTGAGCAGAGGAGACCGGATTCTGCTGAAAGCATAAAATGAATACGGCATCAATAATTACAGGAGACCGTGCCTTGCAAGGCGAAGTGCTGGGCTGAGTCCCTCCCGCAGTTCTTACAGGACAAGCACACCCTGCAAGTGGCAGCGGTAACGGTCTAAGACAAGAAATCTTAGAACCAAAGTGGATTTTGGCACGCCACAACCTTTTCCTAAGCACACAGGAAAGCCGAGCAGCAGCTAAGCACCTTCATTATTTTATATATATATATATATATATATATTTATATAACTTTCTTCTATATATACCAGCTAACCCCCCCTTTTAAAAATAATAAAAAAATAAACAGCGGTCTGCTGAATATTGCCTGCCTTAGAGAAAAATGCAATTTCCTAAAATTGCTCATACCCAGCCTAGGGCAGAGCAGGTCCTTGGCTACTGCCTCACCTCAACAGACCCCAGCCCTTGCTTCCTGGCCAGGGGCAGGGCAGGGGGGCTCGGGGCACGGCCGCTCGTGCTGCAGGGACGGCTTCAGCCTGGTGCAGAGCAAGCGAGGCCGAAGCAGAGCCCCCATGCACGTGCAGAGCCCCACGGCTGTGGAGAGCTCCCCATGGGGTTGCAGGCAGCAGCGCCCAGTACTCCTGGTCCTGGGTCATGGATGCGCAGAGCTCCCCTGCCCTTTCCTTGTCCTACTTGGAATATTCTGCACGTCCTACTTGGAATATTCTTCAGTTTTTTTGTGCCTCGCTAAGCAGCTCTTTATACGTCTGCTTTTCCTTCGTGTACCAACAGCACAGTCCTACCTTCATGCGCTTGGCTCCTGGTCCAACTGTACAAGCTCACACCTTCACTTTAGTGAGAAAAAAATTTAAAAGCAAAAAAAAACACCAAACAAGAAAATAAAAAAAAAAAGCAACTCTCCCTCCAGTAATTGCTATTTAATCCTTGACCAAGAAAACTAACAAGTTCTCCTAAGTGAGGCAAACCTTTGGGGCGTTTGAGTCGCAGAGCAGCTGAGCACCGCAGCGCTGCACAAATCAGATGTATAAAGTGTATTTTATTTTTGCTGCTCAACAGCACAAGAGAGCTAACGCAGCGGGGCCGCCAGCGCCTTATCCAATCTGACAAAGCGCACAACCCAAGGGTGCTCGTCCTCCCCGGCACTCACAGCGCATCTCATCCATTACAGGAACGCGATGTGAAAACTGACCCTTCCCTCCCAAGTATGAACGTGAATCCTCTTTGCCAGGCAGGTTGGTTCAGAGAGAGGCTACTGAAATCACTCCTAGCCTAGAAAAGCCGTACACTTACTCATTCAATGCAAACAAGAGTTTGTTTCCTTGAAAAAGAACAAATATATAGCCTTTTGTTTGGTGGCTCTTCCTTACAGCCCAGCTGTCACAGAGATTCTTAGGGAAAGGCTGCAGAGTTGCAGCGTTACCAAACATCGAGCACAATGGGCTGTGTGTGAAGCACACAAAAGAACAGCTAAGGGAAGATTTCAGAGTTGATAATAAATTTAAGTACTTTCTCGACGCATCGGCTCAAACCCTTGTTTCCATGAATTTATCATCACACTCCTGTACTTTTTTTTTTTAAGCAGTGTTTAATCTAAGCTACCGCATACACTCAGCAATTTAGAAATTAGAAAATGCTCAGTAAATACAGGAAAACTTTTAGAATTCAGGACTTACTCTAACAGCCCAACTCTGTGCTTTTATAGGAAAAAGTCACATTGGCAAGAAAAGGAATCAAAAGGAATCAAAGCCTGAAACAAACCTGACAAAACATGCAGTGCCCATCGAATCCTTCACGTGTGATTTCTGGCTACGCTCCGCATGCCAAGGAAAAGTTGTTAACGCGCTGACCTGCAGCACTGGCCGGCTGATTTGTTCAAGGTGAGCCACTGCTTTCCGTACTTGCAAGCAAACAGGGTTTAACGAAATAACTGCTCAGAGTGACTTTATTTTAAAATCTCAAAAACAGTTTACCAGAATTTTGAACGAGCAACACTTGGTATTTTTGAATGGTCCAAATGCGGAATACCTACAGTGAGAGATGCTGAGAACGCAATAATTCGTAACATGATCTACTGCAAATGCGTTGCTGCTTACGGAAATTTACACACAGATACACCCCAAAGGCACAGAACGCAACAAAACCAAGCTGTAGCAAACACAAGAATTTTCATGTGGAGATTTTAAAGCGTAAATTACATTTGATATGTAAAAAATACATATATGTATCTGAATTTATACGCAGGGTTATCACTAGGAGATCCCTTTTCAGCCTGCTCTTTCACAGCATGTACTTCGTACCAAGGGTCGAGCAGGGAAACGAGCAAGTGCCAGACGTTCAAGACCATAGGTTAAGTTCTCTGCTAAATAAAAAGAAAGCATTTGGTGCTTTACCACCGGATTTCAAAGTATTTCCCCAGTGCAAGAGCTCTGCATAGGCACGTTTCAAAAGTTCTCCCGACACACACAAAACACCGCCGGAATCAAAGGACCCGCAAAGGCAAACTCAATCCTCACGTGCGACTTTTCTTGGCGTCTGCTGCAAGAGAAGAGGTTAAGGAGAGCTGCGAGCTGATCCTTCCACAAACAGAGAGCACGGCAGCGACATTTTCAGCCTCTCTTGGCGTAACCACAAGCCAGCGGGGCACGAAACCACGGAGGGGGG
This sequence comes from Anser brachyrhynchus, assembly GCF_964034855.1. Taxonomy (NCBI): domain Eukaryota; kingdom Metazoa; phylum Chordata; class Aves; order Anseriformes; family Anatidae; genus Anser; species Anser brachyrhynchus. The sequence goes on from NC_137717.1 coordinate 3,415,490, forward strand.
GGAAAGCGGTGGCATCGGAAAACCCCGGAGCGCGCTTGGGGTGAGGAGAGGGAGTCTTCTTCGCTACCCCGCGGTGCGTTATTTCGTTATTTCGTTATGCGGCGGGGAGAAGTCACGCTTCCTGGACGGCAAAAAGTTGCGGTCGGGGCAGCGAAAGGCTCCGCACCCCCAGCGCCGCGCGTCCCAGCGCCGCGGCCGGCCGCTCGCACAAGCGCCCCGACGGAGCCCCCCGGGGAGCGGGGGGCCAACGGGGGCAGCCTCAGGACAACGGCGACACCTCGGGGGTCACGTCGGGAGCCCGGTCCCGTCCCCGCAGCCCGCAAAGACGACACGAGACCGGTTCCTGGGTAAATGGTTTATGTAAGTAATAAAATATTTACTATAACATAAATAGAAACGCACCCTCGCAGTCTACAGTGGTTTTTGCAATAAAGATACAAACAAAAAACCGAAACCAAAGGGGGGAAGGGAGGGGGGCGTGGGGTGGGGTGGGGGGAACGAACCGAACCTACCAACGGGAGGGGCAGAGCTCCGCGCACGGTTAGAAAATAAATAGAAACGGGCCGGGAGCGCGGCGCGGTGCCCTCGGGGCGAGCCCGGCGGCCGCAGCGGGGGCTCCGGCGGCCCCGCGGGGGAGGGAATAAATTAGAGATCGCAAACCTTTGGCTACTTCTGCTGCGGCCGGCGCCCCAATAAATAGCGCTGCGGGCGGGCGGCCGGGCCGGGCCAGTCCGAGGAATAAATTATAGGGGCGGCCGCTCCCGCTCCGCCGCCGTCGGGGCTCGGCGGCGGGGCCGGGGCAGTCAGGGCACGGCGGCGGGGAGCCCGTGGTGCAGCGGCGAGGTGTCCGCCTGTGCGTAAACGTCCTCCATCGGGGGGTGCGGGCCCCCGGCCGGCGTCATGCGCTTCTCCTTCTGCCGCCGGTTGCAGAACCAGACCCGCACCACCTCCTTCTCCAGCTGCAGGGAGTCCGCCAGGGAGGTGATCTCGTGCGCCGAGGGCTTGGGGCACTTGAGGAAGTGGTTCTCCAGGGCGCCCTTGACGCCCACCTCGATGGAGGTGCGCTTCTTGCGCTTCCTGCCCTGCGCCGCGATCTTGTCCAGGTTGGTGGGGCTGCCCGTGCTGGAGTCCGTCTCCTCCAGCCACTTGTTGAGCAGCGGCTTCAGCTTGCACATGTTCTTGAAGCTCAGCTGCAGCGCCTCGAAGCGGCAGATGGTGGTCTGCGAGAAGACGTTCCCGTACAGGGTGCCCAGCGCCAGCCCCACGTCGGCCTGCGTGAAGCCCAGCTTGATCCGCCGCTGCTTGAACTGCTTGGCGAACTGCTCCAGGTCGTCGGAGCTGGGCGCGTCCTCGTCCGACGGCTCGGGCGGCCCCAGCGGCGGCGGCGAGGCCGCCAGCTCGTGGCCCCCGGCCTCCTCGGCTCCCAGCGGGTCCCGCAGCCCGTGGTGCAGCGCGGGGCCGGGCGGGCCCAGCATGCCGTTGAGCCCCCCGTAGGGCTGCGCGTACAGCAGCGGCTGCCCCGACGGCGGCGACATGGGCGGCAGGTGGTGCGCGCCGCCCTGCGCCCAGCCGCCCGCCGCGCCGCCCGCCGCCGCCTGGTGCACGAGGTGCGGCCGGTGGTGGAAAGCGGCCGGCGGAGGCGGCGGAGGGGGGGGCAGCTCGTCGCGGGGCCCCCCCGGGCCGCCCTTGCCGTGCTCGGCCGCCGCCAGGTGCGCCCCGCCGGGGGGTCCCCCGCCGCCTCCTCCGCCTCCTCCTCCTCCGCCGCCGCCCCCGCTGCCCCAATCCGTGCCGGCGCTGGGCAGCCACTGGTGGTGCGGCAGCGCGGCGGGGGCCAGCCCCTGCAGGTAGTCGTGGTGCATCATCTTCTGCACGTCGCGGTACGTGGCGGCCTGCGGCAGCCGCTCCCCGTCGGGGTGCAGCAGCGCGGCGCCGCGCGGCAGGTACTGGGCGGCGGCGGCCATGGCCGTGTGCGCCGCGCCGCCCCGCGCCCCGCTTTAGAGCCCCGCGCCGCGCCGCCGCGCCGCCGCGCGCCGGCCACGCCCCCCGCGCCCCATTGGCCCGCCGCCGGCGCGCGCCGCCCGGCTATAGGCGGAGGGGCGGCAGGGGGGCGCGCCCCCCGCGGGCCCGGCTGCTATTGGTGGGAGGGCGAGGGGGGCGGCGGGTGGGATTGGTTGGGGGGCGGGGCCTGCGGGGAGATGGGGAGGGGGGGTTGGACCGCGGGAGGGCGGCGGGGAGGAGGGCGGGGATTGGAGGAGGGGCGTTCATTCATGCCGGGCGGCCCGCGGCCACGTGGGGCGGCGGGGGGCGACGGGCGCGGGGCTGGGGAGGGGCAGGGCGGTGCGGGGCGGTGCGGGGCGGGGTGGGACGGGACGGGACGGGACGGGATGGGATAAGATAAGACGAGGCGGTACCGGACGGGATGGTGCTGGGCAGGATGGTGCGGGACGGGGCGGGGTGGTGCGGGACGTGTGGTGCTTTGCGGGACGGGGCGGTGCGGTGCGGCGTGGCGCGACGCGGTGCGGGGCGGGACGGTGCGGTACAGCACGTTGTAGGACAGCACGGCGTGGTGGGGTAAAGTACAGTGAGATACGTTACGGTGCAGCGCAGCACTGCACGGTGCTGGGCGGGACGGTCCCGTATGGTACCACATGGTGCAGCACAGCACGGTGCAATATAGCACCATATGGCATGGTCCAGCAGAGTACAGTTCAGTAGAGCACAACATGGCACGGTGCAGGATGGTAGAGCGCAGCACAGCACTGTGTGGGGCTGTACGGTACGGCCTGGTATGGTACCAGCCTGTACGGCACTGGTGCAGCATGTTACGGTACCGCACGGCCTGGTGCTGTACGGCACAGTACAGTCCAGCATGGGGCCACACAGCACCGATGGCCTGACCCAGCCCAGCCCAGCACGCGGCAGAGCCCGCCTGATGCCCCAGCTCACATCCATGTCTGTCACCTGCAGTGCCCCCGCTCCCCCCAGCCCCTTTTCCAGCCCCCAAGCTGGGAAGAGCCCCTTGTTCTGGAGGCACGTCACTGCGCTCTGTCAGGAAACCCCCTTGTCCCAGTGCACGAAGTGCCGTTTGGCCCAGCACCGGCAGGTGTCTGCGGCTGGGAGAACATCCCCAGCGCGGCTGCCTGCTGGTTAACGCCGCCTGGATCGCGGTGCCGAGGGCAGCCCCCGGGCCCTGGGCAGGTGGGGGCTCCTTCTGAAGCTCCTTCCCCATCCCATAAAGCTCCGAGGGCCAAGGGGAGAGGATCCGAGACCGTTTGGGCGTCACGGGAAATGTGGGGCTCAGGGAGGAGAAAGGAGCAGCCTCAGAGGCAAGTCCCTGAGCCGGTTTGCGGGTTGGCACGGGATAAAGGGTGGAGGAGTTTGTGGGAAAAGACAAGGACAACAAGCAACGGACGTGTCTGGCGGTGCTGGGAGAGGGGCAAGGGACACCTTAATTAACCCAGCTCCAGACTTCGTTTGGGGCTCGAGGCCTGAAGTGAATCAGGATGGGCACCGGGAACATTAATCACTTCTGAAAATTAATCTCTTCGCCTCCGTGCTCCCATTTGTAACATGGGAGCAGAGACGGTGACCTTTGCCAAGGGCTTGGGCGAACAACGAACCTCCGGATCAATACGAGTACGAGCGCCACATGTCAATGGCCACGTGCTGACGCCCCGCTCCCTGCCGGGGGGACGCCTGGGCACGGTGGTCCCCAGGGCTGCCAGACCTGGCAGGCTCCGTTTCGCGCCATCCTTGCCAAATTGGAGAAGTTTGGGTTTGAACGTGGGCGTTTTTTGGCTGTGATGTGCGATCGGTTCCTTTCACTGACCCCAGTACCTCCTTTCAGGTGTACAGCCCTGGGAAGAGGCAGGACCTTGCAGGACAGATGGCTTCCATAGATCACGGAGCACATTTCACTAGGAAAATAATGCTCTTTTTTTTTTTTCTTTTTCATTTTTTCCTAAGGAATCCTTTGCAAACACTGCCTACGTCTGTAATGAATATAACCCTTTCTGATGATTCAGTGACATGCTGTAAAATATCATACTTGGATAAGCATTTTCTGTGTATTTTTTTCTGACCCAGACTCATATTCATGTCAGCTCTGCATGATGCAGTGCTGCAATATTCAAATTTTTGGTAGCCAATTGCTCTTGATATTTATATCCATTTTTAAGGGAATCACAATGAATAAATGTGCCCAGCTCTAACTTTATGCAAAATAAGCTGTGCGTAAATCAGTAAATCATTAGTAGGAATTAATCACTTCCAACGGCTGAGGACTGGATCTCCTTTCAAACTCCTGTTTACGTGTTTCGGAACTCACCAGAGGAGAAAACGTGTGATAACTTGGGTCCCCATCGCAGCCCATTCAGGCAGTAATAGTGGTTTGTGCCCGATCAAACGATCTTTTCAAACCAAGGTGTCGGGCACAGACTGTGCTCTGGGCTTGTTTTGCTAAATAGAAGTTGAATGTAGAGGCTGGAAACAGCAAAGAACAGAGGAGGATGACAAAATCCCATTTAACGCTTTCCTCTGTAACTCCACCTCCAGAACTGAGAGCCAGGTGGCAAAGTCTCTCTTTCGTAAAACAACGGGAAGGAGGCGAAGGCACAGGGGAGACGTGACCCTAAGTCGAGCTGCAAGGGAGGGGGTGAGAGGTGGCCCCATAAACGCCAACTTCCAGGGCTGGACGTGCCTCTCGGTGTGCCGTGTGGCCCCGTCCCCACGCTGCTGCGGAGGTAACGCTGTCTGAAAGGCTCCGTCGGTATTTCAGGAGGTTGAAAGAGCTTGTGCTTTTTCATTATTACATTTATTATTTTTTTACAGAGCTTTTCCACAGCTGTATCATCCAGCAAATCCCTGCAGGAGGGCGTCCAAGTTTTCTAGCAAAAGGCAGCTCCTTCATTATGCCTTACCAGGAATATTGGCATGCAGTCCCTTCCCTGTTCAAGGAATAAACAACCCCATGGGCGATGTTCGATATTATTCATTCTCTGTGTGACTGTGACAGCATCAGAAGGCGCCTACCTAATGCAGCTGGAGCTGCGCCGGGGGAGGACGGATCGGGGCGAGCTGGGCGCGCGGGGAAGCGGTGCTGGGGGTGCTGGTGGCAGCACCCCATCCCCATCTGGATCCAGGTGATGGGGATGCTCAGGCTCGCTGCTGCTCGAGAATGCTCCGTGATGAGGGCCCGTGTCGCACCAGGACACTGCTGGGAGCCCGTCCCCAGGGAGCCGGAGGAATTCTCCCCATGGGTTTTGTGCAGGAGGTGCTGGTTCCCCCTCTGCTCTCCTCCCTGTTTAGGTTCAGCTCCCGTGCGGTGCCAACGGGATCTGCGAGGCTTGGTGGTGCAGGGCCAGTAAGTGAGTGATAATTTAGTAAGTGATAACTTAGAAGTTAGTGGCTGAGACAACAGTGATTTTAATTACAAAACTAGTGAGGAAGGGAAACAGTGACTCGTGGAGAATGGTTGATGCAGACGTGCAAGGCATGCTCACCATGGTTAGCATGAAGTGTATCTGGTCCTGTAACCATCTGAAAATTGTCCATAAAGAATTGTTCTCACAGGGCCAAGATGAATGCAAAAGATGCTGTTGTGATCTTTTATTGAATCAATGAAACTTAGATTAAGCAGTCACTAAATTCCTATTTACACAACAGACCTTAATGGCTCCAAAGGAAGCACTCAAATGTATTCGACAAATAATCCCTATTTATGAAAGCCCCGTAATATGCATTTACATAATCCCCACTTTAAAAAGCTGTATCAGCTCTAAAGTTCCTCAGCTCAGAGATATGCCCCGGGGGATTAGAAGCACCAACCAAAACAAAGGGAAAGAAAACGCACGCATGCACACAGCCACACGAGCACCGAGATCCCCGCGCCCAGCGGGGCACCGGGACGACGTCCTGGCCCCGTGCACACACCCGGGAGCGCACGCACGGCTCTGCGGGGGGCTCGGCCTGATTTGGGGCACACACAGCGAGTCCCTTTCGGCTTCCTGAGCTTCTTTATTTTCCCAAAAAAATATTCCCTCGCTTAATCACGTGTGCCTGCTGCCCTAGAGAAACAGCTCGGCTGCATGAATGGCCTGGGAGGGCCACGGCAGCTTTCGGAAGCGGTCGGCTTGGCGCGGAGCCAGCGGGCCCCGGGTTTTATTCATCCTCGAGAGGACCGGACGCTTGCTAATATTCCCACGTGATGGATGGGGCATTTTGCTGTCGGAGGTGCTGTCCTTGAGATAAGAAGTATGACAGGGCAGAGATCCGCACCGAGCATGTTAATGCCGCTGGAGGGTTCGAATAAAGAAGAGCCGTGCCTCACTGTGGAAAACAAGCCGGCCCTGAAATGCTGATTGTCCAAAAGGAGCGCGGGTTTGGGCTATTGATTTGTTACCTTCTTTAATTTTAGTCTGTTGTTTAGGAGCGAAATGCCATGGGGGCTCTTGTTTGGTGAAACGGGAACGTCACAGTCCTGGTGGCTGCTGAAGTACAGACTGGGTTCAGTCGGGCTAAGAAGGGGAAAACACAGAGCAGAATTCATTTCCAGCTTCAGAGAGATGCGAGCGCTGCCAGCACGTTAACCATGTGTGCGTGCCTTTTGTTTCCAACTCTGCCATTAGCATTTGTAATACAAATAAAACTCACGTAAATATTGGGATTTACCTGCAGTGAACACCAGCATGCCGGTGATGGGGTTTTATCTGCAAAAAACTGCCCTCCTCCCAAAGCTCCCAGCTTGTCAGCCAGCTCCTAAAGTGCTGCAAACCCCGTGCCCGGAGCAATTGCCCAGGTCGCCCTCACCCATGCCCGGTCCTTCTCCAGTAGCCAAATGGGCTTCTCCTGGTTTGCCAGGGCAGGGCAGGTCCCGAGCTCCCCTTTCTTGTTCGGCAGGGGCCGTTCCTGCCCTCCTGGTCCCGAAGCCGCCTGCGCTCAGCCCTCGGGGAGCCTCCTGCAGGCAGCGGGCAGTTCAGTGCCTTGCCTCCCAGCTGAGCGCGGGGGTAACGGGAGGGCTCAGCACCTGACGGCAGGGCACCAAGCGTTTCTTCTCCAAACACAAAAGCTTGGGGATTCTGCTCGGCGGGTCCCGAGCGCCGTTCCACCTTAATAATGGAGCTTGTGAGCGAAGGTTTCCATTTAATGAGGCTCTTTGCAGTTTACATAAAACAACCACATGAATAAATACTCAGTTTAGAAAAGATAAGACCTGGGGATGAGTTTGGCGGGGGTTCAGCGCGGAGGATTATGCATACAGCAGATAAAGGTGCCTACAGTCGTGCCGTCACTTGATCTTGTCAATCTGAAACCACCTCCAACACGGAGAAGCAGCCCGTGCTCACCGGCGCGCGACGGGTAACGGGAGCTGGGGAATGCCCACGCCTGGACCCGGCCGACCCCAGGAGCTCTCGTGTCCCCCTGCCTCCCCGGCAGCCAGCCGCGAGCACGGCCACTGCAGCAACCTGCACAGAGCCTGCCGAGGGAGGGGAATCGCACGGGAACCGCTCACTTTCCACCTTCCAAACAGATTCAGCGTCGGACACGTGTGTCCCTTTCGTCTTCCCACCCTGCGCCGATTACCCTAATGCTGTGTATTTTCACAGCTGGCCTTCCCGCAGCGACAGGCCACGCTTCCCAGGCTGGCTACTGTTGTGGTTTAACCCGGCTGGCAGCTAAACACCACACAGCCGTTCGCTCACCCTCCCCCCTCCCTCTCTGGGATGGGGGGAGAGAAACGGGAAAGTGAAGCCTGTGAGTTGAGATAAAGACAGTTTATTAAGACAGGAAAATAATAATAACAATAATAATAATAATAGTGATAATGGTAATAGTATTAACAATAATAATGTGTAAGAAAACAAGTGATGCACAATGCAATTGCTCACCACCCGCTGACCGATGCCCAGCCTATTCCCGAGCAGCCGGCCCCCCACCCCGGCCAGCCACCCCTATATATTGTTTAGCATGACGTCAGATGGTATGGAATACCCCTTTGGCCAGTTTGGGTCAGCTGTCCTGGGTCTGTCCCCTCCCAGCTCCTGCTGCACCCCCAGCCTGCTCGCTGGCAGGACAGAGCAAGAAGCCGAAAAGTCCTTGGCCTGGTGTAAACACTGCTCTGCAACAATTAAAACATCAGCATGTTATCAGCGCTCTTCTCATCCTAATCCAAAACATAGCACCCTACCAGCTACTATGAGCTACTTAACTCTGTCCTAACTGGAACCAGGACACTACCCAAACCGTGATGTTTTTAAAAATGCTCAGATGTTTTGAGAAATGCTCAGCTGCAGAAGAACGGGGAGGCAGATATTTTCTTTGTGGCGAGGCTGAGGTGTGAGGGTTGGGAGCTGAAGTGATGAAACCCTGCAATTTTGTTGTTACTACAAATTATGCCTTGTTTAAACCCTCCTCCTCAGGTTTTGATCTGTTGTACCGGTACTAATCCATATATTTACGCTGTGCCAGTCTGGATTCAAAGCGGTATAAATTCAGCTCATTGCCAAGACCGCGAGCCCTCCCTCGCTGCTGCCGGCACCATCACTCTGCCACCGTGTTGGTGCTCTCTGTGACTCATCACTGGCCCTGTTTTGGTAACTGAGGAGGGGGACAAGGGTTCAGCAGGAAGGAAAGCATCCATTTTTAATGAAACTCAGTTCATGTGCCTCTGGAGAGCACCAGCCAGCCCTCAGACCACGCATTGCTGCTTCCCCTGCCCGTGCTCCTCAGTGACACTCAGCAGCCGGGGGGGGGCCCTGCCCTGCTCCTCGCTGGATTCCCCTGTCCAAAGGGAGGGAAATGGTGAGCGACTGAGGCAGAGGATCACACCCAGGGCAGCGTGGTGCTGAGCACAGGCTGTTTGGTAAGCAGGATGCCACCACCAAGTCTCATCGCTCCGTGCTTCTTTTTGAGCCAAGCTCAACGGCGAAAGCACCAAACTTGGTCAGTTCCAAGGCTCATCCTCCAATAAGTCACCCAGTCAACCTGCTTCGGTCCTCCCTTTGGCCTTTTCCTTACCCGTTTAAATTATTCTCTTAACCTCTGCCTTCTTCAGTCCTGTAGAGAGCCCTGAGATTAGCGGGGGTTGCACCACAGGACCAACATAACAGCCAGACGTGCAAGGTCTCACCTGGCAGACAATGCAAGGAGGTTTCTTAAGCAAGCAGAGTATCGAACTGAGTGGGAAGAGCAGGTGCTGCAAGAGACAAACCTTTCTAGCCATGATGCTGGACCAATTCACACTATTATGTTTGGAGAGGAGGATCTGGGGATGAGGAGCTCGCCGGGTGCTTTGGCAGGATGCTCTATCGGTGAGTCACTGCTCTGCTGGAGCCGCACCAGCCCCTTGGCCAGACAAGCTCTGCTTTCATTAACTCTTTCCTGCAGGAGAAGCAGAAGCCAATTAATTACAACATAGACTTTATTCCATTAAACTCCTCCAAGCTCCAGGGGAAGAGCCTTAAGACTCCACTCTGATCCTGTTGCCACTGACGCCAGTAAAAAGCTCTCCACAGACGTGGATGGGAGGAGGCGTTAATTCCACGTCTGCGTTCAGCCTGGAGCACGGCCACACTCGGTGCCGGTGCCGGGGGGGAGCCCTCCGAACGCGATCCCTCTGCCCCCAGCCCCGGGGAGATGCGTTGCCTGCGGAGCCACTGCTGCTGCTCCCAGCGACAAGGGGCCGAGCAGCCGTCCTCCCCGCGGCCACACGCCGCCGTCACCGGTAAAAACCCTCCCGGATCTTATCCTAAGCATTCCTCCTTCTGCTCCCCACAAAGACAGAAATCAAAGCTCTTCACTTTCCAGTTTGAATGGACTCTAATTAATTGGATTTTGAAAGAGGGATTACCAGATCCGCGATGACAGATCCCTGCTCGGTCCTGTGTTCCCAGAAGAGAAATCACTTCGAGCAGGGACTACGTCCCAGCTCCAGAAGGCTGCCTGTAAGCGGGCAAATCTGAGGCACGAGCTGTTCCTCAATCTCCCCTTCAGGAACTATTTGCTTCAAAGAAGTCGGAGGGCCGAAAGCAGGCTGGCTGTGTCGTGCGGGACTCCACAGCTGACAGGGCAGGAGCAGATCCCGCTTGCTTCCAGAACAAGTGAAATGCCGTTAAATGGCATTTAACGAGGTCTGATGCCGCAATGCCACGCACCCTACAGTGCACACACACCTGTTTTCTTCATTCACAGGTAGATAACCCAGGTATTTGGTGCGGAATAGGTACAGTGATACAAGCAGTGCATTATTTGTACAGCATACAAAAAACACAACAGTTCTTCTGGATATAGGACAGCCTAGTTCAAAGTGAAATTTCTCTTTGTTCCTCGTGTGTTGCAAGTAGCTCGCTGGCGAGGGCCCAGCACTCCTCAGACTGGTTACAGGACCGTCTCATCTGAGCTACGATCTGTGCCACAGCTTGTATTTCTTGTATTTTGTTTAGCTGCACCGTGGGCCAACAAACTCCCACTGCAGTCAACAGGCCCTCAGGACCTGGCCTTTCTCCTGAGTCACGGTGCGGCGATGTGTCACCTCCTCGCTCTGACTCCTGCTCCGAACACTTCTCGTCCCATTGCCGCTTACTGGGGTCACCGCTTCCCAGCGCCCCGCTGACGCTGCTCCCAGCCCCGCTGGCTGCGGGCACGTCCGTGCTTCCCAGGGGAAGGGCAGCAGGGTGGGAAGGGGGAGAGCCCGCGGCAGACGGTGCTCTGGTCACTTAGGGATACAAAACCAGAGAAGAGTTCTCATTAAGGGGCCGGTTAAAGAGCTCAGAATACGTGATGGGGTATGGAAGTGAAGAAAAATAGGTTAGGCAGACATCACATTTCATCTTTATTCCTTTCTCTGTCAATCCCTTTCCTATTGTCTAGTAAATTCTCTTTCAGGGGACGGTGGTTTGGCAATTCAGAATTGCTTAAATCCCCTAGATGAATACGACCTCACACGGGGCTTGTTTAATATTCAGGGTCAGATTTTCAATGGCTTCAGTGCCTCAGCTCAGCTTCAGTTGTTTCTGCAAAGTTATAAGCTCACAGGAAAAAAATACGCAAAAAAAAAAGCCCCTGATCTATGCTCAATTTGTAGTTTTGCCATTTGTAGGTGCTCGAAGAAGAGCGGGCCGTTTTTGCACATGGCTTTTTGTGAGCGGATTTCTACACGAACAAAGGGAAACCACACTTTGCCAGTGTGTCTCAGTGGAGCAGATTCTTACAGAAGGGAGCTGAAGCCTGCACAAACTCAGACGGCCCCTGCGCTCCCCACCTTCCCAGTCTGAAGTCTCCCACCTTCTTTGACGGAGTCTTGCAGCATATCACAACACGTTTGTCCACAACTACATGATCACAAGCACTGTTTCTTCCCTTCAGGTGTTACAAACAGCTCCGTGCTTCCAAAGAAAGAACGTGAGTGAAGGCTGCCCATTTCTACTAGAAGTCCGCGGCACCTCATCCCTGTACACAGCAGAGAAAACACATCGACTTGTTTAGACTGGACAAAGTGTAAGGTTAAGGTTCATTGAAACTAATCAAGAAAAATACACACATTTAAATAACTGAAGGAGATCTTCAGTTGAAGAGCATTTTCTCTCTGTCCCCATTTAATCCACACGATCATAAGTTATTATTTTAAATTCTTAATGCATCAGAATGGCAGAAGGTAACTTCGTAGGTAGCAGCATAAGACTAACGACAAGCTGGCAAGGTTGCAGTGGGCTGGTAAAACCAAAACCTTTGGGATCTTTCTGGACAGAGGGCCCACAGACAAGTGACAGCAGCCAGGGCCAGCGTTCCCTCCTGACTGCCCCACAGCTGCGTGCGGCTCTCGGGGCGTACTGCGACGGCAGAGCCAGAAACGCGGCGCGAGGCTGGCCCCCAGCCGGGCTGCAGTTGGTGCGATGCAGACAAAGCCTCCAGGAAGGAACCAAGAGGAGACCCTCACCTCTGGGAGGTGTTAAGCAGGTCGGTGGGCCCCTTTGTATCACGCAGGTGCAGCGAGGACGCAGGGTGCACCCTTCCTGCAAGCCAGCAATTCCCAGCCACTGCCCACCACACACGTACAGGGCCATCAGCAGGCTGCAGGCACCTGCTGGTGTTTTTACCCGGGTAAACCCAGGCTAACAAAACGGTAACAGAGCTATCAACCACCTGAGACACAAGGCAGCTGCTTGCTCCTAGGGCAGCACTGCGGGTAGGCGAAGCGCTGATGATGTTTACCGAAGAATTTTCTTTCCACACCAGGCAGTGAAACAAACTTTTGCCAGCACGTGTTCTTTTCACTAGCTTTTTTGTTGTTGTTGTTGCTGTTTCAAATTCCTACTTGGAGATCTTGCTACAGCTGTGTACAGAAACGAGGCGGGAGAGCTGTAGAAGCGGTGCCAGTTGGGAAGCTCGTGCCCCCCCCTCTGCTTGCACTGCTTCAGAGCTGCAACCTCTCTCCTCCGCGTTCAGTAGTATTTTCATTAGATACCCGACCTCTGATTCTGATTAAATAACTTGTATAATTAGATTGAGACATCTGCCCATCCCTGGGGGAAGAAATCCTTTTCAGCACTGGACCAAGTCTGATTTGGTTAATTACCTTAGCAGTTCTGTATTAATACACGTTTTCTTGATGGCAAGAAGCTATGGTATTAGGTTTATTCCTCCTGGCTTTCACAATGCTGGAGTAAGACAGTTCAGGGATTAGGAACCAGGCACCGAGCCCAGGATTTCCCTCCTCTCTTCACTCGTCTCAGCATTCTTTCCCCGTTTTTGCTGATTAAAATATTCAGCTTTACTTGCCTGTTGAATGCAGTTTCCAGGCTCTTTGTTTGACGTGCGAGGGGAACGTACTCCCAGCGACTGCCACAGAGCAACGCGTCCTGGGATGCTTTGGAGCAATTACACTTCTCGGGGTTCTTTGGAGATGCGAACCTGTACCAACGGACAAATGCATTATTCTGGGCTCTGTGGGCTCCTCGGTTCATCCTCCGGAGGCAGAGCACCCACATGCAGCCTGGGAAGAGGAACGGGCACCAAAGGAGAGCAAAGCAGCAGCACGCTCTGCGCACCCCGAGCTGGAGCTTCTGCCACCAGCTGCTGCGCAGAGCTCCGACCGCAAGACAGACACACACCGGCCTTTGGGCGAGCATGGCCAGAACTGCACCAACTGGCATGTGCTCAACAAGGAGCCATGGAGATTTGCATCCAAGCCCGGAAAAAAACCCTGGGAGAAGCGGGTGGCAGCAAGCCCAGTGGGCGCTGAGCCCCGAGGTGGGTGCTGCCGGCTGACGCTGCCCCTGGGGCGCAGGCGGCTCCTCCGCAGCCCTGGGTGCTGCCCCCCCAGCTCGCCCATGGGACTGAGCACCCCCGTGTGCCACCAGCGCCGAGCCGGGGGCCGCAGAGCGCTGCTGGCAACGGTGAGAACTCGATCGGAGCAAAAGGAACATTACGCAATGGAGCATTTTTCTATCAGCAGATGGAAACACCTAATAAGATGTAAATCATCCGTTTGATAACCGAGCCGTTACAGAACTAGAGATTCAGGCTTCCCAGGGAAACTTCAACTCTCAGAGCCACGTATTTACTATTTATGTGACTTGCCAGCCTATCTAAGGGCTGTCTGAGGAACTCTTCCTTTTCAGAGCGCTGCACGGGCAGCCAGAAGGCGCTTTCACATAGAATTGTCCGGACTCTTCTCAAAGCAAAAATATATTCAGTGCGGGACTTAATTGTAACACGAAATCTGTGAGTTTTAGATAAAAGTGATAGGGAGAGGAAGTCACGGGGGAGGAGAGGCACAGGAGCAGAACAGCAAATGCCTATAGGAGGTCGGACCGGAGAGATCCTGTCCAGCCCAGGAAGACAGGGAGGGCAGCACAGCGCTCGCAGCGATGCCTCTCCACAGCACTCTCCCAGAGTCTGACAGCTTACAGAGATTTCCCATGGCAGAAGTGATGTTTGTTATTCAATAGCTGTTAGGGTGTTTTTTGTTTTCCTTCCACGGCTTCGTCCAGTTTATTTTTTTTTTCTAAATTCAAGTAAACATCCAACACCCACAACGCTCTGCAGCAAAGGCTTCTGCAGATAAATGACACGTTGTGCACAGAGCCACCTCCTTTTGTTTGATGAACCAGAGCCAACGAGCAGATCACCTCTGGGTGACTTCCTCACGCTACTCTCAGTTTCGGAGACTGCTGTCCTTCCGTCCTGCACCTCATTCCTGCTGAGGAACCACCGTCTGCAGAGCTGTCCCTTGTATGGATGCTCTGCTACAGCCTGGACCAGCTTCGTTGTCCTTTCTGAATGTTTTCCAGGTATATAGGTGCTTTGACAGCTAGAACAAAGAACTAAATAATTTCACCTCATTTCTGGCAGACGTGGCTCCCAAGAACACCGGATCAGCCATGGCAGTGAAGTGCCTTGCAGGAGCCGAGACCGCTGTATGGTAAAAAAAGCCAAACAATTTAGAAAGATTTAAAGGCAGCACAACTTAGGAACGGTTTGTGTTAATATCTAAAGCAGCTCTTTGCTGGGCAACCAGTGTAAAGAAGCTTTCTCACGTTCTTTCTCAAAACGCAGGGTTTCTTACAGCACCCCTCAGCGCAGCGCCTCCCGGCACCTCGCCACCGACCGGTCTCAGTTTCAGCCCAGCAACACTTCCCCTCCGCTCCATTTTTTTTGGTCAGAAGGTGACTGAAGGTTGGCTTTTACCCTGGCTACTTTTCTTTCCTTGCAACTTTCACACGGAAGCATGAAATACAACCAGAGACGTTTCGAGCACGACAATGGATCACCTCGCGCTGACGTGCCGGCCCAAGGTGTCTATTATTTATAGCTCTCATTTTCTTGTAGCAAATTTGCATGGACCCAACTCCTGGTGGCTGACAGGCCCACAGCTGTGCAGCTCTCAAGTCGGCGTGGATTTGGGCGAGCAGGGCGAGGCAGCAGCCAGGTTTCATCCCGTGTTACATCGCCCCGTACCTCGCTGCGCTGCACCAGCCTGGCTGCAGGCTGCAGAGACTGGGGGAGAGGAGGGTTGTGCCAGAAAACGGAGCTCGCTCGGTGCTGGGGGTATTTTGTTAGTCCTCGGGGACCGAGGATGCTGAGCAGGTGCAGGGGGAGCAGCCGGAGCCACCCGTGCCGTGAAGCAGCAGCACTCAGGGGAACGCAGCCCGGTGTCGGGGACCTGGCGGTGCTCACGCACGTGTGGTCTCCGGGAGCAGCTCCAAGCACGCCGCGTCGCTCAGCCTGAGAGAAAGCAGACTGCTTTGGGACAAGCTAACCGCTCCTGCGCCAGATTTGAAACAGAGCTGCTGCCTGGTGTCAGCAGATGAACTGAAGGATCGATCCGGCAGCAGCCAGCCGTGTGCACTTACCGGGGACCCGTCGTCTCCTTCACTGGTGACGTCCAACAGCGGTCCTCGGGGCAGGAAGCTCCCTGGTGCACATGGCAGCAGAAGCTCCCAGGCCTCAGCTCAGCCCCAACAGCCAAATTTCCAGGTGCCACAACCTAAGACAAAATGAAGGTGCAACATACCCTTGGCAGAAGGTGCCACAGAAGCCACGCGAAGCTGGTAGCTCATCGGAAGCGGCTGGTGCTTTATCTTGAGGGAGCTTCTGTCAAGAGAAATGCTGAATTACAAGAAGAAGCCAGCAGGAGGGATGGGACAAGATACAGGAGCGATGCCATGCTGTGTCTCTCTGGCATCTCCCCTGAGCACGCCGCAGCCCCCCGAGCCCCCGCAGCCCGGGGAGCTGCCCCGCTCCCGAGCCCTCCCGCAGGGCTCCTCCGATCGCAGCCCACCCGCCAAGAGGGGCCCAAGCAAAGCGAGATCCAATTGCACAAAGCTGGATCATGTATCATAAAGACAGCTTTGCTTAGTTAATCCTCTGATTGATTTTAAGGCCTCGCAGAGACTGAAAGACTATTAAGAGATTTGTGCTGGCAGTGCTCCCCAGCGCAGGCACCGTCTGCTGCGGCTCACCTGATGCTCACCCAGTCGTGGCCTCAGCCCCTTCCGAGGACAGGGCAACCCTTAAACCCTCCACTTAAACTCTATCCCCTTTCACTACCTATTTGTTGAAACTCCCTCTGGAGGGCTAGCACTCCTACGCAAAGCCCTGGGGGGGCGCAGACCTTGGCATCATGTCCCCACGGAACACCCCATGGAGAGGGGTGCAGGGTGCTGCTCCGGGGACTTGGGGCCACCTTGGCTGCACCCCTGCTGCCACGCTCCTGGGACTCCCAGCACTCAGTTTGGGTTTTTCTCCATGGTGCAGGAGGGGCTGCACCTCCAGGCTCACCGTCCCCGCTCCCTGCCAGCGTCCCAGGGCAGCGCGCTTGCCTCGCTCCTGCCGCTCGGCTTGGCAGGAGCCCCGCAGCGCATCCCCAGTCGCTCCCTGCCTCACTCCTTCCCCATCCCCAGCTCTGCCTGGACGGGATGCAATGTGCTGAGTGTGCAGAGCTGGAACGCTCGCTCTCGCCTTTGACTGCAACTGCTCATGTGCCTGCCTGTTTGCACCAGCACCTGCCTCCTCATGTCCAGATTCCAACTGCAGATAATGCAACCCCGCTAGCCTCCTGGGCAGGGTTGTGTATGCTGGGAGAAATGCTGGCCTCGAAAACTGGGCGTGAGTCTGTGGGATTCTTCAGAAAGTTTCTGCTGCTGGCTCGTCTGGCAGAGGCTGAAGCCTGACCCTCACCTCCAGTTAGCTCCAGTCCCCGCCAGCAGCTCGTGCCCAGGTAACTGGTGGGCAGGCTCGGCTGCTTTTCCTCTTTCCACTGTCCTGGACCCTTTCTGTCAACCCAAAAGCCGAGCACTGCTGGTTTCTCCTGCTGGTTAGGTAGGTGCCTTCTTTGTTGCAGCAGAAGGAAGCTCTCCAAGGAGCAGTTCTTGAAGCAGCAGCCCAAATTGTTCTTCCCCTTTTCAGGCTTGGGCCAGGGCACCGGCACCCTGCTGAGCTGAGCCCCGCGGGCACCCCCGGGCAGGGAGAGGTGCTCAGCACACACCAACGTCAGCACAGAGCGATGCAGGCCACAGATGCCACCGGGAAGGGTCTGGCCACGTTCAGCCACGGCGGCCTCATCCCGCGGCGCACAGAAGCAGGCTGCAGCCTGCTCCCTGGTGCTGGCACACTGCTGCGCTGCGGCTCGGGCCCCCGGCTGGCATCGAGACCAGGCTGTGAGTGGTGCTGTTGTTCAGGGAGCTGCAGCCTCCTGGATTTCCTCCCTGGGTTACGCTACAACTACGGAGGTGAAAGTCTTGGACTGTGCCCAGTGCAAGTCCAAGACGCGCTCCCAAGCTCTCCTGCCCTGTCTGCTTCACCAGAACCAATGCCAGGTGCTGTGCGGAGCCGCAGCTCCAGCGGAGGTGGGCAGGGCAGGCTGCAGAGGTGGCACGAAGCTTTCCTTTGGGTCCTTGGGCTGCTGCTGCCAGCTCTGCTCAGCTCCGCAGCACATGTTTGGCGATGCTCGGTCCGGGTCTCGGGGCGTGCTCGGCGCAGGAGACCCACCACAGACAGCACCAGCGGAGCCAACTGCAAGAGAGGTTTATTGCAGCAGCTTGAAAGAGGATGAAAAACTCCGGGGAGGGCTCTTAATGTGCCAGAAGCCTTCAAATGGAAAGATCCCAAACCAACAAGGTCTGGTTCGTAAGCACCAAAATCCTTCACCTGGCTCTGCCGCGGCCGCCTGGCCCCGCTCTGGGGCTGAGAAGTGGCACGGAGCTGGGGCCTCAAGGAGCAGCCCACGTGCCAGAAAGGAGGGAATTATCACAGGGAACATCCAGAATGAGTTCTGGAGGGTCTGAAGGGAGCACACCCAGCAACTTTGCTGCTTGTCAGGAAAGGGAGAGGCCAGAAACTGGGAACCACTCGACCTGATACACAGCACAGAGGAGCGAAGAGGGTGAAACAGCCGAGAATGAAGTCCAACAATTGCCATGGAACAGGGGATTATTAAAAGAGGTTGTGCCAAACACGTCCAAAAGATGTCTTGACTCGAGACACCGACACAACACTTGATACAACACCACCAAAGAACTTCAAGAAACCAGATGGCAGCAAGGAGGAGAGCCTCCGTGGGGCACAGCGTGGGTCTGGGCTCGTGGGTGCTGGCCCCATGCCCCGTGTGTCCCCGGGGCTGGCTCTGCCGAGCCGGTGGCAGGGCACGAGCTGAGCCCACGGAGGATCCATCTCCCGGATCTGCTCCTCTGAGGGAGCACAGAAGGGCAGCTGGACTTCACGAGCTGCTCACTTCAAAAGCTCAGCAGCCATGCCAGGGCGAGGAGCTGCCGGGACTGCAGGAGCTGCCTCGTTCCTGCCTTTTTTTAATAGTATGAGAATTTTGAAGCTGCAAGACAGGAATGCGGGCAGAGCCCTGGCGGCTCCATGTTGCTCAGCTGAGCAAAGCTCTGTTAATAACCCGCAACCCCCAGAGGGAGGGAGGGAGGGCCGGTTCTGTTTTTGCTTAACCAGGGTCTCCTGCCATTCCTCCATTATAATATCAAAGACCTGGGTGCTGAGAACTAGATACAAAAGCAAGAGCAGCCCCAAATGGACATGTGCCAAACCCGTGGATCTCAGTGGGGTTTGCTGCAGGAGGGCAGGATTTTAAGCCGTAGTCTGGAGAAGCAAAGACTCAGGGGACAGGATCAGTCTCTAATTATCGTGCAGTTAATGCGAACGAGCAGCAGAGTGAGGAGAGGGTGGGGCAGCAGACACCAGCATGAGAAGCACTGACCTGGAGCTAAGGAAGGAAAAGTTTAGGCTAGACACAGAAAAAATATATATATTATAAAAAACGACTGGCACAAACCAGACTCCTGCAGGGAGAAGCTGAAACGCTCGGCTGCAGGAAGTACTTACAAGGAAACCAGAGGCAGCGTTAGCAGGCACGGTGCGAGAATGAGGGCAGCAAAAGCGCCTGGCTCCGACCCCGGGCAGGACCAAGGGGGCCCTGCCAGCCCTCCCACGGGACAGCCATCAGCCGGCAGCTTCCAAAGGACCCCGGGTGCTCAGCATCTCTACCTGGGACACGAGGAGATGCTGGAGATGTAACAGAGGCATCACTTTCGGCGAGAGCCATTTGGACCTTCAACGTGCCAGTCTATTAAAAATAACCGAGATGTGCTGGTTAGAAAACCCTCTAAGGGGGAACGAGGGCTGCTCCTAACAATCTCTTTTTCCAGGAAAACCTATCTGCAGCAAGCACCAGGTGCTGTTGCATTTTAATCTGTTAAGTGACTCCTGTTCCTGCCCCGGTACTGAATACTCGATTACTCGCCATAAATCACGCCCAGCCCCGCAGCCCCTCCATCACATTAAGGCTCCCCCCGCCAGCGCTCGCGGTTCGGCTGCCGCCCCATCGATCCCGCTCACGCCGAGCACCGCCAGCCCACCGCACGCCGCGTGGTTCCCACTGCCCACGGAATACCCTGATTTCCAGTCCCAATAGCCCTAAACCTCAAACAGAAGGCGGTTTCTGGATGGGAAGGCTTTCTCCATGGGAAGATTTTCAAAGCACGGCTTCCTGCCTCCAACATTTCATTTTTTCGGCCAATTTCCTTCATCCACGAGGTGCTCGGTGTGCCCGGAGCACCCGGTGCTCGCGTGCGAGCGCCCCGAGTCGGTGTCAGACAGTGCGGGGGTGACCACGGCCTCGTGCAGACCTGCAGAGAAGGGGCTGCTCTACCACGTTTCTGCAGCCCCATGGCTCTACCCGAGCACATTTCAGGGTCTCCCCCCTTGCCAGGGTCCCCCCTCCAATGCCTTTGGGCTGCTTTGGGTGCCAGCACCCTGCACAGCACCCAGAGGAATGAACCTGAACATCTCCGCTGTCCTCAACTGCCACCAGGGCCAGCAGCCCATGACTGGATGGGAACGCTGGAAATGGGCGTTTTCTGGCAGAGCCTGCCGAGGGAAAAGAATGGTTTTGTCATTTTTTTTTTCAGATTGTCATTCCGAGGGCTCAGAATTTCACTATAAATATTTTGACACTTCCAACCAAAAGAATATCAGCTCTTTGGCGTATGAATTGGCTGTATAGTAATTTTAATATTTTATATTTAGACATTCTGACAACATGAATGCAATCGTGTAGAGAAACAATCCATGCGACCTAAACCCCAAGTAACACAAAATGTGCTGGAACAGAAATGTTAATCTGGGTCCTTCTGCGTAATTAGAATGAACCTTGCTAACACTTTGAATATTGTCCAATGAATTGTCTGGCAGATCCCTCGTGGACTGAACGAATACCTTCAAACAGCTGAGGATTAGAA
Organism: Anser brachyrhynchus; assembly: GCF_964034855.1. Lineage (NCBI taxonomy): Eukaryota > Metazoa > Chordata > Aves > Anseriformes > Anatidae > Anser > Anser brachyrhynchus. The sequence goes on from NC_137717.1 coordinate 3,435,745, forward strand.
CTTGGCTGCACTTGCTACGGATGGAGCCAGACAGCAAAAGCAAGTAAACCAAATGGTAACGGAAACTTCAACGAAAACATAATTCCACTGTTAGCTGGCTAATGATTTTGGCTGGAAATGTACATTTACCAAACTGCCCCTTTGTATTGTAATGAGTCAAATCCAATCTCCTATCACACTTGTAGGCAGCAGCCAAGAAAATCACGTTTAATTGAGTTGATTATGACACTGACTTTGGACCTTGCTGGATGGGGACCACCTCGCTGCCCAGGTTTCTCACCCAGCCTGACGTTTCACTGCTGCCTTTCGGGAACAAAGCGCAAGGCACATCTAGCAAACACCTTCCTTCCAGTGAGCCTAACCAGGAATCCCTAAAGGATCTGGGACCTAGCATAAAATCTTTGTGAGATTAGAGCCCCTTGGTCGTGGCAGGACCCAGGAGGCAGCGCTTCCACATTTATTTAAGTGAGAACACATCGGTTTGTCCAAAACCATGGGTGCCCTATTACTCCCTGGGTTACGGCACAGCTGTGGCAGACCTTACCGCTCAGCACCACCTCTCCCGGGAGATGAGCTGGTGGTTACAGCCACAGCAGCCCCACAGAAGTTCCCACTAGCAATAAACATCTTATCTTCCACCTGACCTCGTACTTGGCCATTCCCTATCTCAGGTCAGGAGAATTCCTGCCCTGGACGCGCAGCTCGACCTTTGAGTTTCAGGAACGGGCCCGTCCACAGCCGAGGAGAGACTTCTGGTTTCTTCCCACCGAGAGCTTGTTTGTTGTAGCCTCAGATGAATCCTTCCTATAACTGTGGTTAACCTCTTCCTATGGTTAGGCTCCTTATGATTCACCTATGCTAAGCATTTTGCAATTAAACTCCCCCATAGAGCAAAACAAGCCTTTATTAGAGCTGCAGAAGGCCTCTGTCTCTGGCTGAACCGGGTCTTCTGCTTTTGTTCCCATGCCTTTTTCGTAACAGCTCTGCTAGTTCTCATCCTCGGCTTGTAAAGCAGTGTGACCATAGGCTTTCATGAGACGGTTTTAAAACATAGGCAGAAAAGGTGGTGGGGCTGGTGGGGTCTTTCAGCCTACTTCATAGAGGCCTCCATTCTTTGAGGCTAATCCTTTGTTCTTCGGTGGAAAAAAAAAAACATTTTCATAAGACAGGTGAATCATCCGTTCCCCTCCAGCAAAGTGAGTCCCCAAAAGAGAGCAAGGTACATATCTTAGGATGCTCCTAAAATCACAAAAAAAAAAAAAGCAATGGGCAAAAAAAACGCATTATCACACAGAGAAGGAAATCTGCATCATGCAAACAGCTCCAAAAAAAAATATGCAAGAATAAAAGCTCTATAAACTTACATCACAGTGAAAGCCACTTTAGAATTAAAAATAACATCGGCAATACCAAATTATTGGTGAAATCTGCTAGGAAAATCTCTTATGTTCAGACTACTCTCAGCTCAGTGCCAACCCTCCAGGATTTCTGTATGAGGGTTTAAAAGTTTTTCAATAAATTCAGGGGGAGAAAAGAAAGCCTTAGTTCCAAGTCTGAGCCAAAGTTTGCTGTTAGTTAGAAAGAGTAAACGAACTTGTGGGTTTGACTCCTCTGTGTTCCCTTCTCACAGTGCCTTCTGCACTTGAACAACAGAGCACACAGCCTGAACACGAAGGCTTCATGTTTTATTAATGGTGTCCAATTCATTTCCTGTTTTCATGCTGATAACCTACCGAGGGAGAGGAAGGAATTCAGGTGGCAAGACCTCCGATCCGTTTTTCTTACGCTCCTGAGCAGTTCCCAAGTGGGTATTTCACCAGCAGCAGCTCTCCCTGCATGTATTACGCACCCTTCCCAGCTGAACCCGCGACGGCTGGCTTCACGGCTGCTGGCGTGCGCCTCAGAAAGCCTCCGTGTTTTCAGGGCGAGTTCTCATCGAGGTGAGAGCATTTAGAGATTTTGACTCGATCAACTCTCGGCAGCTGTTGTCACTGCTGTCCCTTCTACGGGACTAGCCTCAGAGTACGCCCAACTACCACCCTGGCAAAGATCTCCTTGTCGAACAAAACCTGCGTTAGCACTACCACCCCGTTTGCGGAGCTGCCAGCTAATTCCCCGTTACAGACAACCCCACGTAGTGGCCAACCCAGCAGCGATTCACAGAGATCTTATTTTTTGACTGAAACGGAGCTCCCCGTCTAAGGAAATGGGGCAGATTTTTGAAATCCCTAATGCTTTGTGCAGCCCCTTCCAGACAGTACCCTCGTGTCCCGTTCCCAGTGAGTTACCCGTACTTAGGGTATTCTACACGAGATCTACAGTGCGGTGGCTCGTACTAGGAGGGGTCTGCCCCTGTGGGAGGTAAAATGTGTTAGGCAATAGAGGTAAGCTGCATCCTGGCACCTGGGGTGCTTCAGGTGGTTCAGTAGCTGCCAAGCCTCGTCTGTCATACGCATTATGGGTGTTTGAAACACAAACCTTGCGGGGCCACCTCTTGGAAAAGCAGACCGAGCCTTCGGTTTGGGCCAGCAGCAGCTCTGAGCACCTCATCGGCTGCTTTCTTCTGGAGACATCGATCAGAGAAGGTGAATACGCTGAGAACTGATGTCCCAGAGCAGCAAGCTCTCAGAGAGATCACTGGGGCTGGAGCAGTTGGTGGCTTCTGGCAGACCCTACAATTATTTGGCCCCACCTGCCCTGTGCTTGTTCACATCGGTGTTCAGAGAATCCCCATTTTCCTATTCCCCAGCTGGAGATACAATAAAGACCCAGGTCTCACAAAACACTCCTGCAAACAACATAAAACAACTCTTACAAAGATAAGAAATGAAATCCCCCCTATGACTCCTGTACTGCCCAGAGATGCTCCAGTCTGTTTCGGCGCTTCACATTCCCCTGAAGCAGCAAACACGTTAGCAGCAATTACTTGCCTCCAGCTGCTTCTTCCTACGAAACCCACTGGGCACCTTCCCAAGAAGCAAAGAGCAATTCCTTCTCCAGCCTGCACACAGCTCGGTGTGGCCGCGCTCCGTGGCAGGGGTGAGGTTGTGCCACTGAGCTCTCGGGGTTTCTTTTAGGCCGTTTTTCTTTGAAAGATAACCAGAACTGTGATGAGATCGGTAACCTCCTCTGTGCTGGCAGGCAGACATGCACGCCTGGGGGTGCAAGTGCGAGTGTGTGGTCTTGGGTGTGGGGAAGAAGGGAGAAGGGTGGTGACCTGAATGTTGGAACGGAGTTCAGAGTAGGCTTTTTTGTTTTGTTTTGCCTTCCCTTGCATTGGGAACCCCAAGCACTAAAAAGCAGGAGTTCCCTGCCCCACCTGTGATATAATGAAAGCCTATCGGGGCTGTGTCGGCTGCTGCTTGCTGAGCCTCCCGGGTCACAGAATCACTGACTGGATGGGGTTGGAAGGCACCTCTGGGTCCATCTGGGCCAATAAATACCCCTGCACCAGCAGGGCCACCTGGACCATGCCTTCTGCTTCTCGAGCCTCCTGGTTGTAGACAGCCATGCTTTCAATGCCTTCCTCTGAAAGCAGGAGGATAAGAGACACTATTATTGCCGCAAGTGAGAGTGGAGATTCTTAGGTGAGGCAGGACCGCCGCAGCTAGGACATGCAGGAACATCCCAAAGCCACAACAGCAGTCATTAAATACAGCAACTGGCCACCTCACTCCCCCACAATGTATTTTGCACAAACATTGAGCTTGGACCCGAGACACACAGGCCCACGTGTGCTGTTTGAGACTTAGTGCCCGGCTCCCTTCTGTCTCAATTATTTAGCCCCAGACTAGCAGGGAGACAGGATCGAGGTGCTCTTAAACTCATCCCTTACAGACAGTATTTGTTTGACTTGTTGTTAATCTGCGGTGACAGAGCCTCCACAGCCCCCCAGCAATCTGCTCCAGCAGTGACCTACCTCCGCCATCAGAAGGATTTCCTATTTTTTCCCCTGACTCTCTGGAGTCCAGTTTAAGCCATTATAAGAAACATACGGGAGAGCAGAACGCTCCCTCCTCCTTGCTGCACCGCTGTACGTCTACGATGGCCGCTCTGCTGCAGCCTATTTGTCTTCTCTGGACTGCACACAACGTGCTTTTGTCAGTCCCTCTTTGCACATCGTGTCTCCTAACTTTCTGTTTAGCCCTTCTTATTGTTCACTTCCAGACGTGCATCAGCTGGAGAAAAGTCTCCGGTGAATTCCTCTTCAGGCCTTACCGCCGTTCGGCAGCGTGGAAGAATGGCTGCACGTCTCCAGGCGACACTCCCATGTCTCCTACTCGGTATGGCATTTGACTATTTGACTTTTTTTTTTTTTTTTTACAAAAAAAAAATGAGAGCTTGAATTGCATTTTCAAGGACTAAGTGCGAAGCAGCACTAGGCATTAAAGCAGCATGAGAAGAAGCCACGCTCCCACCCCTAGCACCCAGTGAAATAAATATTGCTAGTACCTCTGAGAACTATTTGATCCCATTGCCCAGCTGGCATCGCTGACAGATCCCAGAATCTGCTTGCCTTTTTAAAAATAACTTTTATCTGATGATCACCGCCCCACAGAGGCGTACGGCACCTCACTGAAATGCGCTGCAGACCTGCAGCCAGCGGGTCTCAGCAAATATTGCCAGGGTATTTTTCTGTCCTTTGCTTTAACACCACAAAAACTACAAAGTCCCGTTTGGACATTTTTTTTTTTCTTTTTTATTGTCAACGCAATAATCAGCCCAAGAAGTTTTCTGACTGCAGGGGAAAAATGAATCAATTTGAAATCACCGACTTTTTTTTTTTTTTATGGTCTTTGGCCACTTTGAACGCCGGTTGTTCTGCGCTGGGCAGTGAGGGGAGGGACACTTCCCACGGAAAGGCGAACGGCTGCCAAGTGCCAAGGCATCGCCAAGCTCTGCAGACAGGTATTGTCACAGGGTGGCACGTTATGTAAGCGCTCCTCACATGCGAGTTACTCCGCATTCTTGGCAGCAGACCACATGAAATTTCCCTTCAGATGTTGACGGGATAAGAAAAAAAAATTATATATATGAAAATCACCTTATCATTTACAATGCAAATCTTGGAAGGAAAGTTAGTAAATTAAGTTAGAGAATCGCCTAAATTAAGCTGGCATTCTCTTCCAGTGCTTCAAACTCTGAAAACATTGCTGGCTGACAAAACAAGCCCTGGAATGATTAGCAAAAACCCTCCTTCAGAGGCAGCAGACGAGCAATCCCTTTGAACCTTCGCAGCACATCATAAACGCTCAGCAGCCTTACAGTGTGGCGGTCCCAGTGCTATCAATTATTTACCCTTTTTCTGTTTACCTTCAGGCAGCAAGTAATTATTTTTAAATATTAATTTAGTTGTGTCATGTACAGTTTGTGGTTTAGCTCTGAGATCTGAGATACAGAAAAGCAAACTGCATCTCAAATCACATTTAGCTAGTGACGCATTGATAGTCGGATCCCCACTCCAGCTACTCAGCAGCTACAATCAACTGCTTCCATCATTAGAAACAAAACTCTGCTCATTGCAGGAATGTGAAAGCAATTTTCTTAATAGGAAAAGACACTTTTTTTTTTTAGCCTAGCAGCCCCAGAAATTGGAAAATCTAAATAGGAGGATATTATTTGGCTCCAAAAAGTTTCAGGCTTTTTTCAGCTGAATATCTTTCCCCCTTTTTGTTTCCCTCAGAATTTTTCCCAGTGTGTTTTATTCTCTTCATCCTCAGCTAATTTAGGCTAAAAAGACGTTGGCTGTTGTTCCTGCAGCCCTGAGAGAAAGAGATCCTAGGGGACAAGGAGCGCCTTCCTGCACTGAGAACACCGCTTCTTAGAACCTCAAAAGAAAGGATGGCTCTTGTCAGCTCACATGAATGTCTTCCCACTAGAGACCAGCTCTTTCTTTTCAAAGGTTTATACTAGAAAAACAAATACTCGTTCTGATTTACTTGTACTAAGACACAATACCAAGTTCAGGGTGAACTGCTGGTTGCAGTGACGGCAGCAAGACCGGCACCTTCCTGAACAGAACCGGTTTTGAATTTCGGAGAAGTCTGCTGAGGTTCTCTTTGTGCACTGTGGATCTCCCAACTTTTTCTTACCATAAGCTCTGGGATTAAACCTTCGTTGTAGCTGCTTCTGAGACAGGATCAAGGAGAAACAGAACTCCGACAACAGAACTTGGGCAACTTTGCGGGTTGTTGCTGGTATTTCGATGGCACTTAGGGACCCCAGCCATTGGTTTCCCACCCTGATAGGGCTGCACAGAACCCAGCAGCACCGGGAGTGCACCCTCCTGACAAAGAACACACAACCACAGTTTGAACTGGGTACAGCACGGGAAAACAACTATGAGAAAGCACAAAAGCAGTACCGAATGGCCACAGGGTCGAGCCAAGGCGCAACACCACTCCAGTGAAGGAACGTTTGCAAAATGACCTAGTGAACATCAGTGTTTTCTAACGAGAAAAAGCAACAGTGGCAGTCGGTCAAATCCTGTTCTTCCTGCTCCCTGCCACGACTTTGCCTCCTGAAGTCCTGTCTGCTGCCACCCCGCCGATCCTGCCCCACTGCTGCTGCAACCTGGCTCATGTGCACCCGTGATTTCCGACAGAGGGGCCGTGTCATGCACCTTGTGTTAATCTAAGTGGGACACAGAAGCCTCTGATTCCCCTCCTGCTCACCTCCCACCCCCCAGCGTAAATGCAGACTGCATTTACAGTCCAGGACTTGGGCTGTGGGATGGCAGACCCGCCACAGCACAGGAACGTGATTTCTTGTAGCCCAGAAGAGTTCTGCTCTAACAGAACAGGTCCTTGGGAAAGCCAGAAGCTTTGTCTTCATTCCCATCAGTAATGTTATCCGTCATGGTTTAGCAAAGAGCTTTAGCATTAGCTGTATGTGGCTGGGCTTTTTTGTTTGTTTTCACAAAAATTCCATTACAGAAACTTTTCTGGAACTGAAGCAATCGAAGCCTCTCTCCCACTTCCCGTTCTGAACTCCTGCTTGACTCCAGGGTCAGACGCTGGCAGGCAAGTTTCCAGATTCTGCATTATGAAGCCATAAAGCCTCCTTGCTCTGCAAGTCTCACGGTACATGCTTACCTCTGACCCTAACACGGGAAGAAAGGACAAGGCCACCTGTCCAGCAAAGCAGTGAGACAATCAGAAAAACATTCCAACAGCAAAGCAAAGGAACAGCAGCAAAGGAAGAGCAGCACAAAAGCAAAGCTTTGTTATGGCTCCAATCCTCTACCTCACTGTGACAGGAATAAAGCATCCACTTTCTTAAAACAGGGAGGAAGGGAGAAACCTGGCTCCAGGATGAAGGAACGTCCGAGTAGCAGGTACCTGAACTGGACTTTTCATGGCTATCAGAGGCCTCATCAAAATAGAAGGGTCATGAAAGAGGTCATGAAACCTGCAGCAAAATTGGGAAAACAGACTCAGGGCTTCAGTGCCAGCCACTAAGGAAAACACGGTTAAAACTGTGAGATCAGCTGCAGAGCTCAACCCTTCCGACCCAAGTGGCCTCACAGCGTGGGCTTGTTTCCACCCGCACTTTATTCTGCCTCTGTAGATGCCTCCCCAACAACATGACACAAAGAGGAGCAACCGAGTGGGCCTCTTGCCTGTTACAAACACCAGCAAACTCCTGAAACTCCTGTCTGATCCACAGGCACTTTGTCAGGTGTTAGCAAACAACTCCGGGCCTGGAAATAACCTCAGTTCTGCTGGCTTGGCTCCCATTTACCTTGGTAGCAACATTGACCAAATGCTGCCTGGGCAGATGCCAAGTTTCTCTTAACCTTGGCGAGCAGATTTAGATCACGTCATTTCTCGAAGTCATTTTGTCCAAGGTGAACGAGGATAACGGCTGAAGAACCACAAGTGTTGAGGGTGAGGAGGGTGACTCCATGCTTCCCACCAGGAGCTGGGCTGCGCACCACTCCTGAAGCAAGCGGGCAGAAAGCCCCAGGCCCCAGAGGTCACTCGGTTCTTTCAAAGTGCACTTGGAATACATAAAGCCACACTGAGGGTATGTCCATTCGACCCTACCAGGGCCAATGATTTGTTTTTTCAGGTTAAATCTGTCTCACCTTCTGATACAGACTTCTACAGGCAGCTCACTTCTGAACAGAGCCACGAGGTCCTGTCGTTGGCTTGCTTTTGCCCAGTAGATGCTTGGTGACGGTTTCAGGCTGAACGTGGAGGCAGAGGAGCAGAATGAATCATAAGATGACAGAGAAGAAAGACCTCAGTCTTAAAAAAGATGGGAAGATAAAGGTTTGTCTTTCTTACAAATCCACATTAATTCACTGCATTAATGAGCAACATGCTAGTATGACGCAGCCTTTTCTTCATGGCCTCTGGTTCCTGTGAAGAAAACTATTAACAGAGCCACAGAAATTACCAGTAGGGCACAAGTAACTGGAACTTTGCATTCATTAGCTTTGGTCACTACGAGTTAGAAACCAATTGAAAGTCTAAAACCTTATCTACCACAGCACTGAGAAGCGGGTCCCTGTCTGAACAGAAATCAGAGATCGTTTCAAGGGTAGTAATTCCATTGCCTTACATCTGAGCATCTGTACCACACATGACTAGGATTTGCTTTTCGAATGTATCACACAGGTAAAGCTCAAACCTGGGGTATTGTCCAGGAGCTGAATTTGGGGAGAGGTGTGGGAGAAAAGAGGGGCAAAAGAGCTGAGCAAAATAGTTATTTAACGCCATTTCTGGCAATCCACACATATCTCTTGATAAAATTAACTGATTCTGTTTGGTACGCACAGCACAGAGATCCACATACCCACAAGCACCCTAACCATTAGTCATGACCGAGTGAATGAAGGAAGAGAAGACTTATAACAACTGGACACGGAGGTGACTCACTGATACAAACTGGTTTTGTCAATTACATTTTATAAGAGAACAGGCAGTACTACTGAATCGCACGCTGTGGGTGTCACAACAGCAGGTTTTTCAGACAGAATTTAAATGAGAAAAAAGTATAATGCAAGGGGCCAGAAAGAAGTCTACCTCCCAAACTGAAGTGGCACTGAGCAACTTAATAGTGTGGAAAGCCAGCGTAGAAGAGAGAAGACAACCTTGTCATGTTCGCAGCATTCCCAGCTGCTGCAGTCTGTGTCGTTACAAGCTTCCAGAAGGTCGGTTGCTTCATGCAATATCTAACCCTGCTGCTGTCCAACCCGAAGATGAAAATGGCGGGGGTTTCTAATCCCAAAACAACGCTTGCTGTGCTGAGGCAATCTCCCTATTGGTCACAGCAGATGAAGAACGTTATCGTCAACCTATCGTCTATGCTGCCGTGGACAGGAGTGAGGGAAAGCACTACGGACCAGGGCTGGAAGAGGCACGAAGCACCCCCTGCGTGTTGTTCCCCGGTGTAAGACGGCATGCTGCTGGGAACAGGACGGCAGCAGGCGGATCCCTGTGATGCCAGGTGGGAAATGGCCGCCTGTTGTTAGTTCAGGTCCTACAACAGCTCGTCCTACAGCCCAGGCACCACCAGCACCCAGCTCCAGGCTCCGACCTTGGTCCTGGTACGCTCCACAGCCACAAATCTCACCATTAGTGATGTTACTGTGAAGCAAACGGGAACGTGTGATGTCTTATAACCTTTACAGGGCTGTTATTTGGGGGACAACGTTATTTTTAAGGACAACACAAGCACGTGCTTCATCAAATCAGAGCACGGCTCGGGCTGGAAGGGACCTCAAACCCCCTCAGTTCCAGCCCTGGCCATGGCAGGGACCCCTCAAGCAGCCCAGGCTGCCCCAGGTTGCAGCAGAGGCCTCAGGCCTCGGGGCCATTTCCGGCCTTATCCCAACAAGCCCCGAGCGTGGCCCGAGTGCTCCCGAGCAGCGCCGAGCCGAGCCCGAGCGGCCCCGAAGAGGGCCCGAGCGGCTCCGAGCAGCCCCGAGCGTTTCCGAGTGTCCCCGAAGCGTGCCCGAGCGGCCCGGGCGCTGTCCGTGGTGCTGAAGGAGCCGCCCAGCGGCGGGCACCGGGCCGCAAGGAGCAGCCCCGAGCCGGGCCCGGCCCGGCCCGTCCCCACCCGCCCTGCTCAGGGACAAGCAGGGCAGCCAAGAAAACAGTGACACGCAGAAACGGCTGATAAAACTGCAATGAAACGTCTGTTGACATTGATTTCGAGCCCGCGGCCAGAGATGAATGATTGAAACGCCAGGCTTGTTAAAGCTAGAATGCTTTTGATTTCTCTCCTCTGCGCCGAACAAGATTTAGCTGGAGGGAAGTTAACAATCAGCTAATTGACATTGAATTAACCATGAAATGCAGTATAACTACTTTTCTTCTGAAGTACTCTTCAGCAATGCTTTAACAAGGCTTTTAATTATTGATTACTGCTTATAACACGCACCAGATCTCCTTTTATTTGTTTTAAAATCTGGTGTCCTTCAAAGGTGTCAACCCTCGTGCTCTCTGCAGCTCACCTATCCGCTACTGGAAACCGAATAAAGGATCAAAATCAAAGCAGCACCTTCTCCCTCTTGCAAAGCATCCTCGCACAACGCGTCAGTTTTTCCTGTCTGAAGCAGGTTAAGAAAGAGATACTCTGTAAGAATAAGGTTAGGAAATCCACCGCATCCTTAGGCAAAGGCGGGGAAATTGAGGGAGAGCGATGGCACATTTTCAGCTAATCCACTGAATTTACAATTGCCTTTGGGACAATAATAGCAGTTGAAGAACTGTCACTTGCACGAGCAAAAAAAAAAAAAAGGAAAATGCTTGTTTGGTGCACATCTGAGAAGCTGGCACAGCACAGACAGCAGTGGGCACAATTACCAGCAGTGCAGCTGCATATGCTGCATGTCAACTCCAGCAGGGTCGCTGCGCCGCGCGCGCTGGGGACATGGCGAAATCTGTGTGCTAATGGCTGCAGCGAGCAGAGGACTGCGCGGAGAATAATGTGTGTGCGTCGGAAAAACAACCAGAAAGTACTGGTAAAAATTAAATACCAGACAGATCTCTGTGTGTTTAGAAGAGATTATTATTATAGAAGTGGACGTCACTGCTTAAGGTAACTGCTCCCACCTATGAGATGCGCTCTTTTTCTTACAGAGCTACAGGGACTCGGGGGAACAACAGCTCGTTCCCCACATCTCAGAGACCTCTGCCCTGGAAGCAATTTCAACATAGCGTTCCTTCCATCCTGGTCTTGTTTTCACCCAAATCCTGCCCTGAGCCTGAGAAATCATCCTAATCAAAGGTTCATCACCACCGACACCACCAAAACTTTTTGCAAAAGGAAACAACCCCGAGAGGTGTTGGGATGGCAGCAAGGGAGGCACAAGCTGCCTGCAGAGGGGACAGCACTGCGGAATAAAGCTGTTACGCCAAGCACATGAAGGTGTGCTGTAGGGAGAAAGCTGGTGAGAATTCCTCTCCCAGTTCACTACAAACTGGGCAACAAAAACTGCTCCAGTGGCTCACAACACCTCCGGCAGATGACACTGCCTCCAGATTTTAACCCTTCAGGTGGAAGTTTAGCGACTGCGTTCCCCCTTCTCTTCTCCAGTACCGCAGTGCTTTTTTTCTGCCCTCATCAACAGCCAGGAAACGAGCTAAGTTTTAGGGCTTTTTTTTTTTTTAACGAAGTTGTACAGCACAATTTATCAAGCAAGCAACACTGCCTAGAGGGAGTGGAGTGCTGAAAAAGGGAGAGATACAGTATCACTTAGAGCTCTGAGTTCACACAAAGCATTCCCATTCAGCAGGTGTAGACATCAAAATAAATAGCCCTCTGGCAATCTTCCAGCCGGCCTAAATCTCCAGGCATATTCAGCCTGATTACCTTAGATTTTTTTTTTTATTATTTTTTTTTTCAGGCTTGCTGTCTCTGCATTTACTTGTTCTCCATCCCTTGCCAGCTACAGAGGAACAGCTGTGTCTGGCCTAGGGTGTGAACATCTGGTTCTGTCATATCCAGCTGTGAGTCTTCCGCAACACAGCCCCATTACATACTAGTATAGACAAGTGCGAATAACCAACACTGGAAGAAAATTTCAAACCACTCACTCACGGGAGAGGGGGGTCGAAATAAGTTGGTGCTCCTCAGACAGAGGGCTGAGGACAAACGCACACGGCAGTGAGACTGTCCAGCAGGTACCCCGAGCTGCAGAGGCCAGAACAGCTGTCTGTGCTTAGGGTGCCTCTTATTCCTTTGTCAATCGACTGTTTTAATCTGTAAGCTGCTTCAGCCCATACTGCTCAGTGTCACCTGGGTGTACGTCCCAGCTTACAGTCACTGCTGTCACTAGCACACCGTGGCACGCTGCCTCCCCGCATCCTGAGAGCGGGCTGAGGCTCCTGAATTCAAAAGCGAGTCTCCAGAAGGCTGCGAATGGAAGGAGGGGAGAGCTGGGGGATCGACTTCACCTCCTGCAGGCACTAGCGAGGCTGGAGGAGGCAGAGGCCGAGCAGGTGAGCAGCACTACAACCTCCTGCCCTAAGGGACGGCCCCGGGCCCCGCTCGGGAGGAGTGCTGGCAGTACACACATTACTGGAATCGCCAGCCCCTGCTCAGCCCTTCTTTGAAAGGAAGAGAGGGAAGAGAGACAAGGAGCATTAAGGCTTGCCTGCACACCTCTGGCTCCAGGAAGGATGGGGCAGGCCTCGAGCACCCCCCATCAGACCGTGGTACATTCAGGGCACGCGCAGCCCATGTTCTGCCACAGAACCTGCAAAATCTCCCTCTGAGAACACAAAACCAGAGCATTCAGCACTCAGGATTAGACAGCAGGCCTTGCAGAACTCTCAGAAATAAAAGGAGCCAATGTTTACCAAAGCAGCAGTGTCAAGAAAAGGGACTGCGTGCGCCTCCCCTACCAGTACAACGCTAACCACACAGCAGGACGGATATAAAAACTTCCATCAACCTGCACAACTTCATTACAGGAGCTTCATTTGATGTTATGCTAGACCTTCATTTTAGCTACCGATCCCGGTACAGCTAGCAGCCTGTCTCCCTCCAGGGCACACCCCTGGTGTTGTGTGACTGGTGTTGCACCGCCGGATCACCACGAGCTGTGCTGTCTGGTGCCTCCCCACCCGCTGCTCAGGTGAACCCAGTCACCACGCACGTCGGGGGATGCTCAGCCCACGTTCCCATGCAAGGTGCAGATTTGCAGCATGCTCAGACAGAGCTGGAGGCAGTGCTGCTTTCACCCCGTCCTGCCAGCTGCAGCACTACTTCCCTCCTGGGGGAAAATTACAGGTTCTTCTCCAAGAGGCTACGTTCCCGTTTCCCATACATTTCTTGGCTAGTCATCCAGGCTGCTGGGCTCCTGGAGAAAGCGTTCCCAATACTCCACTCCTCGGTGTTAGGCTTGGCTGGAGGAGCCTTGGGTTCCGCAGATTCCTCCATCCCCCATCCCATCCTGGATGCATTTACTTGTCAAGACCAGGGAGTGTAATTAGAGGGAACAGGTCCCAGGATGCCTCTCCCACTCTTGGCAGCTGACACAAGGTGTGAGCTCAGCACTGCTGAATTCCACACCTCGGTCACACCCTTTGGAAAGGCTGCAGTGGATCAATCACACCAGCAGATCACAATGCCAGCCGTGGTGACCACCTACAGCACCGGGGCACAGAGTTGAAAAGCCAGCAGTTCTTTTTGATTGTCCCCAAAGACAAGTCTCCATCGCTCCAACGCCGGCACCTCCACTACTCCCTGCCTATTGCTCCACTTCTGCTTTGCCCACGAGTATTCCCCCTCCTATTCTCCCCTGCATTTTCTTTCGGATGAGTGCACTCTGAAACATTTGGCTGGCTGAAGGCTTCCACGGGCTTGGTTTGTTGGCTGCTGCTTTGTATTTCTGAGAGCAGCTCCCAGGACCATGCTGAAATGGCCTCCCCTTCCCTAACCACCCTTGATAGCCCAACAAGCTCCCATTACGCTGGCTAATCTCTGTATTTATAGTACAAGAGTTTTAAATTTAATCCAGAGAAATATGATTATGGACAGATTTCAGAACCTACTACGCCTTTCAGTAGGTTACCATGTTCTGAGTTGCTTTTGCTTTCATTCGTTTTCTGCCAATTGAGAATTTTCCCCCCAAGGAAGTTCCAAAAACCTTCTCAGCCTCTCGAAAACTATTTGTTTGGCACAGTTAACTTAGGATCTCTTAAAATTTTGTCAAACACATCAAACCAAATGGCCCCTAGGCAAAGATCTCGCACAGCAAGTTTCAACCCACACAAACTTCTAGCACTAGCTTGTGAACCCCTGGAAGCAGAAGCTTACAAAGGCCACTTTGTGTACAGAGGGGGACCTTCCACGGCTTTCATCCTCCACAGTAAAATAAGCACGAGCAGTTTCATTAATTTCACCAAATCTGGTGCATTGGTTGTGTGGCACCCGCGCATTCCCCTTTTTCCTATTTAGCTGTAAGGTTTGGGCTGGCAGTCCAGCGTATGAAGCCCCTCGTGAAAAAGGAATCCAGCCCTGGCTGGAAGCAGCTGTAATACAATTAATCACCGTAACGAGCCTCAGGGCCTAGCAGCCTGTCCTCTCCCCCTGCTTTACAAAGAGGTAAGCAATATTTCGCATGGCCCTTTCCAGAGCTCTGCCTTGTTGCGTGGCGTTTGCATGACAATCCCGTACGCCGCTCCCAGCAGCCTCGTGTGGGAAGCTCTGCGCAGACAACGGCCAATGCAAATGGCAAGGCGGACGGCGTTCAAAGGCTGCTGCTGGTTCCTTGTGCACCTGGCCTCCGGACCACACCACATCAACCCCAATTAGCATACCCCGATCAGACACGATAAAATGGATTTCTACAGACGCTACGTACGATCCAAGCAGAGTGCCCACTTTTTATTGTGTAGCAAAGCAACGCAAATGATAAATTATTCAAATAACAAATTTCTCTTTCTGTAGAACAGTGCTTTGCACACTCGCAGCTCTGTTTATCTTATTTATAATACAGCGTGAGCCCAGGTAAGCTGAAGGACAAGAATCACGCGGAGATGCAGAGCACCACGTCACAGCCTCGCCGATGTTCACATTTGTCTGTTCTGACTGTACTTAATAAAGCTCGAATGACAAAAGGTGACATACTGTATGTGTTTTATCTCATTAATAATTAAGCATATTTATCTCTTAAATCAGATGTGACTTGCACCACAACATCAGTAATTAAATTAAATATTGATGGGTGATGGTTGTGTGCCGGGGCTGCATGGGTAAGTGGAATTGCCATATCTAATTAACATCTTGCAGAAGTAGCCCCATTAGGGTTGTTAGTTAAACCTCCAAATGGTAATACTAAGAAAAGCGTAACTAGCATTTAACAAGCCTAATTAATAGCAACCCCATCAGATTTGATGAATATCTTCACCTGTTTTGGGGTCTGTTGATGAGACTTTTGTTGTACCATTGCGAAGTCGTGAACCATTCAGAACCGGGAACGCCAACGCGCTGCAGGGCAAGGCTGCTTATTTCTCTTTTGAAGAAACCTATTGGTTAAAGATCACAAAAGCACTGGAGATGACCCTCCCTGCCATTATTCCAGCGAGGGCTCAGATCTCCCTCTTCTCTCACAAGCAGCACATTGCGTGAGAGGCACACTGTGCCTGCAGAGCTGACTTGCCCTCCGCTACCACCACCACGGCTGGCTGGTGCCCTTGCTTTTGAACATCACCTTCTGCCTTACTAGATGCAGCGTTTTCTCCTTGGAGAAGCCTACGAGGATGTGTTTTTTTTTTTCTGAAATGCTCATTACATTCTAGTGTCTTATAAGCAGCTCAGCGATGCTACAGCAGCTCTGATTCCTGCCCTGCTGTATGCTGAGCTGAGAATACAAAATTACTTCACTTGGGATTAGAAACAGATTCCAGCCAGGATTTCAGGATGAACTGCAACTGTACTGCTCCTCACAAAATAAAATTCAGATAGTAGCTGTTACATGGTCTGGGCATGTTACATCATTTGAAGTGATTAATGCTCATGTTCATTTAACTGCTACACGCTCTTCTCAGCTGCCACTGAGCGAACAAAAATCAAGCGCATTACAGAGCTATTCCCCAATTTGTGCTTTGGAAACCGTTTCAAAGCTCGCCACCCTTCCCAAGAGCCAGAGAAATAATTCGCCACTGCAAAGACTCCTTCTGCTACCCTTAAAAGTAAATGATAACAGAGGGAATTGTGCCTGACCGACTGCCTCCGGGCTGCTGCAATTCCTCCTGGAGGTGCTGGCCATAAGAAGAGGGTCCAGTACCAATTTTCTTCCCATCTTTCTCATTACAGCTGATCTGGGCTGGGTTTACGTTATTTATTGTTCTCTGCAATGTAAGGGTACAAACAGTATTTCTTATTCAGTTTTCACCATGTCTTTCTGCCCTTCTTCCCCCTGTTTCTCCCACAAGTACCTACCCCCCCCATGTTCTTTACTTTCCCACTCGCTCACAGAGAAAGTTTCTGTTCGGAATTTAAAATGCTGCAGCAGTTTGATTAGGAAACGACTGGGTATTTTCACTTAACCAGGCTATTCCAACAGCACAAGTGGCAACTGGATCACAGCCCAAATAGATTTTTTTTTGCTAAGTGGAAAAGCACAAAAAAGAAGCAACACACACCTGCACGTAGGCTGACTGACCATTTAAAAATGAGCAAATATTACCGGTAATAAGCTAAGTCACCATTTGTCTCGAGCTTTGTATCTTCAAAAATTTGTGGGATCAGCTTGTTAAGCAACTCCTGAGCTCAGTAAGCAGCTGGTTAAGGCACCTGCATCTTCTGGGAGCCCGCGTTCAGTCGGGCCGTGGGTCCCCAGGGAGAAGAGCTCAGTGCTCTGCCTCGAGCCTGCCCAGCACCCCAACCTGTGCCCCTGTCCAGCAGACAGACAGAATGACACACGTCTCGTGTCACTGTGACATCCACATCCCCCCACCCCTGCGCACCAGGGGAGAGGTGCCAGCACTGCACGAAGCTCTCTTCCTCCCCTAGGTACCAGCTGCCAGCCTGGCTCTGCAGTAATTGCTCGGTTCATCAAGGCAGGGCTGCTTCAGCCCTGAAAATAGCAGGGCTGCATACAAAGGGCTTTGGTCCCTCCTAGAGCCTAGTTAGCAAGAAGAGTTTGAAGGGAAATAGAAAATGCTAGAGCTCGTTTCGGCAGATACTGCCGTGCATGGAGCAGAGTATCTAGCCAGGGGGGAGAGACTTCTTTTGGTCAGACACGAACGCTACCTGTGCCTGTTCGGCAGGTAGAAGCAGGCTCCCGAGTTCTCACCACGCAGATACTACATGCAAATGGCAACTGCGACAAGTGCAAACACATTGCTCCTGGTTTAGTGAAGCAGCAGAACGAGCTCTCTTATTTTTTCTACAAAGCAAAATCATACCCGCTTATGGAACGAATCTCCCTGAGCGTTTTGGGAGGCAACGTGGGTAGCTCTTCTCCTACCCCACCGAGGGCCAAGCAAATTATCCCCCCGTGCTACCCACCTAGACTGCCTGTCAGGTTTACTGATATTCCAAGCAATGCATCAAATGCATTTTTAGAAGCACGTGCAGCAGCTGAGCATTTAGCAAACTTTACCATCCTTTGGGTGTCAGTTTACATCACTTGAGGAATTTGACTGTATCATTTTGCATTTAGGATTTTTTTCTTTCCCACTGAGCGGTCACATTCCTGGTTGAATAGGCAGTGTTAAGACACTACAACATTTGAAAGCTACTGACAGTTTTGTGGCTACTTCTTCCTGAGGGACGTAATTTCCTTTATTAAGACCAAGACAAATTACAAAATAGACAGATAAAGGTGCATCCATTTGAAATAGCCTGTTCTGAGCCAAATCCTCAAACATACAAAATGAAAACTTTCACCGTGCATGCATGAAATCATATTGTTGTTCACTGCTTCTCTCTCATCTGTCACCCAGGTTATATTTTTATAAACAGGATGTTAGATGTTTAGTCATATTTTTAAAGATATGTTCTTTAATGTGTTGAGTTAGTGCTGTTTCACACAAATCTTTGTTCCCTGGGAAAAATAACAATCCTAACTCAACTAAGCTTGCTCCACGTGCAAACAGACATCTCCCACTTAGCAAAGCTGCCTGTAAAGGGCTCTCATTTCACAACCGCTTTTGGCCAGCCACGAGGCAGGATTGCCCTTTGCTGGTGGACACTCATCTCTCTGGACCTGTTCTAGGCCTGCACCGTCCCTGCTCACGCTTAGTTTCTTTGACCCGTGGCCAGATGCTCAGGTTAACTGTGCCGTACACGAAGAGAAAGGTCCCACGTGGGCACACCCTCGCTTGACTATTCTGCATGCTGCGCAAGGACCTGACGTGGAACACGGATTTCTTTTTCAAGGCCCCCGGTCGCAGTTGACAGTATTAGTCTTAGAGAGGGCACAGCAACTAAAGAGCAGAGGTGCTGGAGACCAAGCGTGGTCTATTGAGGAGGGGATTTCAGGGCAGCCAGGCCGAGGACCAGCAAGGATGAGAGAAACGATGCTGTTTGTGAAATCACTTGCCTTTCAGACTGGTTTGGGGACCCTGGCTTGTTGCTAGTCACACAGCCTGCTCCCAAATGCCACGCACTGCCCACACCTGGACCAACTTCGGCTTGGGCTTGCCAGGTGCTCCTCAGGCTCCTCTCTTTCCCTGCACATCGCCGCTCATTCCAGTAATGCTGAGCTCCCGCTTCCCTCTCCAAGCCCTACGAACTTTGACGGCAGTGGAACTATCCAGATTTCATGCTTTTAAATAGCACATGCTGTATTCAATGAATTTCAAAGACACGCTAAAACCCAAATTACTGCTATCCATGGATCTTGAGAAGCTTTTATAAATGGCTGCATTACAGTGTAGTACAAAGCAGTGATTTCCATAATGCTTGTCTAATGTATAGAGCATTTTACATAGAACAGGCCCCGTTTCATCTTGAAATGCTTTTTAATTAATTCAATTCATTAATACTGCTTGTCATGGCTAAACTCTTGAGACTTAACAAAAACTTTACTTCAGCAGTTGTCAACACATTTCATTAAAACATATGTTTTTGAATGCTTTCTGATAACATCACTATCCTTCATATGCAGAGTGCAGTACTTAAATGTATTAAATAGAGAAGAAGAGGGCTAGCAAAAACCCTCACTCTATATTGACAATGCTGCATTTAGAGATTAGAAATGGGTGTGCCAGCCTGGGTGTCATTCTTCTCATGCCCCCTAAATTAACCAAAGCTAAACCTCACCTACTGGTTAGTATGGACATCCCGTTTTCCCAGCACCGTGGGGCTTTCCAAGAGCTCCTCGCTTCTTCTGTCCCCATCACATTCCTGAAAGAAGGCAGAGACAGATCGTAGGTAAAGCTTGCAGTCATAGAGGCCTTCCAGGTTTGGCAGATGACTATATACTGGACTATATATATATATATGAAAATAATACATATATATATTTTCGGGATGGATTTTGTATCCTTTTCTGACAAGGCATAAACCACAAAATCACCAAGAAACCTTAAAACTAACAGCAACATCTGGAAATCTGCACAAGTAGATCAAGAAGGAGGAAGGACGGATAGCCTAAAGATCACAGAATCACAGAATTGAAGGGGTTGGAAGGGACCTCAAGAGATTATCGGGTCCAACCCCCCTGCCAAAGCAGGTTCCTTAGAGCAGGCTGCCCAGGTAGGCGTCCAGACGGGCCTTGAATATCTCCAGAGAAGGAGACTCCACAACCTCCCTGGGCAGCCTGTCCCAGTGCTCCGTCACCCTCACCGTGAAGAAGTTCTTTCGCATGTTGGTGCGGAACTTCCTGGGCTCTATCTTGTGGCCATTACCCCTTGTCCTATCCCCACAAACCACCGAAAAGAGGTTGGCCAAATCCCTCTGTCTCCCACACCTCAGGTATTTATACACATTGACGAGATCCCCTCCCAGTCTTCTTTTCTCCCTAATCTAAATCTCCCTTTCCTTTTCTCCCTAATCTAAAGATGTTGGCTGCAATCCTTTCATCACCAGTTGGGTGACAAAGAGCCTCTCAGAACATCCAGTGAAGAATACAAGCACATAATGCTTTCAGAGCAAATTATGAAGAAAGGTTCTTGAACTGCTACCGACGAGTCCCACCTGGACTTCTGGGATTTGTAACGATCTCTAACAGCGCAGCCAAAGTCTTCCAATCTTTGCAACAAATTACAGAAGAGAAAATTGTCCAAGATGGGTGACACACAAGTTAATATGGAAGAGTTCAAAACATTTGACCTTTAAATTGAGTACCTGGACAGAACAATGCCTTACTGCTCAGCGCACCATTAACCATCGCGTGGTGCTGAGCCACAGACCCAGGAACACTCTGCCCCACGTACGGCACCGAGGAAAAAGATCCTGCTGAACACTTGCACCTCCTGGGCTACCACAACGCATCCTTCAAACGCATCAAAGTGGAGAGGGGAGAGAAAAACCAAACCTGCCGTCTGTTGCCTCCCAGAGCCCCCCCTCCGGTGCTGCCCCGCACTGAGCAGGATGGGAATGAGACGAGGCAAGGCGCCTTCTCCAAACGCATGGTTCACCACCAGCACGTTTGTCTTAAACAATAGGAAAGAAACATTTGTCTGGCTACCGGTGAATGTTTTTTTAAAAAGGCAAAATGCCATCCCAGGAGAGATTTGTTAAATGACTGAGGAATGTAAAATATTGAAAACGCTTTCTGTAATGTTTCCGCTGATTATTTAGTGTGTCCTGCCCACATCCCAGGCCACGCTGTCAATCTGTATTTTAAGTCACCTTTCTGTCTTGCTGGCTATGGGCTCTAATGTTTTTTAATGTTGTCTCCTGTGTGTGTTTTGTGTAGTGGAATACTTTACAAATCAAAATGTTATTGGGGAATAAGCCCATGATCTCCAGTGTAACATTTCCTGGCTCTACTGCACACACATCTATTGTTCAAGATTGAATTGGTCCCAAGAAGCATCAGAGCATGTGAAAGCCGCTATGAATTTTGCAAAGTGGCTTCAGGGCAGTAAAGCACGTCAGAAGAATAAGGTGCAAAATCTGAAAGTCCAAATTTAGGAATCTCAGTCAATATTAAAAAGACTGAAAAAATAAGTCAATGCCCTTGGTTATAGCTCACGCACTTTTATCTTGTGACATTCCTAATATAGTTGAAAACAGCACGCATAGCCAGGAAACAAAATAAATCCAGTTATTAATAGGTTTATGTGCAATTAAACAGTTAGCCTTTATTAATACTAACATGTGATTCACAAGACTGCTTTCATTAGTCCTTCTTTTGTAATTGTTGCATTCCTCTTCTATTTATATTTATATATTTTTAACCTCTTGCAAAATGCCTTCTGTTTAGTCCTCGTGAAATTAGGGTCTTCTACTTGAGCTAGCCAAGTTGAAATCACCCAATATTCAACCTTGTGCAGCCTTCCGTCATACAGACAGCAACGTAAGACCTGCCAAGAAAAGGCACATTCCTCTGAAAAGAGACCGAGAACTTGCCTTTATCACAACTAAGCTGCAAGATTTCCCTTCCAAATTCCAGCAGAGCTCTCAATAAACCCCACACAGGTGCTTTGCCAGAGACTCTTCTGGTCATTAGGGTCCCTTGGGCAATCGCTGTTCAGCACACGCACAGGGACGCGCGTGCCATTGTTCCCGCTGCTAACTACCTTTGTTACAAATGGGATTCACTTCACGCTGGCACCAGCACTAGTTTCCTCCTTTCCTATATACGACTGCTTTTTTTTCCCTTGTTTTCTTTTCCCAAAGATGCAGCGTACAAGATTAAACTGATTAAAGTGAATTGTACAGTTACAATAATTATTAAATATTTAAAAAAAATCAGAAAATTGTACTCTGGTGTATCTGTTTTGCTGAAGCCCTTTTGTGTGAGCAAATCACCTGTGTCATCGCAATTTGCTTGTTTAAGGTCTGTGCAAAACAGTGACATATGAAACCAAAAAGTAACCAAAAAAAATCTTTATTTAAAATTCCCTGAAATGAACTGAAGTTTCCATGTTTACTGAGACTGAATTCCTCAAGGACATGGTTCAGAGAATTACCCTGATAAAATAGATATGAATTATAGAGAGAAGCATATGTGAGGGGGAAAAAGGAATATTTTATGTATAACTAAGCACAAGAAATGGTAAAAAATAAAAACTAGTAACAAGGAACTATTTCCAAATTTGCTATGCATACGACACACAGCCTAATGCGAAGTTATATGTTGCAGTTATTTAATATCTTTCTTCAAAGGTTTTGCTAATAAGTCAATGACTGAACATCTAAAGGGAAAAAATATTTCTTTATAGTTTTAGATAATTGTCCCTGAAAAAAATAACAAACCTTTAATTACAACTCAGATGAAGAAAGCTTGATTTGTGTGCTGTGCCCAAATGCTGAGGAGTCGGATGTAAAATATTTGTAATATTTAGGGAACCCTGAGTTTTACATAAAAGTAAACAGCATTGCCTGAAGGCACAATTTCCAGCAACACAATAAAATGTGCAGTGAATTTATGGCGGCCATCCATTAGCTCTTACCAAGGCAACGTCGCCCATATCTGTCGTCCATCATTATAATAGAGGGTTAATGCACCGAATTTACATAAAAAAGTCATATTGTCTGCATGAATTATTTACACTCTCAGCTGTTTTTACAGCTTGGTTTCAAGCTGGATTCTGGGAGAGATTCTGCCAGTAAATTACTCTGTGGAGACCTGACTGTATAACTACAAACAGAGCTTGCAATGAAAAGAAAGGAAAATGGGAAGGCACAAGTATGTAGTTGGAAGGGGAGCACAAGCTGGGGGCTGCTCCTCTGCACGCAGGAGGACGAGGCAGGGCAGGCGAGTGGCAAGGAAGCTCACCGAGAAGTTCTGTAGGTGCAACTACATGCGAGCACCTTCCTTTTTCACAGCCGCACGCATCCCTGTGGTTCTGGTGCAGCCATGCTCAATGCCTGGTCTCACGTGTTCACGGGCCAGCACAGTGCCCAACACCGGACGTGTGGGCAGGACAAAACAAAAACGTTTTGTCCTGCACAAAATACAGGTATGCCCTCAGCACATGGAGTCACCCCTAAGCAAACATGGCCTCTTCAGAGATTTCCGTGCCATTTTGTACCTTCATGGCCAGCTTGGCCTAACAACCTCAAATCCCTTCTTTTTCCCAGGTGTGCATCAGGATCCCTGACGCAAGCCCTAGATCCGTGCCTAGCGCGGTGACAGCTCAGTGAAGCCTCTCTATAGGAAAAGGGCTGCTTCTTCTCGGTTTTATCAGATGTTAGCACATATGCAGAGCCCTAGGAAAAAAGAACAAAACCAAAACCTAAAAGCCAAAAACCAATCCCCAAACTCTTTGAAAGCACTTGGGAAACGCACATCACTTAGGGAAGAGTCCTCTTGGCCACGCAGTGGTCTGTCAAGAGTTTCTGGCAGAGTTCTTGAAGACAATCCCATGGCACTACAGACCTGGCTAAGAGCAGGAGTCTCCACATACATAAACATACTATATAACATTTTATATATTTATATATATATATATATGTATGTATGTATTAGGCTCTCCTACTGAATTTACTGGCACGGACAATTTATTCATTCACAGCGTTGAAGGATAACCAAACGTCCCCACAGAAGCATGACCATTTGCTGTTTATTTCCTCAAGATTTTCCCACTGAAACCTTTCCCCCCACCACGCTGGGCACAGCCCATTTCCCATTAAACCCCACCACCTTGCTGAGCGCACACATTCCAAGACAGCCGAAAGGTTCCACTGTTTATAAATTGCATTACTACTTTCCTTCTTTTTTTAAGCAACACACAGCACTCCCCCTTCTCTCCCTGATGGGTGCCTTCCCTGCAGGGCGGTCAGGGCACTGCAGGGGCTGGGGATGGCCAGCAGCCCGCGCTGGGACAGCAGAGGACAAAAATCCTTTGGAGAAGCGTGGACTGAAAAGCCCCAGACAGGTACGGGGTCTGAGGACCCACTTTCATTGCACAAAGAAACAAGTAAGGACATTTCTACAGTTCTAACACCAAAAGGCTTCCGCGACCACCCAGGTCAGAAGTGTTTCGGGGTCCTGTCCCTGCCTCTGGGGCCTTCTCATGCTTGAACAACTTTTACAGCTCAGACTTTTTTTTCCCTGCCCATGACAGTCAGCTCACTGTAGCTTTGGGCTGCAACTTGTTGTCAGGTAGCTCTGGATCTTGGACCTCGCAGCTCTCGTTGTCTTCTTTCTTCTGTGTTCTGCTCCCGCAGCACATGGACAGGATTACTGCCAGCACACCCTTCAGAGACAGACAGCAGAATTCGCTGAGCTTTGTATCAAAGGAAGCAAAGCTGCACAGGATTTACTCTGATAAAAAGGGCGAAAGGGGAAGAGCAGAAGTCCCTCTTGCATTTTTCGGGGATGCCCCTCTCCAAGAGCACAATGCCTGACCTGGCTGGTGGCTTCCCAGTCCTTCGCAGCCTTTTGCTTCTGACCGTCTCAAAGAGCAACAAGACGGCCTTTGGCCATCCTCACTTTGTCGGTGCTTGCCTTGCCCTTCCCGTTTGCTGTATCGGTCCCTTCTGTCTTTTTATCGCATAATTAACTTGACAGCAGCTCTCTGATAGGGGTGTGTTGAGACTCAGGTGTGCCTCCCTGGTCACAGCAGGTCGCCTACTTGGAAAACAAAGGGATCCCAGGGCTCCGAGACTTCTCCTTGTTTACAGAAGAGAGCGGACACACAGTGATAAAAATTAGGAGCATCTGTGCTGCTTTAGGGTATGTTTTTCTAAGCCAAGAGACCCCAGACTTGTGCTCGGGGTGAGAGGCGGCGTGCAGAGCAGAGGGGCAGCCCCAGGACACGGCGAGGCAGCAGACTCACCGCAGGGCGACTGCTGAGACTCACCGGCTACTCGACAAAGCACACGGTGGCCATGGCCTCGGCTAGGCAGCGACACCAGCAAGCTCTGGAGCACAGTTATTTGATGCTGCGGTCAGCAAATGTCATCAGCAACCATTATAGCTACAGGATCATGGAGGCTTTGTTGTTATCAACCCCTTTCTCCTTGGAAAATGGGATTTCGGATGTTATTTTGGGATTTTTTTGAGCTACCTCATTTCCAACTCATTCTACGGATGGTCAAAACTGGGACTGTCCAACTCAGGCTAAGAATTTCCACAAGCTTTACCTGGCCTCTTGCTCTGCTATTCCATAATAATCAAGTCCTGTAGTTACCATGGCAACTGGCATTAACTGATGGAAGTGATTTTAGCTGCAATTCTTCTGTTTCCTCTACGGTTTACCGCCCATTTTGTATGGGTGTGTGACTTGGGCTCCTGCTGCCCCAGGTTGGGCATCGCCCTCCAAACTCCCACAAGGGAGAGTCCAGCACCCTGTGGTGAAGAAGGACCTCACACCCCCAGCCACATCCCATAGGAGCTTCCCTGAGCTCCAAAAAGGGAACCAACACTAAACCCTAGCTCCAAAAGCCATTTTTTTCCCTACAGGACATTCAGAGGCGGGATCCGTGGCCCAGCCGTGCTGTCAAAGAGCTCTGCACAACTGCACGTGGCACCACCACGTTACGAACAGACTGGACCAGCGCTGGGAATTCTTCCTCCTGATTGTTTACACACTTTAAATATTTGCAGACTTATCGTGCACCATCCTCAGCTGCAGGTAAGCCAAGCTATACATATTTATCTCACTTAATCTTCCCTCATAAATCAATCTCTCAAGTCAATCTCTCCACTCCCTAATTATTTTTGTTGCTCTTCTCTGAACTCCCTCCAATGTGTCAATCAATATCCTCCTGGTAATGAAGTGCTCGGTAAGGAGCACGGTATTCTAGGGGCAGCTGTTCTGAAGCCGCGTACAGTGCAGCAATGCAACCAATATGGATTTTCAGTCTGCACAGGAAGGATGACCTAATGGTAAGGACACCAGCCTAGGGCTTTGGAGACCTGTGCTCAGGTTCCTGCTCTGACAGACTCTTGGCGTGACCTTGGTCAAGTCACTTAGTTTGGCTGTACTTCACTTAATCGCCTGTAAACACTCCGGTGTTCGGTACACGCAAGCAGTGAAATACGATGGGACGTGGGGCAGGGAAAGGAGCTGGCTGTGTAGGCAGGAGATGCTGGGACTGAACCAAACAGCAGCTTTCAAGCGCCGCTCGTTCGCTATCTAAACACGCTTGCTGTTACTGTACCCATGAGTTATTTGCTAGATTTTGTCCACAACCTTTTGTTTTGCTTTTAGCTAGTCTCACTTATTCCATGTTCGTTCAAACACCGGGACAGGCTTCACCTGCATCTGCCAAAAGATTGCTGTTTGAAATCCCCAAACTTCTGTTTTCTACATTTAGAGCTGTACATTTCCTTCCCGTGCAGCAGTGGGATGCAGAACGCTAAGACTCGAGCCTCAGCGCAGCCATCGGTACCTTGCTGTACCCCAATATCAGGCCCAGAGCAGGCTCTGGGGGGTGATCTGCTGCCTGCAGGCAGCACCCCAAGGGAGCACGATCACACAAGAGTACGCAACTACACGCACCGAAGGCCCTCGGTTCCCACATTTCACACAACCGACTTCTGCAGAACGGGCACACATCTCCCTGATCTGATCGCTCGGGTCTTGCAGCAGAATTTTTATTCTCCAGTACGAGGCTCTACGAAATGGCTCCCACTGTTACTCTTCCACAAACTGCATAAACATTTCCTACCACCCAGTACATACAGAGATGTGCAATTAATGCGTGGTTAAAACTTCTTTAACTAAATTACTGAAAGTTTGTATTTTAAGAATATCTTGTTCTTTTCCTTTCTCTTTTAAAAGAGAAGGTTAGGAATACCAAAATAACCGAAGAAAGCAAGGAAATCTGAGGATTGCAGTTATTATTCATCAGGCTCCCAGAAATGCATTATAATGTACTATGGGCTGTAAGACTAAAAATTATTCCCCACTGAAATGGTATTCACACAGCTTCTGCTGTACTGAGGCGTACATCGTAATATAATCATAATAACTAAAGTAAGTTTCCCTTGGGGATTATACCTCTGTGTGATTTAATCCTTAAATTTGTTTTGCTTTCATCCCCAGGAGAAGAGAGATTTCAGTTATAAAGTATTCTTCCTCGAAATATCAGACACTGCACATGCATTCATAATCTGCACTTACATTTACAAAGCCCAGGCCAGGGGGTAAGCAGAACTGGAAGCCTAAGTGTTACCATTCTGTTTGAAGAAACAGAGCTTGCTTTTCAAAAAAAAAGAAGGGCAAAGCAGTGGGAGGAACCCTCCTCACCTGGGAAAGTTCCCCTGCTCCTCTCTCCTCTGGCAGCAGAGGAAATATTTGCCTTGGAGAGCGATGGCTGAGAGCGGCTGAGCAGGGAAGATCAGAGGGAAAGGGGTTTGCTGGATGACAAGAAGTGGGATGAAATGGAAACTTAGCGTAAAACTGCGAGCGTTTCCGTGTAATTCTGGGTCTTAACTCATAGCTTAAAATGGTGTAGGCACTTCAGAGGGTTCATTACTGCGACTTTCAACATGACCCAGGTATCTGTGGCCCAGGTTTCCATGGTCTTTTGCAAAATTTGAGGTGGGTTTCCAGATCTCGAAACCTGGAACCTCGACTAGTTCAGAACGACGAAGCTCAAGTTCCCAAATCCCTTAGCCTTTGCAATACTGTCTGGTACAACAGCTAAATATCCAGAAAAAAATATCCCAAATTAAGTTTCTTAATGACTTAGGTTCTTTGAAAAAGCTATCTTCAGTGATCTCACTTCAACTAATTGACTTCCTTATACCCGGATTACAAAACAAATACCCCAATTTACCACTTACACGTACTGTCCCGTGACTACATGGCCCACGAGCAGACAGACGATTCCATGCTCCTCCTTGTCCTTGCAACGCACGAGAGACAGGGAGCGCAGAACTCTGTCAAACCAGAGGAACACCATTTTTGCCACTTGCAATGGTGAACGCTGACACAAGCTGCAGGCCTTGGGTTTTGATACGTGAGCCATCCGCTTCCTGATCTGTTCTTTCACCTGTGAAAGAACTCTGGGCTCTTGTCTTTAAAACATGGGTTTCTTTGTTTAAGGCCTATCACACGGGATAGATACCCACGTAAGGCACAGCGACATTTCCAGCTCGTATCTGCACATTCCCGGTATTTTCTGGCGTAACTACTCCTGGGCTTCTGGGCTCCACGAAGAGCTATTAACAACAAAGAGCCAAAAGCGACTTCAGCAGATTTTGCCTTGAAGCCTCAGCCATAAAACTCAAAGGCTGAACACCAAAAAAGCTCTAACACTGCAGAAGCTGCCTATCAAAATCCATGCTACAGAAGCCATTTGGAAATAGCAGCTTAAGATGCACAATGGTCTAATAACAGTTACGTCTGGTGAATGATATCCTAGCCCCATACGTAGTAATTGTTATCACAAAGTAGGGAAAGGAAAGCAGCCAGCAGCATATTGATAAAGCAAGTCAACTATGATGTGTTTGTTCCATTGCTGAGACTGTTATTAAACACAACAGTCCTTTACTGAGTGATTTTCCCCAATAAGTGATTTTGTTAACAGATTAACCATTATTCAGTCACCAGCAAGCTATGCTTTTCTTCTGTACACAAGTTTGTTCACACCACGTTTCTGTATCAGTGAAAAGGAATGTGCATTCTTCAGCCCAGATATGCTCACCTTTAAATAGTTTCCTTCAGAAGCCAATTGCACCGGGGCTCACAAACCAAAGGGAAACTTACAGCCAGGAGTAGAAAAATCTCACCTGCATCATTCTGACCCTTAAATATTTAATTATTTTCAAAAAAGGTGCTCATGAAGCACCAGCAATTAGATCATAAAATCAAGGGTTACCCATCAACAGCTTTCACCTATAGGAAACTATTGGAAAAGTTTAGGTTCTGTTAGAGCCTTATCACTTTCTGAAAAAAATTGCTGGAATAGTTTTCTTCCCATACCAGTCTTCAAGGAAACTGCTCCAAAAACTAATTTGAAAAATGCAGTTCTTAATTAGCCACTGTCGGTAGACACTAAACCGCTACACTCCTTTTCCAAACATCTACAAGGGAACAAAAATGTAGTCATCACATGGAAGTAATGAATGCCCTGCCATTTGAGCAATTTAAAAATAGCCTGAAAAAAAAAAAAAGACGGTTTGAATCATAAAAGTGCTATTAAAGGTGAATTACATGTGCGGCTGGTATGCATAGCTACACACAATCATCAGTTGCGGCTGATACGAACAACATCCAACGTAGCATGTGGGTATGATGTTGTCTTGGCTGATGCTGGTGGATGGGGCAGCAGCAACACTCAGAGGATAAACATCCCCTTGATCCTTAAGTGCTCTATTGTTCTTTACTCTACACTTTCAAGACCAATTATCGATTACCAAGATATTCCCAGCTCTACTAAAATGTTGCGGAAGGACAGACGAAACAGCTGGGCTAGCCTAGGCAAAACCACCCTCATAATCTCTGGAATCAGGACATAAAGGGACTTCCCCTTCACTTTCAGCAGTTTTTTTTTTTGGTAAATTAATTTGGCTGCATAACATCAGCAGCATGGGCAAGCTCTGCAGTTGTTTTTGCCACACTCAGAAGCACCCCCTGACTCTTCAGGTTGGACCTCAAAGCTGTGCCAGAAGCTTGTGAAGCTCTGGAAGAGGTCAAGGCAGGAGAATGGATCCGAGCCGGTTTCTCCAAGGCAGATAATCAGATTGTACCTGCAGGAACATCAAACCAAGCATGTGCTTCTACTTCCTCATTGCGATGAGCTTGGAGTTAAGGAAGACGGGGTGGGAGGGGGACCTTTCGACATGAAAATCACCTGGCAGGAAGTCAGAGCTGTGCACAAAGCTCCCCGGACTTCCCAGACCCCGCCTTCGGGGTGCAGCGCTTTGCAGGGGAGCAGGTATCGGTCCAGCAACCTCCCACGGGGCGTCCGGCAGAGCTTAGCAGCTCAGACATGCTGCTGAAGCTTTGTGGGACTGGCTTCTGCAGGGAGTCAAAGCAAAGGACAAATACTTTCTCTTTGCAGGGTTTTAAGCAAGTTTCTTGCACGGATCACTCGGCAGCCTTTGCAGAAGGGATGCATGTCCCCGTTGTTAGGACATTGCCATCATGGCAAACACTAACAGGACCACACCAATACGCTACTGAAACCCTGACAGTCTTGGCCACTGTGCAGTGTTCAGAGTCATAAGAAACATAAGAACCCTCTGGAAAATTCATGCCAGTTACCTGGAGGGAGGCTCTGTGCAGCGGCACTGGTGAGCCAGAACAGATGCTCCTGCTTTCACATTTGTCCTGTCTGTCCTAGAAGTCACTGCTCTGAAGGTGTCATTTTGTGATTCCGTCTCGGGGTACATACAGTCAGTAACACAGATATATCTCACAGTGAGATGCCTTTGGCAGCTGCAAAAACCAACCTGAAATGAGATTTTGTGGCGGGGCTGCACAGCACCAGCCAACGTGACAGGCAGCCTGCAACCACGGACCTGCCGTGGGGATGCTTTTAGCGGCCCGACACCTCTCCCAGCTCCCAGCTGCTGCTTCTGGTGGCCGAGTGACCGCACAACCCTCACGGTTCACGGCCGTCCTTCTGCCCCACAGCCCACACAGCTTGCCAGGAGCCCACAGATAGCCCCCAGCACCTCTGGGCACACACATGGCTGGGACAGGACTCACATACACTGGGGAAGAACATCACCACACGCACCCTATGTTCTAACACAGCGCAGTAAGACTGTCACAAGCAGTCACTACGCTGTTCATAGCTGTTTGTCTTCAGACAAGACCCACGTAGGAACTTTTCCCTTGCATTGTTTTTGTTTTGAACATTTGAGCAAACGTTGCCAATCACTCCTCATCTGACAGACACCGCAGAAGTGTTAAACGTGAGTCACGATTTCAAAGCAGAAAATTAGAAAAAATTTTAAATAAATTGAGATGCAATCTTGCTGTGATTAGAGGAGAAAGTATCCTTAGTGCCTTGATCACTTCTTGAGTTCTTAAAGATCGAATCGATTTTGCCAGCACCGTGCTCAGCGTGGTGTGTGGCTGGGGCCAGGACTCTGAGGCACTGGAAATCTTCAATGGAAAACTAAAACCCAGGTCTGCTTCTGGTTTTGAGGAAATTACTCTGTTTCTGTAATAGGCTATGGGACTACTCTAAGCTGACGTGCAGTACAAAGTTACTACACCGCGGCTGTGTTATTTATTAATAGCACAGCTGTATTGATCCCATAAAGCTTTATTTAAGTACAGGGTGATTTGAATTAATAGCTTTTACCTCGTTGTGCTAGGGGCCACGCAGACACGCTATAAATCAGACAGTCCCTGCCCCAAAGTGCTCCCAAACCAGATTAGAACAAGATGCAGCAGGTGGAGGAGACGAACTTGAGGGGAGGGAGGAGGAGGAAGTGGAAGGCGAGCAGCATTATGCACGGCGAGCAGAACTCTCTGCTCAGCAACAGCCAGGCACTGCCAGCTGGCAGGGACTCGCAGGCATCAAAGATGAGTCTTCAGAGGGCCTTG
Source organism: Anser brachyrhynchus (assembly GCF_964034855.1). NCBI lineage: Eukaryota > Metazoa > Chordata > Aves > Anseriformes > Anatidae > Anser > Anser brachyrhynchus. Next base: position 3,467,289 of record NC_137717.1, read on the forward strand.
AAGAAGGTTAAGGAAGTGACTGTTTTAAGGGAGTTTCCCTTATGTATGTATAAGAAATAGCCCGCGGGAGTAGCACATGGTGCTTGTGGGTGAAGCAGACTAGCAGACAGCTCCATCTTCCAGAGGGCTGGGTGCTTCTTGGCCTAATGGGTCAGGAAAATTGCCCTGTGAAGTGTGCCTGATTTTCTTCCATTCACAGGTACTCTCCTGTCTCTGAATTTCTACCCAGAACATTTAGAAGATAGCGAAATAGACTTTAAAGGTGCTAATGATGTAATTATAAAAAACACACACAAAAGACATCTCAGCATTTCAAGACAAATTCAAACCAAGTGCACTGCCAACATGCCACACTCCGTGCTTCCCCTTTGAAAAAAAAAATGGCTTTCTGCACTTCAAAGAGGGCTTTGTTTCACTTGTTTAGCACAAGATGCAAATACATTGTCAGATAGAGCAGAAATAAAAATGCATTTTGCACCACAGGGAGCAAAAATACCCAAGCAGCCACTCAAACGAGAATGAACTCATGAGGCACAGTGGGCAGGGGAGGCATTAGGTTTCTTCTATCTAGTTTATTCCATTTTTAATTAAAACAATTTTTTAAAAATCAAATCTCCTTGCAACAAGAGAAGAAGAGAGATTTTAACAGACCAAAGCCAGGGTAAGAGAACCAAGCAGAGAAATGGGAGCATGGCCATGACACAATCCTCCCTTTAACTGTGCACGAGCTTATTTTTTGCTGGGGAGGGGAACAACTAACACTTTTTGACCAGCTCACACATCTGACACACAGGAAAGAATCTTCTAATATCCCCAGGAGAAGCACCACCGGAGGCTTTTTCCCCTCTTTTGGGTGGTGGTGTCCCAGGTGAGGGGATGTCTGGAGAACAGCCGGGCAGAGCAGGCCTGACGACGAGCTCGCTGCCGTACCGCTGAGGATGCACGGCCCAGGCCCCCTGCAACCATCTCAGGTAGAAATCCTCCCTCCACCTCCTGGCCCTACTCCTCAGTGTAGGATACAACCGAGGTGGATCACCGCAAGGCCATGCCAGAGAGATCATTTTATGATCTCTTTTAGATCACAGGACTGTGCTAGGGCTGAGCAGCGGCGCTCACCAGAGCTGCCACAGGCCCTTAAAGGACGCGACATGCAGAAGCCGCTCTGCCCTGTGCCCCCTTCACGGTGGGAGGCAAATGAAAACAAAATTCACCCTTTTATTTGTCCCAGTTCCTAAGCTTGAAATGATTCAGATTGTGGTCCTGTTTCAGCAGAACTCATCTCAGATGGAAATTACAGCAAAGCCATAGAGCAGTGTGGTAATATGGGAATTTCTAAGGAAGGTACGCAGTGGAGACCCTTGAGAGGGGGATTTGACTTTCCAGCAGCAGCCGATGAACCCAGGGCAGGGAAGTTTGGGCACGTTTGAGCAGGATGTCCACGAACACAAAGAAACAAGCCTTTCCATTTACTAGCCACTTCTGCAGGGCACCCAAGGGCAACCCTGAAGGACCCCACGCACGCAGCAGTCACGTCGTCCTGCAGTCAGTTTGCTCCTGGTCTGCGATCCACTCCCAGCGGCCTGCTGCTGCCAGGGTCCCTCCACCTTGCAGCAGGTATTTGAAAATTATATTCACTTCCCTGAGCAACACAGAGAAGCTTGCAGGGTTCCGAAAAGTTTCATCTGGGGCTGTCTGAAGAGAGACTGGAAGGGGGTTGAGGCCTTTCATCTTAAATTTAATAAGGCAGCGGCTAGGGTTGGCACTGCCGATCCTCCCTGTGCTCTCCAGGCATTTCACTCCACACCTACAATTTACTGGAGTCTTTCCACAGGCTTTGCCTTTCCCAGGCACACAGGTGGTATAACTGAGAGGACGAAAGGAAAAGAGCTTGGTGTTGTTTTGGAAACGCTCCCAGCGCCAACACCAGTTTCATTCCCCAGCTGCCCTCCACATGAGGTAATGGCCACCGCGTGCGCACGGCGCCCGCGTCCAGAGCCAGCACCGCGCCTGGGCCGCGCTCTCCTCGCATGCCCTCGGCCTCAGGAATGTTTTGTGCCAGCAGGAACTTCCCTCCTTCCCTCCACCTGCTCCCGTTTGGCACCCCCGGCCTCCGGGCCGGAGCAGGACAGGGAAGCTCCCACGTATTTCTTCCCAGACATTATCTGGCGCAGCACGGCGATGACAGAACTGACTAAAGCTTCATTATGAAATATGGAAACATTTCAAACCTCCTGCTCCAACTTTAATTTGTGCATTATAGCTGCTGCAAGTACTCCGTTTATCATAATAGAGTCCCTTATTTATCGGTCCATCCAAAAATAAAATTATGAAAATGGATTTACAGAGAAAAATACGTTTAATGAGTAGAACTGCCTCTGCAGTCCTCCCCGTGCCCGGAGGAGCGGCCGAGGTTCTGGCACGAGATGGGAAGCTCAATAGCTGCACTTCAGCACAGCTGCCAGAAAGAATACAGTCAGAGCAGGCCAGAACCTCAGCATTAAACCTGATTTCTTCCAGTCAAAAGCTTCCTGCATGTAATCCCGCATGGCAGATAAATGCTCCAAGTCAAGTTCCTGAAGCCGTATCTGGTGACTTGAGGAGACCCCACGGAAACTTCCATTTCCCATTCACAGCGCCCAGGAACATGCTCCCAGCCTCAGAGGCTACCCCTGAGCAAAACGGGAGCTGAATCCCCCCCTGGGACAAAGCATCACTCAGCACACGATCTGGATGAAACCGAGTTTTTCCTCTTCGCTTCTTTTTATAAATTTTTAAGTCACTGTAATGGATGCTGAAAGGGGACCGCCCGACAACCCTGCGTCTAGAAATGCCTCTGTGCCTGCAGGAGACAAGCAGCGGGGCAGCCAGCGTGGCCGTGTCCTGCCCTGGAGGGCAGGGAGGAGCGATCTTAGCCCAGCCTCATCCCTGGGAGGCTCTGCAGAGGCTGCTGGAGGCCAGCTACACGCGCTGCCCCAAGCAGAGTGCTCCTGCAGTGCTATCTTCCGAGCCAGCAAAGCTACACCTTCACTGGAAACGAAACGCACCTTAAATGAGCAAGTGAAAAATTCTCTGGCCAAAAATAGAAGGTGTCCAGATGATTCGCCTGTGTGTGAGCTGCTTTACTGCTCAATATAATTTCCTTACCCATTTCATGTTGGCTTACAAGCTAAAAACCCCAATCTCTGTGTCCATTCCTTCCACGGCTCTAAGAATTGCTTTACTGGGAGGAAAACCAAGAATGAAGAACTCTGTATTTTCTTTCTTCATTTAGAACGCAACATACCTCATTTGATCTTAGAATACAATAGAAAATAATACTCTCAATCTTAGCTTCTGTGAACTATTTCTCACAATTCATATTCTTATTTGCATTTCTACACACTTCCGATTTTGAAATTGTTCTGCAACCTATTCAATCAGCTTAAAGGGGAAAGGCTGAGACCTCAAAGTTCATAAATAAAGTAACAGCAGTTGTGAACCTGGCATCAAAATGGAGAAAGGTTAATGCTACTGCTTGCTTTCCCAAAGCCATCTCAAAAGGGTTTACACAAACAGCTGAAACCTCTCTCACTCTGCATTTCCTTTCACCTAGCCCAGAAAGTCAGTGGTATCTGCAAACAGGGGAGAACACAGATCCAGCGACTGCAGGGATCTTATTTACCGGTAGGTAATAGGATCATATTTACTGATAGGAAATTTATGAATGCTTTTGGCTCCCTGATCCACATTTCCTGAATAAATAAGGCTGTGGCCTGGGTCACTGAGAATAAGAGAGAAAGTTCCTACCGTATGATTTTCTGAAAGACAGCATGACCTTGAGGACAATTTATTTCAATGGAAAAACACACCAAGTCTTCTTACAGAGCGCTCGGAGAAGCAGACCCTGCTCATCCCCCAAATATATTCAGAACAGAGGCAAACACTTCGCACTGCAATTCAAGGCTGTCTGAGTTTTCACCTGTAGATACGCAGATAAACTTATATCATCGGCTTCCAGGTTTCTGTGGGCTGGTATGTCAGCAACAGCTACAGTGATTTAGTGCAACAGCTCCAAATGGATTAAATCACACAGTCATTTGAATTTTACCCAGGCTTGTCACACAAATCTCAGAAACCACTGTCTTGCATAAAAACTTCCTCTCGATACTCCCGAGAAGTCATGACAAAAACCAAAAGTTCAGCTGAAAAAGAGAAACAAAGACTCCTAGCATTGAACACAGAGGCAGCACAAACAACACGTCTGAAAAATCTGAATTGCACTAAAGAAGCAACTTCCTCCACTTTACTCAGTACAACTTTCCCATTTTTGATGTATTATCATGTATCTTATGTATTTTTTTAAATGAAGTCAGTTTTCACTTGATTTCCGTGATGTATACTCTTCACAAGGAATAATGCTGTGTTTCAACTTCTGGAATATTTTCCATAAGCACAATACCACTAAAACGCTCCCCGTGTGGCATGCTGCACAACCAAAGATATTTCCTATTTAACAGCCTCCTCAAAGAGGGGCATAGCAAGAAGAAATTTGCTACAAACTTCACTGAAGGTGGATTTCACTTTCTATCTTGAGTGATAGAAATGATTTGTGATCTTACAATGCCCCGAGTTCAACCACATCCTGCATTTATTTCAACACTGCCTGTGCAAGAATATTTGAAGCAACTCAGTGAAAGGACAGTTGTCATTTCTTTAAGAACCTACTAAAAGGTCTCCTAACAACAATGCATCTGATGCATGCATTTTCCTTCATCTGTGTTTGTAGCATTTAGAGAGACACCTACCTCCATGCTGTTTAGTATTTATAGTGATGTTATGACACCCTCTGTGGATTATATTTACTCTTTGGTCCGCAAGCAAAGTTGCCATTTAGATTACACGAAGTATGAGACATTATTCCTGATCCCCAGGTCTCTGTAACTATGAATCACAAGCTTCCAGAAGCCACATTTTACCTTCATTTTTTGCAAGTAAGTACTGAACATGAAATAAAGACTTTTTTCATGTAAGAATTCTCATTCAAAAACATCTTGCAAAGATTATGTAAATATAAGTTAAATGCATTTAAGACTTTTAAGACTTTTTTTCCAGATATATCTATCTGTGCTTCTTTTCCTGTAGTATTTACTCATCTTTTTTTATTAACCTCCTAAAAATAATTTTGCTTTGCCAATTCTACAATTAGTCCAAGGCCGGATTCACACCCAGCCCCTGCCACAGCAGCCACCTTTGAGAAAGGCACACGAGCCCCCAGGGACTCGGCTCCTTTGGCTTCCCCAGCAGGAACAACCAGACGAGAGGACTGCTCGCCGCAAGCCCAGACTTTGCCCTTCAGAAGGGAACACAGCAGCACATTTCTGATGCCACGGCTCTCACGTGTGCAGGGCCCAAGGACCACCTCTCCCTGACTTTCTGTAGGGACTGGAGAGAGCAGGAGCTGGCAGACCCCAAAACAACAGCTATTTAAGTTTAACCACACAACAAATCTGTTCCTTTCTCCTCCTCTCCACATGCAGAGCCTCTTTAGCTTGGGTGTAATGGCACACAGCTCAGGTTATTTGCCTTAACAGGAGACATGGGATAAAACCTGATGGAGTACAATTTGTCAGAGGCTATTACAATCGCTCTACCCTATGCATGCAGACAAGGTCAACTCACGTTCCATTGTATTCCAGGATTTCCTTCTGATTCCTATCATGTATCCCAAAAGGATTAAGAGAAGTTAACAGCTCACAGAACAGCTTAGCCCATCCAAGGGCAAAGAACAGACTTGCTAAATGGTGCTGCTTTTATTCCAACTGGGCCAACTGGGGAGAAGATACTCACATGCAGGCAACTTGACTTAATTTCACTGTGAAGACAAATCCTCAAAGAAATGATGCACAGGTGCAAGTATTTCCCTAATGTCACACCTTTCAGGAGGCCATTCAAAGGCTCTTCACACTTAAAACTGACTTTAGAAGATTAGCAACACACGAGCACACGAGATCAGATATTTGCTGATAGTGCACAAAGATTGGAATAATCATGTAATCTCTTTTCTTTGGTTTTTGAGGCAGATATGACTGTGCCTGAAGAAGATACTGATCTGTCTACCTAATAATCACAAATCCCTTATAAAATATGCCTGAAATGAATAAATTGTGAAGGTAAGAAGGGAAAACATAAATATCCTCATTAACTCATACATACATACACAAAACTTTACATAACATATGGAGGAGTTGGAAAGACGCCCGCAGACGTAATTGCATTTCTGTGTGAAGAGCATTTACACTCTCTCATCTCTGCTTTCCCCATTCATTTTAGTAATTACATGGAGAGAAGCAGCTAACATGCTTGTAATTAAAACCAGCAGTGAGGATTTCTAGGTGTTTTGATACAAGAGAACTGACATGGAAAGCAAGCAGAGCTGGCAGGAGGGGATTACTGCAGCCATACAAAACAACTCAGGCCCGGAAAGGGTTGGTGTGAGAGTGCCCACACGGCGCTCTGCAGCATGGTTGCAGGCAATGGGAATAACAGTCCAGATCACAGACGCTCTCCACATTCGGTGTTTGCTGAAGGATATTTGATCACACGACCTGGAGAAGCTTTGTAGCTGCTGGAGACCTCTTGTTTCTGTCTGCTAAACTCAGGGAGTGGAAAACAGCCACTTGGCACAATCCACATGGCTTCATTTTCTATTCATTTTCCTTGGCGTTTTATTGGCAAAGGCTGTAACAGTTATTTCAGTTCGGTGGGTGGAGCTGCTATGAAAACTCCAGGTCTCCTCATTTTCATGATGAATATTCATGATTTAAGCAATCTGTACTCAGCAGACTTTGTTGCCCTTTCTTTCTCTTCCCTGCTACCCGAGTAGTAGCTGTGCAGAATGTTATATTTAATGTGCAAGTACACTTCTGTTTCATTTTCAAATGAAAACTGGACAATGTCCGGGCTTAAGCTGGAAGTCTGCGTGTATTGAACTGAAGCATGGCATGTTTGTGGCCCAAGTATTAAGAAATCTCATGACAAAGAACAAGATAGATGGCAGAAAGCAGGAATGGTAATTGAGGAGTCAAATCTTTCCCTGGGAGCTTCTGCCTCAGCATAGCCCAGAAACTGGCTTTTGAAAATACTTTCGCTAGGGCAACTTACAAAAAAAAATAATAATAAAAAAAAATCACAAGACTTTCCTCTAGGCTGTTTCTATGGTCATCTGAGCTTCTTTGCAGCTTCCTGACAACTTAACAGCCAGGGAGAGACCTAAAGCACATTCAGGTTTGGTGTTCTTTTAGCAAGAATGGAAGCACTAATTCCAAAAGACACACCCCTGGCCAAAACAAGCTGTCAGCAATATTATGCAGATGATAACAGAAATATTATTGTGTGGTAAGCCAAGACCAGAGGATGAATCTCCTTATAGGTGAGTGATTGTTGAGTATTTTTGGGAAGTCTGTAAAATAACCTGTAAAATACTTGGCTGTATACAAAGCACTGACTAGACAGAATTCCCCATTCTGTGTTCAGATTTGCCATCACAAAAGGCACTCACATCACTTCCTCAAATACATCGCACCGTTCTGGGGCTTGACTTTAGAGTTCAGATACGTTCTACCTGTAAAGGAAGAAGCACTTGACAGTACGGCATCCCAACCAAATGTGGCATGGCACTTTGCACCCTAGGAAATGACACAATACACTACACACAATGCATTTGCATGTTGGTCCTGCAAAATTAAGTGTCTAATATTCTTGCAGAGGAACCGTGCTCACCTACTAATAGCTGTAAATAACCGAGATGTGGATCAGCAGATGCATGCCAGGACAGAGACACTGGGAAGTTTTTTTTATCAAAACAGTTACATTAAGAGGGATCTTTTTAAAGCCTAAACTGTAATTAACCCTTACTACTAACTTGATAATCTTTCAGTTACACTGACCTTGATGGCTTTGGGAACTTCAGCTTGGTCAGGCGCTGTGCTGGCTCAGGAGTGTCATCAACTGTCTGCATGGCACCCAGCCAGGCTGCCAAAGCGCCAGCCACCCAAATCCCACTGCTGTTCGCTGGCACACTGCTCCAAACTCCACACTCCTCCTTTACAGATATGCAAATTTGCTTCTTTTCTAATACGCAAAAAAAAAAAGGAAATTACCAACAGCTAATTAGGGTCAAAGGAATGTTTCATACCAATTAGTGAAACCAATACCCTTTTATTTTGGATAGTCATGCTCTCCTGGCTTCCGAGACAGGTCAATAAAGCTGCCTTCATTTCAATACAGTGATAATTCAACAGCATTCAATTGCGCATTTTTTCAGTGAGCTCTGGGTTCAGGCTTCTTGTGAAGTAGGAAGCCGCAGTGAAGTAGATGTCAGGATTGTTGATGCCATGATTTTTTTCACAGAATGTTTGTCAGTAGGGAAATATTGAAGAGCATGACCAAATCCTTACCTCAAGTAATTATTCTGACACACAGAAGCTGATAAACACACCCAGTTTACCTGGTCAGCACAGCCCAGGGCAGTGGTCTTGGCTAGTATTCTTCCCACACCGCTTTGGCAGAATCTCTCTCCCTCCCTGAACTGTCGAGTACAACACGTTTTGTGCTTTGTACTGCAGAGCAATCAGATATCCTTCAGTGCTGGAAGGTTTTGGGGTGTGTATGGGGTGTGTACGGGTGCGGGGTGGGTTTTCTACAGATTCTTCTGAACAAAGGAAAGCATACCTTGCTACCAGCACCTACAGAGGCTGTCTCTTTTGATCCACATGTGGCACCAAGACATCTGCAAGTGCACAAATAGATTGCATCTGTGCACGGAGGACCAAAACCCATGGCTCGGATTTCAGCTGCCAGAAGTACCGAGCTGACCTGGATGCACTTCACCTGAATTCTCTTGGGGACTGGGAATAAGAACCCTTTTAAAAGGTTTATTTTAGTTGCCATTCACAGCCTGGCACTCTTTTCCATCTTCTCAGCATGGCTTGTTGCACCCAGGACGTTCCAGGCTGCTCTGTCTCCTTCTCTCAGCTCTGGGCTGTCTGGGGCATGAGCAAAGCAATCACTAAGGAAAGACTAAACAACAGGTTTTTCTTTCTATTAAAAGTGACTTTCCATATCCAGTTTTATGTTCCATTGTTGCTTTGCAAAAAGTTGGAGCAACTGCCAAAGCAGAGCTAGGTAATTAAAACAGCTAATGATCCATTTGCCCATGTTTTTAAACATGAGCTCTCAGAAACAGGACTTCTATGGATACAGGGCCGTATCGCACTGATGAAGGACGAGATTTCACTTTGCATAAGCTCCAAATCACAGCAGAAAGGGAAGAGAAGCCCCTGTGGCTGCAGCATGCCAATACTGCTGAGGAGGCGCACCATGAGCGTGCGCCATCCCCGAACATCTTGGCAATGGGCAGCACAGACCCGAGCGCCTACCTCAGCAGGCAAGCAATCCACGCACACTGCAGGCAAACGACACAGATGGGTGGTATTTAAGCAGAGCAAGTCAGCTGCACAAGCAGCTTACGTGGCATCCAAAGGATTCAGTAAAAGACTGCTTGGACACAAAATTCCCACATTTGTTAAGTCGCTCTGTCACTTCAGTTTTCTGATAGCACCCGACCAACAATCGCTGACCTGCTTTTGGCACGAGCTTCCTCCAAGTTGTTCAGAGCTGGGGGTCACGAACATCCTGCAACAAGAGCAAGACCCCAGCGCTTCTGAACTTCTCCAGGTTCCTTGCCCAGCTCCCTGATCCATTGCTCCCTCAGCTCCTCATCTGCTTTGCTCCCCTGTCTGTTTATTTAGCTCTTCTTCCAGAACTAAGTAGTACTGATGGGGACCACAGAGAATACTTTGTGGCCAGGACCACAGCAAGCATGAGGAGGATGAGGCCTGAGGGGGAACCACGTGGGACTTGCTTCCGTAGGCTACGCTATGGGGTCCAGTGCCCACTCCCAGCTCTTTTCTTGCTGGTTCTATAAGGTCAGAATCAATCCTGCTGCCAGCCCCGGCTCTCTGGCTACACAGCAGGGTGCTGCTGATGTGCGCCCGAAGCAGCAGCGCTCAACAATTATTCCTTAGAGAGCAGCTAAAGAGGTGCTTTAGGAGGCCTGGCCAGATGAGAGGAACAAATTGAAGGCAGGGTAAGAACAAGGGAATTCCCACAGCTGCAGTCGGTATAGAAAACCCACAGAAAGGCCTGTACACACCAGAGAGAGATAACAAAAGGTGAGGTTAATATGTGCTCTAGCAAATGTGGCTTCACTCACCGTTCTCCTTCACCAGATTTGTGGCTTGTTTACCTCCAGTTCTTTCACTAAAAGATATAATTGGCAGTTCAATTAAAAAGACAAGAAAAGTGTACACTGCGGCACAGCCTCGGGGTACTCTAGCCTGTGCACTAACAAGGTCAGGGAGCATATTTATTGTGCTATTCAGTAGAGAAAAAGAGAGGGAAAGCTCCCCTGCCCCGCACAGCACGCGGCACAGTGCCTCCCTGCACGCACTGCGCAGGCGCGCGGCCCCAGCAGCAGCCCCAGCCAAGCTGTTCATTCACCTCTCTGCAAATCCCCACTTTGGAAAGAAGGGGCTCTGGGACACTTACAGAGCACCGACAGCTTTCTAACTTCAGCTTTTCTGAAAGAACTGTGAAAATATTCCCCAAACAAAGGATTTTTATCCTTTGTAGTTCTGCTTAGTGCTCTGCTTAGAACAGGGCAAGTGTCTCTGGTGATAGGGGTGGGAGAACAAACAGTCCCTGGTCAGCGTGACTTTGTGGGATGATGAGGAGGCAGACTCACCGTATCCCAAATACAGAACACAAATTTCTCCCTGGTATCAACCAGGGAGATACAGAAGTTCAGTGTTGCTCTGACAGCAGTTTGTTTTGTTGGCTGCTCTGCTCCAAACCGAACATGCACCACGACTCACGTAAGGCCCAAGCATTATGTTTTCAGCAATATTTGTAGAAGCAGCTGCAGTGAGTACTGAGTACCTTAAGAACATCCTCACTCTCCCTACAGCACGGAAAGGAGAGGGTGGAAAAGCAGCGTGCAGCAGCAGTGATGAGCCTGCCTTCAGCAAGCTGAGGCGGCCGGCAGCAGGCACGGCTCCACTGGCTCTTCCAGCAGCCTTCCTCGCCTGGAGCTCCAGCAGCATCGCCCCTCCTCTGCGCACAGAGGCCAGAAGAGCTGTGGCTGTGCTAGGTCCCTGCAGACCCCCAGTTTTGCCCCCTCAACTGCCCAGCGCCAGCGCTTCCCTTTGGTGGGGACAAACCCTCTTGTCCCGCATCTCTCCGGCCCGGTTCACCAGCACAGTTTGCACCCAGAGCTCTGAGGAAGGAAGGTCAGAGCATGGCTTGCTGTATCACCTCGCCTCCGAGATGAAAGAGCGCACTTTTTTGTAGCAGAATCCTGCTGCACAGAATTACTGTGCTAATTTCTTTGGCTAATGCTGAAGTCAGGCTGCTACAAGCTTGTTTTGGCCTCTTGCCACTGCGGAGTGTGAAGAGCGACTGAAACAAGCAGCATGTAAGTCAAGTGTGGGAAACACAGGGCAGACAGAAACCCTGCTTGTGTCATAGGCCAGTAGATGGACAGTAGGAAACACACAAATCTTGAAATGAAGTCTTTTATCTGAAAGGAAGGAAGTGCCTTGGGACCATGCGAGTCACTGACCTTCCCGGCACACGCGCCCTGCAGACTCAGCTGAGGCGAGAGCGGTGCAGTCGTTGTGCACGGGAAACGGTGCTCCTAGTACTGAGAGAGCTGAAGACACCAGGGGAAGGCTTCTGAGTTTTATAATTAGGTGACAGGTAGCCTGCAGAGAACTCAGGGGCTTGGTTTGAAGGACAGCACTATGGGAATGGGAGGATGCTCCCTGGGCTGTCTTTGCCAAACAAATTTGAAATCAGAAATTTGGTGTTTTGTTTTTTTTTATATTTTTATTTTTATTTTTATTTTTATTTTTTTTTACCTCCAACAACGGAGGAATAAAGTCTTCTTCATTTATTTTCACACTCACTCCAACCATTCTGTACTACAGTCTCCCTCATTATACAGCTGAATTCCATTTTTAGGATTCTCCATGCAAGACTAGTGGTGAGTGTACAGCACATTATTATTTGCCTACTATTTCCCTGAATTTGAAGATCAATTTCACAATAAGGTTACGTCTGTAGTTTGGGGGTGTAGTTCCTTTCTGCAGATATCTGAGCCAAGATTTGCAAAAACAGGTTTTCGTAGATTTTAAATGGGAATGCACAAGTAAGAGAATTGATTCATGTACTGTCACCCAGTCCTGAGCTGAGTATTTGGCAAAGATTTGGCATTCCCATTTCACACTGCGTTGCTGACTTGCACATCTCTGTCCTGTCATGGAACAGGAACGCACCACAAAAGTTAAATAATTAATTAATACAAAGTAAATTTCAAAACTCCACATAAAAAATTTACCACAAAGTATTCACAAACTGTTTTTACGACAGAAATACCGAGTGGGAATCTCATGAATAAATCTAAATAATGAGGGCATTTGAAATCTAACATTTACTTGGCAATATTCTTAAAAAAAAAAAAAAAAAAAAGTGAGACAGAGAGAGAAAAAATACGGCAAAAAGTGACGGGCCATGATTACTTGTTTTGGTGCAGCGAAAGCAAGTGCTCCAGGACTGCGACGGGAGCCTTACACACAGCGCTGCAGATTGGCATCTGCTCCGCGCACACGCATTCGTACACGTAGAGGCAAGCATCGACATTTTTCAAAAGCCATTAATTCCCCAGAGTCAGCAGCCAGCTCTCCAGCAGATTCCCCGATAGCGTGGTGCAAAACGCACACGCTGAAGCGGAGACTTCGCCGCGGCCTCGGCCTGCGCAAGCCACCTCGGGCCTGCGCGAGCCACTCCAGGCCTGCCCTCACAGGGGGCTCGCCGGGTGCCCTAGAGACAGTCCGAAACCCTCAAAGGACACGAAGGTGCTCAGTGCCTTTAAAGGCTGGCACTTGTCTGTAGTTTCTGACACCTCTCGGGCAGCAGGTGCTCTGCCTGCGCTGCTGCAGCAATGCAGCACTTGGGCCTCAGGCTCCCCACGGCTCCCCGCACTTCTAAACTTCTGCTGTTTTGTGGCAATGCAGTTGCTGTTCAAGGAGAAATAATGCGAGAGGAGAGGACGGGGAAGAGCTCTGCCCAAGGCAGCATGAAAATAAGCCATAGCAGGTCTCTCTGATGAGTTTCTCCAGTGTGCCCTGCCCCTCTCAGGAGACACATCAAAGGGAGACGGGGAAATCAGTCCACGGCAGCGAGCCTGCTGGAGCCCGCTTGCTCAGCACAGGCAAAATTAATTAAGAGGGAGGCAGAAAAAGAGCCAATATGAGTCTGATTCTGTCAGGGAGCAAAGCACCAACAAACAGCAAATGCTAATTCAGGAGTTTTCCATCTCTATTCACACCTGTCAGCAGGAAAGAGGACCACAATTCAGATTTGAAATAGAATAGATTCGGGTACCTCTGAGGCAGCACGGTGCTACATCCACCGCTGCTTCCTGGAAGCTTACAGAAACCAAAGCTAGCTCAAGAAAAAACCAGCCCCTGCAACACAGGGCTGCAGGAAAACACATCAACGTGCTGCTTACTGCTGTTACAGAAAACAAGGTGAGGATGAGGCCTCACACACAGCAGGAGAAGCCACAAATAGGGACCTCTTCCCCTGGTACTAGTGAGCATCTTGTCAGAACTAGACCATCAAAACCAAAAAATAATTCAAGAGAAATGAATCCTATTTGACATAATAAGCAGGATCACTTTTTAATATTGCTTTTCTGCATAGTAAACTCTAAAACATGAGGGCCACAGTAGCAGGAGAAAACAAAATGTCAAATAGGAAACTCCTAAAACGTGGGGTTTCCAGACACTGAGGTGCTGTAGTAGGGAGTCCCTTGGAAATACTCATAAATTAATTAGATTAAAAATGTAAAGCCATCAGTCCAGGGGCATCATTGCTCTACTATTTTTCCTTGCTCATAATTCAGAAAGGAGACGAAGCATCTGAGCCCAGTTTGGGACTAATAATTTCTAAATAAAAGATAAATATGTCAAGGCTTCATAAATAGAAAGGAGAGCACAGCACTATAAATAAGCTTTAATATTTGTTTTATTCTAAAGTATATCTGGTTGAGCTCCCGCCTTTTGCACAATGCTATTACTACTATGCATCTGGGTGCATTAAAAAATTCCATGGGAAAAGGACTTGCTTTATGTCCCAAAGAATTCCTGAACCACTGCTTCTGCAGCATGCTCTGCAGCCCTGCAGCATAGCTCCACGGAGCTGACTGCCCAGGAACATTTAGCAAACAGCCATTGTGCTGCATCTGTCCGAGCAGTTTTTTTGGACTACGTGGCAGGTGCGTAATCAGTGCACGTTGCCTTTTTGCTTTTCTTTTTTCCCTGTTCATGAATATTACGACCTTAGTCCTCAAATTTATACAATGCAGTTAGTGTGAAGAGCTCCCGTGACACCTTCTAAACTCATGGCCGAAGATGTGTGAGAGGGATATCCCAACAGCCGGCAGTCCGTGACCACCAGGCACACGATGGCATTGCCCAAGGAACGGGTCCGTTAGCACTGCGCTATCCAGGGGCAGCCTGGTGGCTATCAGGCTGCCATCAGCCCAGCAGTTAACCAAAGTAATGCTTGCTTCATCCAGAGCGTAAAAGGTGCTTTGTTCAAGTCAAATAGAATCCTATATCAGCAGCATACATTAATAACTGATAACACATAAAATATCCAGAGCATTTAATACTATCAAACTAATTAGGTGTTGGTTTGCCAGGAATAAAGGCGAGGTTAAAAAACCCAAGATGACATGATTACCACTGAGTAAGACATTCTTGCTCATCCTTGCACATAGGCTAAAAGCATAGGTGACTGAGACAAGTCACCAGGCTGGAAGCCAAACTTATTTCACACACTAAATTTGCAATGAAAATTCTAATGAAGCCATCCCGACAAGCTAAAACAGTGCTGCTCTGGCCAGAGGTCTCCAGCCAGCTCCCTCTGAGGTAGATGCGGAAGCATTAACTTGCTGAAGGGTCACTCAGTGCACGGAGCACGTTACTGCTAAAGCTAACACTGCAAAAGTGTCACGACTGCCATGAAAACTTGGCAGTCCACATGAAAAAAAAAAATCACTTGCCATCCTTACTGTAATTGTGCTGAAGAAATTGCTTATTAAAGACATGTACCTGTCCCAATCAAGCAGAGAAGGACTTGCAAAGCTGTTCTATGAGCCCGAAACCCTGCGTGTACTAACCTCTCATCCTGTGTGAGAGAGCTGGTGTTAAATAGGGTCAGAACTACACTTGCTTTGGGGAGAAGAAAGGCTCACTTTGAAGACAAGCTGGTTACCCTGTTTTTCTTCCTACACCACAGCTTTCAGATTGCAGCTAGAACTTGAAGGGAGTTGTTCCCACAAGCTCTCCAGCCCAATGTCTCCACCCGAGAGGCTTGAGTAAATAGCAGAAGCTCTGGATATGAATCAGATGGAAAAGATTCAGCCCTCTCTGCTAGGTCTGAGTTCAAAGGCATCCATGGCTGAACAGCTAAATCAAGATCCGTATCTGCCTGTGAGGGCAGAATGGAGCATTCAGGAATAATGAACTGCTCACCCTTACGTGCTCCTTTCTAGATGTAGTGGAGCAGGTCAAAAGCGGAGTCCAGCTGAAGCAGTCCGTGCACATAACACTGAGGTTGGTGGGGAAGTCGGATTGTTTTCAGGCCGCCTTTCCTCTGTTTCTTTTCTGTTCTTCAGCTGCCTGCAGCTGAAGTCCAAACCTCCCCTCTCAGTATCAGGGCTCAGCCTCACTGCTGGAGGAAGACCACAGATGCTGCACAACGTATCTGAGCAGAGCTCAGCGCAGGGCTCTCAGCTCCATGACAGACCTCCTTCTCCTCCTCCTCCTCCTCCTCCTGCTCCGTGCTAGGACCAGAGCAGCCCGTCTGTCATCACGAGCAGCCTGCACGATTCGATTCATTGCCCGTGTGCACACGCCAGCCCTGAGTTTTGCTACATGACATCGTGCTGCAGGTTACATCTACACAGCGGCTGGCACCTGGGCAGGTACGCTCAAGTAAATATACCCATGTCATGGCACCACGAGCTTAGGCATAAACGGACAGAGTCAGGGACAAAGAGGATTTGAGAAGGGAAGGACGTGTCCATGGCCAACAAAGCAGCTTGGTGCCAGCGCTGGGCTGGGAACACAGGTGCCTCTGAAGGCCTCATGCTCAGCAAGAAACCTGCTCACCTGTGCCACCTCTGCAGCTCCTGGTAGCCATGTGTGAGCTCCCCTGTGCATGCAGACACAGCCCTGACTGCTCACCAGCACGGGTACCCCACTTGGGGTGCTGGAAAACAGCCGGAGCCCACAGCTAGGGTGTGCCTGTACCTCCCTCTGTGAAGCTGCCTGGTTTATTATCTGGAGAACAGCACACCTGGGAAGATGAGCCAAATAAGTACTAGATATAATCAGATACTTTCTGTCTTCAGCTGCCACCCATGTGCACACCTTCCCTACAAGCTGTGGAGTGAACCTGCTAACGATTCTATTAATAACGAGCCGTGTAAGTAGGTGAACTGGATGAACTTGTGTGAAAGCAAAACCCCAGAGGTAGATCAGTTGCTCTGTTCAAAGCAAGCAGATAACTATCCCAGGCTGCAGGCAACTCCCCCTTTCCCACCTCCTCCTTTGGGACATCTCCAGGCATGTCCAGGGTGGTGCAGCCTGGCAAACAGACACGGAGTCAGTCATGCACGCATTTAAAAAATAAAGGAATCACAAAGCCACCAGTGACCCTGGGAAACGCTGAGCACCAGGACGTCCGCTGAGGACTCTCCTTTGTACTCATCTTCAAGGTTCGTGACGCTGTCAAGGCACAAAAGTAAACCTGTTTGCTCCCCGGGGGGTTGTGTCCCCCTGCTTGTCACCTGCTATCTGCAGCCCCTCTCTGCCCGCAGGATCACAGCAGCTGGTACGGCACCGACTGCGGCATCACGCAGAGGGGACTGGCTTCAGCCAAGGACAGGGCAGCAGGGCTGGCGAGCAATGCCTAGGCCGCACGTAGCCTACTTGCGGGCAACGCCAGCCACTGAGCAAGAGAGGAGCACCGGAGCGCACTGCAGCGTGTCCACCGATCCCCAGGGCCCTTTCACTTCTGAGCAAAGCCTGAGTTTCGTGTCGGTGCAGCGAAGAGCCAGGGACAGACTCGAGCGTGGGTTTGTTAGTGGTGAGCATGGCAGCTCCCCTGGAGACCAAACCATTCAGCAGCCAGAAGAGGGCTGATGGGAGCCTCTCAGACAGGCGTTTTTGTACCCTTGACAAGAATTAAAACCTGCTGCCTTGGGGGTTATGTTAAAGGACCACAGTCTTAGCGTTATGGTGATCAGCAGGGCAATGCCAGGGGCAGGGCTGGCTGTGGAACCAGGAGGGCTGGCGAAGGACAGTCTGCTCAGCAAGACTTCAGGTAGCTTCAGCTCCCGGCATGCTTCTGAGATGCACACGCTTTGCCTGACTCCCCTCCCTTCTTCAGACCTACGGACAGGACTCAGAGAGAGCTGAAGGGGGGGTGGGTGAATAAAAGATCTCTATGCAAAAGAACAGGCTGAGTTAACACTGATGTTAACACACGTTAAAAACGGACAAATGTTACATATGGTGTATATAAGTACTTTAACAACACAGCGCTATTAATAATGCCAGTGACAGTAACCCCTCCAAACTTAGGAGGATATTTTTCTTCCCAAGCAGGAGACAAAAACTGCCGCAGATGCTGGCTGCTGAGGCTGGGGCACTGAAACAGTAAGGACAAATGACGCATCACCAGAGATGCTGTTCTATTAAAAGGTGTTTCCACTCTTCAAATGGAGCTGTGTATTAAAATTCCAGATTCACCTGGTAATAAATTATGTTGTTTAAAGACAAATATTACACCTTTTGCAAACTCTGAAGGGAAAGGAAGTAAGGCTGGACAGGCAGACCCCTGCTGAGTGCTGCTCTGGCTCTCTGCCATTCCCTGACTGACAGCTGATAATTATCTTTGATTTAATGTCACTTAATGTTCTCTCCCCCACCCCAAGCACCTTGGTTATTCTCTTCCTGTACTGACATATGCTAGGAAAAGGAGGGTTTGTGAAGAAAAGGCAAAAACGAATATACTCCTTCAGCAAGCTACAGAGAAAACGCCAATTTTATTTACCTATGAAAAACGTTAAACATTCTGCCAGATAAGAAAAACTACAATTTAAGCTTTAAACTTTAAAGAAGAGTGTAAAGCATAGGTAAATGCCTTAGATATAAATGAATGTAGGCAGGGTTTTTTTGTTTGGTTGCTTTTTTACTTGCAGACCAGCAGCACTGAGCATTCCTAACGCTCAGTTCTGGAATCTGGATGCCACCACACACAATGCAATAAATACTATTACTGCTGGTTAGTACACAAATACTGGGGTAACCAGAGACAAGAGAGCAAAATTCAGAGAAATGTAGCTTAAAAGTAAGTTCGTTTGCTTTGGAAACTCTCAAAGAGAGAGATTTCACCAAGAAAACTAATGTAAAGCCAGAGCTGCGTTTCCTTTGTGACAAATGGACAGACGAAGGCACCATTCCAGCACTGACGTAGTACTGAATGCACTGGGGAAAGAAAGCAGGAGAGACTTACATGGAGCCGTGCAGAGGGATCCCTTAATACTGCCATAAAACAAAGCATAATTTGATCTGTCCCTTGGTGCTCCAATCTCCCCCTCCTTTCCCAGACCCCAGCCTCAGCTAACAGCAGGCTCACTCGGGGACACGTCTGTGCTCCTGCGAGGAGGGTGCTGAGCTCTCGCTCTCCGTGAGGCTGAGCAGCATCAGTCCTCACACCCCTCCCATGGGTCAGTTGGTGACAGCACTTTCTCCACCTATAACCTCTTCAAATTTGTGTTTCTTCTCAGCACAGGGCTTAGCACTCCCCTCTTATCTGTACGCTAGGACATGAGAGCTTCTACCTCCTTAGCCAGTGTTCTCCTGATCTCAGCATTACACCGCAACTCTGTCTTCTTTTGCCAAAGTCCATGAAGTGCCACGGTGCCGTTCTACGGCCCATTTACCTCTTATGGTATTACAAAAAGTCTCCAGAAAAAAAAAAAACAAAAAAACTTTTGTACCTGTGCATCAAAGAAAGTGGAAGGCACGCCTGCTTCTCCCTTTGCATGAGGATCTGTGTTCGCTGATGGCATCTTTTATAAACACATCATGTATTCCACCTAAAGGTGCTGTGCGCTCAGAAAGAGCCAAATATATTAGCATTCTTCAACCATAACTTTTGAAGTCGGCATTTGACTATTTTTGCATTTCTTCCAGGTTGTAGTTAGACAACTCCTAATTCTATGGGGAGAGCAAAGACTATAAAATGCCAGAGCTTCACTCCGCTGAAATAACATTAGCGAAATATCAAGTCCTTTATGATGTCATGAGGGATTCCTTAATGTGACTATAGCCTCCTAATGACATCATAAAAAACAACTGCAACATCAGAAAACAGCCAAGGGTCATCAATCAGCCCATCCTCTCTCCTACTCACCAGGGGCAGCAGCCCAACTTGCTCCTATCTGCTTTTTACGATCGGTGCTGTCCGCTGAATAGCACACAGAGAAGAGACTAATAATCATACAAATATCAGGGAGAGCGGTCAATCATCACCTGAAATGTTCAGTACACCTGAGGGAAATTCGGGTGCCGCAGCCTGAAGAGTCTGCAAGTTTAGCATGTAGAAGAGACGACGTTACTGCCTTAGAGGTGACCCGGCGCTCTCCGGGCAACAGGCAACACCAGTTAGCAATGCAGTCATTTTTAAAATGTGCAGAGAACGGGACTAAAAATGAATTCTTTGGTTGCTCTCCTCATCCTCTAGCCCTCAGCAAAAGATTTTTCCGTGCTGCCCAGACACCCATCTGCACATCCTATGTTACAAAGACCGGGCTGAAAGAAGCCTTTGTGCTGTCGAACTGAAATGGGTGACAGTCCCATCGAGATGCAACGACTGCCAAATCCTCTGGTAGGAATGGAAACAGCCTTCCCCATTTGAAAATGCGATTCCTCAAAGCTAAAGCCTCATTATACTCTCTTAGGAGTACTTGGAAGTTTTCCAGGGTTGGGGACCTCTTAAGGAGTTCCCCAGACTCTTAGAAAAAAAAAAAAGAAGCGCCAGATACTGTGGTCTACTGTGGTCTCTAGATGTTTCACAGTCTCTCTTGGAAGGTATTTAAAATGGAGCTTCTGCCAGCAGTGCTGACCAAAGCAGAGGGTCCTTTTGCTGGATGAAAAGGGAAAGGATCTGGATCCTTACCTTGTCCTTCACATTTTTACAAATGCTCATGCAGCCTGCTCCTGAGCAGGGGGCTACATCCATCCCACCTAGCCATCCTGAGGCATGACTGCTGTTGAGAAATATTAACTTTTCCAGGCTTGGATCCTAAGAGGTAGCCAAGAACAGGGGCACGCTGTGCTAAGCACTGAGCAGAGCAACAGAGAGCGCTAGGTAATGAGGTACAAGAACTTCTGTACCTGGGGAGAAGTGTAAAATAGGCCAGCAGAACTAACAAGCTGGTGGAAACAAGCAGCATAATGCTGCCATAACTTAGGTAACGGAGGAAATTCAATGCAACATAAATAAATACGAAGGGCAGGAGGGGACTCCCAAGGAAAAGGGTAAGACGTGCTCAAGAGGAATGAAACTGAGGTGCAAAGACCTGCAAGGGAAGGAGGAAGAGGAATGACACAAAATTAACCAGCACAGGGCAGTAACAGTCCAACCTGCAGAAAATCTTTGGGATGACTGCAAGCCCTGGCTTGGCTTATGGTCTGCAGCCCCCCGCCTTGCTCTGCAGCCCCCCGCCTTGCTCTGCTCTGCAGTTTTCCAACAGGAGGCAGGAGGGGAATGAGCCCTCTGTACATGCACGTGCAGCCTGGCCAGACCACATCTTCCCAGCTTCATCTGCTGGGGATCAACGGCACACAGAGCTCCCTTCTCTTATATGGGCTTCCGAGTCTTCTTCTATACAAAGCAGAATTGCAACTCCCAGAAAAAATGGTCAAGAAGTTTCTCATACTCTAAAAATCTGCCCAGACGATAACCTCACCCTATGGAAGCGTTCCTGAAGCATTAACGAGGAGTACCCATTACTGCAGTGCTCGCTGCACGGCAGGCTTCTCTCCTCTAATCTCCTAGGCGATCTGTGAGATAGAAGCAGATTCTAAGCCACCAGAACAAGGCTGACTTACTTCCCTTTCCAGCACTGCCAAAGATTCAAATGCTTCAAAAAGAGTACGGCATCACGATCCTCAAAGTCATTAACAACTGCGTTAAATTTTCAATTCAGCTAGCTCAGCCCCTTGGGCAACATTGTAGGGTACTATTTACTGCCTGCTTAGGGCCACACTGATCATTTTCAACATCTCTCTGAAGCAATTCTGGATGAATTCTTTTCACGACATTGGTAAATTAGCAATACTTTCATACCGAGAATCTCTTCATGGGAGAGAGAAAGCAATACACTAGGCAAAGCAGAGAAGGGCCTTCCTGCCATCGCGCGGGGCACAAAAGATGTTACAAACTCCCTTGGATAAAAGCAGTACGTTATTTCACATTCAGTGAAACCACAACTATATCAAAGACTACTTTATCACTTACATTCCCAAATAATCAGAATAAGTTAAAAATTTTCTGCACGCCTATTCTAGACAAAGTTATATAGTACAAATTAACCAGCTCAGGGGGCACTCCGCTGGTTGGAGCAGATCTGAGCCCACCTCTGTCTGCCGTAAGGGCATTCTTCAGTCCTCCTCTAAAACTTCATGTAAGGAGACAGACTCGGTGAGGGGCTGATGCAGGCTAATGCATGCACAGAACAAGGCTGTTTCAGAACGTGCACTGATCAGTCTGATGCTGTGACGCAAGCCAGACTGACCTTCTTAAATCCAAAGTATAAGCCAGCGGGAAATCAGCTCTTTTCAGACAGTGCCTGACCCCTCCGGACTCTGCCCATTTGGGCTTCCTTTTTATTTTCCAACATTCAGCAGTTGCTCATGCCGATACCCAGAATTCATTTTTTCTTTTCTGCACTACATGGCTGCTATTTCCAGAAAAGGACGTGGAACAACTTCCGTTTCAGAAGGGAAAACCAAAATGTTATGCAGCTGTGTAAAACTGCTAAGTACCTCGTCAGTACTCGTAACAGAGAACACCAGCCTCAGAAGTCACAGAACCTCTTCTTCATCAATCCCCACATTTGGAAGCACTGGGAAAAGGAATTTGCTGCACCTCTGAAATAAGCTGAAGCTGGAGCTTGTCTCTTAGCTCAGCAGCCAGAGTGCCCTCGAGCTCTCTGCGACTGAGCCCTCTCAGAGGCACGCAGGGCAGAGCCATCACCAGCTCTGTGTTTCACCTGCTCCACTGAGCAGCTGCAGGGAGAAGTCTGTTTTCACAGATGAATTCTTATTAGAAGGTTGTGTTCTGACTTTATTTCAAGGTTCCTGCATCTCAACCCAGCCTTTGGAGGAGCACACAGCACCCTTCCCCTCTCCTTTGCGCATCCTTCAGTAGCTGCAGAGAGATCTTAGGGGCAAACGAGGCAACAGCCCAAAGACCAGCTCCTGTGGAGGTCAAGTCAATTAAATCAAGCAGAAATGAAAGTCATCCAATTACTGGGGGAGGGAGCAGCTCCTCCACTACCTTTTCCTGGGGCTCAGAAGAGCAGCTTGTATCATCTCCTTGCTCCTTGCAGAGCCCTGCTGCCTGCCGCCTGGTGAGCCCCGTCCATGCCGATTCCCCATGCCCAGCGCTCTCTGGGCCCGTCGTTTCTGCTCCCCCTTCAGCTAGCAGATAGCAGAACGCCCTCCCTTTCCACTTGGCTGTTTCTCAACATGAGGTACAACCAATTTGGATGTATTTTAAGCACTGTTCTCAGCAGAAGCTGCTCTCAGCAGAGCCAACTGAACGTGGGCTGAGCGCTGATCAGCCAAGCCCAAGGGTCTGGCTGACCCCTGGCCGCACACCGTGTCCCTGGATTTCTTTATGCCTTGCCATTAACATTCTCTTAATTTCAGTCTTGTAGCACCAGTCGGCGACTGCCAACCCACCAAGCCTGAGGAGGTCGCACACTTCCAGTCCTGATGCTGCACAAACTCTCTTCCTCGGGATTTCTTTCAGCTTCTTTCTTTTGTTCAAAGCAGCAGTCCTATGCTCAACGGTGCTCTCAATTCCTTAATTTAGGGATACCAGAGCCCGTGCAGATCGCTTACAAGTCAGCATGGAGTACAGAGAAAAGGAGGGGGCAGTGCTGCTGGCATTGTGGATAAACAAGATATTCAATAATTTTAATCTCAGTGTAACTCTGCTATTTCCAGATTACATAATCCCACTCTTGCAAGAGGGTTATTTGAGCAGACTGTCACATTAAATGAATGCATTTGCTGCATATGTTAATTGCAGTAGAAAGCTGTTAAGCAAATCAGCTTGTTGCACCAAAACGTTATTCTTTTAGCAGGTCTGTTCCTTTCATGGATCTCCAACTCCCAGGCCATGCTCCTTCAGAATGCACATTTCAGTTTGAGGCACAGAAATGTGCTCACTGAACTGATCAATTTTTTTATCATGTTGACTCTCGGTTAAATTTTAAGGCATGCTGTGCCACAGAAGTCAATTCTTTTTAACAGGTTTATTCTACAGCAAGATTTCAATGGAAATATTTGAAACCATACACGGAGAAGGGCTAACAAAAATGTATTTTCTTAACAGATATAAGTATTAATAAATTGTGCAGCTTTTTGTCTGGCACATCCCACTCTCATACTAGCCACTTACTCAGTTCTTTTTATCACTTACTTCAGAGTCTATTTCTGTGAAAAAGCAGCTGTGTTACAACCTTAGCAATCTAAGCATTGCTAATAGTTACTATTTGTTATGTAATAATAACCCCTTAGCTGCATGCTTTTCTTAAAAAAATTTGGGGTTTGGATCACATATTTTTGATTCAGTGAAAAGAAGAGTACATGTATACAGGGAAGTAATGCTGGTATCGTGGTGCTTCTAAAATTCGCACTTTTAGGTTTCCTTAGGCTAGCGAAGGAGGCTGAAATAAAGGAGCACCCTAAGCACATCTGAGTATACACAATCTTCCGACACTCAGTCCCCAAGTCTGCTCTTTATTTTGTGAGATCTAGGAACAGCTGGTTCATTTCACATGCAAGATAGGAGCATCAGTGGTAGAAATAGCGAGCAGATTGTAAATGGACTGGTTTTAAAATGGTCATTGGCCTCTCTTCCTCCAGAGAGGTACAGAATATCAGCTTTTCATGTGCAAAGCTAAACACTGATTAACAATTCCAGTCATGAATGTCCCAGCCAAGAGCCAGTCCAGGGTAGCTGAGGGCACTTTTCAAGGGGAAAAGGAAGTTTCTCTATTTATCTCTGACTTTTTAAAAAGGACAAATCTGATCTTTGGAAGCCTAAATTTGCACATTCTAACTTATGCCCAAAGTTTAAAAATAAAGCAGAAATGTGTCCAAAGGCATATTCCTGAGATTCTTCACGGGATCAGAAAAAAGCCACAGATGTATGTGCACCATGCATCAAGACACATAAGAAACGACATGGCATTCTTACCTGCGATAGCTTCCAAAGCTTTCTCCGTCTATATTTACGAAGTTTTGTTCCATCTGTCATCCCAGCAAAATTATGTTATTTCTGTTTTTGGGAAACTTCTGCATCCATATCATTTCACTTGCTTATCAGTATCTCAGTCACACCTGTGCAGTGCTGTCAACCATGTCCTGAAGGCACAGGAGAGCCTGAGGTATTCCTGCAATTAGAACTTGCAAAAATAAAAAATAAAAAATGTACTGATAAAATCCCAAACTGACTTTGTTCCCCCCGAGAGCAGCCAGGAAGACCCCTCCAACAGAAACCACCCCACTGACGCCAGCAGACCTGGTCTCAGGGAGATCAACCAGGTCAAGGTCACGTAATTACTTCTCAGAGCAGAAACACATTGCAGAGAGCATTTGCAAGCAGTTTTATTTCTCCTTTTGACCACCTCCACATACTGTCAACGTCCATCTGCACGTCAGGTGAAAGTCAAGTTAAACTGCATGTAAAGAAACTAAGCAAAGCAAGCTCCTTCTACAAGCAACCTGCAGGAAAGTGTTTCCTTGAAGTCCCTCTAAGCGAACCATGACAAAATACAGAGCCTTACGATCTGCAGAGCTCTGTGCTTGATAGCCATACGCTGCTGAAGTCCTACACACATAAAACGGAAGCATTAAAAAAAAAAGAAAACAGCTACAGGGAGTGCTGGAGCCATGATCTGGGGAGTAAAAGTGGGCTAAACTGGCAAGTGAGGAAAACAGAGACTCGGGAAGGTGTACGAGTTTCAGAAATCCAGCAAGGCCTCTCAGCAGGGCAGCTCCGTGTAGGCAACATGTACGCTATCAGCCAAAGCACAAAATGAACCACGACTCAGCTCCGTCAAGTGAGTCTCTCTGTAGCTGATCTTATCTCAGCGTGAAGTCTTCCTCCTACAGCAAACTTGGCTCACCAGACAGCTAATCCCACTAACCTAGGATGAGAAAGACTGGGAGATTCTTATCCACGATGAGCACCATCTACCTCGGGCTACAGAGCTTCACTGAAGTTCATCTTCTCACAGCTCCGAGTCTGGCCTCTGCACCAAAATCACGGGGCAGCTTCGCTGCCCTGGCGCCCTGCGGCGTTACCTCCAGCAACCCGATCAAACTTCAGTTTGCTCTGAGGGGGGGCCTAAACCAAACGCTTCCAGAGGTCCCTTCCACGCTGAATTAACCTGTTTTTCTGTGATTCTAAGGTAGCCAAACAGGTGCTCCATAAAAAGGGACAGACCACGTTGTGATGCCACGTCCCTACTCGAGGGACAGTTTCCTTGTGAGCCAAGCTAACTGTCAGCTTCAATCCAAAGAGATCTGGTCATTAATGTAATTTAATAATTTAACCGATGCAATTAGACATCTGACTGACACGTGATCCCTTCAGAACCACCTTCTGCTCCGCGAGTATGCTGTCTCCTCCACACAGCCCCACAGCTGCGATCACATTGAGCATCAAGTGAGGACAGAATTTAATTGCAAAACCTCCCTGGTGTGCCTCGGGCCATGCGCTTGGACACGTGCTGAGGCCCCGTCCCGCGCCGCCAACCACAGCACTGGCAGGGCACCATCGTCGTACATAACACCGGGCCTGCTTCTGAGCCACGTGGAGCTCCAGTTCAACAGAGACAGACCTGCTGCAGCCAGGGGTGCGGGGCACTGAGCTTCGTCAGGCTCGGCAAACTTCATGGGGGAGTCTCCCCGGGCACCCTTCTCTCGGTCTTTCCTCAGCTGCGTTGAACATTATTTCAAATGCAGAACTTAAAAGTGAAAAATGCCAGGCAAGCTCCGTGAAATAGGTTTCAGGAAGTTCTCCGTCCCTTCCCACCTTCACCTTACCCTGTATTTCTAAATCCATTCTGAACTCGTTGTCAGATGTCTGGTGGGACTGCTCTCGATGCTGTGTGGAGAGCCTGGCCAGTCACATTTCTGTGTAAAACCTTTCACTTCACACAACCATTCCCACGGAATAGTTTTTTGAGGTCATTCTTGTGCTAGTTTTATTGTGTATGGAAAACTCGAGTTAATGATACCTGGTCTGTGGCTCTCCCCTTTACAAGGCCCAGTGACTCAGATCTCAGCCAGACGGTGCAGGAACTTTTGCCCAAGCTCCAGACCCGGGGCGATACCTGCAGTTAGCGCAGCAGACTCCGCACCGTGCTGAGCTGACCTCACGCCTCAGGTACCACCTCCTCCAGGGAGCAGGAGGGGCACATGTGTTAGCAGCAGGAGGACCTGACAGCAATGTTATATGCATTCAATGATGGAGTTGTTGGTTCTTTTTTTCCAGACTTTGGACTCATCATTGCAGCTGTAGCTCATCATGAGCACACCTCAAGTGCATCTCCTACCTTAGTGCTATCGGAAAGGAATCCAGCTCACGTACACCGCGACCACCTCTAGATGAATGCCAAGACAGAGCTGTAGACAGCCAGATCTCACCCAAAAGCTCACTGCTGATCCCAGCCGAAACCCTAAAGCTGCTGCGCCGTCAGAGACCAACAGGTTTTTTGCATAAATTGCCAACGTGGGTTTGAATGCTGCTAGGGCCTGTCCTCTGACAGCACTTTTTGAAACGTGGATCAGCCAAAAATGCTTCCACAGCTACAACCGCTGTACTGCCGGGGTACTGCACGACGTGCAGCTGTGGCCATTACGGTGAGCAGCTGGCCACCTGGAGCCTTCCCATCGCATAATGTCCACCTTCCTGGTCAGAAAAAGCATCAATTACAGGTTGGAACGACTCATTACTGCTCCCTAAGTAGAAGGAAACTCAGAAGAACCTTTCCACAATTCAAGGAAATAAAATCCCTCTGCCATTACTACGGTTTATTGGAGTTCCTAAGACAAAGAGATGCCTGAAAAGGATAAAAGGACATGAACAAGGAGCAAAGCATATCCAGAAGAGAAGAGGAAACAGTGTTAAAATGTGGGAGAGTAACCGGATAGAATTCCTGGTGAGAAATACATTTTTATTTATAGGAATAGTATGTTGCAAAATCTTCCTCATTCTTGAGAGCTTGCTTCCAGAGCAGCACATGGGAAGCTGAGGATCATTAAAAGTTTCTGCCCACAACGGGGCATCTCCTGTTGAGGTGCAAAATATAAATTGGTCTGCGACAGTAGGAGAGGCAGCAGGAAACGAAATACCCACCACTGGGTGTTTGGTATTCATGTGAGTCGTGCCACCCCCATCTGTCCTTGACTTGTACCATCTTTTTAGGGTTTTTCCTCTGACTTCTCATTAGGTTAAACTGTTATTTGCGTTCAGAATCAAAGAAGGAAAACCGAACGATAGGAACAGAAATTATTTTATGTTACTCTGCATATGTAGGACTGCAGAGGGTGCCAAGTCCGAGCAGAATCGAGAAGCTGGACTGCAAATCCCCTCTGAGATCCTACTCGCAAGGCTTCTGCTCTACCTACAAGCAAAAAGCACAATCCTCCACTGCACCAGAGATCAGAGAAACACAGCTGTATGTGGTTAGACAGGATTTAAGGTCTACAAGTATATGTTAGACAAATATGTATTTCAGGGAATTTTTCTCTCTGCTGCCACAAAAGGTTATTGCTGACAGCTGTGTATGAGAAATTATAGTGTGTGTAGCAATCTTAAGGACACCACATGAAATTGCATTACAGCTGTGATGGCAAAAAAAAAAAAGTGACTATTTTTCTGATGGAGCCTATTACACAGGACTTCAAGTCGTGTTAAAAAATACTGTCAGTCTCGGATTTTCCTACTGCTTCAACTGGCAAAAATCTAGCCAAACTGAAAGAACGAAGATGACAACTGCAGCAATCCTGAAAGCCTGTTCTCAGAGGGAAAGTTGCACGCTCTCCTAATGCCTACTCACATGCCCTAAACCCTTAGTTCAGCTTCTGCAGTAAGCAAAGCAAACGGGACATGTGATTACTTCTGGTTTCCTTGCTTTTTAGTAAGTGAGCCTCTCGTGTGACTTGTTGACAGAAGTGAATGATACGATCAAGAGGTAACACTCCCTCCACCTCAACTGGGAACGTCTTATTGTTTGGGAAATTCATTACATTAGGAAGAAAAGTGTGTACTGTGGGTCAGGAGATGGATTGTACTCAGATACCTGTGCTTTGTTTCCAAACAAACAGATTCTCTCCATGCTGTTGAACGTCACTTGAGCTTCAGGTGTCCCAGTTTCCCACTCTTTGCTCACTGTCGAGCTCTCACTTCAGGCAAACACAGCACCCACTTGCCTTTGCCTCGAGGCACTAGTGTAATATAAAATAAATATTAATAACAATTAAGAGTGCTTGGACATGCAAGGTTAACTGTGGCCTGCCTCTGGCTGTCATGAATATGAACTTTGCAAATTTGTTCACAGAAACTAGAGTTATGTAAAGCTGCCATACCCAACACGCAGTTAGCGAAGACACGCAGCCCGGGCAGCAGCAACGGCATCGCTCTTCCAGACTTGCATCCCCTGTGCCAGCTTCGCAAGGTGATTTCTCTTCACGCGCTTTGTTCTGTATGTTAAAAAAAAGGCAAACACTACGGTATAAGAGCTACCGGGAACGTCTCTGTCGACGTATCAGTTTATGTCAAACTAAAAACTCTGAATTCGTGCCAAAAATAAAGTCAAATGCCTTAATGGAGGTATTCATAATCTGTGAATAAAAGTAAAAGCTAATGCCATTTTGCCTTTTATTGGTGTCAGTAATCAGCATTCTCTATATGCAGATGGCAAAAACCTGATAAGCCTTTATGTGATTATTAGTGAATCTAGATCGGATATGGGCATCTTATTCAAAGGAGTCTATAAAATTGTTGATACTGTCTGCCCTTTTCTCCTTATAAACATTTGTCAATTCACTCCCCATCTGCTGTTCTGTGTATACACATGCCCAGGCTAATGTTAGCTGAGGCTGCAATATAGCTATGTTAAATAATTTTATCTGATTTGTTGGATGATGGTATTTCTAATGGAAAACAACATGGTAATTTCAGAATGTTACTGATTAGATGAAAATGATATTGCATCAAAGTTACTTCCTTAATTTATTCTGAAAAAAACAAGAAGGATTTCTCTATTAAGATGCTTAATTAAAATCTATCTCTCTCCATACAAAATCTATACTTCAGGTCCTGCATGTCATGTCTGAAAAGAACAAAGGCTGATTAGCATCTTTTACACTCTGCTTTTCTTTATGTCACTTATACATTCATTACAGCAATTCCAGCCAGGTTTGGAGGGTCTGAGAGAAAGGGCGCTATTGTACGGACTGGCTGAGCAAAGGCAGAAGAACAAAAGAATGCAGCTGAGCTTTTTAGGCTTCCAGAGAAAATGGGGGGAGTGGTTGGAGTCCAGATGGGCCTGGGGGTGGGGTACGGTGGGGAGATTTTAGGGCAGCAAACAGTTACTCCTTCCAGGGAATCCGAGAGGAACACAATGCATAAATAACAACACAGGAACTGAGGCTGAACTCCAGCTGCTCCGTCGCTCTCACAGATTTTCAGGATTCCCTCCTAAACTTAAAAGTGAAATAGGAAGAAGGCGATCTGGGCATCAGCGGTACGGCACACACAGACGTGCATGCACAGAGATGCACACAGGCACACGCTCTTGCAAAAGGGTAGTAAGAACTGCAAGAGCAAAAATGAAATTCCAGCTCTTTCAGTGAAGGAATGAATTACACGTTGCTGACTTGCAAAAAAAAAAGCCTTCCTCGCCTTTAGTGCCTCTTTCTTTAACATATTACGTACAGAGAACTCTGAGATCTCTGAGTACGGGAACTTTCCATCTTTCCTGCTCCTGAAAACTGAAGTTTGCATCAGCCCAAATATCTACTTTATGGGATGTGTTTGCACCTTTCAGTTGCAAACCAAGAAGATGTTGGTTTGAAATAGAAAAGGCATATATTATAAGATCCTTAAAATATTGTTTTATACCATATCCTAAACAAGACAATGAAGTCCTAGCAATTCTATATGTGTTATTTGCATCTGTGGAAAGGAAAATAATGAGGTAGTTAGCTGCATGTTGGGCAGAACATCTGGTGAAAACCCGACACTCGCTCTCACAGAAGACCTAGTTCTGTTTTTGTTCTCTATGGCTGCAGTGGGACAAGCCTTTTGCAACCACTGCCATTTTCAGTGCCACACAATAGACTCACCATCAGCTCCTCTCCGCTGCTACACCTCCGCTGAGGCTGAGACCTAATGGCTGGCTCTGGGAGCAGCACCCGTGAAGCCCCACTCCCTGTACTAACCCCTACCAACTCTCCCAGCAGGATGCCTCTCACAAGCCCCAGGACATCACGAGACATCAGAGTACCCCGGTCTCCCTACCTGAGAAGCGTGTCTGCCAGCTCCCCAGCAGGAAATTTGGGGAGGATTTGGAGGAGAGCTAAAGGATGTGCATTCTGCTTGCCTGCCTGGGGTCCATTGGCTTTCTCTCCTCAAGGCTGCTTCCAGCATTCCTGGGATCTCATGCAGAAGCCAGGAGAACAGAAACCTTTTATCTTGTGTTGCACGTGAGCACTAAAACACTGTCAAGGCACGGTGGGCCCAGGGTTGCCATCTTCATTCGAGCTGGAGACAGACTGTTTTCCTCTCCTCTCCGCCTGACCAAAAACCCAAGCCAATCACTTTCCTCTGCTCTCCCCATCAAGAAGAGATAAGAGGAGTGTGAGAAATAGCAGCATAACACTGTGCCCCTTGCAGTGCCCATTCTCTTTAGGTTTACCACTGTAAATGTGCCCCCTCAGCTGCCCTGAGACGCAGGGCTCAGCTCAGGCACAGCGCTGGATGCTGTCCCAAAGGCGCTTAGACAGCTGGAGAAGACCCAAAGATGAGAAGCAAAGAGGGGGATTAGCTTTCGCTAATTCGTGTCAGTGTCATTTAGACCCAGAGCTGCCATTAGCAGCCAAGCTATTCATAAACACAGCCAATCTCCTTTTAGTAGCTTTCCAAAGGAGCTGAAAACACGCTTGGTATCCAAGTCTGGGTGCAACACAGATTGTCCCCAGCCTCCATCAACTCGATTAAGCAACAGCATCAGACAACAGACTTCAATTCCCTTTTTAGATCCAACTAAAATAAACACACGAGACATTTCATTTAAAGTGTTACCTTGTGTTCTTCTCACTTAGCACTCGGGAGACGTGTGAAGAACAGCCGAGCAGGCTGCAGAGCTGTGCAGGTCCCAGGCTGCGCAGGGCACGGATCCTGCTCTGCTCCCCGCCACGCCGAGGGGAGCGGGGCCAGGAGCTGCCGGGGAGCAGGCAGGTGAGAACGGCCAGCACAGGCCACCAGGCTGTTAAATGGAGGAGGACAGGGTTTGGGTGCAGACAATTGTGGCGACGAGAACAAAACAGATGGCCGGAGGAGCAGCAGAAGAAAGACACAAAGAGATGGTTTTTGGAGGACCACTCCCCTGGAATGCCTGTTTTGAGACAAAACTAATATGCAGGAGAGCCCCGCGTACACCTGAATGTGTAGGACCACCCAGCCTCACCCCTGGAAAGTGTATTCTCCAAAGTCTCCTATCCTCAATATACTTACACTTAAAAAAACACGCATGGAGAAGCCGAACAGTCTGTGGCATGGAGTGCATTTGCTCATGTCTCCTACATTTTTCTGTTATACATAAAATAAAACTTTACCACAATACAATGAGCTGCCAAGTGCTGACATCTCCACAACTACAGGCATGCTGGACAGAGTTCCCTGTTTCAGAGACTACAGATTAAGTAGGAAATACACTAATGAGACAGGAAACTTATAAATAGGAGACCATTATACCAAACTATTCAACCTGCTCCTGATGGCTCATTGTCCCACGCAACGCAGATTGTCTGCTTAAAGTGGTCTACATCATGCTGCTCTATGATTTCCTCTGAACACTGCCTGGGAATCCTTCCACAAAGACCCCTTTGTTTGGAAGCACCTACAAAAACAACTTATCATTCTGGATTTTGCTAAACAGTTTGGGTTTGGGAGTTAGAGGTTTTTTGCTTGTTTATTTTTGATCCTAGCCTTTATTAAGCCTCAGAGCTGTGATAGGCTCAGCCTTCTCAGGAGAGATTGGCAACCAGCCCTAAATTGTGTTAGGCAAGATATTTTTTCTGAAATAAGCTAGAAATCGTCAGTTATTTGGACACTGAGGATAATGCCAGCTTTGTCAAATCATCGGAGAGGTGTGCGGTTGCTTGGGGTTCCTTCTGGATGCATAAAGTGATTAGTGGCTTTGGCAGATATCATTTTGTCTGTCTTTTGCCCTCGTCTGATCATCAGCTCTTCCATCTTGCCCTTGCTAATCAGTTTCTCCTTCACGTAATATTTGTGTTTCTCATCCATCAGCTCACTGCTCATAGTCCAGCTGAAGTTACCACCGTTACTTCCAGAGAGGCGCCTTCGTTTCAGCCTCACTCCCGAAGTCATTCCGTCCCATGCTAAAACAACACAGGTGCCGAAACCTGCTGACTTTTTATCATTTTGCCCCAAACAAGAAAACGTACAAAAAGACGGGGAATTGCTCACTTATGTAAGCATCACAACATTACAACCCGCTTTCATGTTTTCTGCGCTTAAAAAAAAGTGTTAGTCTTGCTGGTAAATTTGCTTCCTCTGCTGAGGAGACTCTTTAGCTACCTTGTGTGCACACGGGCTGTTAGGCACTCAAACACGGTATTTAGTCCTGTGCTACCAGCTGCATGTCACGTCTACACCTGCTCTTGGGGCAATCACTGTCATCCAAGCAGCCTCTCTCCTGCTCTTTTGCACTAAAAAAAAATATTCCTACAACACCCAGCACCCATTGGGTTCCCAGGTCTCACTGTAAAGGTGTGGAACAAATGTCTGCAGGGCTGTCTGCATGGCGGTGAGGAGGTATCCGTGAGCTGGAATTTAAAGTAAGCATCTAGAATGCTCCAGCATCCATCTCCTCTGTCGTATTTCCTTTATGTAGACATGTCTCTTTTCAAAAAACTCTTACTACTGAAACATGGCGATGTCTACTTGCTGAATGCTGAGGTTTCTGCTTGCTGTGCTGTTCTAAAGCAGCTGATCAGTCCGAGAAAACCAGGGGCACAAACCCAAGTGCAGGTGCCCATCCCTGACCGTGGTAATTAAGTGGTGTGGACATTTGTACTACCCACGGAGCTCAAGAAAGAATACAAGAAACAGGAATCGGCAACCCAGCTCTTCTGTGGGTGAACATACAGCAAAGGGTTTTCTTTTGACATCAACCAGAATTTCAGGTATTGAATAACTGCAATTATAGCAGCAGTAACATGTACGTAACTTGCAGTTGTATTCATACTGCAAGCACTACACTTGATAAAATAAAGTCATGAGACATTAAGCTGTATACTACACTCAGAATATTCCATGCAATGTCTATCACAGGTGCACATGCCTATAGATACATAAATACAACACCAGAACATAACCCCCAGTAACTGTGCTGTGGGCATTCACAAGCAGCCACACAGGTTCCAACACCTCCCCCGAACCCTCCCACTCTCTGAAGGTAACCGCGTCTAACAGGCTGCGTTACGGACCTCACTTCATTACAGACCTCACTTCATTACAGACCTCACTTCATTACAGACCTCACTTCATTACAGACCGCACTGCATTACAGACTGCACTCCGACACAAACTGACTTCGGTGGGGATTACAGCGACGTTAACATGGTTGCTGTAGTCTAACGACCTGCAGTCTCTAAAGGTATGACGGGCACAGCACGTGATGTATCACTCCTGTTCTCTGAAAGTTAAGGTACCCTGACAAGAAAAAAACTTTGACAGTAACACAGTGTCAGCACAAAGACAGGTGAGTCCTTGCTCACATTCCTGGCCTTCACAGTACAACCCCAGTACCACATAACTCAGAACACAAAGCAAGGGAAGGAAAGAAGCCACCAGAGAAGGCAAGGAGGCAGTCATGGTACTGTTAGTGCCACTCTGCCCCTTCTACTTCTCTAAGACTGGCATCTTCACAAGGAGCCTGACTCTCAGATCTCACACTTGTCTAATTCAAAATCAGGAAAAGTGTGGCCAACAGACACAGTGGTGACAGGCTGTTGAGTATTTTTTTTCCTCATCACTGAAGGGTTCCCTGCTGGTTGTAATCAAGATCCATAAACTCCCAGCGTAAGTCAGTGTGAAAGCTGAGATCTTAGCCTCATTTATTGCTGCTAAATTCAACCAGACGTACACACTCGCTTGTGTCCCGATCCGCTGTGCAAGCCTAAGAACGATGCCCAAGTCACTTGGTTACCTTTCCAGCAGCACGATGCTGTGAAACAAGGCAGGAACTCGAACCCAAGAGACACATAAAAATCAGGCTGGACAAAGCTCTGCACTGAACATACAGTGAAGAAAGATCCTGAACTGGTCTCTAGGGATTAAGCAGAAACACTTAACAGATCTCTTTTGTCTCAACTTACATGACGAAACTTTCAGTTAGCACTTGAGCAAGGTATGACAACAGTCAGAACCTTCCCCCGACAAACACGTACTCTAAAATTCAAGGAATTCACACAGCAATGTAAATGTCCTTTCATTTTCCTTTAAAAAAAGTAGAGTGAAAACAAAAGTAAATGTGTTCAAATTTAAATAAATGTAACACTAAGTTTATCTGAACCTACACTCCCTCACAGACAATAAATTAGCTTAGCTTACCTTACAGATATTAATTTAGTTTAGTTAGGGGACAGCTAATATTGTTGCACTGCATTTTTTTTTACACAAACACATGTAAAGATCAGAACATCTCCTGTTGTCCAATAACTCACTGCTCAGTTAATTGGTTTGTGGTTAGCAAAGTAGCTGTTTCTCAGTGGGGGCTAACTGCATACCAGCTATGAACTTGAAGTAAAGCCAATTATCAGCTAGCAGTAAAGAAACAATCTGTAAAACACCTCAAAGAATGCAAATCTTCATTGTCAGCTGCTGAACGGAAATGCACAAATAGAAAGACCTGCCCTAAAATCAGCTATGATACAGGAGCAAGCGAAGTTAAACTCACACACACACCGCGTCTAAAAACAGGGCTGGAAGTCAAGCAGACTGCCCTAGCTGTAAGCGGTCCGAACACCCTGCTTTTTACACGCAACACAATTCAGAACAAAAAAAGAGTGGAAGACATTAAGGCAGCAGGCGAAGTTTTCTCATATAGAGAAGAAAAATATGTAAAAATCTAGCCTTCCCTCCTCCTCCCAGCAGTAACAGTACACCGAGGAGACAGCCCTCCGAATATTTTCTCTCTCATCACCAACAGGATGCCCTGCTGGGTGTAATCAAGATCCACGAACTCGGGGCTTCAGCCAGTGTGAATGCTGCGCTCCCAGGACTGCCGTGCGTAGCGATCCTCATCTCAGAGCTACGCTTGGCATTCCACGCCAAGGCACTGCTTGTCACTCTGGGCTATCGATTCCTATTTCTAGTTTCATTTTTTTGTTTTTATTTACTTCACATTGGTATAAAGTAGTGAAGCCTTCACCTCAGCTTAAGCCATTTATGTTTCAGTAAATACGGAGTGGGTGACTTAAAGCTGCAAGGCGAAAGTGTTGCACAACCAAGGACTGAGAAAAGTACTCTTGTACCTCACAGCTTTCGTTTGTCCTTATCCTCGACTGCCAGAAATTAAGCTTGTTGGATAGAATTCCGTAGCATCTGAACACCTTTTTTTTTTGTTATAAGCAATCAAGCTGAAATTTTCATGTTATTTGACAACATTTTACCTGATAGTGCACAGTTGCTTTCTTGGAAAATTCAAGTTTCCTTCTTTATTTGCCACGTACATATCACCGTGGTAATTCCTCTTCTGTATATCAATGATTTTCTTTTACACATTTGTTGTTCATACGTTATGTATATCAAAATGTCATTAAATGCCAGGGCAGGAGCAACAAGATAGCTGTATGTACTTACTCTGTGTGATTAATACTGAATGTAATCTTGCTCGTAATATACTTGTGTAATAATTTTACCTGTAAGTTATTACTAATGGTCTGAATATTTTCACTTCAAATTACCCTGAAGATGTCATAGCACTTGCTTACTTCTATTATAAGTCTTTCTATCTGTCATCATTTGTCAGTGGTGTCGAGGCCAGAAAATATTTGTCCATATAAAGAAAATTCCACTTATAACAGTAAATGCTTCTGAAGCTGAAATGGTGCATGCAGTATGCTAACTTGGAGACCTCCAAATGTGGGACTCTCTCTGAAATTAGTGCCTGCTTCTTGGTGTGGAGGCATCAGACGTGAGTTTGGAACAAGAGCAAGAATAACATTCACAGTAAGTACTGTATGTGAGCAACTAAACTACCAAGGCGACCAATTGCACTCACTTCCACGACAAAGCACTCACCGTACCCAGTGCAAGGAGCGCCGCAGCCTTTCCGCCACGCTGGGACTGCAGAGAGCTCCTCCAGATCCCCTCCTGGCTCTTCTCCTCCCAGCTTCACACCAGCAGAGCTGCTCTCTTGATGGTTCTTTTTCACATGCACAGAGTAAGCTTGCCGAGGAAGGCACCATGTTTTCTTCTTTGCTTACGCACAATTTAGCATAATCTGGGTTCTGAGGGAATTAAAAGAAATAAAAATTTGCCTTAGTTTGCAAGGGACAGTCCTTTCCATAATACAATACTCCAAGCAGTGCTTTTGGGAAATACCCTTAAGTTTTCATTTTTCTGCTTTTGCATTTCTGGCTGTCCGTAGTCAGATACATCCCCTCTTCAGATATATTAAGGCTGGTGACTCTTGCTGCCTTTGTGCTAATTTATGTTTGAGTGTTCTGTGATTTATTTGCTCGTTTGAACAACACTGAACAACTAAAAAAAAATAAGAATACCTAAAAATAATACTTTTTTTTTTTTAAAGCAGAAATTGTACAAATTAATTCTACCTTGCTATTTGGCTGAAATGAAACCAAGAATTGCAGTTATGACACAGAATTTCTATGCCCTCGTAAGTCCTTCTCAATGCTCACATCATTTATGAGACCTTGTAGTTTGTGAAGTTGCGTTTAAAAACGAAACAAAACAAAAAACCACACCAAACCCCAGAATATATCCACCACTGGGACCTCTTCAACGAGCCCAGCCTGACTCCTCCTGTTCTCTAAGATCATAACTCTTAGGCTTTTGATTCCCTTAGTCCTGAAACTATAAAAATCTTCTCTCTATAAGGTCTTTTATTGTTATCCACATAGTCAATAGTGTCATTTTCATTCATATCATTCTGTAGGGAAGTTAGAGGAAATGAACCAGACGGAACAGAGCTATAAATAAGACTCAGCTACACTGTTCCCAGTGCAGATTCAACAGCATTCTTTTAAAACCACAAAAGTACAGCTTGGGAATGATGGGAAGTTTTCTTCTCACTCGACTTCTCAGATTAGCTTTCATGCGGTGGCCAGTCTTTATTGTTGACTTATGTGAATTAAAGATGCATTTGCTTAAAACCAGCTCTGCGAGCACAAACACCACAGCAGGCACACATCGCGTGTACACGTTAGCTCACGCTTATGAGAAAAATCTCCAGAATCGTAGAGTTCTTAAGCATAAAGGATTCCGCTTAGAATTATTTCTTAATGAAAAGAACCTTTAGGGTAAAGAGGCAAATCTCACAGCAAATGGATTACCATTGGTTTTCTTAGGGGCTTGGCGTGCAATACAACGGAGTGTTTGCTTCACAGCAAGATCGCAATGTATAATGCTGGTACCTTTTTGTGTGAAATCCTGAAAAAAAGCAAGTGCAAAAATCCACAGGCAGTTCTGCTGTGCTGACAAAACACCGCAAATACCAGCTTTATGTAAATCCTTAGGAACAAAACAGGCCTACTGGTGCTCTGCCAGAGATGCAGGGGCAGCGGCTCTTAAAGCCCTCTTGAGCAGCCTAGCACGAGGGAGCAGGGCTGCCCCCCCTCTGCTGGGTGCCATTCATCCTTTGCATTGGGGTAACCGGATAGGTCTTTAAGTTCCAAGGAGCAGGCTGTGCGTAAACAAAGCATTAATGAAAAAGGGAATGTAATGATCTCGAGAGAAACCTGACAGCACAGCTAAAACCACAGGGGAGCAGCAACAGCAACCCTGAGCATCTCACCTGTAATTAAAGTGCCGAGGAGCCCAGGTACCGCTGCTCATTAATATTCACCTGTAGAAATGGAAGACAGGGAGGCAAACATGGAATGCTAATATTGGGTCCATCCTTTCTCCGTACACACTTGCTTCTTCCTCTCCACATGGGCCAGCAGCGTCTCAGAGCTCAGCCAAACCAAACACGACGCGGCCAGCAGCCACAGGCGAGCCGAAGTGGCCGTGTGCTGTGGAACTTTAAGGCAGGGGAAATTCCTGCTCTTGTTAATTTATTCTGTGCTAAGAACTTGGCATCTAAGGATGAGCCTTGTGTCATATCATGCAGCACCGAGAGACACTCGGGAGATGAACAATGTAAAACAGGAAAGCGCTGCTTGTTGCCCAAGGCATGTGGTAGTTTGTTGCCAGTTTATGTTTCACGCAGGTTGGCTCTGTTAGCTCCAACAACCTAAAAAATCGAGCAGTGAAGCCCACAGCAGATACCTTTGGGAGCCTCACAGTGCTTCAGGAAGAGACTTCTGGAGACTTAAGTCTTAACTGCAGAAGCCAGCGGGAGCAGCTGCCTAAGCCGAGAGCAGAGAGGTTCCCATCACCAGGCTTCCTGCAGGTTAGGAGAAAGGGCAAAACAGGTTAGGAGAAAGAGATCTGAAGAACACAGCTCTGCACACCCATCCATTTCTGATCACGGAACAAATGCTCGTCTCAACAATAAAACTGCCCCAATGGTGGCAAAACACGCAAGCAGCACGCAGGACATTTGTGAAAGGGAAGTGTGGCCCAGGGCAGACAGGCAAGGGGAACAAAACGGGCAGAGCCTGGGGTCTTGGCGGCCTCGTCCCGTTACGTGGCAGGATCAACGCCTCCGGCACACAGCGGCGAGCGTCCTGCAGTGAGGACAGGGGGAGGGATGCCCTTGGATATGCTGAAAGCAAGGCCCCCACTGTGCGCACACAGACGGGGAGCACCCTGCTGAGGAGTGCAAAGGATATTCAGCGAAGATTTTGCCACCTGTGTCCATATAAACAACTCCCTGGTTGCTTTATTTTTCGACAGAAAAACCGTGAGGGATGATGCTATGACTGGAAATCTAGACTGCCTTTTGAGTTCAAGGATTCTGAATTTTAGTTTTTCTCTTATTACCTCTTTTTATGGGAACTATTAACTGCAATTTAAGCCCAAAATGTTAAAAGCAGTATACAGATTTAAGGATTCTTTCATACCAATTAGAAATAATTTCTAGCTGCACTTCAATGAATAGGCTTTTATCTTTTGTTATAGTGGAAAATCACTTATCCACTGTAGCACAGGGCATCTGCATAGATTTGTTTCTTATTATCTTTAATGGTATTGGCAAATACGGAGTTAACACTTTTCTGCTCAATATATTTGCAGTTGTCGGAATACCAGGCTTCTAAGAAAATTACAAGTTTAAGTATTCAGTTAAACCAAAGTTACAACTTAATTAACATATCACTAGAATATTCAAGGCTGATGTCACCTCATCGCTCACGCCGCACTTGGGGGCATAGAGGAGGATCCTCTGAATCGACTCACAAGCAACCTAGAAATACCACGACTGCTATCCCTACCTTGATGGAAAATGCTAACATAGGGAAGGCCAATCCAAGATTTAAACAGAGTTTTGTTTCTACTTTTTTTTTTTTAAGCTTTAAGCTCTATTTGCACCCCTGTCCTGAATGCGTAACTGCACATACCTCAATAATATAAAGCATCATTGATAAAAAAGGCTTAATTATGTAATAGCCAAATTTTAACTGCTTGTACAGGATTCACGAAAAGCAATGTAAAGTATTCACTATCAGGCTATTTCATTGGTGGTCTTTGTCAAACACCAAGTTTAACCTGAAATGGAGAGTTAAATGATGGATTTTTCCCTGTGATTTCTCCATGCTGTCTCCCTGAATTGTCTAGGCAAGGCAGTTTGTGTGGGCTGTGACCTCGCAGCTCTCTGCAGGCCACAAGATCACGACCTTATGAAAATTGTTTCTCTTTTCTCTGTCACTCTGAATCATATTCTTAGGTTAACAGAGAAGAAATTTTAAAGAGAGTGGTCACCATTTTTGGAAAAACAGTCCAACTATCAGATCAGAACAGGAAAGGCAATTTGCCTAGCATTAGCTTCAACGTATATATCGTAAGATCTTTATCTGCTCTAAATGGCAAACTAAAAAAAAGGCTAAATAGTGGCTTGCTTTTACCAGACATTTCTGTACGACAGCTCACATGGCAGCTTTGGATTCCAGCACCTGGAAGATTCTACTGACAGAGAAGACTAAATCACTGAGAAAAAGTGGTTTTAGCATGTAGGAAACTCGGGGTTTAAGCTTCTTTGGAAGTGTCAGCCCACTCACCCGCCTGTGGTCGCTGCCCTGTGTGTGTTGCTCCTGGCCCAGCGCTGCTTCATGTCCACGGACGGCACAAAGTTCTGCAGTGACCAAGACCGTGCAAGTTTGGATCCCGGTCTCTTTCATTCCAGCACCAGCAGAAATCTGGAAAAAAATATACTGATAATAATAATCACAAAAGCTACTCATAATTGGTGTGGTTCTCAAGGTGTCTGCCACCTCAAACAATAAAATCAATGTTTTACACCCAACAGCTCTTTGGAAAAAAAAAAAACAAAAAAAAACCAAAGAAAAACCTTGGGACACTCCATTAATGTTAATGTAGCTATATTAACAGGATTCGCCCCAAAACCTTTGACTGTATTCTGAAGGGAAAACTTGTATTATCAAGTACTGTTTCTATCTTTATTAGCTTTTTTCTTTATTAGCTCTACTCTTTTTTTTTTTCAGCTCCACTTCAGTGACTACATATAGTCACAGAAATTTATTTTACATTCAGCCTTTATATTGTTCCCTGGCCATCCCTTTGGGCTGCTTCTAGTATCTCCCTACTTGCTGCTGCAGAATATATTATAGAAGCAATTTTGGCCAACTGCTCCCACAAGAGTGGGCTCTTGTCAATGCGCTGCGTTGATCCAGCCGCATGAAGGAAGGGGACTCTGTTCGTGTCTCCCTCATGCCTGCTGCACGACGCCACCGCAGAGAAATTACTTTCAAATGCTACACTTTGACTGTAGCAACACAACTTTTAGTTTTGTTGCTTTGTTTGCCTTACAGAATTATAGAGATTTCCTTTGGAAGATTAAAACGCCAAGCCTGAAAGAACTGAATCGACTGGAACTGGCTCTCGAATGATCCGGTAAGGACCGGGAACGACAACAGATGCACCTGCAAGCACTGCAAAGCTTTTGCAAAACTTCAGGCCAATTAGGCTCATCCACGCTACTTACGTGCACGAGGAAGCTGCCGACTGAACTGGCTTTGCTCGCTGCCGCGCGCGGACTAACGGGCCGGCAACGCTGCTGCTTCCTGACTGCTCGAACGCGGCAGCATCCCGAGTCTGACCGCGTGGGCTGTGACTGCTGTTCTGCAGCAGAAACCAAGAAATCAGCAGAAACCAAGAATCTGGTACGACCGGAAAACAGGCTGAACTATGTGCAACCGGACTGATATCTGATCAAGAGCCTTATGAACCGTGACAGCAGTTTATTAAATGCTAAATGCAGCGGTAGTCATTTGTTTGTTTGTTTTTTCCCCACTTTTTCTTTCAAGGTGCATCACCATTTTGTCCAAAAATGGTTTCCTTTTATCCATACCAACTGTATAGAGTAGGTGAGTCTCAACCTGGTCCACAAACCTGATCCACAAAATATTTCATCATTTTACCCTTTTTTTGGTGTTTTTTCCCCCCATGCTTTAATGGGGCTTTAATGCCACTGCTTCCACCTGCTAGAA
Source organism: Anser brachyrhynchus (assembly GCF_964034855.1). Classification (NCBI taxonomy): domain Eukaryota; kingdom Metazoa; phylum Chordata; class Aves; order Anseriformes; family Anatidae; genus Anser; species Anser brachyrhynchus. The sequence continues at coordinate 3,509,882 of NC_137717.1, forward strand.
ACCAAGTGCCTTCCTCAGATTCCTCGGAGGGCTGTAATACCAAACTGCACAAAAGGCAGGCTCCTATCAAAACTGGATTGTAAAATATAACGCAGACAGGTTAGAAACATGCAGCTTGCAGTTATAGGTAGAGCAATAACTTACAATGGATACTGCAGAATACACAGAAATCACAGATAATAATCAAGAGATTATCCTCATATGGGAAATCACATTGAATGGGTCTTTCTTTGTCCCCAAAACTATTCAGAGCTGAAAATGTACTGAATAAGAAACATGGGATGTCGGTTTAGAGTGCGTTCCAGTTCCATGACTGGGCGCAGAAGCCTCAGTTTTGTTTCTCGTTTTCATTTCTAAGTGGTTGGTGTTTGTTTTCATTCTGGGTTACTTTCTGCAGCCTTGCATGCCAAGCGATGACAGACCTCACCACTTCTGGGCCAGGTGGCTATTGCAGCTGCGCAGAAGACGTGAGGCACTTTGCGATGCGCGGCGTGCTGCCGTGCCTCCCCGCTGCCTCGTCGCCCGGAAGGGCAGAGGCGAGCCCGCAGCGCAGAACTCGGCGACGACGCTGCCTCTGGCACGTTCAGCAGGAGCCAGCGATGCCAAGGCAGGATTATTCCAGCAGGACAGGCTCGTCTGGCTCTCTTCTCCAATAGTACAAGCAAACGGTGAGCCTGCATCATGAGTTTTGTGTTACTTTTATAGAGCTACCCTCCAGGGGCCCACTGAAACTGAGAAGTCTATGGTCAAGATTTTCCATGAGACTCCCAAATGCAGGGGGGATTATCGGTTGGTTAACGCACAAAAAAGTCAACAGGAATTTCCTATTAAATAGGAAGGGGACTGTAGTACTCAGAATACTGTGCTCCTTCAAACACGAGGCTTTGCTGTGCTTTCCTTTCCCCTCTTTTGGCAGGAGAGAAGGCGGCAGCAAACCGGCCTTCAGATGCCAGCAGAAGGATCCTGGGGAGGAGACATAAATACTTGTCCTGGGACAACTCCTCAGAGCTCCATATTTCTTTTCAATAACAACAAGGGAATTTTTTCTTATTGATTGCTTTTTGCAATCGAGCTTACCAAATAGAACTTCCCTCAAATGATTCTTCCAGCTAACCTGATAGAAAACTAACCTTGTTATATTTATTGACAGAACATTGAAATAAATATTATAGGTCTAGAGGGAATGTTTCAGTCCATTGATTTTTCTTTATTTTTTTTAAGGAAATAACAAATGCACCATATTCCCCTTGGCATATTATGCTGGGAATAATCTGAAAAAATGCTTACCTTGTTCAAAATATGTCTTAAAAACTCCTTCCGTTTCCAAAGAGCAGGCACAATTGTGAATAAATCTTATCTCGAGCAAACAAGCAATTTGCAATCTTAACTGTTTGCAAAATTCTCCTTCTGTGATTGTTCAGGAAATTAAAAGAAACCAGTTCATGCTTTTATCTGAAGCTCTGAGAAGATGTCAAGTTTTGGGGAATGTATTTTTTTTCTCCAGAAATAGCTAGGGCTGAGAATCAGCTGTTGATAGTTTAATACACCTCATTGAATCTTCCAGTATCCTTCACTACTTGCTCCTCTTATACTGCTTTTTCCAAGGCTTGTGGCCAAAATGGCAGGATTGTTCAACTTGGCAGGGTGAGAGCTGGATGGTAAATTTGAGAATTTGGGAGATAAGGAGGAGAAGGGTGCAATGAAAAAGTGCTGAGGTGCCGCTGAAAACAGGGGAAGAAACTTTAAAACCTACGTGAAGAGCTATAGGTCTGAAGAAAAACACACGAAGCTAAGAATTTTGCTCAGTTTTGCTAACTATTGTATTTGGTATGAAAAAGCCGTTCCCAAATAATGCAACACCCAGATGCTTGGTGAGACTGTCCCTCTTCAACAGCACAAAGCGAGGAGCCACTACACACAAACAGCCACATGGCTTCTCCTGCAGGATTTACAGGCAGCACGCCGGGCTTCAGTCAAGGAACCTCCTAGGGCAGGTTCTCTGACTTCCTGAAGACAATCGTCTGAAATAATCTGAGATGATAAATGCAAATGTATTACAGCGCGATGCCACAAAGCTCCCCAAACACTGTCACTTCCATTAGCCATACAGCCTGACGGTACCTATTTCACTAAGAGGACCAAAAAAGACACTAATTTTTTTGGAGGTTTTCAAACCTGAAACTAGACCTTGGAACTCGAACAAACCGAAAATAAAGGATTCTGCACCCAAAGTCGAAACGTGAAAGCATGCTACAGAAATGCTACAAGCTGCATCTCAATTTTATTTACCTAGGGGGTCCTTCACCAAGTCAAAATCATTGCTAAAATTGTGAGGAAGCTTTCTGTGATTAGAAGAGCAATGCCGAGTCTGAGCACAAAGAGCATACCATTACGCTGCTCCCACAGGACCACCACGAACCTCATGTGTACGTGGCTGCCAGCTAAAGATTGCTGCTACTGAGAGGAACTTACATCTTGCCAGGGGTTACATCCAGCGTCTCCTACGTGGACATTCGGTAGAGCTGCTTTGTACGCCAGTGAAAGAAAGAGACGTGAAGCCTTCTGGATAGCATCTGCTCATGAAAAAATAAGGGATTCTTCTCGGCTCTGTTCACCTTTAAACCTTTATTTAGTACGGGAAGAAATGGAGAACAGCATGGTCGCTGTTTCTAAAACCCTTTCTGGCTCCTTCAGTAAAGGACTACAGTCCTTATGGGCAGTAGTCACACTTAGTGCATCCGATTTTTGAGCACAAACTATCAGTATATAAGAGTATAAGGTAGCCTTGGTAAAAACAGAAGGCCTTCGGCACTTGTGTGTGGTCTTTTAACAGCTCTATCTCCTGGACTACCTAATAAAGTGAAGTGGTATAACCAACACATCCTCCGGACCTTGCACACTGCCACCTCGTGGTAACTCAGACCCACATTGTGGAACTACCCAAGCCCCAAACACTAAACATCCTATTAAAATTTGAATACGAAAAGGCAGCAGTATTTCCTGGCATCACCTCCTGGAAACATCAATGAGCCAAAATAAACATGTAAGTTATACAAACCCTAGTGCTGCTTTCTCCTTTAAAGGAACTGCTCCTGTTGCATCACGTAGCAGCTGGCTCGAAAGACCAACTCACAAATTTCAGGCTCTTCCATTCACTGACAGCATCTGTTACGTTGAGGGCCTGTGAATTCCTACAGCACCACTCACAACAGACTTGTTCTGTACACTGAAAGGTAGGCCATCATGTAAAATGCTGTCTTAGTTAAAGCTACATTGAAGCAAGGCAGACAAATGACTTTTCCAAGCTCCCACGTGTGTCGAAATGGAAATAGGGAACACCGGAGCTGACTGGGTAACGTTTACACCAGACCAAACCTGTATTAACCACGCTGCACCTGAAGTCTTCTCACTGGAATACAGGCAAAGCACTTGCTTGTAAGAAAAGGGGGGGAAAAAAGAACAGGAGCACCTTTAGGGAAGCGAAAACTGAATGTTGCTGCATCTCCCAGCACACGCAAAGTCCTTCCGAGGCTGGGCCAGCACCTGGTGCTTGCTGTGCTTGCAGAGCAGTGGCACCGTGCTGCTGGTGCTGCTCCCGCAAAAGGGGGGCAGCCAACATGTTTTATCTGCACGATGCTGTGCCCTGTGTCATACTAAGCCAGGTACCTCTGGATGTGGATTTCACTCTGCTTGGCTCCCCAGACCACGCTCTGCACCACCATATCACACGTACCCAGCAGTGCAGCCCCTTTGTACGTAAAGAACAGCTGCTAGTGACGCCTTGGTGACATCTTAACATCTGTGAAACTGTGAAATACCAGGACTAAAACTCATGCAGCAGACTGGAGAGCTGTCCCAAAGCGGTCTGGCCCAGTACCAGTGCCAGTAGCCACAACAGCAAAATCAGAAAGTATGTGAGAGGGAACACTGCAAGCCAAGCTAAAGCTGCATACGCTGCGTGTCTAACAGAGTAATAGCACCCACTCGAGAAAGACCACAAAAACCACAGAAACACTGTTTTGCCCAGATGCTTCCCCATCTCCTGCAACCAGTGCAAGAACATCCTAAATCAGAGGCAGCGTCTTTTTGCTCAACGGCATTCCATGGATTTTTCCTACAGGAATGTGTCCACCCGTTTTTGAAAACACACGGACTTTGAAGTGAGGCAGATGAGAGGACAGGTCCTCAGCTGGCGTGGATTGGCATAATCCCACGGCGTCCACCACAGATACGCAGCTCTGCAGCTGGCGGGGAGCTGGGCCAGTGTGTTAGACAAAGAGAATTTGCACTCTGTGTGTTAAAGAAAGAGCTGTGCGACAGCACCACTTTTGCTACGTATTTAGCCAAGCTTTTCCGTACTGTCTTATTCCTTTGCATCTCAAAGGTAATTCACAAAGTTGTTCAAGTGATAAAAAAAAAAATAATGATGATCACTTTTATTTTATATTTTGAAAATGTAGCGCGAGGACGAGTCAAATATTTTTTGCAATGCTTTCCTAACACTAGTTTTGGGGTTATGCAAATTTGGACTTGCACACGGACTTAATCACACTGCCGTACATTTTGCTGTCCAGAACCTTGAGTAATTGGCAGCACAAGGCAACCTTGTGCAACACAAAACCTTCTGCTGGGCCACCATACTGTGAGACCATGGAGCTGATAGCTCACCTACCCAGGAGCTGACAGACTACACTGAAAATTGGAAAAAAAAAAAAGAAAAAAAAAAAGGAAAGGGGGAGGGAGACAGAGAGAGAGAAATACATTTTTAAAGATAACCTGGAGGCAAATATAATATTTATACTTATTTATCCTCACAGCACAATCATAAGCCCCAAAACATGTCTAATGAGGTGGAATTGCAAAATGGCCATGAGTCCTACTTACTTGGCTTCTCAGTGGTCTCTTAGCAGTCACATGGATCCGTATTTTTCAACTATGTGACTGCTGCAGGCAAAACTCCTCTAAGTAAGAGTGAGAGTCACAGCAAGTCCTTAACTCCCAGTGGTATTCATCCACAAAAATGCCAACCTAGGAAAAATGAGAAGACGGGAAAAAAAGTTGCAGGGGCAATTAAACAGAGCAGCCTGCTGCACTTGGCGCTTGGTTCACACCGGTGGGGTGCTCTCTGCCCAAATGAACTTTCATTCACAGCCTTCCAGTTGGAATGGCCTCAAAACCATGAGCACAAACCATGAACGTGGAAGAAGTGAAAACATGGCAGGAAGTTCTCCTGTGTCACTGGCGAGGAGCTAGCCCAGCCAGGTCACCGCTGGGTCTCCCACCTCTCATTTAGCAGATTCCAACCTTGTTTCAGTCCCTTTTTGAAAGTACCTGGGACCTCTTACAACTCCGATTTTTCCGCTGCTGTACTCTAACCTGGACACAAGTCGGTTGCTGAGCCACAGCTGCCGGATGTCCTAGGGCAATCAGTTATCCTTCAGGGTTTCCAAAAGATGGTCCCAGCTTCCCAACGTGCTCAAAACATTTCCTTTTGTCTAAACGTCCTGACACTTTTTTTCAGATACCTAAATATCCATTTTTAGTCAGTCTTCACATTACTTTGGAAGCAAAACCAAACTACACACAAAGAAATCAGGTTACCTGTAGGTACCGTGATCTTTGGCCCTACAGAAGTGTGGGGATCCGAGACCTAAGCACCACCTACGTGACACCAAAACAGTTTGCTGTGGTTCTCAGCAGCTGTGGCTTCTAGCAAGAGCCAAGAACATTGCTGCTGCTCCAGAGCATTTGGAGGTGGTCACAGACAGGTCCAGCTCCCTTGGTGTAGGCACTGGAACTGGGGAAGTACAGCTCAAAGATTAGATGTGTAGATTAAATTAGCTCTGTATGATCAGATCTTCCCTCTCCGAACAACTAGGAAATTCTCAACATTCTCACCTATTTTTAAATGAGTTTTCGGGCAGGTTTAGCTCTGCAATTCCGATGCTCTACGTACAGGCACCACGCAGCTTGCAGGTGACGCTCTGTGGGTACGTACGTGTGTTCCCAAACCCAACTTTCAAACGAGGAACCAGAGTCAGAAAGAAGGGGGAGTAACTTTCAGAATCTGGCCACAGCAATAACTCCCTTACAACCCACGGCAGTCCGCTTTGCAGGCTGAAAGTAGAAGCATAAAGGAAAAAATCCAAACCCGCAGCTAGCGAAGTCACTGACAGCTTTACCTGTTATTGTTTGAGTGTCTTCAGAAACGGCTCTCAAGTCTGATCCTGCCGTGACATCTGGGAAGTCCCCAGGGGCTGCAGTTCTGACAAACTGTCAGCGCCGCGGACACCCCAATTCCAGCTGCAGCACCGCAGGTGCTGAGCGGCGGCGGCGGGGGCCGCGCTGCTCTCGGCATCCCGCACCACCGGCTGCGTGTCACGTACCCTTCTTGCGCTGCAATCTTTGTTACAGGTTCATCTGTTAAAAAAAAAAGAAGAAAAAGAAAATGATACCCAGTAAAGGCAGTGGAAGACGGTGCGAAGCTACTGCTTAAACTCTCGCATGAATGGCTCGTCCACGTTTACTCGGGAAAGAGCCTGAGATGATGGAAAGGGATCCCCAGGAGGTTCCATGTCACAACGCCGTGCACCGAAAAGCTGCAGCCTCATCTCCATTTCCACGCAGCCTCGCAATTAGGTTTTGTAATCAGTAAGCTTAATACCTTTTAAAGTTTCTCTGATATTGCAGATTTCTGTTTCCTAACGAATTTATGAGCCTTTCTTGTGAGACACCAAGAATAAACATTATCCTTTCTCTTTGGAAAACAACAACAATGTTCTCTCTGAACACCATTTATAGATATCTATGTAACTGAACAGTAAAGCTAACAGAGAACTTGCACCGTTCCGATACGAAGATGATTTGGTGCTGGCTTGGATGCCTGTGAGCTGTGAGATGACCTCCAACTGCTAACCCAGCCAGAAATCAGGTGCTGCTCAGTGATATTTGTAATTAAAGAAATGTTGAACTGCTTTGTGGGCTATGACAAACCAACCTCTTCCATTTATTTGTGATCTCCTGTAGCAAACAGAGTAACTACAAGGCTGGAGCCAATAATTCAGCTTAATCTTCTTGATTCATTCACTGTGTCTTTCACTTCTAAGGCATAATTTCAAATCTAGCCCAGACCAAAGTGACAGAAAATCTTTGTGATCTGAGTCACGGGAAAGGTCACGCTTAAAAGGAATTTCCTAAGCTTTCGTCTGATTTGAACCACAGCAGCCCGTAATGCGGAGTAACAGAGCCACGGCATCGGCACCCACCAAGCCTCCCGGTGTCCTTGATCTCCCCGTGCAGCACAAGGTCACTCCCTGGGATCCCGGGCATCTTGCAGGGAGGAAGGCACGCGCGGCCCCGCTGCAGACACAAGCCCGCTTGTTCTCAGGCGCCTCCTCGGCTGGCCTCGTGACAACTGGACGCTTCAGTGGGGCTCGACGCTGGCTGCGCGCACTCGCCCGCTGCTTCCCAGGCACTTTAGAGGCCCTCGTGCACTTAACTTGTGACATTACCACCTGTGTCTGGGGAGCTGACCTTTTCAAGCCAGCGTGGCTGGCAGCTGCGACACAGGTTACATCTCCTCGGTGCAGAGCCCGTGACAGTCACTTGACCCTCCTTAGCAGCAAGCGAACGCATTGTCTGCGGACAGAAAGGGGAAAATGAAGTCTGCTCTGCGGATTCCTCACCCTCCGCACACCGAGCCATTTATCTTCGCCTCTGTGCCCCACGTACAGTCATATTTATGTACCTGTGGGGGCCGTAAGGAGCTTGTTTATTATTTGTTTTCATTTAATGATCTCTGTCATTCTCCCCCAGGAATACCCATATGCACTATGCAAATCATATTAAGCCCTTGGCAATAGTGAGAATGCCTTGAGCAGTAATATCTCGTACATTAGCTCTTTGAATGGAGGCAACTTGGTTACTGAACCAAGCCCTCGCTGCGCTCCCCCCGGCCAGCTCCATTTGCTGATGGTGTCGTTCCCCCCCCACTCAGCCCCTTCCAGCAGCTCACCGGGGCTTGCTCCAGGCTCCTCGCCCCCAGCACTGAGGCTGCTGGTTCCCAAACTGGGGTCTGTGACACCCCATCGCTGCAGAAGGCAGGCTGCTTTGCGTGCTAAGTGCTCTCAGAGTCACCCCAGGAGAAAAACGAACCGAACACTTCTTCTGGCAACTGTCTTCAATTTAGGCAGGGACTTTGTTTGGGTGATACGGACGTTGTATGGTCACGTATCAGGAGCAAGATGGTAGAGGGAGAGGTCAGCAAACCATAATTAACCCCTATGATAAAAGAGCATCAACACTATGGGGAGAAAGCGTGAGAATCGACGAGAATTCCTGTTCTCTAACTGCAGCACTGCAGGAACTGAGGGGTTAGGTGATTGACCCTGAGACTAGAAATCCGTGTTTCCTGGTAATGACTCCTCTCTAACCTCTGCCAGTCTACTTAACCTTCCGAGACCACATTTTCATATCTGTGATACGAGGATGAAATTCTTGAGTCACCGCCGTACAAATCTGGGAGGTCTGAATTGCAAACAAAAACATGATCGTAATAAGAATCACGGCTTTTGTTAAGGGAAAAATGTGATGTTTCTCATAACCCCTTGTCACAAGCTTTAGAATCCCCAGAGTCTGAGTGCCTTGCTAGAAGTCAGGTCTAACGAGTCAAACAGAGCTTTCAAATGCATTATTTTGAAAATATATATTACATTTCAACTTATCCTTCATTATCCTTATCCCTGTCTCCTTTTAGCTCGCTGTATTGCTGCTTTGCTATTCTAGTCCACATGATCTGCACTTTGATTAATTAATTTATTCTGATTATTTAACTCCTTTTTCATTTTTCCATATTCTTCTTCCTTGATTTTTCTTTGCTTATCTCCCTGTCAGTCTTTTCTTTGTATCTCTTTCTATTTCTGCTCTCAAGTAATTGTTTTTCTTTTCATCTCCGCTTCTTCCATTTATTATCTTCATATATGGAAAAATATACACTAATACCTCCAGGGAAAATAATCCACAATGCAGACACTCAGTGAGAGAGGAGATCCAAAGAAGCTGCAGCGCTGAAAGAGATCTAGCCGAGACAGCAAACCGAAGATTAGATATGGTTTTGCAAGAAGATACGGCTACAGAAAAGGCTAATGAAATCTTGTCAACATATGCAGAGGCATCACCTTATGTTACAGACCAGAGGGACTTAAATCCGACCTTACAGGGATTTCTTGTTAGCTCGTATGGAATGCTGCATTAGTTTGTGCGTAATGTGTTGCCTCAGTAATACACCTGTCTGTCTAGGTATTTCTGTAGACCAAGTCGCCAATTCTCACTGCAGAACCGACACGGGAACGCAGAGGATCAGCAGAAAAACAACGAGCTGAAAGGACAACCGCAAAAAAATGATGGGAAATGCAGAACGGCACTCTTAGCTTAGCCAGGAAGTGGTTAAAGAGCTCACAAATAAGTGGTAAATAAAGGACATATCTGATTATCAAGGAGGAGAAATGAATTTTCACACCATGAATGAAGAGATAAAATGAAACCAGGATAACCCAGGTTAAATTTAATGAAAACTTGAGGCTGTGGACTAGTCATTCAGATGAGAGGGTTGTAAGATGCATCACTTGGGGCTTTAATGGCAAGAAACAGACATACAGTTTTGCGTTTTTGTTCTAATTGTCCCCAAGCAGGTGCTGAGATGCTGTACTTCAACAACTCTGCCTGCCCGCACAAACTACAGAAAGAGGAGCTGATGTTCTAAGTGCCATGAAATGGGGGGGAGAGTTTTCTGCATGCTTCTATTAGAAATGGTAATTTTTAGTTTAAAACGCACCCAAATATCAGAACCTCCCTCCAAAACGATCAAGTCAACAAGTGCCTGATGCCAGTGAGCTTCTTCCAGATTCACTCTCACAGAAAGCAAACAGTGAAGCCACGGAAGTGTCAGCATGATCTTCCACTCAGCAGCAGTAAGGTTTTGGGAGATGCATGTTTTTGCATGTTCAACCTTGGAACATAATGAGCTTGATCTGCTATCTGGCCACGCTGCAAGTCAGTGTTAATAAAAATATACTATAAATAATTAACAATAATTTAAATATTCATATGTTGTTGGGGGCAAGGCCTTTTATCAGGCAGTTGAGGATACATTAGTGAACCATGATATATTTCACCGAGGTTAACTTTACCCTAAAAATGCTACCCTAGTGCATAGAGTAATAAGGTATCAGAAAGGCCTCCAGACAGTTTGCTAATATATAACTACAATATTCCTACGTGATGAGCTACAGTTTCATAAATGGTTGATGCATATGAGTAAGCTTTAAAAAATATTGGAAGCATTAATTTCATTTGACTAATGCTGATACCATGCATTTATACCTTTTTTTTTTTATAAAGCATTCTTTTTTTTTATCCAGGAAAGCGATTTTTCTTCCACAGTATCTGAAATGTCACCTCAAATTGTCACTTGAAGGTAGAATTGCTCCTGAGCCAAATGATACTGTATATAACTGCAAACACCGTCTCCCCCAGGTGAGTTCAGGAGCTCTGGTTTCCTTTTCTGTAAGTGCTCAGATACGTGGCTTTGCCTCCGGAGCTGAACAGAAAGCCAGCTTTGAGCGCGTGCTCTCCTATCCATATGCACATGTAACTTGATATTAACATGATCCGTACCCACACAGTGATAAAACTAAGCAAAAAGGCCTTTGTCTAAATATAGAAGTGATGTTGGAAAAAGCTCTGCAGCCCTCCCTCTGCACGCAGTCGTGCGACGAGCCTCCTCTCCCCAGGCGAGTTTGCAATGCTGACAACGGGCTGGATTCAGCGGTGCTATTAACCCCCCACTACAGCGGAATAAGAAAATGCTCCTAAGTACTTTGAAAAAAAAAAACAAGCAACAACACAGAATGAGGTAACAGTTAAATTAAAAAAATCTGAAATACAGAAAGTACAGTTGTATAAACGGGAAAAGTCCCTGTTCCAACAGCATCGGAGGTTCACCTGCATTTCTCATCCCTAATATCGACTACTCGAGCTTTTCTTGTTCAACGGACAGGCTGCTGCTGCTCGGTTTATGTGAAGCTTCTTGCCTAGAGTACACAGGACAGACTGAGTAGGGAGGGAAAGGAGGCACGGTCAGCGAGGCCACCCCGTGATACCACCCAACAGCTGGCTTCTGAAAAAACAAAACAACAAAAAAATTCAATTGCTGAAATCATTTCGCATACTGAAAAAAAAAAGAATTCTTTATAGTACACTTGCAGAGAGGGTGAGCAGCAATAGATGCAACCAGGTTTCCAACAAGGAAATTAATCACAAATGCCATCTTTAATTGATTTGGCAGGAGTGGTCTGGTGCCACTCAGCACCACCACTCGGGCCCCTGACACCTGGCTCGTGCCCTCATCCTGCAGATGAGACTTACGGCCAAATTAAAAAGTTTGCAGTTCTCGCTTCACTTCAGGAGGGACTTCACTCACCTCTTTAAAGTACATCCTACTTGCTTTAGTATGAAATTAAATACCTGCTCTTCATGCAAATGGTGCCAGTGTCCAAGAGGAGCTAAAATGTGATTGGAATTCGTTCAGCTATTGGATGCATTCACACTGAAGGGCTCGAGCTGACCTTTCCAGAACAGCTCGTACCAGGAATACAGATTCAGGGAGACCTGGGTTTCCTTTCCCCTCCGTTTATTCCATGGTAAGACCCAAGTGCTTTGACCCCCCGCACAGCACACAAAGCATTATTTTTGCAATTAAGTTGCAAACGAGCAACGCTTACAAGAAGCATTCAAAGCATCCCAGGAACTGGGTCGTTTTTCCCCCTTATCCTGCGAGTAAAGCAGCAGAAGAGCTCTCACAGAGCAGGCAGTAGGCAGAGCTCGCTGCAGAACAGATGCCTCCACTGCTGTGTACCTGGGGTCATCGCGACCACTTGGCACCGCTCCGCAAAACCCAACCGGGGACATCAGCTCCCGTCCAGGAACAGACACAAGTCTTCTCCCCTCTTCTTTCCCACTCGCACATTTCCATTGATTTTAGTTGTTCTGAATTAATTCCCAGCTAATCAACAACTAAACAAAGGAGCAGCACACCAGACAGCAGGTTTTGTGCTTCCGTCCTAACCTCATTCTGTGCCCCAGCACGTTCAATCAGCGCGTTCCCACTCCATGCCTGCAATGGGAGAGTGCTCCAAGCTTTGCACAAAGGAGAGGGAAAATCTACGTTTCATTCCTAAATTTGCCACACTACTGGGGCAAAGCACTGTCTGCCCCAAACAGCCCGTCCATATGACGGGAATAACTAAACCAGCCTCCGACAATGTCAATTTGTAAGGTGTTTTCAGATCGCTGAATGACCAACACCATGAAAGAACACAGCACACTACTGCAAGGTGGCAAATCCCAGGCATACGGATAGACAAAAGTCATGTTTGTATTAGAAACAGAAGCAAGAAAGGAGGAGCGTGTTGCTTCTCTTGCCCTACCAGACGCTTGTTCCAGGTGCCAGAAGCTCCCAGCCATCCCCTGAGGTGGGCTTGCCTTTCACTGAATTCCTAGTTTTTACAAAGTAAGTGGGTTCAGGAATCTTTATAATCACGTACAGAGCATTTCCAAGTTCATCTCCTGAACCTGGGACACACCCTAAAAGTCACCTTCCTGATACTGAGAACCTGTGCTCAGTCTGCCCCGTTGTAATTACCGGGCAGCCGCTGCCTCGGGATAAATCTAATAGACTTTTTGGCACTGTCAGATTAAAACTTACCTATCAACTCACTGCAGTGCTTTAGCTCTCCCTAAATCTGTACTTGGGAGAGAATTTATGACCAGGAATTGCATTTTGCAAAATGATTAAAGTTACCAAACATCCATAAAAAGTTGCAGTAGTAGATATCATTTTTTTGAAAGTCTGCTTAATTTATGAGAGGTGGAAGGTTTATTGTCATTTAGAGTCCATGGTGATCCAGCAATTTAGCATTTTGCTGAAGCTGTACACAGCTGCTTTCTCATTTATGATTTTTACATGTTTTTAAATTGCCATGTTTGCATCTGGGGGCGTCAGCAGGCTGGGAAGGGGGCAGGGAGAGCAGACGGTGCTTGGTGTTCCCTACCCTGCCCCGACAGGCGAAGCGGTCTCGTTCCTCCACCAAGACTGTGAGCTACACAGGGAGCTTCAGCACTTGCTCTGAAGACGGTGTCTTCTCTCTCTCTCTCACCGACAGTTCCGAGTACAATAAAATTAATCACGGATGTAAATTCCTCTGCTGCAGGTCCGGGCTTGGAGATCCTCCACGCGAGGACAGTGACCTGCCATGTTAGCACAGCCGGGAGCGCTGCCGTCAGCCCGCTCCCAGTAAACCCCAGCCGGTGACCTGTGCGTCCATAAAGCAGGGCCCCCTAGCCCTGCGGGGTGGCTAGCCCCGTCCTCCTGCCGGAAGACATCAGGGAACAACAGCCCCGCATCGATGTTCTTTACCCACACTGCGGAGAGCTCAGGAAAGGAAGGTGTCCATCATCAACTGCCCACTGTCCCTAATGAGCTGCACGGGATGTTAAATCCACGTCGTGGTGCCGGGTTCTCTGTGCAGGGGATGCAAGTTTCCAAGAGGACAACCGCTCCCTCTTTACAAGCTCAGGTACAGCATCAGAAGCCTTATGCAACTCCAACTGCGTTCTTCCAGTCATCCTGACAAGCTTCCTCGTGGCTTAAGACTTCACCCCCTTAGATCCCTTCCCGTGTTCTTGCTCGCGATCTCCCATCACTTACCTCTCAGCTCACGTCCGCCCAGGTGCAAACACTTTGAAGCCTGCAGGGGGAAGCATCCCAACAGCCCCCTCGGAGGTGCGTGGCTGGGGGCACCTCTGGGTCCCTCCGGGAACTTAACTTAATCCCGCACGGAGGGCGGCTCCTCTCCACTGTAAGGCAAATCCATCCTGAGCCTTCAATGAACTTTGACAGAGACCTGGGGAGTTTTGATTAAACACCAATTAAAGCCCCCAGAACCGTGTCAAAGAAAAAAAACAACTGAAACTGAGTCAGAGTGAACGCTAGACGTAGAAAACTTGCCTGTGCCTGCTTGGACGATGCTTATTTGCTCTCTGCTGCTCTACAACCTTTACTCCCATTTGCAAACTGAGCCAGCTGCAGACCTGAGATCGGCCACAAGCCCTCTTGATCGCCGTCCACGTGCTCCCAGCTGCTCTCCGTACAGCTCGCAGCCTGGGAACAGTCGAGGCTCTGACAAGCACCTGCACCACGCGCTCAGCAACACCGCACCACCGAGATTTCCAAGGTCAACCCAACGCGACACACGGATCTCCGCGCTGGGAGGCGTGCACGGGGATGCCTCGTGTCTCTCTAGCCTGCTGTTATCAATAATTCCTTTACCTTTTTCTTTGTTGGTGGGTTGTTTTGTTTTTTTCAATTTTGTTTTTCATTTTACAAAGCTAGCCTTCTGTTTGTAAGCGAAAACTAATTAAAGACATTTTGATTTATCTTTGTAAGAAAGCCAGTCTGTCCCCCTTGAGCGTTGTAATTTTCCAGCTTAATTGAATTCTACACCGTGTTTATGATGTAATTTTAAGAATCCCTAAAAACAAACTCGAAAGGCTCTTTTCATTAATTTTGAATTTCTTCTGCAACAGGCAGCGTTTTATCTACGGAGAGGGCTGGAGTTCCTGTCAATTGTAATAAAATCCAAATGCTTCTTAATAACTGGAGTGAAGTCAAAAGGAGCCACAACAATGAGGAATTAGAGATTAGCAGCTGTAATCATGGACTAATTGAAACAATAACCTATTAACTGGTGTCTTGGCGATCCTTGCAGACACAGGAAGCTGTATGTAACCGGAGCTGGCATTACTAAGCACATAGACTTGTCCTTCTTAATGAAATCCTTGTCTTGCCAGGAAGAGACCTCACACTTTCCCTTTCAGTGAGAATACTCAGAGTAATGAGGACTTCCTAAGTGCGTATGAAAATATTAAATGCTAATCACTGGCATTTAGTTAAGTTTCACAATTAGGAGCACATTTCGAGCTAAAGAACTACAAAATCAGCTTTTTTTTATTATTTAATTCAGCTTAGCTCTGCAGCTTTACCATTAACACACAGAGATGCGAACTCCTGCTCTGTAAACAAATTATTTTGTTGTCCGAGTTTGTTTCCAAAGTAGGTAGGTATCATATCATTAAGACGTGGCATGTTTAAGTAACTAAATCAATATTAATAGAGTGAGTAGTAACATGTCAGCTTCAGCAACGGGAGCCCTTGGGAAGGTCACCCCTGCTGAGGGTGCCCACCACCACCAGTCCCTCCCAGCCGGCAGCACGGGGCCGTTGGTGGTGCGAGGGAGCTGCTGCCTTTGCGGAGCATCCGCTGCAACGCAGGGAACGTTTGGCACCTCGCAGAAACCGGGCACGTGCCCTCCCTTCATTCAGCCCGGCAGCAAGGCAGATGTTTGCTGAACATACACAGCTCGTGCCCTGACCCACGGCAGAGGTCTGCAGCCAAACAAGTCACCGCAAAACTCCATCTCGATATCGAAATTATAAATATTACCTGGGAAAAATACGGTATTTGTTGGCTAATGCAGCCGGCACTGCTAACCTCCAAAAATAAACAAACCTTGGAAATAAAAAGGGGGGGAAACTGTAAACGTTTACCTCAATAATACCAGAAAGGAAGGCGGCACCAGCACAAGCAGTCCTGCAGAGCATCCGTGCCGTAGTTGACAGGCTACCGGCCCGAAATCTGGAGAGCAGAGCAGTATGTGATGTAAATGTTGTCCATCATAAAAATCAATGGGTCCTTTGCTAAGTGGTCAATATTTATTTAGCTTTAGCATTGTTTAATTCAATGCATCAATTAAAGATAGTGTAATGTCTGATTTGGTCCCAAGCTGCTGTTTCTGTTTGTCGTTACCTCATCTGTTTGATATCACTCATGTCTTTAAGTCCCTGCTCTTTTGTCCCCTTGCATAACTCAAGGACAGGAGTAATTGACGTGAAACTTTTAAAAATTAATTTCACCGCATATGCCACTAACAGAGAGTGCAAGTCCTCAGAATCATTTATAACTTCATGGTGATTGGCCCTGACAAAACAATACCTTAAAAACTCACGAAAGTAAATTATGGTCCGGGCAAATGGCTGAGCGCGAGCTGGGCCCAAGGCTTGGAACGCAGCCAGGCAAAAACAAAGTAATGCGCTTTTGATATTAATAACAGAGATGATATTGATCCGCAAGCCAGTGTCACTTCTACGCTCAGGCAAGGAGATTGCTTCAGGCATTTAGACCACTGAAAGCCACTTTCCATATAGGCCATTTAATTCTGGGAGTCTTTAATTATATGAAATGGAGCCCAGTTAAAGGGCCAGATACCTATTTACTCATCTTAGGTATGGGCTGTGATTCAGGAAGCTGTCAAAAAGGTATATAACTCAATTCTTAGATTTCAAAATGCAGTCATCTTTTTAAATGTTTATTTCATCTGTGGATTTCTTTGGCTCAGAGCCTGTTGGGAATTTGTAGGTACATGGACTCAAATTATAGGATGTTATTTTTCAAAAGACCTGAAGCTAATTTTCCTTTTTTTTTTTTTTTTTAAATCCAACAAAAGAAGCAACTCAGTTGAGTCAACTTCTCCTACTGAAACATGGGGTGCGATGGGAAAGAGACAGGACAGACCTGCAGTTTGAAATGCCCTCTGTCACACGTGCGCGTGCACACATGACATTGCACTTGCTATCCTCAACCAAAAACGATGGGATTTGCATGAATAACTTTGTTTGACTTCCAAGAGAGACGCACCATACTCACAAAGGTGGTTTTCCCAGGCCGAGGTGCTTGTGCTCCAGGGGTGCTGACCCCTTGCATCGGCCTCCCCCGGTGCAAGGCACTCGAGTGCCCGCCTGCCGTACGGGGGGCTGCCCTCCAGCAGGCTCCCGGTGCACGCTCAGAGTTAACAGAGAGGGAGCTGAACAGACCCCCTCGGCCAGCATAGATCTCCGATTCTGAGAACATCCGCAGCCAGCGCTGCTGCCCAAATGCGATTTGTGTAGTGCCTCAGCCCTAGGTGAAACCCAGGAGCGCCGCAGTTGGCGTCATCACAGGAGGGACTGCTCCGGCCTCTGCTTCAGGAATAGACAGGTACGTAACAGTAAAAATAAAATAAACTAAACTATCACTTAGTAAAGGTAATCTACAGCCACATTCTGAAGGACCACAGTGCTTTCCAGAAAGCTCCTTAAATCTCCTCCTGCAGCGTCTAACACGTGTCTGCTACAAACCCTCCCTGGGGTCAGGTCTCGCCAGGCAGCACGGAGCACGGCTGCTCAGCGCCTCCTCAGCCCGGCTTCGCTGGGCCTTTCCCTGCTCACAGGGCAGGATGCTGCCCGTGTTCTGCTCCCCTCTCGATTCCCACACTGCTCCCCACCGCCGAAACTCACCCGCGCAGAGCCCAGGTTCCTGGGCTTTAATTCAGCAGAAACGAGGAAGTGAAATCCCTCGCCCCAGCCCACGTACGGCCTGCGCCCGGGCTCTGCTGCTCCAGCGGTGCCTTGCCCTTCTGCCGCAGCAGAATGTTAGCTTTAATTAAAGGCACCATCTACACGGCTAACCTCAGAAGGCTGAAGGTTTGCGCTCCTATTAAGATAGTTAATTCCATCCCTAAAGAGATGCTGAGCTCCGAGCTCGATGGCAGCACCAATTTGGGTGTTAGGGAGCAGGCGGCCGGCAGCGCTCATGCCTGGGCCCCTGGAACCACTTCCAGGAGGGTGAAAGAGCTCCTGAGCTCGATGCCGAAGCAGCTGAACTGTCTGCCTACTTCTGTACAACGTATGTAGCTGCCGTACAGCTCTGAGGAACACGTTGTTGGGTTTTCTTGGGGATGTGAAGCGAGCTGAGTCCTAAATGCAGCCGTAGCACGTAACAGCAAGAAGTACATCCTCCGCCATTCTCGCGTTTCTCGATGCCAATGTTCATACCAGAGGACTTCACTACACAGGCACTTCGTCCTCATCATTTCTGGGTCAGCTTTTAAGTAACCATGAGTGGCAAAGCAGCTTAAAAAGTCGGGGAAAAAGTGAATCAGGACATGGGATCCCCAGAAATCACTAATTGTTTTTGTTGGTCATATTAGGGAGGCTGCAAGAACGGGAGTCTCCTGCGTTGTGTGAGGAGTCCCAGTGCTGCCTTTCTCTCACGGATTTCTTGTTACGAAATGAGCAGAACACCCAAAGACAAAACGTGCCTGAAAACAATGAAGAACAAAACCACCACGTCTCCAGTGCTACCAGCCGGGCAGCCGCACGCATCCTCGCTGCAGTCAACATTCATTCAATTTAATAAGACTAGTTGGGAGGGAGGAAGGTAGAAGGGGCTTGGTGCTATGTCAGCATGCATTTTGCCTCTGTAATCCATCAGGTTTCTCTTTTAATTTCTGTAAATAAACAAGCCTGGCCATCTGCCTACTTCGGGTGAGGTATTTGCGTCCCCTCTTACATTCTCTTCTGGTTTTTGACTGGAAACCTCCCAAATGAAAGAGTTAACTCACTTCCTGTATTAAATATTTACATAAAAATGTTAAGGAAGGTGTGTGTAAATTATAAATAATGTAAGGCAGGACTGGTCTCGGTTAGAGCTAAGAGACCCAAATTGTATCATCATAATACATTATTCACATATAATGCATCTATTCTCCTCCATTAGTGTTACTAGAAAAAGCCCCTGAGTGCTTAAGTTGAATTTGGAAGAGTGTAATAAATGTGAGATAAACAAATAGCAGTGGGGATGCATCTGTAGTTAAACAAGTGTAAATTAGAGCTCAGCCTAATTCCTCCAAACTACACCTAGGACAAACATGACGCTTTCCAGAAACAAGAGATCAGTTACAAACTGCAAAAAAAGACACAATAAATCCAAATTACCTGATATCGTTCCCCTAAAAAAAAAAAAAAGGAAGAAGAAAAAAGGGGGTTTCCATGGAGAACAGCATTCTGCTGAATATTCTCTGGCGGAGTTATACTTAAATAACCTTCATGTTGTGACAGAAATTGACAAATGTAAAAATGCAGAGTTAAAATCACGCTTGCTCCTAATGCCCAGCGTGTGTGCACCTTCCAGTGACACCGAACAGAAACACGCTCCGAGTCCTCTTCTACTGCTGGCCCACGCTACCCAGCTCAGATCCTACAAACGCATTTCCAAGTCCGTGACTCCCAGGTGCTGTTGGCTCTCCTTTGTAATGTGAAGGACGATGAGCAGGCTACAGGAGTTACTAAGGACTGCGTCTGCTCATGGGTAGTTAAAAGCCATTTATCTTTGTGCCTTTATTTGCTGTGAGCTTTCATAGTTCTTGTAGGCCATTCCTCCCCCAGCCTGGAGCTGGGCAGCAGTTGCGCTCCCCTACACGGGCGGCTCAGTTCCTGCAGTTCCTTCCATTTCACACCTGCAGAATTACCTGCTGTCTGCTCACAGCCTTGTCTGGTGTCAGGGAGAGGCGTCCTAAAAGAGATCTATTAAAATGAAATAGGGCCGAGCGTGCGCCCTCCGGCAATCAGCTGGCTGCAAGGTCTGAGGCACCAAGTTTGGGGGCTCCTGGCACAAACCAGCCCCGGGCAGAAACCTAAGCCCTGCAACAGGTCCCTGAGACCTGGTCAAACCCTGACAACCTCTGAATTGGTCCTGAATCTCTACAAACACCAGTCAAACCCTTCCCTCCCCGGATCCCAGCAGCAGCGCCAGCAGCAGCAAAGGCAGGCTGAGGGACCGGGCTCTCACGCTGGCCCCAGGGGAAGAGGGACGGCAAATCCCGGCGCAGCTCCTGGCAGCAGGACGCGGCCGTGACAAGCTCTGCAGGCACGCTTCGTCTCCTGCCAGCTCAGGAAAGCTATCCCAGTTGCTGTCCCAAATTTTCTTTTCAACTAGAGAGCTTCTTTTCCCCAGGCCCAGAGAAATATCATCAGCTGCTGATTACTGAGAGCTCGAGAAGTGATTTATTAATTTCCCACTCACTTTCAGGTTGGGAACATGACTGTACTCAAGAGCAGTCGCCTGATTCCTTGGGCTACTTCTGCCAGGTGTCTCCCAGTGCCTCGAGCCTCTCTCTTTCTTTTTTCACACGGCTTTACATTACTGCGATACACAGAATTGTTTCGGGATTTCCTGGGGCTATTTTTTTGCTTTTTAAATATTTTCCTGGAAGTGAAACACATAAACGTCCCCTTCCCCTCACCAACACAAATATTTCTGCCTGCTTGGAGTTGCGACTCCCTTCTGCTCGCTAACGCTGACGTATCTTGTAGGGGAATTAACTCTGACTGGGGAGCCAGGCAGGCACAGGGGAGCACTTGTGGATAAGCCGAGGGCTCCCGTGGCCCAGCGACCAAGCCACGGGCTATTCACAAAGCGAGGGTGGCAAGTCGCTGATTCCGATGGTCACTTTCTTACTCCAAGTGCTTTCAAGAGACACTTTTTTCCATTTTTTATGTATTCTCCTACAATACCCATCTCCTCCACTGAGCTGCCTACAAGGGTGCTAAGCCAATGCTGGACATCACAATTTAGAGGGACGTCGTTCCTGGTATCCTGGTGGCATCCTTGGTTCCTTTCACCGTCCTTTACAAATCAAGCACGTCTCTCTTTTCATCAGAGTAGGCTGGGAGAAAGAAGCAGGATTCTGATGGACTAAGTAAGATTTTTCTCACACTCTGCAAAATCCCACTGGGCTACCAGCAGGGCAGCTGCCTGGTGGCATGCTCATGTGTTACAAATGGTGACTGAAGCAGCTAACCTGAAAAATTAGTATGCATAGTGCTGGTGAAAAACAAATGATATGTCACAGCCTGAACAGTCACAGTGCTAGAGGAAAAAAATTGTTGCTTTAGGGCAGCATC
This sequence comes from Anser brachyrhynchus, assembly GCF_964034855.1. Classification (NCBI taxonomy): domain Eukaryota; kingdom Metazoa; phylum Chordata; class Aves; order Anseriformes; family Anatidae; genus Anser; species Anser brachyrhynchus. The sequence continues at coordinate 3,530,777 of NC_137717.1, forward strand.
TTGATTTGCTATGGGTTGAAGAGCTGGAAAAAAACCCCACCTGTTGCAAGTGCAGCACAAAGAACATGGGGTCAGCAAACGCTCCTAGGGCAGCAACATCAAACAGCGACTACAAACGTCTGTTCTGGTGTCAGAAACAGCGATTCTGCTTCTGCCACTGCCCCACTAAGGCATTTCAGATTTCCTCTACTACCCTAGAGCTGTACCACCATTTTCTCAGCTGTGAAGAGTAAGAGCTTCCCAGGGCTGTATAGTGTTTAGAGATCTTCAGGTGAAAGTGCTACTGTAAGCACAAGGAATATTCTCATTCCTAATTACCAGCACACATTAGAGGAATTGCAGTGCAGCATGTTCAGTCCAGCAGGTCCTAGAACACCACACTGTGGTGCACAGATGTAAAGTTAACATTTAGGCTTAAGTGCTTCTCAGAAAGGCTTCATAAATGAATCTCGTTGAAGTGAAAATGCCGAGCACATGTGAATAGTGTTAGTGCTGTTCTGATTTATTTATTTCTTTATTTTACTATTTATTCCTGCTAACCATGGATGTTCAAGTTCAAGGACCAAGCACCTTCTCTGAACTGCAACTCAATTACACTTTGAATGACTTCTGTTTGGCAAGTAATTTTGCTGCTGTGCAGATGAGGCTTACAGCAACAGTGCAGTCCTTTTGCCTCCTTTCTGCAGAGCTCAGAGACCCTTGCTAAAATAATCAAATTTATTATCAGTGCAAGTAAAACAGGAGCAAAATAGTTGTCTGATTTGTGGAATGCCTGGAACAAATAACATTTCCAGCACATGGGAATTTTCACTTTCTGGACACCAAGAAAGGGAAATACTTATTTAATAAGGAATCCTTAGTCTGAATTTTTAATGTCATTTACAAGTTGCACTGTGAGCAATATCTTGTGCTGACAAACTGTGCACTGATGAACATGCAGTTGATAAACAGGAATTTCCCAGGACATCATAGAAGTAGAAAAAGGATATAAGGAACACTCTGAAATCATACCCTGAATACAGGAGAACTCTAAACCTTAAAGTCTGCACCCATACAACTGGGAGGGTTAGACGAACTGATCCACTTTAGCTTACACTTAGTAAGCTAAGTGTAAAGACAACTCAATCAATTTGCTCGATGGGAAGCCCATCAAAACTGCTTCAACCTGTACGAACTTATGCCAAGAAGTTCTGGTTCTAACATAGTTTGTCCAAGGCACCAGAAAACAATGAGTTACAGCAACACAACAGGAGATAATAAAAATGTGTATAAACATCCATGCCTTTAGGTGAGACAGCACAGGTCACAGTCTGAAGTTATCTCCCAAGGTGGTAACATTGTTTGATTAACAGGACTGTCCAGAGAACTCAGAATCATGTACGAATTCAAGGTCATGGCTCTTGGGACCAGGACAAATAAGACAACCACCACAGGATACAGCCAAAGAGGACGAAAAGGAATTGCAGTGGAAGATGAGAATCATGAATGAGCCAGCCTCAGGAACACTGCACTCCAGAATGGAAGCCAGAGAAGTTTCTAGTCCCAAGCCACACAAGAGATGACTGTGCAGGCACCTGAGAAGTGATGATTACAAGTGCAAATCCCAAGACAAAGGTCACAAACTTTTAAGGATGCCAAGAAAAGCAAATACTCAAACAAAACTACAAGACAGTGCCAAGCAATTCTGACTTGTGGTACAAGGTCGGAGAACATGACTGCAATCTGCATCTGGAAATGAGGATTAAGATGTAATTTTAGGTAATATTTGAAACTTGCCTCTGTCATCGAAGCAGAGAAGGGCGAGCTTTCTGCTCTAATATGCAATTACTGCAGGGGTGCAAAGTACCAACCAGGATGCCACCAACAGAACCTGCAGCATTCCTTGGACATCAAAGGTGAAGACCTAGCTGGTTGCTCACGCCAGGAGGAATGAGCTTCCAGAAGCTGCAGGACTGTTGCTACCATCAAACAAGCAAGAAAAGTCCTATGGAGCCCAAAAAAAGATTTGTGACTGTGCATTTGTGACATATAGCTCTTACTTGCACGTTGACCTGTGGCGTCTAGCAGCACACGTTCTGAGGACGGAGAACAGGAGGTAGATGAGGAACTTCTTGCGGGTATACAGGAGGTTCCCCGTGCATTGTCATCTCCTTGCCTTCCTCAAAATCTGTTGCATGTTGCATCAAGAGGCTTTATATGACACAGAAAATCCTCAGAGCTAAGAAATGTAACTACAATTCCTCAATTGAGTTTAAAAATGCTAAGGTCAATCCCAACAAATGAGCAATAAAGATAAGGAAAAAATGCTCATAAAGCTTCCCACAAAAGTACTGCAGAACTCTAGGAAGAGGTCAGCCTCACCACTTGTTTTTTTAGACACCATTAGGCTGTATGCTCCCTACGTCAAGGGAGTCAGACACACACACACCCCTTAGTAAAATGTCCAGCACAACGGGACCCAAATTTCAAGTGGGCAATGTCTATGTTAATGTAAATAATAGGTAACAACTTCAGGGTTTTCTAAAATACACACCAGCAAAAACCTACTGGAATGCACCCCGGAATCACAAGAGAGTAGGGAACATTTTTTTTCCCTAGTAAGGCATCTGTCCTCCATTCATTAGCATCCAATTACCTCCTGAGTCCTTTCCCCAGTGCTGGGGGTTTCTTTACAACAAAATAAAACAATATTACAAAACAACAACAAGAACCCTGACTCCAAGTGTCCCTTAGCGTGATTAATTGTCAGATTCAGGGAAAAGCTGAAAGCACAGGAACAGCACCAGAGAAATCCCCGTGCAAGCTACCGAGACTTACAGGAGCTGCTGTATGCTGAGAATTGCAGCCTCCTAGCACGCCACTGCCCACAGCAGATTACTTTACACGGTGATGATGACGATCACACAGATGTATTCGGCAGTACAGAAATCTGGAGGATCCGCTGTCACAGTTTCTCCAGCTATTCCAGATGATTCCTCCAACATTTACGTGCTGATTGAAAAGTGTGCATGAAATTAATGCGCGCGCGCACGCCAACATTTGAGTGCTGGGGAGGGAAGGGAACTGCAGAAACGTTACCAAAATCTCAGTTACGAAAATAGTTTAAACACTGAGCTAACAAATTAGGCAGTATTTTCTCTACCAGCACGTTTACTTAGCTAGCATTATCGCTGCTAAATATGCAACTCTGTGCCGTTTTCTTCAGTCTTTATCTTGAGGTGTCAGTCTGCCTAAGAATTCCACAAACAAATAACTGGAATCACTTATAAATAGCTGGCTTTAATAACAGTAGATGCTAGGATGACTGTAAAAACACTCCAGTTCCATTAACTCACTAAAATCAGCCGAATTATACAACAAAGATAATTACGTTAAGCAAATTTATAAAGTTACATAAAATAAAAAGGAGCAGAAGAACGAGGTAGAGATGAGGATGCCCTATTTTAAAAGAATTTCTGCTGGAAAAGACTAGGTCAATTGCATAAAAATGTTCAGATTTGTTTATGTTCTTTAACTTACAATACTGATCATTAGCAAATATGCTTTTTTGGCTTCTTTCCATAAGCAATTCACTAGAAATAGAACCGTCTGTTTTAAGCCTGAACGCTCCCTTAAAATATTTGCATCCCAGTCTCCCACTGGGGCAGCACACAACATTCAGATCCCGAATGCTGACTAAAAACAAACGGTAAAATAACTGACCTGTTTTCCTAGCTTCTGAAAAGCGCTGGGTAAAGAACAGCCTGAAGTGTGAAAAATGACACGACTTTCACAATTACTGCGTCGCTAGCAGACGAGGGTGTTAACTAATTGCACCGAGGAAAACATTTTTCTTCCAAAACTTCCAGAGGAATAATATTATTTGTAGATATATTTATACAGTTATTTAATGCGATAGTGTCCCTTTAAGTAAACTTGTCACAGAAGATTTATTTTTTTCCCCATTGTCTAAGAGTACAGTGTAGGGAGTACAAAAGGTCCACTGGCCAGGACACAAACCCCAGAGGCTGAGGCTAACAAAGCGGCTGACAAGGAGCGACTGGGTGACACAAGGGATGAAGCGTTCACAAGATCCTGCTGTTACAGATAGTAGAAACATAAAAATAACCAATATTTGATTCAAAGGAATTAGGAATACTGTTAGCATCAGAAATATAAAAACTGCAGCGTTCAAGAACTGGAAAAGGTTGTGGATATCACCTATTTAATTATTTCCAAATACTTTATCATATATCTAGATGTAATAACTCAATTTTATGCCACTTTCATGGAAATCTATTTCATTCTTTTCTTACATTTTTTAGCTTTTCCATCATTCTGTTCCATTTAATGAATACACGGATTTTGAATATTAGGTGAATAGTCCTTGCAACTGAACACAAAAGGGAAATGATGCAGATAGCATTATGGTCCCGCTTCTTCTCCTTGCATTAGGTTGGAAATGATATGCAGTAGGGATTATGCTTTGTTTAAAGCTGAGCCTCTGCCTCTAAAAGAATACATTATACAAATCTTCTAATGTTGTTGAAATTCCCCAAAACTTGATTGTGTCAGACATAATGTGGCAATGAGGTTCTTATCCCTACCTTATGCCGAATAAATATCTAATATCAGAGAGTATAACCTTGGAAAAGTATACACCAGGGAACATCCCTCGTGTCAATAATTCATAGGGCTGTTGGTGGGAAGGTACATGCAGCTAGCCCCTAACATTATACGGAATACATTAGTGCCCACGCAGCCACAGCTCCCCGGGAAGGCGGTGGGGGAAGGGGAGAGGCAGGAGCAGACGGACGGACGGACGGACAGACTCCCTGGCAGCCTGATTAAAAAAAAAACAACAGAATTCTTCAAAGTAGCACTTTCTCTGCCAAAACAAACAAGACCCCACATCAGACTCGTGCGAGGGACGGAGCATGTGGAGCGTGCATTGTGACACACGCACGTGCTCCCGGATTTGCTTTGCGTTTCCTAATTGCCAGAACGAGGGTTCCTGCCCCGGCTGCAGGGAGCGCGCCGCTGGGATCCAGAGCGCGCCCCGATGAGCGAGGCCCCCACGAGCCCACGTATTAATTCGACCGCCGTTAATCCTAAAATCAATACATTCGGGTTCAGTGGTATTTCTGTAGGCAGAAATACAGTTGCCATTCAAATGAGCTGAAATAAATAAGAAAAATTTCAGATAGCACGTATCTGCCTTAAAGACGATTGCGATTTTAATTAAAGGCAAAAAACGAGAGTGGATTTGAATACAGTTTGAGGTCTTCTGCATTCCCATTTGCTCTTTAACAGTTACAGTTTTAATGATTTAGGAACCAGAAGAATAACTAAGAAACCCAACAGTCATTATCTCAAATAATGAGACTTTTTAATGCAAAATCAATGTTTGTTATAATGAAAATAGATTCCTCAGCTCCTGCAGGGTGATATGTACAATTCTTTTTCGCCATTAAATAGAATGTGATTGCTTATTTTCACCAACATGATGAACATTTTTATTCAGGAGTAAAAATAAAATGTCAGAATTTATTTACTGTTATTAAGCACATGTATTTAACCAGAAGCTCCCACCATATGACTGAAGCTGAGGAAACTGGGAATAATTTTCTGTGAACTTTCAGAAGCTTGGGGAATAAATGCAAAATTTCCAGCAAGTAATGAAAAAGCTCGCTCTGGGAAAAAATTGTCAGGTTGTATTCCAGCTCCTGTTCAGATGGTTGGCCAAACTCTTTGTTATGTCAAACGAACCAAACTCAAAAGCTAATGAAAAATATCTAAAGCACATTTAATGAAGTAAAAGAAAACACTTCTTCCATAACAAGATATCAAAACTGTTATCGATGCAGAGCAATTTTTTTTAATGCTGATGAATGTATTTATGGTGATTTTTCATCTCTAAACATTAGGAAAAGCATTCGTAATAATACTCCAGAGCTATTTCCTCTTAAGAGTCCAGATCTAAAACAAAGCATAAAAATTCTGGGGCTAAATGCTTCATTGTGAAACACTTTGTGTATTTCTGAATGCTCATATTTGGCTTGTTTATGCATGCTATACCCAAAAGGTATAAAATCAGAACATGAAAAAGACGACAGAATTTGCAGCAGAGCTGCCAATATCCTTTAACGTGTTTTCTTGGGTTCTTGTACAGGTATCAGGGGAAGAACAAGTTCTCACTGGAAGAGAACCACAACTGGGAGCAGATCTGCACAGGAATGTCCATGAAAAACATGGGGTTGGGCAGCTGCGATCTCTGAAAGGTGCCTTCTGCAGGAACGACACCGCTGACGAGTATCTTTCAGTCACCCGTGTATGGGAGGAATTTCCTGGAGTGATGCAAACATGTAGGAAAAACGTACTCTGTCTGGACTGGGAGCCCCTCGAGAGCATCTGCAGCAAACAGAGGCAAAGCAGGACTAACTATAGCAGGTTGCTGCGGGCTGTGTCCAGTCAGCCAGGGTTACTGGCTACTTTTAGGTAACGTATTATGATCCACTCACGCTGTACACCACCGTATGAAACGCTCTGTACATATACTAGTAGCTTCCAAAGTTTTCACTGAGGAATTTTAAAGCGTTATTGGTGTGAAAAGACTACAAACACTATTTTTCAGTAATAATAAACGTAAAGAAAAGGTTAGCACATCTTTCTAAATAAACCAGGCAATGGGAATCATGTTTACTGAACTGCACTCATCTGTTGTGCAGACCTCTGCATGGTTGTCATTTCTCCATGCATATTTATTCCAACTTGTTAGCTCAGGCTACATCCACACGCAGAACAGAGCTTCTGGACTTGTGGCAACTCCTGAAGCAGTAATACTTATTAACCAGTTCAGCTTGGCTCCAAAGCAGTCACTTAATGGGGAAGACTCAGCAACTGGAATTATAGAAAAGTTTCCACGAGGATATTTTATTTTATAAACTGCTAATTTTTATCAATGTTCATTTTTCATGAACACTGGAAAAATGGAACTTTCAGAGGATCATTTATTAATGAAAAGCAAATTCCAATCCACACAGAGGCTTCTGTGAAAATCAGCAGAGGATTTTCATGAGCAAGAAACATTTAAGGGAAACTACTTTGTGCTCATTCAGTAAAATACAGCAATAATTTTATGACAGATAACAACTTCAGTCGTAGCTAAACTTTACAGGTCAAATTTGATGGTTTATTCTCAAGGTTGTTAAAAATATTATCAAAATATATTCAAGGAAGAGTATTAGTTATGTAACATTTTCAGGAAATCATGATCTGCTCATAGATATGATGCAGGCAGAAGTAAGGCCTAAATTCTTTGAGTAAATTACTCATTGTGACTTTTTTTTTAATCTTCAAACTAACCATGATTGACATTAGAGGACAGTCATTATAGTCTACAGTGGCAGAATTCAGACCGTTAAACAATATACAACTAACTGCAAGAAATGCAGTTTATGTAGGAACTCTCCCTAATGTGCATGTTGTTTGTAACAAAACATACAAAGCCTCACATTACGGAACCTGTGTGCATTCATATACGCTGCTCCACTGTGGTGCCCATGCAGATGTGCCTTTTTGAAACAGTTTTCAGAACTAAAAAAAATATTTTATTTACAGCATATCAGTTGCCTGTGTTGCCCTGCATTTGGCTTAGTTATTAAATAAAGAATATTAAATACTTAAATGTATCTGTGCCATAGAACTGATTTGTTAGCAAACTACATACAGGAAAGAATTAACACCATTCAAGCATTTATGACAGCACAAGATGTTCCAGACCGTGTCACAGACTAATGCAGTAACTCTGAAGACTGTTATCTCTGAGATCTTACAGCAACTACCACTAATGGCAAGCTCCTTCCTGGCAGAATATCTAAAATACTTAAGAGCAAGTATTTCTAAGAAAGATGAGCAGTATTAAAGTTTCAGGATGGGGCTACTTTCAGCGACGGAGTTTTCCTAATGGGATTCATCTTCAGTATCGAAATCACATGCTTCAGTAAGAAATGGGACAGACCAAGAGTTATAACCAAGAGTCATATTTGCAAGACAATTTTTGGTATGTGAATACATTCACTTCAGAGGTAATAGTGAGGCAGCTTTCAGCAGAGCTCGGAATAAACACATAGATGAAAAACTGAGCGCTGGCCTTTCTTGGAACCTTGACTGTCATGGAACAGCTTTCCTTCTTTTCCTTCTTTCTCCCTTCTCCTTAGCATTTAGGAGTTTGAAAATCTGTAATGCATCTTTTTCAACATGCAGGTGTATTCACTATCAGCTAAACTGAAGGCCCAATCAGCATACATAAACTCTGCCCCTAAGCAGTCTGTCCTGGTTTATACAGAGATTAGGATTGCTTTGAATTACACATGCAATCAGGACATTTCATACAGCAAATTGTGGTCATTTTGACAGCTATACAGCAAGCTTAATTTCAGGCCTAAGTATATATGATATTCAGAGATACAATGAGGTAATTTAACATTTAAAAAGGGGAATATGTAGTACAAATTAGTAGAAAAATCATGACACTTACAAACCTGTTCTAAAGATGTATTGTTCCTTTTTCTTCAGAAAAAAATCAGTTTCTATTAAGAATAAATTAACCACTAAAGAATTCCACTGATGGTCAATTCATATTGGAAATCTATTTTAACCTTGGAAAAGAAAGGAAGGAAAAGGAGGGAAGGAAAGAGGGAGGGAGAGAGGGAAGAATGCAGATACAAAGATGCATGCAGAAACACAGCACTTCTAACATGCAGCCTGCAGAACAGCAGCCCCCGTGACTGCAAACTCCTCGTCAGAGGATGTCAGCTGTTCTTACAACAGCTTTTCAGAGTAAGCAGTCTTCATCGTAACATATAGAGAGATACACACGTATATATAAATGTACAGACCTCTGACTGAAGAAACCTGCTCTCTTTTCTGAGGTGTGGGAATCCTAAGCACGGAGGAGATCTCACACGACGGGCTTGCTCCTGCTCTGTAAACCAGAGTATGAAACCTGCAGTGATGAACAGAATATTGACCAGATGTATCTAGAGATCTAGACGCCGCTTATGCCTGTTATCCCCAAACATCCTGCTTTGTAAAAACAAAAATCTGGCATGCATTTGAACCCTGATCTCTTCGAAACAACTTGGAAACAACTTTTCCTCTCTGTAAACTCTGCTACATCCTTTATATGTTTTCAATGCTCTCTTTATAAGCATTACCAACTTCTTCAAAATAAAAACACTTCCTGTTCAGTCAGAGTCCATAAAAACTCTTGAAGTTAGTGCACGTGTGTGTACCCAGTCAGGTATCCCGATGGGAAGTGGCAAAAAGCTGAATTTACACAATCTGTATCCCTTAGCTAATACAGTAAAAATTTCAGTTCTAATTCCTTCTCCAGGTTGAAAGATTTCTTCACCATTTTTCTCCCCTAATTAAGTGAAGACCTGTTATAGTTCAAACGTGTACTACAGAAGTGAAATTCTTAGGCTTGTGTGTAAGAACTGGATTGCACGGTTGCAGCAGGTCATCGTGGTCTTACCCTTCACAAATCTGCATAGCCCCACTTCAGCTCCCAGTTACGCGCACTACAAAAGCTCTTCTTGGTCAAAATATACTTTGGGTTGAAGTGACATGCTATCAGCTGGTGCACTCTGGAGGTGCGATTTTTGCCTTCAAAAAGCCCGGAAGGTCTCTGAGTATTTGCCTAGCACCATAAATACTGCAACAGTGAGAGAGCAAAAGCCAAGAAAAGAACATGGAAGGTACACTACTAGGACTAAGTTTTTGTCGGAGGGCATAAAAACTAAACTTGTTTTGTAATACATCTGCTACTTGGAATTATGAGGTTTGGTCACATTTTGATTGATAGCAGCATCATAATTTTAGTCCAATTTATCACTCAACGTTTTATACTCCTGCCAAAAAGGGTTAAAAGCCCTCCCTCTTTCCAAACATTTCGTACCTGACCTTTACATGGCTAATTTTATTACTCTGACAGAATTTTTAGACTTCTGTATTCTTTCAAATGCGCCGTGATAGTAACTGGAATCTTCTAATTTCTTCAAACTGTCTTCCCAATTATTTATTTAAAAGCTGTGAAGATAAGCTCTCCATTCTCACCTAGATCAGTGATAAGAGAAGAAATGGCCTTTTTAAAGTGTCTCTGCTTTTTAAAGCAGATAGAAATAATAAGGTTGACAAAGGAAAAAGGAAAATTGAGCATTATGAGGGTAATAACTTAGAAAGTGTCAGATTCAGAATAATTGAATTCAATGACATTTAATGCTATGGAAAACAATAGCAGCAGCCCAGCCGCCCATCTGATTCATGTCTAGTTCATGTTTAACAAAACAAGGCTAAGGGTCATGCAGTCATGAGTCCCATAAATAACCTGTTAATGGGATTTCCAAACAAGCTGTCCTCAAAATGGTTTTTCGTCTCACAGAAAGAATATTAAAATGCAAATGGATTCGGGCTGTGTCCTCATAAACAACCATGTTCATTTAACCTCTGACCTCAACGTTTAACTGCCCATTCCAGCAATTTGTATGGTATTAGCCACAGCATGCCACTCCAAAGTGCTAACTTTGAGAAGAGAGCACTAAATGAATGGGTTACTATCTGTGATGCTCAGTTAATCATGTCAAAATGATTTTATAGGCAGAAAACTGTCCTTTTAAAACTTCCCTTCGTTCAGCTGACATTTTTGCTAAGGGAAGAAAAAGACCAAACAACAAAACCAAAACGAGCGAGTGCCAGGGAAGGCGTTTTGGGAGCAGCCCTGACCAGCACAGCCCAAGGGCTTTGCTCGAGCCCGGCCCTCACAAGGGCTGCCCGCACTTCCATGGCGCTCAGCCCGGCCTTCCTTGCTCCTTTCCTGTTTTAGGGTATTCCAGACATTACCTGCAGCACTTTCGGTCACATCTTTTTATTACATTATCACAGAAAGCCCCCGACTGCCATGACTGCCATGTAAACCCCTCTTTGTCCAAATCCAGCCACATTTCCCCTCACCGCTCCTCCTCACAAGCAGAGCTCCTCCGAGGGCCTACAGGAGCTCGTCGACCAGGCCCGACATAAAAGTAAAGCGGCAACAAGCAGAGTATCTGGTAATTGTTCCCAGTTAGAAGTACTGTGAAAATCAAATACTCACTGAAGGTTGCTCTTTACAGGTTGGTTTTAAAGGAATTAAATGAAATAAATCCTTTTCCAGAGAAAGGGCAGGGTAAGAGCCCTTAGCAGCAAACCACACGTACAGAGCAGAAAGCAGCTGCTGGGACGCCGGAGCAGCACAAAGCAAGCCCTCTCGTCTGACTGGTGCAGGGCTTTTTCATTCAGAAATACTATGCCAAGATGCTCACGGCATATTAGAGATGATCAAATATTTGTAACCTCCAGAGAAAGCAGCCACAGCTTGGACTGGATCTCAAAGGTCTTCCAAAGTCTGCTAAGCGAGCCAGTGAGGAGGAAACGAAGGGAACTCGGCGTGTTTAGGAAGGACACATTATTTTCCTGTTTCCAGCGCTGGACCATGCCTGTACTCTCCACTGATTATTCAAGTGGGCTCATTTTTCTTGTCAGTTTTGGATTTATACCTTTCCTCGATAAGTAAATTCCTTCCTGTAACAGCTCTTCAGGGGCATAATTTCAGGCGTTGCTCATTGCACAGAACTGATTTGTCTAATTTTGCTTACACTGATTGGCAGCAAAGTCTCTGAGTATCTGGTCTCCAGAGTTTCACTTTTCTGGAAGGTGTTTACTTTCTTGTCCAAGAAAGAACTCCAAGTGAAGACTTCCCTCCCAGAAGAAGCAGTAACAAGTCCTACCTCTGTCTGCTGACATCAGAAGTCAGGAAACAGTTCAATGACTCACTCAAAAACTAAGGAAGATTTACCTTCTCCAGATAAAGCAAATATGCAGCCCCTGTGTAAGAAATACAGGCATTTACAGACTGGCAGAGCAAAATAATACCTCAAGTTGGAATAAGTATTTCATTTTGCCTCTAAAACAGTTCAACTCTACCAATTTCCCTTCTTTGTTCACCCCAAAGGACAAGCAATGGTTTCAGAGCCCTCTCCCTTCACATACACACACGTGCCGATCGGCCAGACAGTTCCCCTCCAGGTGCAGAAGAGAGAAGCCGTGGCATTCAAAATCATCGCTTTCTTCAGCCTACTCTATTCCAGACCTTTTGACCTAACAAAAATAACCATTTTGTCACAGTCAGTAATGCAGAATTCTGGCATTTGGGAATTCCATAGAAAACAGAAAAATCCTGGTATTTTGAAGTTGAACGAATCTATTCCAATGTGAGATCACAAACTTTTCTCAGTACACACTGCACTAACGCAGTAACTCTACACACTAGCTGAAAGATTCAAACTGTTAACAAACTCCAGGACACAGAGAGCACGGTACCACAGTAAAAACAACAGAGAATTTCGTCTGATTTTCTGTGACACCCCGCATTACAGGTAGATTGGAGTCTGTGCTGAGCAGGCCAAAATTATGACAATGTACGTTATTCTGATACACAAGAATCAAAATAAGTTACTGCTTGAATTTAGTATTTATCCTATATTATTCTGTATTTTGTGAAAGCTTACTGTAAGTTGTCAGAGGGAAACGCCTTCAGAGAGGCTCACAGCAGTTTACCTTTCAGCTGACTCCTATTTCAAAAGCTGTTTTCCCACGGTGCGTATGCAGCCACCATGAAGTTCTGGTACTTTATGCCAAAGTTCATTTCGCAGATGGCTAGAAATTAATTTGGATGACAGATTCAAGAAGGACACAACTGCCCATACCTTAGAACTAGGTAAGGTAAAGTCGGACAAAGTGATCATCAGAGACACTGGCCACATTTCTTGTAAGGAGGGACTAAACAGACAAACCTCTTCAGGTTGGAATGGAGGCACCAGAGGAGAAATACGTTATAATCATAGGTATATAAAGTCATGAATGACGTACCAAGTCAGTAGACAAAGATTATTCAGCAGTTCTGAAACAAGACACAGGAAGCGCAGGTAAACACATTAAAATCCTCACATAGTTAGAAGATATTTCTGCTGCTCAGACTATCACATTTCTACCAAGCACTAAAGCAGGTTCCTTGAGCGTTTTTTTTTGTGGGTGATTTTTTTTTTTGTCAAGCTGCCTTACTCTTATCTGAATGATTCTTTCCACCCCGTATTTCTCTGCTTTTAGATCTGCTGTCTTTCGCATTCTCATTTCTTCTTCTCCCTCTCCTCTTTAATAAAATTTTATTAATGGGTCTAGAGGTTCCCACTGACTTGACTGGTTCTGAACCTACCCCTTCAGCTGCCTTTCTGCTTTCTATCTTCTCTCTTATTAACTTGCAATTTCCTTTTTCTGTATTAAGCTCTGAAGGAAAAAGGAAAGAAATGTGAGGGAGGGAGAAAAATTGGAAAAGCAATAAACTAAGGTAACTCCTTCACGTACCTCAGAGAAGCACCAGAGTGCATTATACATCCTACTCTCAGAGCACATTTTGGAGAGATTATTTTAAATTACCAGAGTTTTTACTCTGATCGATCATTTTGCGGTTTTAAGAAGATTCTTTTCATTGTACGGGAAAATAATACTGAATTCATTGTTCTGCCAATAGAGCTTTGGTTAAATAATTTAAATACTGTGGAAGAACATTCCTGGGAAAATATCCTCAGAAAAAGTTTTTAATCTGTATTTCAGTTGTATTGCATGTTTTAAATACATCCCAATTAGAGAAAAGCAATGTGGTAAAAATGCAAAGATAATGATAGGTTAATTACTGTTGTGGCAAAACAAGAACAATTTTTTGAAGTATTAAGTCATGTCATTATTAAAAGGAACATTTTTATATCAAGGAAAACGGAAAAAATAAAAAAGTATCTAGATATCAAAATAGGATACATCCATCTGTTTTCCTTTGTCTGTTATCTGTGTCTGTTAGATACACCTTCACTTACAGTTACAGAAGAGTAATTAATGTTCAATTGCTGGCAATTTGTAGTTTCAAGAATGGATTTTTTACCTAGCCCTTTGATAGGAACACATCAGAAAACATTTTTCCAAGAAACCCAAAACACTATTTCCCAACAGAAGTCTCCAGCTTTATTTAGATGTCGAGCCATTCTGGCTCTAACAGAAGAAAACGTATTTTGCACACTATTTTTTCTTCATGTTTTTAGACTTCTACCTGTATTGTACACTACCTGTATTGCAAGTTTTTAAGTTAAAGGGATGAAAAAACATACTTCATGCAGGTGTGTGGTGATTTTTACTTTCTAAATTGTGTGATGGATTTGTATTTTTGAGATGGGTGTAACAATACTCGGCTGCAAGGCCTTTCAGCTGTTATCATCAACCTTAAGCAACTTAGAATGAAGCTCAACGGCTCTTGGTGAGGTGGAGCTGAATCCATATCCTGAAAACGCATGCGAATCCCCAAAGCTTAAATCTAAAACTATTTTTAGCTTGGTATGTTTTAGAAAAAAAGTGACCGGATTTAGCAGAACATCCCTCAGCTTCCAGGCTGTCTGAAGGACCTGGCTTTTGGCGGAGCTGACAAAGTGACGCTGTGTGTCAGGAATCCTGTTTCATCTCCCTCCCCAGCTGACACGCTCACTGTCACTGATTTCTGACCCTCCTCCTGCCCCCTGAGGTTTCCCTGCAGGTACGGCTCAGCACATTCTCTCCACCACCAAGACCTCCCCGTGCACGGCTCAGGTTAGGTCTGCGCTCTGCAATACCGCAGCTGGAAGCGGTTTACTCTGCAAACACCGCAGCTGCTACCAAAGCAGCCGTGTGTGATGCAGGAAGACTTGAACACACAAACGTCCCAACCCACGTCTCATTAATACCACAGAAAGGTCTCAGCGCATTTTCCTCTTGGCATCTCAGTGTGCAGCTTTCATCATTCATGACTTTCACCAAAAATGTACTTGTAGATCCAGACCAATTTCATGTATTTTGTAAACCCAGCACCGATTTCATGTATCGTAGAGGCAAAACCAAACTCTGCAGAACAAGGCAGTCCCAGGAAAGCAACAGCAATACCACCGCGGCTACAAGCAACTGCACAGAGCTCACACCCTACACGTGGTGGAAAGCAGATTTGTCCCACTCACTCAGTGCTAAGCTTTTGGCAAGAAGAGGTTTCAGAAAATCTGATTCTGGCCATCAGAGTCATTACAGAGGTCCTGGACCGCTCAGAGGCTCCACTGACACGGCGTGTGCCAAAATCGGTGTTCAGCTCGGCACAGCACTGGCTTGTCCAAGTCCGTTCCCTAAAGCTGAATCTGAGCCCCCAAAAGTTAGAGCTGGAAACTTTTTTTTTCCTGTAAGGGGCTGAAAGCAGAGTCATTAATGCTGCGATCGGTCTAATCCGGAGCATTTGTCGCTGCTAATTATTACGGACAAGCCTCTTTATTGAACCACATCCTCTTATCGACATTAGGATGCATGAGCCGAGGCTGTTGTTTTAAACGCACTCATTAACCACACAAATCAGCCCTGTTGACAGAGCGCTTTTGAATTAAGCTTCAGACTGTAGTCATTGGACAAGGAGCAATTTATAATGCCATTAGCAACACTTGCGAAGGTTACAGGCATCAAAAATTGTTCAGCCGTAATTATTCTTAATGGATACAAGGAATAAACTGACGCAGGACAGCTTTTTCATTAGCTTTCAATCAAGGCTGATGGCTTTGAGAAATGTACAGTAAGTGCGTTTTGGGGAGAAATAATGATGTTGCAGCACCTTTCATCGGAAAATGCTCTCAGTTCAGAACTTAACTTTTAATAACCTTAATTTGATATAATTAAAAAATCTGATTTGCTTTGAAGATCTTGCAATGAATTGTTTTGGCTGCTGTTTAACCCTTTGCCAAGTATTCATCCCAAAGATGCTAAAAAAAGTCTTCAGATACTTTGAGTTCTCATGGAAAGCATTAGACTTCTGATTTCCTACACCCCCACCAGCTTGTACAGATTTTTACAGTGAATTCGGAGCAGTTAGAGAATGAGGAGATTTTTACAAGGTATACCTGCTTCTGAAAAAGTACCTGCACATGCACAACGCTCTCCATAGAATTCAGCTGTGGCTTCACAGACAGGTGATCTAGCACCGTTCTTCACCTACAAAGCAATAAAGCCGGAAACCCTGTGCTCGCTCCTCTTCCAGAGGCACGAGGGCAGACATATACTCACATACCCCGTTCTAACCTTCGTCCCCACCAGATCAGCTTCTGAACCACACAGACCTCTGGCACGATAAGGTATCTGTTCTTACGTTCTCTGTCTAGCATCCCCTTACTATAATGCAGACTTCTATGAGAGACAATGTCTCTCTGAGTTGTACAACTCAGAATCCTTCTATGTATGGTGAAGAGCACGGCAACAGCGCTAATTCTCTCTGAGAAGCAAAACCAGCAAGAACAATCATTTTCCTCCTTTTCTGGTACAGCAGAGTACCTACTGAGTAACAGCTTTTGGTGAAAATATTTCTAACGGCATCTAATAAATCAGTTTGGTGCTTTATAGATGAAGAATAACACTTAAATGATAAGGGCTGTGGAACAAGCTCAGGGGCTGCAATGGAGCGTGCCTTCTGTATGGGACATTTTAATCTCATTGTTCCAGCTGACTTCTTGTCGCTCAGCCCTGCGGCTCTCTGGACACCAACACGATGGAAGACTGAGGCTCAGGAGGGCAATAAGCTTTGCTTCAATCAAGAGATGCTGCTGCACCGTACAGAGTGATGGGAAGGGGACTTGTAAAAAGCCCGAGACAGTAGGTTGGAGAAAATGTACAGCTGGTGCCTACACTGCCTTGCTGGTTTAGGGGAGAAGGCTGTGAAGAGGCAGAAAATAAAAGGAAGGGTATGCATCAAGGCACCTTTCTATCCAGCTCTGCTGCTTCTGAAGACAGAACATAAGGAATAGTGAAGTCCCATTTCTTGAATACATGCTCTGCCTACCAGAGTCCAACGCAACCAGGCAGTCATGCGCCGTATGCCTCCGTTAGCCACGCTGTCCCATTTAGCTGTTCCCCAGTGGTTAGCATTTCAGCTTGAAAAGAAGCAGACATACTAATTACTAATGGTACAAAAGTCTCCACTGACATTCTGTGAAGAAGCCAACTTTGAAATCTTATCAGTGAAAATGTTAGTGAAATTTATTCAATTGTAATTAGTAGAAAGTTAACATGGATAATGTTTGACTTTTCCCAACCAAGGAACTGCTAGTTACAGCTAACATTCTGATGGCAACGCCACACATAAACAAGCACATTCAGGAAAATACACACAAACACTCATCCTTACTCCCTTAAGCGCTAGTGAAATGGTAAGCCAAAAAGAAAAGAAAACAAAAAAAACCCTGTAGGTTGGAGACTGAATTTGCTACAATTAAAATCACATTATTTTTGAAAAGCAAACCTTCATAAATTGGTCCTCATTTCATAGAACAGAGTCATAGAACCATTCAGGTTGGAAAAGGCCTCTAAGACCATCTAGTCCGACAATCTCTCTGTTCCCCAGCTGGTGGTGAGAGCCCAGGTCTCTATCAGGAATCCCTTCCATGGGATCCTGACAGACAGACGGACACGTTTGGTTGGCAGCCGAGCTGCCCCACGGCCTGCTAGGCACACCTGGCTCAAGCCCGAAAAGCAACCAGAAGTTCTGTCCCTTAGCACTACGTGTGTGTTCAGCTCCTATGTTTCCATAGTTTTACAGGTTTTACATACATAGTTTTACAAACTCTTAAAACTTGTTTAAAAAAAATGTTTACACGGTTTTAAGAGAGCTCTTCCTATTCTTCCCTTGTACTTGCCCAGTTCAAACAAAGAGAGAACTGCCACCAGGAAAATGAGCGAGGAACGACAGGCCTCCAAAGTGACCGGGGCTTGGGACTTCCTGCAACTTCTCCATGGATTATTTGTGCTCCCGGTTCCCATGAATAATTCACCCCCTTTCTCCTCAGATTTAATCATCTCAGTGGTCTTTGAACCCTCTCTTTTTGTCAAAGAATTGAAAAAAAAAGCTAAGACGTCGGTGAGCGTGTGAGCACTGCTATGCACCCCTCCATGCACCACCACGTCCTCACCAGGTCGTAAACAGGAACTCCCCAAACACGTAACACTAAATCCACATGAAATTTTCCTCAAGCCATAAATTTGCCTCTGCATCAATGCATGTGTATAAATCGGACCTTTTAAAATAAATCATTTAGAGAATCCACAGCCTGAGTCACCCTGCAAGATTCCATGGAAACCAGGCTCCCGAGCCAGAACGGGGCCCCGAGGGGTGGCGTCTGCGCGGGGCTACCAGCCTGGAGCACGCCTGCTGCAGTCCGTGGGATCACTCAACACTCTCCACTATTCCGTGCTAGATAAAAGCAAACTATCTGCTATATGAATCTCAAATCTGTCATTACATTTCAGAACTCAACTAAAATAAAACATTTTTTTTATTAATAATAGAATAACTTTCAATTACAATCCAAAAATTAATATTTAAATATATACCTCCTGCAGTAGATTTGTCCTGCTTCTTGAAAACATGCATCTGCTCTCCTTTCAGAATTGTGTGTTCTCTAGGAACTGGTATCCAAACATGTACTTTGGCTGGGATATATATAAAAAATTATAGATACATTATATATATATATATATAATATAGATAGATTATATATAATATAATAATATAATAAATTATATATATAAGTTTATATACATAAATTATATATTATATATATATATAAATATAGATATACATATATATTTTTTAGCTGCTTTTTCTTTTTTTTTTCTTACCCCAAAATATGGTAAAATTACATGTAAGCATGCACGTCAGCTACCAGCTGAAAGCCTACAAATATCAGCAATCAATCCCTCCTTTCTGTTCTAAAATCCTTAATGTTTTGAAGCACAAATGCCATTAAAGTATCTTAAAAAATGGTAAGGTCACTACAGAAGTGTGAAGAGTTATGAAAGAGTGCTCCCCTGTACTCCAGTGGTAACATTCAGCCCATCCAGGCTACAGGGATGCGTAAAGCTGGAGAGATGTCTCAGTTGGGAAGAACATAAATATCTTCCCAGCTCTTTTGATGATTAAGGTGTCATAGGTCATGCTTCTCTCAAACAAATGAACCAAGAGGTGAGATTTGAGCCATTAATAGTAAATTTGACCAACACTGCAGACACTTCAAGAGAGCTCAGCAGAGGACGAGCAATGTCAAAAGCAGACAGAATGAGACAAAATTGGTTACTTTAGCATTAAAACAAAGCATATCGTGGGGCCTCCATGAAACAAAAGGCTTGAGAACAGAGGCAGCAGCTCTTAGAATTTCTGAGTCACAAAGGTTTCAGCAGAAGGACACAAATCTGAGAAACAAATATACAATTCCTTTGAGATACTGATTTTAGGATGCAGAAAGTCTAGGGACCTGTCTAGTCTAAGACAATAAGCAGTACTTAAAGACACGGAAATTCCCTGGCAAAACAGAGAAAGAGCATTCTCATATGCAAGCAAGGAAGCTGAAGAGAAAGGGCATAATCTGTAACATTCAAAAGAATTTAGATGACAAAGGCAGAATTTTTAACCTAACCTCGCAGCCTCTGCCAAAGCAGCAGCGAAGTGAGCGGAATCGGGAAGCAGCGTGGTGGTGTCAGGTAGGAAAGCAAGGAAAGCTCTTTCAACTGATCTTGGGAGGGAAGGGGAATTCAAGGCTCGTGTAAATACCTCACAGAATTTACAGAACACCACAGACCTCGCTCCTCTGATGCTGGTCTACCTTACCCGGATCAACCCAGCCACCAGTGCAGAACACGCGCTGCCTTGCCTCCCTTCTGACCATTTCCATAAAGTAGCTCAGAAATCTTTCATTCCCTGAACACGTATCAATGTACAGACACTTGATAAGTACGATACAGCAGCCTACGTCGTAGGAAACTAAAGCACATGGTACAGCAGATGACAAAATCCTGCCCCCAAAGAGCCCACCTGAAAACACACAGTCTGTTTTCCTCTTCACTGCAAACACTGTACCATTTTGCAGCGAGTGGAAGGAATATTTAATAAGCAACCCTGGTCTTGTAGACATTAAAAGCTTATTATGCAGCCCTGTGGCTCACGTACCTGTTGACTGGCTTGCATGAATTATAGCTACGTCCCTGGTATAAGGATGCAAAGCTATGTTCAGCAGTTTTAACTTGATGAGATTGCTTTCTGCTCCTCTCAGTCCAGCATGGAATTATTGAAAGCTTTCTTTTGCTTTCCATTTCAAGAACCATGCTCCTGTACTTATCTTTGAGGTTATTCCCCGCGGCCTTTCTTCCAACCTAGATGAAGTCACATCCCTCTGTAGGGCACCAAAAACCTCCCACTGACCTGCCCATCACAGGCCTGGGAATTCTTGCCGTTGTCTCAAAGAGCTATCTTTTCCTGTTCACTGTTAACCTTTGTGGCAGTAGGAATCCTGTACCTGTGTACTCCAATGAGTCACGCTTTTAACGACTCGCACAGAAAACACACCTGCCACACCTAGGTTTGCATTCTGCAGCCTACCTGAAGTTCCACAGCACAGAGACAGATCCTTCCTGAGCGTATTGCCAAGGAGGCACCACTGAACAGTCCCGTTACTGACAACACATTTCATTAATTATAATCGCTATTGACGATTCTATTATTGGCTTGTAAGTTATTCAAAATCCCTTCTGTGTAGGCTTAAGAGCTTATTAAGACTAGTAACTGTTGTCTTGTCATCATGCCAACCTAGCTAAGGATATCACCCAACCAGAACAGCTTTGCCAAGCTTACTATGCTCAGAGTAACTTTCAATTATCGAGCAATACAAAATTTGTCTAGTATTGAGGCAAAAACACTTGTAAGCCAGCAGCTCCCCTAATATCAGCCCATGCACTGAAGAAGACAAGCCTGGCTGGTTAGTCTGCTGCAAAACCGAAGGCCACAAGAGAGGAAAGAAATGCCATCCACTTGCCCTTGGGATATCAGAGGTCCTGCGTTGAAGTCTTAAACACATCATCAGGCCTTGAACTTTCTGAAGACAACCATGGGTCATTCGGTGGGAGACTCCTCTAGCGTGTCGTCTTTGTTGCTGATTATCAGGCATGAGGAATGTAATTTTCTTAGAAACTCGGTGTGCCTGTAAAATCAGGTGTAGAAAGAGCACTGAATAAAATCTACAGAATCAAGAGCCTTATCTATCAGCATAACTAGGTCCTACAAAGATGTACCCACACTAAACTCTCAGCTGCATAATCAACTTTTTTTTTATTAAAAGTGCTTTCCAAAGACAGATTTAAACTTTTTAAACTCATTTTTATATTGATTAAAATGGTCAAGTATACAAAACTCATCCATTTATCATCTTCCCTTCACATTAGCTAGCCTGTTCTCTTTTACCTACCCTCTTCTCCATCCTCTCTTCTGCACATTAATTAAAAGACAAGCACTGAACACGCAGCAAGAGGATTGCTACAAATCATTGTCCTAGTTGAGATGATCTGGTAAAGTGAAGATGACCCTCAGTGGAAGAGACAACTAGTGGGGTTTTAATTTAGGGAGGTTTTTTTTTTCAGGTTTATGCTATGAGTTTTAAAATATTTCTTGTTTTAATAAAATAAATTCTGAAGTCCAGTTACAATAACAACATCATGTCTGATTCTAATGCTGTACTCAGCTCCCGACAATGGATGGGAGAAAGGTCCTGCTCCAGTCTATTAGAAGAATTTAATGACCATTAAAAGGCAAGCAAAGATTTGTATCACTCAGTTGTTCAGTGTCATTGTTCCAGTCTTCACAGTAGAGAAGCAGCACATTTCTTTTAAGTAAAATATTGCTGGGAACTCATTGCTTCAGCAATTACCTCTGAAACACATTGTTTTCTCAAAGCCATTAACATGTCAGATCATGGCAGTGCTTGACATCCAAACACGCCTTGGAGGGCTGCAATTCAATTTAAGGATCACCTCCTCTGAACAGGCCAACCTGCAAATTTCACAAAATCAGAGAGAAATTCTCAGGGCACACTTTGATCATGCTGCTTCCTAAATTAAAAACAAAACTGTAAGTGTTAAACATCTTTAACAAGACATTAAACCTCAGCCATAATCCAGGAAGGGTCCCTTAATGAGTAATGACATATGTTGTGAAGGCAGTTATCTCCTAATGTTCGCTGCTGAAACACTACGATGGAATGGCAGTGTTCGAAAGGGATGTATCATCACTAATGAGAGGATAATTTGAAGCTGCTCTTCTGAGGACCCCTGAGGAGTCTTTCTAATGCTGCAGGATGGTGAAGGAGGCAGTCCTCCACCTTACCACACGCTTGCAAGAGGACTGGGATGCGACACCATTTCTCTGAGTGATAGAGCAAAGCCGGGACGGACACAGAAGAAGGGCTAGGTCATTTGGAGGGTCCCTAAATGGGCTCCTACCTCGCTGGTTCCCCAAAGCAGGTCTTGGCACAGATCAGCCACCTCTCAGCTGACCACTAATGGTGTGCGAGACGCAGCAGAGCAGCCTCCAGAAGGAGTGTGGCCTCCAGAAGGAGCGTGGCCTCCAGAAGGAGCGTGGCCTCCAGAAGGAGCGCGGCGTTGGCACAGGCCTGCTGTGGAGCATGCAGAAGCCTACAAAAAAAGATGGGGTGGAGAAGAGTCACAGAACTGACAAGTGAGGGCCATGCTCAGCAGAAAAGGGACCCAAAACTCCTCTTTTACTAAAAAGAACTTGAGATCTCTTCCAAACCAGGTTTTAAAGTTCCTCCCTTCATTTCCTAGCACTATTTTCTTCCTAATCTGGACTAATTTAAGATAAAACCTCCCCTAAATTATCTTCCAGCTCACCCTACTGAATGTGAACACCAATTTAAATATTAAGCCATGGGATTTTATTTAGAACAACAGCTTTCCTTACCTCCATCTGTAGGTAACCTGACAACCAGAGGACTGTGAGTCCCAAACTGGGCCATGGCTTGAACAACTGAGGGCCATGAAACAAACCTCCAAAGCTGGGAGCAAAAACAGAGCATGAATGCAGAATAAACAAGGAGAGTGGGCAAAGGTGGTAAAAACACAGAAAGAGAAAACTTCAGCTGTTTACTAGGAAAAATAATACAAAATATTCCAAGTTCTCCCTTTCAGTTTAAAGCATTGGTGGGGAATAGGAAGAGAGCATATGCCCTTGCACAAGCTCATCTCCTCTCAGCTCCACATCATCACCTGCAGAAGAAAGGAATTTAAGTAATACTCCGGTTGTGCCGAAGATGTGCTGCTGTGAAAATGAAAACAAACAGCCCCAGGAACAACGGGCAAAACGTCCAACTCCACGCTTGCCGACTGCTGTCAGTCTGGTGCGACTGGAACAGCACAAGCACGGAGCTGAGCAGGAGGCAGGGAGCTCGTTTCAGGGCCGTATCTTGCAGAGGAAAATAAGCAGCTTGTGAAGACCAAGTACTTATGAAATAATAAGAAATTCTAAGAATTTCATACGAAACTAGCATCTACTGAGATGTCTGAATACGTGCAATAGGTTTGGTTCTGGCTCACACGTGGCTTACATGTTGTACATAACGGGATTTGCCATGTATAATTTAGAGAGAGAGTCACTCTTATTGGGCAGAATTCACACGGAAAAAGACGAGGGACCTGATAATTTTGCACGCATTTTTTTTTTTTTATGTGAAAAGCTGTTAGTCAAAGTCCACAGAATCAATTAATCCCCACCCATTCTCTTAGGAGAGTTTTTACAGAATTCTAATGAGTTTCTCTGCTGATCGACAGCACTGGCGCTCGCTAACGCGGCGCACTGCTGGCATCTCTTCGGTGACTAATTCCTCGCTCTGCGAGACAGCTTGGCGTGCAGAGGAGAGATGTCAGAACGGGCTCTCTGCTCTCGCTAGCTGATTTAAGGCAGCGGGGCCAGCTGCGCTCCTCTAACAGGGGGAACACCAGGCTGGCAAGGGCTGAGGATCCAGCCGCCACACACAAGGGAAGCTGCAGTCGAAGCTTGCCTGCAATTTTACTGGTACTCACACAAAATTGTCAGTCCCTGCCCAGCACCTTTGTAACTTGTATTGCTATTTTTTAAGGCGTTTCTTCAGAGATTTAAAGGGGAAGCCACTAGACAGCAAACATAAATGCTTCCTGCACTACTGAAAAAGCCCTGATGTGGTGACAGAGTAGTATTTAATCCCATCGATATGAAACGCGTAACTTAGCCCTCCCCCCCTTGACCCTTCCCCTCGTGTAATGACATATGCAAATTAAGTGAATAACAATCAATTAGACATGTTGCCATATGCTGAAGCAGGCATTACTGCTTTCCACTTGCTCACTCCTGCTTGGAAATGAAGGAACTGCTGCCAGAGACAACAAGAGGCCACCACGCTGCAGAAGTTACAATAGGCACCGGAGCCAGCCGGAGCTCGGGTGCACCTGCGCCGTATTTACTAAATTACTTTTGTTCCTTCTGCAGCACCCTGAGCTCTGCAGCAGCTTTTAGATGAAGACCCAGCTCGCCTAATAGCCTGTCCCTGGCAGTGGTCAATAACTTCTGCCTGAGGCACAGCCTAACAACAGGCAAAGCATGTAGCAATTTTCTTTCCCCAAGTTCTTTCCCACCTACTAGTGTTTTGTAGCTTGGGGATTTCTGGAGCCCCAGGCTGCGTGTCCTGACGCAGGAAGTTCTACAGCGACCTCTTCCAGTTAATTTTGTACATGGTAAATAACAGCTTCATTTGATGCCTTCTGGATCATTCACTGAAAGAAACGGCGCACGCTAAAAAAATTGTAGAGTTATCTGTGCCTCTCTATCATGTCTTTCCCCATTTGTCTTTTCCAGGCTCTATGTCCTAACTTACTCTGTCATTTCTCATGCAGGAGCAGTGCCATGCCTTCATCTATTGCTGGTGTCACTTGCTGGTTCATTTCCAGTTCTGTTACGTCCTTTTCAGGCAGCAGGACTGCACAGTATTTACAGTGCGGGAGGCCGCAGACTTGCACACTGTCATAACAACACTTCTCCACTTTGCTGTCTGTTCCTTTCCCATCACTTTCTAGCATTTGGATTCCTTTTTTTGGCTACTGTTGAGTGCTGATTTGACATTTTCACAGATGTATCTATGATAGCTTCAACAACTCATTCCTCAGCAATAGCCAGCAGCTCGGAGCACAGCATTTTGTGTGGCACTAGGATTGTTTTTTTCTTCACATGCATCACTTCGTATTTATTTACATTGAATTGCATTTGCTGTTTTAATGCCTACTTCACCTCATAAGGACTGTCTGCAGTTCTTCATGGTCATTCACTTCCCTTTGCCATGAATAACTTGGGAGCTGAAGGGAATGTTTCTCAGGAATGGTTGAGGGGAATCTGGTTGCCAAAGGCAAAACCTCCTTCCTCTATCCTTTCAATCATCTTTCCTGAATTTTCTGGTCTGCATTCATCTCCTATTCTCTTCAAAATAAAATGAAATCCACACCCAAATAGCCTGATCTAGTAAGAACACAGAGATGAACATGTAAGCCTTCAGCATCCCTAATGTAGAAGCTACTTCCTCCAACTTCATGCCAGACGGCCAGGCTGAGCGTTTTCCTCTGAGAATGGACACGAGCACATGGTCAGTGGTATCACTGCCATCTCAGGAACCTCTGATGCAGGACTTCACACTTTCCTATCAAACTCCTGGCTTGTCACGTGCACATTGCTAACCACCAGGTAACAGCCACGGCTCACTCCCATCTTCAACCCCGGTGTTGTCGTATGAGAAGTGTCTGTAGTTGTGTGTGGCAAGCCAGTGGCAGCATCTGGAGGAGAACCTAGGCCAGCAAATGTCCAGCCCCACCTTCTGACTTCTCCAAACCTGCCAAGAAGGGTAAATCGGTGACTGTGTCCATGCCTAGCGCATCGCCCCTACCATCCACCCCAAAACACCTGAGCAGACAGCAGCGACTCCAGCTTACCTTCAAAGATTAGTTGATGAAGGAAGTACTGAGAAAGCAAATACGAAGAACGCCCATTTCCATCCTAGGAGGAATTACAGAAAGCTTGTCAGGCTCTCCCTGTGTGACAGGTCAAGCAGGCAGCTGACTGAGAGCCTCATTAATTTTCAGTCTTCCAAACCTCTGCATGCAAAAAGTGCAAAAGGTGGGATTTTTCAGTATCTTTTGACATGGCTCTCTAAAATTAAACTGGAAGCAAATCTGTGAGATGATCTCCAATTAAACATTTCAAGTAAAACTTGATTTTTGCGTGAGCATGTGAGAACATTAACCATCATGATGAAGAACCTTCCAGGCTATCCAAAACTGCAGAAAAGCAAGTGAGTAAGACGAGGCTAGTTTAACTGAAAAGGATTTGACTCCCTCCTCCCATTATAGTGTAAGCCCTCATCTCAGTTTTCTTACTGAAGTCTGGCATGGTGCAAAAGCCAGACACCATGATTACTGTGCATCATCACAAATCATTTATTGTGCATTTCTATTTAAAGCTAAGAGAGACGAGAATATAAGCACTAGATTCTACTAGAGCCAGAGGTCCCCATCTCTCTCCATCAGACTCACGTGCATTAAAGCTTCCCAGGGCTGCATTAATCTAGCTGGCATTTTTCTAAGATAACAAGAGAAGGGCTGGAGGAGAAGTAAATACGAGTGAGTGAAGATGGTACTATCTAGCATTCGGGACGATGATGCGAAACTTGCAAACTCCCAACTCAATTATTGACCTAAAGGCCCCCACCTCTTGTTTAGTTGTGTGTTTTTTTTTTCCTGGTCGCCTGATTTCCCACTTTCCTAGCTGACTGCCCTACTTTAAGCAGGGGAGAGCAACCTCTTTTTTCTCTGCTTGTGTGCAGCGTTCTCCCCCTCCCTAAGTGGAGTAGCAGCAGGGGGGCTTAAACACTCACAGGGGCAGAAAAAAGGACAAGAAAACCGTCTTTGTTCCAGGCAGACAGTACAAGGTCACGTTACTATGGCAGCGTGAACCATTTCCCCTCATTCTAGCTAGTAGTTCAACTTTGCCCATAGTTTATTCCCTGGGAAGCCTAATCCAGAGTTCAGGTTTGTATATGTGGGGGCAGAGGTCAACAGCAATATGACAATGGCCCAGTCAAAAGAAAAGCAAGCTATGATATAGCAGAATCAAAGAGTCGGCTCACCAAGCACCGGGGGCCGGCTCGGACGGCGGAGCTGGAATTCATCCTCTCACTTCAGCCTCAGGTTCTTGATTCAGCTGTTTTGTTGGCAGCCTTCGGAAAGGCTGAATGGTGAACAATGAGGATGACACCAGAGCAAACAGTGAAGGATGAGAAGGCAGCGCTGACGGAAAAACTGGGGCTCATGTGCCTAGCGCTGTACTTCCCGGCGAAACTACTAGTACATTTCAGGCACCTCTAACTAACAGGGCTGTTTTTTCCTGCATTATCCTTTAGAACTGCGAATAATTTAATAGTGGGGTATAAATTCTCCACACGGGCTGCTGGAAGAGAAGCCAGTGTCTGAACAAACACGTGTGGGTGTGCGTGCGTAAAGCTTCAACGCTGCAACAGCAAGGGACAAGTGGAGGCTCTCAAACATTTTTAGGTGAGCAGGAGCTAAAATGTCCATGGGAGTTGAAACGCTCATTTCATGAACCTTGAAGGAAAATACAGAATTGGGATTGATTTTCTTTCACTCAGTATGCCCCGGCTCTCAGCTTCCATTCAGTTTACAATATTCTTCTCCCATATAATTTCTATTTTGTTTTAGAAATCAGAAGTTACCTCGTGTCCCACGTGTCCCACAGGAGAGTTTTCTGGAAAGAAAAAAAAAAAAAAAGAGCCCCTAATTAACGTTTCTTTAGGCAGGCAACTGAGAAAAGAAGAAAAATTCCACTGAGCTCAATGGACAGCCGACAGGCAGCTGTGTCCCTTTTGTTCCTGTTCCCAAGGTCCTCCCCTGGTAGGGGTGGCAGAAGTCCTCTGCACTTGGGCATCCACGCTAGCAGCCCGTGCGGAGCTACTTGCCCGACTGGAATTGTTTTATCAACATGCCCTTTCATAAAACTCAGTATTGCAGGGTTTCTTTATGGATTATTTTCATTTAAATATGAAAATAACTGTTTTGTTCTGAAAAATTACACCTTTTTCAGGAGGAAAGTGGCTTAAATTTAAAAGCCACTTACAAGTAAATTATGCCGCTGCTTTTTAACTGAAAATGTTCTAGCAAACCTACAAGAGTTTTGTGGGGAATTTTGCTGAGGCCCTCCCATGAAAACTAAATGCTATTTTAACAACTTTGACCACCAGAAGAGCTGGGCAGCAGGATTCTAGCTCTTAAGTCTCCACGAGGTTCTACACGTCACAGCATCGACACGGCGCATTCACGTACTACAAGGAGAGTACAACACAAAAAAGGGGAACATGAGAACGAGCCCCAAAAGGCTGCTCGTTCAGTCCCTGGGATGAATTCTTGTATCTCCCACAGTTGTTTCATTGTCAGAATGAAAACACAATCAAATGGGTGCTGTCTGCTGCTGTGGTTTATTATTTTTATTGTATTTTTTTTCTTAGGTTTTTCTGTGCCTTCACCCCATTGTCAGTGCATGCCCTGCTCCATTCCGTTCCTGCTTCCCACCTACAGGTGGCACTTGGGAAATGTGAACAAATGCAACATGAAAAGCGTAGTCACCAGAAATACATTCCATCCAGAGACAAGCAGGGCCAGCTCACACAGACTGGGGGCCTCCTTCTCCAGATCCACTGGAAGAGGTGTGCTTGGTTTTCCCCCTGCAAGAAGCGAAGGCAGCACACGACTCTGCATTTGCAAGAGGAAATGGAAACTCATCCCTAGTTCATGCCACAGGACTGAAACTCGTACATGTAGCACAGCTGCATTCTTGGAAGGTGCAAGGCATTTCCTTGTCACAGCAGTTGTTACTGCAAGGGAGGATGGGGTATGCTCAGTGTAGTGACCTAGGCTGGTCGTCATGTTCCCATGGCACCTTCCATGACCTTCTGTGATGTCCAGTCATCAGCAGAAGTGACAAGTAACGTTTCACTTTGTAAGACTATGAAAGGTCCCTTCCAACCCAAACCATTCTCTGATTCTACCTGAAAAGGAAAGAAAGTGTTTTTCTTAACTTATAGAATCATAGAATAGTTTGAATGGCAAGGGTTAATAATTTTCAATTGGAAGAAATAATTTCAATTTTTTCAAGTAGAAAAATACTTGAAGTTAACTTCTTAAGGCTCTTTTACCAATTTCTGTCGTTACTAAACGCACAACAGAACTTTTAAATGGCTGAAACACTGTCTCATAACTAAGGTTTAAATCTCTCTCTTGTCAAGTCATAAAACAAAGATAATTGAAGAAGGTCTGGGGCCAAATTCTCTTCAGAAGGCTGGGATTTATTTACTGAACATGCCAGATGCACGGAGGTCAGCAGGAAGCAGTTATTGATCAGCCACTGACAGCACTGTGTCACCCACGTGCGCCATATTATTGATTAGGTGTAACTACCGTTTACTTGGTCATTGTGCTTCTCCAAGCTTTTGTCTCCTACAAGCCAACAGCATAATGGCTTTTGGGGAGAAGCAGGACTGGAGAATACCAAAGACATAAAAAGTCTCCATGACAAAAGAACCCAGGGCAGCTGCGCTTAATTCCTAGATGGAGGGAAGCAGAGATAATCCACTAATCCTGGACGGAGCGGGATGGAGCATGCCTGCCACCCAAGCTGAGCTCCAGAAAGATCGGTGCACAGATAAAGCAGCACCTTTCCCTTTGACATCTGAGGTCGTGGGTGTCGTTTTGTTTGGCACTGGCTGGGAGTAGATCTTTTCATCAGGACCATTCTTTTCCATTGGAGGATGCCTCTGCTGCTTTCAGAGCACTGACTGAGAAAGACATACTTTCCACTTCTCCCTAATGTTGAGGAATACAGGATTTGGAGGAAATTAAGGAATTTGGTAAGATAAGCAAAGCATGCCCCTTACCTAAAGGTTTGTTAAGTGATTCGCTCAACAGAACCTGTTTTAGCTGTTGCTCCAAGTCCAACAAACTCTTTAAATTCTCCACTAGCTCTGACATATTAAGAAATCTCCCTTTTTTCTGGTGGGCGCTTCTCACTCCCCTTGTTGTGCTACAGTCCCCCAGAGACAGACTCAGTTACACGACTATTAACCGCTCCACGTCAGAAGCCAGCTTTATCACACCTGCATGACTGTTAAGTCTGAGGGTCTGCGATACCACCGTTACCTTACTTGCGTCTGTGGCTCACTGAAGTCCTTCAATTGCTCAAATTCTGAATGGGAACGTGACAAGTTCCCAAGAAAAAGTTTGCCCAGGCAGTCGTCATCTCCGTATCAAGTGTCCACAAGTGGTAAATAAGAAGGCAGCCAAGTTGTCTTTTCCTGCATATCTGGCCCCTACTGCAAGCTCCAAATCTATCAGCCTAAAGAAACTGTTTGTCCCGCTAAGCAAAGCAGGCACAAGACCAGGTTGTGGCCCCTCAACTCAATTAAACCATTTAGTATTTTCTAAGCTAAACTATGTTCCACGTCCCTCTCAAGCCCCTCTGGCTTCTCTGTCCCACAACCTCTGCTCATTCATTGCTCTGAAGAGAGCTCATCAGCTGTGATTAGAAGTGCAGCAAATGAACCGTTCCCATTAGTAAGTGCTGAGGTGCCTGCTTCCCACACCGCACCTCCGGCTGCACCATGAAAAGCCTTACTCATCCTAAGGACACCAAAAAAAAAAAACAACACAAAATAAAAAGTTACAGCAACAACAGAGCACTTCCCTTTTCCAAAGGGCTGCTACACTATTTCCAGCTCCAGCAGGATGAGGCTCATTCCTCCTACCTGGAATGCCCATCACCCTCCAAATTTTTGCAGTCTAAGGCAATTATCTGCATCTCTCAGGTGGCCAGACTCATTAGCCACCTGTAAAAGCCGCGTATCAGGTGTATTCGATTTAATAAATTAGCACTTAAGCAGGACAGTCAGTGGGGAAGCTCAAAGACCTATAAAAAATTTTATTAGCAGTAAGAACCTTTTCCTAATAAAATAAAAAAGCTTTTTTTTTTTTTTTAAACTGTTATCCTGTTATCCATGCTTTCCCCACCTGCAGGTTGTCCTGGCAAGTGACCAAGAGTCTGAGGGCTGTATTTAATTTGCATAAATCAGAGCTGATTACAGTTACTTTCCTCATTAATACACTGAGTACTGATTAATAATTGGTAATACACAGAATGTACTGATGCATTTGTACGGCACCGTATGCATGCCTGATGCCAAAAATGAAAACAAAACTCCTGTTCCAAAGTGCTCATTCTCGACACAAAGGACAACAAATCCCCATCAGAATGCAATCTTTGCTCCAAATGGAAGAGAAACAGCTGATAGTTTCTGTAGTTCATACAGGACACGTCTTTGTTCGAGCAACGAGGGAGGGTGGAGAGATGCGAGCCACTTTCCTGTCTGTTTGGATCCCTAACGATGCCCCAGTAAAACTCTCGAGGCCCCTTCCTGCTGTACTCACTCGTCCTGTGACCTGGACCTTCTGCACTAAGAGCTGGGACTAACACGTTGTCAAGTGTAAGAGCAGCAAAGTGTTTTCTTCCGCCTGTACAGGACAGATGCAAAAAGCTTACTCACCACAGCACATCTCTCATTTCAATATGACAATACATATTATCTACCAGCATATTTATTGCTTACATAGATGTGAGTTATTTACAGGGAAAATTGATTTATCTATCAGATAATTAGTAAACTTCAATAATTGCAAAAACCTCTTAGCAATCAGTTGACATTCAATTAACATACAATAACTGTCTTATTAAATCTGCATTAAATACCTATTGAAGTGAATTAAAACCCATATATAGGATTCCACAACTCCTGGAGAAACCTCATTATAGTTCAACAACAAAAAGCCTGGAGCTGTGCTGCTCGCTTGTTTCTACGGCACAAAGTTGCCCTGGTTTCAGGTAAGGACAGTACCCTGCTTCAGACGAACACTTCATGTTTATATAAGAACACGACATGAAAAACATGAATGAAAAACCATGAAATGCTCCAAGATTGATAGCTGGGCTCAACTATGAACCTGCATTTTTTCTGATGTTTTTATAGCAGCCAGAATTAGGAGATGCAGAAGGTCAACGTGGGGCTGTGGCTTCCCTCAAACCCCTCCGCCCGAATTGTGGCTAACGGCAGCCGAGTCTCAGAAGCACCGGGCCCCATTCCCCTTCTTGCGCCAAGTGAAAATCTCCCTGACTTCACTGGGAATTCGGCATGAGCAGTGCCTGAGTAACAACTGGGTCGCAGTTTCAGAGATTTGGTGAGGAGTCAAATGAAGCGGCTCAGTGCCGCAGTGTCCAACCCACCTGGTGCCACCCGGATCTGCCTGGGCGCGATGAAGACGCAGGCAGCGAGTCTGTGTTGAAGTCCAGGCACAGGACCCCACGCTGGGTCACGACGCCTACACCTGCGGAAACCAACGCTGCCCGACGCAAAGCCGCTGCTGTCGTGGTCCGGCACGGGAGCATCGCAGATTTTGGTGGCGGATGGAAAACATTGATGTCTTCCATATACATGGATCCGAACACACAGAATGTGGGATTAACCCCGGGAGCATTGTGTGATTCTGTAATTAGAACTGGTTTGTTTATTGCTGCTGCTGCTGCGTGAGGAGATACGTAAGCATATTTGGTTAAGATATATAAAATAACCCAACCCCCAGATTCCACAGACCACAAAACTGAAACCCCTGGCTGCACAGGAGAAGAGAGAAACCGCATACAAGCAAGACACAAGTCTTCTGAGGCCAGAAGGCAGCATAATACTGCTCTGACGACTCGCTCGTGTACGTCAAAGAGGTCGGAGACCGTGCAGTAACTTCTGCAACAAGCCTGTAACACGGTGCTTCTGTTACACCACATCTTTAAAGATGATCCTCAGTTTTCACATAAAGGGACAAATGGTGAACAAACCACCAACGTTTATGTCATTCTAGTGAGTTTATTTGGAACTCACAATGATTTGGCCTCAATTTGTCCCCTTAGTCACCAAGACTTTGGTGCTGAGTGAGAAGCATCTCCTTCTGTATGATCAGGTAGACACGAGACGGCTACAGAGACCCTCCAAGTACTGGGCAGAATAAATTATACACGGGGTTTGCTTCTAACCCAGCCCCCTCATCAACAATGCTCATAAAATTAAAATGAAAATAAATATTCAGCCTTCTCCTCTCGTAAAAGGGACGAAATTGCAAACATTTAACACTACTGTTTCATCTGCAGTACATGAACAACTCCGAGCAAGTACCGGATCTGTTAAAATGGAAATCAGCTGGGGAATGATTCATAGATTTGTGCACGCTGCTGCTTACCCTGAAGCGAGTCAAAGTCAGAATAAAGTCAGATCACAGGAAACATCCACGGTAAGAATTTGGAAAGCCACCTCCTTGCCGCTGACCTAGCCTTATAGTATTCAGGACTTCTCTTCTACATACAGGAATTTTCTGAACACCTAAGCATATGTATAAAAGCGAAATCAAATGACTGCCTCAGACTTGACAGAACTGCTGAACTAAGAACCGTGCTTCGTCCTCTGCTGAAGGGCATCACCTTGAGAAGATGAAGCTTCGTAAATGTTGCTCTAAAAGTTGGTATTCTCTGCTATTGGCTATTATTTATATTTAGAGAGGAATTAATAACGATCTGCACGGAATGACGCTGCCTCACCCCATTTTATGCGAGCTTCACAAAAGCCAGAAATCACGAGTCATTTAGCAGAAACACAGCTTCAGCCCTATCAAAGTACTAATGTGCAGCTGAAAAGGGACCTTGCTTTTGAAAAAAGCCAAATAGATACTAAAAAGGAAAACAAACCTCTAATCAGACAGAAAATACTGGTCTAAGAGCGAGGGGCGATACTCGCAGTAATTTAGCAGCGCTCCGGTTATAATGAGAGCACATGACGCATTATTTGTGACTTAACTTATTTTAGTCTGAGGTCCCTGAATAATTAACCTGCTTTGTTTCAATTCATTTAGATGTCCACATCCTACCGCTTATGAAACGGAATGCGTTCCACAAAATAAACAGCCACGCTGCTTCCTGAGCGATTCACAACCCAGGCTGTACAGAGGCTGATGTAAAACATGTTTGCATGATGATTCTTAGGATTCGAGTATTTAGATATTTCATACTCAAAAATTAACACTGCTTTGTTAAAAATACAACTACTTTTGAGAGCAGGTATTTTATCCTAATTACAGAAGAATATAATTTGATGTTTTTATATCGATGTTATATCCAGTTTATTACGTATAAAATCTCAAATAAAACAGATGAAGTTACTTTATAAAATGATCTCCATTTAGAAGCTGAGTAAGTGGTTTACAATGAATAAATTAGCGTGCAATGGCAAACCGCAACTGTAGAAAGATTTGAGCAGAGCTAATAATCCGGTAATTCATGATCCCTGATAAGCACGGGACCCTTTTAGTCACACGTTATGTAAGCAGCAACTTCGGGAAAGGCTCATGTTTACACAAGCAGCCTTTTTACTCGCACCATGAAGGATACTGAAAATTTCTGGCATCTCACTTGACGTTACTATCCTATTACATTTAAAACCATGCCTTTCTAATTCTCCTATTTTTCTTCATGGCTGCATCTCCGCAATACCAACCTGTTTCGCTAACTATTAGGAGATATTATTGTTGCTGGAAATTCATCTGTCATTTTACAAGTCTCTTTCAAAGAAAGAAATAACAGGTTGTCTCAGTGAAAGGAAATAGCAGAGAAACAAAAATAGTATGCTCTTTGCTCCCACAGAGACAAACCAAGTAATATTTACCTCTGACACGATAAACAAAAGATCAGAAAGGATTAGAACTAATGGCTCTGTAAATAGTATATTCATAAGAGAGGGATCCTGCTAGAATCACAAGAAAATTGTATCCACTTTCAGCTGCCAATTTTTGAGGAACATCCTGATTTTTTAACTCTGTATTTATGGAACGGCGTATGATGGTTGCAGCTTTGCTATCACCACCACCCTCATCTTCTTCATACATTATCGCTAGGATTTTTCCTGAAGAATTACAAAGCCTTCTGTGCGGAAGCAACCCTGGCACGTTCCACAGAGGTCACTTTCAATGACAGCTACCTCTCTGAGTAAAAGCATGCCCGGCAGAACAGCCTGCCTTCCCAAAGGAGCATCCAAGTGTCTCCATGCAGTACTCGAGCTACGGGGACCCTGCACAGAGCAGCCTGAACACCCTGGATTGCCATTTCTCTGCAGCCGTGGGTAGAGGCAGGACAGGAGGAGCCAGGGCACAGCACAGCAAGCCGATACTCTCCAGAAGCCCATGAACGCTCGAGAACCGAAGTCACACGCCTGCTGGGTCTGCCCCGCACACCTGAGTATGGCATTTTCGAGGGGAACCCACCGCAGGCTACCCCGAACCACCTTCTGTCTGCAAACAGCTCATCGCTTGCAGAACTAAGCGTCCACGCAGCTCTACCCTGCTGCTTTCTATCGCTAACATATTCATCGACAGCTTGGCTAGCTCACGTTGGTGCAGTGGCTGCAGGAGCACTGTGGCCAGCCACAGGAGCTGCCTGACACCTTGTTTCTGCCCCGTCTCCTCCCATCAGGCAGGCAGCTGGCTCCTGGTGCTGCCCCGGCCTCCTGAACACGAAGCCTGCACACCGTGCACGTCCCGGCGGCTGCCAAGGACTGCTCTTAAAGGAAAACATGCTCGGAAGAAACAGGGAAGGCACACCAATATTTGCATACGCACTAGTGTATTTGTACAAATGGCTCGTAATTAGCAATACTGAGAACAATCAGAACAATACCGGATTAAGAAGTTAACAGAAAAGTGCTGTGTGCTTGGAGAAAGTATGTAAATGGCTGGGGAAAAAACCTTACAGAGCTTAGACAAATGGACAGGGATGGAACTTCTTATTTCTGTTCTGCTGTTTTAAAAACACTTGTACGTTCTCCTCCATGAACCACTTACCCGCCACTAACGCTTTTTGTTTCATGATGCACAAAGCTGAAGACTTACAGCGAGATCTTCTACAGAGCGTTTGCTTGGCCTCCTCCAGCAGCCCATCCCTGATACCGACACATTCCTGTATCAGCACGTTAGGCTTCCCTACTTTTTAGCTTATTTAACTTCTGCAATGCAACAACATATTATAGCCCGTTTTCTCTGCCAAAAAATTCCAGACAGACTTCGCAAATACATCTAAAAACAAAAAGCTAACAAAATTCAGGACAGAAAATGTTTGTTCTTGAATTATAAAAACCCTAAATTAACCTTATAACACAGCAAAAAATAGTCTGAAGTCTACCTAGGTCTGGGTTGGCTAAAAATAAACCAGGGAGGTCAAGACTAAAATACTTTAAACACTTGTAAATTACATTCAACGAGAAGTGGAACTGAACTTCTATTTATTTGAAGATAAACTCACAGCAACAAATCCATGAATATTTTGTCCTCACACAATCTCTCCAGCAGGCACTCCCCACGAAGTGTATTACTTCTGTGTTCCAAACATGTACGATTTCTGACAACTGCACTGGTGCTACAACGGGCACACACAGAATGCAAAACCCCTCGTGGTGTGCCCGTGCCCCCTCGTACAGAATCGCTTCTAGCAGGGAACAGCGTATTGCATTTTTCTCCAGTCAGTGTCTTATAATAAATGTAAGCCGAGAGGAGTCTTCATTTCTTTCTTTCCTGCACTAGCAGCTGATTAACAAACATGCTCAAAGCCAAATGGAAGCATGCAGTTGTGGGAAGCCTTGCGACGCAGTTGTGCATCCATCACAGGTGGACGCAAGGTCTGCTCGCAGCACTTGCAATATAATTAGAATTCGATACTGAAAAAAAAAGGTCCAGAATAAAGGATGCCAAGATTACCATCTAAATACAATGTTGCTCGTTGAAAGAAATGAATGTAGAGTATTGAATGTTCAAAATTGTGTTGAATTAGATAAGCAAATCCCATGTAGACTTTGTTAATGATTCATAATCAGCTAATAAGCTCATCTCTAGTAGAATAATGATCCATGGACCTGTTAGCTCATTTATCACTATGTTTTACAACACCAGCAAAGAAACTAATTAAATCCCAGCATCATTACACAGAATTCCTTTTAATAGAGATACAATGATGCACTAGAGGCTACAGATTACACTGCAAATTGTACCAAGAGATTCCGGACAGCAAGTTTTAATTAACATGTTAGCGAGAAGCTGCTCACTTAAATAATAACTAACCAGGAAACATCTGCACACTCCAAAACATGGGAGCAAGAAGAATACGGGAAGCAGCGTTACACGAGGTACTGCAGGCTGCTAAGCACAGCCCAAAGCTGCTGCTGCTCACTCGCTGCCCTCGCTACCTGGCACAGCTCCGACGGCTCAGCTCGGGCTCCCGGTCAGCGCTGCGATGCCAGCGGCGCCACGTGCATCAGGCGAAAGGGCTGGGCAGAGCCACCGCCGGGCCACAAAAGCTGCCAGCACGGGGCTGGGGCTCGTCAGGCAGAGCCGGAGGATCACTTTGCTTGTTTCATGCAGGTAACTGCCCCCAGAACTGCTCCCTGGTCTGCAAGCAAGAGAAAAGAAAGAGAAAAGAGTGCTTTTCTGAAGAAATAAAGGGAGAACTTGGAGACAGCACAGGACGAACAAACAGCGGAGTGACGGAGCAGTGCACCGATACTGGGATTCAAAAAGCAGATGGCTCCCTAGCAGGAAAGCAGCAGAAAGCAATCACTGGTATTCCCTTTTTGTTTGAACATCCCAGCCAGAGCAAGAAGCACGATTTCTGCAATTTATCTGGGACAAGCAATGCTGTTTGCAACTATCTTTCAAAGGCACGTGTAAAGGAACAAACACACAGCCCCTGACTCGCCAGCAGACACTGTGACTATGGAGAAAGTGATGGAAAAGGCACAGATCTCTAGCAAAATGCCCATGCTTTTTTGCTTTTACCTCTTTTTTCTCTGAGAACAGTGATAAACAAAGAGTATGGAGACATAACTGAGTGTTTAACAGGTCATGTGAAGTCAGGCAACGTTGTGAGAGTTTGTAACAGGGGACAGCACGGCCCTGAAAACAGCTCTCCGCCAGAAACAACGATGGGAGAACGACAACCAGGAACAGCAATCCCATCCCAGTGGCTGCATCGGCCACTTGACAGGGCGCAGGTGGTGTGTGCCGCTGCCCGGTGCTGCAGAGAGCCTGTACTTTCTTTAAAAGCTCAAAATAAACACTGCATTAGCTCACCAAGGGGTAAGAGCACCTTCACAGCCGGCGTTCCACACCTCTTAGGAGTGGGTTGCTGGTGTGTAAACACAAAGCTCACCTTGCCTTTGCTTCTGCAGCTCATGAGCCCTTCTCCTGTTCTGGGGCTACCCGCCGGTGTCCCTGCCGCCTGCCCTGAGCTGCCTGCACCTCCCTGGACAGCATCAGCCCCTTCAGCTCACACATTTATCCTCAGCCTCAGACCCAGACTCGTTAGGGCAAGACAGAGAGACCACCAGCCTCATCCTTCCTTACCGTAACGAAGAGGGATTCTGTCAAAGCTCAGCCTCCAGCCCCCCACCCTCCTAAGTGCTGCTGTGGTTCGAGCACCTCATGTGGTCTGCCTCCAGCACACCCCGAAATTCCTGCGGTATCAGCCAATGTAATTTAAGGCCGCAAGCAAAAGTAATGTGTTTGTAGGTAACTGAGCATAAATTCAACTATTTTGCTATAAAAGTGGTTGTTCTGACTTCAGAACAGGAATAAATTCTTGTTAATTTAACCATAAACTACTCCTCATAGTCAGCAAAAGGAGAATGCTTGGGCAACTACAAAATCCACGTGGATTTCATCTGCTGCACAGATTATTCTGAGCATTATAATTCAGAAAACCTTTGAAACAAATTTAGTGAAATCCCTAAAAGAATAATAACAAACTGTTAGGAAATAATCCCAGCTGGTTTCACGGAAAGTGATATACCGCTCGAATTGAGCGTGATCTACATAATTCTTACATTTATCACCTAGAGTTTTTCAAAGTAAAAATATATATGCCAGTATACTAGGAACTGAAGGAATAAACATTGTCTCCAGATTAAATCTAGACATTTAGTGGAGTTAAATCAAATGCTTCCTCTTAATTAATTAGTATTTTCATTGAAATTAAAATCAGCAGGAAATGTACACTTAGACTTGGCCTTGTGCTCTGCTACAAAAGCCCCAAGCACCAGGCTCACGTTCTCAAGTCACGCAGCGGCTGTACAGCCACCTCCACGTTTGCTTTTGGTATGGAAGCCCTGAAATAATGCCGGGGGGCTCTGGTGTAAGAAGAGTCCTTCTGGCTTGGCTGTCGACCTGAAGCCAGCCCAGCAGGGGCGTCCATCCTCATCCTCCCGCTAAAATATCTATTAAAAATATCTATTGATATTTTTTCTTTAGAAAAATAATTTAAAATAAACCCATTAAACAGATGTTCCTGCTTACTGCCTGGATCACTCTGATACATCTCCCCCACTGTAACTTACTTTTGAGGGCCGGTCACACACTGAAATGGTTTCCAAATGGCAAGTGTCCCCCCCGAGTCTGATCAGCAAAAATGCTAAGACAATCTTTTTTGCCATAGATATGAAAACTTTACGTGAGGTAAAAGCACAGTTCAGGTAATGGAAAACGCAGAGCAGATAGGAAAAAGTCTGAGTTTGAACTGGGTCTGTTTTAAAATCAGTTCTTGGAGAATTCTTACAGCAATCTATTACTTAAGATTGCAGCATCCAAAGGAAGCGTCCCTTAGAGCAACTGGTCACTCCAACAGGATCATCAGCCTCTCCCCATCGATTTCTCTGAGATTTTTATTGTCTGATGAAATGTAATTAAAGACACTGATGGTGCCAATTAAAGATTTGAAGGGACTGAAGTTGGAGTTCACATTATCACATGGCGAAATGCAGCGATGCTGTAAACATCCATTAGCCATTACAGTTCTCATTAGTCCCTGAAAACAACTCATTAGTGTCCTTAGCCATGACAGATAAGTACAATAAATGAGATAAATCTATCAATATATTCATTGTGTGCAAAATCAGGGCTTCCGTCACCGTACCACACAGTGCCAATCAGAAGGTTAAAGACGCCTTCTGCGAGGAACAAACCAGGCTGCAGAGCATCTAGCCCGAGTGCAGAAAGACGGCACCAGAGAAACCAACAGGAGCACCGGGACGTTTTATTTATACACAGGGTGGGTTCATTTCAAATTCGGTTTGCTAGGGACTGTCACAGTTGTTCAGCCAAGGCTAAATTTTAGAAAACAAATTGATTTGGTTTAACTTCACCTGCCGTGATCTACAAAGCTGTTTAAATCTCACGTTATCTCCGAAATGAGGGCTCTGCCAATTTGTGGGATTTGAGGCAGGCTTCTGGTTACCTGCAGGAACCCCCAGCGGATCAGTAAGGAGCCAGCTGTACCCCCAGACGTGCTACGTCCTCCCACAGCATGCTGACGGTGGTAATGCTGCACACGGCTGGAGGTGCCAGCGTCAGACGAAGGAGCACGTTGCAAAGCTTGCTGCTGAAGCTCTGATCACTTCTAATCCCGTTCAGAATACAGACACATCCCTGCTCCTACGAGTACCTTTACGTACCGGTTATTTTTCATCCTTCTTTCTCTCAGCCTGGCTGGACCTGCGCTGGCTTTATGAACTCTTTTGACAAAAGCCTGTAATTAGATCCCTTTCTTGTGTATCTTACCACCGGTTTCTGTCTTTTTAACATGCCACACTCACCTTTTCATAGCTTCCCTTCTAACTTTAGTGCAACAGCTCTGCACATCACTGTGGGAAAACTCTACAAAGTCTTCTGCTGAAGTGCAGCGCTATCAGAAAAGCAGAGCAATTGCTGGGATGCATACAAAATGAGACAGAAAACAACAGTGATAATATTAATGACACTGTTTAAATCAATAGTATGGCTTTGCCCAGATACTGGTTTCATTTTTGTTTGCTTTATCCCACAAAGAAAACAGCAAGAAGAGAAAGAACTCCAAAAGAGGTCAGAAAGATGGTTCCAAGCCAGCAGGAATTAAGCATGAGGAATAATTTTAAACCCTGTCTCCTTAGTTCAGAAGGGAAAGGCTTTCGTGCAGTTATACAAAACAACCAACAGCACGGAGAGTAAAACAAGAGTTCCCACTTACTGGTTCTGTGAATACATGAACATGATAAATCTGGAAAGCAAATTATAGCTTTAGGGCAATTTTTTAAAAAGGTTGGGGGGTGGGAGGAATGACAAAATTGCACATAAAATTCAGCAGGGCATTAGACAAAAGATATTCCTACAGATGAAGAAAATACCTGCAGCAGACAGGTTTCTGGGATGTTGGTAGCACCAGTGACTTTTTCTTGGACAAAGACAGCGATCTCCATGGACCTGGCACATGAGGCTGGTACCAAGGCTGCAGCCACCAATGGCACAAATGAGACCTCTCCTCCAGGCTCCTGTGGGTGCAAGGAAGGCACGTGCTGGGTTTCTGCATCCAGCCATTAGCTTCTTCTGTGTTCAGGTGGGGAAGCAGAAACTTGGTTTTTGCCATTGTCTGTACAGTAGGATCTATTTTAACTGTATACCACGGTTTAGGAGACTTTGTAGAAGTACCACCCACATTTCAGGACAGCCTTATTTAATGTGTGAGCAATTTCAACAGCTTGTCCACCACGAAGTCACTCACAGAAGGGGTTCTAGCAAGAGTCAGCTTACCACGCTATGAGAGGTATGGCCTGATTCAAAAGCAACGATGGAGTCATTCCAAACCACGTTAACACCATATATTCCAGCAGTAATAGAACAAAAAGTGTTCAAGGAATGCTGTGACCTTACTGCCCCCTATTCTGAAGCTTAGAAAA
Organism: Anser brachyrhynchus; assembly: GCF_964034855.1. NCBI lineage: Eukaryota > Metazoa > Chordata > Aves > Anseriformes > Anatidae > Anser > Anser brachyrhynchus. The sequence goes on from NC_137717.1 coordinate 3,572,701, forward strand.
TTACAGCTTTCTACGAAGTGTACATTCAGAACAGCTTGGAAGACAGAAAGAACTCCTCTGAGAAGGAGATGACAGCGGGGATCTGCCTGCTCTTGGTTCCCCAGGACCTGTCATTCCTACAAGAGGTCTGTATTCCCTGACGCAGATGCTCATGGCCACTTAATGCAGAAAGCACTGTGGGGAAAGAGCTCATTTGTATCCTGAATAAGTCTTTGTAACTCTTTGGAAAAATAGATTAACATCAACCAAACACTACCAACTAAACAGGCCCAAGATGCACAGGGCACATCACTCAAACACTCTGTATCACACTGGGCTATTTTTCCTCTTCTCGATGCACAGAACGTATCACACAGCCATTCATGCAATGAGGACCTCAGGAGAAGCCCAAGGAGCTACCAGAGGAGAAGTATTTCACATTTATTAAAGATATCCTTTGGGGTTTGGTGGTGGGCTAGGGTTTTTTTTGGCCTACGTTTCATCAAACAGCTGGGACAAAAAGGATCACCCAACCAACTGAACATCCTAAAGCAACCAAAAGCATCTGACCCCAGTGTCCACCTCTTGTATTTGCCTGTAACAGAGAATGTGGTAAGAGAATCCTCAAGCTCTGCACTGAGAATGTGAACTAAATGAACACTTCCCCAGCTAGCACTGGCACACCGCTCAGCACCAGCTGCACCCGCACCAGGACCAGGGAAATGCAGCTGCTGCTTCTTACAGGTCTTGATGTTGGAAGCAATCAGAATTACCCTGGCTTTACGGGATTATTTGTAAGTGCATTTTGTTCACCAAAGGTACCTGAGTCACACTACCAGCTTTAATTCCACTGCAAACTTCCTTGCTCTGTCTTTTCTTCCTCCCTTGGAGGCGTTTCCATCTCCAGCAGGGCAGCTCTTCACCCCTCCTTTTCTTCCTCTTCCTGGCCAAGTCACACGAGCAGTGACATCAACATCGCTGAGTCTACAGCCAGCTCCCTGACGCAGCACTTCCCATCGCTCCCAGAGATCACGGTACTAGCACCTGACAATGAATTGTTTCTTGTTTTTAAAATAATAATAAATAAAAATAATTAAAATTAAACTAAATTAATTATAATAATAATAATTTTAAAATAAGAGTTACCTTTTGAGTCAAATATGAAGTTCTTTTTACTCTCATTATAATGAGAGTAAAAATAGTAATAAATTTTAAGTACAATTCCTATCAGATACAATACTAGTGCACAGACTTAATTCACCATTAAGTGAATTAATGCAAAGTTGATTAGGATGACTGTAAGAACATGTAATTTTGGGGATGAGCAATCATGGATTACTTTCTTCATTAGACAGTAAATATTAAACTACATTTCCTATAGAAATTTGTCTTGTTTTCTGTTTTATCACATTTTCCCTCCTCATGCCAACATCCCCTTCCCTGCTCCCAGCCTCCCAGCTTTTGCCTACATTCATTACATGCAAAATTTTCAATGCCAGTTATCCCAGGAGGAAGAACTTCCCAAATAAAATAAAGCGTGAACAAATGACTTTTCTTATATCAGAACAGACAGGGCAAACCTCGCAGCCTCTTTGTTGGATTTTGAAGGGGATTCTGGCTGAAGAATGAAGCTTAGGTTTTGAGCAAAGGTAATTTCTGAAGGTGGAATCACAGCTTAAGGAAGTCTCCAGAGAATTTTCTTGATGCAAAGCTAACAAGACTTTGTGATAATTTCTCAGAAACTGGCCTCATTCCAAGTTGGATTTTAAACACAGATTATAAAGCAAACACCATCCCCCACAAGTATTAAGAAAGAAGAAAATAACAGAACGGGGGCTGCAGAAATGGTCTCTATTGTGGGACCAAAACCCGTCAATCAAGCGGGTTGACAGGCATCAGAGATTGACAGACAGGCCCTCTCTCTTGACTTCAGTTATCTGGGGGAATGGGAAAAGTGTCTGCAAGAACATGTTAAATTGCCAAAGTCATTACCAGTCACCAATTACCAAAGAAAAGATAACAAGGTGTATTTTAGAAAAATCGATGCAACAACATGCATTTCAATAAAGCGAGTTTTTCAGAACTTTAGAAAACAAAATGAACTATTTAGGGAATACATGATGGTTTTTTCATGGAATACCAAGCACTTCGCTGTGCCAGCAGGCTTTGGAGATTCATCACTATTCTCTCTATATTTTGTACTGGGGCCAGAGGTCAACCAACAAATATTTTCCTTTGTCTCTTCTTCAGCTTAACCTAAAAAAAAGAGCAAGCTCTGTGTCCCAGGGATTGTATTTAGGTTCTATGCCAGGTGAACCAGAGCCCAAAAGCCATTTTGGTTCCCAACTGCATTTAATCTAGTTGCAGGAGTGGATGCTAATATGTAAATAAGTTACCAAAAAAAGACCAAAGGACCTTGATATTTAGTGCCAGATTTGATTTTTGATTCACCCCGGCTGAATGAATTCACCCCCTATGAATTGTGTTGGACCCACAGCAAGCTCTCGAGACCGGCCGCCTACGCTAGGATGCCACACTTCCCTCGCCTCACTCGATTCAGAACTTCTCCATACTCATGGCCTAAGTCAACTGAAACCAAATTTCTTCTGACAACAAAATTAAGGAGCCTACAACTCAGGCTGTGAGGAAATTAAGTCTCTGCTGCCATGGAGAATGGCGTCCCCCTTGTTTCTATCACCTTCCTTCTCCCAGCACAGTCGAGAGAAAAGCGCGTCAACCCCTTTTCACCACAAACAAAAGTGTTCACTTGAGCTGAATTGCAGTGTACTTGTCTTCAGATTTTCCAAGCTCTCCTAACAGTAATTAAATATCATCACAAATATGTTGAACATAAAAAAATAATTAATTTTTTCTAGATTGCTGCCCACTTATTGTTTGCTGAATTATTCTAAGTGCTTTCCTTCTTTTAATTCAGCTGGCATTATGTGGTTCACTTTCAGAAGCTGCCTGCATTTTCAGCGGAAACAAAAAGAGGTTTTCTATTACTAGCGCTTGAGCTCTGAGCTGCAAGAATACGACCGGTGTACAGAGGATGCACAGACAGCACTGAATTCAAAGTGGATCAGGAATGGTACCTCCTGAAGCTCTCCTGTTCTGTGTCCAGCACCACGCCAGGTCCAACATCAGCTTCTGTTCCTCCGTGGCAGTCTGTGGAGGGAAGCAGGGGAGCTGCTTCTCCAGGCTTTGCATGCCTGCCTCCTGGATACCTCCTCAGGCCTGCAGGGGCTTCCACTCATCCATCTGACTTACAATCTCCACACATCTTACACTCTTTAATCAATCATGCTGATTCTTGTAGTTCATAGCTCTCTCAAAATCTTCTTTTGGACAACAAACAATAAGGAACTTAACACTTCAAGTCAGGAGCCACTTGGATCCGTGCGTATCACATACCAGAGCACAGCTCTGTGCTTTCATGGAATCACACAACTGTAAATTAAGTTAGGTCGGAAGGGAAGGGACCTCTGGAGGTCACCAAGTCCTACCTGCTCCAAGGAGGTCGAATCGCATCAGGCTGCTCAGGGATCCAGCCAGCTGAGTCTCCTGAACACCTCTCCAAGGACAGAGATTTACTCACAGAGTAAAAAAAAATAAAATTTACTGCATCTAAGTGAAATGTTCCCTGTTCCAACTTGCATTTGCTGCCTCTTGTCCTATTGCTGTGCACCTCTGAGAAGAGTCTGGCTCTGCTTTCTTTGGATCCTCTGGTCAGGCAGTTGTAGACAACAGCAAGGTTTTCTCTTTGCCGTCTTCTCTTAGAATAGTTTTTTTAAATACTTAAAAAAGACCAAATAAAGCACAGAAGTTCTTAGCTCTTGACTCACCAGCATCAGGACAAAAATATTCAGAACACTTTTACAGCGAAGGGGAAAAAAAATCCAAGTCAACTGAAAATAGCTTGCAAAATTGCTTGTAAAGACCTCTCAGAATCATTCAACTCAAGCTAAAAAAATGAATTAACTAGCTGAATTAATCAGCTGAATCACAGACGAGAAACCATACATGCTCCCACATTTCTAACAGTAACCCTGGATGGATGCGCGTTCAGAATAACGCGAGTATCTGTTCTTCTGTGCACCATAAAAAGGGGAGCATCTAAATCCTGCTTAAGTTCTGTTCCGTGGGCTTTATTTGGTACTGGCTATCTCTAGCAGAAAGATGTCCCCCCAGTTTTACCTCTGAGTTGACAAGCTCCTTTTGACATGCGTGACCTGATGTTCAGCAGGGAAGCCATCCCTGACAGTCAGAATTAAAGCTGAACAAATGCCAACACCAGCACCCGCTTCATCGCGGTGCAGGAGGAATAAAATAACTTCTGAAAACGCTTTCCACGGACATTTTGTTAACTTCCCTGACACCTTTATTTTTGAAGGAATTTAGGTGGAGTAGAGACTGGCTTCCAGCAGCGTGTCTGCACGGTGACTTCACAAGAAGCCACTTCCAGCACTCAGGAGCAGCTTAGCAGGACTGCACGTTCACCACGCCGCACACCAACAGGCACCAGGGAATCCATCCGCACGTTCTGCTTCTTGTGCTTGCCTCAGCTCTGCCCTGGCACCAAGCCTCACAAGACACTTGTGAGCCATCCCATCTCACTGAGACACAGAGAGCTGAGAGCCTTCCTCCATCTCCCCAAACCTGACAACAGGACGCCACTCTCCGCCTGCCTGTTAGGATATTCAGCCCTGCTTTCCATAAATGTAACAAGTACGACCCTGATTCACGGTGCTTTCGTCTTGGCACACCTTGGAGCACTTGGATCTTTCACTCTTGACATTAAAGATAAAATTTGTGTCCTCAGGAAAGTAACAGCTTTTGCAACCTGCATTTTAACTAAAAAAGGCACTTTTTTTTCCCTCTAATTTATACATTCAGATGTAAAGAAATGCATCCGTCCTCAACCATCAATAACACGAGCAGGATCTGACAATTATCTCTGTATAAAATTACCTAGCAGTAAGAGAAACTAAATGACTATTAGAAAGTCTATCCAAGCTCCAAGAATAATTCACATAAAAGGGTTAATTAGGACTTGTAATTCACACACAAGAAGTAAGGCCGGCCCGACGGATAGGAACAGGACCAGTTTGCATTTCCTAATGGCCACATCCCATTGGTCTGGCTGCAATGTCAAGCACCCATATTAGCAACAACACGACCCTCTGGAAAACGAGTCATTTTTCTGGAATAAGCAGCATCAATGGAAGCACTCATAGAATCACGCTCCCTTTAAAACACGAGCCAACAGGCAGCGTACCACGAGCAATGCTCTGTGCCTCGCTGCCACCAGCGCTGCTCTCGCCACCCACGGGGTCGCTGCGCCCGCGCGCACTGCACGGCTCGGGCGCTCGGCTCACTCACCGACCCGAGGCGCTGCGCTGGGGTTCCTGCTGCACGGCAGGCTCCGGGTGCCCGAACCGAATTTCTTTGCAGGAAACCCCAAGACGCACCTCGACCGGTGCCAGACAGCAGGATACAAAATTGGAGGAGAGCAGCGGTGGGAACCTCAGCGCTTACTGGGTACAAACCCGCACCTACTGGGCTCCATCGGTTCTACTCCACACCAAGAGCACAAACTTGGACAAAACCCCCGTGTTCAAGTGGCACGCCTGGCGCACATAGACACAGCGGCTGCATTTCATACGTGGGGCTGCTCTCTGATTTGGCACTGATTTAATCCAGTAACTTGATCCTATTCTGCACCAGTTTCCACCAGGGTAGAGCCAGCCCAACGCAGCCATGCTTCAGTTTAAAGCACTCGCCAGCTCCTAGCTCTGTAAGAAATGCTCAGCAGCACACTTCAGGCTGGTGGCACAACCGTCTCCAGCACTTCAAAGACTTACTCGGAAGATCTGAATTTACACTCTTGATCCTCCGCAGCCTCCGCAGCAGGCAGGCTGACATTTGATTTATGTACCTCTGCCTTCCAGCAGAACCCTCACACCAGATAATGTGATCAAATCAAAACTACTTTCCATACAATTATAAAACATAACAGGCTACAGCAAAAAATGTAAAACCTCCAAAGCAACTCAAAGCTAATTAATTTCTATTACTAGTGAAAGAAGAACCACTTAACGTGTCTTTTCTTATTTAAATTACCATTGACGGCACCTGCTTTTTTATTTTTTTTTTTATTCTCGGGAAATCCTCCTACAATACTAGTTAAATTATGTAAGACTGTAGAATTTATGAAGATAAGGCAATTAGCATTACAAAAACAATTCCAGGTTACAATTTATGGTGAAAAGAAAAGAGTTATGATGCTCTGTTAAATCATTCAGCGATGCATTACATACTTAGTTAATCCTTCTAGTTGGGAAAATTTAGGGCTAAATGGTGTCACTGTGTTCAGTAATTAATTATTTTGTTTCATTTAGTGGATACTTCATCTGTATTGTTAAGGCATAACACAAGTCCAGGAACAGCAAATGCCCAAGTCCACGCGGCAGCCACGCAGCATCCCCAAATGACCCAACAAGGAGGCAGGAGGAAAAGACCAAGCCAGGTTTGTTCCTTAGGTTCTGGCTCCTCCCGGCACCCAGACGATCTCACCTTGCCAAAACAATGTTTCTTTGGATTTTCCTTCATGTTCTCTTCTGCCAGCACACCCAAACACCTCAGTTGAGAGGCCAGGGCCTGGCTGCACATCTGCTGGCCCACCTGTATGCGCAGGAGAGGCCGATCCACCAACGCACCCGGTGCATGCAGCAGGCTGCCAAGTAAAACAACCGCGGCGCTGAGCAGGCCACGCGTCCGGGCTTCAGAGAAAACAGACTTGCCAGAGATGGATAGACGACAGAACACACAGCTCCGTACAATTTTCATGTCCTCTCACAGGAACGACAGAGAAGTCAGTGAAAACCGGAATAATTTTCAGACTTGAATTTTAAAATCTAGATTAATTCAGTTTTTAAAAATCGTTCCTAAGCAATGTTAGGTAGGACAGACCGAGGCAGTGGAAAAGGCTACTGAACAACGTCCTCACCTGCACCCCAAGGGCTAGCTGGCTGCGGCACTGCTGCAGCTCAGGGGCTGCGCGGGGACCGCCTGAGGACAGCGTGCCAGGGGCTGCTCCCGGCTGCAGCACAACGCAATGCGAATGAAGATTTGCGTAACGCGCTGCAAGGAGAGGTGCTCTATGTTGAAAATAATTCTGTGTGTTTGTTTCTTTGGTTTTCATGCATTGTATAATGCACAGCAAACAGAACTGAATCCCTCTGATCCCCTGAATCCCTCAATCTCTCTGATGTAACGGGATAAAACAGCTGGGGAGAGGTTCCCTAATTTCCCACTTCCCTATGTCCAGAGAAGCAACAAGCATTTACTTTTTAAAATTCTGCCATTTTCCGCACAAACTATGCGCTTCCCTGATGCTTTGTACTTCCACAGCTCTGCCTGCAGTCTCAAATTGGTGGTGATCAGAATCCTTAAAATAACAAAAGTAGGGCAAGGCGAGAGCCCGCGTGACCTGCAGACCTATTTATTAACCTTTCCAAGTGAATACAAGACAACAATGACTTTAATGTCTTTCAGCACTCTACATCTGTGTGTTTTTTTTTTCTTTTGGTGTTGTTCCCCCACCACCTGTTACTCTTTCCCTGAATTCCATCTGAAGTCCACTTCAGAAATGAAAGAACATTTCTTCCTTGTCGGCGCTCATTAAAATACACGTAGGGTGCTGCCTCGGGTCCGAGCAGCCTCGGCACTGAACACAGCTAAGCATGGAAATACCAACCGCAGCGTGACAACCTATGCGTTGTTTAAATCACTTCCTAACTTTTTAGCTTTTATTTGTAAACAAGGACGTTCCTGTAAATAGGCCTGTGGCTTTCAGATCCAATAGCTACGCTTCCTTCAGTAACAAGTATCACAATTTTAAGACCTTTCAAGGAACAGAATGCCTGCTCTGTAATGGAATTACGGGATAATGTGATGTTTAACAGGGAGTCTTTTGCCCTCAGAAGACTTGCCTGAATTTTGCTGAGATCATTTCACAGGAGACCTCACAGAGATCAGTTATGACTTTTATTAAAGTCAAACCAATACCTGTTTCCATATGAGCCTAAAGGAAATTTCTTTCTGTAACTCTGATTGAAGTTTAATGGGTACTGCACAAAGAAAATGTACTTAACCTCCTCACCTAGCGCTTCCACAGAGGCAGTCTACTCAACACGTGTGCCAGTCTCCTGAGACAAAATCAAAGCTAGAGCTTCTCAATTTATAATATTTTTCAGAGTAAAACATAGAAGACAGCTTCATAAACTGTCACTACACGAGAATCTCGCATATATTTGATTTCTGTAACCTTAATAAACCAGTCACTACTGAAAAAGAATGCAAACAAATATGGAACACATTAAAAGAGAATAAAACGGATCTTAGTGATAGATTTACTTTAACATTTATATGCACATGTGCAATGCCACAATCTTGGAACTTCAGATAATGTGATTTACCCTACTAGGATATAATTTCCACATTAGTATGTTAAATCAACTGACTGGGAAGCAGAACTTGCGACAGAATAACTATTCCCTAACACTAGCCAGCAGTTGCACATCTTTTTTCTGGTCAAAGGAAATTAATTTTATTTCCTCGTATCTGGTATGTAGTTGTCACTCCACCATTCACTTCTTTTGTTTAGAAGTCACAGCCGGCTACTATACAGTACCTGGCTGCTGTGTTTTCCTTCCCTGCTGCTACACTGCATACTGGTGTAGGCCTGACCAACTTTTTAATCAAACAGTGATGAATGAACAGGTTTGGTTTTGCTTTAACACTTCCTGAAATCGGTGGTAACAAGAGATCAAAAATCCACATAAATTTAGGGACACCTTTCATATACATTGGATATTGCCAGTTTCGCAAGACTCCAGGTGGCTAAAAGAGGAATTCATTCTTTTTATCTAGAACTGGCCTACCTCACTGCTATTTCAAAAGCAGGCAGGGACAAGAGAAGCAACCTCCGATATGAAAAGGTCTGTCTTAAACTGATTACCTAAAGTGGCAAGGGACAACTCCTGTCTCCTTCCCATCTGCAGTGTGTTCCCCATCCTTCTGCATTCCACTTCAGGAATCTCATTTAAATTCCTCAAATCTAATTGAAATAGCAGTTTAAACAAATCCACAGAAAACAGTAAGAAGGCATTTTGAAGAAAGAAGCCTTGTTCAGTGGACTACTTGCATGGAAATTCCGCAAGCAAGCAGAAGGAAACATCGTTCTACACAAAAATAAATGCAGGAACGATCTTTCCTGGAGAGGGTACCTTCGTCCTTCCTGGAACTGCTTTCTACTAGAATTCACTTGAAAACACACTGGGAGCCAAAGGGGCTTTGGTTAACAATTTACTGAATACTTCACAAGCAGCTGCAAGGAAAAAAAACCCTAAGCAGAATGCCAGAAAGGTATTCAAGCAACAACTGGGACAACAAGAGGCTGCACAGGAGAGTGACTGTGAAGAAAAGCACAGTTTGAAATCCTCAGTCATACTGGTGTTAGAAATGAGGTTCTTTTGCATGCACATTGATCTGGAAGTACAAACAACTTACCTTTAAAGGATTAGCTAAATGTTTTTCAATGAAGAACCTGAGCCACTTTTTATAGCAGGTGACTGATAAGCATAGGCATGAAAAAATAAGCAGCCCCATTTTAGCTCTTCAGAAGCTAACGATCATTTTCTGTTGTCCACAGCAGTGCAAATCTACTTGAAGCAGCTTACTTCATTAGTGTACAGTTTTATATCCCCTTTACTTAAATACATGGGTTTGCATCTTTCAAGACAGCCTCTTCTACCAGGCACTTCTCAAATTTATGGCAAACATGTCGATTACATTGAAGATCTAGATGTTAAGAAAGAAACTTCATAAAATGTCTTCATGTTGTCTTATGTTCTTCAGAAATTTCCTCCAACTGATTACCTTCTACTGGCCTGAAGCCCCACGGTTCACCCTCACAGTCCACAGCTGCCCGATGTCTCCACAATCGAGATCTGATCTCTCTGTAGGATGTCTCGATGAGTATTTATCAACAAGACTGGAAGAAGCAGCCTCTGTATTAATCTTCTTCTGTCAAAAAAAGAGAAGGCCTGCAAGCAACCTGTGGAGCAGTCAATAGATTTGCCTTTCTTAATTCATTTAGGAAGGTTTAAGTCAACTTTCCCCAGCAGTAATTAATAAGAAGCTTGTCCGCTGCTCTCAGTGGCAGCAGTGTTCTTTGCATCTTTATAGGTTTGAAACAAATATTGAGAAATGGCTTTTTTTTTTTTCCTAGGAAATGATTCCGTTCCCTCACATTGAGTATGCAGCCTGCAATTATTTCAAGTCATTCTGAACTAAAGAGAAAAGCAAAGCCTTGAAAACAAACGGGCAATTTTCAGTTTTTTCCATCTGAAAGCAACCCTGAAATTGGTGAAATCTGAAATTGCCCCATCTGGTAGATTAAGAAAAAGCTATTTTTAAGATTATTTTTGAAAAACTAAGATTTTGGGGAAAATGTAGTCCAGAACTAAATTTCAGGAAAATGTAGTAAGAAACAAAATAAACATCCTCTAGAAATAAACCATGATGATAATCTGTGGACCTCAAAGCAATTTGAAAATATTAATTAATTTGGAAATAAGAACATTTTCTATTTTTTTTTTTTTATAAAAAATATTATAACTGTTCATGACCAAAGGGGACTGACACTGTCACCTGAAATTGGTTTGTGCATACCAAAGACCTTTCCTTAATGCTACATCTCAAGATCCAGCTGCAGCCCCTCTTTAAATGACAACAACCTCTTACAAAGATTTTGTAGAGGTAGTACGGAAGCGCAGGGAGCTCTGTGAAGTTGCATACACATAACAAGAGTTGGGAGGAGAAAAAGATAGGCTCTTTTGACTCAGCTATAGGTGCAAGCCCACAGGTAGTCTTCAGACCTCTCTGAATGGCAGAACTCATTTGATTTGGGAAAACTTGACTCTCAGAAGAGGAGAAACAGATCACGGTCACTTCCATTAACACAGTGTGATATTGAGCCTCAGAGCTAGGCAATATACAAAGATCACAGAAATTAAAAAAAAAAATGCAGAGAAGCAAGACAGGACTAGAAGGAGGAAAGCAACATGTCTGAAAAAATATCAGAATTCCCACTCACGCTTTACCAGATGAGTTCATGGCTTGTGCAAGAGTACGCGGGTCTCCTGTCCAGTGTCCCCACGAGAATAAAGATGCAGCTGTTCTGAACCACCACGACGCCTTTGGAATGCCTTCCCCTGCTCGTACCAGCTTGGTGAATTCCTGGGGGGAAAAAAAATGGAAGAAAAAAAAAGGTGTGGACAAGTGAGCGCCAGTCATAACTTCCTTTAAATGTGTCCTGCCAACTCGGAACATTTTTCCTAAGAGACGAGGATTAGCAGGTTAATCCTTCTCTCTGAACACTTTTCTTAAACCCTTGGTGTTATTTTAATGCAGCTTTTGTGCTACGAATAAATACGTTACAGAACAATAGACTTTAAGGATCTATTCTCTGAAGTTTTATGAACATTTATGCTAAGAAACATCAAAGACATTTCAGTAATTTTCACTAGAAGGGAGCAAGAAAGCGCTTTCTATCTTGTTTCTATTCCCCAGCCTCAAAGTAAGACTCTCTTAGCAATTTAGATAGAGCAGGCCAAAGGAAAGGGAAATTTGAACGATTTTGAAGATTTTATTTAAATATTTGTTTAAAATAGCAATGTTCTGAACTCCGCTTGTGCACCTGCCGCTTCATAAAAAAAAATAGCTATCTTCCCATTTGCTATTCCTACCAATAGAAACACTCCCTCTGCACCGGATAAAAAGGGCAGATTCAGCAATATGCTCTAGCACATCATCCTGTCCCGTTCCCCAGCTCCTCCATGCGCACCTCACACCAGCTCTCGCTGAACACCCTGGCCTGCTGCTCCCCCACCAGCATCAAACTGGCCGCAGCCATCTGCCCGCTTACACATCCGCTTACGAACTGCTCACCAGACCTGGCCAAGCTCAGGCTGCAGTAACTTGTCAGATAAGGGGACAGGAGAACAAGCAGCTGAAGCCAAGCAGTTCATACGATAAAGTATTTGGTAAATTAAGGAAAATTGCTCTGACGTACGAACCCCTCCCTAGTTCATTGTACTTGCTCACAGAGACAAAAGTGGATGTAAGGCGAGTTCTACCCGGGCACAGGGCAGGCTGTACGTCCTGCACACCTTGCAGAACTGCTCCTCACTGTAGGCTGAAAGGACCACGTTCAAATTCACTCTCAAAGTCTTTAGCTTTAAGCTTTGCCGATGTAACCAAACCGTGGGGAACGGCACGACCGGGCAGATGTTTCCTTCCTATCAAGGCATTAGGGTGAGCACACCACGCTGCCCGGGCAGGCACCGCTCATCTAGGACACCTGGAACAGAAGAGAAGGGGCAGAGGAAATGAAGTAAACGAAGCAAATGAAGCATTAGGTTTCATCTGAAGGCTAATAGCCAAGCTTCCTGTTTTGATCCCTTTGGCTGCAATTGGTCAGCCCCTAACAATGCAGCCCAACTGTAAGCTGGCTTTCAAGGGAAACAAGGAGGCTGCTATTTCCCAGCGGGAGGAAGAAACTACAGCCTGCTGTGCTGGCATGACTTTTACTTGAAGATATTAATAACATGTCAGATGACGGGATGTGCTGAATCCTAAATACTCACTTCTCCTCCGTGAATGTGCACCACCCCTGTTTAGCGAAGCACAGACCTGCTGCTGCACCGAATCCTCCCGCAGCATCTGATCAAACAGAAGTGGCATCTTTTCCCAGGAAGGTGACTAAGCTCATCCACGGGAAAAATAATGAGGTGCTGCTTCACATGGGCTTAGATTAGCCTATTTATTACCATTTTAAAATTAATTTTTTTCATTAGTACTTGTCTCTAAATTCCAGCCATAAACTAGACTACAGCCCATTGTGTACTCTCCAGCTCGTACGTCCCAAACACTGCAAACGGATTTTTCCTGAAAGGTCACACATTTTGCACGCTATATGGCACTACTGCCAGTATTCTCAGATTCAGTTTCTAATGCGAACATGGTATTTCTAATCACAAAAAACATTTTTCTGTACTTTGAGTTGTACGTGATGTTCTTTAATACAAAAATTCAAATAAAAAAAAGAAGTCTAAACCAAAGTAGCATGTGCCTATGTCATATCCTTAGATAACTAACGCTAAAATGAGTAACGTTCCACGATTCTTATGGATTTACAACTAATCTTAGAAAATAAAATGGTCCAGAACATGGCAAATAGTGTGTGCTCTACAAACCCAGATGGGAAGCGCAGGAGGATAACTGGGGAAAACAAACAAAACACCACGACAACAAATAAAAGATCACCAACCGATTAATTCTCCAGGATGAGTCTCACAGGGCAAAGGAAGTTAATGTTGGAATTTCAGATTTAATCCATTCCTGAGCAGGAAGAGCAATCACTTTGGCCTTAACCTTAGCTTTGAAAACACTGTTTTGCATACCTGCTGTTTCAACATTTCTGGGTTGCAATTCAGCATCAAATAATCAATATTCAAGCCTGTTCCCCTTGCAGCCTCTCTGACACACCAGACCGAATTCCACCTTCTACAAGAGCACTTCCACTATTTGAAATTGCAGAACACATTCTCCAGCAGCCTTAGCAAATAAACATTATCTCCATGTTTTAAAGAGCATTTTTGTGCAATACAAACTAACGTGTTTCTCAAAGAGGAATTGGGACATAGTCCAGTAAACGCTATATACACATGAAAATTTGGACAGTGATAAAAAAAAAGTGTAAAGAAACATTCACATGATAAAAGCACTATTCTCTGTAATTTTTAGCAGACTTTTTGAAAAGATTTTCTCAAACTTCAGCGCAGCAAAACTGCTCTGATCAGAAATCCCAAGATTTTCTGCAGTTTTAAAACCAATTTCTCATACCGTGATGGGGATACCATTTTTTACAGCTGGCATTCACTGGAGGCAATGTGCAAATGTAATTCCACGAGAAATTACTTTATCTTCATTCAGACGAGCTCTTTGCTACCTAGAACACTGCCATAATGCCTGAGCCTCAACTGGGAGTTCATTAGCAAGATTTCTGCTTAACAGGAACATACCTGAAAATATATTTAGACAGGTGTAAACCAGACAGAAATTATCAGCTCTATTTTTTCAATAAAAACTTCTCAAACACAGACAGAATATAGCCCAGAATGGAGTAATGGATTTATTCTACTTTACTGCAAAACTCTAATGTAAAAAAATTTCAGGTTTCTGTCCTCAATTTGTGATACGAGTGCATTTAACTGATACCAGGTTTATCAGATTTTATCTGATTTACCAATTAGCCCAATTACAGACTAGATGGCCTAATTAAGAAAGAACAAACTCCACATTTACAGTGAGAATCTAGAAATAGAGGTGCAGTGGCAATTACATTTTCTGTGGTCACTGAGCACAAAGAGAGCTTAGAAAAACCAACAAGACAAGGCTCTGCCGTGGCTTTTTCTAGAGCTGTACCCATGTTGCACTTTTTCCCACCTATTTTCCATTTTTCTGGTGGTGCTGAAGGTCCTGTGACTGTTCAGAACTGCATTACAGATTTAAGAAGAATCTTTTAAGTGAGGCACAAACGGGGTGGTCAGCTCCTAGAAGAAAAGGAAGAAACAAAACCCAACCTGGAGCCTAACAGGGGCAAGGCAAGAGCAGAGCAGAACCAAAGCTGTTCTCTGTCAGATATTTCAGCATCTGAGCTCTTTGTACGCCTTCAGTTCAAAGGGCCTTTGAGGATTTATAGCAGATCACAAGTGGAAGGCAGTCCAAACCACGAAATGTGCTGTGTCACAAAAAAAAAATATATTAATCAGAGGATTTGACTTAACCGCTGCTTCTTGACTCTGTAAAACTCACCACTCTCTAAGTCCTTTCTTATCATGGCCAGTGTTTTAGGTTCACCTTTGATGAAAGAAATTGCTTCACCTTTACATGCTGTATCGTACTAGTTATACAGCCAGGCACAGTCATGAATGAGACTAGTGCCTCAGCCTCTGCTACTTTCAGTTTCAGTGTGCTACACTCTTGTAAGCGACTCTGTATTGCAAACGAGAAAATGTGATACAGGATGCTTTACTTCTTCATCCCACATGGCAAAAGAAAGACAGAGAAGCTATTTTGACATAGAATCCCTGTAAAGCTTTGGAAAATCCACAGAGGATGAGCGCAGTCCCACTGTGCAGGAAACAAATGGAGCACGTGGCCAAAAGCTCAGTGCCCAGACTGCAGGCGGAGGTGCACAACCTGCAGGAGGACCCACACGGCTTCTGTGTCCTGGGTGCGTGCCTGCAGCGCAGCCCAGCCCAGGAGGTCTCCAGCCACGCCGCCCCCGGGTGTGCTCCTGGCAGCTTTGAAAAACACAACGGGTCTCTGGCACAGCTGCTGTCCAACGTCCCAGAACAAGGGCCGGGACAAATGCAGCTGAGCGTGGTTGGGTCAGAACACGTTAGCACCCATCAGATCTTCCCATCGCCCCAAAACTCAGTCAACACCAGTAACTATTCCCGGGGTGTCTGCAGGAATATTCAGCTTAGCATTCACCATTTTCTAAAATCCCCACTCCGAATTCCCAGGTGTCGTTACGGACCGGCAGGGAGCTCCCAACTCATTCTGCATGCCGGCTCCGAGCAGAGGGTGCCCAAGCACCCCACCTCCGCTCGGCCGCAGCAGCTCCGGCGCTCGGAGCTCCCCGACGCAGCTGCCCCACGCCTCCCCTCGGCAGCACTGCAATGGTTAAGGTCACAACGCAGCGGTGCTATGTAAAGGAGAAATTTCCCTGTCCTTGCCTAAGTGAATGGCTGGGATTAAACTGACAGCCCACCTTAGTGATGGTGGAATAATTGGTTGTTCAGCTCTGTCCTTGTCAGAGCTGTGACAGTTCTGCAGATGTCCTGCTCGGCTCTCCAAAGGTTAGCCTCAGCTGGAGCCGGTGTTCATTAATCATTCCTCGCTGACAGGCCTCAGAGCAGCCCACATCTGCCACTCTGTCCCCCTCAGTCCCTGCTGCACCCAGCTTGTGTGTAATCACTGCTGGTTTTCTTAAGAGGCTACTTGATAAGGGAATATGCATTTAGCTACAAGACACATGGCGTTGCCGTCTCTCCTGGCGATTCTTTTAGCAGAGGCCTGATAATATGAATTTAGTGCCTTTGTCCAAGACAGGCTGGTACAAACAGCAAACTGCGGACTGGATGGACGAGTAGTAGAGAGCACCGCTGGCTTTTTAGTGTTTGCAGTGCCCTCGTGTAGCAGGGAGTTTCAGGCGAGGCTGGTACTCACACCGAAGAGGTGCCAGGCGGCATCACAGCCGCCTCACCGGGGTGCACGGCAGCCATAAAGCACACCTGATTCGGAGGGAATGGAAAAAAACCTCCATGCAGCTCTCGCTGGGAAAGAAAAGCTTCAGTGCATCTTTCTCTCCTGGTCATTTCTTATTTCCCACTCGCTGGACCTCTTTGGACCTTAATAGCTGCTTCGCTGCCTGACTGTGCATGCACCGACCGAGCAACCCCACAGCCAGCACTACCCTAGCCTGGGCGGACCCAGATAACTTTAAGTACTTTTCTTCAGGTTATTCTGGCTGCTTTTATGGAAGCTGTTAGATTCACCTGTGATTAGTGGGCAGATTAGGAAAAACAGAGTGAAAGAGCTACCAGGATAGTTCCCAGCAATTGCAAGCATACACAGCACCTGGTACCACAAGACCAACGCAGAACAACCTCCAAAGGGAACATTTGGGCAGTGCAGGACTTCTCTGAGCTGCACTGCAAGGAAATGAAAGCAGCTGTGAAACACATGGACTTCAACCAGTTTCTGAAGTCCCTCAGCCATACATGTATAGGTTTTTCAAAAAAAATAAAAGCTGGATTGTGGCTCTGTAGCTCACACCCTCCCAACCCCAAGAAAACCTAAGTGGGTTCTGAAGCAGAAAGCCAAATGGAAACGAGAACTTGGGTCAGGAATGGAGAAGAATTTCCTCAGAAAATCAGAAAAAGTAAAGAACATAGGTCTTAGCTACCCTCCCTAGAGGGTCTGTGGGTGCTTCTTGTGGCTGATGGTTGTTTGGGGGGGGAGGTAGAAGAGAGGAGGAGAGGGAAGTGTTTTTTCCAGTTTCACTATTAATTAATGTGTGCCTGAATAAGCGATGCATCCTGCAGTCAGACAAAAATACAAATATATTACTTATGAATCTTAATTAAAATAAGCATCAGCACACAGACTGCCAGTGTATTATAGTTGGCAGGACTGTGTAAGAAATTAAATTATTACCCGCTTCACAATCTTATTACAAGATTGCCCACTGACTTTTCTTAGGGTGCTGCTGTTAATATGTGAGCAATGCAGGAATCATCATTTCAAATAATTGATTAACTGTCTAGTCCACAAAGTTTAAAAAGGAACAAACAAGGACACTAAGTGATTAGCATTCTTCTTTTAATTTGCAAATCCTGTCTTCACAGCTAAAAAGCCAAATGCCTCAGGCTCCAGCCCAGGCACACAGATCCCAACAAGCTTGACAGTAGAAAGGAGGTGCTGCAGCCGCACAGAGCTGACACGCTGGATTAAAGCAATCAACACATTGACCATTAATCACAACTGAAGGCTCTACAGTGCACTTACAGAATGGCAGTGGGCATGTTCCCGAAGCCAACGCCAGTGATGCTGAATTTCAAAGCGCTGAGCCAACCCACCGCTGCGATTCGGTGCCCGTACGCATATGGCCACGCACCTCCAGTCAGCTCAGGTAAATTCTGGATTCTGGTGTAAAGAGAAAATTCCAGGTCACGGACTGCCTCTTGATTTCCCCAACACCGACTCTCTAAGAAAACCTAAGCAAGCACAGTCCCCCCAAACGACACATGCCCACCCATCAGGTAAAGCTGACCCAGCGGGCACAGGCTCCCGCTTCTCCCAGGGGACACGAGAAACTTGTGGAACTGCAGCAGGGAGAGCGAGTGGCTGCCAGCCACAGCCAGAGGCATCCCCAGCGCTGGCTGGCACATTTACATCACAAAAACCACGAGCAGTTCCACCAACAGTGTTCATAGCCCCGCTGCCAGGGACTGCACAAGGACACACAAAGAAGGCCTGTAGCGTAAGACACTACACCAGAAGAGCAAAGCTGAAAGAGAAGAGGACCAACCCATTGTTTCGTTAATTATTTTCTCATTATTGTTATTATCCCTATGCATTGCAGTAGGGCCCAGCTTACTGAGTCACTCAAACGCAGCACAAAACATTGGGCAGAGATCACTGGTTTGAGAAATCAAACAGCTCCAGTACAGTGCGGCTACAACCGGACTTCATAAACATTAAGCCACAGTGAGGTGCAAAACCTTCCCTAAGCAGTGTGTGTAGCGGGAAGAGCTCCTCCTAACAAAGGATGCACACGCTGTCTCTGATTTCTCTTGAACCTACTGGGAGCCCCGCAAAACAATTAAATAAGGCGTGTTTTTAAGTCAGTAAGAATTGAATTTGCCATGACTTAACAAGGATCCTATGGGCTACTGCATTATTTGAGCAGCTGCATTAGATTACCTAGTATCTAATACACAAAATATTGTTGTTTATTTATGTATTCTCAATGGCAACCTCAGAAAGCAAGCACTATTTTTTTGTTCCAAAATTGAGCTGCGTCACTGCTTTTCTGCCTGCTGTACTTCTGTATCCCCACCTCACTGCACACTGCGTGGGTCAGTAAAATGGGAGTTGCGCTGACATAACTGAAGGACACTTTCAGCTTCTTAGGCTACAGACAAGTAGAAAGATCTGTAGGATCAATTACTTTTATTATTGTGCTCCCTCTGCTGGTCCTAAAAAAATCACCATTGGAAAAAAATTATCTGCAGAAGCGCGCTGGCATCTGTTTACCAACACAAAAGCTGGACACTGAAAATGCCCCCAAAATCTCAGCTTGAGCGTCTTCATTCAGAGGAAGAGACTTCTGGGTTTTTCCCAAAACAGGAAAAGACAATCCTGAGAGCAAGATGCTACGTGAGGTCTAGGAAAACACTGCAAAGAGCTGGGGAAATAAAGTGCTCTCCAAGAAGCCTGCTCCACAGAGGCCCCAGTAATAAGACAGCCCAGCACGCCAGAGAGACTCCTCCGGCACTTGTGATCTCTGCCTGGATGGAGCTGTAGGGATGGAGATTCCAGGTGGTGCAAAGTGAAGAAAAGGTACAGGCAAGAAGTTCTCTATTTGGCAAATGCTATGAAAAGACGACATGGTTTTTACAGCTTCTAATATGGAAACTATAGTTAGCTACTTTCTGTGAAAATACACCTGATCTGGCACTCAGTGAGGGCTCAGGCCTAATCCAGATTACAAGTTTTTGGGTGGCTATCTAACATCTTGTCTGTGCAAAAGTGTCTAAGTTAAATGGCTTGGAAACCATGACAACACCGCCTGTCTGGAGCTCACACAAGCTCAATCAAGCCATAATCAAGGATTTTCTTACGTGATTGTCCATTATCTCCTCAGCCACGGATGCACATTACAGGAGTAAAAGGATCAGAGTGGAATCACCAGCATTAATTACATGCTAGACTAGATCCGTCTTCCTTAAGCATCTGTCAAAAAGAATTTGGAGTACCTCTAGGACATTCCGAGGAGCCGTGTACCAATCCTGCACAGGCTGTAAACCAAAATAAAAAGTATTAACGCAGGTCAGCATTACTGAACATATACAAAGTTCTTCGTATTTGACTGAAGAGAATACCTGTTCAGCTCTAGGAACACAGACACATTCCGTAACGACACCTATGCCCACCTAATGGTGAGAAGGTATCTGAAAATATAGCACAGGTATTTACTGGGAAGAACAAGCTTTTGTAGTTACTATGAAGAACAAGTTTTATGCACTAAGAGGGTGGTTAACAGCAGCACGGTCATTTGAAGCCTGTGCTGAAGGGAGAAAGCTTTAGGGGTGGGAGGTAAGGTTGTGCTGTAGGACAACCTCCTCCTGTCTTACTCTTCAGGTAAGCTTCTTGAAGCAGTTGTGGAAGCTCCAAACAAGTTAAGAAACAGGCTTACAAAGAACTATTATTTCTGTGTCAAAAGAGATCAATTTATTTACTGATTTGTTTTTAAATCAACAAAAACATGGACTGAATGGTAAACTTGGAATCCTTAACACCCTGAAGTTCAGAAATGCAGGCTTTGAGGTCAAAACTGTGCAATCTGTTGTCAGGAATGAGGTAAAACAAATCATGACTCAGTTACATGCCTTCCTTTGCAGAAGTTTTAAGTATCTAATCCCCCTGTTGCCTGAAAAAAAAAAAATATATTATCCTACAGCAGGAAAAACAAACAAACAGGTAGAGCTCCTCAGAACCAGAGCAAAACCTCATTAACTGGAATGCCTCCATAGAGCACAGAGCAGCAGGATGGAAACAGCACCAAGGTCAGTGAGTGCGCTGCCCCAGGAGATCAGACACAGCCACCAAGACCTCAGAAGAGAAGTGCTCACACACAGAGAAGGGCATCCGAGAATTGTATTCTATAAACGCTGAAACCGGCAAGAGCTGTTCAACAACCAGACCTCCAGGTGCTCAGAATTTAGGATGAATGTACAACTAGGCTCAAAAAATTGAAAAGTGGGGAAAAAACTGGAACAAATCATAGCATGTGCCTTATACACCCAATAAAAGCTCTGCAAGAACAAATAAACATGAACAACAAACAAATGAGAAGAGTTTGTGAACTGCTCATGGATTTTGCATGAGAGGAAAAATAAATTTGTCAAATTATTTGCTCTGAATTATTTGCTCAGCTGTAATTATAGCCATTGGCAGACAGGGAAACCAGTAACTTGCAAACAGACTGATGGTTTCTGAGCTTTTCAGCAAATCCTTCAAAAGAAACACGATCTCAAGAGAAAAAAAGTCTTTTTGCTGAACTTGTGAAGTCGCACAGTTTTGTTCAAGCCACAGCCGCTGCTCCAGGCCAAGACTGCTCTTGGTGAACCCACACCCTGAGTGCAACGAGCTCACAGTGCCTCACTCCGTCTACGCACAAAGCCTCAGACCTCTTGCAAACTCCAAGAAGCACTCACGTGCCTTTCCTCCACGCATGGGAAAGTCTCTGACTTGGTTAGAACGTGAGCTCCAGAGGAGGCATTTCCGCCACTGCAGCAATACCGAGCCAGTGCTCAAGACAGAAACCCTCCCACTCGGCAAGGCCGCAGACACACACACACACACCCCAGACTCTCTCCTCCAAGTAGAAACATTTCCAGTCTTTTTCTGTCTGCATGAATACCAGACTTGAAGTCAAACTTCATAAAACCGATTGACTGTACCAGTTCCTTCCCCATCCTATCCATCCACTGATTACGTTACTCCAATTTACAGTCCTGCTTCCAGAGGTTTTCCACACTTCGGTTTCTTTCAGTCCCCGCACCTCTCACTTTGCACCTACTGAAAACGTTTTCCTCTCCGCCTACCCAAAACGAAACCAAGCAGTTCGAGGTTGCCCTCTCCACGGGCAGACTGAGGAGGTCAGGCCTCTGATGAGGACCAGCGGCTGGCTGTTCACTCACACGAGGTGTCACAAGGATGCAATTCATGATTTGGAAAACGGTGCATAAGAGTGGTGAAAATGTTTCCTGCCTCTCAGCCAGAGCAGGCGGGTTCAGTGCTGCACAGCAACGTGCTTATCAGCTAGGGAAAGAAATCGCTATCACCAGAAAGCTGTGCCACAAATTAGACCACGTGGATGCAGGCTGGGCACAATAACTAACAGAAAATGCGAGCTTTAGAATCACGAATTATGTTCATTAAGACATACCTGCAAAGTGTTTTAAATAAAGAGAAAGAAATAGAGCAGGCAGAGACGCAGAGTGCTGCTTTTCTTTCTGCTAGCTGCCCACGGCTCACAGCTCAGCCTTGCCAAAGAAATTCATTCAGAAGCACAGACTTGGGAGGATAAAAAATTCCGCAAGTCTAAAAGGATTTTTAAATACTTCAAAAATCGGTAAACAGGTGTGGTTCACTAGGAACATACTGGTATTACATGACACTTTTTTGCCTTTAATTTTAATGGAGCATTGAAATTTTGTCTCGTTAGATGATCATCTAACCAAGAGAAGTGTTAACAAAAAAATCTTCCAAAAATCTAACTGAAAGAAACCAACAAAATGGTCACGTTGGGGGAAAAAACCTGACTGACACCGTGAGGGTGTTATAATGATTAATTGGATACATTTCAAAGCATCATACAGATAAAGCATTACATAAATGTCCAGAGCTCTATTTCTCACCCTGATCTGCTTGTGAAAATGCCCCAAAGAAACTTCTCATTGTCTACTTCAAGCTGTTTCTCAGGCAGTTCATCGCGTGTCTTGTCAATTTTTTAATGGCACTGTCAGGGCTTCAAACTGACAGGAATCTTCCCAAGTCAGAAGCTGCATTCATAAACCTGAGCAAAAAGCAGCAATTTCAGGCGGCGTTTCATTTCTCTGAGAACGGCGTGACACGGTGCAGCACTGGATCACAGGGCTTTTGTCTACCCAGGCAGGCAGTCTCTGGGCATTTACCTGCGTGCTTCAAAGAGCGCAACAGGACTGCAGAGAAGTAGAAAAGCTGTTGGTACTGTTACGAAAACAAACTCGCTGTGGTTAAAATGAATAATCCGATAGCAACATCAGAAAAACTTCAGGTTTGGGTTTGAATTAAAATATTTTTGGTTTGAATTAAAATATGACTTTGTGGGAAATCCAAGACACGTATATTTGCACTAGGCACATTTAAGTTTATTCATCTACAAAAAAGAGTGAGTGCAGCCACCACATCAGCACGACATCACCCCAGGTGACGCTCCCTGCTAAGTCAGCTAGGAATCAGAGCTCCTACATTTCCTAGTGCTGCACTACCCCACCACCACAGGAGCTCCAAAGCTGGAATCTCTCCATCGCTGTCATCCCATAGCTTTCAAGTGCAAACCTCAACACGCTGGGATGCCCAAGCTCTCTGCACATTGTTTTATAAATTATGCACATTATTTATTATTATTATATCATTCCACAACACAAAACCCTAGCCACAGACTAAATTTGCAGAAGTGTTGTAAAGAGCCCTTGCTGAGCCACAAGTGAGACTACGGCATCCTTTAACTCCACATTCCTTCAGAACGTGTTCTGGAGCCAGCTGCCAAGCACCGAAGGCTGTTTGTGAGCACCACAAACTTCTCAGGCTTGTAAATCTCTACTGCAAGAGTACAAATTGCAAAACCTACAGATATCAAACACCCTGAAACTTCCCAGAACTTCAAAAATCTCTCAATTTGTCACAATTTTATCTGCTGCATCTAGCAGTTACACAATATAACAGATGACGGGTCCCTCCTTTCCCTCCAAGGAAATAGAAAAAGAAATATTCAGTGATGAAAATTCAAAGGCTATAAAAGAAATACTTCAACCAACTCTCATGACAATGCGATGTATTTATACATTTGATCTCCATTATCATAAGCGGGATGATCTTGGAGGTCTTCTCCAACCTTAATGATTCCACGATTATTCATTAGTTCCTAATTCACAATTGTTGCTCTGGTGACCTCTGCTCCCTTCCCTTAATGGCCTGCTCCCCGATCTGTCAGAAGTACAATCTCTTGTTATTACGGAGGAATGTGTTCCCTGCGAATCCCCTCGGCTTTCACAGCGTGTCCACTGACTCCAACCCGCTGCGAGCTGCAGTTCCGACAGGCGCACACCACCTACCTGCCCAGTTATGACGGACACGGGTGGGAGCATGGGAAAGGTGCCTTACAAGTGCAAGTCCCCCGTGAAGGACCTTCATCAACGCCTTGACCTGCACCACGACTGAGGGCACTAGGATGGTGATGCCACCGATAGATCCTCCTCTGCTCAAGAACATCAGATGAGCAGGTCTGCTTACGTCAGGAGGACCAGACTAAGCATGCAAATGCTTCGTTATTGTTGCGCACAGTACTGGACACTCTGCCTAAAGGCAAGCATTGGCCAACTTCTACTGTACGTTTGTCTTGAGATATGTCAGTGGAGCACACACTGGCTGCTCAGTACTGACCAAATTTCAATTCACATCACAATTTCTTGCTGATTATGCCACAGAATACATTACTTTCCTTCAGAGTGGTAAATGTGTAGGAACTTTTTCTCAGGACACAGGCAGCAGACTGCACAGGAGCTGTGGGATTATTGCTGCTGTGTGTGTTTTTCCCAACAATACAAAGAGTTGTGGGTTTGATGCTTGCTAAGAGCTATTTATCAAATGAAGAATTCACCTCAACGCTAGAGACTTTGGTTTCCCAAAGAGAGTGCATGAGACAAGCACCAGGTCCCTAACGAAAGCAAAGGGAGGCTAAACACAGGGGAAAAAATCAGCAGGTTTCCATTCAATTCCATTCAAATGGGATGATGAATTAAGAAAGATCAGTGGATTCATTAACTGTATGGGTATAATCCTCAGAGATGCATCCCCTTCAGTTTACATTCAATTTCCTGCACCTCTGGGATGATCGGTAGTGCCACAGCCCCTCTCCTCCCCTGGTCCTACCAGCTCCCTCACGCCCAGCAGCGTCACCTCTGCCAGGCAGCTCCCTGGCTGCATCAGCATCCTCAGACAAACGCTTCCCAGGGGAGGCCAGGCCTTGGTTGGAGTCTTGGGTGCATGAATGACAAGTTCTGTAAGTGCTGTAAGCTAGGTAAAGACAATCCCCAAAACATTTCTGCCAGCCTTACACGCTACGCTGCCTTCCCAGCACCCTCTTGTTCGTGTGAGCTGTTAAAGCGGCCAGAGCTGGCAGTAATTGCTGTTGACATTGTTCGGAGCCTTGCCTCACTGCCAGAGACAAATCTTTCATTCATGAAGAAGTGCTTGTTAGGCCAGCTCCGGCCTCCAAACCCACTTAATTAAATTGTAATAAAAAAAAGAAAAGAAGAAAAAAAAAAGAAAAAAGAGTTGCTTAGCTCTGGTGGGAAATTTGCACACAAAGGCCCGGTGTCTGGCCCTTTCCTCCACTATTGTGCATCCCAACCAGTTTTACAATACAGCAGCATCTCCCCCTTCCCCTTCCTTGCAGCCACTGCGGAGGCAGCAGTGACCCTCATTAGGGCCCAGTGGCTGCGGAATGTTTTCCCAGCGATTCACTCACCCGCCTTTTCTGCTTCACAATCAAGGGCACTAAGTGCTGCGTAAGGGCTCTCCACAGGCTGATTGCTTAAAGAATTTCAGAAGTAAAGAGTGTAAACAGGTACAGGGAACAAGCCTCTTTTGAGCAGTTATGCAAACATTCCCAATGCAGTTTAAAAACCTCCGTGCCGAAGCTGTCAAGTCCGAGCCTTTCTCTCATTATATTCACACACCCCGTGCTGCGTCCGTCCACCCACCCACCTGCACCCGCTCGGATGCGCTGCAAATCCACGGCCAACACACACGGCCCAGCTCCAGATGAATGCTTGGATTTAAAAACAAACACCCCCAGCCACACGCTCACCAGAACATATTTGAGCAGCAGCAAACGCAACCATACCCTCCTTGCTGCTTTCAGGACGGCATGAGAAGTTTGACCGAGAGTGAGGGCCTTGCTCTGCTTCAGCAATTCCTGGTCCTGGCTTGGCTTTCAAATTTACATCATAAAATCCATTTAACTGTAAGCCTTTTGGGGCAGTGGTCACAGCTCTGAATGCTACACAAAATAAAGCAGATTGTCAGTGTCAATAATGGACTGCAACAGCATTTCAGAGAGAAGTACATGGAAACGATCACTAATATTTAATAACCGTAAATGTTTTTTCTCTGCTAGTAATATGCCTTTCTGTATGAATAACAACAACTGTTCTATACTAACAAATCATCACTGAATAATTTTTCTATTATACAGTAAGTAATGCTCAGAGTAAAATTACCTAATTCTGTATGACAGCTACATTCAGCTGTTTCTACATACTTCCCTACTGTAATTGAATATTGATTTACATAAAAGAAAATGTTTATGTCTTTATGTGAAACACAATAAATTCATAGGAACAATACTGTCTTATTTTTTGAGATTCTATGCAGTCAATATGAAATTCCAACACTAAAATATTAAGAAAAGTTAATTAAGAAGGTGGAGCTAGGAGTCAAAAGAAAACATCAAACTGTCCCGTGATTTACATCAGCATCACACCAGACGAGTTTATCTTGTCACTTCTACCCTTACAAAATCTTTAATCATTTCTACAGAAAACCAAAAGAAATACTTTCTCTTTTGTCATACCATTTGAGTTCTCACTAAGTAAAACACAGAAGTGATATGAGCACAAACGCCTTTAATATGGAAGTATTTTGCTGCTCCGTCTGCTGTCCTACAGCTTACCTGCTGAACCGACTCTGCTGTCCTACACGAGTGATCCCTGCTTGGCACAGGGAGGCTGGGCTCTACCTGCATTATCAGCTCTTAAGATTTCAAAATACAGATCTTTCAGAGTCTCTGAAATTAGCCAGTTATAAACCTTTCTTCTTAACTGATAAATGAAAAGGTAACGCCAAGTAGTCAGTTCTCTTTTTGCAGTTTTCTCACACTTGTCCACAAAGAAAGAGGAACAGCACTGGAAAATTGTCAGGGCAGTACATCCCCCGTTGGCACTGGTGACTGATCAAACTACCTGAGGCTCTCAGAAATTCAGGTATACACCTCCCAGACTGTCCACGGTACTTCCATTTAGTCATGCTTGCATGAGAAATATTACTTAATAGATTCAAAAGGCAACAAATCTACAACACATGGTCTAAGGCTATTGAAAATCTGAAATAAACATGGTTATTAACTGCCTGCTCTTGAAGTTAACAATAGAAAGCAGTATTCAGGACTTGCACTTCTCCGTGGGAAGTTTAAAGCTGCTCCACAATTTGTGTTTCCTGCTACATGCACGCTGAAAAGAGCTAAGCTTTAGGCATGGCTTCAGAAGAAGTTTATATGAGTTTGATGAAACTTTCACCTGGCAGTATCCTGCTCTGGATGTCCAGAGCTCCTCTACAAACACCGGTATGTAATAACGGTTCTGGGTCTATCAGCAAGATGAGGTGACTCGGCATCTGTGCCAGCCCTGGTTATGATGTACCCCCTTTAAAGGGCACCGCCAAGCAGCCAACTCACGTAAATGCAAACAGCCCTAACACGGGATTCTTACTGAAGGCACAGGCTGTCTCCAGACACTTAAAGATTGTCACAATCAAGGTAATACACAGTAACACCAGTAACTGTTTTAAAAGATTATGAAATAAGAATCATACAGATTCTAAAGTGCCTTATGGACTTGTGGCGTATTTTATGGGAGGAATAAAAGAAAAAACAAACATGCTACAACAACAACTTACCCAACATCATCTAATTGATATTATGGTAAATCAAAGATTGAGAAACAGTTCTTCAAAATATAAGCCACTTAACTTTGCAAAGCAATTCTCTCCAATTCAGCACTACGTCACCTGTCCGACAGCCCCACTGATCACGCAGCGGCCGTGGGACATCACAAAGTCTCCTCTCGGTTAACAATCGGTGAATGCATGCAACCCAAACTACTGGGTATTGTATGTCGTTAAGAGGAAATGGATGTAAATATGGTTTACGTGACTCCTCTCCAGAATTAAATCCAACAAAAATGGATTCATGTTCTCACTCTTCTTCAACTTTTAATTAAACCAATTACTTTCTTACTTTATCTGTATTCTTCTGTCCTTCCTCTGCCTGGTCATATATCCTTCCATGAGTTAGGCTGCGTTACTATTTTGATTTGTTTTCCTTACTAGTAGCTTTTTAGCAATGGAACTGAGTTACAATTATTATAGTTTATACCATGCCTTTTGTACCTGTAATTCATGTACTTTGAGCAGAAGCTGAAAGTATTAATTTGTCAATCATCCTGCCCTGTATCTAGTCTCACTTGAAACAGACTAAGCACACACAAAAAAATGATCACTATATATTTCCCAAAGGTAAAGGAACTTGTAAACACTCAGGTATATTACAATTTACTGAGCCTATTAGCTGCAATTCTGAAGCACATTGCGCCAACGGTATATTACAAAATCAAGGAGGTTTCAGTATCGAAACCTCCCTTCAGTCTAGATAGGAATGTGAAAATTTACTTCGTACTACAAGATCTATTTTCAATTCACAGAGCAGACACAAGAGTTTAAACTAGGCGTTGTAAGAGGTTTTTCGGAAACCCTCTGGAAACCTGTGAAGAACTGCAGCACCTATCTGACACTGGAGGTTTTGTTCGGTATCTAGGCAAATCTCACACAGGGCGCAAATGCCAATATGCAACAGCACGTGAGGGACCTGCAGCCCCCAAAAAGACAGAACACACAGAAACGGCGAACTCTTGAGCAGCTCTATTAAAAACCTACCGTATTTCAATAAACAAGGCCTGGACAACATCAGCCCCGATGACAAAATGAATGTCCAGAAAACATCAATTCCAACCCACTTGCTGAGACCAACTTTTTCTAAAACGTGAATGGGATTTGAAATTTTTCCATTCCTCGTTTGCTTCACGGAGAATCATGGATAGGGCTGTGCATCCCAACGAGCAAATTCTTTGTGTAGGCGAAAGAGAAGGGTGGAAAAGAAAAGCTGTTTTGGCAAGAACAACTTTTGTCTTAAAAATAACCTTTTGTGTGTATGCAAACTAAATGTTCATTTTAAAAGTATGTATATAAAGTACATATATATATTTCATCTCTGTGCATGTCTGTCTGCCTACACGGGGAGAAGCACTTCCCCACGACAAGTCAGAGAAAGACAAACAGCCCCAAGCCCTCTCTTGACTACATCCTTCAAATGCCTGAGGAACAATTACAAAAATCAGCCTGAAATTTTCCCCCTTAAATGGAAAAAATAAAAGATTAAAAATGGTATAAAACAAGAACATCACTAAAAATTTGAATGAAAATTAAAATTTTAAAGATTTTAAAGATAATTTACCTGTCTGTGTATTCTGGAAACGCACCTCAAGTGAGATAGAAGAAAATATCAAATATGAGATGTTTCCCCATGCTTCGGTTTGCCTGGAAGCAGAGAAGCCAGATCTGTCTTTCGAACACAGTCATACCAATTCTACACGCCAGTGTATTTCATGCCATAAGCACAAGCTCCAGAAAAACAGGCTCCGTTCTCTTTGTAGAGTTCATTTCTTTTATTGATGTTCATCTGATGACACATTTGTTTTCAGTTACGCTGAGCATAAACATATTTTTATTTTATTCATTTCTTACTGTTATTTATATAGCTGGATGCCTAATGTGATCACTGACATAACAATCCCCCGCCAACAGATTCACTGGGACTTCTTCCCACCGCTCTTTCAGGAAAACGTATCTATTTTGGTGGTTCTTAGAAGCTGCCTTCCCTTTGGATTCCCCTGCCCCTTCCACAGGCCACGAGCAACCGGCACACGCAGGACAGGGAAGAGACCTGGACAGCAGGTCTGAAATCTGGGAGTGGAGACACATTTATTTTCATGTAGGGGTACGACTTGGTTCCTCGGGACATCTCCCTTCCCTTTCACCACATTTCAGCACGCTGGAGCGCCTACGCTGTCCTCTCAGCAGCAGCATGAGGAAAATGCTGGACTCAGCCAGCCTGAACTTACACGGGCCTCTCACTTGCCATGCAAGCCAGTGATTAGCTAAAATTACATGCAGGAAGCATCACCGAAGGATACCAGGGAACACTAGCCGAGACCAACAAAACTCAAACTTACACACTTCCATCACACCTGTTTAAAATGGCATTTCCATGTAGAAATGGTATCTTGCCTATACACAGCATGTAGGATTCCCACCAACCAGGTAAGACACGCAATCAGATTTTAAAGTGGTTGGTTGGTGATTTTATGTGCAAGTATTGCTGTCCTTAAAGCAAAACCCACCCCCATCACATTACTAATAAAAAGCTTTTGCCAATGGCCCTTAACAATATGATAATTTATTTAAAACAGATACAGTCCTGAAAGTGACCCACTTAAAATTATTAAAAAGATATGGTGTTTATTTTTGCTGTCCATAAAACAGGCAATGGCTTATGAATATGCAAACTGATCAGATGTAATTAACATGATTGGCTCCTACTGAAATACAATCTTCTGCGTTTAAGGGAGTTGGATGCAAAAACTAATGAGGTCAAGTTAATATGCTTGTGAAGAAAGCATCAGCTGTCAACGCAACTGACAAGAATGCCTGTACTAATCCTCTTTTCCCAGAAAATAATTTAAAAAACGGATATACGTACTGCAGAATTTTCCTTAATAAACCAGGAAATCACAAGAGCATGGAGTCAAGCAGCACTGATAAATGTGAGACGATTAATAAAGAAGAAATAAGAGCTTGTGTCCATTTATAGCAACACAATAAACATGGCATTTAATTAACTAGAAGGTCTTCAACAAGTGTTACGGGCAATTAGTTTACCATCACAGCATTGGCCTCATCCATCCTTTCCAAAACGCGCAGTTCCAGAAGGTGGCCTGCAAATATCTCGCTCCACTGACCTTAAGAGAGAGGTAGGATGTATCTAAATGCTCTGTGACATCAGCAATTAAACTAAGGAGGTTTCACCTCTTAGCACAAAAACCAATAACAGGAAACTGTTGAATGTTTAAATGTTGACTTTTTTTTTTAGTGGTTACAATCCCTCCAGTCATCTCCAAATACCATTCCTGTCCTTTCTTTGCAAAAAAAAAACAACCCTGCTTCTACATTTTAAAATAAACCAGGAAAATCTAAAATCCCATCCTGCAATAATAATAAGGACTCAAAATCAATTATTGTTGCACTGCCAGCTTAAAGAATTTGTCTTTGTGAGACGTGATGGGCTCATTTCCCAATTATGAAATAATCGTAAAATTTCCATTAGGGGTGCTGGAAGCATTTCTTTAATTCCTGTTTGTATTTATTACATGGGCAGCATACTGAAGCTTGTATCCAGAATGGAGTTGAACGTTTCTCGTTACAGGACAGGAGAAAAGCAGAGCAGACCCGTTTTCAATCTCCTTCCAATTAGAGCCAGAGATTTCTGGGGCCCACCAGAGGTTACACGGGCTGGGCTGTGGCACCAAGCTGGGACAGCAGGCACCCCGCGCCAGCTCAGCAACTAAGAGCAGCAAGGCAGAAACCAGCCTGCGAGCCTTTTGCAATTTATGATGCTCTAACTATTCTGGGGGTATTTATCACCATCCTTCAGAAGTTAAAGTTTTACAGCTTTCCTCCCCTTTCACGACAGAAATCTGGCTTGCCACTTTTTATCTGCCCAAATCCCCTCAACAAAAAGAGTTGTAAATCTGGATCTTTCCCTTAGGCAATAAACACTTGGGTGAAATTACCGCTCAGCAGCCAGTTTGAAACTCACATTTAACCTTGCCTGCTTGGATGACCTGGGTGATCTGTTCTTTTCTGAGCAGGTTACAGGCGATCTGCACAGACACAGGCCGGTGGTCCCCCTTCGCAGAGCTTCAGCCTTTCCGTGCCATCGACTTCAAAACTGAGGCCTTAGCTGTCGGAGCCTAGGGGACTGAGAGCGATGAATGGCTCTCTCAGCAGAAGTAAATTTTGGGAACTCGTTCATGCAGCAGGAACTGAGTATCTGGCCGGTCAGCCTGACACAGACCTAAATTAATTGACACTAAAGGGAGCTGTTGTTAATTTTCATCGGATCGAGAAAAATGTATCTGAACAGGAAGCACTTCAGGAAAGGGCACTGAAATGATCACAAGCCAGAAACGACAAGTCTCACAGATTTGGAAGGAACCAAATACTTCTCTAGCTTGGCTCTGTTAACTCAAGTGGATGCTGCAGACAAATGCACAACAAGCCCACATGCCCGGGAGGCTAAAGGTGTGTCTAGGGAACCAAAAGAGGCCCAACGTGAGCACTAAGGTTGTCAAATGAGGAAATGCAAAGGGACTTGCTGTGTGAGGGAAGTTCTCTGCCAGTCATTTGTATGACAAAACAGCTTCCTAACAGAAGGCAGAAAGAGAGATGACGATAACTTCAGAACACACTCCATGACACAACTTTGCACAGAGAATGGAACAAAATGGATGCGATCCGGTGGGGAGAACTATCTGCAATTTCCAGTATTTTCATGAATAGCGTAAGTAAAGGAACAGACCAGAACTTCAGTCATTCTCAAATCAGCAAGGGGCTAGTCTTGTAAGCTCCCATACATTCCTACTGTACGTATTAATTTGTTTGTTTGCTTATATTTTTAAAAAATAGCCCAAACCAAGCCCTTACAAGTCTGTAGCAAAGAGGAAAGGAAGGTTTGATCTTGGTTCATGCTAGGTGCAACAAGATACAACAACTCAATTACAGGAAAGAATATCAGGGCTTGTTATTAAGAGAACTCCATGAGAAGAGCTATAAAGTAATGGAAGAGACCACCAAGAACATTGGCAATCAGCGTCAGTTTTAATAACCTGTTAGTCAGGGACAGTTTAAGACATAACTGGCCTCACTGAATGGATGAAACGTCCTCTAACAATGCTTTTCAGTCTCACTTTGAACAATTCAAATGCTGCTTATATTCCTCTGAATATTACCACGTACAAAGGAGAGGGAGCAGCTCTTCACCACCCCCTGCTCTGTGAAACACAGAGAAAAAAAAACTTCTCTTCAATCCCAGAGCTAACTATGGGCTCACCAGGAAACACCATGGAGTTCATATGCACTGCTGGCAGACCAGCAAATACCCCTTACTGTATTCTTTACTTCTAACAGGTTCCAAAGTCAGCCCAGCACTGGGCATCTCTGGCCCTGGTGCCCAACAAGAGCTGCCTTAAAGACCTCTGTAATTCCAGGCCAGAGAAACCCACTTTCCCCCAGACTCCCGCAGTGTAACAGTGACACCCAGTGACAAGTTTTACACTAACCTTCTCAAGCACTCCTCTGTTTAAAGGTAAGAGGCAAAATTAATTTGCCTATCAGTTACACATTTGCTCTGCGTGCTTCCTGTGAAAGCCTGGGTAGGAAATGGGCCTGGAAAGCAAGCTCTGTGCTGCAACCTTGGCATAAAATTTGTGCATCGTGGAGAGCTCAGCAGCCAAACCCAAACCCCTCCTGCGACGCTGCGGCTGTGCGCCAACTGAGCTGCAATAGCCTAACAAGAATACAAATGCACAGCACATTTATTACCCGTTCCAAGATAAGTTAATACACTTTACATAAATAATTTGAACAAGGCTTGATAAGTTGGAGGCATTTCTATGAAAAGCTCGAGTAAATACAGTCCTGCACTCCACACACAACGTCATGCAGCAGCTAAGTATGCCCAGACAAAGCAGCAGCACTCAGACCTGTCTAACTCTAAATTTGGTACTGCCTTTGCTCACCCAAGCATGGCAGCAGCACGACTCCCCACCCTCACGGTGCTGCCACATGCTAAATGGACACGCAACCCTGGCTGTTACAACCACATGCTTTTTCTGTTATACACCAGCAACCTTTTCCAAGCTTAAACATCTCATTTAAGGGCAATTTCTGTGGAAGAATCCTGAGACTGTTAACAAAAGGTTGCCTTTACTCCCGGTTAACAAGGAGACGGGCTGTCATCCTCCTGTTCCTTGTTTAGTTTGAATCAACAACTACAAGGGAAATTAGAGGATAAGAACAGAGATGCTGGTTCAATTTCATCCTCATACAGTTGGTTCATGACGAGGTGCAGGTGGCCACGACATGCATCATCACCACAGTTCACAACTTTAACCAGAATATGCATTTTGTCTGAAAATTCATGGTCCTTTATGTAATCTGCTTTAATTTGGAAGGTCGGACCAAGGCACGTTACCTACTGGGTCAGGGAGAACCGGTGACTTGAAGGGAGAAGTTTAATTAGTGTGCGTGTCCCACAGTATGAGCAGAATATCCCCAGTGTCTCAGAGAAGAGCAAACCTCCCGGGAAGTGGCAGGCAGTGACCGTTCCCATGAGGGTGCAGTTAGCCTCCGGGCCTGGGGTAAAACACCACGGGTGGTCTTCAGCTGCTGGTGGGAAAGGGAAATCCCAGAGCACTGGAAGCTCCCAGAGCTCTAACTCGAGCAGGGATGACTGCGAAGTGAACTGGGCAAAAACCAAGAAATGGAATGAACTTGTCTCTGCTAATAAAACAAAGGCATCTGCGAGATGGGTCGTTTTCCCAAAAACAGCCCCCCGTTTGACAAAGCAGTGTCGCTAAGCCAAGAGCTGCAAGGAGTTTGGCACTGCACCAACGTGCTCAGGCAGAGAGGCTGCAGACACCCTTGCAATGAGCTCAGAAATGCAGGGGGAATGCAATATTAACCGAAAGCTCGAGCACTGCCCTGCGCAGGGAGGAGGCGCAGTAATTGGCATGTAAACACGGCCATGGTGGGTGAAGGAAGTACTCACAAGACAAATCAAGCAAAACGAGTTGGCTCCAGAAAGCATGATTTGCATTAATAAAATAAGATTATTGCATGCTTTGGAAATTAAAGGCCTTCTTTACTCCTAGTAGTGCAAAAGCTATTTATAGGTACTGGAGACATTTGCTATTTACTCATAATAAGCACCTCGATGCAGCGTAATTAAAACGACTGCCAGCTCACTGGTGTTGACACGCATTAGTGAAGACAATTTCCAGCTTCGCGCACCTTGTGAAAGAGCAGCCGAGCTGACCCGTCCGAGCAGGCTGCCCTCCTGCGTGCCAGCCACGCCGAACTCGCAGTGCTTCCACCACCACCACGAGAAGGACGCTTCCTTAGCGAGTGCCAGCACAGAAAGCCTCCGCCGACCCTTGGGCCAAACAATATTTCGGGACCACACGCAGTGACCCAGCAGAGGCAGCGGCTGCGAGCCCCAGCTCTGTTGCAAGCCGGCCACCAAGGCACCCGCAGCGGGGAGGCGCGGCACCGGCACGCACAGGAGCAGGAAGCACAAGAGCAGGGCGACGCTGGCAGCAGAAAGCTTCCACGTCAAAACACTCCGGAGCTGAGAAGGGAGGGAGGAACTCCAGCGCAGCGCTACCTGGTAATGCTTCGTTCAAGGATTGAAGCAGCAATGAAATTTCTGTTTAGGTGCTCCCCTGATTTTTCTGGCCTCATTAAATGTAAGGCTTTCACAATTATTTGGTCAACACTAGCAGAGTACGGCCATCAACTTTAACTCTTTAATCATGGTTGTAACAGTTACTCATGCAAGATTCTGAGATGAAAGTAAAATGAAGGCGCAGACCATCCTTTTGCCTGGTCTACAAGTGTTCCTAATCTGTAGGAAAGCCATTATGAATTCTCCCTCCCTCTTTTCTCTTTATGTGTATTAAATAAAATCATAAATCCCCAGAGACATATGCACTGGAGTCGCAGTAAAGTTCCCTTCCAGAAGATCAAGAATTTTAATAAAAGACATAAATTCTGTTTCAGCCTTGAATCACAGTGGCAGCTTCTCAGTGCCCAGATCACCACATGGGTAAAATAGAAAACGCTCTACTGCAAACCTGCCTAGACTTCACATTAAATAGCCAGCTGTTGCTTCAACTTTGAAGGTAGGTTTATTGTATTCTTCAATAATTTTTAGCAACTTAGGAAGTCAGTTAAACCGAAAGGTATGGTACTTTCGGAAAGGAGTTACGCTGTCATTCCTAGAGCCATAAGCAGCACGCCATAGGAACACTCAGGGAAAAGTCTGCCTCAGGTCAGACTGCAGAAGTTTGCATTACATATTGAAAAGTAACGCAGGAGTTTTTCACTTATAATCAGTTATTAATCAGTTTTTTTCAAGACACTGTGCACACTCGCTCTCTCAAGTGTGTACACGGGAGGAATGAAGAAAAAACAGCTGGAACGTGATTGTTGGAAAGGATCACCTGAAGTGTTAAAATGAATCCACAACTATTTTCTTTCATCTTTTAAACTCAGGTGTTCTCATGTAACCATGACCTTCTCTTCCTCTGGCATCACATGCCCTGGGAACTGTAGAAAGAAAGAACACTCCTTAACATAGTTCTATCTCCACTGAGTAAACGACACAATGGTGTTTTATCAAGTTATTCAGTTGCATGTGTATTTTTAGAGGTTCATCTGTTTAGAATTCACTACAGGTAGATGAACCACCACGCCTCTCCCATCAGCTCACCACACCAAGTGCCACTGCTCTCTCAATGAGGATCTTCAAGTATTTAAGATATCCTAAAAGCAGCTCTACCCTCGGAACTGCTTTATTTTTACCCTGTCATTTCTTCATGGATAGTGATTCAGTGCAGCATGGAGCTTCACTTTACACTTGTAGAACGCGGCATCTATTTCACTATACACGTTCAACACACCTAAATGTTATGACCCAAAAACGAAGTTAACTGGCAGTGATGACAGAGGGGTCTATTTTCAAATCCTGACACCTAATAAAACAAAATTCATTAGAACATCTTCATCAAAAGTCTAGCATTTTCTACTATTGCTTCCACCCTTCTCACTATGCCTGTGCTCTAATGAAATCCCTCAGGGAGCAGCAGCACAAAGAGCCCAGCAAAAGCTGCTCTCCTGAGCTGCAGCCGATCGCCCCACGGATACGGTAGGTTGCTTTTCCGAGGCAGGTTCATCACTTTCATTTCGGTATTCTGCGCTGGGGGCGACTGCCCCGAAGTGATAAACCTGCCCGGAGGTTTCTGTAGTGTGATTCAGAGTGACAGTGCTCAATTCATTTGCCACCTTTAACTGAATAGATGGCAGCGAGGATCAAACTGCAATCTCCTGAAAGCAAGGGAATCATGAAATTAAACCTGGAGCTTGTTGAGCCACTTGGGTCCTTTAATATATGAGCTATCTTCAAATTGCCTTTACTCCGTGCACTTAGTAAACTGTGAGAGAAACTACCTCTGAGAAATTACCTCTGAGGGTAATTTTAACTCTATAAAAATACTGTAATACATAATTAAAAGCACTGGCACAAACAACTCATCATTCATTTTGTGTTTCCCTTTGACAGTATATCTAATTCTTTCGGTTTGGTGGGTGGGGTGGGAACTTTTCAATGCGATTAACACCTCCACATTGCTTTAAGCAAGGTACACGGCTGCAGCACATTATTCAGCACCATACATGCCTAACTTTCAGACTAATGTTCTTTTTTTTAACAGTTTACGTTCCGTTGTAATTGAGACACAAATTCCCTGACAGAGGCAGCACACTGCACGAGTACCTGTAACGTACACCCTAAACCAGAGTCTGGTTTACAAACGTACCAACCAGGCGGTTAAAATAAAGATATAATTCACTGTAAATAATCAAAATGCTGGTAGCACTTCTGGACTTCAGTTTGAATAGAAGTTACTACATGAATTCTAGAGACCCAGTCACAATTAGCCAATGTACGACAGCAACACGGTGTTTCAGAAGACCTGATTTGGTATCAGAGGCACAAAAGACACAAGTTCGTGCTGTGCATTCTCCAAATGGTGAACAGTCACGTCTTCACCTGGTCAGAATGGACCGGGATAGCAAAGACAACAGCGCACATTGGTGACATGCACTGCAAGTGTGACACTACGCCTGCTAAAAGCCAGTTGTTCTGCAGCTATCGCAGGCATCGAAGTGTGGAAAGATCCTAAGTCCGAGGACAAACTGAGGCTAAGTAATCCACAAAGAGCTGCGCCTTCGCTTTGTCTAACCTGTTGGATAGAGCTACTTTCAGGCAGCTCCCACCTCTGGTGGCTCCAGTCTCTGTTTAAAAATTAGAGCTGATTAACTGGTTGATCATCTGTGAGCAACCAGAACTTTCCTGGTAGGAGCAGGGAACGTTCTTTGAAAATTGAATGGCTCTGGCCCTTCACAGCTATCCACAAAGAACGGATTAATTGGAAACATACAAAGACCTTTATCCTTGATCTATTTTTTCCTGGACTGAGATGCTTAAACTCTGGGTAATGGTGGTTTATTACACCTGCAAATTAGAAGAGTATTAAAATTAAGAGTATTTCACCTCTGCAAACACAGACACTAAATAATGATAAAACAATTTTACATAAAAGGCCTTGTGTAAGTTCAAAGTTTTTCCACAGACATTAATTAGAGACTCAACAGCAATCCAGCTTAGGTATTATCTCCCTCTTACACCTAGAGAAGTGGTTTTTGTTTTAGGAGATCGAGCTTTGCTGGGACAGGATCATTTATGACACACTGCTCTACATTCAGGTCTCACTTGAGGGGGTAATTCAAGGTCTACTTCTCAGGCACCAACATGAAAGCAAGAAATGGTAATGAGGAGGCTACTCCAATCCATTTTCTGTGCTTGGAAATAAAGTCGAATGGAACTAAGACCCAAAGAAAGTTCCCAATAAAGCCAAATTAGAGTGCTCTCTGTGGGATCTTACCAAATTAAACAGCTCAGCACTTCCATGTAAGAAAATCATGACTTTAGAGGCACAAATTAGCATTCCATAGTACTACTGCTGGACATGCTGCAACATTTTTGATAGAGAGATCATCACAATCGTGGCATCCTTCCTTTTTACCATTTTAGGTGACAAGTCTATGGGGATAAATACGTGACTGGCCTCTACTTCTCATGTTTTCAATGACAATCTAGGGAATTAAAACACAAAAACATAAAGCTGGGGAGATGAACACGTACTGCAGAACAGGTTCTGCACCCAAAAGCACCCAGGGAATACTGTTTCACCTAAAGAAAAGCCAAGAATACTTCCAAGTTAAGCATTCTCATTGCTCATCGTTTCAAGTTGTATGGATCATTTTTACCTAACATGGAAATCATGTCATCTTCAGGATAAAGCAGTGAGTAAAAAATGACACGAAGGGCTTTACCCATTAACATAGGTACAGGGTCTGCATGTTTGTCTCAACCTCAGCGCTTCTTCCATTATCGTCAGCTCCCAGGTCACCTGCAGTGAGATTTGATTCCTTTTTTCCTCCCCACACCTCCAACTTGTCATTAACTCCTCTCACCTCTTATCCTCAGCGGCCAGAAACCTGTCCTTCAAGTAACGCTAAGCGTGCCACCTCTCCCAGAGCTGTGTTCACCTCTCTTCTCCGCTCTGTCCAAGCTGCCTTGGCTTCCTGTCCTTCCAGGTCACCCAAATAAAGCTGTACAGAGGCTGCCCTGTGAGCGAGACACTTCCCTCGGTCAAACTCCTCTGCATTTTCCTATCCTTTACCACATTTCATTTCTTCTCGATCCTCACCATCACTAACCACCACAAGCTGTCAACCAAATGGATACGCCACCACTTCCTTACTTCTCTTACAGTCCCTTGGGGCTCTTGCTTTCACTTGTTTCTCCTCCAAACACAAACTGTATCATATCAGAAGCCAAAGAATTGCTAGAGAGAGAGAGAAACGCTCAGTAATATAAGGCCACGGCAGAACAAAAAGTGATTTTGCATCTGTTGTCACTGTAGAGAACTTCGTACAGCTTTTCACCTTGGAAACGTACAGGGACGTCATAGGATCTCCTCTCAGACTGAAGTGCACGTAAATGACAATACAGGAAAAACAAAAGAGCACTGAATGGCAGCAACTCTCCGGTGCCAGCTGTTACTGACCTAAGAGTTCAAAAGGAACAGAAACACAGAACAGATGTACAATTACCTGTTGTGTACCATCTCCCACTTCCACAGAAATGCAAGATGGAAAAGGCTATACGCTGTTTTAAGCTTTGTGAGGTAATACAAGTGCCCACAGATTAGGATGTCTGACATGAATAACCACTCCAGCTGCTAGGTAAGCAATGACACCCCATCCCAGTTGCCAGGATTATGTTAATTTTTTGTAAGAGGTACACTTGCATTGTGGACTTGCTGGCAGGACATTCAACTCTAATGGGATATACACAGACAAAAAAAAAAAGCACCCGAAAGAATTCATGGAAAGAAGAAATCTTGTCTGTCCTCAGACTCTTTCCTAGGCTTCCACTATTGGCCTCTGTTGGAGACGCAATGTTGAACTAAACGGAGCTTGAGCCTACTTTAGCCTTTACCTTCTGCTCCTGAAAAATGCCAGCCGCAGCTGAGTATGCAGATTCCTGCCACTAGAAAGACTTATGACCATGTTTTCTTTTCCTTTGATGACTGGCTGCATACTTACGATCCCTCCCACAATGACCTGCAAGCACCCGCATAAGACTTTCTTGTAGAAAGATGTGATAAATGAGTCTCAACAGCAACAAATCAGTCTAAGGGAACAGCCTTCGCCTCCCTAATACCTGCTCTCACCACACACACAGAATATAAACCACTGCTACGTGGCGCCACTGCCTCTGCATCAATGCTCCACGCAGAGCAGCGCACGGGGAGCCGCCTGCCAGGCCCCCCCCCGGCCCGTCTGCGGTGAAGCTGGGCCGCGTTCCAGCACTCGCTCACGCCGCTGATGCATTAAGCTCTGATTCAGATTCAGGTCTCTCCTACTTACAGGACTCGGTGTCCACACAGACTTGGAGATGACTACGGCTTCAATAATTCAGCTACCACAGTTCAGAAAAATTTTAACGGCTTTAAAAAGTCAACGGCTGGCAGGAAGGATCAGCTCTGAGGCAGTGCTGCTTCACTCAAGTCTGGGTTTGAGATGCACGGCGTAAAATGAGACTGGCTTAGCAGGCACACCAGATTTGTAGAGTACTCTTAACGTGCTCCAGTGTGCTGGTGTGCATTAGGAGACCACGAGCTGGAAGCACTGAAGGCAACAAGCCGCTTTAAGACATCTTGCCCAACACTGGAATCCAGAGCACTGAATTTTACAACCAATTCAGTAGGAAAACTAGCATCCCAGAATAGAGTCAACAACTGAACAAAGCATCACTAAAGTTAAGCAGCTGAACTCAGCAAGGAGCGAGGCTGGGTTAACCTCTTGCTCTGCCTCTCTCAGAGAATCTGAGATATCCCGCTTGGAGGGAGGCACAAGTCAAACATCTCTTGAATCCGAGAGCACTCTTTAGCCA
Organism: Anser brachyrhynchus; assembly: GCF_964034855.1. Taxonomy (NCBI): domain Eukaryota; kingdom Metazoa; phylum Chordata; class Aves; order Anseriformes; family Anatidae; genus Anser; species Anser brachyrhynchus. Next base: position 3,613,685 of record NC_137717.1, read on the forward strand.
GTCCTGGGGCCTTTGAGCAGCAAAAGGAGTATCAAGGTGCCCTATTCTTGCATTACACAACTGGTCACAATTTTGCTTTGCGAAGTGAAGACTTAATATCTGCATGCATCTCAGGAGGGAGATAAAGTATTTTCTTCTTTAGCTCAGTAAGACTTCTGCTCCTCCCTCTCATTTACTGAAGTCTATGTGGCTAAAAGTTCACGGGCAATTTTTGTATTACAGCCCGACATTATTTCCACAGCAGAGGGCTCACAATGTTTCATCTCAGTCACTTGGGGTTGGTTTTGTTTTTTGGTGGTGGTGGCGATGTGGTTTTTATTTTTTCCCCTGTAATAATTCTTCCCCCAGTTACTGGAAGCAGTGTAAGAGAATACAGACTGCCGATTCTATTTGCAACATAAAAATGAAATCTTTGTAATTTACTTCTTTTGATACTTGGTAAGGTGTCCGCTTGACAGATGGCTTCTCCGCTCAGATACACCTGGGCAAGCCCATAACTCCAACATCAGTACCACGAGGCACAGGCTCCCCTGTAATTTACTTCAGAGAGCCAACAGCATGGTTTCCAAGGTTCTGCAGTTCCTTTCCTCCAAAGGAAATGTCTTCAAAACCTCAGAAGCATTTGTCACTGTTCTTTGCTGTTTCTTCTTCTGAGGGCACGATCTTCTTTGCATCTACATTGTTTAATGTACCCAGAGGGTTCACAACGTTTTCTTTCACAATGCCATGGTCTCTTCTGGCACCCCAAAAGCAGCGTATGTTTTCGGCATCCATCTTCCACTTGTCAGCAGGTTATCTGCTAAGGCGGTTATCCCCTCCCTTCGTTCCCCTCCTTTTTCTTTTTAAACTAAAAGGTTTTTATTGGGTTTAGGCAAGGTATGTCCAGCAGGTCACTCATCTGTCAAAAAAAAGCATCTTCACCTTTCATAGAAAGGCTTTTCAGCATAAAATCTAAAAAGCCTTCACTTTGCTGATCCAAATTCCTTACACCCATTTACTTGAGATTTATGTAGCAGCATTTTGTGCCCTTTGGCACCGCCAGTACAGCATCACGCAGCAAAAGCCACCGCTGCCTTTCAGTAACATTTATGATATTGAAAGAACTCTTTTACAGGATGTCCCATGAATGAGCCGGGCTAGCCTCTAGTAAAAGAAAACTGCATAAATATTACATTGTTTGGTAGAGGAGAGACTGCACGTAAGATGCAGGACCCTCTGAAGTTTTCTCTTTTGTTTGTTTTTAAATTTAATCCAAAATAAATGCCTATTACTGACAATGTAAGAAGAAGAAAATGCATTTGTCTGTTTTTACAACTCTTAAATCATCCTAGTTTTGGTGAAACGAATGCAAGCAATACAGACTTCGCCCATTTCCTGATTTAACGAGGTCGAAACACCACTTTAAAGAATGCAAAGTTCATTTTTGTGCCTTCAGGCAGAATAAACTATTGTTATGACATTCTTAACACGTATTTGCCTATCATGTTATAAAGAACTGCAGGGGTGCAAACTCCACAGACCATCTTTTCTAGCACTTCACTATCTGTGATACTAGAAAGCTTTCCTCCTGCCGAAAACGAACGCTTCCTTTTTGCAATTTTAACCCCTTATTTCTAGCCTAGTCTGCCAGGACACAGAAAAGAGATTAATTCCTCTGTTTCTTGCAGAGAATTTTATATACAAATATTGTATTTCCCCCATTTATTCCAATTATGCTATCATATAGCATTGTTAAATCAAGGCTGTGCTTTAATACAGAAAGATGGTAAAAGCGTAAGGACTCAAAGGGCAGTTGGATAAACTAATAATAAAAGAGTCCATCTTCAGTAATAAATACAAATGAACGTCTTAGCTCAAGAAATGCTTGCACTGCAGTCTGCTGTGAGCTGGGCAAGTAATCTGGAAGGGTACCACTTCATGCCTCTTACGCTCATCTCTAGGCACCTGCTACTCCCTTTTGTCACAAACAAGGCGTGCAGTTAAGTGGACCTTTGGCTAGAAGCCTGAAGCTTTATCACCTGGTATATTCCTCTGACAAACCATAGGCAAAGCGGGCATTATTTGGCTGTCAGTGAGATGGTTTCCTCGAAGGTATAAAACGTTATAAAACCTTTATGATTCCAGTCTCAGGACTGGACAGATACACAGCGAGTCAGACATCACAAACCTAAAGCCTCTGCTCTGAAAAAAGCTGCAACCAAGTGATTCCACATGAATGCCCCCTGCCCTCTCCACCGTGCATAACGCGCCTGCCACCAGTTACATCTCCAACGACCGAAGTTCGTCTGAAGAAGGAGTAGCAATAATAAAACCTTGAGTTCTGGCAACTCTGGTGGGGTAACAACCTCAGCACAACCATAAGCAAATGAAACTATAATAATATGACAGGCTTTATGATGCCTTGGCCTGCATCCCATAATCCCCCTGCTGAGCCCTTGCGGCTGTCAAGTGCTCCCGAGCACGCCCCAGTGATCCCAAACCTCTCCAGCTCAGCGGGCGCAAGACCCGAGCGGCACTCAGCAGATGTCTGGCACGGAGTCAGCAGAAGGAGCCAGCCCCACCTCATTAGCGACAACAGCGTCGGCACAGAAGGCAGCGAGCGCAGCTCCGGCCAGCACCGCGCTACGCGCACTAACAAAAAGCAGCGGGATCCTGCGAAGACAGGCTTGACATCCTTGCTACGAGTGGAAATGCTGAAGTTCTCCTAACTAAAGGGGCATTCCTAACACTTCCTGCAGTGGGAACCCAAAATCCAGCATTCATCTCCAGCTGCATAATCGAGTAAATTAACTAAGATCCTTTAAGCTTACAGAACAGGAGGCTGTCTGGGGGTTGCAGGGATGTTACTCTGTTTCCAAGAAGAAAGCTGCAATCTACATGATTTTCAGAGCAAATACGCAGTCCGTCAGACCAAAGCAAACTAACCTCATCATCTTGAACCCCTGTTTATGTTCCCAATTTTTTCTGCATCTTCCCTGCTCTCCATGCAGCCTTGTCTACCAGCAAGCACAGTTGCAGAGAGGAAGGGAAATGTCCCTATGTGTTGGCTGAAGAGGACATTTGGGTGGTCCATTTGGATCACCCCCTTTACAAACCACTTTGCTGTTTCCCAGGATCGCACCGTGAAGCAGAGGTGCCCTACTGCTACAGCTCAGTGACAACGCCCTGGTGCTCTGGGTTCTTCTGTTCCGCAAACAGAAATCTCCATCAAGTTCTTTACGTTTTGCCTTCACGTGGCGGATGACTTCTGAAGTTTCCCTGACACAGCTGCCACATCTCCATGTCCGCAGCGCTTCCAAGGAGCACGCAGTCCTGCACGTAGACCTGGCACTGGCAATCACGCGGAACGGGAGCAGCACAGCAGCTGCGGAACGACACGCAGTTTGCCGAGTCCACGGAACACAAGGAAATCTTCAGACACATCACACAGCGAGACACTACTAGCGGCTTAAGTCCACTTTCCTGAAGTCAACCTACCAGTTGCCTCAGTCATCCCATTTTCTAAACGGGTAACTTTACAGCCAGCCACTATACCCTCCCATGGCTACAGCTTTCTGCTTGTTGCTCTCCCCTTCCACCGCAATTCTCCCTTTCATCTACACTCTCTAAGATCCTCTGGCCTTCTCCCAGAGCATATGCAGAAAAAAAACCCTGTTGGAACTGGAGTTCTGCCAAATCTAAATTCACTGACACTTAAAGGAACTCCAACTGTCCTCAAATCAGACTGAAAAGAATCTCTAATGATGGCTTATTTTTAATTCTTCTTAAGTAGAGGACTCTAATGAATTTTCTTGAGATACTGGGGGAGTAAGGCAGATCTAGGTTTTCACAGATTCCTTCATGAATATTTCTCACTACATACTGGATGTCATTATTCTACTGAGAATCAATTAGCCCAAATGTTGTTATGACAGTTACAGAAAAATTGTATTTTTAGCAACAATTTATAGTGTTCTGTCTCTTCCCAAGCAATCTTCACAGAAATTCTGAGAACTTCAAACCTAATCAGGTGGCGAAAAAAACTCTTTGATGAGAAAGAAGTATGTGATTGGGAGGGTTTCTGAAAGAAAACAGAAGCTTTTTACTCCTAAATGTAGTCTTACTTTACGGGAATCCAGCTGAGAGTATAAGCAAGCCAAAAAAAGGCAGCGAAAGTGGGATTTAATTTATTTTCTGTTTCATTTGACTCATCTGTAGAAATTCAGACGACTTTTCACCATTGATGAAGAAGCAATGCCCTCTTTGGCCATTTAAAGCAACAAATGCTGAACGATCATTTTCCGTATGCTGTAGAATCACAAATCCACCACGCTTAAAGCACTTTCCCTGGCAACCCCTCCAATTCTCTCCTGTACCTCCGCAGCTACCACCAACATCAGGAGAAACACAGCAACCTGGGAGATGGCTTGCAAGGCAAAAGTCCTGCTGTGTGCTACTACCCGCATTCCTACAGAAACTGTTCCCAAACGGTGGTATCATCAACTGATGAAAAATAGTGATTAGAAAGGAACAAAAGCACCTCCAGTGGCAGCGGAGGACTTCCCTCGAAAGAGGCTACCTCTGTTTAGTAGTGAAGTCAGGAAGCAGCAACAACCATGCTATTTGTAACAGAACCACACCACTTAAATATTATGAACGTGAAAGCAGGTCAGTAGAAAAATCAGAGGTCTGTCCTGTATTGTATGCTGGACCAGACCACCACCTGATCTGCTCGTCTCTGTGACCAGCAGTACATGAGAGGGAGGCTTGTATTATTTTCAGTCTCCACTCCTTAACGCAACTCTGTTCTTTGTCCGCCACTGACAGATGCACTTCGGGTGTTCTAGAAAATGGTGAAAGCCATTTGGTTTCCCAGGCGAATCTGAGCTTGTTGCTCAGTTCATCGGCTCTTTTCTACACTCTTAACAAAACAAGGGGGACAAAGGAAGAGGAGAAAGCAGTGCTTCGTATGAAGCCCCTCTACTTCACCAAGAATTATGAACAGCCTGTTGTTCCTCACCCTGAAGGCAGTTCCCACACCAGAGGGCTTCCTGCGTCCTGCTTCACTCCTGTCTTCTTCAGTTTAAAGCGACTGACTCTTACCATGAACCTTAGAACTCTCATTTAATTTAACTTTCGCATTCAAAATTCACGCTACCACACACACCACTTGAAAAGGTAACGTTCTAGTGGACAAGAAGATATTTGGACATTACCTCAGGTAATACGATGACTTCCCTCCTACCAGCCACGAAAGTGTTACACTTAAAAATAAGCAGCTGCAGCCCTGTCACTACTCAGTGAACAAAACCAAACAGCACCAGCTTAGCTTGTATGATGGCCATGAAATCACTGTGCAGTTACAACAAATGGAGCTGAAAATGTGTCTGTTCTCCCCCCTAATGCACAGCGATAGCCAAACACAAATACATTTTCAAGGGTGTTGTTGTGAGCACTGCAAGAAAAATCTATGTGTTCACGCAGATCCAATTACCTAACATTAAATGTTTCTTTAGCCTCATCCACGGTAGCAATTAACAAGTTCACAGTACTCAGCAATTGCTAGTCTGTTACCATCCAGGCCAACAGAGGAAGCACATTCCCTACTTCCCACTACACTGTCAAACAGCAAAAAACGAGGCCCAAAAAATGTCACTTCCCTGTTTACGTGGAAAAATGAGATGCTTGGTCAGTAGCTCTGCTGAAGGCCGTCTTGTGTGCCCATATCACCTACCTTCATATCCATCCCTAAACCTTCACATCGACGCACATTCCTGTTTGAATTTAGAGCTTTCTCAACGCCCACACACCCCTCGTGACAGTGGCAGCCAAGAAAATACGAGAAAAAAATTGGTCTTGGTTGCAGTGCAACAAGGAGCTGACAGCTAGTTTGTCATGACTCAAACAAACGACAGCCACTAAGCGCCGAGCATGACTTAAGGCAGTTGTTGGGGTGGAACTAGGTTCGATTTGAACAGATGCCTTTTTTTTTTTTTGCTGAGAAAGAATGCTGAATTACCTGCCTGCTTGAGTCCCAACATGCTATGCTGAGATTCCCTCTCTTCTTTTTCTTTGAATGCAAAACTGAGGGGCACTTAAGGAAGAGGCAGGACTACTTCAACATGAAGGCCCTGGAACATACAAGACAATCATTCATCTGTTTCCTCTACCACAGTCTAGCTTGAAACTCTAAGGGTAACCCAGAATTCCAGAATTTTCTACCCTAGCTCTCCTTCTGTAAGGACAAACAACGTCTTCTATGTCTTCTCCTCAGCTCTTTTATATGGTCCTTTATATCAGCCTCCAATCTTTTAACTGTTTCAAATGGTGATGGATTTAGCACCTAGCAGACCTGTGGAAGCCAGGAACTTCTTAGCTCCATTCCGGTGGCACAGCAGCCATGGAATATGGAGTGGCCTTGTGTCCCAGTTCAGTTCCCTGCCAACGCTACACCTTGTATCTCGCCCCTGCCCTTCCTCACTCACCTCCTAGCTCTAAGCACATTACAACGAAAGCACGGGCAGTGAGCACAGATCACAGTTCTCAGACTTTCTTGTTTAATCGCTGCAAGCCTCTGCTAAGGAACAGCAAAACAGGCAGGCACTCTTTCAACGGAAGGAAGCTTTAAAGCCATCAGCCTTGTGGCAAAACAGGTTAAAAACATGTATTAAGAGTGTTGGGCATTTCAATATTTACTACCTTTCAGCAGAACCACTCTTTCCAGGCCAGAATTAAGGAAGACATCTAAAATCAGGGTGCAACGATCTGCACCTAACACCAGAACTGTACTGGACTGTCCTCCAAACTACAGTTCTTCAATAGAAAAGCCAAAAACGATCAAGATCCCCAAGTCCTGGAACTGTAATTATTTTCCACGTGATTGCACCAAGTTCTCTGCACAGCTCTTGCTTTCTGGGGAAGCATATGCTGCTTTACATTTGAATCAAATCTGGAGCCTGATTCAGGGACAAGGACATACTAATGAGTCCTAGATAACAAAGCCAGATATATGCCAAAGCATATATAAAGCAACTCTCATGTAAGCTTTTGCAAATCCAATGATAACATTTTTAAAGCTTTTCCATCTATTTTTCCCCCAAATCATAGTATCTTATTTTCTTGCTACTGCATTAATGTAAATAACAGTAGAACACAAAAAGTTATTAAATTATTAAAGAGAGAAAGAAGCTTTTCTGTATTTTCCACTGACTTCATAGGAGATATGACAGCAACTGGTAGCCTTATGTTTTGTATTTCTGCTCAGACATGATGGCCAGATTTCCTTCCCAGGAAGATTTCACAGAGCAAAAATTCTGCCTTGTGGATCATATCAGTGGCTTTTGTAAAGCCATTTGTTGTGACATACGGCTGCATGCATGACATGCCGAGCCCTGCCCCATGCTATTACTTACTGCTGCACCACAGTGCCAAAAGCAGCAGCATGAGAAAATGCAGGGCAGAATTTATGCCTGGAGACACGAGCAGTCCCTGGAACACACAGGGTAATCAATCTCATGCTGAACCGGAGAAAAGGGTTCTGTCACAGCATACTGCTCACTGGAAACTGAGCAGACAGCAAGTAATCTATGAAGGAAAATCATATACGGACGTGAAAACAGTCATGAAAAACCCCTTCCATCCAAGACAGCAAGCCCTTTGGTTACCAAATGCACAAGGAGCTATCCCGTGCATTTATTACTTTAAAATTATTAATTTACAATTATTAATTTACAATAATTCTCAGAAATTTTCTCATTTCATTAAAAGGGGATCGAGTTAAAAGTGGCACAAATTGAACTTTTATCATCAGCCACATACAGAATCCATCAGTTCTGGGTCACTAGTGTTACTAATGTTACCACACAACAAAAATGAAAACATATTTGTTGAAAATAAATTCAGAATGTCCCTAGAAACATTTTAAAATCAAACATACAGTTTGATTTCAAGGCCAATATTTTAGCAAATACTGTGTCTCAATTTTTTTTAGTCCTATTTGTACAAGAAGTAGCAAGAATACTTAATTAGATGTTAAAATAACCTTGGAAATGTACCTCCAAGGGCTTGAAGATTCTTGTGGCTAGTTTTCCTTACTGTTGAATAGTATCACTCATGTCAGGCAGTACAGTCCAACTCAGAAATAATCTAGGGGAGGACAGATAATCTGGAAAGCGGAAATTAAGCACGAGGACTTCTCACTGTAACAGGTGTCTCTCTACAGGTGGCAAACTATGGAAATCACCAGGAAAACCATAGCTTGGGGCTGAAAATATTTAAGCACATAATTGGAATGGTGAGGAAGCTGGATTTTAATCCAAATAAAAATATAAAGTAAAGATGCACTAAAGTTCATCATTTCAGAATTTAAATACATTGAGGAGCTATGACAAACAAAAGCATCGACATTTTTGTTTATATGTCCACAGGCGTCTGTATGCCTGGATGTTGAGTTACCCACGGTAGACAAGATGAGAAGCAGCTGATGTTTATGAACATCCTCACAAAAAGAATAACCGGGTTTATACCTACACAGAGGGAAACACTGACACAGCTGCAATGACAAGACCAAGAAAAGGGAGACCAAAGGGGACGTTAACGCGTAAGACAACAACAAATTCCACAAGAGAGTAGCAGAAAAATAAGTGGCCAGAAAGGTGCAAGGAGAAAACAAGACTCATCCTCAAAGGGCCATCCTAAAATGTTCACCTAGGGAGCGCTGCAGGAAGCCAGGCTTGGTGAGCAATCGCAGTGCATGGCACAAACTCCATTCATTCTAAAACCAGGAGAGAAGAAATACTAAGTTACTAGCTGGTTCTCTAAAAACAGTGAAGCTGGTTACTCTACTTTAATCAAACTTTCACCGTGTATAATTAAAAAAAAAACAAACAACTTCACAGTATACCTTTGTCTACTAGGAATCAATTAAAAAAATCAGTAAATAAATGCTCTTAAGAACCTTTGCTAAATACTAGTTCTCACAGAGGCTTAAAAGATTGCTTTTCCTGTGGAAAGTTCACAGAACTGGTACAATTTGTTATGTTCCTTTAAGTCTTTGTTGTTTAAATAGAAGTTACAATTCAAAGCTAATTTGAATAACTGAATCACAGGAAAAATACCCTCCAACCATGAAAAATGAATATTCAACATTCCCACCTTATCTTATATTCTTTGTAGTTCTGTTTCTCCACTGCATATTAAATGGGCCCCATCACATGAAACTAATACTGCGTTAGCTCTGCAAGAGGGGGGAAAAAAAGTTGTCAGCGATCTGGAAGGTGCCAGCTGTGGAACTGAAACCCTCTTTGATAGGCTAATTCCAGACTTACATACGAGGTTTTCTTCAATTCCAGAAGAAGAGTATGAAAAAATTAACTTTCCACCAATGGCTGTGCAGTTCAAGTACCAATTATTAACAGTCTGGGTAGCCACTGGTAACTCAGGTCCTGAGAAAGCCAACCTTAAAAGCCTATTGAAACGCAGCAGATAGAGCATGTGATGTCTTCAGATTTATTTTTTTTTTATCCATAGTCCATGTCAGCAAAACATTTTGTCCCTCAGCATTTAAATACAAATTGCATTGTCTTTCTCACCTATAGAACCCACGAACTTCTCCAAAAACACCTGATACTCGAAAGACTGCAAGTTGGCACTGAAGGCTTGGGAGAAAAAGGGAAAGCTGAAAATCAGGTGGAAAAAACATACAGGGAGTAAAGGAGAAACCACCACCACCATTGCAGATATGTGCCATTACCTATTAGAGGAGAAAGAACTTGGAACAAAATGATGAAGACTGACCATCTTTAACATCCTACAAAAGCACCACCCTCACCTGAAATGGTTTCTAATATAGATTTAAGTTGAAAGATGACTCGGTATTACATTAAAAACAACAGTTATTTTAACAACCACAGAAAAAGAAGCGCAGTAACTTTGTTATTTGCAATTGCAATGGTACACAGATCTTGGCACAGGAATGTCACGGCGATTTGTACACAGCATCTGGAATAATAAAACAAACGGGCACCTGACAGCAGTTTTAAAAGAACAAGATCTTAAATAATACCAGGACACTACAGCAACCCAAAGACACGTCCAGAATTGTAAAGAAATTGTCAAGCTGTTCATTAATCACCTTATGAACAGGGCGCTGAGATCCCTTGGAAACAGAAATAACAACTCTGTGGAAAAAACGAAGTTAAATTGCTTCTTGTACTAACCACTGAAGGACGATTAAGAAAGGAAATTAAAAACTGCAAAAAGGAAAAAAAAAAATACCCCCTCCTACTAGTTGGTCTAAAAGCTAGAGTTCAGAATTTTGTAAAATTATGGCAAGAAATTCAACGCTTTTAGTAAGATGCAATGAAAAAGGAGCAGCCCATATGACAAGTCCTATACCAGAGAGTATCAGCACGCACGTAACGTTCATGAAAAGCTGATGAGAAACATCACAGGTATCTGAAGAAAAGAAACAAGCACAGACAGAGCATTGGAAAAGAAGTCTTGAAATGACCATAACTTGAATAGTTGATCTGACCTAAGATCAACGTGAAGATGACAATGAAGCAGATATGACATACACTCACGACAACCAAAAAGAGCCCAGTGAATTCTGGCGTACAATTTTTAAAAATTAATGTTCCAGTGTCAAGCATTTCAATTATGTTTACTATGAAGTAGTCTACATTTAAATAGATATACGTTAAATGAGAGTTTTTTCTTTTTTTTTTTCCTTAATGTGAAAGAGGTTTGCATAATGATCCAATCTTAGCACTGACACCAAATGTACCCTAACCAGACACCTGAGAAGAAATACAGGAAGCTCTCTGCAGTGGTGATGGTCACTGCATCCTGAGCGCGAACCGCTACTGCAGACTTCAGGAAGTGTCTGTCACAACTCATCTATTTTGATGTCCATTATGAAACCCTCCTGGGGTTAAATAATACACAGATACAAGACAGTTTCACCTCCACTGGAAGGGTTTTAAAAATGAAATTAGACATGTTTTTGAGGCAAAATCTTTTGCAGTTAACTCCCCAGTTCTGCACATATTCCTATAGAATCTGTGGCCAAAGGAACCTCCTCTAAACCATTTCCCATCACCTCCTCTGATCTGTCAACTTCAATTGGGCTTTTCTTGTAGCGCTGCTTGTCCTATATTGAGAGGATAACAAACAAACAACTCAGCGTATCCTTCTAAATTTGTAACTGTGATCTACAGTCTGTATTTCTTCCACTGCCTTACAAGTCTGAACTGTTTCAACATACAGGATTCACTAGTGCGTACTCCAGACTACGGTGCTTTAAATATTTCCATCATTTGTTTCTGCTCTCCTAGTAGCTGTGGTACGGAACTATTAAGGGAGTCATTTTTACACTTTAAGGCTTCCCTCTCTAATAAAATACTTGAGCGGGGGAGAAAAAAGGAACATGCAGATGTATCTATTAGCACACTTTACTGATCAGACAATTTACTTTTTAGTGTTTGCTTTATTTTTAAATTATCTTACAGTTGGAAAACATAAAATAAATTGAATTCTTCTGAATAGAATTGTCCAACTATTCTCTCTCCTCTGGGGGCATTTTAGGAGGAAAACTGTATTCTAAATCAGATCAGCTGGAAAGCTACAATAGCATCTTACTAGTTTGACATGTAAAGCGTGAAAAAAAACATCCATGAGACCGTACAACCAACATGCAAAAACCTTGCTAGAAAATGTTTAAAATAGAGCTAAATGAAAATGAAGTAGACCAAAATTAGAAATACTCAAAAGACAACTTGAAGTCTCATTATTTGCTTTCAGTTTCCCGTGGTCTACCAACAACCCAGAGCAAATGGCATTATCTAGGAGACTGGGCTAAATCTTACCAATTAGACATTTCCAGCAAGATGTTGCCATTGCCCAGGTAAGGCAACATGATTTCTAACGCTCATTTATTTGCCATTCCCCAAAGGCACATTGCTCTCTACTGGAAGGGATGACACTGCTACAGGCACAAGACTTGTGCCAAATGTTCTGACTGAGGAAACAGTCTCTGATTTTCATTTGATTCATAACTGGAACTGAAGTCTTCATACTGGGGTCTTACTACATCACTACTTTCTACTTGACCTTTACAGAACAATTAGGCAAAGGCCACTCTGTCCAGCAGTAAGCAGAGGAAAAGTCACAACATTGTTTTCTCAAAGGCACTCCCTTGTTGCTCTTATCCAGTGTTAGCAGCTCTTCCTCAGTTTGCATCACTCACTTTGCACAACCACCATCTAAGAGTTTAAATGAATGATGACCCCCCCCCCCCCCCCTTTTTTTTTTTTTAAAGGGGCTTCAGTCTCAGAGCAACTTGTCCACAGTCTGCTCTGGCTTCTACAGACTTCCCAGATGAGTTTCATGGGAGAAGCTCTCATTTACCTACTCTAAATATTCTAGGTTACCATGGATTGCTTTCTGTACCTTCTGTAGAATTTTTTCAATGATCAGCCAATGCCTCGCAGAGGGAAGTACTCCAGATTTCTCATCTCTCTGTACCCCATCCACTCAACAGCAATTGTTGACAAATATATTGCAAACAAGCTCTAAGAAAAGATGAATAATTTTCTGCTAAATGCATCTTCTTACAAACCAAACCTTTATAAATGAGCAACAGAGCATCAGAATTGATGGTTGAAAGGAATAGGCAATTGCTGTCAAGTCACATCTACATTTAGCACTCAGTAGCCAAAAATAGTAACTTTTCAATTCTCTCTTATTTTGACTAGCAAACACTGGTGCAGGTAATGGAAGAAATGATGAAGACTCCTTTATAATGGTCACTATTACAGCTACTTCCTTCAGAAGTATTTTTATTTCTTATTCATTGAATTTCTTATTCATGGTGTGCTAGTAAAGGAGTATTCAGAAAATTACATAAGCATAAGTTAAGCAGACAGTGTTTGTGTATACTGACTGCAGTCAAATAAGCTTCCTACACCATTGCTTTATTTTTTTTCTGAATAAAAAGAACTCCTAGAATAAAACAAACCTGTTCAGTCATTCCTAACACTTAACCAAAATATTCCCTAAGTACTCATGTATCACAAGACAAGGACAGATAATGGAAAAGCAGTATCATAAATACTCACTTGAATTAAGAAAAGCAAGCTTGCTTGAGCTGTGTTCAACTCATTGCTGTGCTTCTGTTCCATTAGTATATTAGCAATTAAGTGGTAATTAATGATCATACAAACAATTAAACTTAGGTAAGCAGGTGAATATCAATAAAATGAGCACCTTGCATGAACAGGGACCAAACAATTCCAAATGATACCCTGCTTATGACAGTTAAGTAACATAAACCAATTTTAAACTTCAGACCAAAAATTGTTTAGGCAATTAGACAAACAAACCTAACAAAATGTTGTCTGCTTATATATGCAAGCTTCTATTTAAAATGTTTATGCAGTGGCAGTATGATTAATGTCTATTTAACTACTAAAAGATCAAGCCAATAATGAACCGCTAGAAACTCATTCCTTATACACTGACTACACCCCAAAGTGATTCTCTCTGTACTGTATTGCCTGGTGTAAAAATAAACCCATGTAAAGGTAGTCAGGGGGCTAACAGTTTAACAGCTGGAACAACAGAAGACTTGAACAGACAAAGAAGAGCAAGAGCATGGGAACAGACAGACAGACAGACTGGATTCAACAGTTTTGAACCTCTCTGCTCTGACTTTTCCACTCCTGCAGTTCCCCTAAGCTTTCCATCTGGCTGTAACTTTTCAGATCTCCATTTGCACCGCTTGCTCTCTTTGGGGCAAGGAAGCCAATGTGAGTAGATCGCACCATGTGCTGGGGACCTTCATATTCCAACCATCTTTGCAAAAAATGGTACCTACTGACAGTCCCTGTCAAACAAAATACTAAATCAAATCCTGACAATAAAAGGCAAACGTCCTCATATGGTGCCAACAATCCACAGCTAGACAGCTGTACTCTCCCCATATTGATCAAAAAGCAACAAATCTATACACACACTTTTATGACTTCATCTCTCTTTCACTGCACATACAGTTTGGCCCGTGGTATGACAGATACACCTTCTACACTTCTATACATCTCAGACACACATTAGCAAAGTATTTCTTTCAAAGTAAGAAAATGATTTTTCTGGTCATGGAAAAAAAGAAATCTTCATTGTGAAAGTATCTGGTTTGATAGACATATCCAATATTAAAGGCAAGGATGAAGAAAAAGAAAGAAGCAGTATTTCAACTTCATCAGCTTGGCAAATTGAAGAATCAGAAAACCACTTGAAATGGAATCACGAGGCATGGGAAAAGCAGCCTTTATGAAGCACTCCAAAAACAGACGACAACTTCGTAAGGAACATGCCTGCAGGTGCTGTGGTGCTGCTTATCTCAACATCGACAGCTATGGTCCAGTGGCAAGAACAGAACTTCCAAATGGGCAGATTAAAGAACTGATTCGTGGCCCAGTGCCAACACAGAAGAAACAGACCCTCAGAAGCTCTCTTAGGAAATTGCCTGTGTTTAGATTAACTAGCAGTATTTTGGTTTCCGTATGGCCATTGACTGCCAGGACATTTTAAATATCTTGATAGATCAGATGCGTGTCCTACAAGCAGAGTGAATTCCTTTCCTTTATAAAGAAAGGGGGGACCAACGTGTTCAGGACCAATTTATGTCCTGTTCACTTAATCTATGCTGGACTTGGACTGGAATATGGGACACAGATGGAGCAGTGGTGAATATAAAAATCAGTGAAACAGAGAAAAAAAGCATTAGCAGCACTACAGAAAACAGAAGGGAAGCAAAGATGACTACTGCTGAAGGAAACTGGGTTTGTATGTTGGATGCGGTCATTACAACAGGGAAATAAGTGACATAAATGATAAAGGGACACATGCACAGGGAGAGGTACAACGGGAAATCATGAGATAGTAGGTCATGCTGAACAAATCTGATTAACCTCTACGAAAAAGTCGCAATAAGAACTGATGGAAAAGACTAACAGACATAATGTATTTGGACTTCAAGATGGCTTATAATACTTCACAGCATAAAAAGCCAGGGTAAAAGGTCAGTAAATACAGTGCAGATAAATGTGGAAATTCCAAACTGAATACAAACCAAGGTCAGAAAGAAGCAGCAAACAGGTAAAGACCAAACAGAACACTGACAGCTGTGCAAGTGGCTATGGGTTTGACCCCCTCATACTTAGAGGGGGTACCAACAAAAACCAGGGATTTCTGAAGAAATTAAAGCTGTGGCCACAAAACATCCAACTGGAAGGAAGGTTTGGTAATGAGGGTGATATGGTCAGAGTCCAAGTGACCCCGCTTAAAGCTCAAAACTACACGATTTGCTTGCTGCCAACTAAACTCTTGCTTTATTAACAGACACTCAGTAAGTATTCCTATGTTTACAGTCATAACAAACCTTTTTCTTTCTAAGAAGCACAGTGCCATTCACTCCCTCTGCTTCCCTAGCAGTTTGTTTTATAAACCTGCTATCAATCACATCCCTTTAATATTGTAAAAGCTGTTTGAGACTTGAACTGACTTCCTAATTTTGGTTTAGAATCTTATTTATACAGCGCTCAGTATAGTGGGATTCTGACCATAGACTTCAAACTGGAGATATAAATGTATGATCTTTAGGAAGCTCACCAAACATCCCATACACCTTTGGATAAGATGGCTCTGCCACACAAAAACAAACAAGGTAAATTTTTGAGGGTCAGATTATGCAGGTATATAAGCATGTGCACACTGTGAAACAATGGACTTCGAAGATGACAGAGAGTGGTGACAACGGCAGAAGACAGGCAGGTAACCGTTCTACCACCTTGAAGCTGGTAAAAGAACGCTTCCAGTATTAGAACAGAAAAAGGTTTTCTTTGTGACGTTTAAAATGTAGACCTTAACATTTGATTAATATATTCCACTGAAATCTTCAACAGATTGTATTGAAATGACACACAGTGACATAAGATAATTGTAGATAAAACCTCCAAATGCCTAATTAGTTTAGTTATTCTTTCATAATGCTCCAAGACATTAACACAGCCCCTTCCTTGCATTTTTCAGCACTTGACATTCTTCATTTTCCAAGTGCTCTCGTGAACTGCAGAAGTGCCAGACATTTGCCCCAAGCTTAATTCAGACTGCATTGTGCATTACTCCACTTGTGGGTATGGATCTTTCTACAATTCAAAAAAAGGCACCTTCTTTACAATGTACATGTTCAATACTATTTACTTACACACTTGCTTATCTTCTAAACCTATTTCTCAGCATTGTCCTCTCAACAGTATCAGGTTTTGCAAAGTATGTTAAAAGACGTTACCAGTCCAAAATGTAAGGGGACAAATTATCAGCAGAGAAAACCCATCAAGGACTTTTAGGTTGAACAACTGAACTTCTGGCTTAGGAAGTCCCATAATTACAAAACACTGAAGACTGAAAGAAGGGAAAAATGTAATAGAAAGGAAACAGTACACTCCATAGAACAGACAAACAGGGAGCTCTCAGCAAAACATGAGCTCTTGAAAAGTTCCCTAGCCATGCTCATAATGCTGACATGAGATATTTAGGCTTACCATGATGTGCACTGATGCCCTGACATCATTTATCAGCCAACCAGGGTCAGTACAACTTCTGTGCTGCATGTTGTTTGGCTGAAATAAGCCAAAAGGAGATCACTTAACACTGCTCACCTCTGACTCCTTACCAAAACAAGGCATATAGGAGCACTAAGAAGCCATCTACCCAATTCTTCTCCTGTAAGGAAATTCCCTGCAAGTTTCACACAAACACTAATACAAGATCCCAAACCTCTTGATTCCAGTGCTTAGGACTTTCTCTTTCTTGTCCCCATATACACAGGAATTCAATTATGCTGTTTCCATCACCTAATAACGTTCAACTACCTCAAGCCTGTTGCTTCCAGCACTGTAGGGACGAGGCAACTTCCTCAGATGATCGCTGTTTCATGACCCCTTGTCAGACTGAATCAAAAAGCAGCTTTAAACCAGACAGACATGCACAAATCCCCCAGCCTGTGAGCATGTGTGTATTCTGAACATCTCCCCTCTTGATAGTGTGAAAGTAGTAAGTAACAGAAAGAACTGTGCACACCACAGTTGCATGTAAACAAAGGCAGTTTTATCAAGCCCTAAGCCCTGTTGTCTCTGCAAATTTTTAGTCCTAGCCTCAGCCCCTCTAGACTGTCAAACATCCACTGTTCAAAGTTGAGCCCTCCCAAATATGTTTACTATTTGCAAGAAACAACATCTACATTTTGCAGTTAGATTACAGCAAATTCAGTCATTCTAAGACTCGACACTCAAAAGCTGAGCGCCTGATGCTCAGAGCTGCTGTGAATTGGTACTACGCTTTACAACAGCTTATCCTCCATGGCATTTATTTGAGGGCAGAGATCCAAAGAAAAGACATCAGCCATACAAAGTTCTTTTCAATCTTCTGAAAGTATTGATCACATATCATTTATTTACGTAAGACCCAAATTACTTACTGCCAAGATCTTCCAGATTGCTGTAAGAAATCGATGAATAGGCTCACCTTCAGGCTAGCCTGATTAGCAAAATCAGAACTTCTACATTAGGTCACTCTCTGGCCCAGGTGTTAGTGAACTTTCCAGTTCTTTCCACAACAATACAGGTATTCTTTGGCTTTCGACAGCAGAGGTACAGAAACTTTCAAATATCTGAAAGTCCACAGACAAGGATAAAAGACTACAGAATTCAGCCATCTGACCTAGAGAATAGAGAGGTCACCACAGGTAGGAATGAGAACAGAGGTACGGGTAGCATAATGCATTCAGTTATCCTTGTAGGCACTATTAGACCTGACAGAGCCCACACAGAAACCTGGACTATAGCTAAAAGGCAAAGCCGGGTCAAGATGCCAGCATAGCAACTACAAGCACACGTACACGGTGACCCATATTATCACTATTAACTCTCCCTTTTTGCTTTAGAATGTAACCAATGAACTCCCTGCCAGCTTCTCAAATGAAACGGAACAGGGTTAGTATTTTAGCTAAACCAAGTGAGCACGCCAGATAGAGAAGACTATTAGAGAGATGAAAACGCGATCACTGTTTGAATCCAGTCTGCTATTTGTTGTATTAGATGATTCTCCAGGTCTGATCAGTGAGAAAGCAGCCCGTTTACAAAGAAAAACACATGACTGTCAGCAATAGCAAGCTTTCTGCTTGCTGTATTTGCTCCTCCAAACCTGCATCCTTCTGAAGTGGTTAAAAAATGAAAAGATTTGGAACAAATGGCTGTGTTGGGAAGCATGGCCTTCACTTAAACAGACCTATAAATCAGGAGCCTGACACTGGATGCGAACGACTGCTGGCAGGGCTAGCGCTGCTCCAGGCAAACTCCACAAGGACACACAGTGCATCTGTAATGAAACAGCACCCAAATGACTATTAACCCTGTGCTCTCTTCCCGAGGAAGTTTCTGTTTGCAAGGTGGAGCAGAATCATCCTGAACGGTTGTCCCTTTCTATACAAAGCTCAACCAAAGCCAAAACTTATGGCAGCACCACAGTAAACTTAAGATGAAATCAAGTCAGCAGGACCTTTGTATTAATTAGAGCAGAAACTTCTAGCACATTTACAAAGCATACTTTTCTTCATTTAAATTTCCTTGCAAGTGCTTTTTTTTCCTTTTTTAATTCATGAGAACACGATAGAGTTTTTTCCTTTTCCTTCTTTGACCTTCCTAGATAAGGGGTAGAAGGCAAAGCTGAAGGAAGAAAAAACAAAAGGATGAGCTTTTTCACTGAAAAACAAAACATTCGTGCATATGAGTATTTTCCCTGAAATTTTGTCTAACAACTCAGCTTTGACCAAAACAAAATATTTCTACTGCACATTTGAAGTGCTCATCACATTAATCAAATGCAGGTTTTTAAACCATTACTAGTGTGCACATGGCACGTCTATTACTTTTCCTTTTTCCTGTTAATATTCCTAACAGGATGCTAGTATAATACCAGGTACTGCCTCATGTAAAATACATAAGTGGTTCAGGAAACAAAGACCAGAAATCAGGACTCTTATTTCACACAACTTCCCCAGCCACATCTAATCCCTGATCTGGAATTTCTTTGCTGCTTCAACAGGAGTCACAAGATGTCCTTACTCAGGATTGCTCGTAGCCTCCACGCAGTTTCACAGAACAGACTGGACATCTGAACCCTCTCAGGCTAACCCTGAACTTAGTTTGGAGCATGTCTTACTGTCTCGACGACGCTTCCACTGAAGTGCACGACTCTTTCAGCATAAAGAAAGAAGTGCCTAACCTGGATGATCCGGAGAATTTTCCTGAGTCCCAGTGCCTACTTTTCAGAATGCGTAACGCTTATAAGAGAAAAGCACAAGTTTTTTTTCTTGTCCTCTTTTTCTTCTGAATGGGATGCTTTCACATTTGAGTACACTAAAATTTTTGTTGTGCGCTTCTGCTGTTTAATTCCTATAAAAATCACCATAACGAGTTCATACCAGAACAGCCTCTTCCCTAAAATACAGATGAATGTTTGAAAGGACAAACACATATAACCAAATTATCTAATCTGAATACCAAAAAAAGAGGTCTGAGATGCCTCTCAACATAATCAAGGAGTCCCCATTGTCAGAGTAAGAATGAGAGTACTCGTTCTCCCTGGCGGTGCCGATGAAGAAATGGCTGGTTGTCTCTCTGATAGAGCTGACAATTCCAGGCAGTGCATCAGTACGTAGCTCCACACTTGATCCCACCTACCGTTTACTGACCTCTCTTCATCAATCCTTCCTAATCCTTTTCTGGGACATTCATGACAATATTTCCCTATTTTCATAAACAGTCTCTTATTATGTCCATTAATCTTATCAACACAGACCACCAAGTGACCTTTCTTCTGAGGGCTTTCCCACCATAACCAACTTTGCGCCTGCTTCTCAAGCCAAGGTGACTGTAAGATCCCAGGCTTCACAGGTGCGAGGGTTTAGAAGCCAACCTCATGTCTGTGCGTGTTAATCGGGTACACTCTGCTGTACAGTCATGTACAGGCTGTGGGTGACAACAGGGGGTACAGAACCAATCTTAATTTTCCAGGTAATTAATTCGGTCTGTGAATAAAAACATTTTTCCTTCTATCTCTGTGCACGCGAACAAAAAGTTAACTCATTTCACAAACATCTTTCATTCTTCTCTTTGCCTCCAATGATTCTGCACTACTAAAAGGCCTGAATTTGTAATACTATTTCCTTCCTCACCAGAGGCTTTGTCTTGCCCTTGGTTACTTCCCTGTTGGCTGCAAAGATGGGCAAGCACTGCCTCCAGAGTGAAAGCGGCTTTTGCTCTACCAGGCTCTGACAGCTGTGTACATCGTCTGGCTCCATCCTCCCTGAAAGCTGTTACTGTCACTTCTGCAATAAGTCTCCACCAGCCAAAGGACCAAATATGCCAATTACAATCCTGAGCTGTGGTGAACTAGCTCGCAGCACTGTAAGAAAAGGAACAGACATGTTTTTATAAAAGCTAACACATTAGCCTTTCACCTTAGAACTCTCAAATAACTTTAATATGAAGTGGACTTGTGCGAGGCCTGAGTTGCTGGGTAAGGAATTGGCTGGATGGTTGCACTCAGAGAGCTGTGCTCAACAGCTGTGTCCAGGTGGAGATCAGTGATGAGTGGAGTTCCTTGGGGGCTGGTACTGGGACCGGTGACGTTTAACATCTTCGTCGGCAATACTGACAGCAGGACTGAGTGCACCCTCAGCAGGTTTGCTGATGACACTGAGCTGTGTGCTGCGGTCAGCACACCGGAGGGAAGGGATGGCATCCAGAGGGACCTGGACGGGCCTGAGAGGTGGGCCTCTGCGAACCTCACAAGGTTTAACAAGTCCTGCACCTCGCTCAGGGCAATCCCAAGCACAAACACAGGCTGGGCAGAGAAGCTGTGGGTGAACACATCCCTGAAGGTGTTCAAGGCCAGGTTGGATGGGGCTTTGAGCAGCGTGGGCTGGTGGGAGGTGTCCCTGCCCATGGCAGCGGGGTTGGAATTAGATGATCTTTAAGGTCCCTTCCAACCCAAACCATTCTATGACATACCTGGGAATTCCTTGGTATTGACTTGACTTCTATTTTAGAACCACTCCGTAGTACATCCTTTCAACGTTTTCCTTTCTATCCTGACTCATGTTTCTTCTGTGCTGTAATTCTGGGGCATATAGTCAGGGTTTAACAGAGTTCAGCACTGCTAACATACCTTCAACACTAGCTCAGCATTACAAATTCCCACAGCACGAAAAGATGATTTAAACTCACCACATCGCATTGTATTTTTAAAAATAACAAAAAGCAGTGCCAAGCATCTCTGTATTTTATTTTGACAGTTGTTACCCTTCCTAGCTCAACACAGAATCAAAGAACCATTTAGTTTGCAAAAGACCCTTAAGATCATCAAGCCCCACCGCCAAATATGACCTGCTGAGCCCAATCACTAAACCACATCCCTTAGTGCCTCCAGGCATCGGGACTCCATTGCTTCCCTGGGCAACTCATTCCAATGCTTGGCCCCCCCTCTCCACCAATAAATTCTTCCTAACATTCAATCAAAACCTCCCCCGGCACAATGTGAGACCAGTTCCTCACATCCCACCGCTTGTCACCTGAGAAAAGAGACCACCCTCCTCGCTGCAGCCTCCTTCCAGGTAGTACAGGGAGCGATGGGATCTCTCCTCAGCCTCCTCTCCTGGGGACTAAACAGCCCCAGTTCCCTCAGCCGCTCCTCCTAACTCATTTTCCAGTCCTTTCACCAGCTTCGTTGCTCTTCCCTGCACATGCTCAAGCAACAAAATGTCGTTCTTGTAGCAAAGAGCCCGAGACTGAACGCAGTGCTCAAGGAGCAGGCTCACCAGCGCCACGCACAAAGGGCCAATCACTCTCCCGGTCCTGTTGCCCACACCACTTCTGACACAGCTCAGGATACCTGGACACTCTACACACCACCTCCAGTGCCCATGTTAACATATTTTGGAAGCGTTCTGGGTAATGCCAAGTTTTACCTACGAAGATGGACACCAGTCCAAGTTTTCTGAAGAGACCACTGCTGAACCGTCCCTTGCATGGTACTGACAGCTCCCTCACACCCACACGAACCGAGGAGGAGAAGCACTTCCAGGGGGATGTAAGAACAACCGCCGGTTCCCTACGCTAGCGGATGCTTACAGTCACAGCGGGAGTCGTTCTGCTGCTAGAGCACCAAGCACTGCTCAAACTGCTTGCCTGCCTCTAACAGAAAGGCAGCGAGCCAGAAAAAAATGTTCTGTACACCTAGATGTTTCAGCTCCTACTCCAATGTACCTCCTGGGAACAGTATTTCATTAGAGCACCGCATCCTAAAGACTGTCTCCCTCTAGTGTGAGCTGTCAATAATCTAATACTGTAATTTGAAACACCATGATTCAATTAGTTTTCTTGAATTAGGCATTCTCAGATACTCACCTGGTATTTCAGTAGTGGGTAAATCCTGCACTGAATAAAACATCAGTGATCTGCTTTAGTGGTTAATGTAATAAATACATATTATGTTCAATTAAATAATTTCTACTTCTCAGTAGGGATTTGATTTCTCTCACTTCCAACTAGAAAGTTCCCAGTATTTTAATAGGAATACACCTACATAAAACCGCAGCAGCTGCCCACTGTTAACAGACTGCAAATGAGACACTGAATTGACAGAATTTGCAGTCTCAGTACTCTCTTGATCAAGTTCCAGCCCTAGTAACTCCGCATCCTGAAGAACACATATAAAATGGCAAGCTCTGATAAGCCCTGCAT
Source organism: Anser brachyrhynchus (assembly GCF_964034855.1). Taxonomy (NCBI): domain Eukaryota; kingdom Metazoa; phylum Chordata; class Aves; order Anseriformes; family Anatidae; genus Anser; species Anser brachyrhynchus. Next base: position 3,636,526 of record NC_137717.1, read on the forward strand.
TAGTAGAGATGTCTACAATTAAAGACTGCATAGAGAATGCTTAAATACATTTTAAGCTCCTGGATTCCTCATGCACAAAGCTGCAACAAAGACTTCAACAAGAACCAGCTCTGCTCTTGCAGAGGCTGACTGCATCCAGATGCCTCCTCTGCAACACCAAAGCACAGTTCAGAGCAGGAAACCCATTTTCTCAGGGCATTGACAAGTGCAAATATCCAGCTCCTCCTCTCCCAAAACACCTGCCTATTCCGTCCCCACACTTCCACTACCTGCTACATTTATTAGGTTTGGTTTACACTCCTACCCTCCACATTAACCAAGTCTCAAAGGACAAAAATTCACAAGAATACGAGTTTCTAGACAGTCTATGCCTTCATTCTCTTGCTCTCTCTATAGGGAACTTACCCTTTACGTAATAAAGTATTATGTAATAGAGTATTACTTCTATCAGAATAACTTGAATGTCATTAACACCAATTCTTAGATGCCTCCGTAACATGTTTCAGTGCTTAAACTTTGCCTACTTATGCTTCATACAACAGCTTACGAATACCAAAGATACCAAAGAACGAAAATAACAAGGAAGCTCTCAGTCTCTCTATATACCACTTACAAGCATATATATAGTAACAATTAGTAAAAATAACGGAAATAACTACTGAAAAGTTATCTGTTAAGAATTAGTCTGTCCTTTGCAAAACATCCAGAGAAATACCTCTTGAAAAATGGCCTCTCTCTGAAAGAAATTAGGAAAAAATGAGAGAATATCCCTCACTGCTATGCACTCCATGGCAGAGTAACTTCCATCAATGCAATCAATGGAATAGAGAACCATCATTCCCCCAGGCACACCTTTATGACTTTGCACAGGTATAAACAACTCCAAAGGAAGCATGGAAATGGGAAATTAAGTTCCAAAGTTTTCCTATTTAAGTCTGGCTTTGGCAGCATTGCATATCAGAACACTACTGTAAGCCAATTAAATGACTAAAATCTGTTGGATAAAGTGCATTTAAGTTTCTCTTTTATTTTAGGAACTAATTCTGTAACATGATGCACTTAAGAATTTAAGCCCAAGCACACTTTCTGTTAGCAATGTTGAAGAAATGACTAGATTTCCAATTCCTGAGCTGTACAGATTTTAACTTTATCCATACCTCTAGCGTAGCACGCTGCACAAACCACAAGTGACAGATTTATTCAGCTGTGAACAGAATTACTCCCATTTCCTTTGGAGGACAACACTGGGGAAAAAAAGGGTGGGGTGGGCTGGGGTAAGGCTGGCCTGCAGCAAAGCAACTGCTGCCTCCTTCACAGAGAGCTTCAGAGATGGCTCTCAGGGGGCAGGGAGGTCAGCTCCTGTCCCAACAGTGCACGGGAGGAAGCAGCCCTGCACTAAAACATTGGCAAAACTAGAGGTTGCAGTAAGGCTGAAGCACCTATGTTATTTAGCAGTGTATCTCGTAAAGAAATCGTGGAAGTTCCCGGTGTATTTAGAACTGTGCACTCCTTTAAGTCTCTTGGCGTGTCTATATTCAGAGCATCTCGGTGCCCAGAGCACTTGTTCTCTGCAACTGTTAAAGCTGAATTTGATCAGAGACTGCTTTGGCTAGAAGCCATTTACTTCAGAGTCAAAGATTTGTTGACGAGTCCTAGAGAACAGAAGAAGACAGGCAGTTTGAAAGTTAAAAATAAGTAGCCCGTTCGTTATTTGTAATATTTACATCCTTATTCTATGTGCCCATCTTTGCTCTTTTGAAAGCGACTTAGGTGAATTTTTATAAGTGAACTGCAAGTAAATGCATGTTGGTGGACTACTTCGTTTGACCTTGAAAGACAGTTGAAGTTCGGTGACACTCGAGCTACGAACTGATACAGATGCAAAAAGGGCTACCAAGTCAAAGAAACACATCAAAATTTTCTGATGTGAGAAAAGGCTGAAATGAAGCAGGGGTTTTGTAGTCAAATGACAACAAGAAAGCTGAGAAAGCTAATCAGATCAAAGACAAATTGGTTTAAATTAAAAAATAATCAATACTGAAAGGTTTTTGTTTGTTTATTTTAAATCCTACCAGAGGAACACATTTCTGAAAGTGTCTGAATAGCAACCAGTCCAGGAAACATACTTGCGTGTTGGTTTGTCTGTTTTTAAAAGAGGAGATCACCAAATTCAGGAATGGGATTAGATGACATAATTGTCTGCCATATCAGGATATTGGATAATGAAACTGAAGTCTTTAAAAATAAAACAATAAAATGGATCTTGGCAGATATGCTCAACAGTAAGGATCTTATTTAGCTGTGCCAGTATCTTGGTCTAACTTGCTTGGCTATCTAACTTTTCTGAGACAAAAGAAGTCTCAGGATACCACCTACAGCTAGGCCATCCCTGCTCCCAGCGGTAAAGGGGATCTAAAGGTGGCACCCACGTGGAGCACTTGCTTCATTTCCAACTCAAGCTGGAAGGATCTCCTTTCCTTCCCTTCTCTGCCTGACACCTGTCCACATGACCCATGACTGAGTACCGGGCTCTCAAAGCAAGATTTCCTTCCTTTCTTCCTAAGGTCTCCTGATTATCACCTCAGGTGTATCATAATTGGCCCAGTTCTGCCTTTACACAGCTTTCCCATGTTATAGTATCACAGGAATTAAAGAAAAGTCAACCATATTAATACCTAAAGCAAAGTTTCCTATGCAGCAATCCAGGGGATGAAAGAGGAACTCTTTCTGCATCACAGAAGCCAGGAAATACACTTCAGATTCTCTCGTAAATCTCAAATTACATTCCCCCATGCTGCCAAATAGAGTGGTGCCTTTTTTTTTTTTTAAAGGCCCCTTTTAAATAAAGGACGTTTCCATGTGACTTTGGGTTACAAGCACCAGGCCTTCAAACTCTCCAGCAACTACATTTTGCGTGGGTCCCAAGTCCATTCACACCTGATAATTGTCTTGGCCCCAGTTTGGGGACAAAATGCCAACTTTCAAAGGGCTGGTGCAAAGCTTCTTCAAGTTGCCTAGGTCAGAAATGACTCCACTTTACTATTTCCATTTATACGGAGTACAAAAAAGCCAGAATTACTGAAAATAATTTTTAAATAGATTGCTGGGCTACACAAGGCGTTACACCCATGACTAGATCCTGGAGCACCACAGCACGCACACACAGTTCTGCCTTTCTTATTCATTTCCTACAAGCAGCAAGCACTTAGTCCCTCGTGCAGTTATATGATGAGAAATCTTAACGTGCTAGACCGAGAGTGACTGTAAGCAGCTCTCAGTATCAGAGGTTCAAGTTTCTATGTAATTAGCCAGTTCCAAATGCATTTAAAAAACCCCAAAGCCCACAACATTTTACACACACGCACAGACACACACACAGACGCACCATCTGCCAGCACATACTGGAAGCTGATACAACTTCAGGCCAGCTCTGAAGCTCAGCACTGCTGCTCCTGCTTCGGTTCGCAGGAACTGATCGGCACCTTGAATTATGCGTTTGTTCAACAGCACCACCTCCAGGAGCTTTTTACAACCACAGCAAAAGGGAAATGCTCGGGTTGTCCCTACTACTGAGCTAGTTAGGGAACACATTCTGTAGAGACTTAAAATCCTCAACTAAACCTTCATGTTTATGTTCGACAAAACCTGAAGATTTTTTCTTATGAACCTTGCCACGCAGCAGTAACACTCTGCGCTTCCTAACAAGGACGGAAATGCTCCAGCTAACTATCATGAGCACATCTGAAAACTGTCAGCATCCAAGGCAACAGGCACGTGTAATCCAGCAGGGACAGCATGCAGAGAGGCAGGGGTGTGAAAACGCATAAACACTGACCACCATCTGCATCCCTACTAAAACACAAACACAAATACCCCCAGCACTGTGACGCACGCCCGTCAGTTATCAGACTGGTTAAAGCACCGAATGTGGTGTAAGCCAGGGCCAGCATCTCCTTGAAGTTCTGACAAACAGCGCCACTGCAAAGCTTACCTAAGTCTGCAAAGGTATTATTCCAGTTCTGCTGGCAATACCTGGCTCTTTCACACTTAAAAAGAAACTGAATTGTGGCCACAATGCCTTGAGATGCCTTAAATGAGCTTACTCCTGTCCAGGTACAGCTGGAATTTAACTGAGGACTACCATAGTGTCTTCTCTGTTGGAGTGGTAAGCATATATTCTTTAAAAAAAAAAAAGACAAAAAAATAGAATGTATAATTAAATATGATTATTTTGCTATCATGATATATGAAACCCACTCTACAGTTCTAGAGTCAGTAATCAAAATAGTTTTGAAACTGAAAAGCTTTAATTCCAATTGTAGTGGATGCTGAACCAGAGACTATTTTTAGACTGGGGAATACACAATGGTAATATGAAAATGTATGTTTTGAAGGCTTCCTTTTCCCAGCCACTAAATCACATTTCAGACAACTTTAAAAATATAGAGGGTTAAATACTTTCATTATATTTATTTACTGTAGAAGAAATTACAGTAGAGAACACTGGAATATTACAGGATGGCAAATGGCAGAGATGACGACCTCACAAAACATCCCTCAAGATGCACCACTCTATTAAAAAAAAAAAAAAGCCTCGAGAATATCTGCAACCAGCTACCTGACTTCTAGCAACTGCAGTAATGCATACTGATGAAGTATTGTGTTCCTATGAGAAAAAATGACAACTCAGCAATGGGAAAAATGCTTAACAAAGAGCAAGCGAGTTGTGCAGATATTTGTGGCAATTGGTCACTACAATGACTCAGGTACAACTACAGATACGACAGAGTTCTTGCTGAAGAGAAAGGATCTGACTTGATGCTTTGGGGTGGAGTGTTTTTTTCTGTTTATTTTTGCTATAGTGCCTTTTCTAGCACATTCTATTATATATTTGTATTTACTATAGCCTAGCAAACCATTTTTTGTGCTGATTGCCAATAAAAAAAGCTTATTTTAAGAATAGTTTGTTTACTATATGCCTTATAAATCACCTATGTGGTTTTTAGTGCATTACAGCTTAAAAGAGAGCCTGAGTTTAGTTTAATGACTGGAGTAATAGAGACGCCACAGGAACAAAACCAGTGTGAGTTGATAGTGTGGCTTCCCAGCAGAAACATACGCTTGCCACCACCAATACACCAGTGGAAAAACCTGTTGCTTTCCAACAAGTGCAAGAGAAGCGAACCTCTCCGAAATGCAGTCAGGAAGTCAGGAACCAGCACATCTCAGATGTTTAAGCAGCTTTGACCTCTTATCTAGGTGCATCTGGGCTGTTAAATGAGAAAGTGAGAGCTGAACTGGCAGGATTTTTTCCTGAGGTCTGAGCTATCCATCCAAGCCAGTTTATTTAGGCAAAGGTATTTTAACGTGTCTTCCCCACCAGCTAATCTCTACATAATCATGATGTAAAAAAAGGAATATTCAAGGTAAAGATATCTGAATCCTCAAAGTCCGAAACAGATTAGGTGCTCTAAGACTTCCTTATAAGTGGGAGTATTATAAACAAACACAGAAAAGAGAGAGAACAGAGGAGAGTGAGATTTTAACTGCAGTCCCATGACTTCAAACACTTAGTGGTTGAGTTCCGTCATGTCAGTATTTATAACAAGTAAACAAAATGATTTAAGCAGTAAGGTTTTTCTACCCCTCACCCGTAGTACAGAACAGTACGTATATTTTAATAAATGTACTGCTTGGGTTTAATGTGCCAAATGTATCAGTCATCCCTACAAGGTTATAGATCTTTCTCATTAATAGCTAGATTGCAATTAAAATACCACAGCACTTTTGCAGACAACCATAAAATATGTCAGCAGTACCACTTTATGCTGGACATAATGGGGTCTCCAGCACAGATCACGAACGCTGAAATACAAAATGGATTCAACCACATGCTAACTTATTCGGTAACAGAGAAAAAAGAAAAGGACAATCGGATGAGCAAAAGAGAAGAACTGACAGATAAGGACACCTTGGAAATAAACTATTAATCGACTACCTTATGATTAGAAATGCAAAGAAATTCAGAATGTAATTAAACCTTTCTTACTACTTCCATTACATGGCTGTAAAATTCTTTCAACCTTTGTACAGATGCAATTAAATATATTTAAAGGCAACATAAAATAAATTCCAATTAAACATGCCATTTGCAAGTCACTTCACAAATGTAAACGCAGACCACTTACGTAAATTACAAAAAAAAAAAAAAAAGTAAAATTAAATGCCATTGTCCAAACACACATCTGAGTATAACTAAATAGCAGAGAAAAGCCAGAAAAGAGATTCTGCTCGTAGTAAACGGCACACCGATAAGCAGCTATGTACAAATGCTTTCCTGAGCTGTTAAAGCAGGGCAGCAGAAAGCACGGGAAAAAGCAGGCAATCTCAACTGCACTTCTTATTTACTCTGATGAGAAACAGCTTGCGGTTTACACTATGCATACATTTCGTTTTTTTTCTCTTTGGGAAACTCTTCCAGCAGTCAGCGTCCCATCCTTAGTGGTGGCTTCTCTCTCACTACCTGAGCTCTGCTTTGCTGCCTCTCTCCTTCCCTTTGGCAGCTCACTGGCTGGTGATTTATTGCCTCCTGGGCACTCACCATTAGTCACGCAGACGCGCATTTCTCCTACGCCCTCTGTGCACATTCTGCTCCTGGCCTACCTTTGCTGTCTGAAACCCAGAAGCACCTCACTTCTATCTGTGCCTCCTTCTGTCACTGAAAGCTGTAGCTGTTTAGCACGTATTTGTGTGGAGTGTTTCCATATCAGTTCCCTGTCATGGGCCAAACTTTCCCTGTGATGCCCAAGAGTTATACGCATACAGGGATCGTAGCAGCTGCTCTACCTGGGCACGTTTGCTTCTACAAAGCAATGACCTGCAAATCTGATCTCGCTCTTCATACCATGCTGTCAGTTTGCACTGTAACTCATACTCAGTCTGCAGTAGTATTTCTTTCATTCGCCAGTCTTTTAATGTACTGATAGACTGCTTCTTAGGAAAAGAAAAGAAAATCTGTAGAATTTTCTCTTAGGTAGTTTTTGAAATCAGAAAATTCTATTTCAAGGAACTACTGCCACTGGAGGTCACCATCTCCTGGAGCAACAAAAGAGTATGGTCCAAAACACACCTCCAACCCTAAACAAAGCCACTTTTAAGAACTCAGTATTCCCCATAAATCTGGCCAATAGAGAGAAATCCAGTAGTTCACATAAGAGGAGCTACAGTATAGCCAAAGTACGGGCTGCTTAGCAGAGCCAAGATTGACTTTGGAGCAGTTAGATTTAGCTGCATTTTGTACAGACCCTGTGCAAGATGCTAGCAGAGAGATTATGTCCCCCCCCCCCCAAGTTTGATTCACTGAGCCTAAAAATGTCTAGGTCAATATAATGTGATAAACCTTAAGCTCACCTACTTACCTACCAGTGAGGGCTTGAGCTGGTATAACTGACAGCATTTGTGTTTCCTGGTTACTTACAATGCCAGAAAAAAAAAGTCAGATGTGAATGTAAATATGTCCAAAAAGTCTGTGTGGGAGTTGAGCCAAGTATAGAGGACCAAGAGACTTGACTGTCTTTCACCCTTCAGCTGAAGTTCACAGCTCTGCCTGTGTACTAAGATGTGGATTGTTCAGCTACTTCACTTACACAACTCAGAATTTGGGTCACTTCAAGGGAAAAATCAGCCAGTCGTTTTAAAACCAATGCTGAATACCTAAAATAAATGTTTTCCTTGTGTTGGTATTCCCACACCTGACATCGGAAGTTAAAATATTAGCAATTCTAGAGCCAAAGTACTCTTTATGCATAGATTTAGATTATATGACCACAAACATTCCCAGTCAAAACATGAGATCTGGAAATCTCTAAATCAATCGATCCTTACTTTTCTTGTCTAGAAAGATCCAACTTCACTAGATGAAAATGGGAAAAGAAATTAATGGACTTGTCATCACTATGGTGGTTTCTTACCACATGGAGTGATATTTCTATAAGGCGAAACATATCACGTTTAGTAAATTGAATTCCTAAATCATTTTAATTAATCTGAATAGGCTGACATGGCCCACACTCTAAGAAAAAAAAACAAATGTGAAGTTTGCAAGTCATTTATCAGAAACTGAAAAAGCTCCTCAAAATGTACAGCTGAAGTATTTAAATACAAATAGCACATTGGTTTGTGGGTTGGTATACTACACACAGATGAAATACATTAGGTATTATTTTAACATTATTAATCCCAATTTAGGTACACTTCCTGATAATAGTACTATATGCATGAAGTTTCAAATATATATTAAGCATTGTAGAGACCTTACTGTATGCCCTATTTCAAAGGCTTCTTGGAGAGTAGCGTTTCTTATAGACAACAGAATTAGCATTCTTGGTTTGTGGCAAAGAACAGAGACACTATATAAAAAGTGGTGCTGATGGCTTGTAACTACAGGGAAATGTTCACTGAATTGCTAATGTGGCTGCTCCGTGTTTTAAGGAAGGACTGCTGTAAAGCTTCTTTGCAGCACATGAATGACAGACACAAACTTCTTTCATTCTGATTGTTTCTAATGGAGTGTAAAGCAAGGAAGTTTCCCACTGTTTAACATTTTTGGGCATCACATAATGATGAGTTATGCATCTTCAGGCTCCGTACCCAATGAGAAGCTGAAGCACGTTGTACCCATTACAAAAGAAACACAAAGCAGACAATCAGCCATTTGTGTCCATGACAACGAAAGAAAAATGTATTTTGAAATATAAATGAACCAAGATTTATCTATATATTTTAGTCTTTGTCGGTTTTTGTACTAAATAATATTTCCGAGCTCTATCTAAGGCTTTCTGTTGTTTTTGCACTAAAGTGTGAGAATTGCTTAGGCTGATGTAAAAGAAGTAACGATGTACATCATCTGAAACTGTGCTTTGCACATGCACTGATACAAACACACTACAAGCTTTCATTTTTCACCTTTCAGCAGGTGAACTGAGCACCACATCATGAAAGAGCACATGTTCTTTGCAACAAAAACCCACACTAGTTGAAACTGGTTGGTCTTCTCTCTCTTTGCAAAAAAAAATGCATACCAAGCCTAAACTGTCATGCAAGCTCTGTTAAGGAAAAGCCTTACCCTGTAAATTCAGGCAGTTTATTTCAGGCACACAGTCTCAGTACTAAGTAATCCTGACCTGATTTTCCCCGCTTTACTGTGAGATAACTTATCTCATGCAAACAAACTTCATAGCTTCAGAAGCGAAGTTGCTTGTGTCCGCAGAACTAAATGTAGGTGGCGGGATGTGCATCTGCTGACACCCACTCCTTCAAACATGCCCTAAGACCCTAAGAGCATGAGCACCCAACGCTGCTTGTTGTACTATTCTTTGTAACACCTGCACTGTGCTAGCACCCAGACAGTCGTTTAGGTACCCACAGCATTTGGAGAAGATAAAGGCAAAGACAGGGTCATAGCTATGCTCCCTCAAATGCTTTTCTAAGAGGCAGAGAGCAACCCATTAAAAATCTACAAAATACTTGTCTGACTGTGTACTGGTCATAGCTGGGATAGAGGTAATTTTCTTACACACCACCAGGCCATTTAGGGAACTAAGTAGACACAACGGCCAAGAGCAGCCAGACCCAGCTCTGGAACTGTAACATGCCATGTCCCAAATTCTTTGTACTAGGGATAATGTTTGAAACACACATCGCTAAGTAGTAGCGTCAGATACAGGACACTTATTTTAGCTTTCAGGAAACAGTTCCGTCAGACAGACACTGCAAGATCTCCCTCTCTATATTATCTTCAAACACATCTGAGTGAAAGGGCAAACAGAAATTTGAAAGAGATGATTGCTTCCTTTGTGGGGGATACGGTTACCCACTGAGACAGGAACATATATGAATTCCGATTTGCAATCATTTCCACTATTTATGAGGTCACTGGACTTGCTCCTGCTGAGCTCAATTTAGCAAGAGCTTTGGCTAGATCAGTGAAGAGAATATTACAATCACATTGACTTGGTGATGTCCAAACTACCACGGATAACATAACTCAAAAATATCAATAGGCTGAAAGATAGAGGCGTATCAGGAGACAGCCAGCTTTTAAAACTTGAGATGTAAATGCAGACATTTTTGTTTTTCAACAAGACTTGGAGCTGCATCATATGAAAATTAATTGTGGGCTTAAAGACATCATTAATTATGAGCCAAGAATAAAAAGGATGTATCTCGGACACTGAGGTAGGCACACTGGAGCCAACAAGAACAAGCCTGGGTGCCTAACCCCAGATGTATTACAGTACTAAGCACTTACTGAGTCCTTCTCTGGACCTTGCCCCATATTTTAGAAACAATCTACAATGTAAATGAAGATTAAGAATATACCTCTTAACCAACAAAGTTCACATTTCTAAATGGAATTCAGCAAACCTGTAACACTCAGACTTGCATGCATAATTTTGGAGCCTATCAAAACTAGAAACCGAACAAAATGTGTCAAAACATTTCAGCTATTTAAAAATTTATGCTTAATTTCTAACTAATAACTATAAGCTTTCTACTTATTTCTGTTGTCCCGATTTTTAAAAAGCAGTAAGATAAAAATTAGAAATGTTGGGCAATGACTTAATTGGAATAGCATTCCACATTTTAAACTACAAAGGCAAAATGATATAAATACAAGCTCAATGGATCTAAGGAAGAATGTTAAAATACACAGGATAACCTATGGAGATTATAATAATCAGGTCATCCTCTTAAAGTTTCTTACAATCTTTTCCATTTCTACTTATTTCACAGCAAAACTGTAACAGTAAAATCTACAGATCTTGCTGGAATGACACGAGGAAGATCAGGAATATTTTTTTTTTCTTTTTAACCCAGTTGTTCCATGCACAGCCAAACTACAACTCCTATTGGCTCAAGAGATACATTTGCCATACTTCCCCTCACCAGCTGCAAAATGGCTCTAGATCAGAACCACCACGTGTAAGAGGACAACCTGGTGGCTGCAGCTGAACAAGGCATGTTACAGTTCTTCGGTGTAACAGTGAGGGCTCTGAGGTACAGAATCTCTTCTTTTAACTCAACCATCAATCTTCCCAAAGCACAGAGGAACGCAGCATGTTTAAAGTTACTGAGTTACACAGTTCCCATACGGATGTCAGAGCAAAAGCTGGACTCCTCCAGAGGCACTTAAAAACTTTTTAAACATGCCCATAATGACAGCTTCGGTCAAGAAGATCTTGCAAACTAGGAGAACTGGACATTTCTCAAATACTTCTTTTCCTACGTAACTGTCAACCAATGATCATTCAATTGAAGCTAATACTTCAGTTTGCAAACAGCCTTTAAGACTTAAACAAAGTTAGGTTTTATGAGCCCAGCTGTGTAGTTTAGAAACACAGGGAAACTTATTTTAGAGTGGCCTCTGGGGATCATCCACTTAATTACATCCACTAACTAATCCACTAACATCCACTTCAGCAACAAGCACAGGAAACTAAGTTGTTAACAGGTTGCTCAGGACTTTGCGTGGTCACCTTCTGAAAAAATCCCAAAAGGTGGTGGGGGATACAGCAACCTCAAAAAACATTTTTATACCTATCCGTCTTCTTGGAAAACAAGGCAGCTTTCCCACAGCACGTTTTACTCCTGGAATGAATGAAGGAGGAAGGCTTCAAATCTCCCACCGGTCTTTTATTTCACATGGCTTACAGTACACTTACACGTCCTTTTCAGCAGTTAAGCTCTGCGTTATAAAGGGAAGTGACAGATCATCTACTGGATCTGAGAAGTCATGAAAATAGACCTCATTCTTGCAGTTTCATTCAGCATAAAATAAAAATTCCATACCATAAAATTCCACAGAATAATTTACCTGATTGGATCCAGTCCCCCACCTTACCATAGAACTGCTTTTTTGGTCTTTGTAAATGACTAATGATTTGTTATCTTGTACAGTTTTCAGAACCTGAGAAGTATATAAATACCTGAAGCAAACATCAAGGTATTGCATCCTTATGGAAGCAGCGATCTCTAACAACAAGATACTGATTTCTTGTAAAGAGTCCAGCAATCCAAGTTATTTTGCTAAGGTATCCTAAGGACAGAGGATACACTCCAATTAAACTGCACAGGGCAGCTGGTAACAGGGAAGCTCTGTGACTGAGGTACCTTCTTTGACCAGTATTAGCCACTAAAGCTTATTTTTATGCAGCATTAACAATGCAGAGAGTGCCTGAACCCAAGGGAGCACAGAACAGAACTGTAGGCTTGAGGACAGTGTACAAAAAATCTCTCTGAAATGTTTTTGCATAAACTAATGGACAAAATAGGCTGTGAAGGTATAAAAGAACCAATACTTCCACAAAAATCTACAGAGAAACAGTGAGGGCAGAACAGAGGTGAAAAAAGAAATTCATTAAAAGGAATGTACAGTGACATACTATTAGCATAGTTTTAAACCTGAACAATAGCTAGTGTATAAATTTGCTCATTAGGAAAGTTAGCGCTGGAGGCATCAAAATGTGTTTTTTTCTCTTCAAATGCATTACATCATTTTTCTGAAAAAATATTACTAGAGTCCATAAACCAATAATGTAAAGGAATTTCAAAATACTAAACAAAACAAAAAAGGAAACTTGTTTGTAAGTCATCTGAATATATGGAACATAAAAGAATATCAACTCCGACCTTTAGTAAAAAAGTTTACGTTTCTACACACATCCCACTGTGTTAAAAATCAAACTGGAGAACAAGTTTCTTTGGTAGTCAAGTTACAATCACAAATGAAAAATCAAATATTTTAACTGATACCATATCTAAATTAATAGATTACATATGCTTCTCGCTGGCAAAATCACTTTTACAGAGTAGAAATTTGCTATTTACTAACTTTAACAAAACAACACAGTATTTGGGTTGAAAAATCTGTAATGTACATTTTACATTTCCCCTTTTTCACAATAACAAAAAATCCCCTAGCTCTTATAGACATCTTCATGTCCCAGGCTTTTGTAGAAACCTGTCTATCAAAACAGCGATAGCAATGGAAATTGAATCAAAATGTTTCATCTAGAGATGTTGGCTTATTCTTTTTTTTTAAGTGCAATCTTTGGTTTCATTATGCTCAAGTATTTTCTATTGGTGTTTGCACAGAAAAGAAGCAATGTGCATTTTAAAAGAACCGTGAAGACTGCTATAGACAAAGTTGAGAATAATGTGCCTTTTCTTCCTGGAAAACCAGGCTCTAGGAAAAAAACACATTCCAGTAATTTAGTTTATCCCTAAGTATAAAATAACTGAAGTCAAGGTGCCTGCGCTGTTATTATTTTTTCTGATGTTTTTGACACCAACGTGCTGAGTTTTATGGCATTCACAGTTTCAAAAGCAGCGAGTTCCCACTTGGTATAGTCGTAATACTCCTTAATATTTTCATTTTGATGTAATTTGCGGCCCCAGCTTTTTAAATATCCGCTCTGTAATAATGTTTAATTTCAGGGGTCACTCCGCCAAGGAGTATATTAAAGCTTATAAAACTCATTTCCAAAGCTCAAATATCAAGCTGTGATCAGGTTAGGAGGGCAGCATCTGTGAATATTTCATCTTTTATCATGCTGATAATAAGGAGATGACAGAGGCACATTATTACAATGAGAGAATTGCTCATTTCAGCCCTGGCTGCTGGAAGCTAGGGTCTGCAGTGTGTGTTACTCAATAAAAGCAATTCTGATATGAAAAGCAAGTTTACTGAGCCACCACTGTGTCTTATTTGATTGTAATGAATAATATATGGGCCCAAGAGCTCGTGCATCTGGTAGGGAGAAGGAAAGGAAAAGGTTTAAGTTTGGAGGGGCATTTGAGTATAGACAATAATTTATCAAACCTGTATTTTATTGTTTAGAAATAAAGTTATGAGACGACCATTTGTTAGACTTATTATTTTGGTAACAAATCTTAAAGGTCCACTAACAAAAAGCCAGGATGTTAGTCTATAATGGCAGAACAAGTTCCATCTTCCACTCATCTATTTACGCCCAACAAATAATGACCAACTAGTGTGCCAATGTAAGGATTGCAACAGTTTCTGCTGAGGTCTCTTGTATCCTCACTCTCGTTTGGCCACATTTCACGCTAATCACTACCTAAAGAAGAAATACTTGAAGAAAAGTTTGTCCATCACCTTACACAAAAAAGGCAAAACACTCTTCCATTTAAAAGTCTTAGTGTCATGCCTGTTTTGAGAGGGACATAAGAAAAATAAAAGATTCTCATATCTCTTGGGTTATTTAATAATACTAGCTTTGCTTAAACATACTTACATCACTTGAAAATTGCAGAAAAAGACAGAAATCTGGTTCATTTCACAAAGCAACACAAACTTTTTGCCAAACCTGTTAAATTTAACTGCTGATACCATCATACCTCCCAAGCCTCTTTTCCTGAAACTTCATTTGTTTCATGACTAAGATGTCCAATTCAAACAGGTTTGTATCCTTCAAGCTATGAACAACAAAAAAATGATAGCAAGCAGTTTTGTGCATATCCACGTATAAAAGTTTGTACGTTCTTCATAATCTGAGGTACTACATTCCCTGTTCTTATGGGCATTTTCTGTCAACTTATTTTAGAATAGAACGGTACATATAAAAACTACAGGTAATTTTTTGATTATACATTTAAATGTTCTCATCATGAAAACAGCGGAACTGTCAACTGAATTATCAGAACAAGCACAATTTCAATGCAGAAATGCATAACAGTTTTAATTGCAGAAATTGAAAATATTCTAGTTTTAAGGACTATTGCATCGTAGTATCAAACCCTTTACATCACTGGGTGTTGTAAGTGTGCTATATAATATGCTAGGTTTAGAAAAAAACAAATATAATTTGTCTGGAAGTTTTTCTCTTAGTAACATTGCTAGTTAAAGTGTTCACATGCTTATTTGTCCCTTTTCCAACTATTTCAAATAGGACAAAAGCTCCTGGATTCATATTTTCCACACTTTGCAAATGTGGCAGACGTACCTCTGCCACCATTACACACTGACCTCTGTCATGAATCACAAGTTAGGAATCAGAACTAGAGAAAAAGGATTTTACAGGCAAGTTCTGGCTTTCGGAAACTGTTGGAAGATATTATATTACTGTTTTCTTCCTTCCTTTTTTAAAACATCTCCATAATAAACTTTCACAATCCCACTAAATGTGAGAAATACTGTGAACTACAGCTTTAAATCAACTGCCTTATAGCCAAATGAGTCAGAGTCTATTTCTCAACAATCAATTATTTATTATTAGCAGCAGCATTAAACAAGGCCATTTCTTTTCTGAACTTCTGGGAACAAATGGCCCTGATCACAAAGATAATACAACTTTAAATTGTCATTATCACCATGCTGTGATAATGACATATCATTTTGGCACTTGTAACTCCGTCTGTTCCAATCCCTTGTTGTAAAACATATTCAACTCATCTACGTCTAAATATTTATTCTGTCCACCTTCATTTCTTTCCCTCTGCTTATAACCCATCAGGTTCAGCAGTGTTGGTTTTGTCGCTTTGAAGTTCAAGTTTTTTTAGACTTTTTTTCATTCTTTTAGGGCTGTAGTTGCTATGTAGTTGCTATGAACTGAAATAACATTCCCACCTTTTCAGAAAGAGAATTTAACAATTGAGTATGAGTGTCAGGAATATAAGAAAGCTTCCCAAATTTACACACATATACCCCATGTCAATAAATGCAGACTATGAACATATGATCACAGAAATACTTAGCTTGGAAGGAACTCCAGGGAGGTCCTCTTTTCAAAACTCCTGCTTTCTGCAGAGCTAACTTCAAAGTTAAATCACGCTGCTCAGGAGTTTTCCGGATGGGTTTTGATAATAACCATTGATGGAGATGTCACAGCATCACCAGGCAACCTGGCCAAGTGCTCAACCGCTATTTATGACAAGATTTTTTTATGTAAACACCAGAGTTTTCCCTTACCGCACTGTGTGGCTGTTGCCCTTTGTCCTTTCATTGAATCTCCAAGAGTTGGTCTCCCTCTTCTCTATAACCCACTTTAGGTAGTGTAACAAGACTTAAATTCTGCTCCCTTAGTCTCTCTTATGTGTTATTTGATTTTAGAGTGGAACAATCCAAATTCTGGAGCATCTATTATTGCCTTTCTATTACAAAGAAATTCCACCATAGACGATTTAGTTTAAAAGGGGCTGGAAAATGTTTTAGAATAGTTTTTTCTTTAAGTGAGAGATCCAATCTTGGGTAGTCATTTTTTTTCTGAGGGGAGCCAGAGAGAGAACGGTGTATCTGTTGTATCAGAATGGGTTAAAATAGGTCTCTGCTCCAGGTACATGAGATAACACACACAGGAAACTACTACTCCAGGCTGCAGGTATTAGCATGTCTTTTCTGGAAGATGTCACCTCTTAAAATAAAAGCCTTTCTACTTTACTCTTTTTATGGCTTTACATCATGCCCATTACACAAAACAATTTTTTTTTGCTGCTTGAATGCCACAGAATCACATGGTGATCAACTTCACACCTTCAATAACTTTTAAAACTACAAGCACTAACCTGAACTTCCCTGACATTACTTGGCTGTTGATAATGCTAACGTATAAAGAAGTCGTCCGTGAGATACTACCAGGGAAGCAAAATTCGTCTTCTGAGTTAAACTTGCACAAAGAATAGGATTCAAAATACACTATCGCCCCTAGATGCAAAACTTTATGATTTTAACATGGAAATAGATGCATTGTTCTGACATACGTTTAAATAATAATTTTGAAATTAAAGTCAAAGGAGTAATTATTTTAAAATAAAAACCACATATACCAGCCCTTACAGCGCAGGTTTAAGAGTGGATGGTCTAGGATTTCTTGTCCGCTATAACAGACCACATTTTCCCCCATCCTTTCAACCTTAAAACTCTAACAATAAATAATCTGACTGCATAACCGTACATACATAATCTCAAGTCTATTTTATTAGAAAGGTCATTTTATTTCAATTAACACCAGATAGATCCTCACAATGAGTAACTTCCCAGCACTGCAGAGGGTCACTTACACTTGAACACAAACCTCAACACCAGTTTTCTTCCCACCCCCAGAACTTCTCCCAAAGCACAGCTCCTCTAAGCAGACAAAAATAATTTCTCACCACTTCACTCCCACTCTTCTTCCTCGTAACATTGCATCAGGGGGCATTTAATTGCCGTGGCCCCCACTTATGATCAAAACAATAAAAAAAAGAAAAAAATGTAGCTTCACATTGATTCAACTTTAATAACTTGGCCTACCAAACAGCTTAATTAGCCATTTAAAATTGTCTTCTTACTTTTACCTTATAGCACAGAATTAGATTCACTATTAATGGACAAAGCAGCACTTATTAGTGAGTCTATAACCTTAAATACTTGATAAAAAAGTGCTATTTCCATTTACAGAAGGTATTACTGTTCTCAGTAGCTTTTAAATGGTTTGTTAATGGCTTAAACTTTTCATTCATCATCAAAATTAAAGTATTACTAATAAATGTGGTTTATGAACTTAAGTCAAGAAATATGCTTATTCAGCTGTAACAGCTCACTTGCAAGTGATATTTGCTCCTTAAAATAAATTTCCACTATTCAGTGGTTGTAATGGTCCTATTAATGGAATAATAACTATGTGGATGTTATTAGCACACCTCGGGTGATGGGATGTCCATTACACTCGTCACAAAGCAGAATGCAGAAAGTTCACCCAGATGCAGGCATGGAGAAAGTCCATCCAACTTACTACTTACTGACTGTTACATAAATGCAGTCCTGCTAGCACTGAACCTGTGGGCTATGATCTGCTTTTATTTACACTGCAGTCTCATTGCCATGTCAGTGTTTAAAATACACCCGTCAAAAACCTGGACAGGTAACAGCTCATATGTTGTATGATGACACGATAGAGTCGTAACATAACAGAACTGAGTTGGAAGGAACCTGAAAGACCACCTTGTTCCAATCTCCCTGCCAGGGGCAGAGAATCCTCATTTGAACAGGACAATGCAAAATCGTCTTCAGTGTGCTACAGAACAGAAATGTCAGAAAATAGTGTGTGTATATATATATATATTTTTTTCCTTTTGCTACCGTAATTATGGAAATAAAAGACAAAGCAAGAAGCAGCAGTGGGGAACAGAGCTGATGCATAACACTTCCAGGGAAGTACCCTTTAGAAATTGTCCTGCTAGAAAACCTCATGCATTTAATTATGTTAAGGACACTAGACAGGGACCATACTCACAAATTCCCAACAAACTCTACGTTGGCACTCCCCAGAATCACACCCTAACGCAAGACTATTATTCTCAAAAAGGAGAGCAATTTCATTGCTGCATCTACGAGGCTCAAACCTAGAATAAACCAGTATCAATTTAGGAGGACACACCCTCCTTCCCTCGTCTTCCTCCAACACCAAAAGTAATGGGGAAAAAAGAAAAATCAGAGACAAGTCCATGGTGGTTCTGGTGCTCCTATCTTTTGAGATTTTTTGAGATACATTCTCCCTACCTTACTGCGTTGCTGCACATTTGAATAAAGGAAAGCTAAGACAGGTCTTTATATACATGCCACAGGGAGAAGTCTATGCAAATAAAGGTCACCATACCTGCTGAGAATGCCTAGCTGGTATTTCTTCCTCTTTTACAGTTATATTTAAGTAGTGGACATTGAAGTACCTGGGTCAATTCATTGAGAGGTATCTCAAACAAGTGCTAATTCAGTAGAAGCTGATACACAAAGCAGAGGAGTAGAACTGTGTTTTCAGATATCTGACAAGAGGTGCAGGGCCAAGAATGATTGCTGCTAGAGAACACTGAAAATTAGATACCAATTCTAAGGGGAATAGTAACTGTAAAATCTTGTTTAGGGCTCTAGCAAGCGTGGTTTAATTTTGCATTCTCATACAGTTGCTAAGTTTTGGGCCGAAGCCCACACCCCTTACAGAGTAAGTTTTCTCTCTCCTTCACTTTCCTGGTCAGTAAATATTACGTAAGCCAGTATTACAGAGTGCACTGCAGAGCAAAGAACCATAGATTAGAACGACAGAGCGATAGTCTTTACTTCTCAAACATAAACCTTCCAGGCACGGAGAATTCATTCTGCACACATTACAGCCATATAGTTTTTAGAGGGGTGGGGAAAGGTAGGGGAAGAAAAAACCAAAAACACATTACAACCCTCATCTTTTCACTTGGTAGCATTATTTGCATTTCCCCTAATATATGCAAGCTCCTGCTGAATAGCTAGGTGTTATTATTCATTACAATTTTCTATTACACTGTGATAAATGACACCCCCAGGGGTAGAGCTGCTCTGCGAATGCTTATTACAGTCATTTAAGTAGGAGTTGATTTAGCTTAAATAGGTTGTTTCATATAGCTGTATGCCATAGCTATACAGGCCTGCCACTGCTATTCCTTTCAGCTCTGGAATAACTAGGGTTTAATTGAATTATAACTGTTCTGTGCATGTATTACACTGTATCCCGTTCATTGTATCTTGCAAAATATGACAGCACTGACTAATTCCACATGTTGCAGAGCTAGAATCTTTTTATTCTGTTTAGATATTTAACTTTTATTTATTTTTACTTCAAGTTCAGCAAGGAATATTGATTAAAAGGAGAATCATCCTCTCTACAGACAATTTTACAGAGGACCACCTGCAAGTGGTACCAGTCTGTTTCTTCTGTATCAAAAGTAAGCTCCTTTCACCTACATATTTCAGGACACCTGTAAGTGCAGAACCTGCCTTGTGCCCCCATACACAGCACTATTCAGTGAGAAGAGGCTGGGCGTGAATCTGACTGGAACAGACTTCACTCCTCTTAGCGGCTTCGGCCTTCTCTCTCCTTCTGCCATAAAAGCACAGCAATTAAGAGCATATATAATGCCCTTTTGCTTCAGTTTACGTCAATATGGCAGATATTGGAGCCTATCAACAGTCCAAATACAGGCATTGTAGTTCACTGCCTGAAACTCCAAGTTTAACTCAGAGAACACATTTTACTGGGCAAAGGAAATTACGAAAGCTCAGTTAAACGTGAATAGAAGGTAAAAATTAACAAAAATGTACAGAAGAATATAAATTCTCCCACTAGAAGAAGAAATTGTACAATTAGCCCATTTCTACACTATGTTCCTAAAATTCTTAAGGCTGAAAGACTTCAGCAATGGCCACAGGTTTAAAATCAAGCTAAATCCCAATGCTGTTCTGCCACCACAGTTAGCAAAACTTGTCACATAAATTTAACAAGAGTTTTTCATTTAGTTTAGTTCCTTTCATATCATTATTATTATCCAGAAAATATAGAGAAGCATTTGCACTAGGTATGGCCTATATAGTTCTGACTACTAAAGAGCTTTCACTAATGTGCTCCTCACAAGATCAAGAACAAATCTCACACAGCTCACTCTTATTTAACTGTATAACCACAACGCATAATGAAGCACATTAAAGTTTACAATTTCACTACGCATACTACAGATACAACAATATTTTCTGGTTTATTTTCATTAAAAGTAACATCTCTTCACCTATTAAAGACCATTTAATGATCAGGTGTAGATTGGTACAAGATGCACAATTAACCATGTAAGATATCCTAACGTTTCTCATCTTTATGTTCTACAGATGCATGCATTTTTGGTGGGTTTTTTTTTGTTTGTTTGTTTTTGCATAACACAGACACAAAATTGAGGATGGTGTTGTTCTAAGAGTATAGATATAGCCCTGAAGACAGGAATGGCATAAAGCAGGAGTTCTAATCACAAATACCGTATTTTCCATTGCCAAGTCTCTGAATGTGTGAAGCTAAGTAAGAAGACTAACAAACAACTGGGAAGTGACGTCATCCCTTTTCACAATATGAGATATTCTCAAGGAATCCCTGGAAGTATTTCCTTTTCAAGCACTATCTCATACATGTTTTTAGGTAGCGCTGGTGTCTTAAAAGACATCAGCTATTTTTTTTTGTTTGGGATGGAATTCTGTTTTCTTTTTAAATCTGTTTTCATTCCTCATCTGTCCAACTGAGTCTCTCTGCTGTCCTCTACCACGAATACTTTCCCTTCACTTCCCAAAGTAAAGCTTTTTACAGGTGTTGTCTATAGTTATGTGTGATCTTCACACTAAAACAGAAACAAAGATTTCCCCTGCACAATTTTCATTAAAATCACATTTCTTCAGTTTAACCTTAAAGCAGCTTTGCAGAATCGGAACACTTTTAAGAGTTCCATTTGGAGCAGGCATCCTTTATGGCTTGCTCATTACAACTTCACACAGCAAATGCAACAGAAGGTAAATGTAAGTATACACGTATCAAGCTAGGGTGTCCACAAGGCATTACGCCTTATGATATTTATTATCACTGCTGGTTTGACTGTAGAGCTGATTTTTGAAACACAGAATACAGAATGAGGGACGTTACAAATCCTTAAAGGGCTGCTACTCAGTGACCACTCAGTTCATACTACACAGAACATGCAATGCTGTAAGCTAGGCATCAGACATCAATTCGTAACACAACAAATTCCAGCTCTAAAACCACAGACTGAAAAGAGTAATTGATAGATATGGAATGGTTAAAGTGAGGGGGCTTTATTAAGAAAAATACTTCAGACCTAGGATGCAATAAGCACTTTTTTGGCAGAGAAAAGAACAAAAACAGAGTACAATACGCTGGTCAAAGCTGGCACTGTGGTATTAGTAGTGGTTAACTAGCAGAAACATGTACAAGAGCATGCAAGTGGTCAGAAAAATAATTTTGAAAGGACTAGCGAAAGATGAGAGACTAAAAAAGAAGAACAGCAAGTGAAAATGCAGAGCAAATAACAAGTTAAATATAGCATTCCATACTAAAGCAGTACAGAGTTTCTCAAGTCAAAAATCTTACTCCCATGTAAACTCCAGATGAGACAAACAAGTGGGGAAATAGCTTCATATATTATTATCTTGCCTGATGTAGGATAAAGCTGTCTTCTTTTGGATCTTTGGCACCCAAATGCAAGAGCCATCAGGCTCAGCACCAGGGCTAATAAAACCATCTCAGGGTACCAGAAACCTCTGTACTACCAGACACTGCGAAAAAGCCTCGCATGGACATCATAATGCAGACAGTACATAACACTTTTCAACTGATCCTGTAAAACAAAAATTCTATCAATAAGCAGGAGTAGCATGCAATAGAAAACGTAAACTAAGGCTCAACTTTTTTCAGAGATACCTGAATTACCTATTGGCTGCATAGCTCTGTATATTCCACCTCCCATGACAGTGTAAAATCATCAACATAAATGAGGATTCTGTAATTATATCCCTACATATGTGCTGCGTAACAGTAAAAACGTTGATAAATAAGCAATTTCAAATAGAAAAGTAAATTTATTTAATGACAATAGAAAAGAGTGACCTTCGCATTCATCTGCCACTTACATTATTCTTCAAATAATCTTCAGCATCAATTCACAGACCCAGTTATAGCAGGAGTTTTTACACCAACTTTGTCCAGAGATTAAATAAGTATTTTAAATGGAACACAGTAATGAATTAAACACTAGCTATCTAAGGAAAACGGTAAGCCAACAGCCAAAAAATATTCTGATGAGAATATGTAAAGCAATTAAACTTTAACTACTTTTAAAACAAATTCTTTTAAATGCTAATGGCCATTGTTTTCTCACTTGGTAAGTAAAATTGTGTCACAGAAGGTTAGATGATTGCCAAGATTTAATTGAATGTCTAAAAGAAAAGGAAATGTTTCTTTAAAAAGCTAAGATGGACCTCTTACCACATTCCTACAGCAAAACGTCCTATAACAATAGAACTGTGATTTGCTGAAATTAAAATGCTATTATGGTGGAATTAGGGCTTCAATATTTTTAGCAGCTTAAATAGGCCTTGCATTTTTAAAGGACATCTGATAATAGATAATTACATTTCATCTTAAAGAAACTGAGTTGTTTTCTTAAGGAAAAATACTTTTCTTTCTTCCATAGAGGTTAAAGCATAGCCATCATTAGTAGCAGCAATAGGCTTTAGGTGC
Organism: Anser brachyrhynchus; assembly: GCF_964034855.1. Taxonomy (NCBI): domain Eukaryota; kingdom Metazoa; phylum Chordata; class Aves; order Anseriformes; family Anatidae; genus Anser; species Anser brachyrhynchus. The sequence continues at coordinate 3,659,619 of NC_137717.1, forward strand.
CTACTTCAGCTTGGGGGATGTATATTAGCATATAAATAGCCGTTGGTGGCTGCTTGATTCTACCTATTTTATGTTTCAATGTGGCATCAGAATGCACTTAGCAAGAAACGGGGAGGGCTGCCTGTGTGGAGCATTTGAGGGAAGAGTTCTGTAACATGGTGGTTTTATAGACTGGGCATCTTTTACTATACAGAAAACCCCCCATTTCTACGTTATTAAGTTTGGTGGTGAATTTGTTTTTTTGTTTTTGTTGTTGTCTTGTTTTTGTGTGTGCATGTGTGTCTTGTGTAATTTCAGTAGTCTAAGAGTTCTAAAGAGCAATCTGATACTGTGTTAAAGGAAGGTGCACTGGTTTAAGCAGCAGTTCTAAGAATAGGGGAAGATGTCAAAGTGGTGCAGTTTTTATAAGACAAATATAGCTGTTTATTTTATATTTAAGTGAAATGCCTCTAAAATAATTTCTGTCTTTTTTATTATTGGAAAACAATGGAAAAGCAGGGGTTGTTATTACCCTGCCAGCACTACTCACACGCAATACATTTCTTTGTGGGAAGCAGGCAGGGAAAGAAAGCCATGAGCATTCCCCGTCCTCCGTTTCAGACTGACCTTCAAGATTTACTGCTTTAAAATGTTAATCATCGTGAGTGACATTTCTCGTGTCACTAAGTGGATTGTAACAGCAGAGGGAGAAACAGTCTTTTTAACAAGACTTTCCTCACAGCCAAAGAGGGGTGACTGAAGCTGCAGCAGAGGTGAGGAGTGGGCTCCTCCAGGAGAGCCGTAAGGGCAAGCGTGCTTCAGTCGGTGCATTCTTATTAGGGAGGTGGTGGAGTGAAACAAGCCTGCCCAGCTGCATACAAAGACCCGTTACTGAATCACAGCTTCCCAGCACTGTGTGTAACCAGACCAAGGCACCTCCACCTCGCACCGAACTGCTCTCTCACCGCACGAGAACTCTAGGCAAGATGATATAAGCAATCTTAAATCAGAAGCACAGCTGCACCCAGAACTGCCACGTTGTTCCTTAACGTTCATTCCAAGTACCTAACAGGGAAGTGCAACAGACCTATTTAGGCAATTCCAGAGAAATTAATGCATTAGTCAAGAAACATCATCAGGGTACATCAGCTTTAGCAGTCAACAGCATAAAATATTACACGGCCACCACTCAAAAACAACCAACTTTCGACACTACACAGTCTAAGCTCTGAACTTTTCAGCCCCCCTGGGTAACCATCCATGATTTGAAAATAAAATACTGGACTGAGAGGAGAACTGTACCCTTCTGGAGAGGTAGCCGCTGGTGGCAGCACCCAAAACGCTGTTAGAGACCAGCATGTGGGTTCAGACCAGCTGTTCATGCCTATTCATTGCGAAAACTGGAGTTGTATCTTAGCTGATGGCGACGCATTCTCATGCCTAACTACAACAAACCCTTCAGAACCCCACAGATGCACTACAAAGCAGCCAATACAGCCAAGAAGGGTTTGATGAATGCCACTTTTAACATTCTGCCAATACTAAGCCCTTCCAATTGAAGCTTCAAACCTTCTTCCCTTTGCCTTGCATCTTACTTTTCTGGAAGACAGGTCTTAGACAAAGTCTCAGTTAACAAAAACATTGCTAAAACTGGTAAAGCAAACTATACATTTTCTTGCGCCACAATTACTGACACTTGAAATTCTGGCTGAAATAGTACAGAAAGGGATTTTAGATGGGACTGATTAAAATGACCATTAAAAATGTTACTCTTTAATTATAAACAAAATATTAGAAGAAATTAATTATCAGTCCCATCAATTTTGAAATTGCCATCTCACTTTCAGCTAATCAAGTCAAAGAAAGGTCGAAGACCTCCATCTTCTCAAACAGTTCTTGATTTTCTTGCATTAGTCAAAAATTTTAGATCGCAAAAATGTGGAATACGCCTTCCATTTTATCTGCATCATTATCATTTTTAAATGCATTATTTAATCTCCATGACCTCTGCATTAGTTTATACCAACTGAAGCAGGACCAACAATCTGCAAATTAAACAGGAACCATAGCTAGGACCTTCAGATGCTTCTTTAGTTTTCAGCTTAGTTTTAGTTTCAATCTTTAGTTTTTCAATTGTTGCCTGGTAACAGGGTAGAATTCCAAGCTGGATTGTTTGAAAACATCATTTGTTAAGCTTATGCAACCATAAAATTTACTGAAGTACACTATCATTAGAAAATTCCACAAGAGAAAGGAAACCGAATAAACCCAACATGAAAGCCTATCTTGAACCTGAAACGATAACCAACAGTGTCAATGAAACTTAAATAAAAAGAATGATAAAAGAACATTAATTTATAATAACTGAAATGTAACTGTGGAATTTAACAGTAACAAAAAATGCAGAAGTTTGGTTTTACGACAGATAGGAGAGACCAAGCTAGAGCAAGCTCCAAGTATCAATCAGTCTTTGTGGTACATAACAGAGCAGCTCACTGTACCAGAAATTTGCAAGCTGCTTCAATTTTCTCTTTATATATTTTCCAAAGCAAAGTTTTTCAATTTTTGTCCATAGTTACAAGTTTGTGAGACTAGAAACACCTACCTGGTAAACCTAACCTTGCTAGGAGGGTTTGCTTAGGCTGAAGAATTTACGTGGGTTGCTCATTATTCCTCTGATTGGCAACTGATAATCAAAGCACATCATTCACAGTAAAGTGAAGGTACTTTCATTGCATTTATCACTTCAGTGACAAAAATAACCACAGATTCTACAAACCATGAAAAAATCCAAAAGAAAATTATGGAGAAAAGTTAGGAAGCCACTCTTCCAACAGGCTTTCTACAAGCAGCAAACCTGGTTAGACGAAGTTCAGGACGGTGAGAGACCGGGAGTCTGACAAAAGCCTGCTCTCAGCAGGCTCCAGTGGTCGCCATGGGCACCTTGATTCTCATTAAAATGCAGGATACAAACTCCACTGATCAGACAGAAATGATACTGCTCGTGCAAGGTCAGCAGCTGAAGCATGCAGGAACAGCATACAACCTACAGATAAGATTAGTTCTTAAGGTATCACCTTAACACCCCAATGTTAGCAGGGTCCTACAAGCATGCCGAAAATTTTCTGCCGAACACCACAAGGCTTGTGTGTTACAAACGTTAGAGTGGTGACACTTTTGTCTTCAAGAGGCTTGTGAACTCGTTAACAACCGGTCAGTTCACATAGCTAAGTGATTCTAATTGGGAGCATCACTGTTGATGGTACAAACCACCACAGAACAGAAATGAACTCCAGGGAAAGTCAGATTTCAAATCTTCCTAAAGCATGTTGAAGTGACCACACAGAAGCGACGTGAACAGCAACAAAAGAATTGAAGATCATCTATCTATGGGAAACAATCCATCTCAACATAACTATTTCCCATGTATTTGATGTATACTATACATTGTGATTTGCACTGTATGTACTCAACATAGTATTAAGTACTTATTTCTATATGACTGTAGTACTTGAGCTTTCAGTTCTGATAACATATTGTGAAAAACACACAAAAGCAGTTTGGCTGTCTAGCTCCAAATTTCTAGCCAGCGTTGACATCCTAATGAAGAACAATAGAGCTGTGCACTTCCCTTTGACAGCTGCACCCAGGAGAGTTTAAGGGACAAAAGCAACCAACCGGAAACACAACAACAACAATCATGGGGGGGGAAAAAAACATCAGATGTAATTTAGATTTGTATTTCCAAGACCAGGCATATTTTTCATGCATTAACATCCTGCCTTTTCAAAAAACCTCACAATAATGATAGTGTTCTATAAAACTGTATGATAATTATTTTTATATGGTTTCTGTAAAAATACCCCTAGCAGTTAGGCAAACATTGGCCTAATGACCAAAGTATGAAGGTCCCACGAGAACAAGGATTTAAGTGTAGCATGACACTGTTTCCAACACCATACAGCTTAATCAACATAATTGTGAAGCTAATTTTGCAGACATAGTTCTGTTGTTTTACATTTCAACTTACTAGATACTGCTCTATCTGTAACAACCTAATTAGTGAAGAGTGGAAACTGAACGGGGCGATTGTGGGCATCCATTTTCAAGGGAACACACCTTCAAAGGAGCCATTGCATGATAGCTGAAGTGCTCTCCTGTGGCAGAAGAGCTCAAGGTGGTGTAAATATGGCAGCCCTTGTATGCTGTAAATCAGGCTCATCTTACGTAAACAGTGTGCTTTTCCTGCTTTTAATGAGACAATTTTCCCCTGCACAAGAGAAGCTAACAATAGCAGAAGTGTCTTTGATGTGATTCATGTGAAGCTTTATTTCAATTGGAGCAGCTTTGTTCTAGGCCCTAGCTCTTTCATCTCAGAGAAAAATCTACCATCTCATACCTGAAAGGGTGGGGGGCTTTAATAGGCATTCCTGATTCATCTGTCTAGATAAACAAATGGTTCTGCTTCTACTCATCCTGATCAAATACAAAACATTACTTTGAAAGCAATCTTTATTTCCCTTCCTCGGATAGTTGAGAGGTTACAGATTTCACAACTGATTATATTACGCAGACACGCACTTTGTGCAAACAAACACTGTAGGAAAATATTGGTTGGATCAGAAACATTTTTATTGTAAATGTAGGGAGTTATGAAAAATCCCCACAAGTTATTTAAAAATAAATTAAGCATACTTGTAGACTGCAGCATCTGTCCTACTTAATTACGATCCATTCCCCAGCTATAAGCAAAAGCATTAACAGCTAGGATATTTCTCAATTTCTGAATTACCTTTTGAGATCCCGTAAGTAAAACTAAATGACACTTTGTAAACTATTTCTTTCGACTTCCAAATATATTCTTTAAAAATATACAATCAAAAAGCAAAACCCAATAGCTACGATTTTCTCCTCAGTGTGTGAAGAGCTAACACATTGTCTATAAAAGCAAAAATAAAGATTTTTGTGCAAGTCACATGCAGGTCAGCTGTCTTTAGAAATTTAAGGTATTTTCATTAGAAGTTTTGTAAACATACATAAGCAAAAGCAATTAAGTATTTGATTTTCATGCCAATGCATTTAAAAATATGTCTACATTCTTTTCAGGCCATTTACTGTTAGTGTAAACATTCATGTTTTCTTACCACTTCCTCATCAGGAGAGTAAAAAAAAAAAAAAGAAATTACTTAATCTTTTCTCACAGCCTACGTGAGAAAACCTACCTACAACAAATAGCAGGAACTATATCCAAGCTGCTGGCTTCATCAATTACCAACTGCAAAAAATGTTCTCAAGAAGTCACATCATTTTTGGAGACAGCAGCACAGGGTTACTAGTGACGGCTGTTTTCGACAGCACTAACCCCTCAATCAGCAGAATAAGAGCAAAGGTAAAACTTCTGCAGACCCCACTGAGGGAAGAATTAAGCTACTGTAGAGGGGTGTTTTAAGCTGCACTTCTGATCTCATTTGAAAAAACAAAGATGTCACAAACTGGTAAAAATTAAGTAACAGATGTAAAATAGGATGGTTACAGGTTTCTGTGGGTGTTTTTTCTGTTTTTCGTTTTTTAAAAGTTAAACAAAACTATTAGCAACTTTAGACAATATACAGAAAAAAGTTACTCATTTGCATATAATTGTCTTCGCCCTGATGCGTTAGCTATTTACAAGGACTAATATTCTTGAAAGTTTTGCTTTAAAAAACAGAATTATCAATAATATTAGCCATAGCTGTCAAAATTCCTTATAAATTTGTTAAATATTTAGGAACTATCAGCGTACACAAAACTCACACTAGCAGTCCAAGTAAGGACTGCATGCAAGCCAACTGTTCTCACATGATGCATTTTGCAGAATCAGGTCTTCCATGAAGGACTGTTGGTAAAGCTTTCTCAGTTATGCAATGCATATATATTTTTAATATAACACTTGGGAAATGTTTAGGCATTGCAAATATCCACACATTAATTTCTTCAAGGCCTGGTCTGCTTCATTCCATTTTACAGTGCCGTATATTTTCTGCTGGGAGATAACAAGGTATTACACAGGAAAAGCAACCCAGAACCCTATCGCTAACTCTGCTGAATGAATGGGTGGGAAGCGTACTGCCAAGAAGACAAGTCTCCAGAGTACAGAAATATCTGTAATCATAATTAAGCAATAAAGTGCTGGTAACATCTGTTTCCTCATATCCCTGCAGAGCTTATGTATAGCACTTGAGGTGAGCTCAGTATACTGGTCAAAAGGGTTAATTATTCTACAATGGGAAGTAGAAAAAAAGCAACAGTGAGGGGAAAATGTCACCAAGGAAATGTATATTACTGAGTCAATGGCCACCAACTGAAGAACAGATTCACAGCAGGCTGCTAATGATGAGACAAAGATTAAAGCTAGACATGTCTTGATGTTAGGCCCATCAACTCAGCAATAGTAATGCTGAGGTAGCACACACTGGAATGGATGGTGTAAACCAAAAAGGAGAAGGAAAAAAAATCAAGAGGATGGGGGGAAGAGGGCTCTCACCTGATACATTTTCATGCTACTAATTATTTTAAGTCCTGTGAGTTAACCATAAGCAGAATGTTCTTCTTTCTAACACTTTAGCAGATGAAGGAGGTTTTCTTTACTTAAAAACCATCTCTAAAAGATCTGTGTTTTAAAGCAGTGTGTAAAACTTAAGGGTTTTTAAAAGAGTCATGTTCACAGGGCCAGAAACATGCATTCAGTTATGACTGCTGAACCTATAAAAATGTGTCATTTTGAATTGCGAAGATGAAGTATAACACAGTGAGATCTGTTCAGTTTCCTAATGCCTTAAGAATATTTTGTTCGCTGTATAGTTATCACACACTCATTTCTGCAAGGCATGCTGCTTCTTGTACATGTCAGCTGAAACGACAGCAGCCCTATTCAAAGACAGATGATGTACCTCCTGCTGTGCTAGCAAACAGACACTCAACAAGACTTGACTTTCACTGCTAACAGGCATGGACATTGAACTTTGCAAATGAAGCCTCAGACTGAAAGAATGTGTCCAAAAAGCCCAGAGCTTCAGACTCCGAGTTGCAGTCTCTGCCTCTTAGCTTGATCGAAGCAGCTCTCTCAGTTGGCCTTGTTCTTTAATTCAAATTGTGAATCAAGGAAAGATTTGAAATAGGACAAGACATAAGACCTGACTATTAACAGCCAAAAATATAACATTCTGGAAAACCAATATCGTTCTCATTAAACAGAAGAGGAATTTGATTCCCCCTTAAGAAGGGGACAACAAATTTGCTTTACATTTTCAACGTAACGCTATCATATTGCATAAGAGCTTTTTTCGTGTAGACTTTGGAATAAGTGAAATAAATTTGTGTGTTGAACTTGATTCCTTTATAGTAACATAGTTTTCTAGTCAGTTTCTCTAAATGATGACCCGGGAGGCAAGCAGGGAAACAGAACTGGAAGGACAACAATGACTGTACACTTCTACCTACCACTACTTCAGCTACCTGGAGGCTGACAGGGCATTCTTAAAAAACGAAACCACCCCCACCACCAACAATAACAAAAAACACACCAAAAAGCCACCTACAATCACACCCACAACGCCAGAGCAAGTGGGATCATGGAAGCAACTCTCATCCACTGGCTACAAATCTACACGTGCTTTGCACGGTCACTATCCTGCACCCCCCAGCCCCGCTGGCAGTTACACAAGAGGAGGGCAGGTACAGGAAGGAAGAGCTCAGGACATGTGAGAAGACCTGGCGATAACCAGCTGAGCTTACAGTGCAAAACATACAAGAAACACAAAACTATTTACTCATATAATGACTTGCTAGAAACATACTTTAACCATAGTTATTCTTGGGTCTAAGTCTTTTCCCGTAGGATTCAAACAAAAATGAACATCCACACATGCTGCCAAGTCAGGCTTCTTAAAATTAAGGATTCTGGAAAAGAGCACAGTAGCCCCTGGGATCTTTCACACAAACAATAAAAAACATCTGATATAAAAGCTTACAAGTCTTTTAGACTTAACAGAGGCACACCTTAAAAAAAAAAAAGCTGCATAAAACAAGACAAGCAACACATGATATGTGTTTTTATAAACAATGCAACATTTAAAAAACAACAAAGACAAACGTATTTTCTTTCATTTTTCTTTTCCTTGACAACCTGATTGGCCTGCTTTCCTCTGACATATCATTAGGAAGTACAACGCGTTTACTGACAGAGGTATTACAAAACTAATACAAATGAAGAAAACAGAAATAAAGCTGAGTTTTTTTCCATTTGCTATTAAAAATACTTGGCTTGCTGGAATGCAGCCATTAGGATCATGTTCAATATTGCAAAATGAAGTTATTTTACAGTCTCGATTAGTATCCATTTATTCTTTGACTGTATGGGATTGCTAAGAACAGAATGTGCTTTAAAGGCAATCCAGGTGAGATTCATTTGTTTCTAAATTTTAGGATTAAAGCATTAATTTAGGTGACTCCAAAAAACTACATAAACAAAGGACAGTTCTTACTTAACATACCATGGTACAGTCATAATCATGTACATCTGTGGGGTAAAAAAGGCCTCTGCCATTCTCCAGATCAGTCTACCTTCTAACTGTATCTCCACGATTAATCACAAAACCTCTTCTTTCTCTTGCAGAAAGGTAATACTAAAATCTCCTGCAACAAAACAGGCAGGCAACAATAAATACTCTTTTTCCAAATCATTTTTTCTAAGATTTACAGGCCTCCAAGTCTGAAGACCAAGCTGCAGTTTCAAACAAACCGAGGGAAGTTTACATCCTCATGTAAGGATGGGGCAGACTGTTGTTATGCAGAGTTAGAAATTCACTCTGTTCCTGTGTTCTGGTGCTACTAACAAAAAGGTAATGATTTAGTATTGCCCTCCACTTTTCCTTCCTTGGGGCTCCTGTAGTACAAGTGCTTGACACCAACAGACTTATTCTTTGAGCAGTTTAAGTCTGAAACTATGACACTGTAGTTTGCATAGACATCCTATTTGATAACTTTCTGACGTTTTATGCTTTGTTTCTTGTTGCCAAATATCAGCTGAAACCTTCCTTTATAATGCAGTATTATCATGCCCACATCTATTTCAAATGCAAATGCAAACTCAGAAAAGCAAGTCCAACAGTAACAACGTTTAGACAAAAAAAAAAATAAATGGGTAATTTAATGTTAAAGTGAAAACTTAAGCCAAACATCTAGGCTAAAGAAGGAAAAAAAATGATCAAGTCAATTACCAAAAAAGAACAGCTTAAAAATTATTTACCTTCTGAAGATGTGCCTGCTTAACATTCTGAAGACTTCACATTACTGCGTTCCTCTAAAACATATGCATTTGACTGAATCAGACATACACAACAGGTTTTAGATTTAGCTCGAAGCAGAAGAACAGCAAAACAACTAGAAAATCCTTTGGGCTACAGAAACAGTACGCAAGTAAACACTTCCAGCATGCTGGGAATATCTGGAATTAGGGAAGAGATAAAACGAACATGTTGGACACTAACCCCCAATCATAGCTAATCCTCCATTTGTAATTACTGCCTTCCTGTTGCCACAGGTCAGAAAATGAAAAATCTACATGATACGTATCTACATGATTTTCAAAGTCAGGGATAGATCTCACCTGTTAAGGTTAATAGGAGAAAAACATGAACAAAATTTTTCAAAATACTTCCAGAAGCAGATAAAAAAGTTATATAAGTTCAGTGAATTATTTAATTTGGCCTTTAATTCATTTGCATTTTAACTACAAAAGCAGCTTCATTAGCTTTCTGTTGTTGGAGACTAAATACATGTCTTTGTATAACAGAATACTTCCATCACTATGCGGAACAGTCAGAAAGTTCCATTCCATGAAACTCTTTAATTTATACACACTGAATTCAAAAAGTCATTTTAGCTTGGCATCTTTGGGAAACTTAATTCAAAACCAAGTCAAATTAAGCTGCAACTTGAAGTACTAAATTTGTGTCCCCCCCGAAAGCTTACTCTTCCTTTTCAAGTGTCATCTGCATGCCAAACATGAATTTCCTAACCTTCAGCTTTAAAGAACCACACTCTAAAGAGGTTAGTCAAGGCTACAGTGCATTTTGTGAAAAGCAATCAGAACTGGAGGAATTAGAGAGAGAATACTTTTTAAGAGGGAAATTATGACCAAAAAAATAAGGTATAAACACCTTTCCTTGTTATAAGCATTATTTAACTGTACTGTTAACATATTATAACAATTATATTAATATTTATACCTCCATTTATAATTTAAGACTATTCTATAATACAATTTGAAGATGCTTATCTCTAAAGCATCCTAATACCTACTAACCATGAGCACAGTGGTCCTGGAACCGTTCACCTCTTAAACTTCACCATGTGGTGGCTCTTCTATATGGAACTGCTTCGCCAAAGCTAGTACTTATTTTTATCATACTTCTGTATTTCCTCCTGGCCTGACAGGAGAATCAGCGGAGATTTTAGCACTGGGATACAGCAAGAGAGTAGCAACAGGAAGATGGAAGCTAAACAGGCCTCTCTACAAACAAGTTTTCCATCCTGACTGGATCCAGCTAACTTTCGTCAGCTATCACAACATGCAACCTATTCATGAGGATTAGCTAATAGCTTAAAACGCCACCAAAATTAAAAAAAAAAGTTAAAAAAACAAGCAAACTCGAAATTTAAGCATTGTAACTATCCTTACAGACCAAAAGAAAGGTTATCATGAAAATAAGCAAAAGAGAAGCATCTTCCAGTGTTTTGTTTTACTTTTGTTAGCCATTTATCTAATCAGTCAATCCAAATTATGTAGCTACAGAAAAATAGGGAGAAGGGTTCAAAACAGGAAAGAAAATGGGAACAAAATTCAATGTAGATCTCCTCTAATTAGTACACAGTATTTGACTAACAAAACAAGACCTCACCTTAGAGCTTCACAAAGCAGTGCAAAAATAGCATCCTCCAAGTACAAGTGATACACACTGCGAAGAACAGAATGCCACTGGAGGATCTGTGGGAATTTGTTGAAGTAACAACTCTATTCTTTTCTGTGGTCCCAACTGCCAGAAGGAAGAAAGTCGGTAATTATTAATGGAGCACAAGGTTCCTTTTTAAAAGGGTGGTAGAGTACAACCTGCTTCCCACTAAATGGAAACGGCTTGGTATCCGGTGTTCGACAATTGGAATTTCATATATGGGTTGGGAAAACTTAGTCCGCTAATGTAACTAAAAAACCAACAACAATGCATTCTGAAAAACTGAACTCCTAGATTTTCCCAACTACTGACGGCTGGTAGCATTATGCTTGGGAATGAGACCTACTGGAGTTTAATGCTGTTTGCACTTATTTTCATAGAACAAGTAAGCTATAATTAGGTAAAGTGATGAAATGTATTCTAAGCATGCTACAATACCTTTTCTTATGCTTCTCTCTTACGGAATTCAGAATAAATTTGGTTTGACTATTAAGTATGATTTTACATTACAAATTACAGTTATTAGTTTACTGCATGTGTTAAAGTCTAGGAACTACAGCTTACAATCTCAGTAAAAATCATCTTTATTTCTACTGTAATATTACACGTAAAAAGGGATAATGGCACACGACTTAAGTTAAATTGCAAATACCTTCTAAATATTTGTTGAAAATATTCAAAATGTAAAATCTTGTTACATGAACATTCAAAATATCAATATACAGAGGAAGTAATGCAAGACTTCTTTGCCAACAGACAGACAGATTAATTAGCTACAGCTATGTCAGCATGGCAGTGCCTAGTACTTAATTCAGCTAGAGCTAGGTGAAGTCATCTCACTGTATGGATTTCTACCACTGAAAAAAACCCGTGGTTAAGAAAACGGCTAGCAAGTAATGTATTTAAAACCACACCTGACATGATAAATGAAAGAGAATAAATGTATACAGCTAGTGAGACTTCTAGGGAACAGGGGGAGACTTCAACACTTTTGCTGACAGTGACTTTACTGTCAGTGGCCTGTCTCTCTCGGAGGCAGCTGTCAATCACAGAGCAGCTTTCTCTCCCAGAGGAGTTCATTGTGCCTGCAGACAGTTGTGGAATAACTGCTCCTAGGCGTCAGAGCGGCAGATGGAGTGTATCTGTCAATCATTGTCACTAATTATTAACTTCTGTCACTCAGAGCAAGGCAACATATCTCTGCCTGATCCTCTGTGATTTGATCTGCTACGCCACCTCAGACACAGACAGTTCAACCTTTCATTATGTGTCACACACACAGCGCTCTGCTGGGTCAGCCCTCGTGACTCAGTGTTCCAGCAGAATTCTATTTTAGCCACACAGCATTGCAGAGAGGAGCTGGCACGAAGGACACGCTCTGTGTTCAAATGCAGTGGTCACTCGTTTTCTGTAAGCATTTTGGAGCTAGAAAAGCATGGAAAAACCTGTCTGCTAGGTTTTAAGCAAGGGGAATGGAAAGAATCTAAATACATGCGAAGTAACTTTGCACATGATAAGCTGCCCCTTGTAAGTTACTAAAATGTTAATTATCTCAAAAAAAATAATTCTGAAGAGAGGCAATTTCTTTTAATGGCAATTATTTACAACCGTTCATGAGGTTAAGGGGAGCAGACCAGACACGAAGCACCATCCCATGCCTCTGCATAGGCCAGAAAAATGACTAGAAATTATCATCAGTGATTTCCGATTATCTTATGCTTGCCTGGATTTTCTATCTTGGATTTATGAGTACGGTTATTAAAATTCCGTGCAACAACATTGGCTGTGCTCACTAAAGAGAAGAATCAACAGCTGAAACATACCGCTAGAGAAAAAGCGTATATATTCTCCATCTCTCTACATTTTCAAATAAACAACTGATATCCCTATATTGATATCCCTAGAAAGCCCACTTAGCCAAACCCAAAGCAGTATCCCAAGGTTGATCAAGAGCATTTATTATACAGTCTATGATATTAAAAAAAAATTCATAATGCCTTCAGTACTTAAAATTGTGTAAATCCAAAAGGCCCCAGACACTTTATATAAAGCCAGAAAAATTATCCTCTGCTTTGGGAAAAGTCTTACACACTGACCTATTTAAACAAATACACACCTCTGCAGGCTTAAGTCCTCTCTCTCCATCCTTTTTGGGATTGGCAAAGTTATTAATGATGGAATTTGTCCAGGCACAGAAAGTGCTGTGGATTTTTGACTACTACTACTATATTCTAATACATTCTATTCTGCTGTACTCTAACACAACCAGATGCAAAAGAGTGGATATAGAAAAGGGATTAGAGCCACAGTTACAGAATAGGAAAATCATAGAATGGTTTTAGTTGGAAGGGACCTTGAAGATCCAACCCCGCTGCCCAAATCCCATCCAGCCTGCCCTTGAACACCTCAAGGGATGGGGCATCTCCAGCTTCTCTGGGCAGCCTGTGCCAGTGTAATCACCCTTAGAGTAAAGAATTTCCTCCTGATGGCTAATCTACATCCCCCCTCTTTTAGTTTAAAGCTGTTACCTTGTCCTATCGCTGCACTCCCTGATAGTGTCCCTCTCCATCCTTCCTGTATGCAGGTCCCCTTTAGGCACTGGCAGGCCGCTGTAGGGTCTCCCTGGAGCCTTCTCTTTTCTAGGCCACCCTCAGCTCTCTCAGCCTGTCTTCAGTGGAGAGGGGCTCCAGCCCCTGAGCATCCTTGTGGTCTCCCCTGGCCTTACTCTAACAAGACCTTGGGAGAACATCACCGCTGAGAAGGATCCAGGGAAGCACTCCAATCTGAGCTTCCACTGGAATGCTATGGAAAAATGGATGAAAGCACCATCTGGATGAATGTAGGTATAGAGAAGACAAGGGGAAATTACCCCAGTACTGCAGTTTGAACTCATCAACCTAAGTGTATTACCGGTTTTAACCGTGTTCCTGTTTAAAAGGAACAACAGAGACTTACAGACAGAACCTCACCATTACAAGAGTCTCGCAGAACTCAGCCTCTTAAACAAGAAATACTAACAACTAACTTCATCATCAGGTATACAGATCTCCAGGGAAAGAGAATGTCACATACCATGCACGCTTTTGAATACCAGTCTGAAAAGAGCTAAATACATACAAATTAGACAGAGTTTAAGAAAAAACCACACCCTAAACCACCACTTTTTAATAGCAGAGACAATCCAGTTAAAACAGTGCATTGTCCACAGTTTCTCAATACCTTCAACCACCTTTCTCTCCAGAAAACCAAATATAGAACATTGTGTTTCAGAAGTTAATGGATTTAAGAAGGAATTAACAGTTCACACGCAGTATTAGGTTGTCCCATTTCCATTATTCTCAATTTTTCCATTGCCTAAAATGTTATTAAATTTTAAGTTTTTTTTTTTTTTTTCTAATTTAAGTAGTTCAGATTTGGTAAGATTCTGCTCTGACCTTAAAATCTATTAGCTTTTATCCAATACCACTTAGCCTGACTGTAATGCCTCAATAGCAAGTTACAGCATTTTATTTCCTTTGCTTCATTTCCAAGAAAAAAGCAATCGATAAAGTTCAAATCCTAAAAACTCATGCTAGACTTGAAGATTCATGATGAAATGTGTCATTATGCACTTACAAGTTTAAACAGGAAATTATTCATTTATCATCTTCCTCTCTGAATAGTGGAAGACTTTTTGATACTGACGGACAGAGATCCCAACCAGCCACAAGTTCAGTACTCCCCCACGCCCCCCCTCCCAAAAAAGAAAAAAAACTTTTTTTTAATAAAAAAGTGACATTTTTCCCTATAAAAGGATCTATTCAAGATCCTTAGTCACTTCTCTCAGAATACTTCTGACTCAAACCTAAAGCAAATTTCAAATTGACCAAAAAAAAAGAAATAAAAGAAATAAAAGGAAAACATAGCCCAAAAGGGAAACTGTTACTGGAAATTGCATAGCAAATTGATACTCCAAATCTTGGAAAAAATTTATTTATTTCCTCAGCTCTCACACACGCCCATTTAAATGAAAATGCATTTCTATGCCTCTTGTTATTAAGATTTTTGTTAGTGTACAGCTTTTAATGGAAAACAGGAAGAAAAAGAGACCATTTTTATGTCCTCTGACCATTTGTTGTCATTACAGCTCAGAGTACATTTAATTTCCTTTCATAACTTTCGACAACAAGAATCACTAACAGTATATTAGTGCAAGAAACTTTTATAAAATATTACAATCAAATCAATTGCATTAACACATTTGAACCCTTAAGTTGAACATAGTGGAAAACACAATACTTCTTTATTATATCAGCTGTCTGGTCATATATACATCATCTATAACTAAAACCAAAAGTGTTGAGAGTCCTATTTATCCAGAGTTAGCAAAAGGAATTATCTGACAGTTCAAAATGAAAAACCACTAATAAGCATTAGAGTGTATTGAAAAGTTTAAACAATGCGATTAAGGAAACTTTTGCAATAATAAGGAATGTATGTGATTCTATTTTACCTTGCTAACAAAATTCCTCTGGGACTTCTTATTCTGTTAGACAATAACTAAACTGGAATATTATGTTAAACAATTCTCACATTCTACCTGTATTCAGAATATATTTAAAATTAAGAGATAATGTTCTCTCAGCATACTGCACTTCACTAAAATGTTCGTATTTTCAACCAAATTATTTGCCCAAAGCAATAAACAGAAGGAAAGTCAAAAGGCTCTCGCTGGTGCTTTAGCCATTTAGAGCTCTGAAGGATGCACTTCACAGACTTTTAAGCCATCTTTTTTGAAGTTTATTTTTAAGAAGTGAAACAAGGAATTCTTTAGAAAGAGACTGCTGAGGGGAAAATTGAGTGAGGGGATACTGTGAAGAGGAGACAGAAAATTGTATGTTTACCATAACTCCTGCTATAAAAGCCAGTAACAAAGAAAGACGTCCAATGAACTGCTTCAGGTAACAAATACCATTGAAAAGGAAAACTGAGAACCAACTTAAACAGAAAAGCTCAACAAATTTAGGAGGGAAGATGGAAGGGGCAGATACCTGCCCTCATAATCCGTATCATAATAGCCCATCACACAGAACTCCTATACTGTTCTCACCTACTGAGAGAAAATGAAATAAAATGAATCAAGATCCATCTTGGAATTATGTGCAGGTAAGAAAGCACAAAATCTGTCACGTGTTATTTGTTGTGGTCAGCAGTATCAGACCCTATCGAGTAACTGAAACGTTATCGATATACAAAAATTAGACCAGGTAACTGTCACTGCACTGCAAGGTCTTACAGCAACCCCAGATCATTTCCCTAAAAACCAGGGCACTTGATGAATACTGTATTCCCAAGTTCCACAGAAATATAGTTTCTTTGTATTTCCATTAAACCCACATTTTAAACTGTATCGACATTCCTTAGCTGATTTTCTTTGTAGCACTATTTTCAAGTATTCAAGTCCTAAATAAAATGTACCAAAAGTGTTTTTACCTGGCGCTGCCAACTTGGCATTTGCATTGTACAAACAGCAACTTACCTGCATCTGAACAGAGACACCTACTTCCTATGTTTCAAACTGCAATCACGTACACGTACTGCAATCTGCAAATCATCTGCACATATTCTGGTCACACAGCTTGCAACTTACTATTCACTAGTCAATAAACCCCGACACTAATACTTTCCATCTGAGTGTAAGGCCCTAGGTAAGTTAACATTTCCAAAGCACGATGAAATTTTCAAACAGGTCAAAGTACACACAGACACAAATAATATTTGCAAACCTCCAAAACATTAAAATTATTAGCTGGTACTATTTTATATATTTAAGTCTCCGACTTGCATGCATCTGAAATAGCACATGCAGTAGTCCATTTGCTTCCATAGCTGCTGTGTAACAACACAGATTCATAAAATGCATCCAAATCTAGGTCTTTGTTTTGCTCAGATTTTAAACTATATTTAAACCCAGCCACAAGGAGGTCAAAGTCATAGTTAAGTATAACTGCTGCTTATGTCAAGTATATTGTCACACGAACATATGAGGGTGTACGCTTACTCATTTCAAATAAAAGAGAGTAAAATATCTGATGCCCTCCTTTACACTATCTCTGCTTTAATCACATCTCAACCCATACTGTTTTTCTTCAAACCATTCCTGGATTCATTACTTTTCAAATGTAATCAATGGGAGAAATGAGATGACAAAAGCATGTGTCATGACTACTTGGTTTAGAAAACAGTTTTCCAAATCTTGACAGTTCATGTTTCCAAGCAAGACAAATAAAAATCCCAAGAACTCATAACTGTTGTTCCTAACATTGCTGTGTGTATGCATAAGTTTTATTGGTTAGGTCATGCAAATAGGCATAAAGAACCTCATGCTCTTTTCTTAGATTCTCAGAAAAGGAACTGAAAAACTCAGGGTAAGCACTGAGCAGTAAGTTCACAAGTGGGACCTATCAGTCTCATTCCCAAATGCTCTATTCAGTTGCTAGTCAACTTTGAGGAGCATCTGAATTCTCTGTCTAGGTTTCCACGAGGCAAATTTCTAAGGCACTTTAATTTCTGCCTCTGGACACAGAGCCATCTAAACCCTAACAGCTGGCACTTCAGCTCTGCTGGACTTCAATGAACAGCAGCCTTCTGCCCATTTCCCCTGCAACAGCTAAGCTTGTAGATAGTCGCTAGAGCAGCGGTCTCCAAGGGGAGTGCAATACAGTCACCAGGGTGCAAGAAGAACACATATTTATACCATTAATAAAATAAAATTTAAAAAAATCATTTTCCTTTTTAATTTCTATTTTTGCCTAGACTTCATAATGCCCCTCGCATTTTAGTGCAGTAGTACATGCATATAATTCATAGACAAACATATTGGGGGGTGCTCAATTTTCTTTTCACTGATAGGTGTGCGCCATGAAAGAAGTTTGGAGACCGGTGCACTAGAGCAAACTGCAAACTACCAAACTGCATCTCTCAAAGATGGTGAAGTGGCAGACGCAGTCCTGCCTTACGAGTAATGGTAAAAAGTTTAGCAATGAGAGCCCCAGCATGAGAGGCAGTACACTCAAACTTAAGTACGTTCTGTCTGTCTACTAGGAGCAGGGCTTTAAACTCAAACCTCCACATTCTCAGGAGCCTGTTTTACACCCTGATGGGACAATACAGAAACGAACCTCCTCCCTGCTGGATTCTGTATGGAGGAAAGAAAAAGTAATCTGTCCTGGTGATGTCCAGAGGTCAGGTATCAGAATCATTAACAAGAAGAAATCCTAAGCCCACTGTTTATCTTAAGACCATTTTTTCATGACTGAAAGCAGCGTATTATGTTGTACAGTAAAACACAAGACATGGGCACTAAGACGCTGAAATAACAGCCTACTGTGCAACCTAGCAGGTTGCGTTTTGGTTTTCTACAGGCTCTGGCTTCTCTTTTCTGGAGGCCTCTGCTTACATTTAACCTCAAATTTTGCACTCTTTCTAAACAACTATGCGGCTAAGAACCCACAAGACAGTTAAGAACAAAGAAACTTGAATTCTACTCAATTCAACAGGCTTTTAGATACTCTGCTAAAGAATCTGCAATGTTACGAGGTGACCAAAGAAGAACACCTTTATCATTACAAAAGAGGAGTAATGTGGCAGTTACATTAAGCAAAGATGCTGAACCAATCAGGAATAGAAAATGAGCAAAAGGTACCAAATTTTTAGTAACAGGCTAACATAATAATTCCTGTGCTGTCACTCTAATGATGGAGAGCAGCACTAGAAGAATAGCCTTTCTAGTAATGTCTTTCCTAAGCTAATAGGAAAACATTCTCCTAATGTTGAAAAGGAACATCCTGCCCTGTCCAAATCAGAGAAATATTTTACAAAACAAGATGTCAGAGTCACAGCAGTTCCATAAGGACATTTTCTTATTCCCCTGAGAAATGAGGCTGGTAATAATGATGATAATTTTTATTATCATAACAACAACAACATTTCATACCGAATAAGCTGGAATGTTTTGTGCCCTCACAGAAATGCACCAAACCTGATAGTCTTAATGTTTGACTCTGAATATGTCTGTCATGAAACAAGCGCGAGCCTTCAGCAGCCGTGGCTGCCTGATTAGTCTCACAGTCACTCCAACGAGCTATCAGCTTCTCAGCGTGAAGTTCTACTGCATCACTGCTCCAAGCCTTTAGGCAAAGGATTCTAATAATGAGTCACAGTGCCGTGACTGAGGCCACACTTCTGCTCTGGTGAGCTGCTTGCTGAGAGGGACTGCATGCCCCCTCATTATCATTTTATAGGTTTTTTTCTTTCCCCCCCTTTTTTTTTTGTATGTTCTTTTGTATTCCTTTTCCTTCCTCCAAATGCTTGGTGCGTTTCAGTCAGAGTGCTTAGTGCTGCCACCAGGGCAGAAGCCATATGCTCGCATTTAATAACCTTATGGTATGAGGTAGTCATAAAATTTATGATAAGGCAGAGTATTATGTAGAAGAATCAGATATGGTAAGATACAGTCTTCTATCAAATCCTAATAAAGAGCCATAGTCATCTGCATTCCAACCAACAGAGGTTGCAGGGGAAAATACCTTACACATTTCTTTTTCATTTATGATCCTACACAGAACTAATAAGAAGAAAGAGAAGAACAAAAATGGTGACTCACTTATTAAGTTCCATCCTACCCAGCTAAGATTTTTTTATCCCTTGTATCTATATTCTCATGCACCACTGGGAAGGCCAGTTCTGGGAAGGTGATGAATGTTACTGAAACCAAGAAGCAGTCGCATCAGTTACACCTTAAACATGCACACAGAGCAGTACTAACTTGCCAGCTACTAATCACCCAGCAGCACCCAATTCAACAAACATACTGAACAAACTTGCCGCCAGACTTGCATTTTTTCATGCTGTTATGCCACTCCAATAGAATGCCCCAGTGTCTTGAGACATATGCAGATAACGCAATGTCATGTACGTGTTACTACTATTACTCTTTTTTGTTCATCCTTTGTGTAGCTACAAACCTTTTGCTAGTAAACTTTATTATTATTTTTCTGGAGAAAAAACATGATACATGATAATAAAAACAAAAGATTTAGAATACGCACATACAGTTCTCCTAAGCTGAATCTCCAAAAGATACAGAGAAACACAGAAGTGATTCCTGAGCAGATGGAAGATGGTTAGTGTGATGATGTCAGGATTATGTCAGGAAAAGTTGAAGCTGTTTACAGATTATCCATCTGTATGTGTAAAACTAGACAAACAATCCTCTACAGAGCTAGTTACTTATATATACCTTATTAATACAATAGCAGATACTAAAAAAAAAAACACTCGAGTGTGAGTAAAAGATGGGAAATTTTGTGACAGATTTTGTAAAATGAATTACACACAGCAGGTTCTGTACAGGAATAAACCTGAAACTCAAACTGACTGACTGCGAAGACCCCATAAAGGCACATCTGCTCTGATCCATTACAGAGACGGTTGCATCCTTGCAAAGTATACCTGCCACTAATCTGGAAATAATTAATAAAGCAAGAGAAAGTCTGCAAATTCACCTCCACCTTTAACTTTATAAAAAATGTGAAAGTGAAGTTTGCAGCACTGTACAAGTAGAATATTTATATACAGTATCTTCCTTTGATCATTCTCAAAAAAGTACTTAACTCCCTTACAAGAATGGCAAACGATACAAGTCTTCAGTTCATATTTTCGTTGGCTTGCAGGCTTAGCAGAAAAAAAATAAAGGAGGGCACACATTAGAACTTGCATAGTTTCTTATGCAGACCCTATCAGCACTGCTATTGGAAAGAGTAAGAAATGAGAAAGGAAAGAGTTAAAAATAAAAAAGATGAAGACAGCAATGATCTTAAAAGAGCAGTATTTTTATGTAATCGGAGAAGAACAGCACTACGGAAACACTGAATATGACAGCACAACCTTATATCTACTATAATTTTACATGATTGGAAACCTCAAGTGTTCCAATCATGCCTCTTTCCTTGGGATATAGCTACCTTCAAATCAATCAAGCTTACTTAAGCTGACTTAACTGCCTAGTTCATATGGATCTTAGCATGTTCCGAACACCTGAATATTTTCTCCAGTTCTCTAGCATGTACCACAACTCCATTCTGCTGTCACAATGTCAGCAGCGTCCAAGTGAACTGAAGATTGCTCGGGTGTATTCACATAAACTGCAGTCACACAAGCCATTAAACCGTAGATATACCTGTACCCATGGTACTTCCCTTTTTTCTTCACTTAGATGGCAAACATCATTTCACACTAGCAGCATATGGCAGCAGGCTAAAGGGAGCAAGCTTCACAGACAGAAAATGTAAGAAAACAAAATTAAATGCATGAGGGGAAAAAAAATTGAAACAACAAGGACATTCACGATTTCTGAGGCTGTGGAAAAAGTCAATCAATGCTCACCTGTGTGCCTATCCTAGACTGGTATTAAGAGATTCCTGTTTGCAGTATATCTCACATTATGCACATAGTATTAAAAAGAAGAAATAAAGAAAACACGATTAACTTGATAAGCTTTCCACCCCACATCTGTGAGAGCATGTTGGTCTGCAAGGTCCAAAGCTGGACCATAAAATTCAGAGCTTTATTTGAATTCACCTTGTCTTTATAATATTTTCAATTAAGTCTGAGAAAAGGATATGCTTGTATTTGGCACTGACATTTTCAACAAGTATTATTAAAAAAGACACTATCAGGAAAATAGAATGCAATACAAGAAAAAAAATAATCAGCTTTTGACTGAAGGACTCTAACGCAGACATTCAAGTGAAAATCACCTTTCTGTTGACTTGAAAAAACATCTTCCAAACAAGAAAACTCCCCCCCAACAAATTTTCCATTTGTTTACTTCTGAATAATTTCACAGTAATAAATAAATTACTCCTAAAGTAATCAATACATTCCTCCTCTCTTCAAACATGACCGCTTTCACAGTCACTACTACTGATGATGTATCCTTCTCATACAAAGAAGGACGTTCCATCAATAAACCCTAATCCTTCTCTCATTCCTCAAGTTTTCTGACTTTTTATAACAAACAGTTCAGATGGCCTAGCACCACGCAATTCTGAAAGTCCAAACAACTTCAGGCTTCAAAGCTTTTGAAAAATGTTGCCAAGCCATCTACTTAGCTGGAAATACATAGAATTTTTAAGACTGCCTAATTTAAATAAATGCATATAACGCAATAAAGTGAAATGTAAACTTCTTGTCTACATTCTTAACACCAGAAGGGGGCAGGGGGGTGTTTTTTAGTGTTTTTGTCTGTTTGTTTTTCATTAAGTGAACTGACCATTTATCCTCATCCTACTACTTGAGAAGCTGTGCGGCCTAATTGCACTGGATCACTCTTATATTTAACTTTTTGACCCTAGGAGAGTTCTGCAGCACAATTCTCTGTAAAACTGTAGTTAACTTATTCAATAATAAATTCATGTATTCTTTAAGACTGATGTGCTGTGAGCCATTACAGTCTAAGCTAAGTTGACAGACTCTATTAAAGCGCAGTACTGTCATGGAAATTGTGATCTTAACACAAGTGCATGTGACGGATACCAATTACTTTGCTCTTTTCCATAAAAAGTCTGCATGACATGGGAGTTATTATGAATGACTGATAAGATCACTGAATGCTTTACATCATGATTTTCAAACATGATTCATCCTTAATCATGGAGTAAGCATAACTGCTTATCTATAACATTATGACCTGCTGTAAGCAATAGAAGCAGATTAAGCTAGTCGCCTCCTAACCAAAGTTACTATCCCAATGTGTTAATTATCGTCACTTATGGAAACCAGCACCTTTCTTCATGACAGAAGGATACTTAATAATCTTAACATTTGCCCTTCAGAAGCATCAACTTATTAGACAAGAGATTCTTTTCCAGAAAGCAATTATTTTAATCAATGCTAAATCATATAAGTCATCATCTCTTAACAACTGTCTTTAAAAGCAATTAACTACGCAGTTGTTTCTAAACACCGCAAGATCGGTGCTGCCGTCAAAAGGAGGGCACTGCTTGTTCAGTATGCCACTTAATGAGAAAACACTGGTTTCAGTAATTCAGAAAGGGAAAAAATGATATAATGACTTTTAGAAACAAAGGGAACACTGCAAAAATGAAACTGCTTAATCACAATTCAGAAAACAGTAGAGTAGATCCTTCTACCTCTCTGTACTTAAATAGATCAAATACCAAGGTCATGTTCTATGTGGATTTACTTGTGAATAAAAATAAGTGCCAGCTGATCAACAAACACTTGACTTGCTCTTTCCAGTGCTAAGCAGCTTTATCTCACCATACAAATGAAGTAAACAAAGAAACAAAACTTTTAATTTCCTACGTATAAACTGAAAGCCTCAGAAAGTTTTACTCTACACTGCTGACTGATGATTTCTTAAGATTTGGTTTTCTTAAACAATTATTTAGTATCAACTGTATGAATTACAAGAAGTTATAGTGACAAATCTGGTTAAAAGCCTGACTTGTTAGTAACGATTTGGGTATTCAAAAATGCACTGGAATAAGAATGCACAAGGTCAGCCATTTTACACATCCCACAAAGTTGGATTCAGGGAGTCACTGCTTAGAATCTCAGCCATAAGCATCACGTATAACTGTAAGAGCAATGCTACGCATGCTTCAAAATTCAAATACCAAAAAAAAAAAATCACAATTTTTACCAAATTATATAAAATTAAAGAATTATGTAAAAAATCAGAGCACTAGCTGTGGCATGGCACATAACTACAAATACCGTCCTGCTAAAACAAAGTGTCATGAGCAGTCATTAATATTCAGGAAACTCTTATGTTGTAAAAATTATTAAAATAGCCAAAATGAACATATGATCAGTTTTTTATTGGGGGGGTTATTTTTTTAAACATCAATGCTCATAAAATAAGCAGATTTTTGCATTGTGACTCTCCTTATATAAAGTGTCTGAAAGAGCTATTCATCTTTGTGAATTAATTCACAACAGTCCACTTAAAGATAATCCTCTACACGTTTCCTCTGAAGACTTACTTCATCTAAATAGAAGTTTTCAAGTTGAAGCCAGAAGACTTTTCAAAAGAAAAAAAATAAGAATAAGACAGTTGTGATAAATTACAAATGCTGCAAGAACACTCCCTCAGTATCTTTAGCCCACACCCACTTCTGGCTACAGTCAAAAGGTTTTTCAAGAGGTTTTTAAACTAAGCAAAATTCCTATACAATTAAGTAGAGGGAAAAATACTACTACTGCTGGGGCCACAAGGGAATTTTTCTTCCCACAATAAATTACCAGTTTTTTTGATTTCATGAAAAATGTACTAGGTAATATTTTCAGTGCTTCCCAACAAGTTAGTACTTATTCTCCTCGAGCACAGCAACAGAAGACATCACCTCACAGTTGTTCACAGCAGGTTTTCAGTCATATAGTCCTCCCTACCCGACATTTTTGCTCATAAACACGTTGTGAATATGTAAACATTTAAAAACTGTGACGATTTAAAAACTTTCTCTTACAGCTCTGCTAGACTCTTTGGGTAATGCGTTCCTTCTAAGAGAACAAGACAGCCATCTAGAGGGCAAAAAAGGCAGACCCTTAAATCACAAGGGAACACCGAACAATCAATTCACTGCAAACACCAGGTAGTTCATTTTTACTTGGTATTTCAGCCTGACTTCCAGAATAATCCAGAAACCAAAAAGTGACAATTTTCTCCTCTTAGGATGACAATTTCTACAGAAAGCACGGATTTTTATAAAAGCAGACTGTTTGCTACTATGCAACACACAATTCTAAAAAATCAGTATCACAGATGTGTAATTAGGGACGAAGATGTCACTGCTACCTCGCTCCTTAACTCCATTACGGTATTCAGCATTTCCTCCTTCTTCAGTACGGGCTCTGGCGCAGAGCAGAATGCAACACAAAGCAGCAGCTATACCAGCAGTGAGCTTTCTTGCTCCACAATCATAAAAAAGCATTTATGGCCATAATGCTTTAAGCAGCTCATTACTGATAAATTGTACAAACTATCACAGTGAGTCATAGGAGTGGGGAGTTCCAAGCTGAAGTAGAAGTAGGGTTTTTTCGTCTATTAGAGAAACAGATATATTTGGAGATTACAGTCCCCTGTGAAAGGATTCCGGGTAATTCTTACTGTTTGCTCAGATCAATTCCTGACACTGGTAAAGTTTAATACAGTTCTGTTAGCACAGCTAATTTGGAACAGGTATTACAAATGAAAAAATGCATAGAAAAACAGAATTATTTGAAAAAAAGTAGAGAAAAATCTTTCTAGAGTTTTGATTTGGATCTAGAGATCAGGGCGGAGAAAGGTGTGTGGTGAAATAATCAGCACTGCTCTTGGCTCTCTCCAGACCAGTCCCTCCCTTCCCTTTTTTTTGGTCTCATTTTCTATGCTACCAGAGATCTAATTGTTCAGAACACTGCATGTCCGCTGTGACTACTGCAGGCTGTCTTTTAAGCCTACTGCAGGTACCTGCTGTATTTTTCAGTGCACAGGGACCAATGTATACAAAATTCTCTCACTTCTCTTGCCATTTCCACAATATGGAATAAAGGTACTGAGTTGTCATTTAGGAACTGAGGGCAGAGGGAGAGGTATTAATCATACTGCATACTGATCCTGGAAACATCTGCAGAGGGTTTGTTCTTGCTGAAGTATCTCTTCCCCTACATTTCTGGAGATTACACACCATCCCTTTGTTTCATTTCTGACATGAAATATGGATGGCCTGCTTACTGACACCAGCAAGAAATAATCTTTGAATTAAATCCAAAAGCGCTTTTACAAAATCTTCTTTTCACTTGCCTTCTAATGATGACCTCTTCCCTAATTTTGCGATGGTTTCAACTCGCTTTTCGATCATTGGTATAGCTATAAAAAGCGAAACACCTCCTTCCTAACCCCATTATGATGAAAGCTTTGAATTTTATTATTCATTTTTAATAGGAAGAAGCTAAATTCCCTCAGGAACCATAAAAGTTAGGGGTTTTATCTCTCAGAAAGTGAAAGGTTGCTACAGAGTCATGCCTTCAGCAGATAGTCTGATAAAGGGTATACCTTGTACTTGGGATGACAAGAGAAAGAGAGGTTGCCCATTATTATTTTTAGTTCAGAAAAAAATATATATTTAAAGAGGACTGTTTTAGGTATTCTTTGGGTATTTTTTTTTAAATCTCTTAACAGTCTTTGAACAGTATTTAAAAAAATCGCGTACCATCAATGTAAATTAAAAGCTCAGACCATCACACTCAAGATAATTGTCTAACATTTAGGTAATCCTGCACAAAGGTGACACTTCTGTTCATCGCTCCTTAGTTCAAAGTTGTAACAGAACCCCTACTCTACACAGTGCCATTTTCCATAAGACATTAACATCAATATTTGTACCAAATACCACATAAAAAAAAAAAGAAAGATGGCAACTGCACATCAGATCACTTTCCAGGTCAAAAAATGTCTTGCCTAGCACCTGGCTGATCTTCAAATGGTATTTCAAAACCTGACCAGTGACTGCAGCAGCTCAGAAGATGGCTCTGAACAATGCGTACTATCAGCCTGGGAGCACGTTTTTATCCCAGTGAGTTCCAGTTAACAGGTACGTGACACATAACAAAAGTTAGCCCTGACACACTGCGGATTGGAAGCGTGACACATGGTTTAAGAAGCTCACAGAATTTTTGAAGAGTGAATGTGTCTGTTGAGAAGCAAGACTTTTTTCCTCCTTGCTTTCAATGATAACCAAAATTACCAGTCTCTCAAAAACATGTACAATTATACAGGCTTATTAATGGAGATGTTTCTTCTTTTCTTTCTCCTTATTGATTTCAGATAAAGAATAAGTGGTTAGCAGAATGAAAGACACTGAAAGGAAAAAGAGGGGAACAACAACAACACAAACTCCATCCTGTAAAAAAAAAAAATCAGAAGCAAGATGTGGACAGCCTGGAACAGCTTCTCCTGTCAAGGTAGGAAAGAAAAATATGAAAGAATCAATGGCTACTTACACATATTCCACGTTTTACATGAAGAAGATCCTACCTTTGGATTGCAACATACTTCAGAGGAAGAGGTAACTCATCTCCAGATGATCCCATTATGAAGGCAAAGAGTGGTTAACTGGTTACCTTTAGATATTTGTAGTTGCTAGAAGTAAATATGAAAACTCTATTAGAAAGGCTGCATTAATTCTAGGTCTAGTTTTTTTTTTTAAAAAAAAAGTTTCTGTTTCTCTCCTGAAGCTGAGCTTGTTCCTGCATTTTGGAATACTGTCTATTTTGCCTTGACAAGAAAATCTCCACAAAAGGAACAATTCAGATTCTTTAGTGGGGGCCTTACAAATGCTCTACTCTTCAAATGCCTCAGTTGTAAACTCCAGCATTTTTCTAATCTCCTGCTTAAACACAGGTTGATTTTATTTGGTTCTTTTCCTTCTGAATGGTCCCTGACTGCTTTTCTTCACTTGCCTCACCAGGTGTCTGAAAAGTAAATCAGAATAATTAGTTCTTATTTACCTAGTTGATTGCTGAAAAAAGTGGCATTATCTAAGCTAAGAAAAGCAGGCAGGGAAACTAGAACATTCTAATATAAAACATACATAAAGGACAGAAATGGACAGCCAGAACAATCTTTCATCCTCCATCACATCCATGAGGCTACCAAATATGGTCTTATTCCCTGCTACCAAAGACAAATCAGTAGTTCATAAAAGCTAATTAGGAAGCCTCATTTTTTAATAATTAAATACCCAGTACTACTCACTGACTGCAGCCTCAGTAATCCTGAGGACATGACCCACCATCCTACCTTTGCCATCAGTAAAACTGAGAAAGCAGCAAACCAGTCTTTAGGTAGGCTTCGTGAGTCCTGAACCTGTGTTCTCCGTATCTGGAAAAAATAAAAAATAAACCATTATAGATTGGTTTGGCTTAGCTTGGACTGACTTATTAATACTAGCTGGAATTGTATTTCTATAGACTTCTGTGTTTACGCTGTAAAAAGGTCAGTAATAAAAATGACAACAGAAAAGATATTAAAGAATCTATTTACGTGCGCTAGGTGCTATTACAATCCAAGCAGTAACACTGTTCTGAAGACAGTAATCTCTTAAAAGGGCAAAAGGAAACAAAACCTGCCTAAACTGTGTCAGTAGAAAGACCACAAGCTCACACTGGAAGTTGTACCAAGCATTCCCCTCAAGTGAGAGGCAGGTAACAAGGTACAGGTACGTACACTAGCTGTCGAATTGAAGCCTACATCAGTGGACAAGGATGTAACAACTGGCTGCTTGGCATGATTTGTACCTGTGATGTGCAGTGTTTTCACCTACAAGACAGAACTAGGATGTTAGGGGGGGTTAATTTTTTTTTATTATTATTATTTATTTTTTAAAGAGTCTACTTTTACTCAAACCAAATTTGTCATCCCAGCCCCCACATGAACATGTTTTTGGGATTCCCCCTAGACTCAATGGAGAAATAATACACAATTAGTACTTGCCTGACTAAAATTGTTAAGAACCAATGAATAAAATCATGCCAAGACTCTTCTGTGATACAGCTCTCCCTTCTATTTTTACAAGATCCACTATTTTAACATGTGCCCTTAATGAAGTTGTGCACCTGCAGACAACAGATGCCCACTAGCACCACCTTTACATGTCTTCCAAAGCATACCCAGAAAACAAGCTAGGGTTAATTTACTGTTAATGAAAAATGAGAAAAACAGTAGTTCATTCCTGTTCGTGCTTAGGGGATAGCTGTTCAGAAATTAAGACCAGAAAAATGAGGTGAAAAGACATGCTGAAAATAAGGAAACATGATAATAGTTCTAAAGCATGGAAAATACATTTTGTGTTTATAACACAAAGGAAAATATCCTAACGTGATTGTTTTGGGGCAAAAAAAACATTTACTCTGTCCTTAAATTAACTGACAGAAGGACAGAAGCCAAACAAAACATGTATCCAAACAATAAAAGATTTTCCACCAAATATTGAGCCAAAAAAACACTCCAGCATTGAAAAAACCGACTATCAAAACCACTTCCTACAGAACACTTTTATCAGTTTTGAGGAAAACCCAGTTTTCCTCAGCTGCTCTTATTTAAAAGGTTAACTTAGTCTTCAAGGAAACCTCTAAATACCTCAGAACGTGTCTTACCGTGCAGCGGTGACTGGACATCTGCTCGTCCCTTGAAGGCGTGCTTCAGACAGCAAGTGAAGATGGCTTTGAGAAACATTTCTGAAAAACTTCTTGTAGACACGTTACAAGGGTGCCATCTACTGCGAGGAGATACTCAAAGCTAAACAGAGCTGTTCAGCACTAAAGGGAACTCAAAGTCTTCTATAAACGAGAAAAGCCCGTAGACACACAGGTGCCAGGCAGTACGTACTCAGACTGAGGAACAGCTCCCAAAGCCCATCACGTCCCCCACAGCGAGGCCCAGACGAGAGGTTCTGAGTCCTCAGCAGGTCGGTGCACATCCACCAGGCGTCGACACACAGCGGCTGAGGGCGGCCAGGCACAACTTCTCCTCAGGCGAGGGGCGCCACAAGTTCCCCGCCCCACCCGCCGCGGGCGATGAGGGGAGCGAGCGACAAAATGGCCGCTCCCGCCGCCCCCCTGCGCCAGGGGCTTTCGCACCACTTAGCCCCCGCTGACTGGGGCGGTCACCGCAGGAGAAGGCCGGGCCCATGGCTGCTCAGCAACTCGGGTCCCAGCTGGTGGGGAAGCCACGAGCGAGGACACCAGCACCGGAGCCCCCGGGCACCTTCTCGCCTCAGCGCGGGGTGAGGCGGCGGCCAGTCCCGGCCGCACCTCAGTCGGGGGGGCGGGCGGGAAGGGCTGAGGGAAAGGGCACTCGTTCCTCCAGCCGAGTGACGGGAGGACTTGGGTCTTAAAGACAGCAGCTAGAGACTAGCTTGAAGTTCGGAACCTCTGCCCGGGGTTGGCCTTGCCCTCCATCCCTTTCCTGTGCTACAGTTACTGTGATTGTCGAGTGGAAATCCAGCCTGTGATGAGCACCTGGCCAGCACCAGCTTCCTCAGAATTTTGAGGGCAGCTCACAGAGACTGCCCTACTCTTCAAAAGCAAGCGTATTTTATTCCTTCATGCAGGCTAGTCCCCTTCTACCCCCTTTTTTTTTTTCCTCCTTAGAAGTACACATCCTCAGGTCTTTGTAAAAAAAGACTGTAGATTCAGATATTTATTTTTTTTTTTAAAGTGAAGCACTACTCAATGACTTCCTTTACAATCTCAGACCTCCACTATTGGACAGACTGTCATATTACCTTCTCTTTTCTCTAATAGTATCTCTGCCTACAGCAGGTCAGCAAAGGAAGTGGACGCAGGTCTCTGCAGAAGGAAGAGAAGACAAAACTCCTGTCCTTCCCCTCTGTGACCACAAAGATCTCAGCAAAATCTGAGAACCACCTTGCTAGAGCAGCAACAGGGTAAGGTACACTCTATTTGCATAGCAGCATTTGACTTAAATTGATTAATGTGTTAGAAAGAAAACTAAGACTAGTTTCAGTAATTTAAAGATCTTGCTCCTTAACGGAGATAAATTTAACTTCTAAAGCTAATAATGTTCAGTAATCATGCAAGTATATTGATGTTCTGAGAAGCTACCATTAATTTTTAGTAAATGCAATCATTCAAGAATAAGATAATTAAGGCCAAAAATAGTCACACACAAAAGCAAAAGAAAACCGAAAAACAACAAAAAAGGCACACTAGAAAGCAGAACTTCATAATGCAGCCTAAGGCTCATCATTGATCAAAATAAGAGAACAAGTCTCTTTATCACTTACATGCCTTTAAAGTCTAGAGTTATCTTCCAAATATTGAGTATTCAATAAAGAGTCAGCTTTAAACTGAGAGGAAAGCCAAGGCTGACTAGAATTTTTCAAGTCTCACATGGGAAGATAATATTCAAAAAAAATAATAATGAAGATAACATGGCATTATTTGCTTAATCATATAGGCCCATTTTATTAGACTTTTGTTGAAGTGTCTCACCCTCCAACAGAAACAATAGTGCCATGGTTTGATCTTTTTTCATTTTATTAGCACAGAATCATGTAGAATGAAGACAGAGAGGAACACATACTCTGAACATGGAAAACTCACTACAAAAATGGGAATGACTTGTTACTTCCTGTGATATTGCCTATTCTCCTCTCACCTTGAGTACCTGAACACTGTCATAGAGCTTGCAAGCCACAAAAACCCAATCTTACAAGCCCACAGCACATCCTTAAAAAACCAACCCTGCAGTTCCATTACCAGAAAGGGGCTAAGCCTAGGTTCAGAATGACAACTGCCAACAGAGACCGGAACTAAAGCATTTGAATTCCCAAGTCTCCTACTGACTTGAGTAACTTTTGGAGCAGATCCTTTATGTATAGAGTATCATAAAACAGCTTTAAATCAAAGGAAAAACATTTACATAGTATGTGCATACACCCTAATGTAAATGCATGAATGTTAATTTTTACATAGTTCAATAAAAATCAATTCTATAAGCACATAAGCAATCTTGTGGTTATGTCTGACCACATAAATACATCAGTCACAGAGATCGTTTACAGTTACAGACCTTCTTGTAGAAACCTCTATAGTGGCACTTGTATAGTCAATTGGTCCAGTGGCTTCGGAACACCTATACACACATAGGGATAGGCAAAGAGTGGCAAGATCTTTATGGGCCAATAGCTGAGCTTACCGCATAACAAGGCTGATGTACAATATGACATCTGCAGCAATATTACCAATAAATTAGATGAAAACTATTCAGATACACTTCCCATAATATGACGGCCAGCATTCACAAAATCAGAATACACGCAATTCTATTCAGATTGCATGGCAACAAACAAGAAGCTGTTTGCCACAATACAGAATCAACACACTTCAAATGTCCAATATTATTATTAGGTTGTGGCACTCCAATATTTAATTACTATTCAAGGATAACACCTTCAGGTAGTTTCCTAAAATTGTCTTGATTATCAGTCAGAGGGTAAGGAGAGATCTACCATCACAAGCCAGTAATATGATCGTTTCTTCATTTGGAAATGGCTGAAACTGGTTGCTATATTCCAACAGATGGCAGACATTTCAGTTTAGTTAGCCATGCAATTGTTTTGTGAATAGGATTAATCACATAGATTTATGACATCCATGTTTTAGCAAAAAAGAGCAGGTAGTTTATTCCTGGTTTTTAACACTTCCCTTCCATCAAAGCGGGCATAACAAGAAGTGTTGTCTGAAAGCAAAGTATCGTGATCTCTCAAAACAAAACTCCAGCTCAGTTCTCCAAGCAAACATCGAGTCACTAGAACAGAGCTCTACCTTGTGTCCACTTAACAAGTACAGAATTCACAAGGATACTCTGAGCAAACTGGGGAAAGCAAGAACTTCATGGAATGATTTGTGAGACCAGCCTCACAAAACAGAAAGCGTGACTTTCACAAGCTTAAGTATTAACACCACCAACGTTTTGCGTGATAAGAGGTTAAACTTAAGCAAAACTGGACATTCTACAGAATAATTTAAAAAAACGTTGAGCAAGTGACTATTCGGTGTTTCACATTAAACTCAACTCTCTCATTTTTAAGTTTTGACCGGGCAATCAGTCATAGACTGTTAAAACAGGACTCCAAACTGAAATACCACTGCACTTGCAATAAAGGTGGTTTCAAACTGACATTTCTAACTCCACTGGCCTCAAAGTATTTTTACAGTAGTTTCAGTTGTCGGACATGAGTTACAAGCTGCTGTGCCACAGTTAGCGCCGCTCTTCTCCTGTGAAACATACTTCAGGCTTTCAGACTACTCTTCTCTTGTTCCACAAATCTTTGGACTGAAGAGCTGACAAGTCTATCCAATGTCTAGTTTCCCTCTAGACTGCATTCCTAGGTGTGCCATTGTGAGTCACTGCTTTCATATTCGAGGTGCTTGCTTGATGGTTGCAGATTCTGTGGGAGGCAACACCTACTTCAAAGACCTCATGAATGGCTTTGCGGAAGCAATGGAAATTGTAGTCTATCAGACCTGTCAAGGAGAGGCAGGGGAGAGGAAAAACTGTGCTCAGCTTGCCACGTGTATGTAGTCAGACCTTCAAAATCAGTATGTTTCATTTAATACACAGCTATTTTGTTACTTGATTCAGTATGAATATGGGTTCAGAAGATTTAACAGCTAAGTTTTTACTCTAGTGCCAGTATTTGTTTAGACTGTCTCTTTTTAGAAACAAGGTACTTATTTGGAACACAAGGTGTATAATTCATAATTAAAGAGCAGATAACATTCAACATTATCTTGCACTTTGATGGTGTCATCGATGCATATCCTAACTGTTGTAAAACTTTTGAGATCAAGGAAAACTTGAGTCAGTACTAGGTTAAAAGTTAAAGGTTGCACTAGAGGATCTTAGAGGTCTTTTCCAACCTGAAAGATTCTAAATACAATACAGTTATTAAAACATATCTGCTTTTCTTCTTTTGAACTGTCTGTAAATGCTAAAGTAAACGCCATCACTAGTTAAGCCAAGTACTTTGAAATTTGGGTTTTATGCTTTCATTTCTACCCCATAATATATGCAAGACCACTCGTACCAATTGTCTGCTACAGGTCCAAGCAACTGTATAGTTGGTTAAACTCGCAACACGTTAAACCCTTTGCTTTAAGTTCTTACCACGTACTGTACTAGCCTACCACTGCTAATTTCTTCAGTCCTACGTTAAAAAGGTTGCAGTAGCACAACACAAGAAATAGAGAATAGGGCTATCACAACACAGCAGCCTATCAAGCAGAACAAATAAGTATTACTCCATTCAAATGACTGCACTATAGCAGATGGTAATGACACAGGCCCCATTAGCTACACAAGTCATTCCAACAGGAGGACAGCATTAAAGCAATGATTCACAAGAATAAAAATAAGACCATTTTAGCTCTATGAAGGGAGAAAATTACCCCCAGAAGAAATTAAATAAATTTAATTTTACAAAATTAAGGTGACTTGTAAGGCCATACTAATATTTTATAGTTGATAAAAATCATTTTACAAAAGCCATTCAAACAGGGAAGGCTCTTACCTTTGCGCTCAAAACTTTCTTCTCTAAGAATGCAAACTAATGCCAAAAACTTTGTTACTTCCTTTAAGTACAAGACCGTTGTGTTATTGAGCTTGATAATTGCCATTGACTCCTTATCATAAGCACTTCCAGTACCATCTTCTTTTAACCTAAGAAAGAATGAGTTAACCCAAGACATAATTTAGTAAGGCATGCATAAAGTAACTTCATGACAAATGCTTAATACCTGTGACACGGGGGACACACTTTGGTGTTAAGCTAAAACCGCATGGGTTTTTAAGAAAAGACTAGGACAAACTATTAGTGTTACTTAGGTTACTGTAGAAGCAATAGCAGCATTGTAGAGCTACTTCTGCAAAAAGACAAAAAGTTATGCAGCCCTGGGGCTGACCCATCAGGAGACAGACCATTAAACACTGCAGTATTTGTTGGCCGCACTGTATTTTTCAGGTTACAACCACACCTCTAAAATAAATTACCACATCTCTAGAGCCACTTCAAAAAAAGGTGTTTTGAACTATAATTCTGCCACAAACCAGGAGAAATAAGTGCTACATGCATCCCTCAAAGAGAGTTAGCAAAAGCCACGTTGAGGAACTGGAGCCAAATTGAAAGTTGGCAAAAGCTACTCCGCTGAGATAGCAAGAAGGCTGATAGCAACATGACTTGCAAGTTACACTTCGGAGCTATGGTATGCTATCGACCCCAGTTGTTGCAGGTACTAACATATCTGCATACTAACATACCACGCCAAACAATACAGCAGTATTCATATTTTATATTGAACCCTTGCCTTTTCAAAATGTCAAATGGCTTTCTACAGACACAAGTGGAGGGACAAAAAGCGATTACAAATACTTGATCCAGCTGCCAAATCATCTGTTATATTATTCTAGTTACTTACAGAACCAATATGCTCTATAGAACAACTAATAGCATCTTGCAGGACGATGAAGCCAACACCATTTGCATAAGTTTGCAACCTATTCTACAACTTTTAAGGATTTTTCTCCTAAGAGTATTCATCACTTACCCATATATACAGGAAACATCTATCACTACATCAATCATGTCACAGCACAACTCATACGACTGCATGTCCACAGGGGAACTGTCTGTTGCGATGTAGATTTTGCTGACTACATCGAAGAGAAAAGCTTTTTCAATGCCTGAATTCTTCAGAAAGAGAAAGAATTTGGATGAGTTTTTAAAATAACTGCGTTTTTAAAATCTCAAGTAGAATTCATGCACTTTCACATTCTTAATAGCAGGAAATGTTTTATAAATACAATACCCTTGTAGCTGTAGTAGATATCAATATCATCTTCTAGTTGACAAAATGTAAAGCTTGGCACTTGGATAGAATTCTTTTTAGTTTATTATTTACCAGATTGTAATTAAAGCTATATTTTACAATGCTACCAGAATCCAAATTCAGCATTTTTCACCTTCTGTGGTTCTACGAACACCAGAAGAGCTGCATATTCACCTGATAAACCAGGTTCAGAGATGAGTTACTTCATAGCAGCAAAGTGTGTCAGCGCATACTTGTAGTATCTTGGCAGTTCAGTGACTGTGTGATGTAGTTGCCATGTAGACTGACACGCAGAGCCAATAAAGTCAGCTTCTAATCTTTTGACTCCATGAAGAATATCATATTATGGCAGTTATGATGAAGGAAGAGCACCCAGCCAATTGTACCATCCCATATGTAACTTTGAGCACTTCAGCAAAGTTCACATGCTCCTAAGTTCAGGAGCCTTCTGCTGTTCAGCGAGTTAACCACATACACACCATGGATTTCTGGCAAAGCTTAAGTTCTATTTACACACCAGGAACACTCATTATTGCTTTCTCCTAGCCTGTGTGAGTACCCAAGGCAGCACGCTGAAAAGATCTAACCTATCCTTTTAGCATCAGGGCCACACTGTACTCTCATGGCACTGAGCAGCATGAGCATGAACATGCCCATTATCCACTGGGCCAGGTTATTACAGTCCTCTGCCAACAGAAGCAAGCATCAAACAGTTTATGGGGTGATGCATCTGACCCACACAGCTCCTCTCAATCACAACTGTAATTTTCCATGTTGTCCACATGCCTACAACAGTCTCAGACATAACTTAGATGAAAGACAGGCTACTTCAGCCTCGTTCCTATGTTGGTATCTCAGTTGATTTAAAGTATACAGCACAAAATTCTACGTCACAAACTCTGTAAAAAACACAAACACTAAAATAAGGACAAAGGTCTTGCAGGCCACATGAAATTGACAGTTTGGTTTAAGGCGAAGTTCATGTGAAAAAAAGCATCTTTCCAGCAGAGCTACATTACACTACTAAGCGCCTTGACAGACTAATTAGTATATCATGCTGGCAGAAACCTTCCTTATCAACAGTTACAACAAGCCAAACTACGCTTTGCCAGTATTTTGAGAAACCTGCATGAAGTACAGACCAGTACAGTTTAGCTCTGGTACAGATCTTCTAATGCAGACAATTAGGATGAGTACAACGATGCTGAGAGCCACCCAAATCTCCCAAGGCCAGCGTCCCTTAGCAGAAGGACTTGCTTTATTGTTCCACATATTTCACTTACAATTCTGTTTGATTAACACTTACTGATATAAAGATATTTAGTAGATTTTCCAGTGTTGGCAGTTGCGGAATGAGCTTCTGAACCACTTTACTGAAGGCTTCAAATATTGAATGGTCATAGATACTCGTCAAATAAAAGCTGAGATGAGGAGGGAAGAGAAAAGGAAAAAAGAACAGATTCATGAGTCTGTTAGAATCACAGTACAAATAGTACAAATGTTATATCTCTATTTTCTAACATTCAAGGCTGGTAATTAAACTGGGATGCTTTATCACAGATATCTTTGGCTGCTCCATCAAGAACATCATTTCTGAGACTAGAGTAAACATGATGCAGGCTTCCACAGGAGATGGGAGCACAGAGAAAAAAAAATCAATTTGCTTTCACAACACGCTGAGCCTACGCAAAGGAGTTAAATGTCTAACCAGGTTTCATCAAGTCCTGTTCTTGACCTTCCACTTTGTCACACTAACACTGAGAGACTGGCCGTAATTAAAGGCTCCATGAGAATTAAAATAGTAAAAAATTAAAATAGCAAAAACAGAAAAAAAAGATATCTTGTTTTAAAGGTGTCAGTAAAAGATTCCTTAAAAAGCAGGCCAAATATCAAGAAAGAGACCAAGCTTGTAAACCAGTCATACTGAAAAGCCAGTGCTAGACAGTATTAGAACACAGCTTCTTCTGTCCTCCCTCCCCTGCCTCTCTCCAGGCCACTTGTACAAATTTGGCCTGTTACACTGAATGAAAGCTATGCAAGAGGATCTTGAATTATCAGCAAGCTTATTTGTAAGCCTGTTGATTGGAAACCGATACGCTAGCCTGCTTTATTTTAGTAAGGTAGCTAGCTGAGACTTGGCCAAAAATTCAGCAGTGTATTTTTTTTTAACTTTAAGAAACTAACAAGACGTTGCTCCAATCCACTATTACATCTAAAACCCCGTAGTCTGTAGGCATATCAGCAACAGCAGAATCACATATGCCAGTATTTTGTAACTCACCTAAGGTGAAGTTTTTCAAGCCCAGCATCTGTAAGGTCATCGTTAGCCCTCTGATGAATATCCCGCTGAGTTTCTATTTTATGGTCATCCGATAAACCATCAACTTTATGAATAAAAACTTCAAAGTTCATTTCTGGGTTGACCTTGTAGGCTTTTGAAACTGTGATGTGGAGTCTTGTTAAAGCTTCCATATAGTCATCCTGTAAATAAGTTTTGGCAGGAATGAATGAAAAGCCTTTATCTTCAATAACTCCTTTCAGTACAAGAACTTCATTTCACTTCTGTGATGAAACAGAAGTTTGGGAGAAGAGAATACCTTGGAGATTCAGGAATCCAAGTGGCTTAGACTCTGTTTCATTAGCTATGCAAGGCGCAATTATACAAAACCAGGTTTCATAGCAAAAGGCAGGTTACACTTCAACTCCAGCAAAATGCAGCAGTAATCTCCGAGACAGTCCCAATAACCAGGTACTCTCCAATGGCGCGATTCTTAAGTCCATTAGAAGCTAACAGATACCTAACAGTACCAGTACCGTGACATTGAGGTCAGAAGCATGCTGTTATTAAATGAACTCCACAGCATTCAACGGCAGAGGAAGGGGATAATTGGATCATTCAGACCATTTAGCACATCAGATTCCCACAAGTGCAGAAAAGTACTTCAGAGTACTTGCCCCTTCCACCGTCTCTGCTGGGGCTGTATGTTCCACATAATCAATTCACAAAACTAAAAGTTACACACCAGAAAGTGAGATTGCCAACACAGCCTTTCATACGTAAGAAATGTTTCACAAAACCTTATTTAAAAATACAAATTATTAGATTCCCAATGGTTCCTCTCACAAAGAAAAATACAAATCACTAAGAATTGTTAAGAAGTTACCTGAGCATCAATAACATATATTAGAGCACCTGTTCCTCTGAAGATCATCTCATAATCAAACGTTGGATCAAAAAAGTCCATCTGTCCAGGAAAATCCCAGATTTGGAAATTCACAAACGAGCTGTTGGAAATATCATCCTTATAGATCTTGTTGGTGCTTTCCAAGAACAGGGTCTCGTTGGGAGACATTTTGTGAAACACCACCTGTTAAAAGAACACAAATAACAGCCTTGACTTGGCCTCAGTAGAAGAGGTTGTTAAAAGTTCTGTGACTTGAATCTTACAAATAGGTTCATCCGCTCTAAAGTGTATGGCTTTTCCTACAGGGACTTGAGTTTTCCCTTTCGGTGAACAGACAGCTTGGTTCATCAGCTAAGCAAATAACCTGGTGTTAGACAGAGCCAAGCAACTCAATTCAGTTAAATATTTTTACAAGCCTAAATAATGATACTGCCTAAAGACGCGGACATCCCAGTTACTCTTTCTTCCTTGCAAGTCAAACAGAGTATCTTGAAATGTTCCTGTATTAGCTACATTGCATCAGGTGGAAAGCCACCATGTTAATTAAGCAACTGCAAGCTTTTAAGAACTGTTCTTTTTCAGTCTGAGAATTTCCTCTACAAAACGCTCAACACCAGACTAAAAGCAGTTATAGTGCAACAGAATCAGACTGCTCCTACGCTACAACGTACGGAAATACATCTGTTTTAGAGGCCTGAACTGCTAGGTAGTTCACCTTCTGTTAGCAGCTGATTTATCTTTGCTGACCCTCTCCCTTCAAGTACCCTAAAAGGAGTGCTGAAAACTATTATGCTAGTTGGTAAACAGTTTAGCTGCAGCGATGAAAGACACAGTTATTGCTAGTACTCAAAAAGCTCCCCTGGGATTTTAGCCCTTTCCTGAACAAACAGAAACATGTAAGCCCACAGCAAAGCGGTCTGTAACAAAAGCAGTCAGCTTCAACAGCAAATGTTGTGCTAAAGCAACTGGACTGCCTGTCACAAAAGTTACTACAAACGGTAAGGTGGTTGAAGGCTAGGACTGCAAAATGAAATGTTTCAATTTTCTTCTAAATGTTTCACACCGTTATAAAAGTCAACCCTTAAAAAGAGCGAATGCAACAATCTCTGTCAAACTGCAAGACAAACAGCTCCACACCCAGCACAGCCAATGGCTGCATAGTGAGGTTCAAGGTAGTACGTCAGATTTTTAAAAATAAGGGGAAAGAAATTCACTTCCTCAAAGCAAACGTATGAAGAAGTCAGGGTCTGTATGAGGTTTTATACAGCACGACACTGGTATGGAGAAGTGAGAGCAGTTCTAGATAGGTAGCGGCCTTACTGCAAGGACTAGACGTTCCTCAGGGTCTGAAGAACAGTTTTAAAGCATCCTTGAAATCAACACTCCTTTGGAACCGAGCATCTCTCACACGGAGCAAAACAGAACTAATGAATTAAGTTTAAAGCAGGTGAGTCTCTAAGAAGCGATGTCACCATCCCCTTTTCCCAAAGCAGCGTGTAGCTGATGCTCCCAGCTTTGCTTAGAAGAAAAAGAAAGGCTGCATCTAAGAAGTGACTTGCAAAGTCTTCAAATGTAGCCACAATTTGGGGTTACTGGTTCCCTCTAGCTTTCAGGTTTCACAATTTCCAGCTGTAGATAACACTAAGATCTCCAATAAGAGCCTGTGAGGGCTGCCATCCCCGTGCCCAGAGACTCAGAAAAAAACTTTCAGTGCAATCACAACATCTGAACGTATGTGGGGGGCAACAGGCCTAGGTACTGGCAGGTGAGTGGAGAGCCTGAAAGGCAGCGACAGCCCCATCTACCGCTGCATTTCAGGGCACAAAGTAAATGTTTTCTAACTGCTCCAGTACGATTTGTAAACCCTGCCTAAGGAAAGGAACAAGTCTCCAGTGAAGACAGGAGTCCCAGGCTGCAGTTCAGGACCCAGTGGCGCAGCACAGCCTGGGGATTACCACGCAGCCTGCACAGCACAGCTACAAGCAGCAGATTCCTTCCTCCTAGAGTGCAACATGCAAAAAAGGCTTCTCTGCGTAGTTTTACAGAAAGCCCCGAAGGGTTCCACGTTTGCATTACAGGGAAACCGGAGACCCCCACGCTCTGGGTTGACAACCCCTGTGCTTCACCCACAGCCCCTTCCCAGAACAGCACGCAGAAGAACCTCATCGCAGTGACCGCAAAGAAGACCCTCGAGCTGCGGAACACGGACCAGCCGCCCCACTTCTCCTCTGCCACCCGACACGCTCAGGTTCGCGTTATTTTACTACCAACCACCGGCGGCTCCCTGCGGCGCCCAGCACCACTTCCTCCTCGCCCAGCACCTCGCCGCGGCCTGCAGCCGGGGGGGGAGTGGAGCCTCTGCCCCTGCGGGAACCGGCGGCGGGGCCGGGGCTGCCCCCGCTGCGCAGCGGCAGCGCCTCAGGAAGGCGGCGGACCCGGGGCCGGCTGCCCTGCGGGGGCGACCACCGGGGGAACCAGCTCGCCCGGGGGGCAGCTCGCCAGGGCGGCCTCTCCTCGCCCGGGGCGGCCTCCCCCGGGGCTCCGCAGCTTACCGGGGCTCCGCAGCCCGCCCTCACCGGAGCCGGGCCGACGAGAGCGGCGGGGCGCGGCGCTCACCTTCTGGATGGAGGACTT
This sequence comes from Anser brachyrhynchus, assembly GCF_964034855.1. Classification (NCBI taxonomy): domain Eukaryota; kingdom Metazoa; phylum Chordata; class Aves; order Anseriformes; family Anatidae; genus Anser; species Anser brachyrhynchus. The sequence continues at coordinate 3,700,870 of NC_137717.1, forward strand.
GCCGCTGCGCCGCAGCCCCATCAGCAGGATCCGCGGCTTGGAGTCCGCCCCGCCCGCCCCGCCGCCGGGCCCGCCCGCTCCGCCGCCGCCGCCAGGGCCTCCGGAGCCCGGGCCGCCGTCCAGCTCCGCCTCCTCCTCCTCCTCCCCGTAGCCGAAGTCCTTGGGGAACGCGTCCGCCGCCCCGAAGCTGCCCCCGACCAGCGCCGGCTCCTCCGCCGCGCCCGCCGCGCCCGCGCCGCCGAACTGCAGCGCCATGGCCGCCCCCGCCCTGCGCCCCGCCGGGCCTCCGCCTGCCGCGCCAACCCAACGCCGCCCGGCCCCGCGCCCATTGGCTGCGCGGCGAGCTCCGCGCCGCCCATTGGCTGACGGCGGCAGCAAGGTAGGGTGGCTCCGGGCACAAGACCCGAGTCACCTGACGGCGCGGCTGCACGTGAGCGGGAGGGGCGGGGCGAGGGGAGGGGGCGAGCGGCGGGAGGCGTGCCGAGGGGCTGCGGGGGCGGGGCGAGTGCCCGGAGGGGCGTGGCTATGGTCGGGGCGCCGTGAATGGGGTGGGCGTGGCCATGGGTCCGGGTAGTGAATGGGGTGGGCGTGGCCATGTGTTGGGGGCGTGGCCAGGGGGCGGCTTCGCGCTGCAGGCCCCAGCCCCGATCGTGCTCCGCAGCACCCGGCCCCAGCGGCCCCCCGGGAGCGGGGCTCGCCCTGCCCGGTCCTTTTCTTGCCCTGCTCGTTAACCCCTCGCTAATTTCCCCCGGCTACAGCTGCCCGGCTCGGTCCTCGCGTGAAGCTGTGCTCCGGGGCTCTCAGTCTGTCCAACCCCCGGTTAAGGCTCACAGGACCAAAGGGTTTTCAGATAAAACCAGCGGGGGTGTGACCAGTGACAAGTGTAAGCGCACGCTATTACCTCCCAGCTGATGCTTTCTCGCCCTGCAACTGCCTCAGCCCGACACCTGACCTGCCTGCTGCTCCCGGAGCAAGGCATGCTCCAAGCAGCACACATTCAGCTGCGATGCATTTCCTACAGCATCACCACTCCCAGTCCTTCCCCAGGCTGCAACTTAATGCAGTGTACACATCCTAACTTACCTTCTGCAACACACGAGAGGGAAGCAGCCTGTTGGGTTGTGGATTTATTTTTGTTTGTTTTTAAGAGTTAACACAGCATTTTAACCCACTCATTTAGCTCTCTTCTGTTCTCTCTAGATCAAGAATAGGTACAGCAGCAAGGTAAGAAGCCATTACATTTGTTAGCACCTGATTTCAATTTGCACACTGACTTCAGCAGTTTTGCTCTATCTCACCACACCTCTAAGACCAGGTGCAAGACTCATCCTAGAAACAAGTAACTTATTCTACTAGCCAGTAGATCCCATAAACAGCTACTGCACTTCTGTCCCCTTATCTCCTCTCATTTTCTCCTGTCAACAGCTGCCTTTAAAGTACCTAGTTTTAGGATTGGAAAAAAGGGTGCTCTCTGAAATGCATCTTTCCTGTGAAGGACAACTTTGCATTTCAGAAGTGCTATGAAATGATGCAGGTGGTACTGCATCTCCAGCAGTGTGCTGTGTCCCTCACTTAACTGTACCCATTCCTGATGCCACTTTGAGCAGACAGTTGCCCTACATCAGCTTCAGCAGAAGCCTAACTGCAGCGCCAAGTACCAGCCTGCAACATGCTTTGGAGGTCTTGCTTTTACAGTTGGTCCCTCCCTCCTCCCAATCGAGAGAATACCAGGAGATCAGCAGCTTAACAGGATCATTGACCACGATCTGCAGCTTACACAAAGTTGGCAGGCACATTTCTCCGCAAGTTAATTTTAACAGCAACCTTTTCTTCAGCACAGAAAGCAAGATTGGCAAGCATGTCTAAATTCATCAGTTGCTGGTGCAGCTGCACAGAAACAGTTACACACAAAACACTAGTTTTCCTTTAAGATGGTCAGGTACCTAAATAGACGTGCAGAGTTCACACAGAAGAGTCAGGACTGCAGTTCTCAGGAAGCCCTTTATTAAATCAAGGCATTAAAGGAGAAACTACTGTTATTCATCACGCTTCTCTTCTTGAGGTGGTTCATACTGAGCCAGCTGTGGATTTAAAGAGAGGAATTCAGTTAGCTGCAACATCTTAGAGACAATTTCTACATTAAGAAACGTGAAAGACAGTCTGGTCTGGAAGTGCTGCATTTACTTTTTGTATTTTAATCCATCCCTGGCAGTTATGCATGTCCACTTTCAAGTTAAGCAACAAAATTACCTTTCCTTCAAAGCACCAAGTTGTTGCATTGTATAATCACACAGCTGTAAGAAGTGGGCTTTTCAAATACACTTTCATTTTTCCCTGTTTCTTGTTCTAGGTCTCATGAAGTACTATTAATCTAAAATAGCAGCTGGTATTGATCAGTGCCTTCTAAGTTTTGATTTGTACTGATATATGATTAAATAAAATAGTTGTTCTCATAGAAATGAGATCTAAACACTTCCTGAAATCATTCCAGCTTTGATTATTCTTTCTAGAAAGCATGGCCTAGGCAGCCATGCATTCAAGTGTGACCTTTACTTGGAAAGTTATTTCCAAAGAAACACGAAGATGTTTACTTGACCTCGGTAACATAAAAGATAAGCTCAAGCTTCAAAAACAGTTCGAGTGCTAGGACTGAGTCTGAAATATGCCAGTCCAGCTTCCCTACTTAAGATTCTACCCCTCATCCTGTAAACTGTGAAGTAGGTTAAAAATCAATGCATCAAAACAAATTAAAATACCATTGTGTCCCTTGTAGCAACACTGATTTACAGCAGCCACTATGGCATTAACAAGAACCACAAAAACAGCATTTCGAGCATGTTCTTCTAGAGTTTACCACACAAGATAGCCAGTATACAACCTGAAGTCAGTTTTCTTTCCTGTAAAGGACCCAACTGTTGCATTTCTGCCCACACCCCCATGTAAATACATAGCATTCAGTAAGCTTAAGGAAAAGAACAGCTCTTCACAGATTAACACAGCAGCAGAACACCTATTCAGGCATGACTGAAGTTACCAGTAAAGGCACAATTAGAGGGGTGTATTTTATGCTAGAGGAATGCTGAAAATAAAGCTAACAGAGTTCTCCCTGCTGAGAACATCCGTATGAGTTCATCCATACAACTTCTACTGTGTCAAAATGACAGGTAGAAGGGAACAAAAGAAAAAACATTAATAATGGAAAACACAAAGTAAAAATTAACATTCGAAAATGAAGAAGGCCAAAGTACAAGTAAACTAAAAGGCTTGGCTTATGGAAAGCTTGCTTTCCTGAAACAAGTTTTAGCAACACCTCTTTAAGAGAGACCCAGGTCCCTCTGCTTTCACACCTCCACTTACTAGTTGCATTTTCAACTCAGCTACTCCAAGCAGACTGCTGGTCTGCTGCCACTCCCACGAAAGGAGGCAAGATGCTCTCTGCCGTATTTCCTAGCAAGCATGAACAAGTGTGGCTGCAAGGACTCGGCAGGTACCAGCTAAGGAGAATTGCTAAGTAAACAAGAGGACACTCCAGAAGAGGGCGTAAAGCCCAAGAATCCCTTCTCCCAGGAGAGAAGCAGTGGTAGTTGTTCACGATACAAGAAAAAACACGGGGATGTTCACATAGGAGAAGAGCCATCCTCTTCAAACAAACACACGGAAGCCCCCAGTGGCACATAAGCTTAAAGCCATGACACTAGCTCATTAAGGCTCTCAAAGTTTTACTTTGAAACTTCTTGTTTACTTTACAGCCATTACCATCTAAAAGGGAAGCCGTTCACATCTCTGAGCTGTTTTAGAGGGCCTAGGGACCCCTTAAACAGCCCTGCATTCACCAGCACTTCAGAGCCTCGCAGACACAGGAGTACCAGAGCTGTTTTAACTAAAGGGCAAGTTAATGTTCAACGTGGTAAGAGTGACCTCCACTGGTAAAATCCTGCCGCGTATAAATCCGTACCAGGATACAAAAACTAACACACAACTTTCCTCCTTCAGTGAGCCCTTTAAAAGCCTCTATAGCAGATATACTAGCTTACCACCACCACCCTCTTTTTCAAAGCTCTTGTGGAAGTGTAAGCTACATCGTATCAGGTAACTTAAAAATATCCAGCTAGGACTGAGTGATGATACAGAATTAGCCTTCATACAGGTATTTTTCACAAAATAAATTCTCTAGTTAGTAAAGCTATATTATATAATGCAAGTTTCCCATCAAAAAAAATGTACTACATAGAAGTCTACCAGGAATGAGCTGGCATTCCTCAGCCCCAAGGCTAAACAATGTTAACAACATTTATCAGTTATTCTAGTGAAAAAGAGTTAGCTGTATTGTAAACGTCAAAGTATCTGCTTGTGATATGCAGAAGTACTTCAGAATACTAGACAGACTTTTACCTTGGTTTTCAGTTTTTTATTTTCTTCCAACACAGCTTCGTATTTTTCTTTCATCTCTGCCACTTCTAGGCGAAGTGCCTCTATTTCTGGATTCTCAGGAGCTGAAGCTCCCAAATGATGCTTCAGAAAGCTGGTATTTGGATGTTAAGTATTTCTTCAGTTAGACAGCATAACTGTTTTAATTTTTAATGCTTAATTAAAAGTTAGTGATGCAATAAACATGGCCAAAACTGCATCAAACCAGTCAGATTACTACAGAGCTTTTCATCCTACAGGATGAAGTTACAAAAATATGAAAGCCTTTCAAGTTCAGTGGTATATCATACAAAAGTGACATCAGTACATATGAGATGCTCACATTTTGCTACACCAATCTTTTCTTTCCTCTGAAACGCAGAATATGGTAGCTTTTCAACTTGTTTCAAACATTAAGAAATAAAAAGGAAAAAAGGTAGGCTGCCTACGAACAGCAAGAAACAAAGCCTTTAATATTTTTTCTTTGCCTTCGTGTACTCAAATAATACTAGAATAAGGGGCAGCATGAAGAAGCAGACTTCAGAAGCCACAGATACAGTAATTAAATCTAACATGGAAGGTCTACAACATCTTGTAGTAGCTTGTAACTTAATTTCATAAATGCTGACACACTGATGAGCACAATTCTCTTGTATCCTGTCAGACTTGGATAGCTCTCTGACAAGTCTTCACCCAAGAATAATCTGATACATGCTTGTGAATATTACCAAATGCTTTGGTAATAAACTGCAGCCAGAAACACTGGAAAATGCCAGCAGTCTTAAGGTTTCTGGAAAAGGTTTAGCGCCAGAGGAATTTCCAATTGTCTATTATATGTTGTCCTAGTGGATCAAGAGCCACCTGTAAGACTGCTAGTAGTAACTAAAATCATCCAGAGAAAGCATTTTCTGAGTTTAAGTCTTCTGAGTAAGTCTCTCCAGTTCATCTGCAAGTGAGAAACAACACTGACACTGCGTGGCACGTCTCCATAAGCACTCCACAGAAGAGAAAAAGGATACTCCAGTGCACTATTTGGTTTCTCTGGCTCTTCATATAAGGCTACCAACACTGCAAACAGAAAATATTCAACAATTTCAAAAAAGTTCATGCAACTCTTCACTTTTAAAACACATACCAACAGTCAGAAGGCATAAGCGTTGCATGCCATGTTTATAGCACGTTCTTCTGTTTAACAAGGTTCTCACCTACATCCTTTGATGTTAAGAGTAGAGCTGTACGGGAGAGAACAGAGCATCCCACACTGTAACAGCTAACCAGAAGGGGTTTTTTGTTCCCCTAACTAGTCACTGACTAGTTAGGGGATAGTACAGAACAAGTATAGCACTAGTATATCAGCACTTCTGTAACTTTCAGCATAAAAGCAAGCCTCCATCAAACAGGTACAGAACTAAAAGGCTACTGTCAGAGTAGGTGATTAAATTCCTCACTTCACTGAAAACCTTCATGGATTGGGGCTCCTGTGGACAACAGAGTGCCAGAGGGCTCGGCACAAGCAGCAGTACCCTGACAGCTTAAATAAAACTAGCCATACATATGCCAACCCTGTATCTGGGGCACCCAGCCCCATGAGCAGTCAGAAAGTTCCCAAACACAATCACCCCACCTGTCTTCAGTGGCACACACACATCTGTAGATGTTTGGTTTCATAAATCCTTCCCAAGCAGTATTTGCAGGGAACTTTGATGCCCCTCTCCCAGTTTCAGGTGCCTGAACTGCACAGGTTTTACACTGAGCACCTAAGTTAGAAGCAAAATCGAGATGCCACAGTGCTTGGAAGAGTTGTTTTGCTATCGCACAGGGTGCTTCAAACTGTGATAGTACAAAACACCTACAGGAAGCCAAACAGCACCCACACACCCGGCTGGGAGCCTCAGCATGAAACCCATTCCCTCACATCGCAGATCTGCTGTTCGCCCTTCAAACAGCGTGCGTTGTCGAGCAGGAATATTAACACACTGCCGGAAGGCTCTCGAGAACACTTCAGAAGAAGTCAGAGGAGGCCATAAAGAAAACCAAAGTATCCTTCAGCGCAGCACAAGTATTTTCCCCGTTCTGATACAAAGTTGCTTCTACAAAGGTTGGATGTGGTGCTTAGGGACATGGGTTAGTGGGTGACGGTGGTGGTAGGGGGTGGTTGGACCAGATGGTCTCAGATGGTTTTCGCAACCGTAATGATTCAGTGAAAGCTTACCAGCTAGCTTCAAGAGAAGATACGAGCCCTGCTCAGGAAGGGACCTTTAACCAGTCCTGGGGCACGCCTCCTGTTACTTCCCTCACAGAATCATTAAGGTTGGAAAAGCCCTCCAGGCTCACCTGGTCCAACCACCCCCTACCACCCCCATCACCCACTAACCACGTCCCCGAGCCCCACGTCCAACCTCTCCTTGAACACCCCCAGGGACGGGGACTCCACCACCTCCCTGGGCAACCCGTCCCAACGCCTGACCGCTCTTTCTGAGAAGAAATGTCTCCTCATTTCCAGCCTGAACCTCCCCTGGCACAACTGGAGGCCGTTCCCTCTGGTCCTATCCCTGGTTACCTGTGAGAAAAGCCCCCCCAAACACTCCCCCCCCGCAGCGCAGGGGCACCCCCAGGACCCCGCACCCCCTCAGCACCCCCCCGCCGCCGCCGTACCCTTGGTGAGCGTGTCCAGCACCCCCGACTTCTCCAGGTAGCGGCGGAACTGCTCCCGCTTCGAGTCGGCGGCCTGCGGGAGGACGGCCGGGCGGTCAGCGCGGCGGGGCGGGACGGACGGGCCCGAGCCCGGCCCCCACCCCGCCGAGGCCGAGGCCGGTCCCGGTGCCGGTCCCGGTCCCGGTCCGCGGGCAGCCCCCGGGGGGCGCCGCCGGGGCCGGTCCGCGCTGCCCCTACCTTGTAGTGCGCCATCGGCCCGGCCGCGCGCCTGCGCCCGCCTCCTTTACGGCCCCGGGGCGGCCGCCGCTGCCATGGCGACGGGGCCGGGAGACACGCCCCGAGGGCGGCCTCCCGGGGAGGCCCGGGGAGGCTGCGGGGCTTCGGCCTCGGCCTGGCGGTGTGACGTCAAAGTGAGGGTTGCTGACGTCAGAAGGAGTGTTAGTGGCATCAAAACAAAACGTGAATCATGTCAAAATGAGGGTTGCTGGTGTCAAAATGACATCAGGGGAGGCCCGCGGCCTGGGGAGGCTGTCAGGCCTCGGCCTAGTCCCAGCATTATGTCTGTGCACTGTGACGTCAAAAAGAGTGTTACCGACATAAAAAAGAGTGTTAATGATGTCACAAAAAAGCATTACTGACATCAAAATGAGGGTTGCTGATGTCAAAAGACTGGGGAGGCCTGCGGCCTGGGGAGGCTGTGGGGCTTCGGCCTAGTCCCGGCATTGTGTCTGTGCGCTGTGACGTCAACGAGAGCGTTAATGATGTCAAAAGGAGTGTTACTGACTGCAAAAAGATCGTTACCAATGTCAAAAAGATTCCTGCTGACATCAAAAAGAGTGTTACCAACATCAAAAAGAGTATTACTGACACCAAAAAGAGTATTACTGACACCAAAATAAATGGGGAGGCCCATGGCCTGGGAAGGTTTGACCTGGTCACGGCGTTGTGTCTGTGCGCTGTGACACCAAAAGATAGGAGAATCGCTGATTTCTCTGCTGAAGAAGTCAGTGGTGATACACTGAAAAAATATGTGCTGCGGAGTCAATAAGTGAAACATTTATCAAATGTTTTGTTATTTTTGTATTTAATAGTTCAAACAGCAGAATATACGTGACATTCTTCTCTCAAAGAGCTATCAACTATGTGTTTGAATTATTAGATTAAGAATAAAGTTATTTATTAATAATCCGTATTTCTCATGTGTTCTAGTGCTTTCTTTAGCCTAACTTCCTTTACTGGTCTTTGTAAAATACATTTTTAGACTGTAATTTTGTCTTCTACTTTTATCTGGTTTAGGTACAGCTGTAATTTTAGCCCTGACTTCCTAATGCGTGGATTTATGTGATGTATGTAACCCTTTTTAGCTGGGAGGTTAACGCAGATGTTCGGCACTGAGGTTCAAGCCATCCTTTCATTGCCAAGAAGTGGACTGTTTAAAAGTTACTTAGCTAATAAGCAAAGGGCTACACAACTTCTATTTTCACTTCCGTGAAAGAGCTGGTTAAAGTCAAACGAGGCAGCTACTCTTATAAATAGCTCGTATATTACAACTTCCAGTAACTACCCTGGCACCGAGTAGCGTGATTCACCGGCGCGCTCGCGCTATATGCGCAGGTCGGTGGGGGCACGCCGGCTGCCGGCACTGCTGGACAGGGACGGGCGCCCGGACACGGTGAGCAGCTGGGGGCTGCCACAGCCCCTGCTCTGGCGAGAGCCGGAGCTCGCCTCCCCGACGGAGTCGGGAGTGTCTGGGCGGCTGGGATTTCTGATGTCGGTTTTGGAAGGTGGCTGGCCTTGGTTTGCACTGAGACTGCTTTGTCTTCTGCTGCTGCACTTTGTGAGAGAATTCGTGGAAGAGCCGGCGCTCTCGACGGCTGCGGAGCAGTTCCAGGAGGAAACGATTCCTTGCTGCCTTCTGAAGCTGGCAGCTGGAAAAGTGCTAGGTTGCAGAGACGGTTGCGATGGCATTTCAGCAAAGCTTCTCAAGCACATAGTTGGAGCTGTATCTGCATTCTGTGTACCAGCAAGGAAATGTTTCTGATCAGCTTCTTTCTGAGAATTGTTTGCTTCAGTCTGAGGCCTGCTAGGCAAGGCCTCATTGTTTGTGCTAATATTTTGATTCTGATCATTTAAAGCACTTGTAGCTGGCCTTTTCCTCGGCAATTTATTTTCCTGATTGTGGTGAGTGTAGTTGCTGCTATTTTCTGTATGGTTATTTTGAATAGACTGAAACATGGGAGGAGAATTTAGAACCGGGTAGATGGCAGTGTCGGTTTGCTTTTCCATTAAAAATGCATAACCACTAAGTACAGAAGGAAGAGTTTTTGGAGGGGTTGCAGGTATTCCCAAAGAAGAGCGTGGTATCACAGAGTATTTCTTAGATTTGTTTATGTAGAAGTTGCCATGGCCACCCCTGTTTTCCTCCTGCCCACAAAGACCCATTTTAATTTTTCGTAATCCTAGGTGGATAATTTCCAAGACATTTAAAACCAGCGACACAGTCGCTATCGATTGCATGAATAATATGAACACTGTCTTTTCTGTCGGTCTTGATACAAAGCAGTCAACGACATTTGGACATGGGTCTCTCTGACATTTGTAAAGGGGATCCAGCCGAAACCCATAAAGCAGATATTGCCCAATCATAAAACCGACTTCCACTGCAGACCTAGTGAAAATATGTATCACGTAAGTGCAGAGCAAAGAGCCTCGCAGGGGTGCTTTGTTCAGCTTCCTTTGATCCAGTTGCCGGAGTTCTCTCTCCAGCCTTTTCCGATATTCGGTCATTTCCAATTCAGTGCTTTCAAGCTCCACTCTTACCTGAGCTTTCTTCTTTTGTCTCTCTTTCTCTAAGGCTCTTAGTCTGTATAAGGCATGACCCATATACACCAAAGAAGGGGAAGACACAAAGATAACTTGCAAGACCCAGTACCTTATGAGGGAGATAGGGAAGGCCTCATCATAGCACACGTTTCTACAGCCAGGTTGCTCAGTGTTGCAGATAAATTCTGATTGTTCGTCATTCCAGACGTCCTCAGTTGCCACTCCGAGGACAAGCATTCGAAATACGAAGAGGATAGTGAGCCAAATCTTCCCAATAATGGTGGAATGAATGTGGACCTCCTCTAAAATGCCTCCAAGGAAATTCCAGTCTCCCATGGTTATTCTGCCATCTTAACACTGAAACGAATGAGAGAAAAAGTATCAAATACTGTAAAAGCCACAGTCCTTCCTTAACGCATTATGAAAATAATTATACTGGGAGGAAACGTCCTATCTCACATTGTAAAGCTGGCAACATGACCCACTCCTTGTTGATATTACGGGCATTATTCTTTCTCATCTACAAGATGAAGAAGTGCATCGTCCACCTGCGTCTGATTTCAGTAAAAGACAGCCCCATAAGGAGGAAACTACGAGAAATGCAGCACCCCGGGTCTGCATCCAAGTCGGTGGAAAATCAGGTGCCTGACTGGTAGCAGGGTTCTGTGCACCCTGGGGGCTGTTTGAACATCATCCAAGAGACACCAGCGTGAGAGCGGTGTGCTTATATTTAGGGCAGCTGTGAAGGTAATGAGGTTTTATTTCTCTGCAAACAGAGAAATATTTCCTGGTCCTCATTTTCAGGTGTTCTGAGCCCCGTGTTGCAGCTGAGGTTATGCTAATGTCCAATTACTGTTTCGCTGTGAAAACTGGTTATACAAAGACCCTCATGAGGGAATAAAACATCTCACTAGAAATGCAGTGTTAAATTTTTTAAAAGTCTTTTTTTGAACATATAATTGGGAGCAAACAGTAGCTTTTGGTTTGTGGATCACAACGATAAACAAATAAATAAATCACCATAATCGGATCACTTTCCTCTGCTCAATGATACCTGCATATGAAATACAGAATGGAGTGTCTAAGTGTCAAGTGTTGCAATCTTTGTCTGTGGTTCTATGAAAAATGAATGATTTATGCAAAAATTACCTACCAGCATTTTCACAAATAATTATTATCCGAGTACAGATAAACTGGTAATATACGTGTAATCACACACCTTGCATTTACTTCACATTTTTGGTTCTTCCTCTGTTACAGGATACTATAGAGTGAACAAGATTATAAATTCCGTTTCAGCACCTCTGTGGGTGTACACACTAACAAAAATATCTGTCTTCTGTATGTGCAGGGGTAACAGTTATATTCGTGGATATAACTTTACTTTGTTCAGAATTCAGTTATATTAAAAACAGAATAGTCTGATTATTTAGGATAAGGGTGGTTTAACAGAGTTTTTGGTTCATATGTAATTAATTTTCACCCTGTAAAATAAGAATATTAAGTAAATGGATGTTGAAGAATATTAAGTAAATGGATGTTGAAGTCTTGGCTGCAATACTGATGACCACGGAGGAAATTTTATGTTAAGACAGCCTATTAAACATGACAATACACTTTTGTATTGGTAGACAAATAGGTATTAGACATTTTAAAAAGATAAACAAATTACAAATAAACAGCACATTATAAATAAAACATACCTTTCTTTACAAAAATCTGTAAAATTAAGCTCTATGGCATCCAATGAAAAGTTACAACCCCTGACATCTTCCATCCGCGTGAGCGAATTTCACATTATAAACAGTTTAGTTCACTACTGGAGCAGCCGACGGAGTGCAAGCCTTGCACACTGAATTTATACTTGCCAGGGATGGAGGGAGGAGAAAATCAATCTGTTGGCCAGCCTGCTACAGCTCCAAGCCTAATTTAACTGTAATCAAATTAACATCTACAGGGAAAAATCCCATTAAAAAAAATAAAAAAATCCACTGCTCAGACTTCCTTCAGATGATCTTCCCTTTCCCCTCTCCAGCACCTTCCAAGCTTTAAGAACCATCTCAGCATCTGGTAAACAGCAAAAAAGAAAGCAATACCCCAGGCCACCCCACCCCTTCCCACACCCTTACCTATTAATTTGATTGCAAAACGCTGCTTGTCCTAACGCTGGGCATAGGCTGGCTTTGCATCATGAACGTAGTCCTTCCAGACGGAGCGATCAGACGTCTTAGCGACTTCAGTCACAGCAGAAATGCTGAGGTCCTGGTTTAGACAACTTCAAGTTTTGCATTGCGTCCTAGCACAGCGTGGTCGAGTGAGGAGCCTGTGCACCTTATGTGTACAATGCCAAAAGAAGAAAACAGCCCTGCCATAAACTGCCCAACGTAGGAGCTCATAAGACAGGGTGGAAGGAGCAAGAGAAGGGTGCTTCACAAGTCTCCACCTTTGGAGGCTTTTTGCCCTTTGTAAGCCTCGGTGATGGGTACGGGATAAACGGGTGATCAAAGACATCAGGCAGAGATATTCTGATGAACCAGGAGAATTTCATTCTCTTTGGTGTCTTGGGAACGGAGTTTCATCAGTTCGATGCATGACGTAGAGTTCCCAAGCAACACAGGCTAGAGCTCAGACCATCAGGGCAAATACTACCAGACCCTCCAGTCTCCTTTCTGGGGCAGAGAGTTTTTGTTGTCTGATTCATTTGTGGTTTCCTTCGTTTTTTAAAGGAAACTTGCTTATTTTGAATTGAAATGGGAATTTCAGAAGACCTCTGTCACTACACAGATGCACTTACAACATGGCGTTAGTGCCCTACAATTAACTCTGTTCTTTATGCCCTCGAAAGCCAGCAAGTAAAAAAGCTTTCCTTTATTGATTTAAATGAAATAGTTGTTGACCAACAGAAGATGGTTTACCCCTGTAATCCCATAAGACATTACTTATGAAAAATTGTTACCACAGTAGCCATATTAACTTGGTCAATTAACGGCATAATTATTGATACTGATTTTCTGTGGCTGCTTCTGTCAAGGCATTGGAATAATCTTCTTTCATTCTTTTAATACATGGTTATAAAAAGGCTAACTACAACCACCAACTACACCACCAGCTACAACCAAGCTATATTTTACCTATCACAATAGCAACATTCAGCTTGGCTATGCAAAATCTAAGAATGTAAATCCTCCCAAAAGGAATGCGGTGTAAATGTCTGCAGAAAATCTGTTCTGCTGTAACAGCTCAGCGCTGCGCTCCTGATGCAAAACAAAACAAAACACAGTAACAGTACTTTGGGCAGCTCCAAACTCGATCCTTCTTCATATACAGCACCTGTCCTTATATTCCATGATTCCTGACCCCTCATTTATTTTCCCCGTGCCACCTCTCTTGTCATATTGAGTTCTTTTAAACACCCCTAAACATTGCAACTGCTACTCCATTTTCCCAGCCTGTATAACTTGGTATTTCCTTTCAGGAGCAAGTCGCTACCACCCCAGTCTAGCTGTCAGACACTCTGAAGATTGAGTAATATTTATATATAGCCTGTAAAAATGGAGCAGGTGACATCCATTCAAACACTCTAAAATTTAGTAAATGCATGCAAAATGTTTGGGAGAGGGAAGAGAAAGAGACCTCATTTTAGAAAAGGGAAGCTAGAGAAAGAACTATGCTTGCTTTGTGTACAGAGGTTTTCCTGGAGCTTGTGTTAGCAGCACAGTAGCCAAAAATTCGGACCTGTTATGCACACTTGGTATTAAGATGCCACTCCTGCGCTAGGATCAATATTCGTTGAGAAGTATAACTAGCACTATAATGCTCTTTTAGATTTTTCTGATCAGTGCCCTGCCAAAGTGTATCGCCAATACAAGTGGCCTGTATAGGATGAATAAACTTCCTCTGCTGAAAACTCCGACGCTCATCAATATCTTTTAATTTTGGTGCTGAGGACCAGTCAATAGGTCATGTCCGATTTCATAGTTGAATGACAGCATGCTGGAAGTACTCAGTCGTTTTGGCAAGCTATTGGTCTCCAGCCAGCCATTTCTATTAAATACTTAAAGTAGGTTTTTAAATATTTTTCTGCTATTGGTACAAAAGATTCTTAATCCATCTGAGCGGTCCATGGACACCCCCCACCCCCTGCAAAGATTCTGAAGCTTTGTTTGAAAATCCCAAGAATTAGAAGAGACTGAGCTATGGTGTCTGGGGATCCCCTCTTTTTGTAAAAGATTTATGTTAGGAGAAACCTTTATCAATCTGCACTTAGTATTCCAAGATGCATTATCTCATGTAAAAGGGCATTTCAGTCAAATGACAACTTGACCGGTCAGGAGGGAAAATGAATTCAAGTGCTGATGGCAATTTTACAGCAGCGATATGCTGCTCTTTACTTTAGTCCAGATATTTTGCAGATAGGAATATTTACACAGACTGTCCTGCCAGTATTCAGAGTTTAGCAACAACACGAGTAGTGACATAGGAGAGAATACTCTATTTTCTCCCAGGTCAGGAAGCTACATCACCCACATTTTATTGTAGTTGGTTCTGCTGCAAAATACCCTCCAAATTTCATCTGCCTACTAAACTATGTTTTCTTAGCTCAGGGTCAAACGCCATAAAAATCATTCAGTCGTGGAAATATTCTCCTAAGATCAGACCTTTTCATTCCTACTCATCAATAATGTGCACTTTATGTGTACAATTGATTTTGATTTTCTACTGCACTTGTCTGACCCACAACGGCCAGCTAGATAGCGAGAGGCACGGACATCAGCGACGTGTCCTACAGGCTTGTGGGACGACGCAGACTCACTCCTGTAGTCTCATTCAACAGCAACATTAGGATCGCAAATGATAATGAGAAATTTGGACAACCACAATACTCAATATTGTCTTTATGATTGCACAATCCAGCTGTGCCGGGGGCAGATCACAGAACAACACATAAAGGGAGAGGCACACGCTCTTGATCTTTGACTGCTTTCTGTGCTGGTTTATAGAATCAGTTTTTATTGCTATGATATACGTGCGAATTAGTAGGTGCAGACTTGTGGGTTTGCTTTCCCAAGGGAGCTTTCTGAAGATGCCCTGGCATTTATCCAAAAGGTTTAAGGTGGTTTTTTGGTCACTAGTTATTTTTAAGCTTAGATAGCATGCAACATTTCGTTTAGGACGCCCTTTTTTGCTGCTCAAGTTCTTCGCTATATTGTAAAAAGCTTCCTGTAAAGCAAGCAGGGTGCTTGTACTCACAAAACACTCCCTGCTAAGATGCTGAATGCTCAAAACCAGCTTAGTACTATTTAGGAATTTCTTGCACAGCAATTTTGTAGATCAAAGTTGACAACATTTAAATCCCATTCCTACAAGCAAGAAATATCCAGTCTGATGTGCCTCAGCACGTTTAAAGAGAAGGCAACTGCTTTTCCCTGAAGACACTGTAGAAGGTGCGTTTGTGTGGAGCTCTCCCTTGATGAGCAAAGATCATTCACTGCTCTTGCAGAGCCGCTGCTCACCGCGCACGTGGCCGTTTGTCCTGCTGTAGCCCAGTGAATAAAGCAGTTAATTGGGCCCTAAAAGAAATGGGACTGGGCAAAAGTCTGATACAGCAAGAAGCCAATGCCTAGGGAAATCTGAATGTCATAGAAGAGGGAAGCCTGCACTGCTCTCAGCAAAACTGGTTTCTTTGTTTTTCCACCACAATCGCAAAGGCAAAGAGAAAAAATCATAAATCTGATCGGAGCAAGGAGTAAGGCTACACCAAAAATTGAAGAGGCAATGACAGCAGTCACGTAAGAGGAGCTCTTCAAGTCCTCCACTCGTTTGTAAATTCCTGGCAGATCTGGAGGCAACCGGGGCCCCGCGCCGAACCCAAAAAAGCCAGCGGTGCAAGCCGGTGACAAACAAGCTGGGTTCGTGCCTGCCCGTGGCAGCCAGTGCAGCTCCGCACCGAGCAGCGCTCTCCCCACGCACAGCGATCCGTTCAGCTTCCATCCAACCAACCTCAGCCCGGCCTCTCCAGTCCTTGGGGAAGTAACAGAAGGAGCCCTCTTAGAAATTACTACCAGCCAAATGGAGCAGGTGATTGGGAAAAAACAACACCCGTTTACTGAAGGCAGACGGTGCCTGACTAACCTGATGGCGTCCTACAAGACGGGAACAACTTCTGTCGAGGTGGAGAGAGCAGTGGTCACTGCTGACCTGGCCTTCAGCAAGCAGACTGCTCCCCGCAGCCTTTTGTAGACAAACTGGTGGGATAGGGGCTGGGGGGGTGCAAAAAGGCCACGCTTGGAGGGGGGCGATCAGTGGCTTTACCCCGGCCGGCGGCCTGTCAAAGGGGGGGGTCCCCCAGGGCTCGCTGCCAGGCCCCACGCTGCTCGCCACCTTCCTGAATGCTCTGGGTGACGGGACTGGAAGCGGCCCCCGAAAGCCTGCTGCTAACACCAGCAGCGGGGACTGAGGGAGCTGCGTCTCTCCTCCCTGTGAGGATCAGGCCCGGGGGGGGCCTCACCGCAGGGCTCCCGTACTTGGAGGGCAGCCACGAAGCGGGTGGGGGCTCCCTCGTCACAAGGAGAAGACAAGGAGCAATGGGTGCAGGCCGCACCGGGAGAGGTTTTGTCCCGATATAAGAAAGAAATTATTTATGGTGAGAACAATCGATCGGGGGCAGGACCTCCGCAGGGACGTGGCAGAAGCCCCATCACCAGAGGCTGACAGGGGTGCCATCCCACCCAGGCTCCCTGTTCCCATGCAGCGTGGGCCTGGTGATCTTCTGGGGACCCTTCCAACCTGAGCTGGTCCAATTCCGCCACCCCAAGCCCACCTGCATGCTCTTTGGGTGGACAGCTCTGCACAATTCCCTAACCCATATAAAAGGGGCCTGAACCAATTTTAAATAAACCTGCTCCCCCTTCATTATGATTTATACAAGCCCCCATGGGTCTGTTTGCTTTAATGGGTTGGATGCTGCCACCGCTAGCGAGGAAGTCGGTTGGCAGCTCCTGACTTTTTGCCCCAAGACTCAGGAACATCCCAGAAACCTTCCCAGCCCCCATCTGCAAAGGCACAGGGCTGCACCACCATCAGCGTTTTGTTCCAGCCGTTTATTCAGACGTTTGAACGAAACCAGTGTACCATTTTGAGAACAAGCTGGGATTAACTGTGAATTAAAAAAGCACGAAGAGCAGCTCTTATTCCCCCTCCCTAACCAGAGCAGTGCCGAGAAACAGCTTGCAAAGCGTCTCTCTCCTCTTCTCCTCGAACTCTGTCGCCTTTGCCACGGCATCGCTGCAACCAGCTGCAGAGGAACCGCTCAGGCCCGCGGGCGAGCGCCCCAGCTTCTCCCACGGGGCTCCTAATCTTCTTTGAAGCTCAGCTTGTTCTGCACCTTCCGGGCCATGCACATGGCCGTGAGGACCGAGCAGGTCACGGTGACGAGGCACAGGGCAGAGAAGTTGTGAGCCAGGTCACCGTGAAGGGAAGAGTAGATGTGCCGCCGGGACTCGTAGTCCAGCACCACCGCCTCGATCTGCGCCAGCGTGCAGAGCACCAGGCAGACGTGGAAGATCTGGTGGCTCTGCCCGAAGAAATGGCACTTCCCAGGGAACCACTTCTCCGGGTACGGGTGGGAGAAAAAAAAGGCGCCGATGAGGAAAAACAGGACCTGGCACTTGTGATACAGAAGGGCCGGGTCCGCGCGCTCAGACGGCGGCGCGGTGTAGATGCGGTGCACTACGGGGCTGATGTCCAGCATGTACGCCAGACCCGAGGGCATCTCCTGGCACAGCCTGCTCAGCAGGCCGGCGGACTGGTGGTAGCGGAACTTGGCGTAGCAGGAGCCCGCGCAGGACATCCACGCCAGCAGGACGGCCCCGGGCATGTAAAAGCCCTTGACCTTCTCGTGCCAGCCGGGCTCGATGGCGTAGTAGTAGTGCCCCAGCGCGCTGCCGTACTGGTAGACGGCCACCCCCACGTAGTCCATGAAGAAGAAGCTGTAGTGCCAGAACTCGGACTTGGCCTGCAGGAGGTGCGCGAGGGTGCTGAAGGTCAGGTAGGTGATGGACGCCACGATGATGATGAGGAGGGGCTGGGCGTGCGGGTCCTGCCCGAAATCCACCCTCTGCGAGAGCTGCTGGAACCGCAGCAGCAGGATGAGGGCGGCCACCAGGTGGGTCCAGACGTTGATGGCTTCGTTGTGCTGCTGGAAGAGCGTCGAGAAGTAATAGCGCCAGGTCTGGTGCACCGGCCGGTAGCCGGTGTGGATGTAGGGCTTCCAGAAGACCTTCGGCACCTCGGCACTGCTGACGGTGGAGGGGGAGAGCGGGGCCAGCAGCTGAGGGACCTGCCGCACGTTAACGAAGAGGCGGCTGAGCTTTTCAGGGACGGCCGTTGCCATGACACAGCCAAAGTCCAGTTCGCCGCCACCCGGCACAACCTTCGGAACAAAAAGAAAGTTTTGCTGTGGGGTTTAATGGCGGCTTCAGCAATCTCAGCAACAGGGGCTGTTTGAATGCTTTTTTTTATTTTAATATGTAAAATCCTGCATGACTAGAGAGCGGCCTCTGTAGCCGAAACAAGAGAGTCACCAGAAATAGCAATATGAAGGAGGCTGATGTGATACTTAAGCCCTGCTGGAGTGCCCCATGCAGGCGACAGTCGGGAAGACTGGAGAGGTAGAGGACACCAGCATGGGGTTAATCAATGAAATAATTAACTCACCAGGATACACCAACTCCTAGTTAAGCTCAGCTCGGCCCTTCCCAGGGGTTCGGGATGTTCTGTTCCCACAACATCCTGAGAGAACTTCCCGCTCCAGGAGCAGCCCCAATCCTCCCTTGCCAGCCGCCTGCAGGATCCCCGCTCGAGGCTCTGGCCAGACACCCTGCCCTGCCTCATGAGGAGCTGCCTCGGGGAACGAAGTAACAGAGCACGGACATAATCTGATGGAGGTTTTCACCGTCTGTTTTCAACTCTGTGTTTTCCATATGACACTACATGAAAACAATGCAGCCTGCGTGAGTTTATCCGGTTGCATCACTGACATCCAGCAGCGTAATCTTTCCGAGCAAGCTTCCTATATTTACACTTCAGAAGCTGCTGTCCTTGCCGAGATAAAGGCAGCCCCGCTCTGCCTTTTCATGGTGGCCTTAAAGGCTCGCTGAAAAGAACTCGCTCGAGGTGAGCTCGCCCGTGCCCGTTTACCTGCTCTTGCTCAGACAAGTGGAGGAAAACAGCCAAATTCCCGTCCAGCCCCGGTGCTGATTTACAGCCTTAACTCCTGGCAAGTTCAGTCATTTCAGGCACGGCTCAGACAGGAAAAGCTTTTCAAAGTTTGGAAGCAGAGGAGGAGGGAGCGGGACTGTTTTTTTTTTATTTTTTACACTCCAGAATTTCCTCATCGCAGTGGAGCAGATAGGTCCATAACCCACGCCTGCCTGAGGAGCACAAATAGGGATAAAAATCGGCTCTTTGCCGCTCGGCTCCCCTCTTGAGCGCTCTTTTCCCACCTTGCCTGGCTAAGGAGGCTCCCCCTCGACCTGAGCCCTCCCGTGATGCTGCGACACGGGGAGGGAACTGCGCCAGCCCTCGCCCCGCACTGCTGGTCCGGAGCAGCCTCGGGTCCCACTGGGGCGCACGCGGGCGAGAGCAGCGTTGACCAAACCCAACCTTCCCAGGGCGAAGCCCTGCTGCGATGTGTGGGGAGCTGCGGCCTGCGACGGTTCCCACGGGAAAGGTGCCCCCGGGGAGGTTTTGGGGCACAGGCAGTGGGATCCCCGTGGAGGCAGCCGGGCAGGGGAGGCTCTGGAGGTCGCTTCAGGCCCTCCCAAGCCCGCAGGCACGGGGCTCTCCTCCAAAGCTCTTCCCAGCCACGAAGCCTTAAGGGATGCTGGCGTAGGGCCGGAGCACCGCTGGGGCAGCGCTGGGATCCCCGAGCCCTGCTCGTGCCCGGCTCCAGCCTCCCCCTGCCCCTGTCGCACCCGGGATTTCCTGCGGGGCGTTTCCGCAGCATCCGTTCCCCCCCCCCCCCCCCCCCTCCGAGCCTCCCTCGGGGCCGCAGCCCCAGCCCCAGCCCCTCGCTCGGAAACCCGGCTCAGCACCGGGCCTCCCCCCCCCCGCCTCCAGCCTCCAGCCCGGCTCCGGGAGGCTCCCAGGGGGCGAGGCCCCCGCTCGGCGGAGCCTCCCCCCGCCGCCTCCTCCCCCCCTCGGTTCCCGTCCCGGTGCCCCCAGCCCGGAGCCGACCCCGGTTTCTCCCCCCTCTGCCCACGAAGGCACCTGCAGAGCCCCGCCGCGGCCGCGCTGCCCGCCGGAGGTCGCGGAGCCCCGGCTGCCGCCCAGCCTCCGCAGCGGCCGCCCCCTGCGCCGGGCCCGCCCCGCACCGGGGCTCGGTGCTGCCGCCCCCGGGGGGGGCCTCGGGCTCCGCTCGGCACCGGGGGGGGGGACCCGGGGTGGGGGGGGACCCGCACCGCGGCCCTGCCGAGCGCCGGGCACCCAGAGCCGCCCCCGGGGCCTCGCCCGGGCCGGGGGAGCGGAGGATGCCCGCGGGGGGGGGGGGGGGGGGAGGCCGGGCTCCGTGCGCAGCCTCCGCCCGGCCGAAAACCTGGGTTTTCTGGGGGGGGGGGGTGGTGGGAATTGGGGTTATCCCCGTGGTGGTGGTGGTGGGAAGCGGCGTGATGGGGTTCCTGGCGTTATTCCCTTACAAGGGCCGCTGCCGTTCCTGCGGCTCGCTGCCGTGCAAGGGGCAGACCGAAGGAACAAGGAAGCTGCAGCTTTCTGCTGCCGTTTCGGGCATCGTTCAGGTTCTCCCCATCAAGCAGAGGAATTGTCCCTTCTTCCCGCCCCCGCACAAGGGGGCACAAGGGCAGGGCTTTTCTTTTACCCCCTCCTCCCCTCAGGATGTGCATCCCCCTGTCCCTTCCCCTGCCGAGGCCCCAGCCCCACACATTAGGCTCCATTTCACACAAGGAGGCACAGAAAGCAGAACTGAAGGGAACAGAAGGCCCCAGGCTCCCATGTGACAGCTTTGGCAAGTCAAAGCCGCGTATTTAATGTCTTCGTGCTCTTAATAGCGTTTGGGTTTTGGCATCCTTCTCATCCTTGGAAAGAAGGGGGGAGCGTACAGCATTTGGGCTGCCAGAACTTCACTCAAGCGGCAGGCAACCATGTTCAGCTGCAGAGGCTTTTGGTTTTCAGCTAGCACTTACGCATGATCTTAAAGAAGGGAACCGGCTCTGTGACCACCAGCCTCACCGCGCAGTGTCAGAGCCGTTCACCTTTCACAGGCACTTCTGTAATGCCTGAGGTCTTTTTCCCCATGCCGAGCTCATCGCAGCCCCCTCCCCTGCCCCAGTGGATCCCAGCCCCTACCTCTGTGCCACTGAAAACACAAAGCCCGCTGTTCCCCCTGCAGCTGGGTGCCTCTGAGCAGGCTCAAGTACAGCCCTTCCTGCCTCGAAGTGTGAAGCACAAGTGCTGAAAAGTTCTTTAAGCAAGAGCTCGGCCCCCCCATCTGTGCAGCCTGGCTTTGTGTCACCCTATTCCCCACCTGTTTTCCCCCTCCCCTTTTTGTTGCATTTTTCCAGTACAACCAAAAGCACCAAACGTAACGCACGAGAGCTTTCTGAAGTAAGCCTCCCGCTTTGGCAAGCCCCAGAGCAACGGTGAGTGATCCAGGACTCAATTAGCCCCTTTAAAAATATCCTTACCAGGTTTTCCATCCTCAGAGTATCAGTGTCTGGTGCACGGTCAGTGCCAGGAGCTCTGGGCACGGAGCAGAACCAGCCCCCAGCCAGCCCCATGACCTAGGAGGGGGAGCTGGGACGGAGCGCGCCTTGGAGCAGAGCTCAGTGCCGGGCAGCACGAGGAGCTGAGAAGCGACAGGTCCCCACGCTCCGAGGGAAGGCGATCATTAATGCCGAGTATCTCAGCTCAGGAAGTTATACTTCATACTGACACGCTCCCTTCATGGACGGCTATTTATACTCCAGCGCAGCCTCGCCTTTACAGCCAAGCTGCACGGGTACTCGTGGACATGCCAGACCCTGTGTTAATCCCACAGGAAGGGTGGTTGTTGTTGTTGTGTTTTTGTTTTTTTTTTTAAGGCAACCGTACACTACAGCAATGCGCCACCTAAAAGCATCTTTACTCACAGCACAAGTACAGTTGTACGTTTCACTTCCCAGAAAAACAAGCACAGCATGCATCTCTGCGGGCAGGCGTTATCTCCAGACTCGCCCCAGGGCACAGTTTTTTTATCCCAACACATCTGCAGCAGATACAAGATTAAAAATCTTCAGCGGCATTCTCTGTTGGTGGACGCGCGTGATCCCAGCACGGAGCAGGCCTGGCTTTTACCCCGTGACACTGCAGCGAGCGGTACACAGATCCCGATTCAATAGCACAAGCGATCTTCCAGAAACCCTTACCAAAAAAATAAAAGGCTCGGATCAGAGTCATGTGGCAACAAGGACTCGTTTGTCGAGGCATCAGCATCTGAAGGGAGGTGGCTCTGAACCCTTTGAACAAAAACACCCCACAGCTGACAACTGCTGAGGTGTCCAAACAAAGCTCCTACTGTACAACTGAGACAATGAGCGTGCTCTAGGAAGAGCCAGCTATGCAGCATGCCCATGGGTGTAAGGAGAAGTGCTGTTACAGATTTTTCTATCAGCGCTGGATAAGGATGCCTGTTGTAGACATCAGCCAACCAATTATTCCTCAGGTCATTTCCAGAAATGATTCTCATGGTAACAGCACTGTGCAGCTTTATTTAGTCACTCAGTTACAGCAGTATTTTAGAAGACTGGGACAGAGTCAGATTTTTTTTGAAGTGTAACATATTGAGCATGGAACAGTTTACTACATATTCCTTTCACAAATGTCTTACAGAGCTGATACAGTACTAGCCATCAACCCAGTAGCAAGTGCTCTGGAGTAGAAAAGGATGCAACAAGAAGATAGCTACACTGGAAAGACAACACTTTAGAAAAAGTGAAACATGGAAGGTCTCCCCTCTAGCCCCCAAAGAAAGCGTACAGTTTGGATCTAACTTTACAGTTCTACATCAGTTTCTAGAAACTTAAAAAACAAAACCAAAAGTAAAACCACTGGCCAGTACAGTCTTTGGATATTTAGAGGAGGGGGAGAGTGTCAGTTTCCAGAACGAAGTCAGTCGGTTTCGGCCTCACCGGGGTCTTTGCCTTCTTTGTTCTTTCGAACCTCTTCAATGTGCTTGTCCTGAAAGACAACAGCAGGGGAGCAGTGAGCCGCAGGGCGCAGAGCAGAGCGCGCCCCCGCCTGCATCCCATCCCCGGCTCACAGCAGGAAACCTGCTGCGCCTTACTGAGGGGGGCTGCGGAATGAAGCTCGAGAGAAAGCGAGCAGCCTGCTCTAACCCTTTCCACCCTCCTCCCCCACAAGGAGGATTCCTACAAGGTCTCCCATAGATTTCATATTCTTTTGAGACCGGACCCACAGACCGCCCAGGGATGTGTCTATTTGTACCAGTCCCCTCACACGGCCGTTCACTGGTCCCTGTCTAGCTGGTTTGCAAGTGAGGAGCGCTGACACCTTCTCTCCCAACCACGACTCAACACCTACCTTCTCCCTCAAGCGTTCCAGTTTAGCAGCCATTTGTGCCTCACGGTTCTCTTTGTTGGCTTCCATTTTGTGGGTCAGCTTCTCCTCTGCCATTTTGCTGAAGTTGTTGTTTTCTTCAATGGCTTTCTGAAGCACTTCTTTTTCATGCTCCCTCTTCTCGGCTAGCTGCTTCAGGACTTCTGCTTCATGAGACTAACAAAACAGAGCAGGCGCGTTCTGAACATAAACTACACAGCTACAATCCAGGTGCCTGCAACTCCTGAGCAGAGGTTTTTCTGCCATTTTAATGGCAATCTGCATAAGTTCTTGATGCAGCACAAAGCCCCCCAGTACCCACTCCACCTCCCATAGTCTGTATTTCACCACTACCAACAACAAAAGAAAGCGAATTTTTATCATTACTCACAAGTCTTTAAGCGGGATTTTTCTCAGAAGGGTACATGGATTTTTACGTTAATACCTATTGATCTTTCCTAGAAGACTCACTTCTCAGAATGCTGAGTTTGCAATTCCAGTCACACGTGAGGCTGTACTTCAATTCCTAAGCCTCTGTACAGCCAAGGGCTCTAAACCACATCAACAGCAAGATCTTACATCAAGATACTGCATCCACGAGCCTTCTAATTATAGATTCACCACTAGGTTTTCTAGGAGAAAGTGAATCTTTCGTGACATTACAGATAGAGAAAAGAACAGCTTCTTCCTGAAAGAGCATCACCTCTCAGTTATCTCCCCAGTTTTTCAATTGACCATTCAAAATAACTTTGGGCGTAAATCTCCCTAAGAGCCCATGATTCTAACAAGCTCAATTAATATTCCATTTACCATAACACAAACCACTCATTTGTCTTACGTAACACAAATTTAAGAAAACCCCACGGATTGATTGAGTAGAGTTCCTTTAACCTGCTCTTTCAAACTTACCTTACGTCTCTCTTCTGCTGCTTCCAACTTCTTCTGAATTTCTTCCAATGACAGATCCTTCTTCTTTGGGGGAGAAAGAGGGAATTCTGGGACTGCTTCTTTTGAGCGGGGACTGAGTATCAGCTCAAATGCCTGCCCAGAGGCACGCTTTTCCAGTTCCTTCACTTGTATATCTAGGAACATAAAAAAGAAATGGGATTTTAAGCCATGAAACTGACTTAGCTAACTTGAACGGCAGCCTTCAAGAACTGAAGGCCACCAAGCTCACTTTAGGTTACAGGTGCATCGGAGCAGATAGCTCTGTTCTACGCAGTAGCGCCATTCAAAAACGCAGTGGGCAGTTCTGTTCACAATTCCTCCTTGATAAATTACTCAAGCGCCTGGCATTTCATTTAGCTTTTAATATCCAGACTCATAAAAACAACTGTAGCAGTGGTTCCAAATGAAAAAACACTCTTTCTCCAATGAGAAGTTAGAGGTGAGCATTTTGAACCTCTTCAAAAGACCTGACCTAGAGGGCCAAGCACTGAAACCCTTTCTCCGAGAAACACCTAAGCCAGCATCCTTCTATTTAAACACCTCCACAGGGGCACAGGCACGTCAGCCCCGTATGGCTTCAGCTGTAGCAGCACACCAGTTTTGACCACCAAGATGTCTAGATGACAGTCGGTTTTGTTAACTGAGCAGATGGCGTGCAGATGAACTGAAGCCCATCTGCTCTCAGCCTAGTTTGAGATGGCTTTTGCTTCTGTTTCCACAAGCACTGCTTTAACAGCTTCTCCAAAGCAGCCTAGAGATGGTAGAAAAGCCTGGCGACAACAGTTTATTTGACAAAGCACAACAATTACATAGGAAATTAAGGGGGGAGGGAAGAAAAATGCATTGGGCTCACGATCCTACGTACCAGAAGTAGCCATGACCGAGGAAATACGCCTCCAGCAGCCCGCTCCACGAGACCTCCGACAGCTGCACTCCTGGGTAACAAAGAGACATGTCTCTGAGCAGCAGGCACACGGCTGCCATCGCTTCCAACGCCCCGCAGCAGCGGGAAAAGGAACGAGGGGCCGACAGGTGACCGCACCCGGTAATTAGCGGCCGCGGGGCTGCTGCGCACGGGTGGGAGCGGAGATGCCGCTGATTTAATTAGCGCCCGTCAGGGCTGCGCCCACCGCCGGCAGCGCGGGCGGCGCTAGGACCCGGCTCCTCGCCCCGTCCCCGCCCCTCCCCGCGCCGCCCGCCGCCAGCCAATGAGCGCGGCGCGCTGGGGCGGAGGCCCCGCCCCCCCGGCACGCGCCTCTCCAACCGCACCGAATTCAAACGGCCGGAGAGGGGCGGGCGGGGGGAGGGGGAGCGCGCGCGCGCGGGCGGGGGGCTCGGGGAGGGGGCGGGGCCAACGGCAACATCCGGGCACCCCCCGGCGCCCCCTCCCCTCCCCTCACCCCCCCCCTCCCGCCCCCTCCTCTCCCCACAGCCGCCCCCCGGGGGAACGGCCCCGCCCCGCCCCCTCCCCACTGACAATGGCGGGGTCCTGTCAGGGAGGGGAGGGGGCGCCGCCGCCTTTCTCCTCAGCCGCCATCAGGGCGGCTCCCCCTCAGCGCCGACGGCGGGACAATAGGACCCCCGCCCATTGTCTCCCGCAGCCCCCCGTCAACCCCTCACACCTACATGCCCCCCCCCCCCCCTCCACGACCCCCGACCCACCTCACGCCCCCCTCACGGACAAAACCGACGACCCCACGCTCCCCTCCTCGGCACCTCCGAGCCCCTCAGAGCCCCCCGCGGCCCCTCAGAGCCCCCCGCGCCGCCTCCCCTCGCCCTGACAGCCGCCCTCAGACCCCTCCCGCTGGCTCCCCTCCACCGCTACGACGCCCCCTCCGCTGCCCACCGGCCGTTCTCCGCGCCGCGCCCCCCCTCGGCCCGCCGCCGGGCCCGCAGCGACAGCGCGCACCCACCTGCCCGCTCCGCCGCCCCGGCCCCACTCTGCTCCCGCCCGCCCCGCCGCGCACAAAAGCGCCAAACAAAGGCACGTGACCCGCCCCGCCCCGCCCCTATTGGCCGAGCTCGGCGGCACGTGCCGCCCGCCGCGGGGAAGGAGGGGGGGGGAAGGAGGGCGAGGCTGGGGGGCTCGCGCCCCGCTCCCCGCCGCCCGCTGCATGCCGGGAGTTGTAGTTCGCGGGGGGCGGGGGGAGGCGATGCGGGGCGGCGACCCCCGAGGGCCGATCGCGGCCGGGGGGAGGCTGCGGGGTCGCGACGCGGAGTGCGGCGGCTCGGCGGGCCGGCCCGGGGGCTGCGCGGCTCTGCGGGGCGCTCTCCTGCCGCTCCTTGAGGGCGGTGGGACTCCCTTTGTCTGCCACCCCGGTGCTGGGGAGGAGCGGGGGCCTCGCGCGGCGGGGGGTCGCTCTGCCCCTCGGGGGAATGTAGCCGTGACGGGGTGGCTGCCTCACGGATGGCTGCTTACCTCAGTGCTACCTGCCCCAGGGATGGCCTCTTACACCTCAGGAACATTTACCTCAGGGATGGCCGCTTACACCTCAGGGATGGCCACCTGCACCTCAGGAACACTTACCTCAGGGATGGCCGCTTACACCTCAGGGACAGCCACCTGTACCTCAGGGATGGCCACCTGCCTCAGGAACACTTACCTCAGGGATGGCCACTTACACCTCAGGGACGGCCACCAACCTCAGGAACACTTTACTCAGGGCCATGGCTACCTCAGGGCCACAGCCTCTCACCTCAGGGCCCTTGGTTGCTGCAGAGCCATGGCCACCTGAGGAGCCTTGTTCACCTCAAGGCCAGCCAGTTGTCTGAGCGTCTTTGGTCATCTCAGCGCCACGATCACCTCGGGGCTCTAGGTCACCACCAAGATAACCACCGTGTACCTTTGTGCACCTCCGGGCCGCAGCCACCACAGGCTGACCCCACAGGATCTGGGTCTGGCAATGCGTTGGCCCCCACAGCCCCTGGAATGACGTTTTGGGATAAGTTTTTGGGTAGCCACCCAAACAAATGACGTTTTTGGTTGGCCACCTGGCCACCCTCTCCTATGAGGTGACACCAGCAGGTCCAAAAAAGCCACAACTGTCTTCATAACAGAATTTCCATGATACATAATGTGCAATGGCTGCATATAGAGGATCCTCCCTTGTCCTACGGGCTGCATTATGAGCGGTTCCCTTCCTGAGATAACGCCATTACCATGCATAGATAAGTGGCTTGCTCGCAAATGTGTTTTAAATGAACTGGCTGCATTTTTGCATGTTCTGTACAAATTACTCGTGTACAATTGCTGCGGTAGTTCTCATGCTGCAGTCACTTGAGTTAACACCAAGAGTCAATACACATAAAAGGCAGATGGCCAGAGAAAAGCACAAATCTTCTGCTACAACACAAGCCCAGCAGAGCAGTCTTTGTACCCAAAATACCAAAGAAAGGACTTTTCCGAGGGGACCCACCCTTCTTGTGCACAATCTTAAAAACACGGATTTTGCACCAAAAAAAAAAAAAAATCCTACCTTAAGGAAGGTTAATATTGTGACAGAAATATGTAAAGCTTTCAAAATAGAGATTATTTTAAACACTTGCCCTGTTTTTTGCTGATCTGACGTCTATTTCCATGGAAACCACATCCAGCCGCCGAGCTGCTAGAACTGGGAGAGGTTGCTGTCGGAGTGGCTGGCTGGGCATGGGAAGAGCCATTTTCCAGCAGCATGGTAGAGCTTTCGTAGGGTGGAGGGGGCTTCAGATTCCAAATGGTTTGCCTGCTTGGCCATTCAGGATCACGCCTGGTACATTTACAGGGTTCCCGGCTCAAAAACAGCAGTACACGCATTGATATCACACACAACATGTGTTTTTAAATGAAACATCTTGAGTGCTTGGATTAAATTGCATTAAATAGTGCTGGAAGACAAAGAAGCCAAGAGATCATGTCATCAGCTTGTGTTTTGCTTTATCATTCATTAATTATCATCCATGTAGACCAACAGTGTGTTGGATGCTTTAATATTAATGCTTTTTAGTAAAATCAGTGAGCTTATCCTGGGATGATCTCAGGATTTCCCAAAGGAAATAAATCTTCCTGGGCTTGGGGCTTTTTGTTTGGTACCTATGTGACTGCCTTTAGTCACTCCTCATCCCCTGGAGAGATGATGATGAAACATCATTTTCAGCTTCTGAAGAAGGGATGCAGACTGAGATATAACTACAGCCATGCAGGGGCTGTTCTCAGTGCTTTCCATCTTATTTCCTGGGCTTCTCGCAGAGAGAAAAAAAAAAGAAAAAAGAGAGAAACACGTGAATGTAACTTACCTTCCTTTGCAGACCAGCTTTACAGCCAAAATCATTTACTTCAGATAAGAGCTCTCATATGTAAGAGGCAATGTGCTGGGAATCAGATTTGGGATCTGTTCTCAGCTCTGACATTTTCCACTCCATGTTGCTTACACGGAGACTCTTTACCAACCTCTTTACAACACCTGCCACCATTGGTTTCAATTTAAGCCAAAATCTTTGAGCACTGCTGTAATACAAAGAGAAACAACAGCCCTCAGCAGCTGGAAACGCATGGAGGCGATCTCATTTTTGGCCTCATTGCAAGAGGGTTTTTATTTTTGGAACATTTCATAAGACCCGCTTGTTTATGTGGAATTTATTTTTGTCGGATCTCAATGAGAATGGAGTGTATGAAAGGCTTTTATTTAATTTGCATTTGATTTGTGTTTATCAACACTTTTACTGGGATTCTAAACAGCCTCTTCTTTCGGCAAGCCTAGCAGCGTGTGGCTGCAGTAGCTTTTGTCTCCTGGGCTCCTCATCACCAAGAAGAGCCTTTTGCTCTAATTCCTGTTTTTCCAAAAAAAGAACAAGCATCATTATGAGAAATTTCCTTCAAAACGCCACTATTTAACCCGAAAAAAAAAAAGGCTCAAGAAGGAACACACTGTTTGAAGCCCAAATCTAACCAGATCAGCCAGATGAATCAGACGAAGTTGTGCATCTTGGGACAAGAAAGGACCACAGCAGAACCTGCAGGAGATATTCCCAGGGCGGGAAGGGGCGAAGGCGTTACAGACTGGGGATTTGAGCCGTTCTCAGGGCCAGTGGCTGCCGTGCTTGCGAGCCAGTGATAACTGCACCCGCATAAAATCGCTGCCCTCGTGCCGGTCACAGCAACTGCTTGCTGCTGGCTCAAGTGGGGCTCGCTCCCAGCACAGACAAAGCACGAGACCCCTCGGCTTCGTCTCAACACACTCCGCTCCCAGAGAAACCGATAAGTCAAGGCCTCATCCCGAGGACTCCTTGTACGTGTGAATTTAGGCCGTGGCGTGATCAGATTTAGCACGAAGATTAAAAGAGTCTCCTCTGATGTGCTTATCACAATACCCCACAAAGAGACTGACAGAATTAGGTGACAACTCAGCCCACGGCAGCTCTTTTAACTTGCAAAAATATTTAATCTCTAATAAGGAAATGCTCTTTCTGAGTATAAAATTGCCACCCTTAAGCACCCACGGTGGACAGACTGACAGCTTATTTGTTAGTCAGAGAACGTTGTAAAGCGCCTTTGTAAGTAATACGAGCAGCAAGTGCATTGCTGAGACTGGTAACAGGCAGTGCGATAGTAAAGTTCAATTTAAAGCCAGAAATCCAATACACTGACCTGAGTCAGCCATAACCATACTCCCATAATAAATAACCTGCTAGAGGAGACGGTAATTGAAAAGAAAATTGCTCTCAGAGGTAGAGAGAGGGGCTGCAAGGCTTTTTCCTGTCCACGTTTTTCAGGCTTTGTGTTAACCTCCAGCAGATCTTTCTCCTCTCGGCCGCTTGCCCATCGACGTGGTGCTGGCACCTACGTGCTGCCGCCTGACAAAAGTCCTGCAGGAAAAATTAGTGGCTGCACAGCTCTCCCTGATCTTCAGATACAAATATGTTTCAATCCACGTGCAGCCTAGGAGTCCACGGAAACGTAGAATAAAACACGACTTTCAGGGAGTGTCTGCCTCCCCGTGAAAGCTCTCCCGCGGGCAAGGAATGCGTAAGGTAATTGAGATTTGTTTACTGGTGGGGTTCAGGCTGATACTATATTTATGCTGAAATAAACCATTAAGAAAATGTTCCCTTCGGAAAAAGATCGCACTTGCCAATGTGCTGTTGGAAATGATTTAATTTTTTTCAAATCAGACAGGGCGCCTGGCTCCTATTGCTGGTTTGCTTTTTGAGAAATTCACTCGAACTCACTTAATTCCTCCGTAAAATGAGACAAGTAAAAGCACTCACCACAGACGGCGATTGCGCCTGCAGCAAGAGAGATGAAAATATAAATTAATTGCTCTGATATTGGGGCAATATAACCCTGAAACATCATACTCAGCTCTTAACACGCAGCCACACGACGGTACCGCGTGATGCCCACGTACTACGGTGATGGGAGCTACAAGGCTCTAAAGAGGGTGGAAAAATATGATAAGCTTCTAATATACTAATGACAAGCACTTTGCTGTCCTCGCAAACAATCCCCCAGCACACGGGGACGGTGACAGACCCTAAAGGTTTGGCAGAGGCTGCGGGTTGGGCTCATGGGCACCTTAACCCCGGGTGCAGCCTGGTGGCCGTCGGAGCGCTGGCCTTATCACAGAATCCTAGATTCTGGCCTTCCTCCCAGGCGGCTCAGCCGGGGCACAGAGGAGCGCTGCCCGGTCTCCTGGCGTGTTTTTCACTCTTTGTTTCCTCAGAAAACGGGGCTTTGTGCAATCGAACCACTTCCATACCTCGGCCTCGTCTCCCGTCCCAGCTTTCGGCTCTGCCAGCCGCTCTCTGCCCCTCCAGTAAATATGGATGAGATCTCAGCGGCTCGAATTCCACAAGTTTCTTGAAAACAGATGGCTGGGGAGAGGCAAGAGCGAGGGAAAGGCTTCAGCACAAGCCCGACTATTATTAGAGACCAGAGACTTCGCGCCGGGGAGAGCTGCCGCTCCCTGCAGCGGGGAACATTTCGGAGCTGGCGGTTTCCTTCGTGCCACCAGCAGATCCTCCGAGGCAGTTGTGGGGTCCTGGGAGCAACCTGCTCGATAGAAGGAGCAGCCTGCACGTGGTCTCAGCCCCACGACACCCAGAAACACGCAGGGAAAGCCGGCCCTGAGGTCTCCTCGCCTCGCTTCCCCCTCCTCGCTCTCAGCATCCTCGCCGCTTTCCCCTCCTGCTCCCACCCGCGGTGCCGTATCTGCGTTCCCCGTATGGAGTGCCGAGAACTTTGCCACTCGAGGAAGCCTCTGCGCAGCCCAGGCTTCCAAAATAACCGACCTGCACCACCCAGCCACGGCGAGGGGCTGCGAGAGAGGCGCTAAGAAGGGCTTTACGGCCGGGTTTTCGCGTGTGAGCCAACGTGAGATGCACTAATTACATTTCAGAAGCGCCAGAGTCAGCCGCTTCAGCTGGGATGGAGCAGGGGAGACAGCACGGCTTTGACATCCACATGGAACAGCAACGCACGGGGAGGCCATAAAATATTCAAGAGCGACAGAAGATTCCAGCAAAGACATTTGCTTTAGCTCTTTGCAAATGAAATGGGGGGGGGAAGAAAAGCCGGGTGTAGCACTAATTATTCCCTCGCGCCTAATTAGTTCCTTGAATTTAAAACACGGGCTCAGCTCTCGCAGAAGCTCAGCGAGCCCATTGTGCTATTAATACATCCCTGGCGTGATACAGTTAAAAATACTGCCACCCTTTCAAGACAAGATGTAGCCTGGAAGTGTCACGATGGGAGGAGTTGAGGGATGGAAATCCTTTTAAAGGAGTACGACTTCCCCTGTGTCAAAAACCGAGAGGAATGAGCTTGTAACGACCCCCAGGCCGAGCCTGCCCTCACTGAGCGCACGTTTTGAAATAATTCCCAACGCAGAGCTCCCAGGGCGCTCGCTATCGCTGCCCACGTCGGCGCGCAGCCTCACGGTAACGGGTTCACTTCTTTTTCGCAGAGATCCGCCGCCCGGGGAGCAGGTGGGTTTGCAGTTCTCAGGTGCCCGACTTCCTTCAAACGGGCAGGGCAAGGTCAGATTCGGAGCAAAAGGCAGGATTTGGAAGCATCCCCCCCCTCCCTGCGGCCAGCCCCGCACGCAGGGAGCCCACAGGTATTTGTCCTGCAGCAGCAGCACAAATTGGTGCTGTTTGCGGGCGAGATCTGGGTCGGACACCGCGGACACACCACACCACGCCTCTTCCCACGGGCTGCGTGAGCCAAGGAAACAAGGTACGGGGGTTAACAGCACAAATCGACCCCAGTCCAGCCACGAGGACCAGACCTTCATTTTCAGATTTCGATCCCTTCAGGACACAACCAGCAATTCCCCTCCCATCTCCTCCGACGGTTCTGTATCCAAATGGGTTAATGCCTGCTCCGTCCCGCTGGCTGCCTCCAATCGCTCAGCAAAACCAGCACGGAAACAATACCCGCACTTCGCATTTGCTCAGTGCTGGTTGATCTCTTTTTCCCCACTCATTTCAGTTCGTAATGGATCAATATATATGTATTAAGAGAAAAAAGACCAGGCACGTCCACTACAGGCGAACAAAGGCAGCCTTTCATGGGGGGAAACACAGCTCTGCCTTCTGTGCCATAAAGCAGCAAGCTGCTGCCGTGCGCTGAAATCAATACCTGGAGAAACACGCTGATGTTGCGATTGCTAACCTACGTGCTCCATTTAATTAAAAATAAATAAATAAATAAATAAACCAGCCCAGGCCTTGTGTGATGAACGTTGTCAGAGGGCGGCCGTCGATTCGAGGAGACGAAGGGATCCTGAAGCTGGTGGGCTGGGGGGTCCGGTGCCCCCGTGTCACCCGGGATGGGTGCCGACAGGGGTAAATGCACGCCCGGGGGTTAAAAAGGAGGATGGGGCGTTTGGGGTCCCCGTCCCACCTCGCACAGCCCCCTGCTCTCCCCCACCACTGTGCACAGGTACAAAGCACGCGCCAGCATCCGTGGCGCTGAGCTCAGCCTGTGCTTCCTCCTAAACCTGGGGGAAAGGACCAAAAACGATCCCTGCGATGTGTTTTGGGGTAGCCTGGAACTAGAGAGACCCCACGCAGCCCCTTTCCTCCTCCCGTGCCTCAGTTTCCCTTAGTCCTTTCCATCCTGTTTATTCAGGAACCATCTCTTGCCCTGTGTAGGGGCAGGAGGGACCGCTGCAGCCTGAAACAGGGCTTCTGCTGCAGACTGAAAACTGTCAAAAAAAAAACAGTTATTCCCTCAAAATGCTTCAAATGCAGCTGGTTGAGAGCACGGGAGCCTGCTGTGCCCGCAGCTTTGCATTTCGGTGGCCTGGAGCAGCAGCTCAGCCCCGCGGCATCGCAGCAGGGAACCGGCAAGCGCGTGCCCTGGTCCCGCTGTGCGACCCAGGGCAGGAGGAGCTGGTGCTCCGGGAGGTGACAAAATCGAGGCGAATCCCTCGTGACTGCGAGCATCCGGGGGTTTTCAGCCCGAGGCGGCCTGGAAGCTGGGTGACAACTTGCTTCCGAGTGAGAAACCGGGTGTCTCCTACAAACCTCGCGCAGAGCCAAGTCCTGGTTTGCCAACAGAAACAAACAAAAAAATCGACACAAAAGCAAGCGTGTACTCACCGATCGACGGAGTCCCAGGGATTCTGCTCAAGTGGGCGCTGCTGGGTCTGGGCTAGGAGCGGGGCACCTGCATCCCTGCTGCTCCTCAGGGCTGGGGCCGCAGCTCGCAGCCGGCCACCGAGCTCCCCTGCCAGAGCTCGCGCGGGTCTCGCCGGCGCACGCGGAGCTCAGCCTGCAGGGCTGCACACCTTCGGGAGCCATTGTGCATTCAGGCCTTACTATTGCCCTTAAAAACACGAGAAAAAATGAAAAAAAAAATAAATAACAACAACAACAACAAAAAGCTCCAGTAATTGCTATGGTAATTAAAAGGAGGTTTCAACACAAGTCTCAATTTGCATTAATTAAATCAACCGGGGGAGCTTCGGTGGAGTAAACGAGGTTGTCTAAGGAGCAGGAAGCGCTGCAGCAGGCTGGGGCTGGTCGCTGCACGTCGCTGCACCTCGCTGCACGTCTCCGCACCTCGCTGCACGTCCCCGCACCTCGCTGCCTGCACGCGCGGTCTGGGGAGGGTCCTGCAGCTGCGAGGGGCTTCCCGGCAGGGAGGCAGCCGCAGGCAGCAGGGGCTGGGGAGGACGCTGGGGAGGCTGGCGGGCAGGCAGGCGGCTGCGAGCTGCTGGGAGCCGCACGCCCGGCCTGCGCCGCCGGCTGTCAGCCCCGAGCCCGCGGAGCCGCAGCAGGTCTGCGAGCGGAGGTTGCGCTGCGGCGAGGCGTGGGTAAGAGGAATTTGCCCATTCACACCCCGGCCGTGCTGCAAGCACAGCTGTGAGGGGAATACAAATGGGCAGCTGGGTTTTTTGTTGTTGTTGCTGTTTTGTTTCAAATTTATTTATTTTTGAAGCCACCGGTTTGAACAGGAAAGCCGGTCAGACGCTCCGAGGTGCTTGGCTGGAGGCAAGCCCTTCGCAGCTCAGAGCTCTGGGGCCGGCTGCGTCCCCACAACCAGCACAACCCCAAAACCCCACGGCCAGCGGGACCCCATGGATTAAAACCCAGCTCTGCCACAGTCAGCCCTGAACCCCCGCTCTGTCGGCTCAGGCTGACCTAGAGCTGATAAGGGCGGGTCACTGGGGCAGCTGGCAGCCCAGGCTAACCTTGAACTGCTGCCTCCTGCCAAAAAACAAAACAAAACAAAATAAAACAAAACCCTTCTGGCCAGCCCCAGCGAAGCAAAGCAACCGCGCTGGGAAGCAGGGCAAAGGTCTCCATCGCGTGGCAGCGAGCACCGGGGTTTTGTGCTGCTCCTCTTGGGCTAAAGGGGTGGCGAACGTGATGGAGACGGGGAAGGAGGCTGCTGGGGGGGAGGCTGCTGGGGGGGAGGCTCCAGGCTGGGTTTGGCAGCAGATGCAGCGGGGCAGCGAGGTCAGGGAGTGCTGGGAGAGGGATCCCCCAGCAGCTGAGCACAGGGGAGCCGGGAGGGGACGATGGAGCGGAGGAGGGAAGGAGCCTGCCCTGCCCCAGCGACACCGGGGCTCTTCCAAACCCTCCTCATTCCTCTTCTGGGCAAGAAGAGAGCCAGGGACGGGGCCCTGGGCACGGGGGCCAAATCCGGAGAGGGGAGCAGCCCACGGGGGGTGCAGGGCCGGGCAGCCCCTGCTCCCCCTCTCTCCCAGCCCCACGGGCACGGCGATGGCAAGGAGCAGCTCCTGGCGAGCCCAGGGGTTAACGTGTTCGGGAGCCACCCTCCGACCACAGCCGCTCCCCCCCGGCTCCCGAAGGCCCTTACATAAGGCTCCTGCACAATTTATGGCCTTCCTCAGCTGGTGCCGCCACCGGGCTGCTCCGTGCGGTGTCAGAGCAGATGGCGGCGGCGCTAACTCGGGGAGGAAGATGGGACTTGATTTCTGCACCGGTCACTGTCTCTCGCTGTTAGGCAGGATGCAGAAGCACGTCCCCCCCTGACAGGCTCTGTCCCCCCCCAGATCATCGCAGGAACCGACCTTGAGCGTCCCCACCCCACCCTCAGCATCTCAGCAGCACGGTCCCGCTGCTCCCCGCGTTACCACGCCCCAGCCTGCTCCCAGCACCAGAGGCTGTAAATCAATTAAAAATATATCTGGAAGCCTCGAAAGCACCGGGGGCTTGCGGTCCTGTCTGTGTCGGTCCTTCGTGCCATGGGAGGAGGACAGGAGATGTGTTCTCTGCTGCCACACCTTTCCCCGATCACCCCAGGGCATCCTCAGCCCTCGATTAAGAGGAGACAGCGAGGAGGGGATGCGGCCGTCGCACCGGAGGAGGGAGGGAAGGATGCTGCTCCTCCATTCCCCGCTTCCCCCAGGGCCCTGGGGTTTGCTGTCACCGGGCAAGGAACAGCTCAGGCCCCCCAGACCCGAGGCACCCGAGGAAACCTTGCTGCCGCAGGGTCCCGCGAGCTGTGGCACCGTGCACATCCCCAGCGGGAGCCGCGGGGGACAAAGACCAAGCAGATGGACGCCACCACCCCGCCGGCGGCAGCAGCTGCCGAGGCAGCGCGTCCAGCACCACCGGCTGCGGCCCCGGCCACAGAGCCCATACGGAAATCTGGGGAGGGTCTGCGGGGCCCTAAACCGGCGGCCCCAGTGCCGCCGGGCTGCTTCGGGACAGCTGAGGACCGGACCCTCCTTAAAGAGCAGCCGTTGCGCTCACGTCTCCGGTATTCCTGGGGACAGGGTTGTGGATGCTTCCGGACTGCTTCCATCCTGCCTCCAGCGCGTGCTCGTGCCTGCAGCCTGCTCGCGGCGCTGCTCTCGGTGCTGCACGACCCGGCTGTTTGCTGTGTCACATCCCTGCACCGCCGGGCTGCTCAGAGATGCTTCCTTAAACCACTTTCTTCCCCCCCCCTTTCCCCTCCCCAAATTTTGCACTTGAAGCCAGCAATCAGCTCAGCTTCCCGATCAGATCTGCATCGCCTCCGTGCTCGGAGCCCTTTCGCTGCGTCTTTCTTTGCTCTGGTTCTTGTGGCCCCGCTTGGTCCATCCCCAACCCTGCCCCTGCCACGTGTGCCACCGCCGCTGCGCACCCAGCCAGGACCGGAGCTGCCCCCGTGCCCCACGCGTGCGAGAAGGCCGCCACCCAAGGGAGCCCAAGTCCTCATCCCCAGGGGTTTTATTCCCTGAGCTCCGCAGCCCTCGCTGCCCCACCGCAGGCAGCCCTCGGGCCGGGAGGGATTTCCCGGCACTCCTGACGAGCGCCGCAGCCGTGTCCCACAGGCGCAGTCCCCAGGCCCTGCTCTCCCCAGGGGCCCTCCTGCCCTTCGGGGCTGGCTCCCGAACGTCCTCGGGCGGATGATTTCCCAGCTCCCAGCTCCCAGCAGCGGCCTCGCAGCCGGTTACAGGTTGGAGAGGCAGGGAGGTGCTTCCGGCACGACCGAGTCGCCGATGCCGTCCAGGAGGTGGTCCCAGCGATCGAAATCCTCCCTCAGGTCTGCGTGGGGCAGAGCCGGGCACGGGGTCACTGCAGCAGTTCCCGGCCTGGCCCCACGTATAAAAGAGGAGCAGCCACCGGGCACCGTGCTTTGCGCAGCGAAGCTTTGCCTTAAGGCAAGGGGTGACCCAAAGATTTCCCAACCAGTGACCCACAGCCGCGTGGGGTGCCAGAGCCTCGGCCACGTGCGCCTGGAGGACAGGAGCCACGCGGCTCGTGGCCATACGGGATGAGAAGCCCCAAACCAACCCCGGGGAGGCGGCCCTGCAAGCTGGGGGCTCTCGTGCCCTCCCAAACCCCACCCAACGTGCCCCCCACGCACGCCGTACCGAGATGCCTTTGCAGGAAGGCCAGAGCCGCCCGGCTGGTGATGTCCAGGCCCTTGTGGGGGTCGAGGGTGCCCCCCACGCTGAAGATGCGCTTGACGAGCTTCCCGGTGAGAAAGGCGAAGTCGGTTTGGCTGTGGTGCACGGACCCCCTGGGGAAGGGAAGGGAGCGTGGCAGGGGTCCTGCTGCTCCCGGCCGGCTCCTCGCTGCTCCTTTCGGGGCGGGGGGGGGGGGACCACCGGGTGCCTGCCCCCAGCCCCGACTCACAGCACGGTTATGATCCTCGTCTGGCTGTTTCTGGAGCTCAGCCTCTTCATTTTGGCGATGCTTTCTGGCGTCTGGAACTTCTCGGCGTTGATGAAGAGCACGGGCCTGGGCACCTCTGGGTACAGCGTGTTCTCCAGGGGGAACATCCAGGCGTCGAGAGCCACCGCGCACCTGCGCGGGACGGACGCACGGCGCTGGCCTCGGGCAGCCCCCGGCCCCCCAGCCCCTCGGCAGCACCCCCGGAGCCGCTCACCTGAAGCTGGGCTCCTTCACCAAGGCCAGCACGGCGGTCACCCCCCCGAACGAATGGCCCATGACAGCCACTTTGGCCAGATCAACGCCGTCCTGAAAAAAGGGTGAGCCGGCGTGGCTCCGCATACGTCCCCAGGAAAAGACGCGTGGAACGCGACCTGATCCTGCCTGCAACCCCCCCAGCCCGACGAAGCCCCCGGGCTGCTCCCCCGGCACCCCCGGAGCCGGGTACCTTCAGCACGGAGAGGTCGAAGTCCGGGTGCAGGACGTTGGGGACGGGCTGACCGCCGCGGATGGCCTGGAAGAGCCGGAGCGCCCGCACGCACTCATTTGCTCTCTGATGAACCTGCAGCGAGAGTTGCCCTGGGCAATTAGCCCCCTGCTAATTACAGGCAGGGTCCTCACGGTGCTGCCTTCCCCAATGTGTCCCCCCCCCCCAGGCTCTTCACTCTAAACCCACAACGCTCGGCCAGGCTTTCCCTGAATTACGGCGGGCGAGAGAGGCTGCAGCACAGCGGCTCCCGCAGGGCTGCAGTGAATTTATTGGGGTGGTTTCCTTTTCCACTGCGATTCACTCCATCTGATACCACGGACCGCCGGAGATAACCCAAAGCCCCCGAAATCCCTCAGTGCTGAGCCGTGCCGGGGAGATGCTGCCCTTCGGCCGAGCCTCTGCTATATTTATAATAATAATAATCTCTGCTGGATTTATCGTTCCCTTTCAACACGTGAACTGAGCACAAGCACATGAGCATAAGCTCGTGGGGTCATTTTTACAGGGAACTATTTACCTTGTCCGTGCCACGTGCTGTGAAATGGGGCATATGTGAAGCTAACAGGCTGGGAAGCGATTCGGGGCTGCTAAAACACCTCCGACCACTCCGTGTCCTGCAGTTCTCCTGCCACAAATCTCAGCTGCCGGGGTAATCCCCGAGAGGGAGCAAGCAGAGCACAACCAGCAGCAGCACCAGCAGCAGCAGCAGCAGCAGCAGCAGGGCTGCAGACGCGGCCGAGCCCCCCCAGGCTGGGGACAGCCCGGCTCCCTGGGGCACCGGTGACCTTACGCACGCGGGGACGTGGCCAAACCCTGCCAGGCTCCAGCCGGTGTCAGCCTAAAGCCAGGCGGAGGGGGCCCAGGAAACGAAGCCAACCAGGCTGGGCGGATTTTAATCATCTTGCGAGGAAGAAGCTCGGGCTCAGCCCCAGAATTGCCCCCGTACGGGTTGGGGAAGGGCAGGAGAAGCCCCCAGGGAGTGCAGCTCGGCTTGCCCTGGGGTGGGGATTTGGCGCGTCCCGCTTTGCCCACCCTTAGCCCTGCCAGCCCAGCACCTGCATGTTCCGAAAATAAAACTCCTTCTGTCCCTGGGGCACCCGCTGGTGGTGGATCCACTGCTCCTGCCCGCTCCCCGCCGTGCAGAAATACGTCACGGAGGCAGAGCGGTCCCTGCGGCAGCGGGAGGGCAGAGGGCACGTGGGGGGGCAGCACCCCACGTCCAGGCCCCCGTTGGAGGCACCAGCGGGATCGTTTCCCTCTCGGGACCACCGGACCCGTGAGGCGGCGGGGTCCGGGTGCCAACCTGTGCTCCAGCGCCGCCACCACGAAGCCCCGGGACGCCAGCTCCGTGCAGATGGACGAGTACAGGGTGCTGCGGAGGGCCCCCGGTGGGGTCAGGGCTCCCACCCGGGTCCCCGTCCCGGCTCCAGCCCCGAGCCCCCCGCCCGTCCTCCTACCGAAAAGCCCCCAGGCCATGGGAGAAGATGACCAGCGGGTACCCGCCGCTGCGGGGTTTGAACGGCGCCTTCCAGCTCACCGGCACTCTGCAGGAGCCTGCGGGGAAGAGAAGGGACCCCGGAAAAAACGGGGGGACGGGCAAACCGGGGTGCTGCCGCCGCAGCGGGTCCCCGCTCGGCTCCGTCACCACCCACAGCACCCTCCCCGCATCCTCCTCACGCCGAGGACAGGCTCCGTGGCCTCAGACCCCACTAAAGTAATGGGGTCCCAGGGCAGGGGAGGCACCCGGGATGGGGTCGGGGTGCCGGCCGCCCCCTTACCGAAGGCGACGTGGAGCAGGGGCGCGCCCCAGCGCTGGCTGTGGCCGGTGGAGTCGGCCAGCCCGCGGCAGTACTCGTAGCGCGGGATCCAGCGCGGCCGCTCGGCCCCTTCCCGGGGCTCGCAGGGGTAGAAGAGGCGGAGGAAGAGCCCCTGGAGGAGAGAGAGGGGACGGGGGGGTGACGCGGGGGGGGCGGCGTGGAGCCCACCGAGGGCTGCGCCCCGGCCCCTCGCAGCCGTGCCCACCGCGGGACATCCTCGGCGAGCTCAGGCCCTGCAAAACCCGGCTGGCTGCGGCCACCCTGACTGTCCCTGTCCCCGTCCCTTGTCCCTGTCCCCGTCCCTGCCCCTGTCCCTGTCCCCGTCCCTTGTCCCTGTCCCTGTCCCTGTCCCCATCCCCGTCCCTTGTCCCTCTCCCCCGTCCCGTACCTGCTGTGTATGGCCCACCATGACGTCCACGCAGCCCACGCAGTGAGGTCCCTTCCCCGGGGGCAGCGCCAGCGACTGTTCCCCCCCCATGGCACCTGGGTGGAGGCAGGGGGTCAGCGTCCGTGCCCCGCACCCCGAACCAGGATCAGCCTCTTCCTTCCCCCGTCGCCTCCCCGTCACCAAAACCCCGCGCTGAGGCCACCGGGGTGCTGACGGGGGGGGAGAAAGGGGGGTCCCGGCTCCCACCGCCCCTCACGAACGACCACGGGCACCTGGGGGTGGCACCTTGGGGTGGCACCGAGGGGTGACAGCGGGACCTGGGGTCCCAGGCGCTGTCCCCAGCCCCACCGCCGCACGTTGCCCGGCCACGTGCTGCCCCGGCGGGGGCAAAGTCCCCGGGGCCGACCCGAGGCCGTGGTTCCTCGCCCCGTGGGGTTTTTAATCCGTCCTGTGCCCAACTCGCCCCTCGCCGTGCCCGGGGACCCGTCCCCGTCCCACCCTGTCCCCGGGGAGGCGTTGGACGGGGCGCAGCAGCGCGGCCGGGCCCTGCGGAGCACGCAGCGCGCGAGCAAGAGGTCAGCGCAGGGCTGCGGGGCCGGACAGCCCCGGGAGCCCTCGGAGCCCCTGGGGACGCCCCTGGGGACACCCCTGGGGACACGGGGGGCAGAGTCCTGCCCCCACCCCCCGCAGAACTACAGCTCCCAGCGTGCCCCTGGGTGGGGACTACAGCTCCCAGAATGCCCCGCAGCCCCCCCTCCGGACTACAGCTCCCAGCACCCCCCGCGGAACTACAGCTCCCAGCGCCCCCCTCCCCCCCCCCAGCCCTGCCTGCAGCTCCCAGGGCTCCCCCCAGTGCTCCCAGTTACCAGTGCAGCTCCCAGTGCGCTCCCAGTGCCCTCCCTATAGCTCCCAGTGCCCCCCCATAGCTCCTAGTGCCCCCCCATAGCTCCCAGTGCCCCCCCATAGCTCCCAGTGCCCCCCATAACTCCCAGTGTCCCCCTATAGCTCCCAGTATACCCCCATAGCTCCCTGTACCCCCCCCATGCCTCCCAGTACCCCCCATAACTCCCAGTGCTCCCCCCCCTTAACTCCCAGTGCTCCCCACAGCTCCCAGTGCCACCCATAACTCCCAGTACCCCCTATAACTCCCAGTGCTGCCATAACTCCCAGTGACCCCTGTCCCAGTTCCCCCTCTGGCTCCCAGTGCCCCTCCCACAGCCCCCCGAGCTCCCAGTTACCCTCTGTGCCCTCCAGCTCCAGCACCCCCCCGGCACCAGTATCCCCCAGTAGCCCCCCAGCGCTCCCCGCTGTCACCAGTGCAGGGGGACACAGCTCCCAGCACACACCAGTGCTCCCAGCACTACAGCTCCCAGTGCCACGCGTGGGCGGGGACTACAGCTCCCAGTAGCCACCAGTGCGGGACACAGTGCCCAGTGCCACCAGTGCAAAACCAGAGCTCCCAGTGCAAAACCGGAGCTCCCAGTGCAAAACCGGAGCTCCCAGTGCAAAACCTGAGCTCCCGGTGCCACCAGTGGAAAACCGGAGCTCCCAGTACAAACCCAGAGCAAAACCAGAGCTCCCAGTGCAAAACCGGAACTCCCAGTACAAACCCAGTGCAAAACCAGAGCTCCCAGTGCAAAACCAGTGCAAAACCGGAGCTCCCAGTTGGAAACCAGAGCTCCCGGTGCAAATCCAGTGCAAAACCAGAGCTCCCAGTGCCCCACTCACCCCAGTCCCCCCAGCCTCCGCGGGGCTGCCCTGACCTGCCGGAGCTGGGCCGGTCCCCACGGTCCCCACGCCCCCCCCCCCGACCCCACGCGTGGGTCCCGCTGCCCCCCCACCCGCTCCGTGCCCTGGCTCCCGCCCCCCCCCCCCCCGCGGTAATCCCCTGGGCGGCGGGGGATTAAAACTCCCCGCGTGGCCGAGCTGTCCCCGGGGCCGGGCAAAGAGCCAAAGGCTGGGTTAAAAATACCACAAAACACCACAAAACACCCTAAAAACACAGAAACCCCCCCCCCGCCGAGCTCCTGCCCACGCAGCCCACGCGGGGCTCCCGGTGCGCTCGGTTCCTCCCCCGGGGAAACTGAGGCACGGGTGGGCTCCGGGGGTGTCACCGCGCCTGTCCCGCGGGTCGCCCCCCCTGCCCCGCGTGGGAGCCAGCCCCTGGCGTGTCCCCCCCGTGTCCCACGCGTGTCCCGGGGCAGCGTCCACGGGGGTTTCATTGAAAGGATTCACCCCGCCCACGCGAGTTTTTTGGGTTTTTTTTCCAGTTTGCTCAGCGGATGGCTAATTGGGGCGGGGGTCGGAGGGGGGGGTCAGGCCAGGTGGTCCCAGTCACGGGACAGACCCCCGAGAGCAAGGACACGAGTGGGGACACGGGGCGTGGGGACACGGGGCGTGCCGCGGGGTCGGCGCTAGGACCCCGCGGACCCCCGGGCGCCCCCTCCCACCGCGGGGAACCCCTGGCCCACGTGGGACCCCCGCGGGCGCGGCCAATGGGAGGGCGCCGGGGGAGGAGGGGGGGTCCGCGGGCCACGCCCACGGGGGGAGGGCGGCCAATGGGAGCGGAGGGGGCGTGGCCGAGGGCGAACGTTGTGACGGTGGGACCGGGAGGGAGGGGGCGCGGGGCGGGGGGGGACACCGAGGGGAGGGGTCACGGGGCGGGAGGGGGGGGGGGGGAAGGGACAGCCGGACAGCCCCGGGGGGACGGACGGGGGGGGGGGAACGGACGGACGGACGGACGGACGGACAGACAGACGGCTCGAGGTGGGGGGGGGACACGCAGCCTGACACGGGGTCCCGGGGACAGCCAGCCAAGGGGGGGCACAGGTAGCAAAGCCCGGGGGGGGGGGGGGGGGAAGGACAAGGACGGACGGACAGGACACGGGACGGACAGACAGCCCGGGGCAGGGACAGACGGACAGCAAGGCGACAGGAGGCGGGGGGGGGGGGGGGGGGCTGTCACCTGGGGGCAGTGACACGACCACGGGAGGGGAGAGAGGGAGAAAACTGGGACACCCCTAATCCTAATCCCAATCCTAAATCCCCATCCCGATCCCAAACCCCATCCCAATCCTAATCCCAATCCCCAATCCTAAATCCCCATCCCAAACCCCAATCCCCATCCCATTCCCAAATCCCCATCCCAAACCCCAATCCCCATCCCCATCCCAATCTCCATCCCCATCCCAAACCCCAATCCCAGTCCCAATCCCCTCGCCGCGATGGGCTGCAGGCAGCGGCGGGGTCCCCCCCGGGGCTGGGGGCCGGGGGGGCGCTGGGACCGATCCGCAGCCTCCCCCCGCTGCTCCTAGGGAGGCTCCGAGCCTCCGGCAGCGCCTCCGCCGGGAGGCCGAGCCCCACGGGAGGGCCGGGGATGGCGGACGG
This sequence comes from Anser brachyrhynchus, assembly GCF_964034855.1. Classification (NCBI taxonomy): domain Eukaryota; kingdom Metazoa; phylum Chordata; class Aves; order Anseriformes; family Anatidae; genus Anser; species Anser brachyrhynchus. Next base: position 3,745,007 of record NC_137717.1, read on the forward strand.
GGCAGCCGCACGCAGCGACCCGCGAGGGCACCGGCACCACCGGAGGAGCACCGGAGGTACGGGGACGGGGACGGGGCTGGGAAGTGCCGGGGGGGGGATGAGGGGGGGGGGGGTCCCGGCGGCCCCACGGGCTGACACAGTTGGCAGGGAGGCGATCATGCGACCTCGCTCCCTCTCTAGGGATTTGAAGCTGGGCCAAACGGCGGTGGAAATGTGATTGTCGCCGCACCGAGCCTGCGAGCCGAGGAAACGCAGCGCCGGAGGGACGGGAGGGACACCAAGGGGACAGGAGCGGGACACCGGAGGGACAGGAGCGGGACGCCTCGCACCAGCCCCGGTTCTTGCTCCGCAGCCGGAGGGTTCCCAGACCCCACGGAGCCGGGCACGGAGAGGGGACCGCGGGTCCTCGGTGTCCCCGCACGCCTCCAACACCACGGGCCAGCCCGGAGCCGTCCCCCGCCAGCCTCGCGACCGGACTCCGTCACCCGTCGGAGCCCGATGAGCAGCCGAGGCCGCGCGTGAACCTATGCAGGCCAGGAAGAAATACATTCTCGTGACTTTCCTCGCCTCCTGGCTCCTGCTCTTCCTCCTCGGAGGGGACCGCCTGCGCCGTTTCGCTTTCTTTTCCCGGACGAAAGCCGGGGCCCGGAGGAGCTGGCCCCGCTGGGCTGATCGGTCCCTCCTCAAAAGCTTCGGGGACCCCGAGGAGCCGCAGAGCCATGGGGACCCCCCGCCGCCCTCGCCCCGGGCACGGCGGGCGGCGCGGCTGAGCGCCTACAAGGGCAGCCGGTGCCGCATGGAGACCTGCTTCGACCTCGGCCGGTGCCAGAGGCACGGCTTCAAAGTCTTCACCTACCCGCGGGAGCGCGGCGAGCCCGTGTCCGAGAGCTACGGCAAGATCCTGGCCTCCATCGAGCGCTCGCGCTACTACACGCCGCGCCCCGAGGAGGCCTGCCTCTTCGTCCTGGGCATCGACACGCTGGACCGCGACCGCCTCTCGGGCCACTACGTCCCCGACGTGGACGAGAAGATCCGCGGCTTCCCGCTGTGGAACGGCGGCCGCAACCACCTCGTCTTCAACCTCTACTCGGGCACGTGGCCCAACTACACCGAGGAGCTGGGCTTCGACGTCGGCCAGGCCATGCTGGCCAAGGCCAGCTTCTACGCCGAGAGCTTCAGGCCCGGCTTCGACGTCTCCATCCCCCTGTTCCCCAGGGACCACCCGCAGCGGGGCGGGCAGAGGGGGTGGCTGCGGCGCGGCACGGTGCCCCCGAAGAAGAAATACCTGCTGGCCTTCAAGGGGAAGCGTTACCTGACCGGCATCGGCTCCGGCACCAGGAACGCGCTGCACCACATCCACAACGGGAAGGACATCGTCTCGCTCACCACCTGCAAGCACGGCAAGGACTGGGAGAAGCACAAGGACACGCGCTGCGACAAGGACAACGTCGACTACGAGAAGTGAGTGGGGTGGGGAAGGGGACGGATGGGAGAAGGGGTCCAAACCCCGTGCGCTGGGGGGATGCGGCCGCGCTGGGTGAGCAACGGGGAGAGGGGAGGGTTTGGGGCTCTCCCCCCGGCGTCCCGGCCTCGTTTCGAGGTGGGCAGGAAGGTGTTGGTTGTGCGGGGTTTTCCTGCTGTGCATTAAAGTTGGAGCAATCTGGCCAGAGCAGCTCTTATCTGCGATCGCCGCGGCCGCCCCTAATACGATTTCCCTTTTTCCCGACGCTGGTGAATGATGCTTTTCTTCTCCCCACCTCCCGCCCTCCCCTAACATAAATGTTTGTCCTGGAGATGAGCCCGAAGCATCCCCCCCGCCCCGGCTCAGCTACAAATCCCATCGAACCGGCGGGTGCTCGGCGTCCCGGGGGGGAGACAGCCCCGAGCTCCCTCCTCGGGGACAAGCGGGGGCACTGTGCGGTGGCACCTGCTGGAAAAATAGGGGGGGACAAAGTTCTGCGAGTCTGTGGGGTCCCAGGACCGAGGAGATGCACACCGGCTCCTCGCCTCCCCGTCCTGCCCTCAGCCAGGGCGGTTTGGGTGGGAAAAAAAGCGGTCGGTGCCAGGACGAAGCGCGAGGACAAGCGGGGAGGTCCCCGTCCCGCTGCCTGCGGACAGCCCACGGCCACCCGGCCCCGAGAGCAGATGGAAGGGCCGCGTGGGACATCATCCTCAAAGCGTCTTAGGAGGTGCCGGGAGGTAAAAGTGAAGCCGGGGACTGGGGGCACTGGGATTAGCCAGGGCTCCGGGGCCGCTCGAGCGTCGCCTGGCCCCGACACGGCACCGTCGGCCCCCGCTGTGGGGCTGTTTTTTGGGGACGGGGCACGGCGGGACGGTGGGACACGAGGTGGGCTGGCGGGACGGGGCCCAAGGTCAGCCCTGCGCTGTGGGGTGGGAAATGCCCCTCCCAGGTAATCCCGTAATGCTGTGTGCGAGTACAGGGGGATTTGCACCTCGCCCGGGACGGCTTTGGCCGGCAGATAGATGGGGGACACGTGGCAGGGTCCTGGCGCGTGACCCCGTGTCTCTGCTGTCCCCTCACCCCCATGGGACACGCGGGCAGAAAGCCACCGGCATCTCCCTCGGGCATTTGTGCCCTCCAGCCCCAAGAGAGACAGGCCCAGCACCGGAGCAGTGACAGAGGGACGGTGGGGACAGGCCAGCGGGGGGAGGACACACCAAGTTGGGCAAAGCGAGAGCCCAGTTCTCCCAGCGCTTCGGGGCCGTCCCGCTTTGCTGGGGGAAATGGGAAGGAGCCGTGGCCCCCAACCAGCCCGTGGTGTGCAGCGGGATGGGGCCGGCCTCGCTCGGGGCTCCGTCGCCCTCCTCGTGCCCGGCGTCGCCTAAACCACCCGGTTCCGTGCCCGCACAGAGCGGGGCTCGTAGCAGCACCGCGATCCTGCCCGCGCTGCAACCGCACCCGAGAGCCTTTGGGGAAGGCTCCCTGGAGCCCGCGGGTCCCCCGGCAGCGCCGTGCCCGCCCGGAGCCGCTCGGAGGGGACGTGGTGGGCGCCCGGCCCGGCCCCTAACAAAACAAGGAAGCCCTGACGGCGCGAGCGCCCGGAAACCACAGCGCGTCGGGAGCCAAATATTTCCATCGGGAGGTTTCGGCCCCGCAGCCCAGCCGGCGCCAGCCTCCCCGCCACGGCTGCCGGCGAGGGAAGGATGCTCGGACCCCCCCTTCCCCCCCGGGACGCATCCTGCCGGGTCCCCACCGAGCGGGTGGCAGCGGGGCGGCCCCGAAGGGCGAGCGCTGGAGGTGCCCGGCCCGAAGGATGTCACCGTCGGGGTTGTCGCTGCCGTGGTTTCGTGGGGTGTCGGGCCAGGAGCTGGGGTGTTTGCGAGGCAGGGAGCACCCACGGGGATTTGGTGTCCATCGGGGACGCGGGGATGAGCCCTCCGGAGGTGGGTTTTGTTCCTAAACCTGCGTGCTGGGCTGGTTTCCTGCAGGGATGCTCCAGGGTGCTTCAGCACCCACCAAGGGGGGGGCTCGTCCCCCACGTCCCCACCACAGCCAGGTCTAGGAGACCTTTCCCCCGGGGACCAGCACCCCTTTGGCCCCGCAGCCCCCCCGGCCGGGCTGTGTGTGTGTCCCCCATCCCCTCCAGGCCCTCCCCGCAGGCAGGAACAGACGGGGTCTGTCCCAGCTCAGTGTCAATATTGGATTTTCCGGTGCGGTCGCAGGGCCCCGGCAGCGAAGGCGCCTCTCCCCCCCCCGGCGGCACAGACGGGGCTTTCATAGCCCGCGGCCCTGCCAGCCCTTCTGCCCCCCCCCAAAAAAAAAATGCTGCTGGGGCGGGCACGGCCGCTCCTGCCCTGCAAGCCCGGGCACGGCGCAGGAGTCACCGCAGTTTCGGGCTCGGGGGTTCGGGCGCTGCATTGCGGGGCGGTGTGAAGGGGGCTGTGCTCCCCCCCCCCCAGGTAACGCCGGGGGTCTCCTGACCCTTTTTTTGGGGTGGGTTTGGTTCCTGGCTCTGCAACAGGTTCCCTTTGAGGGCATCTCCCAGGGCGCTGCAGCCCCACCAGCCCTGTGGAGCTGCGGCTTTTTGGGGCCAAACCCAGCCCTGGTCCATCCTAACCCCACGGGGTGGGTGCCCGGCCTCGTAGGGTGCCAACAAAAGCCTGTGGGGTGCACATGGGGGGGGGGGGAGCTGTGCCCGACCCCCACCACGTCCCCCCGCCAGGTTCGACTACCAGGAGCTGCTGCACAACTCCACCTTCTGCATCGTGCCCCGCGGCCGGCGCCTGGGCTCCTTCCGCTTCCTGGAGGCGCTGCAGGTACGGGGGGGGTCTGGGGGGGGGACACAAGGGACCCGCCTGCGGGGTCCCCGGGCTCTGTCCCAGCCCCTGTGGGGTCCCGTGCAGGCCGCCTGCATCCCCGTGCTGCTGAGCGATGGCTGGGAGCTGCCCTTCTCCGAGGTGATCGACTGGAGCAAAGCCGCCGTGGTGGGCAGTGAGAGGCTGCTCCTGCAGGTACCGGGGCCGGATCCTGCCCCGTGCTGGGCACCGGGGAACCCCCAGTGTGGGGGGGCTGACCCCAAATGTCCCCGCTTTTGGGGGGGGTAAAACCTCTGCAGTCAACCGCAGCATCCCTCCTGCATGGGGATGCAGGGGGTCCCATCCCAGCCCTCGGGCATTGCTCAGCTGGGGGGCGCTGAGCATCTCCGCAAACCCTCGGGGAGGTTCTGGGCCTGATCCTGCTCCGCAGAGAGGGCTGGGGCCACGGCACAGCATCCCTGGCTGCGGGGGGACCCCTTGGAGGTCTCAGGGGGACAAACCAGCCCTGCTGGGGGCTATCGGGGAGGGGCGGCAGCGAAGTGAGAAACCAGCGCCCCCCGTCCCGCAGATCCCCTCCGCTGTGCGCTGCATCCACCCGGAGCGCGTGCTGGCCTTCCAGCAGCAGACCCAGTTCCTGTGGGACGCCTACTTCTCCTCCATCGACAAGATCGTGCACACCACGCTGGAGGTGAGCGCGGCCCCACGGGGCTCCCCCCTCCCGGGTTAGCGGGACCCCCCCCGGGACGCCGACGGCACCTCCTCGACCCCTGGCAGATCATCAAGGACCGGCTGCTCCCGCACCGCTCGCGCTCCCGCTTCCTCTGGAACGCGCCCCCCGGGGGGCTGCTGGCCCTGCCCGACTTCTCCACGCACGTCGGGGACTTCCCCTTCTACTACCTGCAGCACGGTAGGACCCCCGCGTCCCCCCCCTGGCTGAGCACCGCGGGCTTGGTGCGCATCCTGACGCCTCTCCGCTGCCCCTCTCCCTCCCAAATCGCAGGCTCCAGCCCCTCCGACAAGTTCACGGCGCTCGTCCGCGCCGTCTCGCCGCTGTCCCAGCCCCTCCTCAGGCTCGTCCAGGCCGTCTCCAAGTCCCAGTACTGCGCGCAGGTGGGGGGAGATGGGGGACGGGGGCACATCGGGAGGGATGGGGCAGGTTCCCGGGGGCTGGGAAGGGCTGGGGTGGGACTGGGGGGCTGGCAGTGCTTGTGTCACCCCTTGGGGGGCAGAGCTGGCCCCTCCTCGCGGTGCTGGGACCACCCTTGGTTGCATCCTGGCTCCAAACCCTCGTGGGATGGTTTTGGGGTGGAAGAGGCGCAGCCCTACTGAGAGCTGAGCTGGAGCCGGTCCCGCTGCTGGATCGGGGGGGCTCAGCCCTGCAAACCCCAACACACCAACATGCCCCAGGGGGGCAGCCTGGCCAAATGCCCTCCTGACACCCCCCAGCCCTGCTTTTTCACACCCCCCCTGCAGATCCTGGTGCTGTGGAACTGCGAGAAGCCACCGCCACCGACCGAGAAGTGGCCCCAAATCGCGGTGCCCCTGACCGTCATCGAGGGCAGGAGGAAGGTACGAGGAGCCGGGATGCGTGGGGAGCCGGGCACCCACCCTGGGGCACAACCCAAATTGAATTTCCCCCCCTGCTGCAGCTCAGCGACCGCTTCTTCCCCTACGCGGCCATCCGGACGGACGCGGTGCTCAGCCTGGACGAGCACAGCAGCCTCTCCACCAGCGAGGTGAGGCCGTGGGCACCGCGATCCCCGGCCCCACAGAGCTGGACGAGCCCCGTGCCGAGCCAGCAGGATGCTCAGCGGCCACCGTGGGGCTGGCAGGGAGCCGTGCCCGCTGTCCCCGTGTCCCCACACCCAAGGGACACCTCAGGGGGACGGCAGGGGCGGCGATGGGTCCCCACGGCCCGCTGACGCCATCCCCTGCCCGTGCCAGGTGGACTTTGCCTTCGTGGTGTGGCGCAGCTTCCCCGAGCGCATCGTGGGCTTCCCCGCCTCGAGCCACTTCTGGGACGCCGAGCAGCAGCGCTGGGGCTACACCTCCCGGTGGACCAACGAGCTCTCCATCGTCCTCACCGCCGCCGCCTTCTACCACAGGTACCGCAGCCCGCCGGGCAGCCGGGGAGAGCCCCGCGAGCCGGGGGGGGGCACGGCCGGATCCTGCCCCCGCCTCGCTGCCTCCCCCAGGTATTACCACAGCCTCTTCACCGGGTACCTGCCCGCGGGGCTGCGTGAGCTGGCGGGCAGCCTGGCCGCCTGCGAGGACATCCTGATGAACGTCCTGGTGGCCGCCGTCACCAAGCTGCCGCCCATCAAGGTCGCCCAGAGGAAGCAGCACAAGGAGGCCGTGCCCCAGCAGGTAGGGGGTGAGGAGGGGGTGCTGAGACCCCCCCCCAGAGCCGGGAGCAGAGCCCCTGAACCCCCGCGCTCTTCCCCCTGCCCAGGTGAAGGGCACGGCGGCGACCAGCGGCCAGGGTTTCTCGCAGCAGCAGGACTGCCTCAACCAGGTGGCGGACTGGTTCGGGTACATGCCCCTCGTGTCCTCCCGGCTGCGCCTCGACCCCGTGCTCTTCAAGGACCAGGTCTCCGTCCTGCGCAAGAAATACCGCCACTTGGAGAGGCCCTGAGCCCTGCTGGGCGCCCCGTCCCCATCGCACGGACCTCGCGGGGAGCAGCGGATCCCTCCCGGAGTGAGCGCTGGGGTGGCTGCCGATGGGGTTTTACTCGGTATTGGGTTTTACCAGTACAGTAAAGGTCAGGGGAGGCACGGAGACGGATGCCGGGTGAGCAGAGTCCGGCTGGAGGCTGCAGGATGCGGGATGAGCCAGCTGTGCCTGGTGGCGGCGCAGCAGGGGACCCCGGTGCCACCGTGCCCAGCACATCGGGGCCGTCCTCGGGGCTTGGTGGTGGCTGCTGCGTTCCCAGGCACGGTCCCCAAGCAGTGGCAGCACCCAGGAGGCTGCGTTCGGGGCAGCCCCACACTAGCAGCGTCCCCACCAGGTGCTGCAGAGGTGCCCGTGTCCCTGCGATGGTTTCATGCACCGGGCGCTTCTGCCACCGTCCCCACCCCACGAGCAGCAGGGAGGGGACAGCGAGTGCTTGAGCTTCCCAAAAGCAAACAGGGGAGTGATAAGAGGTGAGAGCACTGCAATCATCCTCCCTCCCCAGGCTGGGACGGACCCCGAGCACCCGGGGGCTCCTCCCCAGGCGCCCCTGCACCCGCCTTTCCTCCCCAAAGTGAAATAAAAGGGATATTTCAACTGCTTTTCCCAGCTGCACTGAAACTGTGAGAATCAAGGCCCCCGCGCCGCCCTTCTCCGCAGCCCTGGCCCCGTCCTTGCTCCCGTCGCCCGCAGACCAAACCCCGCAGACACAAGGTCGTCCGTCGGCGCGGCCGTCCCCCGCGGGGCCACCGTTTGCTCTGGTTTATTTGCCTCCTGTTAAAAGTTCATAGGAGCAGGACGGGGTCGCTGGGGCTCGGGGGGGGGGCTCAGTCGCGGGGGGGCTGGCACTCGCGGCAGTCCCGCATGTCCTCGGAGTAGCTCTCGATCTGGATGGTGGTGGTGTGGAAGCGGAAGGCGCGCTGCAGCCGCGAGCTGGCCTCCTCCAGCACCTCCTGCGCGTTGGCGCCCGCGTCTGCAAGGAAACGGGGGTGTGTGTGTGTGTGTGTCGGGGTGCGGGTGAGCCCCCAAATCCTTCCCCCCACCACCCCCCTGGTCCCCCCACACTCACTGATGGCGATGTGCACCGAGAGCAGCGGCTGCGCTGCCGTCAGCGCCCAGATGTGGAGGCTGTGCACGGCCTCCACGCCGCCCACCGCCAGCAGCGTCTCCCGCACGGCGTTGAAGTCCATGCCCCTGGGGGTGCCTGGGGGGAGACACGGCGCGGGGTGGGTCAGGGTCACTGCACCCGTGGGTGGTTTTCCCCATCCCCCGGCCCCGGCGGGTCCCTACCTTCCATGAGGACGAGGAGGACGTCGCGGAGGATGGTCAGCGTTGTCCCCAGCACCAGGGCGGAGAAGAGGAAGGTGCAGATGGGATCCACGTACTTGTACTCGGGCTGGGAGAGGTGGCAGAGGGTGAGGTCCTGCTCAGTGCCATCCCCCGCCTCCAAATCCCCATCGGACTCAGTCCCATCCATCTCACCCCCACGTGCAGCCAGGACTGGACGAGCCACCACCCCCACGTCCCCCTCCCAAGCGTCCCCTCAGCCCCCAGCACCACCCCGACCTTAAAGAAGATGACGTAGGACGCGACGAGGACGCCGACGCTCTGCAGCAGGTCCCCCACGACGTGGACGAAGGCGGCGCGGACGCTGGCGTTGGGCTGCTCGCCCGGCGCTCCGTGGCTGTGCCCGTGCCCTGTCTGGTGCAGAGCCACCCCCATCCTGCGGGCAGGGCAGCGGTGACGTCCCCGGCCACCGGGGTCCCCCGCGGAGGGGTGGCAGCGCGTCGTACGTACACGATGTTGACGGCCACGGCGCAGGCGGAGGTGATGAGCATGACGCCGCCCTCGATGTCGTAGTCGGCCGAGAGCAGGCGCTGGGCCGCCAGGTACACCAGGACGCCCGTCACCACCCAGATGGAGAGCACGGAGAGCAAGGCCCCCAGGATCTCTGCGGAGAGCCCCACGTCGTCACCATGCCAGGCTCCCGTGGGGACAGCACCCTGGGGTGCCCCCACCTTGCCGGGATGCTCCCCGTGTGCACCCCGTGGGGCTGGCAGTGGGGTTCCCGGGGGAGGGGGACGGACAGTGCCGTTACCTGCCCGGTGCCAGCCGAAGTTCATGGTTTTGGTGGCGGGGCGCGAGGACACCCAGAGGGCGAAGAGGCTGATCATGACGCTGGCGAAGTCCGTCAGGAGGTGGGCAGCGTCCGTCAGGATGGCCAGGCTGTGCGCCAGGTACCCGCCTGCGGTCACACAAAAGGGGGGCGGGGGGGAGAGATCGGGGGGGGGGTCCCTACTCAGGGCCAGACACAGACCAGGTCACCCCGGGCCGAAATGGGGCGCCCTGCCCGCACCTTGCTTGCGCCCATTGCGCAGATGAGGACAAGAGAGGCCACGCAGGGAAACGCAGCTGCTCAGGGCACGACCGCCCTGGCCGCACCCCGCACCCAGCACTCACCCACGGCTTCCCCCACCATGAAGACGAGGCAGATGCCGGCGGCCACGTAGAGCTTCCTGCGCGCCCGCTGCTGCTGCCCGGGGTGGTCGGCGGCCCCCAGCGCGTGGCAGTGCCGGCGGCGCCGCGTGCCCAGCTCCAGGGCGGGCGCCTGGCCCTGCGGCGAGCTGTGCCCGTCCTCCTGCACCGTCCCCAGGTAGGACCTGCGGGGGGACGGGTGACAGCGGGGGACAGCGGGGCGCCAAGCGGTGCTGGCGCTGGGCACGGCGGGGTGCCCGGATGGGAGAAGAGGGGGAAAAGAGGGGACGCGCTGCCCTCCCTTCGTGCTCAGCACTGCTCCCCCTGTATCCCCTTCTCCTCCCCAGCAAGAGCCACCCTTCCCCGGTCAAAAGGCTTTTGGGGACGCCATCTGGGACCCCAAAAGGGGAAGGGGGGGGACGTGCACGTCCCCATCCCTCAGGGCACCCCCTTACCCGGCTGCGCCCTCGGTCAGCAGGTGCCGCTTCTCCTCGCCGGCCGCCATCGGGGCCGGGGCCGGTGACCCCGGTGGGTGCGTGGCGGGCGCTGGTGGCAGCCGGTGGCCTCGGTGGCGGCCGTGTGAAAGCGCCGGGGACTCGTGTGCAAAGCCAAGCCGGGGGAGGCAGGGCCAGGCCGGCTGCAAAGCGCCCGCCGCCGCCGCCGCCTCGCCCCCCTGGGGGGGCCCTGCCTCACCCTGCACCCTGGGGAGGGGTCCCGGTGCTGGGGGGCTGCTGTGAGCTCCCCCCCTGTAGGCACCCTGGGGTGCCCCAGGAGCTGCGCATGCTTCAGGACTCGGCTGTGGTCACCCCACTGAGGCAGGGGGAGGGCGGGGACCCCCCCGAGCCCCCCAGAGACACCCCGGTTCACCACTATGGGAAGCCCTCGGGGCCCCCCCGGTTTAAATCCAGCTGCACAACAGCTGACGGGTGAAGCTGGGGCCGCGCACAGGGGTCAGGGTCAGACACCCCCACGGCAGCAGCTGCTGCCTGCCCCCCTCCGAGAGCAGCGTTAATTGCTCCGGGGCTAATTGCAATCAGGGCACAGCCCAGAGCACCGCTCGCTGCGCAGCCTCAGTTTCCCCTCGAGCAGGGGCTGAGCTGAGTTTGTGTTTTTGCAGGAGAAGCACACCCGTGAGCTCAGCTGGCAGCTCCATGCCGAGGCCGGCCCCATTTCGGGGCTGGCACAGCCTGGACCCCCCCTTACCCCCACCCCATGTTCCCAAACCCTGGTGAGCGCTGGCCCCGTGTGCCCCAGTCACCAGGGGATAAATCCTGCAGGGTGCTGACCACTTAAAACCCCAGCACGGGATGCCAGCACTGCTGGAGGTGTTAATGAGGCTGAAAATTAGGTGCTGGACCTGCCCTGGGAAACCCTCCCACATCCCCAGAGCCCATCGCAGGGCCAGTGAGCCGAAAATGAGAGGCAAGAGAGGGAAAAATGCCCAAAGCACTGGTTTTCTTTATAAAATACACAAAATTCAACTCCGTTACAATTATATACAAAACAAGGAACATATAAAACGTGCGGAATAATCCTTTGCACCCGTATAGAAAAGTGTCCTGTGCTGGAGCAGCCGTCGCCTCGCCAGGCAGCCAGCCCCCATCGGCGCATCCCCAGGTCCCGTCGCCGGACATCCTGCGCCCGCCGCGGCTACTGGGGGGCTGCGGGAGGGAGAGGGTGGTGGGTGGGTGCTGGGGAGGGATGGGACCCCCAGTAAATCCTCCCTGTTCCCCCCATTGTGTGGGGGTGCTCGTGGCGGGGGCTCCGCCGTGACACCGGCACGGAGGTGGCCGTCCTTACCCGTCACCATCCTCCCGGGCGCTGAGTCCCCTTCTGTCTCTTCCTCCACCTCCTCGTAGAACTCCTCATCCTCCTCATCTGCAAAGGGGCACCCAAATGTCAGTGAGGGGCAGCTGCAGCGGGGCCCCAGCCGCTGAATCCCAGGAGCACACGAGGGGTTTTTGGGGCTGAATTACCTGCTTCGAAGTCCAAGGCGCGGACGGCGTCAGCGAGGTGGTCCAGGCTCACCGAGAAGGAGTCCATGCTCTCGTAGCCTTGCTCGATCTTCTCCAGCCTGCCACCTTTTGAGGCCTCCACGATCCTGTGTGGAGAGCACGGCCATGGTCTTGCGGCCCCCGAGCATGGGGACACCCCCGGCCAGGCTCGCGGTGCTCGCCCCGCTGCTCCTTAGCCCCGGCTAGCAAAGCCCCACGGCCAGATCCTGGCCCTGGGACAGGGTTGGGGAACACCGAGGTCTCCAGTTTGGACACTTACGTTTTAATGAGCTGCTTGGCGTTCTGTGGGAGCAAGAAAAAAGGTGAGGGTGTCAGAGTGGCACCACTTGGGATGTCCCCATGCCACCGGGATGTCCCCGTACCACCAGGACCCTGCACAAGAGGCACCCCACGGGCACCAAGGGGCTGTGGGGCTGGGGTCTCACCATGAGGAAGGCGGCCTCCCCGTTCTCCTCCATGGCCTGGATGGCTGTCTCCACCAGCCGGCTGGACTTCTCCAGCTGCTCCTTGTACTTGTGGATGAGGCCCTGCACGAAGCCCGTCTTGTCCTCCTGCTCGCGGGCGATGCGCCCCAGCAGCTCCGTCTTCTTCTCCTCCAGCAGCGCCACGAAGGCGTCGAAGCGCGTGCACAGCTCCCGCTTGGCCGCCTCGCTGTTCTCCTGCGGGGACAAGGGACAGCCGTGTCCCTCCAGCCCCTGCGTGTCCCCTCCCCGGGGCTGCCTCCTCCGTTCGCTCCGGCTCCCCGCAGCACGCCGGGGTTTCGGGGGGCTCGTTTCCCCGTCCCTCACCTCGGTGCTGCGGCAGGAGTCCTCCAGCTGGGAGATGATGGTCTGGATCCGGTCGTTCCCCGCCACCAGCATGGAGATGCAGTTGTTCAGCTCGCTCTGGGCAGGGACAGACGGACAGAAGCAGCTTTAACCCCAGTGGGGTAGGGATGGGGACTGCCGGGATGTCAAGGTCCATCCCCTATCCTGACGTGGGGATGGGCCGGGAGCCGGGGGGGCATCACTGTATCCACCACTCTAAATATAGGGCTGTCTCCTGGCTGAAGTCAGCTTGCTGACTATTAATACCCCATGAGCACGTCCCAGTGCTATTTGTGGCCACCCTCAGCACATTGCCCGGAACCTGCCATGCCCCCCCATGGCCCCAGGTCCCCCCCGTGGCACCTTCTGGCCCTGGAAGACGCTCTGCAGAGGGGCGACTTCGCAGTCCTTGTGGGCACCGAAGACCTTGCACATGGAGCAGGTGGGGACCTCGCAGGTGACGCAGTAGATGTTGATCCGCTCGTCCTCGTGCTCCTTGCACATGGGGTGCTCCCCCTTCTTCAGTGGCCTGCTGGAGAGAGCAGCCCGGCCGTGGTGATGTCCCCGTCACACCGATGTCCTCATCACACTGATGTCCCCATCCCGGAGACGTCCCCATCGTGGTGACGTCCCCACTGCAGTGACATCCCCACTGATGCTGCAGAGCCACCCTACAATCGGGTACCCTGCACCTCTGCAAGCCCAGTACACCCCAGTTTGCACCGGTCCGGCACTGGCCGTGGCAGCGGTCGGGGGCCGCGCTCCAGGGATGCTGCACAAGCGCCTAATTTTAGAGCAGCACTGCTGGCATTTATTATTATCACCCGACGCGTGACCAGAGCGGGGGCTCCAGGGCAGCTCGGTGGGGGGGAGGGTGACAGCAGTTGAGTCCCCAGTGGGGGGATTTAGCCAATTCGCCACCCCCCCCCCCCCGGGGCCGCAGCCACCTGCCACGTGCCATCCGTCCCCGTCCCCATGGCACCGGAACAATATTTACAGTGGCGCAGGAGACCGGGGAGGTGAGCCCCTGCGCCTGGGTCCCTCAAGAAGACGTCACCCCCCTCTCTGTCCCCCCCCAACACTGTAACCCTGCTGCTGAGCAATGCCTTTACCCAGCAGGGTCCCCCCTGACTGTCCCCCTGTCCCTTATCAGCTCCCTGCTGTCACAAGCAGAGCCTGGATTTGTCCCTCACACCCCTTATCTCCAACTGAAAGCCTCGGCTGCAGAGTGCTATGGGGGGGGGCAGGACTTGTTCCTCTGCCACCCCCCCAGGGTCCCAGCGTCCCCAGTGAGCCACCAGACCACAGACCCGAATGGCATGGGAGATTTGGGTTGGGAGACGGAGATTTGGGCTGGGGCGTGAAGAGGTGGCTCTGGGGATGAAGACGGTGGGGGACCACCAAGCCAGCCCCCCAATTTCTCGCCCAAAGCAGAATCGCCTCCCAGGCACAACGCAGGGCTCTGCGACACGGCCGTCCCCGTGTCCCCGTGGGACCAACCTGGAGCACTCCTGCTTGTAGATGTCGATGATGTTCTCCACCAGCAGGTTCCTCTGCAGCCCGTAGACGCCGTGGCGGTCCAGCAGCACCTCGTGGCGGCACGAGGGGCACCGGAACCGGCCCCCCGGGATGATGCTGCCCCGGCTCTGCCAGCAGGGGTTGGCGGCCTGGAGGGGGACAAGGACAACGGGGGGTCCTCAGGTGTCCCCGCAGAGCATCCCGGAGCAGGGGAGCGGGTCCGGGGCTGGGGGTGAGGTCCCCATCTCACCTGGAAGACGTCGTTGGCGCACTTGCGGCAGAGGTTGTGCTGGCAGGGCAGGATCACCACGGGCTTGCTGAACATCTCCAGGCAGATGGGGCAGAGCAGCTGCTTCTCCAGGCTCTCCATGGGGCTGCCATCCCGCAGGATGCTGGGCTGGAAATCCATCGTACGCGGCACCTCGTCGGAGCAGCCCCCGCTTCTGCCGCCGGTGCCCCTCGCGCGGCTTTTTATCACTCGCTCGGCGTCACGTGGAGCCCGAAACCGCCGGCCGGCTCGGGTGTCCGGCGAGGCACCGCCACCTGTCACATGGCGGTGACAATCGGGGCGCAAGGCCGGCGGTAAACAAGCCGGGGACAGGCTGTCCGCGTGGCCCAGCCGCCCATGCTGGTGGGCAGCGGGGCCCCGTGGGGGGGGACGGGGGGGGCTCGGTCCTACGTGGGGTTTAGGGTGAGGAATGGGCAACACCGAGCTGGTAGTGTGGTTTGTATGGAGCATCTCCCTTTGTACCCACAAAATGTGAGCGCTTTTGGGGCGCTAAGCACACATAGTGTGGGGGGGCTTTCTGGGTGGATGGCAGCACTGTGCTTGGTGCGTGCAGCCCCCCCAGACAGGGCATGGGGGCTTCTCTGCACCCCAAAATGTACTTGGCAGCCCATGGGGAGCTCCCCAAGGCTGGCACCACCATGCTGGCACAACCCGCGTGGCCGGCCGTGCCCTCTGCTTGTTTGCAAAACCTGACCCAGAAACCGCAGCAGGAAAACAGCAGCATCGCAACCCCTCCGGAGCTGCCCCAGCTGGGAGCGGCCCCGATCACATTGCCTGGCGGTAAACAGGGTGTTCTTCCAAATCCCAGCACCGGTGCACAGGGAGACCTGTAAATATTAGCAGCTGCATGAGGAGAGCGGGTAATTATAGCGCCTTGGCTGCGGGTCACAGGGGACGGGGTGGGACGGGGCGGCTGCTCTGCAGCGCGCAGAGCCCCTGGGCAGGGGGTGCTGCGAGCGCCAGCGCTGCTGCAGGCTGCAGGGATGCGTGTGGGGTGCAGGGGTGTCGGTGTGCACAGGGTACAGGGGTACACGGGTACCTGTGTATGGGGTGCACAGGTGCTTGAGTATGGGGGGACATGAGTTTAGGGGTTCAGGGGTAGCTGGGGATGTGTGGGTGCACAGGTACATGGGTGCATGAATGTATGGGTGCAAGGGCACAGGGGTATGTGGTACAGGTGTACATGGGTGCATGGGCGTGCAGGGTGTGTAGGTACACGGATGCACAGGTACCTGCGTGCAGGTGCCCATGGGTGCACAGGTACATGGGCACACTTGTGCACAGAGGTGTAGGGGCACACAGGTACACTTGTGCACATAGGCACGGGGTACATGGGTGCAAGGGGCCCTGTTTTCACCGCAGCCAGCCCCCCTGGGGCAGGGCAGCCTTAGGGCTGTTTTGTGTGCTCCTTCCGGACAGGCTCACATGTCAACCAAGTGACTGTGCAGGCACCGGCCAAGCACATCTTGCAAAATTGTCCCCGTTTCGGCACTTGGGGCTCTTCCAGGGAGCTGTGTGCTTGGAAGCAGGGCTGGCCAGGCACATGGGGGGTTGGCCACCGGACGGGCACCCGTCCCCATGTCCAAAACTTTGCCCTGCCCAAGGCTGGCATTGATTAACTAATTGCTCCTGGACTCGATTAAGGGGATTCACGGCAGAGGACGGGTTTTAATGCTTTAATCGGCTTCCAAACCCTACAAGGGGCTCGTTGGCCCCTAATTGGCTTGGGGCAGCTTAGGCAGGGCTGTGGGGCACTAATCACCACTGGGCTCGTTACCAATTAACCAGGGAGTGATGTGGGAGCTCTGCTGTAGTAGGAGCACATCCGAAGGACCCCCACGGGCTCCTCGCAGGACCCCCACAAGCAGCAGCCCCACCGCACCCCAACACCCTCAAGGGGGCTGCGGGACCCCAGCTGTGGCAAACCCACAGAAATAAGGGAGAACAGGGCACAGAGAGGGGGGACAGCTCTCAGCCAGCAGCTCCACACAGAGCTAAGGCGCCACAAAAGGCGCGAGGGACCCCCGTTAGCTATTGATTAACGCCGGGCGATTGATTAATTAATGACACAGAACTGAGGCGGCCGGGGGCGGTGCGAGGGGCGGGCCCTAAGATGGCCGCCGAGGGGGCGGGCCCTAAGATGGCGGCCGGGGGCGGGCCCTATAATGGCGGCCGGGCGGCGGCAGCGCGGCAGCGCTGAGGTAACGCGGGGGCCGCGTCCCCCCTCTGTCATAGAGGGACATGGCCGCGGGGTTCGGGGCTCCACGGGGAGGTTCGGAGGCGGCAGCCTCCGCCTCAGGTGTGTGTGTGTGGAGCCCCGCCGTGAGGGGCTCGGCTACCGGCGGCGGGCAGGGCCCTGTGGGGCCGCTTCTCCTCAGGCCCCGGTGCTGGGGATCGGGGGACGGGGGGACGGGGCCTCTCCGCCGGCAGCCCCGGGGCTGCGGGCGCTTTCTGCTCGCTGAGCACCGAGGGGTTTTCCCCGGGAGGTTTTTGGCCGCTGGTGAGGTCGCAGAGCCCTGAACCCCCCCGTGGAAGCGGCCCTGGCTCCGTGCGAGCGTTGCTGGAAGCGTTGGCTGCAGGGCTTTGAGGAGAGCTTTGAAGGGTCCGCGGTAGTATTGCCCTGAGACTGATGATACCTGTCTCTCTCTCTTTGTCTCTTTTTTTTGTTTGTTTTGTTTTCCCTCCAAAAAAATAGTACCTAAAACGCTGGAAATACTTGAAAGCTCCCTCCTAATAACAGGCTCTTTTGATGTGGTCCTTATTGCCTGGTTTACTGACCTAGAGAATTACATTTATCACTGGCATTCTTGCAAGCTATTTCTGATACACTAACTGTGATATCTTTTTTTTCTTGCATTTCATTCTGTTTGACCAGTGATATTTGGCCAGACAATTTTTTTCTGTCTATAGGCAGTGTCCCATTTCGGTCTGTTTGTATGGAGGCGGTGCTGGTGTGTTTTGATTTGTAATCCTTGAGGGAAGTGTGCAGGGAGGTTCATAAATCTGTGGCAGTGTTTGGTGTTTTTTTCCTGAGTGTGTGTGTGTCTTGTTTTCCTTACAGAGCAATATGCTTGTTTTTGTTGAAGTCCTTACCCCGTTGAGCAAAGCTGCAAGTTAGGTGCTGGGTACAAGCTTCTGTAATAAGTCGCTCTTTTACTCTTTTTGTAACAATAGAATTCGTACAGATGAAACCACTTGGAACATCATAGTAAAATTAAAAGTCTGTGAAGTATCCTCTTATCTTAGTACCAGAGGAAACAAAAGCATTATTAAATCCCAACAGAAATATTTATCTATGCAATTATGTTCTTAAAGACAGCTTTATTTAAATCTGTTACTCCTCAACCACAGGCTTCAACTAGAACCTCTTCTCTGCTCTCCCAGGCGTGGATGGAGAGCATGACAGAGTGCTGTTACTCACGTAGACACTCACAAAGGACACTGAGAGAAAGGAGTAGGAGAGTACATGATAATCCTGTCTCAGCACAGTACAATTCTAGGTTTGAATTGTTGCCTTCCTGAAAACTGAGCTGTATTTTAAATCTTAACAGTCCCACCAAAGTGATGCACTTTTAGCTAGCCCTTAAGAGGTCCAGGTTTACAGAATAACTTCTGAAATATTCTAGCACTCGAACGCAGCGTTACGTTCCGTGCAATGCCCAGAGGTGCTGCCCTGTTATTTGAAGGGTATTGATAGACTTCATATTGCCACGCCATATGGGGGAAAATGCAGCTCAGTTCTTGTTCATAAGTTATAGTTCTGTGGGTTTTTCCCCCTTCCCCAGAACCCTTGATCTTGAAGATGGTGAGTAGCCAGCCTAAGTACGATCTAATACGGGAGGTTGGTCGTGGCAGTTATGGTGTGGTGTACGAAGCAGTCGTCAGGAAGACCTCTGCCCGGGTCGCTGTGAAAAAGATTCGGTGCCATGCTCCAGAGAACGTGGAACTAGCTCTGCGTGAGTTCTGGGCACTTAGCAGTATCAAGAGCCAGCATCCCAACGTCATTCATCTGGAGGAGTGCATCTTGCAGAAAGATGGCATGGTGCAGAAGATGTCCCATGGCTCCAGTTCCTCCCTGTACTTACAGGTACATGAAGCTGAGGTAACGGGGTGGAAGCGCTTAATATGGATGTGCAGCTGGGAGGGAAGGAGATGGGTAGCTAAGACTACTTTTGAGGTATTCTTAGTTAGGAGAGGGTATTTTCACGTTGCTGACACCCAAGAGCTACTTTGTCCTCAAAAGAGCACATGTATTGAACAATCACCTGTATCTTTTAATTTAAAGCCATGCCACTCTAAAAGACTCCGGGATGTGCTTTGCTAATTTGAGGAAACACCGCAGATAAAGCACAAGGGAGTTGATAGAAGTCCCGCTGCAGGGTTAACAAGTCGTACTAGTGTCTTGAGACAGAGCTCTGAAGAATTTCTTCCTCTCGGATGCCCTTAGAGGGGAAGTAGCTGTCTGATTTCTTAAAGAATTTTAAGTGTTGGCTTCCTAAATAATAAGCAATTGCTAGAGTACATGGAGCTGTTTAAAATTCTTTGTGTAAATAACTGGATCTCTTCAAAGAGAAGCAAAGGTATGATAAATAGTGGAGCGGAGGAATAAATATTGCTTTTCCCTGTGTGGCTATTACAAGCTGAGTTGCCTTAAAGTTTGAAGGCACATACTTCTGGAAGAAGTACTCCAGTATATTTCAAGGGAGAACCTTGAAATCTCGTCTGATTCATTCCCTTGTCAGGGATCTGCCCCAAACTTTAAGTCAACCCTTGACAGAAACTTGTCCGTTTGGTTTAAAAAGTCAGTAGCCTGCTCAATGTTTATTGTTATCCATAGTTGACTTTTATTGTTTTGGTTTTTGTTGTTGTTGTTGCATGCCTGGCACAGGGCCTTTTGTTACTGGACATCGATTTGACAGCACTTCACGGCTGTCCAGATCCCGTTGTGCTGGGTGCTGTATGAGCCTGAGAGCGAGGACTCTTGCCGTTGTGAACGTGCCATAGCTCGGTTGTTGTTATTGGCTGGCTTTCATGAAGGCATTAGGGTAAAACAACTCTGCTCAGCTCATACAGGAGAAATTAGTGCCTTACCTTCCTAGTTGTTAGTGGATCCCTGAGATACTGCATGAAACTTGAAGACAGCTGAACAGGGAGGAGTTTAAAAAAGGGGGTTTTGAGGGGAAGGCTGCAGGGTGGAACTGCGAGGTGGGGGGAGAGCTTCCAGGGCACCTGCAGCACTGATTTTTGCTGGTAGTCTGTTAGTAATGCAGTGCGTAGATCTTGCATGCGCGTGGGGCACAAGTGCTGCAGATTGTTTTCCTCTCCAGAGAGCAGAGAAGGGCAAAGGGCAGGGCTGAGCTGGGCTCGCTTTATAATAGCATATGCTAAAATAGAGAACCCCAGATCTCCTGTGGTGTGCCCTCTCCTCTCCCTGCCCCAGGTGCTATTACATTACAGAGCTGGGCTGGTGCAGTGGGCAGCAGGCTGGCTGGGAAGGGGGTGTCGGTGTCCCCTGCAGTGCTCTGGGGCAGGACCTAAACTAGTGTCAGCTCAGCCAAGCTGATTTAGTGAGACCTGGGGACTAGCTTGGCGTCCGGGCTAGTTTTTGCTGTCCTGATGCTCTGAGCCAAAATACAAGGCCAGCTTCTGTAAACCCATGTGGAGGGAGGAACTGCGTGTTGGTGTGCTCTTGGCAAGGAGGCTCCTCCTGTGCTGCCATACCTTAATCTCCTGGTATTGACTCTGAGCCCTGAGTACACAGTTTGAGTTCTAACATGGAGTTACTCCTAAGTTAGTCTGGTTTGAGTACTAGCCGTGCTTGTAATTCAAGATAGCTATAATTTGCTACTAATTTTGCTCTTGAATGGAAAACACCACTTTTAAAGAAGTATTTTAAAATGTCTCTCTAAATATTAATAACTACCTTAATTTTTGGAAGCCTGTAGAAGCTACATTTGGTAAACATTTGTTTGCTACTAACAAATAATGGCAAGTCTTACAGCCAGCTCAGAGGAGCTGAAAAGGCAAATGTGTAGCTGTGTAAACAGGGTTAGCAAAAGCGACTGCTGGTTTACTCCTGCTTTTTGTATGAAGTGGCTCTTAGAACTAGCTGCTGGAGTCATTCAGTGCTTGTGTTCTAGGAAGTAGCTGGTGAATAATGATGGTGAGAAAGGTGTTACTTGCAACAGCTGTTCAGTTGTGCCTGTAGATTAGTGTTCTCCTGAGCCAAGAGATCCTTTACTGACACTTGCTAGAATGCCTTCATGTGTAAGGAACGGAGAGCAGGCTTTAAAAACCTATCGTGATGCTGCAGAGGACAAACAGAATCTGCTGGTGCTGTGCAGGGGTTACTCGGAGCTGTTTGTACATGAGGCTGTTAGCAAAATGGGTGGGACAGGCTTTGTTGGGGTGGGACGCTGCCCAGCTGAAACAGATGGGAGTGAAATAGCCACTTGGTATCTCTCAAAATACTCTTATCGGGGTCTAGCTCTAGTTTCTGGGCAGCAGTGTGAGCTTGATATGCTTCGTGCACACACAAATAAAGAGGCTGTCAAATACTTTGTGATTTTCTTTTAAATCATAAGCTCTGCATTAACCTTTACTTTTACCGGTTGCGGTATCTTACTCTCTGGATTGTTGAGAGGAAGATCCAAAACTCATGCGTTTTTTCCATCATATCTTTATATTCCTGTGCTCATCAGGTAGTTATGACGCTTCTCTCCCTTGTTGCAGCTTGTAGAGACCTCGTTAAAAGGAGAAATAGTCTTTGACCCCAGAAGTGCTTATTACCTATGGTTTGTAATGGATTTCTGTGATGGAGGAGATATGAATGAGTATCTGTTGTCCCGAAAGCCTAACCGCAAGACCAACACCAGTTTCATGCTTCAGCTCAGCAGTGCCCTGGCTTTCCTGCACAAAAACCAAATTATTCATCGTGATCTCAAACCTGACAATATCCTGATATCCCAGAGCAGGATGGATGCTAGTGACTTGGAGCCCACGCTGAAAGTAGCTGATTTTGGGCTGAGTAAGGTGTGTTCGGCTTCAGGACAGAACCCCGAGGAACCAGTCAATGTAAATAAGTGTTTTCTATCAACTGCATGTGGGACTGACTTCTATATGGCCCCCGAAGTCTGGGAAGGACACTACACTGCCAAAGCAGACATTTTTGCCCTGGGGATCATAATCTGGGCGATGCTAGAAAGAATCACATTCATAGACACAGAAACAAAGAAAGAACTTCTGGGGAGTTACGTCAAGCAGGGGACAGCGATCGTGCCTGTTGGGGAGGCGCTTCTAGAAAACCCTAAAATGGAGCTACTCATCCCTGTAAAGAAAAAATCCATGAACGCTCGCATGAAACAGCTGATTAAGGAGATGCTGGCTGCCAACCCGCAGGACCGTCCCGATGCTTTTGAACTCGAGCTGCGATTAGTCAACATAGCTTTTAAAGACTATGGCAGCTGGGAGACGTGACCCGCCGAGCAGCCCGTCTCTTGGTAGAGCTGCTGCTGGCCTAACTGATGGTGCAACTTCGTGGCAGTAAAAGAAACGAGCCTGATCTCAAACCTGCGGGTTTAGTTCCTTCCGACAGAATTTTGGGTTTCATAAACTATCAGAATGTGAGTTGGCCGTTGTGTTAGCACTGCGTCGATGTGTGTGTTACCAGGATGTCCATATGCAAGTGTAAGACGTGACGGTGTTCGTTTGTGTACGTTGGCAGTGGGATGTCTTAAGAGCTGAGACGTGGTTTCCAGCAATATCTCAGAGTATTTCCTACATTCCAGTTTCCTATATCAGTATTAGGAACTCTCATGGAAAAAGAGGTTTGCATGCTGGCAGTGCAAATCTTCAGGCTTTGTAAAGTAATTCTGTGTATATATTTATGTCTACGAGTGACTGGGAGCGTGTGCCTGTAAGTGTGTTGCATTCCATGGGGAAATGACACTTCTCTTAAATTATTTGCTGTGGGTCTGAATGATTGGGGTCTGCTAGAACACCGGGTGAGGAAGATGGGTGAGAAGCATTCCTTCTTCTCCAGTCCTGGATAACTTTTATTTATTTTTGTTATCTAATGTTAAAGATAGGGTCTGAGACTTGACTTTGTAGACAAAAAAATATACAATGCAAGGGTATCAGCAGCTTTAAAAGTGCTGAGGTGGTTGAGTTTAGCACTTCCAGCCTAATGAGCTCATCACTGTGGGAGTCAAATTACAAGTGCATGCAATCAGGTGCTGGCATGGTGGCTAGTTCATTAACCATTCAATTCTGCTTTCCCCTACTAATCAAATACTTTATTAATCCATTAATCTACAGCTTCACAACATGCTCCCTCCTTTAAACTAGAATCCAGTAGCAAACTGAGTAGTTACGGTAGAGCTTCCATGTGAAAAGGCAAATCCCTGATGAGGGAATCCAGCAGCATAAAGCATTGTTCTGAAGATTCTCCAAAATAATGGTTACGGCACGTTTTTCTTGTTAAGCGGATCTGTTACTGGTCATGGTCTCCCTTTCTGGTGCTGCCTGTAACCTGGTAGCGACGAGGAGATGAAGGGATGGCTGTCTTCTTGAACACACCTCAAATACGGGAGAAAACTCTTAGTGATCAGTGGAAGGCGTCTCAGACTTGTGCAGCGACCTTGGCCCATCTTTGGATTTATTTTCCTCCTTTTAATAAGTAATATTTAAAACCGCTGCCAGTAGGAAAGAAAGCTTTGGAGCAGCTGGAAGGCTGCTTATCCCCCTTCCGTACTGCACAGGAGCATGTTCACGTGCTAAGAGATGTTTCATTTATGCTACCTGACACTGCAGGCCGGACAGAAGCTGCTTTGTGCTGGTATAACACTTTTTTTCTTTTGGCTGCAGGAGCATGACCTTTCCCATCAATCTGACCTTCTGGAAATGTAGTCCTTAAAAAAAAAAGCAGTTTTTATTAAAGCTGCAGCAAAGGTTGTTTTTTCTTAATAAAATCAATTCAATACTTTGGTTTTCTTAAATCTTACCTGGAAACTGCCATGAAACCTGAAACTCTGCCCAGAGTGAGAAAGAAGCAAAACCAGCAAATTTATAGGAGAAGCAAAGGTTTCTGATTCTACCGGACTTCTGAGGCTTGACAGGCTACAGCAGGAAGTTCTCACCTGCAGGCCTTGCCTGCCGAGTGTAGTCCTGGTGGCAGCAGTTACCTGGGGGTCCGTAGTGGTTAATTCGTAGTTTGCGTCACTTGGTGTAAGGCAGATTGCCTGAACAGTGATGCTCAGACAGACATATTTTCCTGTCTCAAAGCAAAACAATATTTAGTGTCTAGATGAGCTTTCCGAAGTGACTTCGGGAGGGTGGTGCTGCGTCACACCGAGGTGTTTGGGTCCGGCAGAGTGCCTTGCGCCTGAGCTGGCAGGGATGGAGGCGAGTGCATCGTGCTGAAGGTACGGCCTCTTGCCTGCACGGATGTCCCAGCACTGCACCGTCCCTGCAGGGAGCTTCGTCTGTAAAGGAAGCCTGGGAGCCTCTCTGAGTAATGGGTGACGAGGAGAGCTCTGTTCCCGTGTTCTAGAAGTGGAGGTCTGCTCATTCTCCTGTCTTAACTGGGCTCGGTACAACTGGAGACTCAGCTTGTTAGGAGGAAAGCAAACCTCTTGCTCTCTGTGCTAACACCTCTACAGCACTTACATCCCTGCGTGGTCGTTCAGGGAGGCTGCGTAAAGCTGAGGGTAGGTAACCTTTCAGGTCAAACTTTTGAAAATGCATTAACTTCCTCCTCTCTCCTGCCCACCCAAAAGACAGAATCAGCTCTGTTAATTCAACTCTGTTAATTTTACGGTATTAATCTACTCCAGAATAATAGTACTTACCGGTAAGGCTCTCTGCAAATCATTTGATTCTCCTCTGAAGTACTTCAAAGGATGAGCACCAAACGTGCTGCCTGCCTGCGGTGCAGAAATGAGTGCTAATGAATGCACAAAAAACTTGTTTTTTGACTCCCACAGGATGCGTTTGCACTGATTGCCACTTTAAAGGGTGGGGGTACCTGAAATCCCTCGCATGGTGCTTAGCCTTGCTGTTGGGTGACACCGAGCATTTCCTTGGCTCGTTGAATGACAGTCCTTGAGGTTTGTGTTCTGTTTGATTTTTGTTGTCTGAGGTCTTTGTTTTCAAACCTTCGGTAAAGCAAACTGTTGTAGCAGCTACAGAACTATTCACCAGCGTGACACAAAGTCAAGATACTCTTCGGCACTCAGAAAAGGTTTTTTTCAAATCTTTCTTTAAAAATTGTAAAATATATTTTGTGCAGAATTTATAATGGGGGAGATTATTGTGTAATTTATTAAGTTCATGACTTTTTTTTGAAATAAAACCTGGATTTCGATGAAGCTTTTGAACTCTCTACCGAGAAATGCTTTCCTTTCAGTCAGCACAATGTCACCCAGGTGCCAGGCAGGCTGCAGAAAGGTTTACTCGCTCTGCTAGAGGAGTAGTGAGCTGTAGGAGTACTCGAAGTGCCTTCAGGGTGGAAAAGATGCTGGGTCGGCCAGGAGCTGTGCTCAACATGTGTGGGTAGCGGCGGTGCCAGGCTCTGGCAGGTACGCTACATGCTGCTGGAGGATTTGCCAGAGCCCGGCGCTGCTGGATGTGCCCGCAGCTGGCTTCTGGACCAGCTGAGGTGAGCCCTGGCTGTGTGGAGCCTTCTGCTGAGCCTCTTAAGAGTCAAAGCGCTGCTCCTCTGGGTGTGCTGCTTCCTTTTCAAAGACGGGATTAAAGACGGAAGAAGTCTCGCATCCACTGCGTGCTTGAAGCTGTTACTACAAGCAGAGTGAGTACCACCCTGGGCTGCATGGAAATCTCCGGCAGCCTGTCTGCTCTGTTACTGGTATGACTGGATTTGAGGCTGTGAATAGATGCTGCTGCTTTTCTGGGCGCTGCTGCTCCTCCTCCCTCTGAAGCAAGCCTTCCCCCTGCGGGGAACGAGTGCTGGAATAGCAAACTCTCACCCAGAAGACCTCCAGCTGTTCCTCGGTGGGTGAGCCCTGTTCCCCTCTCCCCAGCACGCTGCAATCCCCCGTGCAGAGAGCTGAGGGCAGCCGGGTAAAAGCATCCTCCCGCACGCTTCCCTCCTGCGTGCGGGGGCTGAGCTGTTTGATCCAGCCTGGTTTTGTTCGGAGCTGGTGGCAGAGCTGGTGCTGGGGCTGACCCAGCTGTAAATGGTGTCCTGGGGGCCGCGAGGTGCTGGCGACCCGCTGGTCTCACACGCCCCGAGAAACCTTAGAAATAAAGGCGAAGAAATGCTATTACTTATACATGGTACAGGAGGCAAAGGTCATTTGCATGTTTTTAATTAAAAAGTGCTCCAGAACAAAGGGTGGTGCAGACTGGGAGTGAGACTAGCGCAAACTGGAAATGCTATAAATTATCCCGTCCTCCTGTTTTTACCCCACCAGCAAACCCAAACCCAGTAGCCTCATGGATGCCGGGTGTGCTTGCATCGTCGCCTGGAGTTTTGTGTTCCCTGGTGCTGCAGGCAGGCAGGTCCCCGCCCGGCCAGGAGCTGTGGTGAAATCTGTAAGTCAGCACAGTCATTGCAAAAGAGAAAGGGTTTGAAATTTAAATTTTCTTTTCCATTAAAGGATAAGCACCTTAATTAAAGGGGAGAGTTGCACCTCTGGTTAGCTGTAAGACCGGTGACTTTAAATACAGACACAAGCTAAATCCCTCCCCCGTAAAATGGAGGAAACTGAACCTGCACACTTGAAATATGCCTAGTGCGTGGAAAAAGAGAATTAAAATCTCTGAAGAAATGCTCTTACAGACCCTAGAAGTTAAACAAAGCTGCATCTCAGCTCAAATAACCCACCCCCTGCTTTATTTTGCTCGTCTCGCAGAGTGCAGAGTCCTTGGGCTGCGGATTGCCCGTCCCGTTTCCTCGGGCAGGGTTTGGCTGGGAGCTCCCTGCCCCGTAGCGCTGGGGCTGCGAGCTCGTGTTTGTGTTTGGTGCTTGGTGCCCGTTTGAACGCGGCTGTCCGTCGTGCCAGCCAATTGCCGCTCCTGCCTGAGCCGCGGCGCGATGGCGGGCGTTGTTTTCTGGGGGAGATGAGGCCCTGCCTGCGGTGGCAGCGCTGCCCGCCCCTTGGAAGGATGCCCTCGCTCTGAAGTAACGTCTCTTTTCCTCTCGTGCAGCGGCTGAGCAGACACGCTCGGGTGGACTCTGGACTGCGGGCAGCACGGAGGTAACCTCTGCGGTGCTTTGCCCCTCGCTGTGCCCGTGTCGCCCGAATCCTCTCTGGGATCCATCGCGAAGTGTTTTCGGTCTTCACTGGTGGCCTGCGCTGTAAGCCCAAGAAGCGGGGTCCCTCGGGGAGCTTGTTACAAGTCTTTAAACATAAACTGCAGTTCGTTGGCAGCTCAGGCGCTGCTGAGCACTGACCGGGTTTCGTTTCCTTTTTGCTCGGGGTCTGGGAGCAGTTCATGCAAAGTGCTGGCTATTCTTACACGCAATTAAGGAAGAGGGATCTGTCTCAAGTGTCACAAGCTGTCCTGAGTGCCTGCACTGTATTCGGGGAGGGGTTGGGAGGTGGAAATCCCAGCCCAAGCTGCTGCTGCTTCTCCCCTCTTACCACCAGGTCTGTAAGCATTTGGGGGAGTCAGAGGCCGTCTGCCTCTGTAAGCAGAGCAGGGGGAGCACGGAGAAGCTGAGCGACCCCAAAGATCAGCCAGCAGCCCCAGTGCGTCGCTGCAAGAGGAGCCACGGCCCAGGTGATGTTCTCCTCTTCGAGTCCCTTTGTTCCCAGATGAGTTTCCAGATTACTTGGGTGCCTGGAGCAGAAACACTTGCATAAGGGTTGCAGTCCCCGAGGAGCAGCCGGTGCTTGGGCCCCGTGGGCTGAGCTGGCAGGTGGCGAATTGGAGCTGTGGCTGCCACGGGCCTGGGGAGGAGGAGCAGGAGGAAGGCAACCTCCCTTGGGTGCCTCTCCCATAAATCCTGCTCCTTTCAAATGCTTTAACCAGGTAACGTACGCTGGGTTTGGGTGCTAGAGGGCATGGCTGACATGCTGTGTGTCTCTTGAAGTGGGTGAAGGGAGCAGCAGCGTTAGAATTGCAAATGCTCTGGGGTTTGAAACGAAAACAACAAAATGTCCGTGGGTCCTTTGCAGCAGGTGGGGGGTTCAGCCCAGACACTCGTATTTCGGAGACCCCTCTGTCGTGGTTACCTTCCCTTTCTCAACCTGTGTCCGTGGTCCGAATACTGACTGCTTTTGCTTCCCAGACTGGCGCAGGCACCCCAAGTCAGCGAGGCCAGCCTCACCCTGCAGTGTGGTTTGAAGCCCTGCCTGTCGGTAGGGCACGAACATCTGCGTGAGGCTCCGTGTCCTCCTCTCCTGTGCCCAACTGCTCTCCAGTTCCTACTTGCACAAACTTGTGGGTGGCTGCCTTAGATGAGGTGTTGGTTTCAGATTTATTTATGCCCATTTGAGCCCTTGATATTTTTAAACTTGTATAGCAGGCCTTCCACTCCTGCTCTGTCCCAAATACACGTTTGCGCATCTTGAGCCCTCTGGCTTGCAGCCATACAGCCTTGAGCCTGCCAGCTCACTTCGGCTGCTCTCCCCTCTTTGGTATTTACATGGGCCTCAGACCAGAAAGGGCTTCTGTGGGTTGGGAAAGTAAACTGGCAAGTAGAAACAGATGGCGATGTTATCAGTTCCCTCAGTCATGTCTGCACCTGGTCACAGCGGTGTTAAAGTGATTTGCAAAGGAGAAATGCATCTGGAGAGGTGACTGAGGGGCATGTTGAGCCCTGACCACTATCCCGTGGAAAGGCTCGACTCCGGAGAAGTGGATCTCCATATTTACTGTTTGTTTGCAGACCAGGTTGTTATTTTTCAGCTTTTTCTTGTATCCTGGTACATGCTGGGCTCTTTGGGTGTTTTGAGACCTTTCCCGGGAAGCCCAGTGGTGCTGAGGGGTCAGAGCTTCCTCCCTAGGAGGCCACGTCTCTGCATGCCCCGAGCAGAGCTGTGGGACGGCAGGTTAAGGACTATACAGAGAGCCCTTCTCTGCCTTTGGAGGAGCAGGGCTGTGAGCTCTGCTTATCCACACCAAACTTCCCTCTCTGGAAATCAGCTCATCCTCCCCGCAGAGGCAGTTGGCCATCGACAGCCTCAGTCCTCCTCCAGGTGTGGCTGTCATAGCCTGGGGGCTGCTCCTCTGGGGTGGGTCAGGGCTGTGGCAGGGCCCTGGTGATCTTGCAGAGCTCTTCTGGGGATCCTCCTCTGTGGTTCCTCCTCCTGGAGCCTGCGGTGTGTGATTACTTGCCCACCTCGTACGTGTCTCCACAAACTGGGAGAGGGGAGGTCTTGCTGGGAGCGGAGCTGTTTGATCAGGAGCTGGGCGTACTCTGAGAAGTCACTTGGGAGGGGTGAGCTGTGCTCTCGGACCTTTGGGGACTTTCTCAACCTTCTCTCCCATCACAGGCTGAAAGCATCCTCCAGCTGGACCCAAACCTGCGACTCTCCCGTAATCACTGGCCAGGCAGTGCTGAAGCATTAAGACAGACAGGCTTAATTAAATAACAAGAAACTTGAAGGGGCTGTGTGACTAAGAAATGCCACCCAGTGCGTTTACAAGAGGCTGCTTAATTGGGTAAATCACTTAAATCACTTCCTAGAAACTGAGGTGACAGCCACCCCCCCCTCACCCAGGGCTTAAGGAGCTGCCTGGCCTCCTGATGCCAGGGAGGATCCCTCAAACCGCCCCTTTTGAATCCCCCAAGGAATTTGGCTCGTGCAAATTGTAGTTCAGCAGTAAGTGCCTGCTGCCTGTGCCCCCCCCCCGTCTGTCTGTCTGTGCTGTTCCCAGGGCAGGGGAAGTGGCAGGCGCTTGGTGGAAGTGCATCACGGGGACACGCCACAGAAAAAGGGAATCAGAGGCTGCTCTTACTCATGGCTGTCTTTACCAGAATGGCTGCCTGAATTCCGGCTCGGAAAATAAACCTGTCTTAATGAACCGCGATTCCTGTTGTTTGGTGTTAAAACTGAGGTGGGTGGGGAGCAGATCCCAGTCCTGGTACGGGTTTCTCAGCCTCTTGTCCCCATACTTTTCCCGTTTTCCTCTGGAGCATCCCGCACTGTCCGGGTGGTGCTGGGAGCACAGCTCGGTGCGTTGCTCCTCCCCGGGTTTGTCCCTATTTTTGCTTTTGCTGGGGTTTGGCTTATGCCAGCAGAGCTCAGGCAAGCTTTGGTGTCTCAGATCTTGCTAAGGCCTCAACTTCAGGCTCGGTTTTTCCAGCACTGGGGGGTGCTGGCCCAAGTCCCCCCCCCTCCTGGCCCCCATTCCTGCCCACGGGGAGCTGCTGGGCGCTGACCCAGCCCCGGTTCCCGGCACTGGCAGTGACACCGGCAGTGACACCGGCGCTGCAGGAAGGAACTGGCGTGGGGGCAGGCAGGCTCGCGGCCATGTCCCCCTTCTTTAAGGGAACCTGCAGGTCCTGTGCCAAATTTCGTGGCTTTGTCCCTGCTACAGCCTCCTGGTTTCCTCTTCGGCTTCCTGGATGCAGGGAGCTGATGCAGGTCCCTGGGGTTGCCCAGGCTCTGCAGCACAAGCTCTGGGGAGCCTGAGTCCCCCCCTTCCAGGTGGGCTGGGGCGGCGTGTGGGGCCAGGGAGATGCTCGGCCCTCCAGGAAGGGGAGAGGGCAGAGGTAAAAATAACCCCCTGGGCTGGCTCCGGTCCCTGTGGCTTCCTGCAATTTACAGCCCTTCCCGGGGGAAGAGGAGGCAGGAACCTGCCTGGCTCAGAGCTCGCTTTGACCCTTTCACCACCGACAGAGGAGGGCTCGGGACTTTTCCTTGCTCTGTTCCGCCTGCCCGCTGCGGGACCCTGGGGAAGGGGGATTGCGGTGGGCTCCTGCTCTTGAGCTGGGCTCAGCATCTCCAGGGCAGGTAGAGGGGGGGAAAAGCTGGTGCAGTGGATGCGCTTCCATCCTTCTGCTCCTGGTGCAAAGTGTGTGAGGGGGGCGGACAGGCTGGGCCCCACCTGAGAGAAGGCAGACACCGCTGCTAGCGGCCCCCCAGGGGCAGAGGGTGGTGGGGAGCCCGTCCCTAAATCAGGATCCTGGCCGGGCTCCCATAGGGAGGCAAAAAGGGCTGGGAGAGGAGATGGAGCCTGCGGCTGCAGGAGGAGAGGGGTTAATGCCGGCTGTGCGGGGGTCTGGGGTGCGAAGGCTGTGGGAATGGGGGCCCCCATGCCAGCAGGGTGCTGGCAGGCAGCGGTTGTGTTGACGGGGCTGGGCTGGCAGGGGTTAACGGGGTGGCTCTTCCTCCCCCTCTATATGAGGCTCCTGCAGCTCTGGGCTCAGTTTGCTGCTGGCGGCCGGAGGGACAGGAGCGGCGGCGACCAGCGGAGCACCCCTGACCCCTGCGTGGGCCCAGGTGAGCGAGAGCATCTTCTGCTGGCCCAGCTGCTGGGCGCGGGGCCTGGCGCTGGGCTGGGGGTGCGGGGGCGCTGGCACCCTGGGCGTGCTGGCAGTGCCCAGTGATGGGACCACGTGTGGGGGCAGCATCCCTTGAACCACCCCAGAGCTCTGCCCGAAACCCAGGGAGGTTTGGGAGTTTGCCCCCTTAGGAGCACAGGAGCAGAACAGCTCCGTGCCTCAGTTTACCCATCTGTAAAATGGGGTGGGCGCAACGCTGCAGCCCCCGGGCTGCGTGTCGGGGCAGAAGGCCCCCGGCTGTCTGCTCTCTGTTAGCCGTGTTCTGCCCGTCCTCGCCGCCTCCCCAGAGGAGGCTCCTCACGGCCATTTGGGCTTCTCCTGAGGGCCACCATCTGCTTTGGGCATTTACAGCCCGCGGCCAGGCCCCACCTCCGCCGCCCGATTTATGGCCCTGGCCCTGCACGCCCGCGCCGGCTGCCTCCGAACCATCCTCATCCTCTGCTGTCCCCTCACAGATGCTCGGGTAAAGCTGAGCAGGAGCCGTCGTTAGCCCCCAGGGCTAACAGAAGCCCTTTGCTCCTTGAACCCCACAAATGGAGGCAGGAGAGGGTCAGAGGATCGCTTATCCCAGCGCTCGGGATCCCCCCGCTGCGGAGGGACCGGGGAGGCCGGGCTGACCCCACTGCCCCCGGCAGCCTCGGTGCCGACTGTCTGCCGCAAGCAGCCTCCGCTTAAAATAAACCTGCCCTGAGCTCCTTTGTTTTCCTTTCCGAAAAGGGAAGTGGGGCCAGGGCCCGGCCCAGGCCAGCGCCGCGGGGAGCCGCGATGCCCGCACGGCACGGAAACCCCGCTGGCCAAAACGGCCCCGGCCAACGCGGCCCCGCTGCCGGCACGCTCAGAGGTAGGGCCAGGGAAGCTCGCTGGCTTCCCCGCGCTGTCTTTGTTCTGCTGTCCCCGGGCTCATAAAGATAAGGCGGTGGCTCCGGTATTTTTTCCTGTTTGAAGCCGCTCTTGGGATCTCGGTGAAGCCGGCGGATGCTCGGCGCTTCGCTCTTCCTGCCCGTGATTGTTCCCGCAATGGCTTGCGGGGCACCTCTGCTGGGGGTAGGGGACAGCCCCGGTCCCCTCTTCGCTCCTGGTCCTTCTGCTGGCAGTGCCAACCCCGTCCTCGGTGCCAGCCCCATCCTCAGTACTAACCCCGTCTCTCCTCTCTCCTCCCAGGGCCGTAGCTGAGTCCAGGCGCCCAGCAGACCTTTGGGGTCCCCGTCCCACCCGGAGCCGGCTGGGGGCTGGCGGGCGATGGTCCCCCTCGGCAGCTCCCCCCGAGCAGTGTGCTCCCCCGGCAGCGTGCGCCTGGCGTCCCCCGGCCGCGGCGTCTCCCCCCTGCGCCTGCTGAACCGGGGCCCCGAGTACCTGCGGGAGCAGGTGGCGGGGGGCAGCGGGGGCCGCGCGCCCAGCGCCGTGGAGCGGCTGGAGGCCGACAAAGCCAAATACGTCAAATCGCAGCAGGTCATCAACAGCCGGCAGGAGCCGGCGCTGCGGGGCTGCTCGCCCCGCTTCTCCCCCCGCGGCCGGCGCCTGCTCGCCCTCCAGCAGTGCCACGAGCTCTGCCAGGGCTCGGACCTGAGCCGCGACGGCCCCCGCAAGCCGCCGTGCCCCCAGTCCCCCGTGCTGCGGAGGGGCGGCAGCGGCAAGCGCCTGCTGAGGCCCGACTCGCTCATCATTTACCGGCAGAAACGGGACTGCCCGGTCATCAACAAGGAGAACAAGGGCTACGGGCTGGTCAGGCGCCTCTTCCAGGGGCCGCTCAGGGACAAGCCCCCCAGCTCCCCCCCAGCCCGCGGGCTGGCCGGAGCCCCTGAGAGCCCCATGCTGTGGGTGCCCACGGAGCGAGCGGAGCCGAGGACACCGGGCACCACCACCAGCAGCAGAAGCGGCAGCGGCAGCAACATCTTCCAGCTGCCCGGCGGCCCCGTGGCGCAGCCCCCCGAAGCCCCCAGCCCGGCCCAGACCCCCGCCTCCCCCAGCCCCAGCAAGCCAGCGCTGGGCCTGCGCCTCTCGCTGCCGCTGTCGGAGCAGGAGCGCTTCTTCAACTACTGCGGGCTGGACCGGGCGCTGGTGGAGGGGCTGGGGCAGGAGCGGTTCGTGCCGGCGGGCTGGGACAACGCCTCGGCGAAGTTCCCCGGCTCCTGCGAGTGGGAGCCCAGCCAGGCCTCGGGGGGCAGCGGGGAGGACGCGGGGCCGGGCGACGAGGAGCAGGACGCCCGGCTCTGCTCCGCCGTTTCGGTGGTGGAGCGCAACGCCCGTGTCATCAAGTGGCTCTACGGCTGCCAGCGAGCCTGGGCGGCCGCCAAGGAGTCCACGGTGTGAAACAACGAGCCCCGGCCGGCCCCGCGGGGGTCGGGGTGGCAGGATGCGGCCCCTTGCCCGGGCTGGAGGAGGCCTGCAGCCAGCGGCCATCCTCGGCCCCGGCACCGCGGGGCTGCTGCTGGCCGGCAGGGACACCAGGTCTGCCCCTTGGGGGACGTGTTTTGGGGTGCGGACACACGGCTGAGTGTGGTGGGGTGCCCGGGGGGCTCCCCTGGGTGGGTTCAGCCACAGCCCCGGGGGCCCGCAGGCTGCTGTGCCCCGTTGGGTCCCCTCCTCTTGGTCCTCCCTGTCTGTGGATGTGGTCTGGGATGGGGGGCAGAGCCCAAGCCCCCTCCTCAATGCTGTCCTCGCCAGAAAAGGGGCCGCTGGGACGGGAGCAGGGCTCAATAAACCCATGGTTTTTTTCTAGCCTGGCTGTGTGTGTGGTTTCTGCCAGCAAAGCCTGGGGGTGATGCTTTGGGGCTGGGGGTGGTGCCCCCCCTCCATCCCTCCGGAGGGTCTTGGCCGCCTGGGGCAGCTCCGAGGCCTTGGGGACACGATGGGGTGGCTCCGTGGGTGACCGGGCTGCTGGGGGGGGCATGAAGGCAAAGAAAGCACCACACGCGCTTAGGGAAAAGGCACCTCGGGGTCTTTAGTGCCGGCACCTCCACATCCCCGAAGCCCACCACGGCACCACCGGCGGGGGCTGCCGCAGAGTCCAGCCGGCGCCTCCTCCTCCTCCTCCTCCTCCTCCTCCTCCTCTAGTTGCCCTTGGGGGCGTTTTTATTTCGGATTTCAGCCAGCTTGCTGGCCAGGAAGCCCCACCTGAAGGCCCCTTCCTCCGGCTCCCGCAGGTCGTAGGGGCCCTCGTCCCCCGGCGGCTCCCCGGGGCTCTCGCCCGGCTCCGTCGGGGGCTCCTCCTGGTGGGGGGCCGACGCCTGCTGCCACTTGGTAGCGAAGAGATCCCAAAATCCGTGTGTTTTCTGGGAGGGGGGCGGCTCTGCTGGTGAGGCAGCCAGCGGGCTGGGGGGAGAGCGGGGTCGGGGACGTCACCGCAGGGCCCTTCTCACCGTGCCCATCCCTTCCCGAACCCGCTGCCACACCAGGGGGTGTCCGAGCCCCCCAACCTCTTGGTCACGGGGTGGGGGACCGCAGGTGACGGGGTGGGGGTGACGTGGGGCTACAGAGCCCTGGGGGTGGCTCTGGGCCCCCCCAGCACCGAGCCACAACTTACTGGTCTGCGCAGGGCTCCGGGCTGAGCAGCTGGTGCTCGTCCTCGCGGGCGAAGAGGGACGAGAGGGTCCGCCAGCCCCTGGCGCCCACCCCCTGCACCTGGGGGGGAGGCACAGAGGGAGGGGGGGTCACCGGGGCTCCCTCCGGTCCCACAGCAGCCCCCCTCTCACTGCCCCCCCCCCAGCCTCACCTTCCTCGCCAGCTGCGACACGGGGCCGGGTCCCTCCTCCATCAGCGCGGGGGGCTCGGCCGCCTCCATCAGCTCGGCGGGGTCCCCCTGCAACGAAGCCCCCCCCCCCCCCCCGGTGAGGGCAGGGGGAGGACGGGGGGCTCTGCCCGCCCGTGGCCCCCCCCCCATATTTACCTCCTCCTGCAGCGCCCCGTCAGCCCGCGCGCCCCCCAGGGCCTGCAGCACCCTGGCCTTGTAGAGCCCCCAGAAGCCCTGGGTCATGGCGAGGGGCTGGCGGGACGGAGCCGATGGGTGCCGGGGAGCAGGAGGGGTGGGGGGCCGGGCCCCCCCCCCGCGCCACCCCGGCGATCCGGTGTCCTCATTAAAGTTTCAGGGGCCGCTCTCGACGCACAAAGGGGAACCTGAGCCCGGCCAGAGCTGGGGGCGCAGCGGGGGCGGCCGCTCCGGTCACCCCAAAGCCGCCCCCTGGTCCCCGGTGCCCCTCACCCGGGGGGGGGGGGTCACCAATGGGGGGGTGCACCGAGCCCGTGGTGGCGAGCTGGTGCTGGGGTCACTGCTGTCCCCCCCCCTTGTCCCCAAGGTGTAACTGATCGCCCGGGGCAGGAAACGCGATCGGTGGCCTTGGGGCACCCGAGCAGGACCGGGGGGGCACCGGGGGCACCCTGGCCCCGAGCCTGGGACCCTGGGGGCAGGACGGAGGGGGGGGGCAGCCACGGGGGGGGGTCGGGGCCGTGCTTGGGGCGGTGTGGGGATGGGGGTGTGGGCAGGGCGGGGGGGTGACACTGGGGGGTGACACCGGGGGGTGGCACTGGGGGGGTGACATTGAGAGGTGGCACTGGGGGTGACACTGGGGGCTGTCACCAAAGGGTGACACTGGGGGGGGTGACACCAGGGGGTGACACTGGGAGGGGGGGACACTGGGGGGGGGGGGGGGGCGACACTGAAGGGTGACACCAGGGGGTGACACCAGGGGGTGACACTGGGAGGGGGACGCTGGGGGGGATACTGGGGAGGTGACACTGGGGGGGTGACACCGAGGGGTGACACAGGCGGGGGGGGCGCTGGGGGAGGGGGAATCTGGGGGGGGGGCACTGAAGGGTGACACCAGGGGGTGACACCAGGGGGTGACACTGGGGGTGTTGACACTGGGGGGGGGGCACTGTGGGGGGGGGGGTGACACTGAGGGGTTGACACCAGCAGGGTGACACTGGGTGGGGGGGGGGGGTGACACTGAAGGGTGACACCAGGATGTGACACCAGGGGGTGACACTGGGGGGGGGACACCGGGGGGGGGTGGGGGACACCGGGGGGGGGGGGGGGGTGACACCGGGGGGTGGCACTGGGGGGGTGACATTGAGAGGTGGCACTGGGGGTGACACTGGGGGCTGTCACCAAAGGGTGACACTGGGGGGGGTGACACCAGGGGGTGACACTGGGAGGGGGGGACACTGGGGGGGGGGGGGGGCGACACTGAAGGGTGACACCAGGGGGTGACACCAGGGGGTGACACTGGGAGGGGGACGCTGGGGGGGGATACTGGGGAGGTGACACTGGGGGGGTGACACCGAGGGGTGACACGGGCGGGGGGGGCGCTGGGGGAGGGGGAATCTGGGGGGGGGGGGGACACTGAAGGGTGACACCAGGGGGTGACACTGGGGGTGTTGACACTGGGCGGGGGGGCACTGGGGGGGGGGGTGACACTGAGGGGTTGACACCAGCAGGGTGACACTGGGTGGGGGGGGTGACACTGAAGGGTGACACCAGGATGTGACACCAGGGGGTGACACTGGGGGGGGGGACACCGGGTGTGGGGGGGGGGGGAAACCGGGGGGGGGGGGGGGGGCTGCCTGCCGGGCACCGACCGGGGGGCGGAGCCTATGGGTGTGGGGGCGTGGCCACGCGCGGATGTGGGCGTGGCCAGCGCGGGGGGGCGGAGCTCCCTCCCCCGGCGCCTGCGCAGTGCGTCCCTCGGCCACGCCGCCGCCATGGCGCCGCGCAGCAGCCGCCGCACGGGCGCGCACCGGGCGCACTCGGAGGCGCGGCGGGCCAAGACCAAGCGGCGCCGCCGGGACCTGGACGAGATCCACGCGGACCTGGAGCCCGGCCGGGCCGCCCGGCTGCTGCGCCAGGAGCCCGACCCCGACCTGCCGGGCTGCGCCCAGTTCTACTGCCTGCACTGCGCGTACGGCAGGCGGGGCCGGGAGGGTGACGGGGGGTTGGGGGGGGGGCGCGGCAGGACTGGGGGGGCGACAGGGTTTTGGGGGGCGACAGGGTTTTGGGGGAGGTGACAGGGGTTTGGGGGTGGGACGGGTTTTGGGGGGGCGACGGATTTTGGGGGAGGTGACAGGGTTTTGGGGGGGGCAACAGGATTTTGGGGGAGGTGACAGGGTTTTTGGGGGAGGTGACAGGGTTTTTTGGGGGGGACAGGTTTGGGGGGGGTGACAGATTTTGGGGGACGCGACAGGGTTTTGGGGGGGGCAACAGGATTTTGGGGGAGGCGACAGGATTTTGGGGGAGGTGACAGGGTTTTGGGGGAGGTGACAGGGTTTTTTGGGGGGGACAGGTTTGGGGGGGGCGACAGATTTTGGGGGAGGCGACAGGATTTTGGGGGGGGCAACAGGATTTTGGGGGGCGCGACAGGTTTTGCGGGAGGTGACAAGGTTTTGGGGGTGTGACAGGTTTTGGGGGAGGTGATAGGGTTTTGGGGGGGCATCGGGTTTTGGGGGAGGTGACAGGGCTTTGGGGGGGGCGACAGGCCTGGGAGGGGGGCGGCAGATCTTGGGGGGGGGCAATAGGACGCAGGGAGGAGTGACAAGTCTTGGGGGGGGGTGACAGGTTTTGGGGAGGGTGACAGGGCCCAGGGGTGACAGGTCTGGGGGTCCTGGGCTGGCCCAGGGGGCTCTGACTCCTTGGGGGCTTATCCTACCCTTGGGGGGGCTCCCTAACCCCTTGGGAGTTGGTTCTGGAGGGGTGTGGACCCCAAACCCCCCCCGACCCCAGCCCCTCTCTGCCCCCAGGCGCTACTTCGTGGACCTGACCAGCATGAAGGAGCACTTCAGGTCCAAGGTGCACAAGAAGAGGTAAGGGGGGGGGTCCTGAGCCCCTAAGACCCTAAGGTCTGGTCCCCGAGGGGGCTGAGGTGGGGGTGCCGGTGCTGGGCCGGTCGCTGTGGGGATTTGCCGTGTTTCAGGGCACCGCCGTGGGTGGTCTCAGCACCTCTCTGCTCTGCCGCAGGCTGAAGCAGCTGAGCGAGGAGCCCTACACGCAGGAGGAGGCCGAGCGCGCCGCGGGGATGGGCTCCTACATCCCGCCGAAGAAGGTCCACGTGCAGACCCAGCCGCTGGACGAAGCGGTCGAGATGGAGGCGTCCAGCTGAGCCCGAGGGGCCGGGCTGCTCCCTTCGCAGGTGCCTTTGTCACGGTGCCGCTGAAAGGACGTCTTTGTCCCCAGCTCCATGAGAAAACCACGCTCCATCGCAGCCGGCCAGCAAGGCACCGCGCTCCTCCTCGCTGGGCACTAACGAGGAGAAGGAGCCAGCGAGACCCCGCGTGCCCCTGCAGGGGCGGGCTGCGTGTGTCCTCCTTCTGGGGACGGGACAAGCAGCTCCTTGCTGCAAACACTGGCATGACTGTGCGCTCGTCTCTTGGCTTTTGGAGCGGTTTTAGGTCTCTCCTTGGGTCAGAGACCCCGCTAGTCACCCATTAAAATACGTCACCCAACAGGCCGGTGTTGAGAGCTCTCTGCGAGCGTGTTCCAGGCTCTGGCTGGAGGGAGCGAGGGCAGCCACCCCTCGGGAGGAGGGTACCTTCCCCGGCTGTGCTCTTCCTGAGCCCTCAAAGGAAAACACTGTGTGTGTGTGCGAGTCTGTGGGCAAAGCCTTGTCACGGTGCTCCTGTGCTGGCAGGATGGCCAGGCCCCCCCTGCTCCCTTCTAGGGGAGGGATCCCACCCACTGGTAGCAGGTACGGGGCTTGTTTTTGCTTGGGGGGAGCTTCGTGTGTGAACCAAGCCTTCATCGAGCACTAGGGTTTGTAGTAAGCAGCTTTTTATGGGGCTGGCCCTGCCAGCCTTGGGGGTGAGCTGGTGTCCTCCCCAGCAGGTAGAGTTTGGGGCTTCTGAAAACAATACCACTGAGTTTGATGCCCTAAAACTCACTGCACGGAGGTGATTTCATGCTCCTAGAGGGCTGGGGCCGTGTGTATGGCATGATCCAGCCCCCTCGCTGCATCCCCCAGCCTGCTGCAGCCGATCCCCAGGGGTGATGTGACCCCGTGCTGCCGCGTGGCCCCGGGTGCCACCGCTGCGAGTTCCCGCAGGGCGGGCTCAGCCGACACAGCTAACCCAGCTCCTGGGGCTCTGTCCTTCCTGCCGAGCAGCGGGGAGGCAGCACGACAACAGCACGGCTTTGCTCAGAAGGAAGGGATTTATTTCCATGCAAGCTGCCCGGATTTGTCCCCCCCCTGCCCGGGGAGCTCAGGGCGCCTGCAGCCAGCCGTCTGTCAGCAGCCAGCCCTCTGCTGGGCGCAGCTCCGTGCCCAGCTCCGCGCGGGGTCGGTGGGCACGGGGAAGGGGAAAGCTGCGGCCGCCGGTCCCGGGGGGATGTGCCCGTCCTTGGGGAAACGTTGCCTGAACCGTGCTCTTTACCTCGAGGCCCAGGCTGGCCCTGTATCCCCTCATTTCGGAGGCTGATCCCGGTCCCAGCCCTCCCTGCCGCGTTACCTAACGCCGCTCAGCGCTGACCTCCTTTCCTCCGGCCGTGGCAGGGCTGGCGGCAGGCACAGCGCGTCCCCGTGCCGCTGGTAGGGTCAGGGAAGAGCGGGGTGTGAGGAACCCCAAACCCCTCTAACAGGGGGGGTCTGTCCGTCCGCTCAGCCTCCGGTCTCGTAGTGGCCGCATCCTGCGGCCTGGTCGGGACTCAGCGTCATGGCAGCGAGCCCCGGGGCTGTGCTGGCGGCCCTGGAACCTGTTGGCTGCGTCTTTTTAGGGTCTCGAGTCGATTTCTCCATTTCCCAAAGCAGGCAGAGGCGCGAGTGTCCCTCAGCTCCTTGGCATCATGCGGCCGAGGCGTGGAGGGGCCGGGCGGGACGTGGCGGGGCTGCGAGGGGGGGCCGCATCCAGCAGCTCCTCTCGGGCAAGGGGGGGAAGCTGGGGCCTGGCTCGGGACCTGGGGACCGTCCCCATGGCCCCCGCTTAGGGCTCGGGGGGGGCCTTGGCGGGTCCGGCCATCCTCCGGGCGCTGTAGAGGGAGAGGCAGAGCCCGGCGGCCGCCAGCAGCAGGGCCAGGGGGGGCAGCGCCCGGTCCTTGGGCTCAGCACCCCGCCCCGCCGCCAACTGCATCTGCAGGGGGAGAGGGAGAAGGGAAGAAGGGGGCAACGCCGCCCCCAGACCCCCCAGGGGACAGACACGGCCCCCAGCCTGCCCTGAGCGACCCCAGTGCACCCACAGCTGGCATACGGGGGCAAAGGGGGGGCTCTTTTTCCGGCGGGCTGGCCCCAGTGCAGCACCCGCGGTGATTTTGGGGTGCCCTGCGACCCCAGCTCTGCCGCAGCACCCTCGGCACCAGCGTGGAGCCAGGATACGGCCAGGCACGGCTCCCGCAGCCGGCAGGCCTCGTGGGGAGGGACTGGGGGGTCCCCACTTGTCGCCCCCCCCCCCAGCCCCTGCTCGCCCCTTACCTGGAGCAGGCGGAAATACCCCGGGGTGAGGCGTCGGGGCCGGATGATCATGGCGCGAGGGGAGCGGCAGGATCAGGCCCCCGCGGCCCCTCCGAAACCGCCGGCGAGCGCGGCGCCGCTGTCAGCAGCGATCAGCACCCGCTGCTCCCCCAAGCGCACACGGCGCGGCGGGGGGGGGGGGGCACGGAGGCGTTTCGGGGGGGGGCCGGGGCGGGTTTGGGGCTCGGGAGAGCCGGGCGTGGAGGGGAGGCAGCCCCCGGCCTCGGTTTCCCCATCTGCAAAGGAAGGGGTGGCGGTGGGGTTGGGGCTGGGGGGGCAAAATCCCCGCAGTGGGGAGCGGGCTCCTGGGATGGTGGGGGTGCATTGGTGTCGTGAGTTGTGCCAGGGCTCAGCCCTCGCCGTGTGTACCGGGGGGGGGGGGGTCCTCGTCTCAACGTCTCCTCGTCTCGTGGCCTTCATAAAATGGAGGCCGGGGGCCCCCCCAAGCTGGGTTTGCCATCCCCGCGGGGGTTTCGACGGCCGCGCGTCACCGTCCGGGGGCCGTGAGTCAGCGGGGCGCGTCGCGGGTGCCTCGCCCCGCGGGGTTGTACTGGGCCGTACTGGGCTGTACTGGGAGGGAGGGAGGCCCCGGTGAGCGGCACCCGTGCGCGCCAATGGGGCTGCCCTGACCTGGCGCAGGTGAGCGGCGGGGACGAGCGGTGGTTCCGGCCCTGCCGCCGCCGCCATGGAGCCTGTGGGCGCCTGGGGCCCTGCGCAGGTGGCGGCCTGGCTGCGAGGTGAGACCCCCGGCCCCGAGACCACCCCCCCCCACCCAGCCAGGGGTGCCCCTACCCCATGGGGGAACCCCAGCGGGGTGAGCAGTGGGGCGGGTGGGGAGGAGGTATCGGGGTGTCCCCGCTTTGGGGACAACGCTGTGGCCGCGGCGGGGGCGGCAGAGCTTTCCCCGAGCTTCCCCAAAACGATCCCTGGGGGGTGATATTCAGCGGGGTGGGGAAGGGGCTGCGTGTGTGTGTGTCCCCCCCCCACCCGTCACGGTGCCGGCTGAGACCTGGAGGGCTCATTGCATGGATGGGGCCCTCCTGGTGGCCAGGCGTCACCCCCAGCCAAGGGACACGGGGGCACCGAGCCAGGGGACAGCGGATGGGGGGGGTCAGAGCCCCCCCCGGCCCCCCCACCCTGTCCGCCTGGCTCCAGGGGAGGGCGTTTCGGGCAGGGCTGGACGCGGCGGTGCAGGGGTACCCCTTCGAGGCGTGGGGGCTGGCGGGTGCCGAGCTGCT
This sequence comes from Anser brachyrhynchus, assembly GCF_964034855.1. NCBI lineage: Eukaryota > Metazoa > Chordata > Aves > Anseriformes > Anatidae > Anser > Anser brachyrhynchus. The sequence continues at coordinate 3,786,199 of NC_137717.1, forward strand.
GGGGCTGTCGGCGGGGGTCCTGGAGGCGCTGGGCGTGCGGCGCGTGGGGCACCAGGAGCTGCTGCTGGACGCCGTGGAGCAGCTCCGAGCCCTGGTGAGCCCGGGCACCCATGGGTGCTGCTGGGGTGTGGGCTGGGTGGAGGGGGGGGGGTATGGGGGTAACCTGGGGGGAGGTGGAGAGGGGACACGGGGGTAACCTGGGGGGACAGGGGGGCACCCTGGGGTGGGTGGAGGAGGGATTTGGGGTTACCCTGGGGTGGATGGAGGCGGGGACATGGGGGCACCCTGGGATGCATGGAGGGTTTTGGGGGGGGGGACACATGGGGACACCCTAGGCTGGATGAGACACAAGGGGGTTATCCGGGGCTAGATGGAGCGGGGGGAGATGGGGACCCCCTGGGCTGAATGGAGAGCGGGGAGCACCTTGGGTTGGATGGGGGGCACGGGGGGGGGGGTTACCCTGGGCTGGATGGAGGGAGGGACGTGGGGGCATCCTGGAGATCCCCGACGCACATCCCGCCCACCCCTGTCCCCCGTCCCGGCCACGTCCCCGCCGCAGGACACGGAGCTGGCGAGCACCAGCCTGCGGACGCTGACGGAGGGGCTGCGGGACCTGGCGCAGCGCGCCCAGACCCTGGTGCTGGAGGGGCCGCCCGGGGGTGCCACCCCCCAGCCGCCCCCCTTCGCCCTGCTGGCCTGCGTGGTGGATCTGATCGGGGCCGCCAAGGGGCTCTTCTCCTGGCTCAACAGGTCTGGGGCGGGCAGGGGGGCACCCGTGGGTGCTGGGCGCACCCCCGTGCCTGGTGCTGAGCTCCCTGCCCGGCTCTCCAGGTACCTTTTCTCCACCCTGAACGACTTTTCAGCCAGCAGGGACATCGTCCTGCTCTGCGCCCGGCTGGCGGAGGTGCTGCAGGAGGTGGGTGCCCGGGGTGGCCGCGCAGCCACGAGGCCGCGGCGATGGGCACGGAGCAGGGGGAGGCAGCTGGGCGCTATCCCGTTCCCCTAAACGTCTGTGTGATGTGGGGGGGGGGAGAGATGGGGTGAGGGGGGATATGTGGGGGGAACTCCCTATGGGGTCCCCCCTGGCTGGAAGAGGGGGGCTGATCCGTCCCGCTCAGCCCTGCGCTTTGCCCCCCCCCCCCCCCCCAGGACTGCTCGGCAGTGGAGAGGAACGGCCAGATCCTGCTGATCGTAAGTGCGGGGCGAGGAGGGGGCTGCAAATGGGGGGGGGGTCCTGGTGGCCCCATGCCCCCCCCATCTCCGTGTTTTCACCCGCAGTGCCAGCACATCGTGGGCATCTGCGAGAGCATCGTGGGCTGCAGCCCCCCGGCTCTGCTGGACCGCAGAGCTGTGCTGGAGCGCGTGGGGCTGGTGCCGCCCCCCGAGCCGTGGGGCAGCCCCCCGGCATCTCCCAGCACCCCCACACTGCCCCCCAACCTGTGGAGCAGCCCCCCGGCATCCCCCAGCACCCCGACGCTGCCCTGCAACCCGCTGGTGAGTCCCCCGGTGCCCCCCACCTTCCCTTTCCCTTGCCCCCCCCTCAAACCGCCCCCCTTTTAGGGCCTGGACATCACCTCCACCAGCTCCTGCCTGCACTTCGTGTCCGCGACCAACTTGGAGGTGAGTTGGGGGCTCCCCCCCTGCTGCTTGTGCCCGTCCCCCGCTGTCACCCTGTCCCCATTTTAACCCCGGCCACAGGAGACGTTGCCCCCCCACCGCTGCAGCCTATGGGGCCGGATCCTGGGAGCCCCTCCAGGCCCTAACCCGCCCCCCCCCGTCCCCAAACTGGCGGGTGGCTGCGTGTGGCTGAGACCGGGCAGCTCATCACAGGGGTGGGTGCAGAGTGCCCCGCTCTGCGCCCCCGTCCCGCCAGCCCCTCGGCCCCCTGCGGCTGGCTGGCACCGAGCAGGGTCAGTCCCACGGGTTAATGGTTAACCCCCCCCCGTTAACCCCCCCCTTCCCACCATCCCGTCCCCCCTGCCCCGGGTTTCCCCAGCTGGGAAACTTCCTGAACGCTCCCTGCCCTGCCTCTGCCCCAGGCCCTGGCTGCGCAGGGGGGCCGCATCCTGCCCGGAGATGAGATCGTGCAGGTCAACGAGCAGGTGGTGGTGAGTCGGGGACGGGGACGGGGTTGGGGGGGCCTATAGGGGGGTGGGTTCGGCCGGGAGGTTGTGGTCGGGGAGCCCGGCACAGCTGGGGTTGCAGGGCTCCCCTGGGCTGCAGGACGCTCACCTCTGGCTGGGGGAGGATTTGGGGGATGCAGGAACCGGGGCCAAGGGGGATTTGGGGTCCGGGAGGGTGCATGGGGCCGGGTTTTGTCCCCCAGTCAGCAGGGTGCTGTGGCAGGTGGGCTGGACACGCACCAACCTGGCGAAGAAGCTGCTGGAGAAGGCGAGTGGGGTGACGCTGGTGCTGAAGAAGGTCCCCCTCAGCCCACCTGGCTCCCCTTTATCTCCCCGGCAGCAGGTGAGCAATCCCAGTGCTCCCAGTGCCAGACTGGGCTGTGCTGGGAATCTGGGCTGAGCCGGGCACCTCCAGTACTGGTGGTACCTACAGCCCCAGGGTTGTGGGGGGGTGTCACCCCAAAACGAGGTGATGCTGCGGGACACAGGCGCTGAGGCTCCATCCCCAGGTGCCAGGAGCCTTTTCGGATGCTGCGGATCCCCCCGGTGCCAAAAGCAGCGAGTGCCCCGGCAGCCCCGTGTCCCTGACGTCCAGGTGAGCCCCGGCCTCGTGCCCCACGGCCCCGAACCCCACGGCCCCGAACCCCACAGCCCCAAACCCCACGGCCCCATCCCCTGTGGGACCAGCAGCGTCCTGGCGGCCGAGCGCAGCTTGGGTCAGCTGCCGGCAGTCTTAAGCAACGATAACAACGACAACAACCAAAAAGTGCCTCTGTTTGTAATTAATTTGCTTGGTAACGTTTTATTGGACAGAACCTATATTTAGAAATGACCCTTCTCCTCTCCCGGAATGGAAAGGCGTGCGCCAAGCCGTTGGCGCGGCGGGCCGGGCTGAGCTCGGTGCCGCCGGGAGATTTTCGGGGTGGGGAGCGAGGCTGGTGCCCGGGCTGGGAACCCCGCAGGGGACATTTTGCAGCTCAGGGGTCCTTTCTTCCCCCAGCGCGGCCGCCGACGTGGATTCGGGGCCGGACTCTGCACCGGACCCCGGCACCGACGACGAGGACGAGTGTGACACGAGCCTGCCCGGGGAGGACGTGGGCGAGCTCCCCCCGGCACCGCTCGGCCGCGGTAGGAGGGGAGCGGAGGGGAAGGAGCCGCTGCTCCCCACCGGACGGGAGGCCGCAGGGAGGCTGCAGCCCCGCTCGCTGCTCTCAGGTGCTGCGGAGGACGCGGCGTGGGAGGCCAGCACCCCGCCGGGCACCCCGTGCTCGCCACGCGCCCCCGCTGGACCCCGCACGGCGGAGCTCAGCCCCTTGGCAGCCCCCGGGGCTGGGGCTCAGGGCGCAGAGCCCGACCGGATCCCTGGGGAGGTGAGAGCTGGTGGGAGCAGCAGCAGGGGAAAAGGGTTTTTTTATGTCCTGCTTGTCCCCAGTGGGGACAGCCTGCCGGGCTTGCTGCTGCAGGGTGGGTGAGGTGGGGACCCTGAGGTGCTGCTTGGGGTGGGGGTCTCGGCAGTGCCTGGGCTCGCAGCGCTGCCCTCGCCTGCCTGCATCGTCCCTAATCGCTCATCCGTCCCCTTCCAGGGCAGCCCCGAGACTGGACGCAGACCCAAAGGTGAGCAGGGTGCTGCCAGGGCTGGTGTCAGCAGGCTGGGGAGAGCCAGGCTGGGGGGGGGTCTCCTGCAGCTCATCCCCCCCCCCTCCACGCTGATGTGCCCCCAAACGCTGCGCCCGCAGGAGTGGCGACCAGGCTGAGCCGCCGGCGGGTCTCGTGCCGGGACCTGGGCCGGGTGGACTGCGATGGCTGGCTCCTGAAGAAGAAGGACCACGTGGGCTTCATGGCCCAGAAGTGGAAGCGGTGCTGGTTTGTGCTGAAGGGCCACACGCTGTACTGGTACCACCACCCCAACGTGAGTGGGGACGCCCTCACGCCCCCCGCCATGGGGCTCTGCCGGCCGAGGCGGGCTCTGGACGCAGCCGTGTCTCCCCTGCAGGATGAGAAGGCTGCGGGTCTCATCAACCTGGCCACCTACAACCTGGAGAGCACGAGGGAGCAGAAGAAGAAATAGTGAGTGGGTGGGCCGTGGTGCCAGTGGGGTCCCCGTGGTGCCAGTGGGGTCCCCGTGGTGCCAGTGGGGTCCCCGTGGTGCCGAGGGTGCTGAGGATGGGGGCTCGGGGCCGGCTCTGGTCCCGGGGACCCCCAGCAGCAAGGGCAGCCGCCCGCTTGTCCTTCCCCCAGCGTCTTCCAGCTCTCCCACGAGAGGTACAAGCCCTTCATCTTCGCCGCAGAAACGCTGGCGGATTTAAGCATGTGAGTAACGCGGCGGGCCGTGGCAGTCCTGCCACAGCGGGCTGGTGACGACCCTCTGTCCATCTGCCCGTCTGTCCGTCCTTTTTCCCCCAGGTGGGTCAGTCACCTGGTAACGGCCAAGACGAAGCACGCGCTGGCCCACCAGCCGGTGCCGCACAGGGAGGAAGGTAACACGGCCCTGCCCGGGGATACAGGGACCCTGCTGGGAGCTGGGGGTGGGAGCACTGGGAGCTTTGCCCACGGTTTGGGGAAAAAGTGAGAAATGTTCTTTGAGAGGAGGGGTGCTGGGGTGATGCTCAGCCCCTGGGGGGGATGGGGGTCCCTGCCCCGCTGCTGGGACCACCCCAGGACCTCCTGCTCTCTCCGCTCCCACCGTCCTCCCCCGTGGCCTCCAGACTGCTACAGCGAGACAGAAGCCGAGGACCCCGATGACGAATCTCCCCGGCAGGGCTGTGACTCGGTGAGTGGCCCTAAGGGACATCCAGGGAGGGGACGGGAGGTCCTTGTCTCACCTCCCGCCCTGTCTCTCCTGCAGCCGAAGAAAAGGCTGCAAAACACCCCAGAAAGAGGCCAGCTCTTCCCGACCAGCGGCGAATCCAGCAGCGCAGCCAGCAGCCCCCAGGGCAGCCCCCGGCCCCGGTCACCCGAGGGTAGGTGCTGGGGGATGTGGGGGCTCCATGCCCTGTGCTAAATGGGGTCCCATTCCCTGTCACCCTGTGACTGAATTCACAGCCACCCTTTTGCATGTATGTGTGCAAGGGAGGGGGGTAAATCGAGTCCTTGCAGCACTGTTGGGCTGCATTTTTGTGTCTTCACCCCCGTTTTAATCTCTGGTCCAGTCCCCGCCTTTGGATGTGGGATGCTCTCACAACAGGGTCGCAGGCAGAGGCGGCCCTGCAGGGTTTCAGGGCTGCGCCGTGCTATGGTGCCCATCTTCTCACCCAGAGCCCGGCGAGGAGGACCTCGAGAGCCTGATGCAGTGCCTGAAGCAGGGGGGGGTGTCCCTCATCGGGCGGCAGCGGTTCCTGACGCAGGAGCAGTGCCGCAAGTCCTTCATCCGGCGCAACAAGAACCCCCACGTCAACGAGAAAGTGCACGCGGTGCGGGCCCTGCAGAGCACGCTCAAGGTGGGAGCCCGCAGCCCCCGGCCCTTCCCCAGCCCCTGCACGGCTGCCCCAAAAACCGCCTCTTCCCTTGGCAGGCGAAGCTGGCGGAGCTGCAGGCCCTCGAGCAGCTGCTGGACGACGACACGCTCACCTCGGAGAAGTTCAGGCGCTGGAAGGAAGAGCACCAGGACCTGTACCAGGAGCTGCAGGAGTGCTGGGCACAGCGGCAGGGCCAGGGCGGCGGCGGTGGAGACCCCAAGGCCGAGCAGAGCTCCCCAGGAGAGGCAGCCAAACCCTGACACCCCCAGGACCTGTCTTGCATCAATCATTCTCCATAAGACTCATGGTGCTGCCGGTGCTCTGCCCGCCCTGGGGTGGGTGCGTGGCAGGATTTGTGGCAGATCTGAAGGCTCTGACCCCTTCTGCTACGTCGCCCACGGGAGCGGGACGTTGCAGGGATGGCCTTGCTTTTTCCAAGGACGTTTTGCCTCGGCCACATGTTCACAATGGGGGCCTTTTCCTGGAGGAACACGCTCCCGCCGTGTGCCGGCGTGGTGCCTCTAGCTGGGCTCTCTTCTGTAAATAAAAACCGTGTCGGTGAGGGCTGGTTGTGCCTTGGTTTTCCTGGTGCAGAAGTGTCCCTGCAGCGACAACCAGCCCCCACTCACGCCATGTGCCACCGTCCTCCTGGGGAAGGAGGTGGCAGAAAGGTCTTGCCCCTCCCTGTGCCACCCGGCCCCTGACAGAGGAGCCACAGCTGGATGTGCGGATGCTCTTTATTCGGCTAAAGCCTGTGTAAGAATTAGACCACAATCAAGTAGCAGGCAAGGAAGCGTCAACACCGGCTTCATTTCAAGTGAAAAACTACCAGCAAAGAGGTAAAGATGGGGAATGAATCCACCTTCCCCACCCAGTGACAACCCCAGGGGTGTCCAGGGGCTCTGGTCCCACGGTGGGAGGCTGAGGAGCCACCGTGACCCCATGGCGAGCAGCATGGTCCCCACGGGACCCGCAGTGGGACCCGCTCCGTCCCAGCACCTCAGTAATCCACCTCGTAAGGGGCAGCGTCCGGCCCGGCGATGAACCCGCTCTTCCTGCAGAAATTGGTGGCCAAGCAGAGGCCGGCCAGCACCTCCGCCCCTCCGCCGCCCCAGCCCAGGTAGAGACACGTCCCCAGGTGGAAGCGGTCCGCCGGGGGGGTCTGCGGGCTGGCCAAGTCCTGCAGCACCCGGTGAGCCACGTAGGAAGCGGCGCCCAGGTACACGGCGCCCGCCAGCATCAGCAGGAGCCCGGCAGAGGCCACCAGGTTGCGCCGCGGCGGGGGAGCCCACCACCGCGCCCCCAGCATGGCCAGGGCGTACGCCACGGCCCCCAGCAGCAGCGAGCCCACGGTGGCAGCTCTCAGCACCAGCACGGGCCAGAACCGGGCTGCGTCCTCCGGGAACGAGCGGCAGGCTGGGCCCGGCTGGGCCAGCACCTCCACGCAGCTCTCCCAGAGGCCGTCGCTGAAGGAGACGTCGCGGGGGTACCCAGGCCGCTGGGGCAGCTCCCGCCAGCGAGGGGTGGCCGTGGCGGCCAGCAGCAGCACCCAGCCCATGGGGGCCACCACCAGGCCTGACGCCAGCGAGAGGGTCCCCATCGCTGGCCCTAGATCTCGCTGCTGCTGGGGACGGTGCTTTCCAGCCGGGGCGGGCTGTGCCCGTGGTGCTGGGGTGGGAAGGTGACCCTGCCACTGCTCATGCGGCGCTGAGGGGCCGTGGCCAGGCATAACGAAGGGCACCGCGCCCAGCGCAGCGCCGACCGTCCCGGCCCAGCGGGTGAGGGGTTGTGCTGGGGGAAGCTGCCCCACAGCGGTTCTTGGGGCCTGCGGGGACATGGGGGTCCCGAGGAGGTGGTGGGACCTTTGGGGCTGTGGGTGGGGAGCAACATGGGGGCAAGGAGGAAGGGATTGTCCTGCTCTGCTCTGGCGTAGCTTTGAGCACTGTGTGCATTTTTTTGGGTGCTGCAACATAAGGATATAAAACTGTTAGCGTCCGGAGGAGGGCTATAGGAGGATGAAGGGTCTGGGGGGTGCAGTGTATGAGGAGCGGCTGAGGTGCCTCGGCTTGTTCAGCCCAGAGGAGGCTGAGGGGAGCGGAGGGGCAGGCGCTGAGCTCTGCTCCCCGGGGACGGCGACAGAACCCGGGGGAACGGCATGGAGCTGGGACAGGGAAGGGTCAGGGTGGGGGTTAGGGGAAGGTTCTGCACCCAGGGGTGGTCGGGCACTGGGACAGGCTCCCCAGGGACGTGGTCATGACACCGAGCCTGATGGAGCTCGAGGAGCATTTGGACAGTGCTCTCAGATGTAGGGTCTGGTTTTGGGGTGGTGCTGTGCGGGGCCGGGACTTAGGGACACGGTAGTGGGTGACACTGGTGGGGGGGGGACTGTTGGAGCAGGTGAGCTTGGAGGTGTTCTCCAGCTTTAATGACTTTTGGGGGTTCCTTCTCCAAATTTCATGACTTTAGGGTTCCTTCTCCAAATTTAATTATTTTAGGGTTCCAACGTTAATGACCACAGGATTCCCTGCCCCCTGTGGGCCTAGGCAGCTGGGGGGGCGGGCTGCGGCCCCGTTGCTAGGCAACGCCTCCCTTCCGTTGCTAGGCAACGGCCCCCCTCCGCCTCTACACTGCGCAGGCGCACCGGCACAGCCGGCGCCCCTCCTTCCCCGAGGCCCCGCCCTACGGGTGGCCGCCGCGGACACTTTCCTTCCGCTAACCGCCGCCGGGGCGGGGAATCGGCGTAGGGGACAGCCAATGAGCGATGGGAAGGGGCGGGGCCGTTGCGCCTGATAGGCTGCGAGGGAAGACGCCGAGCCTTGGCCCCGCCCCCCCGCCGGGGCTGTAACGGTCGCGGCGCGCGGGGAGCGCGGGCGCCGCCGCGGAGCCAGGTGAGGGCAGGGCCCGGCCCGGCGGGGGCAGCGCGGCCCCCCCTGAGGTGAAACCGGCCCCGTGAGGTGGTACCGGGCCCCCACCCGGCCCCCCTGAGGTGAAACCGGCCCCCCTGAGGTGAAACCAGCCCCCCCGGGCCGGCCGAGCCCCGCCTCAGCCCCATCCCGGCGCCTCAGGCCGGGCGCTGCCCCCTTCCCCTCACGGCCCGGGCCCGTCCCCCGCTGCGGGAGCGGCCCCGGGCCCGCTGCTGGCGCTGGGAACACGGCCGGGGGCTCCTCTGCGGGCGCTGCGAGCGCTTTGGTCGCTTTGGCTCCGGCATTGCCCGGCGCACGCTGGAGTTTCTCCCCCTCAGGGTCCCGCCGCAGTGCTGGGGAGCGAGGGAATTCCGTTTCCTCAGGAAACCCATCGCCCCAAGCGCTGTGATAAATAGATAAATCTCACTTTGGGGTAGGTGCTGACGGGCGGTCGCGGTACGTAACGCGGAGTTCTTTCTGCGTGTAGTTGCTCAGTGACCTCCACAGAGGGCAGGAACGAACTGTGTTGGATTTAAGACTTTTAAAGGGAAATTTCCAGTCGCTGTAAGAGCCGGTGCATAGATGCCATGGTGACTGATGCTCTATAAATAACTGCAATGGGTATAACACATGCCCCGGTTGAAAGGCGCTGCTGAGCAGCTGCGTACCTGGAGAATGTTGCAAACAGGAACTCTCCTCAGTTCTCAGGCACGAAGAAATCCTGCAATAATTGCTCGCTTTTAAGAACTGCCTCTGTTGCTGCAGAGATGAAGCAGTGATGCCCTCGGGGGATGCTAATTAAATCCGCAATGCTGCGTTACTCTGGACGAAGGGTAGCTGATGTGTGTGTACGCTGTGCTTGGTCAGTGGGAGCAGGGTTTGGTTTGTACTCATTTAAAGTATGGTTTTTATTTATTGCCTTGTAGTTGACTGGAGCAAATAAGATGGCTGCTCTTGAGAAACACCCAGACCTGAGGCTCCAGCAGAACAGTCCATCGGGTAAGGGCAGTCTTTTCTTTAAAGCCGCGCTGCTGTGGGATCCTGTTTCAGTTTCCCTGAGGAGACGTGACCCTGGGAAGAGTTATTTACCAAAAGCTTTTTAATAAAAGACAATGTCCTGTTCCTGCCAAGTTAAATCATCGTGTGGGTATCCAAGGGTAGACCATCGTTTGATAATGGACCCATCTATTGAATAGCAACTGATAAATTGAGAAGAGTTCTTAACAACTAATGCAAGAATGTAGCTTTACCATTAATAGTATTGCCACGCGCCAACACTGCTCCTAATTATCAGAGCGTCAGTTTAGTGTACTATCACCAAACTTATCAGTGGGAGTATAATTTATTGCTGTTTGTTCTGACTTCCTTAACAAGATTGATTTTTTTTATATCTGTTGATATTATTTGACCTCCTTGTGCTTACAAAAGAGATTTCTTTAGCAACAATACTAAGGGTAATTAAGTACGGCTTATTAAATTGTATAGTAAAAGGCTTTTCAGTCTGTTGGCTAATACATAAACATCACTGCCTTTTTCTCTCTAGCTCCCAGCCCCACTCAGAAGAGTCGTTTCTCAGAGACCGACTGGAAGACGCCGATGTTGTCCGTGAAGTTCCAGAGCCGCATCAGTCGCTGCTCGAGTGTGGCCGACAGCGGGGATGCAGGCATTGGGACCTCCTGCTCAGACAGCACAGAAGGTGGTTGTCAGCACGGCATCACACAGTAACGGTCCCAGGTTTTTGGTTTCCTTCAGACCAACAGGCATTAAACGGCCCAATATTACCGAACCCCAGAGAATGTAGAACTCGGAGGGAGCAGTATCTGTAGTGATGTTTAGAGACCATTTAAAAATCAGTGCTTAACTGCACAGATATGCTGCCTAAAATACAGATAAGTAATTAAGGAAATCACTTTTTCTCCAGGCTAGCTTGCTTGTCTTTTAACTGTAATAAGCATTTTTAACTGACTAGAGGGCCATATCGGTGACTTGCTGTTTGATACTGGTGTATGGGTGATTTAGTCTTGTGTACTTTTTTAACAAATCATTTATAGCTGCCTCTAGAGACTTAAGGTCAGTGTGCCTTTGTGCATAAGTTCTGTCAGCGTTAAAGTTGTGTGCTTCTTCCTGGAAAGTGCTGGAGTCTTGCACTCAGCTAAAGCATGTGAAGTGGAACTGCTTGACCTGGTGTTCCCTCGTGCTTGTATTTTCATCTTCGTTCACAAGAGTGACATAAAACGCTGTTGATTCACTGCTTCTTCTTCCAGCAGTGAGGAAGTTTGCGTTATTTAAAGCAATATACTTCACCCATTGTGTGTTTCACAAGCTGCCCTGTGTCTTTTGAGTGAGCTACAGATCTTAATATCTGTGAGGTGAAATGAAGGCTTTTAAAAGCCTTCGCCCGTGGAAATATTACTAAAGGGTGTGTTTAAGAGTCTCTTCTAGCCTTTCTCAGGATAATAAAGCTCCCAGTTGTATGCTGAGGGCAGGGGAGGTGATGTTTCTTTGGGAAATTGCCCTTCTGAATATCGCAGAGCGATAGCCTTCTTTCTTAGAGCTTAGGCTGAATTGCAGCACCAAAAGCTGGCTGAGCCACGCTGACTTTCAGGTCAGTTCATCGCTTAGAAATGTTGTTGTGACGACCCTTAGCACATTCAGGGAACCGATTCCAGCATCCGCACGTGGCGTGCTGGTCAGTGAAATCAAGTTCCTGATAGTGACACTGGGGGATAAATTTAGGGGCTGTAAAAGGAAACTGTACTGTCTCTCCGCTGTTTGCCAAGGTGAACGTACTTGGGACTGCTTGGTAGCACGGTGTTCTCTGGAGTTCCTGGGCACAGCCAAGCAGTGTCTGAAGAGATTCCCCCCCCACGCTTTCTGCTCATTTTTGAGGAAAGGGTCCTGTGCCTTTATCGTGATAGTTTTCTGTGGCTTGGTGATGGTCTTTGCAGAACCTGGTTTCAGTCATCTTCAGATTGTTACCTTTTATTCCTCCTTGTAGCGGTGGTTATAACCACAGGGAAGGGTGACCTTGCAGTCCTGTCCTTGGATTAAAGAAACATCATATGGGGATGGGCCTTTAGCCAAACCCATGAAGAAAACAAGCTTGTGTATCCGGGAGAAACCTGAAATTAGTGTGATACACGATGTGTTGGGACGAGGAGAGGAAACAGGCGTTTTGGTGTTTGCTTTTCTCAGCTCTTGCTGTTGCTGTATTGAAATCTGAGAGCTGCTAAGAATAACCCTACGCAGCCAGGTTTGGTGCCTGTCTGACAGGACAGGCTCGCGTCGGGGTGCGTTTGCTGTATCTCATTTCCTGTGGCAATATTCAAGAGCCATTCCTGTAGCCTCTGGAAAAAGCTTTTTTCCTGCTGCGTCCTGGAGGAGTTCGAAGGTCAACTACCTGGTGATGTAGTGTTCAGCTATGTTTGAAGCTCATCATGGGCTTAGTGGAGTCTCCAGTTAGCTTTGGTTACAATTCAGAGTCGCTGAGCTGTGGGACGGGCAGAGCAGAATCAAGGTCTCAGTGTTCAGCTGAGTAAGTTTCAGCCTTTTTATTCAATTTAAAGGGCTTGGTTTCTACGTGTGTTGAAAGATAACCTTATTAACATAAGATTATGTTTGAGTAGCTAGTGTATTAGCTAGCTAGAGTCAGTTAAAAATGTGTACTGATCTAAACGTGGGTTCTACCTGTGGTTTTACTGTGGTAGGAAAATGTCAACAGGCTCCCGAAACTTGTAGTGAGGGGGAACACAGATGTGCCTTAGTTGTGCTTTTGTATGGGGGAAAGGTTCACTTTTTTTAGATTCTTTAGGAAAGTTGTCCAGCTGTTCGCGCAGGCTATTTTCAGGATTGTAATTAAAGCATCGCTCTTCTTTCCCTAGACTTTTGCAATTCCAGTAACGGTTCCTCATTCCAGCCCATCAAAACCCAAGTGACCATCCCGACAGCCCATGTTATGCCATCCACGTTGGGTGCCTCGCCCTCCAAGCTGTGCTTGGCAGGGGAGCAGAGCTGTTCGCAGAGTACTTCCAAAACTGCTATGCCAGGTTCGGCTTCTGAACATGCAGGACTCATGAGAAACGGAGACTTTAGTGCCGGGAAGTCATCTCAGGTGCCGCCCAGGGATCTCTTGCGTCTCTACGGGACTTCAGGGGAAAATGGTTTTGAGCAATCCTGGCATCCTGTTTCTGATCACATGAGAACAGAAGATACTTGGAAGTTTGACACCCCTGCCATTGAGCGCACCCTTAATCAGTCTGTCTTTCTGGATAGTTTGTGCGCCGACCCTCTCCACAGGTTTCAGAAGTTCAATCCGAACTCCGGGGCAGCTGAAGCAGGGAAGGAACATTATAAGGTGCTGCCAGAGAGCAAGCAGGCTGCAGGGGCTAATGGAGTCTGTGAAACCCAGGACGGAACGTGGCCAAATGGCGGCAGGCTGATGCCAACGGGACTCCAGGCTAACAATTTCTTTTCAAAACCAGTAACTCCTTCGTCTCGATCTTGGATGCAAGACACCTGCACGCTACATCCGCATGAGAGGGTCTGCGAGCTCAGTGCTTGGAAACAACAGCTGGAGAACGTGCGGTTGCAAATAGAGCAAATGCAGGTAGGGGGCACGGGGTGTGAATGTGCCAGTTTGAAACTCTTCCTCTCTTCAATCGTGAATCGTTGTTTTGGACTTGCGAAGCATGGGAGAAAATGTCTCCTGCTTCTCCCCATCTTACGTTAAAAGTGTCCTAATTACCTGTTTTTACAACATGGGGGGTATCACGGGTATCACTTGACATGCTGCTTATGCTGAGCGGTCCTTTATTATGTTGCAGCACTGCACATCGCTTTGGTTCGGATCAAGAGGTGAATATTCTGTCCACCAGAAACTGCAAGAAAACTCATCGGTTTCCAGAAGTTCTTAGTGGTTTATAGAATAATTTGATTCCATATGTACGAGTTAGGAAGCAGATTGTCTCAAAAGATGCCGTTGGTTTTTTAGAGAGAAAGTTTGTTTATTGCCTCCTACCAGCTGTACCCTAATGGAGACAAATTGTTTCCAGCGAGCTAGCACAGTGATCTAAAATTATTTGTTAATCTCCAGTTGTGCTTGGGCAAAGTTACTTGTTCTTGGACATCAACAGAGACTGAAATAGCTGTGTCCTGGCATGCAGATGAGCACACTGTGTGCAAAATAGCTCTAGCAATGTTGCAATTACCTCTGCGGAGCATAAACCTCTCCCTCGTTATTTTGTCTCCTCTTTCAGTTACAAAACGGAGGTGCCTGCCACCACCCCTCCATGTATTCTCCTTCACTACCTGCACCTGATCCAGCCCAGTGGATCAATATCCTGAACTCCAATGAAAACCTGCTCAAGGAGAAAGAGCTCCTTATTGACAGGTGAGGGCTTGATACTGGTGCGTAGTTTAAGGACTTGCATATTTCCGTTTGGAAAGGGACGGTTTTGAAAATACCAACGAAAGTTCATGTCTCTGAGTCCTTTTAACCTGAATGATCTTTCTTGTTCTCTAAAGAACACAGTGACCTTTGAGAACAGTCTGCTATTCTCACACGCTCTCCTGCCCTTTGTCGTGGAAGTGGGATGGTGACCCATAAGGGTTCAAATAAAGCAGTTTTGGTTATAATTTTCTGTGTTTTATAACAAATAAAGATTTTTGTTTACATCACAGTTATGCAGAATGTCGAAACTACCGCCTCTTTCCTTGAGGAGCTTCTGGGAGCTCTTGGCGATAATTATTTCAAATTTGTTCTTTGTGAGTTTGGGCTGGCAAGGAACACTTCTAGCTAATGCTGGTGGTCTGTATGCTTTTTGAAAAAGTTAGTTTTAAAGAAAACTGCCTTCAGCATTTGGACTGTAAATACCTCTTCTGTTTGCTCATTTTGAGTCCCCTGTTTGTTAATTTCACTCAAAGATCCACAGTCAAGCTGGATTCTCCGGAACGTGCAGGGCTTGCTGTGTTTTATGCACAACTGCTGCTGTGGGGAGTGGTGCAGGAATTTTTTTTAAGGGAAGAGACAGAAGAAAAGTTTGTGTAAATTGTGAAGAGGTCAAAAATGAGTAACTTTCAGATTACTTCTCTGCGGGCCAGTTCTGAGTTGTAGGGCTGTCTTTCCTCTGTGCTTGTCATTATATCAAGCATAAGAGTTGCTGTGGCTCCGTTTATGTTGTTTTGCTCTTTACTACCATTAAAAAGAAGGTGTATGTTTGAGAACAGCGTATCATCTGTTTTGGTTGGTTTTGTTTCTTTACAGGCAAAGGCAGCACATATCCCAGTTGGAGCAGAAGGTCCGGGAAAGTGAACTGCAGGTTCACAGTGCCCTGCTTGGCTGTGCAGCGCCCTATGGAGACGTCTACATGTTGAGAATGCAGGTAATTAGGTGCAGCAGGCTGTGAGGGGGAAATATGTATTGAATCCCCTGGTCCTACCGCTTCTCATTAGGTATTTTCTGAGTAGGAGGGCTACGCAGAGTATAATTATCCTTTGTGTGTGGTCCTGATTATCTGACATCTCTGAGAGCGGCTGTGACTCTAGAGATTTCAAGCCCTGAAGCACTGAGGTTTGTTTAGAAGCTGTGCTAGTGTTGCAAGTGCCTGGCAGCACTACGACAAGTGTTATTTCTTGCTATGTATAAGGTGGGCTGAGCGATGCTTGGATATTAGGAGGGCTTAGCCACAGCTCTGAGACAAGCCAGCTGCTTAGTGCCAGTTTCTAACTAACTGTTAGCTCTGACGGACGGAACTCACAGGCTGTCTGTGTTTGCAGGAGCTGCAACGGGAGAACACGTTTCTCCGAGCACAGTTCACAGAGAAGACTGAATCCCTCAGTAAGGAAAAGATTGAATTGGAGAGAAAACTGGCTGCTGCAGAGGTGGATGCAAAGCTGATCCGGGAAACGCTGAAGGAAACTATGCAGAAACATGCAGAGGAGTTAAAGAAGCAGGAAGAAAGGGTATGATCCCATTGCTCTAGAGTTGAGATGTCTCTTCTTTAAGAAGCCAAAATTCATCACAGTGCCTTGGCGAATGAAAGCTTTCCATGGAAATGTAGTATTGTAGGTATTTTCTGATCTCCGTGTAGAGTGCTTTGGTTTATAAGCAAAACCCCTTCCTCCAGTAGTTAGAAGTATTTCAGCACCTCTTCTTTTAACCAGAGAAGAAGCCTGTCTTTAAGTGAGCAGAGATGGTGCTGAGGTAAGGTGGTCTTGCATTTTGAGGTTGAGTGCTGTGCAAACAGGTAAATGAGTGGGCATATAGAGGACTAAAGAACAGACAAGAAATTATATAAACTAATCTTGTATATAACCATCCCTGCAGATAAAGGGAAGAGACAAACACATTAATAATCTTAAAAAGAAATGCCAGAAGGAATCTGAACAAAACAGGGAGAGGCAACAGAGAATCGAGACCCTGGAACGATACCTGGCTGATCTGCCAACTCTTGAGGACCACCAGAAACAGAGTCAGAAGGTAAAACCTTCTCTGAGTAATGAAGTTGTGTTGTTACTTCTCTGAGTTGTCTCTTCAGATACTTGCTCAGGTGGCTTTTCTAGATGCACAAATAATCCCTTGTGTAGCTGCCCAAGTTAAGCTGCAGTCTGCCCTTTTTGGAGGACAAATGTTCTGAGCTGTAGCTCAGAATGGCCACACAAGTAGTAAAAAAATCTGCCTCGTGAGTGTGGCTGAAACATGTTGTGTGTATGTGTTGAAATGCCTGGGAGACCTCTAGAGTTGTGATTGTCTTTGCAGCTAAAGGAATCTGAACTGAAGAGTACTGCTCTGCAAGAAACAGTGCTGGCACTGGAAACAGAGCTTGGAGATGTCCGGGCTGCATTCAGGGAGCAAGAGATGCAGCTGGAAACCCAAAAACACAAGGAACTGGAGCTTCTTTCTACGGTGCGCAGGTAAAAATCTGGAGGATTAGAACGAGCTTCATCTTAGGACTGAAGCAGTAGCTGCCCGAGGACAGTGATAATTCAGCACAGCCACTGTCCCACCTCTCAGAACTGGGTTACCATTGATTCGTGATGATTATGTGACCACTCACCAAAGCACTGTGCAAATTCTGCATGCCAAGAGTGGAGGGTGGGAGCAGAACAAAATAGCTGAAGGAAACAGTGGCTCCTCTTTGTCACACGAGTTTCTCTCGTGGTTATTGGTCTCAGTGAAACTCTCTGGAAAAACAGATCTGTGGCCTTCAGTCCTTAGGTCTCTGTAAATGTTATGCCCAGGGCTGTGTCCAGGGAGGGGGAGTGCTTCTTTCACAGCTCTTCCGGTCTGCAAGCTGGGACGCAAACAGGTTGACACTGACATCTGCTATGAAAAGCATTTGCTTCCTCATGTTGTCGAGAGAGGGAAACACCCCACATAAAGTTGTTTCTTTTTCCCATGGTGTTCTGCTAATTTCAGCTTGCAGGACAAGGTGCAGCAGTGTGTCAAGAATGTGGAGAGAGGGCCTCTTGCACAGGATGGGGAGAAACAACAGAAGATAGAAAATGACTCTCTGAAGAAAGAATGTGACTGTCTCAAGAAGGTAACAGGCCCTTCCAACCAGGAACCACACTCTTTTTTTCCTTCCACTGAGTCACTAGGCACAAAAAATGAAATCAGGGACTTCTGCATTAGTAGGCAGTTACAACTGCATTAAAACAGCAGTTTCTGGAGTTCTAAACAGAGAAGTTGTAAGAGTTTTAAGAACTGGTCTTGGTGCGATAACCATGCACTCACTCGTAGGATAACACTAGAGAGAAGTTGCAGAATACAGAGAAAGGCGGAGGAAAACCACAAGAATGCAACTTCACCAGTCTTTTTATAGCTGATATATCTTTCATCGGGTGCCTTTTATCGGGGAATCGAGGTCCTCTACTAACAGGCAGTAATTAAAGCAGTAAGTGGATAGGAATGAGGAGGAGAGGAGACGCTGTCCTACTGAAGGAGAAGTCTTGGTGTTATTGCTGGAAGTCTGTGTGGCCAGTTCTTATGTCTCTGCTTTTGATTCCAGATTGTGGACAAACAGCAGAAGAAGATGGAGCAGTTGTCTTTGCAAGTAAAGGTGAGGGCTGACTGTGGAGGCAACTAGAAATTGAACCTGCTATAAAGCAAGTTAGACTTACTGTTTTCCCATGCTCTGTTCCAGAACCTGGAAGAACAGGTGGCCCAGGAAGAAGGGACAAGCCAAGCTCTGAAAGAGGAGGCAATGAGAAGGGAAAACACACTGCAGCAGCTCCGGACTGCTGTGAAAGAGGTCAGAGTGGTGTAGAACACCTGAGCATGGCAGTTGAATGAACAGCGGATTATGTGTTTTAGTAATGCCTTTAATTCGCAGTCAACAGCACAACCTCTCCTGCTTCCTGTTGCTCTGTCAGTGCTCTGAAAAGAGTTCCTTGCTGTTCCAAAACAGGAGCAGAAAGCCAGTTTCAGCTGGGGCTGTGGGTTGTGCTGGAGAGCACTGAAGCAGCCAGCTGGGGGCAGTAAGGCAGCGAGCAGGAGTCCGAACTCCCTGCAGCCCTGGCTGAAGGGCAGGGCTGAGCCCCAGTCTCAAGCCTAAAAGGAACCTAAGCATGGTGGCAGCCCTTGTGGGAAGGGAAGGCCAACGTTGGGGTGAGAGGCTGGTGCACAACTTCCTGAAAGGCTCTCTGCTGCTTCGCACCTCAGCAGGGATGGTGCAGCTGTCTGAGCCCGGAAAGCAGACTGCTCACACCCTGTGTAGGACTGCCGCTTGCTCGCTCTCTCATCTAGTGAGAGTCTGGAGGGCTCGATATAGAAACCTGCTCCTCCTGTCCTCAGTGTTCCCATCGTGGAGCAGTTGTTATGTTGCTGTGAAGTGCTCTTGTTCTGTACTAAGTGACCACTAATCTGCTGCGGCCACTTGTTCAGCTTTCAGTGCAGAACCAGGATCTCATTGAGAAGAACCTGACCCTTCAGGAACGACTGCGGCAGGCAGAGCTAACGACTCAGCCGCTGCCTGCTGAGACAGCCCACCTTGCCCAGGAGCTGCACGCCGAGCTGGCCAGCTGCCTGCAGGATTTGCAGTCTGTCTACAGCATTGTCACTCAGAGGGCGCAGGGCAAGGATCCCAATCTCTCCCTGCTCCTGGGCATTCGATGTAAGTATGCGGAGTGATGGCATAGCAAACCCTCTGGCTCATGTGCTGCAATAGAATTAAGTACCTCACATAAAGCATGGAAGGTTCTCATCTTTCTGGGCTTCTGAACCTTCCTTCTGTAGTTAGCATGCTGTAAAGATGCGTGCTGTAACTACTAAATGATAAGTAGTACCTCTGTTGCAAACACGCGTTGTTTTTCTGTGTCGCTTGCTAATGACCCTTGGTCAGAATTGCATGTCTGAGGTAACTCCTTTCTCTGACTCCCCAGCTGCACAGTACTCAGCTAAGGAGAAGGATGACCTGCTGAGCCCCGATGTGCTTGCAAAAAAACTGGTGGAGGTAAAACAGCTTCACAAAGAGGTGGAGGACTTGAGGACGGCGATATCTGACAGATATGCTCAGGACATGGGAGACAACTGCATCACTCAGTAAAGAACTCTCCCCAAAGTAAGACAGGAAACGAAGACTTGAAACTCTCGGGAGACTAGAGCTCCTGCAACTGAAAACCTATTCAGCACTTTACCATCCCTACGCTTGGGTACAAGACGTGGCTTATCCATGAGAAATCAGGGGGGTTGTTGCCAGAAGCGTTGAGCTGCTGACTGGCTAACTGGAATCATTCAGGGCTTCGGTGTCGGGCTTTGCAGTAGCTTTGATCTTGTGGAATGTGTTTGTGCTGTATTTGCTGGAGCTGGTGTGGTCTCCGACTCTGGGAGATGAATTCTGAATAGCCTTCCAGGCATGTCAAACGCTGAACATGCAAATGTGACAGTTAAAACCAACACTAAAAGGAAACAGATGCCCTGGTCTTTCTGATAAATTCTCTGTGCAGATCCTGTGCAACTTGTAAGACCGGAGTATTATCAGGGTGTTTGGGGGAATTCTGGATTTCGTAGGCAGGCAGGTGTGCTAGTTATACCACTGCTAATTACACGAAGGTGCTACAGGCTTCTCAGATGCTCTGTGCGCAGTTCTGGCTTGGATGCTTGCGTAGCCGTACGCGGAACAGGACCTGCTTTGCTCAGGTAGATGCAACCAGAGTCTTCTGGTAGCCAGCAGAAGTTAGGGAATAAATCAACACTAAAAAAAAGACTCCAAATGCTCCCCCTGAGCCCTGTTACCCCCAGAAGCCTTAAGCCTTTTATCCCCCTTGAAATGGCACTCCGAGTGTGAGTTATGCTTCAGCCCGCAGAGGAAGCAGATTGATGCTGAAGTGCCTTAATGTGCTAGAGAAACTTCCTGTCCACGCGCTGCCTTGTGCCTAATGCATCTGCTGGCAGGGCGAGGAGTGGCTGTTTCTTGGAAGCAGCCTTTAGAGCCATCACAAACCATCTGCAGAGCCTTGAATGTACGGAGCCCCTGCCTGAGCTGCAGGGGGGGCCCTGCTGCAGGCCAGTGGGGAGACGCCTCTGCTTGGGTCTCTGCTTGTTAGGGAGAAAGCCATTCCAGTCCTGAGAGGCAGCAGGATTGTACAGCTGGGTCCGAGAGCTCTTCCTGATCCTGGCGAGGCTCTGACTTTGTTCTAGTGCCCCTGCTTCTCTGGTTGCTCCCGACTCTTGTCCTAAATAATTGGATTTCTAAATCAATCAGCATGGGGTGCAGCTCATTTTGTCACAGCCTCCTGGATCTGAGTGGCAACTTCTCGGTACTGAGTGTTGATGAGACAATGCTGTGGTGCTGAGGGTGAAACTTGTTTTGGTTGCCGTCTCACTCTTGACTCACAAGCTAAGAGACAGTGATAAAATAGGGGAAAAATGCTGCTGAAACTTCTGCCCGTTCAGATGTTCTTGGTTTGTGCTGGGGCTCTGAGCCCCACCTTTAGGAGAAATGTTCTTGTTATTCCTTTGAGTTAAAAGTTAAGACCAAATCTGTTTTGTTCTTGGAGTTTGGCTACCACGGGTGATGAATTGGTTAGTGTGCCATCCCACAGCACAGCTTGTGGAGCTCTCAGCGTCTGATGTATTATTACACTTCTGGCTGTGTCTGTCCCCAGACTGCTGATGCCATGTCCTGAGCTAACTGTGGGCCGAGGCTGTTGCTTGAAGTCACTTGCCCTGGCTGCTGGGAGCTCTCCAGGCACAGGAGGCAGGGCAGCGCCAGCTCTGCAGGCTGCTGTCCGGCAGGCCGGCGGTACGCCCTTCTCCCCACATTGTCCTCGGGGTGCTGGCAGATTTAATTCCCAGGTGCTGCGCGGGGACACGCGTGCCCCTACAAAACTGGCCGTGCAAATGGGATCACAGCACAGAACCCTCACCGCAGCCCGTGCTCGCAGCCTCACGTCTGGCCCTGTGCTGGCTGTGTGGGCTCGGGCCCCTTCCCCGAGCCCGGGCTTCGGTGTCGCTCAGGTCGTGTTATTCCCTTTGGGGAAGAGAAATGCCCGTGTCGTTATCCTGCAAAACCGGACCGTTGGCTTAAAACGACGATTCCCGTTCGCGTCCGTGTGCCTGCCAGCCCCCGGGTGGGGGAAATGTTGGACCTTTCTTTGCACAGCACCCGGGGCCGGGGCGGCGGGCCCCCGGCCCTCGCCTTGCCCCGCTGCCCGTGCAGCGTGTTCCCGTGCCTCGCTCCGGCCAGCCCCGCGTTGCGGTTTTGTCGAGCCGAGCGCAGGTGCGTTTATACGAGCGTTTGTCTTCCCCACTTGTTTGTACCGAGTATTTTGAGTATAAAATAAAGCTGCTCTGCTCCACTCGTGCAAAGCGGTCCTGGGGGGCAGGGTAAGGACGGGGGGGGGGGGGGGTAGGGCTCCGCCCGGCGCTGCGCTCGCTGGGGCGCGGCGGGGCGGTGGCGGCGGCTCCCGGGCAGGGCTGCTGCGGTCCCGGCCCCGCTAACACCGCATGCCCGGGCCCGCCGGCCCCATTGGTCCCCGCAGTCACATGCCGGGCGGCGGAGGGGCCGCCAGCACCCGCCTTCCGAGCCTCCCTCCGCTGGGCTGCGCGCAGGGAGCGGCCGCGATCGCAGCATGAGCACCCTCAAGGTCTACAGCACCTCGGTGACCGGCTCCCGGGAGGTGAGCGGGGCGTGGGGTGGCGGTGGGGCAGGGCTGGGAGCCCCCGGGGGGTCCCTTTCCTGGGTGGTTGTCGTTTCCCCGCGGAGCCGTGAGCCTCCCCACGCCGCCCCAGTCCGGGTGTTCCTTCTGCAGCCTCCTGCCGTGCATCACCCAGTGCCCGGTCCCCGCCCGCCTGGGTTTCGGCTCTCTGTGCTGCGTGTCTCCCCCCAAAAAAAGGGCCGAGCCCCCTGGCCAGGTGTAGGGTGGACTGCGGCCCGTAAGGAGTGGGAGCTCTGTGTGCTGGGCATCTCTGGCGCACTGGGTGTGTGTTTACCCTTTGAGCTCCTCCCCAGTTCTTGATAACGTGCCTCTTTCACCCGGGGTTCCAGATCAAATCCCAACAGAGTGAAGTGACCAGAATCCTCGATGGGAAAAACATCAAGTACGAGCTGGTGGATATCTCCCAGGACAACGCTCTTCGGGAGGAGATGAGGGCCAAGGCAGGCAACCCCAAAGCCATCCCGCCCCAGATCGTCAACGGAGACCACTACTGCGGGGTGAGGCTCCTGCGCTGCCCTGGGGATAGGTACCCTGAAAGCTGGGGGGCGTGGAATAATCCTGTGCCCTTGTTTGTGCTCGAAGTGGTGTCAAAATGCCTTCTAAAAGGCATTTCCCATGAGGTACACTGACAGGGCGTGGGCTGGGTTAACGTGCACTTGGAACACGATGGCTTGCAAAAATGGGGCCCGTGCTGGGAGTCGGGGGACCCCTGGGCAGCGGGGCTGCAGCGTGCGGGGCTGGCCCTGCCCCGTCATCCTCCCTCTGACTGGCACCAGTTTGGGCTGCGTGCTCAGGGGACCCCGCGCTGCCTGATCGGAGGGAGCGCGCAGCGCGCAGCGTTTGGGCTGCGTGCCTCTTGTTTGCGAGCAACCCCGTGGCTTTTCCCTGCAGGATTACGAGCTCTTTGTGGAAGCGGTGGAACAAAACACCCTGCAGGAATTCCTGAAGCTGGCCTGAGCCCCAGGCTCCCCTCCCGTCCTGGACTCTACCTGCATTCCTGAGCACCCTCATCTCTGACCACATCCGATTCCAGGTTGTCAGCACTGTCCTGGCACCATGACCTGTATCCCAGCACAGGGAAACCCCACGACCAAAACTCCTCCTTGCAGCTGCCTACGATTCCCTCCTGCCTAACCCCGACATCATCTCAGAGGGATCCAAAGAAAGTCTGACGCTCGCTGCGCATGGCCTCTGAACAAAGCTGGGCCTGGCTCACTCCGCAGCTTCCAGTGCCTCTGTAAACAGCAAAGCCTCTCGGGCTGTGCGAAGTGCAGCTGTCCGTCAGCCCTCTCCTCTACAGGGAGAGCTTCTGCTTTAGGAGGGAAGGGCTTAAGGTTGCATGTTACTTCCCACTTCCCCCGGTTGCTGTTACAATTGTAAATCCTGCTGCCTCACTTCCTTTATTATTTTTTTTTTAATCCCAACTGCACAGAATTACGGTGACTAATTTTTGTTTTGTTTTAACTTAATGCAGAAATACTGCACAAAGCTGGGCCTGACCGCCCGCCACGGAGCAGGCTGGGGCTGAGGTGTAAGGCTCGTGTCCCTTGGCAGGCTGCGTGAGGGGGATGGATAGGCCCAAAACTGGGACCCGTGCTGCTCCCTCGGTGCCCTCTGCTGCAGTGCAAGGGCTCCCTCGTGAGCATTAATGGCTCAGGGCTGCTCCGGAACAGCTGATGCTGCAGCTGTCTTTACCTTTCCTTTTTGAGTTGGCTTTTTGCAACCTGGACCAAGTGCATTTTGTTTTCCTGCCAAAAAGCAAGTTTATAACCAGTGTCGTCTTCCGAGATGCTATTAAATGTTACTGTACCTTTCGTGTTGGTACTCGTGGGTTTCTTTTAAATTGGTTTTATCTTGACTACAGGTTAAACATCATCCTCCATAACGATTCTGAGTCAGTTCCAGCTCGGAGGAGCTGAGTCAGTTGTACTCGCTGCTGCAGCTTGACACAAAGACCTTAACACCTCAGATTGCTGCCACTAATCAAAGGCTCGTGGGACTCTGAATCCCCTGCAGTGCAGTAGTGACAGGTACCTCTCAAGCAGCCCTCTCCTGCGTGGGGTAAGAACGACAGCATGGGGGAGGGACAGCTTCAGACAGACCCATGGGGAGAAAAACGAACCTGTAGCGTAAAAATTCCCTGGTGGTTTATAGGCTGGCTCACAGCAGAGGGGCAGTGGAAAAGGCTGCTCTGTAGGAGGGTCCCTGGTGCACTCCTGTATGTGCTGTAGGTGGAAAAAAGAAGGAAGCTCGTTTACAGCTGTGGGACTGAGTCACTGGTCACAGGGAGCCTGTGGAAGCAGCTGGCCCGTGCTGGTGGTGTTTCCCGTGTGAGCAGCGCATGGCCGAGCTCCAGGCAGAGGGGCCTGGGGAAGGCAGAGCAGTTCCAGGAAGTGCTCAGGGGATCCTGCCTCCTCCTGTAGCTAATTCGAAGTTTACGGAAGTGGAAATTGCAACTAAATAAATGCTGGGAGCCTTTAATGAGGGCTGCGTGGCAGCATGTGCTGGGCCTCTGCTAAAGGGGAACCTGCCTGAAGGTGCTGCCTTGCACAAGTGGGAGTGTTGTCAGCTGGGAGTCAAGTGGGAACTTGTCGGAGCCGAAATGGGAAGAATGTCTTGGGAAAGGGGCCTGCAGAGCACGGCCCCAGCCCACAGGAGAGGAAGATGGTTTACTCTCGGGGTTCAGCAGAGAAGAACCGAAGGGATTATGTTCTTCCCCGATGACACGGTGTCTTGTTGCAGCGGGCTGGGAGGGAGGGAGGAAGGAAGGCCAGCAGCTCAGGGCCACGGCAGGCTCGTTCGGTGTAGCTGTGAGCCTCAGCCCCTCTGGAGCTGGGGGCTGTCCAAGGGAAGAAGCTGTTCACGTACAGGAAACCCAGTAGCAGGATCTCCTGGCTGCACTGGGTCTGGCTCGGTCCCAGCAGTGCGGTGGCCCAAGGCCATTGCTCGAGACCATATAACTGAGCCTGTTTCTCTCGCGGTGTAAATGCAGATGAAATCTCGGGGGAACAGCAGTGTGGAAAGCAGGCTGACCCTGGCTGTGTGGCTGTCCTGCCCGGAGAGGAGTGCTGCTCCAGAGTCCCTGAGCCCAGCCAGTGACTGCCCCAGTACCAGTGTAAAGCTGCCAGTCTTCCTGAGCAGGGATCAGCCTGCATAACCTTCGGCAGAGGTGAGAAACCAGGTCTCTGAGCTGACAGAAATCCCCTGTGTTAGGAACCCAACTGCCTGGGGAAGAACACCCACCCACAAGGCAGCGGGAGACTGGGGCTGCCACGTGGCACCCCGTGCCAAAGGGAGGCCAGAGCAGGAGCCCTCCTCTCCGTCCCAGGTAACGGCGCGGTGAAACTGGATCTGGAAAGACAACTCTTGCTCTTGCCAGCCAGGGGGAGGTTATAACACAGCTCACAGTGCAAGGGCAGCAGCTCTAGGAGCTGTTACGCTGTGTACAGCCCTGCCCCTCTCGTGGGAGGGGGTCTCTTCTCCGCAGCAGCAAGGAGGCCCTGGGGATCAGGCCGCATTCCTGCAGGCTCCTGGAGTTGTCCGCGTACACCCTCTGGGGAAAGGTACTGATGATTTCATACGAGCTGGAGTCTCCACCCCTAGGAAAGAACAGCGCAATCTTTCCTATGCACAAGATCCCCCAAGGTTTTGCTGAGATGCTCTGCCTAATCCAGTTGCAGTTACATAAGAGCAGAGGGAGAGGCTGCTTCTCGAGCGCAGGCCAAGCAGAACAAGGCTTCCTGCCCTCACTGCATGCAGCCAGGCGCAGGGCGGCTGTTCCAGGCTCCCCAGCTGCAGTGAGGCCGTTAGATCCCAGCAGTGAGCTCATTGTGGGCTCAGACAGAGGCCAGGGCTGCGGCCTGTGACAGGAGGGGAGACCAAAGGGATCCCCACAGCCATGTGGAATGGTCCCCAAGGGGATGGGTGAGCCTCTGGGCAGTATGAAGTGCGCTGGGACATCGAGCTGGCTGAGCGAGGAATGGCATTTGTCCAGCAGCTGGCCTGAAGGCAGCAGCTCAGCTTCCAGGCTGCACCAACACCTTGGGAATGGTGGCGACAGGCCAGTGAGTGCTGCTGAGCAGCTGGAAGGAAGCGAGGGCAGTGATGGACCTGGGCAGGATGGCAGTTCTGAGAGGACAAGAGGCATCTCTTCCGATGTGTCAGCTTTTTGTCAAAGGTGGGTATTAAAAAGGAGCTGGAGTTCCAGCAGTTGGACCCTGATCCTCATGGGTCCCTTCCAACTTGGATGTTCTATAATTCTCCGAAATACTCCAAGCTAAAACCCTGGCAGCGGTGCTAGAGAGCACATCTGGTGTTGGGAGAAGCCAAAGCAGCAGCAGAAGGTGCCCAGGACCTCCTGGGGTCTGGGGCTGAGCCCTTCAGCTCAGTGCAGGCTGCTCTGCTCGAAGCACGGCTCCAGAGCCTTGAGCAGCAGCTGCAAAGCCTTCCCTGGGGCGTGACGGAGCGGGGTGGGGAGCAAGGAGGGAGGAAGCTTTCGCCCTACCTGGCGCGGGCAAGGTGCTGGCGCAGTTCCCCTATGGTCTCTGTGAACAGCATCCTCACGGTGTACGTCTGCTCCCCGCTCTCAGACTTTATGCGGAGAGTGCAGATTTCAGGGGCAGGAGCCCCAGCCTCTTCGGTTCTCTTTAACCTGGAGGTCAGAAAGCCTCTTTAGCTGAGGAGCAGAGATTGCGAGCTCTTCTTAACAGGCAGAGCCTCTGGTGTGCTGGGGTAATTGAATTGGGGAGGGGGGCTTCTCGTTTAGGAGTGGCATGGCCTGACGGGGTGCAAGCAAACTGACCCACAGACCAAACTGCTGCTTTGCTTTCGCTGCTTAAATGTGCCTGGAAAAGAAGGTTGCTGACCTTTTTTTGCTTTTTTTATTTTAGATCAAGATTGTCTGGTAAGATCTTTGCCCTACTTTTTTGATTAAAAATAATCTGCTTGGGTTTTTTTCATCAGCTATTTGGGTCTTGTCTTGCGTGGAAGACTAGGAGTGGAAAAAAGTGCTGTTAGTGTGACCTCCCCCTTGCACATCAGTTTCCTGGAGGGATTCTCCCATTTAGCAAACAGCTTTTTGGATGGTTTTAAATATTTAAGCCTTGGCTTGCTGTCGGGAAAAGTATTTTGCTGCAATAAGTAAGTAACGCTTTAAACAATAGGAGCTTTTGTTAGAGATGTGAAAGAAGGAAGGTTCTTCCCAAAAGACCAAACTTGGCCTTTTTTTAAAAAAAAAAAAATGATTTTCAAGGTACAAGATAAATGAGGAAGTAAATGGACTTGCCCGACAGAACCCCCTGAAAAAACCTGCAGTGACTGAATAGGGGGAAGATGAGAGCGTGGCGAGGCAGGGATGGCGGGGCTGTGCCTGTACCTCTTCAGGGCAGACAGTCTGGGTGTCTCCACCAAGATCTCTCTGTTGCTCCACATCCCATCAGAGCCCTGAAACCAAACCGAGTGTCACCACTGCCTCCCCTGCACGGAGACAAAACCAGCGCCAGAAAAACCCGGGAGCAGGTGCCAAAGTGCCACGTGTGCTCTGGTGGAGCCTCTTTGGGAGGAGGAGGTTACACAGAGCTGAGAGAGGCCTGAGGAAGGGGTACACGGTACTGGGCAGGGCACTGAGCCCAAGGAATCGCTGCCAGCCTCGTCTGGGTGGTGTTGGGGCCCGCTCATACCTGCTGTGTTGCTCTGACTGAGTCTCGGATGTTGATCGCTTCTCCTCCAGGGACTGAGGACTTAGAAAGTTTGTTCAGAAACTGCTTCGAGGAGGGTTTGGGACCTGCCAGAGCAGAAGGGAGATGTGTGTGTGTGTACAGTCCTTTTGACGATTCTCTGTCAGAATAGACTGATTTGGTGAAAAGAGACCAGATCAGCCAACAGAGAGAGCTCTAACCTCCCTTAGCTAGGCAGAGGCTGGCTCTGGGTGTACCCAGCAGCAGCTTGTCCCGCTCTCTGGCCCGCTAAATGTTTGTCAACGTAACCAGTGAGTGACTGTGCAGCCTGTTGAGCTCACCTGTGATGTGCAACAGGCAGATTCCTTGTTAGTCCTGCTGTGAACAGAAAAAAACTGAAACTATGACTTTACGGGCTTGGAAATGGTTTTCATCTTGTGAGGGTGTATTTGTAGGAGTGAGTTCATCTTTCTGTGGTGTCACTGGGCAATTATTTTTTTTTCTTCCACTGCATTTGGCTTTCCAGGCAGTGACAGTATCTAGCAGGTATGGCTCTGCTTTGCAGGTTGCTAGAATCCAGAAGCAAAATGAGCAACGTGAGGCCTGACCTCATGTCTCATATCCTCTCATGAAAGTCTGAAGAGGAATCATTCATTCAGAACAGCTAAGATTGGTCTAGCTGGAAGATGTCCCCATTTATGGAATGAGCTTGTAGGAGAACTGGAGTGGTTGCAAGTTACTCTTGCCCAGGCATGCACGGTTCCCTTGACATCCTTTGATGGTAAGGGTGAAGCCAGAAGGAGCCTGGGCTTTCAGAGAGGTGGGAGCCAGATACATTTTGGGAAACCTACTGATCTTCTAGTCTATCGTGGCTTGTCATGCCTCATTCTTTAAGACTTAATGGTGAGAAGACACCACGTGTGCTGGTTGGCGCCTAATTTTTGAAGCAATACTGGGGCTACTAGTGCAGGGTTTTGACCCAGAAGTGTTGCCTTCTTCTTTGAGACCCCACACATTCACTTCTTGCAGGTTGGACTGCCCTGGTAAGGTTTAGATTCTCCTCTTTGGGAGCTGCGTTTTCAAGGCAGGTGTAGGAATTTACCTGGGATCTCGTCGGTTTCCTGCACCTTGCGTGATTCTGAATGGCCAACAGCTTGGCCGAGGCCAGGGAAACTCCATGGAAGGTCTCCCTCCTGAAATACCACATCCCTTTTGTCGGTGACCTGTTGAATTAAGGCCAACGGCTATAAGCAAATCTGACTTGCAGTTCTTACTGTATCAGAAGACAATAAATTTTAGCAACAATCTGGAGCTGTAAACCCCAAATGAAACAGATGTTTCCTTGGAAGCTGCTCCAGCTGCCCAAACTCAGTGAAATGTACCATTAGGTCCTGTAGGCTAAGAAAGCAAATCCTGGACGATCCCTCGGGTCCCTAAGATGGCCCGTCAAGTCGTTCATCCATCTCAACAGGCACCGGACAGCTCCCCCCTTTCCACAAGCTGTAAGAAATGTGCTGGGACCTGACTTTTCCTCTGTCTCCACACTTAATAATGCTCTTAGGGCGGGAAGAGATGTGAAACCAGCAGGTTGGGGTTGGAGAGGGATTTACTGTCAGACTTGTATTGCTCTGGCTGACGGTAGAAGAAGCTGCAGTGGGGACTGACAGGAGGCTCCAACAAATCAAGGGACGGAGAGTGCCAGCCTGAGGCCCCCAGCACTGGGGAAAGCTGTATAAATAGGGGCAGTCTTCCTGTCTGGGTTAAGATACTGCCCTGTGGTTTCCAGATGTAGTCAGCTACGAAGGTAGTACAGGGAACCACAGACCCGTGAACCTTGCACAGACCTTCCTCTTCCATTTGATTTTCTAACCTCCCCACCTACCAGCTCATGCTAGCTGTTCTGACCTTCTACTTGCTTGTGCAGATGTGTCCTGCTTTCTTCGTGGTGGTGGGCAGGTGTGCCACCCCTGTGGCCTGCCTGCTTACATTTCATTACGTTTCAGCTGCACTTGAAGACCTAATTTAGAGTCCTTTAAAGCTGTCTGAAAATGTGGCTTTAGCTTTTTGCTATTTCTGAGAAATAAATAAAAAAAAGACCCAAAAGAACCTCAGGTGCCTACAT
The DNA here is from genome assembly GCF_964034855.1 of Anser brachyrhynchus. Taxonomy (NCBI): domain Eukaryota; kingdom Metazoa; phylum Chordata; class Aves; order Anseriformes; family Anatidae; genus Anser; species Anser brachyrhynchus. The sequence continues at coordinate 3,815,635 of NC_137717.1, forward strand.
CCATTTAAGTTATGGCAAAATAAACTCTCCCTACAACCTCCTTGAGAGATGCTTGTTCAATCTGTTTTTAAAAGCTCTTGCAGGTGAACTAGTTGAGGTTTTTTTTGTTGTTGTTGCACAGCTCTTCAGATGCTGCATATGCTACTTCTCTTCTGCAAAGCCTGTTATGTTCTCAGAAGTCTTGATCAGAGCCAAGATTCACCGAGACACAGAAACCGTTCAGTCCTGATGCGCAAATACTCGCTTCCTCTAACGGCTCACAGGTGTGTTCCTAGCCACCCTTTCCCCAAGACACACATGCAGAGAACTTAGCTGCTTGCATGCTGTGTTTAGAAGCCTTAAACTCAGTTTGTTGTGTGGAACATCCAGAAGATTGGTGAAAGGGAAAGAAACTGGAACCATTTTCTTAGGAAGCAGACCGCTTTCTTTCAAAAACTTGATGAGAACAGGGCTTTGCACTCCTTACCTGAAAAGGGATGCCATCAGGGTAGCGCATCTGCAGCTCTGAAGGGAAATAGCCATCCATGATATCCTGCAGGCATTGCTGAAATAAAACAAGAGCTCATGGTCATACCTCAAATTTTCTCTTTATCTGATGACTAATATTTACATCCTGGGCTGTTCCTGTTTGTGTTGTTACTGCTGTGCAAAATGTCTGCACCTACGGCCCAGATTGTTCATCTCTTAATAAATCATGACACAGTTGCATACTAGAGTGGTATGCAAGTAGGAACACGGGTGAGGGGCTGGAGGTCTCGGTAGCTGCTTGTTTTTAGGATGAACTCTCACACCCTCTTCTTATATATTCCCTTTCCTGAGACTTAGGCTTAGAGTCACCCTGCTAAGATTCATTAATTCCTCTACAAACATTTCCATACCTGTGCTGATGGTTCCTCGTAGGACCGAAAGGGTCCATCGAGCATGACGATCCCATTCTGATACAGCGTAAGAGGGAGGGGTTCTTGCTGTCTCAGCCGGGCACCCTGAGGCGTGTGCTCAATTTGAGAAATGCCTTCTCCAGCTAGCATGTTCAAATCCTTCACATTTTCCAAGATTAAATCAAAATCAATCTCATGTTTGGAAACAACTGCCTCACCTGTGGCAGAAGGAGCAGAGTTACGGAGGGAAGGAGATGCCAGCTGAGCCACTTTCACCTCTGGGCGGATGTGTTTGACTTGCCTTTGAATGCTAGCATAGTGGGGCTGTCAGCGCTGCCTCCATTTTTCACCTTTCATACCTTTGCAAAGCATGGTGCAACAATCCTGCTGTGGTGCAGGGCTGCCAGGTTTACATGGGCGTGTGCAAAACCACAAAGGCACAGTAGCAGAGAAACAACCCTCTTGCCTACAAGCCAGTTTAACTCTGCTGCTAACTAAGGTGCAGCCAGCTGTTTAGCAATCACATCCAGCAGCTTGTGTTTGGTTGTGGGTTCGTAAGTGTTGTCCCTTAACTGCGGTGCTACAAAATGCATGGAGGGAGGAACTAGGTATCTAGGCTGGATAAATGGAATAGGGCAGACTTGACGAAAAAATGTCGGTGTAAACACAGCTGGCTGCGTGCTCCCAGTCACCAGCAGATTTCCCCCTCTAAAGCAGATTTCTCTCTTGCTGGGATGCTGCTGAGGATGTTTGAGTGTTTGAGGAGGGTGGCAGGGTAAAGTGGTAGGAGTGTTATAATGGACAGAAGAATGAGATAAGAAGAGGAAACGAAAGGCAGAGGGTATGGCCTTTGCTTTTCTGTTCTGCTTTTCTAAGATCTGAAAAAGGTGAGAAAAAAAGCTGCCTTAAATAGGAGAGGGGAAATTCTCCTGTAAAAAGGGTAACTGAAAAATCATGAAAACATTTCTCCTGCTTTACCCAGTCTGCATCTGAGGGAGGGATGGATTAGTTAGCTAATATTTGTACAGCAGTTAGGAAGCAGTATTGGCTGTATAGCCCAAGTATTTTTCTATTTTGTTTTTTCTCTGTTACCACTTCCTAAGAAGCCTTTGCCAAATATGCTTGGACCCTACACAGCACAATCAGGTCCCAATTAAACCACTCACATAGGGGCTGGGAGGAAAGGCAAACAATACTCTCTGATGGAGCCAGACAATATGGGTAAGTTGCTACAGCTACTATATATACAAAGCATCTGATTCCATTTTCCACCCATTTTACGTCAGTGTTATTAGAGCAATCGAGCTTCAAACGTTTAGCGTATGTGAACTCTCCAGGAAGCAGCTGCTGCGAGGGTATTCTTCCAAATGGCTGAGCCACCAGGTTCTCTCCTCTTTCCTCAGATGGGGCTTATAAAACTTCGATATATAAAATACCACTGTTCTGCCTGGCCTAGCTCCTGTTAAATTGTTCCATGTCTCTGTCCCAGAGACATGGACTGATGTGAAGACCCAGCACAGGATCACAAATTCTGATGGCCTGCTTATCTGCTCTAAGGAGTGTCATACCTTCTCTAAGCACACAAGGGGAGCTAGGATGGTTGCTTCAGCAAAGAGCCTTGATGCTTTACCTGGCTTCCAGAGGCTCTTTGCTGGCAGGTCTTCATCTTTGAGTGACTGTAAATCTTCCAGCTGTTCATGCCTCTCTCCAACCCAAATCAGACCATAGTCATTTAGGAACCGCTGTAAGAGGAAAGCACGAGCCAGTGTTGCAGATCAACAGAAAACTAGACCTTCAGAAAACTACAAATGGAAGCCTGAGAGTACTTGGCTGCAGTTGTGAGCACCAGAAGCAGAAGTGAAAGAGAAGGTTTCTCTTAAGTTTACCTGGCTTTGGCAGACAGACAAACTCTCTGACAGAATAGAAGTACCAGGCTAAAGGGAGAATGAAACTATCTGTAGTGATACAGTAGTTTCCCAAGTGCCTAATAGCTGCATAGACTATTTCTACGGTCGTTGAAATCAAAATGAAGAGGCTTGGAGGAGGCTTAAATGTCTGTGTATAAAATAAACATAATAACAGATTACCTTGTAGTTCACATCCAACCTGTTCTTTCTTTTCAGAGGGGTGAGGTGAAGATTTGTGATTATCAAAGTGGCAGCTTGAAAAGAACCAAGCAGTCTGGGACTGCAACAATCTCAAACCAGAGACGCGGATGGCTTAGAGCAAGTGAAGCAGACATCTCACCTCCATCTCCCAGACCTGGGTCTGCAGCTGAAGGCACCTCATTTCCAGATCCTCTGCTGTGGACGAGTCAGGAGCATCTGAAAGGGAAGACTTGGTTTTTCTGTGCACAGCCTTAAAGAAGAGCTACAGGTAATGCATGTCCCACGGTGCAGATGCCCCAGCAGTCTGCCTGTACCATAAATGAACTCAAGCCTGTAAGACGCAGGAACTCAATGTGAGTTCTGCATGCTGGTCCCTGACAACCTGACTTGCAGCACTTTTAGCCCGTTCGTATCTTTCTCAAAAATAGTTGTGAATGAGGCTGGTGAAGTTTTATGCTGCGGGAAGCTGATGTGAGCAGTGCTGTTCACAATTATACAAGGAGAATTGCTTGGCTTAGTCATAAGAAACTTCTCCGAACGTCAGCAGATGTCCACTAAAGCTGGGTCCAGAAACCTAGGCTTAATAGCTGGAACAATGTACGATGAGGTACAAAACGTGTTTGTGGTTTGATAGGCGTATTTTTCTCTGCTCAGGAAATAGAGAATTCACCGCAGCTTTGTGCTAATAAGATAGTTCAGCCATCGTAGGAAATGTATCTGGGATCAGCTGGAGAGTTACTGGATTCCAAGCAACAGAGGGGTGAAAGAACTCCAGTGACTCACTCAAAGCTGGGCTCAATTTAGAGGTAGGCTGCCTTACAGGACAAGTGAGCCTGGACCTGCAACTGCAAGCAGATTTTTGGTTTTGCTTAGCTGTGAGTCCTCTTTTTTTTTTTTTTCCCCAGCCTGTTTGAACTCTGCAGTGGTTACTGTTCTTTTTTTTTTTTTTTCTGACCATCCTCAGGTACCTTTGTGGTTGTTTTTTGCTCATGGAAATTTAGTAAGCCATAGAAAATAGGTCAGGAAATAATGTTTGCACTGCACCAGAAAAGCAGAGTAACTGATGAAGTGAGAATCTACCTTGGCAAACAGCACCACGTGTGTAACTGATCTCGCTCACTGAAGAGGCTCTTGGGCTTTTAAGGCAAGGATGGCTCAGAGGGAAGGTCTCCAAGCCTGTTCTGGTGCAGTACCAGGAGACCTGTAACTCTCCCACAGGTAGGAGCAAGGTGCCAAGGGCAGAACAATTTTTTTACCTTCTCCTTTCTGAAGAGTCTTCATTTTCTCTTCAAGTTCAGCAATCCTCCTGTCCTTCAGGATCAGAATGAATAATGACCTTGTTAAGCTCCTCTGCTTTCAGGACCTTGAGGCAGTCTGCATAATTAGTCCTGGCTGGGTGAGTCAGTGCTGCACATACTCTCTCAGATGGGCAAAATTAGGGTTAGAAAGGCTGTATCGCCTCACGAATCATCAGGCTCAGCTGAGGGGTGGGATATAACACAGTGCTTCAAAAATAGGTAAGGGGCATTGAGAACCTATTTTCCTCGCCGCCATCTGCACAAGAGATGTGGTCTCATGTCCCTGTACTCCCTGCTCAGGCACAGCTCGTGCTCTGAGCTGGAAGTGGCTGATCTAGAAGCCAAACCAGCGTCTTCGCACCCTCTTATTTCTAAAAACAAATAATCAAAAACAAAACACCCACCCACCCCCCCCAAAAAGAAAACCAACAAAAAACCAAACCACCAACAAAAAACCACAGCTATTTATTCTAAACTGCAGCATTACAAAGAGGCCTGTTCTAGGACGACTTTACTGTCTAAGCAAAAGGAAGAAAAGAAAGGTCCGAAGTCAAACAGATAATGATATTAGTGGAAGGATGCAGCGAGTCATTAATTCTTAAAGTCACAGCAGGGTCAGCACAGCAAGGACTGTTCAGTCTCCAATGTCAAGGACTGATATGACTGCTCTGTTGCTTTGCAAAGGATTATTTGTCTAATTAACAGACCAGGCTACATCTGAGCAAGTGTATCGCTACCTTGGCTCGAACAGTTAAAGCAGGACACAGAACAGGCCTGGAAAAAGCCAGGGTTTTTACCTTCAGTTGGATTTCTTGTGCTTGTTTATCTATTTTTTGTTCCAACAGACTGATTTTTTGCATTATGGATGACATGAGTTCCATGTCAGCGGGAGCTGCGCCTGAAAACACAAATATAGCACGTTACCTCTCTAAAAGGGCAATTGCTATCGGAGGTACATCTGCACCACAGGGGACTACATCCAAGAATTCCAGTTCTGCCACAGGACCTTTGTGAGTACCCCGTGTGGACCTCTGGTGGGTGCTGGGTACAAATCCCTTGGTGGGTAGGGGGATGGCTGCATCACTGACAGCATGCTGTGTATGTGAGAGGGAGACCACACAAATTAGCCCTGGCCTGGGGTATTGAGTACCTGAGACTGTCACTAAGAAGCTGTGATGGCCCAGAACCCCTTAACCGTTGAGGGACTTCACCCTGTGTATTCTTTTCCAGTATCGTCCCCCTTGAGCAGGAGGGGAGACTGCCTTGCTCTGGGTTCTTTGACCAAGGAGACAGGCTGTCACCTGAGAAGAGGCACAAAGAGCATGGAAGAAAGAAAACAGGTCAGCATTTTGCATATGACTTCTCCGAAAGGAGGTAAAGAAACATGACGGTTATGCTAAGGGAACGAGAGGGGAGGAGAAAACAGAACGGCCCAGGTCTGTTCACTCCCATAAGCACTCTCAAAATAATAAGGGTATGAGGGCACTCGTTATGGCACAGGACCCAAGGGAACATACGATCTCAGCAGCCAGAAAGAGCGATCACAAAACGGGGCTAGCAGAAGGAGACCATGACGCTAATGCAGAGCATCCTGTGCTGTGCTGTGAGGCTGAAAGCGGTGACACCGAGCTGCGCTAACAAAAAGTTCACTCTGGGAGGAACAGAAGCAGCAGCCTTCACTGACAGTGGAAAGACGGCTTTTGCTCTAAGATCTAATAGGAAGGATGTGACCTAAAATGGAACTGTAAAACTCGATGAAGCTCTAATGTGCACTAGGGGTTGCTGAGGATGTGGAAACCCTTTGTTACTTATCTGATTTTGGACATGTAGGAGAAAGAGCCACGATCGCTGCAAAACACGTAAGATGGTAAAAAAAAAAAAAGCCTTACCAGAAGACGCAAACAACTTAGCTCTGCCCTTTCACTAAAAATGAGGAGAGAATATGTAGAATCAAAAGGTAAGTTCATTAATCAGGGGGGAGGTTTGCTTGACAGGCAAACTTTTTAAACGTGACTGAGCAGGCTGCCCAACCACGCCTGAACCGCAGACCTTTTCCTCGCCAGCCCGCCTTCCCGGTGCAAACTGCTCGCCTTCTGGCCGGGGGGGGGGGTCACGCACCCGCGGCTCAGCCTGGCCTCGAGCAGCAGCCGTTCAGCTCCCCGCGGTGCGCCCTGCGTTGGCTGCCTGGGAGCAACGAGGAGGAACCGGGAGCGGAGCGCAGCGCTGGGCTGGGGGCAGGCGAGTCCCGCCGCAGGCGCACAGCCAGCCTGCCCTGCTGCAGCGAGGAAGGGCAGAGTCACACACGGCGGCTGGGCCCTGTCCCCGCTGTCCCCGCTACCTGCTGGGGCCCCGCGGGGTGGGGGGGGTCCCCGGGCTGCCCTCAGCGAGCCCCGGGCCCGCTGCCCCCCGCCGCCATCTTGTGTACCGCGCGTTGCCGCGGCGACGCCGCGCCGCTGCGATTGGCTCGGCGCCGATCACGTGGGGCAGAGAGGCCGCTCGAGGACTACAAGTCCCGGCGTGCACCGCTCCGCCCCCCCCCCCCCCCGACCTGCCCTGCAAACCGGCCCCGTCATGGCGATTTTTAAACTTTTTGTTTTTCGCTTAGGGGTTCTCTCCACGCTTCGTGGCGCAGCGAATGGCAGCTAAACCGACGTTTCCTCTTCCTAGCCACCTCCTGCGCGCCCCTGCCCTCCCACGGGCACGGTCTGCATCCGCAGGCCACCCCAGAGGCATTGCACGCTGCACAAATTTTCCCTTTTTTTGGCTCAAAGCTGGGTTCGGCTGAGCCAGACCCTGTGCCTGCGGCCGTGGCTCTTCCAGAGGGCCCTTGGCCTGCATGTCGCCATCCCACCGCCACGTCTCTCTGCTCTGTGCAGAGTTCGGCCTCGTTCCCTGGAGAGGGGCAGCACTTTTTATGGCACGTTTGCTGTCTGCAGGAGCCTTTCATTTTGACGATTCTGTACCGTGCAAAGACGAACTAAATAAAGCGAAGGTGTGCTGCTGCATTCAGGCGCTGTCAGCGCTGGGTGGACTAGGCTCACGACTGCATGCGCTACACAACTGCAAAACCAAGACAAGTGCATTTCACACCCATGCTCGTCACCTTTTGTCAGCTTTAGTTATTTCAACCTGTCTTAAAATAAGCCTCTGTTTCCTGCTGCTGCAGTCAGATGGGTGCTGGAGCTCAGAGACATGCTGTGAGCAGTAGGGTGTCGGGGCTGGAAGGAAGCATCATCCCCATCCACTACCTGGATCAGACCTCCCTGTCATCCGTGTTTGTAACCAAAATTCCGAGCAACAGCTTGAGCCCAGCTCCTGTCCTGAGCTGCAGGGGACGAGGTTTGTTACCAGGTGCGATGTTTGCAAACCCTCCTGGTGCAGCAGGAGGTTTTAACCTGTAACAAGCACTGGTCCTACACAGGCACGGAGCTCATGACAAGAAACCCCCATGGGGGCAGACCTCAGCCCAGGGGTGTTGTGCCGCAGGCAGTGTTATATGGTGTGGAAAATGGGAGGGCGAGAGGCTCCAGCTGCCTTTGCTGGAGATGGGCTGGGACATCATCCCCACCTGCATGCCCCTCATGTCATCCCGTGAACCTTCTCCCTTGCAGCATCAGCAGCCTTCTCGATGCCTTGCCTGAATCGCCATGGGTTTGATTCTAGCTGCCCTTCTGGGCGGCAAGGCATGCTCAGCAGCAGTGGCATGGGGAAGGAAGGTGTGATTGGTGCGATGGGGCCACGGCTGCACTTTAAAGCCTCCGACTGCAATCACCGCGAGCAGATGAGGAAGCGTCGCAGCAAACTGTGCACCGAGCACCGACCATGCAGCCCCTCCAGCGTGCCCACCTGTTCCTCCTGCTTGCCCTCTTCGCCCTCTGCTTGGTAAGAGAAACTCCACAGCCCAGGGGAGCTTGGGCACCCCAAAAGCTGGGGGGCAGCCAGATCAGAACCCTTGGGTATGGAAGCGGTTGGGAGGGGGGTAACCTTGGGGGGTTAACCAGTTAACTGGTGGGAGAATTTCTGCCGCTAGCAGGAAAACAGCATTATATTTCCTATTGGAATTTAACCCTGGCTGTCTTACTAGGAGCTTTCCACTGTAGTCTGCAAAGTTTAAATACTACTATATGTTGCTTTTTTAAGTGTTTTTTGCTTAAGAGCATTGTGCGTATACTGTAACCTTGGCACTTCTCAGCTCTCCGTCCCATCTTGAAGCTTCTCCTTCGCATCCTGGCCCCATCCCTGTCCCCATCTCACGCCTGGTTCAGGGATGCTGAGCATGGCTGTGGGGCTGGAGGGATACCAGGCACGGCCGTGGGGCTACAGGGACACTGGGCACAGATAGAGAGTTCCCTCATCCCCTCGTCCGTCTGCAGGTTGTTTACTTTCCCATGAGAAGCGAACCCCTTCCTCATGGCACTGCGGGCTGTCCCCATCCTCATCATTGTTCCAGCTCCAGAGAGACCCAGTGGGGCTGAGAAACAATGAAATGCACTGCTGCTTGCTTGCACCGACCCCCCAGAGAAAGTGGTTCTGTACAGCCAGGGCAGGAGGAATTCAAGCAAATGCCCTAATTTGAAGGGAGGGTCTCTTTAGAGAGGGAAGGAAACTGCCCTGAAATTTCCACCCCAGCTGCGTTATCATTTCACACAGTGACTGCAATGCCACCGCTTGCAACAGCCCACTGTACCAACAGGAAGGGGTTCTCTCCTCCTCACCGCTGGTTCCAGCACGGGGCTTTCCCAGCTCCATTTCTGTGCCCCACATCCTCCATGGCAGGGCTCGCAGGCCCCACGTCCCCAGCCGCTTCCTCAGAGCGGCGCGGACAGGAGGAGGCCACCCCCTCACTCCTGCTCCCCCACTCACAATTTCTAACAGCCCCTGGCTAGAATTGTGGTAACGGCATGGCAAGGGCTTGTTTTGGGCTTCACGTTTAGGCTTCACGCATGTTTTACTTCATGCAGAGGGAAAACCCAGAAGCTGACTGATCTGCGTGCAGCTGGGGGAGAGGAGACCATGCGTCCTGTCTGGCACCGGGGCACCGCCTGACGGGTCCCGCCGGGGATTTCCCCCCAAGGCGCTGCTGCCTGATCCCACGCGTGGCGATTCCTGACTGTCCCCTTTTCTCTTCCAGCCCTTCATCCAGGCGCACGAAAAGGTGAACAGCGGTGCCGCCACCAACAACAGCACCATGCCTCAGAGCAGCCTGAGCCCGCCGGGCAGCAGCCCCGCCATCCTCCTCCTCGCGCTGGGGCTGGCTGCGGCCTTCCTCCCGCGACTGTGCTGATGGGGGACCTCCAGCTCCCTGCCCTCCCCGTGTCCCCCCACGAAGACGCCCCCAGGACGGCTCCCCCTGCCCCGGGCCTGCCCGCACGCTGCCGCCGCTCCCCCTGCCCCGCCATGCCCGCGGCGCCCCGCCATGGCCACAGCCTCCGGCAGCCCCGGAGCTGCTCGGCCCTGGAGCGGGAGCGCTGCGAGGCTTTGAGAAATAAAGCGTGGAGGCTTTGTGGTATTTCTTTATTGCGTTATTACACCGCGGTGTTTATTTTGGTGTTACGCTCCGGCTGGGCTCGCTGAGGGGCCCCAGGCCTCGCTGGAAGCCGCAGCCGGGCCCTAAGGCGCGGGGCAGGGGCGCAGCGCCCCCCTCAGGCCGGGCGGATCCGCCCCCAGGCCGAGTCCTGGCCTATCGCAAGGTGGCCCCCGCCGTGCGGGCCAATCGGACGGCAGGGCGTGTGCTCCTCACCAATCCGGCGCGGCCTATCCCGGCTCGGCGGGCTATATAAGGGCGGGCCGAGGAGGCGGCCATTTCCTGAGGGAGCCGCGGGCAGGGCCCGCGGGGCTACGCTGCGGGGGAGCCGCAGTGTCCGTGGCTGGGGGGCCTCCGGGCTCAGCCAGACCCCGCTCTCTGGGGACCTCTTCCGGCCCCCAGAGGCTGGCGGCAGCTCTGTGGTTCTGCATCTGACGTCCTTCCCGCTGCCTGCGTGCCTTCTGCTCGCCCACCTCCTCCTCCTCCTCCTCCTCCTCCTTCTCCTCCTCATCCTCATCCTCCTCCCCCAGTCCCGGCCTCGCCCCGCTCCCCCCGTGCCCTCCCAGCACCCCAGGTGTAAGCCCAGCCCTGCCCCAGGCCGATAACCGCCGGCTGCCCCAAACTGGCTTCAGCCTTGCTCAGCAAACCGGGCCCCCGCCAGCGTTGGGCTCCTGTGCCCGCAGCGAGGACAGCAGCTCCGCGTGTCCGGCTGCAGCTCCGCGTGTCCGGCTGCACGGGCTTCTCCCCGCGCGTCCCTCCTGGCTCTGAGTCACGTCCCCGGGGAGCTCCGGCCCTGCCCTGCCCTCTGCTCGCAGGGAGGACGCCTCTGTCCTGGGGAGCTGAGCCGCGGCACGGCTCTGCCCGTGTCCTGCAGCACGGACGGACGGACGGACGTGCAGACGGGACAAAGCTCATGCTGGCAGCAGTGGGTTTCAGCAGTCCCAAGCCCACAGCAGAGCAGGATGCTGATGGCCATCAGGATGATCACTGTGTCCATCTGGAGCCCCCCCGTGTCCTTTGCCACCTCATGACCCAAACGTCCTCTGTGTGACCCCCCCGCACCTTTACCTTCGTCCATGGTAGAGCTTTCCCTGGTTAAACACCCTCCATCCGCCATGCACGTCTCTGTTCTCCCTGCCTGGGGCTGGGACAGGGACAGAGCCAAAGCCCCCACACAAGCAGGATCTGGGGTGGGGGCACAAAGGGGCTGGGCTCCCACCGGGGCTGGGGGTCCTGTGCCTGTGCAGAGCCACGTCTTCCTGCTGAGCGCCGTGCTGGCACAGCCCAGCCCTGTCCAGCGATACCAGGACACATCCCCAGGGCACCTCCCAGCGCTTGGGGTCCTCATCCTGCTGCACCCCTACAGAAATGGTGGAGGAAAGGGATCCAGAGCCCCCTCTCCTTAGCAGCATCCCGAACCGGACATGCTGCTGTCTCGGGGGGTGCAGTTACGCACCTCGCTTCTCCAAACCCGGAGCTGGGTGCTGCTTGTGGCCCTCGGACACTAGAGGGCACTGAGCTCCCGCCCGGGGAGCAGGATTGGGCCCACACTGCACGGATGGGGGCGAGGGAGCAGCTCCCTGGCGTGGGGGGAGCCGGGCAGTGGCCAACACCAGGACAAGGAAACCAAACCCAGGCGGGGCTGGCCCCGTGCGAGGGGCCGTATCTTACACACGTACATAAATACAGTTCAGAGGGGACTGGGGAGGGGAAGGGGCTCAGCTGTGCCACCCTCCAGAGCGTCCCACGGGGTCGGCAGCGTGTCCTGCGGGGCTCCCAGGAGGGCCGTGGGGTCGGCCCCTCGGCGACGGAGGTGGTCGCGGGCATCCTTCACAGCAGCAGCCGGGGCCGAGGGGTGTCCGGCGGGGCAGGGGCAGCCCCCTACCGCTGCAGGGACGCTGGCAGGGAGGCTGACGGTGTCCTCGCCCTGCCCCGTGGCACTTACTCGGCGCCGGGGCCACGCTGCCCCCTCATAGCACCTGCACGTCCCAGATCTGCGTGGGTCGCTCCTCAGCCGCGTCCCAAATGATGGCGTGGTCCCGGTCGTACGATCGGCCGCCTGCGGGGAGGGGAGGGTTGGGGAGGGCAGAGCAGGTTGGTGCCCCATTTCCACGGGGTCCCAGCGACAGCAGCCCCTGTGCCGGCACCACGGCCTCACCCTTTATATCGAGGATCATGTCCTCGAACATCTGGCTGCGGATCCGTCCCCGGGCGTCGATGCTCCAGGTCTGACGCGGCATCCGTGTCTCGGACCAGAGCACGGCCTTGGAGCCCTTCCCAGCCGGCCCGATGACCTGCAGGCTCATGTTGGGGGCAACCTGCGGGGAGCAGCGGTGGCCACGTCAGCCCCGTCCCCTCCACCCCATGAGGCTCAGGGCCTTCGAGCCTGGAGGGTTCCCTGTCAAACGCAGCTGGGGCTGGGGGGGGACACGCGAAAGGCAGGAGAGCAAGCGAGGGGTGGGGATGACTGGGGTGATAACAGCCCTCAGGTGGGGCAGAAATGCCTTCATGTCTCCAGGGGAAGAGAGAATCAACGTGTCTTTGGTGTCGGGGCTGAGGTTAGCCTAGGAAAAAGCTGCTGTAAGCCCTAAAAGATCACTCTGGGGTGCGTCACCCAGGTCCCCTCCGGCTCCGAGTCGCGGCTGTCACGCAATGAGCCCTGACCTGGTTTTTGAGCAGCCCATCCTCGTAGTACCAGACGGAGCTGCTCTGCTCGCTCAGGCTGGAGACCACCACGCGCCCCGCTTTCATGTCCTCCACGTCGTCGGGGACGGACAGGTAGAGCTCCAGCTCCTTGCTCCTGATGCGGAAATAGACCCGTCTCTGCGAGGAGAGAAGCCCGTTTTGCTCGGGCTCTGCACACCGGCGTCCCCACGGCACCCAAAACCCGCGCTGCGCCGTGTCCCCGCGGTGCTGGGGTGACGGATGTGGCCCTGGCTTGTCTCTCGCAGCTGTTTTGGGCACGGCAATCCCCGGCACGACGCCGGGGACGTTGTGCAAGGCGTTTGTCCCCGGGGAGCGTTTCGCCACGACGGCGGCCGCTCCCAGGGCAGGGAGCCGGGTGCCGACGACGGGCTGGCGGCACCTTTCATGGGTGAGCGCCGTCGGCGGGGTGCTGCTCCCCAAGGTCGTGCCCCGCTGCCTCCTCCGGGCCCCTTGCGTCAGGGCTGGTGACTCGAGCTCCTTGCGAGCCGCCTGCCCCCCGGGGCTGCTTTTGGGGCTCCCTGGGTGCCGGCACCCCGCGCTCACCTGGCGGATGGGGTAGAGGGACCCCACGTGCTGCAGCCCGCTGTACGTCAGCCAGTTGGTGATTTCGGTGCAGTCCAGCAGCCACTGGCGGCCTCGGAAGTCGCCGTGTTCACACAGCACCCAGCTGCGGGGATGGGCAAAGCGTGGTCAGCCCGGGCACCCGCAGAGCCCCCCCATGCGGGGCAGGGGAGAGCGGGGCCGGGGCTCACTTACATCCCGCCCTTGACGCGCACCGACAGCACGTGGTTGTTGAAGCCCTCCGCCTGGAGGCTCCGCACTTCGCTGTTCAGCTCGATCTCCTTCCCCTCGAAACACTCCAGCCCGTGCAGGAAGATGGAGGGCTCCGAGAAAAACTGCGGGATGGGGCAGGAGGTGAGGGGAGAGGGGGGCAAGGAGGGGGAGCGAGCACCCGTGGGTGCAGGAGGGATCCGAGGCTGGAGAGCCAGCACTGGGGTAGCCACGGGAGGGGAAGGAGGAGGTTCCTGGGGGTTTCTGCCCCAGCAAAGGGAGAAACGTAGAATCATAGAATATCCCGAGTTGGAAGGGACCCACGAAGGATCGTCGAGTCCAGCTCCTGGCACCACACAGGTCTACCCAAAAATTCAGACCAGAGGACCCACACTCACCACCGGGACCTTCTTTAGGGACCGGATGGTGGCCGAGGACAGGCAGCCCATGGCGCCCAGCGTCGGGTACTCGCCCTCGGACAGCACGTGCTGCTCCCCGGAGAAGTCCTGGCCGTCGAACAGGATCCAGCTGGCAGAGAGGAGTGTGCCCGGGCTGACGTGGCCACCGTGCCGGGTGGGTGTCCCCTGCCCTCCCAGCGAGCCCCCATGGGTGTCCCCATGGCTGCCAGCCCCGTGCCTGGTTCTCCCTAACACCCGTTCTCCCTAACACCCGTGGGTGTTGGGGTTTCCTCTTTGTCCCAGTCCCCATCCAGAGGCAGCAAGCCCCGGGGTGTCCTACCTGCCCCCGCGGACCCTGCAGGAGCGGGGCACGAAGCCATCGGGCAGGGCGCCCTGCTCGTCCTCGAAGGCGAGGTGCTCCCCCAGGAAGTCGGGCTCTGAGAAGAGCAGGATCTGGGGAGGGGGCACAAAGGGGCTCGGTGACGGGGGCGATCCCGCAAAGGGCGGCATCGCAACGAGGGACGTGTCCCCCTCCCCGTGCACCACCCCGTACCTTGGAGACGAAGTGCAGGTTGTGCTCCCCAACCTGGAAGCAAACAGAGCGGGGTTGGCTGGTGCCTTGCCCACCCAGGGTCACCCATGGGTGCATGGGGGGGTGTCTGGGTGCTCTCACCTGCAGGATGGGCTGCGCCGAGGCGATGCGGCAGTCGGCAGCGCCCCAGTCCTCGCAGTTGCGGTACACCCCCTTCTCCAGGATGTACTGCTCGCCCGAAAAGTTGGGGCCCTCGTAGGCCACCCACCTGCCGGGGGGACGCGGGTGCTGGCTCAGGCTCGGCCCCTTTGTCCCCTCTGTCCCCCTGGTCCCCCGTGCCCACACTCACACGCCGCTCAGCACGTGGATGGACTGCGTGACGGTGCCGTAGCCGGCCAGCTGCGTGTCGGGGAGCGCCTCGCTCAGCTCCACGCTGGGGCCCTCCTCGAAGTCCATGGCCTCGAAGAGCACCAGCGCCGGGTCGGAGAAGTCCTGCGGGGACAGAGGAACCCCCAAGTCCTTGGTTTGTGGTGGGGAAGGGGCCGTAGGCTGGGTGCTCGCCGCACCACGTCCCGCGTGGTGTTAGGGGCCGGTGGGAGCAGCTCTCTGCACCCAGACCTCTGTGTGCGATGAGTCTGGGGGCTCTCAGGCCGTGCCCAGCGGGGGGATGAGGACAGGACAGGGCGGGTGGCTCCATCCCCACGCGGTGCCCTCACCGTCCGTATGAGCCGTAAGGACACCAGCTCCTTGTTGTAGCCGCCCCACTGCCTCCAGTCGTGGTACTCCCCTTCCTCCAGCAGGTACTGGTGGCCTCGGAAGCCCTCCTTCTCGTAGCCGACCCAGCTGCGTGCAGACACGCGGGCAGTGAGGTCCCCCCATCTCCAGCACGTGTCGGGACACGGGGACACTGCTCCAGTGCCACCCTCCCTGCCACGGGGACGCTACTCCCGATCATCCCACAGCCCCGGGAACCTCCGTCCCCTTCCAGCTCTGCCTGCCCACGCCGCTCACCAGCCGCCCAGGACGCGCAGGGAGCCCAGGGTGGGCAGCGCCAGCCCGGGCAGGTTCTTCAGGTCGTAGATATCTCGGTTGACAGCAAAGCTGTGGCCCTGGAAGCCCGCGTCCTCGTAGATCACCACCTGCGGCTCGCCGGGCCGCTCCACGACGGGGCAGCCCTGGAAGGAGAGGAGCCCCGGTGAGAAGGCAGCAGCAAGGGGACGCGCTCGGGATGCGGCCCCGCGGCAGGCAGCGCTCACCAGCCTGATGGGGTGCATGGAGCAGATGGACGGATCCTTCGCTCCCCACGCCTTTAAGCTGGGGTACCCGCCCGGCTCCAAGACGTAGGGGTCATCGTCGAAGAAAGGCTTGGAGTAAACCAGCCACCTGGGGAAGAAACACCCAAACGCTCGAGGGCGGCCGCTAGCGCCCTGGGGTGGCAGCACCCCGGGGTGGCAGCGCCCCGAGCCCAGTGCACCCCGCTCACAGCCCCGAGTGGACGATGATGGAGGAGGCGGCGAGCGCCTGGCCGCCCACGCGCGTGTCCTCGGCCGAGTCGGTGAAATTCAGCCTGGCGCCCTCACCGTTCTCCTCCGCAAACAGGCTGATCTCGGGGGTGCGGTAGTCCTGCCGGGGGGGGGGAGCAGCGTGAGGGGGACCCCCAGTGCCCCCCATTTTCTGGGTGCCGAGGGAAGGGGCCGTGCGCTCACCCGCACCACCCTCTTGAAGGAGCCGATGCGGAAGGGGCGGCTGCCGCGGGGCTCCTTGCTCTGCCCGTAGGCCGTCCAGGGGTTGTCGATCTCCACGTCCCCCTCCGCCAGCACGCACTTGCGCCCGTGGAACCGCGGCTTCTCGTACATCACCCACCTGCCAGCGGGGCGGGAGCACCAGGGGGAAAATCCCCCCACGCCCCCGTTCATTTGGTTACCGCCGCGCGCCCGGCCCTGGGTAATGGCAGGGTGCGGGATGCCGCCGGCCCGGCCACCAGGAGCCTCCGGCAGCACAGCGGGGTGGGGACATCGTGCCGCCGCGATGCTGGCTCGTGGCCACGGTCGTTAGCAGCAGCAGGACGGCCACTGATGAACCCCGGGCGGTGACCTGGTGGCCTCCACCCCGGCCACGGGCAGTGCCGGCCCCGGCCGAGCTCTCCCTCAGCGTCCCCGCGCCAGTGCCACCCTGTGTCACGTCCCCGCGCCGCCACCGGCCCCTACCCGCCGCGGATGACCCTGATGGAGATGGTGTGCGAGAGCTCCCAGGACGTGGCGTCGGGGACGTCGCCCCAGATCTCCCGCCTGTGTCCCGCGAAGCCGGCCTCGGAGAAGAGGACGATCTGGGAGGGGTGACAGCAGAGGTGCTACGGCACCGCGGCACCGGGACGGCCAGCCCGGCCCCGGCCACACACCCCGTACCTTGCCGGGTCTCGTGTTGATCTTCTCGAAGCCCTCCTTGTCCTCCTGCTGCGGACACCCGAGGACACCGGCGCGTGAGGAGCGCGGGGCGATGTCGCCCACACCAGCCATCGCCGCAGCCCGAGGAAGCAGCAGCTGCGGCCTCACGTCTGCAGCCTGCGGATCCCTCCCACCGCCCCGAGCAGCCACACCTCGACATTCCTGCACCTCCAGGACCGGCCTCTTCGCCCGGCCCCTGCCCTCCATCACCCGGCCTGGTACCCTCCCATCACCAGTGCCGGTACCTTCCCATCCCAGTACCCTCCTGTCACCTGTCCCAGTACCCAACCATCCCGGTACCCTCCCATCACCAGTGCTGGTAACTTCCCATCCCAGCACCCTCCCATCACCCATCCCAGTACCCTCCTCTCACCTGTCCCAGTACCCAACCATCCCGGTACCGTCCCGTCACCCATCCCAGTACCCTCTCACCCCATTACCTTCCCATCCCAGTACCCTCCCCTCACACTGGGACCTTTCCCAACCCAGCCGCTCCTCTGGGAAG
Source organism: Anser brachyrhynchus (assembly GCF_964034855.1). NCBI lineage: Eukaryota > Metazoa > Chordata > Aves > Anseriformes > Anatidae > Anser > Anser brachyrhynchus. The sequence continues at coordinate 3,832,799 of NC_137717.1, forward strand.
CACCAGCCATAGACTGGAAGCCGGAGAAGCTGCTTGGGGGGATTCAGACGTGACACCGAGCCAGACCCCACCACCTCCCATGTGCCCAGCAGGGCAGGGCATCCCCAGGGGCCATGCGATGGGCATCACTCACCGGGACATCAGCGGGGCACGGGGCCATGGTGCTCTCCGGCTCTTCGGTGACAGGCGGGATGTGGCCAAGGCTCGGGGCTTCCAGCTCAACCGCCTCAGTGCCAGGGTGCTCGCTGGTGCCCGTCCCACCGGGGACCCCGCCGGGGGGCGAGCTCTGGTCCCGCCGGTCCCTGCAGAGTGGGGTGGCGGCGGGGGCGACGAAGCGGCTGTAGAGCACGCTGTTGTCCAGGCGCGAGTAGGGCTTGGCCTCGTCCGCCGCGGCCGCCCGGTGCTCCAGGAAGTCGGAGAGCAGCGCCATGCCCTTGAGGACGTTCCCTCGGAAGAGCACGCTCCGCTCGCCCGCCGCCCTGCCCTGCGCCCCTTTGCTTCTCTCCTTCTCTCCCTCCAGCCTCGGCCCCCCCAGGAGCGCGTCCGGCTCCCCATTGCTGGTGCCACGGCGGGGCCCCCGCGACGCCCTCTCTCCGGGGCTCAGGTAGGGGTTCTCGATCTCCTCCTCCTCCTCCTCCTCGAGGCTCCTGCTGCTCTCCGGGGGGGGCTCTGCCCGCTGCCCCCCGCCGCCCCGCGCCAGCAGCTCCCACAGGGCGTCGGGCAGCGAGACGGGGGCGCGCGGGGCCACGCGGTCCTCGTGGATGGGCGGCAGCGCCGCGCAGCGACCCAGCGCCGAGGGCCGGGGCTGGCGCGGGGCCTTGGGCGCCTTCCGCATCTCCGAGGGCTCCATGTTGCGCAGCGTGTCCACGAAGATCTCCATGTCCACCACCAGCTCGGGGTCCTCCTCCGCCATGTCCGGGGGGCTCTCAGGCAGTGGGGAAGGGGCTGGGGGGTTCTGCGGGGGCTCTGGGGTGCTCTCAGGTTGGGGCTCTGGGGTGCTCTCAGGCTCGGGCTCCGGGATGCTCTCCGTGGGGGACTCTGGGATGTTCTCAGGTTGGGGATCTGGGATGGTCTCCGTGGGGGGCTCTGGGATGGTCTCCGTGGGGGGCTCAGGGATGCTCTCAGGCCCTTGGACCATGCTTTGGGGGTCCCCCGACATTTCACCCTCCTCCTTCTTAACTTCTGCACCCTTTGGAGATGCTCGTGCTTCAGGTAAGGGCTCAGGACCATTGCTCACCTCCAAGGAGAGGTTTTCGGGGGTGCCATCAGCTCCCCCAGAGCTCTCTGTCCTGGGCGGCGTGGCCAAACCAGTGCCGTCCCCATCCGCCGTGCCTCCCTCTCCCACACCAGCCTGATCTGCCTGGCTGCCGACGTCCTCTGGGGGATGCTGGGCACTGGTTTTACTGGTTTGTGGGTCCTGGGGCCTGTCGCCATCTCTTGATGCCGCGTTCACCGTCACGGCTTCAGCTTGCCTCGAACATTTCTCCCCGGGGGCTCCCCCAGCACCCGAGGCGCCCGGCGAGCTTCCCGTGCGTGCTGCGACCTCAGCGGAGCCACCACCATCCTGCTCGCAGCTCTCCCTCTGCGACGGGGACGTGGTGGTGCCGGCAGCCTTGTGCAGCCCGTTTTGGGCTCTCCTCCCCTCTGCGCCCCCCGGCTTAGGGCCGGCTCCCTCCTTGCCCGCCCGCAGCACCGTGACGTGCCTGGGCCTGGGCTCGGTCGCGCCGGAGCCGTCACGGGGCGAGCGGTTGCAGGGGGCTGCGGCGGCCGCGGGGCTGGCGGGGAGGAGGGCGCCGTGCATGTAGCTCTCCCGGTGCACGGGGATGTCCCGGGGCGCAGCCGCCGGTGCCGTGCCGTTGTCATCCCCCCCCTTCTCGTCCTTCTGCCGGGGTTTCTGAGCGGGCGAGTAGACCTGCGAGAAGACAGGGCCGTGCGCGGTGAAGTCCTTGAGGATGCTGACGGAGGACGAGCATGCCCGGTGCGCCACGGGGGCCGGCCCGGCCGACGTCTTCTCCACGATCTCCCGCTCCCAGGCCTGCAGCAGCAAGGAGACGCGGGAGGGGCTGCCGTCGCGGGCCCCCCCGGCCGTCGCCTGCTCCAGCCGTCGCGACACCAGCGAGACCTTCTGGAAGCGGGACCGGCCCTCGGGTCCCGGCGGCGGTTGCTTCATGCTCAGCTCGGTGCTGGAGACGAGGCCCCTCGCCTTGCTGTGCCGGAGCGGTGAATCCATGCCGGGGGGGCTGCGGCCCCCGCCACCTCGCCTGGGCCCCCGCTGCGGTGCTGGGGCTGTCGGTGCTGCGGGGAGAGGCACCAGAAATCGGACTGTGGGGCACCCGAGCTGAAACCCTCTGGGATCCACCCTTGTGCCCACCCTTCTAGACCCTAAACCGCCCTATACATCCCTGTGGTCCTTTTAGGATGTTTTAAGGGGGGATCCCATGCATACAGGAGGTGGCTTTGGGGATCCCAAATGCATCTCAAGCATCTCTTGGGACGCTCACACCCTCCTGGCACACGCAGGACGTGTGGGACACCACCACCCCCTCTGCCTGCACGTCCCAGCGCTCCTGCGGCCAGCACACGGGGAGCTGCGCCGCGCCACCGAGGCAGGATGCGGCCAGCCCGGGCCATGCCCCAGGCCGGGCCGTGCCCCGAGCTGCGGGATGAGTCAGGAGGGCGCAGGGCTGCGCCGAGTCAGCAAGCACAGCAAACAAACAAGCCCAAAAAATAACAGGGAGGCAGCTCCGCGGGGTGAAAAGGCTTCGCCAGGGCTGTGCCGCAGCCGCTGCACCCATGGGGTTTTGCAGGAGGAGGTGGGGACCTGGGCAGCACCCTCCCTGCATCGGGGCAAAGGTGGGATCGCTCCAGCTGCCTCTGCAGCCTCATTGGCACGAGAAAACGAGCTGTGCTAATTACCCACCGCTTGCACCCTGAGCAGAGTGGGCACCCAGCACCCAGCTCCTGCACCGGGCATCACCCCCCGGCCCCTGGTGCGCGCCGGGGAGGTCACGGGCACCCCGGGGCCCCGGCTTGTGGGGAGGCCGGCGGAGGCGACGCCGTGCCGAGGCTGCGTGACCGCCCCAGAAGGGTTTTATTGCTGTGTTTGGGATATGGAAAGCAGCTGACGAGGCAGCTGCGTGTGAGTGAGCCGGAAGCGTGGCAGCATTTCGGCATCTCCCAGTTACGAGCTGCGCCGTGTCACCAGCCCCGTGAGGCTGCGGGGGCTGCAGGAGGATCAGGGGCTTGGGCACAGCCCAGGGAGAGGCCAAATTTGGGGCTTTCCTGGCTGGGGATGGGGGAAAACCTCCCCGGGCTGATTTTTCCGGGCCGGGACCTGAGATTTCCTTGGGGAGGAGTCTCCCATCCTTGGGGTCAGCACTGGGGGTTCCCGACCATGGGGATAGCCTCATCCTGCACTGCCCAGGCCTGGATGTTTCCAAGCCCTACTGCCTCCAGGCTGGCCTTCACCAGGACATTTTGGGGGTGCCGGGGCCAGGCAGGGGAGTGCTGGGCGCAGGCAGCTGCCCGCCCCTCCTGCCTGCCCGCCACGCGCCCTCCGCGTCTCGCGCGCCCCGGCCCGGCAGGTCTTTCCAGTAGAGATAGGAAGGGTTGGTGTCATTTTCCAGGAGGCGAGGAGCCCTCGTCTGGGACAGCGAGCACGGCTGGAGGCTGGGATGAGCCCAGGCAGGGTCACGCACCTGCACCAGCAAAGCCACAGCTGGATGCAGACCCGCAGGGCCGCAGCTGGACCCACAGGGCCACCGCAAGTCCCAGGTGGAAAAGGGACCGGTGGAGGCGTGCTGGGGACCACGGGTGGCTTTAGGCTGGAAGGGAGCCCCAGCGCCACGACCACAGGGTCACCCTGGGACCCCGGGGCTGGGGACACTCCTGATCCTGGCTGTGACGAGGGGGGGAACACGGGGACACAAGGACACGGACCCCTCTTTGCTGTGCCACCTTCCCCATGAAGCCGGCGTCACCGCGCCGCCTGGCTCCTGATTTCATCCCCAGCTTGCTTCAGCCCCGGTTTCTCAAGCACTCGCCGGCAGTGCTCAGCCGTCCCCGCCGTGCCCATGGCCCCAGGTGGCACAGGGATGGGGACACCGGGGTGCTGGGAGGCTCTGACTCAGCACCACGGCTGACTCTTGCCCCGAGCTGGATTTCCAAAGATCTCCAGGTCAGCGTCTCCCAGCCCTCCGCACCCTACGCCCGCAGCAGGATCCGGCACCCAGCGACACCCGGGGTGCCAGCGGTGCTGGGGGTGAGCCAGCGCCGGGCTCCCCTGCCTGGCACCAGCACCCTGGATGGAGGCAGGTGCAGGATGCGGCCACCCAGCCGGGCCATTGTGCACGCCGGGACACGCTGCGGCGAAACCGAGCCGTATTGTCGCAACGGGCACCTGGCACGGCCAATTAATCACCCCGTCCCACCCAGGTGAAGGCGCTCGGCTCATTTGTCAGCTCCTGGCACTCCGCAGGGTCTCGGAGCAGCCAGGCTGGGGCTCTGAGCACCCAATTTAAAAGGCAAAAGGTGAGGGCAGCGGCTGCCGGGTGGCAGCGACCTGCGGCCAGCTTTGAGCCGGTGGCCACAGAGAAAGCGGGGCCTGCGGACACGCCGGGATGCACCCGAAGGCTGTGGGTGAGCGCGGACCTGCCACCTTCAGGAAAATCAGGACTTTGGTTTGGGCGGCTGCTGCTCAGATTGGGGTTAATAATTAGGGCAGGGCGATTTCCATTTCCCCTGCTGCCCGGTGTGGAGGTGTCGCGGGCAGCCCCCAGCCACGAGCCCTGCGGAGAGGAGGGGATGGGGGCGGCCAGGCCCCCGTGACCCCCAGCCACGAGGCCACCGGAGGTGGGTGAGCCCCGGTTTGTCCCCAGTGGGTCCGGTGACACACTCTGATGTGGGAGTGGGGCTAAACCCCTGAAGAGGTTGGAGCTGAGAGGGGCTCAGCCCCCATCCCCGTCCCCAGCGATGCCGGCTCAGCTGGGAGCCCCAGCACAGCGCCGCCACACCGGGGCACGGCTCCGGCCGCGGTGCCGCTGGCAGCAGGTGCCTTCCCGCTCCTGGCACGGCACCGCCGCCCTTCCCACCACCACCACGCGCCCCGGCAGCACCCACGGGCCCCAAACCCGCACCCCCACGTACCTGCTGGCCGAGGGTCCTGGTGGGCGCCGGGCTGGCCGTGCCGAGGGCGCCGTGCGGGGCTCGGGGTGCTGCTCCCTGCACCGGCACGCCGCGGCTGGGCGGACCGGCAGAGTCACCCGGCGAGCACCCAGCCCTCGCCGAGCACCCAGCCCTGGCGAGCGGAGGTTTGGCATTCCTCAGGTGCTGACAGCCGGGGAGCCGGTCGGGCTGGTTCCCCAGCACCCTGCTCCTCTCCTTCCTGCGACTCAGCAGCGCCGGCGGGGAGACCGGCCCGCCCGGGTTGGCGGGGCCCCCCCCGGACCCCCTGCCCCGCCGACCCTTCCCCTGCCGCCTCCGTGGGGGCTCCGTGGCTCCCGTGGCTCCCGCCCGCTGGCCGCCTCTGACCACCGGGATCCTTTCAGTGCCACCTCTGGGGTCCCAACGCTGTGCCGAGGCGCTGGGGGGGGCCCGTGGCCACCACCACAGCTGAATTAGTTGCCAGCCCTGGCCAGGGGCAGCTCGCTCCGCACCGTGCCTGCCCACAGCATGCAGAGGGCCAGGGCAGGCTGCACGGCCACCGTGGCTGTCCCACTGCTGCCACCAAGCCAGGCCACCGTCCCCGTGCCACACCGGCCTCGCACGTCCCGCAGGGCCCCAGGGGCTGAGCGCTGGCTTGGGGACACAGCAGTGGTCACGGTGGCCCTGGGCCACCGCAGGAGACCTGGCCCGGGGCGCGGGCGCGGGGCCCTTTCCTGGAAGGGCTCAGGGCACTGGCAGAGCCAGCACCCGCCCTGGATCCTCGCCCTGCCCCTCCCGCTCCGCCCCAGCACCCGCGGGTGCCCTGCCGAGCCGTGCCAGCCTCGCCCCAGGCCACTGCTCCCGGCCACCGCCCGGGGAGCCTCTCGGCCACCGCCAGCTCGGTGCGCGCAGCCACGACGCGGCTCCAGTGGGGAGCCTGGGGCACCCCGGTCCCACCGCACCTCGGCCAGGAGTTTCAGGGTCCCGATGGGCCCCGGGAGCTCGTGGCTCTGCCGTTCTCCACCCACCTTCACCGATGCCGGCCGGACTCTGCCCTGTCCGTCCCCGCTGCAGCCATGGGCTGGGGTTGTGAAACCCCCGGAGCAAAGCCCCAGCGCGGGGTCCAGCCCGGGGATGGGGTCTCCGGCACAGGAGGGTGCCGGGACCAAAGGTTGGCGCACCCAGGCTGGGGCCGCGGCACCGCGGGAGCTCAGCCCGGTTATTTGGAGAGCAAACAAGGCCCCAGGGACCAGCAGGCCAGATCCAACGGCAGGAGTTTTCACTGAACAAAAACACGGGAATGATGCCATAATAATGTCCCCAGCCCCGCAGCGGGTGAGGGTGGGCAGGGCCACGTCCCCACAGGCACCACGGAGCTGGGGGTGTGCCGGCGATGGAGGGGGCTGAGAAATTAAAACATGAACAGAAATTAGAAAACAGAAATTAAACCTTTTTCCATGGAAAGGGGCGTTTGCGGCACAAAGGCACGGCTTCAGCTCAGACCAGCCACAACGGGGCACGCGGCTGCCTCCAGGGGCCACCAAAGCGGGGCCAGGCAGGCACAGGGCACCCCACGTGCGCCCCTGCCCACCCGGGCACCCCCGTCCCCCCCTCCCCCAGCACCCAGCCCCGCAGCAGTGCCGCAGGGCAGCTCTGCCCTTCCTCCTTCTCCTCCTCCTCCTCTTCCTCCCGTTGCAGCCACCCCATGCCCAGGCTGCAGCATCCCAGGGTTTGCACGAGGAGGCTCCGGGGGTCTGGGGGGGGCACGGGGCAGGTGCCAGCACTCGCATGGGCACCGACAGAGCTGGAGATGGACGCGTGGGGAGAAGCGGCCGGGGCAGAGGCGGCACTGGATGGGGTCCTGGCCCGCGTGCAGCCGCTGGTGCGTCTTCAGGTTGCTGCTGCTGCGGAAGCGCTTGCAGCACATCTGCGGGAAGAAAGGATGGGGGGGGGGGGGGGGGCTCGAGGGGTGCTGCGTCCCCGCTTCGTGTCCCCCAAAGCCCTCCTCGTGCACCCACCGGGCACTGGTGCGGCTTCTCGCCGGTGTGCACCAGGCGGTGCTTCTGCAGGTGGGCCAGCTGCGTGAAGCGCTTGGTGCACAGCGCGCACTGGAAGGGCCGCTCGCCGCTGTGCACCCGCAGGTGGACCTGGGGGGGAGGCAGGGGGCTGGGGGGGGAACGGAGCACCCAGGGGACCCTGGGCTCCAGACATTCCCCCCCCCCCCCCCCTCCATGGGAGCAGCCCCCGGGGTACGGCTGGAGCACACAGGGGTGTGGAGATCCCAGTGCTTCGTGCCGATGGGGGGAAACTGAGGCACAGAGCGAGGAGCCCAACCTGCTGGGGTGATCCCCTGCTGTGCCTTGTCCCCAAAGCCCGAAGGAGGGAGGAGGGATGTGCTGCTGGCCTGGGGATGAGGAGCGGGGCCCCCCCCCGATACCTTGAGGTTGGAGAGCTGCCTGAAGCGCTTGCTGCAGACGCGGCACTCGTACTTGTTCCTGCCGTCCTGCTTCCCCCGCGGCCCCAGTGTGGCACGGGCGGGTGGCTTGGCCGGGCAGGCGGGGGCTTTTTGGGGTGGCGGGCACCCACCCGCTGTGGGGAGAGGCAGAAAAGCCACCGGTGCCTTCTGCAGCTCAGGCACCCGCTGCCTGCGTGGGGCCGGGACGGTGCCGTGCGTCCCCAGGGGGGGCGGCAGCTGCAGGAGGGCACCGCAGCCCGTGCCACCCCGCGGAGGTGACACCAGGGCCCGCGTGTCACCCAGCGGGGCGAGGGGTGGTGCAGGGTGCGGGGCCAGCAGGAACGGGGGGCAGCGGGTGCCACAGGGGCAGGGCTGGGGCACGAGGAGGGGGCAGAGGCTGCCCGGGTGCAGCCGCAGCCCCTTGGGCACCGCGGGGGGCGGCCGAGCCCCCGCCAGCACCGGCTCCTTCGTCGGCTCCGGCGTTTGCTCTGGGGTTTTGTGCAGCCCTTCAGCCTCGGCTCTCATCTCCTCCTCCTCCTCCTCGGTGCTGCCGATGGGGATGTCTTTGGCGTAGAGCACCCACACTGTAGGGGGGGGGCAGTCCTGCGGGGGTCCCGGCTGCCCTGGTGTCCCGGGGGGCTGTGGGCAGAGGAGAGGGTGGGGATGCTCGCGGTGACCCTGCAGGGGGACAGAGACACGAGATGGCGGAGCAGGAGCACGGCTGCGTCCGTGGGACAGGCGGAGGCACTCGCCGCGGGGTCTGCAGAAGCCACAAGTGCAGGAGGGTAAAAAGGGGACGCGGGGAGGGGGCTCTGCGGGCAGCAATGCGTCCGCTGAGCTCTCGTCCCCTGGGGAGGAAGGCACGAGCAGGACGCAGCGGGGAACGACCCCGAGCCCTGCTGCACCCTCACCCGCCAGCCCCGGCCGCAGGCTGCAGGCACCGATGGTGCCGGGGCAGAGCAGGAGGTGAGGGGCTCGTGCACGGGGGTCCCGTCACCCATCCAGGAGCTGTGGGGGTCCGGGGGGGCTGCTGGGGACCCCCTCCAGGCCCGGTGACCTGCGGGGGTGCAGGGACCTCGCAGCCACCAGCAGCTCTGCGGGGTTTCTCCGTCCCGGTTTAGCTCGGCGAGCGGGGAGGGCGGCGTGGGCTGGGTGCTGCCCGCATGGCCGCCGCAGGGCTGTTGCCTTCCGAGAACGGGGAAAACTGGGGGGAGCGGCTCCACGGCGGCCCCCCCGGCAGCAGAAAGCCTCGGGGGGGGGGGGGTGGCAGGGGACGCGGTGCTCGGCTCGTTGGCTGTCACCGTCCGCGCAGCGCCCCACCGCAGCCCTGCCTCAGTTTGCCCCCTGCAGCAGCACCCAGTAGGGCTGAGCTGGGGGGGCACAGCCCTGTCTGCCCGCCCCGCAGGCAGCGGTGCCCCCACCTTGGTGCCAGCACCGGCACGGTGAGCAGGGAGCAGGGAGCCACTGCACCACCAAGCCGCTGACCCCGCAGCACCCACCCAAATCCCCTCCCCGTGGGTGCTCCCCAGCACCCAGTGCCCAAACCGGGACCCAGATGGGGGCGATGGCCCCCCCCCAGGGCACAGCGAGGGGGCGGTGTCGGTGTCCTGGGGGGAAATCCGTGCCCCAAATGGCTCCACTGAGCCCAGCAAGGGGTAAATGGGGCCGGCTGCTGGGCACCACGGTGCTGCCCTGGCGCGGCTGGGGACAGCGCTGTGACAGGTCTGCACCCCGCCCCCTGCTGACCCCAGACTCCAGAAAATCCATTACCAGGGCAAAATGTGGCTTTTGGGGGGGCTGAAGCCAAATGCAGACCTGCCAGGTGTGAACCGGGGGTCTGGCAGGGAGCGGAGCCGGGGCTGGGAGCGTGCGGGCACGGCGGGGCCCTCGGCTCGGCTCTGAGCCCTGCCCCGCTCCCCCTGTCCTCAGAAGGGAAACCAGACCCTATTTTCCCCCCCCCAAAGTGCTTATGTTTGGGGTAACCAACCCCAAGGCAACGGCCAAGCCTAAAACTTGCGTTTTCCATGCAGGCTGGGGATGGCAAAGCTTTGCTGACACAGGTATGCGGCATCCAGCACCGCGGTGCCCATCGCCAACCCTGCGCCCCTGCTCCTCCCGTGAGCTGCAGCTGCACCCCAAAAACCAGCAAAAAGCCACGGTCCAGAGCCGGAGAGATCTGCCAGAGGGGCAGGAGGGGCAGGGATGGGTGCTGGGGATGTTCCCGCGGGTCAGGGCAGCGCGGGGGCCCCTACCTGCTCGCCGGGCGCTGTGGCCGTGCGGTGAGCCCCGGCCACGCCGCGTCACGCTCGGGCGATGCTTCGGTGGCTGCTGGGAGTGAGTGTGTGAACAGGAAACCTCTGGGGTGCGGGGGCCCTTGCTAAATCAGGAGAGGCGAGGTGAAGCCTCAGCACCTCTGCGGGGAGGAAGAGGAGGAGGAGAAAAGCGAGGTGTCTCTTAGAGACCTGGCCCACGGGCTGGGGTGCTGCTCCCCTCGCCCCGTCCTGGTCCCCCAGGAGCAGAAAATCCCCCAGGAAGCAGGGGAAGGTCCCCGGGTCACTGTCCTCTCCCCCTGCCACCGCTGCTGGACGGCGGGGATGGGGCTGAGCCACAGCGTGGGGGCTCTGGGGGCTGCCCCATCCTGGGCTGCTCCAGGGCTGGGGGATGCGGAGACTGGGGGGACCCCAGCGGGGACGTCCCCAGCTCCCCTCGTGTCCCTCTATGCCCTGGAATGAGCCAGTGATGGCTCCAGGACGGGATGGAGCTGTCCCTGGGGAGGGGACGGGGGTTTTGCAGCCCCCCAGGCACCTCTCCCATCCCTGCCCCGGCTCCGTGGGCAGCTGCGGCAGAGTCGTTTTGCTCTTGTGTGCTTTATCTTCCCCTCGCTTCTCCGAAAAGCGCTTCCCCGGGGGCCGGGCACGTTTCCTGGGTGGGTGGGATGGGGACAAAGCCGAGCCCTGAGCCTCGCACAGCCAGACTTTACCCCCCCCCCAAGCTGGGGCTGGAGCGGTGCCCTTGGAGCTGGGGAAAAACAGGGTGCGCAGGAGGGTGGCAAAATGGGGTGTGCAGGAGGGTGGCAGGGTGCCCAAGGAGGGGGTGGCAGGGTGCTGGGCAAAGGATGGGGTGCCCAAAGTGGGGGTAACAAGATGCTAGGGGGTAATGGGGTGCCCAGGGTGGGTGTCTGGCTACAGCTTTGTGGTTTTTGGGGTGCATTGAGAGCGTCTGAGTGACGCCAGCAGGGAAGGAGGGAGGCGAGACGGGGAGGGAGGGAGCTGGGGACGTGAGGTCGGCGAGCGCGCACCGACCACAGCGGGAAGCCCCCGCTTCCTCCCCACCAGCGCTGGCAGAGGACAGTGGGCACTGGGGCAGCGTGGCTGGGGAGGGGGCTGGCCCTTCATAGCCCCAGACATCTGCCCCGCACCCCGAACACCCTCATCCTGACCCTGCGGGTGCAGCCCCCCCCCCATCCCGCTGCGGTTAACGCCTTCGGGGCATTGCACGTCCACGTCCTCTCGGCTGCTGGGGGTGGGTGGGGGGGTGTGGGGGGGAAGCTGCATGCAGGGGAGCAGAAGAGATGTGAGGGTCCGGAAGAGGAGCTCGACACCTGAATATCTCTCCCTCCGAAACTTCGCACCTTCCCTGCCCGCCCGAGATGGCTCGAGATAAAAACGCCCGGTGCCGGCTGTGGCTGCGCACCCCCGCGTGCCCCCCGCCCGGAGCCCTGCAGCCCCCTCGCTGCAGCGCCCAGCGTCGGTCCCCGACCTCCGCAGGCGTCCCTGGAGCTGGGGTTCGGTGCTGGCGGTGTCCCTGTCACCACGGGTGGTGTCCCTAAGCCACCCCCCGGTGTCCCCAAGCCCCCCTGGTGTCACCCGGTCCCCGGTTCCTCTCGCAGTGCCCTGGCACAGGGTGCTCCCCCCCCAGCGGGCACCTTTCGGAAACACCCCCCCAGCCCTTCCCTGCCCTTTCTCCCTTTGGGGTTTCCTGCAAGGGCCTGAAAGCTTAAAATAAACGGGGGTGTTTAGAAGAAAAAGTTTGGGGGGCCGGCTGCCAAGCAGCACCCAGCTGAGAGAGTGGCACCCATGGGTGCAGCGAGGATGTGGGGTGTCTGCGGTGACACGTGGGGATGGGGACACCCCCGCGATGAGCCTTTACCCATGTCCTCAGAGCCCTGGGGGCACCCAGGGGTGCTGGGATAAAGCCCCCACCCTGGGTTCATCCCTATAAAGGTGCCTGGAGGGGGGGCTTCTCCCCAAAGGGAGCGTCCAGGGGAAGAACCCGGGCGCAAATCCCATTTTATGGGTAGGGAAACTGAGGCACGGCTGGTTTTGGGGGGGAGCAAGGCTTTGGGGAGGGCGGGGGGATTTAGGGGGTGAGGAGGGGATTGCAAGCCCCGGCGTGCTGGAGGGCTCTGCCTCTGGAGAGGCCACGCTGGAGGAGGATCTCTTCCAGCTATTGATTTCCCTCTATCAGAGAGCAGGAATATGTATGGGGCCGATCAATCCTGATCAATCCCCGCTCGGCAGCCGATCGATCGGGGGAGCTGGGGGAGCACCGAGGCGCTGCCGAGCCTCCGCAGCCCCCCTCGCCCCGGCCCAGGACCCTTCCCTGCACCCCTCCCACCGCACCCAAACGGCAGGGACCCGTGGCACCAGGCAGCACCCCACGGGACACCCCAAACGCCCTCTCCTCGCCCCTTGACTGAGCCATGCCGCTGCCGGGGGAGCATTTTGGGGGTTTTGGGAAGGGGACGCCTCGTTAGGGCATCCTCGGGAGCACACCTGTGTCTGGGGGTGTCCCCACCCAGGGGAGGTACCCGAGGGTCCCTCAATCACCGCCGGCCTCATTAGAGGCCCCGGGCTCATTAGAGGCCCCGGGACGAGGAGGGGGCACGGCAGAGGGGGAGGAGCAGCACCGTGGCCTCCGTTATTGATCGCTTCGTAGCCAAAGGTCAGCGGCGCGCGGGCAGGGCCGGGGAGGAGGCGGGCGGGCGGCGATGGGACCGTGCCCACGGGGCCAAGTGCCAGCCTCGGGGCTCCTGAGGTGTCCCCCTCGTGCCTCAGTTTCCCCACCAGAAGGTTGGGTGACCGGGGACGAGGAGGAGGAGGAGGAGGGGGTTTGGTTCACGGCAGGCAGCGTGGGCGCCGAGGATGCTTCTGAGCCAGGCTGGGCGTCCCGGCGGGCAGGCGGCGATGCTGGGAGGTGGCACCGGAGCCCCAGCCCTTGGAAATGCAATATCCCCGGGCCGGCCACCGACGTGATTTGCAGCACCGAGAGGACACCGGTTCCCATCTCTGCCACTGCCGTGCCTCGCACAGCCCCTGGGCCTCATCCTGCGGGGCTGGGGACCCGGGCAGGCCGGGCGGCACCGGCGGCACCGCGGTGCCTGGTGCTGCTCGTCCCTCGCCCCGGCCGTACGGCGAGGGGGAAGATTTACCGGCTGTCAGAGCCGGGGCCAGAGGTCAGCAGGGGTCAGAAAGTCCATTTCGGAGAGGTCACTGTCCACTTCTTTCAATCTAATGAAGCCATTATTTGTGAAAGCGGCCGCTTTGCTGGCTAGCCCCTTGAAGCGGAGCCAGGCGCAGCGACCGGCTCTGAAAGAACAGGAAGGAGTCCCCTTCCCGTTTGCATTCGCCATTCAGCAACACCCCCCCCCCCCCCAAAAAAAAAAAAAAACAAATACGCCACACACAGAAATATGACGCGGGGCCGTCGCCGCTGCGGGCCGCATCGCGGGGGCTGGGGGAAGCGAGGTTGGGTCACCCCCCCCCCATGGGGCTGTCATTTGGGAAGTCACCGAGGACGGGCAGAAATTTGGGATCACTGAGAAGTGGCGCTGAGCTTAAAGGTGTACAGGAAAGTGTCGCAGGGGGCTGGCAGTCCTGCCATCAGGCCGGCACAGGAAGGGGCTGGGGGAGCCGGTGCGCAGTGCTGGATTATTTTTGGAAGGATTTGGTTTGGAGAAGGGAAGCGCTGACGCCTCGCTGCGTCCTTCCCCCAGGAGATGGCCCCACACCTCTGCCCACCTCCTGCCCCGCTACGGGATGCCCCCGATGTGGCCCGTCCCCAGGCCGTGCTGGCACCCGGGTGTCCCCCCCGGGGACAGAAGGGACAGGGACATTCCTCAGGGCTGCTCTGCACAACTTGGCCCCGGCCCTGCGAAGCATGTGGGGGGCATGTCAGCGCGGAGGCGCCCCTCATCCCCTGCGCAGGCTGGGGCTGCTCCTGGGCGTTTTTCTTTGAGTCTTCCAGGTGTGATGGGGCCGAGCTCGGGAGCGAAACGCGTGGGCAGGCGGCTGTCCCCTCCCCACATCCCCACATCCCCACATCCCCACATCCCCACATCCCCACATCCCCACATCCCCACATCCCCACATCCCCACATCCCCACATCCCCACATCCCGCTGGCGTGGACGGAGAGGGGCTGGAAGGAGAGGTGAGCGGAGAGGAAAGGAGAGATGGAAAAGTCTCCCCCAGTTCTTTTTTTGTTTTTCCTTCTTTATTCTTTCCTTATTTTTTCATTCTTTTATTCCCTCTTTATTTTTCCTTCTTTACTCCCTCTTTATTTTTTCCTTCTTTACTCCCTCTTTATTTTTTCCTTCTTTACTCCCTCTTTATCTTTTCCTTCTTTACTCCCTCTTTTTTGGTCTTCTTTATTCCTTTTTTACTTTTTCCTTCTTTTTTTTTTGTCCTTTCCTTCTTTTTTTTTTCTCCTGTCCCTCCGCACACCCCCACCCGAGAAGGAAAAGGAGGCAGGCGAGCTGCGGCCGGCCAGGAGAGGTTGCCAGACGCTGCCCGGCGCCCCCGGCCCCAGCCCGGTCCCACCGGGGGCTGGCGGCAGCTCGGGGGGGGGGGTGGCGGCAGAGGGGACGCCCGGCTTTGGTCGGTACCTGCTGAAAGCTCTCGGCACCTCTTCTCGCTGGGCTGGGATTTAGGGGGGTCTTTAGGGCCCCCCCCCAAGGTGGAGTCCCTGTTCCCCATGCGCTCGCGGGTTCCCTCCGTGCTCCTCGCTCAGATTTTGGTGGGGAGCCGGGGGTGGGAGGGGAAATGGGGCGCACCCCAACTGGCCTGGGCCGGAGAGCGGGGATGGAAGCAGAAGGTGGTCGCCCTTGAGGGCACGCGGTGGGGGCTTTGGAGGGATGGCCAGTCCGTCCCCAGTATGGGAGGGTGGTCATACTGGGAGGGAGAGCAGCCGGCTGGACTCTGACCTCCACACGGGGGTTTGGCTTTGGGGACTCGGCTTTGGGGACTCATGGGGGATGTCGTGAGTCAGAGGCGCGTTAGTGGCGTTCCCCCCACGCCGTCTATCCTTGTCATCGTGGCTGTAAAGATGGCAGCGTGTGCGCAGCGTTGGTTTATTCAGGCAGTGGACGCCTCCTGCCCTGCCCGGCCCCGCTGTGCCTCTGCTTGAGCCGCGCTTTGGGAGGGCGCAGAGCCCCAGGGGGCCGTGCAGGTCCCCACCGCGCTGGCACACGGACACCCCTGCCCCGGGTCTGGCCACGTCCTCCCGAAGGCTCACCTGCCTCGCTGCCCTCGGGTGCAGGAGGAAAACCAGCCTCCTCCTCCTCCTCTTCCTCCTCCGTCCCCCGAACCCACTGGTGGGAGCCCGGGGGGCTGCTTGGCTCCGCGGGGATGGGGCAATGCGGGGCTCCTGGGAGCGGTGGGTGAGGAGGAGGAGGAGGAGGAAGGAGACGAGGAGGAGGAGGAGGAAGAGAAGGAGAAGAGGAAGAGAGAAGAGGAGGAGGAGTGGGGGGAAACGGAAGAGGAGGAGGAAGGGGAAGAAGAAGAGAAGGAGGACAATGATGAGGAGGAGGGAGAGGAGGAGAGGGAGGAGGAAGAAGATGAGGAGGAAGAAGAGGGGGAGAAGGAGGAAGAAGAAGACGAGGAGGAGGAAGAGGATGGGGAGGAAGAAGAGGAGGAAGGAGAAGATGAAGAGGAGGAGGAAGGAGAAAATGAAGAGGAGGAGGAAGGAGAGGAGGAGGAGGAAGAGTGTGGGGAGGAAGAAGAAGAGAAGGAGGATGGAGGAAGAAGGAGAAAATGAAGAGGAGGAGGAAGAAGAGGAGGAGGAGGAAGAGTGTGGGGAGGAAGAAGAAGAGAAGGAGGATGGAAGAAGAAGGAGAAGATGGGGAGGAGGAAGAGGAAGGAGGGAGAAGAAGATGAAGAGGAGGAGAAGGAGGAAGGGGAGGAAGATGAAGAAGAGGAGGAAAAGCAGGAAAGAGGTGAAGAGCAGGAGGAGGAGGAAGAAGATGAGGAGGAGCAAGAAGGTGATGATGATGAGGGGGACGAAGAAGAAGAGGAGGAGGAAGAAGAGGAGGGGGCGGAGGAAGGCCGCGGCGCAGCACCCTGGACAGGCGCCGTTCAGCACCGCGGCCAGCTCCGGCGGCGCTGCCGCAGCCCGGGGGCGCGGCGCCCCCCACGCGGGGCTCCCCCACGCGGGATTTCACGGGGGTGCCCCGAGCGGGGGCTGCCCCTTCCCCTCCCCACCGCGAACCCCCCCGGGACGCCCCCCCTGTGCCCGACCTCCCCTCGCATCCTCCCCCCCCCGCTCCAGGAACCCCCTCGGGACGGCATCCCGCGTGGGGAGGCAGCGCGGAGCGGGGTTGAGGCCGCTCCTGGGGCTCTCCGGGGGGGCACAACGGGGGGGGGGGGGGTCGGGGGGGGGGTGACCCCCACGCGCAGCTCGCACCACGCGGGAGGGAGGCGGCGGGAGGCGCTGTGCCCCCGCCGGGAGGGGAGGCCGCAGCCTCCGGCCGGAAATGGAGGCTGGGGAGGCCGCGGGCCCTCGCCCTTTGTCCCGGCCTCCGCCCCGCTCCCGGCCTCGGCCCCGCTCCCCGGGGCTCCGGGGCTAAGCGGCCTCCCCCCCCCCCCCCCCGCCCCCCCCCAGCCCCGGACACGCGTGGGTGGGTGCGAGGGGGGGGGAGGCCGGGGGGAGGAGGCCGTGGGGAGGTGCCGGTGTCCTGGAACCCCCCCCCCCCCCTAAAACCCCCCCCCCGGGTAAAGGCCGAGGGGCTCTGCCCCGTGCCCGCCCCCCCCCACGCGTGTCCTCGCCTCCCCCCGTGGGGTTCCCCCCAAACGGGTCGCGTCGCCCCCCTTGGCAGGTGGTCCTCGCCCCTAAATGGGGGGGGGGACGGGGCTCAACCCCCCCCCCCTCAGTTCCCAAATCCCTCCCGGAATGTGTCGCTATTACCGGGGGGTTAATTAGGAAATTAGCATCCCGTGGGGGCGGGCCGGACCGGCGGGGCCCGGCGCCCCCCAGCCCCGCGGGTGGGTCCCCGGGGGGGGGGGGGGGGGCGGGGGCCGCTATTGTCTGCGAGAATTTGGGAGCCTTTGAAAAAAAAAAAACCCTCCCGCTCCCTCCCACCCCCATTGTTGGAGTGAAGATGGAGTCAAACCTCTCCCGGCTCCCTCCTGGCGGGGTCTAAGCTGGGCTTTTTTTTTTTTTTAGGTTCTGTCCCCCCCCCCCCCCCTTTTTTTTTTCCTCCTTTTTTTTTTTTTTTTTTTTTTTTTGGCCGGGCTGCTACCCTCAAAGCTGGCCGAGGAGGAGGAGGAGGAGGAGGGAGGAGGCGGTAACAGCCACAACTCGGAATTTGCAAGCGGGTGCCGGGATGGGGTCTGTTTCCAACCAGCAGTTTGCAGGTTAAGTTATATTATTGTCGCAGCCCTTCCTCGCCTCCGCGATTATTAATAACGGCGACAGAGCCCGGCCGGGGGGGGGGGGGGGGGCGAGGGACCCCCCCCTCAAACCCGACCCGCTGAGCCCCGCTCAAACCCGATGGCCAAGCCGGGCCGAGCGTGGCCACGCTCCCGCTGCTGCAGGGCCGGGGGGATTTGGGGGGTTTTTATTTCTTTTTTTAGGATTTTTGCCCCCGCCCCAGGATGAACCCAGGAGCTCGGGGCTGGAGGGGGGGGTGGGGGGGGTCAGCTGGGAGCAGGGGTGCAGCGGGACGGATGCTGCCGGCGGGGTAAAATACTTTCCCCGGCGTGGCTCGCCGCAGGGCTGGGGGGGGCGAGTTGGTGTTTTGGGGGAGTTTTTCCTGCTTTTGCGTGGGTTTGGTTTGTTTTTCATTTTTTTTTCGTTTTGGCTTTTTTTTTTTTAATTATTATTTTTTTTCCCTTGTTTTGCTTTTTAAACAATTTCGAGAGGGGGCCGGACCTCGGGCTCCCACCCCGCGCACCGCCCGGGTCACGCCGGCAGCAGCTCCCTTTGCTTCCCCTGGCACCCGGCGCGGTCCCGCACGCACGTGGAGGCTGAGCTGATCGCTGCGTTTGGGGAAGGGAGTCGTATAATATTTTTTTTTATTATTATTATTATTTTTTGCCTTTTCCAGCCTGCGGGACCCAACCTGGGGCTCCTGCTGCTCCTTCCCCGGGTGGCTGTGGGGCCTGGGCGGCGCTGGGGGCACCCGGCGCTCCCCCAGCCCCAGCTCAGGTGCTCGGCGTGGGTCTCTCCCCAGGTGCGAAGCCGGGTGAGGAGACGACCGGAGACTCTCCCAAGGCCGAAAACGAGCCCCAGCCGCTCCACGGCTCCGGCATCTGCAAGTGGTTCAACGTCCGCATGGGCTTCGGCTTCCTCTCCATGACCGCCAAGGGCGGCGCGACGCTGGACTCGCCCGTCGACGTCTTCGTGCACCAGGTACGTGGCGGCGAGCCCGGCCCCTGAGTGGGGCCCTGGGGTGGGGAGCGAAGGGGGTGCAGCCCCAGCAGCCCGCCGGGGGGATGCTGTGCAGGACGGGGCCCCCCGTGCTGCCCGAAAAGGGATCTCGTCGCTCCCCCCAATTTTAGGGAGGTGTCCGGGGGGAGCCGGGGTGCCCCCAGGCTCGTTTCCCCCGGGGAGAGGAGGGCAGCGAAGGGCAGGCACGGCCCGCGCCCGCCGCAGCCCCCGGCCCTCTCCGGGGACCGGCCCCGTAAGCTGATCCCGGAGCGATTTCATTTTCTCATCATGGTTCACTGGGGAGCTCGTTGGAGCTCGGAGAGGGGCCGGGGCCGGGGGAGCAGGTGCCCGCCGGCTTGAAAAGGGGGTGCACGGGAGGTGCTGGGGCAGGGCCGCTGCTCACCCCGCGGAGGGAAAGGGGAAAGAGCTGCCTTTCCCCCGGGTATGGGGTCCTGGGACCCCTGAGCCAGGCAGGGACGCTGGATGGGGTTCTCCCCAGCTCATCCTTGTAGGGGGGGGAATTATCTCTGTGCAGGCCCCCAGGACGCTGTCCCTGGGAACTGGAGAACCAAATCCGGCTGCAACACGGTGACCCGCGCTCGGTCTCTGTGCTGCGTTTTGGGGGACAAAAGCCCTGCCCGAAACGTGCCCCGCTCCCTGGCAGCCGGCTGGGGCTGTGCTTGGTCCTGCCGTGGCTGGCACAAAGGCGTGTAGGGGCACATCCACGCCCCTATGGATCCTGTAGGGTAGCGGCGGTCTCGTGTCCGGATTTAACCCGCGCACCTTGCCGAGCGGGGAAGCCCCGCGCGTGTCCTGTTGGTGATCCTGCACCGAGGGAAATCGCAATTTCGGGGCTGCGGCTGCTCAAAGCTGCCTCGCTGGGGGGGGGACGGATCCGCCGTGTAGGGGGGGACCCGGTGTAGGGGCTGGGGAAACGGGCTTGGAGCTGGTGCCTGAATGGGGGCCGTGGGGCAACGCCGGGAGGGAGTTATGGGGCTCAGTGCCTGCGTGCTTGGAAACGGGGCTGGGTGCTGAGCGCCGGGGTCCCCGCTCCGATGGGGAAAACAGTGGTCATCGGGGCTGGGAAGCATTGTGAATGTAGGAACGTGGTATCTGGGGAGCAAACTCGTGTGTTTTTGTGCGTACGGCCGGGAGCAGGACGGGGATGGAGGCGGCGCGGTGGTGCCGTGAACGCCAGCTCCGGGGAGCCCCTGGAAGAGCTGGCTCCAGTGACCGGTGCTGACAACAGGCGCGAATCCCACAAAAGCAGGGTCCATCCTGCGGTCTGCTGGGCAGCCCAGGTGCGGGGCTGAGCTCCGGGGCTGTGTCTCACCCTGGCAGGGCTCATCCTGGGATTTGGGGTCCCCAAGGGGCTCCCAGCCTTGCCCAGGCAAGCAGAGGAACAAGGGAGAACCAAATCCCTCTTCCTTCGGCAGCGGCATGGTGAAGCTGCCTTTGTAGGAGCCAATTCCCAAAAAAAAACAACCGGATTTGGGGGCAAGGGCTCCAAATCAGCAGGGGAAAGCCGCGCCGAGCACCGGGTGCTCCCCAGGGGCAGCAAATGGGTCTTTGCATGTCAATGCGGTGCAGCGGGACCTCGCGGGTGGGGGCGAGCCTCCCTCTGCTCTCCCCGGGTTTTATTGCCCCCAGACAGTCTGGTTTCCTGATTGCTCTCACTCTCGTCCCTGCAGGAAAAGAGAATTAGCCGGGTGGCTCCGCCGGCGCATCCCGGGGAGAGGGGCGACCGCCCGGCGTCCCGTTTGCCAGGAGCCCCGCACAGGGTTTGGCGCATTCGGGATGCGCACCCCGGGCACAGGGTGATTTTGGGTAGGGGAGAGGCAACACAGCGCCTGGGGACGGTGCGTGGGTCCCACCCGGGATGCTCGTGGCACCGTGGGCTTCGCATCCCGTGGGACTGAGGCGGGTTGGGGCTGGCGTAGCGCCCTGAGCATCCTCCGATTCCCACCCCGCTCGCTCTTGGCACAAGGTCGCCGATCCCCTGCAGCGAAGCCGCGGGGTTGCCCCGACCCCTCCTCGGCACCCGGGGAGAGGGACCAGAGGTGTCTCCGCACCCTGGGGAGGGGGTCAGGCCCCGAAGGGCAAAAGGCAGACCCCGGCCGCAGCGGGGGCCGCTCGGGGTGCCGTGCCCGGCGCGGTGCGAGGTGCCCCAAAGCAGCCATGGGGGTTTAGCACCCAGAGCCCCCCCTGCTCCCCGATAACCCGCTCCTTCCCCTCTTCATTTACATACGTGAATGATGACCCACAGGAAGTAATTGTGGGAGAAAGAAGGGAATTGGCCTCTTTAGATCTATTAAATCACTTTATTACAGGAACCAGGTCTGAATGGCCCTTCTCCGCAGGGAGCGCGTCTCCATCTCTCTCCCCCTTTATCTGATCACAAAGAGATTAAAATCTCTGCAGGACAGGAGACTAACAGGGCTCCTCCAGGGCTGCCTTTCCCTCTCATTGTGAGCTAAAAATGAGGCATTTGGGTTAAAATGCCTCCCCTGGACACTGGAGATGGATTCATTTGGGGGCTGTGGGGAGCTGAAGCCCGGAGGAGCGGAGCAGGTCGTCCTGGGGATGCCGAGGGCTGAGCAGCGCCCGTGAAGGGCTGGGGGTCACCAGGTGGCAGAAATCCAGCTGGTGTTAGTGAAGACCCCAGATTTGCAGCGGTTCTCCCCAGGGATGTGGTCCTGGGCTCACACTGCTGCTCTGGGCATCGCTTAGGGGAGAGCTGGGCTGCCAGGGAAGGCAGACCTGGCAAAAGGGAGAAGGGGAGATGTGTGTGCCCCTTTCCCGTGTCCCCAAGGCTCAGCGCCTGCTGGCTGGAGCAGCAGAGAGAGCACAACCGTCCCCAAAATTGGCCCTGTAGCCCTGGCAGAGAGAGGAGGAGATGGGGCTGCCCGTCCCACGGGGACCTCGCTGCTCCCGCAGCAGCCTCGCGCTGTCCTTGCCTCCCGGCTCCGTGTCTCAGAGCGTTCCTCCATCCCAACAGGTCTAAATCCTTGCTAAAAGCGGCAGTTTTGGGGCTTTTTGCTCCGTGATTTTTGGCAAGGAGTGCTGCTGGCTGCAGGGCTTCGCTCTCTGGCATCTCGGTGCCACGGTCCCGCGTGTCCGTGGGGGGGACACGACCAGGACGTGTCCCTCCTGTCCTGCCCGCAGTGCGGGGCCAGCCGGCTGCGTGCCGGCACGGGGAGGGGGCTCCTGGCCCCAGGAGCCCCACAGAGGGGGGCAGAGGGGCTCTGTCCCCGCGCGGGTGCACAGGGGATGGGTTGGAGGGGGACAAGGGCTGGTGCCGTGTCCCCAAGCAGGGCTGGGAGGTGATGAGATGAGAAATTTTAACAAAAGCACGGGTTTTGAGGCAGCTCCGTCCCTGAGCGAGCGCAAAGGTGGGGGGCACACGGGGCGTTTCTCCCCTGGGAGCGGGGTCCTGCCTTCCTGCTGCCTGCCATGGGGCAGGATGCGGCCCCCGTGGGGGCAGCAGCAAGGGGAAGGGGCAGCGTGCGCCTAAGTCAGCGCATCGGAGCAGCGGTGCCCGTGGGGTTGGTATTAAAAATCCCATTTTTCCCATTCGGGTGCGTGGTTGTTCCTGCCTCCGCGTGGGGCTGGGGTCACCCCAGCCGTGGGTGGGCGTCCCGGGGTGCCGGCGTGGGTGGCTGCGGGAGCCGGGGGGGGGGGGGGGGATTTACCGCGTCCCCTCGGGAAGGGCTCCCCGGGGGGCAGCAATGCGCTTTGGCCTCTCCGCTTTCACGGGGGGGGGGGGGGGGAGGGGAGGCGAGAGCAATGGCTTTATTTAATTGATTTTTATTTATTTTATTTAAATAACCGCTGGATTAAATCGCGGCGCACCACGCGCCGCGCCCTGGGAACGGGAATTCCTGGGAACGCGGTGCCCGGTGGCGAGCGGTGAAAGAGAGCGGCTTTATTCCTGCCCTGAAACTCCCTCAAGTTGCACACAAAAAAAGCCTCCTGTCTCTGTCTAAAGATTAACTGATGGCTGCAGGCACATCCCTTCCCCCATCCCCAGCTCTCGAGCCCCCAGGGTGACGGGCAGGGAGAGAAAACACCCTTAAATGGTCTCCGAGATAAAATGGCCCAAATGAATGGGATTTCTCCCATTCTCTAGGGCACTGGCGCGGAGCTGGGGAGGGTCAGGACGGAGCCGGGGTCTTCGCCAGCCCCTTCCCCTGCTGCCCCGAGCTCTGGCTTTTCCTTTTCCCCATTTATTTGCTCCTAAAAATAACCAGGACAAAGCTGACCCCGCCGAAGGAAGGGGTGCTGCCGCTCCTGGACGTGCCCCTGCTTTAATATGGGAGTATGAAATTAAGATGCAGCAGCTGATCCTAATTAGCTGGTGCTGGTGCTGGCCCCCTCGCAGCACCAGGTGCCTGCCTGGGAAGGGAGCGAGGGTTTGGCAACCTGGGGGCAGGTAAAAACCCAACGGAGAGAGCTGAGGGGGTGGATTTAGGGCAGGCAACTGATGTCTTAGACCCTCAGTGGGTGCTTTTTCCCCCCCCAGAATTAATCTAGTGTTTAATTTTGCTTGCTTACGGTGGAAAATTGAGGGAACGCGTGGTTATTTTGGCAGGAACGTGGCTTTGTTTTGGTTTTACTTGGGAAAAAAAAAAAAATCTTTGGGGGCTTTGCTCCAGATTGCGGGAGGGAGAGCCTGGAAAATCCCCAGTAGGGTTTCGGTGAAATCCCCTGGGCTCCCTGCGGCGGGGTCCTGCAGGCATCTCCCTCTGCACCACCGCCTCCTGCCAGGCTGAGCATCTGCCCCGATGTTCGCGCCGAGGGCTGAGCAGCGGGAGAAGATTCCTGCTCCGGTTCCTGCGCGTGAGCCCCCGAAAAGCCTCAGCACAGCCCCTGGTGCTCGCTCCCTCCAGCAGCGCTGGGAAATGGCAATTTGGGAAGAGGGAAGGGCTTTGCCCGGGGGACGGATCCTGCCTGGGCACGGGCTGTGGACGTGGTCCGTGTTCCCTGGTGCCCAGCCCGGCCACGACGTGCCCCGGGGCTCGTTCCCCGGCGGGCAGCAGCGGCCGCTCGGCTGAAACCGCTCCCGGGCTGGGCTGAGGCTGCCCCGTCCCACGGGGGCCGTCGAGCCGACGGAGCTGTTTGTGCCGGCCGGGCAGGAGTCGCTGCCGTGCCAGCCCAAACTGGGCAAGCGTTAGCCCAAACTGGGCGAGCGGGAGCCCTCTGTGTGCCCCCTAGTTCCTGGGGTGGGAGCGAGGAAGGGGCTGCTCTGCATGGGGGCTGCACCAAGCCCAACCCTAAAACAGGGGCAGCGGGGTGGGCGCAGCTCCCATGGGGTGCCGTCTATAGGGTTTGGTGCCCCCGCTGTGGGATCCGAGCTCTGTGTGCTGGCTGCCGGGGGGGGTCTTTCCTGACTGCGAGGGGGAAACTGAGGCACGGGCTGCCCGAAACGCCGCAGCCAGCTCAGAGCACGGCCCGGCCATCCCCTGGCCCAGCTCGGTGCCCCGCTCGCGGTCCCGGAGCCGCTCTTAGGGCAGCATCCCGACCCAGCTTGTTTTCCCAGAGATTCGAGTTGAAAGCGTGGCGATTCCCCCGCGCAGATAAGGGTGGGGTGCAGCGGCCGCGCCGCCCGAGGCCCCTCCGGACACAAAGATGGTTTGATTGAGTGGCCGGGGCCGGCTGGAATAAACATCCCCTTGTGTCGCGCTGGGGCGGCCGCGGGGACAATGGTGACCCCGGGGCCGGCCGAGCCCCTCCAGCGCCCAGCGGGGTTGGTGGCAAAAAGCGGAGCCGCTGCCGCGGTTTGGGGAGCAGAGGCTGGGTTTGGGGTGCTCCAGCCCCGAGGGGAAGCAGCCGCCGTGGGGGTTTTGTGGGGTGGGAGGAAGAGGAGGGAGGAAGGTGCCCACGTGCAGGTGGGGAAGGGGAAATGGGTGAAGCTGGGGTCCGCACGGATGCGCTGGGGCGGTGGGCAGCGCTCGGCCGCTCACGTGCTGGGTCTTTGTCTGTGGTAAATGCTGTTGGAGCCACCGGGGTGCGGGATGGGTGGAAAAGGGGCGAAGGGCCCGTGGTGGGGCTGCGGGACCACTCAGCACCACGGGGAGCTGGGCCGGGCAGCGCCGGTGCTGCTGCTGCTTCTCGTCCCGCCGGTTAACTCTGGGCCCTAATGATGACGAGCGAGATCCCTGCGCTGGGATACGCTTTAAAACACAGTTTTATTGTCAGTGCTTTGTGATGGAGAGCACGGGGTCGTTCTACACCCCCTGCCCCCAAACCACCTCCCCGAGAGACCAACCCGTGGGGTGCAGGACCCGGCTCTGCTGCGGGCACGGGGCCGGTGCACGGGGGCACAGCGGAGCTTGGCGGGGGCAACCGCAGCGCAGCACTGGGGCTTCCAGCCCCCATGGCCAGCGAAGGGGGTCAGTGGGGCCGCGTCCATGCCGGCCACCCTTCCTCCCCCCGCCGTGGCCTGGAACTCCTGGAATTTGGCCGGCGTGAGCTCGGCCGCCGCCGGCCCTTTGTTCTCGCTGGCCGGCCCCGGTGGCTCCCAGCCCAAGCCCTCCCCTGCGCTCCCCCTCGCCAGCATCCCCGGCTCGCTCCGAGCCCCCCCCTTCCTCCCTTTATTTTTTTGGGGGGGTTGTGTGTGTGTGTGTGTGCGCGGAGGCCTGGGAAGGCTCCCGCTTTGTGTGTGGTGTGGGACGGGGGCTCTGGGCCCCTTCCTTTCAGATGCAGGAGGTATGCAGCTAATTCAATGGGCTGCAGTTTGATTACCTATCTGATAACAGAGGAATGCCAGCAATGTGTGTGTTTTGGGAAGGGGGCAGGGGGATGCGCAGGGACCACCAGCCACTCGCAGCTCACTTCAAAAGGCCGCGGCGGGGGGAGAGCTGGGGCGCCCCGGCCGCTGCCCCCCCTTCTTCCCCGGGGAGAGGGCGTTTCCTTTGGCCTTTTGGCGGAGGGGGCCGGGGGGCCGAGGAGGCGGTTGTCATCCTCGCCCGCCGCTGGAAAATAAATCGCTTCCCCATCATGTTGCGGCAGCTTCTGCCCCGGCCCTCCTCGTCCTCCTTGGTCCTGCCAAAGCGGGGCGATGGCGGGGAGCGGGGTGGGTGCTCAGAGCGGGAGGGGTGAGGAGCGGGAGCCCGGCACCCAGGGGTGCAGCAGCCCCCAGGGAATGGTGCCGGGGTGTCCCCCCCCCAGCTGCGGCTCAGCTTTGTCCCGGAGCACGGGGCCGAGCGCCTGCGAGTTTTCATCGCCGGCAGTGTAAACACAGCTGGGCCGGCCGCGGCTGTAAACACCCCGGTGGAGGCTGCCTCGTGTCCCCCGGCCTCCCTCGCATCCCCCAGCCTCCGGCAGTGCCACCAAGCAAAGCTCGTCCCCTCCTCGCCCCCGACAGCGGCTGCTGTGGCTGACCCCGGGGTGCTGGGGCTGAGCCAGGCACCTCCTGCGCTTTGCTGGCGGCTGGGGCAGATCCGGAGCTGGTGCTGGGGAGGTGCTCAGCACCCTCCCGGTGATGCTCGGCATCCTCCCGGTGATGCTCGGCACCCTCCCGGTGATGTGGGGCACCAGGGGGCCGGGCTGGGGCTGGGGAGAGGTGTGTGGGGGGTGCTGAGCGTGGCAGGGTGTTCACCGGTGGCTGGGCGGTGATGGGACCGCTCGGAGCAGCACGGTGTGGGCAGAGCTTGTCCCAGTGTGTCCTCACCAGCAGGGAGGAGGTTAAATAGCTTAAATTCTGGCTCTGATTCGGCAGTGGAAGGCAGCGGAGGTTTCTGGTGATCTCTCCCAGGGCGGCCTGGCCCACCCCAGCCCCGTGGGCTCTGTCCCAGCCAGAGCCAGGCTCTAGGACGTGGCGGTAGGGACCGGTGTGGCTAAAACCCCCCAGGAGGTTTGGGAACGGAAGGGAGGACAGAAGGTGCAGCTTCTCAAGCTCTGCTGCGCTTTCACTTGCACGTGCCCGCAGATGCAGGCGCATCCTCCCAAGATCCCACCGAAAAAAAATCGCCCTTAAACCCCAGCGGCTCCATTTCCTCCCTCCCTGCTCTCCTGCGGGGTGTCTCCACGCGGGTCCCGGGCAGATTTGAAGGGTGAAGAGGAGGAGGGAAGAGGGAAGGCGGCGGGGCCGCCCGGACGGGCAGCGTGCCCGCGGAGGATCCCTGCGGGAAGCACGGGCGGCCGCGGCCACGTGATGGGAACTCGGCAGCCCATGAATGGGAGATGCTCCATTCATAAAAGCAGGGTCCCCGCTGCATGCAGCCGCGCAGGCGTCGGGCTCTGCCGGGAATCCCAGCCCGGCGAGGCTGGAGCTGCTCCTCCCTCCGCCAGCAAATTCCCCCTTAACTCTTTGCTCCCGCTCGTTAAGCCTCCGCTAACAAAGCTGAGCCAAACCTCCGCTCGAAAAGCCGCCTGGGATGGGGTGCTCCCGGCCCGGCAGCGATGCGGGTGGGCAGGAGGTGCTGGGCGCGTCGCCCGTCCCAGCTCCGCACGAAGGTGTCCTGAGATGGACGGGGCTCGGGGAAAGTGGAGAGGATTTTTCCGTCCTCTCGCGAGCTCCCTCGCAGCCTGTGTCTCTCCGAACCCGTTTGTTTTCACGGCGCCGATCAGCGCGGTGACCCCCGGGGCCGGGAGATGCCCCCGGCGGTGCTGAGCCAGGGCCAAATGGCTGCTTAATTGCTGGGGGCGTTTAAAGGGCTGGAGCCACAGGGAGCTGCGGCATTTAGGGTTACCCTGGGCCAGCACCCAGCTCGGCAGCTTTTTAAGGATGCTCAGGCAAAAGCGGCGCAGAGCAGGGGTGAGCCGAGGCCAGGGGAGACTCGTATTTTTGGTAGCAGCCCTGGCATGTCACGTTGCAGCCTTTGGGCCCCGGAGAAAAGCTCCTTATTGTTCTGGGAAGCGGAGCAGGGAGGGACTAGCAGATGCCGCCCTGAGGGCCCCGATTCCCACACCCCCCCCCGTGTTGCATCCTCTGCGGTGCAGCCGTGGTTTAGGGCAAAAGCTCCCGGACTTGCTGCGGGCATGGGTGCGGGGGGCTCAGGCCGTGTCCCCCTGGTTCTGCCTCTCCATGGGGAGGCGAGAAGGGCTGCGCGTGCAAAGCCTCGAGGTCCTTTTGTCTTTTCAAAACGAAGTCTTGCATCTCTGCGCGAGCATCCCCAGCCTGTGGCATCGGGAGGTTGCAATGGGCAGTGCGGGACGGGGGGAGAAGGGGGCTGCAGCACAGACAGCCAGTGTTTTGCAGCACACCCCACTGAAATTAGGGTCAGGTCTGGCTCCGCCGGCCCCAGTTTGCTGGATCAATGAGCCCAGCTTGGCTGCGTGCCTCAGCTCCGCGTCAACAGATGAAGGTGCACGGTCGAGCTCGGTCCCTGGTGTCTGCACCCTTGGGTGGCAGGCACAGGGGACACCGGCAGCCCTGGTGCCGTGGGATGGGGCTTGGGGTGTGCCGGGGCTGGGGGCGCCTTGGTTTGGTGCTGATCCCTGTCCTCTCCTGCCCCCAGAGCAAGCTCCACATGGAGGGCTTCCGCAGCCTGAAGGAGGGCGAAGCTGTCGAATTCACCTTCAAGAAGTCATCCAAAGGTTTGGAGTCCATCCGGGTGACCGGCCCGGGGGGCGTCTTCTGCATCGGCAGCGAGAGGAGACCCAAGGGCAAGAGCCTCCAGAAACGCAGATCGAAAGGAGACCGGTAAGGGGCGCCTGGGGCCTGATCCGGGGCTGCTTCGGAGCCCTGCGGGTGCCAGGAGGTGCCTGGGGCTGGGCTCCAGCAGGGGCTACGTGCTCAGCGTCCCCCTCACGTCCCTGTGGTCCCCAGGAGGCTGCCCCATGCACGGGTGTGAGCCGGGCCGGGGCGGCCCCATCCTGCCTGCTTTGGGCAGGCGAGCGGAGCCGGGGGGCAGCAGGGCACGGGGTGGGCAGCGGCCCTTCCTCTGGGAAAGCGGCTTCCTCCTGCGCTTAATGAGCGGCAGATGCAGCTTGGTGGGGAAAGGGCAGAGAAGCCGAAGGGAGAGGGCAGAGGTCGGGGACACCCCGGGCTGATGCTCCCCTTGTGAGCGGGAGCCGCGGCCGGCCGAGCTGGGCAGGGGTAATTTTCCCTAAGAGAAACCCTTCCTCGTGGGAAGGAAACGGCCGGACGTCCTGGCAGCGTCTCCCACGGTGAGGCTCGGGGCCCCCGGGGCGAGGTGCGGCAATGCTGCCCTCTTCCCCGGCTGTTCACCTAAAATTTGGGTTTTCCAATCGGTTGGGAAGGAGCTGGGGAGGAGAAGCAGAGAGCAAATGGTCGCGGCCATCCTAGAACGATGCAGGATGAGAAACGGGCACAAGGCAGCTCCTGCTCCCCGTGTTGTTCCAGCACGAAAGTGGCACCTGGGGGTGCGTGCTGCGAAGGCACAGCCTCAGACAAGCCCCCCTCGGGGCTGTCCCCGTGCTGATGGCCACGGTCCCTGTCCTCCCAGCTGGGGCCACCGGCCGTGCGACTGCCTGTTCCTGCTGCTCCGAGTGCTGGTGGCTTGTACCGTGCAGGCTGGCGGTCACCCAAAATGCAGGATCCATAGACGCAGGATCCATAACTGCGGTCGTGCTGGAGGGATGTGAGCCCCCAATGTCCCATTTTGTCCCCACACGCTTGCTTTCGGCACGTGGGTTTGCTGCCATCTCCTGGGTACCGGCAGCACCACTGGGCCAGGTCCAAACCCACTGGGGGAGTAAACCTGGAGCCGCCGCCACCACCACCCTCGGCGGCAGGGACCCCTCTCCTTTTGTTTCTCCTCCTCGAATCTCTCTCCTCCCCTCGCAGATGCTACAACTGCGGCGGGCTGGACCACCACGCCAAAGAGTGCAAGCTCCCGCCGCAGCCCAAGAAATGCCACTTCTGCCAGAGCATCAGCCACATGGTCGCCAACTGCCCCGCGAAAGCGCAGCAGTCCCCCAGCTCTCAGGGAAAGCCTGCCTACTTCCGAGAGGAGGAGGACATGCACAGCTCGCCCCTGCTCCCCGAAACCCGGGAATGATGGCAGGCGGCGGCGGGGGCTAACACCGGGACGGAGAGGCTTTGGCAAGGCAACGGGCGGCCACGGGGGCCAGGAGGAGGGAGCGGGGAGGGGAGACGGCAGCACCTTTTCCTCCCCGAAGCCCGCTTTTAATTGGGACGGCTCCAAAAATAGCAGGGGGAGCATTCAGCGCACCTCTTGCAGGTAAAAAGAAACACGTTTGATTCGTCTTTATTCTCCACGAAGCCGGGCAGTAGCGTCTCTGGGAGGAGGAGCAGAGAGGCAGCATCTCAGGGAGGCTCTCGCGGCTCCCTGCTCCCCTGCCCCGTGCCCGGAGGAGGGAGGGACGAGGGCGGCAGAGCTGGGGGACGCCCACGGGCCGGCCCCGCGGCTCCCCCAGCTCCTCGCTCGCAGGTCCTCCCCGCTTCCGAAACACGGAGCCGGGCAGCGGGAAGGCTGCGAGGGCTGGAAGTGCTTAAGCCAGCTGCCGGGGTTTTGCTGGTGGTGTTTCCCTCGGGGAAACGCAACCCAGCCGGGGCTCCCGCACGTCAGCGCGCGGCTCGGAGGAGACACCACCAAGCCCGGCTCTTCCACGTGGATCAAACCCACGCGGGACAGAAACGCCGCTGCTCCTCCTGCCCGTGCCGTGCGCCAGAAACTGATGGCCCCTGGGCAAAGCCTGCCCAGGGGCAGAGGGAAAGGGGGAGCAGGGTGTCAGCGGCTGCCGTCGTCTCTCCCCGCCGCCCCCCAGCCTTGCCTTTATTTATTGGCCCCGGTGACAATAAATTTTATTCTCCCGGGGCCGGCCGCCCCGTCCGTGCCGAAGCCAACGCCAAGTGAAAGCTGCACTAGGATGTGCGTGGATGACGTATCTTTGGGTTTGTTTGTCGTCTTTTTTTTTTTTTTTAATATAAATATTCTGTTTTTTGTATTTTTGTATATTTTAATCTTTAAGAAAAGAAAAAGGAAAAAAAAAGAGAGAGAGAGAGAGAAAGGACCTAATTCCTGCAACTTATTCTCAGGTATTCGAGCAATCTCAGGGATAAAATGCCTCTGTAGCCCAGTGCTGGACAGAGAGGAGGGTTTTTTCTAACAGCACAAAGATGTGACGAAGTTTGTATTGGAAGCGTAGATCTACCTCACTGGATGTTCGCTAGGTGGACTTGACGTGTTGTCGAGCTTTTTGGTTGTGGTTTTTTTTTTTTTGGTATGTTTGGGTTTTGTTTTCTTTTTAACTGTATTTTAATAGTCTCTTTCCCTTCCCTGCTGGACTGAGGAGGAATTTGGGTCTGTCAATCTGTGCGCAGGGATGGAGAAGCCAGGCAGTGCAGGGGCAGGGAGCAGCTGCTAGAGCCCGTGTTGGCTCCCCAACTCCAGATTTTCTCCCAGCCTGGTGGCTTTTGAGGACTGTCCTCCATTCCCCTCTCCTGTTTACATTCCCCTCCCCGCCATCCCAATGGGAACGCTCCTGCCTGCCCCATGCTGGAGTCCCCCTTGTCACCCGCAGGCTGGGATGTCACACAGGCTCCCAGCAGGCTGGTGCCATGGGGCTGGGGACCAGAAAGCCAAGATGGGGGTCCCAGGGCAATGTGGTGAGAGCTGAAGAGCTGACAGCAGCCAGGGAGGGTGTTGAGAGACTGAGCGTCGTCCCGAATCCCTGCCCTCACTCGTCCTCAAGCTGGGACCTGCTGGGACAAGGGACCTGGCGCCAAGTTCTGGCAAGGGAGGTGCAACTGCTCCGTCTGCTCCCTTCCTGGCTTCCCCCAAATGTTGGCTCACGATGGCTGGGGGAAGCTCTGGATCCCTGCTTTCGGGCCATTGACACTCCACTCCAAAATCCCGGGGCTGGCCTGAGCCTTCCCAGGGAGGGCATCTTGCCGTGCCGGCATCTCAGGATGCGAGCACGGTTCCTGCTGTTCTTTAGGTAGTGATAGGTTTAGATGCGGAGCAGGGCTGGACCAGGTGGAGAGCATCTCCTCCAACCTCGCCACGGGGAGTTGCTGAGGCTGTCGGAGCCTGGCATTCCCTCCAAAGCTTTGTTTGGCCCCAAATCCACCCCCTGCTCCGAGGCTTGCGGGGATGGAGAGCGGCTCCCAGCTGAGCCTGCCCTGCTCCAGTAGTTTCTATGGTGAGGTGGTGGTCTCTTCTTGGGAGGGTGGGGGAAGGACCTCGAGTTCTCAACTAGTGATGGGACCTAGACAAACCCACTTCAGGGAAACCGCTTTTGTCTGAACGGGGTAAATGCAATAGAGCGCACCAGGCTGCGCGTCTAACCCTGGGCTGCGGTCCCGCTGCCGCGCTGTGTGGGCTGCCGGCCCTCCCGTGGCACCTTGGTTGTGCCGGGGAAACGGCTGCCCCCTGGGTCTTGTATCTATCTTGAAAAATCGTGTAGGACCTTTCCCCCTCGCCCCCAGTTTAATGGTTTGGTGATTTTTCTGCTAGATGCCTAGTATGTGTAAATATCTCTGTAAATCTTTCCACTTTCTCTCAGTATTCTTGATTATTGTTTACAAAAGTAAGAAGAAAAAAAAAAAAAGAAAAAAAATAGCCAAAGCATCTAATAGGTTTTGGACCAGGGAGACGGGATCTTCTCTGTGTACTCTGCCTTGCCACTCTGTGTGGGGATTTGACTTCTGTAGCCATCCCTGTCCTAGGCTAAAGCAAATAGCGAACGGCTTAGAGAATCACTCAGGTTTTCCCCAGGGCCAGTACGGCCCTGGGATCCCAGAAAACAGGGATTTTTATCTGTAAAGGGAAGCCACGCTGGAGAGGGTGGGATTGATTTGCATCTTCTTGTTGCGTTTGCTGTTGTGGTTCTTCCCGTGTCTTGACAATAATTAAATAAATTGCTGCATCATCACCCACCCTGCCCATGCTCGGCTCGCAGGCGCTGGGCACTATGCATTACGGGACAGCGAATCGCGGGCGGATGAGGCTGCACACTCAGGGTCCGGCTGTAACGGGGCATTTGAATGTATTGGGGAAAAATGTCCCTCACGAGGTGGTGTCGGTGTCTCCCCTGGTGTAAAAGCCTTGAGTCACAAGATTGTCTACGAGGAGACGGAAGAATGTAACTCCATGTTTACTGCTAGCAACCAAAGCTTGTTTGTGTCAAACTCTTGAATTTTTATGAAGTGGGTGGGAGGGAGGGAATACATGGGGAAGGCTGCGTGCGGCTCGCCCCGGCCGTGCTTTCCAAAGAGATTTCCTGCTGGAGTCCCTGCAGCGAGAGCCTGTCGCTGCAGGATTTTTCCCCCCTCCTTTCATTTGTGTTTTTAATTTTGTACCATCTATGTAAAATGTGTTTTTCTGGAAAAAAAAATTAAAAAAAATAAATAAAAGACCATGGGCAATGGCTGCTGGTGATGTGCTGTGTGCGGTTCCTCCTTCCCTCACGGAGGGGCTGTGGGGCTGAGAACCTCAGCCCCAAAACGGGCTGGGGGGGGGGGGGGGGGGGGACTGGGCTTTGGGGGCAAAAACCGAGCCCCAAGGACCCCTACACACCCCAGGGCCGGCCTGAAGCCTCCCCGCGACCACCCTGTCCCGATGGCCGCCCCCCTCCCCTCATGGCCGCCCCCATCATGGCCGCCTCCCCTCCCCCCTCCTTCTTCCCCCTTCATCCCTCGGCGCCCCGCGCGCATGCGCGCGAGCCCCCCTCTCCCCGCGCACGCGCTTCCCGCCCCTGGGCGCGGGCGGGTGACGTAAGCGGAAGGGCGCGGCCCCCTCCTGAGGAGGCAGCGGCGGCGCTGCCGGGCGAGGTAGCGCGGGGGGAGACCCGGGGGTAACCGGGGGGGGGGGCCGCGGGGGGGGCCTGAGGGGAAAGGGGGGGACGGGGGGGAAAAAAAGGGGGACGGGGGGAGCGGGGAGACCCTTCAGGCCCGGGGGAGCCGCCTCTTGGGGTCCCTGCCGCCTCCTTGCCGCTGCCGTCCCCTCAGGAGGCCGGGCCTCGCCCCGCGCTGGGGTCTCCCCTCACGGCGGGGGTGGGCCCGGGGCCTCCCGGCCTTGCTCCGAGGCCGTGTGGGTGAGCTCTCGGCGTCCCCCCGGTGCTCCTGGCTCGTGGGCAGGCGGCTTCTCGGTGGGGAGCGCTTCTAGAGGTGACCGCGTGAGGTTTTAGTGACAGAAGGTTGGGTTTTG
The DNA here is from genome assembly GCF_964034855.1 of Anser brachyrhynchus. Taxonomy (NCBI): domain Eukaryota; kingdom Metazoa; phylum Chordata; class Aves; order Anseriformes; family Anatidae; genus Anser; species Anser brachyrhynchus. The sequence goes on from NC_137717.1 coordinate 3,866,122, forward strand.
TTAGCGGGCAGCGGTGGGGGAGGAGGAGGAGGACGTGCTTTTGACCCGGGTTGTCCCCAGGGAGGGCTGGGAGCTGTAGAAAGAGCCCGAGGTGCGGCTTGTCCTCGCCTGAATGCTTTGTGGCCGCATCTGTGGCTGCGCGCCCCTTCCTGAGGGCACAGGTGGAGAAGGCGCGCACAGAAAGCGTGTGGTCGGTGCGATCTGAGGCTGCTCCTGCTCCTCGCTGGGGGACGGGTGGGTGGATCTGGGCTGTGACCCTGCAGCGCTCCTCAGAACTGCTGTGCCCACCTCTCTGAGGGCTCCAAGCTCAGAGAAATGACGGCAAATTTGGAAGTTCGGCAGGGTCTTGTATTTTGTTAGCTTAAACCAGGTATTAGTGTTTGATGTGTGGGTGATGTGGTTAAAAAAAAAAACAAAACACAACGTTTTTAGAGCTCTTGAGGCTGAAGTTCTCTGTTTGTGAGGGGAAAAAATTCTCAGTGGTGACTGAGCAGGGTGGTTGGTGATGTTGATGGCTGCTTCATTTGAAGGGTTTCCAGCAGAAAAGCACCGCAGGTCAGTTTGGGATCACTGCTCCATGCTGAGCCTGGTGGTAGCCTGGTGCGATGTGAGTGCTTGTTACTGTGGGTGTATACAAACTCACCAGCAATTTCTGCAAGAAGAAGCAGGAGGGATTTTTCCTGCAGCAAGCCGGTAGAGCATCAAGTCTGTTGGCATCCAGCTGGAAAATTCCAGAGCTCGTTTCTGAGCTGTTCGCTTCCCCCATTGTTTGCTTGTCCAAGCACTCGTGCAGGTGACAAAAGGGTCTCCAAAACAGCTACCTTATTTTTCCCAGGTGATTGCATGCAGTGTTGCTTTGGGCTCACATGGAGTCTTCTGTACCTCTAACCCTTTTATTTTCATCTTCCCACCGAAAAACAAAAGGAGCTCTTGGTGAGACATGTCGTGGATCAGAGAAGGCGAGCTGACCATCATAGAGAGATTCTGTGCCAACATAATTAAGGTAAGGAGCGAACTTTGGTTACCTACAGTAATCAGCAATTAGCAGGCTCACCGTGGTTCGAAGTGGAGCTATCTCTGTGACCAATCTGCTGTAGGAAGATAGCATTGCTAGCAAGGGTACATATTAATGCTGGCACTGGATGTACTTCCCTAAGCAGCATTCGGGGATGGAAAATTACTTAAGCTTAGTCTTGCAAATGAGCAGGGCTGCAGGTAGTGCTTGCCAATAATGAGCTTATGCTCCCAGGCTTCCATGTTTTGTGCCCTCGCTGATGAAAGCAGGGCACGGGAAGAGAGAGAGCAGTGAAGTGGTGGGTTATGATCTAAGAAATGAAGCCGGGTTTCTGCTGGCTGGAATAATGAAGCAGTTCCAGGGAAGTTCTGTCCTGGCTCAGCAGAGCCTTAGAACTAGCGCTGCTGCCCTTTTTTCAAAGGGTCTCTCTGCAGGCCTACTGAGGTCAATGGAAGGGAGTTACTTGTCTTAAAGGGGAGAAGGTCTCACGGCTTCACATGTCCTCTCCTAAGTTAACTGCATCTGTGAAAATGCCCCTGAAGTCTGAAACAAAAATACTTGTAACCACAGCAGCATGAAGCTCTGAGCACCTTCCTCTGCACCTGCAGAGAGGTGGTTGTGGCAGTGCTTTTCTGCCTCCTAAGTGCTACGGTTCTCTGTCATGAAACAGAAATGGGGAGGGCAAAGTTGCTTGTAGGTGTAGGCAATCGTCAATACTGAGATGTTTTAGAGGGAGACTAAGCTGGGATTACCAAAGAGGTGATTAGCATCTTTATCTTCCCAGGCTTTAAGCTGTGAGAAACCCACTGCACCCCTAGAAATACGGGGTGCTACCAGGAAGGGTGGGGCTACGCTCCGTGATGCAAGATGTCAGCTTTCTGGTCTGTTTTGTTTGTCCTTACCTTCTAGGCAGGTCCGATGCCCAAGCATGTTGCCTTCATCATGGATGGCAACCGCCGTTACGCCCAGAAGTGTCACGTGGAGAGGCAGCAGGGACACTCGCAAGGCTTTGATAAGCTGGCACAGGTGGGAAGGATGTTTGCTGCCTCTGACTTGTGCTGGAAGTCAGAGATGTGTTCATCAGCTGGCTTTGTTTGCTGCTTTACTGACGTGTTCCGTCCCTTCTCTTCTCTGACGAGTCAGGCCTTGTGCCTGCAGCTGATGTTAGTCGTTTGGGGGCCTGACTTCGGCTCCCTTACTGTTGTTTTGCAGAATCATTCTGATCTCCTAATTTTTCCTCTGTTTTACACTTGATTAAAGTAACTGCGTTGCACATTTGAAGCTTAATTCTGTGATGCAGATTGAATTTATTTGAAAAGGCAAGGTAGGAATTGTCAGCTCTTGATGGTTGTTTCTCCTGATCCAGTCTTAGCGCAGTGGGAAATGACAGGAAGGTTCTAGCAGCTGAGGATATGGGTCTTGCTGAGCTGTCTGATTGTCTGTTTAGCTGGCTCGTGTTTTTAATTATATTTCGTCTCCTTGCAGACGCTGCGGTGGTGTTTAAACCTGGGTATTCGGGAGGTGACTGTTTACGCCTTTAGTATCGAGAACTTCAAACGCTCCAAGGAAGAGGTGGATGGACTAATGGATCTGGCAAGACAGAAATTTAGCCGCCTGCTGGAGGAACAGTAAGAACCCTCTCACGTCTCTTTCCTGCAGGGTGGAACAAAAGCAGATCATCATCATTAAGAGAAACCCATGTGTGGGCACGTAGTGTGTTAAGTCACTTCTTGGAGCTGGACAACTAGTTCACATTGCGCGTGTTGATGGAACTAGTACGGACCTGAGTGAGCGTGGGGGGGATGTTGCAGCGCACTGTTGCACAGTAACTCAGGGGTGTTTGTTTCCCCATGCCCGATGGATGAGGAAAGTGCTGTGTGGAAAGTTTGTTTGTCTGATTGAAGCAAATTGGTAGGGCAGTGAAAGGCACAACTGGAATGAAGTGAAGGAGAGGACTCCCTGGTGCACACGGCTTCATTTGTGCATGGGGAGTCCTGATCTTCTCGAGTTCTGTCTGAGCACTGCAGTACGCCACGATTCAAAGAGGCCGTTTCCCTGTTTTCTAGCCAGCGTGGCCTCTTCATCAGTGATAGACCAGGAATAGTTGTGCTGTTCTGTGGGTGATCCTCAGTAATTCTGCTTTCTGTATTTTTGATTAGTTAGTTGCCTAGAGGCTGTGGTTGTATTTTAAGTTTTACACATGTGGATCTTCATAACTTCGGGTAGGCATGCCTGATTTGTGATTGTTATCTAGCCCTGTGGTTATGTCTGTACCTGAGGTGCCCACGTGGGGAATGATCATTTTCCCTGTAGGGAATGGTTTGGGATGAACAAATCTAAGCCAGTTCTGAACGCCTGACACATCTGGTCATTATGCTTATTTCTAATTCTTAGTTTTGCTAAAGCTGTGCCTGCTGTTTTCGTTCAGTGGCTGTTATGCAAGGCAAATAGGGGCCGATCTGTTTGCTGCAGTCCTCACTCTTGTTGTTGGGTATAGGGAGAACCTGAAGAAACACGGTGTGTGTATCCGCGTCCTCGGAGACCTGCCACTTCTGCCCTTGGATATTCAGGAACTGATTGCCCAAGCTGTGCTGGCAACCAGGAACTACAACAAGTAAGTGATGTATGGATCAAAGTAGCTGGTACGTCATGCTCTCCTCTTTTACTTGAAGGCTGAATACTTGTCAGACACGATACCTCTTTCTTTGTCCTACAAGCACACAGAACTGTTGTACATACACCATTGTCACCTGCTGGCCCTTTACTTTTAGGTTTTCATGACTTTCTTCTCTTTTTAGGTGCTTTCTAAATGTCTGCTTTGCATACACATCAAGGCATGAAATCAGTAATGCTGTCAGGGAGATGGCGTGGGGCGTGGAGCAAGGGCTGCTTGAACCCAGGTAACTCTGGTTTTTCTGTGTGACGCTTCATAGATTAAGACTCTTGCTTCCTGTGATTTATCAATAACCTCCCAGAAACCAGGTGGCTTTTAAATAGATCTTATTAAACCAGTCTGACTGGAGCAAATGACTTAAAGTTACTGTGCAATGTTTGTTTTTTGTTATTTCAATTGCCGTGGTGATAGATACAGAAGAAAAGATCTGTGTCTTAAGTTAAAGTGTGAAGGCAGACTTCATGCCGCAACGCTGGGCTGCTCAGTTGGCAGATTTAGCTGTGAGGTCAAACAACGGGTGAATCACTAACACTGAACTGTTCCTCTATCCTAGAGAAGATGGAGTAGTTAGCTCTCTGCTCCAGATGGAAGCCTCCACAGTCTGTTTCTACCGCTGCCTTATGTTTTAAAGAGCATCGGGGGATGCTCTGGGGGCTGAAAGAGCATTTGGAATGGCCTGTGAAGCAGGTAGCAGTGTCTGTCAGCAAGCTGACAGCTGGCTGTGGTCCAGTCCCAGCCACCCAATTTTAACCTGCAGTCCTGAGTTTATAAAATTATTTAGTAATTCTGATTCAGTAGTGACACCTCCGTCCGCTCAGGAAAGTGATTTTAATGGGATGCATCTGTCTTCCAGTGATGTGTCTGAATCGTTGCTTGATAAGTGTCTGTACACCAGCAACTCCCCTGACCCAGACCTCCTGATTCGAACCTCCGGAGAGGTCCGGTTAAGTGATTTCTTGCTCTGGCAGGTAAAGTTTTTGTTTTTTTCCATAAAATATTCCATCTTTGCCTCAGAGAGTGTTCTGACTCCAGGTGTGATGATGATGAAGGCTCTTAAACTCTCCCTGCCGGTGTTTCCTGGGATGAGGAAATCCCAGGAAGGATTTCTAGAACCTTGGGAGTGGCATTTGTCACACGCCAGCAGCTGTAGGTACTGAAGGTGTAACCTTATAATGTATGTGACTAACCTTTCACCATTTCAGAAGTTTGTTTGACTTTGGTAGTGAAACAAGGCACATTCAGGATAGGTTCTAAGGACAACAAAGTTGAATCAGCATGACTGGGCTGCTAAGCTAAAATGTAGTAACTTCATGAATTTGCAATTGCAGTGTTCAAAGCTGCTTCCATTTCTCTCTCTCCTGTGGTAGGCAATTTTGAATTGTTTGTAATCCGAACTTTGTGGGAGAACCCTTGAGTCGAGCTGCTTTACTTAGTTACATTTTACGTGTGCAGTCTGGAGCCAAAAAACAATTGCCTTTAAGCAACCACATCAAATGTTCCTATTCCAGCTTAACTGGCAAGTTCGCAGAAGTTGTCTGGCCTCAGCTGCGATTGCCTACCAAGGCATCCTTCCCTTCTGCCGTATTCTTGGGCACGTGTTTACCCTGAATGGGTGGGTGTCAGTACTGCAAAGTAACATTTCCCTTGCTCCTCTTGCTGGTAGTTCTGGCAGAGGTGCATTGGAGACTGAGCTTATATGTAAGTGGCGAAGCGTTACTGAGCCAGCCGACGCTCTGGGAGTCTGGCTGGTGTGGTGCCGCTCTCCTGTGCCGTGGTTTTTGGCAGAAGCAGCAGAGGAGAACGTGCGCTTGTGCTCCTGCTTTGCCAGCTCGCAGACCAAAGCGTTGGTCCACATTTCCCTTCAGTAGCGATTGTGTGAGTCCTGACGGCCCCATAGTAGAAGGAAATTGGGCTATTCAGGGTGATTCTGTGGTATCAAAGAAAATGTCCTCACAGTGTTTTTGCATAGTATCGACTCTGAGACTTTTCCTTTAGCATTACAATTTTGAGTCATGCAGAGTTTCTTTAAGTGTTAGATTTTGTAATAATGGTCACGGGAATACATTTACTTGAAACACTGAGGGACTTAGTGGCCAAAATAAGCTTTCAAGTTAAAACCTGACATCTTTCAGCTCTAGGATGTCTGTGGCACACCACAACTCTTAAATTGATTAAGCAGTTTAAATGCCGTGAGTGGGCAGCGAGGAATATCATGAGATGTCATTTGATGAATGGCTTAAATGTCATGTCTTGATCCTCAGTTCATGTGTTATTCCCTTAACACAGCCTTTGATAGTCCGATGTTGCTATTTTAGTTTTATTGTACATCTGTGATGCTTAAGCTATTAAAAATACCTCTAAAGACCAATGTAGCATTAGAGAGTATTCTGCTGGTGATTTTACAGGAATGGGTGACTGGTGTCCTAGCATTACAAACTAATTAGGCTGTACAGTGTGCGATTTCAAACTATCCTGGCTGGTATTTATTTCATTTTAAGTAGAATCTGGTAACACAGGCTAGGTGAAATCTTTATGTGAAAATCGGCATAGCTTGACCAACTGAGCTGTATCTTGGTGACTTTTTTTCCCCGTGCTAGCTGATTAAACCGTTGGTAATCTTGTCTTCTGCAGACATCCCATTCATGCCTGGTGTTTCAGTCAGTGTTGTGGCCAGAATATTCCTTTTGGAACTTGTGTGAGGCTATCCTTCGGTTCCAGATGAACTACAGTGCTTTACAGGTAAGCGAGCCTTAGGGAGATGGAAAGCTCATCGCAGTTACCCGCACAGCAGCAATGTGCTGGACATCAGGTGAGAGTGTGCAGAGTGGAGACAGGAATTATTCACCTAGTGTGTTTAGTTAAGACCTTGTTTCAGTAGCAGCAGCCATTGCCAGATGTGTTGTGTCTCCTATACCTGTGTGGCTTGTTACAACACATTAGCATGGGTACAGACTCCTCTGCTTTCACGAATAACTGAAGAACCTGAAGTCACCACTGTCTCCATTGCTTATTGCCCCTCCACCAGCTGGAAGTATGTCCCCACTCCTCCTCTGGCAGGACAGAACAAGTAAACACTCCTCACTTGCTACAGGGCAAAATCAGGGAGTTTAACTCAAGCCACTTCATCAGTGGTTTCAGTGAAAGCTGCTGAGTTCACTTGGGAACAAGTGTGGGGAATTGGTAGGGGAGGACTTCTCACTCAGAGTAACTGCTGATTACAAGGAGGTGGCTTTTTTTGCATTTGAAATAAGTAATCTTGAAAGCCCAAAGCTAGAGCTTTTGAAACAGCTTACACTGGTGGAGGGGATGTTTGCCAGTTAGAAACAGATGGGGTTAGGGGCTTGACTTGCTGAGAAGCCAGAATGGGTTACAGCAGCTGTGTCTACTTAGGGAGAGTGCTGCTGCGTTCAGGGTGCTGGAGGCAGCTACAATATGGATAGGCAGCTGGATGGAAGGTTTGACAAAGTACAGAAAACATACGGTTCGGAGGCATTTGATAAAGGTATCCTCCTGTTTAATGGCAATCTTCATTTTCCAGTTTGCCTGCTGCTCAGGCGAGTTCCTCACCCCTTAGTCTGTAGGTCAGCTATAACCTGCTGTGGGTACGTGGTAGCCAGCAGGTGCTGGCAGAATTTCACTTTGTCCCGGGGTGGAAGTCTTATTCTGAACGAGCTGGTGATCTTTTCACTTCTAATAAACGGAGCTACAGCAGTGGGGTGTTACCAGTTCAATGGGCTTTCTCTAGCTAGGGATGTTTCTACACTCATTCCCAGCGCAACAAAAGTTTACAGTGCCAGAGCAGAGACTGCTGACACGGACACAGTGAAAGGGTGGTGAAGAGTGGCTCAGGTTCTCATTAGAGTAATTATTACTACTTCCTCATTTGAAAGGCCACTACTCCCCCGTAGCGTGTGCGTGTCAGGTCATGTCGTAGTGACTTCTCTTAAAATGAAAAGTTAATATACCTGCATGCAGGTGTGGGTTTTGTTTGTTTCTTTGTGTGTGACGTGGGTTGCAGGGTAGGGTATCTGCAGTAAGAAGAAATTCAAGTGATGTTCTGCAAAAATACTTCAAATACTTGAAGGATAGGCCAGGATAGCTACTGTCTTTACCTTTCCCCTGCCCATCCTGCTGTGTATAGAGCTGGTAATTTATTAGATTGCAGACGTTTGGGAATGTTGAGCACACTCTTGCTTTTTTTGCTCAAGCTGATTAGCTATTAGCTCCATACCTGATCATCAGCTCGAAGAATTGCTGCATAGATCATTGTTCTGAATCCCCTAAAACCTTTCAGCTGCTGCATGAATAGGATCAAAGATTCAGTGATGACATTGGCAAGCTTATGTGCACATCTGTGGTTTGAAAGTGCTCGCGTACACCGTTCCTCTCTGATTCAGGTATCTGAGGGTTTTTTCCACAATCTGTCATGACCTTTATCTATGTTAACTGTGAGTTAATGCTTTGAGCAGGCTTGTGTCTTGGGGAGAAGGTCCTGAAGGATATCCCTATATTTTCTCTAACTGATCAAGCAGGCTGCCTTGAAGTAGGGGAGGCACACACAGAGCCACTCTTCATTTACCCTACAGATTGATTGCCAAGCAGAGGCTGTTTCTTCCATAACCTGTGCTGCCTTACATCTGCACCACAGATGAGCTGAAAGGCCTGGTAAAGTGCTAACGCTCTGCTGCTTTTCACTCTAGAAGGCCAGAGACTCCTACATGGAGGAAAGGAAGCAACAACAGATGGAAAGGGATCAGGCTTATGTGACAAAGAAGCTGCAGCAGGAGGGTTTTGCATCCCATGGAGACTCTCAGCGTCGACGGACACTGTTGCAGAAATGCACCGCCATGCGGGAGGAGAGAATCCAGGGCTTCCTACAGGCACTAGAGCACAAGAGAGCGGACTTCTTTGAAAGATTGTGTACAGTGTCTGCATGACATAAGTGCTGGGTGGTTCTTGGGAAGACAGTTTTTAATCCTGTTAGAGAGAATATCTGCTGTCCAGAGAAATTCACTTGGTGTGGTTCTGCTGTGGGGATGCAGGGCTGCTACGGGACTTTACATCCCCACTGGCACTGTCCGAGGGCAGGGACAGAGTACTGTGAACCTTCCTAGTTCTGTGAATGCTGCTGAGGAAAGTAATGCCGTCCTTCTGTCTTCTCTCCCTGCCCCTGACGATAGAGCATCCTGCTGTATCTCCGCTGCTTGGTACTTCAGAGGCCTGGTGGTTTTGTGACAAGTTAACTAAAAGGAGCCTTGCGTTCTGTTAGGCTCCTCGGGAATTGGCCCAGGTTACCGATTTCAGTCATGTTAAATCAGCCTGGGCTTGAATTCTTTCTGTGACTTTGCAGTAGCAAATCCTCCAGTGAGATTTCCTCTGCTGTCCCATCCCATTTCCTTTTTGAAGAGAGAGGATTATTCCTGGTGTATAAGGGAGCCCTGTGCCAAGCACTGGCAGAGATATTTCCCACTGCCTACTTCGGGCATCTTGCCTTTTCCCCACCTTATTATGCTGGTTTTGATTTATCTGCTCTGGGCTTCCAAAAAGCTAAAGCAAGGTGTTGTCAGCCTTGCCATGAAGGAAAAAGGATACTCCAGAGCTCCATCAGGCCCTGTGATCCCTTTTCAGCAGTGTTGGGGGGGAGGAAACCCAAATGCTGGCTTCCAAACCCGGCTGGAACACACTGACTATGCTGAGGGAAAGAAGGGGGAAGGGTCCAAAGAGGCAAAGAAAAACAATTGTTTGGGAATTAACCTCATGGCTTAAAAAGGAAAAGAAGTTAGCTTAAACCAGGGGTTGGATGCGGTGTGCCAAATTCCTCTGAGACCTCTACAGCTGTGACTTAACATCCACCATCCATTTCTGGGGAATGAGGATGGGCTTAGTTCAGGAATACAGGAGCCAAAACCAGCCTCTGACCCCAGCCAAAATGATGCAGAAGTGATATAGCTGATTTTAATGGGAGTGGCCGGAGCAGCTGTGGAGTGTTACTTCTCAGTTCTCTATTAGCAGGGAGGTGGACTAGATAATTTCCAAGACTCTTTCTGTCTCTTAATTTTTCCTGGTTTCCGTCCCCACAATCAAAATAACAGGAAATGTCTTGCTTTTGTTACTGATGCACGTGCAGGTGCAGCAGTATCAGCTATTGCTGTTTTTAAAGTATTCTTTTTTTAACCTCCAGGTGAAAATGAGAAAATGCAAATTTAAGACTTAAGTGCTGCAAACTCAGCATTTTGAATGTGATTGTGAAGAGGGTAACTACATTGTCAAACCGTGAATAAAGCATATTCATACCAAACTATTTAAAAAAAGAAGTGAACACTTAAAACTTCATAGAGCTTCATATTCGTAGGTGTCATGAAGTTGGCATCGAGGTCTAGTACATCGTTTAACCTGTGACAGGCTCTTCATCTGGTTCCGGTTAGACTGGAAAAAAATTTGAAGGCTGTGTTCTCTTTACAGTTGTGTGAGCAATTTGCTGGTATCCCAAGGCCTGGCTGAATGGAGCTCTGTGCACGTACATCCTCTTGTGTAAGTAAGCAAACAGTAGCTTGGATGAAGGGGGCCAAGGTGAAGGGAGCTGTCAACTTCAACTCCTGCTCTATTTTATTTTGTCTGCACGTTTTGGGAAGTTCTCTGTGGAAATACTTTGTACTCTCTATGAGATGAGCGCTCTCCAGTCTGCTTTGCCAGGCAGATACAGGGAGACTGGTTCTACCCAAGGATGCATTTTTGCCTTTTTAAAAAAAAAAAAAAAGCTTTTGGTTGTTCTCATGTTGTGGGTGACCAAACTGCAGTGGTGGCTTTCCAAAACGGAGTATAACTGTTGCAGGTGTGGTAACTGAAGGCTAGGAGTTACAAAAGGTTTGCAGGGAAAGTTTTAATCCCTTTCTTTGCTGTTGTGGGGGAGGGAAGAGGGTGTCAGTTCATCAAGCAGTGGAAAAAGGCTTGTTACCTCTGAGTTTTATTCCCCCTGCATCAGTTATTCTAGTGAAATACAAACTTTCACTGTAAACCTTGCTTCCCTAGAGGTTGTGGTAAGTTACAAAGGCAAACTCTGAGTTTTCAGGAGCGCAGCTTTCCAGTCAGTCCTTAAATGACAGTTGTGGAATGAGCTACAGGCTGCTTGCAGTGAGAATTCAGCTTCCTAATTCGTGTTTATATGGTGAGGGTGTTGGTAAATCAGCACAGCTGGGGAAGTGTGCTCTCCTTGCATTTGAGGTCTGGAAGAAGCCTGAGAGCTTACCTGGTGGGGAAGGGGAAGCGCACTTGTGAAGCCGCTCTTCTGGATGAGATTCAGTTAAAGGTGTGAAGCTGGGGCAGGAGTGAAGGGAATACTTTGTAATTGGGTTTGTAGCAAACATTTGGTACCTGTGCCCAGGTGTGAGGAAGGGCTCTGGGGGGAGCCCGGCTCTGGGGGTCCCTCAGCGCAAGTAGCGGGCACTAACTTCTACCACCTGTGTGAAGTGCTCTTGGGGAAATTTCCTGCTCTTTCGCTTTTGCGTTTATTTTTGCTTTATCCTCTCCTTTCCTTCAGCTTTGGCCGCGACTCTCCCCTCCTTGATTTTTTTTGTTTTCACAGGAAAGAAGAGTGCTAACGCCCATTTTCCAGCCCGGCAGCGGGGTGGCGGTGGCAGAGGAAGAGGAGGAGGAGGAAGAGGAAGAAAAGGAAGAGGATGGGGGGGGGGGGGGGAGGAGGAGGATGAAGATGAAGCGGCCGCGGGTGCCCGCGGAGGTGCTGAAGAACAGCTCCCCTCACCTGCACACGGAGCCGGGGGGGGGGGGGGGAAGCCCCCGTTCCCCACATCGCCCCCCCCCCCCCCCCCCCCCCCCCCGCAAACCCTGTTGCGTCGCTGCAGTTCTGTGCCCTCCCCCCTTTTAAATTCATTTATTTATTAGTATTTTTTTCCACCGCCCCCTCCCCAGGGCCCTTCCCGCCCGCGGGGGCCGGGCGCGGGGGCAGGCGGCGGCCGCGGAGCGCCGTGAGGGGAGGGAAGGGGGGGGGTGAAAGGGGGGGGGGGGGGGGGCTCGAGGCCCAGTTGCGCGCGCGCCGCCTCAGCGGCTCCCTCCCCTGCCGGCCCCCCCCCCCTCCCCTCCCCATCCCCACAGCCCACGTGACCGGCGCGGGCCAATGGGCGGGCGGGGCGGCGGGGATCCGGCTGGAACCGGTTGGGCCGCGTCCGGCTCTATATAAAACTTTATAAACACCCGATTCAAATTAGTGGGGTCGGCAGCCAGCGGAGCGAGCCGGGAGGCAGCCCCGCCGCCCGCCCGCCCTCCCGCCTTCCTGCCCGCCTGCCCTCCGCGCCGCCGGCCTCTCCCCGCTTTCCCCCTCCCCCGCTCTCCTCACCGCCGCCGCCCCGGCCCGAGCGAGCCCGGCTCCCCCCCCCCCCCTCCTCCGCCTCCTCCTCCCTCCGCCCCCTCACGCCGCCCAGCGCGCTCCTCTCGCTCGCTCTCCCCTCACACACACACACACACACACACAACACACGCCGCCCGGAGCCATGCCGAAGAGAAAGGTACGTGGCACCGGGGCACCGGGACCCCTTCCCCCCTTTCCTCCCCCCTCACCCCCCCACAGCGGGGGCCTCCCTCCCTTCCTCCCCCCCCCCCCCACACACACACCGGAGGGGGGGGGGGCGGGGGGGGGAGCAGTTTGAGGCGCGTAGTCCCGCCCCCCCCTCCCTTCGGGGCGGTAACGGCTGCGAGGCGGCGCGCGAGCGGAGGCCCCGGCGGGCGCTGAGGGGAAGGGGGGGGGGAGCTGAAGGGGGGGGGGGGGCGGGGCGGCGGGACCGTTGCCGGCCGCGCGCGCGCTCGCTCTAACGGCTGAGGGGAGGGGAGGGGCGCGAGCGCGCGCAGCCGGTCCGATCCGGCTGGTTTTGGCGGGAAGGGGGGGCCTGAGGGGAAAGGGGGGGGGGGGAGGCTCCCCTCCCCTGCGAGGAGCGCGAAGGGCGGGAAGCGGCTCGCGCAGCCCCCGGGCGGCTTTGCCGCCAAAACCCGTGAGGGGAGGGGGGGGGGGAGCGGGGAGCGGGGCCTCGCTGAGGGGGCGGCTCGGCCCCCGCCTCCCCGTGGGGCGGAGGGGAAGGGGGGGGGGGGGTGCGCCGAGTTTCCGCCTCAGCCCGGCCTAAGGCGAGCCCCCCCGCCCGCTGTGGCCTCCTTGTAGCCCCCCCAAATCCCGGGGAGAGCCCCCAGGGCCCAGCACCCCCCCCCCCCCGCAGCCGGTTAGAGCGAGCGCCCCCCCCGTTAACTTGTTGCCTCCGCTTCTCTTTCACGCTCTAGGCTGAAGGAGATACCAAGGGCGATAAGGCCAAAGTTAAGGATGAGGTAAGAAGTTGGGTGTTTTCGCCAAAGTTGGGTCGTAAAGCCTTGGAAGGCAAGGTTCAGGTCGATTGTCAGAAAGATCCTTGAGGAGACGGGGATTCCTCCTAATCCGTAGCGGCCCTTCCAAGCGTTAGCTGCGTCGTCTGGGCTTAAGCATGAAAAAACTATTTCACTATTGTTAGTTATTATTAGGAGTGATGTAAACAGGATATTCTCGTGCTCCGTGAGAAAGGGAAAAAAGTGAACTAAAAACTTAGAAATTACTCCTGGGATTTTATTACTTTGAGATCAGACTTTGTGTGTTTGGATGGTTTACGTTTCATCACGTTAAATTAAATAATTTCTCTTTTCAAACAGCCACAACGGAGATCGGCGAGGTTATCTGCTGTGAGTATTCTCTTGCTGAGCAGAGATGTCACAACATTTAATAGCTTTAGGCTCGAGTATTAAATACTGCATCTGTGTGAGAACTGTAGGTATTCTGGAGAGACGCATTGTTCAGCTGAAAGAAAGTTATTAGCTTAACAAACTGCCCCATTGTGTAGTGTTATGGGAGTGGCTGAGCAACTGACAAATCAAGTAAGTGCTTTGATTTCAAATGTTTCAATTTGCTTTCCTAAAAATAAACCATCTGGGGCTGAATTGTAAAAACAAATGCCTCTTTAAAAATAATTTTAATAATACAAGAGTCTTTTTTTACTTAACAGAAACCCGCCCCTCCGAAGCCAGAGCCTAAACCTAAAAAGGCAGCTCCAAAGGTAAGTTGTTGTGTTAGCGCCATTATTGAGAGGAAAATAGGTTACGAGGCTTGGATTTGTCTGTTGACAGAACTTTGAAGTGTATCTAGTCCCGAAATCTAGCTGCATCGTCACTTCTATAAAGTTGCAGTGAAAACTTCTGTATTTTACAAAACTTGAATAAAAAATACCGAAGAGTGATTAAGTACAAGAAGACCCTTCTCAGTTGTTATCGATCTCTTAAATACATGAACACTTGTGTGTTGCGTTCTTTTCAGGCCGACATCCAATGTTGATTTTACCATGCTGGTTTTTGGATTCCTGTGGCTTAGTGATTGGATGTTGGTAATTGTAATGGTGTGTGTCATCTTGTGTTTGACAGAAGAGCGAGAAGTTGCCCAAGGGAAAGAAGGGGAAAGCTGATGCTGGCAAGGAGGGAAACAACCCTGCAGAAAACGGAGATGCCAAAACAGACCAGGTATAACAGCAGGTCTAGCAGCTTGAGTTACAACAGCAAATTAATTTTTTCCCTATCAAACAAAGGCAGGTCTAGGCTTGTGCTAATGAAGATGAATTACTGCTTGAGTATTTAGACCTGTCGCTTGTGACATTAACAGTACGTCCACGGACGCAGAGGGCTGTGTTGCCTGGTCAGTAATGAGTTAACATTGTCTGTTTGCTAGTTGAAGTTGCTGTATGAAAAGTTACTGTTCTGCCTTGTTCTAAAATCACATAAAGTTAGCACTTCATAAAGCAGCTCCCGGTTGCCTTTTGCACTGCTTTGAATGTTAGACTTCATTCTGCTAAGAGTTATGGTGGTACAGCCCAGATAAATTTCTTCTGTTCAGAGAATTGTTACTCAGGAGGAGGAATTTTGTTTGGTGCAAGTGTGTGGTGTATATTGACCGGTTCCCCCTTTTTCTTTTAGGCACAGAAAGCCGAAGGTGCTGGTGATGCCAAGTAAAATGTGTGAATTTTTGATAACTGTGTACTTCTGGTGACTGTACAGTTTGAAATACTATTTTTTATCAAGTTTTATAACAATGCAGAATTTTGTTTTACTTTTTTTTAAGCTATGTTGTTAGCACACAGACCGCTTCGTTGTTGTGTTTTGAGGGGGGGGGCAGTGGGGACAAATGTCACTTAGTCTATTTCTTGGAACCTAAATTTTAAAAGTAAAAGTTTACCCCCTCCCCAGTTTTTGGAAGAAGGGCTCTTCCTGAATAGAGGAGGAAGGGTTTCCTTAATGCTGCACGTCTGTTTCGTGAAGTGCATCAGAGTGAACGCTGAAGCTCCCAAGACGCCTGTTGCCAACTTCCAACTGCAGTTTGTATTGCCCTCTGTGTTCCCTTTCGTGTCCTCAGTTTTTTGCCTAGAGCCTATCACTCCGAAATACAGCAAAAACGGCATTTTGGGACTTGCCACTCTAAATGCATTGTCAGGTGATCCCGGACTTGTGGTGTCTAATTTGGGACATAATAGCTCTAAAAGGAGCTGCATTTCCTCTTTTATATTGTGGATCTTCAGATTAAGAAATCTGCAGTTTTAATTTTCTCAAAGTCAGGGTAGATTTGTGAAGAGTTGTTAAACAACATGCTAAATGTGAAAGTGTCCACCCTCACTCTAAACTTTTCCCTCTACAAGTATGAAATGAAGATTCTTCAGTTTTATAGCAACTTTTACGTTTGGGTAGTCCATGAAGGGAGGGGAGTTTGACAGTTGTTGTAAAATGTTGCAGATTGTAGCCCATGTCCTGCCTAAATTACCATGATTGTTTATGAAAAGTACCTTTAATAAAGCTGGATACGGTTTGGCTTGGACTGTTCTTAATGCCTTTCTAATTTCTCTTTGCCATTATTTCATCTCTGATGTGGTTAAAAGACTTTTGTTTTAAGTATCTGAGTTCAGATAATTAATGCATTTGTAATTCACAAGGGAAAAGCAAGGTTTCTGTACCTAAAAGCTAGGTAAGGTAACTTCACTGCAGGTTGGTTGGAAAGTCCTGACTTCCTGGGAGGCCCAAAATGGAGCGTGTAAGTGAATCTCCTGAGATAATTTATCTTTGTTATCGCTTAAAAAGCAGCGGCTATAGTGTTGTAACTACACAAAAGGGGGAAGAACACAGCAATCTTTCAGTTGCTGCAAAGAAAAAATAAATTTTGGTAAGGTTTTCTTTGTAGTGAAGCGAGAACTAGTTCCATAAAACTGATTATGTGTTAGATTTGCTTGAATGTTGTTGCTTCTGCTAATCAAATACAGGCTTTGCTGTGGTGTAGTGACTAAGCAGGAAACAAGATTTGTTGAGTAAAAATGCAGCATTTTTATAGTCACTACTTACACCCTAGAACAGAGCCAAACCGAAAACCCTAATGTGTAAACGTCTCTTTCAGTAACTTTATGAGATGGAATATTTCTTCCATCTCTACTTGGCCGTTCCTGGGACTTGAGTGCCTGTTCTTAAGCTCAGTGACCTGTTTTAACCTGTGCTGTTCAGAGGGAATCCAACAGCAACAGGGAGGAGTTTCAGATTGAGAAGTATTCCGCATCTAGAACGCTAGAGGTATTCTAGAGCACAGGGAACAGATCAAAATGTCCCGGTAAGAACTATTTTTCCACCTTGCGTTATCATAGCTGAAAAATCTTACGTTTCCCCTCACAAACATACGAAAAGTAGTGAGCTTGAGTAAAGTACGTACCCCACCCAGAAGCAGCAGTGTAGAAGTGGCCAACAACGTTTCTGACAACTGACTTGAGCAACCAAGCAGTAGGATGCAGCTGCAGCTCCCCAGCAGCAGGAACGGGGAGAAGAGGGGAGTAAATCGGGGGGACGTTCTCCAGGAGAGGCAGCCCTGGGACAAGTGAGTGGGGCTGCGGTGTTGGGGCAAAGTGAAAAGGAGCTCAAGGATTTACAAGAAGGGCACTTAGGGTGCAGTGTCGTTGGGCTGGTCTGCTCGGCCGTGTCCTCCAGAAGAGGACTGATTGCACTAGGGAGGAAGAGCGGCTCACCTGCGTGAGAACTGACGGCAGGTTTGATGTCCTCTGGATTTCCCAATGAGTCAGTTTTTAAGCATGAGTGAGACGAGCATCGAGGTAGTGGGATGGTCTCGGACGTCCACAGGCTGGATGATGTTGCGAGTGCTCTGTGAGCAGTGAAATGGGCTTCCCCCAATAATAATGTAATTATTACATTAAAATAATAATGTAAGGGTGAAGAAATCTTGAAATACCCTACCTTGCTTTATGTTACTGGGTCTCTGCAAAGGGAATGAGCAGTTCCAAACGAGCTGGCTTTTGAGCAGGTTGCTGGTGTCCTGGTTGCCTACTGAAATGCTCCGAAACCAACCTCGTGGCTGGGAGGCCTCTTCATCCCTCAGTTGAAAGATACGCTACTGCTAACAAAGCGTAGTTACAGATTGTATTTTTGTTGAAGAACGTGCTCCTTAACTATTAACGTTTTCAATACTTAAAATTCTAAAATGTTTGCTGCTGTGTTGTGCGTAATGGTACAGGGTATTTCCTCCAGCCAGAGGAAAACAATAATTCTGGTGATAACTGCTGCCTAAGTTACTCTGTAGCCATCCAGCCATGCCACCTTGACTGCTTCCCATTGAACTTCCAAACCTCATTACCTCTTGCACGTACTGACAACTGTCTTCATGTCTGTGGCACGTGTGTAACTTCATGCTCAGCGTAGCATATTTTGGAACGTATTGTCGCTTTAATTTTTGCTACAAAGCTCTCTTATATTTTCCTTTATTCTGATCTGGAATCTAGTTGCTGATCAGAATGCCCCTCTCTCCCATAAGCAGAAATGTTGCTAGGGAAGTTCTAAACTCGCTGGATGATCTGCAGCTCAGCTACGTGAGGGATCTGCCTGTCTCTTCTCCACACAGCGACACGTATTTGGTGCTGCAAGATTTGACTCTATTGCTACATCTAAGGTGTTTCCCACTGGGCATGCCCTTGTGCTGAAGTTATTTTTTCTTTTGGGGCTTGACTTGACATGCAGGGCTCATCTATTTCTCCTTAAGCAAAATGTAAGGGATGCTAAAGACAGTAAATCCAACTAATTAGTTCTCTAAATTAAAAACTAAATAGCAGACAACGCTGTGCTGTAACCCGTGCATGTTTAGTGGTTAGAAATAGCCACAAATCTGCATCTCCAGCTGCCAGAATGCCTTAAGCTAAAAATAATTTTTTCTGTTAAATCATAACCGTTTTACATGGAAAATTGTGTGTGTAATCTGGAAATGTGATTTATGCTACTGGGTACGTTAAAAAAGCTGATCTCTCAGGTGGTGTTCGCTTTAGCATGCGTTCTGTACTATTAGAAGCTTTGAGATTACAAAAATTGGAGACTACTGGTGTTTCATGGAAACAAAGGTGACATGAAAAAGCATCCAGTGATACACAGTTGAGAATCACTACTTTGTGATGTTTCAGTGATAAATAACGTGGTGCTATTCAGCAATGTATATTTTTTTTCCAAATTTCAACTCAGGCTGGGGATTTGAGCATTTAAAGCACTCCTCAGAACACACAACAGTTCCCATACGCAGCAGGTGACAGAGAAGGGCCATGGATTGTCTGGTTTACCAATAAATAAATAACTAGTACTGGCAGAACTCAGTTGCGCTTCTGGGCTTTGCTCAAGTTTCCTGTCTAGGATTTTTTCCTTTGGAATCCTGGTAGCTGGGATCCTGGCAGTTTCCAACCAGCTGTATCACTTCCTATTAGATACGGTACATCTTGAAATCTGTGCTACGCTCCTCGGCAGGGTTGTGCTGGGTACATTGGATGTGTCCTGTTCTTAGAATAAGATATGAAAGCTTTTTGTCTCTCTGCTAATTACCTGAGTTCTGAACACTCACTGTCAGTTTGCATGATTCTTGTTCTGCTTTCTGATACCTTTCCCACCTTCATTTTATCCATCCTCTTACAGAAAAACTTGATTTGCACAAGTGATGCACAGTGAAATGGGAGCCTGATTCACTTGGAAGGACTGAGTCTGTTGCTTGGAGTTGCAGCTGCTTTCATGCAAAGGAGAACAGCCACATCCAGGATGCAGAAGGTCACCACTGACAACAGAAAGGCAAATGAGTAGGTTCAGGGTTTCCTTGCAGGCCTTGGAGTAGTAGTTATGTACCTCTCTGGTTTAAATCCATATAAAATGAGTGGCTGTGCCTGTAAGTTTTTTTCTCGGATTATGGCTTCAGCACAAAGTATCTGGGAGATAGACCCAAATAAATATGCACATTTGCATATTTATGTGAATTTATTTATATGTGAAGTTATTTTATATAATTTATATATGCATATATATATGTGAAATAAATATTTGCATATTTGTTTCACACTTTGAATCCAAAGCCGCTTTTTGATTGTATAGGTAAGATTGCAAAGAATGGCTGAGCTCTTCGTGGCACCAAAATATTTGGCATGCTTCCAGTGCAGCCTGTGGATGATTCTTCTTTTCCTAATGCCTTCACGTTTTGCTGGGGTCTTAAGAATGTTTAGATTACTGAGACACGATAGAGCAAAGTGTCTGCACTTTTAAAGCCGTGTACTAAGTGACATTTAAATGTGAGTAAAAGTTAGTGTGAGCAAGTTGCAGACCAGCATGTCTCCGTAATTCTGCACAAACACCTTTAGCCCAAACATGTTTTTACGGTGAAGTGAAAGTGGATTGTGAGCTAAAAAAAGCATGAGAACCGAAGTAGATTGTGCTGGGAGGACTCCACAAGAATGACAAACTCATGTCCCTGCCCCTCCCAGTGCAGTGCCCTTGGATTAACAGTTTTGAGTTTCAGGATAATGTACTCCTGCAGAAGTTTTCATCTTGCATTCACAGAGCTTAATTATATTTGGAAAAAGTGACGGTGTACTCCTCGCATCAGCCAAGCCCTGCCATGGGTGGGTATGAAAAGGAACAAGGAAGGAAAGGAGACTAAATTTCAGTGAGTGCACACAGTGAATATTGAGTTGCAGGATCACTCATGTCAGAAGAATCACCTAGCTTGATGGCACAGGGATTTCATTGTCCCTAAATCATCCCAGATACGGTAATACCATATCCAGGGATTAATATTTCTAACTATAATTTCTGAGAAATGGGTTCTTATCCTGCCGTTTATAAAGATGAAATGGAGCTATAGTTATGCAGACAATTTACAATGCACACCTGTCCTCATTTGCAAGGGATAGGAATGAGACAGAACATGGGAAGCTGATTCTGAGTAGAGTTTGACTGAGGCTGAGGAAATACCAACTAATAAAGTGTTAGTAAATTGAGGTTAGGAAGATTTCTGAGGTGAAAGACTTTTTTTTTTTTTAAAAAAAAAAAAAACAACTCTTGGCAATCTTTTTTTTTTTAAACCATCTTGAAATGGGAATTTTTAGGGTGCCAGATGATGTAGGGTGTGACAGAAGAAATAGCAACAGAATACATCAGGGAAAGCTTCCTGAATGTGAGGTCTATTAAAATGCATTAAAGCCTCCAAACAAGAATATTTAATTGCCTCAGGTGCTTAAAACCAGCCTGGAGAATGTACTAAGAAAACATGCTGGAAGGAGTGGTCCTACAGTGGCTTTAAATAACCCAGCTGCGTAACATGGCTGTTGCTCCACCTTCCAACCCACCTGCAGATACTGGAAGACTCTGCCTTTTTCTACCAGATACTTGAAACCCAAACTCTGTAGGTTTCCCCTTCGGAACAGCAGATTTGGTAGTGGATTTCATTACACGTTACTCAATCATCTCACTAAACTTACTTTTGGATTTTTAACAGATTTCCCTCTGGGCGACAACTCTCTCCTGCTCTCCAGCTTTTCGGTTGCTGTTGCTATGTGGAGGTTAGTGTGTACAGCAATCATGGAGCAAGAGGGGAGTTAGCCCAGAGAAGATTTCTATTTTAGTGTTTCACAATTGGGAGATTTTGTGTGCCTTTACTCTAATGAAGTGGTATCTCCGTGCTTATTGTCGATGGAAGTAGGTGTTGTCTAAGTATAAGAACCGAATGCATAATATTAGATGGTCTTAGTCTAGTGTGAGGACTGATTGTAAACTTGGGCAACTAAATTACCTTTTCTAGTGGTTTCCTTCTTACTGGAGATAATAACAGAGATTGTTAACTATGCTTTGGGTATTTGGTGAATAGAGTTTGTTGGACTGTAGCCTGGTTTGAAATGCCCAGGTTTCCCTGTCACAGCATGACCAAATTAGCTTCCTTGTTGGCAAGCTAAACAGAAATCCAGGAAGGAAAATTCCATTGATACTAAATTAATTTCTCTTGCGAAAATGCCCATGGTTTCAAAAGTAAGCTGGATGTGAGGCACATTGGCAGGGGAGCGCTGAATTTGGCAATCTCGCCTCTCACATTCTTGCCCCAGCTCAGTGGACGCAGGGATTTATGTAGTGCTGTTTGTTTCATTATCAGATGTTGATTAACAGCCTATTCCTTCCCTTCACCACACGGTGGTACCAGGAAACACAGAATCAGTGCTCGGAAGCCAACAAATGGCTGGCAGTGTCCAAATGCATCACATACTGCCCGTTAACAAACCTGGGAGGCTGAAGTCTGGTTTATTACAATCGAATGTGTTAACTTCTTTTAGAAAGTGGGAGAAGTTCTCTTCCAGCATTCCCCATCGCCGTGGTGTTGTGTTGGCTTGGGAGACAGCATTAGGCAACCAGTAATCACCTGAGCAGTGCGAGTCTCCCTTCTGATTTCCGATGTATCTATACAACCACACTACATGAGTGCTTTCCAGTTTTTGTTATGCTTTTGCTCAAAACCCACACAGTGCTCAATTCATTGCCAGTTTACAGGCCTACCTGACATCTCAGGGGAAATGTGTGTTATGGCAGGTCTTTGAACTCAGGCTTCCCAAATTCTATTCTAGGAGTCACCGGATTGTTCGTTTTTCCCCTCGAGCAGTTAGTGCAGCTGGTATGACACGTGTCCTGAAAGTTTAAGCCTAAACTAGAGCTACTGTTATCCATCTCACCTGTCCTTAACTGGGGAAGGGATACTTTATCTTAAACCCAGATTTAAATGGCTATTGTATAAGCCTGGTCAATTTTAGGCTTGTTGGCACAAGCTACTTATATCAGATTTGCTGAATCTTCAACCTGAGATGACAGTATTGTTCAAAGAAATAATACGTTGTCAACAAGCTTTCTGTACTTTTGGTCATGTCTCCTTTTGCATGCCAGTGTCTTGAGTAGGTTTGCTTTTTCTCTTCAAGCTAAATGCAATCCAGGAAATAGAGTTGTAATACTTGTGCTAATTCACAACGCTCATTAAAAGCCTGACTAGATGATTTTTCTGATGTTGTAAAGTTCAGTGCTCACTTTGGTAGCCAGCAACCTTTCCCATCATTGCGTTAACATTCTTGTCAAGTCTAGCAGAATGACATCCTATAGTATGTATTGGGCTGAAGCAATACCATCATTTGTAGAGAGCTGTTTGTCCTTCACCTTGTACATTATGAAACACTTTAGTCATTGGGTTATCTCCTTCTAACACATGCTTTCGATGTTTACCCTTAGCAAGTAGCAGTGCCTGAAGTTGGAAAGGAAGTGGCTGCTTACAAGAGTTGGAGAGATTGCATGTGAAGCACTTGACACACTAATGATACTTCCCTGAAGTGGATGCAAAATGGAAAGGTGAGCTCCTGGTAAGCCAAACTTGTTCCTTTTCTTCAGCTCTCAGTACGTGACTGGGGCAGGGATCACTGTGCTAGATGCATTTTTGGGATGAAGTGAGCAAAACATCACCCAGACTCAGAGGGAGAAGACAGGGATTCTCAGTCACTGACAGGTGTAAATGCCGTGCCGTGAAGATACAGCAAACATTGAAACCAATTGTTTCAGGGACATCGGAGTGTGCACTGCGCTGGAAAACACAACATAGTTTTTATTCAAATGTCCCTATTATATATGCACCATCACCATTCCCTGCTAGTTCCTAGATAACAAACCTACAGTGATTATTCAGTGATGAGTGAAATGACCAGACCAGAGTTCTTAAGTTGCCTATAGAGCTTGCATTGTGTGTGCGTGTGTGACTCAGCCCAGAATTAGGGATGCTGATAGCCCCTTTTAGACCCTTTCTTCCTATCATTCACGGAGGTGGTCAGCCTCACAGCCTCCTGAGTGAGTATACTAGTTGGGCTGAAGTGTGTTGGCCTCAGCAAGCTTATACTATATACAGGGCCCGGCTTGCACACATGAGTAATCAGATTGTTTAAGATAAAATGCCCCAAAGTCATCTCAAGGTCCTTCTCACGTGCTGCGTGTGCTCAGCGCTGGCTTTATGCATTTGCTGCCTTTGTGCATCAGAGCAGTGAGAAGTGCAATGACTTTTTTTTCTGAAATCAAAGGCGCTGGGTTCCTGCCCACTATGAAGAAATGGTGTGTGAACCCTGAGCAGGTAGCTCATTACACAACCAGACACGTATGAAGTCAGAATTGTGGCTTCTTTGCACTTTGTGTGCAGTTAACCCAGCAGCAGTTCTCATGCACAGCAGTTATGTAAGTCTCTGTGCAATACCGTGCTTTTCTCACAAGAGGGATTCTTCCCAGTATTGCCACCTCACCAACACTCTGGTTCTGCAGCTTTTTTGTCTTTCGGACACAGTTTCCATCTTACACTGGGAGGCAAATAACAAAATTTTCTTCATGACTGGTGCTAAGAACTGCAAGGCCACAAGGGGTAACTAACTGATGCTCCAGATAGGCTGGTTTACTGATTCTTGATCCACACTGATTCACCTTCTCACTTTACTGAACAATTTCGAAGGCCATAGTGATGAAATTTGAACTCATCTGTTTCTGTCTATATCTACCTCTCCCAAAATGCTTCTGGCAGCAGGTGAGCTTATGCCAAAAGCGCCTTGGTGATCTTGTAAGGAGGGACATTTATCCATTGGTAATTGACTCCTATATTAATTTCCAAGAATCTGGCAAGCAGCTGCCAAAAAGCCTGTTTCCGTCTCTGCTGATCAATATTGCTTTTCAACAGGCATGTGGTGTTACTGAGCGTTAGCTAATAGTGCTGTGTTTCTTGTACTGCTTTAAGAACTGTAACATGCTCCAATGTCTTTAGATTTGAGAGACTTTTCAGTTAAATAATGTTACATCAGATGTTATTTATTATCCATTTCCAACACACTGGCCTCATTTCCACCATATCTTATGCTGGGCTGCCGCCACAGGGCATTTATCTCTAACATCATGCTAGTAGCTTTTTAGGTTGAGGCAGAAAATGCTTCTGTGCAGGTTTTAAATAGACAAATAAGGCAGCAGGTCTGGCCAGGACTTTCAGAAACAAGGTTATGAGCAAATAATCTTTCTGATTTCCCACAGGAAAAGGGTGAAAGAAGTCTTTACCTACCTTGCAAGCCCTGTCTAAGTCTCGTTTTCGCTGTCATTTAAGTCAGCAGCAAAACTCAAACAGGCTTCCGGAGCTGGAACCTTTTAAAATGTTCACTGCCTGTGGCAAAACCTTTATTGATATAAAGCAGTGTGCACTGAAGCTTTTAGTTATCCCCACTGGGTGACAAAATACCTGTCTCTGAAGTTTTTGCTCTGTAAATTGCTCTTACTCAGTGGCTGGAGACGCACTTGTGAGCAAAGAACAGGAGAAGGTGGTGGGAGAATCCGACAGACTGCCCCACAGTGAGCTCTTTTCCCTCGGACATGTTTCTTGAGCATCGTGTCTGAGCGTGACAGTCTAGAACGCGGGTGTGCTGGTGCACTTTGAGAGCCTGAAACATCCATGGGCAGGGAGGAACTCAGTGGTGTGGCCCACCACTATTCCTGCTCCACTGGTATTTACTGGTGCAGCCTTCAGCTGTTCCAAGCAGCAAGGGGGTGGCTGTGCAGCTCCCCGTTCATGCTGCAGCTGCTCCTGGGTGCTGGAGGTTTATCTGCGCATTGAGCAGTTTTTGATACTTTTTTAATGTGCTTATTTTATGAATTCTTGAATATGAATGCTGGGATAGCTTTTATAGGGAAATGTATGTTGTTTTCAGTGGTAAAACATCTCCATCTGAGCAATACCACCCTCCTCTCTTTACAGTGACAGAGGAAAGACACAGCCCCAGTGTAACAAAGAGATTGCTTTCGATCACATGGAAGGAAGCCCACAAAGTCTGAAGAAAGAAAGATAAAAGTAAGCTTCTTGCTTTTGATCTTAGAAATTCTGAAATTATCTTTTCTGAGCAGTTCTGGAGAATGACAATGAAATGACAACCACACAAGAAATGACCGCTTAAATTGTCACTAGAGAATAATCCAGAAAAAGTAAGCCTTCCTTCATCAGTCGAGGTGTAGGACCTATGGGTAAACTCACTGAGACAGAGCCAGAAGAGGCCCAGCTGGACACTCCTTAGATTTCTAATATAAAGCACAAGTACCTCTTTTGGAAAGACGAATGTCTGAAGAGCAGTCTCCAAACTCCCTTTACTCATCATGAAGGTGAGCAGGGGAGAAGAGCGATTTAAAAAGCGGAAACAAGAAGTTCCCCCACTGTTAGCAAGTTCTGTTCTGCTCTCAAGTATTGATCCAGTCCCTGGGGAAGCAAAGAGGGAGTCTTCAATCTTTCAGCAACAAAGTACCAACCTTGCATTTCTGCTCCATTTTATGGTGTGCTGAAAGACATGCAGCGCTGCAAAGTATCTAGGAGCCTCACTAACTCCAGAGTCTTTTTCTTTTTTTTTTTTTTTTAATGCTGATGAAGGACAAACAGGTTTTCTTTCGCCAGGTAATTGTCTTTCTGACATCACTGAACCTGTAGTGCCTTTTGTTCACTCCCCAACAAGGAAACCAGTGAGCATGGGGTAGATATATCTGCTACCTGTATATGCAAGCCAGCTGAGTCATATCTGTGCCGCTTTGCAGTTTTAATCAGGTTCTCAAATACAGAAAAGAAGCATTAGAAGAAAAGTTGAAGACATACATTTCTCTCCCTAGGTGGTGAAGGCACCTCTTTAGAAAGTTTTGCTTGTGTTGTGTCTTCCTGTGGAACACAATTGGTCATTCTGCCAAAATATTCCCAGGCAGGATCACTTCTTGTATTTTGGGAGTTTATTTCTCTGTTTGTTTTTGTGATGTGGCTTTTCAAGTCTGGATGTGTGCAGCAATCTCTGTTTTGTAAGAGTACTAAGAAGCTAAATACTGACAGTTATGATTATATCAGTCTTGAACAAATTGGAAATAAAGTCTTTTTGTGTGTGTGTGCTTTTTTTTTCCTCCATAAGAAAAATAGTTTACTTGGCTTGGAGTCTTTTGGCTTACCATCAGGATTCCTGAAACGTACTTCCAATTTGGATTTTTTTTTTTTTAACTTTGAATGATGGCATCCCAAACTGTGTAATGGGATAATTAGGAATGGGTATTTGTGTGTGCCCTCTGTTAAGCAGGATAAGACTTGTTCAGTTGCATGATGTAGGCTTGAGACTGCGAAGAGTGGAATGACATTTTCCTCTAGCTGAAACTGGGTTTCTGTTGAAATGTGTTTTTGTTTTCAGTTGCCATATTTCCCTTCCCTGTCTGGAGAAACTGGGACCTGTGCACATCCGTCTGTTCTGTAAGTAGCACAAAACTGAGGGAATCTATTTGTATACGCTTAAAAGACCCATCACTTGTTTACGAGTTTTTAAACCTAAAAGAATTATAAAACTGACTACTTACCACTATTGTTTACTCAGCTTTCTCCCTGGCTAGGGGACAATGAAAACAGGCCCGAGAGTTTCACTTCTGTTTACAGTTTCTAATAGCTTTCTCTTTCATGTTATCACTCCCTTGCATAGCACTACAATGAAATAAACTACAAACATATCTGTATGCTAATTAAAACCAAAATTGGCCAGGTAACTTGTTCTAAATAACTTACCACCTGGGATGCAAACCTGCTTTAAAAATCTGCCTCTCTCACTCCCCCAAATAACGCATTTGCTTGTATTTTATATGATTTTTTGTAAGTATTTTTCAGTTGTAGTTGAAGACCAAACCTCCCGTTTTCCTTTCAAACAGGGAACTGAAGTCGTTGGGACCTGAACAGTTCTGCTCAGGTGTGTGTCTGCTGGTGCTACTGCAATGAATTCTCTGAGCAGCCGAGCTAAGGAAATAGCAAGTGTGTGCGGAGGCAGAGTGCAAGTTCGCAGCAGCTTGTTATGAATCCAAAAGGCTGAGCCAGAGCAAAGGCTGAATGGGCTATGAAAATAGCTCCTCTGAGGTCCTAGGAAGTATCTAAAGGCTATGACAGCACCGAATGCAATTGGTCGGAGTACTATCAGACTCACATAGTTTGAATACCGAAAAAGCAAGCCACCTTCCACTCTCCCCTTAGATAATGTTAAGAAGAAACAGATTATTTTCTCCTTTTGTTTGGATGTTAAGGGTTCTGTTCTGCATAGAAACAGGAACAGACCTCCACTCATTTATTTGCATCCAGGAAACGGAAGGTAACTGATATCAGGGGAGACTGACAGAGTGATTGTATCCATGACAACCAGCAGATATGGCCTTGCTGCCTGGCAGCTCGTTCCCTGGTCGCCTTCCCAGGCCACAATCCCAGCTCCAGTGGGTCCCTTTCCTCGAGGCACCTCTTAGCTGCAGCTGGATGTTCCTGAGAGATAGGTGCCCAATTCCCAAATGAAGTGAGTTTCCTAAAGGCAACAGCTTAATCAATTCTTGTCTCCATTAGCAAAACTCTTCCCTGACTTGTGCTGCGTGTGCTTCAGCCAAGGACTCCCTGGGAGCCCCAGAGGAGGTTTCAGAAAATCTGGTCCATGGAGGAACGGCATGATTTACAGTAAGAGCCCACAGGAGCAGGGTGGACTCAGCAACTTGCAGAGCCAGCAGGCAAAATGCAATATGTAGTGCAAAAGAAAATAAAAGGTTTCAGATACGCTAGGCACCTTAATAAATGCAGGAATTGGGGAGCTGAGCAAGGTCATCTGATGCTCACCTTTGCTGGAAGTACTGGCAGAAGTTAAACGCCTTCAGTCTGCACATGCCCCTTTCAGGAGAATGAAAGAGCTGCCTGGACTGTGATCCTCGAGGAACTCCTCATCCCACCGTCTGCTGTGGTGTATTTTCTGCATTCCAAATACTGCCTGGACCTGCCTTGGAAAACGCTGGCATTTGAGGCAGCTGCAGTTGCACACAGTGGTAAGGAACGGAAAGAAATCTGTCACAAAAGGAAGAAGCAATTCCACTGTTAAACCCAGCCAGAGTTCCTCATTTATAGGGCACCTGCTTTATATCTTAAGTGTGATGTTTGAACCACGCTAAGGAAAAATGTCTCCCTGGGATCAAAACAAGGTGATTTATCATCTCTTCCTTCATAGTGGAAAAACAAAGCAGAAGAGGCAAGGAAATGAGATCTTGAATTGTGAGCTGGGGATTAGAAGACGACAGGACGTGGAGTTCAAATTCTATCCCGATGACCTGTTGAAACCGTGACTCAGTTTCCCTATTAGTAGTGGGGATAACAATGAACTAAGGAACTGATTAGCGAATCTTAAAAATACAAAGAAGGTTGCTGTAAGCTCTAATTAAACGACTGTCATAGTGTATACACAAAGCAGATTACATGAGCCTGTCTTTGGAAATTGTAGCAGGCATTTGGGACTCAGTTTGTGAGTTCTCATGCCTGCAATCTCTTTGCATTTCCTTATATGTTTAAAAGCGGCGTAGCATGAAGCAGGCAGTTCAAGAAAGATGCTCCCTGGCTCCAGTAGAGAAAACGGATACGGTGAGCCATGGGAACGCTGTGTTGCTGTTGGGTTAGGTGGAGAATCACTTAGGCAGCTTTTAGCGTAACGAGGAAAACTCTGCCTCTTCAAAGCCTGATTGGATTTGGTAATGTGGATAAGGACCGGTCTCGATACTTCCGCTGGGGAAGTGCTTCTTTGCGGATAACTGGCTTAACAAATGTTGTCAACCTCCCTGAAGAGGAAAATGTTACAAACCAAAAGCCAGCCAGCTGCAGAGGCAAAAATATCTACAACTGTATTTGAGGAGGATTTGATTAAAAAAAAAAAAAACTGTAGCATTTTGAATTTTCAGCAAATTTAATACTGATGAAAGGGCCAGCCAGTTGATCTGGAAGTCTCTGTTTACAGCGGCATATAACAGTGGCAGTCTAAACGGAAATGTAGAAATCATGCTATGAACTCTCTAGCCTGCAGCCCTCTCCAAAAAATGTCAGTATATACGTTTTAATCACTGTATTTAGCCAGGACACTTACCCAAACAGCAGGCTCGGCTGTTCAGCTCCAAAGCACGTTATTTGTACCCTGCTTTCAGGACAGGGGCTGTTTTTTATAGCTATTCTTTGACTAGAAAATAAATACCAGGGTAGACCACTACCTCATTTCACTTACCCAGGCATCCTCCTCTGGACTTGCTAACAATCTAGTGTGACACATTTCATGTTCTGTTAATCTCCTGCACTAGGCAACACTGAATCACAATTACCGAAGGCAGGTCAGTCTGATAATAGATAGCATTGCTTCTCTTTGAGTCCTGTAGATGGGCATTGAGAGTCCCTTTAGATTGTCTACCCAGCACTGCTGCTGAATTGCTGTGCTATTATCTAGTCTTTTCGGGGGGGTCGTGTAATTTTGAGGATACTGTAGAGCTACCTCAGCAAAACTGTCTCCTAGCCTTTAACAGAAGTAGCTGCACAGATGCAGGAAATAGTCATGCATAAATCATTTGTAGTCTCCCAAATATATTTAACTTGCCGTTTTATTAAGAATTGGGCAAGATAATTTGAGAGTTTTGTTGAGGTGCAGTGGCACCCATGGGCGCAGAGCTGTCTTTTTCTTTGAGCCTAAAGAAGTCGTTGCTCCATAAAGCTTCATAATTTCTGTCTTTTGTCAAGCTCACGGTCAGCCTGCCTGTCATTCTGCTGTGAAATATGAAGGACTTTCTGCATCTCAATAGACCTGCGAGGAGGTGGAAGCAGCAGTAGGTTCCTTTCTCCCTTCCCTTATTGAATTCCAATAGGTCTTGCTCTGCCCTCAAACTGTTCTTCTGCATATTGTCCATCAACCTTTCGCTGTGACCTTGAAAATTAAGGCTCGCTTTTCTACTGGTTACCATACCACCCTATAAGTGCAAAGGTTCCTTCCATTTCTCAGCACTTTGCAATGAATTCGTTTTATGTTTAGCGTTTTTAATTTCTGTTGTTGTTTACAGTAACAGTCGTGACCTTGGGGTCAGAAACTTCTCAGGAGTTAATGACCAACTTGACTAAGATTACCCCCTCGGCTGCTGCAGATAACCGCTCAGCACCTGATCTTACCTGACCTGCAGGCACAAACCTGCCTTTGAAGCTGGGAGACGTTTTGTGGGTCACCTGATGGGAAATGTCCTTTGTGCCTGTCGTTACAGCTTACCTGCTCCGCGTGGGTCTGCCACCCGGGTGGGAAGCTCCAAGAGCACCAGAATGTCACCCAAAGGTCGCATTCGTGGGGCCTGGCATTAAGGCATGGCAGGTCGCAAAGAGCAGTGCCTCATTTTGTTCTCCTTCCAGAAAACATCGAGAGAGCCCTCTGCTGCACGCACTTCTCTTCGTGTTCCCACCACGGACCTGTTCAACATGCACGCAGAGCAGATAGAAATCCAGAAAGGGAGATGCGTTTTGCAATTAAATGTAGAAGGTAAGTGGGATGCCAGTATTGACATCATCGTGTTGCTGATGCCATTTAAAACAGGTTCCAATCTGCAGCAGCTGCAGGATGGATGTAACCAGACGGCACGCCGTGTCCCAGGCAATACGGGGAAATTACGGACAGCTTTGGAGCTGAATTAATAACTCTCCACGAGATCTGCTTCAGCTTGCACCAAAAGTAAGTGACATGAGTTCAATTGGCTGTAACAGGGCCTCGCTTAGTACCAGCCTGGTGGGCTTGTTACTGAACGCCTTCATCTGGGACTCCAACACTGAAGGCACAGAGGGGTGCTCTGCACGCAGGACTAGGAGGTGGCGGTTCCCAGGCTCGGCTCAAACACTTTCTGTCACCCTGGGAATTTTTTACACACGATTCCCCCACATGTGAAACAGATAACAGCCTAAACCACAAGCAGGTCCTGATGATGACTTACAGATTAGCTTAAGTGTTGTGAAGATTAACTGGAATTTTTCAGTGTTGTGCTCTGCCCTAATTGAGCTTTCTCAAGGGCTCGCTGCCCTCTCTGAACAGGTTATGGGCTTAGGATGGTGCAATGCTGACTTCTTGGGACAGACGCCTGCAGAATACAAAACCGAGCTGTATGTGCTTTCACTTGGGCTCATTAAATGGTATTTCCAGCCACACCTTGATGAGGTCAACCCTTAGTGATGCACCCTTTCAAAAAGATTTTTTATAACAATTCTGTAGTGAAACACAAAAACATGATGCCTTGAGTTTGGGTAACTTTTTCCTATGTGAGAAACCTGGCAGAGCAGAACAGCAATTGTACAGGAGCACTTGTGCTTAAGGCACCTTTCCTTTGAGGATCTCCAAACGGTGTAGAAAGGTGGATGTGGGTGTTTTTAATCCATGTCTTGCCAGGAACAGAAGGGGGAGGAGGGCCCTACAAGCAGCAATGAGTAGCAACTCCCTGTGCATCTCGAACTTAGAATCCAGATTTCCCGGAGACGTTTCCTGCTTTAAACAGAAATACAAATCGTCTCTTACTGAGTTTACCCTCGCAGCCTCTTCCCCTGGTGCTGTCGTGTAGCGCTGTGTGTGCAGCGAACCAGCTGGTGACTTCTGCAGCTCTAGAGGGGAAGGATCCTTCCCGGGCACAGAAGAGCTGGACGCTCGGGGCAGCGTAGCTTGCAGTAGGTTTGCTGTTCGGGTGCCTCTTGGTGCCTTGGAGGATTTCCTCACTAGCCACACTCAGGCAGCGGCCGCCCCTCACCTTGCAAGCCCCAGGCGGTGCCTTCCCACCAGCTCTACGATCTCTTTGCCTAACGGGCACGTCCCGAATTTATCGGGCTAAAAAAACGCCCAGGCAAGGCTGCGACTGAGCGGGAACGCGTCGCCCCGAGCAGCCTCGGCGCCCGCCGGAGGTGCAGAGCGGCGCCCGGCCGAGCCCTTCGTCCTCCCCCCAACCCGCCTGGCGTGGGGCACCTGCCCACGGGCGGCCCCCGGCGGAGCTGCCTGAGCCCTCCCGCAACTTCGCCGCGGGCCCTGCCCTGCTCTCGCTGCCTCCCCAGCCCCCCCGCAAGCTCCCCGGCGGCCCCCAGCCTCCCCCGGAGCTCTGCGGGCGGAGCGGCGCCGCCTACCCCCGGCCCCCCCCCGGCCGCCCCGCCCCGGCCCGCCCCGCCGCTCCCGGCCCGGCCCGGGGAGCCGGTGCCCAGCGCGGGGCGCCGAGCCGAGCCGAGCCGTGCCGTGCCGAGCCGAGCCGAGCCCCGCGGGGCAGCCCCAGTCCGCCGCCAGCATGCCGCTCGCCCAGCTGGCCGAGCCCTGGCCCAACATGGAGCTGGTGCATCTGGACACGGAGGTGAGCGGGGCACCGGCCCTTCCCGGGGGGCAGCGCCGCCCCCCAAGGGGGCTCCGCGGAACAAAGGAGCGCCCGGCCGGCCTCCCTCTTCCCTTCCTTCCCTCCCTCCTTCTTTCCTTCCCTCCTTCCTTCCTTCCTTCCTTCCCTCCGCTCCTGCCCCGCCGCTGCCCGGCCCCGCGGACCCTCCCCGCGCGTTTCCCCGCAGGGCTCCGGGCAGGGCTGGGGGCCGGCTGGCTCCCGGCTCGGCGGATCGCGGGGGCCGGAGGCCGGCGTGAGCTGCTCCGGCTGCTCCGAGCCGCAGGGCGCTGCGGGCACGGCCGTTGTGCCCACCGGGGCTGGGAGCGCCGGGGGCTTCATGGCTCCGCTGCTTCCCTTGCAGGCTTTCACGATGAGTAACGTGTGAGTAGCGTGCACCTCTCTTCCCACCCAAACACAGGGGCAGGCTGGCCCTGCCGAAGGCCCTGGGAATAAATGCCTCTGATTTTGGTTTTTTTCTCCTTAAGCCTTCTTGCTGTCTGTCTGCTTAGACCCAGCTGCCCTGGCAGGCCCGTGAGGCAGGTTCGGGGTACCCAGCCGTGGCTCTGTTTTACTTTGCTGGATGTGCACGCTTCCCTCTTGCTTTGCTCTTTGCCTTTAATGAAGGCTTCCAGCCCAGATGTGCAGGACAGTGCACAGCATCTGTCCGCATCTGCAGGCTTGCCTCACAGCCATTTCGGAATAAAGGGACAGCTCGTAGCAGTTTTCACCCGCTGCAGAGCAGCCAGCTGAGGCAGTGTGCTCTGGCACTCTTTAGTTAAACATCTCCTAATCCAAATTGGAACTAGCCGCTTTCCTGGAGGAGTGATAGGGGCGGTGTGGATTTTGTCCCAGGCGCTTTGCTCAGACCCTGGTGCTCTCCCACTTGGCTGGGCTGAAGGCTGTCACGCTCCTTTACCCCTCCTGTCACTCTTAGGGATGTTGTGATGGTTAACTGCTCAGATGTGCTTATTCCTATTTAAAATTTTCACTTGAGGGACCTTTACTTAGAGCACAGGCAGCGTTTCACTAAGCACTGCAGCGACAGCAGAAAGGTGTGCTGGCGACCGGAGGGGAGGTTGCCCAATCTTCATCAGCCAGATGCGGCGAGTCTTCTCCTGGAGACTTCCCGGGGCGGGCGGGAGCTGTGCGGGGGATCCCCGTGCTGCGTGTGTGCATCTGGCACGAAGGTGCGGGTGCAGTGGGCTGAGGGCATCCGTTCTGAAGCATCACTTGAGTCACGAGGATGTGTTTGTGCGCGAAGGTGGGAGAGGATGGCAGTCCTGCAGCGACTTGATCGTGATTCCTGAGACCGCGTCACGTGCGCGGAGCCAGCCGGGTGTGCTGGGGTAGGTTCGAGCTGGATTACAGCGCTTTGTAATTGTGGTTTCTCTCTTCCGAAGCAGGAAGATAGCCTGGAAACTAGACTTGTCATGGGAGGAAACGAACGCTAGTGCCCAGGGCAATAAATGCCATCGGTGAGATTCATTTACTGCCTAATCCCAGGTCTCAGGTGCCAGGCAGCCGGCTGTGTCAACATCACGAGATCTCTTGACCGGAACTGGCTGCGGGGGGGCCCGGTGCGTTTGTCAGCCAGAGTCAGTTGTGAAGATCGTGGCAGCACCAAGAACGATTTCCCCACTGCGTTAGTTAACAGGTGTGTTAACTGAAAATGGAAATTTCGGGGCCTGCCTTCCCCCAGCTCACCTTGACCAGAGCTCTAGGTCAGCTCCAGGGGCAGGAGCAGCTTGCAGGCGGTATTTCTGAAGGTCAGTCTCTTTACATCTCAGTACCACCCCAAATGGGACGTTAGCAATTTAGTTCCCTGGGGCTCGAGGTGAGCAGGTACGTGTACTTGCTTCCAGCGAGGAAGATCATACGGGTGGTTTCACCTCTGAGCCTGGCTGTCACCACCTGGGCCAGATGTTGCTGCATTCCTTCAGATCCTGCAGCCTGTCTGCAAACCGCAGCCAGGGACTTAGGCTCGGTGCAGGTTTGTTTGTACCTTGTGAGGTTAAAGTCACCGAGAGCAGAGGCCCAAGCAGAAAGTTTTAACCTCTCCCGGGCAAGGTGGTACCACGGAGAAATGAAAGAGACTTTTCTGGAATGTCAGTTACGTAAATTGCCTGGGATCCTTGCCATCGAGGTCTGAAACCGGCTTCCTTGAACCTTTGCTTTCTGAGTCACAGAAAGGTGCTGTCACCGCGCTGGAGGAGGCATCAGGCCCATTGTTTCAGATTTGGGGTTTTTCCACTGCGCTCCCCGGGCGGTTGCTGCTGGGGACCGGTCACAGCTGGCGCCTGTTGTCGCAGCCTGCCGGGGAGTGGGTGGCAGTGGGAGCAGGAACAGATCCGCTGCAGGAGACAAGTCCCTCTGTCCTGGGCACTGAGCTCGCTTCATAATACTTTTTCATTCCCTCTTCCCTCAGAAGCTTACGTTATTCGGAATATTGCTTGTGTAGTAGAAAAATCTGGCTGGGGCAGAGTATAAGCGACAGAGTGGAGTTGAATGACTTCATCACCATAGCGATGGAAACTGTCATCTGGGCTATGCGTTTCTTTAAACTCTTCTCTTGTTACACAAACATACAGCAACACAACTGACGTGGGATTACGACAAACCCAACCACTTCAAGCTAATTATTTTTGCCTGTATCATCCTTTATTGAGCAGAAGCTATTCATGAGTAACTATCTTTTTGAAGCATCTTAGCTGAACAGTGCATAAAACAGTGATCAAAGATACGGGAGGAAGCCAAGTGACTTGTGTCTCTGATATGCCTCATGCAGAGTCTCCTCGGTCTGGACTGAATGGGTTCTGCAGAAAAGAGTTGGAGATCTTTATTTTTTTTGCAGAATTCTTTCGTTTCTCTGAAGTGCAATAGGCAAGATCCACTTAAAAATAGAAATAAAATGTCTTGTTCTTGTGTCAAACGAGCAGAAGCTCTGGGGTGAAGGGTTTCTTCCCCCGCTGCTGCCTGCTTGAATGTTTCACCCTTCATCAAAGGGGGGAAAAGGAGCACCCTTGGTACCTGCTCCCCGTGGCTTTATAT
Organism: Anser brachyrhynchus; assembly: GCF_964034855.1. Classification (NCBI taxonomy): domain Eukaryota; kingdom Metazoa; phylum Chordata; class Aves; order Anseriformes; family Anatidae; genus Anser; species Anser brachyrhynchus. Next base: position 3,901,446 of record NC_137717.1, read on the forward strand.
ATGGGTATCTTGGAAGTGACCAGCCAAAACCTAGAGGTCCAGGAATAGCAGCAGGCTGCCCGGCTAAGCAGAGCTGTCGATAATCCGGGGTGACTTGTGCTGATGCTGCTAACTATAGAGCACAGGCCCTGATGGCAGCAGGAGTGGGCACAGGCGCGCGTGGTCCTGCCGGGGGTGAGACTTGTCCTGGTTTCAGATTAGAGCAGCGGTGGCTTGTTCTGTAAATTGCTCCTCCCTGGGCTGCAGATTATGGGGAATTAAAGGGATTTAAAATGCAAGATGCCCTAAGATAAATATCTCCAGGTTCAGCCAGGCTGGCGGTTATGTAACGGAATACACTTCTTTCCCGGTACGCTTTTCTGCGTGCCATGAAGAAAAGTTCTTAGAGTAGCGTGTGCGCTGTAGGGCCTTTGCATTAACTCCCAGACAGCTTTAGCTGTCGTTCAGCTAGAGGTGCCCCAGCTGCCGGGCTGACACCCCGTGTGGCCGGCAGGTGAGCTCTGTAATCACCGTGTCCCATGGCCACGGAGCGGTGCTGGCTGGAAAGCCGCGGGGACATCCCGCTGTCCCCTGGCGAGGCACGTGAGACCAAGCCCTGCTCGGTCTGCGTCAGCTCCTTGCTGCCGTGGGCACCCAAGGGAAGGCGCCGCGCCTCCCTCCTGCAGCAGGTGCTGCCTGGTTGCTGCCTGCAGGGAGCTCTTGGGGGTTGCTTTCAGAGTAGGACACACTGAGGCCGCTCCTTTCCAGCCAGGAGAACGGTGCGCGGTAAGAGTGGATCTGGCACGATCGGAGGCAAACACACATGCACTCGCTGACACGCTGTGCGTGGTATGCAGGGGGAGTGCAGAAATAAAGCATTTTAAAGAGACAGACGTCAAACCCAGAAACCCTCCAACTATTTCAGCTCTCCTCGTACTGCGGCGAGTAGCCATATGTTATCCTGCGAGGTGATGGGTCTGTAGTTGTGTGTTTCCATCATGGAAGCTTACAAACGGCTCTCGAACCCCATATGAGGGCATAAAGGCTCTGTTTCTTCTCTCGGGTAGAAGGAAAACACTTGGCTGTAAATACTGCAATTCTCTCCTTACAAATCCATCCGACGTCAGCTCGTGAACGTGACTGCTGCATTAGGAGCTTCATCTCGCTAAGGCCACGGATTTACGTGCCCAGGAAGCCTCCCTAGGACGGACACTGTTCTGTTTGTTTCCACGTCCCTTCCGTTCCCAGGTATGATTGATTGCTATCAGCAGCAAGTGCACGGAACAAGTGTCCCTCGGGGTAGGGAGCTGATGAACTGCAGCGCTCAAAAGCTCTGGCAGGTCCTGGTGTCTCCTAGCTCAGCCCCGAAGCTGAGGGCTTGAACAGACCCTGCGTTCGCTCGCCAGATGCTGATCTTCCCAGGGGAATAAAAGAGCTTGTCCCATGCATCAACTCATCCCCTCTCCTGACACGTGCCTTGTAGATCTGCTCTCCAGACCATGAGCCAGGCAGTATTTCTCTGTCTGACATGGAAATTGTACTTCTTACGGGACTCGAGCTGTTTTAGACATAAACAGCCCTCCCAGAGCTATGGTTTTGATTAGCCGCAACTTACAGATTGTTGATCAGTGACAGCTGAGCCAGTAAACACGAGCATGTTTCCAAGTCTGGCTGTCTTCAGCACGGTGTCTCCCCTTCTTCGTGGAGGGATATACATAAACATAAACTCTTACTTCATTTCTTAGATATTCTGTGTGCTAATGTCACTAATAGCTCTGTGTAAACATCAGGCCTGTGTTCCTCTGGAAGAGCTTGGTGCGTGGTGGTGTGCGATTACTTCATTGCAGTTGTTGCCTGAAAATCCTAGGAGCTCAAACCCCATTGTGAGTGGTACTAAGGTGACTTAGGGAGCTCAGAGTAACTCCGTGTAAACGTAAACGTTGCAGGGCCAGCATCAGGCTGAGGCAGGTCTTCCTTCCCCTAGCTGGTGTGGCGGCTCTCTGCACTGTGGTGTAGCTGAGCTCTGCTGGGAGCTGCTGCAGGCGGCGCTGGCTGGGCCGAGTCAGGAGCAGAGAGACCTGAACAGGAAGACCCATGGAGACTGGTGGCTGTGGTTTGAGTTATCTGAAAACCACGCTTGTGTAGAAATGTAGCTCTTTAGTGCTCCATCCTTTGTTACGAGCTAGCTGCGAGCAGGTACCCAAACAGTTTAAACGCAGCACTGATGACCTCCTACGGAAAGGAGGAGAGTGGAAGCACCAAGTGGATGCTGTAGGAAGAGAGCACAACACCAGGAGGTTTTCCCAGTGGCCCCAAAGCTCCCTGAAAATCAGCAAATGCAAGTTTTCCTCTTAAAGACAGTGAAACCCAAACATTCAACTAGGAATCTGAGGCTGAAATACAAATGTGTTGCGCTTCTTCTTTCAGACTGTAAAATCTAAAGAGAAGTGGATAAATTTGCTTTGTTCTTTCAGGCAAAGTGAGGGCTTCCATGATTTTTGGAGCCTGAGACGAGTGCAAATAGATGTCAAAGGAAAACCTTCTTGCCCTTGTTTTTCTCCCTAGTCTGCAGAAACCCTTTTGTACACACTTGCCCTGCTCTGCGTATCTCTAAGTAAATCCCACCCACTTCTGCTCCTGCTCCTGCTGGCTCCTCCAGGCACGGTGCTGTGCTGAACCTGATACGCCTGTGGTTCAGCGCTGAGTGTGACTGGCCTGGTGCCACTGCAGGCAGCTCAGGTCACCTGTTGTGACTTTGTACAGAGCCCCAGCAACAGAAGCTTGACTTGCAGGCCAAAGGTGGCCTGAAGCCAGGTGGTGCCGATTTCCTACAGTGATACCAGCCGTGATAAGGTAATAAATTACTGATAAAAGCTCATATTAAAAACCAATGTAAAGGCAAAATGGCTGTGAGGCTGTAAATTGCATGCTAGCGCTGCTGTCCTGTCTTCACCTGGTTTCCCCCGCTTGCTTCTTCGTGAGTCCCGGAGTGACAGTGGCGGGTGTCGCTGCCACGCGAGTGCCGGAGGTGGGATAGCGCAGCCGCACCGCTGGGTTTCTGTCTCCGGAGCAGCCCCTGCAGCACACGCTGCCGAGAGCGGGACTCCTGTACACACCAACCTGGGAATCTGTGCCTGAGGAGCGCAGGGACGAGGCGGATCCCACAAGCAATACCAGCCCTAATTGCAGACTCCCTGGGCAAGTGACTTTGTTTACACAAGTGTTTTTTCTGTTGGCAGAGTCTTTTGCTGTGCCCCCAAGACGTAAGGGAAGAGTTCAACCCTCTCGTACCGTGTCTGAAAGTGGCATCCCCCTGTTTGTCCAGCATGAAATGCTCTCAGAGCAAAGAGGCCCCGGGGGTGTCAGAGGAGCGGTCCGTGCCTGGTGTGTGCTAACAGCAGGTTCTCTTCCTTTGCAGAATGGGCAGGCTGCTCCAGAAGAAAGTGGGAATCCTCCATCCAAGGTAAAAATGCAGCAGGGTTAAGTCTTTTACTCATCCCTCTGAGCTGCATGTGGTGTGTGAGCTGACTTGGTGAATGGGTTGGGGAAGGCTATTTTTAAATCCTGTAAGCTGCTGCTTTGTAATCTGGACGAGTGCATGCAGGAGCGTGAGGGACTGGAGCAGAGGAAGAGGAAAGCCAAGCCCTCCTTCCTCCTGTCCCTTTGGTCATCCAAAATATCCGGGAAGTTTCCTAAAGGGCCACCTGAGTCTAGTGCACCGGAGGTGGACCAGCAGCTGTAGAGGAGGGCTAGAAGTGAGAATCCCTGGGGTGTTTCAGTGCCATATTTACATGCTTCTCTGTTGAGATCTTGCCAGGTGGGGTGAGAAATGCAAGAGTATTTGATGGGTTTGGCACAGCTGCCCTTGCAGAGTGCCTGGTTTCTGTTTATTCTCTTGCCCTGGTGGAGCTAGGAGAAGCTCCACATCTGTCATGTTGCCCTCTGCATCCCCATTAACAGCAGCAGGGAGTGGTAGAGGGAAGTGATCTGCTGTCTTCCTGCTCCCCACATGAGCAACGTGATGTTGAAGGATGTGATTACTCTGATGTGAACCCTCTCCAAGTACAAGACAGAGAACTGATGTTGTTAACACGGGTGTTTCCTACTAGTGCACACTGTGCCTTTACTTCTCTGTCTTGCAAGACACTGTAGAGCAGAAGGGCAGCAGAGAAGGCATTTCAGTGCCCTCAAAGCACAAGTCTTTCCGTATTTCCTTTTCTGATATGCACATGCTGTAATTATGAAGAATGACTCTCCGTGTTTGATTTGGCTTGGGGACCTTGCTGAATGGCCTGTCTAGAGTTTGTCCCGTTCTTTACACTTGGTGAGTGCCCTGTGGCAGTTTGTCTCTGAATCATTGTTCGTGCTAAAGGCCATGGAGGCTTATTGTGTTGTTTCTCGGTTACCATAACGTTTTTAGTAAAAGAAATTTAAGCATAAAACAATCGGCTACTTTTGAGCTAGTTCTTTTCCAGAAGCTTACGCTGAACTTCCAGTACTGCCATTGCATCTCCACTACCTGTTCTGCTTTCCTGGGCTAGCTGTTGGGCACATTTCCAGTGGCCTGCAGGAAATGTGGTACGGGTCAGATGAACTCAGGTCAGTGACGCTGCACTTCTCTCCCCTGAGCATAATGGTTTTATGGTTCTTCGCTGTGCCTGCATCTCTGGCACGGAAGAAAATCTGTGTCTCGTTTGGTTAGATTCCAGCTGGGCTTGTAAGACTTGAGACTTTGCCTGTTTCATCTTCAAACACTTGGCTAAACTGCCCTCCCGTGAAAGTAGCTGAAGGACGATGCTTTAAAAACAGTTGAAGACTTTTTTTTTTTCTTTGAAGAACATCACTGGGACAAAGCCTGGCCGAACCCAGCTGTAGATACAGCCCCTCAAAAAGCTGGTGCAATAAAGGCTAAAAAGCATGCGGGGTTTTCTTTGCTTTTTCTGTTTCTACGTCTGTCCCTCTGTGAGACATGAGAGTCAAGGTCCCGTTGCAGCTGGGGAGCCTGGAGCAGAGAAGCAGGCAAGTTGTCCAGCATCCCGCAGCAGGCTGGGAAGGGAACACAAGAGCCTTGTGCTGTGTACAGGGTCCTGCTGTGCACTTTTCCAAGGCCCCATGGCCCAAATCCCTGTGAGCAGCGTCTGACAATCCCATTTTCGGTAACTTTTAAATGTGTGAAGCCCTGCTACGCGCTCCTGAAATAACCTCTGTCGCATTTTCCAAGTTTGTACAAGGTATATATATTCTACCAGCACGAAGACAAATGAAATCCCTACTATAAACACATACCTTAAACTTCAGGGCTAACTGGCACTCTGAGCCAGCTCTGATGCTCCAGAGGGGGGACGCAGGCAGGCAGCTAGCTCGGTATCTATGTATTTTTCTGTTCGCTTGGGAGCAGACGTCAGCAGTCTGGTGCTGACTCTTGCTTTTCACCTACAGCAAGGACTAAAGAAGGAGAACTAAGCAGCGGTAAACATCCGAGGTTGTGTATTTGTAAGCTGAAAGTTGCTCGGGATCGCTTCCATGCCCCTCTGTTCTAGCTGTGTGTAAGGACAAGAGGCACCTTTATCCCACGTCTGTACTTGCTATCCTCTTGCGGCTAATTCTGTGATCTCTTCTAAAAATAGGCCAAAGCAGCAACAGCGGCCATTACTCAACGCCCACACGAGTGCCATGCCTCCTCCTGTCCCCATAAGCAGGATGCTGCCAGAAGTAAAATCTTTATTTGCTTGGGCAACAACCAAAGAAACTCTGAAAAGGAGGAAGTCCAAGAGTTCCTCAAAAGAGTTGGGAACTTGGCAGCTGGCGGCACAAGACCTTATGCCTGCCTCATCTATCTCCCACCTCGCTGCTCCTGTTGCACATCAGGGCCTTTGGGCATGAAACACAACGGAATGGTCACTGCAGATGCAGCAAGGGGGTATTTTGGGCTAGGCTGCCTGTGGTCTGTGAATAGCCCGATATTTTCTAGTTGCCTTTGTAGCTGCAGCTCCGCTTCCTTCCCGGGACAGCTGGTGCGTTTCACAACAACTTCTGGCTTTTATTCCTGCGTGGCTTCCCACCTTTCAAGAACAATTGTGGTACACAAGTCCCTGCAAGCATCGTTCCCTGGTGTGTTTATCTGAGTATCTTGGAAATGCCTGCAAGATCCTACAGGTTGGGCAGAGCGTTTTCCAGGGCGACTGCCTCCCCTTGCGTGGTTCTGCAGAGTCAGGGCATCCCAACAGCGTTCCAGCTCTGTGGCCATAGGAATCCCAAGCCAAACCTTCTCCTGACAGTGAGCACAATCCTAAATTGCTAATGTCTGGATCCTTGCTTATCTGGATGTTCCCAGTGTGTATGTTTTAGAACAGTTTGCAGTCTGCTAGGCAGTCCTGGCCACATCTTTAAAACCAATCCAACTAATCCAGCTGCATTGAGCAGGAGGTCTGTGGAAAAGCTAGGTGCAAGGATGTCTTTTTTTAACACCTCTCCTTTGGTAATGTTGTTTCACCCTGTTTAAATTTGACATCGGCTTTATGATAGCAGCAGTGCAGTCAGCACAGTGTTCCGGTGCAACTTCTGTGGGCTGCTGAAGAGAAGAGCTGTTATTTCCCATCCGTGTTGGTGACAGAGGTTTTGTATTGCTCACAGAGCACGACTGATACCTCCAACATCTTCCACATTTCAGAGAAGGGCTCAGGGCCCGCTTTCTTCCTCTTCTGTTTTCTTTGACACAAGTTGGGCTGACACCAGGTTCCCCCAGAGAGAAATACCTCCTGCGACAGGCTCGGGTCAATCCGCTGGCTTCCCCAGCAGAGCCACGCATCTGTGCTGGTCAGCAGCAGAACACGAGGGCTCTTGCCGTGCTCTCAAAAGCTGCTCTGTGCCAGGGGCTAATTGCCAGCCCTGTGCGTTGGTCTTTTGGTATGGAATCTCATTCTCTCCTATGTTCTCTAGATTTTAATTGTCAAGGAGGCTGAAGATTGGTCCTTGTTCAGCTGGGGAATGGCAGCCGAGGGCTTGAATTGAGTGGAAAAATGGAACCTCTCATAATTGGGGCTTTACAGCATGCCCTGCAGCCAGTTTGGCTGAGGGGTGAGCATGTACGCCATGAAGGTGCCAAGTGTGAGGAATTGTACGTGAAAGTACAACACCCAATTAGCGAAATCATTTGATAATGAAGAGCAGAGGAGGGGATTTGCAGTGTCGAGCGTGCCCACTCTCTCTGGAGGTAACCCTGCTGCAGGCTGGGAGTGCTGATCAGCTTGTTCTTGGGCGTTAATCACAGGGTGCAGTGAAACCTGGGGAGGTGAATGAGTAACCTCTGCCAGCTCTGCTGTGCGCCATAAAAGAGACCTTTGAGACAGGAGCGAGGACCTGCTCTGCTCCGCACGCCCGGCACGAGGTGCCCCACCTGGCCAGGCTGGGCCTTGCTCTTAGGCAGCAAACCCTAGCAGGAAGGCGGCGAGGGGGAACACACAGCTCTTACCCAGATCTGGGTAACTCCTGCTGATCCATCCCCATGTCCTGACCAGGTAAAGCCTGCAGGAAGATCCTCCTCTGCATCATCTGCAGCAGGGGAAGCTAAAGGCAGAAACCGAGGACGTGGACCTGCTGGGCCAGAGGAATACCTGCACCGTCAATGTTAACACTAGTTTGTGTTGTTGGGGGTGAAACACCCAGTTGTAAAGCTCTAGTGATGGCAAAGCAGAGTCGCAATCACAGCTCCGCACAGTAATTCTTCGGGATGCTTGAAGGAATTGTAGCCATCTACCCGACAGCTGAAGGACACGAGGCTGCTCTGTTCCTGTCCTTGTGTGCTTTGATAGCAGCAGACTACTGTTAGAAATGAGGCTGGTTCCTACTTCTGCTGGAGTTACTGTGCACCTGCTGAGTTGGTTGAGCCCAGCTGTTCGCTGCCGCTAACAAACTGGTTGTACAACAGTTTCTTGCAGGCTGCTGGTGAGGAATCCTGCTCTGACCTCTGCTCACAAGCGGAATTTTTCGTGCTCCTCCAGTCGGATGTCAGAGGGGAGGTCTGTTGCTGCTCCATCACGGCATAGTGCGTTAGTGCTTGGTCACAGCTCTGCTTCCCAGCAGCACATCTCTCTTGCACTGTGCCTCTTGCTGCTTGGCTTCGCCAACTGCGTGGCAGAACATCCTCTGACAGCTTTTGGAGCTGCGTCCCCAAGTCGGGGGCCAGAGGGGGCAAGTGCTGCGTGCCCATCTAGTGTCCAGGTGGCGGAGGGCTCTTGTTGCCGTATGCTGTCAGCATTGCCGGCGAACTCTTACTCCAGGCTGAGCGCGGATCTTGTTGGAAGCCCAGCGGTGCGATCCTCAGCACAGGACACGACTCCAATTGCAGCCTCTTAAAATGAAAGGTTTTAAAACAAACAAGTGAAATGCTCTTCTTTGAAACAGAGACCCGGTGTGTTTGCACAGCTGTTGCTGTTTTCTCCAAGAATTAGAGAGCTATCGAATGTGGGAAGAGATGGATATCTCAGCAGATCCCTTCTCTGCCCAGTGCCCCTCTTGGTTGCTTCCAGCCGCTTAGCGACGAATGCTCTTGCTGGGCCGGACCCCAAGGCCTGGCCTAACCTGGTGGGAGCAGAACATCTTAGCACTGCCTGGAAATCTGCCTTCCCCTCTCCACCGCAAGGACTAGCTGCAGATACTGCCGCTCTCTTTCAACGTGCAGCTTCTCAGCCCGTCAGTGGTAAAGCGCTCAGTTTAAGCCGGCTGCTCCGTGTTGTCAGTTGAGGTAATCAAATGGGTTTGTTTTTTAATGTAACGCCTGACAGCTGCCTGCCTCGTTCCTGCCAGAACGTTTGCTCCTCGTCCTTGGCAAGGCCGGGCGATGGTTAACAGCAAGCTTCTGAGCTCTTTAAAAAAATAACAAATAAACGCCTGTTTGAGGAGCAGAGTCTCTGATGAGCTGCAGACTCTAATGAATAATTGAAGAGGGGTCAGTTTACAGGACTTGCACATGAGGAATGCAGCGAAGGCTGCAGAGCTCGCGAGCAGCGCTCTAGCAGCCCTCCTGCACGTCGCGCCCGGCAGAGCTCTGACCGATCACAACTGCTCTGCTTTCTCCTCTTCCATTTCCATCCACCTCAGAGATTAATAGAAACCGCCTCAGATTCTGTATCCGGGAAGCCTCTTTAACTGGAGGGGGAAAAAAAACAAACCTCCTCTTTTATTGTATGCCATACCTGGAGGAAGCATGTGTCATCCATCTCCCCGTGAGAGTTCAAAGGGGTGAGTTCTCCTGAGCCTGCAGCAAAGCGAGGGATCCTCCCGCCATCCCCTCCTCAGCCACGTATCTCGGGATGGAGCTGCGGGGGCAGATGGGTGCGCTTTGGAGGGGGCAGAGAGGGCACTGGAGCGAAGTCAAGTTCTTTGTGGACCCGGGAGGAAGCGTCAGCAAAGCCAGAGCTTTGCCTGCACTTCTCCAGAGGGTTAAGGGGAGCTGTGCGCTCTTCCCTCTGACTGACGGGAAGGTAGAGTGGAATTGGCCACAGGAGATGGGGTGGGGAAGTGCTGTGGTGGTGGCAGCTGCCTCTGTGCCCAGGCAAACAGCAGTGCTGGTGCTGAAGAGGACCCTGAAGGGCTCAAACCCAAGGACGTGCATTTGGTTTTTGAAAGGGCACAGGGTGGGCCTGGGTCTCTGGAGCATGCCGCCCTGGCCCCGTGTTACTAAACACGGAGCTGCGGGGCTCGCTCCGGGTTTGCTGCAGGGTAACCGGCTTCATCGCTGGCTCAGAGGCAGATCTGGGATTCCTCCCGCACGCGCAGGCAGTCTCCGAAGCTCCTGCAGCTTTACAAGTGTCAGCTTTATTTGGAAGCTGAAGCGTGGTTTTGATACGAGCAGTAAATTCCTTCCATAGCTCCAGGTGAAGCTGCAATAACTTTTTCCCCCCAGCCGCACGGTGCTGCCTGTCAGGCGCCGCCGCGGAGCGGGGAGAGGCTGCGGACTGTCCTGCGGAGCTTGCAGCAGCGAGATGGCTCAGGGAGCACAAGCAGCTCCCGCTGGCGCTGTAAGTGTGCGGGGGGCAGGCAGCGTTCACAAGCTCTGCATGCGGACGGCTTTGAGCCCCAGCTCTCCTGTAAGGACTCCAGCCTGGCCCGGAGCCCTTCTGCTTCCCCTTTGCCCTTAGTAAAAGCTGCTCGCTTGTTTGCCTGGCACTGCCTCCGCGGTGAGGAAAGCAGAGGCACTCTCCCAGCTGGCTGGGCTCAGGAGAAACTCCAACTGATCTCATTGCAACGGCGCTCTAAGGCAAAAAGGGTTTACCCAAGTGCAGCATGAAATCTGGGCCCTTCCCTCGCCAGTCACGGAGTGCACACCCGGGAAATGTCCCCCTCACCTTCAGGTACAGCAGACGAGGACATTCGTCCCCCGTTTGTACTTGAAACCTAGACTTCAGCAAAGCTTCTGCCGTGGGTCAAGGAATCCTGGCTCGACTGTGAGCAGAATCGTTTTGTGCTCCCGTAAGCGCTCCGAGATGTGGTGGTATCGATTCCCTCGCTGCGAGGAGAGGTGCATTTAACTGAACTGCTCCGGCTCGGGCTGGCCTGCTTACGGAGGAGGAATACGCAGGCTCTGGTTACAGAAAGGGGGAGGCGATGTCTGTGCACTGTCATCAGGCCACCGGGCAGCACCGCGTGCTAAACCGGACACTGGGCTCGTGTGCCTGTGGCGTCTGGGGGTCCTGCTTCTTCTGGGCTAGCTTGTGTGGGCCGCGCTGGGAGAGGGGAGCCTTGGGTCTCGGCAAGGGCAGGGGGGAAAGAAAGAAAGAAGCTCCTTAAAATAGCAGTTTTTGTATATTTAGGAAACAGGAAGAGATAGTCCTACTATTCAAGGTGTCTGTAATTCCTCTACTGTGATATTTGGGAAGGGGAAGGCTGGAAATCTTCGTTTTATGCCATCCTGGCCCAGGGACCCGAAGCAGGAGCGTGTCTTGTGGCATGGCCGAGCAGTGGAAGGGTGGTTGCTGGCTGCCACAATATTTTTTTTCAAGTTAAATGAAAAATGGTGCTTTGCTATGGCAGGCTCTCATCCTGCACGTTCTCACAAGGGTGTTAGTAACACACAACTCGGGGTGTGTTTTGGATGTGGTTTTTATTTTAACACCGGCATAGTTTGAAGCCACCGTCTGAAAGCATGTGAGGCTTTACTTTCAATTTGTCCTTCCTGGGGGGCAGGAGAGGCGTGGGTTCTTTCGGTGTGTACGTACCCAGATCTGGGACACACCAGGCAAAGGCTCTAGCGAGACCTGAGGCTTTCACGTCTTGCGAGGAGAAAACTACCCGCAGCCCGTGTGTTGTGGGAGGAGTATGGAATTCCTGCGTTCCTGCGATAGAGAACAGCTTCCCCAGCCCACGATAACTCCAGGGGCAGCGACCGATCTCAGCCCGCGTTGTGCAAGCAGTGCTGTATTTTCCAATTCAGTTAGAAAGAGCCTTGCCTTTTTGCACTGAAAGCAGCACAACTGCGTCGTGCCGACGGGGAGGATGGTGCTTCAGGGCTGCTTCCTAGGAGTAATATTCTTCATTTAGAAAAACCTGGGCCGTGGTCTTCTGGTTTTACCGCCATCAGCACACAAGTTGATCCGAGTTTGGTGAGAATTAAAAGACTTACTGCCTCCCCTCCTTGCCTGCAAGCAGAATCCGCAGGGCTGCAGGAAAGGCTCGCAGTATCCTTTGCACTTTCTGTACGGGAACCAATTTGTCCTTCAGAAGCTGCACAATTAAGTAGTTCCTTATCTCCCAGCAGTTAAAGGTGTTTTCCTCTCTGGTATCTCATTTTGCTGGGTGCAAAGTCCTGCCCCCTGCGAGTGCTCTTCTTGCAGCTGCGGCTTCGTGGCTGGCTGCAGTGGCACCGGGGAGCTATCAGAAAGGCTCCGGGTGTTTTGGGCAGATCTTTTGCCTGAGCTTGTATCTTTACCCCAAACTGTTCCTTGTCAGCTGATCCTGGCCAGCTGTGGCTTGTGCCTGGAAAGGGTGGAGAGAGATTTTATTTGTGTTTTTATTTTTATTTTTTTAAAGACTTGCAGGATCTGGTGCCAGAATGTCTTCCCTTGGAGAGGGCCAGGAGCAGGGAAGAGATCGTGGGGTGCAAGGGGCATCCCGGTGCCTGAGTCTCTCTGCTCTCTGTCTCCCCTCTGTCCCACAAGGGACCTGACCTCTCTGGCATCAAGCAGGTATTTTGGTGCTCTTGGCCAGATGAGTCAGGTAGCAGCAGAGCAGGTCAACAAGGATGTTGTGAAGCAGAAGGGCTTGCCTTGCTGCGAGAGCTCTGCTGTCAGGCCAGCTTCTGTCTCCTCCTTCCTTCAGCCTCAGGCTTTGGTGGAGACAACACCTTATCCCTTTATCAACTCCTAAATTCCCCATCTTAGGGGTGCCGGATGTTCCGACGAAGGCATTTATGAAACGAACCCTTTCTGCTCTTCAGAAATGTGCTTTGGGCTTTGAAGGAGCTCCGAGTGCCACCTGCTGGAGCGTGCCCGGCCGGGGAGCCTGCGGCAGGGCGCCAGGGGTGCCTCCGGGCCCCGCCGCTCGCTCAGCCCCATTTTGGTAGCGACACAGCCCGTGCTGCACGCGCTGGAACCTGTCACTGCCCTGCCACCGCACTCTGCTGGGAAATCCTGTGCTCCGTTACTGCTGCTCTTCTCTTTGTTGCCAGAGAGCGTTGGTATCTATTTGTAGCCTCCGGGATTTCGCAGCGTTTCCTTCCTGTTACAACGCCATCCACCTCCACGGAAGATGTGGGTCATTTTCTTGCGTACAGGAGAAGTAAGCTTTCTGGTGAAAGAAGGGGCCCTTGAAAAAAAAGACAGGGTGGAACTGCTCTGAACAAACACCAAACAGGGTAAAACTGGACCGTCCTGGTTTGAGTTTTCCCTTTTTAGGGATTTGCTTATAACCCCCATCGGGGGGAGCCGAGATCGCTGCTCGGAATGGCAGCAGAATTGTTCCCAAGGGTGACCGAATTAATTTTCTGCTGAGCGTTTGGCTGCCTCTCTGAATGGAGAGGAGTTACCCCAAGGAGAATGACGGAGCGCTTCTAGGATGCTCTGATGCCTGGCGTGAACAGTTCTGTGGCTTTTGTTCAAAGCCACGTGGAGGGAGTTTCCTGGCGTTATCCGTGCCGTGATGGAGCCGGTCAGTCGCTTCTCCCAGGTGCCGGCAAGAGCTGGTGCACGAAGGCGACAAACGGGGTTTGTAACGCCGGCGTTCCCCGTAAATCACTGCGCAGAGCTCTAGCTGTGTGTTCTGCGTTCCTTTTCTCTTCCTCCCTGCCCCGTTTTTTGTTTTGTTTTCCAGGAGACCAATAAAACAGTCCCCGGAGATGGCGCGGGGTGAGACGTGCCTCTTTCCCGTAGCAGCGCTGTTCTTTCTACGCAATCCCTTCTTGCAAACCTCTAGCCGGAGAGCTCTCTGCCAGGAATCCACCCCCATCGTTATCCACTTATCAGGAAGTTCCAGTTGCCGAAGTCTCCGGTGCTCTTTAACCGTGTTTGTAGAAGTGACTTTGTCCAAGCCTTCCATCTTCAAAGCCGCCCTGCGGGTGGGCCCTGCCTTCCCCCACCCCGTGCGCTCGGGCTGCCTCGCGGAGGCTTTTGTCTGTCAAAACAGCCGATACCGTGTTCAGCGTGAGCTTAAAGTGTGCCAGGGCTAATGAAGCTGCCTCTCTCCCCACAGCTCTGCCTCTTGGATTGCTCCGAGTTTCTCCCTCTTCTTTTAAGCTCTGTCCGTGCTCGTGCCATCCTGGATCTCCCTCCTCTTGCAAAAGCTGCTTTGAGTTCTCTCGTGTCTCAGCAGGGCGTGGGCACAGCTCTTCCCTGCGTCTGCAGGCTCTTTTTATGCACCTTCCAGGAGTGAATTCTTCTGCAGCCTTTCCTGGTCTGAGTATGGGTGGAAGTGGCTGAGGGGCTCAAGCGAGAGTTTCCATCTCTTCTCCGTGACCTTTTGTAGATGAGTGCAAGCACACACTAAACTAATGTACCCCTGTCTTGTGGAATACAGTGAAAGAGTGGTCAGCCCTCTGCTTTGAGCAGGCAGCCCTGCAGCGATGCTTGGTCGTGTTTTGGATGGTGCTGGAGCAGGAAAGCTGGAGCCCACAAGGTTTCATACCCACAAGGGAGGCCAGATGCGGTGCCGAGGGAGCTGGTACGGCACAGGGAGCGTGGGCAGGAATTAGACCAGTTGGAACATGTGCAAGAGATCAGGACAGATTCTTCTCTTGGGCAGAAAGGTTTTTAAATCTGCTTGAGGTTTCAAATTATTATTATTTTTTTCTTTAATTGCTTGTGTGGTATGCGTAAGCACGAGAGAGGTGGCTTCAGAAATTAATCTTTGAATACAACCGTGATACTGAAATGCCTGCTTGATTAGAAAAAGAGAGACTCTTGAATTCTCCAAGCTGTTTTTTAAATCACTATGATCTCGCAAAATGTTCTGCTTGGCTGGACACTGGTTTTTAACTTCTCTTCTGAACTGGAGGGAGAACTGCCTTGTCAAAACTTGGATTTAATACCGCTGGCTACCACTTTTCAGCTTCAAATCTGCAGCCATCTCTTGGTTGATACAGGTTGTATAAAAGTCTGTTCCCAGGTCTCTTCCAAGATTGGTGTTATTGCGAAATTCTCGGGAAAAGAACTGACTGTCCTTGCCAACAGCGGGGTTCAAACCCAGCCTGTAACGCTCCGTATTTCTGGAGAATCTGCTCTCCTGGCAGGCCAGAAAACAGCTCCCTCCCCTAAACAAACAAGGAGTAGAGCACCTGCTTACTCTGACTTATTTCTTACTCTCCCCTCCCAGCAAGGGCTGGCAGAGGAGGTGGTTGGGGTGGTGGCTGCGCTGCGGGCAGGGCGTGCGTTCAGCGCAGGCACGCGGTGACATTTCTCAGCCTGGCGGGGCAGCCAGCTCCCAAAAGGTCCAGGAGCAGCCGCGGGCTTCTCGAGAGAGGCGCTGGTGGGAGGGCAGGTTTCCTGTGGGGGCAGTTAGCATCGCCTGCCTCGCTTTCCTGGAAGTTAGTAGATGGCAAGAAAGCGAGTTAAAATCTGCAGCTGCTGATACGACCATCTTGTTGCTGTGGGCAGCACTTCCTCTCGTGTCAAAATGGCTTCTGCCCTGAGGTCTGAGCGTGCTTTTGGCACATCGCCTTCCTCTTGGTCCCTCCTCTGAGCCCATCTCTCTAAACAGGTCCTTGCACCCTCCGTGCCGCCTCCTGGGTCCACTCAGACGCACGTACCACAAGCCAAAGCCCTTTGCTTGCAAGGGCACAAGGGCTCTGCTCCGGAGGGAGCCGTGCTGCTCAGGGACGGGTGCTCACGTGGGGCTTCTCAGGCTGGGGCCAAACCTGGGTGCTCCCAGCAACACCTGGAGGTGACCCACCAAAGGAGCGGAGACAGAAGTAGGTGGTCCTGCTGGTCCTGTGCTTGCAAACAAGAGCAGCCGTCCGTCAGCCCTGCCAAATAAGGGCTGTGCAGGAGGGGAGCAGTGGCTGGTGAGGTTTCTTTGCTTTGTTCCCCTTTTTGAGAACCACCACCTTTTTTAAAAAAAAAAAAAAAGAACAAACGTTCCAGACAGAGCTGCCTTTGCCTCTCTGCTCTCTACAGCAGCAAAAAGCACATTGGCTTCCTATGAGAGCTAGCGGGATCCCTTGCTTCCCGCTTATTTCAGGCGCTCTCTAGGGTGGGAGCCCCGGTTACCAGCACTTGCTGCTCAGCGGGCAGTAATCGCTCCGAAGTGGATTGCACAAAATAACTTGATGCAAAAGTTCAGGAGCACGAAGCTCCCGTGCCCTTGAGGCTGGCACCCTCCTGCAAGCCCCCAGGAACGGGGAGGGGGCTGCACTGGCTGCAACCCCAGCAGTTGTGCGCTCTGGGCTGCAAGAGCTCAGAGGTCGTCTTCATCCTGCTCCTGCTCGAGACCTTCAGGCCTGGCCCGCAGCTGAAATCTCTGCTGAGACTTCGCTTCGGTCGTTGGGGCACAAGCCCCGCCGTTGAAGCGTGCTGAGGTGGCAGCAGCTGCCCCTCCTCAGGCAGCAGTTCTTCACACCATCGGCTTCCTGTTTGTGCAGCGCCGATCCTTCTCTCCCCTCTTGCTGTGCCGGTGTTTGCAGAGCTTGGTGGGATGGAACTGGATCCAGGCAGGAGGCAGAGGCAGTCCCCTGGGTATTCGGATTTAAAGCAAGCTAGCACGGGGTCCTGTTGTATGGAGCTGATGTTAGGACTTGCTGGAGCTTAGCCCTACGGGCTTGTCTGCTGACACAGAATTGGATTACAGCATTTTTAAACCACACACTGGGATCCGTTTGGACCTGGCACCATTGGATATGGGGTGACATCTTTTTTTAGGACCGATGTGCTGATGACAGGAGGTTCACACCGAGCTTACAGTCGGGTCTTGGTGCTTCAGCGCCGGTGTCTGGCCCACTGCTGCTCAGATAGCATCATTGCTTCTCCCAGGACCCGTGGGTATAGAACAGAAAGAATTGGCAAGCCCACTTCTGTCGCCACCTTTATGCGTTTCAAAAAATACGGAGTAAGGCCTGGAAGCAACTTAAATCTGCCCTAAGAGTGTCAAACTCAGCGTGGATGCATAAGGTCACCTGGAAGCGTGACAGCGGAAGGCTCTTGTGTTGGCTCAGCCTGGCTGTTTCTTGCCCTGAGACCCACAGCTTGCCTGCCTGTGCTGCATTTTCCTTGGGTTTATGCTCCTTGTTTTAGATGTACCACCATATAGGCAGCTAGCAGACTGAATATTTGGTGCTGCTCCCTTCTTGTGGGAGCAGAGAGAGCAAAGCGCAGTACTGAGGTTTCTGCTCTTTCAGCAGCCTTTCCTATCGTGGCTGTTAACTGCACCTGAAGTGAAGATGGCTTCTGCTTCCAACCAAGACTGCTTTCTGGTCTCTGGGTTTAGCAGAGGGACTTCAGGATGGGCCTCTTCCTTCTGAAAAGCCTCAGGAATTCAAAGCACTGTTTGGAGGTGAGAAGGGGCGGGCAGGCTGAGCAAAGTCCTGGCAAGGCAGAAGGAGGTGAGGATGAAACTGTGCTGCAGCTTCAGCTGTGTTAACATATAAGTCAGAAGACTGATAAGAAGAGAGGCTAGACCACAATCCGAGATACTCGATCGTGCCTTCTCACGTCCACACTGAAGCAGGCCTGCCTTCTGGAGCTGCTTTCATTCCCTGCACGAGTCCTGGCTGCCCAAATGTAAGCTCCAGCTTCTGTGTTTCCCTGCTACGGAATTGTTTTGAGATCCCTTGTGTCTCCTGTCACAGGAGGGAGGGGGTCATCCCCAAGAAACAGGCTGTGTAAGTGGAAAAGAGCCGTTGGGATGCTCCCGTGAAGACACAGCTGCGGCCTGGGAGCAGCTTTCGTGCTGCAGCCCAGGGCAGCACCGCACCGCTTACCAGCTGCAGATGCTGTGAGCCTGCCACGTCCTTCAGCGGGAGCAGGCGCTTCTGAAAGCAGCAACTGTGACTCTTCAGGTACAGAGCAGGCACGGCTAGCGGGATTCTGCAAAACAGCAAGTGACCTCGCGGTGACACTGGTGAGACAGCTGGGTTACTCCAGGAGCCAGCTAGGGCACCTGCTTTGCATAGAAGACATGCAGGTGGTCTCTTGATGGGAACTGCGAGTAAGCACGCGGCTCGCTTCTTTCCTTGCAAACAGAGAGTGGGAGAGAATTAATTCAGAGCTGTGGCTCCGAAGCCCTCCTTCCCCTCCGCTCTAGTCCCCATGCCTGCGCTGCCTGACTTGGCCACTTCCAGTTCCTTCCCCCGGCTGTGTCAGGACACCTCTGGATGTCTGAGAGCGCTGCACAGAGCAGTGGCGCAGCGCAGGAGCTGACCCCGAAGCAAGCGGGCTGGATTGTGCAACCCTCTCGTCAGATGTCAGCGTGCAAACCTCGCGTGGGGCCTTGCCGCGGTTTCTGAAAGACCTGATGCAGCAAGATGCAGATGACCAAGCAGAGGCTGTGACATGGGGCAGGGACAAATGGGGGAAACGTGCAGAAAATGGCTCCTCCTGGCCCCTTCCCTGGCAAGGTGCAATCCTGCATTCGAACAGCCGATGTGCAGGGTACGTTTGGGCTGGAAACATCACTTGTGCCCCTCAGGACAAGGGCAGTGTAACTGTGGGGAAGAGCTAAGTGTGCTCAGTTGCTCTTTCTGCGTGCCTGCCTGTGAAATGGGACTACAGGACCAGTCCTCCTGGACAGCCCGCTGAGATTTGCTGATGGAAAGAGCCGTGCCTGAGCACCACCAAAGCCCTCTTGTGTTTTCTTCTGGTCGCTGGTGCTGTGCAGCGATCACCACACAATGCAATTTCCCCATCTGAAACCACAGTTTCCTTTCAGCGAAAACTCCCAAAATACATCCCAGTGACGTAACTACTACTTGGGGTTCTCGTGCTCGGCTGGGTGCTGCAGAGAGCTCTAAGTTCGGAAGGCAGCTTGCAAACTATGGGAGAATAGCAGCCTAAAGCTTTGGAGATGCTGAGGCTCCTCTTCCGCAGCAAGCCAAGGATCCAGGAGGCAAGTGTCGAGCTGGTAAAATATCTGCTCTGCGTGCAGTACGGTGCTGTCTGTTCTGCAGGGCGGAGGGAGAAGTCGGCGAATCGCCCGAGCTTGGAGAGCCAGACCTTGTCCAGTTTTAATTAACGATTTCGCTTTTGGGAAAGGCATTTCCGATGGTAAAGCTGCTTTCTAAGAAGTGTCTTTCCTAGGTGCTGCCAGAATTTGGGAATGTTTTGGGACCAGAGCATGTGTGAAGCAACAGAAATTAAAACAGCTTCTGGTTAGTTGTTGATGAATAGGAAGCGAAATGCCAAAAGCATAATCTGTTTCTAGCTCTTGCAGTTTTTTTCTTGCATTTAGATGTGACTATATCAACCAGCAAAGTGACAAAATGCGAGCAAAAACAAACCTGTCTCTCGGCTTCTGGCTTGTAAAATCCTTCCTCAAAAAAGGGGAAAGTAGGAGAGAGGACTTGTATTTTGAACTTGGTCTTGGAAAGAAACTGTGCGTGTCCCCAGCCCCTGGTGCAGGGTGTCTGAGCCATCTGTGCAGGCAGAACGCGGCGTTGAGAAGTTCAAAAGAAGTTGTCTCCTCCTCTGCCTCCTGCCGCTTCCTGGACTCGAACCTGGTCGGCGGGCGTGGGTGTTCTTTTATTTTCCAGGAGTGGCGAACGTAATTTCCCAGCCGTGGAGGGATCTGTGTAAAATGGCCTCCCCTGAGGCCGTGGGCGTCGGAAGATGGCTGATAGCTCACTGGAGCAGCGTCTTGCGCTGGTGGGGTGGACCCGCAGAGATCTGCGCCTTTGGGAGCAAAGCCAGTCCTTCCCCAGGGGCTCAGCGCTCGCTGGTCCCCGCGAGGCGCTGAAGAGCCCGAGCCACGAAGGAGCGGGTTTCCTTGTGGGTGCGTGCCATCCCCAGGGGCACGGTGAGGGTTTTGTGGTCACTTCTGGGCACTAGGGCTCGGGAAGGGCTTCAGTTGTGGCTCTGCCGGCTGCCGAGCACGTCGGCTTCCCACCATGGTGGGACAGCCACCTTCTCCCAGACCTCCCAAAAGAGACCTCGGCCACTCCTGCACCACGGTGGAGGAAGGAGGGGAAGAGGTGAACGCAAGGGCCCCCCTCCGATCTGATCGAGCCCTTCCGGAGCTTAAACCCAGTTAATTCTTAATTCTAATCTCGCTGTTTTTGCGGCTCCTCCCTTCCCTCAAGGCTCGCTTTTTCTTCTCTCACTTCTCCGTAGCTCCTGTCCTACTTTCAGACCTGCTGGCAGCCAGTCGCAGTCGCTCTGCCTCGCGCTGCGCCCACCCGGTGACATTCTCGGCGCCGCAGAGCCCTGCCAGCGCCGCAGGCTCCCACGTGTTCGTCGTGCTGACTAACGGCTATGAAAGAAACAACAGAAGTCACAGCTCAAGTCTCTCCTTAGATCCCTTCTGTGCGCAGTCACATGCGTTTTATCTCATCTGCGAGCTGAAGGCATGGACCTCTCAGGGGAAATGTTTCGAGTGTGATTTGATTTTTGGGGTGGTTTTTCTCTTCGAGCTTCGGCTTGTTCTCTCAAAACCAGACACGAGAGCATCTAGCTGCCACAGCTTATCTGCGTGCATTCATAAAAATGTAGCAGGTTAGGGATCTACGCTCTGTCCATCCAAAAACTTCTTCCCCATCCGAGTTTTTGGGAGGAGAAGCGTCCGTTTCCTAGCTGAGCAGCAGTTCTTTCCTAAGCTCCCTTTAAATGTTTCTGCGTTTCACCAGTAGGGTTCACAGAACTGCGTCTGGTCCCCGAGGCAGTGCAAACTAATATTTCTAATACTGCTCAGGGACCTGTCACAGCAGCTGAGCTGGCCCTTCCCTGCCCTCGAGGGATGTGGTGAGTTTTTCTGTTCGAATACGTTCCTCCTGGCTGCTTTAGAAATGCTGAGCGTGCCCCTGAGGAGAAGCCCTCTCCTCGCCACTGGGGTGCCAGACTGCTCTGCCATGCTGGAAACCTGGGGCGTCGCTACCAGAACAGATGCTTCTGGAGCCCGTCCAGATGTAACAGAGCAAAATCTGATTTAACGTTAATCAACCTGCCAGAAACCCAGTCTCCCTCTTTGGTGGTGGTGCTCTGGTTCTTGGGGAACACGTGTATCCACCTGCCAGCACCACGTCCTTCTCCGCTGCCTGTCGGAGCCTGTCAAAGGCTTTAAGAGCAGCTGGCTCCTCCTGGCTCCTCCTGGCTCCTCCTGCTCTCCTGGACCCACCAACACGGCTCAGGATCGCATCCTGAGGAGGGGTGTGCGTGGTGGGACACAACCGGGGGCTGTACACAGCTCGCCTAGTCTTGCTGAACAAATTCGTTGGGAAAACTTGAGCAGAGAACCACAGTCCCTCTGTGCTGACCCTCGTTTATTGTTCCGCAGGCAAAATCAGACATCACTTGGATAGAGAAAGACCTCGAGGACTCAACAGACAAGGTAAGAGAGCCTGCTGCAGACGCGTGCCTCCAGGAGACTCGTGCGTGCAGTTCGCACTTGGTGCCATGGCAGGTGGTCCCTGCAGCCTCACACGGGCACATGTGCGAGGGCGTAAGCAGCGCTCACAGGGACCTCAGGAAAAAAAAAACCCTTCCTTGCAGCACGCACCTAGCGACCCGTCTCAGCTAGGTGGAACTGCTAATACAGAAAGCAGCGATTAGTCACTTGCTCACATGACATCCTAGACTTGACTTCATCCTCCTCCTCTTTCCTCCCCACACCGAGCCCCTTTACGTGCTGTCACTTTTGTCTCCTGCAGCTTTCTGATCTTGTCAGCTTGCCGGGGCGGGGGCTCCAGCGGCGTAGTTACATGGGTGTACGGTGCCTTTTCCTGACCGTGTTTTTACGGGCTCCTCTCCCAGTGCTGGGTGGCTGATAGCACGTAAAATTGGTGCGGTCGGAACAAAATTTATCAGATCTTCGAGAAAGCGTACTGGGTTCGCGTGCTGGCTGCCTGCCTGCAGCTCCTGTGTGGCTTCACCGAGCAACGTAGAGCTTCCTTGGAAGTGGGGATGCTCGTCTGCAGACCACACGCTGTGGACGTGATTTCTGCTTTGCTGGGGCTGAGCGCAGTGGGTGTCAGTGAGAGCTGGGTCTCGCGAGGACTCCTGTTCAGCAGCCGTGCCGTGCGGGTTCACACTGTTCTCTGGCACCTACTCAGCCTCCCAGTTGCTTTGGACCTCGTTGTTGAGGTTCCCTTTGTAGAGCTGGGACCAGCTGGCTCCTGGTATGAAATCACTTCGTTATCGGTTATCAAAGAACACGGTGCAGGGTGGAGGAGGGAAGACATTCATAGTCTCTCTGGGTCCAAACCAAGATCCTCTTTTGAAACTCTGCACTCTGGAGGATTTCAGAAATCAATACTGACACGGAGTTATTTCTAATTGCAAAGGTGTGTGGGTGTCATTTTACTCATTTCAAGGGGTTTCTATCTTATCTGCGCTCTCTAGGGTGTTGCTGCAGAAGACATCTGTCTGTCCTGACCCACTGAAAAGGTCAAAGGGAAACATAGGCTTGGAGGGGGAATGAGGCAAAAAGGATTGGTTAGAAATAAAAAGGGGGAAAAAACAATCTAAATACCTCTCTTCTGTCCTGCCAATAAATCTGAGCAGCAGTGCGTTCAGAAGCTGTCTGCTTCAGAACTGCCTTTAAAAATAAAATACCTTGCGTGGAATTGCCCAGGGCGGCTCTTAGCTAACTCCACCATCCCCAGCAAGGACTCACATCCAGCACAGAGCTAGCGAAGGACTAGATGTAACCCCGGGGGTGGCAGAGGATTTGCCCGTGGGATCGGTGCACACCGAATCCCACTGTGAGTGACCCGTCACCCCCGAGCAAGTGTGAGAGCAGAGGTGTGCAGCTTTCCTAAGTGCTGTCACACTTCTGTGTGGGGTTTCTTCAGTTTTCCTTTTAAGAGAGTAAGAGGTTCCCAGAATACTCCCCTGCTGTGGAAATACCCCCGAAGTGTGAGCCTGACGTGAGATTTGTGCGGTACTAGATGGAAGTCAGGCTTCAACCGAGCAGACCACGCACATTTTCTGTGTTGTTTGAGCAGAGAAGCCAAACATGAACAAGGAGCCGTAAGAACTATTTTTCTTAAAACCAAAACTAAAAAAAAAAAAAAGTCCCAACCACAAGCCCTGTTGCTGGGGAGTGGGAGCGTGAACCTGCCTCGTGGTGCGACCGAGTCGCTCGTCTCCACTGCGCATCTGCCAGCTGGGCTTTAACCACCTGCATCTCCTCCATCCGGCAACCTCAAGCGTGCGGCGCCGCGGGGGCCGCCCTGTCCCCGGGAGCCGGCCGGCAGCGGGGCTGGGCGATGTTGAGCGGGATGGGAGAATGGAGAGGGACCCTAAGCTTCCTCGCATCTGCGCCTTCCTCAAGCTGTGGCTGCACAGGAAACACCGAGCAAAGCCCTGCAGCCTGCAGCTGCCTGCCCCCAGCCAGCTCTCCAGCCCGGTCAGTATTGCCAGCCGCTCGCTCAGGGGACTGCTTTGCTTCATTTTGGGTCGCTCGTTGCTCGGCCGAGGCTTCGGATGAATTTTCGGAGCAGCCTGGTTTGCTTTTCTTTTTGCTCCTCGTGGAATAGTTTGTTTAGTGGTGCTGTTCAGCAAGCTTTTAAGCCGGTGGTGAGAAACTTGGTGCAAGCGCAGGCTGTTAGTGCTACAGGTCGGTGGCACGCAGGTGTTTTTGTGCTGAAGACTTGTTCTCGTACGCAGCTAAACAAGCTGCTGGAGCTGGTCTCCAGAGCTGCAACCATTGAATTGCACGTTAGTGGATGAGTCCCTGGGGGGAAGCCTCCCTTGTGTCAGCAAGATGCTAAATTGCGTCTTAAAGATTTTCTCAGAAAGCTATCCACAACGTCTCCACAGCTGCCACTTTTGGTCGAGTTGGCGTGTACGCATGTTTGCTGGCGGGGTCTGGCTGGCAGGCTGCGTATGCAAATCTCTGCCCGCCGGGAGATGCAGCTCGGGCTGCTGAAACCACTTGCAGCCAAACACAGCGGGTCTTGCCGTGGGCCGAGGCAAAGAGTTCCTGCGGCTGTGAGCCTAGAACGGGTCCAAACGTCTTGGAGGTGGACGCGAGTGTTCATTTTAAGTGTTCCTCTCTGCATAGGTGCGCGAGGCTGCAGGGTGAAATATGCTCAGTTACACAGGTGCTGTTGCTGCGTAGACTTGGTTTCTTTCTAATGTCTTTGTGAAGATGGCAGGAGGGGAGGGAAGAAGCCCCGGTAGCCTGCAGACAGCCCTGTCTTGACACAGCTGCCCCTCAGGGTGTTTAGGGTACCGGCTGCTCCTTTTACTGTGTCTGATGGCTTGTGTGACTCTGCTTCTGCACCTGAATGCTCTGACCACGAGGCAGGTGGGGTGGTCAGAGCCCCTCGCGTGGGCTCACAGGAGCGTTCCTACAGCTCCCAGCTGGTCCCGTCCCGGGGTCCCCCAGTGAGGGACAACGTGGAAGGACCACAGGAGGAGTGAGAGCCTGTGGGGTCCTCTGGGCTAACTCTGCTGGCTGGAAATGGGAAGCTGTTTGTAACCAACAGCTGCCTGCCTCGGGCTAAGCCTCCAAATGAAACCAGAAGTGCAAAGCGGCTGGTTTAAGCTGAGAGATTGTATGGAATGTGAGAACTTGGTGGTACGGGGGTTTTAAGGTCTTGACTGCGGTCGCTGAGGTGATGGTAAGAGCAAAAGGCAAGATAACGTGGGGGGAGCTTCTGTCCGGCCACCCTCATACCTGTATCATACACCCGTGTCGTGCTGAGGGCGAGTTTCTCTGCCAGATCCTCGTGTCTGAACAGTGTGGGATCCCGAGAAAGCAAAGCTACCAACAAACATGGACCAAAGCTACTTCCTAATCTAGACAAAAGGCAAACATGAGAGTGGGAAAGGAAGGGTGCGCGGTGCCGTACTGCAGGTAGGCGACCACATCCGTGTGCTCGGCGCGGCCGCCCTCCCCAGGAGGTGTGCGAGGGTGGGCAGTGGGCTGGGGTTCGGCGTGTGCGGGAGGCGGAGGCTGAAGCTTGGTTCCTGTTGTTTTTAAAAGCTGCTTTAATGAGGCGCCTTCCAGAGCAAGTCTCTGAATAGTTTTAGAAAAGGAAGTCTGAATTTCCCCCCACACACACTTGGCAAGAGGAAAATCTAAATAATAATCCCAGCTTTGTGGTGCTCTTTGATGGCCACACCTGCCCTGGGGTCGGAGATAACCAAGTTTCGTGCCCTTTGGAACATAATTGCTGGCCTTCGGGTCCAAATAGCAACCAGACCATGGCTAACACTGGATAACGTGGGGCTGAAGTGCTAAGAAACCTGGACTCGCCCTTACAAGCCGTGTGGCCACAAGGGGTTTCTGGCCTGAGTAAGATTCAAGTCTGTAGCAGTGGGAAGTTGGCTCCAGCTCTCCCCATGGACCGTACGGGAGGTGCTGGAACAGGTCTGGGGCATAGGAAACCTAGGTGTAGGCCCACTGGCTAGGTGTGATCCGTGAGAAGTAGAAGAAAAGGCACAGCTGCAAGGCTGGAGGCGTGAAAGGTCTCCTTCTGCTTGGAGATGGAAATAGGAAGCGGCACGAGGTGCCTGGGCTTTATGCACCAGGGGGATGGACAAGTTTAGCTGGGGAAAGGAGGTGTTTCTGCATCACCTCGCTGTCCGTGGCTGCTCTCATACACTGCTCAGACCACTCGGGTCTAGCTTTGTTGGTAAGTTTATCCTGGGTACTGCTGGTTAGATCTCTTTTCCATTTTTTTCTTTTTTTCTTTCTTTTTTTTAATAAAAGAATGTGTTTTAAACAAAACATGTGCCAGAGACCTTGGCTTCCCCTCAATCTTCTTGAAGGCTTGAGTCTGTTAAAAAGCATCATCTGTATGTGCTGAAGATGCACTAAGACTTATGTTGCAGAGTTGCTCAGATTGCTGAGCAGATGGGCTCCAACATGTCTGATTTTTGCCAGCCCTGGCCGTGTTTTGACAACAGTGCTGTATTTTTGTGTTGTGGGATTTTTAGTGGCATAAACACTCCTGTTTTTGCCACCAGTGCCTTAAAAAGGAAGGTGCTTTTAAGCACTCTTCTGAAATGCAGTTCAAAGAAATGAAAGGACAAGGGAGCGTAGGGTTTGGGGAGAGTGTGGGATATTTAACAAGGCTGCCTAGTGGAAGCCTACCGGTGACTGATCTGTTCCAGATGTTGAAGCCAGGAGATACCTGTGACAAGCACCAGCTTTTCTGGTTCTCTCAGATGTGGTTCCTGTGAGTCTGCAGCTACAGTCCCTGTTCCTTACTTCGATAAGGCTTTTTCCCCCCTTGTTCAGGAGTATATTCCAAATCAACTGTCCCCTCTTTTTCAGGGTGAAGGCGTTGTGAAGGAAATCAACATCACACACCATGTGAAGGAGGGCTCCGAGAAAGCCGACCCTTCACAGTTTGAGCTTCTGAAGGTTCTGGGCCAGGGCTCTTTTGGCAAGGTGAGTTCAGTTCTTCCTGTGTGTCATGCCAGATAAGTGATCTTCAGAGAGATGACAAAAGGGACTGTCCCCAGCGTAACCACCTTCCTGATTCTCACCGGATCGTGGCTGGTGAGAATCTGACTGATAAGCCCACTTAGCAAATGGCTGCTTCTAATTTGGAAGGCAGCTGTAGAGACGCCTTCTCGTAAAGGCCAGGCTGTATGTCCAGAGCCTCCCTGTAAGTCTTTTTTCAGACGATCCGGAGGAAAGAAGTAGTATCCTGCTTGTGAACGCAGGTGTTGCACAAGGCAGAGGGATGCCTGCGGCCCTCTAGCAGGCTGCCAGACTGCTTGGTCGAACTGAGGACCTGGAGGTCTGGGGCTTGCCCCTCTCTTCTCAGAAACGATGCTGTGAACCAGGGCTGGTTTTGGCCCCTGTTTACAGTCCAGTTTCCCTTCTGTGAAGGGTGAAGGAAGTAGCCTGTAACTCTTATCTATTTCAAAGTGCAAACAGTCCAGGTCTTTTGCAAGATTATCTGCTCCCACATTAAGTCTTCAGCTTCTTGTCAGTTCCCATCACCAGCGGTGAGGGCTCATACGGGAGTGGGCGCTGTTACCTGTGCAGCTGCAGCACTGGGCTTTACTGCAAAGAATAGCAGAGGCTTTTTGAAGCTGCCTAAAACCAGGCAGTACGGCACATCAGGGAAGGGAAGGAGGTAAAAATCCAGCAAGGATTTCTGAACAAAGAGTTGCTCTTGCTGTCAAACTGGCATGTCACCAGGAGGCTTTGTGTTACGTCAAAACATCACGGTGAGTCTCCCGAGATGTCGGACACTGAGTGGCAGGGGCTGAGAGTAGGTATGGTGACTCCTGTTCTGTAGTGATTGCTTCAAGCTAAGAACACGAGGCTGCTCAGGTCTCTTAGTCACAGCTCCCAGGCATCAGTCACAGCCCCACGGCAACTGCAGGAAGGAGCAAGAGGTGTGGAAGCCTGGTGGAGGAAAGTGCAGTATAAAAGCACGAGTGCTGTAATGGCTGGAGATAGGGTGTAAGGCATCCACACACAGCACTTTCCTGAAAACCTCATGGGGTTTCACATGGCGAGCTTGAGGTACAGCTTCCCAGACCTGTGGCCATCTGCTTCTTAGGGTTGCTGTGGGGTTTGCCACTCTGGGAGGCATCCAGCTCCTCGTGCTAATGTTTAGTGCTTAGCTCACGTGTTCTTCTTCTGCCTCAGGTTTTCTTGGTGAGAAAAATAACACCGCCAGACAGCAACCATCTCTATGCCATGAAAGTGCTCAAGAAGGCAACGTTGAAAGGTAGGAGAGTCTTACTGTGATGCTCTTTTTCTCCAAGTCCTAAAGACCGCTGGCAAGTTGCACTGGGAAAATGTCACAGCAGTCACTGCTGGCCCTGGGGTGATGCGGGTGAAAGAGAAGTATCTTTACCTCAGCCAGAGGTAAAGATACCTCTTCTTTTTGTCTCCAAGAGACCACTGTTGCAGTGCTGGAGGTAGAAAAGATCTGCATCAAACTGCCTGATCTTTTTAGGACTAGGGGCAAGGCTGGTACCGGGGTAGTGTGTGCCTCTTTCAGTGCCTGAGCTGTTCCTCTCCTTTCCCACAGTGCGTGATCGTGTAAGGACAAAGATTGAAAGGGATATCCTGGCTGATGTGAACCATCCCTTTGTGGTGAAACTCCACTACGGTGAGTGCGAAGCCAGCTGGGACTCTGGGAGAGGGTACCCAGCTGTGCTTCCTAGCCGAGGGCTGCAGCCCTGAGCAGACACTGACTGCTGTTAAACACAATAAAGACACTGCTCCAGGTGTGCCTGCTGTGGGCAGGCAGAGGAGCGTGAGGCATCCAGCAGCAGGCTGGTTGGAGGCTCCTGGGAGATTCTCGTGGTCCCTAACAGGTTTCAGATGCTGAAATGGTGAAGAGGCCTTTATCAGTCTGTATCCCTCAGTGGCTGTGCTGCTCCGGAGCCTTCACAGTCCCCTTAAAGCAAATCTGTGTCTGGAAAGGCCTTTGGTCTCCGGCCCATTCTAGCTGTTGAATGGGGAACAGGGCATTGGCCAGGAGAAGAGGTTTAAACATCAAACCCTTGGGATTAAAACATTAATTCAGGAGAAATTGAGAAAGCAGAGTCAACCGGTCAAGCTAGAGTATGGCAGGATTAATGCTCTGACTCTGAGGAAATTGAAGACGCCTTCTTTCCCTATAAAACGACCAGTGTATCTCTCAGTAGGGCACCCCTGGTGGCAAGGGAGTAAATCCTACATAAAATGACACTTTTCTGCAGTGCCAGAGTCTTCCTGGTGAGCTTCCCTTAAAACATCATGGGCAGGCTATGTCATTTACCCCAAATAATTAGCCCTACCTGTGTGTAACCTACGAACAACGGAGGGCATCTGCACAGCTGAAGCCACTGGGGTTTAAGTGATTACTGTAACACCACTGAGCTTTCTCTGAGCAGAGGGGTCTGATTCCTGCTCTGGCTTGTGTTTCAGCATTCCAGACAGAGGGGAAGCTGTATCTCATCTTGGATTTCCTCAGAGGAGGTGACCTTTTCACTCGGCTTTCCAAAGAGGTGGGTATATTCTGGCATCGTGGTGGGTTCTTGAGGCTCTCAGTTCACGTGTGCTTAATTACCTGGAGAAGCGATTGACTCTTGCAAAGTCTTTGAGAGGGGTAAAAAACCTCCAGCCTGCTGCTAGCCCACAGCTGGCAGGAGGAGAGGATGTCTCAGGAACCCTGTCCTCTGGCAGAAAAGCACCAGCACAGAGGCAGCTCTCACCTCCTCAGCGGCTTCTGCCGAGCATCACATTAAGAACGAAACCAAGCACGTGCTGCGTTCTGCTGTGGTGTTGTCTAGATGTGTTGTTTCGCTGGGACAGGGTGAGGACATGAAACGGGAGGGGCAGCAAGTTGTGCCAGATGAAGCCAACTGGGAACATAACCTGGTTAATGTAAACATTGAGGTTTTGGTTTTTTTTTTAACTGTCTGCTACCTAGCAACCTTGTTTGTTTGAGTATTGATGCTCAATTGATGCTTTAGGGTGGAGGGCAAATCCTGTGAAACTTTGGTCTGAAAAGGCACAAGGGAGAAATGTGGGTATGAAAGCAGCTGCATGGGTGCAGCTGAAGTGGTCCTGCTGCCAGGGTTGTAACCCCTGTGCCTGTCTGCTTCCTCTCCCTTACCACAGGTCATGTTCACAGAGGAGGACGTGAAGTTCTACCTAGCAGAGCTGGCTCTGGGACTCGACCATTTGCACAGCCTGGGAATCATATACAGAGATCTCAAACCGGAAAAGTACGTGTGGCACAGCCGAGCCAGGGATCCGAGTTCAGTCCCAAGCCTGTAGTCAGAACACAGCCTTGTTCCGCACAGCCAAAGCTGACTGATGCCCCCAGGCCAACCAGATGGAAGGCAGCAGAGCAGATCGACAAGGCTCTTGCTCCTCACTTCAGCAGTTACGGCCAGGAGCACTGTGGAGGCAGCATGTGCGCACCACATGTCTGAGCATTAATCCTGAGCCAGCTCTGGGCTCCAGCTTAAGCAATTGAGAGCCTTTGGAAGAAAAAGGCACCACACGGGGCCTCTGAAGAGGTGCAGAGCAGCTGCATGACTCGGTTGTTCTTACCTGGGATATGTGGGGGGATCAAAGGTGCTGCAACCTGCTGGTTCATTTGTTCAATGGGAAGCTGAGTGTGTAGAGAGAAGGGAGCTGCTTTCTCCTGCTTATGCTTTGGTAATGGAGTTTGAAGCACTGGGGTTGGAAAGAACAGATAATTTTCTTCTCTGGAGTTCTAGGGACATCTCTGATCAGCCTCCAAGGCATGTGCTGGTTCTAACCAGCCTTTTTGCAGATAATAATGTGGTTTTTTTCTTCATCCATGCTGCAGCATTCTCCTGGATGAAGAAGGACACATCAAACTCACAGGTAAGGCACTCCACAAAAACACTGTGCTCCAGCAAGCCTGGTTCTTGATACGGAGCTTTTCTTCGACCTCTCCACTCTGTCAGAGCAGGTGGGCACATGCTAATGGTTTTTCTCATACGTAGATTTTGGCTTGAGTAAGGAGGCAATTGACCACGAGAAGAAAGCCTATTCCTTCTGTGGGACGGTGGAATATATGGCACCAGAAGTTGTGAACCGTCAGGGCCACTCCCACAGCGCTGACTGGTGGTCCTACGGGGTGTTAATGGTACGTACCAAACCATGCCTTCGGAAACCTGGCTTCTCAGCAGCTGCTCAAGTGGGAGCTCTGAAATCCCCTTGCGTGATTCTGCACGTCTAAGAGATGTGCTGACCTGGGGATGTTCCCAGCGCTCCCTGGAAGGACGCTGTAACAGGCTGCTCAGGCAGTGTGGGCTTGCAGCCAGGCGTGCCTGTTTCTCAGGGGAGGCAGAGCTCCTGCGGCTGTCCCGCTGCTGGGCTGTGCAGCGTGGGCATCCGTGTGGGCATCCGTGTGGGCATCCGTGTGGGCATCCGTGTGGGCATCCGTGTCAGCCCCGGCGCTGGGCTGGTGGTTGCTGTGCGGATCTGGTGCCACCATCTGGCAGTTGCTGAATCCAAGGGCTCTTAGGAGCAGGCGCTGGCTTGAACACATCCCTGCTGCAGACTGATACCAGGCTCCCTTCTGAGAATACGATGTCTGCTATCTTACTTCAGAGCTAGGCTTTTGATCGCTTGCAAGGCTTTTTCTAGCTTTGGAGAATTCCCAGCTGAAGGTGTAACGAGATCTGTGCAGCCCTCAGACTTGCTCATACATGTGACCGCCCCTTGTTCTCTTTCTCTCCCAGTTTGAAATGCTCACTGGCTCACTGCCGTTCCAGGGGAAAGATCGTAAGGAGACAATGACCCTCATCCTCAAGTAAGAGGAGTTTCTCTTCCGTGTGTGTATAAAGAGGGCAAGCTTGCTGCTCTTTCTCTGAGCGTGTTGCAATTTGGGGCTTCTCACAACTTAATGGCATTACTTGGCGAGTGGTTTGGTATCAACAGTTAGTTTGAAGGGTGCAGTATAAAATGCCAAACAGATTGTTGCACTTTCAGGGGTGGAGGTACTGCAGTTGGCTTGTGGGTTGACTTCTTTAAACCTGCAACTGATTGCGTAACTTCCTCTCTAGAGCAAAGCTGGGCATGCCTCAGTTCCTGAGCTCTGAAGCACAGAGCCTCCTGCGAGCCCTTTTCAAAAGGAATCCAGCCAACAGATTAGGTAAGACATTTTTTGTTTCTGAATACACCTGATGCTGTATCTGGGCCTCTCACGTCCTAGTGGGTCAGCAGCGTGTTTGCACTTGTGCTGGGTTAATGGGCTTGGTTCATTACAGCCAGGTTCCCCGTAATGCCTGGTTGTGTTGCATACATGCTAATAGCCTTCACTTTGTTGGTGGTCCTGATTAAACGTTACACGCTCCGCGGGTGCTTCTTTCAGGTTCTGGTCCAGATGGGGCAGAAGAGATAAAGCGCCATCCTTTCTACTCCACTATTGACTGGAACGTGAGTATCAGGAATTCAGCAGCAAACTTCCACACCGTGCAGCGCCAGTGCTGCGGTTCTCTGACTTGACCGGAGTAATTGCAGTTGTGCTGCTCGCAGACTCACCAGCCATGGCAGCGCTACCAATCCACGTTCCCATCTATTCTAATTATCCTTCCTGAAACTAAAATGCTGTTTGTTACACGAGTAACCGTCTCATACTCGAGTTGCCAATGATCTCACCCTGGTTTGAATTTCCTGATCTCTCAGAAGTAAGGTGCAGCTTACAGCTGGGGTTTGGCACAACAGGAGTTGCCTTGCACAGAGTAGGAAGGACTCAGGGAAATGTTTCTGGCAAGGCGATGCGTTGTTCTGTACAGAGAAACAGGGCAATAACTGAACCTGCATTTCCCAATTGCTTCTGGCCAACTCCCCGCTTTACCACATAGTTTTATTTCTTCCCTGTTTTCCCTTACATTCAGAAGTGATTTTGAAGAGCAGTCTTTTAATGCTTTCAAGGCACCCAGCATGCTGCTAGGATGAACCGCCAGCAACGCTGTCAAGCTTATTTCAAATTTTTGCTAGAAGAAGCAATTAAAAAAGGATACTTGTGGAGGTGCTGGGATATGAATGTCCTCCTGGGGCATTTCCTCTGGCTGTCCCCAGAGACACACGTGACAGCAAAGTGTTAATGGGAGTTAGGAAGCAGTAGAAGGGCCTGGTGGAGTAAATACTTCATGGATACTGCTTTTGGAGTAGGGCCAAGTTGCACATAGAACACTTTTTTTTTTCCTTGAATGCTGTATTGTGGGTGGTAGAAATTCATAGTATTTCTCCACAAACTGACTCAAAAGTACCCTACTGGCAAAGAAGTCATCCCCCAGACAGCTGAGCTGTAGTTAAATGCTAAGTCACAAGGCTGTTTCTGGTTCTGCAAAGTCTCTTAGCCTCTCATTCCTAGCAACTCTTTGCACCCTTCTGAGTGCATTGACCTATCAAAGCACTTTCAATCTGTCTTTACTTTGCAGAAGCTGTACCGAAGAGAAATCAAACCGCCCTTCAAGCCTGCAGTAGGCCAGCCTGATGACACTTTTTATTTTGACACAGAATTTACATCACGTACACCAAAAGGTTTGTATGAATTCATGCAGCCAAAGCTTTCTGTGTGAAATAATACTGTACAGATTATTACATTATACAGATTATACAGATTGCCTATGCCATTAGCACGAGGTTTGCCTCCTTCTAGTGCTGCCAGCTTCAGGTAGTGGCAGCAGCGAGGAGTCCTAGCTGTAGATATGCAAAGTGTTACTGGTAAGCTCGGAGCTGCGTGGTATGGCTTTTGTCTGGAATAACCTAAAGAGCAGCCGTAGCTTCTGGGGAGCAAGGGGAAAGCTTCTGCTTCCGCAGGGCCAGCCCTTCTTAAGTTTTCTTTCAAATCCTGTTGCAGATTCCCCAGGCATCCCCCCTAGTGCGGGGGCCCATCAGCTCTTCCGAGGCTTCAGTTTTGTGGCGACAGGCTTGATGGAGGATGGCAAGGTGAAACCTGCCCAGCCCCCTCTGCACTCAGTGGTACAGGTAAAAAGTGGGGCAGAGGAACAGCTGTGCTGAAGCTGCAGTAACTCTCCGGAGTACTCCAGAGGGGGGTTGCAGGACCCGTGTGCTGTTTGGAGCAGGGCTAAAGGAAAGCCTGAGACAGTGTTATTCTGTTTTGGATTCTTGCATCCTGTTGTTCTTTCTTTTCTGTTGACTGTCATGGGCAAAGGTCAGCAGGGCACTTCGAGTCTGTTTGCTTTCCTCTCTCCAGGCGGACCCATGCTAGCGGGAGGTCTGTGCAAATGCTCACAGGTTGAAAGGTGCCACAGAAATGCACCATGCTAGATGCAGATAGCATTAGCCTACTGACCTATATTTGCCTTGTTCTCTTCTCCTCCCTCTTCCCAGCAGGGAGGAGAAGCTGTGGGATGTAGCAGACAGCAGTCTGTCAGGTTGCTCTGCGTTGCACAAACTGTTCCCTGAACTCTCCCAGCTCATCTGCTCTCCACTCTCCTGTTGCAGCAACTGCACGGCAAGAATGTCCAGTTCAACGACGGCTACGTGGTGAAGGAGGCAATTGGTGTTGGCTCCTACTCAGTGTGTAAACGCTGCATTCATAAAGCAACCAACATGGAGTACGCAGTCAAGGTCTGAGATTCACACTCTGAACTGAACTCCCCTGTTAGATTTCTGCTGATCCCCACGATGACCAAAATAATACCAAAGAATAAAATTGATTTCCCTGCTTGTATGGGGCCTAAATGTGCAATTCTTGTGCTGTATAACTGCACAAGCTTTCTTATCTAGAAATAGTGGGGAAACAGCGTTCTCCTCTCTCACGGAGGGAGGACAGCATTTTGCCGTTCTGTGCAAAGCTTGCTGTGGCTACGCCAGATCTTAACAGATAAGTTAGACATAAAACTTTGGGGTTTGGGGACACAAAACCATTGAAGCAACTGGGGGATTTCTTGAGCTTATTGCTGCAGAGGGCAGGGGACAGGGAATGGATATAGTATTGTATGTCTGCAGCTCTCTAAACGTTCAGCTGCTTTGCTGTGTCCTGGCCGCTTCCCCATCCAGTTCTGGCTAACGCTTGTCCGTATTCTTGCAGGTTATTGACAAGAGCAAGCGAGACCCTTCCGAGGAAATCGAAATCCTCCTGCGATATGGGCAGCATCCCAACATCATTACCTTGAAAGACGTGAGTGTAACTTGAATGACTTCTTGTGTATATGTTTATATGTTTATGAAGTGCAGACTGGTCTGCGGGGGTCAGAATGCAGCTCCAGCACGGGCAGCCCAATGGCACTGCTCCCCGTATCACTTTGGGGTGGGGAAGCTTCCACGCAGTACAGATCCCAGCTCTGCACTGTAGGCTTCTGTCTGCTTCTTGGTGGTAGAAATATAAAAAGGAAGCTTGGGAAGCGGTTTTTGATTAACCCCCTCCATATTTGCTTTGGTAGGTTTATGATGATGGGAAGTATGTGTATCTGGTGACTGAGCTGATGAGAGGAGGGGAGCTGCTGGATAAAATCCTCAGACAGAAGTTTTTCTCAGAGAGGGAGGCCAGTTCGGTCCTGCACACGATCTGTAAAACGGTGGAATATCTGCATTCTCAAGGGGTGAGTATGGTTACATCTGTTTTCCTAGGCAGCTGCCGGGCATTGCACTGCACTTCCTCTCCTCCAGGGAGTAACTGTGCCTGTCAGGACTACTGTTTCTTGTGTTGCTGTCTTGGCAAGCCAGATGTGGGGCCAGAGCAGGGGCTGAGTATCTTGATGCAGCTTCAAACCCTTGTTTTCTTGGGGTATGAGAATGGCGCTTTCTTTTCTCCACAGGTAGTTCACAGGGACTTGAAACCCAGCAACATTCTCTATGTGGATGAGTCAGGGAACCCTGAGAGCATTCGCATTTGTGACTTTGGCTTTGCCAAGCAGCTGAGGGCTGAGAACGGCCTTCTCATGACTCCTTGTTATACTGCAAACTTTGTGGCACCCGAGGTAAGCAACTTTCGGACTTGAGACTTCAGTAGCTGTCACTTCCCTCCCTGAGACTGTTCTCACTCTGCACAGATAGGTCTAACTCATGCCTGTTTTGGCATATTTTGTATTAGAATAGGTAATTACAGAAATAACAGCACTTGTAGTACTGAACAAATATGCAACTCTAGTGCAGTTGCAGTGCCGTCCTCCAACTTGCGCTGTCCTTACCTCTGCAGCTGCTGGGGGCTTTGCTTAGGGCAGTGAGACTTAAAAATCTAGTGATTTTGTAGGCTGCTTTTCTTCCTGACTAACTGACCTGTTAAAAGTGGCGGGGTTATTTTCCCTTCATCTGTCTTGGTGCGGAAGAAAGAAAAAGCTGAGAAGCAATGAACATATATGCAGTGTCACCACGTTGGAACTGCTTTCCCGCTTGTCATTTTGATG
This sequence comes from Anser brachyrhynchus, assembly GCF_964034855.1. NCBI lineage: Eukaryota > Metazoa > Chordata > Aves > Anseriformes > Anatidae > Anser > Anser brachyrhynchus. The sequence goes on from NC_137717.1 coordinate 3,936,824, forward strand.
TGGCTGGGGGGTTTCCTCTGTTCCATGAAGCCAAAGTCTGATTTGAATGGTGACCTTTAGTCCCTGACTTTGCTCTTCAGTAGGGCTTTAGAAGCTTTGCATACAGACTACACGCAGGGGTCATGCCGCTCTTTGCAAGCTGATATGAGCTCAACGACAAGAACTAAACACTTTTTCTCTGTTGCTTACTCTTTCCAGGTACTAAAGCGGCAAGGCTACGATGAGGGCTGTGACATCTGGAGCCTGGGAGTTCTCCTTTACACAATGCTTGCAGGGTAAGTGCCTCCATCGTGTTGGAAGGCAACAACGGGGACAGCGATCCCCTTGCCCTGAGCCGTGCTCCGCTGTGCTAGTTGGACCTCTCCTCGTGGGTTACTGCTACCCGGAGTCGCTCCCTGGCCTGGATACAGGGCAGTAACTCACACGCTCGTTCTCTTCTCTCCTCAGCTGCACTCCATTTGCAAACGGGCCCAGTGACACTCCAGAAGAGATCCTGACCCGAATAGGCGGGGGGAAGTTCTCTGTCAGTGGAGGCAACTGGGACACTATTTCTGACATGTCCAAGGCACGGTTTGATATTCAGCTGCATCGCATTAAGGGGTTGGGGTCAAGCACAGCCAGTTACTGTGAGGCGAATTCAAAGCAGGATGGGGAGGGAGGGCAGAAGAGAGAGGAGAAAGGCAGCAGCGTAGCTTCTACCCCATACACAGCTTCCCCATTAACAGCTCAGCAGTGTGCCTCTGCCTGCTTTGTTCTAGCTCTGGTTGTGAATATTTGCATGCAGCACCAACCTCGTGCTTGAGCCATGCTGGGTTTGTTGCTGTGTTATACCTCCCAGGCCCACTGAGAACATATTTTATGCAAAAGGGGATTGATGTCTGGGGTCCTTAAACCTGGCCTCTGAATTTAAATCCTAATTTGGGAACAGGTGGGTGGTATTTTTTTCCTTTAAAGTATGAAGTCTTCTAAAGTCTAACTTTCCAAACGATGCCTTTAGGATCTGGTATCAAAGATGCTTCACGTAGATCCTCACCAGCGCCTAACAGCCAAACAGGTCCTGCAGCATCCGTGGATAACTCAGAAGGACAGCTTACCCCAGAGCCAGCTGAATCACCAAGACCTTCAGCTTGTAAAGGTACAAAAGCTGCGCTGGGTTCCTAGTATGCCTTGGGCTCTTTGGAAAGCAGTTGTCCTGCTAAAACCTTGGTGATAGTATTGTGGGCAGAGCAGGGTGGAAGGTTGTAGAGCTCTGGGCCAGGAGAAGCAATACGGATGTTTTTTGGCAGGAAAGTTTAGGAAGAAGGTTCTTTAACTGCATGTCAATAAGGGAGGGAGATTTAAAGGAAAAAGAAATGCTGCTGGCTTTGTCTGGGGGTGTGGCTACTCTGCTCCCTCATCTTGTAAAGCCTCTTCAGCACCTGAATGACTTCTCATGCCTTCTCTCCAAGGGGGCGATGGCTGCCACGTACTCTGCACTGAACAGCTCCAAGCCAAGCCCCCAGCTGAAGCCTATCGAATCTTCCATTCTGGCACAGAGGCGGGTAAAGAAACTTCCTTCCACCACACTGTGAAAGCGGGGCAGTCTGCAGCAGCGCGGTGCAGTGCAGTCACCAGACTTTGCACGACCTACTGAAGACGGGGGGCAGGAAACTGGGCAGTCAGTGCCTGCAAAGGAGCTCCCTCGAGGACTTTTTCTCAAATCCACATCAAGGCCAAGTGCCTTCCGCCCCGAAAGACTTGTTCCTCCTTGTGTGGACTGATCTTTGCTGAGAGAACTTCACTGTAAAACTTTTTTGAAGTGTAAATTGTCAATTTTTAAAGACATCCATCTGTGTATATGAGAACTAGAATGTATAACTGATGTCAAGTGGCACTAAAAAGCAGCTCTGATTCACCCGTTCCCGTGTAGGGCCAGATATTTGTTGTAGCTACATCATTTCTTGGAATTGATCTGTTTCAACGCCAATGCAGCTGGAAGACTGCAGAATGTTTGGGTTTTTAGGCTTTGGGTTTTTCCTCCCTTGAAACTCTGGATGCCCTTCCCAAAGTCAAACTTGCAGACTCCTAGCCAGCAGCACTTGTGTTTGTAAAGACCTTCCCCCCTTCACCTCACTGTGCGTGTTCAGAGTGTAAGGTCGGTTTTCAGACTCGGTTTCTTCCTTTTCCTTCCGCCCTCCCCTGGGCCACACAGCAGTTCTCTGAACAAAATAAACCCCGTGTTTTCCAGACCCTCCTGTAGATGCTCAGATCGCCGGAATACCTGCTAGGTTTGGCTCGTCCCTTCCCCCTGCCCTCCCGTCTTCATGTGAGCTCACCCCAGGGCTCCCTGGGGATCCTGGCACCCAGGCAGGCGTGGACAACAACGAACCTTCTCCTCAGCAAAGCTGGGGCTTTGGGCTGGCTCTTACCATCGCTGGTTTTCCTTTCACTCTGCAGGAATCTGTGAAACAAACCATCCTTTTTTTAATTTAACTTTCTTCTACAGCTGGTAACTCAGGGTTTCTTTCTGAATTGTACAATAAACGTGTCATTCAGTCGACGTTACTTTACTGACTGACTTTTAGCTGCAGAATAAGCGACCCCAGCCCTTTCCCCCTGTCACACGGGGATAACGACTCTTGGCTGCCTCTTGGGAGAGCTGCAAAGCTTTTTCATCTGGCCCTGTGATGAGAAAACCAGCAGTACTGTAGTAGGGCTGCGTGTTATGCCACCTTCCCTCAGGTGTAGTGTGTCACTTTGCAGCAGGAAATAACTAGAATTAATTGTGAAATAATGCAGTAATCAACATGAAAGGTGGCAGGATGTGGGCTGTGGAGGGGAGCTTCTCTCAGGACATTTTAATGTTCATAGAAACCAATGCCTGGAGGTAAACTGTTCTAGAAATGTATTCCAGACCCATTCTCACTTGCAGGGAATTGCTAGAGCTCTCCTGGCTCGGTGGTGGCCGTTCCTCGGGAGGAGCAGGAGAGCTGCGGAGACTGCAAGTGCTCAAGAACGCGACTGAAGTCAGTAAATGTTCTCACATGAATTTCTCCTACTTTTGCCCGGTCATATAACGAGAGGGGAAACTTGCTTGTTGCTTTGTCCTTTTGCTTAGTCCTAGTTGACTCTAAAATGGAGAATTCAAAAAAAAATTCTACAGCTCTCTTCCTCCTCCTCTACCCTTACCCAGGCAGGTCCTGTTTTACTCTCTGGAGTAGCCAGTGAGAGGCTGAAACAGGGATTGTTTCAATATTTATTCCAAGTGCTGTCCTAGTGCCCAGTGCCTCTGAGAGGAGAAGGCCAGCGTCAGTGCGTGCTCTGTCCTCTCACCGGGATTGCCGCAGCCCCCAGCAGAGCTGGATTTAATGCTTTTAGGCTGGATCGATGCCCTTGACCTGCGTGTGCTAGGTTGCCTCTACTGTGCTTCGGGAGTCAGCAAAGATAAACTGATGGAGTGGCATCTGTTGTAGCAGAGATGTTTGCTCTAATACGCCCAGTGGTTTCCTTGCGGCAGAGGGGCTCGTCTGGGATAACGGGACGTTGTGCTGAAGGCAGCAGAGCCCCGGCTGCGCACGTTGCCTTCCCTTACAGTACCTGCTCCTGGCACGGTGCTCGTAGTGCTGCCAGTGAACCTGCCTGACGTTTACCACTGCGTGCTGACTCGCGCCAGTGACAGCAAACGTTGGGTACCTGAAACGAGCGCAGTCGTTATAAATGGCTTTGTCTGGAGCCCGGGTCAGTCCCTGTGGGCGCTGCTGGGGCTGAAGCAGACACCGCAGGAACTTTTCGGGCTGTTTTCTGCCTTGTGCTTCAAGGGCCGGTCTGAAGCAGTCGGATGGCAGTGCTGGTCAGGATGGGCTTAAACCAAATGTTCCCCCTGCTGGAACGGCAGCCTGCATGTTTGTGGGGAACCGTACGTGTCTGAAAACCAGCCAGGAACAACGCTGCACCCTGGGCGTAATCCTCCCTGCGGTGGTGCTGCTGGGGCCAGCTGGGGACAGCTCCACGGTGTTTAGGAGACCGGGTACAGGGGTGCTGAGCTCTGCAGTCGGAGCCAGCCGTCCCCGGGGCCCGCCGGCACCGCAGAGAGCAGCGACTGCGAAGGGCTGCACCCTGCTTTCCGGGCTGTTTTTAGCCAAGTTGTTACAAGTGATCCTTCTGTAAGTTAAGAACTAAGTTTTGATTTTAAGTTCCAAATCAACAAAGTGCTGTTACTTTTCTAATTCCAGTGCTCAATAAAAATGGACTTGTTGATCTTTCTGTGTACGAGAACTGTAGGTATTTGTATGGGTCAGCTGGGCCCCCTTTGTGGTTTTCTCCTGACAGTATTAAACCTTCCCCAACATGCAGTTGGGACCAACTGCTGTCATCTTAATTGAGATTCCGTTACTTGGGGTGCAAGTGGGGCCTGTGCTGAGCTGGGGCTCTTAAACCTGTCGGGGAGAAGCCAGCAGATGCCTTGGAGAGGACCAAAGGGCTGCTCTCACAAGAGTTTGAGGCCATTCAGCTCAAACGTGGGTCAAGGAGGATGCACAGGCCACCTTCCTTCTCAGTTTGAAAAGGGACAGAAATGTGTTTAATTTTCACACGCAGAGAAATCTTTAGAAGGAAAACTGCTTGTGTTATTTCAGGTGTTTAACAGGCAACTTGACCTTTAAGATTTCATCCTATACGTCTATATGAAGGCTCAAGGGAGCAGAAATCCCAGAATCCAGCCTCTGATCGCTGAGTCTACCTGGAAATATCGTGTTAATCCGCAGATAAGGAGCCTGGAAATAATACTGAGCATCTCTCTTTGTATGAATCCAGCTTTTGTATAAGAAAGGTTAAGCCTTCTGATTTGGGGGCATAAATCAGCAATGCTTTCTGTTGTAAAAGAGGTTGACCCAGCTGAGAGGCTGTTTTCCTTCTTCCCACTGTGTAAAGTAGTCGTGCCTTCCTCTTAATGACACGGTACTGACCTCTGTCAAATTAAACAGAGCATAAATAAATGTACTTTGGCCTGATAAATATTCCCATCATGAGTACTCGGGCTGTCTTGAAAACTGAAGGCCAGTAACTTTCTCAGCAATCGTCCTTTTTTTTCCTGAGTGAAATTTCACCGAGCAACTGATCTGCGTTTTAAGCGTCAGTCTGGCCGATGCAAATATCCTCTTCAAGTCCCCCACCTCCAGATTAGTTCACGTAATTCTAACTTTCTCCTGCGTCTTTTGCTGTCTGTAGATGGGTGAGACGCACTGGGGACGGCGCAGCTGGTGGCCTCCGTGGTGCCACCACCTCCTAGCAGCAGCCCCTGCCGCCTTCCCAGAAAAGCAGGGGCTTCGGAAACGCTCGGTGACTGCCGGCGTGTGTGACGGTACGTGGGGCGGATGCTGTGCTTTCATGTAATATTCAACAATTTAATCCCCTTTTAAAGCAAAGACAACATTTAAAGTATATCAAGGTCTTCTTTTGCAAGTACACAGGGGGCTCTGAATAAAACCTTCATTCATGCTATACAAGCTGGAGGTCCACTGCCACTCCATTTTCTTGCCTCTGGTTATTAAAACATCAAGCTGTCTGACTACTTAAGCTCAGCTAACTTGCTGCCTTCCTCCTTTTGTGCTACACTGGAACACCTGCCATTAATACTAATTCTACTCCGGAGAGAAACTCCCTTTCAGATATGCTTGTCTGAAAATAAATTGACATGTAAAAGGTCTCTTTTGTCAAGAAGTGCATGTAAAGTGCTGGGGTAAGAAGCTGATCGCTTACAAAAGGAGCCACCGACTCTTTAAATTATGAGTGTGAAGGGGGTTATAAATGTTAAATATGGGGGGTGATGTTGTAAATGGGCCGACGTGATACGACTAGAGAAGAATCACATAGCTGCGTCCTCTGGTTGTTATTAGACTTTAAGATTTGGGGTGGTTTTTTTGCCTAAACCTGTGGCAGTAAAAGCGCTGCATTGTCTCGGGGTGAATAGCTGGACTCTGTAGGAGCCCATTTGGAGAAAACTTTTTTTTTTTTAAAGAAAAAGTATTATTAAGAACACCTCCCTGCTTTTTAAGACACGTGACAAAAACTAAGAGCATTGGTGATGAGTACTTTGATTTAGATGTTTAATGAACTCCAAGGCTCTGCTGTTTCTCCTGGGACAAAAATTTGTACCCCTTTCAGTTAAGAAGCTGCAGAAGAACCCTTGGGTAGTGTTTATTCTGCCATACAGGCAGCAGCGTGAGACAGCAAAAGGTAAATATTTTCATTCCTGACGAAAAGAAAGGTTTTCTTTGTGTTCCTCACACCCTGGGGAGTTTATGGCTCTCTATTAAGAAAACATTTTGAAGTATGTTCTTTGGGTCAGGCTTGGGAGTGGAAGGATGCTGCTTCAAAACCTGCTTTGATACTGACAAGCGGAGTCTGCGGTGGCGATGGGAGAGCGTCGCGCTGTGCGAGCGTCCTGCCGAAGCGTTCCAAGCGCAGGCAAAGCTGTGAGCACCTCCGGGATCCCAGGGCTGCCGACGAGGGTTCAAGTCCCGTGGCACGGGCCTGGCTTTCAGCTGCTGCTCGTTGGCTTCCTAGGTCTTCTAGCGAAGAAATGTTTCACTTCGTAATTAAGAACAAGCCGAAATGTGTTCAGGGTTGAAAGAACAAAAGTGAAATGTGCCAATTACCCAAACCCTTCTAGCTGAGCTGGTGTCACTTCTGGTTTATCAAACAAGCACAGACTCTTGTGTGATGAGTAGCTCCTATGCTGTCTTACTTTTAAACAGCAGATGGTGTTAGAAACCTGTAACAGGTGGAAGCTCTTCAGTTTTATGTGAGAGATCAGAAGTAACAGCAATTTCTCGTTTCCCTAGGGGTAGTTCCTTCAGGAGATAAACAGCAAAAGCTGGCCATGGACTTGGATATTTGTAGAGAAGGAAAAACTTCTAAATCACACGTGTTCATATGAAAGAAAGCAATTCTGGCCTCACTTACTCTGGTTACACTAAAAGGAACCTGGCAGTGTTCTTCATAATTCTCTGTTAGCACCTCTAAAAGAGAGGTGTAGCAGGGGGAATGAGCTGTGTTTGCTGGTGTGCCTCAAAATCCTGCTCCAATCTGCCGTAGTCGATTGGTTTCTTGTATATGATAATAGCACTTCACAAGCTTAAAGTGTTTTATAAACATTTAATTACTGCAGCATTTGACTCAAAGCCAGAAATCTCTCATTCATCTGCATCTTGCAAGGTCTGTGAAAATGATATTCAAATTACAGAATTACAACAAGGGTTGAGTTCAAACTTCACTTACAGAAGCCTCCGTTAGCTGAGATTTGTGAGCATCGCCTGTCTTCGCTTCCAGATTCGCAAAGCGAATTCCTTCCTCGGCAGTGGAAACGGTAAAATGTTTTTGCATGCCTACGGATTTGAGGACTTGTGAGCACCCCAGGACAGGGAGCTGTATTTAATCTGGGAGAACACTGTGCTAACGTCCCCTCGGCCCGTGCTGTGCGAACTTCTGAGGCAGGCAAGGACTTTTACATCCAGATGAGAGCCCTGTTGGATGCCCAGTCCCCGTAGCGTCCTCTGCTGTCCTAAGCAGTAGGAAAATGATTATTTGTTAAGAGTCGCTCTTAATCACCAAACCACTTGCAATTGTAACGGGGCTTCTCCACCCCAGCCCTACTTTTTAAAGAAGGTGGAGAGAGGCAGGCTTACAGGACGGTTTTCCGCTGCCCCAAGCCTGCCCTGCTCCATGGATCTGAGCCTGCTGGGAACATGCAGGCATAATGGGCTTTGTGACACCGAGTACAAGCAGCGCTAGAGGTAAAAGAGCTTGGGTTGGATGAGTAACTCCCACCTAACCGTCTGCCTCTTCCACAGCTCCCCTTTCTGTACAGCAGGCTCTTAAGGGCAGACTTGGTGTGCCGTATAGAAACCTCTTCCTTTCCATGAGAAAGGGAGATGTCGGCGGGCCACGCGCGTGCTCTCTTGGATGCGAAGGCTTGCTGCTGGGCAGGGCAGGGGGCCCAGCTCAGACATGGTTTCCCTGCCAGAAACGGTAATTCTGACGACGTATTTTGAGCGGCACTTCAATAAATGCCATTGCTGGCAATCAGACCCTTCCGGCTGAGACAGATCACTCGTTTCAAGGCCCCGATCGCGCTCTCTTGGGTGAGTTTGGGCACACGAGAGAGCAGCTCGCGAGGAGGAACAGGAGCGGAGCAGGGCAGGGAGCTCCGCTGGTGCTTCATTAAAGCCGGCTTTTCTCCTCGCGGCAGCGCGATTTCACCGGGCCCGCCTCCCAGATCCAGCTGCCGGGCTCCAACGCTCTGATCTGTGCATGGGGTGCGCTGCTAATTAGGGAGGCAATTCCCATGGATACCGGGAAGGATTGTCTGTGCCGGCAAAAGTGATCCCAGCTGGGGAAGCGGGGAAGGAAAACGCGTTGAAATATTCGGGAAGAAGCTTCAAAAGTTTCTGGAGCTGTAGGTGGAAAACATTTCTGGCGTTGCTGCATCCCAACGTGTAAATCATCATTGTTTTAAACCTAAGGTGCAGGCTGTTTCCACGCCGGTTTACAGGAGTTCACCCACGTCATTGGTTCCTTTGGCTGCTGGAGCATTTACCAGCAGGGCGGAGCTGAATTTGCCCCCTCGTTACCTGCACCCACTCGGGACCGTGCCCTCACCCCTGCTCTTGTACCCGCAGGGTGCCCTCTGCTCGGACGCGCAGCACGGGAAGGATCTTTCCAGAAAATGGCAAACAGTTTTTGTTTCCATGAAGGCAACACCCTGGGCGAGGCAACGCGCTCTCCGGGGAAGGCACGCGCTGGCGGGCTGGTAATTCTGGTTCCCTCAGCAGCGCGGCGCCGGTGTGCGCGGCTTCGGTACCTCCCCGGCCTTTGTGCCTCATCCTCCTGAAATGCACGGATTTAAATAACTTATTTCTGTGTGAATTCATATTTGAAGGGTCTGTTCAAGGAAAAAGAGCACTCCCTGGTAAAAAGAGAGGGGGGAATACCTAGTCAAGTAGCGCCCGGATGTGGAAAAAGAAACAAATATGGTTTAAAATTATTTTGTAATTGTTCAGCTGCAAGGCCTTATGTTCCACTTGCAGTGGGGGTAAAAAACCACTTTTTATTTAAATAAATAATAAAAGGTATTGTTGAAGTTTTTTTTTTTTTGCTTTGGGATTGTTTGGAGATTTTTGGGAACATCCTCACCAATGGTTGTAACTTGGATGTATTTTGCTAAGTGCTCTCCGGCAGAAGCTCAGGTACTTCTCAAGCCGTTTCTAGCTTGCACAAACACAGAACGAGAGAGGCAGGCAGACTGTTAGGTCGGATTTCCATCCCTTTCTCATCCAGGGCACCTGCTCCCCTCTCCCTCCCCCTCCGAGTCCTCCCAGCTGTCTGTCTGTCTCATTTATGTCAATTAGAGATTCAATGCTGCCTGATTTAATTGGCCTGACTTTCCCCTCTAATAGAAGCCCCACGAAGGCAGGGCGTGCAGGCAGCTCTCTGCGGGCTGCCTGCCTGGGGATGGAGCCCGTCCCGCGGTCGGGCCTCGTTTGCAGAACACAATAACCTGCTTGTTGCTATCAGCTGCGATGGAAAGGTTGGTGACCCCCTAACAGGGACGGGACCTGCGCGATGACGTTATCTGGAAGCTTGGTTAAGGAATTTGGGCAGCCGCTTGCTCGCTGTGGGGAGGCTGAGCTCTGCCACCCGAGGCAGCCTTCCCCTGCTCGGAGGCTGCCTCTGTGGGTGGCAGCTGCGAAGCTTTCACCCGCTGTGTCTGGAGGTGTCCTCCCCGAGCAAGGCTGCCCGAGAGCCACGTTTTGGGGCTCTGCAGGGAGTAAAAGCCTCTCGAGCAAAGTTTTTGCCGCCCTTCTGCTCCCCCTCCGACAACCGAATCGCAGGAACCAGGCCTGACCTACTTCTTCTCCCTGGCTCCTCGCTTGCGTTTCCCTGACAAATTACGAGGCCCTTCATCTCCCGGCAGAAATGTGAGTTTCCCAAGTAGCTGGCCCACAGAGGCATAAATATTAAACAGCAACAGTACCATCTAGTGACTTTGACTCACGGAGAGCATCAGTTAAGATGGGGACAAGGAAATGGGTGCATTAAGGAGTCCGAGCAAAGCCCCAGATGTGCAGACGAGGTCTTATCTCTGGGTTCATTTGGATATAGGAAACCAAGCGTGCTGGTGCCGCACCAGCCTCTCGCTCGATGTGACGCTTCCTTGGGAGACAATCCCGTTTTTAGCCTACTGACTCCCCGCTGAACCCAGCCCTGACCCACGCTCCCTCTGCTGGTAACGAACTAATTTATTTAACGTGTTCACAACTTCGCGCACACCCCCACGCGCACACAACAGCAAATCCTGGCAGAAGCACGCGATGAAATTTAGGGCTGCGGCGATTTCTCGGTCCTGACGAACGTGCACCTTTTGGCTCTGATGAGCCAGGAGTGAAATCCTGAATTGGATGCATAAACTAAATAGACACGGTTCCATTACTGCATCAAAAACAGGCCTAAAACTGAGCAGAAAGGGTACACGAGCTTAAAAGGCCCACTCCAAGCAGATCTGAAATTACATCCTCTCCTTCACAGCTGAAGGGAGGAAATCAAATTAGAGCGTTTCTTTCTCCATCAGAGGACACCAGTCCTGCTGCGGCCGTGTTACGCCGCGCCGTCGTTCAAGGCGCGCAGGAGCTCTCCCTGGGGGGCTTCTGCGTGACCAGGGCATCGCTCCGGGTCGCCGCGTTGCCCACGGGCTCTGGGGTGCTCTGTGCTGGAGGGCACAACCCTCCTCGGCTGGTTTGCAGCGGGTGTGTGGGCACTGCCTCTTTCCCGGTCGGAGGCCGTTGTTACACGCACCAAATGCAGGGGATGGAGGAAAGGTGACACAAGAACACAGTGCTGCTGAACTTAAATGCTAAAACATGACAGCAAACCTATTAAATGCCGTTGGTACTTGCAGAAGAAATTGCTTTGCCACCTAATCAAACGTGTCCCCTCTTTGCTATCAAGAGCACGGCGCTGCCCTAAGTCCACTCAGCCTGGCTCATGGGCTGATGGGTGCCTGACAATTTTCTGGTTTCAATTTAAACAGAAAACTAAATTAGCAAATTAATTGTTTGCCGTGTTTTTCCTTGGTCCCCATCAGCTGCCGCAGGACCAGCAGCCAATCCAGGGAACCCTCTCGCAGTCCCGAGCAGAAGGTGGAGCTCTGCGCCGGGTCCTGCTATCTACCAAGTGTCAGTCATGTTAATTTTAAATTACTTTTGTACAGCTTGGTGTCAAAACGATTAAAGCATGAAAAGAAAAACTGAACTGGAGAGAGGGAAGGGTGGGGGGGAGAGAGAATGAATAATTTACCTTGCGTTTACAGCAAGGACACTTAGATTTCTTTAACTCCTCAACTCTGCGAAGCCTGAAACTTTTCTTTCCTCAGCTCAAACTGCTTACGACTCCGCCTGAGCAGGTGCTCTGGATCCTCGCCGTCTGCAGGGAGGCAGTAACTGCTCGCAGCACAAAGCCGTGATAATATCTGAGTTTTTTCCCAGGTAAGGCTTTTCTCCGCGCCGCGCTCACCATTTGTTGCAGTCGCCAGCACGAACCCACCCACCCACACGCAGACCTTTCCTCCCCTTACCGGTCCGCGCCCAGCTCCATTTTCTCCAGAACTTGAGCACACCGTGCTAGATAATCACACGCTCAAAAAACAGAGAAACGCACAATCAGACCCAGCCTTAAAACTGCAAGAACAAGAACCTCAAAACAGCATCTTGCGTAGGATCACAGCGTAATGGCCCTGGAGCTCACCGCGCCGGTTCGCCCAACTAAGCTGTGTGCCTTGTGAAAACTTTGGCTTTCTGGGCAAAGACTGCTTTTATCTCCCTTCTAAGTTCCATCTGCGATTTCTTTCTCTTTCCAGTTACTGAATGCTATAATCAGTGGTCCTTGAAATATCCTACTAAATCTGGTGAGGCCATAGGAACAGCAAAAAGATTTGTAAAGAGGGCAACGTGGCACCACCCGAAAATGTAAAGCAAGACAAGTTTAGCTACTTCTGTCAGTTTTTGTCTTCAGCTTATACATAGGAGCATTTTCTATTCATATTTCTTTAAAAATGGGGTATATTTATTTTGAATTATTTTGTCTTGAGGGACTACAAATTGCAACGAGGTGTCTTTGATGGAAGATCACTAGCAGGGTGACAGAGCTGCCTGGGAAATAAGAGGGGCTGGATGCTCCAGCGTAATGTATCCTGCAGGATATGTGTGGGCTTGAACCGATTTGTCAAATTTGAGCAAAGAAAACAATTTTGCTAATGGGTGTTTTCTGAAAAAAAGAGCGTGTTGTCTCGGCAGTTTGTGTTCTGACTTGTGCTGTCTTCTCGCCACCCATCCTTGGCAGGCGCAGAGAGGAGGCACCGGTGTCTTCTCCCTGCACCTCGCTCCTGCGTTGTGAGCCCGACAGCCTTGCCAGCTCCCAACAGCTCGTGCGACGGGTTGAAAAGCACGCTTGAGATTTCCTCCTCCAAAACTACTCGCCCGACTTCTCTAACGTGTTTGCTTTGGCTCGGTAATCCCCCTTTCCCTCAACCCTCGTGGCTTCGGTTCTGTGGCCCGCAGGGCAGGCTCCGCTCGGAAGGTGGGGAAGGCAAACGGGCACCCCTAGAACAAATGAAGCTGCCCCCTCCCTGCTGCCCCATTTTTGTGCTGCTGCACGCGGAGCGTGGAAATCGCGGGGTCTGCGCAGTTTAGGAGCTGTGACTGGGCTGCAGTGTTGCACTGCATGGGATTTCGCTTAAGCATGCAGGCATGGAAATGTTTCTCTCATTAATAGCGGGATTCCCTTCACATGGCAATGTTTCCTCAGCTGCTGACTCACAAATAAATCATCTAACTGACTTTTTTTTCCCTTTCCCATTTGGGAAGCTCCTGTAAACTTCCCTTATCCTCTGCCAGAGGCCTAGCAGGAGGCTTGAAAAACGAAGAGCAGTACATTTTGGTAATGTCACCTCCTGCAGTGCATTTTGGTAATGTCACCTCAGATGTGCCATGGGGGGAGTACCGAGCATCGCGACCTCCAGTCTGACAACCACAGCTTTCCCTCTTTAATATGTGCTTGGTGCGAGAGCAGCAGCTATATAAAACTAACACCTTTTTTACTAGATGCTGCTAGTCCAGCCTCAGTGATGTCTGCTCACTTGTGCAGCTTCTTAAATAAAAAACACTGTCAGCATTAAAAATACAGGTATAAAAACTGCGCCTGATACAGTAATTATTTAAAATATAAGCACAAGTCTCAAACATGTTATCTTTTTTTTTTTTTTTCCCTAATCAGCAAGGCTGCCCCTCTACCTGGCGCTGGAGAGCTGTGTGTGGGCACGAGAGGGACGTGCAGTGGATTTATTATCAACAGTGCTGTTGTATCGCATCCAACTGCAAAACCTATCAGGTATGAAACAGTTTCAAATCCTAAATTGTCTGCTGGCCCGGCAGTTAGCATCATTAATTGAACAGAGTTCAGCCCGCATAAATAATGGATACAGACTCACTCACAGAACCGGGAACTTTGCAGGGCGTACGCTGCCGCCTCGCAGTCGTGCTGTGGGTTGTCCTGTTGGGACGAAGGTGCAGGAGGCGCGTTATCACTCGCACGGCGCTCGGGAATCACCAAAAACACTCAAGGGGTTAACAAGAGTGGTCAATGCTGATTTCCCTAAAAAACATAAGACAATAACTTAGACTAGGGCACCAAAAACGACGTTTAGGAATACAGCACTTTTCCTCAGTTAAGAGCTCGCGAAATCAGGGAGATGCGGGCTTTTTTCTTCCTCTCCAACACTTGCATTTCCTGCCGTTGGACAGTAAGAATTTGAGTTCTGCATTTCAATGCGTTGGGGTTTTTTTAGGCTTTTGATAATCCTCAGATGATAATTTAAACTACCTACCAAGCAAAGTAAGGCTTTTCAGTCCAGACCACTGAATCAATTCTTTGTTAGTAGACACTTCATCCCCTTGAAGTATCCAGGAAGATTTATTCTAATGAGACATGTAGACAAAGTGACGTTTTCCCATCTCCTGCTAGCTAAACACAAAATCGCAATTACTCCAAAACAACTAAGATCAGAAGCCGGTGCGCTATTGGCTTTTCAATAGCGGCTGTTTATTAGCTTTCCCCAGGACCTGCCTTTTTTATTGAGGGGAAAAGGATCTGGAAACAATCGATTCTCGGCGAAAAGTTTTTCTGAGGGAGTTGTTTTTAATTTGCTGACTTGCTCCAAAGAAAGCCGTCTGTGTGCAAATTCGCAGATCTGCCGATGAGTAATCAGGAAGCTTTTGTGTTTTAATATTTTGATGGTAGAAGGAAAGTAGCACAAGACTGACAGAATAAATACATATATTTACAGGACATTCTGTATCGATTGGAGTACAAAGACCAAAATAATAAAAGTGTAACAAAGACAGCAACCAACTAAAAGCCAGATGCTGGAGGCGACCTGAGGCCTAAAACAAAGCACAGATCATCAGTAATTGGTGCTGGAGGAGCTTAAAGTCAAGAGATGTTTCTCTCTTTGTCCTGAAAATTCTCAAGAGCTGGAGGCTGGTGTTTCCAGCACCCCGTGAACGACACAATTTAGAGTTATAACTGATGAACAAGACAGAAACTTCAAAGAGATCAGCAGGTCGAGGACAACCAGGCCTTCTTAACCCGACACCCTCGATTTACATTTGGATTTTATGTTTGTAAATGAAGCCACATACAAATTTAGGGATCGGTGATAAGGAAATGGAAGCTTATGAAAGGTGTCGGGCATCTCGCATCAGGAAATTTCTATGGAAATGCTTGATTGCTAACAGGATTTACGGGTATCTACTTGCTATAATTAATCTTTCTCTTCCACATAATTTCATTACATGTTGCCTGTTTTTACTGAGTACAGTCCCAACATCCCTGAAACCCACGGGTTCAGTGGAGGAAGGGTTTTTTAATGTCTTAGGAGTTGCATTGCAACAGCAGAGAGGCTCAACAACTCCGCGTTTCAGGGGTGGAGAGCTCCAGGGACTGGCAGAGCTGGAGAGAAGGGCTCGTAAAAGGCAACAGGCTTGAGGAGACAGAGGAAGGAAGGTCTTTAACTGTTAGGCTGAATCACTAAAGCCCGTATCTAATGAACCATACGGTATTTACTGATGCTGCGTGTCCTTGTCTATTACAGACATTTATCAGCAGGCTTGCTCCCCCTTCCCGTTTTCCAACTTCATGTCTTTGTGGTTTGCACGCGTGATGCATTTTCAGTCTTGTCTTGTTAAATAACACAAGTAGTGAGGTGCGGACCCCGAGCCCTCTCAACTTGCAGGTATCCTTTAGCTGAATAAAGGGGCAGCATTTTAGCCCTTTAGAGTCGCTGTTGTTGGGAATCCTAGGGTCACTGGGGTTGGAAAAGCCCTCCAAGATCATCTGGTCTAAGCGTCCTCCTACCACCCCCATCACCCACTAACCACGTCCCCAAGCCCCACGTCCAACCTCTCCTTGAACACCCCCAGGGACGGTGACTCCACCACCTCCCTGGGCAACCCGTCCCAACGCGTGACCGCTCTTTCTGAGAAGAAATGTCTCCTCATTTCCAGCCTGAACCTCCCCTGGCACAACTCGAGGCCATTCCCTCTGGTCCTATCCCTGGTTACCTGTGAGAAGAGGCCGACCCCAGCTCCCCACACCTCCCTTTCAGGCAGCTGCAGAGAGCAACGAGGTCTGCCCTGAGCCTCCCCTTCCCCAGACCAAACCCCCCCGGTTCCCTCAGCGAAGGGGAGAGCCGTGCACCCACCCCGGGGCAGGAGGAGGCCGGCCTGTAGGCTCAGGAGCGGCAGTCCGGCTGCTCCCCGGTACCGGGGGCTCGGTGCTGCCCGTGCCGGGGGGGGCCCAGCGCTGCCCCTTCCCCCCGCTGCCACGCCGCCAGCGGGGACGGAGCCCGGCAGCCCCGCTGCTTCCAGCCCGGCGGAGCGGCAGGCAGGGGGCAGCAAAGGGAAGGCTTTTCACTTTTTTTTTCCTTTTTTTTTTTTTTGTTCTCAGCCCTTTGCAGTCGGAGCTTTCCAGCCCGATTGTGCTCAGCGCTGGTGTTACAGCAGCGCCTCCATTTACCCTCCCCCCATCTCCACCGTTGGGGGGGGGGGGGGGGGGGCTCTTTTTTGGGGGGGGCTGGCTGGGTTGTGAGGGGAGAAGGGGTCTCGCCCCCTCACTGTGCCAACTGGGGGGGGGGGTCTCCCCTCACTGTGTGTGTGGGGGAGCGGTTGTGGGGGTGTCAGCGGGGCCGGGGCTGCCCCGGGGAGGGCAGGGGGCCGGGCCCCCCCCTCAGCTCCCGGCCTGGGACTCTTTCTCTCTCCCGCCCCCCCCCCCCCGCTCCTAAGCGGGAGTTTCCAGGAAGCGCTGAGGAGAGCCGCATCACCGCGCAGCCCCTCACAGCGAGCTCCTTCCGCAGAGGCCGTGGCAGCAACGCCAAGTAGTCCCAGCAGGGTGCCAGCCCTCACCCGCTATACAGCCCCGTCCCGCTCTCCCCTCGCGGGGTTTTATCACAGGGGGGGAGGCGAGGGGAGCGTTTGTCTCCCCTCGCCCCGCGGCTTTGGCCGGGATAAGTCAGGAGGAAGTGTGATGGGGGGGGGAGGGGAGGTGAAAAAAACCTGAGCGGCGGAGGGATCCGGAGGCGCGGAGGAGTGAGGCGGTCCGGGGAGCCGTGCGCGAGGGCGGGGGTGAGCGGGAAAACGCGGCGCGGAGCCGGGAACAGCGCCCCCGCCCCCTCCCGCGGGGAAGGGGGGGGGGGGTACGGGGAGAGGGGGGGCGCCGCTGAGGGGGGCTCCCGGCCGCCCGCTGCCCGCCCTGAGGGGATGGGGAAATGAAGGGGAAGGGGCCGGGCGGCAAAGTTTGGGGAAAGTTTCCCCGGCCTCGAGGTCGGGGGCCCGGGGTCGCGCCTCAGCCCCGGCGCCTGACAGAACGCGCCCCCCCCCCCCCCCCCCGCCGCCCGCCCCGGGCAGGTGAGCGGCCGCGGAGCTGCCACAGCGCCCCGCTGCCCCCAGCCCTCCGCCCACCCGTTTTTTTTTTTTTTTTTCCTTTTTTTCCCCCCTTTTTCCTTTTTTTCCCCCTCTTTTTCCCTGTCCCCTTTTCTGAGGACCCACGTTCCTGTCAGCGCACCTAGGCCCTGCGGGGCAGCCTCTCGCCCTGCGCCTCGCAGATGTGCGGGGGCGGCTTCACCTCACCCCACAGCCCCTCTCCTCACCCCACAGCCCCTCTCCTCACCCCCCCCCCCCCCCCAAACCTCACCCCACCCCGCGGGTGGGCAGCCCCCAGCCCCCCGGGTCACCCCCGTGCCCGAGCAGCACGGCCACGCTCGGGAAGTTCGCCCCAAACGCCCCCCCCCCCGGGTTTAGGACCCCACACAGGACCCCCAAATCCCCACAGGAGAGCGCCCAGGCCCCCCCCCAGATCCCCCCCAACGAGGGCTCCCCCCCCAAATTAACCCCTCGGCCTGCCCCCCGCCCGCTCCCCGTCCCGCAGGCCTCATGTCCCCCTATTAACCCTGCCGGGAGAGGACAAAAGCTAAACTATGATCCCGCTCGGCTTCCCCCATCCCATCCCCGGCTACATGAGCTTCACATCCTCCTGCTAGGGCTGAAAGGAGAGGAGAACAAGAGCTGCTGCTGATTGTAAGGCCTCGCTCGGCTTCTCCCCACCCCCTCCCGGCCCCATCCCCCACTGCAGCTCCCATAGCCTCGTATCCCTCCCATTAACGCTGAAAGGGGAGGACAGGAGCTCTGATGGGTTTTTCTCAGGCTTACTCTGTTTTCTCCCCCCCCACCAACCGATACCAGCTCCACAGCCCTGCATAAGTGCAAAGCACGCATCTGGCTCTGCGAGCACAGCGAGTAAATGCCCCCCTTTCCTCCCAGCTCCACAGCCCTGCGAGGGAAAATAAAAATAAAAAAACCCTGATTCCCCTTGTTTTGCTTATTCATTATAAGGGCTCGGTAGCGTTCTTTTTTTAAAACGTGTGATCTCTTGTTTTAGAAGCATCTGTGCTTTAAGAATAAGGTTTTGTCTTCTATCATCTTGAATGTAGCTCTTCATAATAATCTCCTGAAGTGCTCCATTTTTGTCCTTAAAGTTCTATTTTATTACCTCTTGTGGATGAGTGAAGGTCAGTTTAACCCTTTATATAGGAAAATCAGCAGCCACTTTAGAAAAAGGTTGCCTTTTTCTTTTCTAATTCGTGGTTATGATAATATTTTATTGAGCGGAGGGGTTTTTTTCCAGACCAGTCCTGATGCACGGTGAAAGAAGTGTGTGCTTCAGCACTGATTAAAGTCATGTATGAGTTAATGAGAAGCTTGCAGAGTATGTGAAGCAAGAGAAAATCTTTAACCAGCTCTGCTGTTCCTTCTACATACCACAAACTTGTAAGCTGTAACCAGAAGGTGGATTGAATGTGTGAAATGCTGCAGTAGCAGTCCCTTGTAATTGCATCACAGGTGGATGCTCGCTCAATTAATGCATTATCATTTTCAAAATACCTAAAAGTTGTTTGTTTGTTTGTTTGCTTCCTCAAATTGTGAGACCTCGTGTTTCAAAGCGTGTTGAAATCCTTGGATGAAGGACGCTGCAAGCCTACAAAGTACTGTGTTCTGGGTTGGTTTTTTTTTTCATTTTAGACAATGTCTTTGTTTGTTTTCATGCTAACTGCTTCCTGGATTAATAGATTGATAACACAGAAGAGCCTCTCAGGTGTTGGGGGAACATAGCGGTGATATCAACATCCTAGTTGTGGGCCTTCTAATTTAAGAAACGTGTTGTCAGAAGATGTAAGATCAGGGCTGAATCTTGCTTGCATTTAGGTCCAAATGTAAGATACCCTTCCTAAGGAGTCCCCAGTGAACACTGAGAGTAATTAAGTAAAAATAAAACCTTTCACTTCAGCCCTCCCCGTCGCTTTTAACATAGAGAAGAAAGTGCAACACTGTTTTCATTACGTGTTCTGGTATTTCTTAATTTTGTATTGCATCTTAAATGCTCAAGTGACTTATAATTTCTGTGATTTTGGGGTATTTCTACACCGTACTTTTAAAGAAATCATCTCACTGGGTCCCAAAAGGAGCTATTGAGCAGTCAATCTCTTAAAAAAAAAAAAAAAAAGACAACTTCTTACAGCTTTGCCTTTCCTTCTTATTTTCTTCTGGAATTTTCATACCTAATTGATGAATTCCTCTTTTGTTAAATTAAGTAAATATTTATTGGTATCTGCTGGATTTTTTTTAATGTTTTTGAAGAAGAACAGAACGTTGTCACTGAGACAATCCCTTCACACTGTATTGAAGAGATGACAAAAAGCGAGTAAAGGAGAGTTGTCTTGTGCTGGCAATGTCAGTGCCATTTTTGGAAAACAATACTATAGGAAATGGAAAATACATTTTATGCTGGTGGGAACTTTGTAATGAGGCTAAGAGAGGATTTGATGTCTCAGAAAAGCAATTATTACGAGGGAAAAAGCAGGACTTTATCATCCATTTGTAAGGGTTCTCCGTCTGAATATCCTTTTGGGGAACTGAAATTTGGCTCAAGTCTGTTTATGAACATCTGTTGAATGGAATTTTAAAAAGGCGCAGATTATAATCTTAGTTTCTGTTGACTGTTTAAGCAAAATAAAATGCAACTGCCTGTGGGTTTTGGGTTTTTGTTTGTTTTAAATAGTGAGCTGCGTGAATCTTCCGTAGTCTGTAGTACCGATTACCTGGTTGTATATGCCTGTTCTGTACGATTTTCTCTTCTGCATATAAAATATAGCTCCCACCCCTTTCTGTAGCTGTTCAATCCCATTACTTTCCTACTGAGCTTTCAAGTTTTATATTTTTTTGCAACAGGAGACTCTTGGATATCAGTATCTCTGGCGTGGTGTTTTTGTTTTGTTTTTTCACAAAGAATACAGTGGTATATTTGAGGGGAAATTTGGAGAAACGTTGGGTATTCCCAGGACTGTGACCATTTGCTTAGCTTCACATCCTGCCCACCTGTCCTTAGCCGAGTTTCTGTAAATGCAATCACTTTGTGTCCACTGTCTCTGGATAGTACTACTTCAGCATCTATTTCTGCAGTGTTTGTGACCTCCTGTTATTCAGGGAGGTCTTCACTGTAATTTTCCCTCCTATTATTTTGCCTCTTTTGCAGCCTGATGTTTTTGCTGTTGTTTTATATTCCGAGCGAGGATCCTGTGAATACTTCAGCTCAAAATTTAGGTCATCTTCGATAGAAGAAGGAAGAGGAAACCTAAAAAGTAAAAATAAGATTTCAACGCGCTTTAAAAAGTGACAACTCTTTTCAAAAAAAAAAAAAAGTACAAACTCATCTGTATTTTGTGGCTGTATGGCTGAAGGGAGGGTGCCTTTTTTGATTTCAGAAGGAAAGCTACGCATCTTCATGTGAGTGTGGTTTCTTTCCCATGTGCTTTCCTGGTCTTTTTCATTTCCACACCTGCTTTGAGCTTTAATCACTCAAATTATTCATAGACTTGCCCTGGAAAAAGAAGAGAGTGACCTCTTCCCATCTGGAGTAGATGGATTTACCATCAATAATTGTAAATGGACTTGGATGACTTAATGGTTTTTATGCTTAAAATTTTTAATTCTGTGATTTCGTTGCGTTTTAAGAATTCTGCACGTGGTCTCCTCTGAACTGATAAATCTCTATGGTATAACTTCAAGTTATTTCGTGCAAATTATATCTTAACACTGGCCTCACATCTACAAAGTGCTGATGAACCCCCATGAACTGCTGAGTCGTCAAAGAGCATGCAGTTTTCACAGGACCAGGCCCGTAAATTGCACTCGTCTTCTTTTTTTTGTCTTTTTTTTTTTTTCTGTAATTATATGCAATATATTTTCTTACAAAGAACCTGGAGACAATTTATGAAATCAGCAGCCACAAAAGCAATGTGGTGCCTGTTGGGGGTTATGTATTCACATTGATTACACTTTAACAGTCCCTCAGCCCGAGGATATCTGAAGGGATGTAGAGCCAACTGCTTTTCAATTCGCGTGCGTTGCTATAAGCAGCAAGCTGGAATTGATAGATATCTGTTGCTATTGCCAGCAACTCTTGTTTTTCTGTTACTTTAGTAGCTTAATTTAAATTATTAAGAAACTTGTGAATCTATTTTGTTTGTTTCTGCTCTTCCCAGAAGCTCTTTGCAGTTTTTTATGTATTAAATGTGCTGAGCTTCAGCTGGCCTGGGTGTATAATAAACACTTTAGTGAATGAGGCTTAGTCCAGTTGCCTCTATTAACTCAAAAGAGATTCGTTTATTTTCTGGATTGTTTCTCCATTCAGAAGGAGAGAAGACCTGCATAGCCAGAGTTCACCTCATAAATCACCTAGACAAATGGCACTTGGGGCAGAATAAGATACAAAACAAGAGTAATCGTGATTTAGTCTCAACGAACTTGTGGTATTCTGCTATGGAAATGTTCGTGACATGAGACAAACAGAGAGAGCCACCTGGCACCAGGCTCATCTTCACGACGGAGGGAGCGCCACGAGAGCGACTTCAATGGGCTCAGCAATCGTGCAGGGTATTTAGCGAGTTGTCCCGTATCTCCTAAATGCTGTCTTTTGCACTCAATGCTGTGCTTTTTTCTCTGTTTTGCTATTTCTGATGCTCAGAACGCAGTGATTTTTGTACCAGCTGCGGGCAGTCTGCACTCGCTCAGTCCCCACGACAAGGTGCGGTACTTTCCGACGCTGATGCGCTGTTCTCCGCAGCTGCATGGAAGGGCCACTTCAGAAATCAGCCGCTCTTCAGCTTCCCGGGTTTTAGCTGAGCTTAACCTTTGGTGATCAGTAAATGGACATGGTAAGAAAATCTGTGGCCCAGCCACTCCTCCTTCCCTGAGACTTGTCAATCAACCTCTGCGCCCTCACCTGCCTGCGTTTCAGTATCCCTTCCACCTCATTGCAGTTCCTAGTCTTTCTGTTGGAGGTGGAGACGTGTAAAAACATCTTTAGGGTGATGGATCATGAGTGTGGGTACAGATGGCAGTATTTTTGGTGCAAATAAGGGAAGAAAACACTTTGCAACTTCTGAAAATGGGTGCTAGGTGCTTTCTTAACACCAGTTCACTGATCTCCTGCCTAATTTAAACAATGCGTCTCGTCTTTGTTCAATACAGTTATCTTCTACTCTTAGTAGTTTTGTAATATCTTCATTAGATATTGATTCAAATTCTGAAATATTTGGGGCTGAGGGGGGTTCTTTTTGTTTCCAAGTGTCTGATGAATCTATTTGTTGGCACCTGCAAACTCTGTCCTTGCTTCTTCCCCTCATTCTGTGTTTATTTCAAGGACCCTTCAAAATCGTGTTGGCTCCCCTGGATACGATGGGACTTCTGTTCTACTAGATCAGAGCTTCCTGTCAGGGCTTTGCCATTTCTGAGGAAGGAAAGTCAGGTATCTTTCAGCTCAGTTGTTGCTTCATCTCCTCTGCTCTCCCAGGGGTCTTGCACACGCTTTCAGTTCTGCCTTACGTTTTTGATTTTGTGAGGTTCCCTACTATTTACATTTCTTCACATATATCCTCTTCATACCATCTGCTACCTTATGTTTTGCTCATCTCTGAAATTTAGCAACCGTACTTCATGCAACAGCGTGGTACCTTATTTTCTTAACGTTTAATAAAAGGATTCTAAAAGAACAAAGCAAATTAGAACTCACCCTTTCCATCTAGACATATTAACCGGCGAGGGAACGCTTCAATTAAGACCTTCAAAGCCTTGAGACAAATGAATTTGTAACTGCGATTTTGTACGTTGTTTATCCAAAAGGCATAGTATCCAATCAACTACAGTAGTTTTATTACAGACAGTGTGATAAGATTAAAAAATAAGATTATTACATATTGCTAGCCTCTCTATTAACTTTTTTCTTTAGAATTCAGCAGGTCTTTTAAGTAGTATTTACTTTAGAGTCAGTGTGTAGCTGTGCCTTGTTAGGTAAAAGCTACAGTAACTGTTTTCCTGAATTTAGCTCCTGACCTACCTCTTAAGGCCACGTCTACAAAGGGATGATGCATCAATCTCGTTTGTTTGATCTAATTACAGCTATTTAACTACACTGAGCACAAGTACATTCACCCCACTTTGTTATGCTGATTTAAGACGTTTTCCACTGTTAATCGGGTGCACACCATTCTTCCTTGCATCAATTCACCTCTCAAAATATTCTGGGCAGCTGTCCCACAGAGCGCCGTTCTGTTACTCAGCTGTATGTTCTTTTTCACAGCATGCTGCTAGGGAATTCTCTGGAATTTGGGAATTCTTCAGGTCAAACTGACTATTTACCGTTGCTTTTTTCTTGGCATTGATTTTTGCCTGTGCAACTTCTTTCTCAAAACGTTGCGAGGTTGCATGAAGAAGCAGCTGGTAAATCCATTACAATGCTTATTCCTGCGAGTTTGCACAGGTGGAGAGATCTAGTCCTACAGCTTCGCAGGTCTTTTGCTACTTGAGGAATGGAAGAAATGCAAAAAAGCGAAACCAACAGATGTAATCAACCTGTTACTTCTGTACAACATCGACCTGGAGCAGCTTACTCAACAGCGTGCTGCTCTGGGTGTGACTGGTGGCACGGGGTCCTGGTGCAGAGAAGGGACGAGCAGAAGCAGCAGCCGCCCGTCGGGATGAGAAAATTACGCTCCTAGAAATCTGCAGGTCTCAGCTGCTGAGGCGGGACGCAAAACAAAGGCATCCCTTAGCATGCAGGAGCCCATTGCTATCTGTGGAAGAGCACCGTTTCTGATGACTCGCAACTGAAAATTAGCCAGTTTTATGTCAGGGATGCTGTCGTGGGATTTTTTTATGCATATATCTGAAGAAGGTGCTGATCTTCTGTGTCATAAAGCTTGGTAATGCATAAGAAATTACTGTGAGCTTTTTCTAGGTATAGTCCATGAATCAAGTAGGGGTTATAGGGGTTCAAAGAATAAACATGGTCTGTTGAGCCAGGAGGAAGAATTTATGGAGACAGCGAACAGTTTCTTAATGGTTGTACACGGCCTTGCTCATCAGTGCAGGTGATTTACCATTAAATGGATGTAGAATGAGCGTAGAATGGTATTGTGAAACTTCCTCAGAGCAGAATCTTTAGAAACTTGAACTTACCCTGATTTGTACAACATCCGTAAGAGGAGGGGAAAGATACTAAAGGGCGGACAAAAGCAAGGAATGGAAAGACACGTTCAGTATTATGGACATCCAGTGAAAAAGTGTCTGCAAAACTAGCCACTTGAGGAGGAAAAAATGTGCATTAAGACAAAAGATAACGAAGCAAATTAACCAAAGAAACGGCATTTGGACTTTATTAGAGGTTACTGAAGTTGCTATCATGCCGCTGCGTGTTCAGTGTAGCTCAGAGATCTTCAACAGAAGTGTCAAAGTAGTTTGACTTGGCAAAATAACATTAATAAAAGAAGAAACGTTTGGTCTGAAATGCACTCCCTCATCTCTTCTGTAACTGAAAGTTGCAAAAAAGTCCTCCAAGTAACTTGCTGAAATGGTGGCCTGAGGTGGTGGCCCCGAATCATCTATTCTTCCTCTAAAAGTGTACTATTAAATTTGAAATACACCTTTCTCACTATTTTTATTATTATAGCAAATACAGGAAGAAAAATAGCAGTCATAGAAAGACATCATGAGGCCCATTGGTCACATCTCTGCTCCGGGACAAGAGAAAGATGCTTCGATGTGCGGAGGTTTTTGTATCTTGTCCTTTAAAAATTAAAGCAAAACAACGACGAAACAACTGCCCATGCTAGTATTTTCGTTGTTTAGACATCACTTCTGTTGCTCTGCCAAATCTTACTGTGAATTAAGTCTATTACCTGTTCTGCTTTCAGTGGGCATGAACATTTGGTTGTCGACCTTCAGTGTAACAAAATGGAAGATGGCTATTTTGTCCTCTCTCACATGAGCTCTCCCCTTTTTTTTTCTTTTTACTTTTTTCCTTTTTTTTTCCCCCTGTTTTTAATCCAATATTTCAACCTGTTCTTAGGTTTAGATTTTCTAAGCGTCCTAGCCTTCTTGTTGCTCTCTTTGTGCTCTTCCCAGCTGGTTTATATCTGTTTTTATTTTTAATGTGGTGCCTGAAATTGGATACAATATTCCAGCTGAGATTTCACCAGGACTGAGTTCAACAAGATAATTGTCACGGGTGTCCTACGTAAAACAACCTTATTAAATATTTCTGTGATGTATTATCTTTATTGTGTTGACTCAAATTCAGTTTGTGATCCATTATAACCACCGGCTTCTTTAGTGCAGTACTGCTGCCCAGCCAGTTATCCCCCTTACTGTGCGTGTTCATGTCTTGATCTGTGGCTACAGAAAACGACTGAAAATGTCGTGCCTGAAGACAAGGGGGAGAAAAAGATCTGAGGAGGGTTTCCAAATGCACCATTGGTGTGAACTCCAAGCGGGCCAGCCTGCAAATGGAAGAGGAATCGTCAGTTAATGGTCTTTTTCAACAACGGATGGGATTTATGTTTTGTTACTCAAAAAGCTCATAGAAGTCCTGATGTGAGCTGGAATAGGAATGTTTGCTTGCAAATGGGAAGGAAAATAGTTACAGGACGTGAATCTTAGGTTATAATTCTTGCTAAGTTTTTTGCTGTCCTGTCACTCACAAGATGAGCAGAACAACTTTATTGATGTCCCTTTTAAAAATAATAGTTGTGGCTGCGGAGTTGGGATGAACCAAAGTTAAAATTGAGCAGCTTTGTTGAAAGAAGAAATCAACAACCAGAAGAGCTGTGCAATTCCACTTCTGTCCAAAACGTTAAGGACGTAGCGATGCGATCCGTGCATGCGAGGTGTCCTCTTGGTCTTTCATGGTCTGGTGAGAACATTGCCCAAACCAACCAACCACCAAAGATGAAGGATGCATTTGTGCCCCACACCCCCTTGCAAATTATTGCTTAAAGAAACATGAAAAGGTGACAGACGAGGAAGGAGGCTTTGACAGCATTGAGCATGG
The DNA here is from genome assembly GCF_964034855.1 of Anser brachyrhynchus. Lineage (NCBI taxonomy): Eukaryota > Metazoa > Chordata > Aves > Anseriformes > Anatidae > Anser > Anser brachyrhynchus. The sequence continues at coordinate 3,962,849 of NC_137717.1, forward strand.
CGTGCTTGAAGTCGTGAACATCTCCTGTTGAGAATGGAAGACCCCAAGAAGAGCAGCCAAGGTTTGTTTGCTAAAGAGAAGTATTGCTAAAGCAGGCGTGTTTTTGTCTGGAGAGGTTAAGAGACCTTAGACTGTGAAAGAATTAGGTGGTAGGTGTTCCAGGTTACATTCTTTGTGGTGGAAATGAAAAGCCATTAGCAAAAATTAGAGATAAGGTGGGAGACTTTCACGGTCTTCTGGCACCTTCTGGGTCTTCTTTTTGGAAAGCTCTACCCTAAGAAAAGATTATTTTATTTATCCTTGTTCAGAGTTACATTGCTAAGGTGAGTTTGTGTCTGCGTGTGTGAGTGGAGGTTTGGCTGCAGCCAGGGTCACTGCTGAGTTCTCCAAGTGCTGGCTGACAGAGAACTTGCTGAGCCTGAGCGTATTCCAGCACCAGGTCAGCCCACATATTATTCGCTCTGTATTTCATGCTTCTTTACGCTCTCGTGACCCGGATGAATTTAACAGGGAACTGAGCAATGTGTTCAGTTTTCCTGTGTGTGCATCTTACACTTCTGCCCATCTTAGCCCAGTTCCTGCACCGTTAGGCTGCCTGTAATTACAAATCAAATCAGAAAACCTGCCTTCTCAAATCCTGTCTCGTTTAATGAATGTGGTTTTTTTTTCTTCAGATTTTCTTTTTATCCTTGTTTTTTGATGTTTGCTTACATATTTATGGCATGCAATTTGTGTGCTGCAGTAAATTCAGGATTACTAATTGTAACGGAATTTCATTATGTTTTTCACTATGGTATCTGAATACTTTTTAACCACTATATAAATGTATCTTTGTGATATTGCACAGAGGTTTTCCTCTCATTTCGTTGATGCAAAGCAATGAAATTTATGGCAAAGCTATCAAAATTCTTTACTGTATCTTTATATTCCACGGTGTCAATAAACAACTTTTCAACGTGCCCCAGCAAACTAATTATAATAACTTCATTAGTCATCCACCAGGTTGCAGATGAGAGTTCCAAGCGCACTGCTGGTATTGGTTTTCCCCGGTTGTTGGACTTCCACAACGTGGGTCTCGAGGAGCCTCCCTTGGTCACCAAGCCTTATGCCAGGTGTCTACAGGCAATCAGCTCTCATTTTGTCCGTAAGGACGACAAACTCCAGCATAAAACTGGTTAGTGCTTTCAGCCCGGTAGCCCCACTAGAAGGGCTTTTTTAAATCTAATTTTTCTACTGAGACCTCCTACTCTAACTTCCAGCCTAAGTAATCAGGCCTCCTTGCGTATTTGGTGCTAACGAAACCCTGTAGTTTAAGTACCTGTATTCATACCATAAGCTATGTATACAAACTAATCCTATTCTATTTCAGCTTTTCTTTCGTCGGGAGTTTGCTGAACTAAAACTTCAATCTTTTCTCATGATAGATTCTTTGCTCTTATAACCATCTCAGTAAGCCTTTTCTATGACTATTCCAATTTTCACATATCTGTGAATTCAAACTGTACGCAGAATTTTGTAAGAGTCGCTGCAATAACATCTGCATGTGCCTTACCTGGCCATTAGATCACGTTGGTTCTTCTTCATTTTTGTGATGTGTAGTCGTTCTGTGCCTAAATAATGCTTTCGAGTCTTTATCCTTCTCTATTAACTGTGATGATTTCCCAGATCGGAAGAATTTTGGTTAATAGTCCCCAGCCTTGTGCTTTGCATTAATCTTATTACTGCATTCCACTTTGCTAGTCCATTCCTCAGAATTCCTGTGCTGTTCCAGAACCTCATCTGGTTCTTCATTTACCGTGTTCCAGTCTTCTGTACTGATGCTTTTCAATTTTGTCAGCAGCTAGCTGTATTAATGCTCCTCTTGCCATTGCTCGTGTGAAGGTCACTTAACAGGAATAGCACCAGTTCTGAGACCAGTGCTGGAGGAGCTTCTCAAGCACTCACTTTCTAGGCTAAAAGTTTGCATTTCAACACAATTCAGCATGTTTTCTTTAACCACTTGTTATTCACAAAACTCTTCTTTCGCTTATCTTCACCTTTTTCAGTTTAACTAGTAGTTTTGCATGTGGCATCAGACCAAATGTTCTGCTGAAGCTTAGGTGGACTGTGTTTTCCTTTACAAAGAAAACTATGTTTTCTTATTGAAGAAAGACATCAGATTTGTCTGGCATGATTGCCTTTGTTAAACCTATATTGCATGTTATCCGTTTGTTTTCCTGTTTTCCTCCACATCAGTTCAGGTGAGAACTAACTTTTACATCTCTCACTGAGGTCAGGCTAATTAGTCTATAGCTGTCTGGACATGACTTTCGAAGTCTTTGGTTTGATGTTGTTTTGTTTTTTTTTGTCTCCCCATAGTAGCATGACAAATCTAGATTATTTTTGTACCCATAGAGGCGATGGAAAACAAATCACTCATTTACATCAAAACTCAACTCCTTCACTTTTTTTTTTTTTTTTTAAAGAAAGGTTCTATGTCATGGCTATTAGTAAAGGGGAAACAGCATTAATTTTGAAGTATTGCAAAGTCCTTTTAAAAAATAATAATGAGAAGTTTCTTAACTAATGAATGCTGAATCCAGGACCGTATTGTCACATGTAACCGTTGATAACTGCCAGTGGATCATTACAGCCCCTGGAAAGTCTGATCACTTATGTCTGGAAATTACGTTCCTTGTGCTGCTTCAGCCTTATTTACTGCTATCAGTCCTTTGTTTAAATGGAAAGTAATGTGTGCTGGCTACTCTACACGTATGTATAAAGTAATCCTTGAGAAAATACAGAATAAGAATAGACCAAGTCAGTAAAACATTACAGTAGGAAGGTAGTGGATCTGGAGGAAGACATGGGGAAAACTGCAGTGCTCTCAGTGATTACAGCAATCCATGGCACTGGAAAACCTAGGTCACTAACTATGTCTCCTTGAAAGTAGGAGAAAATACTTTAAATACTTTGTTTCATAACGTATGTAGTTACACTCCTTACCAATACATATAATGGGTATGAATCTTTTTGAGCACATTTCACTTAGGTATCGAATTATGAGGGTAGGAATGTAAGCAACAACCCATGGATGTGTGTTGTGTTTTTTTTTTTTCTTTCTGGGTATGCTCAATATTTTTATAAACGTTATAAACATTTTAAAATTATGTCTTCTTTATGCTTCTTCAGAACGTCTTGAGCTCAGGATTCAGTTTTACAGAGAACGAACAGTTCTGACCAGTGCCTTTGTTTTACTGAAGGTGAGTATGATAGTATCAGTCTTTATGAAGAAGTAATATTGCTAAGGTTTGATTGTGGGCCTCTTTAAAGCCATAGATAACAGCTAGATAAAAATGACCTTGTTTCTCTGCTCCAGTAATGAATTCCAGAAGTTCCAGTGAAGCTAGTCTAAATGGCCTTACATTTTTGTTTTTTAATGCAAGTAAATTTTTACTGAGGTGCATACTTGGAAAGGTAAGAATCTTACTTTTAGGCCATGTACATTTGAGCAAGATTACAGAATGGAGGCCTTAAAAGCAGAAAATCAGTCACATCCCTGCACGCGGACTGCAAGCTCCCCATGTGGGTTAGATTACAGAATTAAGATTTTGAAATACACATTTATGGATGACTGTTGAAAGGTAGATGAGTAGAATTTCTGTCTGGCCCTTTCATGATCAAATGTTTCAAAGCTGGTCAACACCTTGTTTATTTGGAATATTGCATTTTTTTTGGTTTTATTTTATTACATTTTGTGAGAGTTATTTGTGCCTTCCTTTGTACGTCTGAAATGAAGGGACATTACTAAGTGTTCTCCCCATAGCTTGAATATTTGTTCTTTCTCTGTATTAAGTATTGTGTGCACGCCTATATGATATCAACAAAAAGCTCTTAAAATCAATTTTTGAAGGAGATTTTCAAAGCACATCATATGATTGAGTCACAATGCTGGATGAACTAAGCTATTGTAGAATCTCATATAAAATGCTTAGAATTAATTTGCCAAATAGGGGTATTTTAGAAATAAGCATGGATTCAGCCAACTTCCCCCAGAGATTTTATTTCAGTGTGACCTGAGTCCCCAACGCGGATGAACTGGTGTCTTTTAGAAACCAAAAATCTTTAGCCCTTCTCCAAAGAAGATTTTCTTTGTGTTCTCAGATGCACAGATACTCATTTTCTTGAGCTAGGAGCTGGTATGAGTCTTATGGGCGGATCCTGCAAAGTGCTGAGTCCATGGTTAACTTTAAGGGAGTATATGCTTAAAATCACTGGGGCTGCCGATGTTTAAAATTACGCATATACTTAAGTACTCCGGTGGCCCGAGGCCAGTGGCTTTTGCATCTTCTAGGACAGAGCCCTAAGGAGCCTACGGTGAATAGCTGCAGCTGAATTTTCTTTCCCCATTTTAAATATGAGGCTTAAAGCAGATATTCTGGCAGATGCTTAATTAAAATAGTTATTTCAAATGCGAGGAACGCAACACGCGAAGTTGATATGCCTGCTTTCTTTCCGCCTCTCCTGGCATCCAGGCTCGCTCCTCTACGGCGTTAGTGCAGGGCTTGCAGTTTTCAGGAGTGCTCCGTTCCTGTGCCGTCCTCCTCCGGCTTTTCCATCTGCTTCATTCTGTTTGGAAAATGGCAATGTAGAATGTGTTTGGTGTAACCTTAATCCTGACCAGCATCTGGGCTCCGTTTAAAAAAAAAAAAAGGCATCTACTGCAGGCAAGGTTTCTGTATATGCTTCCCCGCTTCAGTAAAACAAAGTTGGGGGGGGGGGGGGAACAACAGCCAAAAATAACAATAGGAAATAATATTTGTTTTAATGGACATTTGTATTAATACGTAGGTTTGAATATATTTTCCTGCCTACGTGGGCAAACCGTGGTGCTTGTACTTTTCACCTCACCTCTCCTAGTGTTTCATGTCAGAGGTAAACCGGATTCGCACCATTTCAGTAAGCAAAAGGGGGGGGGGGTGTCTCTACATCTTTTACCAACCACGCTGTTAATTACTCACGAAATACGTAAAAGTGAGTGCCACCATTAAAAAAAAAACCCTAACGAAGTGAAATTCCTGCCTGACGCCTTCTGACATCTCCCTGTTAAACTTTTCCAGGCCTTTCACAGGTCCCCGGTGGAGACGCGAGTTTATTCCATGTTCCAGAAGGAAGCAACGAGGATGAAAATCGTGGCCAGGTGGGGAACCCCCCCCCCCCCCCCGGCCCCGCAGGTCGCTCAGGTTGGTGGGATGGGGACAGATGGGGGGGGACGGGGACGGCGCGGGGCGCCACTGGTCCCGGGCTCCTCTGGAAATCCGGCGCTAGATGTCTCCAGCACCTGGAGATCGCGCACATCCCTCTGCAAGCGCGGAGCATCCTCGGGTTCGTCCACAAGGGAAAGCAGCCGCTTCGGAGCGAGTCCCGGGCGCGGCGGGGCTCCCCTCGCTACGAGGAGAGCGGCGCCGCTCAGCCCATGGCGCTGCCCCGGGGGGTGCCCCCCCCCCCCCCTTTCATTTTTTCTTTCCTTTTTTTTTTTTTAATTTCTTTTTGCGTTTCCCAGCCCAGAAGCCGGTGGGACGGTGCCGCATCTGCCCAGCCCGCACTTCAGGGTTGGTGAACTTCGCTCCCCGAGCGGCCACAGAGGTCGCCTCTGAGCAGCACGAAACGTGGTGGATTTTTTTTTTTTTTCCTTTTTTTTTTTTTTTTTTTTTCCCCTCCCCAGCGAGGCTCTCGGTCCCTCATGGCCGGAGTGGCAAAGCACGTTTAAACCCTGAACTCGGATTTCCCACGTGGTGTCTCGTTGAGCCGCTGTCGCAGGCACGCTGCTCACTCATTTACACGGGGCGAATTCACTTATTTCCTGCTGGCGCGGGGAACGCAGGAGGTGATTAACACCCGTAATGAAACGGTATTTCCAGACACCATAGAAGAAAAAAAAAAAAAGAGAGAGAAAAACCCACGACTTGTGGGAAAAGCCAGCTCTCAGCAGCAGCAGGCTCTTGCTCTTTGAGTCCACCACCGAGTGGACGAATCCACTGTACAAAAATACAAAATACAAAGGCGGCTGAAGTTGGGCTCCTCCTTCCACGGGTGTTAATTCAGGGGTTAATTCAGCCCCGTCGGAAGCGTTTGGGGTGCGGGCACGTGCAAACAGCACGCCTGGTTTTGGGGCGAGGGGTCAGCAGTGTGTGCTGGGAGGGAAACCCCAACTGTTTGTGTGAATGCAGCGTATATTGGACGTGTGTGTGTAAGCATTACATTGCGGGGGGGATTTTTTTTTGTTACCTTTTCACCCCATTCAGAGACCGTGGACGTAACGCGTGCTGTTTCGGCACTGAGAAAGGAGAGAGGGAATGGGGGGGCAGGAAGGGGAGTGCCCAAAGTTGCATCTGGCCTTCACCCCCCGCTGTAATTTCTGGTGGAAGGTGTCCCTTACCTTTAATTATTTAGTTTAGCCAGACCTACAGTGCACCTCGTGTCACTTTCAGGCCTTTTTCCTGGTGTCTCTAGGAGGCACCCTTCATCGAGCAAGGGGATAAAATCTTGGCAAAAAGAGCACCGAAGGATGTGAACCCCTAGGAAAATTCCACTTCCTGTATACTAATGCTTGTCCTTGGGTCTCTCACTCGTTCCCATGCATTTAGCGAGGGATTTGTGCCTGAGGCTACGACACCAACTTTCTAAATAAACGCAGCGCTGCAGAGAATAACCGAGCTCGCTGCTTTTTCCCCTTTTGCGCCTAACAGCTCGGCACGACCTACGTCTCCTCTCCTCCTCCTCCTCCCCTCCATTTTATTTCTCCTCTTTCTTTTTCAGCAGGCTCAACTCTCCCTCCTGCTCAACTTGCTGTGAACAAAAGGCTCCGTTCCAGATCCAGCCCGCAGTTGCCGTGAGAAACTTCTCTGCGAGCGCTGGCTGTCGCGCTGCCTCCCTCGCCTGCTCGCTGCCTGCCTGCCTCGGTAAAATGGCAGTGCGAGAGCTTCATGAAAAGGGTGAAAACCCTCCTTTCTCGGCCCCTGGCTCTCCAGCAGCACTCCCCCTGCCCTGTTCGTGACTCCTGAACTCCAACTTGGCTAAAAATACACTTTCAGAGGGCAGAATTGCACGGGAGTGATTTTTTTTATTATTATTTTTTCTTTTTTTTTTTTCACTCCACTGAAAAGAGCAGCAGAGGGTGGGAGAAACACAGAGGGACAGACTTGCTCGGAGTCGGCAGCTCTCTGCGTGCTGGCGAACTCTCTGCTGGTTTCGCCTCCCTGCACGCTATTGCCAGTTCCCAAGTACTTAAACAGAATAATAGTTTTGCTTCAGTGGGAAAATCGAGGCCCAGAGTTGAGGTCTGTCTCTCTTCGCAGCTCTGAAAGGCTTTTTAACTCTTCCAAGCGGGGTTTGCAGCCTGACGGGGCTGCTCTGCAAGCCCACCCGACAGGTCCCCAATCTGGTGGGATTCAGGAGAAATTAAGACGGTTGGCTCCTGATCCAGTGCAGGGGTTTTTACGAACTCCACTCCGCGTTTTGTTTTATTTTTTGCCTTTTTTTTTTTTTTTTTTAAGTAGATTTACTCTTCCTTCTCCGAGAGCGCTCAGCACCGGGGAGCTGCTGTCTGAGGGCGGCCGTGGGGCACGGTGTGCGCAGCCACCTCTAGAAAATCAACGCTGTTGCACCTCCAACTTGTTTTCCTCCTCGCAGGGACCGTGTTCAGAACATCAGTGAATTCTCCCTGGAATTCACACATCCCGCTTCCACTCTTTTCGTTTTTAATGCTGGGGGAGAGCTGCTCTCCCCTCTTCCCCCCCCACGCCCACGTGTGCACGCAAACTTGCTCCGGCTCCGCAGCCTGGAGCCGGGAGCAGGATGCGCTGCGGGCTCCGCGCCGCTTCCCTTCCGCTCCGACTCCGCTTCGCTTTTTCCTGCTCCTGGCGAGGGCTGCGAACACCCTGCGCTTCCCCCGGCCAGCCCCGCTCCGCTTCCCTCCCTCCGTGCGCGTCCAAAGTTTTGCAGCGCTCTGTCGGACGCTAGCGCCCGGCTCTGGCGGAGGCAGGGGCTCGCCGCCTTCCCTCCGTGCCCTTTTCTCCTGCCAGCTCGGTGGGAACGCAGCGAACCCCGCGTGGGATCCGCTCCTGCCTTCGAGCCGCGCTGCTGCGAGCTGGCGGAGTTACCTTCTGCTGAAACTCCGCTTCGGTTTGCAGCGCAGAGCTCTCCCCCTGCGCGCCCCTGTGCCATTGTGTCAGCCCTGGAGAGGGAGATTATAGAGTATCTTGACATATTTTTAAGAGGATAAATAAGCATTGTCTCGTACAATGCCCCAGCACATTAGCCACTCGCAGCAAACAAATAATTCAAATAATGTTAATCTTAGCGGCTGTGAAGCTGCGACGAGAGTGCTTAACCTAGATATGATAGCGGCTAAAAGACTGGGAAGAATGGGCTGGACAAATACAAACGCATTTGCAGGAAATGTAATTTTCTTTAGCAAAACTACTCTCAGATAAGCTGAGGGACTGTCGATAACCTTTCCTTATTCCATTCCATATTTTGCGGCGTACTCCGTGAATTATAATAGATGGGTCTCTTGTTCTTGGGTCCAGTCTGCGTATCTCAGCACACCGTGCCTTTCAGGAAAATGGAAGAGCATCCTTCTGCACCCAACTACGTTAATTGCTTCGCGGCGCGTTTCGTTCGCGCGCGGTTGAGCTGCTCGATACTTTATTAGAGAAACTCTGCCCAATTCCCGAAGTAATAATCCAGTCCACGTTTGTAGCAAGTTGAAAGGCTGGGGATAATGATAACTTGTGTGTGTGCGAGCGTGAGGGAGCGCGGCTGACTTCAGTCCGGTTTCCATGTCAACGATTCAGTCCATATTTGCCATCGCACAGTTGGCAGAGCCTTTTTTTTTTTTTTTTTTTCTCATGGGGGAGACGCTACTCCTGTTTCTAGTACTCTAATCTACACCAGGTTTCCTACCCTGCCTTAGCGCTGGGTTAAATGGCACGGCCACCTCCATGAAGGAGACTCCGCTCGGCTCAGGAGGAGCCAGCCTAGCGGTGGTGGCCTGCGCTGCCATGTGAGAGCGCCGAGCTGGCTCCCCAGCCTATCTGAGCAGCTAGGGGCTGAGCCTGTCGTGGAGAAAAGCGTGCTCAGCACTTCAGGAGATGGGGGAGAGACGACCGACTGCCGCACGCCGCTCAGCAGCGATCGCTCGGGCTGAGAAGAGCGTCGACGTATTGCAAAGTCTTGTCCAGTTCTGCAGGGCTGGGTAGTTCCAACACGGGATGGCACGAGCGGCGGGAGGATTTTCAGCTCTTAGATGGAAATGTTGTTAAGAACTGTTCCGTCATCTGCCTTCCAAACCCCATGGCTGGAATTTCATTGAACGCCTCAGTATTTAGTAAAGTGCCAAGGCCTCATTGATGAGGCATATTCCAAAATCTGCTTCAGCTTTCACAAACATTTGGTAAAGTGAGTGTCTCCTTATTGTGTGGGTGGCTGGGGAATCCAGCCTGCTTTTCACATTACAGTCAACACCAGGTTTCATAGTCTGCCCTAGCGCTCTTTGAAGAAGATTCCAAAAGCCTGACACACGTGGAGTATCTCGGAGCGTGGAGTCTTTGGGTGCACCTGGGCTGAAACTGAAGCTCCTGATCTGCAGCCAGTGAACTTGTGGTGGGGCTCAGCTGGACAGCAGGGCTTTGCCTCCCGAAGCAGACTGTAGCTTTGGAGTTGAGGAGGTCGTTGCTCGAGACTGATCTGGAGCTAAATGGCAGAATTGCCTCCGGTTTGTTTTTTCTTAGAGTAAACAAAACATATAAACAAGAGTATTTTGGTGCTGTGGTCCACTAGAGCCCACCGCAGGCATTAATAAAGCCACAGGGCCTCCCCTGTGGGAGTCTGGCCTGATGTGCTGAAGGAGTTTTTCCCTCTGCTTCTTTGCTTTTTCTAGAAGGCAGGGTTTGATCAAGTAACAAAGGCTCCTCCAAAGACAGCACGTAGATCAACTTTTCGTTCTAGCATTTTCCCCAGTTTTCAAACTCTCCTGAAGAAGAGTACCTCGGCAGTTCTGCTGCACGGTCCCGGTAAAGCCGTAGGACCTCACCTGGGAGATTCTAGCACCGTGCTGAGGCTCCAAACTTCACGAAGGCCTTTAAGTACTATCACAATACAGATGCCATCATTTATTACCCTTTGCTTTCTAATAGTTTATTTACTGCTGTGGAGAAACACCGACTAACCAGTCTGTGAGGGAATCTGCTCCAGGATGCACAGTCAACTGTAAAGACTGTAAAGTGGCAAAAGGCTTTGTCCAGGAGCCTGCGGGGCAGTTTACTGCTCTAGAATACATGTAAAATTTTGCTTTTTATTGCCCCATCCAGACTCCCCTCCCACTTTCAGCTTTGGAATAAACCCTTTTGTTCTGCCACCTGCTTTCTGGATAATAAATATTTTATATCAGTTTTACAGTGAGGGTGAGGGTTGAGTTGACAGCAGTAGACACTGAAATCTTCACTTCATCCCTAACAGGCCTGGAGCACTGGCAGTGATTCTGTCCTTCTCTGCCTTGGCTTGCCTCTTGCTCCGGACCCAGTTTTCCCCACTGTCCTCAGTGGTGTTAAAATGGGATTTCTCGTGGTGTGGCCTGCTGATTGTTAGGCTTGGGCCAAGCTTCATGCCTTCATCACTACCTCTGGTAACCAAGGTTACTTCTGCCCCATTTTTTTGTTTCAAGGTGGTCTAAAATGGAAGTCTGCATCTCAGAAGGTTCCTTTGACTCCTTACCCGTTGTTTTCTGGTGTTTTCTCTCCGTGAAGTTGTGTTGACTTCCACTTGGCTTTTCCAAATACTTCGCTATGCCGGGGGAGACACCTTCCCACCCAGCTGTCCTGATCCAGTACAGGCCGAGAGCTGAACTGTACAACTGCCGTTTTTATTGGGCAACTGTTTCCTAATTTCTAGGAGCTTGTGTTTATAATCTGAATAACTCGTATTTTTGTTTCTTTGGCACAGACCTGTACAATCTGAAGTAAAAATTGCAACCACAGGACCCGCTGGAACAGGACAGGCCGTGTCCAGGACCAATTCCCAGGTACTTTTCTTCCCTCCCTTTTTCCTGCTGTGAGAAAGGCTGCGGGGATGGAGGAGGTGGGAAGCTGGGCCCGAAGTGGTTGCAGAAGAACGTGGCCTAATTTGGCTCACCTTTGGACAGTTGGGGAGCTCCAGCACCTCGTTATCCTTTGAGACGGCGGGAGCATCCCGTCCCATTGCTCAACGTGTTGTGTCTAGACACGTTCAGGTGGTTGTGGCTGTCCCCATTCAGCCACCCCGAGGGAGTTCCTGGTTCACTGCCCACTGCTGTCGCTTTGGCAGGAGCGGGAACCGGACTTTCTTGGATGCCCGTGTGTGCAGTTATTGTCATGGCGCGCTGCCAACTCCTGTTGTTTTTTTTTTTTTTTCCAGAGGGACACAACCAGCGGAGAGGAAATGACAATCCTTAATAGTTTGCAAAGGCTAATTCTAAATGGAATTTCTAGGGAGAAAGAAGAGGCGCTTCGTTAACCCACGGGCTGTCTTCTCTGCCGAAACCCCCCGAGTTGGCGTCGAGCGACGCAGCCATGCGCCCTCACCGCTCTCCCCAGGAGGTGGGCTGGGGGCCTCCTGATGGTGGGAACCGTGGCCTCACCGCCCCGGCAAGGTAAGGGAGGCTGCCTCCTGAGCAGGGCCTCCGACTGGAGCGGGACAAGCCCAGCTGGGGCTGGGGGGCTTCCTCCTGCCCCAGTTCTGCTGGCTCTCCAGGCGATTCGCTCGCTTCTTGGTTCTGGTTCAGCCCAGCTTGGCTCATCCTGGCCCAGTTCAGCCCAGCCGGGTTCAGTTCAGCTCAGCCCATTTCAGCCTGGCCCGGTTCAGTTCAGTCCAGATCAGCCCAGCTCGGTTTAGCCCGGCCCGGTTCAGCCCAGTTCAGTTCAGCTCAGCCCAGTTCAGCCTGGCCCGGTTCAGTTCAGCCTGGATCAGCCCAGCTTCGTTCAGCCCGGCCCGGTTCAGCCCGGCCCGGTTCAGCCCGGCCCGGTTCAGCCTCGCTCGGTTCAGCCCAACCCGTTTCATCCCATCCCGCCTCAGCGCCCCCCCTCTCCCCCCGCTCTCAACTCCGCGAAATCCACCGCGGGTTTTGCGAGCGGCAGCTCCGCCGCGCCGAGCCGCGAGCGGCCGGGGCCGGCCCCGCTCCTCCTTTGTGATGGGAGGGGAGGGGGGGGGGGGGGGGGGGGGAGAGCGAGCGAGCAGGAGGGAGGAGGAGGAGGAGGGAGGAGGAGGAGGAGGCTCCCGTCCGGGCCGCGCCGCGTTCCGCTCCGGGTTTGGCAGGCGGCCGCGGCGCTGGGTAAAATGGCAGCGCTGAGCCTCGTGCCGGAGTGAGCCCCGCTCGGCGCGCCCCAGCCGGGAGCTGCTCGCCCAGCCCGGCCCCGCCGCCGCTCGGCCCGGCTCCGGGCACGGCTCCCGCCCGCCCGCCGCTGCCCCCCTCCCTCCCTCCCGCTCCTCGAGCCCCTCGTCCTGGGTCTCCCCCCCCCCCCCCCCCAACACCCCTCCTCCTCCTTCTTCTTCCCCCCCCCCCCCCCACCCCCCTCCTCCTCCTCCCCTTTCTCCGCCGGCTGCAACCGAGGAGGTACAGCGGGGCCAGGCCCCGGGAAGCCCAGCCCAGCGGAGCCCTCCCCGCCTCGCCGAGCAGGCCGGGGGGGAATGAGCCCCCGCTGCCCTGAAGAGCCCGCCGCCGCCTGAGCGGGGAGCAGCAGAGCAGCGAGGCCTCACGCCGGCCGGCCAGGCAGGGAGCAGCTCGGGGGGGGGGGGGGGGGACCGGGACCGGGACCGGGACCGGGACCGGCCCGGGGGGGGCGGCTGGGTGGGGAGGGGGGATCATGGCTGCTCAGGTCGCCCCCGCCGCCGCCAGCAGCCTGGGCGCCCCGGCTCCAGCCGAGCTGAAGAAAGCGGAGGCGCAGCAGCAGCAGCAGCAGCGGGATTGTCCCCCGGAGGAGGCGGGGGGCGAGGCGGCGGCGGCGGCGGAGCGCGGCGGCGGCGAGAAGCAGGCGGAGAGCGAGGGCCCCCCGGGGAAGGAGCTGCAGGACGGGGCCGAGAGCAACGGAGGGGGCGCAGGGGCCGAGGCCGACCTGAAGAGCTCGAACGGGAACCCGGGCCCCAGGCCCGCCGCTGCCGCCGCCACCCTGAACAATAACCTCCCGGAGCCGCCCGGTGGCGGCGGCGGCGGCGGCAGCAGCGACGGGGTGGGGGCGCCGCAGCAGCAGCAGCCGCCGCAGCAGCAGCAGCAGCCTCCCCCTTCCCACCCGGCCGCCTTGCCCCCGCCAGCCTACGGCTTCGGGCAGCCCTACGGCCGGGGCGCCCAGGCCGCCGCCGCCGCCGCCGCTGCTGCGGCCGCCGCCGCCGCTGCCTTCCACCAACATGGCGGACAACAAAGCCCTGGCATGGCAGCGCTGCAGAGCGGGGGCCTGGAGCAGCCCTACCCGGGGCCGACCGGAGCCCCCGCGGGGCCGCCCCCTCCCCAGAACTCGCACGGCGGCGCCGAGCACGGCTTCGCCAACCACCAGTACAACTCCTACTACGCGGCCGGCCGCAGCGCCGCTTCCTACCCGCCTCCCCCCCAGGCCTACGCCCTGAGCTCCCCCCGGGGCAGCGCTCAGAGCTCCGCCGGTGCTAAGTCCCCCGCCGCCGCCGCCTTCCAGCAGCAGCGCTTCGGGGTCATGGGGCCCTCGGCGGCCGGCGGCGGAGCAGGAGGAGGGGGCGCCACCCCGCAGCCCACCGCCACCCCCACCCTCAACCAGCTCCTCACCTCCCCCAGCTCCGCCCGCGGCTACCAGGGGTACCCCGGGGGCGACTATAGCGGCGGGCCGCAGGACGGGGGAGCAGCAGCGGCCGCAGCAGCAGCAGCAGCAGCCAAAGGCCCGGCAGCCGCGGATATGGTCTCGCAGTACGGCGGGGGCAACAGCCAGGGCTGGGCCGCGGCCGGCGGAGCCCCGCCGAGGAGCCACCACGCGCCCATGAGCCCCGGGAGCAGCAGCGGCAGCGGGCAGAGCCTCGGCAGGAGCCAGCAGGTAACGGCGGGGCCGTCGTGGGGGGGGGGGGGGGGGAGGGAGGTGGGGGGACACGGGGGGACCCCGGGGGGCCGGAGGGGCCGGGGGCGGCTGGGGAAGGGGGTCCCGGGGTGTTGGGGGGCCGGTGCTTGTCCCGCGGGTCCCCCCCCGGCGGGCCGGCGCTGCTGGGGAGCTGCCATTGTCTGTGCTTTGCTGGCTCGCTCTAAAATGGCTGCCTCGCTGCCTTCCCTTCCTCCCTCCCCAGCCTTTGTGCGAGGCTCCCGGGGAACCGCCGCCGTCCCGCGGGCTGCCTCGGGGGGGGGGCTCCCGGTGGGGGGGGGGGGTCCGGCGGTCGCCCCCCGGCAGGCTCGGCCCGGCGGCTGCAACCGGGGCCGGGCTCGCGGGCGGCCCGCGTGGGCCAACGCGGGGCCCCGGCAGCGCCTCCGCCGCCGGCCCGGCCCCGCCGCCCCGGTTCCCTTCCCGGGGTGGGGGTGGGGGGGGCCGAGCCCCCGTGCCGGGGGTCGCCGAGGGCCTGCCGGGGTCGCCGGGGCTCGGCCCGGTTCGTCGGGGCCGCGTTTCCCCGCGGGAGGCCCGGAGGCCGGGCGGGCCGGCGGCTGGGAGCGGTGGTAAACAGCTCGGTGACGGGAGTAGCGAGTGCGGATCGCTTTGGTTTGGGATTTGAATTATGGAGGTAAAATCCTTCTGTCAAAGCCAGGAGACAGTTGGTCTTAGGTTGACATCCTATCTGTGATCTGATTGGCTCCCCATCTCCTGCTCTTGGCCATTTATAATTGCCTCTGATGTAATGGTACAACAATCCTGATGAGCTCATAAACTTTTACACTCGGCTTTTCTGCCAGCCCGGACCCAAAGCGGCCCCGCCGCTCGCTTGCCTTCCTTCCTCGTCGTGTGTCCCCCCCCCAGCCCAGCCACCCACCCACCCCCAGCCGAAATTGGCCGTGACCTTGAGGAGGTTCGGTGGCAGCCCCGCATCCGCGGGAGCCCCGGACAGCCTGCCCTTGTTGCATTGTGCCCGAAACAAAAGGGGAGGCGATGGCATTTTGTTTGTACCTTGGGTTTATTTTGCTTGTGATGTTTTATGCGGCCTGGAATAGAGTCTGTGTTGTCGGAACAGTGGCAGGGCTTCTCTGCACAATGGGCTCGCTGTTTATTTTGGTTATGTGACTTTCCCTTTGGTATAAATGATTTCTTTGATGGATCTGAGGATGCGTTTTGTTCCTGGCTAATTTTGGCCCTTTTCAAAACCGGGGCTGTTAGGGTTCTTTGAGATACAGGTGTGGGGGTTTCTAGGGGGTACTTCAGCCTTAATAAAGGAAAAAAATGGACAAAAAAAAGAAAAACACGCCCAACAAAGCCATCAGAACCAAACTTGTGGTGGAAGCGCTGGAAATGGTCAATTACCAATTTACGTTCAGTCGGGAGCTTTAACAGAGGACAGGCCGAGGGTTCGAACCGTATGTATCGGGGCACATTTTGACTTTCTTTGACCAAGCGCTGACAGCGCCTGTCCCTCCCTTGCATTTAGAGGGAGATGTGACGGGCGTTCAGGTCCTTGCTGTGGTCAGGCTCAACAGTGTCACAACTCTTTGCTTTGCGGAGAAATATAAATAGGAAAAACAAGCCTGAAAATTAAAATTATTGCTGTATGCGTAGAATTACTTGATTGCTGGAAATATGGAGGGCCAGAAAAAGTACAGAGGAGAAAGCAGTGCGGTGTATACATCACGTATTTTAGATACAGGGAAAGGAGATGCTGGTGTATAGTACCTAGAAACTTTGATTAAAACGAGGTTACTCTCTGTGTTTAAACGTGCATCCCCAGGGCCTGTCGTGGCCTCGTGCAGGACTGACAGACTTCCCTTTTCTTTCTGTGTACTTTTCTCTGACTTCAGGCCCTGGGTCAGAGACATTCGATACCACGTAGTGTGACATGCAGCCTCCAGAGTTTCCCTTCTCGCTCGGTACTTCTCTTGTGTCAGTGTGAAAACTGCTTAATTTTTGTTCCTTGATTGCTGAAGGCGGCCTCCTTCAGCATCTTGAGTTACTCAACCGCCTTTTCTGTCGGACTGGAACGGTGCCGTCCGAGAGAGTGGATCTTATCTCTGTGGTCATCGAACTGCCCGATGGCAGCCGGTGGTGAGCTTTCGGCTGTGCTGAGCGGAGATTTCAGGTCCTCGGGAATACGTTCGTGCACACCTGCGATGCAGGCGTAGAGGAGCCTCGGACAGATGTCACGGATGCTAGGGTGGTTATTTGAAGGGACTTTCTGTATCCTGACAAATTTAAGCCTAGATAAAATGTCTGCTAAAATAACGATGTCTGAACTTTTCAAGCAGGGGTTTTAGGAGGCTGTGTGTCTGACAAAAGCGTACTTCTGACAGCGTTCTGGTACAATGGGGGATGTCTTTGGATTGCGTTTTTGTCCCGGAAAGTGAAATTGACTTGATTCTGGGAGCTGTTGATACATTGTATATCAATATCTGAGCAACTGGTCTCATTAATTGGAATTATTAATGAATAGCTGTTCTGAGGATTACTTTGACTTCAGATAGTACAAATAGCGTATAAGAAGTAACAACTCCCACCCTGAAAGCCAAACCCCCCCCCCCCCAAATCCTTTTTGCATGAAGGATTAGTGGACTCAAACTGACAATTCCTTTTTTCTCCTGTAAAAAGGAAAAAGGCCTTTCATCTAGCAGGATGCAAAAAGCTTCCACCTGTCTTCTGAGCTGCTCACGAGAAACGGTTAATTAATAATGATAATACTCCATTCCAAGTAACAGCCTCCTTCAGGTGTCTGGCCTGTTAAATTCCCTCAGTTGGAAGGATTTAAAGCTCGTGTCCTTTCTTTGTCTTGTGCAGCGGAGAACAGAGTGGGTACTTAGCCCTAACTTCTGAGGAATTGTAGGGGAGCAAGAGGCGAACGTAATTCATCTGACCGTGCGCTACAAAGAGAGGCGTCTCTTGGTGCAGGCCTGGAGAAGGTGATGTGGGAAGAGCGCGGGGTTCCTCCGCTGAGGAGTCTTTGGGGTAGTTAACCTGAGGTTTTGGGGCTGGGAAGCCGTACTGCACGGCGAAGAGAAGTGCCTTCAGTTCTCCGCACGTGGTAGGATTTATGAATGATGCCATGAGGGGAGTTACATCACACCGCTCATCAAGAAAGACGAAGTAAATTCTGGCGTGAAAGTTGTTTTGGTGGAACGTTTCCTGTAATAAACTAAGAGCATAATCACTTGATGGAGATGGTCTGGAGCCCTCACGGACCTTTGCTCGCTGGCTGGCCGCAGGAGCGCGGTGCTTCCCGAAGCCCCCGTAAGATAGGTGTGCCCTGTGTTTGTAGGGACTGGGACAGAGGTATAGGGGCTTTGCGTCTGTTTCAGCTGACCTTTACAGCTGGGAAACGTGGAGTAGGGTCAAGAGATTAGAATGCCTGCTTTTACAGAGCGTGGGATGAGAAATCTGTGGTTTTCTGTGGGAATGACTCGTAAGAAACCAGGCTTGGGATCTTCGTTTTCAATTTTTCCATTTTACTAACAGCTCTGTCGTGCATTTGTTTCCACTTCCCTTCAGAGCGTGTAGCCGTGCTTAATAACGAGCTGGCTCTCCCAGCGTCTTGGGACTTTAAGGAAACTGCTCAAGAGAAAGCACTTCCCTCCCTGTAAGAGGTGGGCATTTCTCGTGGCACGCGCTTTCACTACGGCAGACGACGTCTCCTGTAACGGGAGATGTTTTCGGATTGCATTAAACATCGGCGCGTTGGATAACCTCCCCGTAGGTGCACTGTCGTCTCCAGGCCGCTATTGTAAGTTCAGAGAAGTCAGTTTAAAAATCTTATGCTAATAAAAAAACGCTCTTGGGCCCGTTGCCATACAATAGTTATGTTTTGTTGACTTAGATCTCAACTTTAGTGGTAAGCGAGGCATGAAAAATGTTGTTGAAAATATGTTTTTTAAACTAAATTGGCACCAAATGGCTCTGTGCTGCCAATGAGCTGTGATATCTTGGAATCCGCAATTGAGACCTGGCTCCTCTTGGCTTGGAGCGCAGGGTTTTTCCTCGCTTCGCATTGTAATGTTAGGAGGCCTTGAATTGCTTGCGAGGTGCAGCACGCACGAGATCTTTCCAATGAAAATGGGGGTGCTGCATCTTCTTCTGGTGTGGGGTTCACCTCGGAATGGGCGACTTTAGATTTTCTCTGCGTTAGAAAAAGTAGAAAAATGTGGGGGTTGAATTAGGTTGTAAGAATCGGTCTAGTTAATTCTGGTGTGGATGCTGACGATCTTAGACGCTCACTTTTTAGAGTAGCCTGAGGAAGACCAGGCGTTGTTGCCCGATCCTGTTAAACACCTTGATTTCTGAAATACCGTTGTCCTGATGCTTGGTTTTACGGTGACTAGTGTTATTTGGGCAGGATATGTGTGAGCTAGGACGCGGGACGCTATCCATCAATTCTGATGCTCAACTGCAGCTTAGTTTTCCTGCCCTTAGCCCAGCTACTTTACTAGGAAACCTGGGACAAACGTGATTGTGCCGTCCTTTTTCATTTTTTCCCCTCGGTGAAACGGGGTTAGTAATGCTTGGCACCTGCCTTTTACTAAGTATAAATTAAATGTTCTGTCAGTCCGTATTTATTAGCTGTACTAGGGGAGGGTTTCTACATCTGGTGCCTCTTGTAATCACGGTGGTGGTTGCAAGACAGAGACGTGCTTTCGGGAGGGTTGTGCATTTGACTTTTGGGTCATTTTTTTTTTTTGGGGTGAGAACGCCTGCCCGTTTCCTAAAACTATCAGTCCAGTTCGAGTTGTTCTACCTGCTAAAACTTCTCTTTCCTGATGTGACTGCTCGGCCGATACGCAGAACCTCTTCCCTGTTCTTAGGTGGTATTGGAAACAGGGGGGAAGCATGAGACTCAAATGCTGTTATATATCTGTGTTACCGGTCCCCTAAACTTGCTGTGTTCATCATTTTTTTTGGTCTCTAGTCTTATTCGAGAGCACTGGCTAATGGATATTATCTTAGAGAAGTTTTAATATGAAAACCCTATTTAAAAAACAAAACAAAACACAGCAGCTTTCCTTCAGAGAGAAACTGGAGTCTAAAATTAGGCTAAATAGTGCAGCTGTTCATTTTATCTTACTGTTACCTCATACGCCACTTTTCCACCATTTTTCTTTCTACTCTTTTCAAAGGAGTGCCACCAACTTGGAAATCCAG
Organism: Anser brachyrhynchus; assembly: GCF_964034855.1. Taxonomy (NCBI): domain Eukaryota; kingdom Metazoa; phylum Chordata; class Aves; order Anseriformes; family Anatidae; genus Anser; species Anser brachyrhynchus. Next base: position 3,982,129 of record NC_137717.1, read on the forward strand.
TTTTTACCCTACGAATCTGAATCCGTGATCTTCCGTAATTAAAATACTAGAGAAAGATGCCCTTTCCAGTTTTTACCGGGTGGATTTGAAATTCTTTGTCTAGTCAGTTTGATTTCTTTTTTGAATTGCAACTCCTGTGTGATGGATTGCTCTGGGGAAAAGCTCATCAGCATGCCGCTGCCCAATTCCTGCGAAGAATGTTTGAAACTCTCGGGCAGCAGCAAAGCAAGAAACCGAAGGCAGGCAGGCGTAAGTGCAGGGGGAGAATGAAAAAGATAAGCTGGTCGGTGTTAAAGTTGCTGTTAGGGCCACTTGCTTCCTTTTCTGGAAGGGTCCATAAAGCAGCAATAAGGGTGCAAAATAGTATCTTCCCTTTCGTCCTGGTAGGAAAAATGAAGGGTTATAGGGGAGAAATCCTGCAAAAGTTTTTTTGTTTTTTTTTCTGCCATGAGCTGATTTGCAGAAGTTCAGCCCTTAACTTATTAGGAGGTTACGCACGTGCACTGGTAAAACTATACTGGATGTCTGTTAGCCAAAGCGATAAACCTCCGGCCTGAAGTGAGTGACAGGTGGGATTGGAAGAAAAAAAAGCAAGTTTTCTTTGGCACACTGGACCAAAACTGACGCGTTCCGTCTGGGTCCCTGCCGTCCACCTGTTCCTGGGTGACATGAGGGAGGCTGATGATGACTTTCTGTTTTTCGTTTTAGTGGCTGGAAAAGCGGAGAAGTTGGTCACCTAACGAGAGGCCGCGCGTGTTTTCTGCAGGCTCAGGAAGACCGTGCTGTATTTATAAACCGATTCCAGTAAAATTCCAATCATAAGTTAAATGTCATCTCTGCGGGGTTGAGCGTACGCTTACTCTTCTTGAGGCTGAAATTCCGTGGAAACCGTAGGCTTCAGGCAGTCATTTGTTTTGCCCTGGTATGTAGAGGAGGAACGTAAGGTCTCGCGTTCTTACAGTGACTGTTTTTCAGTGGAAGCAGCCGAGACGTTGATGGGGGAAGTTGCCAAGGTGAGGCACGGAGGCTGGGACAGGGCTGAGGATGGAATCTGGGTCTTGTGAGGCTCATCCTGTGCTGTAAGCGTGAGACCGTCGTTCCTCCCCCAGTGCATGGCTTGAGCTGAATGCATCCTTAAGACCCTTTTAATGGAGTTCTGAGCTTAGGGAAGCAGCACCTAAGCCTGTCCGCAGAGGCTCGTAGAGTGAAAGAAGCAGGGCTGGAACAGGAGGAGCTGCCTCTCTCAGGGCTGAGCTCATGTGCATATTTTACCAGTTCCTGTAGTGTGTTAATAAGATGTGATAATACGTATTAACATATGGATGAGGGAGGGGTTCCCGGTTCTTACTCCTCTGTGCACCTGCACTCAGCGTATAACTCAGCAGTTCAGTCATGCAACTTGAGCGTTTTTGAGTTTTTTTGGAGTACGTCAAGAAGAGCATTACCGTGTTTGCCGTGGCGTTCTTCCTGGAGTATTTCTGAGTTGCAGTCACAGCTCAGTAAGTATTTACACAATGTAGGCCTGAGCTTTCTGTAGTGAAATGTAAAGGATACTGCATAATGACAGGTAAACTCAATAAAAGCTACTTCCGAATTTCACAGCAAACAATGTTTTGTATGTTCAGGGTAAAATGATAGCTGTAGCTAGAATCTAATTTCTAATCTTCTTTCTTCTTATTTTGAGGGTGAAAAAAGGGACAAGTGGGTAGGAGCAAGTCAAGAAAGGGATCGTTTTGTTCTGTAAACACTCATGGTAAAGAAATTTCTTTATGGGGGAGTGAGGTGGTGGAGAGTGTGCACGCTAATTCCTGTGAAATTTCCATGAAAAATCAGTTTGTGTAAATAACCCTGAAAAGCTACCGCTCCATTACCGTTATTGGCATTTCATGCGATAACCAGCATGTCACCGTTTCTTTAAGTTACCTATAGCAATTGAAACTCTTTCAAGGACGTATTAAATTGCTACTGATGTTTTTTTTCCCTTTTTTCCTTTTTTTTTTTTAAGCTTGAGTAACTTCCTGTTGCTCTTGGATAATTAGTAATATGCCTGAACTATCCCAAGAAGCTGCGTTTTAGACACGGGGAGTGGTTTTTGGAGAAGCTGCAGGAGGCCCCGACGCAGGCAGTGTCCCCTCCGTGCGGAGCAGACCTCTGCTGCTCGTTCTGCTGTGGGCTGGCCCCGAGTTTTGTGTCAGCACGGGTGTTTTTGGCCCTGTGACAAACCAGAGGGGACCGAGCAACACTTTCACATTCTTTTTTTTCTGGCATGTGACTGGGAGGAGAGAGTGTTTCGGTGGCAGCAGCCAGCCGCTGATGTCAGACCACGGCCTAAGGTAGCCGTGACTTTCCGTCCTGAGAGATTCTGTGACTCTTCTCAAAGAGAAATTCTTGAAGTTTGGAGGACTCTGGAATTTCCCCTGGGGAGAATTACTGGGTTAAACAAGTACTTCCCCCCCCCGCATGCACTCACTTGTGAGATTTCATTCAGGTTTGACTAAGAGAAGCCCTGAAAATCACCGTTTCCCTTCTGATGTCAGCGCTGCTCTGGCAGCCCGCCTGTGAATAACTGAGCAGGAATGCTTTAAAACCTGAGCTCGGGCCACAGCTGCAGCTACACCTCCAGACGTCGCGGTGGGAGACCCGCTGTGCCCCAGCGGGGGCTGAGATTCGGGATGCGCTCGGCCCGGTGCGTAACGCCGCCCAGATTGCCGGCCGTGGGCTTTGGGCTCAGCGCTGCCCGTGTCGGAGCGGTGGTTGCAGCAGCGTGGATGCGGTCTGAGAAGCAGAAGAGGCCGGGTACCTGCTGAAAACGGCCATTCTGTTTCGGGTTCGGGGCACCGGTTTTGATGTTTTTCGGTGAGGAATGTGCGGAGCGGTCTGTGGTGCCTGCGCGTTTCGCTGTCAGTTCGTTGCCTTCGTTGCCTTTGTGGGTGATGATGGTTTTCTCACTGAGCAGAGGGCTGGATCAGGATTCAGAAGGTCATCTGGCTTGTCCTCCTGCTCCAGGGCAGGATCGGCGCTACCTAAGCACAGGGCAGACGGCGATGAAGGCGATGCAGGTTCCTCAGTCTGTTTCGGTGCTTTGTTATCCTTAGCATTGGACATCAGAAAAACAATCTACCTCAAGTCATCTTAACTGAGTATCTCTGCTTGTTCTAGTCTGTTTAGGTATCGGGATCGGAGGCGAAAGTTGTATGATAACCAGCTTACAAACGTGTGACTTTTCCCCCCGTCCCCCAGTTCCTTGAGGAAAAGCTTGCTAGTTAAATTGCAAAATGTCTCCCTTTATTTCCAGATCACTGTGCTCGCTGGGACTGCGCCGAAGGGATTGGACTGTCCTGCTTTTACCACCTGAACCTCTTCCAGGGTCCCAGAGCCCAGCAGGCTCGCTCTGTACTTTTCTGGATGGGATTCTTCTGTAGTCTTGTTTTGAGTTTCATTCTTCTTAACAGTCTGATGATGGATTTAAAGTCCAAATGACTGCAGGACTATGCACCCTGTACAAGTTTAGGAGGAGAATCTGGTATTCATTAACTGTATGTAAATAATTAAACTGGTGCTAGACTAGAGGTGGTCTTTCCTCAAACATACTTCTTGTGAAATGGTTTGAAGAAAAGCTTTTACCTCTATGCAGAAGATACAATGAAATGGTAGAAGCGCTGGAATTGGTTGCAGCTTGATTTTTTTTTTTTTCTCTCTGAGTTAAGGATCTGACTTTGTAGCTGGCATTGCTCACCCCGGAAAAGGCTTCGCATTCAAGGCCAGTTCACTGAGCGCTGTCACGTGTTCCCGAAACGGCCTTTTGGTTGTGCTTTAGCTGCACGCGGTGTAAGGAGCGCTGGAGTCCTGCCCTTGGGGCTGGGGGAGCTGTGTGTGGGGCTTTTCTTCAAAAAAATTTTTTTTTAAACAAACTCATTTGGTTGCTGTTGTGTAGGGGGCTTGTAATCGCAGCGCTTTGGAGTCCCTGAAAAGGATCCAGGACAACCGCTGCGTTTTAACAGAGTTGGGCTTTTTTTTTTTTAATCGTGTGGGGATAATCGTATGGTATTGTGGTAGGGAGCATTTAAGCATCTCCTAGTTTCCAGTTCATCGTGATATGCCACTGAGACTGGGAAGTGCAGTTCTCTGCCTCTCAGAGGGGCTTTCCTTTCCCCCACACTGTAACTGCCGGATCACACTTAATTTCTGGGCATGGGCTTCCACCCGGAACAGTTTTCATCGTTGGCTTTATGAAAAATCATCTCACTGGAAATGTCAGTTCTGGTTGCCTCTGGGCAGAATTTGGCTCTCCTGGCACGGGGTGTGTTTAAGGGGGGGGGGGGAACGACTTCAGGTAGCGAGTGTGCTGAACCTGGATTTGGTGATCTGGGTTCCTAACAGAAATGGTCTGAAAAGCACTCATTTGGGTAATGCTTGGGAGGGAGGAGAGGCAAAATGCCTGGCTGATGCTTGTCTCCCAGTACCCACTGGTGGATGTACAAAGTAGCTGGCGAGCTCTCCTGGATTGTCCCCCCAGCCTCTACTTTAAAAATATTTCCGAGATGCTTCCGTCGGCCTTCCTGTTTGGTTCACGAGGCATGGCAGCGTTGCAAAAGCTTGCTTCCACGTTAATTGTGATTGATTACTTCGCAATCTAGGACAAGATTTCCTATGAAAAGCTATATGCTGATTTGGTGTCAGGAATTAAAATCAGATGAAGTGATTAGTGTTCTGTGAGATATCCCAGAGCAATCGAGTGTTCCTCATCGGCTTTCAACTGTGTTCAGCCCTTAACCCTCGCCTCCCTTCTCTTCTCCGGAGCAAGGCACTAAATCTGTGGTCCGGGCGCTCAGGAGAATAACTCATTAGGCATATTGTATCAGGAGATCGTGATATAATTTGCTGCCGAGCTTCAGGGTGTAGATTTACTGGCTTTAATGATGAGCGCGGAGTATTGGAAGTGCATCGTGTCAAAGTACCAGCGATGCCTGCAGTGGATGGTGAGCGCGTATTAATGGGAGCTTTAAATCTGATCGCTCTGCACATGGCCATAAACTGCTCGCAGTTGTCACTGCTGTCAAGGTACAGTCATGCCTCCTCTTCCTTTTCTCATATGAGTTGTCTTGCAGTTTCTTGTTATACCTGTTCCTGAAACCAGGGAAGACTGTGCAACGTTGGCTGTTCCTCCTCCCCCCATGGCATTGGCACAGCTCTGAATTTTGGTATCTTCTCCCCAGCTGCTAGCATGCTTTCTAACTCGCTCAGCAACTCCCCACGGTGCTCGTTTGGCTTTAAAAGAAGCTGGATTTTTCTGGGCGTAGAAGCCCAAGGACAGAAGCGAGCATAGGGTGGTAGACCCAGGCCTCCCAACCACTGTGATCAGCTACATAGGGCTGGTGGATTTTTTTTTTTTAATTTTATTTTTTTTAATAACAATGACCTTGTGCCACTGCAGGGCTGGGATTTGTGCCGGGCTTGCCAAGTGTAAGGTACCTGAATCGCGACAGCGCCGGCTCGCCGAGGGCTCTCGCAGTGTCTTCGCTGCTGTCTGGGAGCTGACTTGGCTGCGGCTCCGCGTTTCTTGCCTACGTAGTCTTTTCATCTCCCCCAGCCTCCTCTCCTCTCACCAACATAGGCATGACAGCAGCTCTGCTTTCGGGATGCAAATAGATCATTTGGGTATAAATACTGGAGATTGGTTGTTGTTTGCTACAAAGTTACCGAGTGCATCCTTGGTGAATGCAGATGGTAACTTGTCATTACTGCAATTTTAAATATTTTTGGTTCCGTGGAACCAAAGTGGAGTCTTGAAGGCTGAATTTTAAGGCTAAAATAAGAGAAGGCTCAATAAAGCCCACAAAAATAGCATCCAAATTTGTCAGCTGCTGTAATAAGAAGGGAAGTAACTTTTTCTTCTTCCTATTAGCAAAGCAGAGCCTTGCTACCCTGCACCGTGTCAGATCCCTCCTATAAAATACTGGGGTGAGGTTGGGAGGGACGGACAGAGCTTAAGGGGTGCCAGGTAGCTCCTAACGAGATGGTGCTGGGGCTAATGCTAGCGCAGTATGAGGTGTGCTGCAAGTACCAGCTGCTCGCCCGTGGCTGCAGTGCCTGGAGATGCTCCTGGAGGTATGAGCAGATGGTTGCACCAGCGCTGGGACCAGGGGCTGGCCTGTCTCGGAGCAGCAGCGATGTCCGTGGCTGAGGTGAGAGCTTGAACTCTCAGTTTTGGAGGCGAGGGTGGCTGGTGGAGCACTGCGTTTTCCTTTCTGGTCATGGGTTAACTTAACCTGAGATCGTCCCTTCCATCAATGAGCTCCGAAGCTCAGATTACTTGGATTATTCTGGCGTTCCTTTATGTCGCATTATACGCGCTTTTAAACAAATTCAGTTATTCTGCAGAAGCAAGGGAGAGCCTGGGTGATCCTGAAACGTGGCTTGGAGAAACTACAGGCCCCGACATGCAGCTCTTATTAAGGCAAGCAGCTGCTCTGGACAAGATGGAGCTCTGCATGCTGAGATGAGGTAGCCTCCGACAGCTGCACCTCGCTTTTACCGTGAGCGTGGCTGCGTCCTGCTCCATCTTGGTGCTGTGTGCGGTAGGGGAATTCAGACCGTTGGACACCTGGGGCGTTTCAGAGCCCTGAACTCTAGGGTTTGCCCTTACCAACCCCGTGTGGTAGGTGGCCACGGGAATTTGCTTGTCCGGTGAGTCTGTTCCGCCACCCTTTAATCGGGGTGGGGGGGCAGGAGAATGAAACAGATTTGCAAAATGTTGAAATATTCAAATACAGATGGAGCTTTCAGACAGACACAAGTGGGTAGAAACCTGCAGTGCCACATTTATTCCCATTTTATGTATGGAGAACTAAGGCATAGCTTAAAATGATGAAAGCTGCGTAAGGTAGTACAGTCAGAGACTGGATCTCTAGTTCTGCAATTTAGCTGTGTCCTCCTTCCCTCCCTAAATGGTGTATGAAGGTCCGTCTCCAGACAGCTCACCCATAACTTCTGTCTGGACAGCGTGCAGCTTTCCTGTTTTGTTGCTTTGGAACGGGAGAAGCTGGTAACGGGCTCCTTTTCTAGCCTGCTACCCCTCCTCTTGATGACGGGTGCTTTCTGCCTGTGTGAAACCAACTGAATTCCCCTCCAGAAGAGTTCACGTGATGTCTTTCTGTTTCATTTTTTAGAGCTTGTTTAAGTTTTGTCTTCGTATGAAAAGAAGGTGTCTTTAGAACTAGGAGATGTGCTAGAGGTGCCTAGTCATACTCTTAAACGTGCGCTGGGCCCCCTCGGATTTCTGTGTGCAAAGGGCTTTTAATGAGTTGGTAAATTTAACTTCGTTCCGGAAAATAAGCTGTAGCGAGCTCTTTTGCACTGGGTCTTCCTTCAGGGCTCAAGTTGTGGAAAACAAATGTCCGTGGAGTTGAGTACCAAAAGACATCTGTCTCTGAGAGCAGCACTGCCCGTTTGAACGGAAACAGGCGCTACGGAGAATTAGCTGCATGACTGGGGTTTGCCACAGGTCTCAGTTGTCCGAATGGATTTGCTGAACTTCTGGAGCCTTTCAGGTTTTCACTGGTGTTTAGGGCAAAGATTTTGCGTCTTGCTGGTGAACTGGAGCAGCTGCGCTCTTCGGGATTGAAATCAGATCCCTTAAGTCGGGGCGATGCTTGGCGTAACTTTGCTCTTCCATCCCTGCCCTTCCTTCTCTTGCTTTTTTCATGGCTTGCTCTTGGCCTTGTCCTGTTTCGGTGGTACGACAAGAGCTTGCTCGCTCCTTCTGGTGTGTAAGTAGGCCTGGAACGAAAACGCTGTAATAAGACACTTAACCGTCTTTTTGTTGACTTGCTTCCAGTTCATTAGAGCAGACGTAGGAGGGTGGCTAAACTTAAAGCCTGATTTAATATTCAGGAAGGAAGTTTCTTTCCATCCTAAAAGGAACACCACCTCGTTACAACTATCACATGTTTCTTGGGGTCGTCTCCCGTAGAGCTGAGGTGAAGATTTTGGGAGGAGTCAGCAGTGACACTTTGGAAATCGTGGGCTGAGTTGGATAAATAGCGTGCTTCTAAAACGAGTTGGAGTTTGGGAGCGAGGGGACAGCCAGTTACCGAATTCTGTGGATAGAAGGAAATAATTTCCGTTTATACTTAGGCATGAAAATAAAACTGGAGGTGTTAGAAGTTACACTGACCCTCTAAATAGCAAACGGGGTAATCTGACTCCAACTACCTGTGAAATGTCTGAAAACTTCCCCGGTCCCCAGCTGTTGCAAAAGGATCCCAATTCTTTGTTAATTTAGACTGCACTTAATTCGGCAAATAGTGTTTGTCAGATTCCCCTGCCTCGTTCAAATAACGACGGAGGTAGCTGTCAGCTCCTGCTTCCACTTCAGTGCCTGATAAAGGAGTTGAGATGAGAGCAGAAGGATCCAATTGCCCGGCCGACTCATCGGATGCAGACAACGCGTCGCTGCCGTTTGGCTGCTGCGGAGCGCGAGGATGAGCCGGGACAGCGAAGGGGACACCATGCCGACTTCGGGTCGTCTCTTCCCTGCGGTTCAGAGCTCCTGTGTAGCCCTCGTGTTACTTTATACACTGCGGATGTTCAAGCCGTCGCTGGTGTCGTGCTGGCAAAAGGATACTACATAATGACAGCATCTATACGAGTGGTAACTTTGCATAAAAACAAAGCAGAGTTTCCCCCTCTCCCTGTTCAGCCCACCTCCGTGTTTGTAGTGTAAATCTTCTTCAGGTCCCTTTGTACCACGGCTCTACAGGAGTCTAGAAAAATGTCTTGTTAACGTGAGCGTGCATCCGCCTTTGAGTAGATCCTGAAGATTGCAGAAAACCAGCTGTATGTCATCTTCCGATATGATAGCAGCTGAAATATTGCATCGAGGGTCCTAAGAGATACCTAAATAATGTGGTGTGATAAGCTGTGTGGCCGTGTGTCAGAGAGTGACGGGCTGAAGAAAGAAACTGAAATCCAGAGCCTCGATAAGCTGGATTTGTTGAATTTGTTAAGGAGGGCTTAAAGTCAGTCTAGGAGGGAAAGATGAGATCAACAAATGCACTTTGTTTAAAGCGGGGGCACGCTTAGCACCTTCCTTCTGTCTTTCCAAGAAAAAGAAGAAAAAGAATAAACTCAGATCCCCTCTTGTACTTGGGCATGAACGCTGTGCTCCTGTTAGGTTATTTCTGATGAGGGTTTGATGTGGGGCTCTCATTTCACTTCCCGGCCGGATCTTCTGACTTGCTTCTTTCAGGAGTAAAGCGTTCTGTAATAATAGATCCTGCAAGCAAAACTCCGGTCAGTTTTAATCAATTTGAAGAGTATTAGTAAAAGTGGTGCTTAGGAAAGTCCTCCGAGATGTGTGGACTGGCCTCTTGCTGAGAAATGTTAATAGGGTAATTACTGAATTATGTTTAGCCAGGAAGATACAGTTCGCAGTATAGCTGTTTGGAGAAAACTTATTCATCTTTGTTTCCACTGGTAAGACTTAGTATAATGGATTTACAGAAAATCTCCCCAAAGGAACGAGTGTAATAAATCTATAGGCAAAGAAAGGAGCAACGTTTAGCAGGGCTGGCTTTAAATCTACAGGAGCTCCAAATAACTTGGTTAGAAGCAGGTGAGGGAGGTTGTTTACAAAACGTTTTCCTTTTGGGTGTAATGCTGATTTCTATAGCTTATTCTGAGGTCTGTGTGTTAGCAGATTAGAGGAATAGAAAGTATTTGGTCGAACTCTGACCTACTGGAAAAAATCAGAAGAAAACCAGGCTCCCTCTACTCGTAGAACTGAAACTATTGAGCAGAGGTCCGTTATTTTAGCAACCGATCAGGGAATTTGCATCGGATGTTGATAACAAGGTGAGCTTTCTGCCCCTTGGTTAATGTGCTCGAATCTAAGTTAGATTCTTGGATTTGGGGGGCGGTGGTGATTTATTTTTCTGTAGCTCACATAAGAATGGCTTTATCTCAAGTTTCCAAGGGGGATGAGTGTTTGTAACCCTGAAACCAGTCCCGTGCTGTGTTCCAGAAGTCGGGTTTTGGTGTCTCTGGCACATGCCCCATGGCATTGCCCACGAGGTGTAGGGTGCTGTGGGGAGGACAAGGCACAGGGACCTCGAAGCAGAGCTGACTGTCGCCGTGGGGGTGACACGGGGCCTTTCAGTGCTGTTTCCAGCCTGGTGCTTGCAGGAGCCTACTTGTGCCCCTCAGGGGTGCTGGCTTTGGTCTCCCATGGGCTGCTCATTCCCCAAAGCGATGGGTGAGGAGGATAACTGCTGGGTGCTGAGCGGTACCGGCGTGGGTTGTGCGCTTCCCTGGTGACACTGAGGGACTGAAGGAGGCTGGTGAAGTTCTCAAGTTTTAAAAAGGGAGGGGAAAACTACAAGAAGTAAGCATTTCTGTGACTTTTCTGAGTAAAGTATGCTCGTTTTAGCTATGCTGACAGGACACGCGATCCATGTTAGTTTAGTGTTCGCCGTGGGGTTTTCTAGGTCTTTTTGTCTTTTGGGGACATCTTCAGCTACTACAGGAGGGTTTTTCTTGTTATCTTAATGTTTAATTTCACCTCGGCCTCTTCCATCTCTCTTTAAAAACAGGGCACCACAGGGAGAGAGGCAATGAAGCGTGACGCAGTGCGCCGGCCCCTCAGGAAGCTATAAAGGGTAGCGAGTTGGGGCTGGGGTATTGACCTTAGCGCAGCCACTTAGACCTTAAATAGATCAGCTGAAAGTGTTCCTCGCTGGAAGATGAGCCGTGTTTGCTCGCAAACGAGGCCTCTTGGTAGTTGGTGCTCCTGCCTCGGCCTGAACTCTGGGCTGGTACGGAGGGATTTGAATCACTTTTGCACGGAGTTTCAGAGGCTACAGGTAGGCACAGAAGCGAGTGAAGTGCAAACCTAGGGCAGGAGAGTGAACTGTGGCTGGAAGGGTTTGTGAAGCATCTCGTGTTGCCCGTTGGATGTCCCTCCCTTGGCTCTGTTGCCTCTGCCCACCCCACTGCCGTGTGGAGATGGGTTCCACACTTGTTCGCAGGCACCCGTGCTTTCTGTGCCGGTACCGTCACACCTGACACGGCTTAACGCTGGTGAGTGTGCCAAAAGCTGTGTTGGTCTCGATGCTGCAGGTAATGTAACTCTAATTGTACCTGTTGAACTTCAAAATATGGCAGAGGTTTAGTTTACGGGGAGGGCTCAGCAGCGGGAGGTTAAATCCCTCGTCCCTGGATGCGTGCTGAGGGTGCTGGAGCTGGGACCTCCGTGGCCTTACCGGTGTTGGTGTTTTACGGCAGCTGGAGCCCTGGGCTGCTCGCAGGATGTGGAACGTACTGGAAATGGCAAAGTTTGGCCTCTTCCTTTTGATTTGGGTCGCTTTTTGGAAATAATGGTCAGTTGATGAGTCCTCTCAGCAGCTCAGAAGTTTTTCCTGAGCGATTCACCGTTGGCCAGGGACTCTCAGGTGGAGGTTCTCTGGCCTTCCTTGGCACAGCTGCTGAATCCGGACCCAGGTCTCTTCCCTGAGCTGCCGTAGGTGTTAGCAGTCAGTTAGGCTAATGCTCTGTTGCTGCTTTTTAACTTTTTCTACAGTTTTCTACGGGGCTTGTATAGCTGATCGATTTTGATAGACGTGTCACAGAACGGTTTGGGGAGCACAGGTGGTTTTATTCTCTTGCTTGGTTTAAATCCAATATGGATGTGATACCAATTGACTGATTCGTACGGAAAACGATCCCCCTTTCCCAGCATTGTCCATCACTCACACCGTTTTTATAGCCGACGTGGGAATCCGCTTTGTAACTTCGCTGCCTGCGGTGACTGCTTGCCCTCGTCTTCGGGCAACGAGGGGTTGGAGACACGAGGAAAGAGCGCGCTCTTCTTCCAAGACCTCTTCATTTCCGTAAGATCCCATCCGGATTCGGGCTCGGGGAGGTGACCAGCTCATTCCTTGTGCTCGCAGGACGGCGTTAACCGGTGTCGGCGCTGCTCAGCACCTTCTCAGCTCGGCCCTCGGGATCCGGCGGTCCCTGTCCCCCCGAGCGGCCCGGGGGTGGCCCGGGAGCAGCTGCGGCCTCGTGCTGAATTGGCAGGACCCGGCGGGCTCTTTGTACCGGCGCTCAGCAGCCAAACAATAGTTTGTGCTCGCGGGGCCATGTGGCGAGTCACGTGCGCCGCGCTGTTTCTGCCGGGGTCCTTGCCCATCTGTTCTCGGCTCTTTCTGGGTTATCAGGCGCGGGTCCAAGTCCTCGCAGGCAGCCAGCTCCGTGGCCAGAGATTACGAGCACTAACCTTCCTGGCAGGGGTGGCGTGGCTTTGCTTTTATGCAGATTAGCCATGTGCTTCTCACTTCAAGGCGTTCCACAGGAAAAGACGGGTTTCCTGTGTTTGGCTCTCGGTGGGCGTCTCCGGCGCGCCGTGCAGCCGGGGCCGGGGCCCGCGCGCGTGGCGAGAGCGCTCGGGAGAGGGATTACAGCGATCGGCCCCCCCCCCTCCATCCACCTCCGCTGCTACGTCACCACAACACAACCACACGCGCGCTCATACTGTTGGTGTCATTCATTCAGTGCCAAGATTGCTTTAAAAAATTCCCTTGGCCCCAGTTCAAACAGGAGTACAGCTGGGATGTGTTAGATTTTAGGCAGTCTGCCCTCAATTTGAGATGAGTTATAAATAGCAGTGCCGACTTCCTTAACTACCACTCTCCGAGGTAAAATGCAGGTTAATTACTGTGGGAATCAATTAGGGCTTCTCTCGGTTAAACAGCCAGGAATGCTTTTTATTGTTTTTTATCGCAAAAAACGGACAACAAATCTGCTCCGGAAAAGATTTTTGGATCCAAGGTGAGAGCTTAGTGCTTTTTTGATTATTTTTTTTTTTTTTTTTGGCCTTTTTATTTTTAGTTTTTTGGGGGCAGCTGAGGAAACCAGTTGTGGCCAATACCTCTGTTTGCCAATAGCCGAATGACGCTGACTTGAAACTGGAGAGCTCAGTAAAGAGCTCTCCTCCCTTTTCTTCCCCTGGCCTAATAAAGTACAAATATGTAATAAGGTGATGGGGAAGGTCAGAATTAGACTTTTCTGTACGGCTGTGGAGGGTTTGGCTCTTGCTTCCGAAGTGGGATTTGCCTCTTTTCTTTACTCATTTTCCTGCTGGGGCCATTAAACAAGTCCCCTCCAATTTCAGCAAACTGCTTTTTGGAGAGGCCAAACGCTTCTTCTGCGGGACAAAATGTAAGAATTTTTTGTGAAATCTTCCTGTCCACTTAGCGCTTCTTTTCTTTATTTTGTTATTTACTTTTTTAGAAAGCTGTACCTGTCTGCTCGTGCGGCGGAGAAGCAGGAGTGCTGGCTGTCAGTCGTTTCGCTTCTCCGCTCGGGGCTGGTGTTTGTTGTAAAGCTTTTTGCCCTGCTCGCCCAGCCAGGAGGCTCTGCCGCTGGTTTTTAGCTGCTTCTCACGGTGCTGCTTCGTGGTGGGGGTCTGACGTGCTTTACATTGCACATACTGATCTGGAGAGCGTTTGAACTCGGCCATTTAAGCTTGCTTTGGGCTTGCTGTTACAAGCTCTTAGGCTAGAAATATCTTAAATTTCCTTGAGAACTCAGCAGTTTCTCTGGAGCGCTGGCTTTCGGTTGCTTTCATTCAACGCCGTACCAAACAACTTTACTTTTTAAAGCCTGACTGGTGACAGGGCGGTGTTTTGCCAAGTTTTGGTCCTTAACAGTGTTAGAAAACAGCAGAGATACCGAGATTGAAGGGAGAATAGAAGCAATTCCTATGAATGCAAGGAGGTGTAAGCAGGGGGTCTGGACTTCAGTGATCAAGGAGCGACACTTTCTCTCAATTATGTCTCTCTGTGGCAGGGCCTTTGCTTTTGAAGTGTAATCACAGTAATCTACTCCTGTGGTTTCCTATTGAAAGGATTTCCCATGTATCAGTCCAGAGAAGACTCTCCAGCCTTTTGCAGTCGGAGCGTGGTATTTCCTTACTTACCCTCAAGTGCTTTTGCAAGTGAGCAGCCATCGCTTCCTCTCGGCTTTGCCATCCCTCCTGACAGCGGCGCGCGGAGGAGCCGTGCTGCACCTCCGCTCCTCGCTCCAGCTCTTGGATCGATCGGCGCTTCGCTGTATTTCAGCCTGGACTGCTCTTTTCTGGGAGGCACGTGTGGTGAAATTTACCTACAAGGATTGAGAGAGCAGAGTCAAGTAGGCTTTCTGATGGTATGCTCTCGAAGACAGAGCAACGCTGCTAGGAGGAGAGGAGTTGGAGCCCTGTCAGTGGAGTAGGTGTCTGTCTTTTTTGGGAGATTTGGGAGGAAGGAACGAGGTGTTGCAGCGTTTGAGATGTACACGGCAGCCCCAGGGAACACAAGTTAGCCTGTTGTTTGCAACAGGTCGGGTGCGTGTATGAACTATTGTTTCTTTGTTGGAGGAAATCAACTGCCATTTACTTTTCTTCTGCTTATAGAATTTTACTTACAAGGCTGCGATGGGGAGTGATGCTCTTCGTGTTTGTTTTTAGCATCTCTGGGTGCTAGGGCCTCGTGGGAGAGTGGCAGTTCAAAGCCACGCAGTTTGGAAGCACGTCGAGTCCTCCCACGCTGAGCCATCAGGGTGACGACTTGGTCACATCCTGGAAATATGTTTGGGTTTTGTGTTTTGGGTTGCTTTTTTCTTTTCTTTCTTTTTTTTTTTTAATGGCTCTATAAACCGTTCCAAATGTTTCTTGAAATTTTTTAACGGTCATCATGCTTCCTGTAAAAGTCATGGAAAAGTGGATCTTCACCTTGTTTCTGTCCTTCCTGAAGATCTGGTTAGCTTTGTGGGTGACCACAGACAAGAAAATCTGTGCAGAGGAGGCAGCGTGTGGTGTGTGCATACTTAGAAAAGAAAAGAAAATGAACAAGAATGTATTTGAGAAGCCGCTTTTGCTAGCGGGCTGTGAAGATGAGGTAACTACTAGGGGGAAACAAGTAACAAATGGAAAAGATGATGAAATGTTCAGGAACCAAAAGTTGCCCTTGAGCAGGTAGCAGAAGAAAGGCACAGCCTGTGTTTTTTGGGGGTAGGATGAAAGAGCATCGACTTACCAAAGGCTAGGGGCAAGGAAGCTGTCCTGGTGGTACTGTTTTAACATACCAAAGAAGATAGTGTGGGGAGGGAAAAGATGTCAGTAATCTGAGGTGGTACCCACAAGGCAAGCTCGGGAAGCATTAGGGACAATTGCTTGGAAGATGTAAACGCAATTTGCATCCGTGAGGGTGTATTAAAGCTCCACATGGATGCTCCCATTCAGGAGGTAGTCAGCGTAGCTCTGAGGATTCAGACTGAAGCACTCCGAGGCCTTTTTACCTTTTATTTTTTTTTCCTTTCTGTCCCTGTGAATGGAAGCTCCTCTTCAGAGCTTGCAGAACCCCTGTGTGGGGGGTACAGCCTCCCGGGAGCGATGCAGCGCTCCTCCGGGCTTCTTCCAGGGCACTGCAGCCTCAATCCGTGCTCCTCGGCAGTAGCATCTGCAGTAACCTCGGCATAAACCATGAAACTTCTCCAGGGCTGTTTTAGTATGGACTAAAACGGGGAAAAAAATGAGCACAAAGGATTGTAGCAGGGCATGTTTCTCTGTAAAAATGTCTTGATGGAGAGAATCATATATTGGCTCAGCGTACATGGTTGTCTGTGAGCAACTTCTGTAGGATGGCAAACATCGTGTTTGGAGGGGTGTTTGGGTCTGAACGGGAGGGGAGGAGGGGGCTTGGATCTCGTTCTTCACCGATTTGTGCCACATTGGTGCAAATTGCTCTCGGGGAGCCCGCTTTTGGCTGAGCGGGTCGCACCGCCTTGCCGAAAGTGGGGTGCTTCGCCTGCCCTCCCCGTGAAACTCCCTCCCGTGGCCCACAAGAGCGCCATTAACTCCCCGTTGTGCCCCTGCTCCCTCCTTTTTGGCGTGGGCATGGTGCTGTGCGGCTTGCCTGGCAGGCACGAAGTAGCAGACAGCTGGTCAAACAAATGTTTTCAGGGTCTGCGTGTTGGGACTTCAAGCTGTGCTGGCTGTTGAGGTAGGATTTTCTGAAGTGTAGCATACTGCACGAACTTTTTCCTAGGAGGGCAGATTCTGCAAACATAACCGAAATACTGTGCTGGTGCCTGGGATTCTTTCAGCTTTCCAGCAGGAGCTGGCTTTGTGCGATATTTGCTTGTGCGGGCCTGTAGTGCCACTCCTCAAGCACCTGATCTCAGCGAGAGAGGGTGGATCCGTACAAATACCACCCTAGGGCTAGTTACAGGAAGGAATGGTGTAATAGAGAGCCCATTGTCATGGTGATGTGGTGGAAAACGTCTAATTGGTATTAGTTAGGTCATCGGGAGATCAGGGAGCAGTGCTTATTCAGCCCAAGTGATGGAGGTTAAAGACTGCGGCTGGGATTCATTTAGAGGTCGCTACGCCAAATCAGGCTGAAGGCAGACCTCGCTTTAGTGTGGTAACACAACTGCCTAGGTAGAAGGGCTGTGTTTTTGAGGTTTGTAGTATTTTCAGGAAATTTGATTGACTGTTCTTATGCCTTGGCTTCAGGCAGAGGTGGTGCAGATGAGGAAGTCCTAGCAAAGTTGCGTTTACTTGCTCGTCTCATGATGTCTGCTCTAAAATTCAGGGCCTTGACTTCCAAGGCTGACCAGTGTTTTTTCATGCATCTAAAGAAATTTGATTTTGAAACCTGCATTATACGAAAGGCAGCAGACACAAAGCTCTTGCTAAAAATCAAAACGCGGAACTTCAGTCTTGAACACTGAACATCGGTAGCGCTGCTCAGTATTACTACATCAACGTGGAATAATTGAAACGCGTGAGTGTAAATTAACAGCCTGTAGTGTTTTGGGAGACCTTGTTAAATGCGAAAGAAGAAGCATTTCTTGTGAATATTTAAATTTTCAGCGTAAATTTACCTTGTTGTGGAATATCTGGACATTAAACTACTGCCTGCCATGGGGAAAAGCCACTCGCACTGATAACTCATCTCAGTGATCCTTCCCACCTTTTTTCTGTCCTCTGGCCATAGGAGATCTGTCAGCATAAAATGACTTCTCGTTGGGTTTGTTCTTTGTGAAATGTCTGTGGGTTTGAAAGGGCAGCAGGAACCGTGCTGTGCTTCAGAATGTAACCGTGGGTTGTGGCACCTGAGAAGGAGCAGGCTGCCTTCTGCTTCTCCGCACCAACCTGTTGAAGTTTTCTTCTGGGGGTTCTTTGGAGGTTGGGAACAATTCCTGTATGCAGCCGGATGTACTTCATGTGTCGCAACTTGCTTTGCAGCCTTCAAGCCCAATGGATCAGATGGGGAAGATGAGGCCTCAGCCATACGGAGGAAACAACCCATACACACAACAGCAGGGACCTCAGGCGGGGCCACAGCAAGGACATGGCTATCCCGGACAGCCGTATGGGCCGCAGACTCCCCAGAGATATCCCATGGGAATGCAAAGCAGGACGCAAAGTACAATGAGCAGCATCTCGTATGCACAGCAGGTAGAGCACCCAAGCTTCTCTAGTCTCTGTTTGCAGCAGGGGCAGGCAGAAGAGCAGCAAAGTACCGTGCCTAACGAAGGGACCACCTTCAACCAGGTTGGAATCAGTTGCTTAGGTAAAATGACGTTTCTTTAGGCTATATGTTGCACCACACCTGAATCCAGGTGTGATCCATGTATGAGGGTCTGTGAAAGCCTTACTGAAACAAGAGGTAGCAGCAGAGCAGTGAATCAGAACCAAGGAAAAAATAAATAAGACAGGGACTAAGGTACTCACACCACTGTATTCTGTTAATGACAAAGCTGTTCCTTACAGTGGAAATGACTTCCAGGTCAGTTGTGGCTCACTAAGTAAACCAAGTGGCTCCTGCTGGACTGTTGGCAGGATTTAAAAGGCTGTCTTTTTTTTTCTGGAGCAAGCCTTCTTTCCTTTTAACGTTACTGTCATCGAAGTGTGGTCAAGTCCCTAAAAACTTAGTTATGGTGTGTAATTTATTACTAACCAATAGTGTCGTACACAAGTGACTTTTGATATTGTCTGGGAGGCTTTCTTACATAGGTAGTGGCATTTCCAATACCTTCCCAGTTAACTGCTCTGCATAGCGCTCTAAATTGTTGCTTCCTGAGTATGATCTTAATTTGTGTGTGTGCTTAAAATTGCTTCTTAACCGGTATAATTCTACCCTCTTCTTCTGCAGATTCCGCCTTATGGACAGCAGGGTCCCAGTGCATATGGGCAGCAAAGCCAGACTCCATATTACAACCAGCAAAGCCCTCATCCCCAGCAGCAGCAGCCTCCATATTCTCAGCAGCCTCCATCCCAGACCCCTCACTCTCAGCCTTCTTATCAGCAGCAGCAACAGCCTCAGTCTCAACCTCCACAACTTCAGACATCGCAGCCTGCATATTCTCAGCAGCAGTCCCAGCCGCCCCATCAGCAGTCCCCAACTCCATATCCTCAGCAGCAGTCCACAGCCCAGCAGCATCAACAGAGTCAGCCTCCCTACTCCCAGCAGCAGTCACAGTCGCCCTACCAGCAGCAGCAACAAACTCAGCAGACAGCTTCCTCGGCTCTTTCTCAGCAGTCATCTTCATACCCTCAGTCGCAGCCGCAGCAGCAGCAGTCTGCGTATTCCCAGCAACGCTTCCCCCCTCCTCAGGTAGGCTGGCTCGTGCTTTGGTTCCTTCTGCGAGTGTTTTTTTTTAAGAAACTCGGGCGAATCGTTTTCTTTGTGCGTTAAAGTCGGTTGAGCTACGCGTCAGCAAGCTGGCTGGAATGATTGCGATAATAGATGTGCTGCCTTCTCTGTTGTGTCTAGATCTGTATCTTACAGAGATGTTATGGTGGTAACAGGCTGAGCTGCGGTAACACTGCCGTTTTGAAGACTAGTTCTGAGTAAATGCTGCTGATTGGCAATACTGGTCCAAAGGATTTCGTACTGGCATGGTTTTCACGCTGTGGTCTCTGGAAGATCTCCAGGTGGTCTACAGAGCTACTTGGGTTAGCACAATAGCAGGGCGCTTCTGAGTCTACAAAAAACCCCCTGTTTCCTGGTGCTTTTCTATCTCAGTCCAAGACTTCAGGAGGTGTATTGATCACAGAGAGGAAGTGAGCATGGGAAAGCTCCTTGGTTCCTTGCTGCTTGGGTGGAGTTTTGTTCACAGACATTTGCAGATGGCAGCACAAGTGGAAATTGAGCCAATAAAAGACGTTTTGCGGAGTGACGCATAGATGGGAGAGTTTGCTCTTAAATGTAAAACTTGGCTTTAGGGAGGAGGAATAAAAGGTGAAGCACGTGGAATTGAAGATAAAGATCACGAAGCAATCTTTTTTTTTTCCCAGTGTGTTTATTTTCAGCAAGGTTTAATATTATTTTAATAGTCGTGTGAAAAGCTAGCTGGGACCTTTCAGCAAACATTTCAGTGCGTTGAAGGTAGCGTATGAAGAGTTGAAGATTTTAATTGACTTGCCGTGTTTGTGTAATAAAGTACTTAGAGCTGTTGTAAGATGTTAGAAGATTGAGAAGCCAAGTGGGCAGCCTCCCAGGACAGTCTCTGTTCTTCAGGATCTGTCTGTAATAAGGAAAAGCTGGATAATTATTGTTTTGTCATGGTTTGGACTTCAACTTCCAACAGTCACTATGGTAGTCCAGCAACGTTTATCCTCCTGTGGAGCGGTAGGCGTGCTGGCTTGAACCCCTTACTGCCCTATTTCCAGTTTTGGGCAAACGTCACCGAGGGTACATAATTCTTCCACAGTGTGAGAATACATCAGAGTGATTCCAGCAGAGCCTTTATTTTATTCACATCTGTGTTTTTATTTGGTGTGTCTTGATGTTTCAGGAGTTATCTCAAGAATCATTTGGGTCCCAGGCGTCATCTGCTCCCTCAATGGCTTCCAGTAAAGGGCAAGAAGACATGAACTTGAATCTTCAGTCCAGACCTTCTAGCCTGCCGGTGAGTGGTGAGCTGTTGGAGGAGTGAATGGGGTGAGGGCAATCAGAAGCACAGCAGGATAAATTAGCACTGGTAGTATTCCACATGGAAATGGGAATGATGGAGGCTGCCTGTGCTTTTTACCAAGTCATTAGCTTCTGGCTTCCCACTGGAGATTAAATGTAATTTACAAAAGTAATGGATCTGAGAGTAAAGTTTAACCCTAGGTACTCTGGTCTGTAAGTTCTAGCTAAAAGATTTCTTGAGTTTTCTGTTCATAGCGTCTGAAGTGCCTGGCTACTGTTACAGTAAGTTCTGACCTTCAGGCAAAGGTGTTTCACTTTTATTTTACTCCATTGTTCCCGCTGTTGGATAGGTGGTTAGGGGCTGGGAGAGCTGTTCCCTTTCTGTGTTATTGGATCCTCATACTGCTGATTTAAGCTTCTTTGGTCCATTCTGACTGAACAGTTGGTGGAAAAGACAAGTTTATTAATACCTGGAGTGAGGAAGTTCAGTCAGAGAGACTTCCCTGATAGATGAAGAGTTATATTTTCTTTTGCATCCTGAATCTGCTTGCTGAAGGTGCAGTGAACAGTTGTGTATAAGATCAGTGCCTAGTTTTCCAGTAAGTTTTGGACCAGAATAGTTTAATTTTGGGTTAAAACTTCATGAAGAAAATGGAGAAAGGTTAGAAGTTTTAAGTCTC
Organism: Anser brachyrhynchus; assembly: GCF_964034855.1. Lineage (NCBI taxonomy): Eukaryota > Metazoa > Chordata > Aves > Anseriformes > Anatidae > Anser > Anser brachyrhynchus. The sequence continues at coordinate 4,002,773 of NC_137717.1, forward strand.
TCTGTGCCTCTGACTTGGAAGAACAGTATTGAGCTGCTGAATTCTGATTTTTGCTGGTTACTTTCACTTTTAACCAGTAGGAAGTGAGTGAGTTTTTTTATTTTATTTTTTTTTATTTAGCCGCTGGCTAAGTCTGTTTTCTAAGCTGCAGTTGGATTGGTCAGAGGAAAGTGAGCTGTGTATACAGCAAAGTTATTTTTGCTCTCAGCAATGAGAACAGCTTTGTTGTGAGCCCCTTGAAATAATTCCTTTGGATTGTGGGTACAAATTGTCACCCAAAATACAAAGCGATTCTAGTTCTGACCACCTAATGGGAGTAGTTGTGGGTTGTTTCTTTTTTCCTTTTTTTTTTTTTTTTTTTTTTTTGGACCTCGATTACAAAGATTTAATTTGTTCTGAGGCCTGGGGAAAAATCCTTTTAAATAGCATGTTTCTTTCCACTCTGCCTCTCCACAAGTTCTTCCATGTGACCCATCTTCTGGTGAAGAATGTAGGAAAAGTGAAGCCGCTGAAGTAATTGAAGAAATTGCTCTAGCACTGAACGGTGGGAAGTCCTGTTTAGTAGCATTGTTGATAGAGCCTTCATGAATCCTACCAATCAGCGCCCTCTGACTCAGATTATAGGAATTAGTTGCTCTGCTTAGCAGAAGTGGCTCCTTCTCAGCACCAGTGGGAATTTTTTATACCTTGTGGTTTAATGCGTTTGGCCCCTTTCAAGCTTTCCTTTTTCCCAAGCAATTTAAGAAAAGATACGCATCTCTGCCGTAAGAGTGAGGGAAAACTTAGAAAAGAGGGAATTTTATCCAGTTTAAAAGTTTTAAATGATAACGTATCCACTAATTTCTAATCAGATATTCAGAGGTTTTCTGAAAAGAAATCCAGGGCACAAAAATTTGGTCTGGCTTTTATAATCAGCTAGCTGTAAAGCTTATTTTCTGTTTTAAACAGACTTCATAGTCATCTTATTTTTCTGACTATCACCAAATAATTATCGTTTAAGAAAACAAGCAGCATTTAGCTCACCTAACCCTGGTATGCTTTCAGGCCTTTTCTTCCTTGGTAAGCCAAAAAAAAAAAAAAAAACAACACAACGAGCAAACACCCAAACTCCCTGCAAGAAGAACAACTCACCTCTATTCTTACGTGTGCTTCATAATTCTTTGCCCCTCTAATTAGGGTACTGTAGGGCAAGATCAGCACCCGTTTGTAAAGTGAGAATGCATCAGACAGCGATGTTGTGGAGTGGTGTAAAGAGGACCTCTGAGGTGTACGGAAGTCAACTCTTTGTTCCAGTGATCAGTGTGTTGCACGAACCTTGGCCTGGGGAAGCTTAGAAGCAGAAAAGCTGCACTGGAAGGGTGTTATCAATTTCTTTTATCTTCCTTATATTGCTCACTCTGTCTGTTTTAGAAAGTTTTATACTAGTCAAGGGGATTCCTAGATCCCTGTTTTGCTATTATATATGACTTACAGAAGCGCAGTTAGTTTGTGGGTTTTTAATTTTTTGTGGGGTTCTGAGTCCTCTTCTAAGCCTCCGTGGGCACTGTGGAATAGCTCACTGGGTATCCTGGAATCTGGGCAAATCGTACGATGCATCATCTTTAATTAAACATAGATCAGCTCCAGGAGGAGAAGGAGGTTGTTGCTTTTAGGTACTTATTTACGAAGTGTTAAATTTATGTACCCAGCGCCTTTACGAGTCTTTAGCCTTCACACGTTTAATACTGTGCATCGTATTAATGCTGGAACTTCAAGCAGTAAAAGTGGGAATATATCTTTGGCTGTCACTGTCACCGTTTCAGGAAGTGGTGGTCTCCTAGAGATGTTAAGTGTTGGGTTGGCAACGTGGTCAAGTTGTTCAGCTCCTGTCAGATCTTGCTGGTTTGTTAGGATCTGCCTGAGAAATGTAACGTTGATCATTCTGGGTGGAGGTCTTCAAGGTGTCCTCCTGGCAGTGATTTTTGTGTCCCTAACTAAACTTTTTTCTGACTGTGTTCCTGTATTAAGACTTTTAACAGCAGAAGAGTCAAATTACTGATTGCTCTAGTGCTTTGTCTGAACATCTGTAAGTAGCAAAATGTCTGGTCTTCTATTTCTGCTGGTGTCACTAGGCTGTTCTAGCTAAAGTATTCCTTGGTTTGTTGTTCCCTTTCTGAAGATTGTGCCTGCTGCACCGGGGGAGAATGCTGCTGCCCGTGTGAATGCGCTGATGTCTTTTAAAGAGTAATGCATCCACACGAGTGTCCTGGCTGGTATTCTTTTCCTGTAGCAGGCTGGATGAAGAATTTCTCTGAAGAATTTGCTGCTTCCCTAGGGAATCTCTTGTCAGGATTGCAGCTAAACTAAACTTAGATTCCAATTGTGTATGGGAGAAGTGAAGTGTAGTCTTTTGTGTCTGGGTGTAATAGAGGAATAGTAATCCATAGCATAAATCTTACTCTCCCAGGAGATTCCCTAGTCTCATCTCTTCAGCAAAGAATTCTTCTTGGCAAGTCATATCCAGTTTATTCAGTGTTTCTACCTTTGGAGGCTTGGGTACCGAGTCTGTAGAAGTCAAATATTTCTAGCTATTAATTACCTTCTGCTTAGGCTTGGAAGATGCTCTGGTAACAGGTACAGGGGAAGCAAACAAGGTGCTAGGACATCCACTTGGGTTTGGATTGAAGTCAGTTCTGCTGCAGAAACCTCTGGAGTTTTGGGATTGTTGGAAGGAATTTCGTATCTCCTTGTGCAACGTGGAGCAGAGTGTTACGTTGCCTTGGTCTCTGCCTTGAAGGAGTCGAGTACGGGTTCCTGGTGTCTTTGAAGTGGATGCGGAGTAGAGCACAGAGACAGTGCTTGCCATGCTGTTAGCACCTTCCTAACCACAGAAGTTGATAACTGTGGTGTTAGGACCTTTAACAGATTGGCCCTAAAAGCCATGTATAGAGCAAAACTGATTTGCTACCAGTATATACTGGCTGTATGTGCTTTTCAATGGACTTTCTGCTATTTCTTCAGTGAAGTTTTTCTATCTGTAGAAACCAAAACTTGTGTGAGGCACACTGGTATCAGCAGTGCTTTGATGGGGGAAGGGTTCTGCTTGGGGTGGGACTTCTGGCTGAACCAGGAGGGCAGATACTGGCAGGGTTTTGGAGGCGCTGAAATAGCAAGGTTGCATTTGAATTTTTGTTGCAGCAAATGCATAATGAAGCAAACTGGGGCAGCTTGTACAGAAGTTTCAGAATTCCAGTCACAGAATGTCTTTAGTCGGCTTTGGTCAGTTTACTGTGTAGCTTGAGGGAGGAACCCCATTCCTTTTCTGGGCAACTGATTTTCATCTCAATGTGGAGTGGGAAATCATTTTAATCTCAGTATTTTGCACTGCTGGCAAACTGTATTTCTCATTTAGCTGCATTTCAGTTTGGTTCATCACCAACTTCAGGTCTGAAAAGCACCTTATCGATGGCAGGAAGGAATATAACCAACTGCAAACAAATTCCTGATCTGTTGTAACTTTTGAACGTGCGTTCTGGTCTTGGACTTTTTGCATTATGGACTTAGCAAAACTAGACTATGGGAAGGGAGAGAAACGAAGCTGCTGAGCTCTTGCTGGTAGAGAAGTGACTCTTGTGAACATCCCCAGTGCCGTGGGGTATTTTTTGTTTGATTACTTCTTCCTCATAAGCCAAGTACTTTCTGAATTTGGACATGCTTTAGGGTGTCAGGAAAGCACTGTTTGGATTTGCCAGTTTTACAAGGTGGTCGTTTCAGCTTGCACTCTGCAGGTACTTGAAGTGGAATAAAGTTGAGCTCTGTCAGCTGCATCCTCTGACCTGGAAATAATCAATGCAACAGCCTGACATACAGCGAAAAACTGTCTCAAAGCTGCTGTGGATGAGGACGGAGCTGCAGCCCAGGAAATGAATGTTTTCTTAAAAATTCTTTGAGCTCAATATTTTTCATTTTGGCAATTTCTTTTTGGGGGAAGGGAAAAGAAACTTTCATAGTTGAATCTCTTGGTCACTTCAGTCGCTCCCTTCCCCCCATACGGGACTTCCTGCTTATGTTTGGTTTGTATCTGGCCTTCTGAGCTTGTCTTATTACTTGCCTTGAGAGAGGGATTAGTGGTGTATGCATTTCGAAGCAGGGGAGTTGCAAGCTCTGGTGACTGGGCATCGCAGTGGGTGTGCGGATGAACACATCAGCACCCGGAGGCTTGCCCCAAGGAGTGCAGTACCTGAAACACTGGTACTGGAGAGATTGGTGCCTTCCAGTTTATGCTGATGGGAAGGTTTCTATCCCAAGTTATGGTGTACGGGGAGTTGAAAACATTTTTTTATCCTGACCAGGGCTTCTTTGTCTAAGCTTTTCTTGGTGTGTGCGATTTTGGCAATCAGTTTTGTGTGGTTTTTTAAGAAGGCCATGCTTGTTTTTTAATTAATTTTAATTTCGCTGCTAGCCTTTACAGATGCAGAGAGTGTAGAGTGCTGCTTGCAAAGCTACCCTAATCTTCCAGCCACTCCAGTGACATGCTTCGTGCGTCTGACCTGCTTCTCAGGGCCGCTCTGCTATTTGTCCATGTGGCAATTTCTCTCCTCCCACCCCTTCCTCCGGGCTGGAACCGAGCTGATCTGACCTGGTGCTCGGGAAGAAGCTCCCCACCCCGTGGTGCATCTGTCGGGCCTCTCTGGGCCACACCAAACCCTCTGCCTTCGCCGTCTCCCCCCGGCGAAGCCAAGAAGCGTCCCTTCAGAAATCACGCCGCGCTGGGCCGCTGCTGCGGCTCGGCTTCACAGGAGCCTGCGCTGGCAGCAGATTGCGCTATGCTCGATGCCGGGCTCGTTTCCTGTTTCTATTCTAGTCGTTAGCGGCTCGGCTCTGCTTCCTGCCTGTACGCCTTACACAGATTCCCCTAACTGGAACCTTTCGTTTTCTCAGGAGCGATTTCGGTTACAGGCCTAACGGAAGCGCGGAGCGGCCATCTCGGCGGGGAGGGCCCGGACGGCGGCCGCAGCTCGCTCAGGAGCCGGGCCCTGTACGTTCTTGAGGCCGGGTTTAGGCCCAGCTGGAGGGACTAGGCGGGTCAGCGTTTAATCAGGAAATTGCTGTAGGATGACCAGTTCTGATGTTGGATCCCAAACAATAGTCTGTGCTCTCCGTCACACGCATCCCCTGGAAATACAGAGCGTTCTTGCACCGTAAGTGCTGAAGCACACGCCTCGTGAGATGACCCTCTGCTTCTAAGCACGCTTTCAAGCAGCTCGCTGTTGTAGGGCAGGGAAATCGGCCTTTCACTTCCTTTTTGCTGCTGAGCTGGTGTTATCAGAGACCCTTGAAAACGTGCAGAAGCCTCAGTCAGCCTGACGTTGGAAGCAACCTAACCCTGCTGGAGATCCCAAACGGTGCAGGGGAGGCAGGGACGGTGCTGACCTGACCTTCGTGTGCTGCGTGGGGCGGTTACGGGGATAAGTGAAGGCGTTTAACTTCGCCTGGCAGCACTGCGCTCATTTTAAATGCTGCCATACCTGTGCTTTCAGTTCACTGGGATCATTTTCCTAGTAATGTCATTTCGGCCTTCTGGATTGACTCGTCTCGGAGATGCGCACAATCACAAACGCAGTGGAGAAAGCTTTCCATGTGGCTCTCGAATGCAGGGCATGGCGTGGGCCCAGGGCTCTGGCGGTGGCAACGCGGCTGGGACGGGCTTGTGCCCGTGTCCCTGGGGGTGCAAGGTTCGCGCTGAGATTTCAAACGAGGCCTGCGTGGTAATTGGAGGAGGAGTTGCGTAAATGAGTTTTATTGTAGTTTGAATCAAGCCTCGCTGAGGAAAACAGAAACGTTTATTTAAAAAAAAAAAAATTCCTGAAGTGAAACGAAGTGGCATCTCTGGGAATTGACTGCTCTGGCAACCCCTGACCCTGAGGGTGGCAGTGGGTATGCGTCAGTGCGTGGCATGAGCCAGGTTGCCATGGCTGTGCTTACCTCTTCCCCTGCACGCTCGCTGCTCTGAGCCAGGGCAAGAGCAGAATTGCCTTCAGTCCTTTTAAACGTCTCTTCAGTTTCTCTGTCCCATCCAGGTCAGTGGTACCTGGGTGCAGTATTTCAGACAGGCTCTCGGACAAAAGTGTTTTCCCTAGAACCACCCCAGCTGGTGGTGTCGGGGGGGCTTATCCATAGCCCTCGTGTCGCCCCATCGCTGTCTCCCCGCAGGTGCAGCACCGTTCGGAGGGAGCTGCCAGCTTTCGGCTGTCTCTTCCCAGCTTGTTCCAGCGAGGGCACTGCCAGATTCATCAGGCTTGCAAATATCCAGTGCCTTAACAAATCTCGTTCCCTCCTAAAATCTTTCTTCTTTACGCTTTTTTAGAAATGGATTCTGTCACTCTTAATTGTTTCACAGAGGCTGATGATAATACTAAAAGCGGAGTTGTTTTTGAAATCTGAAGTACTGGTCTTAACAGGGGCCTTTTAAATTTTTTAATTATTTCAAACTCCTGCCTTTGCTGCATTTCTTTGCCCACCCAAGCTCCTGTGGTTGGCATGGTGGCATAATCACATGCTGAGATGACTAAATGCTTTGGAGTCTAAATTGAACACATCAGAGATTGGAAAGTGCCTTCCAGAGGAAGCACTGCTGGGGAGTTGGAATATCCTTGCGGCTGGCAACAAGAGGGTAGCTTCCTGCCTCTTACGGGATTGAGCTTCTTGTATGATCTGGGCTTTGTCTTCAGACCGAAGCAGAACAACACACACACAAAAAAAAAAAAAACTCTGGAAGAAAAACAAAGGCTCTTTAAATAAACAGGTTGTGGTCTGTCACCTGAGACCCATACTAGCTTCTCACTTGCACTTTCCTTCCCAGGGCCTGGTGCTGGACCAGCCTTTCTGATTGATGTGGTCAACTTGTAGCTCTCGCTCCCCTGCATCCCCAGCACCCTTCAAAAAAAAAAATAATAGAAAAATCAGTGTTGCTGAGAACATCCTCTGATGCTGCTGTGATAGCACTGCTCACTGTGCCCAGGTCACGCATGTTTCTTTCCTGCAACCCATTTCAGGGTTGGTGTCACTGTTGAAGCTTCAAGTTTCACCTTTTTTTTCGCAGCATGCTGCTGCTGGATGGCCAGGCCAACTTCTGCGCTAGCCAAAGTGTCAGGCAGAACTTCAGCATTTCCACTGCTGCTTTGAATGCTTTGTTGTACCAGTGGTTAGATAAACCTGGGAGTACTTTTAGAAGCGGAGCAGCTGTCAAAGGGTTAAATGGCAACTATCTCCTGGGGGGCTTTGCTGCTGTGTTTCCCAGGGTCCTGCGGAAGAGTTGAGCACCCAGCGCTCCCTGGGTGGGAACAGTGGGTTTTCCCTTCAGCGACATCTTGTTCTGTGCGTGAATCATGTTACTCCTTCTGTACTTCGTGCTGCAACCACAGCCTTCGAATCTCTCCTCTCCAAAGAGGCAGAATATGAAATTTGTTAATCTGGTCAGTGTTTCGAGGGGGAGGACCCCCCCCCTTTTTCTTTTTCTTTTTTTTTTTTTTTTAATTTTATTTGGAGGGGGAAGAGAAGGAGGGGTGGCACGGAGTAGGAGCAGTAGATGTGATTAAAGCTCCTGCCGAGCAGATCTGTGGGAGTGGAGTATCGACCTCTGAAAAATCAATGGCTGCTGCGGTAGCAGTGCTGGCTGTTTTGCAAGGTCTCCCATTGCAGGAATGTAGTAAAGCCAGCAGCACTTCCGTCTTTCTTTCTCCCTTTTTGATTTTGTACCTGCTTTCTGCCAAATGACCCGACTCACCTAGATTTACTGAGGTGGATTAGAACAGCAGCTTATTTTTGCAATCAGAGTAAAATTTCTTGTGTGACGCTGAGCCCCTCCTCCTGACAGCCTCCTTTCCAAACGCTTTTTCCTGCAGTGCAGCTAGAGCCAGCAGCTTCTACCAGTTTGTCTAAAGCCAGCCTGGAAGAATGAGCTTTTCAGCTCCTTTTTTGAGCTGAAACTACACAAATCTCTCTTGCATGTTCTAGTCCCCATCTTAGGTTTGTAATTGTCAGCACTGATGCCTGAGAGGAGCTTAAACTCCTCATAAAGGCAGGGAATATGGACTCCATCTAGCAGAGGCTGAAGCCTTGATAGTGTTACCTTCCTCATACTTGTTTTACTGGGCTGGTGTTTTTTTCCTGAAGTAGTAAAAGTCTAGCACTTGTCCTTTGTTTGAGGAATCCTGGGATGAGTAAGTGGCACATAATAGAACCTGAACGTTTTTATGCATGCTTAGTTTTGTAACTGGGATCTTCGCTTTTTTCCGTGAGCATGGTGCAGAACCTGAGAACCCTATTACTGCTCAGATCAGGGTTTGAACTTCTAAGAACAAATTTGAGGGGCCAAACCCAGTCATTTCATTGTATAATTGAAACTCTTTGTTCCTTCTCATTGCTGGCCTTGCCCTATTTGAAGAGGGATAGAAGAGAAGAGGCAAGGCCTTAAACTTGAAAAGCTCTCATAAAGCACAGAAGCGCGCTGTGCAGCTCATGCTACTGCAGCAGGCATCATCCTGGGCATTCCCTGTTTCTTAACCCAGGAGAAAGTCATCTTCCCCTTGAAAACTAAAAACAAACTCTTCAGCTCCTCAGAGAGTAAAAACTGAGAGGTACGTGGCAGAGGAGGAAAGCTGTGTATGGTAAAGAAGTGTGTCGCTTGTGTTGCTACATTTTGATTATATTTGATAAGTCTTTGGTAGCTTGGAAATGTGGATGGGTATAGTTCCCACACAGGTATGAACTCAGAATCAGTAACAGGTAAACTGACAATTCAAAAATACACGCTGTTGGTTCCTGCCACCTGCTCCTCCCCAAGACCTGACACGTACCGAACGGAACACTTGGCGACAGTGGCCCCGACTGTGACCTTGCTCTAAGTTCCGGTGATGTTCTGGGTGTGGAGAGAGGTTGTACTGGAAACGCGTTGTGCGTGCATCCTTCCTTCTCCTCCTCCCCTTCGTCTCTTGTCCAGCCAAAACGTGTTGGAAGAATCCCATAGAGCTTGACCCTTTATCCTCTACACGTTAACGACTGTAGAAGAGCAGAGTGAGCTGAACGATGTTCTTCCCCGTCCAGATCCCTTTCCCAGTCACTTACGTCTTTCTGGTGGTAAGTGCTGATGGGTTTAGACAGGATTTTAAAGCATGGCAGGTGAAGTTGAGCTGGTCGTAGGTGAGGCCTGCAGGAGTGTGGGACCTTTTCAGTGTGCCTCTGGTAAGCAGGATCAGCTGGGAGACTGAAAAACTCCCTTCTGACTGTTCAGTTGGTTGGTGAGAAAAAACTTTGGAGATTGTAGATGTTGTAGATGGAGATTACTCTATCCTAATAAGTATTAAATGGGTTTTTACTGTATCTTAAGTTGTGTTCCCCAACTCCAGCTTCTGGTTTTTACTGGGGAAGCAGTTTGAAAGAGGCAAGCTGTAAATAAAAAGGTGGTGATGGGCTGTAGGGCCCTGCCTGGGCCCCTTGTCAGATCTGGGGAAATCTCAAGTCAGCTTTACGAGGTGTCATTGTGTACCTGAAGGATATGCTAGATGGAGCACAGTGAGGTCTTCAGGCCACTTGGTGTTATGAGATGTGTTGCTCTGTGGGGCATAAGATGCGAGATTCAGTTGTCTGTACTCTAGAAGGAGGAACAAGTCTGTTTTCCCTGAAATAGCAGGGAGATTCTGGCCTGCCAGTCAGCTGTGTCGTTTCTGTGGTAGAGAGGACTTTTTAGGTATGTTGGGGGTGGAAATAAAGGGGAGGGAGAGGACAAGCTTGTAATTTTAGGTGTCGGTAGTTCTTGAATGAGTGGAAAGTAAGCTGCAGAGAACGTGAAATTGGAATCAAAAGTAGGTATTTCAATTAGTCAGAAGCAATGAAGAGGCTTTTTCCCTTTCAGAAAGAATCGGGGAAATAAATTTAGCCATTGTGCTGTGGTCTTGCTTGTAAGCATCTTTATGGAAACAACTGGCCTTGCAGAATTTATAACCTCTACCACATGCTCGTCTCCAGCTCATAATTTCCTTGAGTGCTATCTAGTGATCTGATAGACGTAACGATTGTAGGCCCTGACTGCGCTCCTTCCCTCTTCCCCCACACTTTTCATATGCACTTACCTTGGGGACGGGCAGGGGAGCAGCATAGGAAGCTCGCAGGCCCCGGCGAGGAGATCGATTTACTTTCTGGTCAGTCATCCTGCTCTTCCAGATCAGTGGGGCGGGCCGGAGCAGAGCCTTGAATCTGTTCTCTGGGGTTTTGTTACCTTGATCTGAAGTATTTCTTGTTGTTTCATCTTCGTGTTTGTTTAACAAATGAGCTCGTATCAGATAGCGAAATGGTGATTCCCCTGTTGGTATAAAAGAAACCTCGCTGTTTCCAGCACAAACTAACCGGCTCCCTTGTGCTGGTCATGCCAGGACTTGCAACCCTCTCCCGGAGATAGATGAACTCCCCTGCCCCCTCCTTTGGGTACCAGATTGTGTGATTTCAGGCATGGTTTTGTTGTGGTGTGAAAAGAAGGTGTTAGCTGCTGAGTCCTTGTTTGTCAGCAGTACTGACAAACCCATGCTGGCATCGGTGAGGATTGGGCAACCAATCGCAGCTGGAACGGTTATCGTTTCAGGGTCCCTGTGGGCTTCCGCTATCAGGTCACATCCCAAAATAACACTGGGCAGTATTTCAAGTGAAGAAACTCAGGCTTTGGGGCTGCAGCCAGCCTGGAGTGTGAGATTCTGTGTGAAATAGTTGGAATCCCTCCAGCGTTTTTGATCTGCATGGCAGATGAGCAATAAAATGCATAAAAAACACATTGGAAACACGTGAGGAAATTCTCCAGACCCTGACGTTTCCTTCAAGTTGGCAGAGTTACTGCTGTTGAGCCTCACCTCCTGTCTCGGCTCGATTGGCTGCGCTCGCAGGAGGAGGGAAGAGGAGAGCCCTTCTCGTGGTGCTGCTGCGTCTTTCCAGGTCTCTTCCTGATGCTCTGCGGGAGGCAAATAAAACCTCGCTGGCCCTCTCCTCTTTGGACTTGGTCCAGAACCCACTGACAGCAGCAGGTCTCCATTATTGCAACAAGGTTTTCCTTTTTTTCTTTTTTTTCTTTAAGGCTTCTCTGCTGTAACTGTTGTTAAAACAGTCTGCAGAGAGGTCGAGAGATTTCCTTTCCCCCAGTTTGTGGTGCACTTGAATAAATGGGATATCAAAGTTGGAGGGTGTCCTTTAGGTCTAGTTAGAAAAACACCGTGTCTTGATGGTTGGCATCCTGAGAAAATAACTTGATAGGTGGAAAACAGCTCCTTACTGATTAGCTGCTTGCACTTAAGCATTCCAGTCTCTGCTTCTCTCCTTCCACTTGCAGGAATCACACTTCTGAGAAACTTAGTGCTGCTGGATAACACACTTAGAAAATGCTGCTGTGCTGCTGGAACATTTCTTTGCTGGGAAATGACTTTATTATCGGGATTCATAAAACTTACAAATCTGTAGAGGTGAAATTCGCTTCGTGAGTTACTTGGCTTATGTGATACTGTCCTGTGTCAATTCATACATGTCCTAACATCCAAGAAAGGTTTACACGTAATTCGTTTTTAACTTAAACTGATTATCTGAGTCTGATCCAAAGCCTGCAAGCTAGAAGGCTTACTTCTCATATATGTGAGGTCCGTGATGGTATGTCAGCAATGCAGAGAGGCCCTCGCTTGCATGTCTGAAGCAACCCCGTATTAACCCACTTAATTAAAACTGAATGTTTTTAAATGACTTGCAGTACTTAGGGTAAGCTTTGATGCACAGGCAAGGTCGACGACATCAGCTTCAAAGATTGTTATCTAGTTACTTAGGAGTTAATATTCAAACAGTTTTTAATGCTGCTTCATTTTATGTATCGCAGATATTTTTGGCCTGGTATTGCCAAATCATATCCTCTTATTCCGCCCGGGACATGCATGGATGTCGCTCACACCACGTAGCAGACGGTGACCTCCCCGCATCCCGGAGGCAGACTCCTCCTGCCACTTGGAGAAGCGTCTCACTTAGGCTCCTGATAATGGACGGGAACTTCCACGCTTCACCTTTCATACTTGCCCTGTGCCCGTCCTTTCATGCCCATACGCTGTCTCGGGTGTACATTTGTAATGTACTTTTCTTCTGAGCCTAAAAATCTCTCACTGAAATAGCGATAGTAGCTCTGCCCCTCTGGTCCGAAGGTTTAACTGCTGACCAGCAGAACTGCTGGACTGCATGAGCTTGTGGTGGTGAGGGTTTTAAAGCTGCAGAGGGTTTTGGCCTCCAGCTTCATTTCAGTGATGATAAAAAAAAAAAAGTGTTTGGATGTGTTTGGTGATTTAGCCTAAAAGGACCTTAAAGGAAATGTCAGTAGCTGCTAGAAACAATTTTAGGTCACGCTGAATTGACTCGTAGGTGTTCTGATCCTCTCGTTGACTAGAGGGGAACCTAGATGTGTATCTTATGCCAGTAGCTGAAGTTAAATCTGATTAATCTCAGTCTTAAATAGGAATTGCAAAGGAGAGAAGAGTGTTCAGCTCTTGATTGTTTGTGTTGGTTGATGCCTTTTAGTGCAAAATGTTGGAAATTCTCTCTTTGCTCCCACTTCAGATAGTGTCTTTAGTGGGATGTGGGGTTTGACAAAGTTTTCCAGGGAAAAAAGAAAAAAAAAAAAAAGCTGTGTAAATGAGCAATGCTTCTGGTGTTACATTAGGAAGGTAGTGAAAATTGCAAAACCTCAGAGACACTATTTTTAGGCTTTTTCTGCATTTTTTTTTAGCTTTCATTGAAACAAAACAAAGCTTTTTTTTTTTTCCCCCCCCAGGAAGATAATGCTTCATAAGTAAGCAAATGTACCTCTGAGGCTGTCGTGCAGGAAATTATCTCTCAAACAGAAGCAGTAATGGAAGGGGTGGAAGGGCATACTATGCACTAAGTCCTCCCATCAAGTGACCGGCATTTCCAGCTCAAATGTAGCATTTGCCAGCATTTTGATCCAATTCTGCTGTTAAAATGGACAAGATTGCCCTATTGCAGCAGACAAAGTGGTGCAGCTGATGCCCAGCTCTCCCCTTTGTCCTTCTGAGTGCCGGTCTCTGTCCAACAAGTGTGATGAGGTCGTTGGATATTTCCCAGGTCTTTTTTTATTCCTCCGTAACTCCAGTTTTCCCCTTCCCAAGATGCGAAGTACTGTTCTCCAGCTTAGGTGGTGGGGATGTGCTCTCAGAGCCTTCTCACACCTCACCTGGCAGACAGGTGTTACAGAGCGATAGGGCTCTTGCTTCTGGCAGCTGATAAGTTTGCGGTGTCCTGTGTCTGACTGAGGTCCTTCCACGTTGCACAGAGCTGGGAAAATGTCATCTGAACTGCTGCTAACGAAGGCATCGTCTGGTCAGTGTAAATGAGACCGAGGTGTCCAAGTTATTTTTCAGTCGGCTCAGTCTTTATGGTGTTTTAAATGAGGTTGGCTCTGTTTGTGCTGGTCAGCTGAATTCCGTTCAGGGGAGCTTGATCTAAAACGCCTTCAGGGCTCAGTCTGGAGCTCTTCTGATCCAAGGCTGATTGCTCTGGAAGACTTGCAAAGGGTGGGCAAGGGCCTGGTAAGCTTTGGTCTGCCATTTCTTCACCTGCTGCGATCCTTTGAATCTCTGGCAGAGATCTAATCCCTGGAATAGTTAAAAACAGCCTGCTCATCTTACCCTGTTGCAGACTCATTCATTTACTCCAGGCCAACCCTGAGTAGCCAACGCACCCTAGCATCAGGCAGCCAGGACAGTCGTGCACCTTGGATTTGCACGTAATTATCTTGGACGTATCACCATTTCTCAGACCTGCCAACTGAATTTTGGTGCTGTAGCTTTGCAGTCACTGTTGTGGCAACTGGAGATTTCAATTTCCTTAGGCTTTTTGTGCTTTTCTTTTTCAGGGTGAATACATGCAGTGGGAGAGGCATTCTCTAGCCTTGCCTTCAAAAAAAAAAAAAAAAAGCTGAACTTTAAAAGCTAGTATTGTAATTGCTAGTTTTTGCTATCTTTGAAGAAAGTGGGAACCCTGAAGAATGTTTTATGACTTTCTTTTAAATCTCTATTTAGTTTGTTTTTATCCATCTCAAGTGAGTAGTTTCCCAGCTCATCTGAGGTTTATGAATTAATTATGGTGAAGCAGAAGTTTTCTGTCGTTCAGAGGCTGAGCCACGTTTCTCTTCCAAGTCATGATCACATGGACCGCCTCCTCTGTGTGTATTGTCGATGCATTCTTCAATTTCTTGCCTCTAAACTGAATTAAAAGAAGCAAGTAGGAGAATTAGACGGCTGTTCGGACCATCAGTGAACACTCAGCAAAACAGCTGGGGAGCTGTCAGGTTCAGAGACAGGCAGCAGGATAAGAGACATTCGTCAGTTACCTTGGTCTTCAGCAGCCTTCGTTACTGACAATAACATGAACCGAGTTCATTGATTTCAATTTGTAGTATGCCTAAGGGAGAAATGCAGTCTTTCTTGATGGTATATGAGAGGATAGCCCCACGTCTCTTTATTTTTGGCTGATCTGTTTCTCTGTGTGTTGCAGGACCTGTCTGGTTCAATAGATGATCTACCCATGGGTACAGAAGGAGCCCTGAGTCCTGGAGTAAGCACATCAGGGATTTCCAGCAGCCAAGGAGAGCAGAGTAACCCAGCTCAGTCTCCTTTCTCTCCACATACCTCTCCTCACCTGCCAGGCATTAGAGGACCTTCACCATCCCCTGTTGGATCTCCAGCTAGCGTTGCTCAGTCCCGCTCTGGTCCACTTTCACCTGCTGCAGTACCAGGTAACGCTCCTTGGCACGTGTTGATCTTTGGGTGCAATCGTCTCATGCAGCTAGAGAATGAATTAAAATGGTCAGCTGGTAGAAACTGGCCAGTGTCAGGTTTACATGGCTGTTGAGATCTTTTGATCTCTCTTTTTTTGCTTTAAAGCACCTGTAACTTTTAAAGCAAAATGGGTGGGATGGCTGGCAAACCATCAGTGTTATTTTGCAGGGTTGATGTGGCTGATCTTGCTCTTCTTTTTCTTTGCTGCGGCTAACGTACCCTTCTGAAGCTGTTTGTAGTTCTGGCTTTTTAACACTCTTGCATCCTGGATTTTGTGGTGTGCAATTTTTGTGATTAACCACTCTCCTTTTTGTGGTGTAGGCAATCAGATGCCGCCCCGACCGCCCAGTGGCCAATCGGACAGTATCATGCACCCTTCCATGAACCAGTCGAGCATAGCACAAGATCGAGGTGTGTGTCTTGGGTTAAAAGATTTAATTGTACAGATTTGTTTGTATGGCTAGATGCACAACTAAAAATTACCTGGCCTGATGACGTGATTTCTGTGGTGAGATAGCAGTTAAAGGCTGCACCAGCTTTATCAGCTGCAAGTGTTTAGGTACCTTGCACTAAATTCAACTGTTACTGGTCCTGTGGCCTCTTAATGTTCCATCTGAGCTAGTAATTTGGCTTGGAAGGTGTTTTCTCTGGCTTTTGCAGCTCTTTTCTATGAATGCTAGTTGTCCAGGGTGTTATGACCTTAAGCTTCAAAATGCGGGATGGTCGCAACAATATTGCATGCCTTTTTCTAGTACGAGAATAAGTTTAGCGTGGAGGAAAATGTATGTAAAATTTCAGCTTTCATGGCTGAAAGTATGTAGATGTCACCCAGAGAAAACAAGCAAGCAAACAAAAAAAAACCCCTGACAATGACAGAAAGTCCCTAGCATTTGTCAAGTCCTACTGTCTACTCCTGTGATGCCAAGTTTTTTTTTTTTTCCTGGTTAAAACGGGAAATTGAATTTGTTATCTTAGCGGATAACATTGGCACCTTAATAATAACCACTGTAAAATCTGTTTAGTCTGTTGCTGGAAGGATTTTGTTAGTGGGTCCTGTGGATTGTTTCCTAAGAACGTGCATGTCCAGTGGCATCTCTGGGTACCGTAATAATTGTCTGCTCCGCTCACTGGGTGACCAGGTTACATGCAGAGGAATCCTCAGATGCCCCAGTACAGCTCACCCCAGCCTGGCTCAGCCTTATCTCCCCGGCAGTCTTCTGGAGGACAGATGCACGCTGGCATGGGGCCATACCAGCAGAACTCCATGGGAAGCTACGGACCCCAGGGGGGGCAGTACGGACCTCAAGGTGAGGCATGGCTGGCTTCTCAAGGTGGGAACTGAGCACAGTGAAAATGAAAGGCCTCTGTCTGTTGTAACATCTTGTCTTTTGATAAATTGTTTTCATTTGTTTCCTAATGCGTGGGTAATGCAAAACAGTACGCTGCTTATGAGCTGGAAGGAACTGTACTTCATGTATCATGTTGAGATTCATGAACTACGTTGCTTTCAGTGCAAGTTGTAATTATAAATGTAGCATCTTTCCCCTGGTTTAAAAAGACGTAGGTAGTATTGTAGATGTAGAAAAGAAGAGACAGTTCTCTTTGGAGAGGAAGAAAAATGAGCATTGTATATTTTGGAAAGGGCTAAGTGAGTTTTTTACATCCTGTCCTGGGCCATTTAGCTCACTCTGCTTAGTTGAGGTTTGGGAGAGTTTCAGACAGCTTTTGAATAGATGTTGTTACTTAGCTGTGTCAAAACACATTTTATGTGGCTTATATCCAAGTACTTTGACTTTTTGTTGAGGTGTTAACACTCCCCCTCATCTCTGTTAGTGATCTTTAAATATTTGCTGATAGAAGATTTTTATGGTGATTCATAAACTTAACTAGTTGAATGATGTTGTCTTCCCCTCTTTTTATCTCCTTAGGAGGTTATCCCAGGCAGCCAAACTACAATGCTATGTCCAATGCCAACTATCCCAGTCCAGGAATGGGAGGAAGCATGAACCCAATGGGAGCAGGGAGCCAGATGCATGGGCAGACTGGTGTGCCACCATACAGTGGGCTTCCTCCAGGGAGGATGAGCCATGCCACCATGGGGAACAGACCGTACGGACCTAACATGGCGAATATGCCGCCTCAGGTGGGGACAGGAATGTGCCCCCCACCAGGTGGCATGAATCGCAAAGCACAAGAAGCAGCTGCTGCTGCCATGCATGCTGCTGCCAACTCCATCCAGAACAGGTAAGGAATGAAATTTCCCTTTTGTCTCGATGTGTTAAATCCGTTCTCTATGTCATATCTGGATATCAAATGAAAAAAAAAACAATGTTGGGGGTGTAGTGAACCTATACTTACTTAAAGATTTAAGGCATTTTCATCTATCTTAACTGTTTAAAAAAAAAAAAGGCGTAAAGCCTGAATAAGCAGTGTATTTTAATATGTCGTTAATGATCTGCCTAGGGAACTTTTAATATTCATTGGTGAAATCTGTTTAACTTTGAGATCCCTTAAATTGTTTTGGCTTTCTGGTCTACTTTGTTGCATGAGTGACTTAAAAGATGCTGTGTGTGTGGTAAAGCCCATAAATCTAGCAGACAGCCATCCAGCTGCATTTGTCTGAACCAAGGCATTACTTGTCCAGTGTAATGAACTTCTTCCTTTTAGGGCCTTGATGAGCTGCTGTGGGGAAAGGAGCTGGAATTCAGCACTGAACTTTGCAACTATTTTCTGTGTTGTTTTTTTTTTTAATTGCACATTTCAGAGCAGTTGTATATGGCCTACCAGAATGTCATGAGAGCCATGAACTTGCTTATAAATTGGGTTTCCCCAACAAAGCTGTTAGATTTAGATGCGTTTGTGGTCTGACTAGGCATTGTGCTCTTTATCCTAAGGTTTTTTTTTTCCCCACAATCTTCTGTCTGATGTTAGCTACTACTGCTAAGAGCTCAGTTTCTGAACACCAATAAAGGCATCAAAGTCTGTCCGTTTGAATAACGTGTCCGAGGGACAGTTGTATATGAGGTTTTCTGATACATGTACAATAACGCAGCTTGTGTGGATAACAAAAAGGAGAGAAAAGGCATTAAATATGGCTGGGGCACTACACCATCCATCTGTACAAATGTATTCTTACTTAAATGCGCAGGGCTGCAGTATTTGCAGATCGCTTCTTCCTTCTAAAGGTGACTTAACATCTGAAAGTTCAGTTTGAGGATGAAGATTGAGTGAAAATGTTTAGAACTGAAGTCCCTCTTTCAAAATGGGCTGCATCCCCTTTTCTTTTGAGAGTGAGGTTAAGGCTCTAGGAGTAGTTAAGCTTTTGAAGAAGCACCTGATCTTTGGTCTTCTGCTGGAGAAGTGATCTCCTGTTGTAGAAAGCTTCTTCTAGTAAACCTGTTTTGTTAGAAGGCAAGATTTTAACGGTTACTATTTGGAGTAAACGTCTGTTTCTTCTTTGCCTTTTCTAGGCCTCCTGGTTATCCCAACATGAACCAAGGGGGAATGATGGGCACTGGACCTCCTTATGGGCAGGGAATTAACAGCATGGCTGGCATGATAAATCCCCAGGGCCCACCCTATCCGATGGGTGGGAATATGGCCAACAACTCTGCAGGTAAGGCAGTGCTGACTCTTCAGCATTTCACTGACTTCATGGTACTGGATTGAAAATCAGTGTAAAAGATTCTCTTAACTTCCT
Source organism: Anser brachyrhynchus (assembly GCF_964034855.1). Classification (NCBI taxonomy): domain Eukaryota; kingdom Metazoa; phylum Chordata; class Aves; order Anseriformes; family Anatidae; genus Anser; species Anser brachyrhynchus. Next base: position 4,021,319 of record NC_137717.1, read on the forward strand.
AGGGATGGCAGCAAGTCCTGAAATGATGGGTCTTGCAGATGTCAAATTAACGCCTGCAACTAAAATGAACAATAAGGCAGATGGGACGCCAAAAGCAGAATCCAAGTCAAAGGTAAAATGCCGCTTTTTTGTTTGTGTGTTTTAATGACACTGTGTGTGTATCTATTAGTGAGTGTGGTTCCTGAGAGAAACCTAATTTGATTTGCCTTCTACCCTGAACAAACGTCTCAATAGCATGGTTGTCCATGTAGTATGTGATCTGGCTGCTACATGTGGCCATGATTCCTAACTATCTGTGAGTGTGGCGATTGAGTGGGATGTCCCCTTCTGGGATGTGTTATCTTTTGGAGAGTGGCATATGCTGGCATCTCCTGTTCTGTTTAAGCAAGCTGGTATGAAGTGCTGTTCTCCCCGTCCCTCTCCAGATGTCTGTCTGTTCCCATTTCGATCCCGGGCCAGTCTTGCTTTTATTAACCAGGAGGAACATGTGATTTTTGTGTTTGATGTAAGGAGGTTCAACATGAATTGCACTTCAGGCATCATGCCCAAAGGGCTGTGCTTGAGCTGTGCCAGTGGTTCCAAGAGGTTCTTCAGGATTTATTTAAAAGGTTCAAACAGTGGAGCATCCCACTTCTGTGATTCATAAACTGTTCAGAAGTGAAGGGGAGTGTCTATTCCTTCCAGGGCTTGTGGGAGCGTTTCCTAGTCCTTTGCGAGTAATCAAGCTCGCTTGCAAAACAACTGGGTAGTTCTAGGAATTATCACCTGTCCCAGTGAAACTGTGAAAGAAGTGTAAACAGACCCGAGTTTGTTTCTGGTGTAGGCTTGGAGTCAGTTATCACCTCTCAGCTGGGAGGTGGCACGCTGAAGTGTGTTGTTTCACAAACAGACTTCTGACTAGTCTTGTATTAAAGCCAGAAGGAGGCAAGCAAGTTCTTCAAGGAGTATTTTTCTTTGCATTACTGCTACCAGTTTCAAAAGAACCACCAAAAAAAAAAAAAAAAGCCGTTTCTTAGCCCTTACTGTCCTCTGTTGCTACCTCAAGGAAAATACATGCTCTGCAAATTTAACACCTGTAACAGGAGCCTGCATGAAGGTTCAGAGGGTCTCTCCCTTCCGCTCCCGTGTTCTGGTATCTGCCTTTCTGTTTATGGGAAACAAGGGCTTGAACGCTCTTGGGCTAGAAGATGCTGGAAGCTGTAACTAAGGGTTGCTCTGTCTGCATGGCCTGCCCTGTTCAAGAATCGTCTCGTGGTAATGGGCATCCCTCCAGAACATGAAGGACATAGGTAGTGCTCTTGAGTTCAGGAATATTAATTTTACTTCCATTTGTGACATAAACTCCTTCCCAAAAGAGCCAATGTCACGTGTTAGCCCTGTGGCATCCTAATAAACATGCTGGCTGACTTAATGCTCAGGATGGTGCATCAGCATCTGTAATGCCCTTTTTAGAACAAGACTGGCTGCAGCTTCTAACTTTCAAGCTCTCTAATAGGTATCTCAGTTTTTCTGGCCCAGAGAAAATACGTGGGACTTCTGGTAGGAAGTCCTAGTCCTAGACACTAAGACAATGCAGTGGACCAGGTGTGTAGGATCTAGTGTGTGATAGTCACGCTCCGTAGCTGTGAACTTACATCCCATGTTCATGGGATACAGTGCCATATCAGACGGTCTTCCTGGATCCTGATGTGCCAGCTGTAGCAAAGCGATACGGGAACTCGCATCGCATCTGGGTAGCTGGAGATTTCCGCGCTTCTGTCAGTAAATGGGGAAGGGAAGAGCGACTGTCTTTGTGGGGGACTCCTTACACACATTTGTCAAATAGTTGCCTCTAATCTTTTATTTTTCTTTGGGGTGTGTTTGTTTTTACTCCTCTGCTGTCTTCAGCGTCAGTTTATTCTGTCATCTACTGCTTGGGTAAGAGCAGAGGCTAACCGGGGGGTAGTATTCACCATGGCACAGTGCACAGCGATGGGGAATCTCATTTGCAGGTGGCTTAGATGTTTCCTCACATAGGTATGTCTAGTGCAAATGCGCCCACAAAGGTTCTCTGAGATAGCTCTGCGTAGTCTTAGAGGCTTGGTTGGTTTCTTCAGCATTCATTAAGCTTTTTAAAGATACATATTCTGTGAATTCCCTGGGTAGCAGCTGGTTTCTTGATACCTTTGTTGAGTAATACTCATCTTCTAGACTGACGTTGATCTGAGACAAGTGTGGGTCTAATATTAAGCTATTCTCAGTATAACAGCAGAACCTTGAACCCTTACCCGGCTGGTTTTTGAACCCCCCTTGGATATAAGCTAGCTGGTTTTGTGCTGCTCAGTCCTGATATGTTTCCTTCTCCTAGAAGTCCAGTTCTTCTACTACGACCAATGAGAAGATCACCAAACTCTATGAGCTGGGTGGCGAGCCTGAGAGGAAGATCTGGGTAGATCGTTACCTGGCCTTCACTGAAGAGAAGGCCATGGGCATGACAAACCTCCCAGCGGTAGGCAGAAAACCCTTGGACCTTTACCGGCTCTACATCTCAGTGAAGGAGATTGGAGGACTGACTCAGGTGAGTGTAGAGTGACCAGAGCGGTGACGGTACCTTTGTGCTCAGAGCTTCCCGCTGTCTGGCAGTCACAAGTCAGTAGGCAACGGAGTTCTAAGTTAACTGTGTAGCTAGATGTAAACCATGACTTTCAATTTAGCTGTTTCTTTTAATTTTTTTTTTAAATAATGCTTATAAAACCCAGGATTCTTTAAGCGAGCCAAGTGTCTGCTCTCCCATTGTCTGGTTAAGAACAGTCTGTGGTGAGATTCAAGAGTTTTTTTTCTTAGCTTTGTCCATTGCAAAGATTGGTGACACTGTCTTTGTCTTTGCATCTGGCTGTTAACTGACCTCGTGGCTAATTTGATTTGCTACTTGCTGTTATCCCTCCCTATTTGAAAAGTTTTCTGTAGGTGAGGAAGAGAGCGTACTAGTTTTTGGTTCTGAACACAACTGTATCTGCTCTGCTTAGCCCTTACTGAATCCTTTGTTTTAGATGACAAGTGATGATTTCTCCCCAGAAAAATCCTTGGAAGAGCTGTAGCTGGGATTTTGAGTTTAGAGCCTCTTGTTTGGTTCTGCAGGTCAACAAAAACAAGAAATGGCGCGAGTTAGCCACAAATCTCAATGTGGGCACGTCCAGCAGTGCAGCTAGTTCTCTGAAGAAGCAGTACATCCAGTGTCTCTATGCCTTTGAGTGCAAGATCGAGCGAGGTGAAGACCCCCCTCCAGATATCTTTGCAGCTGCCGATTCAAAGAAGTCTCAGACTAAGATACAGCCTCCTTCTCCAGGTGAGTTTGGACTCTGGTTTAAGGTGTGAAATGAGTGTTTGAACCAGATCTCTAGAACCGCATGCCTGACTCCTCGTGCTGTGGGTCAGACTGGTTCCAAATTTCCACAAAGCCCCCACGTCTGTTTCTAATTGGATGTTCTGTGGATGTGCAGATTAAATACTTTTGTGATGTGGGAGCTAATGATAGTGGGAATAAGTCAAGCCTGTTGGGATAGTTTCGTTTTGTGTCTCCCACCTCTGTAGCTAAGCTTAAGAAGAAGAAAAACATACATACATACATACATATACATCTAAACTTACCAGTCCATCACAGCCTTTAAAGAATCTAAAGGAGAGAGAAGTCTGGAGTCAGATCTTCAAGGTGTTCTCTGCTTACTCTAACAGCATCCCTTGTTGTTACTGCTTAGCTTTGGGAACTTCTAGAAAAAGTTGTGCTTGTTTTGACTATGTGAGCTCTACCTTCTGGGAGTAAATGGTTGGTGTGGGTGTGCACTCATCTTCCTCATGAATTACTTCTTTCTGTCTTTAGCAGGAGACAGTGAGGACTTTCAGAGGCTTTGTGACCAGAGAGCTTTGTAAGCTTGTTATGAGTTAAATGCTCTAGAATTTAAGCCCTTTAAAATGAACTTCTAAAAAGTTAATAATTCATTAATCCCTATGCTGTTGTTTAAATCTGATGGGGTGCTCCAGTTTCTGAATATTTAGCATACTGTTCAATTCAAATTAAAAAAAAAAGGCTGGGCTAGCAGTGCATGCTGTACTCTTTAGTCTTTGGAAAGTCTGATCATTTGTCTCATTTGCATTGAGATCGTTGCTTGAATTGCTGCTGAACTTGCCAACCACTTATGCTTCAGTTTTCCAGCTTGTCTTATAAGTAAAACTCTCAGATGCCTTTTCTGGTCAGGAGCTTGTTCATGTAGGTGAAATAAAAACTTGGATGCTTTGAAGTTCCTGTAATGTTTGCAAAAAAAAAAAAAAGCCTTTTTGGTGCTGAAGCTTGGCATCATCTTTGTCTAGCTCTTGAGGAGAGGAATAATGAACCCTTTTTTGATTGTACTGCAGTTGTCTCTCAGCCTTGTTAAGCCCTTGATTGAAAGTGTGCCTGTCCAAATACACTGTTAACAGCTGTATCTATCTATCCTCTCAGTTACGGAGTTTTTCTTAAAATAAAAATAATAATAATAATGTCTTTCTACCAGTCAGGAAACCTGTCCCAGTGTAGATTCAGTCTTGGTGTATTCTGCAAGATAAAATGACTTTTGTGTCATTAGACTAAACTTCTGTCTAAAGTGGTGTCTGAGTTCCACTTAAACTAGAACACGAATCCCTCCCCACTTTCTCTCCAAAACCTCTTTCTTTCCCCCTGAGATACTAGGCAGTGGAACAAAGAAGTTAAAAGCATTTGGAGTTTATTTGGAGAGGTCTGAGATGTTTAGGAAGCCACTAAAAACTTCTTCCAGCACTAGGTGCCTGTCAGAATGGATTAGATGGTGCATCCGTTTTATTTATTTATTTATTAGCTAATGTGGTGGTATGTGCAAGTCCTGAGTTTGCCTTCTAGGGCTGTGGTAGAACTGATAATCTTCAGCACATCGGCAGTAGGAATTCACGGGGTTGCTATCCCAAACTCTGCACGTTTGTGCAGCTCCGTTGGCTTAGTCCATCGTTTTGATTCCTATGTGAGGACTGTTCTCTATTTCCTTTTTAAACCGCTCTCACAGCTTACCCCAGACTCCTGCAGCTAGGAATATGCAGAAGCAGTACTGGTTGGTTGCAGTGACCCTTTCAGCCTTATCACTTAGCTCCTCTTTCGTTTTCCTTTTCTTCCTTTCTCTTGCCCCCCTGGATTAGCAGGAATGAGGACGTAGGGCACAACTCAAAGCGTTCTCCCATCCTCAGCTCCAGACTTAAGAGCCGTGGAGGAACTTTGCGTCCCGTTGGGCACAGCTGTTCCAGCGGTGTCTGAGGCCCTTTGAGCAGCATCCTCCAGACTTGCACGGGCAGAGTCATCGCCCTTCCTGGAGGATAACTTCCCTGTTTGAAAAACAAGTGGACGGCAGTGGTGCATTCTGGAATCCCATCAGTAGGATGAGGGGCTCCGCCATCCCACACAGACATGGGTGACTCGCTTTCCTTGCAGACTTCATAACCTGTTGTCTTACGCTTTGTTTGCGCCTGTTCTATCAAAAGGAACTTTTCAGAAGTTGGTGAATGGCGGAAGTGACACGGCGTGGCTGTACACAGCCCACTTGTGGTGGCCGTAGAGCATCTGAAGGCCTTGCGGGCTGCTGGTCAGGGCAGCGCTCCTAGCGACCGAGCCGCTTTCCATGCAGCCGGCGTTCACAACCCTCAGAAAACAAAAGTGTTTACAGAAAGGCCTCTGAAGTGGACTGGGGATTGCCTTGTGGGCACTCAGCATGGGTTTGCCGTGAACCATCTTGGGTTCCCGCTCACAAACTGCAGCGTGTCCCCGGGGAGGCGTAATCAGTCTGCCGTTGGGTTTTAATTCCCAGAGCATGGAGCTGGCCCGGCTCCAACTGTGTGTAAATTTGTGAGTGGGAGGGACAGCGGGGGGTGGGGACAAACACCAAATGGCAGCGACGCGGGGAATGTCTCGGGGCCTCTTCCTGCCGATGCCAGCATTTGTAAGGCGGCGGCGCGGAGACGAGCAGCGAATTCCTGGGGGAAGCGAGCGGAACTGAACCGCTGCCGCCGAGGGAAGGAGGGTGGCGGGGAGGGCTCATGAATGAAACTCCCCGCTGGGCCTGCCTCTGCCCTTCCTTCTGCCGAGACCTCCCCGGGCTGGGAGGGAGTCGCCGAGAAGGAGGACAGGGTGCCAGGAAGGTGGGGTGTAAACAAACATGCCCTGGACGTGACCTCGGAGGATTTTAATGAATAGCTGAAATGAGTCATCAGCCAGCAGGGCTGAAGCTGAGGGATATCGGGTGCTGGGGATGGTAACTAATGGAAACATTAATTAAGAGTTCAGCTCTTGCCAGCTGCGAGGAGCGTATGAACCTGAGAGCTGCCACTGTCACAGCGAGCCAGGGGCAGAGCAGAGCTCCTGGAGCTCCGGCACAGCTGGATTACGCGCCATGGCCCCAGAGTTTTGATGAAAGCTTACCGGAGCGTAGAGCAACCCGTACGGAGTCGGGGAACTTGCTGGACAGGTTTCGGCATTCAGTGAAAGATCCGGCATCTCCGGCATTCCCTGTTCCAGGAATCCTTGGGAGTGGTGCTTGAATTCACCTGCATGAGCTAACCCCAGTCGAAGGGCAGAGCAGACAGAGGAGCCTTGTTATAGTTACAGTGACTTCAGCAGGAGTCCTGCAGTTCCCATCGCTTGCGAAGACTGTGGTACTTCCAGGAGAGGGCTCAAACCTGCCTTCCTCTGGGTAGAAAGAGAATGTGACGGTGATGGGTCAGGGGTTGTCCCCTGGCAAGAAGCAATGCGTTCCCTACCACACGGTGCACTGTAGAGCTTCAGCCTTTGAGGCTAGACAGCTTGGGCAGCTCAGCACAGTGATGTTGTGGTGTGTAAAAAGGAACGAAGTTAAGTCGTGATACGAATTAACATGTCCTCAGCTTTACATTACTCTACGGGGTTCGTCTGGGAGGTCTGGCCCACTGTGTCCTTGCAAGCATTGAACTCCTTGAAACATGGCCAAAAAAGTTCATCTGTCTCTTTCTTCAAGGACTTTTCACTGTCTGTTGTAGAGGCTGTTATTCTGGGAGGTTCTGGGTTACATCTGTAGGGTGCAAAGCTGCTCACACCACATTTCTGTTCTTGCAGCGGGTTCAGGCTCGATGCAGGGGCCTCAGACACCTCAGTCCACCAGCAGCTCCATGGCAGAAGGAGGAGACTTGAAGCCACCAACTCCAGCATCTACGCCACACAGTCAGATGCCGCCTTTGCCAGGCATCAGGTACAAAACCATCACACCCTCTTGCACCATGCTGGACATAAGCTGTGATCGTGAGGTTGCTTCAGCGTCACTACCACAGATGGCTGGAGCCTTAAGTACCTGTTTTGATGGGGCTCCTTGGCTTTGCTCTTTGTTAATGGCTCACAGCAACAGTGCTGTCTCTGTGTGTGAATAATCGTTGCCTTTGAGACTGGGGCTGAGGATAGTATTGTAGAAGGGCAGATCTTCATGCCTCTGTTGGAGGAGCATGACCACGGATCTTCTAGGGGATCCAACAACTGAGAGGGAATGTGTGGGGAGAAGAATCTCGAAGTGCTGTGGATCTCTATAGTCTTGTGTTTCTGATGTGTGTTTTATTTATTTATTTATTTTTTAAATCAGGAGTAACTCGGTGGGCCTTCAGGATGCCTTTACAGATGGCAGTGATCCCACGTTCCAGAAGCGGAACTCCATGACTCCAAATCCAGGGTACCAGCCCAGCATGAATACCTCCGACATGATGGGTCGCATGTCTTATGAGCCAAATAAAGATCCTTACAGCAGTATGAGGAAAGGTGAGGAAGTCCACGTGTGCTACTCTCCCTTTTCTCCACGAGCACTAATGATGTCTGAATCTGGCTGAATGCTGGAATGTGCTGTAGGAGCCCTCTGCTTGCCCTTCTTCCACAAAAGAAGGGATATGTGTCTCTGTTGCAGAGATTGACACGTTTATCGATCCTTCTCTCAATCTTTCAGCTCCAGGAAGCGATCCCTTCATGTCCTCAGGGCAGGGCCCCAACAGTGGTATGGGTGACCCTTACAATCGTGCTGCAGGTCCAGGAATGGGTAACATGGCCATGGGACAGCGGCCACACTATCCCTACGGAGGTCCTTACGACAGAGTGAGGTGGGTACTTTGAACCCACGGAAACCCTGACTTGCTTGACTCACGTGAAATGATTACTTCGTAATTGCTACTGTGGCTTTTCTGACCATCCTTTTCCAATTGAGGTGAATCTAAGCGGACGCATGGTTTTCTTCTGTTTGTTTCCGTGTAGGACGGAGCCTGGCATGGGACCTGAGGGCAACTTAGCAGCCGGAACTCCGCAGCCAAACATCATGCCTTCCACCCCAGAATCGGGGATGTACTCTCCCAGCCGCTACCCGCAGCAGCAACAGCAGCAGCAAAGGTGTGGGGGGGGTGTTGCCACAAACAGCTCTTCCCAGTTCAAGAGCTCTGAGACTGTGAAAGTGAAGCGTGTATCTGATGAGAAAAATAATGCATCTGTTTCTTCTCCAGACATGATTCCTATGGCAATCAATTCTCCACTCAAGGCACATCCTCGGGCAGCCCCTTCCCTAGCCAGCAAACTACCATGTATCAACAGCAACAGCAGGTAGGTTACCAGAAAGGATCAGAACGGGGAGTTTTATGTGTGCAAAGTGGATACAAGGAGGGTGATGAAAACTCTTTGCTGTCTGCTTTATGAATGTGTAGGAGTTGGACAGAATTAAGAACTTTGTACAGGAGGCTTTCTTGCCAGTTTCCGAATAAGTTAAAGAAGTTTTAATTAGTGTTTCTAGTGTTGCATTAGGGAAACAGAATGTTCTGAGAATACAGCTTGTGTAGTTCGTAGATGTGCATGCTCTAGTCAGGGAACAGGAGATCGGGAAGCTTTACTGGGCTTTTCTGCTGCTCTAGAAGTGTCTGAATCCCATCCTGTTTCTGTAACGCTTTTTGGTACAAGTGATGAAATGAACTTGTTTGGAATAGATCTTCCATCGTTCTGGGCAGCCATTTCAGGTGGATCATTCTGTACAACCCAGGATTTTTTTCTCTACTTTACTGAGCCTTGCAGTTAAAGGCTCCAGGCCTGCCTGCATACCTGCAGTGCCCCACTGCTTTTTACTTGTTTTTCTCAAAACTGTCAACTTTCTTTCAGGGCAGAGTTTGAATGAATGCGTATCTCTTTCCTTAATCCTTATATATGACTTGCTGTTGGTATCAGTGCCAAGACCCATAATGTTTTCATGATAATTTTGAGCCCTCTAGTTTAGGAGAGTATAGAGAGGGCACTTGCAGAGCTGTGCTAAGAATAATTCCAACTGCTCTGCAGTTTGGCTCTACAATCAGAGCCACGGGGCTGTGAGCCAAGAGTTCGAGTTACTCTGGTACTTGTCATCTTTGAAGCCCTAGAGCTCCATCTGAAGCCAGTCATGACAGTAGAGCTTCTGAGTTGACTGTTTAACAGAGCACAGATCCTTGGAGGCAAGAGAGATCTTGGATTTTAATTTTGTCTCAGCGATTGACTGTTTTCTCCTCTTGCACTTAAAAGTAGGGGGGGAGAACAGTTCTTGCTCCTTTCAGTGACATGTTTTGAAATCTACAGGAAAGGAAGAAGCAGGAAGTACAACAGTTTTTAACGTATCTTGTTTGATACTTCAGCAGAATCCTGTTTTCTAAGAAATGGAGGGTCTGATAAAATTCCTGGACTTGAAAGGATACAAATACCTGTACACAGTATGGTTTGTGGTGAACGTATGGTAGAGCTGAGTCTTTTCTACAGGAAAGCCCTTTCTGTGGGCAGATTTCTGCCCCCAAGGCATCCTTGTAGAACCCACAAGGAAACTACGCAGCCAGCCACAAGGAATTGGTCTTGGCTTGTAAAACTGAAAGACTGATCCAACTCGCACTGGATATGGCTAACTAGCTACAGGACAAGTCTTGCCCTCGTACAGGCGATGCTGTGGAGCAGGTCTTCTGGCTCTGAACATTTCTACCCACTGAGTTCGGGTTGCCTGTTTCTAACTAGATAATCTCACGTTGTTGATGCCTTTTATTTGCCATCTAGAATTACAAGCGACCGATGGATGGCAGCTACGGCCCGCCTGCCAAGCGGCACGAAGGGGAGATGTACAACGTCCCGTACAGCGCCGGGCAGGGGCAGACGCAGCAGCAGCTGCCTCCAGCACAGACCCAGCAGCCGAGCCAGCAGCAAACTGCGCAGCCGTCTCCCCAGCAGGACTTGTATAACCAGTATGGGAGTACATACCCTGCTGCTGACCGCCGATCTGCCGGAGGGCCACAGAACCAGTTCCCATTCCAATTTGGCAGAGACAGGGTCTCGGCTCCCCCGGGCTCCAATGCTCAGCAAAACATGCCTCCTCAGATGATGGGTGGCCCCATACAGTCTGCTCCAGAGGGCCCCCAGCAAGGCGCCATGTGGCAAGGGCGCAACGAAATAGGGTACAGCTATCCAAATCGGCAGAGCACCGGCTCTGCGCCCCAGGGGCCTGCTTATCACGGAGTGACTCGAACAGATGAAATTCTGCATTCAGAACAGAGGGTGAACCACGAGGGACCGTGGTCTTCCCACGGGAACCGGCAACCTCCTTATGGTCCCTCTGCCCCCGTGCCGCCAATGACGAGGCCCCCTCAGTCTAACTACCAGACCCCTCCTAGCATGCAGAATCACATTCCTCAGGTATCCAGCCCAGCACCTCTGCCCAGACCTCTGGAGAATCGCACTTCTCCCAGTAAATCTCCATTCCTGCACTCGGGGATGAAAATGCAGAAGGCAGGACCACCAGTCCCAGCCTCGCATATAACACCAGCAGCTGTACAGCCTCCCATGATACGACGAGACATCACCTTCCCTCCGGGATCAGTAGAAGCTACGCAACCTGTATTGAAGCAAAGGAGGCGGCTGACAGCAAAAGATATTGGTAAGAGGAAACTCCTGCTTTTCTGCTTATGCCCATCAAAGGATGGGTGCTGCCGTTACTCTCTGGTATAGCACTGCCAAACGGTAGGGCTCTGCTGGCTTTGTACGGGGTGTGCATTGCGAGTTAGTTGTGTTATCAGACATAATGTTTGTGTTCGGCATTGTCTGCAGAGAGGTTGCTTTTGCATACAGTCTGTACAACATCTTAAGCAGGCTCTGCTTTTCATGGGACCAGAAAGCAGTATCAAGTATCTCCTTTTTGTTTTTAAACTCCAGGAGCTGGAAGTATCGTGTGTTTATGTTACAGGAACTCCTGAAGCCTGGAGAGTGATGATGTCTCTGAAGTCCGGGCTGCTAGCTGAAAGTACGTGGGCCTTAGATACCATAAACATCCTGCTCTATGATGACAACAGCATAATGACCTTCAACCTCAGCCAGGTGGGTGCAGATGCTCTCTGATGCAGGTCTTTGAAGTGCTAATTTGGTACAGTTTTCTGTCAGTGAGATAGCAAAAAGCAGCTCCTGCCCTCGTAGGACCAGACTCCCAGGTGTCCTTCTACCTGTGGAGGTCTGAAGAGTGCACCAGGTCCGGGAAGCTGTGTGCTGATTACTCACTGGCCTGTTTATTTACATTTTGTTGGCGTGCAAGTGCGTGCTGTCTCCTCTCTGGTGAGACGCATTGCCTCTAACACAGAGGGGAATATTCCTCTAAAACAGAAAGGGGAAAGGTGGGGAGGCCAAAATGGGCTTTGTAGCGAGGTCACTATGAAGGGCTGGAGGTTGTATGTTCTGGCGTTGATGGCTTTTCCCTCCAGCTCTGTCTTTCCCCCTGGGTCAGTGCGCAGCAAGGCCTGGGTGCCAGTCCAGAGGGACCAGCCTGTCTGTTAGTTTCCACATTGCCTACGTGGCTGTCGTAGAAACCATTCCACAGTCCCCTAAAGGCTGTTTAGCTTAGCATTGCCCTTCTCCTTCCTGTGTTTTAACCAGAGAGGAAAGGGAACCAAGAGCCCACATATGTTTGCACAGGTATGTGTGTGTGGAGTTGGGCGGGTTGGGTACTGACAGTCAGTGTCTGTTTTCACATTGTTCTTTTCTCAGAGGATGGAAAGCTCTCTATTGCAAACAGTTTACTTGCCAGCATGAAAAGATCCCGTTAATTAACAGCGCTGCTTAAGTTCTTTGCCCTTTATGCACTGCTTTCCCAGTTGCTCATATTGGCCTAAGTTGTTTTCTGATCACTGTTCCCTTCCTTCCTTCCCCTCCTGTTTTTCTCCTCCCTCGTAGCTGCCAGGCTTGCTGGAACTCTTGGTGGAGTATTTCCGGCGCTGCCTGATCGAGATCTTTGGAATCCTGAAGGAATACGAGGTGGGAGACCCGGGGCAAAGAACACTATTAGATCCCGAAAGGTTCTGCAGATCTTCATCTTCCTCTCATGAAGAAGGGGAGGAGGATGACGAACCACAGAGCGTGAACTGTGAGGAGGAGGAAGAGGATGAGGAAGAGGAGGAGGCTGCATTTTCAGGCAAGGACAAAGTACCTCTAGAGAGCAGCGAGGAGAAACTAGTTAGTAAATTTGACAAGCTTCCAGTCAAGGTCGTGCAGAAAAATGACCCGTTTGTGGTAGATTATTCAGACAAGTTGGGGCGAGTGCAGGAGTTCGACAGTGGACTGCTGCACTGGCGGATCGGTGGCGGAGATACCACCGAGCACATTCAGACCCACTTTGAGAGCAAGATGGAGCTACCTTTGACTCACAAACGAGCTTCCTGCAACTCTGTCTTGAGGAAACGTTCAGCAGCTGAGAGCAATCTGAGCACTAGGGAAGGAGAGACCCTTCCATCTGACAGCTCCTCGGAGAAGAGGATAACTGCCACCATGGACGACATGCTTTCGGCACGTCCCGGCTCCCTGTCAGGGGAGGAGGAAGAGGTCAAAGCTTCAGAAACCGCGAAGGAAAGCGGCAAGTTTCCATTTGGCATTAGTCCAGCTCAGAGCCACAGAAATATAAAAATTCTGGAGGACGAACCTCACAGTAAAGACGAGACACCTCTCTGCACCCTCCTAGACTGGCAGGACTCTCTGGCGAAGCGCTGCATCTGTGTCTCTAATATCATCAGGAGTTTATCGTTTGTGCCGGGCAACGACTTTGAAATGTCTAAACATCCCGGGCTGCTGCTGATTCTAGGGAAACTGATTCTCTTACACCACAAGCATCCAGAGCGCAAGCAGGCACCCCTGACCTACGAGAAAGAGGAGGAGCAGGACCAAGGGGTGAGCTGCAACAAGGTGGAGTGGTGGTGGGACTGCTTGGAGATGCTGCGTGAAAACACACTGGTCACGTTGGCCAACATTTCTGGCCAGCTGGACCTCTCCCCTTACCCGGAAAGCATCTGTTTGCCTATCCTGGATGGACTCCTCCACTGGGCGGTATGTCCATCAGCAGAGGCCCAGGATCCCTTTCCAACGCTGGGGCCAAATGCTGTCCTCTCCCCTCAGAGACTGGTTTTGGAAACACTCAGCAAACTCAGCATCCAGGACAACAATGTGGATTTGATTCTTGCAACTCCCCCCTTCAGTCGCTTGGAGAAGCTGTACAGCACCATGGTGCGTTTCCTTAGTGACAGAAAGAACCCGGTGTGTCGAGAGATGGCTGTGGTACTACTGGCCAACTTGGCACAGGGGGACAGCCTGGCAGCAAGAGCGATTGCTGTGCAGAAGGGCAGCATTGGCAACTTGCTGGGCTTCTTGGAGGACAGCCTGGCCGCCACGCAGTTCCAGCAGAGCCAGGCCGGCTTGATGCACATGCAGAACCCACCCTTTGAGTCGACGAGCGTGGACATGATGCGCCGAGCTGCTCGGGCGCTGCTCGCCCTGGCCAAGGTGGACGAGAACCACTCGGAGTTCACGTTATACGAGTCGCGGCTGTTGGACATCTCCGTGTCGCCTTTGATGAACTCTTTGGTTTCACAAGTTATTTGTGATGTACTGTTTTTAATTGGCCAGTCATGACAGCTGTGGGATCCGAGACCCTGTGTGCGTGTGCGTGAGTGGAGAACTTAGAAACTGACTGTTGCCCTTTATTTATGCAAAACCACCTCAGAATCCACTGTCTGCCCTGCGCTGTCCTGCTTCTCCCTTGGGGAAAGATGTCCCCAATCCCTCTCCCCTTCCCCAGCCCTTCAAATTTGTCCTGAATCCCTTATTAAAGGAGACAAAGTTCTGTCTACATAGAAGACTTTTTTTTATTTTAACCAAAGTTACTGTCGTTTACAGTGAGTTTGGGGAAAAACGACTTGCCGTGTTATCACATTGACAGGCACCACTTTCATAACTGTTTTTAATGGTAAACTCTGAAGGACAAAAGTGACTGCTGAACTCTGTGTGGTTTATTGTTGTACATTCACAATCTTGCAGGAACCAAGAAGTTACCAGTTGTGAACAGACCTTGTCCAAGGGAGGCCTGTGCAGTAGCGTGTAGAACTTCATGTACTGTACACCTTAAACTGTAAACATACTGTAATAATGTCTCACATGGAAAAAAAAAAACGCTGGATCAGCAGCAAGCTGTAGTTTTTAAAAATGTTTTTAGTTAATGTTGAGGAGAAAAAAGGCTTTTCCCCCAAAGTATCATGTGTGAACCTACAACACCCTGACCTCTTTCTCTCTTCCTCCTTGATTGTATGAATAACCCTGAGATCACCTCTTAGAACTGGTTTTAACCTTTAGCTGCAGCCTGAATGCTGCCACGTGTGTATATATATATGACGTTGTACATTGCACATACCCTAAGATTCCTTGCAGTTTTGTCCCCCTCTCCCTACCCCTTTATAGTATGACGAGTTAACGAGTTGATGACCTGCAAAAGCGAGACACAATTATTTAATCTCTTGCCAGACATCCCTCCCTGGAGGATGCTGTACAGGTCTCTGTGTATAAAGTCATTGCTGTCTCAGCAGCCAATCAACTTATAGTTTATTTTTCCTGTTTTTGTTTTCTTTCTAATCGAGGTGTGAAAAAGTTCTAGGTTCAGTTGAAGTTCCTGATGAAGAAACACAATTGAGATTTTTCAGTGATGAATTCTGCATATTTGTATTTCAGACGATGTAGCTAAAAACTTGATGTAAATTCCTCCCTTTTTTCCTTTTTTGGCTTAATGAATATCATTTATTCAGTATGAAATCTTTATACTATATGTTCCACGTGTTAAGAATAAATGTACATTAAATCTTGGTAAGATGTTTGTAAGGGTTTTTTTTATTAGCAGGAAGGGGAGTTGACTTCAGCGCTGTCAGGTCTTGTAGACACAGCGTTGCAGGCCAGCTCTTCCTTACCACGTGGCGCTGAGGCCTCAGAGGTCCTACCCGGGCCTGCAGCTTGTTTGGCAGAGTGTGAGGATAAGAGTCCCGTCCTGCTCTAGAGACTCAGATGCTGTGTGGTCTGGCTTCCCGTTCTCTGGCTTTCCGTTCTCTCTTTGGCTTGTGTTCCTTGTGCTCCAGGAGAGGGAATTTGCAGCGTGAGGTGAAGCTCTGGTAGTGCAGGGCAGATGCTGAGTTCTCAGGGTGAAAAAGGATGTTGCTCAGAAGGGAGGCAGTTCCCCGTCAGTGCTCTGAGATGGAAAATTGTCATTCCCCTCGCATTTTTCACATTTTCTTGGAGCCATGATGTGGACTCTGACTTCCTTCAAAGGACGGGGTTTTCCAGTGAACAGCGTTCTGGTGCCCTTCAGCAAACAGCCAGAGTTCAGGCTCTTCATGTGCAAATCTGCACGTTTTCATGGGTTAGTAAACGGATATTTTATTTAGCCTGAAGCTTTATCCTCAAATGATAATAGTAGCGGGCTATCTAGAACTGCACTGAGCTCATTTAAGCAAAAGAGTTAAAGGAGAGGTTTTTCTGTAGGCAAACATAATTTTTGTTCAAAAGATCGCCTTGTTTTACCTCCCTACTCCTCTATGAAGCTCGCAGTTCCGAGAGCCCTTAGCTGTATTCCTTAAACTTTAGATTTCTGGGAATAATTGTGGCAGAATCAAACAGACTATTCTGAGATGTTTGTTTATCAGGAGGAGTTGCAGGAACTCTTCCTCCTTTTGCCTGGCTGGGGAAAAGGAGAGTCCTTAAAATGCATTTCTTCAGAGGAAAGGAATGGTGCTGGGCTTCTTTGGCTTTAAAAAATACTGAATGGAAAAAACAAGTGGTGAGATACGAATTCTGCTGGACTTTGCTGATCTGTGACAGTGTTGTTGGTTTAAAGCCTCCTTCTCTGATAATTTCATTCTGTATTCCAGGAGCTTTGTTTAATCTGATTAATGTAAAAATCTTATTTGTTCATTTTTTTTAAACAGAAAGGACCTCAGCAGCAGGGCTGAAGAAGGTAACGTTAACAGCTTTTGTACAGCTTCTGTGTTCATGTTATGGTGAATTTGAGTGAGTGATGCATTTGGGAGAAAGAAGTTGCATGTGGTGATACCAACTAACCATTTTACCAGTATTACACAACCAGTTGATCCAAGGGGAGTAATTCCGCTCCCGCAGTGCCTGTGTGTGTGCAGACCCATGTACCTCCTGCACTTCTAAAATGGTTAAAAGAAAAAAAGCATGGATGAGAGATTAGTAAAATGAGAATAAGCAGTGTTCACAGTTTGTAATTAGGGACTGTTTGGAGAGCCACACCTGACCTAAGCCTCCACTTGGCTGCACAGAATGCAAATCCTGCGCTCTGATCTGATTTGTACCCCAAGCTTTCCATTTCTGCAGGCGCTCCTTAAAATGCCTTTCTTTGACCCAGACAGCTCCGTGGTTTTCCTTTTTTTTTTTTTTTTTTTTTTAACCAGCAAGGGAGAAAACTTGAGTTTTTCCCAAGTCCGAGCCCCAGGTTACAGCACTGGGGGCTCTCCCCTGGGACTCTGGCAGCAACCTCAGCCCTCAGAAGATGAAGCTGGGCCCACGCCACGCATGGCAGCTGCTCCTGGCCTGGCACCGGTGCCACCAGTCCCCCAGCGCCAGCTGCCTTTGGCGAAAGCCAAATTCGAAGCCTCCGTCACCACACGGATGAGGTCTTGAGGGAAACCTGCCCCCCCCCCCTCCTAATAGTAAGTAATTAGTGTAATAACGCGTGCTTATTACCAGCCTATTGTTGCGTGCTGTTGCCTAATGCGTTTTGGCAAGACCTGCGCAGGCCGTGCCCTCTGCCCCAGCCCCGGAGGATGAAGAGGAGGAGGAGGAGAAGGAGGTGAGGTGGGCACGGCGGTGAGGGGGGCACCCTGAGGGCTCCCCCAGCTGGGCTGGGGGCTTGGGACCCTCTGCTGCCTGAGGGGGCACAGGGAGGGAGCCGCATGTCTGTTTAACGTTTTTTTTTTTTTTAATTTTTATTTCTTTTATTTTTTCGACACTAAGGCTGGAGGCTGCCCTGAAGCCCGCAGCGAGGCCTCCGCTACCAGGCCGCTCCCGCTGGGCTCGCCTCCGCCGCCTCCCCCGCCCTTATCAAAGATGGCGCCGCCCCTCCCTTCCCTTCCACTTCTTCACCCCCCCCCAGCGCCACGTGACGCGCGCAGCGCCGGATGGGGGGCGTGGCCGGAAGTGCGCGCGTGCGTTCGTGTCGGGAGGGGGCGGTGGCGGCGGGATGGAGCCGGCGCGGGAGCCGCGCGCTGGGCGCTCAGGTGGGGGCGGGGAGGGGCCGGGCGGGGAGGGGCGGGGCCTCGCTCGGGTTGGCCACGCCCCCTAATGCGGGGCCACGCCCCCCGCGCTGCCCCCTGAGGGGCCGGAGCCGCCCCCGCCCCCCCCCCGGTGGGGCTCCGGGAGCGGGGCCGGGGGCTCGGGGGGCTCCGGGGGGGCTCCGGGCTCGGTTCTGAGGGCACGGACCGGGGCCAGAGGGACGGAGCGGGCCCCGGGGGGCCTCCCGAACCCCCAAGCCGGGTGAAGGGGCCGGGGGGCCGGGCACGAGCTCGCCTTCGTGTCCTGGGAACCTCCAGCGAGGCGTTTGCTCCTGATTTGGGCCAGAAAAAAGCCGAGTTTTGCTCCGTTTTTAGGCTGAATTCGCTGCTGGTTTCCCAGCCGAACGCTGGGGCCGGCCCTCGAGAGGCCTCATGAGTAAAAGAGGCAGGGGAGGGCCACGAGGCTGTGCCCCCGGGGTTGGCTCGGGGCGCTGACCGGGCGCCGTGCGGTGACCCCCTCACGAACACGGCGGTGGTTTTTGTGCCAGCCGGGCGCTTATTTGGTGCTCTGGCAACGGTAATTGCACCAGCCAGGCACTTATTTGGTGCTCCGGCCGCCGCTGGAGCCTCCTCGAGCTGCAGGCCGTGTCCCGAGCGAGGGGGAACAGCTCTGCTCTCCCTCCCAGGTCAAACCCCAGGCGAGGATCGGGGCCCTCAGACCCGGCGAGCGCAGCCCCCCCGTCAGCGTGCACGGAGCAGGACCTTATCGCAGGACTTTATCCTTTGCAGGATTTTATCCTTCCAGTGCGTAGGGCAGCAAGTTGCAGGCGTAGAAACAGGGAAGCGACCCGGGCACGTTCTCACGCTCGCTTCGTCACGGCGTGCTCAGACCCAAGGTAAATAAACGCCTGGCAGCGGCGGCGTTGGCTCTGTCGGCTCACGCCGGGAGGTCCGGGTACGTTCTGAGCCAGCGTAGACGGCGTGCAAACACCTGAGCTGTCACAAAGGGCCCAGCGGGTAGGAACGTGCCCGTTTCTTACACCATTTTGCGTTCAGATCCAGCGTGAGCCGTGCCGGGGCCGCAGGCACCAGTAGCAGAGCAAGAGAGGCTGTAGCGACCCTACGGGGCTGTAGCGGCCCGTAGGACAACCTAGCTTGCAGAAACAGGCCTAAAAAATCAGGGGTTACGGAAAGCAGTCTTTCCCCCCTCTGAATATTGGTTAAAACAACTTTTTAAATACACCTGGAGCATCTCTTGAACCTGACGGCAGGTGAGAGGAGCACCGAGAGGTGCCCAAACTTCTGCTCGGCGTTCCTGGGATGCAGAGGAATAGGTTTCGGCCGAGGAACCCCGTAACCTCTCCAGGAACCGATGGCCGTGCTGTGCAGAGGGAGGAAATGCCTTTGTAGCGAGTGCCTGCTGCCACCGGGTGGTAACCGGTCTCCACTGCATTTGTACAGGCCTTGCCGAGCTCTTATTTTCGTGCACGCGATAATTTACCCAGTGTCTAATTCGTTCACGTTCGCGTCCTTTTTTTAGCATAGTTTCCAGAGCGAGCAAAACGGGATTCGCATCTGAGAGCAAAGAGCCGGGTGGGAGCGCAGAACGTGGAGAGAAACGCGTCCTTAACGAAGGCTGCATCTTTTCCTACTGAAATGTTTTTAACCCGCTTTCTGCCTTTTGGTGTCTCTTTTTTTCTGTTCGTGCAGGTGCTCTTTTAAGCGGCGCTTTTTGGGGCAGAGGCATGCCAGCTCTGACACTGTTCTCTCCCAGAATGGTGCTTGTGGGCTGCAGCTTTTTGTAGATGTCGTTGCTTTCTGTTACAAGGTGTGCTGCATCGTGACAGGAGCAGGCTTTTTAAAGCTGTTTGCTTTGAGCCTTCTTGGCACATTCACGCTAGGTTTTTTCTCTGCTTTAAAAAAATATATTTAAAGTGCTTGGACAATTTTTGCCTCTCTGCTTTAATAGGATTTGCAGCTGTGAATGCGCTTTAATAGAATTTACAGCTGGGCTGAAGTATCCCCTCTCTTAAAATAACATTGCAGCTTCGTGATTCAGGAGAATGTGCCTCCCACTAGCTGCTTTGTCTGTAGCTGTGAACGCTCTGGAGCAAGAGGAGAATATGAGCAAAACCAAAACTTTTGTATGTGGCAAAATAGGAAGCATAACCCTGTGGTTCAGGACTGGAGCTATAAATGAGTGCACTCGGGTCTTGTTTTTTTTTTTTTTTTTTGGCTTTGCCAGTGCCCACATGCCCACATGCAGCTTTTAACCTGCCAGTTTTTTCTGTCATTAAAATGGGAATAGGAAAACCTCAGAGCGTTGTTGGATCATCAGGTGATCGTTCTGGGGATCTTTACGTCCTGTCGCGCACTGGATTAGAAAGATGGCAGGTGGGAAATGGTGCAGGATGTGGTGTCGTTGGAGCCCAGAGAGAGCTGCGGGTCTTCTGTTTCTCAAACTGAAAAGCAGTTGGTGGCTGGGGAACCAACGGAAGAAATGTGTTATCTTTAAAAAGCTGCATAACAGATACTGCCTGCCTTTGTGGCTCCGGGCCAGCAGTTTTCAGAGCTGGTCCCAGAATGTCAATCCAGAACGTACAGAAAAGAAAGCGGCGAGACTCTGCAAAGTGTTTTAAATCTTGCAGGTAAGGTTTTCAGGGAAGAGATGGAAGAGAGCCACCTCGGCATATGCAGCTTGCTTGACAGGCAGATGCCCTCGCTCTGGAGAGCAGGACCCCTGCCAAAACGTTGGGAGATTGCAGGTGGAGAGGGTGGCGTTACGCAAGTGTCACGTCCTGAAGACGCTGCCTGCGATGGAGGGAAGCGGTGGGGGAAGCCTGCCTCTTCTTCAGCGTGCCCCGAAGGAGCTTGTAGGGCCGTGCAGTGAAGGCAGCCTGCAATAACGCAGATTTTTCTGATTCCCAGGAGCAAGCTCTGGGCAGGGAGCAGGCGAGAGCCGAGCGTGCCTGGCAGCGCCTGACCGACTAGGAGCCCGCTGGCAAAGTGCTCGCACGGATGTTACGCTCCGAGTCCATGTTTTAGTTCTGTCTCCAGTCCAAAAAAGGTTTAAATCCCATTGAACACGTTGGAACTAGGATGTGTGCGTAGATGCTTGGCTGAGCTGTGGCTGGAGCCGCTGGTGATTCTGATGAGGCAGGCGGTGAGGAGGCCAACGAGGCTGCTTCAGGTATTTACACTGGCCTGGTCAGAAATGCGCTGAGGGGGAACACGTTACAGCCTCTCTTCCTCTGCATCCTAGCCAAGGTTGAGAAGTCAGGGATGTTTTTTTTTTAAAAATTTATTTTTAGGAACAGTATCAAAGAAGCCTTCTGTCATCTCTCAGATCCGTGAGCTCTTCATACGTGACTTTCTTGTTCACAGAGAGTCGCAGCCCTTTGAAATACCTGATAGTAAATAAAGGTGCATAATTTACAAACACGGCTGAAGCCAGAAATAACTTTTTGTCTCTCTGCTCTCTGTTTATCAGTTCAGGTTTCCAAAACCAGAGGGAGAACTTCCTTGGCATCAGGGAGCTACTGAGGCAGCTTTCAAGCTTGGAATGGAGCTGGTGAACAGACAGGATCCCTACCTCCGAGAGGTCGTGCGGTCTGCAGTGTGCTGCAGAGCCCTGACGCTTCTGCTGCAGGCAAGTCTGATCCTGAACCGAAGGTGCTGCAGTGTCTGTTGTTCGCTGCTCAGAGGCTTCTCTCCCTGGCACCACCTGGTGCGCCACGAGCTGGCTGCTCCTGTGGGGCTGGGAAATCACCTTCCCACGTGGAGAAGCAGGAGGCCAGCTGCATCCAGGGAGGCAGGTTGCTGTTAAGTAAAATTACAAATGTTTCCTGCTAACTTACCGTGTTTTCATGCTGCTGTTGCAAGAGGCGGGTTTGGCAGCGCGAGGGGCTGGTGGGTCTGTTTATCCGCAGAACAGGAACAGTGATCTCCTCCTGCACGTTCCTCCCAAGTCTCACTTCAGAGACATCCTCCTCTGAGTGTGGGGTAGCTCAGTTGCTCTTGGTCTGCTCCGTCCTAGCTGTGTGTGCGCCGAGGCAGCCAGCGGAGCCCAGCTGTAGCCACGGCCCTTGCGAAGCAAAACCAGCCTGGGAAACGTCCCCGGGAGCGGGCCAGCGGCCAGCAGACCGTGGCAGCCCGGTCACCGCTGTGTGGGCTGAGCGGGGCCATCGGCAGCGATGATGGACTCTGTACTGCAAATGCCAGAGGCCCGCTTTGTCCAGCTGTGTGCTTCATTGTAAAACATCGCCTTTGTAGGACCGTTAGTCCCGATTTGTTTAGTGTGGCCCTTTCTCTTTTCTCTGCCGATGCTGAATCCTTTGCCAAGGAGTCATCCCAGTCTCCACGTAGTAAACTGCAGAACTTGCGTTTGGGGGAGCTGTTCTTTTCAGAAACGTGTTTTCATTTGTCTTCCGCATCAGTTTCCTCTGGGAAAATCTTTTCTTGAGTTCTGTCTCCTCTTCCTTGCACATCAGCTGGGACAGGAACGCCAAATTCAGTAGCAAAGGAGGCTTGCCAGTGCTGCAGAGGCAGCTGGTGTGAGCACCTGCAGCTAGATATGCCCGAGCATGGCACTGAGCCTTTCCTTATCCAATTCCACAGGGATTCTTGCTGGATATTTTCAGTTTTACTCAATTCAGCTGTAAATGCCCCAAAACAGTCTGTACTTTTTCACGGTCTTACAGGCACTCCTGCTGGAAAGCCCGTTAGCCTGTCTTCTGTGCTGCTCTCGTCTCCTTGAAACTCCAAATTCCTCCTCCAGCTCGGTGCTTTCAGCAGGATACAAGAGGCTCTCTGCCGGACTCCAGCCCTCTCTTCTCCTCCTTCCAGGCCGTGTTCGACCTCCTGATCCCGGACCACGCTGCGGATGCCTTCTCCCCGCCTCGACTGCCCGAGCCTGGCACGTGGGACGTGCTGGCGGAGCGGCTGCTGGGAGGCCTGGCGCGCTGGGACGCCGAGCACTTCCTCTTCATCGCCGAGCGGGGCTACCTGTACGAGCACAACTGCGCCTTCTTCCCTCTCTACCCCCTCAGCCTGCGTGCCGTGGCCGAGGGGGCTCTGTGGCCCCTGCAGCCGCTGCTGCGTTTGCGGAGCCGCCTGCTGCTCTCGGCCGTCCTTCTCAACTCGCTCTTCTCCGTGCTGGCCGCCGCTGCCCTGTACGAGCTGGGCTGTGGCGTGCTGCGGTGCCGCAGGGCGGCCTTCCTCGCCGCCCTTCTCTTTTGTATCAGCCCTGCCAACGTGTTCATGGCAGCTGCTTACTCGGAGAGCATGTTCGCCTGCCTGGCGTTCGGCGCCATGTGGCGACTGGAGAAGGGGCAGAGCTGGCTCAGCGCCCTGCTCTTCTCCCTCGCCTCTGGCGTGCGCGCCAACGGGCTGGTCAATGCCGGCTTCTTCCTCTACTCCTGCGCTAAGTGCTTCGCCCTCCGGTTCCAGGTGGGCTCAGGACCAGGAAGGACGCTCTCTCCTTTATGGAGGCAGCTCCTTAGCGTGGCGTCTTCAGCGGTTGTGACGTGTGCCGGGATTTGCCTGCCTTTTGTTTTATTTCAGTATTACGCCTACGTGAGGTTTTGTGGCCCTGGCACCGGCCTGGAGCTGGATGTCCCCAAGCCGCTGCGGCAGCTGGCTCTGGACAAGGGCTATCATCTGGCAGCCACGAGCGGGGTTAAACCCACGTGGTGCTCCCAGCGGTTCCCTGTGGTCTATTCCTATATTCAAGATGTTTACTGGAACGTAGGCTTTCTAAGGTATTTTGAGCTCAGGCAGGTACCAAATTTCTTGCTTGCTTTGCCTGTCACGTTTCTGGGCTTCTGGGCTGCCGGGACCTACGTCGTTGCAAACCCTCGGCACTGCCTGACTCTCGGTCTAGAGAGAAGAAAGGATGAACAAGAGGGTAAACCAAGAGCTGGATTTTGCTGCCCCGCTGTCTTTGTGTACGTGGTCCACGCCACGGCCCTGCTGCTCTTTGGATTCTTCTGCATGCACGTGCAGGTAGGGCCTTCGGAGCAATGCAAGCGATTTCTTACAGGGAGCGTGGGGCGGTGGCTGAGGGCGGTTGGTGGCAGTCCCAGCTCAGTGGTGTTGCAGCTGCAAAACAAAAGCTTTCCCTCTCCCATTTTGGAGCTGCTTCCAAAGCCATCCGGCACCTGCTGGGGAGTTCCCAAAGGGTTTCCGGGTGCTCGGTGTGCGAGGATACCGGGACTGATCAGAGGGACCGGCTGCTGGTGGCTGGCGTCTGACGTGCCGCTCGCCCAGGAGCCGGGTCACCGTCCTGCTGGGCTGAGTCCAGCGGGTGGCAGCGAGAGGACTCAGAGCCTGGGCCAGCCCTTCAGAAGTGCTTCAAGGTCTTTTTAGCGGCACTCAGTGCAGGGGTTTTCACAGGAAAATTAATTGAGGAGTGAGACTTGGATCTCCTCTGCAGCTGCTGTCACAGTTCCCGAGCGCGGCTGTGACAAAGATTTCGGTGGCAGTCCCCGTGTTTGTCCAAAACCCGGCGACCGCTTGGCCGCTCACAAGAACATCTTAATAAATAAAGCAGCCTGGAGCCGAGTTGTTTTGTTGCGAGTGCAATAAATTCCAGCACCGCAGCCCGGGGCTGTATTTCTTCCCCTTTATCAGCAGCCTGTTGGAGGCAGATGGATCGCGCCTTCCATCGCTCGCGGTCGGGGTTGCTTGGGGCCAGTCCCACGGCTTACGGGATTCTCTCTGTCTCTTCCAGGTGCTCACCAGGTTCCTCGGCTCCTCCAGTCCCGTCCTCTACTGGTTCTCGGCCCACCTGCTGCAAGAACACGAGCGCTGGCTCTGGACTGAAGGCGCTGCCGGGCAAAGCGCGGTGCCTCCCCCCAGGGGGTCGGCGCTGGGTGCGTCGCCCGGCTCCTGCGGGACGGGGGCTGCGGCAAACCCCCTGCTCAGGCTGCTGCGGAGCTACCCCCTCGCGACCCCCCGCAGCAAGTGCGTCCTGGGCTATTTCCTGGCCTACTGGCTGCTGGGGCTGGCTCTGCACTGCAACTTCTTGCCTTGGACGTAGGCAGCGGCTGTGGCTCTGTGTCTGCACAGGCTGCAGAGGGGGCGGTCGGCATAGAAACTCAATTTTTGTATTTAAAAAAAATAAAAAAAATGCAGTGTGGTGCTGCTGCTTGGTTGCTGCTTGGTGACTGAGCTGTGCTTCCTGTGATCCTGGGGGATCCAGGGCATCAACTGAGGGATCTGGGGTGGTTTGGTCTGGGGAAGGGGAGGCTCAGGGCAGACCTCGTTGCTCTCTGCAGCTGCCTGAAAGGGAGGTGTGGGGAGCTGGGGGTTGGCCTCTTCTCACAGGTAACCAGGGATAGGACCAGAGGGAATGGCCTCGAGTTGTGCCAGGGGAGGTTCAGGCTGGAAATGAGGAGACATTTCTTCTCAGAAAGAGCGGTCAGGCGTTGGGACGGGTTGCCCAGGGAGGTGGTGGAGTCACCGTCCCTGGGGGTGTTCAAGGAGAGGTTGGACGTGGGGCTTGGGGACATGGTCAGCGGGTGATGGGGGTGGTAGGGGGCGGTTGGACCAGGTGAGCCTGGAGGCCTTTCCTAACCCTCATGCCTCCGGGATTCAAGGCTCCGAAGGACCTGGGGCCTGTCTCTTCCACCCCTACTTTTCTAGGATTCCGTGATCTGGGGGCTCGGAGGGATCCGGGGGGGAATCCGGGAGCCCCCGCTGCCGCCGCCCCCCCCCCCCGCTGCCGCCGCCCCCCCCCCGCTGCCTCGGCGCGGCCGCCAGGGGGCGCAGCGAGGGGACGGGGTGGGGGGGGCGGGGCGAGGCCGCCGCGGGGGGCGGGGCTCCGGCGGGGGGGGCGGGGCCGACACGTCCGCGGGGCGGGGCCGGGCCGCGGGGCTGCGCGGGGCTCGGCAGCGGGCCGGGCGCTGCGGGCGGCGCCATGCAGGAGCGCGGCTACCGGCACATCCCGCCCGCCGCCCCCGGGCCCGGCCCCGGCCCCGAGCCTCCCCCTCCCGCCGTCCCCGCCGCCGCCGCCTCCTCCTCAGCCTCCTCCGAAGGGCCCGGCCCGGCCCGGCGGCCCCGGCGGAAATGGGAGGTGTTCCCCGGCCGCAACCGCTTCTACTGCGGCGGCCGCCTGATGCTGGCGCGGCACAGCGGCGTCTTCGTCCTCACGCTCGGCCTCATCCTGGCCACCAGCGGCCTCTTCTTCGCCTTCGAGTGAGTCCCGGACGCGTAACCCGCCCCGCGGGGCTGCGGGGATGGGGCCCGGGGGGACTCCGTGCCCCGCGGTGTGCCCCTGCCCCCCCCCTCCTGTCCCCCCCGTTTCCCCGTCCCCCCTATCCCCCCGTCTCTCTCGTTCCCCCATTCCTTGTCCCCCCATCCCCCTTGTCCCTCCATCACCCATCTCCCCCATTCCCTGTCCCCCTTGTCCTCCTGTCCCCCCATTTCCATATCCCCCATATCGCCCTGTATTCCCATTTCCATATCCCCCTTGTCCCCCATCTCCCCTAGCCCCCTGTCCCCCCATTCCCCTTATCCCCCTGTCCATCTCCCCATTTCCCTATATCCACTTGTCCCCCCGTCCTCCCATTTCCCTATTTCCCTATCGCCCTTGTCCCCCTGCCCCCCCCCAATTTCCCTATCTCCCTGCCCCCCCCCGTTTCCCTATCCCCCCTTGTCCCCCTCTCCTCCTTGTCCCCCTGTCCCTCCGGGCACCCCCCACTGCCTCACCCAGAGCCGTCCCGCCTGCTGCCGAGCCCCCAGCCCCGCTCTAACTGGGAGCCTCTGGGTCCCCACATCCTGTCCCCAGGTGCTCAGGGTCACCCCTGGTCCCCAAAGACCCCCCCTGCTCAGGAGGGGTGGGCAGGGGCAGCCCCGCACCTTGCGGGCTGGTTTAGGAGCTGCGCCCCAAAGAGGGGAATCCGCTCACAGCAGCGGGGTGCCCTCCCGGTGTCCAGCCATCCCTCCCCTCCGAGCCTAAGGAGGGCAGAAATCCATCTGGAATCGCTGCCAGGAGTTTGTAGGGTGGATGTGGTACGGAGGGGCAGCAGGAGCGGTGTGCCGGGGGTCTCACCCCGAGGGTCTGCCCTCGCTGTGTCTGGGGGAGAGGGAGCAGCCTCTGCCCCATCCCCTTTCCTTTTGGGAAGCCGGCCCTGCTGTCCTTTGGGACTGCAGCCCTGCGGCTCCGGGTTCCTGCGCCCCGCGGGCAGGGAGAGCTGGGAGCACCCTGCGGTGCCCGGGAGGAGCGGGGGAAGGAGCACCCAGCACTCGGGGCTCCGCTGTCCCAGCCCCGTGCTTCTCACACGGGGCTTGTTCTTCCCACTGCTGCACCAAGCAGGGGATCGCGCCTGCCTCGGGGTCCCAGGGTTATCCCTCCGAGCCTCTGAGCAACGCTGCAGCCGGGCGGACGAAGGCTTTTGGTCGGACGAGAGGTGCTGAGAAGCCAGCCAGGCTCCGGGCAGCAACGCATCCCTGCACGAATGCTCCTCTCTCGGCGGCGTCCGTGCCTCTCCGACAGCTTTCCCAGCTCGGTCTGAAGCTAACGGGCAGCACCAGCACAGTAACTGCTTTGTGCGGGGCCAAGCAGAGGACATCTGCTCCCTCCTCCCGTCTTGCCTAGTCACTGTTTCTTGGTTAAAGATGTCCCGGGGCTTTCCACGTTGTTTCTGTAGGGGTGTGCTTCTGTTGCATCAGTTACGCTTTGCTAGATGCATAAAAAAAGCCAGTAACTGTGTCTATAGTTGACATTTTTACGTAATTTCTTGCTGCCTGAAGGAGGAAAGAGGACTCCAGAGATCCACCCAAAAACGGATGGCAAGGACGCTCGTCTCTCTGATTTCGGAGCCCTTTCTGTCCCTCCACCAGGGAGAGGGCGGAGGGGCTCGGCAGCAGCGCTGCTCTCAGGCCGAGAGGATTTTGTAGCTCGATGTCTGCTTTGTCCTGGACAGCTGAGCTGAGACAAAAGTTACTTAATCCCTTCGCTGCCTCGCCGTGTCACCAGGACTTAGCGCTGCCGCGGGGCTCAGGCAGCTCGCCGCGCTGTGCCCGGTGCCGGTGCTTACCAGTGCTCAGAATAGCAAATCCCTTTGCAGAGCGGGAGGGGGGCTCCAGCCCCGCGTTACGTAAGGAGCCGCGTCCCTCGGGTCCTCGTGGTCGTGCTGGGGGTGATGGAGCCGCCCGGCTTTCGATAACGCTGGTCCCTGGATGCCGGAGTGGGCATCGGCCGCTTCGGTGCCGGCAGGTCGCAGCACCTGCGGCGCTGATGTGTGCGGGTCAGGCGTCTGGCGCGGCACGAAGGCACGCGAATCATCCCGAGGCAGCAAAGCTGTGCTGAATCGAAGCCGAGGTCCCTCAGCTTCGGATGCAGCAGGACCACATTCGCGCTGATTTTGATCCCTGATTAATTCCGGGTGTTTCTCCGTGTGTTGTCGTTGCTGCTGCCATGTAGAAGGTGACCGGACTTTGGTTTCTGCAGGTTTTTGCAGTATGAATCTGGGGCTTCAGAAGGGCACAGAGGTTGCGTAGAGGAGCTCGTGCTTTGTGTCCAAGACCCGGTCCTCCCAGTGCAGCTCCAGAGCTGCAGGGTGCTCTCAGGGCTGGCTCTTGCCTTTCCAGGGGTCTCTGCAAAGCAGCAGCGCTTCAGTCCCCGCCCCCCCATGATAATTCGTAGCGTGTAGCGTGATAGCTGATGGCCAGTTCTGTAGGGATGGTTGGTAACGGTGCTTTTTTCTCTCTTTTCACAGCTGTCCCTTCCTTGCCAGCCACCTGACCCTGGCCATCCCCATCATTGCAGCCGTCCTCTTCTTCTTTGTCATCAGCTGCCTGCTCCAGACAAGCTTCAGGGACCCAGGTATCCTGCCCAGAGCCACCCCCAGTGAGGCTGCAGACCTGGAAAAGCGGATCGGTGAGCCTTCTCTTCCCTCTCCTGCCTTTGCTTTGGCTCACGCCCGTGTGTGCGCGTTTCAGGCTCGGCGAGTCTCCTCTCTGCAGAGGAGCAGAGGTGGTTTTCCTTTCTGTTCAGTCCCATAGCTAGGCGAAGCCCCGTGCAGGGGATGGGTGCCTGTAGCTGTTCCCAGGACCACGCTGGATTTGGCAGCGGCCCCGCAGAGGGCTGGGACGAGGCAGAGCTCGTGGCACCAGTGCCCTGCCTGCTGGTGCTGTCGGGGTCTGTGTGCCAGCAGCCGGGGGAGCACAAAGTTCCCATTCAGAGGCAGGCTGCCACGCTCCTGGACGCAGACCGAGTTCTCATAATCTGAGCAGTTTGGATCTAGGCTGGGATTCGCAAGGAACTGGCTACAAAACTCGATTTACTTTCCCTCTCTTGTAAGAGCCGGTTCTTGGCCACCCCGATTTCCACCGCCGCCCTTCTCTAACGCGGCTTCATGCAGAGACCCTGACAAGACGGGAAGCTGCTGAGGCTGAACCAAGCAGCATTATAAAGCTGCTGAAACAAGAGGCGTGCTTGGAAGATAAAAAGCACTTGTGCTCATCCCCACATCATCTGGGACTTGAAGGGAGAATTTTCCCCGGGCCGGTAGGTAACAGACAGGATCTCCTGAGCGGTGTTCCTGGGTCAAAGAAACCTTTCTAAAAACCTGACAGAAGTAAAAATCTCCTCTATTTTCATGGGACAATCGCAGTTGAGCTAAACTGGTGCCAGGAAAGAGATCCTTTCCGCACTGAGAGCGGTTCCACAGCCTGTTTAATCCAACATCAGGGTGGTCTGTGCTGAGCGGGCAGTCTTATTTTGCCTGTTGTCGCTGCCTCGCTCACGCTGGCTGGTGGTGTGGTCGCCCAGCCCGCGGGGAATTTGCCTGCCCGAGCGCTGAGCCGCAGCTTCTCGCTATGCTCGGCGCAGGGAAGGTGCAGGGGCTGTGCCCGAGCCCCTGCGCAGCAGGAGAGCAGAGAGCAGCATTGGCTCCAGGGGTGAAATCCACGCTTGGGGTGAAGGAAAGGGGCTGTGGGTTTGCAGCCCGAGCTCTGTATCTGCAGCACAGGTTTGAAGGCTGACATGAGAAGGAATCGAGCCCTTCATCTACGTGCTAACCCCAAGCGGGACCGTCCCTCGCGGAGACTCCTGCTGGTTTTAGTGGATTTCAGAGCTGCTTCTGGTAAACCACGGCAAATCTCGGCTTAAGGGTGCTGAGGGCTGAGCTGAGAAGCCTCAGCCGTGTGAGGAGGAAGAGGCCGCAAGCTGCGGTTGGCCCCCACGTCCTCGCTTCTCCCTACAGCCATGCCCTGCTCTGTTTGCGTGAACGTTGGTGCCGTGTTCCAGGGCAGCCTGGCTGCCTCCTTCCTCCTCCATAGCTTTGTGTCGTTCTGACCAACGCAGAGAAATTGGTGCGTTTGTGCATGACAAAAAAAAATAGTTAGCGACCTTTCCTGTGCCCTGATTTTATGGGTTTTCGTTTGGCCTCCTCTTCTCTGAAAATCCTTGCAAGTCCCATCCTCCCCGAGGGATGCCCAGCAACGGGGGAACGCGCTCCGAGAACAAGGCTCGGCTCAGCGCCCTGCGTTAGCTGCCCAGCCCCTGTTGGTGCCTCCCGGCAGAGGCTGCTCCTCGGGGCAGACGTGGCGGCTTGCTGCTGACGAAGCTGGGGAG
This sequence comes from Anser brachyrhynchus, assembly GCF_964034855.1. Classification (NCBI taxonomy): domain Eukaryota; kingdom Metazoa; phylum Chordata; class Aves; order Anseriformes; family Anatidae; genus Anser; species Anser brachyrhynchus. Next base: position 4,051,506 of record NC_137717.1, read on the forward strand.
CCGATCTGCTCCTCTTTTTCCCCAAAGAAAGGCTAGAGCCAGAGCGCCAGAGCAGCAGCGCGTTTGTTGGTTTGAACGTTGTCCGAACTTGGAGGGATCTGGCTCCGTACATCCCTCTGCAAAATGCTGGTGCTGAGTCCTCAGGATAATTCGTTTAGGGAGGATGGTTTTTAAGGTTATGACTGCCATTGAGCCAGCTGTACCTCGGGGTTTCTTTATATTGATATATTTATGTAAATATTTATATTTATGTGGTTTCTAACAGTGTGCTCGTGTTTGTCCCGTCTGAAAGCTGCTCTCACGCCGTGTTCGCTCTGGCCAGGAGGGCGCACGCATCCAGGGTTGGGACCGTGTTGGTGTTAGGCTTAGTGACAAATGCCTCATCAACACCGACGTGGGGCAATTGCAGCCTGCCCTACGGAAAACAGTTGCAAGGCAATCGTTCTGCACTTGCCTAAAAAACTGGTTTTAAAATCTCCTCGGAGCGGTTATCTGTGCTTCTATTTATAAGAGCCTACAGCAGGAATCTGGCTGCAGATGCTGCCTGGTGTGCCAGCTGTTCCTGCTAACATAATCCATTTATTTTCCTCTTAACTCGCTCGCTGGTACATCTCTGTTTTCAAAGACTTCCTCGGGGTCGGAAAGGTGCTCTTTCAAGAGCGACTTAAATAAACCACTAACCCCCAAACTGCAGACGTGGCACAGAGGCTTTGCAGCTCACGCTTTTGCTGAGCAGGTGAGAGGCTTCCAGCCGCCAGCTCCGAATGAATAACCGCGCGCCGGCGCACACAGGTGAAACGCAGCGTCTAAAAATCCTCCGTCCCCACCTCGAGGAGGAGGAATCCTCGCGCGCCGCCACGATTGCAATGCAATCTGCCTGGAGCGCTTGAGACCTGCCTGCTGCCCTCCTGCTCCCTGATGGAGACGAGGCTGGCTCCCGCGGGATGCTTCTGCAGAGGTCCCCCCGCTGCTTTCTGAACCTTGGCTGCTGCTCTTACAGCAGGGACGGACCTCAGCCGTGTGAACAGGGCCCGCTGCCTCCTCGCGTCGTGATCCGTTCGGCACCCGGAGATGGGCTGGAGTCGGGCACGCTAACACTGCTGCCTTTGTGCTCGCTGTTTGTAAGTTGCTTTATGTTCTCGGAGCGCTGGGCAGAGATTCCTTCCTCTTGGCACCCCGTCGACAGGGAAAGGACATAAAGAATGCCGTGAAGAGCCGACTGGATTTCTTGGCTGCCAACTCCGCAACAAATCGCGTGGCTGAGCTGCCTCCCAGCTTTGGCGTTAAAATCGTGCGCTAATAATGCCTTTCTCCGCCCGGAGGCAGCTCGCAGCGACGCGGGGTCATTGGGTCGGTTGGGTTTCACCTGCCCTGCCCTGACTGCTCCTTCTCGCCCTTGCAGACAGCATGGGCACCTCTACCTACCGCCCACCCGCCCGCACGATGGAGGTGGTCATCAACAAGTACGTGGTGAAGCTCAAGTACTGCTACACCTGCAAGATGTTCCGCCCACCGCGCACCTCGCACTGCAGCGTCTGCGACAACTGCGTCGGTGAGTGCAGGGAGCGGGAACGTGCTGGTGTTGGAGGAGAGGCTGGACGTGGTGCCTGGGGACATGGTTCAGTGGGTGACGTCGGTGGTAGGGTGGTGGTCAGACCAGATGATCCTAGAGGGCTTTTCCGACCCTAATGGTTCTAGGATTCTGTGTTCCGGAGCAGATTGCTTGCGCTCTCCATAAAGGATTGCAAAGCAAGACAGCGAGTGTGCCACTTTGGTGCCTCGGGGGCAGCACACCCAGTGCTCGCTCTCTGCTTTCCCTGTTTCGGAGGGCACTGTGCTGTGAGATATCGGTAAGGCCCCACCAAACACGAGGTTTGCTGCAGGCTCCTGGTTGTCTCTGGCCTCAGGGTCACCAGGACAGTGGAGGCACCTCCGCAGGTTCTGGTTTAGCTCAGCCCTGTCCTTACTCCACGTTCCTCAGCTTGTGGTGGGGCAGGAGGGGTTGAACGAAGACGAGAAAAGCCTCCGACGGCCCCAGGCATGTGTAGGGGAGCTGGAAGACCCCAGCACCCTCTGCAGGAGCAGCGTTCAGCCTGGAGAAGAGAAGGCTCCGTGGAGACCTCGTTGCAGCCTTTCAACGCTTAAAGGGGTCTTATAAAAAGGACGGAGAAGGACTCTTTGCTCGTGTAGATAATGATAGGACAAGGGGGAGTGGTTTTAAACTGAAAGAGGGTTAAAACTGGGAGCTGCCCGGCGCTTGGTGTCTGGGGATGGCTGTGGGTGGTCGGGTCCTGCTCGCGCTGCCTGGAAAGCAGCCACGGCTGGGACAGGGCTTGGAGAGGAGCCGTGGGGAAGAACGGGCGTGCGCCAGATTTGTGCTGAGTTTTGTTTGCGTTGGTGTCCCCCCCCAGGAGGGTTACGGCGGTGCTGTTGGTCTGAAGCACAGCCCTTGCATTACAGGGTGGGAGTGTTTCCAGATATACTGCACCTGCCCCGCGTTCCCAGGCAGTTTCTGTGGTTTTAGAGGCCTATCTTCATAACTTTGAAATATATTTTCTGCTCCGACGAAGGCGGGGGGAGCAGACGTGCAGAGAGGGAGCAGCGAGGCCGCGTGTACACACCCAGTGCTGCCGGTACTGGAAAACCTGCCGCGTGTCCCTGCTCAATTTCAGTTTTAGTAATGGGAGATGTTAGCAGTCACGAGGCTTGCATTCACGCGGGGTTTGGGGAGAGGAGAAGTTTGGCCTTTAACGATCAAAATTTTTAAAAAAGGGCGTATCAGCAGGCTGCAGTGCTGCTGAAACTTGTTGCTAATGCAGTGCTGCAGAGAGCTGCTGGTTGTGCTGCAGTGGGTGGCAGCTCAGTTTGCGGCCCCCGGTTTTCGGAGTTTGAGCAGCGAGTGGGAGCCGGCAGGAGCCCTCACCCCGTTCCTCTCTTTCAGAGAGGTTCGATCACCACTGCCCCTGGGTGGGCAACTGCGTGGGGAAGCGCAACTACCGCTACTTCTACGCCTTCATCCTCTCCCTCTCCTTCCTGACAGCCTTCATCTTCGCCTGTGTCGTCACCCACCTCACTCTGCGTAAGTATCGAGGCAGCAGCCTCGCTCTGGGCACAAAGCATCTCGAGGCCCCCTGTTCATGTAGGACGAGCATGGGAAGGGTCTGGCTTCTCTCGGTTTAAGCCCTGCTTCTCAGTGCAGGTGGCTTGAATAAATCAGGTTTCACGTTGCAGGGAGCCCCAGATCCACCCTGCTCCTCGCTGCGGGGAATCCTCGAGAGCCGCCGGCGGGGTTGTCCCCTCCAGAGCAAACGAGTTTGGTGCGGTGCTGGGGCAGCGCTGGGCTTTGTGCGCACCTGCCCTGAGCCCCGCGGGGAAGGTGCCTCACCTGCCAGCCCTAAATCTCCCGGGGCTGTCTGCTCGCTGCTATTTCTGCAAAGTTACAGGCTGCAGATGCTCTGCAGGCAGCCGGGCAGATCCGCCTGGCCCGCGGGGGGGTGGCTGCGTGCTGGGGAGCGAAGCGTTGGCTGGGGATGCGGAGGAGATGCGAGGCTGCCTGATGGGGCCTGGTTCCTCATCACCTTTTGCTTTGCAGGCTCGCAGAGGGATGGCTTCCTCACCACCCTGAAGACAACACCCGCGAGATATCCTTCCGATGCCATCGGGCTGCCGAGCAAACACTAATTGTGTAACGGAGGAGGGCAGTTACTAATGGGGTAACTTCATGGGGGTGCCCTGTTTATTTTTTTTTTTTTTAAATAATTTTTTTAACTAAATTAAGTTGCCCCACAACTTCATTTAGTGCCCTGGCCTGGTTGGGGCAGGCAGGCCCCTCTCCGCTCGCAGCCTGTGGACACCTCTGGTTCCACCTCACTGCCAGGGACGAAGGCCAGTAACAGACTGGTTTCCCAGTTTGCCAGGTTATGTGGGAAGGGGAATGGCTGGAGAAGGTTGTCCCGTGGTGGACGCCTTCAGAAGGGCATTGGGAGTGGGGAGGTGGCTGGGATACTTTTGTGGCCCAGTCGGCGTGGGCTTCACTGTGAGTGCCTCCTGAAACAGCCCCTGCATGTCCGCGTGGGATGGTTTTGTGGCCTGAATCTTCCTTGACTCCTGTTTCACCGTGCTGGAGCTGGTCATTTGTTTCTTCTCAGTCTGGTCTATTTTGGGCCTCTCAGGTTTTCACACTTACTTAGTCGCCTCCAACCTGACGACGAACGAAGACGTGAGTACCTAAATGCTTGGCCTTTCACCCCAAAAGCTGCGTGCAGGCGGGGCTGCCAGCCCTGCTACTTTCTCAGCAGAGGTGAGGTTCCCAGGGACTCCTCGGCTCAGCGTCTTGGTGCCTGTGAAAATCCCCTGCAAAGCAAAAAGCCCCCGCCCAGGGCGCAGCAGCAGGGGATCGTGGTGAGAGGCCAGCACGTGTCGCTCATGTCAGGCCTGGAGGTAACGAGCTGCAACGTTAGTAGGGTCACGTGTGAGTTTTTTCCAGTCCGTGTGCGGCCTTGCTCAAAATGAGGAGTCCCGAGGTTAAAAAAGGAAAGCTGGCCCCAGAGATCTGGGTGTCAGCCTGGGACACGGGTGATCTTAATTCAGCATCCTGCCTAACCACAGGCGTCCCGCGAGACCCTGGGCAAGTCCCTTTGTCTCTGTCAGTTCCTCATGTCTAGCAAGCAAATGATGTGCAGACGTCTTCTGATGAGATTTACCTTAAAGACCGGGGTGCGTGCAGACTCGAAGGGCCGGGTGAGGGCCCCGAGCGGGGCAGATTGTACAGAAAAGCAGGATCTGTCTGAGCCTCGGAAGGAACCAGAATTCACCCTCCTGGCTAGAAGCACCTGTAATCCCGGCTGGAAGCTTCCAGCACTGCAGACGGCACGTTTGCATCCCCCCCTTTTCTTTTTTTTTCTTTTTATTTTCCCCTTCCCTCTCCCCCTTTCTGTAATTTAGAGTTATTGGCAGGGCTGCACAGGGCTGTGAAGCTGATGGAGGTACCCAGCACCAAGGGCACCACGTCCACAGCACGTGGCCGCTGCTCCTCGGGCCACGCTGCCCACGGTGCCAGGCTTGTGCTACAGCTGGGGAGGGGAAGTAAAAGCAAAAGGAGGAAACGTGCTGGTAAATGGGTCGCTGCAGCCAGGGGCCCGAGGCCAGGTATAGCATCTGCCCACTCGTGTGCCTCCGCTTGATGCGCCTGGAGTTTCGAAATCAAGAGTCGCAGTGACAGCTGCTCGGGGTGGGGACGCAGGAGATCAGGAGGAGATCAGGAGATCATTTTTTCCTTTTGCAGAATGCCCCGGGAAGCTCCTCACTGTTTATTTAGCCCTCAGCACAGGGGGACCGGAGCCCTGCTCCAACAAGCTCTCAGCCTAGGAGAGGATGAGGGGAGGAGGCTGCTGGCGATGAAGGCAGTGACACTGCCAAGCTGGCACGCAGCACGGGAGGACGCAGCTTCGGAGCCTTCAAGCTGCAGGGCTGAGCCCTGGCAGAGGCAGGAGCAGCACGCTGCTGTCTCCTCCGGCTGCCTTCCTGCAGCTGTCCTGCTCGTCCAAGCAGATTGAGGGAGGCTGTTTGCACTAAGGCAAACTTTCCGCCTCGTGAGCAAGGGTTTTAACTGAGTCCATCGCTGCGTAATTAGCTACTATCGCATCTTCCCTACCTTAATCTGCACGTGTCCTTTTCTTTCAGATCAAAGGGTCCTGGTCAAATAAGAGGGGCTCAGAGTTTGCCAATCCTTACAGCCATAAAAGTATCCTCACAAACTGCTGCGCGGTGCTGTGTGGCCCGTTCCATCCCAGGTGAGAGCCTGCGCCGGGAGCTGCACCCGGCTCTGAGAGCGGCCTCGGCAAGCACAGGTTTGGGTTACCCCGACTCCCAGGAGAGCTGTTGCTTCTCCTGTTTGAACTTGATGAGTTTGGGCCGCCTGTAATTGTTTCATGGAGCTTGCAGCTAAAATGTCCGGCGATTCAGTAAGGGGAGAGGAACAGCACCGAAGGGCTCGGCAGCAGATGGTAAATGCTGGCGGTGGCAGTGCTTCTTAGCGCGTTTTTCTCTGCTGCAAGCAGCCAGCAGCGATCTGCCCCAGGCAGTGTGAACACCCTGGTTTTTACCAACTTGGATTACCTGAAATACTCAGCAGCACCCCACCAAATTCTCTTACCTGTGAGATAACCAGGACCACTGCTGGCTTTTGGCCTGAAGCGCAGGCACCTGCGGCTGCTTCTCCTTTCGTCCCACGAGCAGCACGGGATTGTTACTGCTGCTCTGACACAAGAGGGTGCACTCGGGCAGAGCCGTGCTGTGCTGCAGCAGCTGAGGACCTGCACCCTTGAGCAGAATTTGCTCACTGGGCCTGCTGCGGATTTACGTGGAGCAACCCCGAGGTGCTAACACTGTGTAGTTTGACAGCAGGGGAAGGTTGTGCAGCTACAGTCGGTGTGTTTTGTATCTGGCGCTGCTCTCCCCATTGCCCACTGCTCTTTGTTGGCTTCAGAGGTGCCAAAATGCCAGCGCTGCCGTTCAGCAGTGGTAAATGTGCGGATTCAGGGAGCTGGGAGGTTGTGGGAGCATAGCGTTTTGCTCCAAATCTTTCCACATCTCCGTGTTGTTTTCCTGTTGTAAAATCCTTCCGCCGGTTCCCACTTGGGTTTGTGGTGTCCCAAAGCTTTCACTGCCCAAAGGCCGTCCGGTGGCTTGTGTGATAAGTCTGTGGTTTGTCTAATGGGCAGGCAGCCGCGTTATCCATCCCGACCGCTCCCGCCGGCGCGCTGCTTCCCACGGGGACAGCCAGTTCTGACCCTCTGTGGCTTCTGAGCTCCCGTCTTCGCCACGGGGGCGTCTGCGTGTCAGCAGGGTTTCGATTTTGTGGACAGAGCGGGTTTAGCTGCCCCGGCCAGCTGAGGCAGCGGTCTGCAGAAACTGTCCAGAAACGCTTTGATTCAGCTGATGTGCATCTGGTCTCCGTTTCTGCCCGCCTGACTCCTCTCCCCTCGCACCCTCTCCCTTTTGTTTTCCAGTTTGATAGACAGAAGAGGATTTATCCAGCCAGATGTCGGGACCCCGTCCAGCCCGAAGAGCGAAGTCCCTTCCTTCGGAGCCAAGCCTGACACCAGCATGGTAGGAGGCATGCCGTAGCGGTGCTGTGATGTAGCCCCGAGCCTGCTGCGCCCGCACCTCGCTCCGGCCAGCTCCTTCCCATCTCCCCGGCCTCAGGCAGGACAGCCCTGCGATGCAGAGCTGCCAAAGACTCAGTTGAGCCATACGTTGCCTTTTTTTTATTATTATTATTTATTTATTGGTTTTGTTTAATTGTTTCACTGTGATGTAGCCTGCCCGGACTCCTGACTGATGCAGGACCCTCAGGCTCGTGCAGAAAGCAGGGAACCCCCCGGCACCTGGGAAGCAAACGGGTCTGGGGAGCCCCCTGACCTCTAAACCGGGGGCGTTTGCTCCGGGAAATCGCCGTGTTCCCTGCACGGGGAGTGAAGGGGGGCTGAGGATGGGAGGTGGGACTGGCGAAGGGTTCCCGCTTGGAGCCGTGCTGCCGAGCCTCGTCCCCTGGGCTGGTGGAGGCGGAAGCTCCCTGGTGTCCCTGCTATTGCCACAAACGCCTCTTGCTCCTCTGTGCCAACACGGAGGGGCTGTTGTGTGTCTTAACGGCCGGGTTCTCGCCTCGGCCCGCTCCCAGAGCAGCTTTTCTTTTCCAGCAGCTGCCGTGCCTTGGCAGGTTGTGGCCGTGCAGCTGGGGAGACTGGCTCACAGCAGGCGTGGAGGCTGCGTAGGGGTCCCGGGGGATCCTGTTTTCTGTCTGGTCACCGGGGGAGTGCTGACAAGCTCCTCATGTTTCCAGTAGGACAATGTTTTGCAGCAAGGACACAAGTTAGGAGGGCCCTCCTTTTAGTGGGGGAGAGGAAACGCACACACTATCCTGCAGCTCTCCCCATGAGATGCTGGCTACAGTTGTAAGGTTCGGGATCCTTAGCTTGCCAGGAAAGCCTGGCTGTAGCCTGCCTGCAGAAAGAATTAATGGCTACAGAAAAGTGGGTGAGTTCCCAAGGGTCCAACCCACCCCAGGTGGTTACGCAGAGGAAGCAGCAGGCGGGTGCTGGTCTCTGATAACCTCGTGTTGTGGTTTTGGTTTGGTTTTCTGGCCAGCAGACGAGAGCAGGGCTGTCCCCAGCGCCTCAGGAGTGATTCCCGTGTGCCTCGGCGCATCCACGAGCATCGCTCCCGGCACACAGGGACACGGGCGAGCCGGGCTGGGCTGCCAGCTCTGCGGGTTGCCAACACTGGAGCGTGCGTGGAGGAGAATCGCAGACCTTGTTAGCAATACTTGAATCGCATTACTAAAAGCTGCTGGATAATTTTGCACAATTTGTAGATTTTTTTCTATGTAGAACGTTTTATATTCGATGTAGATAGCGTTGTGCATGTTAGCACCAGGGCAGAGGCTTGCAGTGTTTTGTGTCAAGCTGCCTGGTTAGGTTTTCTGTGAGTTAAACACACAAATTTCAGCCTCGGGCAGGGGCACCAGCACATTTAGGGGGGCAGCCTGTCCCCACTGAATTAGCCAGGGTTGTGCTGTCCGCACTGTGAGTGACCGAGCCAGCCCCGAGGGGTGTCAGCGGATGGCAGAGCAGCCTCTTCCCCTTGCCTTGCCTTTCTGGCTCGCTGCGGGGCTCTCCCTGCTTGCCTCGTGGCCACCAGCTCTGCCTCTGCCCTGCGAGGAGCCAGAGCAGCAGCAGGAGCGCAGGGCAGGGCAGCTCCAGCACGGCTGCTGACCTCCACCTCGCAGCCTCCCCCTGTCCCCCAGCTTCCACCACCAGCCTCTGGCTCGCTGCGAGCCCCGCTGGCCCTGCCCAGAGCCTGGAAGCTGCTGAATTTCTGCCCCATCCCGGCAGGTGGCCCTCGCCGAGCGCTGCGGGAGGCTCCCCGTGGCTGGGTGCCACCTCTCGGGCTGGGTGCTTCAGCCTGAAAGCCAGCGTTACCTCCTTGCTCCTGCTGCCCTGATGGCCCCAAGGGGGCTTGTCCCTGCCTGCAGGGAGCCTCGGTGCCACCTTCCAGCAGCAGGCCCGGGGACGGGACAGGGCGAGTGGTGCTGTGCGGATTGGGGGCCAAACTCCTTCCTGTTCTTATTTAAACTGGTTTCCTTTGTTACTCGATGTAATAAAATTATATTTTTAAAGAGTTAATTGCTTGGATTATTATTTTATTCCTTTAAGACAAAGGGCAGGTGTCTCAGCCTTCAGGTTGGACGGTGCGTTAGTCACAGGGCTTGCCTGGAAGCTCCTAAAATCTCCCATGGGATGGGGCCGCGAGGGACACTTAGCAGCAGCCGGAGCCAAGGGCTTTTCCTGTCCCAGCTCTTTGGGAGATCTCTGTCCTTTTCCGACCCATCCTTTTCCGACCCGTCCTTTTCCGACCCGTCCAACCCAGCCCCCTCCCTGTGTACCCGCAGGCGCTGCGGTGCGTAACCTCTGGTGTCTTCCCCAGGAGGACGCCTGCCAGGACTTTGCCATTTCCTGCACAGCCTGACGGGATGTGCCCCCTCCTGGGACGTTAGCCCTGCTTTCTGAGGGCTAGCTGGTAAGAACGTGCTTTCTTCTCCTCGCCCAGCCATCCACCCGAGTGACCCATCTCATCCCCACTGCATGGCCAGCTCCCTTCACGAGCCCATCGCCTCCAGCCGCGTTGCCATCCTTGTGCCCCAAATCCCGACCACATCCCACCGGTGCGGGGCTTCCATGGAGGGGTTCCTGCAGCCTTGGCAAGGGGTGCAGGGTGGTTTCCCCTTGCCAGACGGAGTCAGATGGGCTGCGTGGTGGTGCTCAGAGGATGATGTGCCCCAGGGCCAGTTCGGCCTCGGGGCAGAGGTGCCGTGGAGCTCGGGGTTTGCTGGACAGAGCGTGGTGGTGGTTTGTGCTCGGTGGAGCTGCTGGGAAACCCCCAGCTGATGGGGAAATCTGGTGGTTGTGGTGAGCAGAGGGCTGGGAGCTGGATCAGATTCCTCACCCCAGCTCTGGTGCGCTTTGGGGTTCAGTCCATCCCTCCCCTCCATCGCCCTGTGACTCCGTTTGTCCTTCAGCGTGCCCGGAGCTGAGGTAAGTTCCCTTCAAAGCACGTGGTGAATTAGCATGGCTTTGACTGCCCGGTGCCAGGGGCTGCAGCACTGCCCTCTCTCCTGTCCCCACAGCTTGAGACGTGGCAGCAGGCACGGGGCTTTCTCCCTGCTGCTGTCTCATCCCCGGAGCAGGTTGGATTTCTGGCCTCAGCATCCGCTGGGCAACCCCTGGCAAACCGCTGCTGCTTTCCCCTGGTGTATTTCTGCTACTAACCCTCTCTTTCTCTTCCTCCCCTTCCCTTCCCCTGCTCTGGGGCCATCCAGCCTGCCGAGTGCAGCCAGCAGCCCTCTCTCTGCCTCTCTTGGAGCACCCCAAGGGAAGCCCAGACCCCGCGGGCAGTTCCTGAGAGGACGACAGCCATCAGCACCGCCTGTGCCTCCGCTCTCCAGGGCTGCGCCTTCCTCCCTCCCGCCGCCAGAGAAGGGGGAAAGCGGCCGTGTGCAAGGAAAAGCCTTCCCGGGCCGCCCTCCCACGGCTTCCGAGCTGAAAGCCATACAGCATCCCTCCCGAGTGCAATAACTGGAGTTCCTGCTGCCTCCCGGGGTGGGGAAAACCCCACGCAACTGAGCCAGGGCCACCGGTGGCTCCCCGTAACCAGCCTTACCCCGCATGGCTGGGGGCTCCCCGCTCGGAGACGCCGGTTTTTGGGGGAGCAGGCTTCGTGTTGGGGCCAAGCCGCTGGTGTTACCCATCCGATCCCCCTGGGTTTTTCCCCAGCCCTTCTCCAAGCCCCCCATAGGAAGGGATTTGGTGTATGGTCAGCGTTTGCCCTCCCAAACCCTGCCCCACAAGTTCCCCGTCTTACTGTTCGTGTTAGCGGGGCTCTGATTTAGGGGAAGGGTCCCCCCGTGGAGCCCCACGGGTTGGGAGACACTCTATGAGGCCCAGCTTAGAGCCCGGTAGGATTTGCCACCTATTTATGCCTTTGACTTTTGTAACGAAATAAAATTTCTCCTATTTCCTATATGTCGGTGTCTGCCTGTGCTGTGGAGCTGCTCCCTGCGCCTTGTGCTTATCCCGTGTGGTGTGGGGGAGCCAAGGACGGGTTCCTGCCACGGGGTCAAGAGCTCCCCAAGCTCCCTTCTCGTACCGATGATGGCCTCAAGGCGAGGCCCGGCCTCCCCCAGCTTTAAGCAGCCTTCTCCCTGCTGTCTTCCTCGCGTCGACCCCCAGCAAAATTCATCGGTGTCCCCCCCCCCACCCCACGCACCCACCCCAGCCCTTGAAATGCTGGGGGCGCCCCGGGGAGCAGCGGGGCGCTGAGCACCCTCCCAGCATCACCGGGATCGGCCGCCAGCGGCCTCCTCCTCCTGCCGCAGCCGAGCTGCCGCAGCGCCCAGCCCCAGCCCGCCGGCGGCATCGGCATGGCCGGCTCACGGGGCAGGCGGCACGTACCGGCCTGGGCAGCGTGCCCTGGGGCTGAGCTTTAATTCTTCGTCCCTCTCTCCCCGTCGGCGTGCATTCAGGTGCTGCTCTGCCGCGTCCGGAGCACCCGTGGGTGCTGTGTGGGGTGATGCTGCGGCCGAGCTCACCCCCAGCCTTTGCCTCAGTGGGGCGCAGCAAGCTGGGGCTCTTCCCTTTACCCACCCCGCTTCTTTTCACAAAACCGGTAGAGCAGAATATTTTTGCGGCCTCTTCGTAGCTAATTGCAACCTAAATTTGGCAGTGGCTCAGCACTTTTGGCAGGGGCCGCTGACAGGAGGCAGCTGAGCCAAGGCCGAGCCAGCGACCCCCCCCCTCACAGAGCTCGCACTGCTGCTTCCTATGGCCCTGGGGGGGGGGCCTGCCTGGGGTCTCCTCCCAGTTGCCCCCCACAAAGGGACCCATTTTTGTGATGGGAAGAGGTGGCGGTCAGAGGGCTGGGCCTCCCACCAGGGTTGGGCCTCCCACCCCTCGTATGGAGGATTTTATGCTTGTTTGAGGGGTTTTAGGGGTCTCTGGGGTCTCACTGGGCAGCATGGCTGTGGGGGGCACCCCACCTGCCACCCCTAGGACATGAGGCAGGCCCAGGAAGGCGTTCCTTTGAAACCACAGCCTCCGTGCGGCCATTCGGTCCGAAAAGCCTTCCTGTGGCTTAGCGAGGCCTGCTCTGCTCTCACTGCTCACTGTCTGGGCACCGCACACGGCACGGGCACCCCAAACCCCACATCTCCCATCACCCATGTCCTGAGACACCCCGAGCCCTGAGAGCATTGCAGGGAGGGCCCGGCTGTACTGGGGGGGCTGAAGCTGTTCTGGGATGCACATGGTCAAGAAAAGCAGCTCCGGCCTTCCTCCTGTCCCCAGCATCCCCGTCAGGGCTGAGGAGAGCACGGCATGGTGCTGATAAACCACGGGGCCGCGGCCCCGTACGCCTGGCTGGCCCTTCCTGCACGCTCCGGCCCTGCCGAGCGCAGGGCCCCGCGCGGGCTGCAGCAGCGCCGGGCGTCTGCCAGCAGCAGCCGGCGTGTGGGAACAGGCTTAATCAGGCTGAGAGCGAAACTGCAGCGCAACAACGCCGAGCGCAGATCCTAATCTGGGCAGAGCAAGCACCTACTGCGAGCTTTTGCAAAAAAAAAAAAAAAAAAAAGGAAAAAAAAAAAAAAAAGAAAGAAAAAAGAAGAAAGAAAAAAAAACCAACACCCCCCCCCCCCCCCAAAATCCCAAACTCTTCAAACGCAGCGTGAAGAGCTCAGACCAGTCACTGGTGAGATGCTCCGACCGGGCTGCAGCGGGGGAGACGCGGCACCGGGTCAGCAGCGAGAGGCAAAGAAGCCTCGAAGGGGCTCTGCAGGGTTTGGGGGCTGTCAGCTCAGTGGTATTTTTTTTTGTGGGGGGGGAGGGTGTTTGGTGGCATTTTGGATTGTTCTGGGGCCAGGGCCTGGCGTTTCCAAGGGCCAGGACGATTCCCCCGATCTGGGCAGTGTGGAGGAGCTGGGAACGCCCCAGCCCCGATCCTGATCCCGATCCCTGCAGCGGTGCTTGGGCAAGGCAAGGGCTGCTCCTCCTGCCTCGGTTTCCCCACCTGTGGGAATAAATACCTGCCCTTCAAGCCCTCGCAATTACCAGTGAGTTAATCACCACGTAAAAACGACAGCGATAGGATTTTTGGGGAGGAGACCATCTTTACAACCGGGCCCACCCCATGCCCTGTTTCTCCAGGGGGGGTGGAAAAGCGCGCCAGGCGCTTCTGCTTCGCCCCCAAAACGCCGACCCCGCCACTCCCCGTTCCAAGCACTTCCAGCAGCCAGGGATGAGTCCCCCATTGATCCGGGGGTGGGGTTGGGGTTCCCCGGGGACCCCGGGACACTCCTGGGATCAGCTTCATCCTCCCAGCACCCCGGGGACCCAGAGCCCGAGGCGAGGGCAGGGCGGGGGCCGCCCGCTCGCCCCTTCCCCAGCGCCTCGCCGCCTCGGGGTGCGATGAATCACGGCAATTTTCCTTTTAAGGCCGGGCTCGGCGGGGAGGAAGCAGAGGAGGAGGAGGCCGCTCCTTCGGCCTCGCTGGCTCCTCCCGCTCTCGCTCGGGGCTCCGACGCCCAGCCAAAAGCGAATCCGGGCGGCGAGGTTCGGCAGAGGCTCCGACGGCTCCCGGCCCGCTCCTCGCCCCAGCGTCTGTCCTGCGCGCCCGTCCGCGTCCCCAGCCATGGCAAGAAACCACCAAGTGCAGAAGGCCAAGCTGGCCGAGCAGGCTGAGCGCTACGAGGACATGGCGGACTTCATGAAGGCGGTGGTGGAGCACGGGGACGAGCTGTCCAACGAGGAGCGCAACCTCCTCTCCGTCGCCTACAAGAACGTGGTGGGGTGCCAGCGCTCGGCCTGGAGGGTCATCTCCAGCATCGAGCACAAAACCGAAGAGGGGGATGACAAGGCACAGCTGGTGAACGAGTACCGGGAGAAGGTGGAAGAGGAGCTGAAGAGCGTCTGCAACGTCGTCCTGGGCTTGCTGGACAAGTATCTCATCAAGAAGGTCAGCGACCCCGAGAGCAGGGTCTTCTACCTGAAGATGAAGGGAGACTACTTCCGATACCTGGCCGAGGTGGCCACGGGGAACGACCGCCAGGAGACGATAGACAAAGCCCAGAAGGCGTACCAAGAGGCCATGGACATCAGTAAAAAGGAGATGCAGCCCACGAACCCCATCCGCCTGGGGCTGGCCCTCAACTTCTCCGTCTTCCACTACGAGATCGCCAACGCCCCCGAGCAGGCCATCTCGCTGGCCAAGACCACCTTCGACGAGGCCATGGGGGACCTGCACACGCTCAGCGAAGACTCCTACAAGGACAGCACCCTCATCATGCAGCTGCTCAGGGACAACCTCACGTTATGGACAGCCGAGTGCGCAGGCGAAGACGGCGGCGAGGCTGGCGAAGAGCCCAAGAACTGAACGGCCCCCGCGGGGCCAGGGACCGGCGGCCCTCCTCCCCCCCCCCCCCCCCGCCCCCCGACACCTCCTCCCTCCCCACCTTTCGGTGTCTCTTCCCTTTTTTTTTTTTTTTCTTTTTTTTTTTCTTTTGGGAAGGCATCTCAGCCCCCTCCCCATCCTTCTCCCCCCCCCAGGTTGGGTGCTGGAGTGGGGTCCGTGTGCGGTGTTTGCTGGGGTGGCTTTGGCAGGTCCTCCCCTTCCCTCTCCCTCTTGCTCTTTTCTTGGGGGGGGGGGGGGGGAGGAAGGAGGATGCCTCCATCTCCCTTCCCAGAGCACTGCCGGCCCCCCCCACCCCCCCAAAATTTAACATTTTAGATGGAAGCGGGGGGCAGCCTGGTTTGTGGCACCTCCAAACCCACCATCCCTCGAGGCGGCGGGAGGATGTGATGGGACGGGACGGGGAAATGAGAAAGAGGGGGGGCTGGGGGGTGTCATGAATCGCCAAAGCCTCTGTGCGTCTCCAATAAACCGTCTCGTGCACGCCTGCCTCTGTGGTTGCCTCGTCTCTCCCCCCCCCCCCGCGCACATGCCCAGGCAGCTCCTGCAGCCTCCGGGCACCGGCATCGCCTCCTGCCCCGCCATGCCGGGGAGCGGCCGGGGTCCGCAGCCCACCCCCCCGCCCCCCCCCCCGCCCCGAGCACCCATCTGGATGCTTGTGGCCTCCCCCCAGCCCTGCAGTGAGGTGTCGGGGTGCGCAGTGAGCCCTGAGCCTTTGGGGGGGGGGGTGCCGGGAAAGGGCTCTCCAGGTGGGGTTTCCAAGGGGAGAAGGTCTGGGTAGCCCTGGTGAGAGAGCTGAGGTGATGTCCCAGGTCCCCAGCCCTGCAGCGGGGTGTCCCCACCCTGTTGTGCCCTCATCCCTGTCGTGTCCCCATCCCTGTCTTATCCCCATCCCTTTGGTGTCCTCATCCCCAGGGTGTCCCCATCCCCGTGGTGTCCCCATCCCTTTGGTGTCCTCATCCCCAGGGTGTCCCCATCCCCGTGGTGTCCCCGTCCCTAGGATGTCCCCATCCCCACGGTGTCCCCATCCCCATCATACAACACACAGTGCCCCAAAACCCATGGCCAAGGGACCTTTGTGCAAGTAGGGGACTGTCACCAGTTCCCCCCCCCGCAAGTTCTCCTCCGTGGCTGAGCGGGGGTTCTCCCGAAACAGCGACATGGGGAGGGACACCGTGTCCTCCCCATCAGGGTGGAGACGTCCCCATCGAGGCCTGGATGCACCGGTGCAGAGGGGGGGGGAAAGCTCAGCACTTCTGGCCCTGGCGCCCGGCCACGGCGAAGGGCGCAGCTCGCGGAGCGCAAGTTTCGACACGAGAGGCTCATTACAATAAAATACAGTCACGGCACCCTGGGCTATGAGCTCATCAGATCAAGCGCAGCAGGGCTGGGCCGCGCTGGGCAGGACCCGGCCTTTGATGGGAAACGCCGGGATGCCGGGAGGAAGCGCGCCGTGACTCAGGGCGCGCCGCCTCTGCGGGGTCCCTGCGTGGGGACACCCCCTCACCGGGCTTAAGCACGGCCAAACCCGGGGTTTGGGGGTTTGGGGGAAACTGAGGCACAGCAGGGAAGCGACCCAGGGGGGTGCAGGGTGAAGTTGGTGCCGTGGTGAGGGTCGAGCGGGCTCCGCCGTGGGAACGCGTTGGCTGTGGGAGGCTGCGCGAAGCAGAACCTGCTCGCCCGGCCGCAGCTCCTGGGGCAGAGCCGGATCAGCGCCCTGCGGGGCACTGCTGCGGGGGGGGGGCCTGCGAGCCCCCGTCCCAGCACTGGGCTGGAGCTGAGGCACAAAACTTGGGGCTGAGGATGGAGGACAGGGTCGGGGGGGGGGGGGTCCTGGTTGGGAAGGTCCCTTGGTGGTGGTGGTGGGAGCGGAGCCGGTTCTCTTGGTGGGGGGGACAGTGAGGGGCCTCCCCTGCTTGGCCTCCACCTGGCCTTGAGCACACCCAGCCTGGGAACCGGCCCCAGACTTGTAATTAGCCAAAGTAGGGCCGGCAGACGTGAAAAACGAGCCGCGGGCCCTCGCTGGCCCCTGACCCCAAGGGTTGGGGACACAGGGAGGGGACAGCGGGGCTGGTGGTGCCCAGAGCGGGCCCAGCCTGGGGGGACACAGGGATGGCCATTGGTCCCTGCTGCTTCTCGAGGCTGGAGGACGATGGGGCCTCCCAGGAGGAGGTAAGCGGGCAGCCACAGATTTTGGCAGCGCCCCAAATTGCAGCGTGGCGGGGCCGTGTAGGAGGTGATGCTCTCTGGCCTCCCAGCCGGTCCGGTGGCTTTTTGGGGCTGGGAGGGAGCCCCCGGGCCTCACAACACCGCTGTCAGCAGCTGTGCACCGCCTGTCCCTGTCCTTATCCCCCCCCCCTCACCCATCCGGAGGATGCTCCGGCATCCCTGGCACCACTCAGGAACGGGGCACAGCAGAGCCACACACTGGGATTTAATGTCTGGGGCACCAGCAGAGCAAAGGGACTTGGGGTGCCTGGGGCCAGGGAGTGTCCCCAGCCCAGAGCCACCCTGGGAAGGGCTGGGGACAGGCTCTGGGAGCAGGGACCTGCCCCAGCCCCATGCCCTGGGGGCTGCCTCCCAATGCCATGACTAGTAGCCATGGGTTTAAGGCTACTGAAATGGGTCTCTGCTGCCCCAGCCACACTGCCTGCAAAATCTGGAGGGTGGCAGGACACACAGCCAGTCTTGTCCCTTGTCCCCGGGCTGGTTTTGGGTGGGTGGCAGTGGCTGAGCCCTCTCCCAGGGGTTTGGGATGGCAGCTTTTGGGGTGCCCGTGGTGGGTGCTGCCCTAACGGGTGGCTTGGGGGACCCCCAGACTAGCGGCGGTGGGGTTGCCTTGGTCGCAGGCAGGCGTTTTGGATGGGTGCAGTGCCTGAAGGTGTCCGTGAGTCTGTCCGTGCACTGCCCAGCCCCACGAGGCTGAGCCATGGCGTGCCCACACCAGCCCCAAATACTTGCCGTTTCATCCCAGGACCCAATAATTTGTGTCCCTTTTGCTTCAAGGCAAGGGATGGGGCTGGAAGCAGCGGGGACACACCAAACCCCTGCTCAGCACATGCAGCTGAAGCCCCCCACCCATTCCCCATCCCCAGTGTCGGGGTGGGCGCAGCACCTGGAGGGGGGGCTGGGGCAGGAAGGCCCAGCTCGGCCCAGAGCTGGGCCCCCCCAGGGCTGTGCCTTCGTGACTAATGCTGGCCCCGTGCCCGATTGCTCAACGGGGAGCGACGGGAGCAAGGGTGTCACCTCCCTCAGCCCCCGGAGCCGTCCCCTCCCGGCATGGGGACGTGCGGGCACAGGGCCAGGCTGCAGAGCCACCCTCAGCACTTCTTGGCCATGGCAGAGCTTCCCCGGGCTCAGGGCTTCGTGTTGCCTCCGATTTTTTCATTTTCTTCGGCGCTGGCGCGGCACCGCAGGGCTGGGGTTGCAGATGCTGCACGGGTATTAAAGCGCAAAAGGAGAGCGGCCACAAAGGCTTTGATGGCTCTTGCGTAACTCCGGCTTGACCTGACCGTACCCTTTTAAGCCACCAAATCTCTCAAAGCCATGAAAAATCAGCCAGAAAGTTCACTTTTTTTTTTAAATGCTAACGTCTTCCATCCCCTTATAGCAACTGCAGGGCTCAGAGATGACCAGGAGAAGCCCACAGGACCGACGCAAGGCTGGAGTTTCAGCTCTGGTTATGGTCAGATTGGCTTTCAGCCCTGCAGCCCAAGATAGCACTGAGAGGCAGCTGCCAGGTTTCGGCCAGGAATACCCAGGGAAGCCCCTGGGCTCTCAGGGAAAGTGTTCACGTAGGGGCAGGAGACAGGAATTTGATTTATATTTGAAATGTCTTTCATCACGGACTGATCGGCTAAATACAGGCACGTCTGTGTGTGTGTGGAAGCATGGGTCCTCATCCCCTTCTTCCCCTGAGTGCTTCTTGTCTGGATTTTTCCAAATTCTGGCCACAAAGCTGTGGAAAGGAAAAATTTAATTCCGTGCCTGCCAGGCAAGACCCCAGTCCCATTTTGATAGCAAGCCACTGGCCTGCAGTCGCACTGCGAAGGGACAAAGTGTGCTGCGAGGAGCTCTGCTGATTTCGGCAAGGTCTTGGGCAGAATGCTGCGTCTGCACCGAGCTGGGACCCTGCTCCCAGCCCGTAAGCCACTGCAGGAGCTGCTTTCCACCACCCCGACCTCCCCAGCACCTCTGGTCCCAAGCTGTCATCTACAGCTGGGACGTGGAGCAGGTGGCTTGGGAGGTCTGGGGGCTGCTGCTGTCACCGCCAGGATGTGTTATTATAATTATGTAGGAAATGGGTAAGCCCCAGGATTTGGGATCAGAGGAAGGTATTGCAGAAAAAAAAAAAAAAAAAAGCCCAGAAAAAGGTGGCTGAGAGTAGACAAGCCAGCAGCCGGGGAAGGACGTAGATGGAAATGATGTGCTCCAACCTCCTGCTGAGTCACACAGGGTCTTTCTTAATCAAAAGCTCCCAAAAGCCGCGTTTGCAGTTTCTGCACCGCTGTCAGCGCGCTGCGTGCGCACCGAACGCCAGCACTCAGCCCCTGGAGAGGCGCGCGCGGGAAGTGACCTGCTTTCACATCCCACAGCCGCTCTTCCCTGCTCCCTCCAGCAAAGACTTTGTCTGTTCTCAAGCAGATCATAGAGGAACACGACGTCGCAAACACGGCACATTTCTGCAAAGTACACAACGCAACAGCTGCTGTGACGTTCCCACCAGAGGCTTTTTAGCCCCGGGCTTTGTAGCACTCGGTTTTATTTATTCAGGTTCAGCAAACTCACAAGATGAAAGCGAGACGAAGAAGTGTTTTATTAAGAAAGAGTCCATCATTATTTAAAAAAAAGAAAAACAACCAACTTTCTGCCCTCCTTGAGACAGATTGGAGGCTTCTCAGCCTGGATATTCCTATGAGGACTGCGTACAATCCTCCTAGGCAGTAAACCAAGAACTTATGTCAAGTCTCACTATAAAAGAGACAACGCAAACTGATTTTTCTTTCTCTGGCTCTATCTTGGTCGTGATGGGGAGGAGAAGACTTGGCAAAGGTCAGTCTCCTTTACCCCGCTTCTCTTCTCTTGCTAACCATGCCTTCCCCTGGCTAAACCTCCCTTGCTTGCCTTGCTCTCAGCCACAGCCCTTCCACAAAAACACTGCTCTGCGCAGTGGGGCTGAAGCACAAGAGGTCAAATCCCCACAGCAAGGGAGTCCGGAAGCCAGACTTCTGCATGGAAAGGCTTTCACTTGGTCTGACTCAGACGACACGGAGCCTCCCTTCGACTCCCGGCAAGGGAAGGAGAGCTGTCAAAGCAGAGAGCAGCTGCGGCAGAGGCGGGTGTGTTACATATCCATCACTTCTTCTTCCACGGTCTTGTCCCGAGATTGCACATACTTCTCCTGCACTGCGAGTGTGCTGATAACACACTAATTAAGGAAAACAAGGCAGCAGGGCAGGGCTCAAACACTCCCTTCTGCAAGGAGCTCTAACGTTCTCAGCGAGGAACCAACCCCAACATTAGCCCGAAGGCTGGCAGGAAGACAGCAGTACTGGCAGCAGCACGCATCACCTGAGTTATTTCTGGCTCGGGCTGATCCCAGACTTGACAAGTACAGGAGAATCAATTGTATGGTTTGGACAAAATGCAACGAAACAGTCCAAGTGAGTTTGAACGAGAGGAAAGTTGTCAGAAGATTCCTCCCACGTTTACAATATCAATTAGCAATAAATGTGGTGGCTTTGGCGTGGACAGCTGCACGCGAAGGTCTGGGCTGAGCTCTAGTGACTCGCTGCCTGTAAATCACTGAACAGCATCAGATGTTACAAATAACCTGTGAGCTGCCGCACCACCTCCAGTCCCTCTTCCCCAGCCCATACAGGAGAAATTAAAACTCAACACTACCGAGGAGCAGTGAAGGATACGAAGTAAAGTGGAAATCTGCTCCAACTGCTGCCGACATCAGGGCTTCCAGGCTCCTGTGCTCCTGGTCTCCAAAGGAGTAGCCGTTGGCTTTGTCCACGGCCTGCATCACCTGCCGCATACTCTCCTTATCCTGAAAGGGAGGGAGATGACACACAGGGAACCTGGTCCTCCCCGGAGGCAGGAGCTCACGCTGGGCTTTACCGCAGATTTTCCCGAGGCTCAGGGCCACCCAAACAGCACCCAAAGCCCCGATGACGCTTCCCTGCCTCCCTGAGCCCAGAGGGGTGACAGGACAAGGAGAAGCTCCCCCTTGGGGTCGGAATACACGACGGGCTGACACCCTCCACCCTCTCGCTCCCTTTCATCACCGCTCGTCTCAGCCTATCTCCCTTTGTCGACACTTCCACCAACTACAGAATTAACATTTTCAGCCCTTCCTCGCAAAGGTACTCCTCCCATCTTCAAATTACTTTGTGCTCCCTGACTTAACGACGTTTCAGGTAATAGTTTGCTCAGAATTGAAATGCAGGTTCAGAAGACCTGCATGGAGGGGGAGTCTTAATTCCCCACCCCAGGTCACAAGGCCCACATAGCCCCAAGCTCATTAGCTTTTCCTTTTCCTTTGGCTGCCACAGAACATTTACAAGTCGGGGTGCATGTCACTGTCCTCCTACAACCCTGAGTCTCTTCATAGCAAAGCTTTTCAGCCCTCATGGCTCTATTTTTCACAGCCAGTTTTGGGGGCAGGAGCAGGCAGAGGCAATGTTGAATTTTGCGGGTTGCCCTTGCAGAACTCATCCTTCCCCCTGCCTTTTGAACACCCAACTGTGCCCTAGCTGCCACCAAACATGCTGGCTAATTATCCAGTGCTCCCTGTTCTCTCCACCCCTCTCCTCCTGCTGCATCACCTGGACGTTGAGCGGAACGAAGGACACCAGGCTGTAGTCCTCGATCACCTCCACCAGCTTCGCGTTGAGGCGGCGGTAATTTCTGAAGAAGGGGTCAGAAGCTAAATGGTCAACCAAGTAAGAGAGGTCCAGGACCTCTGTGTAATAATCCAGGTTGAAAGCTGCAGGGAAACAGCAAGAATCTCTGAAGGCAATTTGTAAATATTGGTGATCCCCCGGCCGGAGGATACCACCAAGAACCCAGTGAGATTTGCACCATTTCCCTGACCCAAAAAAAGCCCTGTACCCGAGCAACTAATCTGCATCTGAGGCTGCCCTGCTCCACATCTCCCCCTCAGCAAAGTCTCTTACCCAGCTTGCCGTACTGCTCGATCAGGTCCATCTTGGAGAGGACGTTCACGTGGGGCAGTTCCACGTGCAGCATGGTGGAGAGCGACGTGCAGAGCACGGAGATGAACTTGCCGGGGTCTGTGCAGTAGTGAGAATCCACCAAATGCACTGCAGCCAGCTGGGGAGCCAAGGCACAGAGGGACAGCACAAGGTCAGTTGAGAGCCCATCCGCTTGCTTTTGGGACAGACTGAGAATGACAACCCATTCAGCTCTAACTACAACCACACAGACTCCTATGTAGGGAAAGTTACCACCTACCTTCCAGCTTGTGTACATAAAACATCCTATATGAATATACAATTGCTCACACATGCATAGATCCACCTATCTCCACTTTCACACCTGTGGACCACCTGGGGGATTCAGGACTGAGGGTGCTGGTGCACAGAAAGGGCCGTGGGAAGGCTTCTGGCATGCTAGGCTGCACCAGCAGAACTTAAGGACGCTATTAAACCTGTGACTGCTCTCCTGTTTCTCAGGGCTTCCTTCTTTGCAGATGAAGTTTCCCTTCTTGTCTGTACTCCGCAGGTTTTTGGGGTGGCAGCTGGGCTAACTCTCCTGAACTACACGACTACCTCAAGATTTCCACGCTCCCCACAGGAATGCTCACGCACAGCACACGCTCGGCAGCAGTAACCGTAGCGCACCTCACTCAACAAGGGAGAAACAATTGTCATGTGGTTTGAAATAATAATTAATAATTAAATTAATGAGTCGTTTGATTCCCTGTGTTTCATGCAGCTGTAACAATGTGGTCTAAGATCTCTGCTAAGTTACTGCCTGTTACACAATGTTACTCAAAGTCAGGGCTCTATAGTCGAGTGTGGCTGAGTCACGGCTCTGCTTCTGCAGCAAAAAAAATGCCAGTCTGAAGCTCACAGGCAGGTGTAAGCACTCCAGTGAGCATCAAAACAGGAGCGTAACTATCTTTTTTTTTCAGTAACTACAATTTCATGTACATTTATTTGAATAAAAATGAATTGTAATGTACAGATTCCCAGTGACATTCTCAAGCAAATGAACTTGCCGTTCTTGCTCACACCGTACGTGGTTTGCACATTCATGGTTTGGCCCAAATGCAAAACAAATGCAACGTAGGCAAGTTAGCTTGGTTATGGGACTCTTCTCACCTGCACTTCCTAATTTGCATCTTCCATTGTGCAAGAAAGCACAGAGCACGTATTACAGCGTGCACAGCGATTTGGTTTGGCTGCAGGAGTGGCAGGTAGGGCCTGAGATGACACCTGAATTTCTCACAGTGCGATGCAAAGGATCCCCCACTCACCCTGCACGCACATCTCCCTCCCTGCTCCAAAATACAGCACCAACAGATAAAGCACATGAGCTCTGTGGACAGGCCCTTCAAGAAGAGTAAGACTGGGAGGAAGGAATCTGTTTCTGCTCATGATAATGACACTGCATTAAACGCCCTGCACAAGCTGCTCTTGCCAATCCCTCCAAGCATAAAATGGGGACACATTCCTCTCCTCCCCCGATAAAGCACTTTCACATGAAAGGGCAAACAGGTTACCGAAGAAAACAGTCATTAGTACCCACATCCACAATCAAAAGCCCCGACCACACGGTACACAGCCTCAGAGCCCCTTCCACAAGTGCAGTGCCGGGCGCTGATCCCAGCTCCCTGCAGAGCCCAGAACCCACCCTGAAATTCCACTTGGCCATCTGGGCAAAGACGTTCTTCAGGGCGCTGTGGTGGGTGTAGAGCTCTACCTGCCCCGGGCAGTCAAACAAGTAGTAGTGACCCCTGAAAGCGGCCAGCTTCTCCTGCAGCCAGTCGAGGTTGGCCTCCAGGTACTCCATGCAGTAGATCAGCCCCCCGTTGGGGCCCAGCTTCAAGCTCTCCATCACGTCGGGCAGGGTGATGAGCTCGGAGATGTCCACGGCGCACGGGTAGGGCATCCCCTCGTTGGCGGGGTCCAGGTTCACCACGGCCACCTTGCGCCCGATCCTGCCCATGAACTCCTGCATGCCGTGGCAGTAGGTCGTCTTCCCGGAGCCCGGCGGCCCGATCACCACCTGGCCGAAGGCCAGCGAGCTCCCCTTGCTGCCCTCAGACATGTCGGCTCATTTCCTTCTCCTAGGCAAGGCAGGAAGAGCTCCCATTTACCACCTCGTTTGCATTTATAAGAACACCATGGCTGGGTCTTAGGCCCAGCAGGGAATTCAGCGCCAAGGAGCAGGAGGAGAGGAAGGGAAAGCGATGCTGTGTGAGCGCTGCCCCGCTCGCTGCTGTCACCCCCTGCCTTGGGACCTGGTCACTACGCTGTCCCTGTCACCCCCTGCCCGCCCAGCCCCTCACGCCACGGCTGAAAACTGGCACAAAACCCCAACGAGAGCTGCAGGGCTGTGCTGTAGGGCGCAGGTCCCTTCTCCTGCCTGCCTTTGGGGTGAGTTTAATCCGGTTGGGCACTTCCTGGTGTGACAGCACCCCTACATTCCCTCAATGGGCGCAGCATGTCCCCAGGCGCCTCTTCCAGCCCCGTGTCCCTGTGCCCTGACCCTCCATGTCCCCTCTGTCCCCTCTCCTCCCACCTAGCCCCATGTCCCCTCCCTCTCCACCTACCCCCCCTCTCCCCCTGTCCCCACATCCCCCCTCTCCCCCATGCCCCTTCCCACACCCCGTATCCCTTTCTCCTCCCCATGTCCCCCCTTCCCCCAGTTCCCACATCCCATTTCCCCACGTCCCCTCTCCCTACATCACCCTGCTCTCCCCCCACCCCAATTTCCCCCCTGCGTGTCCCCCACATCCTCCCCTAACCCCTCTTCCCCCCCTTGACCTACTTCCCCCCCCATGTCCCCTCTCCTCGCCCATGTCCCCCCTACCCCTGTGCCCCCCCATGTCCCCCTCCCTCCCCACACCCCTCCTTCCCCCGTGCCCCCCCACGTCCCCTCGCGTCCCCTCTTTGCCCCCACGTCCCCATGTCCCCCCCGTGCCCCTCACGTCCCCTCACGTCCCCCCCCGGCCGCTCACCGCCACCCCGGTGCCCCCGCCTCGGCTCCGGGCGGCCTCGGGCCCCGCTCCCCGCGTTCCGGGCCGGGCGCGGCCGCCCCCACGGCGCCCCCTGGCGGCCGGCGGGACGCGGAGCAGCCGGGACTCGAACCCGCGCCCCACCGGCTCCGAGCCCCGGGTCCGCCGGTTCGAGTCCCGGCCCCGGCGCTCCCCCTCCCGCACACACCCGACCCTCCCAATCCGCCTCCCCGAAGTGAAATCACCCTGCGCGGTCCCTGAGGCGTTTAATCAAGGAGTGCAAAGTCAGCAAGAGGGCCAAGCCAGAGCCCGCTGGCACAGCGGACGCCTAATCCACATTTAACGCCACAATACCAGGTCACCGGGATGAAAGCTCTCAGGCCAAGGGACTCTGCGGCCTGGAATGGGTCTTGGAGAGCCATGGAAGGAAGCAGCCGCTACACTCAGCCACAGGGAGACGCCTCCCAAAGGCTGCCAGGGCACGTCTTTCATCCCGGTGAGTTTCTCCCGGGACTGTGGGATCGTCACGCCCAAGCAAGACGAAGCTGCGGGCCAGCAGCAAGCTTTCTGCAGGACAGTTACGTTGCCACAGCTGGCCCTGTCTGTACTTGTCCTCCCCTAGGTCTCAAGGATCCATGATCTACGAGCTCTAGTTTTTGGGATGAGCTGGCTGCAGACCGAGCACACAGGCTCAGCTAATCCAGGCAGGAGTATCAGCTTTAAAGCTCCAGTATAAAACGCAACACCCACTCCACTCCCAGTGAAGAAATATTCCCCCCTCTCACTAGATTGGTTCAAGGAGGAGAAAAAAAAAAGACAACCAGGTTTTGGTTTCGTTTTTTTAAAAGACTCTTTCTTCCAAAAATAAATATATGAACACTCTGCTCCAGACTCAAGACCAGCAGGAGCCAGCCTGCGGTTGACAGGAGCAGCACTAGTTAAAAAAACCTCTGACAGTCTTTACTCAATGTGACTGGGCGCTGAAGCTCTCCAGGGTGCCCCGTGATGCCCGGACAAACGGCATGTCCTGTCTGTACTTCATGGCAGTGGGCGGCTGGCGCCTGAGGAGCTGATCACCGCTGTCTATGGGGTCAGGGTCATCGTAGATGGTTGAGATGAGGACGGAAGCGTCCCGCCGGGGCTTCTTCACCTTGCTGAACGCTGGCAGTTTCTCCCCATGGTATCTAGAAGGAAGCAAATGGTGTTAGGTACAACACTGAGGCAGTGGGACACCCCTGTAACCCCAGACTGTCTCCTCCACGTGCTACAAGGGAGGACTGAGCTGGTGCAGTTGTCCTGTTCCTGTCTGTGAGATGTCCCTAGAAAAAGAGCCAGCCCTCAAGGCACACAGGTCTTGTTCTTGGGCTTTCCCTACAAAAAAAAAACTGTAGCAGAGGTGATCCTTAATTCCTGAGCACAGCTCCCCTGTGTTTTTGCGATGCATGAGCCTGAAAATGGTTCCACCCCTGATCTAGCACGAGCCCCTTCATGAATGCTGGACTGCTAGGAAACGCAACGCGTTCAGTTCTGGAGTGCTGTGCAGGCCCTCCTGCCTGCTGCACGGGGGACAGCGGATCCCTGGGACAGCCTTACTGTTCTGGTTCACACTCCACCCCTTTTGCTGCCATTTAGCTGCAGTAGAAGCTCAGAGAGCTCAGGAAGAGGCTCCAAACACAGGCTGGAAGGGCAGGGCAGAGTACTTACCCCAGCCCCCTCTTGCATCTGGGATTCTGACCCTCGTTGTCCAGAGCTTCGGCCATTCCAGAGTTGCTGCTCCCCAGCCCCTGCCCTTCCGTCCAGCCCTGCTGCTCCAGCACCTTCCTGCCAAAGCCCTGGGAGAGGAGAAAAACGTCAGAGTTGGCGGCCGAAGCCCATCTTCATCTCCCAGAACCCTCCTCCTCCACAACCCACACCCTTTGAGCGCTGCCACCACAGCCCTTCCCGTCTTGCCCCATCCACTCTGAAGCACGTATCCAAAGCTCACCTTGGTGTATCTCTCAAAGGTGCCGATTTGCTGCCCTGAAACGGAGCCATCCTCCAAGCCATCCCGGAGTCTCTGTTCCAACCACATCTGGACCGAGTCCCGAGCATCCTTATCGCCTCCATCTAAGGAGAGAGAAGCAGGAGTCAGAGCGGCACAGCCCAAGAAAGCTGTTTGCTGCTGTGATTTCCCCCAGAGCACCACACAACAAGGAGGTAGAACCTGTTCTTTTTGGCAACTCTCACAGCCAGATGAGAAAAATGTCGTTTCAAGTGCTCTGACGTCTTGGACGCTTTCAAAGGATGGCAGAGGCAGTGTTCCCCACGTCAAAAAGTCTCCAGGGTCAGAACTTCCCAACCTCCCCCATTTCCTAAGGAGTTTTTCCAAGCTCAGATACCTTTGTCGTAGTAGACGCTCATGTCCACATCCCAGTCATCTGCAGTCTGCTCATCAAAGTCTGCCAAGAGAAGGAAAGAACCAGTTTTGGTGGTGGCTGTGGAAGTCTGACAAAGAAGAGCTGCTTGCTGGTGGCCAAGCCCCCTATTTTCTCTAACAAAACGGGAAGGAATGGGGTATTAGAGACTATTCAAGCCACAGTGGTTACCCAAGAGGCTGCCAGTAGGACCAGAGGGGTCTCTGGTCATTGGACTGATCCTCTGAAGGTTTTTTGATCAAGGGAAGGTTTAAAAAGTGATGGCAAGATGCCTGCCTGTATCCGTAGCTGAACCAGAAGGGCTGTACCCAATTTACCCGTTCCTGCGGGCTGGGCCCCCAGTCCCCAACCTGTGGTGCTCAGTTTGTAGCTCAGTGACAGACGCCACCATTACCTCCGTTCTCCTCCTGCCAGTACTGAGCATCCGTGTAGAAGACGAGGCCGGAGCCTCCTTTCTCCCACTTCAGCTCGATCTCCTCCTCAAAGAGCCGCTCCTCCACGCGGTCCTGCTTCGTCACATCCTCATGCAGAGCCTCATGTCGCTCCCACTCCTCGCAGGTGTCATTGTCCTGCAAAGGAACCAGCGAGAGGTGGGTGACACCAGCAGCACAGAGCCTCCTTTCCACTCCCTGACCCTCACGGCCCGTTGCAATGCCTTCCCTACGAAACAGCTTTGTCGACAGAGCTCGTCTCAGCCTGCTGCTTTCAGGCACTGACACGACCGGCGCTGATGACCTCATTCCCCTGACTAATGCCATCTTCAGAGTCAGCAGACAGAAGTGGTGAAAAAATACCACATCACACCCACTTCACGGCATGCTTTCAGCAGCGTACCCGATCTGTAACGCGGAGATGCCCATTTAAGGAGCAGGTGTGTTGTACGTAAAGTCAGCACCAGCAACAAATTAATTCCACTCCAGTCGATCCCTAAAGAGATTGTATCAGTTCCAGAACAGAAGCTGGCTGGCACCGCCACAGATCAGGCTGACAGCTTTACGCTGCCTGCCCAGTTTTGGGCACAGCCCTTCCAGGGAGACATTAACCAGCTAAAGAATGGCCAAAAGAACAGCTAGAGATCCAGGAAACAGAGCCTGTGAAAAACGGCCAGAGGAGCAGAGTTGCTCAGTCTGGAGAAGAAAAGACCGAAGGCAGCCGTTGAATAAGAAGTCTGTAAAGGAGGGAACAAAGTGTTCTCTGTGTCTGCTGTTGCTAGGAGAACCTAATGGAATAAAATTGCAGCAAAGATTTGACATACGAGTTAATTCTGGCGCAGAGTGGCAGGACAGTCAAGAACGGGAATGGCTTGCCCCGGGACTGTGTTGCCTCTGTAATGACACAGGTTTGGGCGAACAGGCTAGACAGGCGTCTCCTGGGGGGAGCGAGATAGTCTCTGGAGAGCCAGTCCAGCCCAGTTTTCTAGGAGTCGTTGTCAGGAAAGCCATTTTTCTCTGAATGACTAACTTGCACTGCAGAAGCATTCGAGGTGAACCACCTGTACTGCTCTGCGTGTCGTTGCCAGGGCACTAACGTGCTCCTCAGTCTCCAGTCACCTCATTTACAAGCAACAGCAGAGCCAGACCGACCGGCCGCGCGGCAAGCAGAGGTCCCCTCCTGCAGCACCAGCTGCAGCCTGCGCTCACTCTTCTGGACCAAACCCTTCATGCTGAAACCCCAAAGCAGCTGAACTTGGACGAGCTGTTTCAGAGGTGTGAACGTCCACACCGCTACATGCACCAAGGGGCTCAGCACACCAAGATGCGAAGAACTACATTTAACGTCATTTTCAGACAAGTGATTTATACAATACAACTAAAAGATTAAAAACGAGCTCTGAGAGTTGTATTGGCCCCCTCAGCTTTGCAGGCTGACCTCAGATGGCACTAGAAAAATCCACTTACGTTATCCGAGTGCGACTCCTCTCCCTCCTTTTCCTGCCCCTCATCTTCCTCAGCGCTGGCTGGATCGGTTGCCTCAGATCTTGCCACAGGCCCCTTGTCCTCCGTGATCTCATCCCCCGTGGCGGTGTAAACTCTTTCTTCTTCTATAACTGTCTCAGTGTCCTGGTATTCAAAAGGCACGTTCCCATACCTCCGGGATGAGCCTGTCTTCGGGAAATCCAGCTGCAATTTCTTGATGACCGGGGGAGGCAGCCTGCAGGCACGGATCAGCTCCAGGAAGACGCTCAGGGGGGTGCCCACGTTCCCGAAAGGCATGCAGGAAGGGGGGTTGAACTCGGGCAGCCGCTTCAAGTCTGCTTCCGCGACGGCTTCGCCTGCGGCCCTCGCGTCCGCTCCACTGGGAAACGCCTCGGCAGCTGGAAGAGAGGAGGAACGATTTTGTTGTTGTTCTTTTTTTTTTTTGGGGGGGGGGGGGGAGGGGGGGCAAACACAAACCATGCACCGGAGAGAGGTAAATCAGGGCCCTCCTGGGAAGGAGGAGGTGAAGTAGACCCAAAACTGTCTCTTCTTGCCCCATAATGAAATTAAGGAGTTAAAAACCTCCATGAAGGGTTTTAAGCAGCTGACGCGGGCTGCTGGGACCCGGAGCCAAACTCTTCTTGCCCCAAAATGAAATTAAGGAGTTAAAAACCTCCGTGAGGGGTTTTAAGCAGCTGGGAACCGGAGCCAAACGGGTCGGGAGGGGAGGGGAGCCCCGGTGCCCGGTCCCCCCGGTGCCCGGTCCTACCTGTCCCGGAGCCGAGGCGGACCCTGCGCACGACGCAGCGGCCGGGCAGTGAGGCACCGCCGGGCCCGACCCAGCTCTTCCCCGAGTACATGCGGACGAAGCGGCGGGCGCGGCCGGGCCTCACGGCCACCGGGCAGCAGCAGGTGCTCGGCGCCCCCCCGCCGCCCGCCGGGCCCCGCTCGGGCCGGTGGCGGTAGTGGAAGCAGAGGAAGCCGCCGGCTTCCAGGA
The DNA here is from genome assembly GCF_964034855.1 of Anser brachyrhynchus. Lineage (NCBI taxonomy): Eukaryota > Metazoa > Chordata > Aves > Anseriformes > Anatidae > Anser > Anser brachyrhynchus. The sequence goes on from NC_137717.1 coordinate 4,081,563, forward strand.
ACTGGCTGAAGTAGGAGCGGAGCTGTGCGGAGCGCAGCGCGGCCGGGATGCCGCTCACCAGGCAGTAGCGGGCGGCCCCGGCCCCGCCGCCATCGCCGGCCCCGCCGCCATTACCGGCCCCGCCGCTGGGCGCCGCCATCTTGTCCGCGGGTGGCGCGAGGTGATGACGTCAGACACCCGAGGGGAGGGGGGGGAGGGAGGGAAGGCGCCGTCTGGTGGTCGGGGGGGGGTAATGGGGATGGGTGCTGGGGGGGGAGGGGCTCTGAATCCCAGAATCCCAGAATCCCAGAATTCCAGAATTCCAGAATCACACAATCACACAATCCCAGAATGGCCCAGGTTGGCAGGGACCTCTGAAGACCACCTAGTCCAACCCCCCTGCCGAGCAGGCTCACCCAGAGCACCTTGCGCAGGATGGCGTCCAGGCGGGTTTTGGATATCTCCAGAGAAGGAGACTCCACAGCCTTTCTGGGCAGCCTGTCCCAGTGCTCTGTCACCTCCCAGTAAACAAGTGCCCCCTCACATTCAGCCGGAACCTCCTGTGCTTCGGTTTGTGCCCGTTGCCTCTTGTCCTGTCGCTGGGCACAACTGCAAAGAGACCGGCTCCATGCTCTCGACACCCTCCCCTCAGATATTCACACACACTGATGATCTCTTCCCTCAGTCTTCTCTTTCCCAGGCTAAACGGGCCCGGTTCTCTCAGCCTGTCCTCATATGACGGGTGCTCCAGTCCTCTAATCATCAATGGAAATTAAGAACATCAAACATCTGATTCCTTAGTTATTAAACAAATCCTCTTTATTATTTGAATAAAATATATTTAATATGAACTCGCAGAAGAGAATCCCTTAGAAAACTGATGACAACCATGTAAAGTTTTATTAATTAGCTTCCAGTTATCTTACTGGGTGCTGGGGGCACTGGGTGCTGGCATTTACTGGGTGCTGGGGGTGTCCCCGCTGCCCCCCGTGCTGCTCAGGCCCAAAGCCTGAGGGCTTGGCCTCTACTTTACCTTTCCAGTCAGTAAAGGAGCAGCTCTGGGGGCACCGTGAAGGAGGGAGCAAAGGGAGGGCTGGGGGGGCCCTGGGAGGGGGGTGAAGGGATGGAGCACAAGTCCTATGGGGTGGATTGGTCTGGGGAAGGGGAGACTCAGGGCAGACCTCGTTGCTCTCTGCAACTGCCTCCAAGGAAGGTGTGGGGAGCTGGGGTCGGCCTCTTCTCACAGGTAACCGGTGATAGGACCAGAGGGAACGGCCTCCAGTTGTGCCAGGGGAGGCTCAGGCTGGAAATGAGGAGACATTTCTTCTCAGAAAGAGCGGTCAGGCGTTGGGACGGGTTGCCCAGGGAGGTGGTGGAGTCACCGTCCCTGGGGGTGTTCAAGGAGAGGTTGGACGTGGGGCTTGGGGACGTGGTCAGTGGGTGATGGTGGTGGTAGGGGGCGGTTGGACCAGATGATCTCGGAGGGCTTTTCCAACCCTAATGATTCCAGGATTCTCTGTCTGTGTCATGGGCAGTGACATGAGGTACCACCTGTGGCTGACTCCACCGTGCAGGTGGACCTGCAGGGATCCTGTCCCCAGGAGGCTGGGGGCTCTTCCCTGTTCCGAAATGTTTGCCTCTGTCACCGTGGCAATGGGGCTGTTCGGCACCCGACACACCATGACTCACGCACGCGTCACCGCTGTGTGGCTTATGGCTGCCGGTGGCTGGCGTGGGCCTGTGGAAATCATCTGGTGACTCACACGCTCCTTCCCCATGGAAAATGGCTGTCAGGAGCTGAGATCACCTTGGAAGCAGCCCGTCACCCTTCTGCAGCTGGGGTGAGAGCTGCGGGGACAGACGGACAAAAGAGTCTGTCCTCCCCCCGGGCTGCTGGCTAAAATTTGAGGGGTTTCAGTGGGTAAGAGGGGACAGGGAGGCCTCATGGGGCTTTACCAGGCACGGCAAGCGTGGTGGTCGTGGTGCCTGGTGGCAACGACTGCACATCCAGGTGAGTCAGCACCCAGCACCAGCGCTGCGCCTGGCTGGGAGCCCTCTGGGCGAGGCTGCGCGCGTGAAGGAAGGCACAGCGTGTGGACAGGCCGCGGTTCTGCTGCCTCTGCAAGTTTCTCTCTGCCGGGCGCTCGGGAGATTGCGAGCCACATGGCTGTGAATCAGCTCCCGTGTCCACATCACAGCGCTCCCCTGCGATGATGAGGCAGGAGGATTTTTACGGAGAGCCTCTGGGGAAAGTCTCTGTCCCCGTCCGCTCTAGCGTCCTTCCCACACCAGGCCCGCAGCCAGTATTTCTGGAAATTTAGAACCCCGAAAATTTAGCACCATCTTTGAAAGTCAACGCCATTTTCCAAAGTGTAAAACATTTTATTAAAAAAATAATTTACTGTATCTTATATACAAACCACAAGAATGTTCACTTACAAAATACTGACATTCGACTTGTTGCAAAAGCTGCAGACAGGAGGAGCGAACTTTCCAGACGTGCTACATGTACAACCTGCTCTAACTCAAGACATGGATGTTTTGTTCTGCCACTAAATCAGTTCTGCCTGTTTCTGCAGTGTTACAGCTCAGTGAGTTTCTTCCTGTCACAGAAATGGAGGTAAGACCACAGCCTGAGCTGCTCTCAATATTGCTAAAATCACCGCATGGTGTATGGGTAGGATGGAGTCCCTGGTATTCACGCAGCACTACATGACATAGGTTTAGCTGCTCTTAGGTAGTCCATTGCTCTGCAAACAATCCTGTTGCAGTTCATGGCATAATGGAGAAAAGATGCAATCTAAGAGAAGGTAGAAAGTACGAATTTGGCTGCCTGCACACCCTGTAAGATTTTATACTCTGGCCTCTTCCCTCTTAGTGCTTAAGGAAGATTCTTTATGAATATTGCTACAATTTCATGCACAATAGAGATAGACCAAAGCTTCACCCAGACCAAATTCCACTTAGGAACACCCTATGCGTGATCCCACTGAAGACAGGGTACTCAGCACACCTAAGTACTGCATAACCAAGCTGTTACAGGATTTCAGCTGAGGCCAAGCCTCATCTCAGAGTTAGCGGCAAAATGCACATTGATTTCGATGGGACCAAGGATTCGCTGAGCGAAAACCTGGAGTGGCCTCTAACCCCACCTGCTCCGTGTCAGAGTTTGCTGGCAGCTACGTATCACCAGCTACAGGCCAGGGAAAGTCACATACACACGCGCTCCCTGAAGCTGAGACTGGCACAGGTGGAGCAGGTGCTGCCATAAACATCTGCCAAATCCAAGTTATTTTCCTGTGTGCTCTGCGAAGCCTCGCTGAGTCCTACAGGCTCATACTAGTGACAGGCACATGCATAGCCAGTTCTTTGCAGAGTCCAAGCACCCGTCCTGCTAAATCCCCACTCCCTGATTCTCTCTGCTCCCTGTGAGGTGTTGGGGAGCACCCACGAGGCCGGCAGCCGAGCGCAGCGTCTCAGAGCGCCATGCGTGGTGTGGGAGCCAGCTGCCTGCTGGTGATTTCGTACAGCATTTCCGCGATGAGCTCAACGATGTCTGCGTTGCCGATGATGGGCCGGAAGAAGAGGTCTGTGATAAGGGCAGGAGGGATGGATTTCAAGGTGGAGGCAATCAGCAAAATGCGGGCAAAGCGGCCCTGGTCCTCAGGATGCAGGGGCCGCAGGACCTCCTGAAGTGCTCGCTGGGCTTCCCGCTGGAGGCTCTCGATGTACTGGGAGGCTCTCAGCCCTGGGACATCTGCAGAGAGAAAGGAGGAAAAGCCCATGAAGAGGGAGGCTGGAAAACAGCTCCAGGTTTCTCCCATTCCTTTCCCCTGCATCTCAGAGGGGGTCTCTGAGCGCCACGCTAACAAGATGTACCCAGCACTGCTGAGACGTGGCTATTTCAGGGCTGCTGTTTTGAAGGAGCAAAAACAGATAACAGGGCAAACAAGCTTTACAGAGTAAGTACAGGGCTCTTCGTTGTTTGCAGAGCGATAAGGTCTCTGTTTTTAATGCTATATTTAATATCCCTCCTTCCCGCCTCCCAGCTGTCAGCTGCATTATCGGCGCTAACGATAAGGCAAGCAGCCCTCTCTGCTCTCACGCACGCTCCTGCCCGTACTCTGAGCGACTCCAAGCCAAGAAATATGTTTTTAGATGCTAACACGTGCAGGGCTTTCTCTTGCTACCAGCAGGCAGGGCTCAGAGGGTTGAGCACTCACCGGGATTAAAGAGAATGGCTCCCTTCAGGTAGGCATATTCCTTGGGGCTCAGGTCCAGGCTCCAGAAGGTGTTTAGGCAGCACTGCAGCCGCTGCACGGCAGCCAGCGTGGGCTGCGTCCGCTCGGGCTCCTGCCGTTTGCTTTGGCCATCGAGGAGGATCTTCTTGAGCATGCTGGGGGCCGGGGTCTCCATCACCTCAAACGTCACCATGTCCTGTGCCAGCCCCAGGAGGAAGAGGGGGACCCAGCAGCTGTCCAGCAGCAGGAGCTGGTCCCCTCGCGGCAGCAGGTGGAAGGAAGGGAGGTTTTTCATGAAGCTGACGGTTTTCACCAGCACATCGGAGGCAGCCTGGCAGGTGATGTGGGGTGTGCGCAGGCAGACCGTCCGGCGCTGGTGGCACAGGCAGCGCTGGTGGGCCGGGCTGCAGCTGCCCCGGCTGTGGTTCAGGTTCTGGCTGAGGAGGTTGTAAAGGATGGCGGTGCGGTTGTCCTCCTGCTGGCACTGACACCTCTCGCAGTCCACGTCCATGCTGCTGGTCGTCATAGCTGAGCTGGAAGCCCGGATCCTCTGTGAAACTCAGCTCCTGCTGCAGCAGATGTGAGAGACCCGTAAACTTCCTCCCTGCCTCAGCCTGGAAACACCCTGTCCTCCCCGCTCTGCCAGCACATGGCTGCTCAAACCAGCTCTTATAAGGCTCGGTCACAAGTGAAACACCCCTTCCCAGCCTTGACCGCTCTGTGATTAAGCGGTCCTCATTAAAAAAAAAAAAAAGCAGCCGTCCCCTGGATGATTGGCTGGGGCCAGCAAGTTCTCGGCGTGGCGTCAATGGCCGTTTTCTCAATGAAGCGCCAGCAGCTGCCGCGGGGGGACGGGGCAGCGCGGGTTGGGCGGCCTTATCGCGATTACCCAAACAGTATAAACAAAGTCATTAACCCGGGCTGTACCATGGCACCAAGGCCCCGCGCTGCAATCAGGCAGCGCTATATGGCAGGTGTCACTGCCAAGGAGTTCACACACACACACGGCACCCGTCTGGAGCGAGGGCCCTGTGGCAAATGGCCTGTGCGCTCCGGCCTTGGAAAGAGCAACCTGGAAGTCGTTTTATCAGCAGATATTTGCCTAACCTTGTTGACAGGAGCCTCGCTGCTGTTACAGTTAAGGAAGCGGGTGAACTGAACGACTCATCCTGAGGCAGGGCCCCATGTGTCACAGGGGAAATGCTGGGCAGGGGTGGGCCGGGTTTATAGATTTTCACCTTGAATTGCTCAGGTATTTGTATCTGCTGATCTGCTGATCTGTATCTGTTGGTTTAGGGAAGGGGCAGCATCCGAGTGATGATTTCAGGGGGCCTGCTGGGGAATCCCGTGGGCAGCAGGAGCCTGTGGGCAAGGCAGGGCCCCACGTGTCACAGGGGAAATACTGGGCAGGGGAGGGCCAGATTTATAGATTTTCACCTTGAATTCTCAGCTATCACAGAATCACGGAACGTTAGGGATTGGAAGGGACCTTGAAAGACCAGCTAGTCCAAGCCCCCTGCCGGAGCAGGAACACCTAGATCAGGGCACACAGGAACGCATCCAGGCGGGTTTGGAATGTCTCTGGAGAAGGAGGCTCCGCAACCCCCCGGGAGCCTGTTCTAGTGTTCTGGCACCCTCACCGTGAAAAAACTTCATCTCATATTTAAGCGGAACCTCCTACGTTCCAGCTTGCACCCACCGCCCCTTGTCTTATCATCGGATGTCAATTATTAGGTGTCAAGATGCATTTGTACGCGTTATCAGCACAAGTTGGTTTAGGGAAGGGGCAGCATCCAAACACTGATTTCGGGGGGCCTGCTGAGGAATCCCCTGGGCGGCAGGAGCCTGTGAGCGGCACAGCTCACCCTGACGGGGACAACCCCCCCCCGAGCACACCCAGCTCTGGGGGGTGCAGACGCGGGGGGATCACACAGGGGGGAGACCCGCAGCGGCCTGCGGGGCCTGCTGGACCCGTCCCTACGCAGGCTGCAGGCCCCTGCCCCGCTCGGGGCCTGGGTGAGCGGCCCCAGGAGCCGTGTGGGGAAGGGGGCGGTGGTGGCGGCTCGGTGCCCACCGGGGCTGAGAGGGGGGGGGGGGGAAATCAGGGCCTGGCCCTCCAGGGCCTCCCCGGTCCCCGCGGAGCCTTCTGGAAAGGCCTAGGCCTCTCCGTTGCTACGGCAACCGCGCCCCGCTCCTCTCCTCCCGCCTCCCGCGCCCCTCCGCGACCAATCCGCGAAGGGAGCGGCTGGGCCGCGCGCTGCGATTGGCGGAAGGGAGAGGCGAGCGCCGCGCGAGCTTCCGCTCCCTCACCTTCCGGTTCCGGCAAGCGGCGGCGTGAGGGGGCCGAGGCGGCGGCGGCAGCAGCGGCGGGGTCAGGGTCAGGATGGGGCTGAGCGCGGAGGAGGCGGCGGAGCAGGAGGATCGCTTCGACGGCATGCTCCTGGCCATGGCCCAGCAGCACCAGGGCGGCGTGCGCGAGGTAGCGCCGCCGGGCCCGGCGGAGGCTTCGCCGAGCTCCTCCGGGGGTAACGGGGGAGGGGCAGGCGGCGGCCCTCGGACGAGGCCCCGGGGGGCCCCACGCAGCCCCACGCAGCCCCCCTGGGTTCCCTCCCCCGCCGCCACGGAGCGAGGGGCCCCCGTGTGCGGCCTCCCCGCGTCGGGGGCTCTCGGCCTCGGCAGCGCCACGCGTGGGGCCCGGGGCTGCTGCGGCTGCGGAGGGGGAGAGGCACGGGAGGATGGAGCCGCCCTGGCCCAGTTTTGCGGTCCCTCGAGCCCTCAGCGGGTTGTGGCCGCCGCCAGGTGCCGTTAAACGCGGCCGCGGCTCCTCCCCTCCTCGTGGGGCGCTGCGCGGGCCTCCCGCTCCTCCAGGCGGTGGCTCCTGGTGGGGAGCTGGTCCGCAGGGAGGGGTGTGTGGGAACAACCCCTGCACCCACACGTGGGGAAATGGTGTTAAACACAGCTCCTCCTGCCGCCGTGGGGCTTCAGGTTGAAATACTGACGAGACATAACTCCTGGGGGGATGGGGGTGGAAATCAAACCCACTGAGAGTCAAACCCATTTCCATGGAGGTATTTTGGGGTGGCAGTTCATAACTGCCAGTTCACCAGCAACATCTGGCAGGCAGCAAGACAGTCAGAAATAAAAAGAAGTTTAGACTTTTGTAAATAAACGGGACGCAGCTTGGGGGCGGCTTGCAGACTTCGAGGGCATAGGCATACAGAATACGTGAGCATCTGTATACATTCGTGTGTGTGTGTATCTAAAAGTACATATGCATTGCCAAAGTTTCTGCATCAGAGAGATCTGAGTGACAGTTTGGGATGGCAAAGTAGGTGCGTCCCCAAGGTGACCTGAGAATAAACTGGTTGCCCTCTCTTAACGTGAAACACACACATGCCTCTGAAAAATGGGATCCAGGAGCTGGATCTCCATAAAAGCCCTTGGCTGTTTTCTCTGGGAAACAGTCGCGGGGTTTCAGTACGGTGCTGATGCAGACACAGATGGGAAGGACACAATAAAGGCTACTGTAGAGACACAAGGTACCTTGGAGCGATCTGGTCTCACTGTTCTTTTTTTCTCTCTTCACCCCTTCTCTTCCCCCCTTTCTCTGTTTCCTCTCTACCAGCTTGTGAACACGTTCTTTAGTTTCCTGAGGCGTAAAACGGATTTCTTCACTGGTGGAGAAGATGGCGTAGCAGAGAAGGTAAAAAAAAAAAAAAAAAATCCACGCTTTTTTTGTCTTATTTATGTGCCGTGTCTATGCCATGCTAAGACTTCCCTTTCTGAAGGCCCCAAAGCCCTTTAATGCACTGGGGGACGAGCGGGCTGTGCTGCTGATGAAACACACCACAAAACAAAGCAATAATGAGCTGCCCCGATGTGAGGTGAGGCATGATTGCTTGTTCAAGCGATACCGTTGGTGCAGGGCTTTTTTTTTTCCTTTTTTTTTTTGCCACGCTCTGGCCAAAGGCTTGTTTGGAAAGCAAATCTGCCAGACACACTGACTTAACGGTGACAGACACTGCAGAAGCGATAACCCCAGGTTACCTTGTTTGTTCACCTCAGAGAAAGCCCAAAGTCCACGTCTCTGCACATGCGGCTGCACCTTTGTCTCCGGGCCGCGTACCTGTCTGGACTGAGCGAGCCTGGGGCTCTGGGCTGCCTCGCTGGCAGGCGGAGCGTTCCAGCAGGAGTTAGGCAGGCTCTCTGGAGGTTTCTTGGTTGTACTCACCTGCGTGGTGGCTGTTCCCCTCTGGCTTAGCACGTGAGCTGCTTTGCAACGCTCGGCTGGAGGCCGCGGTGCCCCTCGGCTGCCCGCCTGGCTTTGAGGCTCCGGGTGGTTACAGCAGAGCTTGCAGGGGAGCTGATGTGGGAGGGTCTGGTACTTCTAGATCCCAGGCAGTACGGAATCGAGGACAAAATCCGGAGTGCTTGTCTTGTCTAAGACTTGTCTTGGCTTTCTGGTCTAGTGGAACTCCCTGTGAGCAAAGCAGGCACTGCTGCCATGGTGAGCGTGTTAGGGAAGGTGTTAATTGCTAACACAGGGAGTTACGTGCGCTGTCTAGTCCCCGGAGTGGTTAAATGAGGCAGGTAAGGGAAAGGGGATGGATTCAGAGGAAGAATGAGGTGAAGTCTCCTGCCGTTTTCCTTAGACTGGAGAGAAATCTCCCAAGTTCGTGAGGACTCTGCTCCCTGGGACTGAAACTGAGCAGCAGCTTGGAGATAAGCACTGGCTGGTGCTTTTGGAGGTCCTGGCTACTGCGATACCTGTCAAAATGCTTTATGGTCTCCTGAGGAGGTGCTCAGCACAAGGGGTCTGTGACACCACAGTAACAGCACAATTTGCAGAAGCTGTTTCCCCAATCCTGCTGGTCCTTTGGCATCAAAGAGAAAGAGGAGAGGGTGGGAAGGCATCGTCTTTTATGCAGCCCTTGCGTAGAGCGAGGGGACGCCATGGCAGTTGAGAGAAACGCAGTGCGCGCACTGGCAGGCTCGGGCTGTGCAAATAGCCTCGCTCCCTGGCTTGTTAGGAACAGGAGCTGGGAGATGCACGTCTTGAATTCTGCGTCCTAGGAAACGCTGGGCTCGGGTTGCGTAAATAAATCTCACTTTGCCCTTTAAAAACAAAGCAGAAATAGTTGGCGGTCGGTTACAGAAGTACACGAGGCCTGGGTGCTTTGAGCTGCTCTGGAAAGGTGCCGATTCCTTGTGGAATTTCTGGGGTATACATAAACGAGTACACGAAACCCGCCTGAAAACTCCACTCCGATTTCATTTCTCAGATCGTCTCTGCATTGTTTTCTGGAGCAGACGGCAGCTCTCATACGTGCTGCTTTGCACAGCGTTCCCTGGCATTATCGACCACGAGGCAATTGCTCTGGCTTACTGCCTGTGTACTCAGCTTTCCCCCTGAGCAGTACAGCCTTTTGCATCAGAGACCTTGGGATTTTGCTTTTCAGTCACAACAACAAGAGCAGTTGTAGTTAGGTTTGGAGCAAAGATTTTTGGAGGAACTTGACCCTCGGTAAAACGATAAGCTTTTCATTTTTTTTCTCCTCTAAATCACAACACTGATATTCAACTGCAATGCCTATTGGTTTCTGCTTGCTGCCCTTTGCTGTTGCAGTTGTAGCAACCTTTCCAGGAGCTTTAGAGCTTCTTCATTGAAAAGGTTTCGCAATACAGATACTAATAAGAGAGGAACCTCCATCTAGTGCCTGGGGAGAGCGCGGTTGTGGGAAAGGTCAAAAGTAGGTGCAAAAACTAGGTCTAGTGTCACTGTTCTTCCAGCTCTCGTAGGTGTACGGAGAGTGGTCAAATGGCTGGGTTAGGCAGCTGCTTGTTCTGCTGGAAGAGCACAAATGACTAAACAAATGGAGAATCTTTATTTTTTTTTTTGTTATCTCCATTGAAATACACTCCCTATATAAGAAAGGGCTAGGAAGGGCTGCATTTAAATACTTCAAGCTTTCCCCCCTCTAGATTTTCAGTCAAACAACTAGAGTGAAAATGAGGGGAAGTCACATCAGTATGGCTAACGTGTTCTCAGGGCCTTAGTAGATAGTCATTTGGGTTTGAAGAAGTGTTTTTTTTTTTCTTAAACCTTTTGTTATGCGTTCCTGTCTTTCAGCTGATCACAGACACCTTCAACCATCACAACAAACTAGCTCAGAAGGAGCGGAAGGAGAAAAAGGCTCGTCAAGAGGCGGAACGGCGAGAAAAGGCAGAGCGAGCTGCGAAACTCGCTAAAGAAGCAAAGCAGGAAGCGAACGAGCCGAGGATTAAGGAACTTACGGACGAGGAAGCAGAAAGGCTGCAGCTGGAAATCGACCAGGTGAGAGCAGCGTTTGGCACGTGTGGGTGCCGTCCAGGCCTGGGCTGTCTCCTCTGTCTGCTGGCACGTAGTTCAGGTAGTGGTGAGCGATGTAAAAGGCCGTGTCTGGATCCCCAGATGGGGATCCTGTTCCAAGGGCTGAAAATTCCCCCTGTAGCTCTGTCTCTGGTTCTTTAAGCTCCAGATGAAGAGGCTGAGGCCACCTAGTGTCAGATCAGCAAGTGGCACAAAGTATCAGCGCTATTTGAGCGTGTTCATTCTCTTTTTAAACAGAAAAAAGAAGCACAGAAAGAGGTTAACAGCGTCCCAGTGAAATCCTCGGAAGATGAAGGTGAATCTTCAGATTCTAACAAGCAGGTAAAGCTCACCTAGGGACTTTATGTTAGACTGGGAGAAACATGTTTCTGGTTAACCATCAGAACTCTTGTGAGTGTTACGGGATGTCCAGCCTGGCTTTCTTTGGGAATATGCACTGAAAAAAGTTGTGTCATAACACAATTTCCAACGACTTCAACACCTCTTTTGACCCCTTGTTACTGTGTCTTAATAGAGACACCTTTTCATTGTGGGTTAAAGTTATGTGAATATTGAATATGTGCAGCTGAAATTCTTACAAAAACCTAGAATTGTTGACACAAGTGAAAGATGCATGAAGACTCGAAAAACCTTTTTTTATGCTCTAAATTGGTTGTTTAGGAAACAGATGAAGAAGAGGAAGATGAGAAGGATAAAGGAAAACTTAAACCCAACTCTGGCAATGGAGCTGACCTTCCAAATTACAGATGGACACAGACTCTTTCAGAGCTGGATGTAAGTATTGCCTTATATCCAGGGCCTGAGGAATCTTAGCCAGGAAATAAGAGCAAGTGCTAGTAAGGATAGTGGACCTGCTGCCCTGTATTTCATTTGCTCACAGAAGGCTGCTAATTTTACTTAATGGCAGCATTTCAATAGCTGGAGGAGAGCTTGGTAACTAAATACCATTCCCAAAAGCTGTACTTAACTCTGACAAACCTTGGTGTACACAGTTAAGACATTAAAATCTGCTTCCCTTCCACTGAGATATATTGGCCATCCTGTTGCCAAATTTACACACGTATCCTTTCATCCTATGCCTGCTTGCTCAGTACCCTAGGGAAAATCATTGAGTACTGTCTTACTCTGGTGAAAGCAAGGCAAAAAGCCTTAAAACAGCAGCACGAGAGGGCAAGGAGAGACTCCATTGCTCTGCTCCTCACATCTGACCTCTGTCTGGTCCAGCTGGCCATCCCTTTCAAGGTGAGCTTCCGGCTGAAGGGGAAGGACGTGGTGGTTGATATCCAGAGACGGCACCTCAAAGTCGGCCTGAAGGGCCACTCGCCCGTTATCGATGGAGACCTTTTCAATGAAGTGAAGGTGGAGGAGAGCTCCTGGCTGATTGAAGATGGTAAAACAGTCACCGTGCACCTGGAAAAGGTAAAGCAGAACAGATCGGGGAGAACTGGGACTTGTCTGCCTCTTACTTAGTGAAATGAGAGTCACGAAACCAATGAAAGCCCTGGGCTTTGTGAGCTGAAACAGAAGAATCATGCTTGTCCGTTGCACAATGTCAGTGCTACTACTGGAAGCAGGGTATTTCAGGTTGCCTCTATTTTCAGCCTAAGTTCATGCTAATCCAGTATGTCCAATTGATTGCTAAGCAGTTCAGGAAAAGCTGGAAGGAAATCAGTAATTTTAAAGTTACGCCTTAGTGGAATAGCGCTATTCTTTCACATCTGTTAGCGACATGAAAAATCCAGGGACAGAACTTATTGCTGCTCTTGTCCCTTCTGGGCCTCTCCAGGTGTGTTTTTTTTTAATCCTCTTTTGTTGTGCCAAACGTGACATGTAACTTGCTCTCAAGATTTGCCAGTTATGGAAATTCAGGCTAGGTATAGTGGTTAGAAAGGAAAGTAATGCCCTTTATCCACCTTCAGATTTTACTGGCATTTAGAAAACCGTCAAAGTTTGATTCCAGCATTTTTTTTCCTGTGACTGAGACATAAAATTCCAAGAACAAGTCCAGGAAAAATAAATAATTTTTGCCTCTTCTTTCCTTCAGATCAACAAGATGGAATGGTGGAACAAACTAGTCTCCACGGACCCAGAAATCAACACCAAGAAAATTAATCCAGAGAACTCAAAAGTAAGAACTCCCTCTTTTCCTGAATGGAGCCTTCTCATAAATGTGCTCGCGCTGAGCTCACGTTCAACTGCTACATCTTTGTTCTGCTAGCAGAAAAAAACAGTACTGGGAGTACTGATGCATATGGTGCTATCTTAGAATATAAATGCTCCCAGAACTGCAGGTGAATGGAGCTGAGTTTATAGATTAGTGTCTGTATAAGTATTTCTGAAGCCTGTGCGCACAGCACCATGTAACGTCAGTGTAGTCACGTTCTCTGCAGGCAGGCTGTGTGTGGGGGGGGTTGAGGAAGGTTTCAATGTTGATAGAAGTCCTTGGTTTCAGTTGTCAGACCTGGACAGCGAGACTCGCAGCATGGTGGAGAAAATGATGTACGATCAACGACAGAAATCCATGGGCCTCCCCACATCTGACGAACAGAAGAAGCAAGACATTTTGAAAAAGTGCGTAGAACTGATTTAATTCGTGGGTACTCGCTTTCCCATACCCCTTCTCCTCTTCTCCCTTCACAAATACCTAGCAGTGCAACCGAGCAGAAAACGGGTTGGCATTCAGTCCTACCTGAGGTCATGTCAGCAGTTAGACGGTCACTGGCTACCCACCGGTGTCTATAAAAGTCGGTGAGTGCAGAAAGTGTAATGGGAAATTCTAGGAACAGCCTAGCTCTGGTATTGTCTTAATCTGCTGATTTCAAGTCCAGAAAGCATGTTTGGGCATGGAGGTGCCATCTCTACTGAACTTTAACATGGTCTTGATTGTTTTCTAATCTCCTGCTCAGTAGCACAGATAATCTCCCCGCTCTACACACCTGCCACCAGACAGCTGTCTCCAGGCCCGTAACCCTTTTATGTCTTTATTGCCCTGTTTGGCATAAACGCACCTCGGCGGGGAAATTACCCCCAGGGCTCCCAAGGCCGCGTAGGAAGGCGTGGAGGCAGTTCTGGATCAGGCAGCTTCCTCAGCAAGTGCAAATCCCCATCTTATCTCAGGGTTGGAAGGAGGATTAGTGTAGCAGGCCTGGCCTTCTGCACCTGACTCCTTTCCTTCCTTGGCTTATCTGTGCTGGCAGAAGCTTCGCTCTGATCAGTGCACTGAGTTTAGGGCAGGATGAGACTTCTGGAGCAGAGACCAGACGTCCTCAGTGCCTGTGGAGCCGATAGCACGGCAGGCAGTCCTTGCCTCCCTGGAAAGTGCACGTACAGGATACCGCGTCGGCAAGGTCACTCATTCGGCTCTCCACAAATTTGGCTTGGGTGCAGATTGGCTGGTAGGGAGCGGATGGGAAGTTTAGACTTTGTTCAGGCCAAAGTGGACTCAGTGACACCCAGGTGGGCGCTAATCTCTGCCAGCGAAGCCCTCCTGGCTGCTAAACAAGGACGCGACTCCCGCAGCACAGATTTCCGCGGAGGTGGAAGTGCTGCGGTAGCATTTCAGGGGAAAACATGAGATGAGAGCGTGGAAGAAGAAAGGGGGCCTGCCCTTACTGTGCTTTGTGTCTGCACCCCCCACACGGTTACACATTGTACCCCGTGGTGAACTGCAGGGCAGAGGAGGAAGGTGGGAGCTTCTGCGTGTGCTAATACCTCGCTGCCGAGCGCCCGCAGGCACAGCGTTTTGTTCTCAGAACTTCCTGATGTGGCAACCTGTGTCCAAATAGTCCTATCTGCTGGGGTTGCAGGGCATTTGTAATCGGGTTGCACCTAGTCTGAGAACAGATTTCTCCGGTCGTGTGCTTCGTTAGATTTCACTGTCGCAGCACTGGAGACATTCCCGGTGTCTCCAGTAATGCGTAATGTGAACACGTTTAAGCTTAAATCATAATCTACCCTTATAATCTCCCCTCTGCTCCACAATCAGGGCCATAGCTGCTACGTGTCTGTCCGGGAGGTAACAGTTAAAGGGTGTGTGTCTGATAATTAATAACTGCCATGTGTCTGGGCTTGCTGACCTTGGCGGCTGGTAGGATCGCTGATACCACTGACCTAAGGGAAAAACGTTTGTAGTTTGGAGATTGCGGCCCGGGAAGCTCGGTAAAACAGTCCCTGCTGTGGAGGGTGTGAGGAGGAAGCAGACTTGATAGCACAGGAAGTAGGGAGGCCTTAAACCTTGGGAGAAGGCTGCCTCGAACCTGAAAAGCGGAACAGGAGGAGGCTGCACGAGCGACTTGAAATGGGATTGAGGGGGTGCTGAGTTCTCAGGCACTGTGTGTCCCTGAGGGGAGCTGTTCTGCGGCTCCTGCTGACTGACCAAGCTCTTACCTTTGTTTTCCTTGCAGGTTCATGGAACAGCATCCAGAAATGGACTTTTCAAAGGCTAAATTCAACTGAGTCCTCCTCTTTTCCTCCCCTCCCTCAGTCAGCCCGTCGAACGGGGCAGGATTTGTGTTGCCGGATAAGTAGGGATCCCTTACCTTGGGCAAGTAAGCACTTCCAGCATCCCCACCTGAGCTTGCTGGGGAGGCAGCTCCGTGAAGTCATCCTCAGTTGTCCCGTGTCAAGCAGAACACAAGGCCACAGAACCAGCCTGCAGCAGTTCCAGTCAGAGCCATCTGCGACACTTCCCAAACAGCAGTTAGCGGAGAAGGAGGGGCTAGAGCAAAAAGAGCATTAGGGCTACAAGAGCCAGACTCGAGAGGCTTTGGGACATACCCTTAATGTATTGCTTAGCTTAATCTCCTGGCTCTTCAGCGTTAGTAATCCACGCTTTGCCATATCAGTTCTGGCAGCAGGTTCTCCTGAGTTTTTACTCCCTCCCCCTTCTGGCATTCTTGCTCTCTTGTGAAAACAAGGGCCGGTTTATTTTTTGAAATAATTCCTGTTCTGCCTCCCTGGGCCTTGGGAAAGGAAAACAGCAGCATAAAAATCAGCCATTGCAGCTCCTCCTCATTGCCATAACCCATCATTTTCAGGGAGCAGAGGGCATCATGCTGCTGTCTGGAAACCGAATGGAGAAAGGGTAAAAAAAAATGGTTCCCTTCTCCTCACCTGTAATGGGCTCAAGGGTAAATCACATCTGAGCAGGGGGTTTCGGGGCTGAGCTGCACTTGGTGTCTTCCACCCTTGCTGCTGCTTCTGTTCTTGCCAGAGGTGGAACAGTCTGGACCCCGTGGGGCTCAAGGGAGGGCTCCCGTCCCAGCTGGAGAGGATGACCTGCTGCCCTGGGGGAAAGGAAGGCTAGGAAATCTGTGGGTGCGGGCAGGGAGAGGGCGTGGGGGGGTCTTTGGGGTGCTGTTCTTACTGGCAGTGCATCTCCCGGCCCTTTTCCAAGCGCCTCTCTCCCTGCCGACCGCTGACAGGCATTGCTGCGTTCTCTTCTGAGCTCCTGCTGGCAAGTGGCACTACTCTGCATGTTCGTATCTTTGTTAAAACTGCGGTGCAACATAAAGACAAAAAAAGTGGCATATTTTTCAGGCAGAACGTGTGATTTCTTCCCCAGGAGGGCTCCAAGCAGCCCGTGCAGGCTTGGGTGCGAGCTGGGAGGGGGCAGCGCCTGCAGACGAGGGTGCCCCTGGGGCGCTTGGCTGCCTGACAGGGGCTGGGGCTTGTGCTCTGTGGCTGTTTGTGAATCCCTCTCGGGTTCCCCGCTCGTAACATTTGCTCCCCAGCTAAGGAGAGGCAGCAGGAGCTGTGGGCCTTGCTCAGGAGCACTGAAAATCTCTGTGCCCAGCTTAAAACCCTGGCTGCAACCAAGGCTCGTGGCTCCAGGCTCCACGTAGCAGCGTGTGACTGGGCTGAGGAAGCCACCCTTGCCCCAGGTCTGCTTTATGACAACCGTATGAGGAAAGTGGCACAAAAGCCATGGCTCCCGTGAGGCCTTTACAGGCTACCCCAAAATCCTGCTGCCGGGGTTCTTGCTTCTGCTGCCCTGAGACGTTTCCACCTCCTACCAGAGGGAGTGGGCACAAACGGCTGAAAAACGTGCTTGGGCAAAGTTCAGCCTGGCGTTGCACCTGGCTTATTTGGATTTATTTTTCGAACAGGAGGACGTTGTTTGCGTTCCGTCTTCCACTTTTACAGGCCCTCAGGGTCAAAAACCAGCACCCACCCAGCCGAGCAGCGACCTCGTGGGCAAGCGAGGACTCGGGTCAGGGCACCTGTGTCTGGCCTGCCCTCCCCACTACCTGCCGGGATGGGGCAGCTGCGCTCGGGGTCCCGCTGCCTGTCAGTCTTGGGGTTACCTCGCACACCTTTGCCTTCCTGGACTCGGCTGAAAAACAGCAGAGGGTCTTGCATTGTTGTGGAGAAACCAGACAGCGTGCTGGCTTCAGAGGCTCTCAGCCCTGGTGTGAACGTACCTGCTCTGAACCACGGTGTGTGGAGCAGTTGGGCTGGGGGTGTGTGGAAACGAGCTGCGGTTCTGGGGGTACAACGAGCTTCCCTTAGTTCCCGGTGGCGTGTCAGAGCACGGCTCGACGCCGCGCCGCTTCCCGGTGAGCAGCACAAGGGGCTGGCCACCAGCCCCTCCTGCAGAGCAAGCACGGGCAGGCACCAGGGACCGGTCGTAAACCGGCGCGGTGCACGGCACCACCCCGAGCCCAACCTCGGTGACTTCCCCGGCACCACCTCAGCCCTGTAACACGCACCAGAAACCCCAAGCTCATCCCAAAGGGGCAGCAGGCAGCCGGACCGGGGGCTCGGCGGGTGGCTGTCAGTGGGGGGGGGCTGCTTGGCCTAAGTGCAGCGCTCCCGTGAGTTTTGTTTTTTTTTTTTTTAACAACGCTGTTACCAAAAAACCAAAATCTCCGCGGCTGCTCCTGTCCTCAGCCCTTCGGTCTGTGCCCGTGTGAGCCCAGGGCAGCGGTCGGTGCAACCAAGACTGAAACTCCTGAGTTTTCCAGTTCGGGCTGGCACAAGTCGTACGCTGCTTGGTGTCACTGGCAGGAGGCAGGCTGGGGAGCGGGAAGGCAAAAAACAGAGTTAAGACCAAGAAAAGGCAGTAGCAGGAACCCTGGAGGAAGCTGCGAGGGGATTTTTTTTTTTTGGGAAAAAGCGACGTCATTTGCCTTCCTTTCAGGCACGTAAAGAGGAAAGGCAAACAGTTCTGGGAGAACTGGGCCAGAGCTGCAGCTCTGCACTGGCGGCGGGTGAATGCCCTGAGCTGTGTTTGTGAACTGCGGTTGATCCGAGCGCTACGCCTGGACTTCAACCCTGCCAGCCAGCGGAACAGAAGGTGTTTCTCCTGCTGGCCTTGTCCTCTGCAAACCACCCAGCTGCCTCCGACTTTCTCTGGGCCGAGCTGAATCCAAAGCACCCTTTGGGCCCCGAGAGGCGGTTTCCTCTGGAGCAAACCGTGCCAGGGCAGGACAGCTCTGGGCCGGGCGGCTGCAAAAGCGGCTCCAAGATTGCAAATCCCTCGGTCTGAGCTAGCGGAGAGCCCAGACCGCAGCCTCGTGCTCGTGACCCATGCAGGGAAAGTGCCTCCCACATAGGACACCGGGGACCAAACCCAACAAATATTTCCTTGTATTGATTCTCCGCAAACGCCTCCCTGCCCGAGCTCTGGCTGCGCTCGAGGGTGGCAAGAGCTGAAGGTCCCTTCGCCTGTCACACCCGTGTCACAGCTCCCGGAGAAGCTGTTCCGGTGCTGCCACCCCTTGGAGCAGTGGCTGCCAGCACGCTCCGGTGCTGCGCCCGGCTGCAGCTGCCTCGCTGCTGGTTTTGGGGCTGTAGCGCCGACTCTTCCTTCTCCCATCTTCTAAAAACAAAACCTTGAAGGCGTGCGGGCTCTCTGCAGGGCTTCCCATGTGTTCAAAGCGTCTCCTGGTCTTTTGTGTAGCATCAGATCTTGGCTTGGCCTTGATTAATGGCAATCGCAGCTCAGATCACTCAGGAAACGGCACAGGCTGCAGGACGGCTTTGGAAGGAGCACTGAGAAGGCAGAACCCCAAGGAGGGAAACAGGCACGAGGTATTTACATCAGTTTCGCTTTGCTTACTTTGAAGAGAAGCCACCACTCCTCTGTCACTGCTAAGGACCGGGCTGTAAAACTTTGGGTAAAATTAATCTGCTTTCTACCCCGTAAGCTGCCCTGAAATAAATCCTTCAGTAGCTCGAGGTGTGGACGGGGAGGTTTCCCTAACACGCGCAGCCGTTCTGATCAGAGCCACCGAGCTTCCTGAACCCCGAGCTGAGGAAGCCGCTGGCAGTGGGGTGTCGGGGACTGCGCGGCACTGGGTGCTACTGGAGGCACTGGTCCTCGCCGCAGCACGGAGCGCCGCTTTGCACGGTGAGGACACGTGCGCTGCGTGGTCTCGGGGAGAGGCTCCTGACAAAACCGAGCCCAGCAAAACCGAAGTCTCCAGGAAAAGGAGGGTGCTGAGTCACGCTCCCTAAAGGAAGCACCCAGGCAAAAAAAAAACAAAAAACAAAAAACAAAAACACGTTTCTGTGCATTTAGCTTGGTAAAGGGCTCTCGTATTTCTGAGATCTCTTTGGCAACCACGTCAGATCACCCAGCAAAACACTCAGTGCTAATGCTCAGAGCAAAAACCACTCCAGCAGCAGCTGAGGCAGCTTGGTCAGTGGCAAACGACCTTCAGCAGCCAACCAGACTGCATTCATTCCCCGGGCAGCTGCGAGCAAAGCAAGCCATGATCGATGCCTGGTCAATGCAGCAAACCAACGCTCAAAGCCAGGAGAGGTACAAAACACAATACAAAAACAAGACAGCAGAGAGAGAGCAACTACGAGATCATAGTTCTAAAGGCAAAGATTTCAAGTATTTCCAGAAACAGCAATGATCTCGCAGCAGCTGTGTTGAACAAGCCAGCTAGTTTGGGGCAGGGGACGAGCTCCCACGCTGTGCGCACACAACCCGAAGCATCCGAACAGCCCTCCTGGGTGTTCAGGAGACCCAAGGGAAGCAGGAGCAGTACCGTGCACCGGTAACAGCCGCTCTGCGCCACCCCACCTGATCAAACTCCCTCGGAGGGAAGACCAACCTCCTCCAGGAAGAGCACTGCAGGAATTCAGGTAGAAAGGACAGAGGACAGAATAACGTGGCCCAGGCTCGCAGGAGGAACTAGCAGGGCAGCTTAGGAGCCGGTGGGGACAGCAGAGACAGCAGTGACACAACCACGTCCCAGCTCAGTGCCAGGGGCTGGCCAGCAGGCTGCTGCAGGCAGCCTTTGCTCCGCTCCCCTGGGGCCCCGACAGGCTGCTCCGAGGGCTGCAGGCACCAAAGCATCCTCTCTGGCAGACCCTTTCCAGCTGCGAAAAGGCAGCATTTACCTGGTTATGGGTTTAAAATCCTTCCAGGAACCATCCCTGCAGTGAACAGTGCCTGGTGGTCAGGCTGAACTGCAGTTCTCGTTGAACAGAAGTGGGACGGAGCCGGCAGTCACGGCACCTTCTAGCACGAGGTTTCTACGCCCCAGGAACAGGTTGGAAATTCTCCCCCCCAGGCTCAGCTTTCCGAACATCACCCGTTGAGCTTCCCTACATGCAAACAGGCACTTCCCCAGAGCATCCCTTATTTGCATCTGGCTTTCCCTTGTCCTACACACCCGCTCTGCATTGAGTCCTGGGAACAATCCCCCCAAGCACTGCGAGTGCTCTCAGCTGTACAAAATCCCCTTCGTGCTCATACTGCTGGGAGGGCAGAGACCAGCCTCCCCTGCACAAACCACCCTCCTGGCCTCGGCTCCCCCCACAGAGGGATGCTCCCCCAGCACCGGTGCAACGTGAGCAGAACGTAAGAGACAGAGCCTGGGTAAAGAGCACACCTTCTGCTTTATAAAAAAAAAAAAAGACCAAATCGGATTTTAAGGGTGAGGAATGCAAAAGAATCCCGCTAGACACCACAGGTGCACCAGCTCCAGGGACCACGGGATTGACAGTATTCCACTTGAGGTTTTTTTTTTGGTTTGTGTGTGTTTTGCAAGTTTGATCCATACACATTCACTCGTGGTACGCAGACTGAACAAAAAAATGGGCCACTGCATCTGCAGTAGGCATTGGTAGCTCTTTGCACGTCCATTCTCACCCCCTCGTCTCCAAAGCTCCACCGCAGAGCTGCGTGTCAGTGTGACCCGTGCTGACGCCTCAGCGCACAGGTCTAAGTAAACTTGTCCCAATATGTATGTACAACTCCGTTCGAAGGCAGGAAGCCCAGCGGGTCCGTCGGTACATGCAGCATTCGAGGAAGGTCACCAAACACGGCTCATCTGGGAGTCCCGGGCTGTCCTCGCCTCGCGTCTCTTCTTGCATAAACAGGGTTTTTCCACAAATGGCCAGCTTTAAAAACAAAGCAGGGAGGGGAAGCCAAACCAAAGTCTCAGTCTCTCTCCTTTATTGTCAAAATCTCTCCAGTCAGTGGCTCAAGGTGTGGTCTCAGTAACGTCCATGATTTATGAAAGCATGCTCAGAAACGCGAGCAGTTTACAAAAACAGGCTCTAACAGGGACTTAAACTGTACATTTCAAAGGGCTTTGGCCAGTTAAATAAGCTTGACTGCTTACGTAAGGAACATAATCCTCTCCCCCCACCACCCCCATACCCAGACCCAGCCTTTTGAAGAGTAATCACAGGCTATGAACTCAAGGCACATTTCAGTTCAATTAAGGCACATTTCAGTTCAATTAAGGCACAAAAACATGGTCCACACCAAAGCACAGGACCTATTTTGGTTTCCCCTCCCCAAAAAAACAGCGGGTGTGTTTATTCCATTACCGGTAAATTCAACTAAGCATTTTCTAGTCATGCCCAAGGACACCCGAACGTATAACCAAGTCCCATGGCTTCTCATGTTTACTTTACGATAACCAAGTGGCAGCAACAGAAAGATACAGCTTCCTCCTGCTGCAGTGCTGCAGCCCTCAAGGTCACCTGGCTTCGTGCCCTCAGGGTGGCAATGCCGCATCTCGTGCTCGCATCTCGTGCTCGTTACTGGCTCTTAAAGAGGAGCAAAGGGAAGGAGAAGGCTCCGAGTGCCCCCAGGGGAAGGCAGGACCAAGCAGCTCCTTGCAGACCCTTCGGAGATGCTCTCCAAGGAAGGCTTTCCTTTCAAAGCAAGCCACTTTTAAGGGAGTTTCTGGCAGAATAGTCGAACAGCCCGATTCTTAATCACAAAAACCTTCAAATGAACCGATTCTCTCACTCACCTGCCATAGCCCAAGTTCAAGGCTTGCCCCAGCAGTCAGCACCAAATGACACCAAGCGGGATGGGGAAATGCAGAGGGCTTGGCAGACGAGTGAGAAGAGCTGACTGGCATGCAAGCCACAGGTCACCACGTGCACAACCAGAATACCTCGTGCTGGTAGTTCACATCAGATTGGCAGCAACTGGGAGACGAGCGGGGTAGCAGTCCAGGCATCTCGCCACCCTCCAGCTGGCACTGACTATCTTGGGAGACATGCCAGGAGGCCAAAGATTAAATGAACCACGTTACCTGAACCTTCTCCTTACAAGGCAGCAGGAGATGACACCACTGAGGTGTCACCAGGAAGGTGTCAGGAGGAAGAAGGCGTTATCTGGCCACTGCAACACCACGGATAGAGGACTTACACTCCTGGGACCACCAGCCCAGCCCCTTGGCACGGAGATCTGGGTCCCTAGAGAGCAGATGCTTGGCTTTCGCCTCAGCACCGTCACAATCACAGAGACACCATCTGATTATTCCCTCCCCAGGTTAACTTAAGCAACGCCAGAAAGCAAGAACTGTACAGCAAATTCTCAAAGCAGGGAAAGACCTGGGCCACTGGGCTTGTTGAAGCTAAACGTGAAGATAGGAAATAAAATCACAGAGGCATAAGTCATCCAATACTTCCTTGTCCATCTTCTCCTCCCTGGGCACACATTCCACCTCCCAAGTTCATTAGCTCCACAGTTCACTTCCTTGATGTTCTATATCGTCCAAAAAAAATAAAAATCCAGTGAAACTCAAGACAGCAGAAGTAGTTTGGCCTCAACAGAAGGATAAGGGTAGACTGGGGGGGGAAAAAAGTGACATAGCATGCTCCGTATTGAAAGAGGAGAAAGCTGATGGCAGCAAAGCCTCGCAACGCCTGCCTGCTGCTCGGGTCCTTTTCCTTAACAATACACCTGAAGCAGAGGTGCTCCAGATGAGTCAGTCTCTGTGTCTTGGAAAGAGGAATCTCTGCTTGTTGGAGAGCCTTGGAGAGGAAAGAGAAGAGATGGTGACATTAGACCAGGTGAACTGTAGCAGCCAAGTGCCTGGCAGTTAGGCAAGCAGCTGCCACAAAAGGCTTTGTGTATCATGAGGGAGGAGAAAGCCACACAAAGCCCACAGGCAGGGATCAACCCTGCCCGTATTGTGGCCATCTTCGAGGAGAGATCTGTTATTATGCAGGAGAAAACTTGTCTTTTAGCCCTGGGCGGCTCTTTGGAGTGGAGCATGCATGCCGTGAGGATCAGAGCTCAGGGGACAGCCAGTCATTCTGCCCCACTCCCCTTTTGCACAGTTCTCTTTGTTCCCGTGTAACCCAGCTGTGACCTTCGCTGGGCACACCCCAGATACAGCCCCAGACTTTGTCAGGGTACTCGCAGACTGGCAGCTCTCGGGGCAGGCGCTGTGCACAGGCAGAGAGCACCCCACACGGGGGTGTCCTTCCCTCTAGGAGGACCCAGAACCCGGGCAGACCCCAGCCTTCTGAGCCCCCTTCACTCCCAAAGCTCCCGAAAATGACACACCTTACGGTAACCCAAGAGGCAGATGCCAGCTCAGCCTTTGCAGGCGGTGAAAACCGAAGGCACACCTAACAGGAAAAGCTCAGGGCGCTCCCCTCACTCCTCCTAAATCCCCTCCCACAGCGAGGCCTCTGCAGCTGAGACCCCCGGCCAGGCACGTTACCTGCACTGCTGTGCCGCCTCATGTTCCTGGCGATCACATCTGCCGGCGTTTCCTCCGAAATTTGCACCGCCAGGTCTGGAACGAAAAAACAAGAGGGCCTGAGACAGGAAACGGTGACTCAAGAGCCAAGCTACCTGTCAGGGAACGCCGGGGCTCTCCTTCAGAGGGCACCACCCGCAGGTAACAGGAGAGGCAGCATCTTATTCCCCAGATTGCTTCCACCTTTGTCTCGGTAATCTGAGCTTTATAGTCCATAACCACCAGGAAGTAACAGCAGCCTGACTGCTAAGTGAGGAAGCACGGCAGCCAACCGGTTTCCTCCATTACTTCTGGGTGTCTCCTGGCTCCCCGTACTCAGCTTGTCAAGGTCTTTCTACAACAGGCTCTCCTGTTCTAGAGGTCAGTCAATTCAGGCTGCTGCTGCAGACAAGGAGAATATCCTTGGAATAGCCACGAGGCACTTACACCACGGCCACAGCCCTCCCCTCCTCCTTGCAGGGCTATTTACTGCTTCCTCCTCACCCCCCCGTGCAGAGGAGGGCTCAGCTCCAACACAGCCCGCTGTCACAGTGGTCTGAGAGCGGAATTAGCAAGAACGTTGCTGGAACACGGGGAAGAGAGCCAGCACGGTAACTGGACATCCTCTGCAATAAGCCAGCTTGTCAGGTCATACCAGTTACGTTTGACTCACAGTCCTTCTGCCTAGCTGAGAGGTTCAGAGGAAAGCCAGAATCATTGCAGGAGCAGCAGAATAAGTGCTGCATTGCTCAGCGCAAGCTTTCCTAGCAGTGACAGACACTACCAAGAAAGCTACATCGCAATGACTGGCGAGAAGCAGAGGTCTCATAAAGATCTCCGTTCACACATCCGGGAAGAGAAGCCCAGCCTGAAGACAGGCACCAGTTCTCAACCCTACTCTACTGCCACATCTCCATGGCTTCGATTAAATTACCCTGCTGTAACGAAGCTGTAATGCCAAGGAACCTGCACGTACCGTCTTGGCTGATGACCGTGGACTCTAGCATGGTTTCGTTACCGCTGTCCGGTGCGTTGCCTCTGCTGGACTTCTCCTCGTGGCTCTGGCTGGCTGGGACAGAAATATGGGGCCGGACCCTGCTTTTCCGGGTGCTGATACGTATGATGCCTCGGACCAGCCTGCACTCAGCATCCTGCTCGTCCAGGTTGTAGTCCTGAGTTATGCTATTGATGAGGTCCGAGATCTTGTTGGTCTTCTCCAGGAAGACAGTGTCTGACGTGCACTTGGCCAGCTCGTCGATCTGGTGGACGCTGAAGAGCTCCGTCAGCTTCTTGAAGATCAGGACGTCGATCTCCCTGCTGGACATGGAGCCGTTCAGCTCGCTGATGTCCAGGTCGGACTCGTGGAAGGAATAATACTCCTCCGAACTCCGGTGGCTGCTAGGAAGCGGCGGCTTTTCTATGCTGTTCCTGAAGGGCTTCTCTGGCAGCAGCTCCTTGAAGTACGAATCGGATTCCAGGTGGTGGCTGGGGCTCCTGTTCTGATAGACAGGAATGCCCTTCAGTTTGACATCCGGGTAACTGAAACTGCTGCCCATGTGGGACTTTTTGATCTGGTTCCCGTTCTTCTCGGTGGGAGAGACGTTGGCGGGGCTGTTTGGCAGTCGCCCGTTATAATCTCCATTCTTCCCATCATCAGTGGAGGTCTCAGCGGGTCCCGGGTAGGGGATACAGACACTGCAGTCCTGAAAGCAGCCCCCACAGGTCACTATACAACAGAAAACAGCCTTGTACGTGTTCCAGGCCTGAGACAGAGAGGAACAGCAAAGGCTCTGGTTCGGGGGAGCCTCTGCTGTACCAGAGATAAAGGTAATCGTTTCTGCCTCTCTCCCGTTAGAGTCTTTGAGGTCGGCTTTGCGACCTTTCCTGTCCCGCATCTGCTGGGCTCTGGTGCGGCCCTGCTTGATTTCAGGCGTAGAGCCGCTGAACACCTCCAGGCTGACATCGGCTTCCTTGGATGCTCTGGTCCTCAGGGGCACGGCCTCCTGGTAGGACTGGTTCACCTGGCGGTGGCTGTTCAGGTCGGGGGGGAGTCCTGCTTTCCGGCCCAGCATGGCTCACCGCTCAGGCACCTGAAGAACAAGAAGGCTTCGGGTCAAACAAAGCGTGTCTGCCCCCAGCCTCACCTTAGCGAGCTCCTGGTCAACAGAGAAGGGCCTAATGTTCAAACTCCGTGACGCCTGAGCTCAAATCCAGCATCTCAAGTTATTTACAGGAACGTTTCCCCTTAGAACTCGCTCGGTTCTTATTTGTTGCACAGACAAGGAAACCGCCCTGTGTTTCAGAGCTCCCCGACTCCTACAGCTTTGCTGCTTCCTTTCAGCAGGTGCCCGAATCGGGAAGGAGGTGTTTTAGAGGGGCCCCTTTTAAGGCATCAAAATCCCCACAGCCTTCAGCAGAGGTTTTCCTAAGGCAGCGGAAGAAGGCAGGCTCCAGAGATGCTGCTTCCAGGCGATAACCGAGCAACACAGCCGTAGGTGGAGCTGACTGACAGGCTCCAAAGGGAAAGTATTTCCTTTTAACCAACTTCCCCTTTGCCTTGCATTCTTTGGGACTAAGCTGGGCTCTGACAGCACTTACCCGTTTCAAAACACACCATGCCCAGGAGGAGATGACAGGTAATCAATCATTACGCAAGCTGCCAATTCAGACTCTAGGTTATTCGAATGGCATCAAATTTGGAGGATTTAGCAATGACGGCATTACTAACACCGCTGAGTTTTGCCAGTCACGGCCGTGTTACGTCAAAGGCTTCGCTAGGAAAACTGCTGCCTTCATCTGGATTAAAGATCTTGTCAACGAGTCCGCCTGAAATCACGCCTCACGGGAGCAAAACTTTTACAGAGCCCTGCTGCAGGAATCCTAGAGCGAGCGAGCTGTTGTTCTCCTTGCCACCGTTCCACCACAGCTACCCCAGGCCTGGGCACAAAGTGTTTTTTACAGGCTCCTGTTGTCACACTGCAGATCCCACAGGCAGAGTCTGGCACACGAAATCTCCCCGTTACAAAGAAAGCTCAGCAACGGCAAAGGAAGTCAGGGCAAGGCTGCCGCTCTCTACTTTTATTGCTGTTGCTTTTATCCCAGCCTGTGACGGGCCCCTAAATTGTCCACGGTTCCTAAGCTTCTTGGCTAGCACCGCTTTCACCCCCAAGAGATCCTTTTCAATACTAATTAGGCTAATTAATAAACAGCGAGAGCCCAGACATAGCGTAAGTGGTTTTGGACTGCGCCTGCTGCTCTGCTCCGTACTTTCTATAGGGCACCTCAAGCATGAATAAGTAAATCTGTCCTACCTTGTCAGAGCGTGCTTTGCAGGCAGCGTGACACTGCGGCTGCAACGCTACCCCCACCAAGCACCAGATGCAGACTGAAAACGCTCCCCAGGCAGTTATATCACACCACTGCTTTCCAGGAACCTTTTGGCTCCATTAGATTACAAGAATTTGTAAGTAGCGCATGTCCCAGGAGCTCCTTTTGCACATTCCTGGGTGATATGCTAAACCTAAAAGCCCCAGATGCTCCAATCTCGGCGTCAAACGGGCAGAGTTCGCCAGACTCGGCACCAGCGGAGGGTTTGCATTGCTCTCACTTCAGAACAGTTTTATTTTTTTCCTCAGTTTCACCATTTTTGTAACAATGTCCAAAATTTAAAAGCAAACAAAAAAATATTTGAGCTGATCTAATCACAGAAACGCTTAGGGGGATGTTTCTCTCAATAGGGAGGCCTTGTTAACGCATCTAACACATGCGCTGCCCGTGAACAACCGCCAGCATTTATGGAATGAAATATAACATTTGAAGTTTCAAAGCACCTTTAGCCTAGGAAAACTATCTCAGCTCTGCAGAAAAAGACCACCAGAACACCCGTCTGAAAGCATCCCAGCGGGCACGTACAGAACACAGCCCATCGATTCAGCAGGTTCCTCTGGCACAGGGACCGCAACACGCAGCCCACAGCTCAACACAGCCCCAAACACGCACCTGGGCTAAAATCCACCGCCAGGCTGATACTCACGGGATCGCCGGGAGCTCTCTCTGCTCTCACGCAGGCACCTATCCGAGTCGGGAAGATCCTTCCAAAGAACTTCAGTACCAGAAGAGCGAGGTGGGAGCCCCAAGCAGTTCGCGCGTCTAAGAGTTAGCCAGGGTCTAAGATCTTCATTGTTCAGAGGACAGGATTTCCTTCGAAAGTTTCAAAAAAAAAAAAAAAGAAAAAATCTAAATTAGGTTGCGAGTACGCTCGATAAAGCCACGCTGGTTTGCCAATAACCACAGTGCCCTGTTTCCAGAAACTAGGGAAGTCAAAGCAGTCATTTCAAAATGGGCCAGAAGAGCTAAATTCAGGATTTGGGCATAGACAGAGCTTCTCTTGGATCTATGGATGCTAAATTCAGGATTTAGGCATAGATAGAGCTTCTCTGAGGTCTATGGAAGCAGCAACACCTTGTAGCTCTCCCAGCCAGCAGCTGAAAGCTGCCCCGCGGAGCACCGGCTCAGCCTCCGGATGGAGACCCTGGCTCGGAATAACACGGCCACGCCGTGCCCCCACGTCCAGCCTCCCCTCTCAGGCCCCGACCGAACCCAAGGAACCGCCTCGCACCGGGCCCCTGCACCCCCCAGCGCCCCCTCTCCCCCCCCCCCCGTGCTCCAGGACATGGGCCCGGAGCGGGGCTCCCGGAGAAGGAACCCGGTGGGGCCGAGCGGTGCCGCAGCGCCCCGAGGGGCCGCTCCTCTGCCCACCGGGACACCCGCGGGGCCCGGCCGGTTCCCCACGGGGCTGGGGTTAAAGAGCCCCCGGAGGGTGGCCGGCAGGCTCTGAGGGGCTGGGCACGGCCCGCCCGGTCCCGGTAACCGGAGACCCCCGGGGAGAACGCAGAGCCCACCGGGGACGGACGGGGACCCACCGGGGGGGGAGACAGGAGACCCCCGGGGCAGGACCGGGGCCCAACGGGGACGGACCGGGGACCCCAGGGGCAGGACCGAGGGCCACCGGGGACGGACCGGGGCCCACCGGGGGGAGACCAGGGACGAACCGGAGACCCCCGGGGCAGGACTGGGGACCCCCGGGGACGGACAGGGGCAGGACCAGGGCCCACCGGGGCAGGACCAGGGAACCCCGGGACCCACCGGGGACGGACCGGAGCAGGACCGGAGACCCCCGGGGCAGGACCGGGGACCCCCGGGGCAGGACCGGGGACCCCCGGGGCAGGACCGGGGACCCACGGGGCCGCCCCCACCGCCCTCCAGCCCCACGGGAAAGCCCCGTGAGAGCCGCAGGCAGCTCCCAGCGGCCAGCCCCGGGCCCGGCGGGGCGGAACGGGGCGGAACGGGACCGAGCCGTGCCGGTGGGGGGGGGGGGGGGGGGCTCAGCCTGTCGGGGGGGCTCAGCCTGTCGGGGGGGCGCAGGGCTCGGGACGGACCCCGGGGCGGCTGCGGGGCGGGGCAGCGCCTCCCCCGCTGGGTGCTGGGCCCGGCGCGGTGCGGCGGGGCCGGGGGGCAGCGGCGGGGCCCGGCCCGGCCCCGGTTACCTGCGAGCCAGGGAGCGGCGCCGGCCCCGCCTCACCTGGGCCAGGTGCGCCCACGTGACCCGGCCCGACGGGGCGCCGCGAGGGCCACGAGAGCGCGGCTCGCGGAGCTGCCCCTGAGCCACCCCCCTTCGGCCTCCGACCCCCCCCCCCCCCCCCCGTGTCCGCCCCGTGGGATCCCAGGGATCCTCCACGCGCACACGGGATCCCTCTTCCACGCGATCCCAGGGCGCAGACAGCGTGCTTGTGTCCCGTTCTGGGTCCTGCGGGGCAAGGGAGGCAGGGATACACTGGGGGGAGTCCATGTCGATGGCCACCGAGGTCACAGGGTCACAGAGGTTTGGGTTGGAAGGGACCCCAAAGCCCACCCAGGGACCCCAAAGCCCACCCAGGGACCCCAAAGCCCACCCAGGGACCCCAAAGCCCGCCCAGTTCCAACCCCTGCCGTACATAAGATGCCACCCACTAGGTCAGGCTGCTCAGAGTCCCCTCCAGCCTGGTCCCGTACACCCCCAGGGCCTCACCAACCTCTGAGGGAAGAATTTCCTCCTCATCTCTCATCTAAATCCGCCCTCTTCGAGTTTAAAGCCGTTCCTCCTCCCCCCCACTAAAAGGACATTGAGGCCCTGGAGTGTGTCCAGAGAAGGGCTACGAAGCTGGTGAAGGGCCTGGAGCACTGCAGGGACCCACATCAGCCCCCAAGCCCTGCCCCAAGGACCCGCACCCTCCATGGGGGTTATTTCGCCCCGTAAGCTCAGCAAACAGCATCGTCCGTCCTGCTTTTCCCAGCAGGAGGGTCCTTTATGCCTGAACCCCCCTTGGTGTGGGGGTGGCATGGGGATGCGGGGCACTGCCCGGGTGCCAGCTTGTCCTTTGCCGCTGCTCGGTGGCTGAAGTGCTGGTGACTCACGTTCCTGGGGTCGAATCCTTCCCCGGAGAGGAAGAGGGGAGCAGAAACGCTGCAGGCAGAGCTCGGCTGAGATGCACCAGGCGGGCTCCGAGGGAAAGATGGAGAAAAATCAATTCAAAGGACGACGCGAGTGCCAAGAAACTCATTCCTTCTCTAAAGGGCATGAAGACCGTGTTTATTTATTTAAGCCCCTGGCACACGAACACTGTGCTTAATTCCAGACAGTGTCGTTTCCCTGGCTGGGGTTTCGTTTCTGTACAGCTCGATGCACTGCTTGGCAATGCCTCGGCTCCTCCGTCTGGTGCCTCGAACACGGCCCCCAGCCCCCACCAGTGCCCCCCTTCCCCAGCACCACAGGGATTAGCAGGGGCCTGGTGCTTAGCCCCAAAACCCCAAAACCCCAAGTCTAGGTTCCTGCTCTTAAGCTGTGGATGAGATGTGAGATGGCGGCACCGCAGCACCTGCCTTCCTCCAGTCCCCCGGTGCCCTGATAACTGGGACACCAGGGAGAAATCCTGCAGAGCGATCGGGAGCGACCGCACGAGCTGCCACAGGGCTCCAGCATCCAGAGGGGATCTGGGACTTGGGAACAATTCACCCCAGGAAATGTCCTTGCCCCTATTTTTTTTCCCATTATTTGCTTGTATGAGCCTCTAGATAGGGAAAAAAAAACAAACACTCAAGCAATTATTTTACAAGCAGGTGCCTGATGGTCCCACTGTCTGCGGAGGTCCCTCCAGCCCCAGAAACTCTGAGGATTCACTTGGGGGAACCGGGGAAGTTGCTGCATGGCAGAGTCAGGAACCTTGGGGGTGCCTTGGGGGTTCCACCCGAGCAGAGCAAAAACCAACGAAGGATTTTCTGTTTTTCACCTCTTGGACCTTTACTTGGACCTTCCCATCTGCATGATTTTGTTGGTGCGGAGGCTGCCCCCTGCTCGCTCCCAGGCCGGTGCTCGGGCACCAGCATCCCCGGGCAACTGGGGGCTTTTTAAGCTTGTCGGGGGGCTGCAGACCTGAACCCAGGAGCCCGGCCCAGCCCAGCCTGCCCCCAACCCTTCCCAGTAACCTCCCAGCATCCCAGCCAGCCCTTCCCAGTAACCCCCAGGAACCTACCCAGCTTTTCCCATTAACCCCAGCCCAACCTTTCCCAGCGTCCCGGTGCTGCTCCCACCGTGCTGGTACCGCACCGTTACATTCCAGGGCCGCCCCCGCTGTGCCAGTACCGCTCTAGAGCTGCCCCTGCTGCCCCCCCATGCCGTGCCGTGCCGTGCCATCACGTCCCATCCCACCCCATCCCCATCCTATCTCACCCCACCCCATCCCCGACCCCATCCCCATCCCACCCCATCCCCATTCCATCCCCACCCTATCTCCACCCCTTCCCCATCCCAATCCCATCCTCCCCCATCCCTACCCCATCCCCGTCCCAATCCCATCCCCATCCCCATCCCAATCCCATCCCCATCCCCATCCCATCCCCACCCTGTCCCCATCCCTTCCCAATCCCCATCCCCATCTGATCCCCGCCCCATCCCATCCCCATCTCCACCCCTTCCCCATCTCCACCCCTTCCCCATCCCCATCCCAATCCCATTCCCATCCCTACCCCATCCCAATCCTCATCCTATAACCCCATCCCTACCCCATCCCAGTCCCATCCCAATCCCATCCCCATCCCCATCCGATCCCTGCCCCATCCCATCCCCACCTCCACCCCTTCCCCATCTCCACCCTTTCCCCATCCCAATCCCAACCCCACCCCATCCCCACCCCATCCCAATCCTCATCCTATATCCCCATCCCATCCCCATCCCTACCCCATCCCAGTCCCATCCCAATCCCATCCCCATCCCCATCCGATCCCCGCCCCATCCCATCCCCATCTCCACCCCTTCCCCATCCCCATCCCAATCCCATCCCCATTCCCATCTCCACCCCTTCCCCATCTCCACCCCTCCCCCATCCCCATCCCCACCCCATCCCAATCCTCATCCTATAACCCCATCCCTACCCCATTCCAGTCCCATCCCAATCCCATCCCCATCCCCATCCGATCCCTGCCCCATCCCATCCCCACCTCCACCCCTTCCCCATCTCCACCCTTTCCCCATCCCAATCCCAACCCCACCCCATCCCCACCCCATCCCAATCCTCATCCTATATCCCCATCCCCATCCCATCCCCATCCCCATCCCCATCCCCATCCCATCCCCATCCCATCCCCATCCCGGTGCCGCCCCCACCGGGGCCGAGCCGCGCCGTGCGGGCGCCGCCCCCGGGCTCTATATCCGCTCAGCACCGCCCCGCACCGCTCCGCACCCCTTCCCCTTCCCATGGCGACACCAGCGGCGGAACCGGCACCGGCACCGGCCCCGGCCCCGGCACCCCCGGCACCGCCACCCCCAGCACCGGCGGCCGAGCGGCACCGGGAGCTCAGCCCCAACTCCCCGCGCACCGCAGCGTCCTCCCCGGCACCGCCACCGGCCCCACCGGCCCCGAGCGGCGGCGGCTCGGGGGAGCTGGCGGCGGCTCGGCGGCGCTTGGTGGCGGCCGAGGGGCGCCGGAGGGCGGCGGCGGAGCTGGAGGGCCGGGTGCTGCAGGTGCACTGCGCCCTGCGCCACGCCGAGCTGCGCCTGGCCGCCAGGGCCGAGACCCTGGGCCGTTTGGGGGCCGGGGTCGCTCAAGCCCAGCTGGCTTTGGCAGCCCAAGGGCAGAGGTTGCAGAAGGGGCTCCGGCGCCGCTCTCGCCTCCGCTCGGCCCCGCTGCTCGCCGCCGCCCGGGCGCTCCGCAGCTGCGTGCCCTGGGCTGCCCCCCGCAGCCGCCGCTCCGCCGCCTGCCGCCTGCCCGCAGCCCCCCGCAGCCCCGCTTAAAGGGGTGGGGGGGGGTTGGGGGGAGATAAAAGGGGTGGGGGGGCTCTAAAGGGGGTGGGGGGTAAAGGGGGGGGGGTTGGGTGGGGAAGGGGGTGCCCAAAGGGGGGCTTGGGGGAGGGTGAGGGGATCTTGGGGGTCTGGGGGAGGGTGGAGGATTTGGGGTGCGGGAGGGTTTAGGGGGAACTTAAAGAGGGTGGGAGGTGTCTTACGGGGTGGGGGGGAGCTGTAGGGGTGTTGAGGGAGGTTGGGGGGGGCTCTTGGGGGTTGGGGTTCTGGGGGGTGGGTGGGGGGAGGATGGAGGATTTGGGGTGCCGGAGGGTTTAGGGGGAACTTAAAGGGGGTGGGGGGAAGCTGTAGGGGTCTTGAGGGAGGTTGGGGGGGGGTCTTGGGGGTTGGGGTTCTGGGGGGGTGGGTGGGGGGAGGATGGAGGATTTGGGGTGTTGGAGGGTTTAGGAGGGTGGGGGGAGTCTTACGGGGTGGGGTGAACCTGCAGGGGTATTGAGGGAGGCTGGGGGGGGATCTTGGGGAGTCGGGGTTCTGGGGGGTGGGGACGATGGAGGATTTGGGGTGTTGGAGGGTTTAGGGGGGCAGGGGGAACCTGCAGGGGATGGAGGAAGCCTTAAGGGGTGGGGGGAGACCTGTAGGGGATGGGGGAGGTCTGTGAGGTGGGGGGAACCTGCAGGGGTCTTGAGGGAAATCTATGGGATGGGGGAACCCAGCAGGGTCTGGGTTCCGCGAGGGTGGCCTGAGTGTGATGGGGGAAGACCCTATGGCGCCTTTAGGGGATCTGGTGGGATTGGGGTGCTCCAGGGGACCCAGCAGGGTCTGGGGACTTTGGGGTGTCCTGAGGAAAATGGGTGGTGGAGGGTCCCTGGGGGACCCTACGGGATTTGGGGTGCTAGAGGGACCCTGCAGGGTCTGGGGTCTGTGGGAGTGGCTTGAGTCTGATGAGGGGAGACTCTCTGGGGTGTTTGGGGTTCCTTAGGGGACCCATTGGGATTGGGGTGCTCCAGGGGACCCAGCAGGGTCTGGGGACTTTGGGGTGTCCTGAGGAAAATGGGTGGTGGGGGTCCCTGGGGGACCCTATGGGGTTTGGAGTGCTTGAGGGACCCTGCAGGGTCTGGGGTCCTTGGGTGTGCAGGGTAGGTGTGTGTGTGTGTGGATCAGTGAGGTTGGGGGCCCCAGCAGGGTCTGGGAGCCCCTATGGTGTTGGGGGACCCTGCAGGGTCTCGGGTCCCTGGAGGATCTTACTGGCTCTGGGGGCAACAAAGGGGGATCTGCTGCCGGCAGCCCTCAAAGGCAGCAGGTTCAGAGCAGCCGCTGCGGGGCAGGGCCCCTTCCCCACAGATGCCCTGGAGGTGTCCGGCAGGACAATGGGGGGAACCCAGCCTCGCACCACAGCTCGGGTGCCGGTTTTTAGCCTGAGCGTGCTCCACGCAAGCCTCGGGACGATCAAGAGGGCTGGGGGCTGCCCCACATCCACCACCTCCAGCTGGCGATTTCGGCTTCGGACTGCATCTCTGCAGGGGCAGAGAGCAGAGGAGGACTGCTCCTTGCCGTGGCACCGACCCCATTTGCCTCCCACCGGGCTCAGCCGGCCGCTGGACGTTTGGGACTGCTCTGACCGGGCCGACGCTGCTTGAAGCCTCCTTTCCCTGTGCCTCCAGCTCCGAGCAGGCGTCCTGCGGGCACCCCAATGTCACCCTGCCGCAGAGCGTGCCCTTGGGGGAGACGTGCTGTGGGATCTCAAGGGACAAGGAGGCGGGCTGGGGACTGAGCCCCCTCTCTGAGCAGAAGGCTTGAGTGGGGCCACCCCGCTGCCGTCCCCATCTGCGCCCCACCAGCCCCGAGCTGGCCTCGTCACGGAGGGCTCGGACCCGACAGCATCATCCCCATTGTGCCGGGAGCACCGCAGCAGTCCTGCTGGCCAAGCTCTCCTGCAGCCAGCCACAGGGCTCGTAGCCCCTGGGCTAGCAGCTTTCCTCAGCCCCACGGACGAGCCACGGAGCTGGGGGCTCGCTTCGCTGCGCCAAGCTTTCGCCGTGGCTTTCCCTGGAGGCTGCATGCGTCCCCCCTCCTGCCGGAAAATCCCAACTCAGCTTCGTGTTTTTTTTTTTTTTTTTTAATTTAAAAGACAAAACCGCTTGATTCGGGTCGGGGTGGGGGGGATTTCACTGACTCATGAATGTGCTGCTCCTACCTTCCCGTCAGACAGCAGGTCTGTTGTGTAACGCTCGCGTCCGCACCGGCTGGGGCTGCCGCCCGCCTCGCGCTGCCCCCGCTCCGCAGCGGGGCACAAGCAGAAGTAAACTCCATATATTTTATTCCTTATGTTTGGTGTCCTTAGGTGCTGGCTGAAACACCGCCGAGAGGGTGATTAGAACAGGGATTAGCAAATAAGCCCCGGTAATCGCATGTAATTAATACCAGGGTGGATTTCACTGATTAGTGACTTCTTCCTCCAGGCGCGTGGGGGCTTGGAAAATGGGATAGGGGCTCCCTGGCCCAGAAGGGGCCACTGTGGGCAGCCGGGTCTCTGCAAGGCAACAACGTGTATATATATATAAAAATATATATACACATATGTACACGTTGAGTCTGCCCTAAAAAAATAATATTGTAGGGCCACAATACGACACCCATAAATAGGTGCAGGAAAAGCGTGGCAGAGCAATATTTGAGCATCGACTTCATGTTAGCAAAGCTAGGAGGCAGCACTGGCTGCAAAGGTGTCTCTCCTATTAATTCCCATTTTCAGACTGATTTTTAAGTGCACGTGCTGCTCCTTTTCATGCTCCCCGTGCTGCTGACATCCCACCTCGGTGCTCTCCGACTTCTGCCCTTGCATGCCCAGCCATAATCCCAGGCAGGAGGCATCCCCCAGCAGGGTGGGAGGCTGCTGCTAATAGCAGCTTACGGGGCTCAACCAGGAGAAAGGACACATCATCTCTCTGTGATCTCTCCCAGGCTTTCAATTAATAGTATGAAATGCACAGCTTGGGTTTAAATCTCTCGATTTTTTTTCCCCCCCCTCTCTCTGGTGATTATTTGCAAATCAGCTTTTGACCTGATTAGAGCTGAACCTACTTAAAGGAATTGCAGGGAAAGACCTTAAAAAAAAAAAAAAAAAGAAATCCACTCTGTTAACCCGGTAAGACCAGAATCATTCAGAAATCCTTCGATGCAACAATTCCTCCCCACCCTTCTGTCTCGGTACAGTTACGGCCTCGTCACACCGTGTTCCTGCAGCGTCTGCAGCCGGAGTGTTAAATTCATTGTGCTTCACCCACATTCCTGTTTGCCTACCAGATAGGGGAGGTTGTTGCCGTTAGCGAGGACGGGAGGGCTGGTGGAAGAGCGAGAAGCAATCCCAGGCGTCCTTGGAGCTTCACTCCCGCAAATAAGCGCTCGTTTACCTCAAAAATAATAATAATAATAAAATACCTTCTTGCTTTGGATACATGGCGAAAGCTGCGCTGGAGGCAGGAGGGATTTTAAAGGATGGGGGGAGGCAGCGGTGGCCTCCTGGACATCCACAGCCCGGGGGGGCAGCGGGATGTCCCTGTTCACAGGGCATCACCTTGCAGCTGAAATGCAGGGGGGGGGGTGGGAGGTCGGTGGTGTCTGTGTCTTCAGCCCAGTCTGCAGAGTAAAACACCAGCAGCTCCCCCAGGCCGGTGCCGGAGCCAGAAGCGATACCTGCTTCTGGAAAAACAATTAAATAAAATCTAACCTGAGTCCCTTTAAAAGGCCGCTTGCTCCAGGCCAGGATGACCCTCCTGGGACTGCTGGGGGATGCGGCCACCTGCACCCCTGCCCAGCCCTCGCACCCCAAATCCTTCCGAGTCCCGGGGCCGTGGTTTCGGGCGAGGAACCCCGTGTCACCCCCAGAGAGCTGTGCCGCCACCAGCACCGCGCTCACACACTGTGGGGGGGGGCAACAACCGGCTGGGGGGTCCTGGGCCCCTTTTGGGGTCAGATATGGGGAGAAAACCCCCAAACACACGGTCAGAGGGGAGATGCAGCCCAGGGTTTGGACCATTCCCTGCCTGCTGCCAGGAGCATCCCTGGCTGGGAGAGCAGAGGGCTTCAAATAACCCCCAGCACCCCCGCCAGCAAAAACACCGCGCAACGAGCACCCCCCCCCCCCGCCGCCTTTTTATGAGATTATTCCGTTAGAGAAAACAACTTCCTAGGAAAAAAAAAAATATGCAAAGACCTAAGCCCAGATTTTCTGCTTTTCGCTCTTAAATCCCAGCCGTGGGACGGGGCCGGGGGGGGGGACGGGACACGCGTGGGGCCCCAGCGCCCGCTGCGGGCCGGCGACACCAGAGGGCACTGCAGGAGCCGCCTTGGCCCCGAGCGGCTTCGTGGGGTGGAATCGGCCCCCCCCCCGGGTGTCCCCAACCTCCTTGGGGTCCCTACCATCGTGGGGGTCCCCAGCCCCTTCCTCCCAGAACACTCCCCGTTACCCCCCCCTCTCCCCCAGCCTCCAGCATTTATTCCCGTGAAGGTCCCAATTAGCCCCAATTAGCCCCAGTGGGTGGGGATTGCCCCCCCCCCCCCCCCAGCCCTGATTTGCTCCTCCAAGCACCTGAGTCCACCCCACAGCACTGCCCTAAGCTATTTTTTGAGGGGCTGGAGGCAGCACACTGGGGGTTTCGGTCTCTTTCCTTCCTCCAGCCCCCCCCCCGGGAGGTAAAACAGGGGCTGGGGGTGCACCTTGGTGTATTTTCGGCTCCTTTTGAGCCCGTGAAGGTTTTTATCTCCCACCCCATCCTCTGGCATCTGCCCCGTGATGGGCACCCTCGTGCTTCAGCTCTTGGTTCGGACATGCTGAGAAAAGTTGATTAAATCATTTTATTTTCAGTTCTGCTGGCCCATTTCTCCCCAGACCCAAAAATGCTCCCCCCCCCCCCCCCCGAGGGCCTGAGACACCCCTGTGCCCAAAGACAGGGCTGTCATCATGGGCTCTGAAGCCCCCTCACCACCACCCCATCACCCCCCGTCCCCATCACCCCAGTCCCCACCACCCCCTGTCCCCACCACCCCATCGCCCCCTGTCCCCACCACCCCATCACCCCTTCCCCATCACCCCAGTCCCCACCACCCCCTGTCCCCAACATCCCATTGCCCCCTGTCCCCATCACCCCATCGCCCCCTGTCCCCACCACCCCGTCACCCCTTCCCCACCGGTGCCATCCCCACGCAGCCCCAGTCCTGGGGGGTTTCCAGGCCCCCGGAGCCTGTTCCTGTGGCAAGTGGCCGCGGGGGTGATTCCCCTACGCCCGCCTTAATGTGCTAAGCCCATCTTGGTCCAGTTCTCTCCTCCCCGCTAAGCTCCTTAAGTCACTGATCTGGTTAAACCTCCGCAATCAGTTTGTTTTGCCCGGCAAGTTAACACACCTAATTCCCCGCCGCCCCGCTCCCGATGCTCACCCTGCGTGGAGACGCAGCCGGGTGGGTTGGGGATGCTTCGCACCCCGTGGTGTGGGGTCGGTGTGACACCTCTATGGGGTCCTGCGCCCCTCGGTAGGGCTGCAGAGCCGTCCCCGTCCCAGAGCTTGGGTGGAGAAGAGCAGAAGAAAGAGGCTCACTAAGCCTCATCCCCCTCCCCGCACACCGTCCACATTTTTGGCTGTTGAGGAAGGTTTTCTGCAGGCCTTTGGGCAATTTGTTAAGGGAATTGTTTGAGGGAAATGGGGTAATCGGCCCTGCTACGTGCGGGCTCGGGGCTGTGGTTTCTCGTGGCCTTTCTCCTTCCAGGAAGGCCAGGCAGGAGAAGGCCGTTGGGCAACAGCGGGGAGCGTCCAAGCCGTGATTTTCCAGGGTTCAAATATCTCTGCCTCCGACCCGGGCTTGGCTTAAGTGCCCCACAAGGCTCTCTCGGCGGAGCGGTGTCTCTATTTTCAGCCCTAATCCGATCACACGCCTCCGCCTGTGCCTCCGCCGGCTCCTGCCCGAAGCCCGCAGGTGCCGGGCAGGATCCGGCTCCTTCTCCGTGGGACGAAGCTGGCACTTGGAGGGTGATGCTGAGCGTCCTGGTACCCTCACGGGTCCCTTTCCTACAGCTCCAGGGTTTTCCCATGCCCACAGCTTCCAAATCCACTGCAAGCCCCGTGGAGGGCGATGGAGACACCCCGAAATAACTATACCATGCGCACAGCATGCGGCCTCAAAGGGCAGAGTGCATGGAGGGGCTGCACCTTGCTCGCCGTCCCCTGCCCCGCACACTGGGGCTGGCAGAGGTGGGAGCAGGTCCCCCCGCGCCCCTATACCTATAGATTGAAGCCACCCCCTATAGGGACCTGTGGAGCAGAGCCGCTAAGCGAGGCAGCCCGCCCTGCACATTTCCTTAGGCTGTCCACGCTAATCCTCAGCAATCCGATGTGATGGGAGACCTGTAACCTGATCACGGTTCCTTAAGGGTTTTAGAGGGATTAATTGCCAAAAGCGCTGCTTATTGCTCGCAGCGGCAGGGGCACGGCCCCCCCTGGTGCTGCTTTCCCCGGTGCTGTGACCCCAGGGACTCTGAACCCTGCACGTCTGTGGGGAGCCCCAAAAGCTGCGGTGATGTGATCCCCAAATCCCAGAACTGGAGTCTGAGGGTTTGGGGGTTTGCCCTTCAAAAAGGAGGGAGGAGAGGCAGTGCTCTGGGGTTCGGGCTGCGAGGCGTTGGCACATCCCGGTCCCCACACGCGGGGCTTTCCCTCGCCTGCACGGCGGTCGCACCCCAATGTTGGTGCCGCAGTGCCTGGGCTCCGTGGCTCTGGGAGGTGGGGTTTTGGGGTAAAAAGCCCCAGATTTTTTCAAACGTGGTGTTTGAAGGGAGGTTAACTCCACCAGGCGCAGTGATACGGCAGAGCTGCACACCGGGTGGTCTCCAGGGCTCGAGGGGTCCCAGCCCGGTGCGCATGGTGGGGGTCCCGCTGCTTGGCTCCCCCGGGGGACCACACGGCAGCGGTGCTGAGCAGCTTTGCCATGCCCTGAGCCTGCAAGAGGCAGGAACCCATAATGATAAAAGAGAGAAAAAGCAACCCACAGCCCTTCTTTTCATTCCCTTTTTCGCACCAGGGGTGACGAGGGGTGGCTGCCGTGCTACAGGAAGGCGCCGCCGCCAGGAGAAGGAACCCCGGCACCCCGCGGCACCCCTGGGCACCGAGAGCCAGCCGCAGCCCCGGCTGACGCGGTTGGGCTGACGCGGGGACTATATCGGTCGGTGACAGGCAGGAAAGGAATCCGCCGAGGGAAGCCAAGCGCAGGCTCGGCGCTCCCCGCCGCCGCTCCTCTTATGGAGCGGAGCAGGAGGGCAGAGGGGCCTGGGCAGCTCCCGTTATGGAGAAGCCCTGGGGAAGCCCTGGCTCGCACGAGCTCTCCTCAGCCCCGCAGGACGCCGTGGGGACTCTGTGCTCGGGGCACGGCACCCCCTGGGGACACCGTATCCATGACCGCCGGTGCCTCTTGGAGAGGAGGAGGAGGAGGAGGAAGAGCTGGCGAGCTGTTCCTGACACCTGCTCGGTGCTGAGCCTTGGTGCTCGGGGACAGGCGGCCGAGGCTGCCAGCCCCGTTCTGCCCGCGGTGGCACGGGCACGAGCGGGTGGCACCAGCCATGGGTGCTGCTGGGTGCCCGGCGGGTCGGGCCAGGTGCCGGGGAACCAGCCCTCGCCTTTTGCATGGGCTCAGTTCCCAGCTCCAGCATCATTTCCAAGAAAATCCCGGGCGGGTGGGAACCATGCCGTTCCCAACACCGGTGCCCAGGGCTCTGGCGGAGCGGTGCCACCCCGGGGGGTTTGGGGCGTGCAATGGGGTCCCCCCTCCATCGGCTGGGGCCAGGCACTCTCCTCGCAGCGAAGGCACAAGCTGCAAAATTACTTACACTCGGAGGAATACTGCAGGAAGGAGAAGCCCTTAGCTAGCAGCGCAGCAGCCAGGGCCGGCTCAGCTCCATCACGCTGGCAGCAAGGAGGGCGGCGAACCGTTGTGTGGCAGGAGAAAGAAAGGGCTGCGGTGGCAGGAGCAGCAGCTCCGGGTGGCACCAGGCACGAGGCACTGCTCGGTGCTGGGCTGCTGTGGGCAAGCAATCGCAGGAAGGTGTTGGTTGGCAAACCGAGGACTATTTCGCTTCGTGTTGTAGAGGAAGGGGAGGTTTAGGGTGGGTGGTGTGGCAGGGGGTGGCGGGTGTTGGGCAGCATTGGTGGCAACGTGTGATGTCCCTTCCTGACAGCTCGGCGCTGCCACCACACAGCAGTGCTCACTTCATAAGCAGGTGGGTTTTGGGGTGGGTTTTGGGGTGGGTTTGGGGTCCCTGGGGACTGCAGTTGCTTTGAGCACCTTTGGCAGAGGAGGAGACGGCCCCGCTGCAGCCCAGCTCCTCCACGAGCCGCCGGCCCCGCTGCCCAGGGCTTTTCAACACCAGCCAAGAGCGATGCCCCTTTTGCTGGGGTGCAAACTAAAAGCCTCTTTGTGCAAACCCACGGAGCAGAAAAAGGTCCGAAACCTGGGCAGCTCAGCACGGGCACGGGTCAGGGCACGGCCGAACCCCCTCCCCGGCCCACATCCAGCTCCGTGGAGCCGCTGCCTTGCCCTGAGCCG
The DNA here is from genome assembly GCF_964034855.1 of Anser brachyrhynchus. Taxonomy (NCBI): domain Eukaryota; kingdom Metazoa; phylum Chordata; class Aves; order Anseriformes; family Anatidae; genus Anser; species Anser brachyrhynchus. The sequence continues at coordinate 4,123,026 of NC_137717.1, forward strand.
GGGAAGCGAACGCCCCTGCTCTTTCCCACGTGTTGTTGAGCTGCTCAAATATTTGCTTTGGAAAGCGCTGCCTTGCCCCGAGCCCCGCAGCCAAGGCCGTCCCTGGCTGCTCGCAGCAGGCACCGAGGAGGGATCCTGCTCAGAGGCAGCCCTGGGGTCTGATTCGAGGGAAAGCGGCCCTGGGGCTGGCCCCATGCTCCAGGCTGCTCTTCAGGGCTGCGGCACCTTCCTTGGGGTGGGACAGGGAGAGAGAAGCTGGGCCATAGGACATGGCCCCAGGGAGGGGACCTTCCTCCTCCTCCTCCTCTACCCCCACCAAAGCACCCACAGAGCTGGGAACCCACAGAGGAAGGACAGAGCAGGGCGGTGGGGATGCCAGTGCCCCATCCCACAGCACCCCAAGAGCTCAGGGCCATCAAGTGTCACGCTGGGAACCCTCCAAAACCCAGCGAGGCTTCAGCAGAGGGAAGGGCTGGGAATCCGCTTTGTGGTCTCAGAGGGAAACCCCAGCCCTTTGGGCTATTTTCCAACCCTCCTTTGCTCTTACAAACCCACTTCTAGCTCCCCTCGCAGCAGGAGGGCTCGCCGGTGGGAGCAGGGAGGTTTCAGAGCAGGAATTTGGGGCAGGGGCCCCTCCGCGGCTCGCCGCGCTCTCCCGGCGCTCCCCAGCCCTGGCCTCCGCGCTGCCGGCCGCCGGGAGCTGGAACAGCCCTCGGTGTCTGGGACACTGCCCTTTGTTTCGGAGAATAAAGTTAGCGCTGTTACTCAGCCTGTCGCTATTCCAGCAATTCCTGCCTCCACTTCTGCTCGGCAGCGGGAAGCATTCCTGCCCGCGGCTGCCAGGAGCAACGCGCACGGGGGGATGGACGCGGCAGGGGTCCCGCGGGGCGGCCGTCCCACCCCCGCCCTGGCCCCCACGGGAATGGTTTTTATGGTTCTGGGCTTTACCTCGGCCTTCTGGGGCATTGCGGTGGCTCCTCATGGAAGAAATGTCCTAATTCTGATTTGTTTCGTGGTCGTGGCCGCAGGAAGCCTCGACACCGGGTGGTGCCCGGTTTGCATCCCCAAAAAGCCCGTTTCCAGCACGGGGCACCGGTAACTCACTGGATCCATGTAAGGAGCAGCTCTGTCGTCCCCCGGGGGGCCAAACCGCAACCGAGCAGCCTGCACGCTGCAGGGTGTGCTCTCCGGGATGATGCAAAAAAAAAATAGGGGGAAAAATGGAGAAATTGAGGCAAGGCAAAGCCGAGCAGCTTGCCCAGAGCCGTGCTGGCTGGTGTCAGCAGAACTGGGATCCTGCCCTGCATCTCCTGTGCCCAAATGTGATCCCGATCCCTGTGTGCTGCCCAGGGACGCAAGCAGGGGCACCAGCAGCCCCCAGACCGGGTTTCAGACCAGCCACCCGAGGGATTTTCCCCACATCCATCATCACCCATGGGACGTGGGTAAGGAGAGCTGGAGGACGAGGGGCTGGGGATGAAGCGTTATCGCCCAGCGCCACCAATTTCCATGCAAAGTTTTGCTGATGCCAGCAGGGCTCTCGCAGCACGAACCATCTGGGGCCATGTTTATTTTCCTGCCTGCTTTCTGCCCTTTCCCTTCCGACAGGCAAAGCAAACAGCCTCCCTCTCTGCCCTGCACACGCTCGCACCGTCCCCCTGCTTTTGCCCTCGTGGAAGAAAAGGCAGCGGCATCGATAAACCTGAGCTGGGGTGTGAAACAAGTCCCTGGAGCTGGCGATGCTCTGGGGGAGCCACTGGGGCTGCCCTGAAATTGTATCGAGGCTTTGTGGGGGAAGGAGGGAGAGATTTTGGGGGGCTGCACCCAGCTTGCAGCAATTCCTCTTTCATTGCTGGCAGGAGGACAGAGGGACGGAGAATTCAAACCAAAAACTGGGTTGAAAAGCAGAAAACAGCCTTCTCCTGCAGGCTGGTGGAACAGGTCCAGGGCCAGGTGGTGCCAGCATCCTCCTCTGGAGAGCCACCCCTGTAGGGGCAGATCCAGCCCTGATGGAGAGCTTGGAGGGGGCTCATCACAGCCCGTCCTGGTGGCACCCGTGCCCGTATTGTGGGACACATCGAGCTGGCAGTGACAGCAGAGAGGGGACCCAGCCCCGTTCTCATTTTGGGGACGCTCCTGGACAGCCTCGTGCGGGGCAGCCCCTCTGCTCCCCCCAGCCTGGGGAGCTGCCGGCATGGCACCAACATCCCTCCTCTGCTTCGCTGCAGCTGGGGATGAAAACCTGGAGAACAGACCCCCCCATAATCCCAAAAACCACCGAAACCCCTTCAGGAGCACCCCATTCCCCTTGGCTTTCATCTGACAAGGACCGAGCACAGAAACCCCAGGGCACCGCAGCCCGTGCCTGGGGCTCCGCGCTACAGTGGTCAGCACGGGAACAAAGGGAGGTCGGGAGGCCGGGAACGTCCCTTCCCAGCCCCGGGGACATTAAACAAACCCCAGAGACCATTGTCCCTTTGTCAGCCCCGCAGGTCAGCCGGGGTTTGATCTACAGCCCGGCACGTCGGAGGGAAAAATTCCCGCTGAGGGTTTTGGTGCAAGTCCCCGCTGGCCTCGTCGAGCTGCTGGGCACTGCGGACCCCCGGACACCCTTCCCAGCTTTTCTGAAATGGGCTCAGTGTTGCTTTTTCCCCCACTTTCCCCTTTTTAAAAGCTTGTGAGAAGTTCTCCCTCTATTTGAGAGCAGCGTTTGGCGCATGACCTCCACTGCTCAGGAATGAGGGGTAACCACGGACGTGTCCACCACCTCGAAGCCTGGAAACATCCTCCATTTCGTTTTTCCAGTGGAAAACTGCATCTGAAAGGGCAAATTCTTTTGGCTACCGCTTAGCCACTGGCCCTGGCTGATGTGGGGACCAAGCAGCCCGTTTCTGTCCTCCTACCAACCCAGCCCATCAGAGCGGGCGGCGATCCGGCCGACGGAGCCGATTAAACCCATAAAAGCGTCCCCTTGGCTTTGCAGCCCTTGCCGAGGGCAGCAACGAGCCCAGTGTTTGCGCTCGTCGTGGCTCGTGCATTTTAGAAACCCGTCAATTGAGCCTTATAATTGCCTTATAAACCAAAGCTATTTTAATGGTGCTATCTCCCTCTCCTAGGCTCTTCTGATAACCCCGGAGTTATGTACATAAATAACGCGAAATTGCCGTAATCTCCCGGATTGTGCACAGAGCTCTCGCTGGGAGAAAGCAGCCAGGACACAAAGGTTGCTGTAATCTTGAAATACTCGAAGAACAGGGCACGGCCAGGTGAATTTATTACCTGCTGTCAAGCTCTGCTCCAGCTGGGGCCGGCCGAGCCGCCGAGGAGAAATCCAAAGAGTGCCGCTGCGAGCAAACAATGCCGCTCCTTCGGCCGCTCCTGCCGGCCCCTTATCGCTGCTGCTTTCCAGGTTTGGGGTTTTCCTGGTGCTGCGAGAGGTGAGCGCCCAGAACTCTTTGCTAGCAACGTCTCGAGGGATTGTGAAACCCCAGCAAGCAGCGAGGTGCTGGTGAACAGCGTGGGGGAGCCAAGTGCAACCTCTGAGCATCCCCGGGCATGGAGCTGGACCTGCCGAAAAACCCTATAAGGATGCAGCCCGTGCACTTGTCCTGGTGTGTCCCAGCACGGGTGCAGTGGGTGCTGGAGAGCTGAGCCCCCTACGTGGGAGGGGAGAGGCTGGGTTAGGGGTAGGAGCGGGCTGGAGCACGGCACATAGTGCAGGGACAGCCGGGTCCTTCCCTCACCCGCCCGGCACAGCTTCCCGGAGCCACGTCTGGAGAGGGGCAGATGGATATCACAAAGCACCCAGCTCCTCATTACCTCCTTTTTCCAGCCCATCTCCTGCGAGGGGACAATTAAAGCATCTTCCCGAGGCGTGACACACGGCGTGGGGACTCCCCGAGCTGCCCGGGCTGGTTTGGGAGGGTGCTGCTTCCCCGGCTGTCCCCGTGCCGGATTGCCGGGCCCTGGGACAGCCACGGGCTGGTGGCAGCCACGGGCTGGTGGCAGCCGCGTCCCCTCCAGCCTTGCTGGGTGGCTGGAGAGGCAACGCCTGCCAGGACGGTTCAACCCCTGGGTGCAGGAGGACGAGCCATGGTGGCACCTCTGGCCGGAGGGAGCTGTGGGTGCTGGTGTGATGAGGCCAGAGAGGTGGCCCCGGGCTCAGCCAGGCTCCGTGTCCCTCCCCGATGCCCAAAACCTCATGTATGGCACCCTTGGGCACCCCATTCCTCCAGGAATACAGCCAGCTGAGCCAGCAATTCAGACACCCACGGGCTACAGCTGCGGTTCAGGGCATCCTTTAATGCCCCCCACTGCTAAATACCCTCTTGGTTGATGTTGCAGCTTGAAATCCAGCACTCACACAGCTGCTCCAACCTAAGCAGACTCCTCGATCCTTCCTGGAGGCTCTGCGAGGCGTACCCACAGGGCAAGACCTGGGGGAACATGGGGAGGGCACAGGGGGAGACCCCGCTGAGCATCCTGCAGCGAGGGGGAAGCCACGGCGATGGGCTCGGCACTGCCCTGTCCCGCGGCCAAGCGATCCCTGGACATGGCCCCGAGAGCGCTGGCCCAGCCCCGCCGCACGCAGCTTATCGAGCTGGACCCGCTCCAGGCTGCAGGGCCGGGCCGGCCAAGTCCAGCCAGGGCTGGGCTCTGCTCCACGCGGGTGAGACGCAAAACGCCTCTCCTGCTGTCCCGTCCTGCCGTCCCGTCCTGGTTTTGCCTCCCGTCCCTTTCTGCCCCGCCGCTTCCCCGTGCCGCAGCCCCAGCGCATCCTTTTGGTTCCTGCCCGGGACACGGCACCGAGGCACCTCTTAGAAGACAGCTCAGGTCCTCAGCTGCAGCGCGGGGAAGGTTCCAGCCCCTGTGCCTGCAGCGTGCTCCAGCCTTGCGCCCCGTCTCCGGGTGCATGGACACCCCCCGCACACCGGGGTGAATCACAGCAGCTCCCTTCACCCCGTTAATACCCCAAGACACAGCCATAAAGTGGCTCCAACCCGTACCCAGCAGGCAGCCTCCGAAGGGGCAGGCGCTGACTCCTCCGTCGGGTGGGTGAGCAGCGGCACGGGGCTCTCACGCCGTGTGAGCCCTTTGGGTGGCTCGGCATCCTCCCCGTCCTGGCAAACCCACCAGGCAGCTGGCAGGGGAACATCCCTGCTTGGCACGGGGCAGCCCACAGTGTGGGGCCGAGCTGTGGGGTCCTATGGGCTTGGTGGTGCCCCCAGCACAGCCTGGTCACTGCTCCGTGGCGTGCAGGGGCCAGAGGCTGTCGCTGTCTCCATTGCTACCTCCCCCTCCTTCATCCCAGCCACACTGCTCTCAGGACACTGTGGTGCCCTCAGATGGCTCCGTGGAGGAGAAACCCTCATGCAGACGTTTATGTTTTACCCCACAGCAGCCTGGAGGTGATCTGCAGCTGCTGGCCTGCGGATAAAAGAGAGAAAAACCCCAAACAGCTTCGGTGTTGCAGCGCTGGGCAGTGGTGGGCTCACCCTGCGCCCCCCCTGCACCAAGCAGCGAGGAGGGAACAACGGGGCTAATGAGATATCCTCTAATTAATCCTCAATTAGAGGATAACACCACAGTCCTGGATCTCAAAGGTTTTTGTGAGTGATGAGTGCAGAGGGGATGAGCCCGGTCTCCTCCACCCGCGCCAGCACCCAGGGGCCCCGCGGCTTCTCCACGCTGCGATGGGGAGATGCTGAGCGCACGGGGAGCTGGGGTGGGTGCTGGTGTTTGGAGGGGTTGGGGCTGATGTGGGGGCTGTGGGTAAGAAGCTGCTGTGTAAGAAACAGCCCAAGAGACGGGGCTTGGTTTTGCCATGGGGTAAACCAGGCTCAGCCAGCATGCAGCCTCTCCTCTCACCCCAGCACAGCACGGGGCACCCTCGGGGCGGGTCGGGGTCGCTCCGCGCCACACTTGGCACAGCCTGGCTGGATAAAACAAGTCATCGGCATGGTGACGGTCAGGTAATCATCATTATTAGGGCTGACCCTCGGTGATGCCACCCGCCTCTGATTCCCTGGCCTTTAAGGGGAGTCGGAGGGTGCAGGTTCCCTCCCAGGGCTGGCCGTGACGTGGGAGCGCGGGGAGGATGCGCTTACTCACGCTGCGCCCGCCGTCACGGGCGGCCTCGGCACGCCTGGGAGCTGGAACAGCTGAATCCTGCCCCAAATTAGAGCCTGGGCTTCAAAGGCTGCCTTCCCTCGGCAGCATCGCAAAGTCCCTGAGCTGCCTGCGGTCGGAGCAGCCCTGGAGCTGCAGAGGATGCGGGCGCCGCGTTCCCGGCATTGTGTATGGGAAGAGGTTGTCTGCGTCCCTCCTGCCCTACAACCTCCCCCGGTTAGGGCTCATTTTTGGCTTTCCCAGGATGGCAGCACTGCCTGGGAGCTCACCTGCTACGGTACACCCAGGCGGTCGATTCTCCTTTCCCAGAGCAGAGGCTGCTCCCCAAATCCTGGCTCAGCAGCGAGGAAACCCCTCTGCTAAGGGAAATTACGCCCTTGATGCTCACGCTGGCAAATTGCAGCGTTTAGGGCCGGCTCCAGCCATCCCTGCCCCAGCAGAGGAGGGGCAGGGGAAGAAAACAGGCTCGACTCGTTGCGCTGACGAAGATGGAAGAGGGTGGTTAGTAAGTGGCACGTTCGCGTTACGTCCAGCCTCGAAGGAATGCAGCCAGGATCCATTAGGGGAGCAGTCGTTCCGTGAGTCACGCCGCGGCCATGCGGATTTAGCCGGGATTTCGAGACCAAGCGACCTGTAATTGCACATCAGCGGAGGGATGCTTGCAGTAATCGGCCGGCCCGGCCCGGCCGCTGCGGGGAGAGGGAGGAGGGCCGGCCGGGGCGTGATGCAGCCAGCCCCTCGTTAAATTAGCAGGCAAAAATGTAGGCCACACCAACGCCACGGGGAAACGCGCTGCCTGGCGCTCTCCCTTTGAAGGCAGGGTGACACTGCTCCTGCTGAAGCCGGGTTTTGATAGCGGCGAGATAAGCAGGGTAAATATGTCATGGTGGCAGCACGGGGCAAGGATTGACCGCCCCGGTGCTGAGCCCGGGACAGGCGGGCACGCAGGGCAAAGGCGTCCTCGTCGGGGAGATGTTCCCATCCATCACCCATGGGAAACGTCGCTCCCTGGCCGGGACGATGTGGGAACGGCTCTTCCACTCTTGGCTACGAGACTCTGGAAAAATGATGTGAGCCTGAGGAGTACAAATGCATGTTCTCTCTTGCACAGCAGAGAGAGATAACACCCTGCACCTCGCCGGCACTGCTCCAGCCCAATGCCTGTCCCCAAAACCACGCTCCCACCTCTCCTCGCCCCTACCCTCTGCTATTTCTGCGTTAGGGATGAGCAGTGGCTGGGGCAGGGGGCGCACGGACCCCCCGAATCCCAGCCCCGCTGCATCTCCTGGCTCCGTTGTGCAAGAGCTGGAGGCTGCGGGTAATCTCTTTTATTCCTTTCCCAAGAAAACATGACTTGGCGAGGGCTGTCACTCATCCCCTTAATAACGCTGGATGCCAGCGGATGATTTCAATCACATTTGTCGAGTTGCTACACGCTGGCACCGGCGGCTGGGCAGGGCTGTGCCCAGGTGCTGGGTGGAGGGAATGGGAGCTGTGCTTAGGGAATGGGTGCTGTGCTTGCCAGCACCATCGGGTGCCACGACCTGAGCCTTGAAGCGAGAGGAGCTGCAGGGAGGAAGGGAGAGCAGTCAAGGGGATGCCCGTGGGTGCTTCGGGGAGCCGGGTTGACGGCCCTGGGGAGCGGGCAAGCTGCTCCATGCCGGCTGGTGGCTCCTCGTGGTGCCTCCCGAGGGAAGGGGACAGCTGAATTCCCAGCTCAAGGATGTCTGCAACAAGGCGAGGCACTGGGCCTGCTGCTCCTCCTCACCCGACCCCGCACTGGGTTGCGTTTCTAGCTGAACATGATACAGACAGAAGGGACAAGAAGCCTTTAAAGCGCTCCCAGCCTCCAAACTGGCGCCGAGCGAAGCTGCAATCCCATTCACAACCCTTCAGCCTAAACCAGGACCTCAGGCAGACAGCGACCAGGGCCAGCAGATAAGATACCAGGGCTCAGCAGAGCCGCGCTCCACGCGTTTCTCGCCCCGAGCCGCCCTCGCTCCCCGGGGACTCGGCTGCTCCCCTGCCCCCGGTGCCATCCCGCGGCAGCTCAGCTCCGTGCCGGCCCCGCCGCCCTCCCGGTCCGCACGTATCAATGGAGCATTTGTCTCGTGCTTGGCACCAGGCGCCGGAGCACAAGGGTCCGTGCGCTGGCTCGCCCAAACACAGCTATAAATGGCAAGAGGAGCCGCACAGACAGGCTGTTCTCGCGGTCGGCACGCTCTCAAATAGCACGGTTAACACCCGCGCTGCCCGAGCAGCTACTGCGGAGGAGCACGGGCGGACAGAAGCTCCTGCGTGCCCCGAGAGAGGCTGATTAGAGCCCGAGGTACGGCCCCAAGGCAGCCACCAGCACGCACCGGGATGGTGCCACCCGCGGCGCCGAGCAGAGCGGTGGCAGCTGAGGGGTTGGAACAGGATTGCGATTGGAAGGTCTGGGACAAATTCCTCCCGTTTCACTGATCTGGGTCTTGGCCAGACCCAGCTGCAGTTGGATCCTGCAGCTGTAAGCCCTGCAGACAAACCACAACGCTACCAAACACCCCATCATACCGACCACCCCATCAGGGCACCCTCCATCCAGCTGCGCCGCAGGGCAGGTGCCAAACTGCTCCAAGGTGCCCAGCGGGCTCTTCCATGCCCAAGCAGAGCCCAGCTCCACCACGGGCACCGCACCAAGGGTCTAAAAATAGGGGCAGAGCCCCGAGCCCAAGGGAAACCCAGCCCGCGGGCAGCCTCAGCACATGGAGCACCCGTGGCTCCCCAGAGACCTCCGGCAGCCAAACGGCTCCGCGCTCCCCTTCCTTTTGTGGGAAGGGCACCAGGAGAGCAGCAGGAGCTCCTCGTGCACTCAGCACATCTCCGGTGTCAGGCACAGCACCAATCCTGTCCCCAGCACAGCCCAGCTGCCTGCACAGCCCCTCTGCAGAGTGCCCAGCACCACACAGTCCTCATCTCCTACACCAGGTGCTCAGGGCGCCCGTCCATCACCCCCTGTCCAAAGGGGAAAAAAAAAACACAGATAAAGGCCGTGAGAAAAAAAAATATGGTTTTATTTGACAATTAACAAAAGAGGGATCCGAATCTCGGCTGTAAACATGGAGAGCTCCTTTCTGACCACAACGAGTACTTTCCACCAACGTCCTTTTGTATAGCCTGATCCGCCCCAACAATGACAGCCGACGCTGTCAGGGCTTTTGCTGCTCTGCTCCGGGTCACACACCCTGAGCTTATTCCCCAGCGCAGCACCAGCCACCCGGCAGGACCCACTGCTGGCAGGGGAAGGAGCCAACAAACCAAATATTTGGGGGTCAGCTCTGCCCACGGGACACCTGGGGAAGGCAATGTCATCCCATCTTGCCATGCACAGGGTCAGGGAAGGCAGCGGAGCTCCCAGAGCAGCTCTGCAGGAGCAAAGCCCTACCTGAGCAGGTGATGGGGACAGTCCCCACGCCAGCCCTGCTGGAACAACCCCAGCCTGATGTCAGGGGGAAGCTCAGCCCCAGGACTGCCAGAATTTGGAGAAGCAGAGCCAGCAAGTTCGTCCCAAACAAGGACTGGCATGCTGTCAGCTCGCTTGGTGCGGTGGAACCAGAAGTGCCTGTAGCTCCGCATGGGGAAGTGAAACTGCAGCTGAGGCTGGAGGGCAGCCAGGCACAGAGGAGCTCACACCCAGCTTCCAGCCAGAGTGGAAGCCTGCCCCGAGCACCAAGACCTGAGCTTTTGGGGAAGATAAGGCTTTTGGAGCTCCTCACCCTCACCTTTCCAAAAGGGACCCCTAGGCGCGTCTCCCGGTGCCACCCCAGCCAGAGGGACCTCAGATGACCAAGGGAGCTGGATGCCCATGGGGCCACGAGCAATTCGAGGAGCCACCAGGAGCAGAGGACACCGAGGAGCAGCATTATAAATAGAAACCTCCGGCACGGAGCAGCCTGCCAGCAGCTACACGCTCCCAGGCTTTGCTGCCCGGATGGGGAACCAGGAGCCCAGGGTGCCTGCACCGATTCCTCCACAGCCGAGTTCAGACCTGGTTCTTCACAGGGCAGGGGCAGCAAAGGGAACACGCCCCTGCCCTGCTGGACAAGCAAAATAAAAATCCAACAGATTTGAATACACTGTATTTATTTGAAACAGATTCTAAAGAATCTAGTGAGTCTATGTCAAGCCCATCGCATGACAAGTGATACAGGTGTAGGAAAAAAAACCATTTAAAACAAAATCAAGTGCCATTCGAGCTACTGGAATTGTCCATTGCCCCCTCACATGAGGCAGCACAGTATCACTGCAAGATCGAGAAAATTCGGATTCAACCCATTCACAAGAGTCCCACCACACACACTCTATCATAAATCAAAAAGTGCAATCTCAACATAAGTCGCCCTGTCGAGCTGTTGGCTGTAGGGTTTTTTTTTTTTTTTTGACATCTTAACCAGGAAGGAGGGAATCTCAGTTTAGTGCATCTGTGTTTGGGGGTAGAGAGTAAGAAGCCTGTAAAAAAAAAAGCATGCTACATGTCATCTATGTCCATCTGAAGATTAAAATGCAAGAAAAATCGTCCCTTGGAGCCATGAAGGGGGTATAGAGGCATAAAGGGGGCATACTGGGGATGTGCAAAGCAGCCCTTAAAACAGTTTTACCTTGCACCAAAGAGTCTCAGCCCCCACCAAGGGGATCAGGCTCAGACCTGCAGCACCCACTCCGTTAGCAGCGCTTCCTCTTCGGTGCTCACCGGCTGGGAAGCAGAGCTGGACCAACTGAGACCTGCTTAGTTAGTTGGTGGTTTAGTTGGTGTTAAGTGCAAGAGCCCCTGCAGCATCCCCTCCCCGCCCCACGTTGCCCCTGCCCCAAAAAACGTCGCAATCTGGCTAAAGGCATTCCAAGTATCTAGACTTTATTAGTGTTCGGTCTGCCCGGCTAGTACAGGTGTCACAAAAACCAAGAAACAAGTTAGTAGAGATACTCAGGTAACTCGTTAGGTTAGCCTCGGAGGGGAGCACCAAGAAGCCACGGCGTCCCCGGAGCAGCATTTTAGGGAGCGCCTGGTTGCCTTCCCACCTCTCCGTCCGTGCATAGTTAAGTCTGAGATGATGCTCCACGAGAGCGGGCCCCGCAATCCAGGCATCTCATCAAGAGACTTTGTGCTCTGGACACCCAACAGCTTCAAAGCCGCGTCTGACCGATAGAGCCAAGCCCTCCAGACACAAGAGGGTTTGTTCAGAGAAGACATACTTCCCTCCCCCCCCCACAAGGCCAACTGACTCTCGCACAGAGCCCCACAGTCTCCATTTCTAGCTAGGGAATGAATTTCAAATGCTATCAATGGCTCACGCGTGGGATCACTCAGCTGGGAAGAGGCTGTTTTGGGGGCAGGAGGGAAGATCCCAGCCCTGGGAGAAGAGATCCTGGAAGAGGTCTGCTCTTCTCCTAGAAGGACACAGGCTCCAGCCCCCAGAGCAGCGACAGCTGGAGATAACGGGCTCTTTAACCAGTTTGTGCTTCAAGGACAAGCCTCGTCCTCCCAGATAACCCAGCTGGCCTCTGGCTTTGTGCATTAAAACCACACAGCATGCCAGAAAGAAAACAGCATTTCAAATTCTCCTAGAAAATCCACGGTTTGGTACAGCAGCCTAGGGCAGGTTCCTGGACAGATCTGCCTCATCCTTTAGGGATTACATTTTGGCACTGCAGACTCGGGAGCTTCAATAAATTCATAGGTAGGTCCCTGCTGCCTTGTCTCCATGAAGCTTCGCACAGCATTTTCCACCATGCACTTCCCTCCCTCCCCCCCCCCAGTTTTAGGCATTTACAAGCCCACCCTTGTTTATGCAACTCAGCTTTGAGAGCTATTTGCTACAGCTGGTCCTTCACAGGCAGCAAGCCATGCCAAAAACCTCAGCAACACGTAACCTGCAATCCCATCCTTGCTTCAGCGAGGCTACTAGAAATGATCTCACGACCCTCCCACCCCCAACAGAAATATTTTCCTCTCGGGACATCCCACTCAAGCTCTTGGGATGCCAGCCCCTGCAAAAAAAAATAAGGTTTACAGTACAGTTGTGTTTATATTGTTACAGGCACTTAAACAGGATTCTTTGGTCCTTCAAAGGAATTAGCCACTCTGGCTTCTGTCTTCAGAAACCACAAGTCTGCACTCCCATAACACCTCCTGCACTAAAAAAATAATAATTCGGATCCGCTTCAGGGCAGTGCAGCTCTACCTTACTGTAATTCTACAATCTCCCCACACACACACCCACCCCCCCCATCGCCTACAGAATTCGAGAAGCCATCGAGTCTCCCCGTAAACGTCCGAGCCATCTAGCTTCCGTCACACTGCACGTCCCATCACAGTGTACAGCAGACGGGTCTCGTCCCAACCATCCCAGGAACAAGATGCTCGAGCCAAGAGTCCAGGAAAAGTTTCCTCTCGGTGCAGTCCTGGGAAGGGTCCCCCCCTCCCTCCCCACTCCCCAAGGCAAGGAAATACCTCGGGGGACAGCCCCTGAAGCTTGTCCCGGCTCAGTTACAGGGAAGCCACGTTGGGTAGGACTGATTGCAAGGCAGGAAGGGCTGCACGTGGGTCACGTAGTAGTTGAAGTTTATTTCGCTGACATAGGGAGCTGGCTGGTAGTAGCAGGTAACGTTTGTGACGGTGGGGATGATGTTCTGCTCAGCCAGGACCCTCACAGCCAGCATGGCAATGAGGTTCAGGGTCTGCCTCCTCTCGTGTCCCATGAGGCAGACCGTGCTCTCATTGACCACCCTGTGGAGGGTCATCAAATAGTCATATCTTTTGCTCTCCATCCCAACAAAGTGGCTCTGGAGGTAGCACTCCAGCTTCCTCTGCTGCTCGCCGATGTCAGAGAAGTCTATGAAAAACCTGGAGCACATGTACCTCTGTAGCGCCTTCATATCCACTTCCAGCTTGGGCTTAAACCCCCTGACCAGGAGGTTGCAGTACTTCAGAAGCCCCCCGCCTCGGATCTCCTCGGGGTTCCTGGTGGCGATGACCCTGCTGCGGAGGTGCTCCATCGCCTCCTCGAAGTCCCCGTACATGCTCTCCCCGGTCACCGTAGGGTGGAAGTTCTCGGCCATGGGGTTCTCTGAACACTCCCCAAACAGCAGCAGCGAATCCAGGATGATCTGGAAGGAGTCCACGCTGAACTCGAACTGCCGTCGGAGAGAGTCCACGAACTTGAGCTCCACGTTCTTCCCGCTGTTGTTGGACAGGGAGATGAGGCTCCAGCGGTCGGTCTCGTTGCACACCTTGACAAGCTTCTGCACGTACGCCTCCTTCAGAGTCACGGGGGTGATCTTGTCTTTGTTGACGCCTTCTGGGAGGAAGTCGAGCAGGCAATCCATGACCACGTCCTTCACCTGCTGGAAGACGTCTTCGGTCTTCAGGTCCACGCCAAAGATGAGGTCCAGGTCTTTGTACCCCAAGCCACTGTCTTGATGTAGGACATGGCTAGCTGCTGAGCCATTCAGCCTCACGTTATGGACTGCAATTCCCTTCTTCTCCAGACGACTACGGACAACCTGAGATGGAGAGAAATGCGGTGAGAGGCAGGCGAGCATTCCTGGAACAGCCTCGCTACAGCAGCGGGATTGGCTCCCTCTGCTTATATGGGTCACTCCAGTGCAAGACAGCAAAATAAAGAGCTAATCCATTAGAAACAGGTCGCTTTGGAAGGCTTCCAGAGCCTTGAGGGAGACCCAGCCCCAGCTGCTGGCGGGTCCCACTCACTCCTTTGCATTAAGGGCTCCTGGTGTACAAGAGCAGCTCCTGAGAGTCTTGAAGGGAAGAGTTTGCTCTTCCCTTCCTCCCCTCACCGAGGGTGAGATGTTCCCTACACCAACCCCGATCCCTGCTCACCCAGGGAAGGAGCAGCCAGCCTTCCAGCCTTTCCTCTAGGACCAGATTTAATCAGGGCACTCACCCATCCCAGCCATCCCTTTACCTGTCAGCATTCATCAGAAGCAAATCAAAACGCCCGAGCTGCTCCGAAAGCCCCAGCCAGGTGTCTCGAAGTTCGTGTCCTAACTAGTAAGTGTATCCTAACAATTTCCAGTGTGTCAGAGCTTCGTGCCGAACTTGGCGTGCTATCAAGCACAGGAGGCAGCTTTCATCTTGGGGTGTTACTTCGCTGATTTTAATGCTGCCTGCTCGGTCCTGGCACACCCACCCTACCTGCAGAGCTTTGTTCGTTCAGCACGGCGCTGAATCACTTGCCCGATTACTTAACATGCAGGAGGCTGAAATAACCCCAAGACCATAAGATCAACCGCTCTGGACACCAGCTTGTAATTTGAGTGTCACCGAGCCCAGAGATCCCAGGGGATGAGGCTCACGTCTCCCACCAGCTCGTCCCACCTCCCGTCACTTTCATGTCCCTCCCCAGCCACTAGCTACCGCCAGGAGCCCTGCGAGCCTCATCCTGCTCGCCCGGTGCTGGGAGCATGGTTAGAGCTTGAAAGAGCCCAAGCTCAGGCTCCGAATGGAGACGTTATCTCCCAGGAAGCCAGTCTGACCGGGCTACTCGGCCCCGCGAGGCTGTCCTGGCTCGAGGAGCCCCATGGAAATGCAAAACCTTGGCGAGGAGCTCGAGTTGGCTCAGCCCTGTTCTTCTGGGGGATGCTGAGCGCTGGGTCTGCAGCAGGACTGCCCCTGAGCTTGGTCTGCAAGCAGCAGGGGGTGAAGGGCTCCAGCAGGCAGCCCCCCGTGCAGGGAGGAGACGTTTCGGCAGGGTTTTGGGAGCGTTTTTTCAACTTGTTAAACCCTAAGTTCAGGGCGCTGCGAAATCTCCTGATGCAGCTACTCTGCTGGCATTTCCCCACTGCTCCCTGACATTAGGAACTGCTGCTCGGGCTGGAAATGTGCCTGGGCTCGCGGCCAGCCCGATGGCGATGGTCACATGCCAGGCACCAGTTAACCAGTGAGCTATTCGCCGTCGGAAGTCCCAAGTCCCCCCAGCACAGCCACGGACACATTTGTTCTCCAAGGCAGGCGGTGCCGAGAACCAGATTTACTCCTGAAATAAGGCGCTGGGTTATTCCTACACGCAAAGGGCAGCTCAGAGCCGGCCCTAATGAGCTCTTGGTGGGACACCACTGCCAGCCGGGCAGTCACCGAGCTGCTCACGCAGGCACAACTCCACGGTGCTGCCCATTAGGGGTTAGGGGTTTGTTCTACCAGGTTAATGCAAGATGGGACATGGGTCACAAGCATCAGGTACAGATCCAGCTGCTGGTCCCAGCTAAGAGCTCATTCCAGATTAATTTTCCAGCCACAATCAAAGATCGTTGCTTAATACCTCCCTGGGCAAGGCTCGGGACCTACAGACCCATGACCCTGGGCAGACAGCTCTGCCTACACAAGAGCTATTGAGGAAGAGGGGAAAAGCTATTGAAGAAGAAGAGAAAATCCCACCAGAGGGGGCAAACCACCCCAATTTGGCCCAAAAGCTGCGGGGGGGGGGAGCAGACAGCCCCAACACCCCAGGATGAACACCCCCAGCCCCAATGCAAAGCACACCTGGAGTCACTCCCTGGCTGCAGGGGGTGCAGGTATGTGTTCTCCCCCCGGGGGCTGGATATTTGGGGGGTTAGGCAGCTGCTGACCTGCTTCCCGAAGCAGCACCCCACCTGGGGTGTGGGTCAGCTAATTGGCTCTGACAGCCGGGCACTCGCCAGCCCTGTACCTGCCCGCGACCTGCCGCTTCCCACCGCAGCCCGAGCCACGGGCACGTCCCAAATAAGTGCCTTTGGGGTTGCTCACATCGTTAGTCAGCCCTAAACACAGGGGGCAGCACGCCTGCCCCTCACCGCGTCTCAGGGTGCTGGTGGCATCCACGGCATCCTTTCGGGCAGCTTCAGCACCAAAAAATCCGGCTTGCTGGGGGAGCATCTGATGCTGCCCCATGTCGGGTGGTTAAGGACACCGGGGCTTCTCTAGCCCTTCCCGACCCCAAGGCAGCACCTTAGGGTGAGCTCCCATCTTCTGCTCGGCATAAAGCCTCGGGAGCACGGGCGTCCAGAGCTCCTGCCCCCAGCAGACGCAGCAGGAACTCGAGGAATTTGGAGTCAGCCTCGCTCGAGCGTCGCTTGCTCGTTCCCAGGCAGAAATATTCCCCCAGCAGCCGAGGCCCCCGAATCCTCACCTTTAGTTTATTGTGAAGCCTGTTTGCTCGTGGCTTCGTGAGCAGCCTTTTTAATTAGAAGCCGGCATGCCCGATTTTTTACATTTGATGAGTCATTACCGAGGCACGAAGTTACCTCCCAACCATGAATATGCAGCAGCGTAGCCGAGCTGCACGGCCAGTTGAATATTACACGCAGTTATTGCTTTATGGTTGAACTAACAGGAACTCTCCGATGACATTAATCGGGGGGGACGCAGTGTGCCACGACCCCGAGGACACTTGGTGCTGCCACCCCTGCACCGGCTGCCCCCGGTGCCCAGTACCCAGGGGCTGGGGGGTGGCACTGGGAGGCGGGGAGCGACTGGGGAAGGCCCTGCAGGTACCGGGGGGGCCCTGCAGGTCCTGGGGGGGTCTGTCCAACACCCTGATCCCACCATGCCCTGGTGGTCCCAAGGCACTGTTGGGGGAGGGGGTGGGCAGAATGGTGGTGCCCACCCCAGGGGGGTCCCTGCTGGTCCCGGGGGACCCCCAGGAGGGTCCTGAGTGGGTCCCTGCTGGTACCAGGAGTCCCAAGGGAGCTCTGCCCACTGCAGCCACCCCAATCCCACCATGTCCCAGTGGTCCCAAGGCACTGGGGGGGGGGGGGGGGGGGGGTGGTGCAGAATGGCTCTGCCTGCTCCAGAGGGGTCCCTGTCGGTACTGGGTGGGTCCCTGCAAGTACCGGGGGGGGTCACCCGGGTGGTCCCAGGAGGGTCCCAGCCCCCACCACCACCCTGACCCCACCGTGTCCCGGTGCTCCCTCGGTCCCGGGGCGGGGGGGGAGGATGCAGAACGGCTCTGCCCGCCCCGGGGGGGGGCCCTACCGGTACCGGGGGGGTTCCTGCAGGTACCGGGGGGGGACTAGGGTGGTCCCATAGGGAGCCCTACCGGTATAGGGGTGCTCAGCCCCCACCACCACCCCAACCCCACCACGTCCCGGTGCTCCCCCACCCCGGGGGGGGGCCCAGACCGGCGCTGCCCTCCCCCCCGGGGGGGGGGTCCCCGGTCCTCACCTGCACGATCGTGCGCGGCCGCACCGAGAGCGTGGGGAAGTTGCCGCGGCCGTGGATGGGCACGGCCTCGCCCAGGATCTGGTCCAGCCGCTGCACCTGCTCCCACGTCAGGACGCTGAACCGGCCGCCGCCGCCGTCGCTTTCCGCCTGCCCCCCGGAGCCCGCAGCGGGCCCCCCCGGTGCCGCCGCCGCCGCCGCCAGCATCACCGCCAAAAACCCCACGGAAATGGGGATAAACGGGAGGAATTTTTTTTTTTTTTTTAATTAATAATAACGAACCGGCGCGGGGAGCTGCGGGCGGAGGCGGCCCCGGGGGGATGCTGAGCCCGGCCCAGCCACGCTCCGCTCCGCCCGCCGCCGGCCGTGCTCGGCACTGCGCTCGCCCGCGCCGCGCCGCCGCCTTATATAGACGCCCGGCCGCGCCCCCTCATTGGTCCGGTGTCTTCGCCAATCGCTGCCCGACGCCGCCGCTTCTTTGGCTCTTTCATTGGTCGCCGTTAGAGGATGGGGAGCGCCGCGGAGCCAATCGAGAGAACCGGGAGGGGAAAGAGGCGGGGTGGGGCGGGGAGGGGCGGGGCTCTCCCGGGTTGTCCCGCCCCCTGAGGGCGGGGGGGCGGCGGCTTAAAGGGGCCGCAGCACGGGGGGAGGGGTGGGGGGGCACCAGCACAGGGCTGGCCCCACGGCCCCGTACCCCGGGGTGCCCCGCTGGTGCCCGACTGGTGCCTCATTGCTGCCCCATTGACATCCCATTGATACCCCATAGGCTTCCCATTGATGCCCCATTGGTTCCCCGTTGATATCCCATTGCTGCCCCATTAATTCCCCATTGATCTCCCATTGCTGCTCCATTGATTCCCCATTGACATCCCATTGCTGCCCCATTGATTCCCCATTGATCTCCCATTGCTGCCCCGTTGATTCCCCATTGACATCCCATTGCTGCCCCATTGATTCCCCATTGATCTCCCATTGCTGCCCCGTTGATTCCCCATTGACATCCCATTGCTGCCCCATTGATTCCCCATTGACATCCCATTGTTGCCCCATTAATTCCCCACTGATTTCCCATTGACAATCCACTGATGCCCCGTGGCCCGGTGCCCTGCAGCCCCATACCCTACAGCCTGCCACTCGCCACCCCGCGCCCCTTGCTCCCTCCCCAGCAGCGTCCCTGGACACCGGGGGGTGACACCAGCGGGGACGGAGCCCCCCGGGGCAGGGTGCCGATGCCCAGCGCCTCCTGCCCCAGGAGCTCAGCCCCAGCCCCTAAACACGGCCCCAAGCCCCGCTCCCAGCCACCCGCCGTTGTCACCCCAGCCATGCCCATGGCCTTAAAATCCTTTTCTCGTCCATATAAGCCCGGATCCCTTTCCCAGCGGCAGCTCCCTGACCAGCTCGGTGCCGGACCAGCACCGATTTATTTTAACACCGCCACTTTTCCTGCAGGTGCCCACGGGGTCAGCCACACACCCACAAACCCCAACCCCGCAGTCCCCGAACGAGGGCACCTGGGTTTGGGGAGCCCCCGCAGAGCCCTTTGAGGCCACATCTCCGGAGCCGAGGTTTGCTCTTGGGTTTTCTCCTCCTCCAAGGGTTTCCCTGCCCAGGGGTGTCCCAGGGAAGTTGGAATTTCTGCAAAAAAAAAAAAGAAAAAAGACTCAGAAAGGGGGGAATTGGGGTTTTGGGGGAATGGGGGTGCAGGAGCGCCCACAGCGTGGGCTGGTGCTGGAGGGGAGAGGCGGTGCTGGGTGTCCTCAAAGCCAGGTCCCTCCGAACCCTCCCAGCCCCGTGACACACAGCGTGACTCAGGGCGGCGACACGCAGCCAGGGGTCCCCAGGGGTCCCCATGGAGCAGGGGGGTCCCCCACACACCCCGTGTGTCTGGGGAAGCGGCCGCCCCGTCCGGGGCTCTGCATGCCCCAGCTCGGCGCCGGCGCCGTCCCCGTCCCGTTCCCACGTCGGGATTTCGCTCCCCTGTCGGCGCAGTCGCGTTGCTCCATCGGGCATCTCCGCACCGGGATTAACGCTGCTCCCGGTTACACCCACGCCACGCGAGGAGGGCGTCGCAGGCGCAGGATGCGGCCGAGCTGCTGCGCCGAGCTCAGCACCCTGTTCCCGTGGCGCTGGGGTCCCCTGGCAGGGGCGCGGGGAGCCCACGGGTGGCCGGGTGCTGCGCCACGCACGAGCCATGGGGAGGAAGGTGGCACCGGGGCCATTCTGCAGGGTGCGAGGGGACGGTGGCAGGGTCACAGCACCATCCCGGGGCAGGATCAGTGCGGTGGGGGCGATCAGAGGTGGCTGGGACGTGGGCTGCTGGCAGGAGGGGGGTGATGGGTGCCGAAAAGAAGCTGGCGAGGAGCCGGGGACACGCGAGGCACGGCCAGGGGACAGGGGGCAGAGGACAGGGGGCAGGGGACAGGGGACAGGGGACAAGGGACAAGGGACAGGGGACAAGGGACAGGCATGCTGGTGGCCCTGGAGAAAACACCGTGCCATTAAAAAGCGCTGACGCGCCCCAGCCGGACTGGCTGGGCGGCTCGGTGACATCCATCCCCAGCATTACCCCAAAGAGCCGCCGCGAGCAAATGGCACCGCCACCATTTCCTTCCAGCTCAGCGAGGCCCGGCTGGGCTGTACTTGTTTGTTTTGCCAGCAATTAAGGGCTAATCACCGTCTCGGGGTGAACGATGGGGGGGTCCTGCCCCCCGGACCATGGCAGGAGCCCCCTTTGCAGGCGCAGTGGTGCGGGGTGGCCGGGTGGCACGGGGCTGTGCCTGCGCCCACACGGGGTGGCACGGGGCTGGGGGACACACGGAGGTGGAGCCCCTTTTTGGGGCCATTTTCCAGCCCATTGGGCAATTTAGCCACCTGGGGAACCGGGGGTGCAGGAGCAGGGTGCAGGGCTGGGAGGGGAAAAAGCTGAACCTAGAGGGGAGACCTCGGGGAGTTCCCGAGCTGCGTGGGACCGGCTCTGCCCACCGTTCCCCAGGGCGTGTGCCGCCTCCCTGAGCACGCAGCGGGGACCAAGCCCTTCTCCCAGAGCCACCTCCGTCACCCAGCGTCACCCCGGGGAGCAGCAGCGTTCCCCATGGGGCGAGGAGCTCCTCCTCCCCGGCCAACCCCGGCATCGCCACCGCACGCTGCGGCTGTCCTCGTGCACCCACCACTTCTCCCCATGCACCCACAGTCCCCATGCACCCACTGCCTGTCCCCAAACCCATGGCAGCTGTCCCCATATGCACACCAGCCGTCCCCATGCACCCACTGCCTGCCCCAAGCCCACACCAGATGTCCCCATGCACCCAACGCCTGTCCCCACGCACCCACTGCCTGTCCCTGTGCACCCACTCCCTGTCCCCATGTACCCACCGACCGTCCCCATGCCCATGGCAGCTGTCCCCACGCCCACACCAGCCATCCCCTTGCGCACGTCGCTGTCCCTGCGCACAGCCCCACGTGCCACCGTCCCCACGCAGGTGCCAGCTGTCCCCGGGCACTTGCCTGCCGTCCCCGCGCACACGTGCCACCGTCTCCGTGCCTGAGCCGCCGTCCCCGCACACGTCCCTGCTGCCTCACGCCCGCTGTGGACTAAGGAGGTGGATCCCATCCCTGCAGCCTCCCTCGGCAAACACAGCTCCCGGCCACCTCCTGTTTGCGGGTGTCCACCGGCCCCGCTCCCTCCCGTGCAGCCCCGTGCCTGGCACGGCCGGGCCCCGGGGTGCCACCGCTGGCAGCAGGGACCCCGTGGGCACCCCGTGGCTCCAGGCCCTGCGGGGCGACGGCTTCGTGCTCCGAGGAGAGGAGAGCTACGAGGATGAGGAGGGTGAGGTGAGGGTGAGGAGGAGAAGGTGAGGATGAGGAAGACGAGGTGAGGATGAGGAGGATGATATGAGGATGAAGAGGATGATGTGAGGATGCGGAGGAGAAGGTAAGGATGAGGAGGAAGAGGTGAAGATGAGGAGGACAAGGTGAGGATAAGGAGCAGAAGCTGAGGATGAGGAGGACGAGGTGAGGATGAGGAGGACGAGGTGAAGATGAGGAGGACGAGGTGAAGATGAGGAGGAGAAGCTGAGGATGAGGAGGACGAGGTGAGGATGAGGAGGACGAGGTGAGGGCACTGGTGTGGCAGGGGGAGTGGCACTGCTCTGCTTCGCAGAGGGGAAGGAGTTGGCCGATTTCTGCCTAATTCACCCTAAAAGCCAAAAGAGGGTAGAAGAAACCTGGGCAGGGAATTTTGGCTCCTGGGGGTGGTTTGGGTGCCTCACCCACAGCAGGTGGGGAAACTGAGGCAGGGCGTGCAGCAGCATTGCCCCCCCCCCCGTCCTGCTGCCCCCGGACCCCGGGCACCCCCATGCACCCTTGGTGCCTCGGTGGCCCTGAGTGACACCACCACGAGGCGATGTCCCCGTGCCAGCCACGGCAAGTCCAAATTTGTCACCACCCGGCATGGGGGGGGACATGGTGGCTCTGCTCAGAGCCCAGGGTCCCCGTGGGACCAACCTCAGGTCCCCCACACCCCCCGGCCCCAGCTGCCTCTCGGAAATAATGATAACTGGTGGCGGCCACGATGCCACCCAGCGAGGTGTTGGGAGCCACTGCCAAGGGGCTGAGATGAAAGGCGCTGCGGGAGCGCAAGGTGTCATCCCGGCGGTGACACAGGGCTGGGGAATGGCACCCGTCACCTCCCCGGGCTGCTGCAAAACCCTGCCCGGGGCGCAGCGGGGGGCACGGCCCCTGGGTGTCCCCGGAGAGGTGCCGGGAGCAGCCACTGAGCCCCATCCCAGCTGCCTGAGCCACGCCGGGGGTGTCACCATCACCGTCCGGGGACATCTCTGTCCCCCGACCCCCTGAAATGTCCCCAGCTCTGCTGCTGCCGCTTCGGGGCCGAGCAGTGAGGGAATCCCAAACCACACCGCACGTTCCCAGCCGTGTAAATAGCGACCTGCGTGCCCTGGGCTCGGCGGCTTCCCGGTGACAGCGCGCTGCTCGGCTCGGCTCGGCTCGGGGTTTTAAACACGCGGCGAGTGACGGCCCGGCTGCGAGCCGCTGTTAGTTCGAGCCTGGTAGGAAACGTAGCTGGCCTTTCTCTTTGATTTTTTTTTATTTTTCAGGCCCGAGGTGATGGCACCAGGTGGTGGCACCGTGCCGGCTGCCCCGCTGTAGGAAAGCAGGGACCCGGCCGGGAGCTCTGCTCCGGGCAGCTGCCGAGTCCCGGGCTGGTGACAATAGTGGGGACATCATGGCCACGGCCCTTCCCGAGGGATTTTGGTGCTCGTGTTCGGTGCAGGACCCAGCCCTGGGGGTGCAGAGCTCGCCGTGATGTGCCTGGAGCATCAGGAAGGCCGGGGACTGTCTGGGTAAATATCAGCAAATCCTGCTAAGCCGAGGAGGCACCTGCAACGCGGTCACTGACGCGCTGGGCTTTCCCCGAACTGGACACTACAGAATCTGAATGAGCCGAGACAGGGACCGAGCATGAGGATGAGCACATTAGGGACAGCGAGAACCCCCCCAGCCCCCACCCGCAGCCCCCACACTATGGGGTCACCTCCATCCATCCGGCCCTCAGCAGCCGGTCCCTGCCTGTGCCCGATCCCGTGGGATGCTCAGGACTTGAGCCCCCCCCCCCATGAGCTGCGGGGCTCCCGGCACCATCCCCTGGGAGAACCTCGCTGCCCTCGGCATGGGGCCGCTGCAGCACCGCCGTGGGTGCAGGGAGGATGAGGAAGGCTGGGAGGAAGGACCAACTTGCTCTGCCTGAGCTTTGTGCCACGCCTCGGGGAGGGAAACTGAGGCACGGGGGAGCCCAGCTGCCCTGGCTCGGGCAGATTCCTGCAGCTGCGAAGGACAAGGGCGGCCCTCTCAGGGTCCCACTGTTCTCCCTGTCCTTGGCACTGGCAATCAGGGAGGGAGAGAGAAGGGAAACCGGGGGCTCGGGCAGGGCACGGGGACACAGCACGGCCACGGGGACCACAGGGCTCGGGGACACTCGCCGGGACCCATCCACCCCGTGGCCTCGCTGCGTGCGCTTCAGCAGTTGCTCAGCGGTGACAGCCCATCCCTGGAGGGATTATTAGTTCCTCCCTCATTAAGAAAAGTTACTCACCCCCTGACAGAAACAAGAATATCCTGGAAATGCCTTTGTTTGGCGAGCTCTCGCATTAAAGCTATGACCAGAACGGGGAGGGCGGCTGCACGTGATGCACCCTGGCACGTGTGGCGGGTGAGATGCTCACACCCGGCCCGGGTTGAGCCCCTGGGGCTGCCCCGAGCTCTGCTGTCGCCCCCCGTGCCCGGTTTGGTGGCCGTCACCGTGCTGCTGGGCTGTGCCAGCACCTCCCAGTGCGCCCAGCACCAGACCCCCGGTGCAGCCCTGGGGACCCGCAGCACCCCAAGCCCCGTGCGGGGCAAAAAGGATGGCACCCGCTGCCCCGTCCGCTCGTCCTGCCCCAAGGGAGCCGTCGGAAAGCCCCACGGAGCAGCAGCGGGGCCGAATCCAGCCCTGAGACACGGGGGGACCCTGGGCTTCAGGTATTTTAAGCAGATGAGCAACGCCAGCGCTTATGCGCTTGCTGGATTGTAGGCGCGTGAGTCACGGCCGCGCTGAATCAGAGCTTTAATGCGCAGCGGTGAAACACGCTCGAGTTATGGCCGCCTAAAAGCCAGGGGCTTCTCGGCGGGGGAGAGGGCGCCCCGTGGGATGGGGGCTTCGGGGTCGGGGCTGCTGCGTGGCCCTGCTCTGGGGATGGGGGAATCGTCCCCCAGTGCCCAGCTGGGTGACGGGTGCGGGTCCTGAGCAGGGAGCTGGTGGATCCCCCAAGCCTGACCCTGAGCCCTGGATGTGTTCTGGCCCTATGGCCATGCTGGTGGCCCCATGGCCATGCTGGTAGCCCCATGGCCATGCTGGTAGCCCCGTGGCCATGCCGGCTTCCCCAGCAGCAGGGCCCAGAGCGGTCCCCCGGGCCCTGTGTTAATCACAGGCTCCCGACCAGCCGGGTGACACGTTCCCTGTTCCCCGACACGGCCCGACGCCAGCCCTGCGTTCCCCATCCCAATTACAAACACAAAACAAAAGAGGAGGGACGTTGGGAGCACAAATCAGACGTCCCCGCTGCTCCCAGGGTTTACAGGAGGGCCTCATCCTGCACAGTTTGGGCAGCCAGAGACCCAGCTGGCTTCTAGCCGGCGGGGCACGGAGCCTTGCTCAGCGGGGCAGGAGGGGTCCCCATGTCCCCAACCCCGGGGGACAGCAGCCAGCGCCGGGCACCTCATGCCCCCAGAGCAGAGCCGCTGCCCCAGCACAGCTCCCCGGGCCAGGAGGGTGAGCCGAGGGCAGGAATTTGGGCACGGATCCGAGACGGGGGAGCGCGGGCTCGGCCATGCCCTGCCGCAGGGTCTGTCCTTCCTCCTTGGGGACAGCATGGGGACGATGCACCGGGGTGGGCACCACCACCACCTCGAGGCTTCCTCCAGGGCTCGGTGATGTCCAGCACCCAGATGAGGAGATCTGGGCTGGGTTTGCCTTCGGGATCCTTTGTGCTGACGGAGCTGGCTCGTGCTGCAAGAGCTGCGGGTGCGGGACAGCCCTGCTGCTGCGGGACGCACCCGGTGCTGTCACCCATGGGTGCTGGGACAAGCAGCGACGCATCAGGGCTGGCGTGAGCCTGTCGCTGCCCCGCAGGGCCCCCAGAGCCCGGTGGGAAGGTGAGGGATGGACCCACCACCCCCACAGTGCCTCAAGAACGGGCTGAGGTCTTGCAGCTGCCCCTCGAGACACGGCTGGTGCCCCGTGGCAGGAGTCCAAACAGCCGGAAAGAAAACACAAAAAATTAACATTAATTTATTAGAATATTCATGAAAAAAAAAAAAAAACGAGATTCTCTTTACATATGTGTGGTTTTTTTTTTTCTTTCTTTTTTCCTTTTTATACAAGAGAATTTTCATTGCTTTTATTTTTTTTTTCCTCCTGGAGACAGAGCAGGGCACGCAGGCACACACAGACAGCGACGGCGGGCGCTCGCCCCAGCGGGAGGAAGCTGCGCGGATGCCAGACCCCGGGGCCAGGCACGAGGCAAGGCCCGGGGGTCCCGGGATGGGCGCGCACGAAGGCAGCAGGACAGGGACGACGCGTGACAAGGCACGGCACGGGGAAGGGGAGGCAGCTCTGGCCCCCCCCCGGGGTGCTGAGCACCCCATGGCACGTGGTGGGGGCCAGGCGGCACACGGGGGACAAGGTGACATGCTTGAGCACGACGCGGGATGGTCCTGAGCCCAGGGAGGGCTGCGAGCCACCTGAACACCCAACGCTCCCTCCCAGCAAAGTCTCGGGGCTCGTTCCAAGCTCAGGACCCTCAGCACCCCCAGCTGGCCCCCTCCTGCCAGCTCCCGGCCCCGCTGTGCCCCCGTGCTGGGTGAGCAGCAGGAGCCGGTCCCCAGCTCTTCCCGAGCTCCTCTTGGTCGTGGGGGAAGGAAAAAACATCCAAACCGTGTAGAAAATACAATCATCCGCACGTCACCTCCCCACGGACGTCGAACCCGGAGGCTGTCTTTGGTTAAGGAGCACCCGGTGCTGTCTCTGCCCCCTGCACGGGATTTTAAGGGGTCGTGCACGGGGCCGGAGCCGTGCTGCCGGGCAGGCGAGGGCAGCAGGAGGGGCTCGCCACGGCTCAGAGGCCTCCAGGGCACTCGGTGGCGGCTCGCAGCGGGGTCCCCGAAGGGCTGGGTGACAGGTAGCAGCTCCAGGAGACGAGAGGCGTTGAGGCCCATGCTTGCAGGGCCGCTAAGAGCGAGAGGGGAGCCGGGTCCCCCTCGCATGGCTATAGGATATTTAATTTAACAAGACCCGGCGTGAAATGCAGCGCTGGAGGAGGT
Organism: Anser brachyrhynchus; assembly: GCF_964034855.1. Lineage (NCBI taxonomy): Eukaryota > Metazoa > Chordata > Aves > Anseriformes > Anatidae > Anser > Anser brachyrhynchus. The sequence continues at coordinate 4,149,220 of NC_137717.1, forward strand.
GTTCCCGGGCAGCAGCCAGCCCCGCGGGGGAAGCAGCCAAGGCAAGGGGACGCCGACATGAGCCTGCGGTCCCCGGGAGGCTGCCGAGGGAGGTGGTCTGTGCCCCAGCCCCCGAGCGGAGCCTGGCTCCCCCCTCCAAGCTTTCCGCTCCAGAATGGAGGCGAGGAGGCAGATAAAAAGCGAAGCAAAGGAGAGGCAAAGCCGTGCTGCGAGGCAGGCCCCGAGTTCTCCAGCCAGAGCCCACGCTGCGCTTGCCAGAGCCACCCTGAGGAGCCGCTCGCTGGTCCTGAGTCAACGCAGGTGGGGGCGGCGCTGGGGGCAGCCTCTGGGGGAGCCCTGCCGAGGCCTGGCAAGTCCCAGGCCCTGGGAGATTGTCCGTCACCCCCAGGGCACAGCAGGCAGGCGGTGCTGGGCGCCCCCGTCCCCTCCACCGCCGGCCGTCCCAGGGGCTCCATCCTGCTCCTCGGGGCCGGTGCATGGCTTGCTGGGCAGAGCCGTGTGGGCAGTCCCCGTCCATCTGGGACGGTCTCTCCTTCCAGAACCCAGCGTGTAGTGATAGAGGAACCAGAAAGGTTTGGGGGGGGGGTCAAAGAGAGAAGAACAAATGAAGAGAGAGAGAGAGAAGCCAGACGGAGACGCGCGAGGCTTCACGCGCCCGCTGCTACTGCCCCTTGGGGATGAAGGGCTCCCCCTCCTCCGGCTCCGGCCGAGGCCCCGGGTCGCTCAGGCACCGCAGCATCCGCTGGCTGCTGGGGCTGTCGCTGGTCCCCGGGGTGAAGACATCGTCAGTGCCCGGGGAGGAAGGCTCCTTCACCCGCATCACCAGCCCCTCCTCATCCTCCTCGGGCGAGGGCGGCAGGCCGCCGCAGCCCTTGGGCACCTCATTCGACAGGTCCACGGACTCCGGCGACTGCGGGGAGGCCGGGTCGATGGTGATGATGGGCAGGTTCTCCGAGTCCGGTTTGGGTTCGTAGGCCAGCGGATCTGGGGGGGCAGAGAGGTGTCAGGCAGAGCCCAGCTCACGTCGTGCTGGTCGTGAACAAATTGGGTCAACCTGGGGGGTTCCAGCAGGGAAGGGGGATGTCGGGGACCTCCAGCTATAACGCACTCCAGGTGATTGGGGTCTGGACCCCTGGGCTCACTCCCTCTAGTTTCCGAGACGCTGTTTAAGCCCTTTTTCCCATCTCCACATGCTATTTGGAAAGGCAGCAGCCCTGCTGCCCAGGACTGCAGGGTTTGCACAGGGAGAAGCTGCCCTCTGGTGATAAAACACCGCCTCAGCAAGCACCAAAGCAGTGCAGTGCCGCGTCACGCCGAGCGGGTTACACTCAGGCTCCTCTCCTCCAAGCTGTCCCCAAAAGCGGAGGGAAGGACATACAGGGCAGAAGAGAGACAAAGATGGCAAAGTAAATGTGTGATGGAGAAGCCAGGAGGACAGGGGAAGGTCTGGGTGTTGGGAACTCCTGCTCCTCTCCCCGGGGAACTCCTGCTCCTCTCCCCGGCAGAGATCGAGAACAGACAGGGAGAGGCAGGGCTGGGAAATACGGCTGCAGGGACAAGGTAAGATGAACTCTGGGCAATCCGGGTTGGAGAGCTGGCAGAGGGACAGAGGGGACACAGGACGGCTCAGACTCCGAGTGCCTCAGCACCCAAGTGTCAGTGGTGCTCAGCGTGACACCGACAGCGACGCTTCCCCAGCAGCTCAGCGCCACCCTACCTGAGCCTATGCGAGCCCGGGACATCGTGGGCGAGTCGAGCTTGTGAGCCGGCACCGTCAGGTAGTTCGCCTGCTGCAATCAGAGCGCAGGGAAGGCAGCGTGAGGGGCTGCCTCCAGGTGAGTGGCTGGGATGAAGAGGGAAGGGAAAGCCTTCCAGGACCCCAGGCCACAGGGACGAGCAAGAAGCAACGTCAGCATGCAGAGAACGAACGCACGCATCCTCCCACCCGTGCTGCAAGGACTTGTTGTGAGCCTGCCTTCATGCTGGGATGATCAGAGGGCAGATACCCACTGTCAGCTGAACGCAGCCTCCCCCCCATGCAGGACACCGCTGTCCTTCCCAGGCTGGGAAGCCCTGTCCACCTTCCTGTCCTCCCCGTCCTGCAGCAGCATCCCTGCCCCAGCGTCCCCTCCATACCCTTCGTTCCATCTGCCGGGCTTTCTGCCTCCGCAGGAGCATCTGGTTCCAAGCTTCCTCGTAGGGGTCGGCCACAAGCGTGTGCCGGTTGTAGGATCGCAACTGGGAAAATGACCAAGAAAAGGAGATGGGTGAAAAACCTTGCAGAAAGGCAAAGAAAGGTCGTATCATTTCCCTTAGGGATGGGATGAAACAGCCGCCAGTGGGCACAGAGCGTCCAAGCAGTTTGGTGGCTCGTCCCTTGTACATTAGCATGGCATGCCTGATCCTGACCCACCGTGACCCAGCAAGGGTTTAAACACCAGGCTTAGACAACAAGTCAGCCTCCTCTTCAGCACTGTCCCAAGAGAAAAAGCCTCTTGGGAAGAGAAAGCCAGACTAAGAACACAAAGGGCTGAGCTCAGGGATGCCCTGGCAGAAGTGAAGACCTGGTCCTGAGGGTTTCTGGCTGAAGTTGTGCTGGCCACCCCCAGGGAAGCAAAAGCGGCACACAGGGTGCAGAGGCACCGTGCAGGGTCATGCCTTACCCTCTGCCTGGTTTTCTGCAGGTTATTGCGAAGGATTTTCCGGATCTCCTCCTCCTTGTCCTTGGACAGGGCTGGAATGACGCGCTCCGCGGGCAGGGTCTTGGGGTTGATGTTCCTGCAAGGACAGAGAGGATTCAGAGTCACAGTGCGACAGCTCATGGCAGGGCTGAACGGCTGCTTGCCCTGCAGCCACAAACTGGGAGTGTTCACCCCATAGCCAGGGCCCCTGGGAGGTTCATCACGGCCAGGGCTGGGGAACTCACTGGATAGAGACCGTGGAGACAGCAGAGGGGATCTTGCCCAAACCCCCGCTCTCCACCAGCTCGATTGCCTGCTTCATCTCCATCTTGTGATAGAAAGCGATGAGCTGGGGCTCCTTGGAGCGCTCCCCTGCAATCAGGCACTTCTTCACGTACTTCTTGTTGAAGCGGTTCAGCCTTCCCGAGGACACGGGGGAAGAAGAAGGATGATACGTCAGTCCTCCCCCCGCCTCAGCACTCGCTCCCTGCTCCCCGCTCTCCTGCTGAGGCCAGCAGAAGATGGATCATTTCCCACAAGCACGAGTCAGGAACCCCTCCAGAACCAGGCAGCCTCCAAAACACCACACCACTGCTCCTACTGACAGTGGACAGACCTGAGCTCCTGCAGGGACCGGCCACCAGCTGTTCCCACACTGCTGTGAGCATTTTGTGGTGTGACAAAGGGGTGCAGCCCCGCAGCCACACTCACCCTCAACCCAGGGCCGTAATTCATCAGGGAGGGAACTTGTGCTGCTACTCCAGCCTGGGGAAAACCCTGGCCTTGGGCTGGGGCATCCTGCTAGGTGGCCATTCAAATCTTCCCCCACGTCACCCCCAGGTCCCCCAAGCCACAGAAGCTCCGCGCTCACTTGTCTTTCCAGTGGTGATGCCCGTAGTGGCCACAGATATCCTCGATCCCCGTCAGAAGGTGATCCAAGAACTAGAAGAGAAGGCCCAGGGCGTGGGCAGCTTGCAGGGCTGCTGCCTGCCTCTCCCCACCACCCTGACGCCTGCTGCCCCAGGGGTGATGGTACTCAACAGGGTGTAAAATTGGGGCCGTGGGGCCAGGATGGGCCAAAGAAGGGCAGCACAGTCCTACGTGGCCTGTCCGCTGCAATACCTCCACTAGGCGGAGGGGAGGTCTGGGTCGGAGCAGGCACAGGGCGACACATATAGAGGACAGCCCCTTGCTCCGTCCCCCCTTACCTCGGGCACCGACTCAGGGGCAGCTCCCGCTCCGTAAACCTGCCTGGTTACAGCGGTGGAGGTGGCAGAAGCAGAAGAAGAGGGGTAAGGCGGCAGAGAGAGGCATGTGGGAAGGCCGGGCGCAGCGGGTTACCTGCGTGTGGATCTCCTCGTTGATGGAGCGCTTCGTCTCCTGCTTCTTCTTCACAGCCAGCAGGTCCACCAAGGGCCGGATGGTCATGCCCTAGGGAATGGGGCAGGAAGAATCACAGAATCATAGAATATCCCGAGTTGGAAGGGACCCACAAGGGTCACTGAGCCCAACTCCTGGCTCCATACAGGTCCACCCAAAAATTCAGACCAGAGGACTAAGTGCACAGTCCAAATGCTTCTTGAACTCTGGCAGGCTTGGTGCCATGACTGCGTCCCTGGGGAGCCCAGGTTCCAGTGCCCAACAACCCTCTCAGTGAAGAACCTCTTCCTAATATCCAGCCTGACCCTCCCCTGTCGCAGCTTGACACCATTCCCTCAGGTCCTACCACTGGTCACTAAAGAGAACAGATCAGCGCCTGCCCCTCTGCTCCCCCTCGTGAGGAAGCTGCAGGCCGCCATGAGGCCTCCCCTCAGCCTCCTCTTCTCCAGGCTGAACAGGCCAAGTGACCTCAGCCTTTCCTCGTACGTCTTCCCCCCTAGGCCCTTCACCATCTTTGTAACCCTTCCCTAGGGAGGTTAGGCCTCTCCCCACCGTGCAGGTTAAGGTGCCCGGCAGGAGCTGGCTGGGTTCAGCACAGCTGAGGTGCTGCTGGTGTCACTTGTGAGCCTGAAGAGCTTTGCAAACCAAAGAGGGGACAGTGGCAGAGGCTGTGGCCATGCTCCTTGCTCTCCATGCCCCCACACGGCTCGCTGCCCCCCTGTAACCACAGCACGACCACCTGCGAGCCACCAACCTGCACGAAGACCGTGAAGAAGATCACCGTGATGATGGCCGTGAGGAACATGTCCCTCATGTCGAAGTGCTCGTAGTCGAGGAGGTAGCAGAGGGAGAAGGCGATGGCTCCCCGCAGCCCCCCGTAGGCAATGATGAACTGGTCCTTCGGCGTCAGCTTCACAATTCGGAACTTGTTGATGAACCAGGTGAGGACCAGGACGCCTGGGGGAGCGGGGCAGGACCTCAGGTGAGCAGATGGTGAAGGACACCCCCAGTCCTGAAGAAGCCCCCCTCCCAGAGCCCAGCTTGAAGGCCAGAGCAGTGTCATGCCCTCAGGGCCACAGGTGCAGGTGGGTGCTCTCCTGCTCATCCCTACCCCATGTCTAGGACAGACTTGGCCTGACCCCATCTTCCTGCAAAGCCAACCACCAGCAAGGTCCAATGCCCACGGTGGAGCAGTGCTCCACCAGTCAACCCCAGTCTCCCCAGCAAGGTACGCTAGGACCTTGTAGCCCTGGAGGGAGCCCAGGAGCCAGGAGAGGCCCCAAGGACCTTGTCCTCACAGCGGGACCTCACCTAAAACCCTCGCGATGAGGCAGAAGAGCAGCGTGCTGATGACAAAGGTCCAGTTCCAGTAGTGCTGGCCGGCCACAGTGGAGACACCCAGGAAGATGAAGATGAGAGTCTCGCTCACGCTGCTCCACATCTTGAGGAAATACTTGATGGTGGTGTGGGACTTGTGGGAGATGTTGGCTTCCACGTAGGGCCGCATGACCACGCCGGAGGCGATGAGCCTAGGGGCAAGGTCGGGGCATTCAGCAGCCATGGGGACAGTCCCAAGCCCTGGCCCTGCAGGACAGGGCTTGTGAGACACCAGCAATTATCCAAGGCCTCCAGGGAAGACAACACAAGGCTTCTCCTTCCCCCTAGTAGGGCAGGAATGAGCATTGGAGCCAGGAAGCACAAAACCATGGCATTTTGAGCGCTCAGCAGGCCCTGCCCGCTACCACGTGCCCAGAAGAATGGGAAACGGGCTGCCAGTGCTTTGGGATCCGTGGGACAGCTCAGGACAGTCTCTTCCCTCATCTGCCTTCATGCATATCCTGGCCCAAACACACCTCTGGCCCTCATCGGGCACGCACTGGGTGTGCTGGGACCGCCACAGAGATGTGGTTACACCAGAGTAAATCCTCCGAAAACGGGGTCCTGCCCTGGGGACAGGAGGGCATCTCATCCCACCCGTGCCCAACTCACGCCATGATGCCAGAGAGGTGGAAGAGCTCAGCAGAGAGATAGGCCATGTAGCTGTAGAGGAAGACGAAGAGGGGCTCGATGACTCGGATGTGGGAGGTGAAGCGGGAGGTGAAGGCAGCAATCACCCCATAAATGACGCCCACGAAGACGCCGCCCAGTGACACCACGAAGAAGCTGAGGAAGCCGAGGATGATATCGATAATGGTCACCTGCTCAAAGTTGGCAAACTCCTCGAAAAGATGGTAGAGGACCTGGGGATGAGAAGGGAGACGGGGTTTCAGGCTGCCCTGCTGCCAACAGACACCCTCACCTCGGAGGAGATCTGCTCAGGGACAGCATCCACACGGACACAGCCCCATGGGGGGCAGCTCCCCGTCCTCCATGGCTTGCAGGGACTCGGTGCAGCTGGACACGTGTCCGGGACAGCTCTGCTCCCCAGCACTGACCCAGGAGGGGCTTCGGTCAAGGATGAGCCAGCAAGAGACTGTTCCTGCTTCCCAACAGGACGGATCCAGGCTGGGGGACCCCCAACAGCCACATGGGGAGAAAAGCCTGCCCTGCTCAGCACGGAGAACAGCCCAAACCTTTTTGCTGGTTTGCTGCTAAAAGGGCAACGAGGAGCCCACCCTGGGCTGCATCTCCCACCCCCAGTGCATTTATTCAAGAGATTTCAAAGTAAAATCAGTAAAGTAAAATTTTACTTTTTTAAAGTAAAGCCAAGGTGTCAGGAGGGGGACACTGGTTTCTGAGCATCCCGCAAGGATACTTGACGTGGTGAGAGGGCAAGGCGCCAGCTCCAGCCTGCCGAAGCTGATTCCTTGGGCATGGGCAGGGACAGATGTGACAGCAGAAGGCAAAAGCGTTCCCCAGGGATGGGAGCGAGGACTCAGACCCTGCAGGGAGCCCCCGGCCAAAAGGGGAGAAAAACGCCTGGGAAAAGCCCCGTGCTGAGACAGTGCGTTCCTCCTCACCCTGTGCAGCACGCCGAGCAGCCAGCCCTGAAGCAGACAGATGGGATATGGGAGAAGAGCCAGGAAAAAGCAGTGGGCTAGACATAAATTTAGAGGTCAGCACAGCAGAGAGGAGGACACCAGGCTGACAGGCACAGCAGCAACTGGACACAGACGTCCTTTGGAACCAGCACAGCCCCCTCCGTGCTCCTGCTCGCCTCCGCTGGGCAGACAGGCAGGGTCCCTGCACAAGGGGCGCAGGAAAGCAGCGTCCCTTGGTCCCCTCCCTGCATGTCCCCTCGCCTTGTAGCGAGGGAGCAGAGCGAGCAGCAGGGCTCCGGGCTCATCACCGAGATGCAGTAGCTGGCTGGGCACGTGCTCTTGGCTCCCCGAGTCTGCCAAGCAAAAAGTTTCACCTTAAACCACCTCTGCGGTGTTTTAGGCTGCTATATTTAGCTTTGCACCTGCAAAAGGTTAGAAGCAAGCAGATAGCTACGCGGCCCGGCTGGCAGGAGGCACCTCGGAGCTCGCACGGCCCCGTCCGTGCCAGTCCTGGTGTCACTCCAAAGCAAAAACCCCGTCCCCTCGTCCAGCCCCCGGGCTCTGCCCCGCCGCCTCCACTTACGACGGTGACGGCGTCGTTCAGCAAGGACTCCCCGAAGACCAGGATGTGCAGCAGCTCGTTGATGTGGATCTCCTCAAAGACGGCCAGCACGGCCACCGGGTCCACAGCCGAGATGATGCTGCCGAAGAGGAGGTTGGCCAGGAGGCCGATGTGGTTGAGGCCGCTGCCGCCGATCTGGCACACGGCGTACATCAGCCCGCCCAGGAAAAAAGCGTTCCAGAGCGTCCCCACCACGGCAAAGATGAGGATGGTGCCCAGGTTCTCGGTGAACTGGCGCAGGGGGAGGAAATAGCCGGCGTCCAAGATGATGGGCGGGAGGAGGAAGAGGAAGAAGATCTCGGACCTGAGGATGGGGGGCTTCTCGCCCACCCCTTTGATGAGCCCGCCGACCAGGAGGCCCACCACGATGAGCAGGCAGCTCTCGGGAACGATGTTGGACACCGAGGGGATGACGTGGAAACCTGGAGGGAAGGAGAGAGCAAGGCACATGTTGGGTACAGGAACGGAGGGAGGGCACCCCTGTGGGGGCGAGGGGCCAGTTCCAGCCCCCCCCGCACTCGTTGTGTGCCTCAGTTTCCCCTTCTAACCCCCTTTTTCCCCATGCTCCCTAGCTGTAAAGCGGAAACTACAGCTCCACCAGGCTCATGCACCCAGGGCATTGTTTTTTCTCAGGCCAGAACACAGCAGAGCCCCAGCCCAACACCTGGTGGCCGCTGCCTGGGGTCTCCGGAGCCCCCCAGCCCCTGCGCCAGCCGCCTGCAGCACAGGCGGTTCTCACACAAGCTGTCGCTGGCCCCAGCTCTTCCCGGCAGAGTTACTAATCCCGAGCGCACGTAGGCACTGGCATTTCTCACCCGTCAGACGGCAGGCTGCCCACACGGATGCCGTTACAGGCTTTGGCAGGAGGCGGCAGCGCCGTCCCCGTCCCCTGGTGCCCGGCTCCTACCCGAGCCGCTCCGTGCCTCGCCCCGAGCACGCGGCAGGATTGGAGCGGGTGCTTGGGGGGTTCTGAGGGCAGCAATTTGAGCAGCTCCTTGTTCCTCCTCCTGCCAGCTTCGGGAGCAAGCAGGGGAGTTTTACGTGGCACGCTGCAGCGATGCCTGCCGTCCCCGCAGACAGCGGGGACAGCGACGTGGGCACCCGACATGGCAGGCAGCACAACGCTGGGCAAAGCGGCGCTTCCTCCGATGCACTGATACCCACAGAAGGATTTGGGGCCAGAGGTTCCCTGGGTACCCTCCCAGGACTTATAATTATTATTTTGAAGTGAGGCACATTTGTTCCCTGGCAGGGGAATCGGTTTAAAATAAGGAACCCTGACTTGGCATCCCTGATGTTCCTCAGTTCCTTCCGGCCGCGCGGCTGTGCCATCTGCACATCGTTTCACAGCAGACTAAAAAAAAATAAAAAAATAAAAAAAAAACCTCCCTCCTGAGGCAGGCGCCTCGCCACCAGCACATCACCGACCCAGAGCTGCTCTGCTGGCGGCGAGCCCTCACCTTCCCCGGGCCCGCGGGACAACGTCTGCGCCCCGGTGCCGGCTCATCTGTCCTCCACCTGTGCAGCGGGGACGGCGCCGCGCAAATAGGGCTGGGGAGGGAAAAGCTTCCCCCGTGCCTCCCCTAAGGCCCTGCAGTGAGTCAGCTCCAAGGACAGGAGCAGACCTCCAATTGCTGTCCAGTTGCAAGCCCGGCACCGCAGAGGCTGGAGGGTTCATGACACCCGGGGCCCCCAGCGGGGCTGGCCACGGCCTCGGCACAGCGCAGGAGGCTCGGGAAGGTCTCGGGTTTTGTGGCGAGGGGCAAGGAGCCCGGTTTCTATCTCAGCTTTGTGGCAGCAGCACCGTGCGGGCAGGAGGCCTGCTGTCCCTGCACTGCCACGGGGCTCAACCTGCTCTGAGCAAAGTGTCCCAGCGACGAGGGGAGCGGGGCAGTCGTGGCCCCCCCCTGAAATCCCTTCCAGAAGGGGCTGCCGCAGCCCTGGCGAGGTGTGGGCACGAGGGGACGTGCCCGAGCTTCCTCCAAACACTCTGCCAGTGTCCGGCCATCCGCACTCAGGGATGCCCGGACTGGATACGGTTCCTGATTTACCCCCGTGGGATTTTAATTCAGTCCCCAGCTCCCCCTGGAGCCCACGCAAGTGCTGAGCACCCCAAAGCTCAAAGCCAAGGGGCCCCGCGGTGCCGGACGGTCGCACACAAGGGGGACGGCTGTGGCCCAAGCCAGAGAGGAGGTGATAATCCTTTTTCCTAGCACAGCTCATTGGAAACAACCGGCACTTCTAGCACACTGGGCAATCGCATGTCTCAGCATATGCCATCCCTGGCCGGAATAAAGTTTAAAGCTACACAAGCAGCGAGAAGCCTGCAGCAAATTGGTTTTCGCTTGCTGGGTACGTTCAGTCATGAATAAAACACAAACACTGACAATTAAGCATCTCTCACTTCTTCCCCACAGGCCCCAGGATCCCATTAAACTGGAACATTCGCGTGCTGATGTGAATTCAATGTTTTAGAGCCTTTTTGTAGGCCCCTAAAAATACATTCACATGGGCTGCATGTTAATTATGCCTCTGATTTCGCTGAATCTCAGCCATTTTCGCTCCCCACTTTCCCCGCTGAGTATTTTTAGAGCGCTTGAAAGCTCCTCGGCACCAATCTGTTGCTGGGATCCTGCAGGGATGCTGCTCCTGGTGCCAGGCTGGCACCCCGTGTCGGGGACAGGGACGTTAGCGGGGAGAAATGCAGCCGAGCTCTGGCTGCGAGGGACCCAGGTGAGGCAGGGGGAAGCGGCCAGACCCCAGCTCTGCCTCTGCATTTCTCTCCTGGAACAAAAGGGAGGCTGCAGCAGGATGCCGCACGTGGCATGGACACATCCAGCGAAGAGGGAAGTGGATTGAGCCTTACGGAAACCTCCTGCTCCTGCTCCCAGCTGCCAAGGTTTTGGTAAAGGGTTATTTGCCAAGGCTGAGCCGTGCCGGGTACCTGCCGCCACCCTCCTCTCCCTCTTCCCTCGCTACCTGGCACAAATATCATGGCTCTGCACAAACTGGGACTCATCTACTGCAGCTCTCCTCTGTGTGTGCTGCAAACCCCTCCTCTGCCTCCAGTGCAAACCCAGCAGGAGCTCAGAAGCAGGGCAGGCACAGCAAGACCTGCAGCACTCCGTTTTTTTTTTTGTTTTTTTTTTTCCATCCTGCTTTAAGCACCAACTGCTTTTTTGCCGCAGCAAAAGGGCAGGAGGCTGCATCCGTGCAAGGTCCCAGTGGGAACCCCAGCGGGGAGAGCACTGCCTCACGCTGCTGGCACAAGAGGAGGTGCCCTAACAAGAGAGGGGCACGGATGGAGAGGCTGCTCGGACACCAGACGTATGCAGCACCCATCACGCCGCTGCCAGGACACCCTGAGCCACCAAGTCCTGCAGGAGCAGAGGGGACAAGGCAGCCCGGTCTCCGACAGACGGACGGAGAAGCACCTCTGGGTTTCTGCGAGCCCCATCAGGAAGAAATTCCTCCGAGACCCCGTTTCCCCCCCCTGCCCTAACGGCGACCCCCAGCCCAGAGCGCGCACAGCCACTCGTGAGTCCTGCTTTGGAAAACAAACCCCACGGAGGCGGTTCCTCCGCTATCAAAGAACATCAAAACTATTAAAAGCAAGAACAGTTGAGTAAACATCAACCCCGACGGCCTGAGCAAACACGGAAAGGGAAATCTGCAAGTTAATGGTTTCTGTTCCAACGGTTCCTTGTCCGCATCGCGCATCCTGCTCGTACCCTGCCTGGCGTGGGACTGCCCAGCCCCTGCCCAACAAGGCAAACACGGGGACTCTGCGAGCTCTTGGCTGCGTTAGGGCAGAAACCAGCCGGGGGACTGGTTTTCCAGCCTCACCGTTAACAAAGGTCGAGGAAGGACGTTTGGAAATCACGGTGCTTTGCATTAGAGATTAACCCAGGGCTGCTCCTCGCCCCAGCAGGCGCAAGGCTCCCATCTCAGCTGCTCAAGGTCCCGCCGCGTGCTACCGGGGGGGCCCAGGCTGCTTTCCCCAAGGACCTCGATGCTGACGGATGCAGCACCACGTAAATATTTACTCCCAACCCAACGGCCTGGGAGAGACTCCAACCTACATGCTTTTTTTTTTTTTCCCCTTCCTTCGCCATAACTGGGTTGCAGCAGTGCTGTCGGATGGGCGGGTGCCGTGCCTGGCATTATATAAGCTCTGTCCCACTGCGTCTGCTCCTTCTCTGCCTAACGACTCAAAACCTGCCACATCTGATCTGCTTCCACCTCCTGCCCAAGCCCCAGCTCGAAGGGACACGGAGGGAAAGGCGCTGGGAACCCAGCCCAGAGGCAGCACCCGTGGAGCACAGCTGTCCGAGCGACCCAGACCCCACACGAGCATTTGGCCGAAGCGCTGCTTCTTGCACCGCAGCTAAAAGAGGCGATCTGAGTGCCCCGAGCTGCTCACAGCCGTTTGGAAATCTTCCCTCCAGGCCAAAAGAGGCCAATTTGCTGCTCTCGAAGCACAGGCCACTTGAGAGCTGCTCCGGGAGCTGGGAACCCGCTGTGAAAGGGGGTCAGCAGCACCTCCCGGTGCTCAGCCCAGCTTCGTCCCGCAGCAGAAAGCCCCCAGGACCACGGGCACGGCGTGCCCATGGGGTCACCTGCCCGCCAGCGCTGCCCCATCCCACCCACCCGGGACTGCTCTCCCCTCTCGTCACCCCAGCCGCTGCTGTACAGCTCCGTGTGGCACGGGATCCAAGGTCGGGCTTAGTCACAGCTCTGGCAGCGCTCCCCTGATTTAAGGACCTTTCCCAAAGCAGCGCAGAAAGCATGTTTTAACGGTGTTTTAATCAAATCCTTTAAAAGAACGCTTACGGCGAAAGAAAGGAGAAGCCTTTATGCGCTTCCCTGCCCCATGCCACGAGCTCCCACCCCAGGGACATGGCTGGAGTCTGAGCCCCCAGCTCCTAAAAATTGCTGATGGTCAGAAGCCAAAAATAAAAAACACCAGGCTCCGTTTTCACGATGTTTGCCAAGACCTGAGGCACCGGGGGCTGGCAGGACTCAAAGGCGAGCCCAGCCTTCAGCTCGCCCAGGGGCGGCCCAGTGCTAAGCCCAGTTTTCCACCACTGGTCCCAGCATGACCTCAGCCCACGTCCCAGTGCCCGGTGATGCCAGCAGGGCACAAGGACACGGCGTGCCTGCCCCGGGGATCAGCGTTACCGGGTCCCAATGGCTCCCAGAGCTGCCACACGCTCATCTCCATGATCCCAGAGCCGGATTGCTGCGAGGCATTGCGTCCCCGCAGAGCTCCCCAGGCAGGTCAAATTTGGTGGTTAACATTTCCTCCTTTCGTGGCAGAAAAAGAGAGGTGGAGGGGAACCCACCCCACGTTTGGCTTGGCTGGTGTTTCGGTCGGAGCCCGACAAGCGGATGGAGGAATGCAGAGACGAGGCCGGGGAGCGGAGCTCCTGCAGGAAAGCTTTGCACGGACAGGGACCGGTGTGGTGCGGGAGAGGATCGGCCACGTTTCCGACCCGCAACCCCTCCGGAGGGCAAAACCCAACCTGTGCACAGCCCTCCTCCGCCACGGGCAGCACCGGGAGCGCCGGCAGCCACGAGGGGAGGCAGCACACGGCGCTGGCACGTTCACAGTTAAATGTCACGCTCCTGCGGCTTCACCCCCGGCTTCCCGAGTGCCCACGCACCGAGATTTATGGGAGAGCCACGCTGCTTCCAGGAGGATGTCTGCTAGCCGAGAGGAGGCACGAGAAACGAGGCCAGTTACAAAAACATCCCATTCCCAGAGCTTCGGAAGTCCTCGAGAGCCGCTGCAGGCTCCGGCAGGCATGCGGCAGCCCCTGGGGAGAACCCGCACGGGGATTACACGGCCCTTCCACCCCCTGGGGGATTTGTGCCGAGAGGAAGGAGGTGAGCGCGGGGTTAGGCTGGACGAGGAGGCAGCGAGGTCCCAGTGATGTACCAACGCACCACGGCCACGCCACCGCACTTGCTGCAGCCCCGGGGACCCCACGGTGGGACCGGTGGCGTCGTGGCTGGGGCAGGGATGTGCTGTGGGGTGTGCAGCGGTGCTGGAAAAGCCCGGGGAGAAGGCACCGGGCCGGGAAGGAGGCAGCGAGGGGGAGCAGGCACGCTCAGCAGGGCTGCCCTTCTGAAGGACACTGCAGAGAGCACCGGCTGTGGGAAGCACACGTGGCTCAGCAGCGCCAGGGCCCCTCCAAAAGCCACTTTAACCCTTCTGGGCAGCAGGCTGGCGGCAGCCGGGTGGCTCCTGCTCCATCAGCAAAGCCACCAGCGCGGCGGTGACAGACGCAGGGGGGTGCTGGCTCCTTCCCGCGTGACACGGGAACCGCGGAGAGCCCCGACACACGGACGCTTTCCTGGGCAAGCCCCAGACGAAGCCACCCGTGTGTCACCAGCCACAGGGGCCGGGCACTTGCGAAGCCGTTTCCCAGCCCAGCGAGGCACTGCCAGGGCCGGAGGAACGGAGCCGGGCGGCGTCTGCACGGGGAGGCCAGGGGACAGGACCGGGACCTCGGAGCCAAGAGGTGTCCGGGGGATTTCTCACAATTCCCCCTGCAGCAAACCCAAACCCCTCGCAGAGCAGACCTGCGCCTCGGATCACAAAATCGGGTGCTGCAGTGGGGAAGGCTTTCGTACTCTGCGTTTTGGGGTGGCAAAGGGCTGAGGATGTAGGAGCAAGCCGCAGGCAGGGCTAAAGCCCCGCGTGGATGGAGGAGCAGAGCCCTGCTGCCAGCTCTCCTGCCATGCTGATGTCTCATTAGCTCCTGCTTTACCTGCCAACCGTTTTCCACAGCAGACCTCTCGTGCTGCCGAGGCCCCACGTTCCCTCCCTCTCCACAGGTCCCCCCTGCCCCACGGGGCCATCACGGCACCGGGATGCCGGGGGGAGGCTGTCCCGGGGGACTTCTGCCCCGTGGCACGGCGCTGGCAGGGGACATGGAGCTGGTCCCTGCGCTCTGCCAGCCCTTCTCTTGGTGCGTGGGGGATTTTGGGGGATTCACAGCCTGCGGTCATAGAAACAGCTGTGGCTCCAGTTCTCTGGTGTTCCTCCTCGCTGTCCTGCCTGCTGGGGCTGCGAGGAAAGGGCTCCCCACGTTGTCCCCACGGCACAGCGGCGCAGCTCCCCGAGGCCTCGCTGCTGGCAGCCCCTCTGCTCCCAGCTGCAACCCATCAAGACAGCATTTTGCAACCCGCCCCCGGGGAAATAACCCGTGCTGCGCTCCCAGATCCTGACCGCAGCTCCAAAAAAGGAGCCGGACTCCTCTCTCCCCTGCGCAGCAGCGAAGCACCCGGCCATCCGCCGGCCGCTGCCATTGTCCAAAGATCAGCCAGGCTTTGCTGATTGCTCCTGGCCTGCAGCACAGCCTCCTCCCGGGACGTCTCACGGCTGCTCTAAGTGCGTCTGGCCTCCGTCTGCCTTGTAAAAGGGAGAGGATCCATCGAGCAGCCTGCGCACACGGAGCAGGGAACAGGGCACGGAGGGAGGAGACGGAGCTGCACGCACCCGGCCCCGCTGCCGTTCGCAGACGTAGCAGGGAAGTCTCCAGGGAAGGGGATGAAAACTGAACTTGCAGCGAAGGAATTAAAGAGCTGGTGATTTACACCTAAAAATAGAGCAGAGCCACAGCTCCTGTCACCCTGCAAGGGGAAGTGGGAAAAGCACGGCACTTAAATTACATCCATCGCGGCTCCCAGGCTCCAACGTCACCACCTGAGCCTCCAACCCCTCCGGCACACCGAACGGGCTCGCTCGGGCACTGCCCAGCCCGGGCAGCTCAGTGGGGCTGGTCACAAACCGTGCTCTGCTCCGCCACGGAGCAGGCAGCATTTTCATGCAAGTCCAGGTCTCCTGAGGACACTTCTGCAGCTCCGGCGGGCTGATGGCAACAATTTGTGTTGGCTGGGGGAGACCTTTTAGAAAAGCATCCCATGGCCTCGATGCACAGAATGGAAATCTTTTGATCTTCCCCTCCAAAATGGCATTTTCTGTTTAGAAGTTGACATTTAACTTCTATTCTTTAAGGTACAGGTACATAAAAAGCTCGCAAGCAGAACAATTTGCTCCAGATCAAACAAAACGTTCCGTTCAACCCTCATTATTTTCCTGCGGCTAATTAGGAAGAAAAGCCAAGAAATGGGAACCTAATTAATTTATACTGCTGCTCGTGACTCACTGAGTTAATGCAGATCCCGCAGCGGGGCTGCAGGGCCAGCACCCACCCAGCGCTCAGGATGAAGCCGCCCCTGGCCTGGATCCCTGCAGGATCCGTCCCCCCGAACACAAGGTGCCCTGGCTGACTCCCAAACCTTGACGACGAGCTCGATTATACACATATGCCTCTAGAAACCATGTTGGTGCTGCATGGCAGCCAACAGCCATTAAGTCCCGTTGCTATTTGCTGCAGATACAGCCTTTATTTATTATTTTTTTTAGGTCTGACGTTACCATCCCACAGCCCTCGCTCAAACAGCCGGTCCCACCGCACGGCCACTGAATCGCCCCTTGTTTTCCTTCCCTTCCCCTCGCACTGCAAACAAACTGGGGGCGACGGGAAGGGAGTTTGCTGTGATAGGAGATCAATAGGTGCCTGGCACAGCCTCCAGCTCGCCTTGTGTGCTCAGCCCGTCTGCCTACGGCGAGGCAAGCGTGCACGAGAAGGTGACCTGCCCGGCCCCTGCCGCTCTGCGGGAGATAAGAGCGGCGTTGATAGAGTCAAACCCTGCATGAGTCAAACCCTGAGAGCTCCACAGCCACCTACATCAAGGGAAAGCCTTCATCCCAGGCAAAGGGCTTACGGCGTCTCCGCATCTCGCCAGGAGGGGCTGGCGAGGGTTTTGCGGCAGGGCTGGTGAGGTCTGAGAGCCTGGCAGCTGCACCATCCTCCTGCCGCAGCACTTCGCAGCCAGCTCCTGCTCGTGAGCCCCTAACAAAGCCTCCGATGGAGGAGACAAGTCTAGGCATCCTGCACCCCCGAGGCGGCTGGAGGAAGCACACATGTGCTTCCTTTTCCCAGATCTCCTCTGGGGACCTTCAGGGAGCAAAGCCCACGCCTCACGATGGGGTAAACAGAGAAAATGCTGCAGGCAGAGCCTTCCTCCTCAGCAGGATGCTGAGTGAGAGCTCCTCGTGCCCCTTGTGCACCGAGGACGGGAGCCAGAGCACCAGCACGGCTGGCCTGGCACACCGCAGGATCCAGGGACAAGGAGAAGGACAGCTCAGAGCCGAGCTGGGGTGAGAGGCTGTGCTATTCTGTGCCCACAGCCTTTTAGAGAGAGGTTTTATGGAGCCGTTTAATGCATTCTGGCTGCTAGGACGAGCACCAGCCGTGGGAACTGGCGATACCTGGAGCGGGTCTGGTGTGCCGTGGAACCAGCCGTCGCTGCAGGGCACCGGGGGCACTGCTCCTCTCCATCCCAGTGCCGGCCACTGGTGGGAAGGGCTCAGAGCACGAGGAGCAGCCCATGAACCCCACGTGAGTCCGCAACAGCTTGGCAGGGCAGGGCGAGGAGTCCTGGAAAGGGAAAAGCCTCTTCTGGTAACCCAGCGCCTGCAGCAACTTCATGCAGGAATGTGCCTCTCGTCCAGCCCGTGGTGCCAGCGCCTTGCCTTTCCTCGGAAGCACCCACGTGGCTCCCCCAGGGCTGCTGGCTCCGCCGAGGGCCGTACCAGCCGTGGCAGGAGTCGTCTGGCTCCAGGGGGATACAGGAGGGCCAAACTTTACGCCCTGGTGGTGCAGCCCCCTCCCAGCCGCAGGCAGCGCCAGCAGAGAAATGCTCACGCATGATTAATGTACTGCCCCCCACCAGGGAAACACAAGGTTGTGTTTTAGTGCGGGGCTGGATTTGGGGATGCAGAAGGGTCCCGAAAAGACGAGCAGTCTGGGGAACGCAACCAAATGCGCCCCTTCGTCCTGCAGCAGCTGCAGGCAGGGGCTGCAAGCAGATGGGCCGCGCTCCCTGCCTGCCCTGACGTCCCTCCGTGCGTGCGCCCCCACAGAAGCGAAACGCCCCCCTCGGCGAGGGAAGCCTCGTTCCCCCTGCACAGAGCCCTGCTGGAAGGTCGCAGGGGGTGAGGACGCTGCGCTCCAGCCAAACGAGATGCTGGTGCCTTGGGACCTTGACGGCAGCGCTGCAGTACTGCAGCGCAGGAGGAGGATGCAACGAGCCCAAGCACACGAGGCAGATCTGAATCATCTGCAGGCACCCTGGCTATCAGCCTGCCAGGATGGGTGCACCGCCCTGCAGAGAGCTGCTGTGTGCACTCACAAACAAGCTGCTTACGCAAACGGAGAGAGCGACTACGACGACGAGAGCTCCCTTTCCTGGGGCCCAATGCAGACCGAGCACGTGGGCACCCAGAGCCCCTCCGGCACGGAGCTGGGGACGGGTGCCTGCTGCTGGGTTTGCAATTTGCCAGCTCAGCTCCTCCCCGCCTTTCTTCCCAGGCACCCGGCAGGGCACAGCTCAGGGAAACCCGCCGAGACCTTTGCACGGAGGATCTGCAGGCTCACAGCACACCACGCCTGGGGATCCCAGCGGCTTACCCGGCGCCGTGCCGCGGCACAACCAAGCACGCACCGGGGCTTCCCCTTGCAGAGCAGCGAGCCCAGCACGGAGCTGGAACATCTCGATGCTCAGCCTCACCACATCCTCCCCACACCGGCTCATGCTCTGCAGGCGCTGGCTTCCGCACCCCGTCCAGCTCGAGAGGATTTCCTGCTGGAAAACCAAGAGCGAGGGTGCCCCCGGCGAAGGCTGAGCTCTTCCCAAATTAAACCTCGCTGCCCTGACCAGGAATGCCTGCTCACAGCCAGCTGAGCCTGAGCACTCTTTAATCTTCCCTCCCCAGCCCGAAATGATACACTAATTAACCACGACGAACTGACATTAAATGCTTTGCCCCGCTGTGCTGCGCCGTGCCGCCGGCAGCAAACCGCAGCGGCGGTGCTGGTGCCCTTCGGCAGGAAGGGGCCCGTCCCGAGCCTCTGCACCAATTTACTGGCAAGCGCTGCCACTTGTGCCACCCTCAACCAGCCTGCACAGGGCTCAGCCCTGCCAGCACCGCCCCGGAGAGCTGGCCCCGACACGGGGCACGCAGCACGAGCACAGCGCTCGGGGGAGAGCAGCAGGACAGCCGCTGCGTGGGACGGAGCTGGCCTCCGGGAGAGGACAGGACGGCCGCCTCCGATGAGGCTGGGGCAGCCCAAAGCCTGCCCGTGTCCCACGGGTCCTTGTCACCCGGTCGGTGGCACCTCGGCTGGGTTGACAGAGCGCTGCTGAAGCACATCGGGCTGGGCAGCACCAGCTCCAGCAGAAAGCATCCGTGCGCCGCAGGAGAGCACCGTGACGGTGATCCGCGGACAGGAGCGTTGAGTAGAAACACTTGAATTTTTTTGAGAGCAGGGAGAACTGCTGCAACAAAAGGCACGTACCCTCATTTTATCTCCGAAGCACTCACAAGAAATTAACAGATCAATTGGGAGTCTTTTACAGAGCTGGTATTAATTTCCTCTCAGCTGTAAAAAGGAAATGAGAAACAAAAGACATTAAATGGACTTGCCCACGTCCCCAAGCGAACAGCGTGAGAGCTGGCATCAGAACTCGGCAGCTCCCAATTTCCAGTCCTATGTTTAGATAATGCCTCTCCTTCAAACCAAAAGGAAAGCCAAGGGCACTCTGCATGAGAAGCAGATATAAAGAAGGATCTACTTGCTATTACAGGAGGGACCCGTGGCGCCCTGGACTGTCACCCAACGGCTCCAGAATTTCAAGCAGGGAGGAAACACGGAGCCACCCGGAGATGCTGCTGGAGCAAGCAGTGATGCCTGGCATCTCGAAGAGCCCTGGGCTGCTTGGTTTCTTGAGCAGCCCTCTCCCAGACCCCGTGGGGCAGAGCTGCGAGCACAGCAGTGCCCCTTCGCCTCCCAATGGGAACGAGGGAGGCGTAACGCAGCCTCACCGGGGCTCCTGCTCGACGAGATGCTGTAAAAACCAACGTTCTCCTCCAGAGGAGCTTTGGAAAACTGCTCAAGGAAGGAATTGCTTGGCGTTAGGTGCCAAGCTGGATACGAAAAACCTCCACCGAGTCCAAGGTACCCCCGGTAGCCCCGGTCCTGCCAGCTCGGTGCCGGCATTCCTCTGGCGGGCACGTTCCCCGGCCGCTCCCAGGCCAGGGGCTGGGATTACCAAACCTGCTGAAAGCCTGCAGAGCGGCTCCACGCTCCGTTTTGCTAAGGCGTGACCGTGTGAACCTTCCCCTGCCTGTGGCAGTGGTCCAGCAGCCGCTGGGCACGCGGGGCCAAAGCTCTGCTGCGGCTGCTGCAGGACTCAGGCTGAGCCCGCAGCCCCGTCCCGGGGCCGGTGGCACCGCACCGGCACGCTGGTACGGCTGGGTTCTTGGGGGCACGGCTCATTTACCCCAAAAGACTGAATTTTCTATATGGCAACAGCATCCTCGCCTGGGTTTGTATCCTCCAGCCACATCAGAGAAGTGACAGCAGCTGGAGTAGAGCTCTTTGAGACGGCCCAATAAAAAAAAAGGCTACAAAAACCGTTCCAGCTCCATGGAAAAGGGCCAGGAGCTAAACATAACCGCTCGGCAGCCATATTTTTCTCAGACTTCTTCAGCTGCTGCAGCGTGCGCTGGATGCCACAAATAGCTGGGCTAGGAGGGGTCGGTGCAGCCGGTCTGGCTGAAGCCGTGGGCTTTCTGCAATAAAACCGTCCACGTTACCTTTGCACAGCACAAAGCCGAAGCTCACACTGCTCCGTGAAGATATTGAACTGCTCTGGAGTAGAAGACACTCAAGGCGATGTTCGGAGACTGCTGGTCACCCAGAATAAGACTGCAAGCGCTCTCCCAGCTTCTTGCTTTCAACCACATGGTGCAGCACTTAGTAACTGGTTCCTGCTGGCCCTTGGAGCCCCAGAAAGAGTTAAACCTGAGCGAGCCCAAGGTGACCACTGGTAAACTCCCCAGGCAGAGCAATGCCAATCGCCCTTCCCAGGAAGGGCAGATTTCCTACCAGGAACACGGGCAGGAAAGACAAACAAAAGCTTTTCAGGAAACAACCTGCTGGTAGCCACTGCGATCAGAGGGAGGATGCGATTGCAATATCTCCCCGATTACTACCGGACTTCGCGAACCGAGACAAAGCCGCGCCACCTGCAGCACACGACGGCGGCGAGCCGGGAGCCAACGCGAGTGTCCAGCCGCTTCGCCTCTTCCTGAGCTCCCCGCGGGAGCTGCCGTGACGCAGTTTCAGGCCGGGACCCGAGGGGCTGACGAGTCCCGGGGGCCGGGAGCCACCTCTTCAGGCCCCGTTTCAGCCTTCCTGCGCTGGGACGGGGTCGGTCCTCCAGCATCCTTCCCTAGCAGGAGCATGCACGGTGATATTTCGCGCCCAGCCAACCTAATATACGTGCTCCTGGTGGCAGATGCTCTCTTTTCTACGCGGCATTTCACAGGCACGAGGAGCCCGTACGTTACCCCAGGGACCAGGACTGCAGAGGGAAACTGAGGCTGGACAGTCCAGCTCTCCTGTTTAAAGGTCTGCGCACGCTTAAGTCTGTGCCTGTGGCATTTGTGCTGCTAAAACCTCCAGCACCAGGGCGAGAAGCTGCCTGCTGTATGGATTTGTCACTAAGATTTGGCATGTCGTGACTCCTAAACGCAGAGTAATTCCAAGCCCTGAAAAAACCCTGCTGTAAATCTCCAGAAGGGAGCCTGCTTCTGCAGATGTGCCTCCTGCAGGCTTAATAGAGAGAGGGGAATGATTTCTCTACCACCACCCACTATTAAGTGGAATTCAAGAGCCGTCCCTCGAGGCTGATTGTGTTACGACTTTCTGGAGACAAAGACCATTGCATGCTATGATGTTTATGAGTCACTCCTGGGCAACCCGAGGAAATGCATTTGTTCCCTTCTGATTACGAGCAGTACTTTGTACTCTTCAACTTTCCACTCCGGGATCTCGGAACATCGCACCAACTTCCTGAGCCTTCGGTCAGCCCTGTCCCCATCACATCCATCGTGCTGGGGATGGAGCTAGCAGGTGGGCCAAGCTCTCTTGGAGGCAACCCCGAGCCACGCGGTGACGTATCACCAAAGCAAAAGCCGCCCAATTTTCACCACGTGGCTGTGGGCAGCGATCAATCTTTGATCTCGCCTTTGCTGAGCAACCCGCAGCAGCAACGTGTGCGTGCGTGCCTGCCTGCAACGATTTTAATTTCAGCTCTTCGTTCCCAAGCAGAAGCACACGGGTGTTCTTCTGCCCGAGGACAGAGCAGGAGAACAAAACACCACAAGATATCCCTCCCTCAATTAATACACAACTGGAAGGTGCTGGAAAATTAGAGAGAGAAGCGAGATACCATCAAGCATCACGTAGAATAGGCGGCGATCGTACGACTCGCCTCAAGCAGCAGCACATCCGTGGGCAGGAGAACCGAGCATCGACACTTGGCCAGAGCCAAACTATGGCCACAATTCCCCTTCAAAGCTTCACTTTGAAGCCAGCCAGCAGAGATTTCAAAACCCCAAGGCTGTTATCAAGCTGCACCAGAGAGAGAGGTGCACCAGAGAGGTGCAGCTCGGCTCCGGCACCAGAACCGGAGCTCCGTCTCGGCTCAGCTAGCCCGTGTTTTCGCAGAGTATTCCTGATGGATTTGGTTTTATTTGAACAAATTAAGCCTTGGGGACACAAAAAGAAAAAAAAAGAAAGTAATCAAATGTTTACGAGGCAGCTGCAGTAATTCATCTTCATCATTGCTTGCTTAAAGTTTCCTCTTTCAGTGCCCACAACCGCATCCAGAGAGCGCCTGCTGGGGCGATGCTCTTGGCGCAGGACTGCCTCCTGCACGACCCTGGGACAGCCCAGAGCCAAACCCCGGTCCCCTGAGCTCCCCAGTTCCCCTGAGCTCCCTTGCAGACAAGGAGCTCTGTTCCCTGTGCTGCAGATACCCGTAACCCAAAGAAGGACCCTCTCCCCTTCCCTCCAGCTCCAGCCAGTTTGCATTTCTCCATGCGTGCTTCGCAACCTGTTTTGCCACGCTAATTGAAGGCAGCAGCCTACTTCTCCGCCCCACTAATTTTTAAGGGATCTCTGGCAGCTTTGGGTATTATGGACAAGCTGTGGCTGCGTGCCTGAGATGTTCTGGGGTAGAGGACATCACGGAGACCATCTGATGCAGGGTCCTGAAAACCAAACAGGCCAAATACCAGCTCCTTCTGCTTCTACCCCCAAACCATCCCAGGTCTATTTGAGGTCTCAGGGGAGGGACAACTTCCCAACATGTCCCCAGGAGCTGGGCCAGCGCTGATCCAGGCTCTGGCCATCGCAGGACTTCGCCAGCCAACACTCACATCCCAAATCCCACCTGCAAGCTTTGTGGGAAGCTCGCCCTTCCCCGGCCCCTGGCACAATCAATAAATGGTTCGAAACAAAAGCTTCAGTTCCCGAACGGCCTTTGGGTTCAGAAAGCACAGCAGGTGACGAGGTCCCCGTGCAGGGGAAAGTCACGACTGCAAATCACGCGTAATTCTGTTTTAATGGACATTATGCCTCGCCGGGGAGGTCCGGGCTGAGATTAGCAGCACCGCTCTCACAGGCGTGTTCATCTTTCCCCACTCCACCACCATCCTGTACTCCACAGCAGGAACCTTTCGCTCTTCCAGCCCTAATTAACGTAATGGTTTTCTCAGATCCACGGATGCTTTTTTTTTTTTTTTTTGCTCAGACATCAGCAACGGGCAGACCAGGACGAAAACAACACTGTGGACGTTCCTTCTGAGATGGCAAACCAGAAAGGGAGAGAAGGCAAACCACAGCAAGCGCTGGATCGTTCCCCGACCAGGAAGCCGAACGCAACAAGTCTGCATTAGAAGAGGCTGTTTAAATTCATTAGCACGACAATTTACACTTGGGTGGCACCAGCTGCATCAGTACTTCAAGCTCCTTCCCTTGGTTATTCACCAGGCCTCAGTTCCCCTGCAGAACAGCCCCCAGCTCGCCGACACAAACGGGGCGACGCGTGCCGGGGTTTGGGGCGCTCTCAGCCCGCACGCCTGCCCGCCAGGCTCCCGCCTTGGTGTTTGCAGCCCCTGCACATAAGGAGTGGGCAGGCTGTAGGACAAACCTTGGGCTCCCCGAGGGAATCCACATCAGAGCGCCCAGACCCAGATTACAGAGCCCACGGAGCCTGCGGCAGCCCAAACCCATCCCAGCGGAGCGGCTCTGCCATCGCCCGGCCCCGCCGTGCTCCCGCGTCCTCCTCGCCCCACGGAGCCTGCGAGCCCTGCCAGGCAGACGGCGAGCAGAGATAACTCCCAGATAACGGGGAGCAGAGATAACTCGGGGCGTGCTCTCGCCACGCATCATGCACACGTATTTCCGACACGATGACGAAGGCTGAAGCACGTCCGAACGTTTCTTCTCGTCTCCCTCCCGAGCCGTGCAAACGGCATTGCTCTCCCGGCGCTGTCCCCTCGTGTCCCGTCTCAGGGATGAATTTCTGCACCCCAAACCTGCTGCTCCCCGCTCCCTGCCTCCAGCACAACAGGTTTGCTACCCGGCTCATTCACCCCAACAAGTCCTCGCCCCCAGCTTTCAGGTTTTTGTGAGAGCTCCGGGGTGGCCCCTCCAGGAGCACCCAGCCCCAGGAGACGGATGCAGCAGGCTGAAAACCAGAGGGTGGCATTTGAAAAGCGCTCAAGCGTTTTAGCACCCAAGTCTGGCTGTCAGACTGCAGCTGTCAGCCTCTAAAAACGTTCCCTCGCCAATTTGGAAACCATCCCCGCTCCTCCGAGCGCAGGATCCGACCCGCCGTGCCCACAGCTGCCCCCAGCCTCCGCCGGGCTCGCTCTGCCCACAACCCCACGTGCGTTGGTCACGTTTTGCTCGTCTTTTTCCAGCTCCTATCACCAGCCCGCAGGCCCCGGGGACTTCCTTAATCTCGTTCCTCTCCAGACACCGGCAGCGACAGGGACGGCCAGCCGGAGCTGGCCAAAGGCAACCAACCGCCCCCGCAGCGCCGCCGCTGAACGCAGGAGCTTGGCCCGCTGCGTGCCTCGTGCCCTGCAAGCGGTGCTGAGCCGTGTCACCAAATCCCAGGGCTTTGGGCTCCCTCTCTGCCAGGACAGCTGGCTCCGCGGGGACACGCTCCCCAGGTGGCTTTAGGGCGCTCTGACAAGGACAGGGGTGATGAGGGGGGATTTTCCTGCAGGCACCGGGACGGTGCTGGCTGCTGCCAGACGGGCTGTGAGAGACGGAGACACCCCGCACAGCCCCGGCCCAGGCACACCAACAGAGCAAGGGCTGCGGAGGGGGCAGAGAAGGCAGAGCAATGACTCAGTGATTACTACGGGCTCCGAGCAGAGCCCGCTGCACCGGGCGCTGAATTAGCGTCTCGCACGCACCAGCGAGCAAAAGCAGGGCAGGAGAGCTCGGCCACATAGCGCTGCCCCACAGGTACCCTCTGCAGCAGTCCCACGTGCAGGCGTGTAGGAAATAACGTCCCCGACACCTGCTTGAGCTGCTAGGTGCAGCGGTGAGGCTGCTCCGTGAAGGACCGTGGGGACCTGGGAGCTCTCCGATGCAGGAGAGCCACTCGGTGCAGCTGATCCTACAAATAACACGGCCGTCCTCCGTCAGACCTGGCCCCGGGATGGAAACGTGACTGCTGTGCTTTTCTGTTTTAAAAGGCAGGACCTGAGACGGGCTTTGGGGACGCAGCTAACCCCGCAGGTGGGCAGGAGCGGGTGCCGTGGCTGGTGGTTTGCAGCACAACTCCGACCACCAGGCCCCAGCCCGGGCCTGGACAAGCCATCGAGGGGACTGCTCACCACAAGCGGCTGTTTACAGCCCTGACTCACTCCTTCCCTTTCCCCCGAAACGGAAAACTATTTACAGCTGAACCCGAACGCTCCTCGTCGTCTCCTGGAGCCGTTGGAGCTGAAAGGTCGTTCCCCTCTGCTGCTGGGCTCAGGAAACCAGGTCTGTCCAGCCGGGCCTGTGCTGGGGACGGCACCCAGCCCTTCCCCACCCGCTCCTCCAGCGCCCTGCAAAGGAAACCCTCCCGGCGCCCTTACAAAGCCCTCGCAAACAGCCTCGAGGAGGTGAGTAAGGCAGCAGGGAGGCCGGGGACAGAGGGATTGGGACGTGCCGTGGAGGTCTGACGTCCTGGGGACACGCAACAGGCTGAGGCAAAGCCTCCTTGCGACACTGCAAGCTAACGCTGCTCCGCTCCTGGCACCGTCACCGCCAGATGTGGCCTGCACATAGCTGGTGGGGCGTTGGAAAAGCCCGGTCGTGTCTGTCCCTCCCCCCCCCTTCTCCTCCGCAGGCTGAAAATACTGCTCGAGCACGAAGGGAAGCAGGCAGCAGGCAGCAGCAGCCGTGCCCTTCCGCGCTGGGATGAGGCAACGCAGAAGCAGCCCACGCCTGCGAGACACGCGTCGGTCACAAGCGACATGTCCTGTCCCAAAAAGCGGGGTGCAGGAGTGAAACGAGGGGATGAAATGCCTCAAAGGGGCATCCCCAGGATCCCTGTACGTCTCCCCTTAAGCCCCAAAGGCTGTCTGTGAATTACCCAGAGCAGTAAGGAGAAACTGAGCAACAGGACAAGGGTCTGGCTGCATCTCCTGGCACAAGGAAGAGCTCTGTACGTGCTTCCGAGCCCCTGGACTGCCTATGCCGTGTGGTCACCCCCTGGTACCCCAGTGGGGGACACCCAGAGGCGATGTGCGGGGCTGAGACACGGCGGTGGCTCTGCAGGGCGCTCCTCCACCGCGCGCGGCTCCACCACCGGCCCACCCAGGGGCATCCCGAGCTGCAGGAAGGGGAGGTTGGGAGGCACCGAGCCCTCACGGGCAGCAAAGGCCAGGTCCCAGCCCAGGCTGCCTCAATTCCTGAATTCCCCCGCGTTGAGGAAAGCCCCTCGCTTGTCCCCCGCGCCGCTGCCTGCTCCCGGAGCATCGAGCCGTGAGCGCTACCGGCGCCTGCGGGGGAAACAAGGCTTGTTTTGCTGCTCCTGCAGAGCTTCTTCTGATGCAGGACAGGATGGATGGGGCGAGTATTTAGATGCGGAGCGGCGAGACGTCCGTGCAGGTCACAAGTCGAGGGAGCCTGAATATTCAGCTCTACCAGCAACGTGGGAACGGCACGCCGAGCTGGCCCCGCCGGCCCCCTCACTCTGACGCAGTTTCAAAACCCTGGGGAAGAGGACGAGGAAGAGGACGATGCCCCGTTACGGCTCTGCTGCCAAAGCCCCTGCTACTTCGGTAGCCGAAGGTACGGTTTTGGCATCAGCAGCATCCCTGCAGAGCACCTGCCATCCTCGAGGGACCCTTGCCAGAGTTGCAAGGCAGCTCCCAAAATACTCCCCATCACCGCACAGCCCTGCGGAATACTTTTAATGTGAACAAACCGAGCTCAGCTGACGACCAGAAATAACTTTCCACGCAACGCAAACAAACCCTAACTTCAGGGAAGGCTCCCAGAACAGCCTCTGGCTGCCCAAGGGGATGTCCCCGTGCCCCACGGGCCCTCCGCTGCCCACGGAGGGGCTTCGGGCAGCGAGCGGAGGTTCCCAAATTGTGCCCTGAGCTCGGCCGAGAGCAGGGCCCTGGCTGGACAGGGGCCAGCCGCGTTAGCCCCTCCTTTCTCCTCCGGCTTCCGCACAGATACTCCTGATTTCATCACTCTTCACTCCCCGAGACAGACAGCGGAGAACGCGGTGCAGTAGCCCCGAACGGCTAGCAGAGGTCGCTTAACATATGCTAGGTGAGGCATGGGAAAGAAGATTTCAGGGCTGCGTTTCCTGCGGCGAGGCTGCGTTCAGCTACGCGCGCTTTGAAGCATTTTGCTCCATGGGGGAAGCCCGGAAGGGATGAAGCCCGCGTGTCCCGCCTCGCCGCGCCGCTCTGCTCGCCCAGGAAGCCTCTGGGTCGGAAACGTTTTCACTGGTTTGCCTACGCGTGAATAAAACATGCAGGAGGGATTAGGAAAATGGGGTTTTACCAGCCTGTGCACTCTCGCAGCAGGCTGGGAATGGGATGAGATATTTTAGGGGAAAACTTAGGCAGGGAGTGTCTGCGCTCCTGGCCATGTCTGGGGTCTCTGGGACCCGCTGGACCAGGATGGAGCATGGTTTAAAGTGAGCTCCCGAGGGAAGTGTCCCTGGCTGTGATGTCTCAGGACCCCCAGCAAGATTTCAATCCGTTGCAGTGCTCCAGAAGGAACACTGCTGCTAGGGCTGCTACGGCTCTGATGGTAATTAAGGAACAAAATTAAGACAACACAGATCCTCCCTCCCTCCCGTCGCCCACTCTAGGGCTGGGACGGGCGAACATTTCACCTGCCCTCTCGGCTTAATCGCAGCCGAGAAATCCCCGGCTGGAGCAGGGCCAACGCGACCTCCCGAGGTCTGGCCCTCGGGTGCCGGCGGGCGCGAGGCGGTCGCACCGCGGCACGCCGGCGGGTGTTTCGCTCGCTATCGATCCAGCTGCAGAAGTTTGGGAAACACTCGGTCAACACCCGCCGGCCGCCCGGGCACGCCGCTGCGTTCCCGGG
Source organism: Anser brachyrhynchus (assembly GCF_964034855.1). Classification (NCBI taxonomy): domain Eukaryota; kingdom Metazoa; phylum Chordata; class Aves; order Anseriformes; family Anatidae; genus Anser; species Anser brachyrhynchus. The sequence goes on from NC_137717.1 coordinate 4,177,457, forward strand.
GCCGTCATCCCGCGGGGTCTGCTCCCAGCCCGCTGCCCCCGGCCGCTCGCCACCCTTCCCGCACGGGTCCTCGGGGGACACGCCGCGGCAGCAGGGGGTTTGGGATGCCCACCCCGATTCCCGGGAGGAAGGGGAGGCCGAAGCCGGGAGAAATTGTAAGTGATTTCTCCAAGGTTACAAAAGGCGTCTGTGGTTCGGGAAGGAAACAAAGCAACGAAGCCGACGCTTCCTCCCCAGTGCTGCCTGCCTCCCAAATGATGTAAAGGAAACCTAAAACGCCCCTTGCCCGAAGAGGGGATGGTCAGCGCTCGGGGAGCATCTTCGCTGATGCTCTGGGCATCAGGACAAGCAAGCCTGCCCCGACCAAGGGGGCTGGGGTGCCCGCTGCGCCGGCTGCCGGGCCTGCAGGAGACACAAGGTCGCGGGGAGAGCGATGAGACCCCCGTCCTGGGGTGCCCGGGGGGCTGCCCGGGGTGTGCAAGGGGATTTGCCTGGGGGTGCTGCCCCGTCCAGCCAGGGGGTCGCACCCGGGATGCTCCGGGGGTCCCACCCGGGATGCTCACAGCACCTCCCCCGTGAAGCCCGGGGGTCCCTCCCGGGGATACCGTGGGGCGCCCACCCGGGGGGTCGCTCGCGGTGGGGACCCTTCCCCTCACCCAGCACCCACCGCCGCCAGCACCGCCGACCTACCCAGCTTCATCAGGCAGGCCAGCAGGATCCAGAGGGAGATCTCGAAGGGGATGCGGACGTGCGAGTAGTCGATGTCCAGCACGGGGAAGGCTTTGCGGGGCTTGGCGTGCCCCTCGCCCGAGTGGTTGGCCGCCTGCTTGTTCAGCGGGTGCATCTCCTGCGCCGTGGCCGGCGGCGGCGCGGCCGTGATACCCCCGGGTTCCCCTCCCGGTACCGGTGCCGGGTGTCTCCGGGAAGGCTCGGAAGCCAACATGGGGTTGGCCTGCAAGCCCTGCCCGGGGAGCAGCGAGCCCAACAACACCAGCAGCACCCATGGCAGGAGGCGCAGGGCCATGGCGCAGGGCGCTGGGCGCGGCGGGGGCTCGCCGGGGACCGGGACCCACGGGAGGTTCGGGCTCGGAGCAACCCCGGCGGTAGCCTGCGAGGAACCGGGACCGGCACCGGGGCTTGGGCGGCGGAGGAACGGCGGAACATCCCCCGGAGCGGCCGGGGCGGCCGCGGGGAGGAGGCAGGGGCGGAGGCGGCCCCGCAGCGCCTGCGGAATGCAGCGCCCTGGGCACGGCGGCGGGGCCGGGCCGGGGGCAGGGCGGGGAGGGGCGGAAAAAGGGGGGAAAAAGGGGAAAAAAAGAAAAAAAAAGGGGAAGGGCGTGGGGGGGCGGAGGGGGTGGGGAAGGGGGGTGGGAGAGAGGGGGGTGGGGGGGCGCGAGGGGGAAGCGGGGGTGGGTGGAAAGGGGGTGGGGGGAATGGGGAGGGGGGTGGAAAGGGGGGTGCAGATGGAAAGGGGGAGCTGCAAAGGGGGGTGCAGGTGGTAAGGGGGTGCTGGGAAACGGGGGAAGTGGGGAGGGGGGCGGAAAGGGGGGGGGTAGCTGGGAAATGGGGTGCAACCGGGAACGGGGGGCTGCAAAGCGGGGGGTGCCGCGACGCGGTGCAGGTGGGAAGGGGGAGCTGCAAAGTGGGGTGCAACTGGGAAGGGGGGGTGCTGCGAGATGGGGTGTAACTGGAAAGGGGGGGGTTGAAATGGCGCAACTGGGAAGGGGGCACTGCAAAGTGGGGTGTGCTGTGAAACGGGGTGCAACTGGAAAGGGGGGGGTGTTTTGAAACGGGGTGCAACTGGAAAGGGGGGTGTGTTCTGAAACGGGGTGCAACTGGAAAGGGAGCACTGCCAAGCGGGGTGTGCTATGAAACGGGGTGCAGGTGGAACGGGGACACTGCAAATTGGGGTGCCACTGGGAAGGGGTGTGTGTTTTGAAACTGCAACTTGAAAGGGGCACTGGAAAGCAGGATGCAACTGGAAAGGGGGCATTGCAAAGTGGGGTGTGTTGTAAAACGGTGCAGCTGGAAAGGGGGGCACTTCAAAGTGGGGTGCGATTGGAAAGGGGGGTTGCAGGGCTGAGGGGCGTGCTGCAACGTGGGGCGCAGTTGGAAAGAGGGCACTGGAAGGGGGGTGGGGGGGGCTTTGCAAAGTGGGGTGGAACTGCAAAGGGCGTGCGCAGGGGCAAGGGGTGCACTGCAAGGCGGGGTGCAGCTGCAAAGCAGGGTTAGAACCCAACAGGGGGAGCAGAGGAGCAGGAGGGCACTACTGCAAGGCAGGGGGCGACTGCAAGGGGGGTGCATGGGTCAAGGGGTGCGGTGCAAAGCGGGGTGCAGTGCAAAGGGTGGGGCAGGGAAACGAGGGGGTGCTAGAGCAAGGTGGAGTGCAGTGCAGGGCAGGGTTCGGCTGAAAAGGGTGCACGGAGGAGAAGCGTGCGGCGGGCACGGGTGCAAGCCTCAGAGGTAGGTGCGGTGCAATGTGGTGCAATGCCAAAGGGAGGTGCGTGGAGGCAGGCTGAGCACGTGGAGGGGGATGAAAATGCGTGGAAGGGTGCACAGGGGCGAGGTGGGCACAAGGAGTCAAAGGGGCCGTAATGCAAGGTGCGAAAGGAAGGGAGGGAAGGGGGATCTGGGCCCAGGCCGGGCGGGTGCTGCTGCTGGAGGGGTGCAGTGGGGTGACACTGCAGGGCTGGGGACAGCAGAGCACTGGGAGAGCGGAGCAGCCGCCTGCCTCCTCTGCGTTTGCTGTTGGGAGAGGGGAACGGGGCGGTGGGATTTGCAAAGCTTCCAGCGGGGTTAGAAGGGGCCTGGTGGGCATTGGCTGTTATTCTAGGCTAACGGGCTGCTGTAACCCCATCTGCGCCTGTTGGTAGCTCCGTGCCCTTCGTCCTAGTCACCAGGAAATCTGATAAGGATCTAATAAAACCCCGGGCGTAGCGGGGGGGGGGGGGGGGGTTGTTCAGCACCACGGCGCCTGGGCTCCGCCACCCTGATTTCTTGGCTCTGCTGCGCTGTTCCTGAGCGTCACTGGAGCCATCAAAGCTGGCGCGAGTTTTGAACTGATTTAACAAGTGAAAGTCAAGGGCAAGTGAGCTTTTTGTTAAAAACACAGTCCCTGATCCTTGGGGGCACTTGGTGTGGGAAAGACGTGGGTTCTTGGCAAGGCGCATGGAAGGTAAAACCCAAGAGCTTTGAAGGTTACGCTTGCTGGTTTAGATCAGTGACGTTCCTCTTTTAAAATGGCATCAGCTTCCAGCGTGATGGTGCTTGGGGAAAGCTGCAGGAAACGCCGACGTTCGTCCTCTGGCAGACCTGGGCGGGAAGAGGGAGCACGCCGTGTTGCTGGTGGAAATGATCAACGACAAACGTGACCCATCAATTAACGTGGATCACGAGTCTGAGCAGGAACCAGCTAGGTGTGTCAATTCCTCTCTTCCGCTTGGTTATGTCCTCAATAGTCAAATTAATCTGTTTTACCAATTAAGCAAGAAATCCTGAACGTTTCTCCTTTTGAAAGAGCTTAGTCATAACTGGGTGAGAAGCCTGATCCTAGACTATGGCAGCTAATTTGTGTTTCAGCTGAAGCAGGATTGGTGCTGGGAGCATGCGGGCAACTAGACGCTGGTTCAGGAGCAAACACTGGCTCTGGTTTTCTTTCAGAAACAGTTCCGAGAAGCTAAAACCGGTACAATGTTCCCTTGAAATAACTGGGTCAGATTCGTCCACCTCCTCACGCCTAGATCAATCAACAGTCGTGGTGGGCTGGCACGAACCGTCTAGTATCTCACTATTGTACCTTTGCCAGTGGGGGATGCAGCATCAAATTAACTTCTTGCTACTTTGCAACTTTGCTACTTTGCTACTTTTCTTGCACTTGCCTGGCTGAATAACGCTGGCTGGACAGAGGCCTTTCAACCTATTGAACAGGCTGGTGCTCTGGAAATGACTTAAGTTGGTGCAAATTCTTGCCAAAGGGGAGAGATATTCCCGCTTCCTCCTGATCGGGACACAAAGACTTGGAGACATTCAATTAAATCTGCGTACCGGAGTTAATGAATCGTCTCTGCAGTGCTCTGATAGTGGCAAATATCCCCATCGGGGCCTGGGGGCTGAGCTGCCTTGGTACTTTTTTCAGCTGTTCCTAGCTCGTGTGCCATGAGAGGAGTCCAGTTACCTGCAGCTTTTTACGGCCCAGCCGAGACGCCCGCTTGAGAGTCTTGGAACTTGCACCACCCTCGCACTGGGAGGGAGCGTAACGAGGCTTGAGCTGCTTGGCCTGCAAAGGGAGAGCAAAACTACTGCGTGAATGGGCACCTGGAGCTTTAAAAATGTCCAATCAAGCAAATTGCGTAAGTTATAATACACCAGAGCTTATCCTATTGTATCCTGGAGAGCAACATCACGCACTGTGGATACAGCTCCTCCGCATTTAACTTCATAATTGTCTTCCTTGGAAAGATAAGGGTGTCCCTGGAAATACTTTGCACCTCTTTCCTTCAAGCAGCCGTGCAGCTGGGCACCTGCACTGACCCAAGTTCCTCCAGGCCACGGAAGCACACAATTTCACAACCAGCACCCACTAATACAGTACCCAGCAAATGCCCAGAGCTGTGTTTACATCTAAGTCGTGCAGGATTCAGTCCTCGTGTTGAGGAAAATCTGCAGCAAGGCTTTGCTCTTCCATAGTAGCTTTGACCAGAGCATCTGAATATTTTCCAGTAGACATTAATCATCAAAAGGTAAACATCTTTTACATTGCTCAGGGAGGCAAACCCAGCCAGACACACAAGAGAAGGGAACTGTTTTCTGTAGATTTGCTCAAAGAAACCGGGAATGCAAACCTTGCTGTACATACTGGCTGCTGTCCACGCTGGCTACACGAATATTTTTATACATGTATAGTCTATCTCTATATTAGACACAGCTGTTGCTTTCTCATCCTCTGTGTATTTATTTGAAAAAGATGAACTCGGCACAACTACCTCTCGGTTTATACTTTGATGCTGTTCCCCCATCCCTGCTTCCAACTCAATTGGCTGGGCAAAGTGGATGCAGGTCAGGCTTTCTGTCAAATGGTTTTCTTTTTCTCTGGTCTGCTCCAATAAACAACACAGTTAAGTGGAAAGTAAAGGATGCATGCCACTAAATTTTATTTCAGCTGCTCTAGTTGAACCATTTCTGCCTGCAAAAAAAATCTGGTCCAGCTCCAGCACTCACTGTCCGATGTCTGCAAGACAAACCGTGTTGCTTCTCTCTCACAGAGCAAGGTCTACACCTACAAACCTGTGTACATGTGTGCTGTGACTTCCTCACTATGCCATGGTGTGGAAAACTTAACTTTCTCGTGAATTTTCTACATTTTTTACACTATTTTTTTGTGTGTGTTTGCATGCATATGTGTAGCATACATTGATGACAGGAGATGTGTATTTACTGACAGCATTAAGTAATGCCTTCTGTCTGACTTAAATTATTTTCCCTCGTGTTATAAGCAGGCCAGGTCCAACTCTCAGGCAGTTTTATTCCTTGCTCCCTGTCTGTTTCTTGAGACTGAAAATCCAGCCACCCTATTTCATGAGGATACTCTCCGAGGTGGTTATATGGCACGACATTGGGCGCTGGGAAGAGAATGCCTTGTTTACATTCCCCAACGTGCCTCCAGTTCCCTTTGTGACCACAGTGAGTTCCTTAAACTCTGCAGCTCTGCAATTCAGAATGAGTAAGTACCCACAGCTCTCCTTGACTTCAGCCACTGTTATGTCTATCACCAGCTCTGAAAAAAATCAAGCCTTCTATGCCCCAATTTCCTCTCTGTCAGCAAGCAAAACTTACATGTCAAGGGCATCTGAAGCCTGACGGATTTTTGCGTGGAGCTTCAGATCCCCATGAGGACGGCAGCTGAGAAAAGAAGATAAAACCCTGTTGTAAGGGTGGTAGTGATGGATACCGATTATTATTTGTTTAATTAAAAGAGCCTGGACAGACGCAGAGGCAACAATTAATTATCTCCTGTAAAAACTTTGACCACGGCTAAATAAATTAATGGGTTATGAGATGAAGACAAATCATTAAAGCTAATAGTTGTTCTGTCCTTTATAAATCGAGAGGTATATGGGAAATTCCTCAAGCTCGCACATAACGTCTGATCTAAGAGGCTTTTTGCTCTGTTAACACAGAATAGGGGAGTAGCAATTTCCTTCTGTTGTGCAGCTGGAGTTATCTAGGAGCTGTAAAACGAAGTTCTAAACGAGAATTTAATCATTGAAGTTTATTAATAGACTTCAGAACGTTTAGTTGGGGATGTGAATCACAGAGGGATGAATGTTTAACTCCTGAAATATTTATTTCGCAGCCTCCTGAGAACAGGAGGGCTGCTTCCCCCGTGTCCAGCAGCATTGCACCTCCGGGCGCCCCACAGCAGCTGGAAGGCCAAGGCGCGGGGAAGGTTTTTTGCAAACACTGCCACCCCCTGGCTCTTTCCACAGAGTTATTTCTCCCCATAAGAAAATTAACTTTGTGCTGCCTGGGGGGAGCCTGAAGCTTAACGTGTGGGAATTGCTTGTGGAAGGGGCACTCGTGTAGGGCTGGGGGTTAGGATTTCCACGGGGACACGCTCTCAGGCTGACGGGGAGCCCAGGCCTTGGCCTTGCTGCCGCCGTGCCCGCCGAGGCCCAGCCCAGAGGCTCCCGGCCCGCAGACGGGCGGCGGCAGGGGGAGGCCGGGGCACGCCACGGGGGACGCCGCGGGCCCCCGGAGCCCCCTGAGGGGACTGCGTGAAGGGAGGCCCGGGCCTAACCCCTCCGCGGACTACAACTCCCAGCAGCCCTCGCGTGACACACCTCCCGCCCCCCCGCCTCGCCGATTGGCCGAGCCCTCCCGAAGCGCCCTCTCCCCTTTTTCCCGTTGGCTCGGGGGCGAGCTGTCAATCACGGGGCGGCGTCCCTCGGCAGGACGGGCCGGGGAAGGTATTCTCGAAAGCGACTTGCGTCGTTTGCGCGGGGCTGAGGCCGTGGCGGGTGCCCGGGGGGTGGTGGCGCAGTTGGCGTAGCGCATGCGTAGGGCGGGCGGCGGCGGCGGTGGTGGCGGGGGGGTGCTGCTGAGCCCCGGACAGGCGGAGGGGGGGCACCGGGACACGGGGCGGGGGGGCACGGCCGGGGCCGCTCCTGAGGGGCCCTCCCCTCTCCCAAGGGACCTCCCCGTAGCCGGGCCGCGGCCCCCGACGCTTTACGGGGGCCCTTTTGGCTTCCCCCCCAACCCCCCCCCCGCGCTCGGCCCCGTTTCCGTGTGTCCCCCCCCCCCGGTGTCGCCCCCCCCCGCATGGATGGAGCCGCGCAACTCCCGGTGCCCGCTGCGCCCGCCGCCGGGAGGCCTGACAGGTAACGGGACAACGGGACCCCCCCCCCCGGCCCGGCCCCTCCCCTCTCATCCCCCCCCCAGTGACACGCCCCCCCCCGTGTCCCTTTCCCTGACAGTTACCCCCCCCTTAACCCTTCCCTTTTCATTCCCCCCCATAACCCTTTCCCTGTCAGTGACCCTCCCGTACCCCATTTCCCGTCGGTTATCCCTCCCTGTACCCCATCCCCTCTCAGTGACCCCCCCTTGTACCCACTTTCCTGTCAGGTATCCCGCCCCCCCCATACTCCCTCCCTTATCAGTGCCCCTCCCCTTGTACCCCCTTCCCTCCCAGTGACCCCCCCTTGTACCTTCTTCCTTGTCAGTGACCCCCCCATACTCCCTCCCCTCCCAGTGACCCCCCCTTGTACCCTCTTTCCTGTCAGGTATCCTCCCCCATACCCCCTTCCCTGTCAGTGACCCCCCTGTACCCCTCCCCTCTCATTGACCCCCCCCTTGTACCTCCTTCCCTGTTTGTTAACCCCCCCATACCTCCTTCCCCTCTCAGTGACCCCCCCGCACCCATTTCCCTGTCAGTTTTTCCCCCCCCGTGCCCCCCTCCCCTCTCAGTGACCCCCCCATGCCCCCTCCCCTCTCACTGCCCCCCCCCACGCCCTCCTTCCCTGTCACTTACCCCACCCCGACCATCACCCCTATCCCCATCAGGTGCCCCTCACCCCTCCCAGCTGCCCCCCCCTATTTGCCAGCACCCCCGGCCCTGCTGGGACCCCCCCCCCCCACACCCACTGTCTTGTGCCTCCCCCAGCCCCTCTCCCCCTTCTGGGCTCTGCCCGCTCCCCTCTCCCCCACCCAGCCCTTCCCGTGGGACTTTTTCCCCTGCCCTTCTGGGCGTCCTGCGGCCCCTTACCTGGGCGGGAGACCGGCCTTGGCTCCTCTGCCCCCATTAAACTCCTTCCTGGGGCCGAGTGGCTCTGGCACCGGGCAGGTTTGGTGCTGGTCTCGCATCTTCCCCTTCTCCGCGCCGCGTCAGCTGGAGGACGAAGCCCGGAGCGGTGCGGGGTGGGCAGGAGCCCACCAAAGTTCCCCTGCTGCTGCTGCCCGCTTGTGCTGGGTCTCAGGTCCTGCCCGTCCTGGTGCAAGCAGCTCCTTCCTCTGGTGTTGGCTGGCTCTGCGTGCGGAGCCATCTGTCCTGGGGAGCGGCTGCTGCTGCTCCTGGCAACTCCTTCAGCTGTAGCAGAGCCGCCTTTTTGCTGGGTGTCTCCTGCTAACCAGGTCGCTTCCTCCTGTTTCCCTGGGTCTGTTATAAATCTGTCTGTGTATGTTTTAATTTGACCTGCGACCTCTTGGAAAGTCAAGGTAAAGGGGACAGGGAAAGTAAGTTGTGAGTCTCAAGAAGCCCGCCGAGTGATTGAGTTGGGTGCCGGTGGTGCACGGACAGCTGAAGGCATTTATAGATGCTAAAGGGGAGGGGAAGAGGGATCTTCCTTCGGGGTGAACCATGTATCCGCAAAGACTTGCAGGGTGTGAAATGGTGCTTTTTGTTTTTCAATGACCTTGAGTTCAGAGGCTGAGAAAGCGGGCACATCCAAACAGTTAGGAATCGCATCGCTCAGCTGAGAACGGGCCCGGCTGCTTTGGGGACGCTCTCCGCCTTGCTGGAGCTTTTTGGAAGGGCAGCAGGCCAGAGGTTTGGACTTTGGAGCTCGGCTCTGCAGGGTGCTCGGCCGTGTTGCTGCCTTAGCGCGTGTGTAAGTGGGGCGGGGGCGTGTGGGTGGCTCTGCGAGGGGAAACGTTCAGCCGCAAGAACACCCCTCCAACACCAGCTGCTTTGGGACCGTTCGATGGTAAAACGATGGGGTTGTTTGCGTTACGGGTGTCAGCGCTCTGCTCCTAGACTTCGAGCAAGTGTTTCAGGAAAATTAGAAGAGCCAGCTGCGGCAAGCCAGTGAATCTTGTAAGCGCCCCCTCCCCGAAGCACTCTTTGAAAGAGTTCTCCTGGAAACTCTGAAGTTTCTGTCACTGTAAATACACCCTAGCAGGTCTTGAGACCACAGCCTGCACAAATCTGTGACTTGTTAATTTTTGACTGCAGATTTAAAGGCCAAGTGTTGCGAAAGTGTGTTTTTTGTTTTTTTTTTTTTTTTTTGTCTCTGGAGCTTTGCACTGCAGGAGCAGGAGAGTCGGAGAAGTGAAGCACCGCTAACCGCAGGTGGGACGGGGTCTGCGCTTCAGGGTGCGGTTTGAGGAGAGGCTGGTACTGGGGACGGGGTGGTGGCGATGCTCCTGAAGGGTGATCGTGAAACGTGCTTCAGTGGTCCTCTAAAAAAGGACCAGAAAAGGTCTCGGTGATCTCTTAGGTGTATGCAAAGTGGCGCTGCTTGTGTGATCATCGCTGGTACCAACAGCGTGGATTTATCCCAAATTGTCCTTAAGTGGGACTTTATCCTCTCGTTTCATGAGTTGGTTGCGCTGGTTTAGGGAACAGCCAGGGAACTGCACGAGTGGTTAGGAAATGGTATTTCTGAAAGCGAACAGAACTTGTACGGCAGTGAGGTTTTGCCGAGAGATGTCCTACAGAGAGCGACGTGCCTTTGGGGGTGGCGTTTGGACGGGCTCTCCGAAGGGACTCGGTGACTGGAAGCCTATACGAGCCTAAGGGGTCGGAGGCGCTGGTTATTCTTCTCCAGTTATTTGTGGTTACTTTCCAGGAGACTTACAAGGCTTAGGGGTTTTCACGCTTTCTACTGGGGTCAGTTTTTAGCTAAATTGGAGGCAGATGATCCCCGTGTGCAACGGTGTGGTGCAGAATTAGGTATTCGTGGTGAGTGTGGGTCTGGGGCTGTGACCGGCTGTGCCTGATGGAAAAAGTCTGACCTGGAATGGGAGTTTGGGACTCCCTAATTCCTAGCCTGTGATTCCACAATAATTTAAGCTTGCCAAGGACTTTGCAGCTGTAGTTTCTTACTGCTGAATACCTCTCGAGCAGCAAAGAACAGCAAGAAAAGCTCCTCGAGTCTCCTTGGCCAAGCACGCGTGTGTTCTGGGAGGCCTTTAAGCATTTAACAGCGTTCAGTCAAACCTCTGTAAGCCAGAGAGACACCTTAGACTCATGTTTTCCCATTTGACTGTTTTTTTCCAAGCCTGTCTTTTTTTTTTAATAGTCAAACACTACGAAGTTTGCATTGGCATCTCAGGTATGCCAGCTACTCAACAATTTGCTGGTGTACAGCCTTGGATGCCGGTGTTAGTACATTTAAGGTCAGTTTTGCATCAAATGTTTTGTTTTAGACCCTTATTCACCCAGCTTTGCCAACCAAAGGACTGATTTCATGGGTGATTTTGTTGACCTTTAACTGTTAAGAGCTAAAGTGAAGACGTTGATCTCTTGAGATCTGCTGTGGACACCTCCAAGTTACTGCTGGGAAGCTCCACGGCACAGCTGCAATCCTACAAATCCTTGGTATCACTTGCAGAGACACCAACCTGCGGTGTGTTCCTGTGCTCCTTCAGAAAATGCGCGTGAAATGAACTCCAGAACGCGTACAGCTTCGTGGCAGGAGAGACTTTGTTGGAGGGGAAGGGAATTTGAGTCTTTCTTAAGGAGCAGGGGGATTCCGATGCTCATATTTTCTTCTGAACGTCCCGTTCGCACGGTCAGAGAGTAAATTTACGGTATTATTAGTGGTTTTGCAGTAACTTATTGAGAAGTAAATGGGCTTCTTGGTGTGGGTTCTTTATCTCTGCCGTGTGCAGTGTGGGAGGTCTGTGCCTTTCCAAGACCATGCGTTTCCCCAGGTGTATGCTTCAGGTCATTGGGTGAACTGGCGTGGCAGGTCGGTGTCGAATAAAAAGGAGTTGTCTAGAAATTAGCCACGACTAGAGGTAAGAGATGGGACAGAAACACTTCTAGGGGTCTTGAGAAGAGCACTGGGTGTTTGTCAGCTGGGAGGCGACAGCCTGCTCTGCTCCGGCATGGTTTTAGCCCTGGTAGACCTCCCGAGATCCAGAGAAAACCAAGCTGTTCCGGAGCAGGAAGATGAGAGATTTGGATCCTGCCTGGGGATCCCTCGCCGGAGGGCTGAGCTGCTGGGGTGCTGCGGGGGGATGAAGGTCTCTGCCCTGCTGTAGCTGTGGGTGGAGGAAGCACTTGTGCATCCCGGAGGGTTTGTTTAAGGAGGCCGGGAGGTGGGGATCTGGCCTAGGAGAAGGGCAGGAAGAGGCTGGTGAGCTGAAAAGGGTGCCTGGAGAGACGAGGTGAGAGATCGCAGATCCTCGGAGAAGCTTGGAGCTACTTTTTCAGCCAGCGCTCCTTGGCTGCTTGCAGAGCTTAGTAGGAAGGTGTCTAGAAACCACATCCCCGCGGATGTCTCCAGCAACGGAGCGTATTTAGCACAGCTGCCACGGGTCTGTAGAGCTGGCCCGGGACACGAGGAGCTGCTGGGCTGTCCGGGCTCCCCGTGTTCGCCTCTGCACCACGGTCGGTGTGATCCCTGCACGAGGTGGGCACCGAGGCGCTGCGCTCAGGTCTGGCTTCGTTTTCGGCTGCAGGAGGGAAGGAAGGAAGGAGGAGGAGCCCTTTGCTGCTGTTGCTGTCCCCTTGCAGACTTGGTCTCCGTAAACAGGCGGAACAACGCCAGTTCTAAGCTCGCGTGGAAAGGCAGAGGATAGGTATCAAAATGTGATAGCTTAATCATCCTACGACAGGAATTGGCGTGAAATATTGATGAGGAAATGCGTTCGCAGTGGTGCCTCTTGATATTAAGCCTGGGAGCGAGGCGACTCTTACTTAACGTGAGGGTAAGAAAGTTTGGGAAGCTTAAAACATGAAGTCCCTTCCTGGGCGGGCGTGCTAGCTTTCCCGGTGCTACTTCTGCAGGAGAAGGAACTTGGTTGAAGTACCGACGTGATGGCACGCTGGACAAGTACACACGCGCTAGGTCTGGTGATCGAGGACAGTTTTAGGCCAGCGGATTCTCGAGGAGCCCTGACCGAGTGTCCTTCAGCTGAACAGGCGATGGGGTGCAGCACAAGCTCAGCTAACCGCCCCAGCGGACGGGGAACGGGTCGAGCTTCTTCCTCCGCGGTGAGCTGGAGGCGTGTGGCAGCTGTGGTCTTACTGGAGGTGTCTGCTGTGGAAACTGGACGTGGTCCGGGGTGAGATGGCTGGCAGTGCTCACACCAGCGAGGAGTTGGTCCCACGTGCGGGCTGCAGGTGGCCCCACAGCGCTGGGTTCTCCCCTCCTGCTGCCTCGCCTTGCACCCAGGGCTGCTGGAATTTCGTCCATTTCGGCCTCAGCACGGACAAAGCAGGGCTCGAGCACAACCATAAGGGCTGCTCGCTGCAGGAGGGAGATCTTCAGAGATCCTCAAGCAGCTCTGCCTTTCTGTGTTGTATTTGAGAGCTCCTGTGGCTGCCCGAAATCCTGCCTAGGAGCCCGCTACACGACTGATCTTCAGTTTGGATGGCATTCCTTGCCACCTGTAGGTTTAATGTCATTTCTGGGTTCGCTGCAGGGTCGCATGGAGGAGCCAGCTGAGCTGGGGAGGCGCTTGGAGCCTCCGCCTGGAGGGAAGTCTGCAAACCGCTTGCAGGGAGGAGAGGTGGGCTCCTGGTACCGGCACCACGGGGAAGTGCCCGCACGCTGACGCTTTTCCCAAAGCCAGCTGGAGCTGGAGCTGGGGGCTCCGGGCACGCCGCGGTGCAGGAGCCTCAAGACATGTAGGGTCAGCTACGGCGTTGACCAAAAAGCCCTCGTTTGACCCAAACTGCTGGCTGGACCGGCGGGGAACAGGGCAGTGTTTGTCAGGCTGAACTCGGCGGAGCGGTTGGGTGCTGCGTTTCTGTGAAACAGTCTTGTTTCGGTGAATCAGCATTTCCTCGTTCAAGAGGACTCGTTTGGATATTTCGGCTTGCTCTGCTCGCGAATGCTCGTTAAAGGGAATTTCAAACTCTCGGCTTATGTAGGACAAAATGGTGTTTAAAATACGTGTTGTTTTTTTTTTTAAGAGAACTATAGAAATACCAAAATGGGACAGTGCAGGGCTTGTGGTATGGAAATGAGGTGAATGACATCATTTCGCAGAGACTAGCTGGTATTTTGCTAGGTAGCCTGTCTGGAGCAGGGTTGTGACAATTACTCTGCAGCTGGAATATTTTCTAGCAGGTATAGCTGATCTTACGGGGTTTCAGTTATTTAGGGTAGTGAATTAAGTCTGGAGCTCCGTAAGCGTGCGGAAATCTCTAATTCCTCCTGGAAATACAACTTGCAAAGGGCACCCCTTTCTATTGCTAATGTAAGGGGGTGTTCTGATGATAGCGTCACCTGATGGTTGGCTGTTGTGGTTTCTAAGGAAAACGTGTTTGATTATGTACTATAACATAGTTACTGTGACCAAATACAGTAAATGTACTTTTAAAATCTTTTTTAAAATGTACTGCAATCAAATATAGTAAATAAGAGAGGAGAGGTGGCCAAAAATATCACTGCCTTGTAGGTCCACGGTGTAGTAAGTCTTGTTGGTTTTGGGAAATGGGAAAAGCAAAATTGGATGTAAGTGGGCTGCACATACAAAAGTGGAAACCGTGAAACGGTGCGTCCTGCCCCTGGACTTGCAGGGTCTCTTTGCATGGCTTTTCTAGGCCGTTGTTGTCCTGGCGTCCTGCTCATTTTGAACTTGTCTGCAAACTGGGGGTGCCCTCCTCGGTTGGGTGTCCTTCAGCCCTGGGTTGCTCCCGCCCATCCTTGAGTTTCTTCAAGGAGCCTTTATAGAGAATTCTTCAGTTCCTGGCCACTGCAGGTTGGGGGTGGGTCGTCCTTCACAGTTTGTATGAACGTCCTAACCTGTTTGTCTGCCTGTCTTTGTTTGCTCCCTGTCGTGTTCCGCAGGTAATTAAATGCCCTTGGTGTGGATCTTGGCTCCGTTGGCATGCTTGGATGCACAGCGGCTCTTCCGATAGCTTCTTGCAAGAAGATGGCAAAAGCAAACATTACCAGAGACATCATCCACAGGCAGATCAAGGTACGTGTTAGCCAAACGTCCGCTTGCGTTGAGCGGGGAGCTGGTGGAGAAGCAGCGTTCACGCCGGGTCGGGAAATGCTCGTGGTGTTGCCTGTGCTTCTGAAGAGATCTCTGCCACCCGCATATTGATCAGCTGCATAAGGAGCTTAAGAGAACAAACGCACAGGACCTATCATTGTCCTTAATGAGGAGCTGGGGCAAAGTGGGGCATAACAAGAATACAATTCTTCTCCCTAGCAGGAGCACACCAAACTGGTTCCACGTTGGCAGGTCTGTTCCTTTACAGTACACCGCTGAAGAGAGAAATCTCTCTGCTTGTGTTTGGGCAACATAAAGGACCCTTAGCTGGCTTCCCCCACGAGTTTTTTGCCGACTTCTTTGTGTTCTTTTTGTGTGATCTTGCCATCAAAGGTATTTTCTGACTGTAGTAAGGCTAATGATCTCTCTCTGTGTCTGTCTTTTTTTGCCGTCTCTTTTTTTTCTTTAAAGAGTGATGTGTTTGCTTCCTTTGTGTAGGGAGAAACTTCTGTGGTCAGATCAGTCATCTGATGGCTGCATTAGTGAAATATCTCTTAACGTGAAAGGACTAGCTACAGCAGACACAATAGACAATTATTGCTTGGACTGGGAGGCCTTAAATCATTTGCAGCTTTGTTGGTAGCCGGAATTCACACAAGTGGCCTGTTAGTGGCCAGAACAAGGAACTAGGGGCTGGGATGCCACAGTTCAACATGCAGTTTGGTACCGAACCTTGCATGATAAGCTTGTAATTTAATCCATGTGCAAAGATTTATTTTGCTGCCCTAACAAGGAAGGGATGGTTCTGTGGTTGGAGCGCTAGCCTGGGACTTTTTCACACTGTTTGTTCTGTTAGGCTTTCATCCGTGACCTTGGGAAGGTTGCTAAGTCTGACAGTTCCTTGCAGGAGAAGCAATATCCTGCTGCACAGACCTCGCAAAGCTACTGAGGCTGCAACAGCAAGAAATTATAACTGCAACACCTTGCAATGGACCTGGGAGTGTTTTGGGAACGCTGTCTGTGAAAATATGTCAAGAGGTTTGAAGTTTGTAATGGAAGTTTCTCCGATAGCCTGTGGGGTTTTTTGTTTTGTTTGTCTTTTCCCCCTCCAATCTCCTTATACCTGTCTCCATTTTGTTCTCAAATATCTTTTAGCACATGGAGTTCATAGTTCACTGTTGGTCTGCATTGGCCACACGCTGTGCTTGTTCTTTGTGGCTGTTCTGTGACTACTGACGCGTTCCTAGCACCGTAAGGACAGGTTTTGACATCAGTGTTCTCTGTAAATGGTGATAACTGAGGCTGAGGTTGTCTTCACCTGACCGTGGTATGTCACGGGACAGGACTGGGGCTGGGTCAGGTGCTGGGAAGGGATCTCCTCGGACATTTGATGTTCCATTCAAAATATGACTTGTGTTCCCTTTCCTTCATGGCTGCCTCTGCAGTTGGCCTTCTTTCATCGAAGCCATCTGCTAATGCATCTGTGAACTCTGTGAGATCACAGGGGAAACAACTGTCCTGCTTTTCTTCACCTTCATTTGTACTGACGCAGTTCTGTGGCAGCTGTTCCCTCCACTGTAGAACAGGCTGTGCTGTGGTGCTGCAGCCACACGCTCCTGCTCCGTTTCTGATGAAATAAGCCATCTCCAGAGGATGCTGTCCAGTCGTGTTCCCCATTACATTTCCCAACGGTGATGGTAGATGCAGGGAACGGTGAGGATGACCTGGGAATGCTGAGATTACAAGTGCTTGACTCAAGTTTCAAAGTCATCTTTGGTGCTTCAGGAGAGATTCTGTGTAAGGACAGACTTCTCAGCTGCTCTAGTCCAGTACTGCAGTTCCCAGGAGTCAGTTTGTGAAATCCTTGCAGGGGTTTGAGACAGGCAGTCTTGAGCTCTTTCGTATCTTCCATTTCTGGCACAAAGGAGTCAACTTGGTCTTGGTGTGGGCCTCCTCAGAGTTTGCCTTAGCTGCCCAGCTGGAGCCCATCAATTAGGTAGAAATCATTTCAAACCAGTCCAGGGCAAGGATTGCAAAGTGTGTAAGCAGCTGGAGATGATGTGAATGATGTCCTCCTTCTGCAGGACTTGTCCCTGATGCTATGGACACCCCAATATCTGGCAAGGTCCCTCCGTGATTTTTATGGCTCATGAATCTTCTCTTAAAGGGAACAAGGAGAGTTTTGTTTGCTGTAGTCAGTGTGGCATTTGTTTGCTTCGTGCAGGAGAGGGGCGCACTGGGCTTTGAGCGACACTATCATGTCACCGACCCATTCATTCGGCGCCTGGGCCTGGAAGCAGAATTGCAGGTAAGTGGGCAGTGCTCAAAGAGCAAACACAACCGCTGGTTGTACAGCTTGGGACGGAACATACAGCAGGCTGGAGCGTATGGAATTCTCTCTTGTATGGGAGAGAGATACTGGTTATTAAGTCCCCTAAACTGTCTGCTGGAGAGCCTTTGACGGGTGTGCGTCAACTGACCCTAACAGTGGTGTCTGAAGAAGGCAACTGTCAACTCTTCCAGATATTCAGCTGTAAAGCCGAAGTGTAATGTGTTGTCTGAAGTGTGAGCTGTTGGATTGCAGTCTGACACAACTTAAAAAAAAAAAAACTTAAGATTGTCTTGATTTGGGGGAGGAAAGGATGCTTCTGTCTCCCTTTTCAGCCACCTCTCAACTGCTGCTCAGTGCTCTCCCAGTCTTCCCTGTTACAGTTGTTAGCTGATGTGGTTGAAGATGTATGATACAGTCACCGAGCAGCAAGGTGCTTCCAAAAGAGTTATCAAAACTGCATTTTCCCTGCAATCCCAGAGAACCTGTACATGTAATTTGTCAGCCTAGCCAAGGGCTTTTGAAGCAAAGTCACCTTTCCGTGTGTACAGCAGGATTTCATCAGTAGCCTCTGAGGCTGAACTGCCATTTTATTCAACACTACGTTGTTTTCTTTTTATTTGTTTCATTTTGTCTTTTCTACCCCAGCTGCTTATAGCATGTCTGTCTTTTCTGGAGGTGTTTATCTGCCATGTGGGTGTTCTTTTGCAGAATAAAAAGCTGCTTGTTTTAGAACAAGTTGTTATGTGTGGGGAGCTCGCTGCGTCCTTGCCTTAGAACAGCTCTGTTTGATAAGGCTGAAGTTTGTGTAATACTCTCTTCCCCTTTTTTTGCTCAGGGTCATTCTGGGTGTGTCAACTGTCTAGAATGGAATGAAAAAGGAGAGTAAGTATGCGACTTGATTCGGGGGATCAACAGACTGATAACCCAGGTTCTCCCAAGAGTAGGATGTAGGTCACCTTATCGTAAGCAGCTACTTCCCATAAATAAATTCGTAATAAAATGGATGAGGGCTCACGCTCAAAGTTTTGAACTGTAGTAGAGCTCAAGCTTCAGAGAAGCTTTATTTTGTTGAATATGTCTGGATACTGTTAGAAATGTGCATTTACTGAGCTCAGAAGGGAAATGGTCAGACTAAGAAGTGGAGACTGAAGGCTGCTCTCTTCTCTTAAGTGGCATTATGGATTATAATGGATCTTCAGGATTTGCCCAGCTGGTAGGAAGTGACATTTCCCTACCCCCTTCACTGTGCTGCTAAATGCTGATGCTGGGGACATGCACGTTAAGGAGGGAGGTACAGCATTCACCCCCCTCTCTGCAATTTTAGAGAGAAACTCATCATGAGAACATTTCGGTTAACCAAGTAGAATAAAGAGTATCTCCAAGAAAAATAACTGGATGGAAGAAAAAGCCTCTATTTCTTGACATGCCTCTTGTAAAATCCAAAGTCTGCTGTCTGATAGTCTTCAAAATTATTTACCAGTGAAAATTTCACATACTTGAGAGAGATCTGGCTCCAAGGAAATAAATTTAAAACAGCTGATGGTTGCAGATGTCAGATTCTTTTGCTTTAACAGAAGATAAACGCACGAGCACCTTGCAACGCTGCTGCCACACCCTGCACTTAAAAAGCAGTCTGTGAATCACTTAATGAGTCCTGTCTTGGGACTGCCCGGGCACATCTCAAGTCCAGGAATGAATGGCTTGGCTTGAGATCGGGTGTGATGTGGGAGCAGTTAATGCAGCCAGGCTAATAAGGAAAGTGGAGGCCCTGCATTTTGTTATTGACCAACACTCCTATTGTTTTTGCTGTGCCATCTGAGTCTGTGGTGAGCTGGGTCAAGATGCTAAACCAACAAAAAAAAAACTTGCTTTATTTTCTGTGGAGTTGATATTTGGCTGCTTTACTTCCTTGGACTGGCTGAGTGGAAAGCATCAAGAAAACAGAGCTGAGAAAAGAGGAAGGAAGGGGGCTTCTTAGAGCTGAATGAACTTAATGGCTATCTGTGGTCAAACCACTTTCAGAAATTGGTCATAGCTTGGAACAGAGGAGTCCATGATGCATACTTCTCTTCTGTTTCTTTTAGCTTGTTGGCCTCTGGCTCTGATGACCAGCATACCATTGTCTGGGATCCTCTGCACCACAAGAAACTCCTTTCTATGCACACGGGACATACTGCAAACATCTTTTCTGTCAAGGTATTTGAGTAGAAGGACTAAATGACTAACAAAATCAGCAGCCAAAGCAGTAAGAGAATAGCTTTTGAAATGTTGCTGGGAAATGTTTTCGTGCAAGCAATCCATTCCCTCAACCCCAATTGTGTAATATTTGTAATGTTAGGAAAAATTGTATTACATCCAGTTCCTGTGCTTCTTAGTCTGTGTAGCTCCTGGGCTTAGCTCCTTAACTCTGTAGAATCGAAGGAAATGGTTGTAGCAAATCAGGAGTTAAAGATACGAGATAAAGAGAGCAGTTTGTGTGTTACTGTCATTACCGACTCTTGAGTGTGCATGTGGAATATAGGTGGTAACGTGGGGCGTCCTGCGTTCCCAAAGCAAGCTGCTCTGCGACCTGCCACGGAAGCTCAGCGGTGTCTTTGTGAAGAGCCTCAGCACCTCTCAGGTCTGAATGTCAAATCTGTCGTCCACAGTTCTTGCCGCATTCGGGGGATCGGATCCTCATCACGGGAGCTGCCGATTCCAAGGTGCACGTCCACGACTTGACTGTCAAGGAAACCATCCACATGTTCGGAGATCACACAAACAGAGTTAAGCGGATTGCCACAGCTCCCATGTGGCCTAATACCTTCTGGAGTGCTGCAGAAGATGGGCTAATCAGGTACAGAATGAATTCTGCCCCAAAATGAATTGGATTAGGATCCATTGCAGTATGTGCTAAGCATAAATCTGGAGACTCTCTGTACTAAAGAGCTCAAGCTAATCTCTCCCTTTCCTGAAGCTGAAAGGATTCTTCTTGAAATGTAGATTCTCCTGATAAGTAGTCACCCAGCTCCTCTGTTTTCCTCCACTGAAAAGGGAGGACAAGAAGGGAATAGCTGTATCAAATGGAAGGTAGGAAGGCAGAAGCAACACTGAGTGAAGCTTCCGTTCAGAGTCATTGAGACTTAATGAGTAGATGCAACTGCGGGAGGCTGTTCATACTGTGTACTGTTTGTTAGGTCGTGGCCCAGAGTGTAATTTAGAGCTTGACTAAATCTGTGCATGTTATGGAGCTGGTTTTAGTGATTATCCTGATGTTGAGGCCTAGCGTTTACTGAACTGGTTTGCTCCCAGTAACCTGTGGCACAAATGCCTGTTAGTGGTAGTGTCATCTCTTCGCGTACAAGCCAGATAATTAAACGTAGGTCGCTGCAGAGCAGCGTAAATGCGGTGCTTTGAGTGGCCTTCAGTTTGGTCACCATGGAAAGCTAAACTCTCTTACTGCTGCTTCTGTTAGCTGGTGGCATGGGTTGCCTGACTCCCTCTTCCCTTTGCAGACAGTATGATCTGCGGGAGAACAGCAAGCGTTCAGAAGTCCTGATAGACCTGACCGAGTACTGCGGACAGCTGGTGGAGGCGAAGTGCCTCACAGTCAACCCCCAGGATAACAACTACTTGGCAGTAGGGGCGAGCGGGCCCTTTGTGCGGCTCTACGACATACGCATGATCCACAACCACAGGTAACAGCAGCTGGCTTTTCGGGGCCTTCTTGGCACGTGTGAGTGGGGAAGGGGGAGTTGCGATGATCTGGGGCTCATCTGCCTCACTGTGCAGTTTTACCCAGTCTTTTCTAGCGCCCACAAAGTCTTTTATCTAAGTAAGTACACTGGGGTGGTGGGAGGCAGGTCTGTGGTTGCACAGCTGCACGGGCATGAGGGCTTGCCCTTGAGTATGAACAAGAAGCGTTAGCATAGAGCAGGCTTCCAGCAGTTGAATGCTGTGATTATAACTGCATTTCTTTCTGGCTAGAAAAAGCATGAAGCAGAGTCCTTCGGCTGGAGTCCACACGTTCTGTGACCGGCAGAAACCTCTCCCGGATGGTGCAGCACAGTACTACGTGGCAGGTACTGGGACGTGTCCTGGGGGTCACCAATGGGACTTTAAAGTAACTGAGTTCATCACGCAAGAAAGCACTGCTTGGAAAAGTGTTTGTGTAATATGTGGATGTTCCATGAAATTGTAGATTATTTCTCTTCTGTGCTGTGAATTCTTGCTTATGCCACCTGCCCACCTTCCCTGACTTGGCAGCGGTGTGTGTTGGTGAGCTGGCCTTACTCCTTGTCTAGCGTAAATGTCTTTTTGTCAGTTTCATTGGAAAGTCAAGGACTGGATAACCTGAGGGCTCTAGACATTCTTCTGGAACAGGTCCCAGCAAGGATGCTGTTTAAAAATCTTCTTGGCACAGAAGGGAAATGGCTTGTCTTCATCCTGCACATGAAGAGTCAGCAATGCAGTGTCTGGGCATCTAGACGTCATTCTTCTCCAGTGCTCGTTTACCGTTTTTTCCCATTTTTTTTTTTAAAGTATCTTAAACCAGCATGTTCAACAGACCAGTTTTGACAGTCTTGCTTCTGATGAGTCCCATTGGAGGATTTCTTAGGTCCCCTGAATTGGTCATGCAACACATCTGCTGTCTGAAGCAAAAGAACCCTTGTGTGAGCTGAATATTTAGGAGCCTTGGTTTGATTGTGCTAAGAGCTTTATTACGGAAACGTGATTAGAGAGTTGAGAAAGGAGGTATTTGTTTGCAGTTGGCCACAAATCATGGAGGCTAAATCCTTAGTGAATCCATAAAACTGTGATTTGCTGGGTTCTGCAGACTGCAGTTGTTAGCAAGATAGTCGTAATCTGGTCTTGTCTGCATATGGAAATGGCCTTGCAAAAATAGTATCTAGAACTTGTGAAAAGGCAGCTCCATACATCTAAGTGTTTTGGTAGCTGGTGGAAGGATTCAACAGACAGCAGTAGGAAATGGAAAATCACTTTGGTGCATGTGTTTCATGCCCTTGCTGTCCTAACAACCTCTTGTAAAAGGGAGGAGCTGATGTAGGACAAAGACAAGGGTTCCTCGTGACGCTGATATGTATGGATCTCTTCCCTCCGCAGGACACCTTCCAGTGAAGCTTCCGGACTACAACAACCGGCTGAGAGTTCTGGTGGCCACGTATGTCACCTTCAGTCCTGATGGCACTGAGCTCTTAGTCAACATGGGAGGGGAGCAGGTAAGAAGGCAGCTAAATTTTGGTAGGAAGTTTAACATTGGGCCGCCATAGGTTGTCTTCAAAACAGGTGTAGTAACTTCTCTGTGGGTAACATCGTTGGCTTTTAAACTGTTCTCTGATGCATTCGGACTGAATGCCTGGTATTAGGGATTTATTTGTTATGCTATCGATGATTAAATTTATGTGGAATTTTGATCTGGTTTTGCAATTCACCTTTCCTTCTCTTGAAGAGAGAGAGAAGTTCTGGAACTGACCTTTCCTGATGTAGAAAAAAAATTGCTTAACTCATTCCTGAAACATCAAACTGCTTCCGTAATACAATCTAGTATGTAAGGAACTTACAGAAGCAAAGGACTTCACCTGGGATATTGATTGCTTTAATTTTAAGCACTAGGTGATATTTGTGGCTCTTTTGTAAAGCTTATCAGTGAAATGAGAAAATCCTCCTGACAGTATTAATCAGCGTGGATTAAGCAGGAACTTCCCCTGTGAGCAGGTTGCTCTGGTTGTCCTCTAGAGATCTTTCTCACACTTGGACTTCTCTTTAAGAGGAGGTACTGAATTACACGAATTGATAAGGGCTGTCAGATCCTATACTGGTACAAGTTTAAATTAGGGTTTCACAGGGCTGTGTTTGAAGTTTTTCCTGAAATATTGGCTTCAGCTTAGTGACACCTTCATTTAGTGTATTGCTTCTTTTCTACCACTATAAGTGTTCAATTTGTTTATGATCACTGTATTAATTAAATGGTTAAAATATCTTCTTGGAGTTGGAGCTTTTTGAACAGGTTGGTTTGTACCTCTTGAGTAAAAGGAGGCTCCTGGTTCTCAGTGGTATTGTTTCTGAATCCAGTGCTGGAATGCAACAAGACACTGGTACTGCTGTTACTCAGTGCGTAAATGTCTATAAACAAGACGGTTAAAAACTGGAAATAGTAAAACAAACATGGAACTATCTAGCCCTGTTTTATTTCTGTCCCTTAAGCCTCTATGTATCACTGACTTTTTTTTTTTGTCTTACTCTCTTTCTTCATCTCTCAGGTCTATCTGTTTGATCTAACTTACAAGCAGCGGCCATACACTTTCCTCCTCCCGAAGAAATGCCACACGTCAGGGGGTAAGTGTGATGCTGTCATGGAAGTGAGTGGAAAGCAGAGTGAAATCATGTAGAACTCAACTCTTTCCAGGGTGTAGCTCCATCTGGGCAGGAATGAGGGAAAGGATGTATGGCATGGCTGTTGCTGGGCAATTTCTGCAGTGCAGCTCATACCCTGAGCCCTAAAACCCTTACACGCAGCGACAAAATGTGTCTTGAGGGAAGAAATGAGCTGTCGAGGGGTGTGTGCATGTGTCAACTTAGGTATAGCTGTAAGCATTCTCCTGAAGATAAAGCAGACTTAGTAGAGTGGTTGAGGTCCTAGTACCCTGCCTTTAGCTAAAGAGGAAATACTTTGTATGTGGACAAACATGGAAATGGCGTACTGGTTTTGTGTTTTTAAACGTACAAAATGGAGAGTGCAGCTGTTACCCCTTTAAACGCCCATTAGAAGGAGACAGAACAATCTCTTCCCTGGTCTGAGAGTCTGGCCTGGCACTAATCTCCTTCCTGGTGGTGAGATAGTTGATTCAAAAAGTCATTTACTCTACAAGTAAGTAAATCCAAGAGCCTTTTTATTCCTGGGCCTGTTTCTTACAGGGCCTGTTCGTATGCAGATACTGCAGGCAGTGTGCGGTGAACGTCCAGAGCGCTGTCCCCAGGCAGAGGCCGGCTCTCTCTTATCAGGGAGTGTTCCGTGCTCAGCCCTGTTCTTGGAGCACTCTGGCAGAGTTCAGCCTGTGTACTCAGCTTGCCTTGGGCCTTAATCTAACACTCACATCCTGGTAGCAAGTAGATGCCCTGCCTGCCGTTCTCTTCTGTCTTGGCTGCATGTGGGTGATCTGTACTGTGGTATCTGGTGAGGTCATGCTTTAAATGGCAGAGCAGAGTTTGAACAGGTTCACAGTGGTGCAGTTTCAGCAAATGCTCCGCCCTTTTGGGTACAGAAAGTTCAGGCAAGGGCTGTGAAAAAAGCAGCATCTGTACAAAGGCTGAACTTCATGTGCATGCATGTCTCTGCGCACTGAAAGCACCGAGCTGTTCAGTAGAGTGCTTGGAAAGAGTCCCCAGTTTCCCAGCCTCTGAAATGGCTGCGGGAGTATTCCCAGCTACAACATAAATGCAGTTTATAAAACTTGAATTTGAATATTTTTCTATAAGAATTGCGAGTGATCTGGCTGCATGACCTTCAGAGATTACTTCAGCTTGTAACTGCTCCTTGAGCAATAGGGTAAGAAAAGAAAAGAAAGAAAGGAAAAAAGCATCTGGAATTCCCTTATTAGATATCTCCAGTGGTTCCACTCATCTTCCTTGTTCTATAAAATGTTAAACAACTTAGGCCTGTATTTTTTTTCTCAGTGCATCTGAAAAATACAAAGGCATTTAGAAGTAAGTTGCTATGTACTTCTGCAGTTTTAAATGTCAGGCTTCTGGTAGTCAGTCGGGTACTCGGGTTATGGCCTAGACTCAGTCCGAAGGAGCGCAGTTCAAACCGCCCTGTGGGGGTGTGTAGTTCCATGTGTATCTGGTTCTGGTTCTAGGGTTCATTTTTTAAGGGTACTGCAGAGTTTGTAGTAAGTGTACGAAGGAAACTGTTTTAAGTTGCACCAGAGAGGTTTAGATTGGATATTAAGAGGAATTTCTTCATGGAGAGAGTGGAAGGGGCTGCCCAGGGAAGTGCATCCCTATCCCTGGAGGCATTTAAGAGACATGGACGTTGCACTAAGGGATGTGGTTTAGTGATGGGACGTGATGTCAGGTTGATGGTTGGGCCTGATGATTTTGAAGGTCTTTCTAACCTAAATGATTCTCTGAAGGCAAATCAGATCTAGGTGGCTGGAAGACAGGAATGTGTGGAATTGTGGAATTCTGCTTCATTGTGCTCGGAAGGGGGCTGTGGCATTGGTTTTGTTATGCTGTAAAATGTAACCCTGATATTTCAGGGATTAGTCTGTGTAATCTACATTGATCCATTGCATGATTATATTTTTTTCTAACCTTCAGAAGTGCAGAATGGAAAAACCTCTACCAATGGAGTGTCCAATGGCATCCATCTCCACAGCAATGGCTTCCGCTTGTCAGAAGGAAGAGCACATGTGAGGTAAGATGATAGATCTGCCTCAGTGAAGGGCCGATGGCTTTGTTCAGGTCCTCTTCCTCTCATCAGGTGCTGCTAAACAAGGTGTGAAGTGCAAACCCACTTGGCATGTTGATTTGATTGTTGAGTGGCCTCTATCCTAGGGGCTGTATTTATTTCTGGTGTGTGGGCTATAAGCCTGAGTCAAATCAGGCAACGGCATCTTAGGAGAAGCATGGTCCATTAGGTTTTTTCTCCTCTTACAAAGAATTACTGCAGACAAAACTAAGAAATGACTTTTCAGTCCTGGAAGCGAAGTGTTCTTAGTTGTCCTGCATGGTTTTTACTTCCTGACCTTGCCGGAGCTGTGATCTGTCAGATGGGAGTGGCTGTCAGGTTGAAAGAGCCTTTCTTCCCTTGGCTGTTTTTTAGGCACCTGCCTGCTGCAGACTGAACTGAAGCTGCCAAAATTGCTTTACAATGATGACACTGCTGTCGTTAGCCTTGCATATGAACTAGGGATGGACGGAGAGCCCTCTCTTACTGTCCCTGCTGCGTTTTTTTCCTTACGAATAAAGAGCAGTTGGGGTGAAGCAGAAGCAGACTTCTAACACATCTTGCAGACTGGTTTTCCTCCAGCTGATGAGATGTGGTTAAAAGTCAAGACACAGTTGCTTAATACCATATAAGGGTAGTCTAGGTTCCTCCAGCCACTCTGCTGAATGCTTTCAGCTCATTTCCTCTAGATGGCCCCTCCACCACGGCACCGGAGATGCTCATTTTGGTTTGCTGAGCATGGGCCTTGTGCAGCCATGTGAACTTAGATACTTGGTTTCCTTCTGAATTTGCAACCCATCAGATGTTGCTAAAGGAGGTTTGGATTTTTTTTTTAATGCAGTCAAAGCGTAGATATATTGGTGAAGTCTGAGGAATGAGACTTAAAAAAGCCACTGTTCAATTTTGAGTGTGTCTGTATATGAAGAAAAACGGAAACAGTCGAATGATCGTCAAAAAGAAACCCTCCTCCTAAATTCAGGTTACACAGGTGCAGGACCTTTGAAACTTCTGGTATTAGCTAATGCTTGCTGGGACCTGTTAAGTTAGAACAAAACACTGCAGGTATTTAACTAGGTTAACAGTTAACTATTTAACAATGAGAGTGTTAGCAAGTGAGACTTACCTGTGCTTCTTTCCTTCTTTCCCTGCAGTCCCCAGGTAGAGTTGCCTCCGTATCTGGAGAGAATCAAGCAGCAAGCCAACGAGGCCTTTGCTTGCCAGCTGTGGACTCAAGCCATCCAGCTGTACAGCAAAGCAGTACAGAAAGCCCCCAATAATGCCATGCTGTATGGAAACAGAGCTGCTGCCTACATGAAGCGCAAGTGGTAAGTAAACAGAGCTCTGGGGCACCCCTGGCACAGAACAAGGGGATTGCACAGCAGCATGTGTTGGAGAAATCGTGGCCACAGACATTGTACAGGCGAGCACACCTGGCAGCAGCTTGTGGGTTTGCCCACTGGTATGCTGAGTCATGTTCTGTTCCTTTCCTGTGTAAAAGGAAACCAAAAATCCACTTCTGAGTAACGACGTTATGAGCAACTCCGAGGGTATTTGGGTGTCTTTGGATAGTTCTGATCTGCGTTAGAGTATGCCTCTAAATTTGCTGTCAACAGATGAGGTGATGGGTTACCGTGCTTTGTAATTTAACGTGTCCTGATGTGAGATTGTTGTGGGCCTGCCTGGAGCTGCTTTGGCGGCTGCTTGATCCAAGAGGCTGGTATTGGAGATAGTCAAATGTGGCCTGGTCCTGTGTTACCCCAGCTAGCCCACATTCTCCTCAGCTGGAAGCAAAGCTCTCTGAGGGATCTGGTGAGGTGGCAACTGGTGCCTCAGAGTCTGGGGAAGGTTCTTTCGTCTTTATTGCAAAATACGCTCTTAGCCTCTGCAGTGGGTAATGTCCTCTCTGACCAATAGCCAGAGCTGCATCTGCAAGATACAGCTGAGTTATTTTGGTATCTGTCCCCTTGAGCAGAGTAAGACTGAGTAGTATGGCTTACTATTAACATATTTAAAATAGCTGTGGCCCTTCATCTACATTTGCTTTGTGAGGATATCCTTCTTCTCTCCCTGCTGAAATCCCCAGAATGAATTCTCCCATCATCTTGCCAAGATAAAGAGCAGCCAGCAGTTGTTGTGACTGTTGGTAACTGGCCTACTGGCTGTTTTGCAATAGCAGAGATTTGGGAGCTGCCTCAAAAAGACCTCAATGTTCAGAGGGAGAAGAACAATAGGTTGGGATTAAGGAATGGAAGACGGAAGCTGAGTGCTGATCTCAGTGAATGACATTTTTCTTATAGGCATCATTTTTCCCGGAGGATGTTGGCAGATCTGAACCTTTCTGCGTGTCAGCTAGTGCTTGCCGCAGCTTTCAGTAGCAGGAAGATGTGAAAATATATGCGATGGCTTTCTGTGGCGTGCAGTGATTAGAATGTAAATGGTGCTGAGCTCATACCTTCTCAGGTGCAGAGAAGATGTGTTTTTCTGCTAGGAACAGCTGTTGGTAAATGGCAGAGGAAGGCTGGGATGTCACTGAGGAGGAGGGTGAAGCAGTTGAACACACTGAACCGCTGCGTGCCTCTAAGGTGTCCTTCACGTCTGGGGCGGGAACAGCAGCCAGGCACCCTGCAGAACACTGCAGGTCTTGCTTTCGCCTCCTTCTGAGCAGCGGGGAGATCCAGAAAAAGGAAGCTCTAACTTCCTAACCTCCCCTTGCTCACCTCCCTTAAGATGCTGCTCATACTCCGCAGTACTTCAAAGACTGGCCTTCTAAAACTTGCTCCTAAGAGCCAACTGCACCGCTCCTGATTGCTTTTAACTGTCTGCGTTGACAGTACTTCAGCTGATTCCTAGTTAGAGCACTTTTTCACAAGCCGAGTCAAACCTGTAACAACAGGAGAAGTCAGGGCCTGCTTTACATCTCAACGTGTAGGTTTTCACGCCAGTCTTTTGGGCTGTCTGTCTCTGGTAGTTGGGGTTGAAGGGCTTTTGAGGGTGGCAGAGCAGTTTGTAGCCTGTCCGGGTCTGAAAATGTCTTGTCATCATAACAAGTAACTTGTGTTACCTCCTGATTAGAACGAAGGTGGTGAGATGCTGTGCATCTGGTCTCCTGGTTTAACACGGGCACGGTGCTGCAAAGGTAGATGCAGACCTCAAGAACCACGTTTCTCCTGCTCTGCTGCAGATGTTGTGGACAAAGCACTTTACGTTCTGTACAGGCGAGCTGCAATTTGTGGCCAACATCTACCTGGAGAGGGGAGAGAGCAGTGGGATGAATGGCTTGCAGAACGTGCTCGTGGCACTGAATAAGCACTGCTTGCTGTGCTAACCCAGCCGTTTGGAGCTCCCTTTGATGAATAGATACAGGAGCACCTCTTGCTTAACAAAGGCTCCACGTGATCTGAATTGTCACCCTGCGGGAGCTACAGGACAATTCACCCCCCTGCTCCTTGGGACTGTTCCAGACGGTGCGTGTGGGTTTCAGGTGTGAACCTAATTAGTCTTATTAGCCATCACAGGGAGACCTGGCCCTCTTTAAGGAAAGATTGTGGTGGCTTTGATCAGTTTAGGCTCGATGCTGGTACAAGCACCTGCCAGTTAGCCCAGGCTGACTTCTCAGCCTCTACCAGTCTGAATCGAACACAGGCGTGCAAGGCTTGTCATGTCTCTTCTGCTTCCAGGGCACAAACGGAAGCACTCTTACCCCCACTGCCATGGAGTTTAGGGAAATCAAGCGTAGTCTCCGGTACCCGTACGTAGGATATAAATATCTGTTACAATACCAATCTGTTCTACTGCTCATTTCTAAAACATCAAGTTTTTCCTGTAAAGGTGGGAAAAGGCTGCTGCTTTAGATAAGTATCCAGCAGGACTGTGAAGCGTGGAGGTTCTTCAGCTCCTTCCTGAGGACTACAAGTGGCTTTGACTGTGGGCAAGGAAACATGCTGCCACACCGCGCGTCCACAAAGGGGCACGCGTGAGCTGCCGTGCTCCGAGGAGGCCCCGCTCGCCTTGCAGGAGAGGCCTTGCCTCTGCTTGGCCAGAGGGCTTGTGCATCCTCCATCTTCAAAGGACTTCCCTAAATGTGTTGTATCAGTGAGCTCTGCTCTGTCGGATTTAAAATGGCAGGTCAAGACTTGCTGGGCTTCCCCGCGTGGTCACATTACAGGGCTGCCTGTGTACATGTGGAGATGCATTCGAGAAGCTGGCCTTGGTCAGATGGTGCCCCTGGGACGCAGCAAATGCTATTAATGCGTGAGCTTGTGGTGTGTCTGCTTGCATAGAGAGTGCTGCAAACAGCAAGCTTTGGAGAGAGACAAGGGCTGGGAAATGGCAGTGGAGAAAGTGTGCTGTTGCTACCCGGACTATCTAATCCACCCCTCCCTTTTCTCCAGGGATGGGGACCATTATGATGCTTTAAGAGACTGCTTGAAGGCCATATCCTTGAATCCATGCCACCTCAAGGCCCATTTCCGTCTCGCCCGCTGTCTCTTCGAACTCAAGTACGTGGCAGAAGCACTGGAGTGTCTGGATGACTTTAAAGGGAAGTTCCCAGAACAAGCACACAGCAGTGCCTGCGACGCGCTAGACAGAGATATCAACGCAGCCCTCTTCTCCAAGAGTGATAATGGTGAGTGCCGCTGCTCGGCGTGGTTCTTCAAGGTTAGGGTAAAATCTAACGAACAAACAAGGAGTTTACTCCTTAAACTGCTCCTATGAAAAAAAGCTCCAACTTCTGAGGCAGATTGATCGTTACTGTGCACAAAAACTGGTCTCAGCTTGTTCTTTCCTTGTGTCTGGTCCTGGTTTGGTCTCGAGTGAGAGCATGATATAAGATAGTGCAATGTATCCAGGAGATAATATGGAAGGGAGCTTGTGCCCTAAGCCCTGCTCCCTGATGAAATTGTTCTCTGAAAGTGATGCTGTTCTAGAGTGCTTTGTTTACAACATGTTCCTCCCCGAATTGTGATGAGGGAAATGTGTTGTTCTTCCAGCTGAAGACAAGAAAGGAGGTGGCCCCATCCGGCTGCGAGCCACAGGCCGCAAGGATTCCATCTCAGAGGATGAGATGGTGCTGAGGGAGCGCAGCTACGACTACAAATTCCGATATTGTGGCCACTGTAACACTACTACAGACATCAAAGAGGCCAATTTCTTTGGCAGGTATGTTGGCAGAGCGTAATAGGGGTGCAGGACAGGAGTATGAGCAGCAGCAGAATGTTTCTGTCCATCGGATAAAGCCTCACGTGTAGGCTCATGTGAGCGTTCATAAAGTGATGCTGATGCTGGTTTGCAGGGTTGAGAAGGATGACGGAAACCCTCATCCTTGTGTGGCTGCGTGAATAACAGGTTCAGTAGCAGATCCACAGAGGACCCAGTTGGGCTAGCGTTTCCAAAAAGCCGTTTGGGATTGCAAACATGAATTCTGGGGATGGGGGGAACTAACACAGAAAGCTTTATCTGGATCCGTAAGCGTAAGGAGTGGCAGCCTACTGATGACAGAAGCCATCTGAGGTTCTCGTGTCTGCTAGAGACTAGCTTTGGCTCTGAGCTGTGATCTCCAGTCTCTGCTCCTTTCACCCTAGCAATGCACAGTACATAGTCAGTGGGTCGGATGACGGCTCCTTCTTCATCTGGGAGAAAGAAACCACCAACCTTGTTAGAGTGCTGCAGGGAGACGAGTCGATTGTGAATTGTCTCCAGCCTCATCCCAGTTACTGCTTCCTGGCCACCAGTGGCATTGACCCAGTTGTACGACTGTGGAATCCCAGGCCAGAGGTAAGAGCCGCAGTAAAAGACTGTCTTGGTGACACGACGAGTAACGCAGACCTTTTTTTTTCCTACTGGGATCTCTTGATGGTTGCAGCAGCTCCTTGTTCCCAGCTGTGTCTTGCTGAGTTCTCTCCCTTCTTGTCTTGCAGAGCGAAACCCTTAATGGCCGCGTGGTAGTGGACATGGAAGGTGCTTCCCAAGCTAACCAGAGACGAATGAATGCGGACCCGCTGGAGGTGATGTTGCTGAACATGGGGTACCGGATTACAGGACTGACCAGTGGTGGGGCTGGAGGCTCAGATGATGAAGACAGCTCAGAGGGGCAAGTCCAGTGCCGGCCCAGCTAAAACAGAACTGCCTCTCCTTCCTCCAATTGTTTGGCTGAAAGGGAACCTAGTTTCCTTGGTCCTGAACTTTCTCTGATGAATGACTGCACTGTATCGCACTATGCACAGAGTAGGACAAGCTGGCAGGGGCAGGAGCGGCCGTTTCTTTAGACCATCACCACCACCTCCTCCTTCTCCCGTCACGCTACTGAGCAGCATGGCAGTGCAGTCTGGGGTTTGCCTTTAGTGGAATTTAGTCCCGACAGGGATCTTTGAGTTGTCTGTAAGCGGTGTAAGCTGGTGACTTTTTCCAGAGCTGCTGTATGACCTGGTACAGAGCAATGTTGCCTGCATTCATGCATTTGTAGAGGGGATGTTAAATTCCTGAATAAAATACAAACCTAGGGCAGGGCTTATGGAATGAATTTACTGCAGTGATCTTGGTCTTGAAAGCCTGACTCTGCTCTTATGCTACCAGACTGTCTAGAGGCCCCTGGCTTTGGGTTGTTGGCCATGAAACACCTGTTTTGTCCCATAATTTCTTTCTTCTGGCTTCCATCTCTAACATATTGCCATCAGATGTGGCTGTGTTGCATTAAGGACTGGATACTGCCTGTCTTTTTCCCTGGGCATCTGTCTTAGTTGATGAATCAGTGAAGGCCCTGAGTATGTGCAGCTCAGCAGGGCAGGATGTGCTTGCCCAGCTCTGATGCTTTCTTCTACGGTCCGTGAACCTGTGGAGAAAGGTGGCAGCAATGGGAGCAGGTTTTATCGGAGGCCTAGGACTCGCATAGCTAAAGCTGCTGAGGAAAGGGGCTGGTAACGGCACTCTTCCAGGGCTTCTCTCTCTATTGCCCAAAACGTGTGTAGCTGTACTCACCTTCTCTCCGTGTCACCTGTGCTAGAGCTGAGAACGTTGCCATCGTGTGTTTGTTGCAAACTCATGTTCTGAGCTTTTAGACAGCAGCTTTTTCATGCAGCCAGCTGCTCTGTCTTGGCCTTTCCCACCTTGGTGGTGTAACAGCTGATGGATTAGTGGTCCTCTCAGGAACCCTCCTTCCTCCTCCCATTCTCCACACACTGGCTCTGGCTGCACAGCCAGGACTACGCCTAGCAATGCAGCACTGTACTTCCATTCCTTTCCCTCTCGTGTGACATGCAGCCCTGTTTTCCCCTCTTGCAGTTGCCAAACACTAAATATCGACGAGATCTTACACAGCTGTGCTACAACCCAGTCTGAAGAGGTTGTTTTTTCTAGGACTATCAACTAAGACCAAAGAGCCCCTGGAGATCTTAACTGCTCTGCGCTGTCTCGTGTCTCTTACTGCTGAAGGTCTGAACATGCTAACCTTGGTCCCAGGGGTGAGATGCATGTCCGGGAGCGTGCGCATGTGTGTGTGCTGCATTCGGGCTGTTCTTCCATGCGGTGCAATCCCTGGTCTTCCTGTTCCTGCTGCGGAAGGATGAGAGGCCTTCCTTTCCTCCTCCGGCTGCTTCTGGCTGCCAGGCGTTGATGAGAGAGACTGCACAGCGCTGGCTGATCAAGGTAACTGGCTTCCTCTCCCTTCCAGAACAGTCTTTGTGAGATGAGAGAGCCTTGTGCGAGAGGGAGAGAGGTCACGGAGTCTCGTGGCTGGCAGCGTCTCTCAAAGGATGCTGTTCCCTGCGGGGGGAGGCCCCCCCAGCTCCCTCCTTGCATTCGCAGTGGAGCTAACTGGGATCTGATCTCTGCCCTTCAGACGACGAGGTCCGTCTGCTCTGTCACGTGTGGGTGAAAGCGAGCCGTAGCAAGCCCCGCTCGTGTGGGAGCGTGCCCCTTGCCACCGGAACCGACTGGCCACCCCGTGCTCTGGTGGCAGGCTTCTCATTTTCAGTTCAGTCAGGCTCACCCTCCATCTTCCCCTGCTGAAGCGGAGCTCTGCTGGGACGGATAGGTGCTGTCACTTGGCTGCTGAGGGCACGGTTGCTTGCTTTCATGCAGTACCAGGGCAGTAGATGCGACTGCTTGCTCAGTTTACCTGTTTGGTTGTACACATGCTCTCCCAACCCAAGTCCACCCTGGCACTCAGTGCTCTTCAAAACCCAGAGGTAACGGAAAATTCTCCTCACTCGGGTGGCTTTTTGACGTGGTCTGGCCTTTTCTTTTTTGCTTAAGGCTTTCCTACTAGATGCATCCTCATCCCCCGTCCTCCCACTCAAACTTTTTTTTTCAGCTTTCAGTAGACAATGTCTGCAGACTTTGATTTTTAAGCTGAGACTGCGATGGAAAGCTTGGAAAAGAACAGACCTGTCCCTACCCATTCACCTTTAGCTGTGGCAGCTATTTTTTGTTGTTTTTACCTTTGTGAGACAGTGCAGCTCTTTTACCTGCCAGTTGCAGTGTGAAAGCTACAAGATTCCCTGCCTCTGCAGTGGATTGCTTTTTTTTTAATGGCTGCTTTGATTAAAAAGATAAATAATAATGGGAGAGAAGGGGAGAGAAAAATCTTTCTGCCTCTAGCCCCTTTTCCCCTTGTTGCGGGCAGATTGCCTGCTTTGGCGCTTGTTAATGAGGAACTTGTATTTATTGGTGAAGGAAAAAACATGCTGGGGAAGTAGGGAGAAGATGTTGCTTTATTGACCTCTGCCGTTTACTTCGACCCCCTCTTTGGGAAAGCTTCTTCCTGCTCTTTCTGGTTAACTCTTTCTAGCCTGGGATATGCAGGGATGCCTCCTTTATTTTTGTATTCTAGCAATGGGCTCTCCATTAGGAGACTCTAGGATTCTTAGTGTTGCGACGACCATTATTAATTCTAGCCTTTTCGAGTACTAAAGATGATCATCTCGTAAACTTTGCCCCTGCAGTTGTAGAGGTAACACACAAGCCTTACTGCCCTCGTTAGAAGGAGCAGAAAACTTGTTTCTGTGCTCCCTGGAAGAGAAAGAGTTAAGCAATTAAACAATTCTTTGTTCTAGTTCTTTCTTGGTGTCATTTTGTTCGGGGGATTATTGTGGCTTTGTTCCACTTTCCTCCTCCGTGGAGGTGGACGTGGGTGGGTGGAGGGTGGCCTGGTCGGGCTGGACGTTGGCTGTTCACCGGTGTTGCCCCTGTAAAATGGAGCGGGAAGGGGACTGGGGAGCCTGGAACACGGCGCGTGGACTTGTAGCTGCAGAGTTAGTGCTGACGTTAGCTTTTTACCCAGCTGTGGGGACTGGGATCTGGCTGCGTTTGGGAGCAGAGCCCACCTCCGGCTTGGTTTAGAGCTAACGCTGCGGATGGCGGGGTGAGGATGAGAAGGGCTGCCTGGGGAAGAGAGGTGATGCTCGCACCTTACAGGCAGATTAATGGTCATACGACGGAGTTACTTGCTCTGAATTGTGTTATGTCGGGGCAGGGGATAAAATTGACAAAATCTTTAACTCTTGGATTAAGCAGGGACTCAGAGGTGAACAGGGTCACAAAAACCTGAGTAGGGAAAACAGCCCGTCCGTCCTTTTAGCTCTTCTTAAATGGCCTCTTGCCCTGAGAAGCAAAACCCTGGTGGCTTAGGCTGTGGGGCAGACCCGGAGCCACCTACCTGAGTTACCTGTCTGAGTTACTGTTCCTGAGAGCGTTCATTGCCTGGAAGTCTCGCACAAGCGTGGTGATTTGGACATGAACATTCAGACCCAGAGGTGATCCCTTGCTAGAGGACGTCACAAACTCACTTGGAGCGTTGGGCTCCTGCCGTAAAACCTCCCAAATGCTTTCCTGCCCTCCAAGCTGTGCAGCGCTGGGCCTTGGGTTAGAAAACCAGTCGGCTGCTTTCAGAATCTGCTTGGACTCTTCTCTGAGAAATTCCTGTTAGACACCTTCCTGCCGAAAGCCTTTTGAGGCCTCTTCGTTTCAGATCCTGTCTGATATAAATTATTGCTTTAAAAGGCAGCTCTGCTCCAACAAAGCAGTGTGCATCCACAGCTGGAATTGGCAATCAGCTAATTAGGTCAGCTCTTGGGCTGAACGTTGGACAAAGAGGAAGCATGGCAAGGGGAGCTGAGCGGTTGAATTGGGGGGTGGAAACGGCTAGAAGGACCTAGAAAATTAGGTTTATTTGTAACTCGAGTAAGAGAATTGGATTGAGGGGTGGGGAGAGGAGCAATCTGCCCTGGGGAGCAGGGAGAGGCGCACCAGCAGCCCTAGGGATGAGCTCGCTTCTCTCTGCTGCGTCTGTTGGCAGTGCCAGGAACGAGGCTGCACAGGGCTCAAGATGGCTCCCATCGCTGAGCAAAATGGGAGCAGG
Organism: Anser brachyrhynchus; assembly: GCF_964034855.1. Taxonomy (NCBI): domain Eukaryota; kingdom Metazoa; phylum Chordata; class Aves; order Anseriformes; family Anatidae; genus Anser; species Anser brachyrhynchus. The sequence goes on from NC_137717.1 coordinate 4,212,983, forward strand.
ATGTCAGGAAGCTGCCTGCTGCTGCAGTGAGGAATTAAGCCCTCCGCGTGTTGTGCTCCTTGTGGCTCGTTCAGGCCTTGCTGCTGCAGGAGATGACACCGCGAGGAAACCCCTCCGGCGCTGGCAAGGAGGAAAGGTGGGCCTTTTTGTGGCTTGCGCTGCTGAGAAATCGTCGCGACCTGCGCTTGGCTCAGAGCTCTTCCACCTTGTGCCCCGTGCCCCCGAGAAACTGCTGGCTTTCCCTTTAAGCAACATAAAAGTTGCCCTGTGGCTGCGTCAGGTGGAGGGGGAGAGAGAAGGCAATGCGGCTTTCGAGTGACAGGGAGGCAGGAAAGACCTGAAGGTGAAAGCTGAGGGGCGAGATGGCTTGAGGGCACGCTTTTGGGGTGGGTGGCTGAGCCTGCGTATGTTCTTGCGCTGGTGAGTAGCACCATCATCAATACAGATGAGAGTGACGTTTCTGGTTCACGCTGAGCGATTAGAGGCTGTCAGACTGCAGCAGGCACAGACCACGGGAGAGGAGCAACAAAAACGCAAAGCGAGCCGCCCCAGCATCACCTCCGGGGCGGAGGAAGGACGCCGTGGTGTCCTCCATCAGCCTGTGCCCCGGTGACGCCTCTCGGTAGGCTCCTGCACGCGGTGGTGTTGCTGCCGCTGCCGCGGTTGTCAATGTCAGAAGGGGGAGGGGACCTCTTCCTCGAGTGGTTTGGTCCTGGCAGTCCCTGTAATGTTGGAGCTGTCACAACAGGGAAAGGTTCCCAAGGAAGCTGCTTACCGAACGAGAGCTGGCCGGGTGCCTGCTTCTTTCAGGCTCAGAGATGAGCCGGGGTAGAAAGGGGAGGTAACCGAATCCCTTCCAGCCTGAGCTCCGGCAGCAGTGCCGTGCGCTTGGGCTAAACCCGAGCTGGTGTGGGGTCTGGGCTGCTCCTTCCCAGGCTCTCCTGTCTGAGAGGCTTCGTGCCTCCAGGCTACGAGGCCACGCTGGCCCCCGCAGGCATCGTCCCGAGGACACTTTTGGCCGAGGGGAGGTAGAGCCGCTCCCTCGCTGACGAGAGGAGAGCGGAGCCGGTGGTGGCAAGTCGCTGGCAGAAAGGGGAGCGAAACCTTTTGTTTCTCGTCAAATGAGAGGCTGCGAAAACAATGATGGCAGCGTTCCTGCTCCCTACGTTTAATCCAGTATTGTAGCCAGGCAAGATAGCTGCAATAAAACGCCCGGCCGTTAATTTTATGCATGGGAAACTTCTTACCTGCTCTCCCCCTGCCTCCCCCCCCACCCATGTACCTCTGGTTTCTTTTCCAACTGCAGCTATTTTTCCCTGCTGACTTCAGGTGTTTTGTATTCTGCTTAGATCAATAGCAGAACAGCAGCAGCCCTCCAGTTGTCACTAGGAAGACCCTGCTGTCAGCTACAGCTCACCCGTTTTCTGCCAGCGCGCTACGAGGGCTGGAGAGCCCTTCTGCCTGCCTGACAGCCGCACAGAAAGCTGTGCGGTACAGGAGCGCTGTATCGATTTTTAAATCCAGCCTGGGGAAAACGGTGTGCTGTGCTCCAGCACTTGGGTTTGCCCTCCTGCGTTTGGTTTTAAGAGGCAATAAACCGGGCTGTCTGAGATGCCCCCCCCTGCCCGGGCGGGAGGGGAGGCCGTGCGGTGGCACTGCGGGGACGTGTGTCCTGCGGAGGCTGTCAGCGCCGTCCCTGCCGTGTGGCTTTGCCAAGGGAACTGGTCCCCGGTGATACGCTGCTTAGCAGCCTTTGAGACACGAGCAGGAAGAGCAAATCCATTGCCTAATCTGACAAACGTGCCAGGACCGCGTTAGCTGATGTGAACATTGGGCTCTGTTCGTGTATTTCAGCGATCTCTGGTACTTACGTTAGCTTGGAGCAAATCAATGCAAATATTTTTCTTCATAGAACAAAAAGCGCTCACTGGAACACACACACACACAACCTCTGTGTGTGTATCTTCTACCCGAAGTGCCAAAATAGGAAGCGTTTTAGAAACCAAAGCGCCGGGCATGGCTCTGCTCTCGAGTGTCTATTTTTTTGCCTTTGCTTTCTCTCTCTTTTGGAACTGGACTGTTTTGTGAATCCCTTCACCGTCGGATTACAAGGAGCACAGGCTCAGGCTCTTGATCAGCTCTGACGCAGTGACAGGTCATGCTGAGCCGATGCCTGCACTGCAGCTTGACTTGAGCTGCTCCCGGTGAGTGCCTGGGTGGGTGGCTCTGCCTCGGCCCTGACGCCTCTGCAGCTGCCCTCCCTTTCGGAGGGATCTGATCCAAAACGTGGTCTAGACTAGGAGGTAAGGAGGGATGCTAGATGAGCCGAGTGCTTTGTAGAGGCGAGGGAACACAGACTACAGAGCAATACTAAGGTGGTTGAATTGAAGCTTGAGTGCTCATATGACAAGTTAGCATGTATGGAGGGCAGGTAGGCCGTCTGAATAGACTGTCAGCCAATGCTTCCTACTGCCATACCGGCAAATCCAAACTGGGTCCCCTCTGATGTGCCTGTTCTGGGGGTAGAGGCTCCTGACATCCTGGGCTTTCAAGCTGGAAGCTTCGTTAGTCGATAATGTAGTGAGCGTGTAAGCACCGCGCTGTCCCCGGAGCACTGCTCTTGGGAGGGTGCTGACAACTGCGGAAGGCTGGCCTCAGCTTAATTTTTGAGCTAAGTCAGGTGATGGAAAGCAGAACGCTTGAGGTGGAGATGTGAAAAGTCCTTGAAGGAGAGGGTTTACGAGAAAAAAACGGGGCCGTTACGTGAAAGCTGTAGCTTTGTGACACTGTTGGGAACGTGGCTCTCATCATAACGGGGTTATGGATTGTGGATAACAAAAGCCAGCTCCTTGTGTGAGCACAGTGCTCGGCTCAGCCTTGCCTCTGTGGTATGACAGAGCTAAGATGAAGGAGCCACGTGCTGGAAGGGGGTAAGAGCTTTATGAGCAACCCCCCAGCGTCGTGCTGTCCAACACCACAAACCGTGCTGGAAGGAAACCTCTGCTAACTGTGGGCCTTGGAAATGCAGCTCGAGATCTCAACGTAAGGAGGACACGAGCGGCTTCCACGAAGAACACAGACATATTTGAAGAGGAGAGCGGGGTCTGGACGCTCGGCAGCTCTCCTGTGCCCCCTGGGCACAGCACCCCTGTCCTGGCTGTAACGGGTTGTGGCAGGCGGTGTCGTCCCTGTTCCTTCCGCTAGTTCAGTGACTTGTCACTCTGTATTTTGCCGAGTGTGTTGTGGGGGTGGCAATCTGGAATAAACACATTTCCTCTACAGCTTCCTCGCGTAGTTTGAATTCAACTTCCTAATAAAGCAATTGTTATTTTTCTAAGCCGATTCTCCGGGTGTAAGTGCTGTTCCTGCCCCTGCCCTCCCTCCAATTCCTCCTCTCCCGGGGGGGTCGGGGGGGCGCTGCTTTTCCACTGGGGACGTGGGGGGTGGGGGTTCACTGTCCCTACACCATTGGCACCCACACCCAGGGGGCAGCCCACTGGCCCTGGGTGTGGGTGCCAATGGTGTCGGCCTTAGGGACTGCTACAGAGCACGAAGCCCGCTGTGAAACGGAGCCGTGCCTGCGGGGGGCGTTGAGCCCCCGCTCCTGGATTGGGGGGGGGTCCCCTAGGGGGGGTCCCCGACCCCTGCGGGCACCGGGCCTCTCCCACTTCCTGGTTACCGGCCGCACCCGGAAGCGGCCGCGCGGTTTCCAGGAAGTGACGCCATGGCGCGGCGGCCGGGCGGGGCGGGCGATGGCGGAAGCGGAGGCCAAGATGAAGCAGTTCCATGGCGGCGGGGGGGCCGGGCTGGACGCCGAGCGGGGCCGCTTCCCGTACTGCGTCGTGTGGACCCCGATCCCCGTGCTGACGTGAGGGCGGGGCCCGGGGCTCGGCGGGGCCGGGGGCCCGGGGCTCGGCGGGGCCGGGGGCCCGGGGCTCGGCGGGGCCGGGGGCCCGGGGCTCGGCGGGGCCGGGGGCCCGGGGCTCGGCGGGGCCGGGGGCCCGGGGCTCGGCGGGGCCGGGGGCCCGGGGCTCGGCGGGGCCGGGGGCCCGGGGCTCGGCGGGGCCGGGGGCCCGGGGCTCGGCGGGGCCGGGGGCCCGGGGCTCGGCGGGGCCGGGGGCCCGGGGCTCGGCGGGGCCGGGGGCCCGGGGCTCGGCGGGGCCGGGGGCCCGGGGCTCGGCGGGGCCGGGGGCCCGGGGCTCGGCGGGGCCGGGGGCCCGGGGCTCGGCGGGGCCGGGGGCCCGGGGCTCGGCGGGGCCGGGGGCAGGCTTCTCTCCGCAGGAAGCAGGAAACCGGCTCGGCCTTGGGGGGATTTTCGTGGCTGGGGAGCGAAGGGTTTGGCCGCGGGGGGCCTCCCGCCGCCGCCTGCCCCGAGGGGAGCCTCCCTGCTTCGCTTCGAACGAGTTTTGCTTTTCCCAGCGGTGCTGGCTGGGTGTGGGCAGGCTTCAAGGAGAGTTTCGGTGTGTTTTTTTTTTTTTTTATTTTTCTCCAGTCGTGGGAAAATGGAAAGCCGTAACATGTGGCTTTAGGAGGGGGGGGGCTGAGAGCCCGGAGGTTTATTTTCATACCTTCCTCTTGCCCTCCAATTACGAGCGGGTGTCGGTGTTTGCTGAGCCAGGGCTGAAAGTCAGGTCGAAGACGTGGCGCGGTCTGTGCCGGGACTGGGAACGGCGCCGTAACCCTCTTCAGCTGGGAGCAGACTTCCCCGTTCTGCCCCACGTGCACAAACCTGCCTTGATTTTTATCTTTTCTTTTTTCACGCGGCTTAACTTTCCATCCTCGGAGCATTTTCCAAAGCTTTCAACCTTCTCATCTCCCCCTGGGACTGATGAGGAGAGCTGTCCCGCCGGAGCTGGTGGGCGTCCCTGTTTGTTTGTGGGCTTGTTCCCCAACGAGCGGTGGCATCTTCCTGTTGATTTTGTTTTGCAGCGGAAATTTCAGCGTCGTTATGTGGCAAAATCTCTCGCTAGATTGCATAATTGCCCCAATTTTCTTCCTCTGACATTTCCTGTCATCCTTGGGTTTGGAGGCTTGAAAGCTAGTCAGCGTCGGGGGGAGAATTAAGGAGAGGGAGAAATGTTTACGCCTTTGAAGGTGGCAAAGCTGTGACAAGGCTGCGTTCAGCTGCACCTCCCAGCTGATAAAAGACGGCTCTGCACAGACAGTGAAGCTGCCTGGCTGCTTTGCATCGCACTGGATAGGAAAACGCAGAGGTTAAGTGATTCGAGTGCTGAAACTTTGCAGGAACCCTTTCCCTGCGTGGCGGGGTTAAATTATTGACAGGAGCTGGGCGCAGTTTATCTCCTCAGCTGCGCTTGCCGGCGTGTTTGGCTTTATCCGCTCGTTCTGGTGGGTTTCGGATCTCTCTAATCGAGCTGTGGCTCGCGAATCTGTTCCTGTTTAACCTTGCTGTAATGGCATCTGAAATAGTAGTCGCTGGGCTCGGTCCCGGGAGGGGAGGGGAGGGAGAAATTGGAGAGAGGGCAGCAAACCTGAGGGCGCTGGAGGATGCGGGCGAGCGCTGGTGCTTGGCCTGAAATGCTTCGTAGGGAATCACGGTGGATCTGAGGGGGAGATAAAGAACTGCGGCTCTCTGGAGCTGCAAATATCGAGGGAGGAGGACGAGTTTTTGAAACAAGGAGATTGTTTAGGGAGGGAGCGCTCCTCCTGGAGCCAGCAGCCCCGCTTTCCACCTGAGGTGCCGAAATCCAGTTCACAGTGCGAACGGGGAGAAGATGGGCAGGGTGACCTTTTTTTCTCAGTCGGTGAAGTGGGAAGTCCAGCTTTATCTCACGACTGTTTCTTCCGGATCTAACCTTTTTTTTTTTACTCGGAAACACAAATGGGGTTGTTTGGGAGCCCGGGGCTTGCCCTTCCCTGGCAGGGGGCGTGGGCGGTGCAGGCCGTTGGAGCCCTGCTCATCCTGTAACTGCAGCCACTCGAAAACTGCCTTGAAAAAAAATAGAATAAAAAAAAACCACCTTGAAAAGTGAAAACTTGAAGCCTGACCGCCCTGTGGATGAGCCGACTCTAGATCAGCTCATCGGGGGGGGCACAGCTCTGGGTGTTTTTCCTTTCCAGCTCAAGCCTGCTTTTCCTTTGCTTGTGCCTCCCCTGCTTTCACCTCCCGGCTGGGTGTAACACAGTGACCGTGCCTGCCTGTCCCGTGCCGTGCAGTTCGTTGCGCGGCCGCTCCCGCAGGCTCCTGGCAGCACGCTGCGCGCTCTTGGCACGATCGGGGGGGCAAATATCTCAGCCTGACACTTCGCTTGTTGCCTCTGTAGATGGCTCTTCCCTATCATCGGCCACATGGGCATCTGCACGTCGACTGGAGTCATCCGGGACTTTGCGGGGCCGTACTTTGTCTCGGTAAGTAGGTGACAAATCCGGGTCCTTAAGGCAAATGCTGTGCTTGGTCTGTGTCTCACCTCTGCTGGTGGTTTCTGAGCCACCCCCCGTCTTTTGCAGCTCCCGAGTTCTGCAAAGCAACGGCTTTAGATGTATCCGAGACCACGGATCTGTGCCGTTACTCTGGAGATTGCTGTCGGTGCAGATCATCCGGGGGGGTGATAAACAGTGGCTAGTTTGGTTTGGTGAGCAGGAGGTGAAGAATCCTGTGGTCCGTGCTCTTAACGGGGAGTTTTGGACCTGAATTCTTTTGCAATAACCCACGTTTCTGAAGCTGCTTTCGAACTTCCTCGGTATGCCTGCTGCTGTCATGGTGCGTGGCACCAGATGTGAGACCATGTTCTTCGCAGTCTGTTGGATTCTGCAAGTAAGGGAATTGTTAGGTGGGATAATTAACGCTCCTTAAAGATTAGGACACTTCTAACTTAGAGTTGGCAAGGCATTAACAGTTTACGGGAAGGGAGCGTGGTGCATACACCACGGAGCCAGGTAATGTCACCGTGTTTAGAGCAGGAGTGTGTGTACGAATACAACTGAGACCTAAGTCCAGGCACACAGATGAGGTCGGTGTCTTGAGACTGCTGAGGCAATGTGACAGCGTCATCGCTGTGCGATCACAGGCCCTGAGGTTTCCAGCAAGAGTTGTGTCATGAATATTGTGTGGCGTTATCCTCACGAGATATCTTTTTTTCTGTTTTATTTGTAGGAAGACAACATGGCGTTTGGGAAGCCAGTGAAGTAAGTGCTCCCGGTACTTTTTATTAAACTAAGCAGCTGACCTGCAGATGGCCTTTAATTCGTGGAGGCAGCCAGGCCATAATACTGCTCTTCTCCTTGTTCAGATAACCTAACTCAAGTGGACGGCTGCTGTGTCTGTGCTTTTCAAGAAACCACGTTAAGTTCAATCTTTTTAGAAGCGTGGCAGCAGTATAATGGCATTAAGAACTATAGCTGTGTGGAGCCTTTACCAGGACAAAAGACCAAAACATTTTAGGATGATGTTAGCAACAAGTGCTCCAAGTAAATGGTGCCTGTACTAATGAACTGTCATCGCTGCCATCTTGTTAATGATTTTCTGGGGTAGGAGGAGAGGTTCCTGGGCTTTGTGTATCTGTCAGATCGCGTTTATGTTTTAAATGGCCTGCAGGCTTCATCTGACAGCACATGAAAGCAGTTCAGAGGGGCCTGTGCCCCTGAGGTCTGCAGTTTCTCTGTCTGGAGTGCCCCAGGGCTGAGTGTTAGTTTCTGCAGCGTGTGCTCGTCTCGAAGGGCGCAGTTTCTTGGGCTCCAGAGGCGGCCTTTTTCCGAAATCCTTTAAGCAGCTTCCTGCTGGGAAGAGCAAAAAGTTGTAGGGGAGCAGCAGCAAAGCCAAGGGGTCGCAGAAGGGCTCTGTTCTCATTTTCCAGGTACTGGAAGCTGGATCCTGGCAAGGTGTACTCCTCCAATCCCAACATGTGGGACACGGCCGTGCACGATGCCTCGGAGGAGTACAAGCACCGAATGGTACGGCCGCGGTGCCCACGTCCCGTCTGGAGCGATACCTCCCCGGGGGTGGGACCTGTGGGCCTGCACCAGCCCCGTGGGCAGGGCCGGGGAGCCTTGAGGACAGGATTTCTAACGCTCTGCCCCTTCTCCTGTTCCAGCACAACCTTTGCTGTGATAACTGCCACTCTCACGTGGCTCTGGCCTTGAACTTGATGAGATATGACAACAGCACCTCCTGGAACATGGTCAAGCTCTGCTTCTTCTCACTCCTGTATGGGAAGTACGTGAGGTGAGCTGAGAGCAGTCTAGACCCAGCGGGCAAAGGGGCTCTGTTTCCTTTGTTCTTCCCATCCCTCCAGAGCTCCAGCCTCTCTTGGAAAAGGGAGGAACGTCTCTTCCCCCATGACGCGTGGGGGAATGTTGCTGGTAGGCGGTGCTGTCACTGCCTGTTCGGAAGCAAAGAACCAGGAGCGTTGTCTGGGTTGCACTGGATGCTGCTCCTGAAATACTGTCTCTAGCAACTAATTTAGGGTGCCAGGAATTTGGGAAATGCTAGCTAGAGCAAATATTGCTCTCTGTGTTGTCTTTTGGCTGGGTTAGGTCAGAACAGAAGGTCACAGAATGGCTTCTCTCCAAGGATTGCTGGTTTCTCTTCCCTCTCTTGAATCCTGTTTACACTAAAACTAGTCTGATTTCCAACTGGCGCGGTGCTTCCAGCTTGAGTGGAGAGGGAAACCCTGAGCGTTCCTTATTAGAAAGAGCTCTTAATCTCCATTTTTATCTCCTTGGGCCCGGAGAGGAGATTCTGCGAGGACAGCCCTGCACAAAGGTTTCGCGTTGCTTCCCTTCTGCTGGGTCTGGCCTCTTCTGGAAGAGCTCTGCCAGCGTTCGTGCAAGCGTGGTCCCCGCTGTGCTGGGTAAATCCACCAGCAGCCTGAACGCTGAGACTGACTGAAACGGGGTTTCATTGTTTGTCTGTGGAGATATGAAACACGCCAAAGTCATAGACTTTGACCTGGATTTGAGCTGGGAGGCGAGTCCAGCCCTGTTGCTCATGATGTAGTTATTTGTGGACCTGATTTAATCTCAGATGTTTAACGCATGCTGTGCCTCCAGGACACAGCGTGTGGCAGTGCTAGCAATGGATAAGAAAGACATCCGTCTCCCTCTGCTTTCTCCACTTACGACCACTTCCTTCTCTCCCCTCCTGTCTTCCTCTGCTGACTTCTTATGTTTAAACCCTCCCCCTGTTGTTTTTTTTTTCCCGTCTCGCAGCATAGGGGGATTCGTGAAGACCTGGCTTCCCTTTGTCCTCTTCCTGGGGGTGATCCTGACGGTCGTTCTGACACTTCACCTGCGGTGATGACAGCTGTGAACTCCCCGTTCTGTGGGCACACGAAGGAAGAAACTGTGACTGCTTGGCCCGGCGAGGTGGAGGCGTGGGACTCTGGGAGGCGTTTTCTGGGGAAGGTGGCAACTCCACTCCGTTGTAACAGCTCATCTTTGTTTCCTGGGACTGGCTTCTTACCCTTCTGTTTCTGTTCTGTCAATGGTGTCTCCCAATGTCAGGGGTCCCGAAGCCTCCCGATCCCTCCCTGAATATGCTCCCTCTCTGCAATTTGGTGGGTAGAAATGCGATCAGGAAAGGAGAGGCGTGGGCGCCTTTGCGTTCTCTGCGAGGTAGAGCTGCAAGGCAAACCCTGCCTCCTGGTTCAGGAGCGCAGGCAGCCACACCTTGTAAGGTTCTCTCTGATCACTTGGGTTCTTCCTCTTGGCAGACTTCATCAAACGCTTCCCGGGGTTTCCAGCCTCCGAGGGGGAGTTGTTTCCCTGTTGCACGACTCTCCTGTAGCACACGTTTCACAGTGGAGGTGTGGGGCTCCTCCTGGGGCTGCGCGGTGCCGCAGCACTCGCTGCCAGGCTCCCCGGTAGTGCCAGAAAGGTGTTGACGGCGCAGCTCTCCTCTGAGGAGACGCACAGAGGAACGCTCCGTGGCGGGGCAGATTCGTCTGGTCCCGCTGGTGAGCCCAGAAAAGCAGGAAAGTAGATCGACTGGCTTGGGTATGGCTCGTGGCAGTCTGCACACTTTCAGTAGCATGTCGCAGAGTTGGGAGTCTGCTGCCAAATCCCTTTTAGCTTGTGCCAGAGAAAATCTAGCTTCCCCGCTTCTCCCTGGGCTCTGAACGCCTAAAATTGGCGTTACACTTCTCTTAGCTTTCCTTTGATCCCTCGCACTTTGCATGTCACAGAAATCACGCCTGCAGCAGGTACTTGCTCCCGGGACAGAAGGCTTTGGGGTTGCGAAAGCATCCGTGCCTTGCAGAGCAGTGCCCGAGTCCTGAGCTTAGCGGGGCCAACGGAGATGTAGGGAGGTGGAGGGACTGGAAGGCGGACGTGCTCTGCTGGGGCTTTGCAGCGGCAAACAGGGCGCTGCTGTCTTGTGGCTGGTTCTGGGGTGGTGGCTGGGAAGCTGCGGCGTCTTCTGAAGAGCACACGTGGGGTAAAAGCACTTGGAATGGGAAAAATGCTGGTCTGGCAGCGCTGGGGGTCTGATGGCCCCTTTGAGCCCTGGACCAGGCAGAATGGCTCCTAGAGGGGTCGGTGGTTTGTGAGTGCTGAGCAGGGAGTGCGTCTGGGGGTCAGGAATCTGTCTGTGGAGGCTCTGGCGTGCAGGTGCTGCTTTCTGGGGTGCTCTTAGGCAGGCGGCTTTCAGGTGTCACAGAAGGGCTGTGCGCCATTAAGCAGATCCCCTCTGATTGCAGAGGAAGGGTTAGCTTTTCCTCTCCTGCCTTGAAAGGCCAGCTCTTTACTCCACTACCTGATGGATTTCAGCCTCAAGGAGTGCTCGTGGCCAGCAAGAAAGCTCTTTTTGTCTGCGTGCCATCCCTGTGGCTTCCTCTGATGTGGAAGCCCTTTCAGTCACCCTGCTGGCTCTGGAGGCCGCCCCTTTTTTGCCTCCCCATCTGCTTCTATCTTCCTGACCCCTGTAGCTCTGTAGGAGGGCTGGGGGCTCCTCTTGGGCTTCTCGAATTCTGCATTTCCTCCTCTGTCACATTTAAATAGCCCCTGAAACCTCTTCATTCTCCCTAGCACCGAGTTGGCTCTGTCACCTGGTGCTGGCCTGTCCGGGGTGGGAGCACCTCGGTGCCCTTCCCCACGTACCTGGAGCTGAAGCAGTTGTCAGCGTCACCTGTGTGCAGTCGTTTAAACCTGAGTGGAGAGCAGCTGGAGGGTGCTGAGGCCGATTAGAAAGCCAAAACCTCGATCAAAGAGAACCTTACAAGGAAAAGATGGAATCTGACGGAGCTGCCCTGCCCCGCTGCAGTCGCCGCACGGCGGGGTGGCTGGCTGCCGTGCCCTGGGACAAGCCAGTGGAACAGGAGAGATCAGTCCTTTGCCCCAATTTTTAATGTTAGCGTGATTCCTCAGAGTGTCCTGCCAAGGATGCGCCAGGAGTCCCTGGCCCCAGGGCTGAAGCCAACCTGTCTTACGCAGTAGCAATAACCTAGAGACTCTTCGGGCTGTCTCACACGTTGATGCAGTGTTTTATCGATAAGCTATACAAGCGTTGCCAAAGCCGAGGCTTCGAGGTGTCAGGGGAGGCCAGGAGCAGGGCTGCTGGCCGCGATCCCTGCTCCTGGGACTTCGGAAAATGCTGAGTGCCATTCCCCACCGTGAAAATCCTTCTTGCTTGCTCCCTGTGCTTTTTATTTTTTATTTTTTTTAACCAGATCTGGGTTTTGAACGGAGGCTCTTACCCTGCAAACGAGCCCTGCAGGACCTCAGGCTGCGGAGCTGCTTCCCCTGCACCTCGACCGACAGCAGGGCAGGATGGCTCCGCGCGTCCGGAGCGGAGCACGGGCGGCTCGACAGCAAGGCCTGAAGCAGAGGTAGCAGCGGAGCCAGCCCCAGCAGCCTTACTGGCCTCCCAGAGCTCTCTGTGCCTGCAGGGTGGTTCCTGCAGCGAGGCTGGCTGTGGGCTGGGCAGATTTACTGCTTCACCACGCCGCTGGGGCTGCGGGAGCGCGGAGAGACGGGCGATGCGTGGGGAGCGGGCTGTTTCCTCTGGCGGGGAGGTGGGTGGGTGAGGAACGTGCTTTCCTTGCAGCATCCTTCATCTCACTGCCAGCTCCTTCGCAGCGCCTTGCCCGTAGCCTCATAAAGGTTCCCCGTCCCTTTCCTCCCCGATGCTGCTTTTATGGTCCCCTCCTTTCTCCTTTGCACGTGCTTGTGCTGCAGAGCTCCGTGGCTCTGCCGTGCTCTTCGGCGAGGGCCAGCCCTCCGTACCCTCTTCCTTTGTTCTCTTGATCTCTGTGGGGCGCTGGATTACTTTGTAAATATTTAAACTCTGCTTCTGTGGTTTCATAATCCTGACGGTAGGGGAAATAAACTTATTTCTGTGGATGTCTCCAGGTGCCTCTCTTATTGTCAAGACTTTTCTCCTTCAGAAGCAGGCTCGCTCTCCCCCCGGCCGGCTGAGCTGCAGCCTCCTGCCCGCAGGCAGCGCGAGGAGCTGGCCCTCGAAGGCCCCTACACCTTTTATTTTGCAGACCTGCCCTTGCTGCGTGGCAGAAGTCACGGTCCTGTTTTCAGAGCTGCTGTGGGGAAGTGGGGGGGGGGGGGCTGGGGAGCGGCAGGGATGGCGCTGGGAGCTGCTCGCTGCAGAGCTGGAAGCCTTTGCTGCAGTGCAGGCAGACCCCGCGCCGTGCCAGAGCTTTAATGCCAGGTCTCTCAAAGCCAGGGCCCTTCTGCGGGCCTTTGTTTAGGGGAAGGGGCTGTGCCTGCTCCTGCCTTGTGCTGGGCTCGTCCCTGACCCCCTGCCAGCGCAGCAGAGCCCTGCGTGCCCCCGACCAGGCGCCGAGCCGAGCATTTGGGGTGGAGGATGCTCTTTGATAACCCCCCCCCTTGTAGGTTTATCTCATTTAGCTGTGAATGGTTTCCCTTCACGCAGCCTGAGGTCTTGGCATCCCTCTTTTCTCAGAGCCTGGGGGGGTTCTCGTCCCCCAGCTCCTCAAAGCTCGGAGCCCCTGTGGCTTCCCTCGTCCCGCGAGCTGCTGGAGAGGGGCTGGGGGTGCTGAGAGCAGAGGGGGGGCAAAGGGTCGGCCTCATCCTGCCCTCCCAGCAGGGGATGGGGATGGCAGCGAGGGAGCTGGGCCCCAGCGTGCTCGGAGGAGTGCTAACAGCAGCCGCTCCTCCCTTACAGCTGACATCCAGAGCCTGGAGCTGGGCGCTGGGGGATGCAGAAAAGCCTTAAAATTCAGGAAAATTCAGCCGTGTGCCTCAAAATTTGGCTGGGGGCTTTACCAGCTCAGCCATTTCGTGATGCGCTGCCCAGATCCTCTCCTGCGCGCCCCCTCGACACGAGCCGCGCCGCCCGGCAGCTCTGCAGCTCGGCCCCTGCCTCCCCTGGGGCTGCGGAGCCTCGCGCCGAGGTTTCCTCAGGGGAGCTCGAGGCGAGGACCCCCAGGACCTGCCGGGGCCGTGTGGCTCTGCCCTGGGCGTGGGGGGGCTGGGGGCTCTCACCCCTTTTTGCTCCGTGGGGAGCGCGGTGCGGGTGCGGTGGCTGGCGGCAGCGGGGCTGAGCGTGCCGATGGTTGCAGCTCTGCGCCCTGCGCCCGGCTCCACGAGGTCTCGTACCCCTCGCTGCGGGGAGGCTGCGAAGCCGGGGGGGCGATGCTGGCGTCGCCCATCGCCCTGCCCGGGTGCTGGGTGCTCGCGGGGCCCCGGCAGCCCCAACTGCCCACGATGTCCCCCCCCCGAGAGACCTCCCCGTGGGGACGGGGGCACGGGGCTGCCTTTGGAGTGGGGTCACTTGGCCTCAGCAGGCTGGATGAGGGGGGGGCTGCACCGAAGGGCCCCCCAGGGCCTGATCTCAGGTGGCACTTCAGCATTTGCACGTTTGGAGCTTTCCGAACGCCAGCAGCGGGGCCTGGGCTGCCCTTAGGGCCAGGTTAGCCCCCCCGGGGCTCCCCTTCCCTTGTCGTGCTTGCCGCCCCCCCCCCCCCCGAGTCTGTTTCATTCCTCAGCAAGGGCGAGCAGACCCAGCGCGGGGTCCCCCCCCCGCTTGTTGTCCCCAGCTGGAGCTGAGGGTGGGACCTCTGCGACATCCCTGCTTTACTGCATGGGTAAAAAAAAAATAAAAATGAATTAAAATCCCCCAGCCCTGGGGTGCTCGGCTCCATCCCTGGGTCCCCAGCTCCGTCCCCAGAGGGGGGCACATCCTGCTGCGCTCCCCACGGCGCTCAGCGCCCAGAGCTGCCTTTAACACCCTGTTTTCCCCCCTCCTGAGGCTGGGGGTTCCGTGGGGTGCTGCCCTGTGCCCTCCACCGGCGAGGAGCCCCAAACCCCCCGGCTCTGCCCCCGCTCCCTGCCTCGGTTTCCCCCCGGGAGCACCAGGCTCGCCCGCACCCGGCGCACCCGAGGAACGGGTCCGGGGCTGGGCGCGGGGTGGGATCCTGCCCACGCACTGCAGAAATGAGGCAAAACCTGTTCTGGGTGCCCACGGGGCTGCTGCCAGCACCCAGCGCCCAGCACCCAGCGCCCAGCACCCAGGGGAGCTGCTCCCGTGCTGGGTGTCCCCCCCCCCGTAGCCCCTCCGCAGGTGGCCGTGGGGACATCAGGGCAAAAAAAACCCGTGTGGGTGCTGGTCCCTTGGGAAGGGCTTCGGGAGGCAGAAGGGTCTGATCCTGCGGATGCTGCCTGGGTCTCCGCAAAGAAAAGTGTCCCCAGGGGGTGGCCGGGGAGCTGCCGGGTGTCACCAGCCCGACGCAGCCTCCGGCCACGCTGTGGGGGGAGGCTACGGCCGAGGCCCAGCAAATTTGTCACCCCTCATCACCCCCCCCTCTGCAGGATCAGCGCCCAAATCCTGCTCTGTCCCTTCCCGGGGCAGCCTCAGCACTTCCCCAGCAGGGTTTGGTGCTGGGGAGGGTCCTGAGCTGGGGGACCCGATGCTGAGCCACCAGCCCCGAGCACCCCCCCCCCCCCCTTGGGGACACACGCGTGTGGCCTGGGCGTGCGACCCTGCCGCCACCGAGCCGTGGCAGGGACCCGCTGGGTTTTTGGAGCACCCCCAGCACCATCCTGTGCAACCGGGGGGGACACGGGGACACGGGGAGGGTGCCCAGCCTCGACGTCTGCGCTGAGCACCCCGCGAGGGGAGGACGGCAGACGGACAGACAGACACAGGCAGGCTGGCAGGGCCATCGCTAAAGCCCCATTTCCTTAGAAACCACGCTAAAAATAAGTTCGGCGCCGCCAGATGTGATCGGCCTGATCCTGCGCGGGGCTGAGCTCGGGGGGGGGTTTGTCCTGGGGGGGAGATCCCCACCCCCCGCCCCGAGCATCAATGCTGTGCCAAGGGGGGGGCTGGAGGCTGGGGGTGCCCATGGGGTGGGGGGAGCCCCACAGGATTTGGGGGGGGGTCTGCAGCGCCCCTGGGACCCCAAACTGCCCCACACCGGGTTTTGGGGCGCTGCAGGGCACTGCGGGGAGGGAGGATCTGACACCAGTCCCCCCAGTTCCTCCCAGTTCCCCCCAGTACAGCCCAAGGTGGGGCCCAGGTAAGGCTCCCGGGGGGGGGGGGGGGTGGGGGTGCATCCTTCCCCATTCTCACCCCCGGGTGGGGACGGCTCCTCCTGCCCCATCCCATCCCCTCCGAACCTCCCCGATGCTGGTGCTGCCCCCCCCCCCCCCCCCAAACCACCACCACCCTGCTTTGGGGCTCTTCCCCTCTCCCCGGCTTCCTGACGCCTCCCAGTTCAGCCCAGTTCAACCCAGTGCAGCCCAGTCCCGTCCGGCGGGTGCTGCTGGCTCCAGTCCCTGCTTTCGTGCCGCCGAGGCGAGGAGGCGCCTTGCTCTCGCCTGCGGTTGACTCAGCTTTAGGGCCTCCAGCACCCAGCGGGGCGCGGGGGGCACCCGAGGAGCCGAGGGTCCCCGTGGGGGCGCGGGGGGCTGGGGGGGGGACGAGGCACGGCTGGGGGCCCATGGCCCCACAAAGTCCCCTGGGCAGGTAAGGGCGGCCGCGGGGCTGACCCCGTTAACCGGCCCCACGGCACGGGAAATGGGGGGGGGGGGGGCTGGGGGTAGGATTTGGGGTCCTGCTGCTCTCGGGGGGGTGGGATGCAGCCTCCAAATTTTGCTCTTGGGGGATGGGGGGGGGGCCTCCAAGGGCCCCCGTTTTGGGGTGGTTTTTCTCCTGCGTCGTTGGGAGCCCCGCAGGTGCGGGTTGAGCTGGACGGGCCCCGAGGCCACGGCGATGGGCTGCGGGGCCCCGGGCGCGGGACCGGGGGTTTGGGGGGGCGGGGAGTGCCAGGAGGGGGGTTGCCAGCCCGGGGGGGGTGGGGGGCTCGGATCCGTTTTGGGAGGGGACCCTTTGCATTCACCCCGTCCGTCACGGCTTGCGAAGGGAAAAGGGGGCTGCGCACCCCCATCTTGCAGCTTACTGGGGAGGTTTAACTGGTTTAACTGGTCTCCCCTGTGTGTGTGTGTCTGGGGGTGGGGGGGGGGGTGGTTGTTCCCAGCACCCCCTTGCAGACCAGCGGGTGTGGGGCTGGCTTTTATTTTTTTTTCCTGCTGCCCCCCCCGTGTGCCACCCCCCCCCCCCGGTGTCTCCGAGGGGCAAGGAAACCGCAAGCGCACGTGGGCCAGCCCTCGGTGACATTTTGGGTGCTGCTGTGTTCCGGGGGGGGGGGGACGACGAGGACACCCCCGCGGGCTGGGCCCATGTAAACAGGATACGGGGGCGGGGGGGGGGGGCAGCGAAGGGCCCCAGCATCGCCCCGTCCCAGTGCCAGCCCCTTGTCCCCGGCACCTCGGCACCACTCGGAGTCATCGAGGGGGCACCGGGTGGCTTCGGCTCAGCGCAGGCTGCCGGTGGGTTTGGTGCCCCCCCCTCCTTGGGACAGCATGGGGATGGGGGGTGCTGGGGGGGGGCGCCCCGGTGGTGCTGCGGGTCCCCGGTGCCGTCACGGTGCCTGGTGTGTGCTGTGGCAGGTCCCCGGGTGGCACCCGGCTCCTTGTCGGCACCGGGGTGATCAGCACCACCGTGCTGGGTCCCGGCCTGGGCTCCCCGGCTCCTGGCCCTGCTGGGGGACACCGGAGACCCACGCGGGGTGGCAGGGCCACTTGTGGGGCTGGGACACGGTGACCAGGGCCACCCGTGGGGCTGGGGACAGGGCCAGAGCCCCTTGGGGGGCAGCGGGTGCCTGCGGGGTGCGGCCGTGCCGGTGCTCGCATCCTGGTGAGGCTCTGGGGTGGGTTTTTTGGGGCGGGGGGGGGGGGGGGGGCCTGATCCTGCCCCGCCATTGCTGCAACTTCCCGTGCCGGGCAGCGCTTTCCCAACCGTGGGCCAGGAAGGAGGGCGGTGAGGCAACGCGGGGCTGGCGTGTGATGAGCTGGGCACGTCCTCAGCCCTCCTGGGACGGACCCAAAGGGGTGCTGGCTTCCCGAGCCCCCTTGTGTCACCCGTCCCCGTGCCGTGTCACCCTCTGAGTGCCGTGGGAGCCCCGCTGTGGGGCCCTGCTGGGAGCAGGCAGGGGAAGAAGCCGGCCCCGAGCGAACGCCCTTGGCAAACAGGGGCCGGCCCTGGCATGGGGCCGCAGCAGGAGGAGCAGCAATTCTTCCCTGCGGCTCCCCGGTGCTGCCGGCTGCCCCCACCACCCTTTGCTGGTCCCCCCTGGGTCCCTTGAAATTTTTTGGGGTGGGGGAGCCGTGCTCCGTGCCTTACGGGGCAGGGTCCCTGCGTGCCACGCTGCCACCCCGTCTCCCTGCAGAGGGTCAGGATGCTGCGCGCTGCCCACCCCGCCGCCGCCCCGCCGCCCCTCGCCCGGCCCCGCTGAGCCCCCCCCGGCATGCTGAGCCCTGCCCGCTGCCTGCCCGGCCCCGCAGCCCCCCGCCGCCCCCCAGCCTGACCCCGCACCCCGGGGTGCCCACAGCACCCATGGCGCTGGAGCCGGGCGCCGAGGCGCTGCTGGACCTGAGCTTCCTGACGGAGGACGAGCGGCGCGCCATCGCCGAGGTGCTGCGCCGGGACTCGCAGCTCCGCCGGCGCGAGGAGGGGCGCATCAGGTGAGACCCCCCCCCCCCCCACTGCCTTTTAGTGGCACCCATGGGGACCCCCCCCCCCCAGGGGTGAGACACCCTTGGGGACAGCGCGGTCCCTTACCCAGGGCAGGATGAAGCCCCGCAGTGAGTGACGTGGGCATCGGGGACCCAAACCCCGGGGGAGATGGGTGGTGGTGTCCCCGCCGTGGTGGCCCCGTGGCTGTTTGGGATGGTTAATGGGGCAGAGGACGGTGGCACGGGGACCCTGGTGGCACCTGGGGGTGACCGGGGGGGGGGGGATGTTTTTTTGGCCAATGCCACCAGCAAGCTGCGCAAGTCGGTGTCGGACCCGGCCCGGCTGCGGACCCTCACCGGGGACTGGTTCTGCGACGTGCGCGCCCAGCGCCACCGGCACCACCTGGGCTCCGACCTCGTCCGCGCCTCCATCCGCCGCAGGAGGCGGCCGCGGGGTAGGCAGGGATGGGGTGCGGGGTTTTGGGATAGTGTGGGGGGGGAAACCATGGCCCTCTGAGCCCCCCCTGTCCCCAGGAGCAGGGGACCCGGAGCGTGGCCCCAGCTTGGGTGAGCTGGAGGTGATCGGCGAGCCGCTGGTGGAAGAGAAGGAGGACGAGGAGCCGGCGGTGACGGAGGAGAGGTGAGAGCAGGCACGAGGGGTGGCCCAGCACCCATGGGTGCTCCGGGGCTTGACGTCATGGCAAGAAAAGTTAATTTGTGCTTCTCCTCGCAGCCCCTCTGAGGACGGTGCCCAGGCAGAGCCCCAGGTGGGTGCCCGGTGCTGAGCCGGCGCGGCGCGGTGCCCGACCCGATGTCCTGGTGATGGGCTTGGGGACGAGCCCAAAGGACGTGGCATGGGGCGTGGGGCACGGCCTGGCCCCCCCCCAGCCTGTCCTCGTGACCCAGAGGGGACAGGAGGGTGCCGGTGTGCCCAGTCTCACCCTGTCCCCAACGTGCCACCGAACAGCCTGGCCCCACGGCCCCGGCACCGGAGGGGACGCCGGTGTCACCGACGCCGCAGGTGGACGTCCCGGAGAGGGAGCAGGATGGCCTGGGACAGCCAGGTAACGTGGGGGGGGGGTCTGGGGGATTGGGACCCCCCCCCACTGCCAAATTGGCACTGAGGGCCTTGTGGGGCAGAGCTTTAGTGCTGCTGGGGTGGGGGAAAAAAGGGATTCCCCCCCCCCCCCCAATATCCATTCCTTGTTGTGTTGGGGACACCCCCCCCCACACTGTGCCCTTGCAGGTGACAGAGTGGACGGGAACCCCTTCGGCACGGCCAGCGTGGAGGAAGATGAGGAGGAGCCCGATCCTGCACACAGCAGCCCGGGGGCTGGGCAGGTGGGCTGGGGGGGGAGCTGTATGGGGCTGGGAAGGTTGTATGGGGCTGGGGGAGGTGTATGGGGCTGGGAGGGGTTGTATGGGGCTGGGGGAGGTGTATCGGACCGGGAGGGGGGGGCTGTATGGGGTAGGGGGGACTGTAGGGGATGGGGAGGGCTGTATGGGGCTGGGGGGGGGCTCTGTGGGACTGGGGGGCTGTATGGGGCTGGGGGGGGCTGTATGGGGCTGGGGGGGCTCTGTGGGTTTGGGAGGAGCTGTATGGGGTGGAGGGAGCTGTATGGGGCTGGGGGGTGTATGGGGAACACAAAGCCAGCCCATTGCTGGGTCCCCTCTGCAGCCGAGCTGTGCCCAAGCACTGGGCGCTTGCTGGGAGCTGTGTGCCCTGGGTCCCTGCACTGGGTCTGAGGTGTTTTGGTGGGGGTCACCACCCCCCCCAGTGGCTCAGGACCCCTTGGTTTTGCCTTTCCAGGATCCGGGGACCCCCCCACCGGGCCGTGCGTCCCCGCAGAACGGCCACGTGCCCCCCAGCAGCCTGCTGACCGCCAGCTCCTCCGTGTCCAGCCTCAGCTCCTCCACGGTACGGGGTGGGGGGGCTGGGGAAGGGCGAGGGGGTGGGAATCGGTGCTCCGTGCCCCCGGGGCCTGATCCTGTGCCCCCCGCCCCGCAGCTGAGCGGCAGCCTGATGAGCCTGTACAGCGACGGGGAGCTGGGCAGGGTGCCCGTGCGGGGCTGCGTCCAGTTCTCGCTGCGCTACGACCCGGCCACGCAGGAGCTGCAGGTCCACGTGGTGCGGTGCCGCGAGCTGGCCGAGGCCAAGAAGCAGCGGTCGGACCCGTGAGTGCGGGGGCTACCTGGGGAGGGGGCTCCGGACCCTTTTATGCCCCCCCCCCCGCCACCACCCCTCTCGCACCTCGCTTTCGGGCTGCAGGTACATCAAGACCTACCTGCTCCCGGACAAGTCCAACCGCAGCAAGCGCAAGACCACGGTGCGGAAGCGGAGCTTGGACCCCATCTTCAACGAGACCCTCAAGGTTTTCTGGTTCTCTCTGGGGGGAGGTTCGGGGGGGGGGTGTCCTGCAGACCCCGCGCCCTCACCCTGCCGTGCCCCCCCCCTCCCTCCCCCCCAGTACAAGCTGGAGAAGAGGGACCTGCAGGGCCGGACGCTGAACCTGTCGGTGTGGCACCACGACAGCCTGGGCAGGAACCTCTTCCTGGGCGAGGTGGAGATCGCGCTGGGCGCCTGGGACTGGGCCAACACGCGCCCCGAGTGGTTCACCCTGCAGCCCCGGGTGAGCCCCCCCCCCCCCACCCGCCCTGAACCCCAAATCCCCCCCCCTACAGCCCCCCATAACCCTCCTCCCTCCCACCCCAGACGCCCGTGGCCCCGGACGGTCTCTCCAGCCGAGGCAACCTCAACCTGGCGCTGAAATTCATCCCCGCCGGCTCCGAAGGTGAGCGGTGACACCGAGGGGGTGGGAACAGGACATGGGGATGGGGACATGGGGATGGGGCGGCACGGCCCCGACCCTGACCCCTCTCACCCCCTAGGAGCGGGGCTGCCCCCCACGGGCGAGCTGCACATCTGGGTGAAGGACGCGCAGGGCCTGGTCCCGCTGCAGGGCGGCACCGTGGACGCCTTCGTGCAGTGGTAAGAGGAAGGGGGGGGCATCAAAGGGACCCCCTCGGGGACATGGGGACGGGCTCGCTCACCCCGCTCCCCGCAGCTACGTGCTGCCCGACGACAGCAAGGCGAGCCGGCAGAAGACGCGGGTGGTGAAGCGGAGCCTCAGCCCCCTCTTCAACCACACCATGGTGTACGACGGCTTCCAGCCCAAGGACCTGGCCGAGGCGTGCGCCGAGTTCACCCTCTGGCACCACGAGGCTTTCTCCAAGCGGCAGCTGGGCGGCGTGCGCCTCAGCCTGGGCACCGGTGAGGCTGGGGGGGGGGCTGGGCACCCTGGGGTGCTAGGAGGGCTGGTTTGGGGGGGAGGGAGGGGGTGACGGTGGCCGTGTCTCCGCAGGGAGCAGCTACGGGCTGCCCGTGGGCTGGATGGACTCGACGCCGGAGGAGCGGGCGGTGTGGGGCCGCCTGCTGCAGCAGCCCGGCTGCTGGGTGGAAGCGCTGCTGCCCCTGCGGACCAACCTTG
This sequence comes from Anser brachyrhynchus, assembly GCF_964034855.1. Taxonomy (NCBI): domain Eukaryota; kingdom Metazoa; phylum Chordata; class Aves; order Anseriformes; family Anatidae; genus Anser; species Anser brachyrhynchus. The sequence continues at coordinate 4,234,420 of NC_137717.1, forward strand.
TCCCCCGCGCGTAGCCCCCCCCGGGGACAGTTTCGGCAGGGGGGGGACAGGACTGAGCCCCCCAGCGTCCCCGCGCAGGGGCTGGGGTCTGTGCCCCCCCCCACTTTTGGCTGCAATGAAGTGGCACCGGACGGCACGGCTGGTGGGTGTTTATTGCTCCGAGCGCTGCAGCCCGACTTCTCCGTCCTGTACGGTGCTGGATGTCTCTGCTGCCGTCCTTCCTGCCGGTCCCCGTGGTGGCACAGGAGGCGGTGAGGTGGCGGCTGTGTCCCCAGAGCCACCTCACGTCCCTGGGGCCAAGGATTGCTCCTCTTCCCCCTTGCCAAGCGCGCGGCGCTGCTCCAGGACGGCTGCCCACAGGCGGTACGCCGGCCCGCGCCTGCCCGAGGAGGGGGACACGGGACTGGCAGGGGGGACAAGAGGGACGAGCCGTGTCCCCCTGCAGTGCTGCCACCCCTGGGGGTACCTGATGCCCGTGTAGAAGAGGTCGTCGCAGGTGGCGCTGCCCAGCAGATCCCGCAGGGTGAAGCCGTGGGACAGGAGCTGCGGGAGATGGTGGCCAGGTGGCATTGCCCGGTGGCCCTGCCCTGCACCGCCCATGGGGCACGGCCCCACGGGGCCCCACAGCCTCACCGTGGCCGTGGTGGCGGGGTCCGTGCCGTGCTGCTGCAGCCACTCGAGGAGGAGGGGGTCGGCCTGGCTCCAGGGGATGGGCTCAGGGGACGGGGACAAGGGACCCTGCCCCGTGGTGGCCTCGCTGTGCTCACCACGGTGCTGGGGGTGGCCGGGGACCGTGGCATCCCCGACCCCGGAGCGAAGTGCCCGCTGCACCAGCTGCTGCCATTCCTGCTCCTTCTCGGCCAGCTCCCGGAGCAGCCTGGGGGGAGAGCAGGGACACAGACCGGCTCCTGGGGGACATGGGGTGGCACTGGGGGGGCACAGGGACGTGCCAAGCCCTACCTGTCCGTCTCCGTGCGGAGGCGGCAGAGCTGTGCCATCAGTGCTGAGCCCCCCTGCCCGGGGCCGGGGCCGGTGCTGAGCCCCGAATTGGTGCTGTCCCCTGGGGTCTGGCTGCTGGGGACAGAGAGCCTCGGCGGCGTGGGGTCGTCCTTGTCACCCGTGTCCTTGGCGCCAGCCTCCTTCAGCGAGCTGGCCGTCATTCCCAGGTCTGGGGGGGCAGAGAGTGGGCACTGAGAGGGGGTCAATGACGCCCCCCCCAAGGGGCTGCCACCCACCGAGCCACAGCGGTGACACCCTAACCCGAGTCCTGGCCACCCCCGGGTGCCACCCACCTCTCACGAGCACGGTGAGAGCCGCCTGCACCGCCTGGCTGATGGCGTCGTCCAGCGCAAACATCCAGTGGGGTTTGACGTGGTGCCGGCGCAGCGCCTGTCTCACCTGGAAGGGGCAGGGCCGGGCCGGAGCAGCACCGACACCAAAGGGTCACCGACACCAAAGGGTCACCGACACCAAAGCATCACCACGCCAGAGCAGCACCAGCACCAGTGTCACCGTGCCGGAGCATCACTGGCACCAGGGCATCACCGCCACCAGAGCATCACCGCCACCAAACCGTCGCCGACTCCAAACCATCGCCGACCCCAAACCATCGCCGACCCCAAACCACGCCGTACCCGAGGCACTCACCACCGCCTGGAAGTTGAGGAGCGGAGCCCGCAGGTGGGGCAGGCTGAGCCCGTCCGCCCGCAGCCGCACCTGCAGCGCCAGGAGGTCGCGGCGCAGCTGGTGCCGTGCGGGGCACTGGATGTAGCTCCGCAGGCAGCCCAGCAGCAGGGTGATGTGCTCCGAGCCCAGCCGCGTGCCCGACGCACTCTGGGTGGGTGAGAAAGTGCTGGTGGGGGGGCTGCTCCCTCCATGCCAGCCCCCAGCAGCTGCTCGGTGCCCCCCGTCGTGCCCCCACCTGGCCTTCCTGCAAGGCGGCCGCGATGCCGGGCGCCTCGTCGGTGAGGATGCGGTGCAGCGTGGCGCGGCGCTTGCTGTCCTGCCGCAGCACGAAGCGGTCGCTGCTCTCCTCCGGCGAGGACGAGCGCTGGCTGCGGTCGGAGCCGGCCGAGCCCTGGGGAGTGCTGGCGAGGGGCGGTGTGGGATCAAAACCCACCCAAATCGACGTTCCCAGTGCTGAAGGGCACAGGGGACAAACCCTGAAAGTGACCAGGAGCCACCCCCCCTCTTCAAACTGGGTTAACTGGGGGAACAACCCAACGGGAGGCAGAAATCCAGACCCCTCCCAGGGGTCCCTCCACCCCCCCGGTGCCCGGGATGCCCTAACCCCACGTACCTGTAGCTGGGGGCTGCCTCACTGGGGCAGTGTGGGAGCAGGGGGCTGTCCCCCGTGCCCCCCACTGTGCCCCCCTGCCTGGCCGAGGACCGTCCCCTGGTGCCATCGGTGCCCTCCATGTCCCCATCCCGGCGCTCCAGGCGGGGGGAATCTGCCAGGGAGAGGATGGAGATGGAGCAGGTCGGTGAGCAGCTCTGGCCAGGACCCCCCCCAAGGACCCTCCCCATACTCACCCCCTGCTGCAGGCACCGTCTGGCCCCGGGCACGCCTGGCGCTGGCCAGGAACGGGTCCTGCAGCAACGCGGCCGCCGTGGCCCGCTTGGCCGGGTCGGCCTCGAAGCAGCGAAGGATGAAACTCTTGGCCATGTCCGACATGGACTCGGGCACCTCAGGGTGCATCTTGAACATGCCCACCTGGAGGAGAGGCCCAAGCGGGGCTGCAAAGGGACCGGCCGCCCTGGCTGGGGGCTTTTTGGAGGTGGGGACCCCCCCATGCCCTGCCCAAGCCGTGAGTACCTTGAACATCGCTGCCTGGGGGCTGCCCAGCTCGTAGAAGGGGGGCTTGCCCGTGGCCATCTCGATGATGGTGCAGCCCAGGGACCAGATATCCGCCGGCTTCCCGTAGCCCCACGGCCCCTGGTCGATGATTTCGGGGGCCATGTACTGCAGGGTGCCTGGAGGGAAGGTGGCGAGGGAGGAAAGGGGCCCGGATCCCCCACCCAAATCGCCCCAGGGCAATTTCCCCATTGCTGGGTGCGAGACCCCAACATCTCCTCATCCTCCGCACCCCAACGGGGGGGGTCCCGGCCCCCAGCCCCTACCCGTGAAGGTCTCAGCGCTGGGGCTGATGCCCGCCAGCCTCTTGGAGGTGCCGAAGTCGGAGATCTTCAGCACCCCGCTGTACGTGTTGATGAGGACGTTGTCTCCCTGGCACGGGAAGAGCCCCCCCAAAATAAATAAAACCGCCCCAAAATAAATAAAAACCGCAAAAGAAACCTCAAACAGCCAGGGCCACCGGGCGTCCCCCCGGGGGTCTGGGCACGGAGGGGCCCCTGGGGATGGGGGTCAGGCAGGGGGCGACGACCCCGGCCCCTCACCTTGATGTCTCGGTGCACGATGTGGTTGTCGTGGAGGTAGCCGAGCCCGTCGAGGATCTGGCGGGTGTAGAAGACGATGGTGGGCTCGTTGTCCTTCAGGGGGCCCCACTTGGAGCACAGCAGGGACGAGAGGCTCCCTGGGGAGGGCGCAGCACCCACCTTCAGGCCGTGGGGCCCTCCCCGACACCCAACACCCCCCCCCCCCGTGCATGCCCCCCAGCGGCGATGCCCACCTCCGGGCACCTCCTCCATGAAGATCTTGATGAAGCCGTCCTGGCTGACGGAGCCCAGGTAGCGCACGATGTTCCTGTGCCGCAGGCGCTTGTGCAAGGCGATCTCCTCGTGCAAGGGCTGCGAGAACCTGCCCGGACGGGGACACAGCGGGGTGACGGGGGTCCCACGGGGGTCCCCCCCCCCAGCACGGTGCCGCGGCACCCACCGGCTGTCCCGCTCGGGGATCTCCTTGATGGCGATGCGCACTTGGGTGCTGAGGCAGCGCCCGGCGTAGACGACGCCGTAGGTGCCCCTGCCCAGGACCACCCGCTCGCCCGTCTCCGAGTACTCGTAGCTGTACTGCGGGGAGGGAGGCGAGGTGACGGCCGTGTCACCTGCCTGTCCCCCTCCCCCCCGTGCCACCCCGCTGTGTCCCCACCCCGTCTCACCTCCAGGATGGGCTGCGTGGGGCTGGGCAGCTCCTCGCCGCCCACCGCCTGCTCGGCGAGGAAGGATTGGACCCGGTCGCAGAACCTGCCCGTGGAGAGGGGACGGTCCTGAGTCCCCGCGGGGATGCTGGGGACGTGGCCACCGACCCCCCCGTGCCCCCTTTCCCCACTCCCCAACGGCACAAGGGTTTTGCCACCCTGGCTCGTCTCCTTTCCCCCCCCCAGCACACCCTTTCCACCAAAAATTAAGGTAAATCTGGGGGAAATTGCATGCCCCCGGTGCATCCCCCGGGGGCCTGTTTGGGATCCCCCAAACCTCACCAGCACCACGGGGTCCCCGCGCCCCCCCCCCCCCGCTCACCACCGGCAGTGCTGCTGGGAGGGGAAATAGAGCTGGAAATCCTCCTCGGCGTGCACCACGTAGAGGAAGCAACCCCGCTCGTCGCACTTGCAGATGCTGAAGGGTAAAGGACCCCCCCCCCCCAGCTCCATCAGCAGCGGGGTCAGGATGCGGCCCCCTGGGCGGGGGGGACTGGGGACGCACTCACCTCACCCCCCGGATGGCCGCAGCCGCGAAGTTCCAGCTGGACACCGCTTTCTGCAGGGAGGAGGAGGAGAGGAAGGGGAGAGGGGGCTGTCAGGACCCCCCCCCCCAAACCCCCCCCCCCAAATCCCAGCCCTACCTCCTCCGTGGGGCGCACGAGGGCGAGCGTCACGGCGTGCTCCTCCGTGGCGCTGCGCACCGCCAGCTGGGCCGGCCACAGCACCTTGCCGAGCTCCAGGACCAGGACCTACATCATCAGGCAGGCGTCACCCCGCGTCCCCCTGCCCGTCCCCCTGGGGGCGGCCACCCCCGGGGGTCCCCCGCAGGCCCATCTCACCGGGCAGCGCGGCGCGGGGACGAAGGGCTGGCACGCGGCGAGGAGGAAGGCCAGCCAGAAATCAGCCAGCTCCTGCCGGGCCGACGGCACCGGCGGGCTCTTCTGGAAGTGTTTGTAGAGCAGGAAGGTCTCCATGACGGACACCAGGTACCTGCGGGGCACGGAGATGTCCCAACGCCCCCCCCCCCAAAACGGACAGCCAGCCCCAGGAGGGTGGGGGGGCTCGGCCGAGCCGCTCACCAGCTGGGCGCGTTGAGCTTGTAGAGCTTCTCGGAGGCCTGGATGACTTTGCTCAGGTCGTTGGCCAAGATGCCGGCCCCCAGGCAGAAGCCCACGTCCCAGTAGTGCCGCAGCTCCTCCAGGCTGCCCTTGCGGCCCTGCAGGCAGCTCAGCTTCACGCCTGGGTGCGGAGAGCCACCCGTCAGGGACCCCCGATGGCAGGTCCCCCCGGCCCCGAGGGGCCCCGTCCCCAGCCCCCCGGGAGGGGACGCACCGATCTGCTGGAGCCGCACGGAGCTTTCGAACTGGTGCCCGGCGGCCACGAGGAGGACGGCGGCGTTGATGCCCGCGTGGAGGCTGGGCTCCACCTCGAAGGCTTTGCTGTACCTGGGCGGAGGGAAGGGTTTGTCCCCTGGGGACAGCACGGCCACTGCGCCCCCCCCCCCCGCCCCGCTTCCAGCCCCCGTGACACGGGAACAGTCCCGAATGGGGCTGGCCAAGAAAATTCACGAGGGGAGTAAAAATAAAAGCCCTGCTGGGGTTGGCATCACAGCCTCTAAGTTGTGGCTGGGGGGATTTAAAGGGTGGGGGCTGCGCTGCCAGAGCCCTGTGCAAACCCCAAAGGATCGAGGCACGGGCACGCCGATGGCCCTGTCCCCAGCCCTGTCCCCAGCCCCACCAGTATAAGGCTCGGTCCCTCGCCCTGGTGTCGGTGAAGCTGGAGCTGATGAACGTGTCCTTGTAGATGCGGCCACACAAGCAGAGGAGGTCGGGCGCAGCCCCGTCCCCGCGCTCCACCGCGGGCAGCAGCACCGAGAGAGCCTGCGCCCGGTCCCCGGCGCGGTTACGCCTGCGGACACGCGGACGGTGCTGGGAGATCGGCCCCACAAACACGGACCCCAAGTCCCCTGCCCCGTGGGGACAGCGGGATGCCTGCCGCCCCCCCGCTGCCTCTCACCGGCTGAGGGCGAAGGCGTAGTGGAAGCGGACGTTGGGCTGCTCGGCCACGTCGCAGGTCGGCAGGGCCCGCAGGGTCTCCACCAGCGAGATGATGGAGTCGTAATCCTGGGGTGGGGGGAAACAGCAGCGGGGCTGAGCTGCGGAGGTCCGTGGGGGGACCAGGGGTGATGCTTGCCCCAAACAGCCAAGTTTTGGGGTTTGCGAGCTCCATCAAGCAAGGGCAGGCTGCAGAGCGTGCTCCCAGGGGTGTCAATGCCATCCCGGGACCCCTCCCAGCCCCAAATCCCCCACCTGCACGTCGCGGTAGGAGAGGAGGAGGTTGACGATGATGTCGAGGCTGAGCAGCTCCACGCTGTCCAGGCGCTGCTGGATGCGGGCCAGCTCCCGGCTCAGCTGCTCGCCCCGGAACATCTCCCGCGCCCGGCGGATGTCGCGCCGGATCGTCTCCCGAAAATAGCCACTGCCGGGTTTTTTTGGGGGGGAGGACAGAGACGTGGGGCTGAGCACGACCCCGGCACACGTGGCTAGCCAGGAGGGTCTGCCCCCGAGGGCGGTTCGGGGTGGTGGCAATTCCCCTCCGAGCACTGCCAGCCCACGCGGGCATCGGGGCTTAAAGGAGGGTGCTGGGACATCCCCGGGGGGGCTGGCGGCCGTACCAGGAGTTGGTGGGGACCCCCTCCAGCAGCCTGACGAGCCGCGCCGCCAGCGGGGTGAAGAAGGGCTCGGTGCTGAAGCTGGGCTGGAAGAGCTCGGTCAGGCACTTCATGGCCCCGGCGTCGCAGCAGACGACCTTGTTCTGGGCGGTCACGGCGTAGGGGATGAAGGTGTAGGTGCTGCAGAGGTCCTGGGCGGGGGGGAAGGGGTGAGGGGCTGTGCCGTTCCTGGGTCAGATCCCCCTCCCCAAACCTGCCACCCAGGCCATGCTATCACAGCCATCATTACGCTCCAGAGTGAACACTCCTGGTTCTTTCCAAAACCAGCTGCGCTCCCCCACGCTGCTGTTCCCGGTGCTCGCTCTGAGCGAGTGAATCCTCCCCAGAACTCGGATTTAGGGGCACACCTCGCTCCCCCTGCGCAGTGCCCACCCTCTGAGACCGCCGGGGGGGCTCAAACCCCCCCGGCACTGCGGCAGCAGCAAGGACGGGGAAAACCGTACCGAGTTCTTCTGGCAGATGTCCTCCTGGGGGGAGAGAGAGGGAGGGAGGAGAGGCTTAATGAGCTCCGTCGCAGAAGAAATCAGCTGATTTCAGGCTCAGGGCCCAGCGTCACCTGGCAAGCACCCAGCTGCGGCGAGGGACATGAGGGACACCGGGCGCCCCCGACCCCCAGTGCCGACTGCGGATCCCCCCCAGGGCATGGGGCTTCTCCTCCCGCCCCACTGTGCGGAAAGGGGGCTCCGAACGGGGTGTCCTGGGCCTCCCCAGAGGCAGGGTGACATTTGGATGTGCTCCCGTCTGCATTTTTTCCGAGCGACTGGAAACCTCCCCGCCGTCCCTGCTCCCTTCCGAGGAACTGGATTTTCCCAGGGAAGGCGCCTGTCCCGGGGCTCCCAGCAGGATCGGGATGGGATCCTGCTCCGGGCCACCCTGCGGTCCCCGGTCACCCCCTCCTCATCCCCTTTGGGCACAGGAAAACCTCTGCCAGAGCTGGACGTGACCCTGGGGACTCAGCCGAGTTTGGGAAGGGGCTTCGCCTCCTGGGGGCACGGGGGGGGGGGGGGGGGGGGCAGCCCTTGGCCCATTTGCAGCCCGGATCTGCAGCCGCCGGGGCCGTCCCCGCTCACCTGCAGGGCCTGGAGGCCGGGCAGGGCGCTGTGGCAGCACAGCAGCACGTTGTGGGGCATGTTGAAGCTCTCCCGCACGCCCAGGTGGTAGAAGAGCGAGGGCTGGCAGATGGCGTCGCTCAGCTCCACCACGGCCACGTCTGCAGGACGGACAGAGGGGACAGCGGGGTGACGGTGACCCCCGAATCCGCAGAGCCACAGCGGGGACCCAGCTGCCCCTCCAGCGCCACAGCAGCGCTGGGGAAACTGAGGCACGGGCAGCCAGCGGAGCCGCCAGCCCTGGAGAGCCCCGGTGCTCGTGTGGCTTGGCCCGAGCCTGGGGAGCACTGGGGGAGCCCCTCGGGTGGCCGCAGCCCCCCTGAGCTGGGAGCTCCCCCGGGCTGTGCCGAGGCCACGGTGAGGGGCACCCTTGAGCTCCGGTGCGGCGCAGCTCAAGGTCTTGCTGCGGGCTGAGCCCTGAGCAAACGCTCCGTAAAAATGCATTTTCTGATGTTCCACGCGCTACGAGAGGAAGACAGCTGGGCAAATTCCCAGCCGTCCGGGGAAACACACGGGAGGAAGGCAGAAAAGCCAACAGCTGAGCCAGCGGCCGGCAAAAGCAGCTCCGCTGGGAGCCGCGGAGATGTGAAAAATATTGCTCAGCCCCAAACTTCCCGACGCAGACGGGATATTCCCAGGCAGCCGGGCCGAGCGAGCAGTGCAGGAGGAAAGGGACAGGAATAAAAACGAAGCGGGGCGGCATCCTCACCGGCGTTGTAGAAGCGGTCCAGCGTGCCGGTGTCGCCCAGTGCCAGGGTGCCGAAGGGCAGCGTGTGCAGGCGGGCCCGCAGCTCGCGGCAGGCGTCGCGCAGGCAGCGCAGCGCGGGGCAGGCGGCCGGCTCGCGGCCCAGCACGCACACCACGCTCAGCGCCCGCCGCCGCGCCCCGCACACCGGCCGGCCCGCCGTGCCCGCCACCGCCAGCGGGTCCTGCCAGCAGCTGCCGGCAGCCGGGGCCGGGGGGGGGGCCAGGGGCTTCCATGGCTGGGGCAGGGGGCTCAGTCCTTTGGGGGGGTCCTGGTGAGCACCGGGACAGCGTGCGCCCTGCACTGGGCTGTCCTGTTCCTTACTGGGATAGCGTGCGCCCTGCACTGGGCTGTCCTGTTCCTTACTGGGATAGTGTGCGCCCTGCACCGGGCTGTCCTGCGCCCTGCGCTGGGCTGTCTGGCACCCTACTGGGCCATCCTGCACCCTACTGGGCCATCCTGCACCCTGCACCAGGACAGTGTGTGCCCTGCACTGAGTTCCCCCGTTTCTTACTGGGACAGCGGGTACCGTGCACTGGGACAGCCTGCACCCTGCACCGAGCCGCCCCGTTCCTTACTGGGACAGCCTGCACCCTGCACCGAGCCGCCCCGTTCCTTACTGGGACAGCCTGCACCCTGCACTGAGCCGTCCTGTTCCTTACTGGGACAGCCTGCACCCTGCACTGGGACAGCTGGCACCCTACTGAGGAGCCCGCACCCTGCACCAGGACAGTGTGCACCCTGCCCCGAGCTTCCCTCTTCCCTACTGGTACAGCCTGCGCCCTGCACCAGGCCGTCCTGCACCCTACTGGGGAGCCCTTACCCTGCACCGAGCTGGCCTGCACCCTACTGGGCCAGCCTGCACCCTACTGGGCCAGCCTGCACCCTACCAGAAAAACCCGCACCCTGCACCGGGCCAGCCCGCACCCTACCGGGACCCCACACCCCGCACCGAGCTGCCCCGTTCCCCACCGGGCCGTCCCGCACCGCGCCGCCCTGCGCCCTACCGGGAAATCCCGCGCCTTGCACCGGGAAAACGCGCACCCGGCACCGGGCTGCGCCGCTCCCTGCCGGGGAAACCGGCACCGAGCGAAGGGGAGACCCTACCGGGGTGTAACTTACCGGGGTGACCCTATGGGGGTGTCCCGTACCGGGGTGTCCCTAACCGGGGTGTCCCGTACCGGGGTGTCCCTTACCGGGGGTGACCCTAACCGGGGTGTCCCGTGCCGGGGTGGCCCTTACCGGGGTGACTCTACCGGGGTGGCCCTTACCGGGGTGACCCTACGGGGGTGACCCTACGGGGGTGACCCTAACTGGGGGTGACCTTAACCGGGGTGACCCTACAGGGGTGACCCTACCGGGGTGACCCTACCGGGGTGACCCTAACCGGGGCGTCCCTAACCGGGGCGTCCCGCACCAGGGGTGTCCCGTAGCGGGGCCGTCCCTTACCCCGCCGGCCCTTCCCGCTCTCCTTCCCGTCCGGCTCCGCTCCGCGCTGTCCCGCACCGGCTCCGCTCCGCCCCGCGCCCCGGGCCCCGTCCCCGAGCCGCCCCGCCCCGGGCACCGGGAGCCGCCTCCGCCCGGCCCGGCCCTGAGTCAACGGCGGCCGCGGGGAGCCGCGCCCGGCCCCGAGGCGTGGGGTGGAGGGGATGGGGTGGGACGGGACGGGACGGGATGGGCTGGGATGGATGGGACGGGATGGGATGGGGTTGAACCCCCCGGAGCTGCCCCCCCCCCCTCCTGCTGTCCCCCCCCTCCTCCGACAGGCACCGGTTGCAAAACGGCCACGGGGGAAAAGGGGAAGCAGCAGGGGCCCCGGGGGGGGGGGGGGGGCACGGTTCCTTCCCCCCTGCGCTGCTGCTGCAGTGTGTGCCAGGGCGGGGGTGGAGGGAAGCCGTGTTTTTCCCGGGGGGGGGAGGTGCTGGGGGGCCCCCCTGTGTCCCCATCAGGTCCTTATTGCACCCCTGACACCGCTGGGTCCCCATTGTGTCCTGATTGTGTCCCCATCCCATGCCCGTCGTATTTCCCATCGTGTCCCCATCACGTACCCCCCCATCGTGTCCCCATTCCGTGCCCATCGCGTCTCCCATCACATCCCCATCGTGTCCCCATCGTGTCCCCACCATGTATCCCCACATTGTGTCCCCACCGTGTCTCCCATCGTGTCCCCATTGTGTCTCCCATCACTTCCCCATTGTGTCCCCATCCTGTCCCCATCACGTCCCCCCCCACCGTGTCCCCATCGCATCCCCAGTGGACAGCCTCAGGTACAAGGGGTTCCCAGGTCACGACGGGGACCCGGAGCAGGGGCACAGCCGCAGGGCACGGGGGACAAGTGGCCCGGCAGTGCCACCGGCCAGGCCACCGGGCCCTCGCGCTGGCAGCCAAACCACGGCACAGCCGAATGGCTGCCCAGCCAGCCAAACCGCCGACAGACAGACAGACACAGACAGACAGACGTTGCGCAGCCATCTCCCGGCCCAGGGCTGGGCCAGCCGTGGGCAAAAGGGAGGAGCGGGGACGCCGGGCGCCTGGGGACACGGGGGACAGGGAGCCCTGCCCGGGCGCGCTGCTCAGCACCCCGCAGTTTCGGGAAAGGCAGAGCCCGGGGGTGCGGAGGCTGCAACCGCCCAGACTCTGCCCCGGCTGCTGCGGGATGGAAACGCGTCTCCTCGTCCCCAAACTTGGGGCAGGGGGGTTTGGGGGGGCTGGATGCGGCCATACAGCCTCCCCACTCCCCATCACCGCACTCCGCTGGGGACCAGCCCAGCGCTTCCCCAAATCCCACCCCCCCCAGCCCCTGCAGCCTCCCCAGGGCCAGGAGAGGTGCCCCCCCCCCTGAGAGGGCACTGCAGGGTGGGATGCTGATGGGGAAGGGGGGGGTGCATGGGGGGGTAACCACGACACGGACACCAGAAATAGGAGGAAAATCCTTTATTGGGTCTCAGCCCCCTCTGCGCCAGCCCAGGCTCTGCCTGGCACGGGGTGGGGGGCTTGGGGTGGCAAACACCCCCCCCCCAATGACTGTGGCCAAGTGTCCTCCCACTGCCCGGCTTCCTGGGCTCCTCCTGGTAAGCACGGGGGGGCCCCAAAGGCTGGGCTGGAGCTGGAGGGGCCCCCCCACCCCAGCTCCCCCTCGGAGGGGGGGGGGGACACAACCGCAGCCACCAACACCCCAGAAGCGTCCCCAGCCACGCTGGGGACATGGGGCAGGCCTGGGTGGCACGTCCCAGCCCCGGCCCCCCTACACGCAGGGCTCGGAGGGGGGGGTCCTGCAGCCCCCCAGGGGCAGAGAGGACAGCTTTGCATAGTTGTGGTGCTGGGGGGGGGGCCCTGCGGCCAGGCGGGAGGGTCCTGGCCAGGGACGGGGACGCGGCAGCGCCGGCCTCTTCTCTGCCTCCCCGGGGGGACGAGGAGAGCACGGCCCCGGCCTCAGATCCTAGGGCAGCGGACAGAGAAGGGCACGTAGAAAAAAAGGGCCTGGGGGGGGGGGGGGCGCGGAGGACACACATGGCCCCCCTGGAGCAGGGGGTGCCCCAGCGCCCACCCCGCAGCACCCACCCGGGGGGCAATGCCCCGGGGAAGGGGTGGTCCCGCACCCAGGAACTGGGGTGGATGGGAGCTGCTGCAGGGAAGGGATGGGGGGAACGGGGTTTTTGCTGCCATGCCGCCCTCCCCCCCTGGCTCCACGACCCCCCCCCAGGACACGACACAGGCCCACCAGGGGCGGACACACAGACACCACCTCGCAGAGTTTAATGGGGGCAGCCGGAGCTACAAGTCTCACCCCACAGCACACAGCACGCACCCCCCTCCCCAAAACAGCACACAGAGGGCGGGGGGGGACACGGGGACCCCCCTATGTGTCCCCCCCCCCATCCCCGGCAGCAACACAGAGGCACAGCAAAAGCACACAGCAAGGGCCTGGCTCTGCTCCTCCAGCGGGCACGGAGGGGCTGGGGGCACTGGGGGGCTGCTGGCGGGGGGGGGGGACACTGGGGACACGGTGCCTGGGGCTGGGACCCCGCAGGCTGCGAAGGCACTGGGGTGCTGGAGCCAGGAGGAAAAGGGGACCCCAAAGCCAGCCCCGAGCAGTGGGCAGGGGACAGTGGGGCAGGGGGTGCACCCATGGGACAGGGGGGCACCCGTGGGATGGGGGGGGGGGGGGGCGCACGCTACTGGGTGCTCTCTAACCAGGGCCGCAGCTCCCATCCCAAAGAGGGGCTCACGGGGACAGGGGGCTGCACCCAACCTCCGTGGGGACGGAGGTGACCGGGGCTGGGGACACCCCCCCGGGTGACAGGGCCGTGGCACTCAGCCGTGTCCCACCCGGGGCTCCGCGCCGGGAAGCGGGGGTGGCAGGGGACCCCCCCCGGCCTTCCAGCGGGTAAGCACCCCCAGGAGAACAGCACACCAGCGGAGAAGCTCCCCCCATCATGCAGGCCAGGAAAGAGGGAAGGAGCCCCTTTCCCCCCCCCCCCCCAAAAGGAGGGGCGAGGGAAGGGTGAAGCCGTGGGGGCGCGGGGGGCAGCCCCCACCCAGCACCCAGCACCTACTGGTTGTCCTCTCTGGCAGCGTGCAAGGAAAGAGAGATGGGGCACGGCCCCCCCACGTTAGAAGCCCCAGAGGGGCTCAGCACCACGGTGGGTGGGCATGAGAAAGGGGGGCGAGGGGGGGGGGGGGGGAAGAGCACGGCCCCCCCATGGCTCAGCCTCACGGGGCGGATTCGGGGGGCTCCGTGTTCCCTATGGGGTCGGAGGCAGGATGGGGCCAGGCAGCAGCGCACAGACAGGAGGCAGGACGGCCGGACACCGACAAGGAGATGGGTTTAATCCTTTCCCCACCCCACCCCCAGCCCCAAAACTGTCCCCCCCCCAAGAAGGAGGGGACGGACAAACAGCCACGGGAGACAACACTCAGCGGCGAGACGGGACACGGCGAGACGGGACCCGGGGCCGCCCCGATTTATGGCTTCTAGGGGGGGCTTAGCCCAGGCACGTGGCGGCGTGACCCCCCCCCGGGAGTATGGGGGCGGGGGGGGGCTCGGGAGCCTTACAGCGTTTGGTAGGTGCTGTCCTTCGACTTGATGAACTTGATGATGAAGAAGACGACGGCCTGGACGCTCAGCACCAGCACGATGCCGCCGATGAAGCTGGCCGTGTCGAAGCCGGGGGGGTGAAACTCGGGGCTGCCGGTCAGCGGGGCGCTGGTGGTGCTGGTCCCTGGGGGCAGGGGGAAGAGAGGGGGGGGCGTTACGGGTACCGCTGTCCCCCCCCCCAAGCCATCCCCAGCAAGGACGGGGAGGGGATTTGGGGGTCCGAGGGAGGAAAGGGAGGGATGTGCCCCCCCCCTCAGCCCCCTCCCGTGCTGGAGCAGCCCGCTGGCATCAATAATTCAGAGGGCAGCAGCTCCGGTTACGGTCGCAGCGAGCCCAGTGCTCTCCAGATCCCGTTTCCTGGAAGAGGCTCCTCCGCTCCCAGCCCCTTCACCTGCTGCCTGTCCTCCCCACGCCCCCCCGGAAAGGAAAATCCGAGCTGCTGCTCGTCCTGGTGCCCCCCAGTTCCCTCACCCCAGTGCTCCCCAGTTCCCCCACCTCCTGTTTATCTGGGGGCTGCAGCGCGTTGGGGGACCCCCAGCCCCTTCCTGCCATCACTGCAGCACTGCTCGGGGTGAGAAGGGGGGGGGGGGACAGGGACCGAGCTGTGACCATGGGGACAGGGCTGGCACCCCGTGGGCACAGGCAAGGTTTAATCTCCATCAGTGCAACCCCAGGAGGGTGGCACCGCTCATCCCTCCCCAGGGGACACAAAGGGAAGCGGCCGGTCCCATCCCACCGGTGCCACCCCGGCCCCCCAGCCCCAACCCCACTCACGTGGCGAATGCGTCACTGGCTCCTTGCTAGGGGGCTGCGGGGGCTCTTTGGTGGGGGATTTCAGCGCTGCTGGAGGCGACAGAGAAAAGGGGGAAGACGGGGTGCCAAGTGACATCGCCTCGTGGGATTTCGCCCCCCCCAGCAGCACCCCCAGCCTGAAGGCCGGGCTCCGCTGGGGGCGCAGGGTTACCTGGGCACAGGGCGGTGGTGTTGTAGAGCACGCACGTCCCCCGTGCTGCCGCCCCTCTCTGCACGCAGCTCCAGGTCTCTGCGGGAAAAGGGAGCAGGAGTTTCCCAAAGGGACCCTAGAGCACCCCATAAGCCGGGTCCTGCCCTGGGCACGCGTCTCCCTGCGGCACCCGCACCCCGGACACGTGGAGGGTTCTCAGAGCTGCCCCAAACCCAGGGTGGCCGGGAGCAGGGGGCACCAAAACCCCGCAGGCAGCAGCTGGGCTTAAAGCTGGAGGATGGAGCCGTGCTGGGCCAGGCGGGGTGGACCTTGACTGTGGAAAGCAGCCGGGGCCACGCACCCAAGGGTGCTGAGCTGGCTTTGACAGCTCAACAAGAGAGCGCAGCCGCCTGGCGTTGGGCTGGAGGCCTGGGGTAAGGTCTGGCTACGGGCACACGGGGCTGTGGGACCCCTAATGCTCGCCCCCCCCCCCCGAGGCTGAGCCCCCTCACCTGGCTCCTGGGGTGCGCCGCAGCCCACCCAGACGCAGGCGGAGCCGTTGGGCGAGGTGGTGCCGGCGGTGCATGTCTCGCAGGACCGCAGCTCGCCGCACTCTCCTGCAAAAACCAGGGATAAGAGCAGGGGGAGGGCCAGCACCCGTCCTGCAGGGACCTGCCTGTCCCCATCCCGCTGCTCCAAGGATCAACAGCCCCATCCTGTCGGGCTGCAGCCCCCCCGGAGAGGTGACACCCCCCACCCCATGGCCACCCTGGGTGTGTGGGGCTCACCCCATCACCCACAACCACGGCACAGCACAAGCCCATCCCCGCTCAGGATCTTTTTGGGGAAGTTTAAAAGCCACAAGGCAGCAGTACCGGCCTGGTTGCTCCCGACCTCGCACACTCGGCACCTCCGTGCCCTGGTTGTCCCCCCCCCCCCAGGTGCCCCCCGCTCCCCATCTCTCAGGCTCTGTGAGTCACTTGGGCGTTCGTGGCGCTGCTCCGCCAGCAGCTCTTCCCCCACACGCGCTCATCATTAATTTAACGTGATGACTGTCAGCGAGGGAGGCTGCAGCGGGCTCCGGGGAGCCGCGGCCGGGCCCTCCCTGCACCCAGCTCACGCATCCCACGCCCGCGACCGCGCTTGCACCATCCCGGGAAGGGGCCGGGAGCTGTTTTTCCCAGGGGAGAACCCGTTTGCAGACTTTCTGGAGGGACAAAGAGGGTGCTGGTGGCCTCCTGGGCCAGCCTCGTGCCGGGCTTTGCTGCGTCCCTACCCCATGGGCAGCGGTTTGCAGCGGGGGGGCACCCAGCCACACCAACTCCCTATGGGGTCTGCGGCCCCAGCCCCAGGCTTCAAACAGCTTTTAGGGTCCTGCAGGCTGCCCGGGCCAGGCCTGGCTGCTCAAACTCCTCTTGACTGAGCCGAGAGGCCTCTTTCTTCTCCCCCAGTGCCCCCCGCAGCAAAAAGCAAAGCGGGCACCCGGTGGCACGAGGCTGGAAGTCGGATGCTGCGGACCCATTGCCATGGCTACGGCGTGGTGGGCACAGCGCCGGCCCCCTCCCTGCGGGGCTCGGAGACCCGCGGGGAACCAATGGGAAAGTAGGACTTTGTTCGCAGCGTTTCAGGCAGGTTTGTAATTTAAGTTATTTTTATCGCGGCAGGCACAGGAACAGACGTTTGAGCCCAACGACGTCGGCTCCCGCTCCTGCCGGCAGGTGTGGGGAGGGAAACCCGGGAGGGGGGCAGCGGGGCTGGCTGAGGTCGCCCCGTCCCGGTGTCCCACGAGGCTCCCGTTCCTATAAGCAGTGGGAGGACGGGAGAAGGGGAGCAGCAGAAATTCTGGGTTTCCTATAATTCGAGCCTGGGGTTCCCATAACCCATGTTTGGGGTTCCCATAGCCCATGTTTGGGGTTGCGGGCACCCGGGCCAGGACGGCGAGGGCTTCGTGCTCCAACCCCGACTTCTTTCAGAGAGGGGCCTGCATGCTGCGCCCCGCACACGGACACCCCCCCACGCCCCCCACACCCCGGTGGTCCCGGCCCCAAACCGGTGCCAGCGGGGTCCCAGGGGTGCCATGGGCCGGGCTGCGGGGCAGGGGGTCCGGGGGGGGGGGGGGATCCTGGCTTGTAGGGGGAACCCTTGTGAAACGCCACCCCGGAGTTAGGCTTGCCCTAAAGCACCGCGCCCCCCCCAGCACCCTCCCCCCCGGGGCCGGTCCCTACCTGCGCGGAAGGCGGCGGGGCCCTGCGCGCACAGGAGCGCGCAAAGGAACGCGCAGAGGAGCGCGCAGCGCAGCGCCCCGGCGCACGGCGGGGCCATGGCACGGCCCGGCACGGCCCGGCACGGCTCGGCCCGGCACGGCTCGGCCCGGCACGGCTCGGCCCGGCGGGAGGTGCCAGCTGCGGAGCTCCCGGGAGAGCGGCGCGGAGCGGTGCCGCGGGCACATGCGCGCCCGCGGGAGGCGGCCCCGGCGGCGGGGGCGGGCAGGGGGCGGCCTCGCCTCGCCCCGCCCCGCCCCGGGGGGCCCGGCCCCTGCAGGGGGGGGGGGGGCCAGCCCCCAGGCTGCCGCCGCCTGCCCGTGGGAAAACCGCGGCTGCGGCCCCCCCCCCCCCCCCCCCGCAGAGCCGCAGGCTGCAGGTTGCGCTGCTCCCACTGCTCGCGCTGCGTGGACTGCTTGCACTGCTCACACTACTCACACGGCTTGCACTGCTCACACTACTCACACTGGTTACACTGCTCGCACTGCTTGCACTGCTCGCACTGCTCACACTACTCACACGGCTTGCACTGTTCACACTGCATGTACTGCTCATACTGATCTCACTGCATGCGCTGCACGCACTGCTCACAATACTCACTGCACAGACTGCTCACACTGCTCACAATACTCACTGCACAAACTGCTCACACTGCTCTCACTATTCGCTCTGCTCACACTGCACACGCTTCTCACACTGCTCACACTGCTTGCACTGCTCACACTGCTTACATTGCTCACACTGCTCACACTTCTCACACTGCACGCATGCTGCACATGTTGCATGTACACTGTGCACACACGCACATGCCATGCACTGCACACGCACTGCACATGTTGCAGACACTGCCCGCACACTGCGCACTGCGCACCCTGCTTACACATCTGTGTCTGTGTGCACGCTGCACGCACACTGCATGTTGAGCAGGCACTGCACACCCCACACACTGCGCTCACTGCATGCTGTGTGCACGCTGCATGCTGCTCGCCCTACGCACAGCACACGGCCCATGCGTGCTGCGCACCGTGCATACACCGCGCACATACTGCGTGTGCTGTGTATAAGCTACACACCGCACGCACGCACTGCACGCACTGCACGCACTGCACACGCACACTGCGCACGCACTGCACACACCACACACATGGCACACACGACGGATCCCACACCACCACGAACTGCATACGCCGTATATACACTGCACACGCCAGATGTGGTGGGGGGGGGATCCCTCTGGGGTCGCAGCACCGGGGGGGACCAACCCCCCCCCCCCCGGGGTTCAGGACTGCGAAAAACTCCTGCCGGGCCGAGCCCCCCCAATCTCCCCCTGACCGTCGGGGGTCTCCCCCCCCCCCACAAGCCCCCCCGCCGGGCGCTGTGCTCCGATGGGATGCTCGCAGCCGATCCCGGTGAGCTGAGGCACCCCCCCCCGCCCCATGCCCCTGTAGGGTCTCGCCCGGGCCCCCCCGCGGGGCAAATCCTGCTCGGGGTGGGCCTAGGAGGGTCCCGGGGGTGCATCTCCTCCTCCTCCTCTTCTTCCTCCTCCTCCTCCTCCCTGCCAGCCGCCCTTCCCGCAACCCCGTGCCGGGCCAGCCCTTCCCGGCTCTCCCGGCGATGAATTAATTATTCAGGGCTAATTATTCCCGCGCGGGAAAGCCAGACGGAGCGCTCCGGCCCCGGAGCGGGGAGGGGGGGGGGCAAGCACCCCCAGCCACGCAGGGTGGGGGAGGATCCCTCTTTGCACCCCCGCCGCCGCCCCCACATCCCTTCCCCGAGCGGAGCCTCCCACGGCCGCCCCCACGTCCGTCCCACCCCCGAGGAGAACCCCCAAACCTCTGCAGTGTGGGGGGGGGATTTTTTGGGGGGGGTATTTGCAGGGCTCTGCATCACGGCCCTGCAAGGGCTTCGCAAGGACGTGGCGGGGGGAACCCGAGCCGTCGGGGGGGGCCTTTGGTGTGGGTCGGGGGGGGGGGGGGTGAATAAAGGGGGGCGGGCGTGGGCCGGGCTGGGGGTGTGTGTGTGTAGGGGGGGGGGCTGTTTTTATGAATGGGCAGCTCCAGCCCCGCTGCGATTACTATGCGGCGCGCGCGCGCCCGCGCTGCTTTGCGGGGCGCTGATTGGCTCCGGCGCGCTATTGACGTCACAGAGGGGGGAGCGGGGCTGCTTTGGGGGGGGGGGGGGGGGGACGGCGGTGAGTCACCCCCCCCACCCCCCCGGAGGGCTTCGGTCGCTATAACTCGGCGGCGCCCATGGCAGCGGGCCCCCAGCCCGGGCTGCGGCCGAGCATCCCGGCAGGTGAGCGCCTGGCACCGGCCTTTGGGCAGGGGGGGCACAGGGATTTTTTTTGGGGGGGGGGCACCGGGAATTTTGGGGGAGGCACCGGGATTTTTTGGGGGAGGCAGCGGGGATTTTTGGGGGGGGCACAAGGAATTTTGGGGGGGCACCAAGGAAGGGGTGTGAGCTTGCTTGGGTGAAGCACCGTAAGGGGAGCAAGGTGCCCCCCCCCCGCTGGGGCTGTGCTGCCCTCCCAGAGCATCCCTCCCAGCCCCCCCGGCAGGGGACCCCCCCGCTGGGATGCTGAAGGGGATGGGCTGGACCCCGGGGTGGTGGGGCCGCCCCTTTCACCTGCTGCTGTTCATCCCAATAACATCCCCCCTCCTTTTTTTTTTTTTTAAGGGTGGGGGGGATGTGAGCAGGGGGGGCAGGACAGCGAGGCCGGACCCACTCCGAGTATTCACCCACCCAAACCGTGCCATGCACAGTCCCCCCCCCCCCCCCCGGCAGCTAATGCAGGCAGGAGCGAGCGGGCTGAGCTCTCCGCTTTTATTTATTTATTTTTCCTCCTTCCTTTATCAATGCAAAAATTATTTATTTTTCCCCGCAAAAGAAGAAAAACCAAAGCCAAACCAAAGCTCGTCTGGAAAAATGCCCTCTTTGGGCCAACGGTGAGCGTGCCCCGAGCGTGCTGCTCCATCCCGCTCTGCCCGTGATCGTGGGGACAACTTTTTGGGGAAGCCCGGGGGGGGGGGGACCCGGGTGCGCAGGGCTGGGTGGCACGGGGACGCACGGGGGTGCTGATGGGGTCCCGTCGCTTTCGGCTCCGGCAGGTCAGCCTCCGGCAGCATGATGGAGGACGGGCCTCGCAACTCCAGCGCGGGCCAGCGAGGCTGGTTCGCGGCCAGGAACGGGAGCGGCGGCTCCTTGGACCTGGAATCCGTGGTGCAGCCGCTGGCCTTGAACCCCTGGGACGTGGTGCTCTGCGTCTCCGGGACCATCATCTCCTGCGAGAACGCCGTGGTGGTGGTGGTCATCTTCTACACGCCAGCTTTCCGGGCTCCCATGTTCCTCCTCATCGGCAGCTTGGCCACGGCCGACCTCCTGGCGGGCCTGGGGCTCATCCTGCATTTCGCCTTCGTCTACTTCGTCCCGTCGGAGGCGGTCAGCCTGCTGACGGTGGGGCTCCTGGTCACCTCCTTCACGGCCAGCGTCAGCAGCCTGCTGGCCATCACCATCGACCGCTACCTGTCCCTCTACAACGCCCTGACCTACTACTCGGAGAGGACGGTCACCAGGACTTACATCATGCTGGTCCTGGCCTGGGGAGCCTCCGTCTGCTACGGGCTGCTGCCCGTCATGGGCTGGAACTGCCTGAAGGAGCCCTCGGCCTGCAGCGTCGTCAAGCCGCTGACCAAGAACCACCTCATCATCCTCTCCGTCTCCTTCTTCATGGTCTTCGCGGTGATGCTCCAGCTCTACGTGCAGATCTGCAGGATCGTCTGCCGGCACGCCCAGCAGATCGCCGTGCAGAGACACTTCCTGGCCAGCTCCCACTACGTCACCACGCGCAAAGGCATCGCCACGCTGGCCGTCATCCTGGGCACCTTCGCGTCCTGCTGGCTGCCCTTCGCCGTCTACTGCCTCCTGGGGGACTACAGCTACCCGGCCCTCTACACCTACGTCACGCTGCTCCCCGCCACCTACAACTCCATGCTCAACCCCGTCATCTACGCCTTCAGGAACCAGGAGATCCAGAAGGTGCTGTGGGCCGTGTGCTGCGGGTGCTTCTCCCCCACCATGCCTTTCCGCTCCAGGTCGCCCAGCGACGTCTGACGCGCCGCCCCCTCCCCGGCCCGGCTGCACGCCTTGCTTTTCTTCGGGGGTCTTTTATTTTTATTTATTTTATTTATTAATTTTTATTTTTTCCTCCTTTCTCGTCTCGCTCCTCCCCGCCGGAGGCATGCTGCTGCAGCTCGTCCCGGCCCTCCCCTTCTTGTGCACAACCCCCCCCCCCCCCGCCCTCTATTTTTCCACTTTTTGAATTTACAGAAGAAAAAAAAAAAAGCGTATTTTTTATCCACAGTATAATCTATATTTCTGTGTGCGCGCGAGAGAGAGACGGGGGCAGATCCTCATATTTTCTTTAGAACTATTTACGACGCGTTATTTTTTTAAGGGGGGGGGGCGACGCCAGAACCGTTCGCTCCCCTTTGCCTTTTTACAGCGTTATTTACCTCAGATAGTTAAAATATATTTTTTACATTTATTGGGGGGGGGGGGGGGGATGTACGTGGGGGAAATCGCTTGCCAGAGAAGGAGGGACCCGGACCCACCCCCTTCTCCCAGCTGTCCATACATCTATTTATTTTTCGGGTAAATTATTTATTTTTGGGTAATTCCTCCCTGCCGGCCGGGCGCAGCGCTGGGGCTTGCTGCCCTCTAGTGCTCGCCGGCTTTGGGCGGGGGGGGGGCCACAGGGGCTCGGTGCCCCCCACCCCAGCAGCCTCGGGGTGTCCCCTCAGAGCCCCCCCATCGCACCCGGGGCCGCCCCGCTGCCGGTTGCGCGCCCCCCCCAGCCGCTCACCAAAGCGTTTCTTTGCACTGGGATGGGATTTGCACATTTTTTTGGGGGGGCTTGGGGGGGGGGGGATGGATGCGAGGGGGCCCCTTGGGCGGGGAGGGGGGAATCCTCGCTGCGGTGTTGCACAGGGCACGGGGCTGGTTCTTGTTTACAACCTTTGGGGGGGGGGGGAAATAAAAGTAATTTGTGATACGGTGACGTGCGGCTGTGTGGTGTCGGCTGGGGGGGGGAGCGGGCTGGTGCCCCCCCCCGTGCCCAGGCAGGGCCTTCTCCCCGCTTTGTCCCCCAACGTTCCCATTAAGAAATCCCAGTGACAGCGCCCCCCCCCCCCAAAAGCATCCTGATAGCGGGATCTCTTCCTCGGGGGGGGGCAACACGGGGGTCCCCAGCCTCAAAGCAGCTCCGGGGGGAGGGCAGGGGGGGGCCACAGCCGTGCAGCCCCCCCGGGGCAGAAATAACGCCCCAAACAGAGCGAGGGCTGATGATTCCCCCCCGGCTTGGTCAGGGGGGTGGCACGGGGGTGGCATGGGATTCCCAGGACCTGTGCTGGCACACGACTCGGGGTGCCCACCGGTGGTGGCCATAAGGCAGGGTTAATCACCGTGCTGTTAATTAGGGCAGCTCGCCCCCCCCCCCCCCCAGGAACGGGGCCCTGCACCTCGTGCCCCTTGCTCTCGCCGCCCGGCACCGTCCCGGGGAGCTGCAGGTTTCCCCCAGGCCCCTGAGCAGCCCCAAACCTGCGGGATGTGGGGCGCCGGGGGGTGACATCCAGGCCGGGGGCTCAGCGGCCGGGGGCTGTTTCGGCAGCCCCCCCCCCGTCCCTGGCCCGGCTTCACCTCGGGCTCGGAGACCTCGGTGGCCCGGGGGCTGGCGCTGAAGGAAACGAAGATTTCCTTCCTCGTCGTGGCCCTCGCCGGACACCGACGGGCTGAGCGTGGGGACGGGGAGGTGGCAGCAAGCATCGAGCGGGGACAGGGTTGGGGACAGGGGCTGGGGCAGCTGGAGAGGGTCTCTGGCTCTCCAGGGGCTGTGCTCAGCCCTGGGGACGGGGCTGGGGAATTTGGAGCTCCCCTTGTCCCCCCTGAGGTTAAACCAGGGGGAAAGGAGCAAAGCTCAGGTGTTGGAGATGCCCGGGGCACCCTTGGGGTGGGCCACGGACTCCCCCGTCCCTTTTTTGGGGGGATTGTTCCCAAACCCACCTCCCCTGGTGGTGAAGGACCACGCAGTTCCCAGCCGCGGCTTACTCACGGGCGGTTTCTACCCATTTATTCCTGTGTCACCGTCACCCGGCAGCTTACACGGCTCTTCTCTGCCTCGTGCTCGCCCTGCTGACGTCTTTGGAGGGAGCGACGCGGCCCCTCCACCTCCCCGCGGCGGGGAACCCTGCTGGTCCCTCCTGCCACCTCCCCTGGGCACGGGGACAAATCCCCAAATCCCACCCCACCCGCGTTGTCCCACCGGGATGCAGGTGGCGAGAAACGGCCTCGGTGTCCCCCCCCCCACAGGGTGGGAATCGGGCGCTGGGGCTCATCCCTGCATCCGAGTCCCTCCTGCTGTAGGATGGGGATGAGGAGGGGCAGGGAGGAAGCTGGGGGCTGGGTTGGGGCTGTTTGCTCCCCCAGTATGCACCCGAGTGAACCCAGAGCCACCTCTGGGTGCTCCAGGACTTTGGGGGACGGGGTCGGCGGCACGGAGCCTGCCACCCTTTGTTGGTTATAAAAATAAAGAGTTGAATTTATAGAAGGTGCCCCGGTGCTGCGCAGCCATCCCCGTGCCACCGATGCCGGGGGGGGGCCTACGGGGGCCCAGACACGAGCTGCGAGCGGGACACGGGCACGGCATCACCCAGCTGTGCGCACATCTGGCAGGGCCTGGCCTCCCCGGGGGGGCTGCAGCAAGCCAGGGGCAGCCCCTCGCCCCCAAACCCTGCCCGTGCTGCCGAGCAAAGGGGGCCAGGGCCGGCGTGGGGCCGTGGGTTTTGCCCCCCAGCCCTGCCGTGGGCAGCAGCGGGGCTGGGCGGTGGCTCCAAGCTCGTGGCCTTCGCTGGGAGCAAGGGCAGCAGGCACCAGTGCTCCCAGTAACCAGCTGGGAGGAAGGAGGGAGGGAGGCTGCTGCGACCCCAAAACCTCCCCCAGCACCCCAAAACCCAACTGACCTGCCTGCCACAGAGCCGAGCGCCGCCCGCGCAGCAGCCGGGGGGGGGAGCACGGCCCCCCCGGCCCCCCGAGCTGGGACCTCCAGGCCGTAAAGAGGGCCGAGCAGCTCCGGTTATTGGCCTGGGTTCCATTTAAATGAGAAACCTCAGCCCTGGCTTGGGGGATTTTGTTTCCTTGGAAGCGGGAGCAGGCAGGAAATGAACACGACGCGGCCCCGCTGTAAGCGCTTCGCCAAATGCCGAGGGCGGCAGGGGGCAGGGGACGTAGGGGGCAGGGGATGCAGGGGACGCAGGGGATGCAGCGCCTCGGTCCCGGCCACCACCGGAGCCTCAGCCCCAGGAGGCACCGGCTGCTTCCCAGGGGGAGGACGCCTTCGCCTGGCTGAGAGCGCTGCTTGGGGTGGGAAACCGTAAACAAAAAAAGCCCCCGAAATGGATGGGAACCCCTGGTTTCAGCCTCGCAGCCCCTCCTTTATGGAAACCCCTGATTTCTGCCTCGCATCCAGCAGCCTCTCCTTTATGGGAACCCTGATTTCTGCCTTGCAGCCTCTCGTTTATGGGAACCCTGATTTCTGCCTCGCATCCAGCAGCCTCTCCTTTATGGGAACCTGATTTCTGCCTTGCAGCCTCTCCTTTATGGGAAGCCCCGATTTCTGCCTCGCATCCAGCAGCCTCCCGTTTACGGGAAGCCCCGATTTCTGCCTCGCAGCCTCTCGTTTCTCCCTGCAGCAGCAGCAGATGCGGGAGGCGGCATCGCCCCGCGAGCCCCGGGCTGCCTGGCAGCGCCGCGGGGTGCCGGGAGGAGCGGGCTCCCTCGCTGGCTCGAGGCTGCGGCTTTGTCTGAGTCGCCCTGGCCTGGGGACGGCGACGGGGAGCGTAATTTGGTGCCGGGGAGCAGGATTTGGCCCTCGCCGCAGCCCCAGCCCCGCGCCGGCTGCTTTAAGCCCTCCGCATGCAGGCGCTGGCCTTTGTGGGAGCGGATGAGCCCGGCGCAGAGCCGCTGCCCTGCCAGCCTGCAGAAACTTGAGCTCCAAATACATAATTCCTCTGGCACCCCGTGGTTATTTGCGAGCTGCTGTGAGCAGATGGAAGAGTTACAGATAAAGCCATCCGCAGCACGGGAGCCGATTGCCTTCCCCACACAACCGCGTAGGCAACAGCAAAGGCAGAGGAGAGAAAAAAAAAAAAAAAAAATTAAAAAAAAAAAAGGCAGAAAGAGAGAGAGAAGGAGTCAGCCATTTCTACAGGGGCTGAGCTGCCATCTCAGCACACCTACGTGCGAGGAGCGGGGACTCTCTGCTGGCGGCAGGCCCTTCCCGGGGACTTGGACGAGGGTAGTGCTCTCCCACCACCCAGGGCTGCTTGGCGGAGGGAGGCAGCGCGAGTCGGGGGTGACATTGGCACGGCAGCGCGCTGCCACACGCGGGGAGAGCAGGCTGTTAACGCTGATCAGAGCTGGCAGCGCCTGCACTCGCTTCGGTCCCAGAGGGGGAATTAAGGGAGAGAAGCTGACGTCAGTGGTGGAAAGGACACACAGCCCACTCGTCCAAGGCAGCCGGCAGCATCTTCTGGGTGTTGCTAACACCACCTTGAAGGAGAAAATTAAATAGGTCTTTGGAGACGGGGGGCTCCTGTGAAGCCGGAGCCCGGCCAGCTGTGATCCGGTGCCGAGCTCCGTGGCAGACAGACACACAAACACATCAAACGCCCCGGCCAGGGCCGGAGTGCCAAGGCACAGGCAGAGCCCGAGAGACTCTCCCCAGCTGCGAGCAGCTCCGCCATAGGAAACTGCTGCTCACGGAAAGGGCTCGGGCTCCGAGAGCACCAGCACGCAATTAATCTCGCTGCTGGGCTTCTCCTCCCCGCGCCGAGCTAAAGCCCGGGCTGGGAGCTGCAGCCGACGGGAGGCTCCTCAATCTTCAGGAGCTCTCCCCAGGTACCCGCAGAGGAGCAGCACAAAGCTCCGCGCTCCCACCGCCCCCGGCACGCACGCGGAGATGACTTGCGAGGGCTGGCACCCCCCAAAAGCACGGGGCTGTGCGCTGGCACACGGCCCCGGAAAGCAAAAGGCATTGAGGCAGCTCTGGCTGCAGCCAAACGCACGCAGAAAAAGGAGCCGGGGTCCCCAGGCTGCTCCTCCCGGACACGAGATGGAGCCAACAGCCGGGACACGCAGCACGAGGCCCAGGAGATGCCTCCTTCCCCTGCCCTCGGCGCCCCAGCACGAGTAAAGGGCTTGCTTGTTCAGGAGCTGGCAAGGCCAATTAATCTAATGAGGTTTTGCAGCCAGGGACTATTGTCAGCCAGGAAAGGCGCAGCGCTGCAGCGCGAGCACACGGGCGGCTCCTGGAAGCCAAGGGGATTTGGCACGGCGCAGCCCGCGCTGAAGGCAGGGACGGATCCTTCTGTTGTGCCCCCGACCAGCAAGACCCACGCCCGAAAATCAGGCACGCATCGAGCCCACAGAACGCACCTGAAAGCGGGGCTGCGAGCCAGAGCTGCTCTGGCTGGGGAGATTAATGGCAGCAGGGACCTTGAGTTGCTGAAATGGAGGCAAAAAATCGGTGGCAGCCCCTTCCCAGCCCTGCTGCAGCTGCTGCGCTCTCCGCGAGCAGGAGCAGGGGCTCATTTTGTGCGGCAGGGAGCACGCCGAGGCCGGCAGCTCCTCCGGGTTATTTCCTGGGTGCTGCTGCTGCCCAGATTCAGCTCCCCACCCCCCCCCCCCCGGTGACCCCCAACCTGCCCTGGCTGCGTTTCGGCACTGGAGGGGATTTCTGCGGGGATGGCCCAGGGGAGGCGGCTCAGGACCGGTGTCCTTCGGGAGCCTCCAGCACCCAGCCTGGGTGCCCTCGATGAAATGCCGAACGCTCCAGGCTCCTCAAATTCTGGCCCAGCAGCGCTGGGAGATGCCCTGCAGGGCACTCACGCGGCCCGGCACCCTGCCGCGCTCCCAGGCAGGAGAAATTAAGAGCCAGGCAAGCGGCAGCAGCCCCCGTGCCCAGGACCAGCCCCTTTCCCCCTGCTAAGGAAGCACCCACAGCTCCCCACACACGCCCGGAGTAACACACGGAGGCACCGAGTGGATAGAAAGGTTTTTATCAAGTTTACAGTTTTAAAAAAGGATCACAATTGTTTTTTTGTTTTGTGGTTTTTTTTTTTTTTTTTTTTACATGTACGTTACCAAAAAAAATTGCAATTGGGATCTTCATCCAGGGGTTACTGAGCCGATTATAAAAAAAAAAAAAAAGGCAGCAGGAAAGCCTGGCTTACACGGCAACCGACAGAGAAAAGTACAGACAGACAGGACACGGGAAAACAGGAGGCAGCGAGTCTGCGCCCGGCTGCGCAGGTACGGGCCCAGCTCCGCTCCCCCCGGCGCGCACACGCACCCCAGGCAGCAGGGTCTGGCCGCCAGCGTCTGTTTTGCAGGGGTAAAAATAAACCCAAAGCAAACGAGTCTACAGTATTTTGCTTGTGAGGTGGTTTTTTTGTTTTTTAAATGGAGTTTCTCTGCTGAAGCTCCTTTGGTCTGAAGCGAGTAACCCCCTGCGCCCTGAGTATCCGTCCTACAGCACCCTCCTGGCCCCTGGCGTGGCCGGGGGCTTTCGGGGCACGGCCCCGGCCCCTCCTCCCACCCCATCCTCTGCTCAGCAATAAACCCCTACAATACAAGTGGAATAATTGCTCTTATAAATATATTTATATCATATATAGGAAAATAAGGCACTTCGGGAGGGTTACAGCTCGCCTAATTCTAAGACATTCTAATCAGGAAGAAAAATGAGTTAGTTTCTGAAATGAATTAAAATGCACGTTAATACAGTAATAAAAACCATTCGATCCACTTCCCACTTCAAGGCTTTGTTTAAAACCGAAAGAGAAAAAAAAAAAAAAAAAAAAAAAGCACGCCCAAAATCCAACAGCAAGGAAACCTGACCCAGAGCAGCAGCACCTGCCCCGCGCGGGCTCCCCTCCGAGCCCGTCAAGGGCAGGCGCTTCCAGGAGAGGCACGTTAAATAAGTTCACGGACTGAAAATATCCTTTCCCTGAAATGACACTCCGCACAGTTTCTCGGCCATCTGGGACCTCCAGGAGCCCCTTCCCTCGATCTGGTCTGGTGCTTTGGGTCTGATAAGGAGAGGAGAAAGCAGTGAAGGTCACCGACTGCAGATGAGGCTCCGGGCTGAGCCCGGGGAGCCGGGACGAGGCTTTCCCTGCGCGCGCAAAGGAGGGGTGGCGGGGGAGAGGCTGCCGGCAGCCAAGCACTGCGGGCGAGGACACCGGGAGAATGTTTAACCAGGAGCGAGGCGCCGGGGAGGAGAGGCGGCGGTGGCCTGCCCCAACTCGACGTGCACGGGGAGGGAGGCAGCACGCCCGGAGCAAAGGGCTCCCGGACGGGCGAAACGGCTGCTCCGGCTCGGCGTCTCCCCGCGGACACGAGTCGGGCTGAAATGGGAAGACGGGGGCTTCCCCCCGGGCAGGCAGAGAGGGGAGGACCCAGTCTGCCAGCTCTCGCTTTTGGCTTTGTGAAATGCTCGAGGCTCTCTGTCTAAGCCAGCCTGATGCGGAAAGAAAAGGACTAAGCAATGACCAGCAAAAAATGGCAGGGGAGTCGAGCGCAGGCCCTTGGTCTACGTGGGGCAGCAGCCCTGCAGTACAGCACAGCTGCTCTGCCTTGCAAAGGTTGTTTTTGGCACTCTCCCCTTCCCCTACTGGTTTAAGAAATACTAAGCTTACTTGGTGGCCCAGCGCTCTGCAATTTTGCAACGATGCTCTCAGACGGTCACTTTACACCAGTTGTTTCTCAGGGATCTCCGTGCTGGAGCTTTTCACGGTCAAAGACTTAATGCAAAACAAAGGAAGCCCTCCCGCTTGTCCACAGTCCCTCTGCTTAGGATCCAACCGTTTCGGTTCTCACCTTGGGAAAGCACGTTTGAAAGCAGCCGTGGTTACAGCAGGCTTGCACGGACAAAGCAGCGTCCCTCCCGCTGCCAGGAGGGCTTCGCAAGCAGGCGAGGCAGTCGGAGGAGCGGACTCCACCCGCGGCCATGCCGATCACCCACCCACACGGCATCCTTGTGCAACAGGCAGCATGGGGCAACCGTGTCCCCAGCGCCCTGAGGCACGGCCCTGCCTGACAGCCCATCCATCTGGGTCGCACGGAACATGGCACTTCTCTGTATTTCACGCGACAGAAATACTCGCTCCCCTTTCCCAACAGGGGCCGAGTCTACTTAAGGCAATTTAAAATTAACCCGGGTTTGGCATTTATGAGCTCCTCGCTTCCCTGTGTGCTAATGCTGTCAGCCCGGGTTAGCTTAAAGGTCCGTTTTCCCCAGGAACCTGTCTCCAAGAGAGGCCAGAGGAGGATGCTTACAGAAAGAGCAGAAAAACAGCGGCAGCGCTTCTCCTCCAGCCCCCCTTCCCCAGCTCGCAGCAATAATCAGTTTGCATTTCCAAGTCCCTCCACTGCACAACGGCTCGCTGGCACTCGAGGGGTTTGTTCCCTCTTCCAGAACCTGGAACTAGCACTGCTCAGATGTTCCCAGCCCGTCGGGACGCCTCGCTGGCTGTGCCCTTTGCATCCTGCTCTGCAGCTGACTCGCTGACAGAACGTAATGGCGCAGAGGTCCAGTAAATCTCTCCTGACCGTGCTCAGGGTCGCGCTGGATCTCAGCTCGATCCACGCCCTGGAAAAACCCATCCTCCAGGCCCTCATCTGCTCTGTCAAAGATTAAAAAATGCACAAACACACGCAAGAAATCGGTAAGAACTCAATGGCACAAACTGAAATCATCAATCAAACCCCAAGAAGGATTTTCAGCAACCCAGCAGCCTCGGGCTGGGCCTGGCATTGCAGGTATCGGCAACATCATTAAACAAGGCAAGCCGGGGAAGAGCGAGCAGGCACAGGTTGGCAAAATACTTGACAGCTAAGAAAGGCAAAGAGGTCGGAGATTTGGTCTTAACGGGATGTGCTGCTGGTCCCACCCCACAACAGCTGGGCCCACGACCTCCGAAGGGCTTTGGAATTGCTTCCTTGCATGACCCCGACGGAGACAGTCACATCCGAATGAAAATACAAAAAGCGCATCTGCAGCATTGGGGGATTGGTTTCTAGATTTCCAAGATATGCATATATTGTATGTAATATAAAACAGCAGTAACACCTAGGTCAGCTAGTTCAAGTTCTCCATTTTCTCCCCCTGCCAGTACTGTGTCTGTAGTGAGCAGCCAGGGAACCTGTAGGGTTAGCCAGGAGAAGAAACATTTTCTTAAAATTAACTACAATAACAAAACGCGGGGAAAAATACGTAGGTTAGGTCTGACGTAACCAACGGGCAACTCAAGTTCACACACGGGATGTTTTTAGGCACACAAACTCCCTTCCTTAGGTGGAAGGGAAGAGGAAGCAAGGGTAACACCAGCATTTTCTGCTACTCAAGTCCCTGTGTAAAAAGTATGGTCACTGCACCAGAAAAGCACCTCTTCAAGCTGGCTGCAGCATTGCCCTGAACAGGCCAAAGTGCCTGGCGGTCAGAGAACCTTCCCCCCACCCACCCACCTCCCTGCTCTAGGCACTTCTTTTTTTTTTTCTTAAGCACGCTCCCGGCACGAACTGGAGAGGTCGGCAACGCGGAGCTGCCACCGCTCAGACGCGGCTCAGCGGGGCAATGGCTCTGCTCCCCCCAGAGCAGGAAGCCAAGCAACCGTTCTGCCTGGGCTTTGCATCCCTCCGTGCAAGCCTCCTTTGGCAGGCTCGACAAAGCAGTCCAGGAGATTTAAGGAAGGTAAAGGCAGCTCTGAAAAAAACAGCAAGCCCCTCCTCACATTGCACCCAATGCGCTCCGCAGCCCTAGAGCCAGGAAGCGCACCCACGGGGGGGGGAAGTCTGGAAATACTGAGGTGGGTCAGAGGGGAAAGAATTGTGCATTATTGCCAAAAACTGATTATTTGACAGCGGGATGCAGCAGAGAACAGACATTTAAAGCCCATTTTCTTGCAGCGCTACCAGTATTCACTGGAAAGGAAGAGCCATTAGATCAACTGTCTGCTGTTGCAATGAGAAAACTAGCTGAAAATGTCCTTCATCTGAAAGGCCGCGTGGCCACAACAGGATCATCCATCTTTACTTTAAAAATCCCTCAGGATGGAGGGGTTTTATGTGCTCTGCCTGGTGGCATCGAGAATCTGGAGGTTTAGCTCTCTCTTAAATAAGCAACCGTTACGCTCCCTCCAGCTAAATCCCAGCGCCGCCATCCTCACTGTCCACGAGGAGACCTTTCGGAAAGGCTTCCCAAAGAGCACAGAGTCCTGCCAAAGCTGGAGGGGGAGGGAGAGGGGAGACATGCTGGTGGTTGTCTGAAAACCCTTGGCACATCTTTGGTTACAGGATGAAAAAGGAAACGGTGGCAGGTTTGGCCACCCGGTTCTTTAGGAAGTTGTTAACCCAGGAAGGAAAGGAACAGAGGGGATAGGACCGTGGTTAATCCGACCATTCGTCCTCATCAAACTCCGAAGAGTCATCCTCAGAGTCGCTGTACTCCACGGCGATGCGGCGTGACAGGATTGTGGCCACATCATTGCCCACAACGTCCCGCTTCTCCTGTTCCCGCTGCTCTTCCACCTTGCGGAGCTGGAAGCCTGTTGGGAAGAAGGCAACGGAGGGGATCATTCAAAGGCTTTGGTCACACTGCAGTCTCCAAGGCAGCCATCCTTCGACGCAACCCTCTGAGCAAGACAGCCTGTACTCTGCCAGCGAGCATTGGACACGCTGCAGAATAACACTGATAGTGACTGACAGCCAAGACAGGCTGGGTGGGCAGGTGGAATGGCAAGTGAATCGTTTCCGTGCTCCTCTGCAGGGTCACACCACTGACACGCACTCCCCTTCGCAAACCTGGACCGCGCCAGCCCTGACACGGCCACTCCCAAAGCGCAGGCAGGGGCACACAACCCAGACAGGGTGTCATCAGCGTGGGCACACCAGGAGGGCCCACGGGGGACCAGCCCCAAGCCGCAGGATACTCCCAGCCCTGCTCGTGAGACAATTCCCACTCAGGACACCGGGGGTTCTTCCGCAGGCTAAGGAGAAAGCTGGCATCGAAACGAAAACCTACCTTGACGGATAGCTGAGAGCAGATCGCTCCTGGCATCGCTAACCGCAGGCAAGGATGACTTGGGCTTGGAGGCAGAGGTGTCCGAGGGTGGCGGTGGCGCTGGGGGGCCATCCAGACCACTGGAAGACAGCGGCGGGGGGCCGGGGGGCGGCGGTGGTGGAGGGGGAGGCGGCGCGCTCCCGCTGCCCGGCTGAGGCAGCGGAGGTGGGAGCACGCTGGCATATTCGACCGCTGGAGGGGGCGGCGGTGGTGGCGGGGCAGCAAACTCGGGGTGAGGAGGGAAGGAAGGGGGAGAAGGGGGTGGTGGGGTCCCCGGGGACGGGAAACCCATGGGAGGAGGTGGCGGGGGCGTGCTCCCCATCGGCGGTGGTGGCGGAGGCGGCGCCGGAGGGGGAGCAAAGCCCGGCCTGGTCCCGGAGGGGGATCCGATCGGAGGAGCTGGTGGCGGGTGACTCGGGCTGACCAGGCTGGATCTTTTGGTCCCTCCAGAACCAGAACCTCTTTGGTTGTCTACAGGATAGCTGTCGCAACAGAAGGAGAGAGACAGAAGGCTATTAGCTCTGAGGCCGGGTTACACCACACAGTCTCGGTGTTAATGCAAATCACGTGTGTTCGCTGCAGCCTGGACAAAACCTAACTTCTAGGCTTAACTGCTGCTTCCATGAGACCTCGCTCCTCGGTTTTAGTTTTCCTGCAGCGTTTCTTTTGGCCAACACCACGAGGACAAAGGAGAGCTTCTGGGGACTGGCAGAAACGCCATCATCTGTCCCATCTCCCAGGCTGACAAGAACACGAGCCATCTCACCTCCCTGCCAGGGGCCAGGCGTCACATCTGAGCTCAGAGCAGCCTCTTGGCTGAAGAGCTCCTGCAGCACTGCGAGCCGCTACCCCTCCATGCTGAGGTCAGACTTATGACACGTCAAGCAGGGATGTCTACCGTGATAAATCGCACGAGGACCGGTGGGTATGCCAGGAGAGCATATGCTCTGAACACCTGCTAGGAACAGATCTCCGCACTGGATTCCACGGCTCGGAGCTGGAGCGCAGCAACCACGTCTCAGAGCTCGCCACGGGAATTGGAGAGGAAGACGTGGAGACCCAACGTGCTCTTAAGGAAAACACCGAGTTCCCACTTACGGCAGCTGTGTTGTACCAGAAAACAATTCTACCCAGAAGATATTGTAACGTCCTATGTACGCGTAAAGCAAGCCCTAATCCGACATCTCGTTGCGCTGTAAGGCAGAAGAGGTTTGGTACGTTTGCCATGAAAATGTCACAATTTTTGGCAGTGCACAGTGCTGATCCATGACAGGCTACTGCAGATCAAACCTCGCTCCCTGGATTCTTTAAAAACAAACCACCAAAACAAAACCAGATAGGAGAAGATCTCCATGGCTAGGCGGAGATCTAAGCAACTGCACAAGGCAGCTTAAGCTTCATCTGAAAGCTCGTTTCTGCTCTGCCCTAGAGGAACATGCCGCAGAGTGGAGTGCTTGGTCTCTTTGACACATCAGAAGAGCCTTTTCTGCAGCACTGTTGCCTTTGGAGAAGATGGAGACAAGCTAACGCAGTCCTGTCTATCAGACATACTGTTACTGCCTTAAAGAAAAAAAAAAGCTACTCTCTTGTTTCAATCCGCGTGTCTCAAGCCACCGCTGGACCGTAATTCTCCTCTCCAGAGGTGACTGGAAGTCACCATTTCATTTGATACAAAGCAGCTGCCCTGAACTTCCACTGGAGTCTCCAGGAAGCAGTCGGCTGGCGTGTTCAAGTCCTTTAAATTTAACTACATCTACATCTTCAGGGCCCACGTCACGCGTTTGTCAAAAATCACAGGGCAAATGGCAACAACAAAGAAAAACCACAAGCGGAAGAAGCTGTTCTTTGCAAAGCTCTATCAGGAGCCTGAGTCTGGAACAACTGCGCTGGAAAAAAAAGGGACTGAAGCAATGCATGCAACGGAGCCAGACCACTAAGTGGGACCCCACTCTTTCAGAAAGCAAAACGAGTCTGCTCGAGCTCTCGACCAAGTCTGTTCTGCCCTCCCGTACAGGACCAACAGCGGCAGCTGGGATTTACAGAGAGCTGCGGCTGTCCCTGCCTGCAGTTGCGCTTCCCCTCCAGACAGGAGCATCCTGGTTCCCATACAACGCCCGTTAGGAAGTTATGCTGAACTATCTCAGCCTGTCTCATGTCATCCTTTTACACCACCTCCTACTCCTCGGTGACAGAAGGGATCCCGTAGGCTTACCTAAATTCCACTGGGGGTGGAGGCAGGCTGTCATCTGGGAACGAAGGAGGTGGTGGCACAATAGAGTCAGTCTGCGGCGGTGGCGGGTAGCAGTTCACGTCCATGCTTTCGTTTGAACCGATGCTGCCGTTTTGATACACCATGTTAGAGGGGTACCTGAGAGAGCAAGACAAGCGCCGTGTTTACGAGTTCAGGGTAACGTCTAAAGGTCATTTTCCCCCTCGCTTTGCCTCCTGGAAGGGTTACAGCCACACAGCTGTGCAACGTTCAACAAGCAGACAGCAGTGATATTAACCACGTAGATGGATCAACCTGCAAGGTTTAGAAATTAGGTTTCCTAGCAGGAATGGCTTTTCACAGCACAGCTGGACCTGCCTTTTGGTGGGACCTTATCAACCACCACAACAGGATACACAAAACAAAACCTTAAAGCCACATTTAAAAAAAGAAGCCTTTTTCTCAAAGCATCCTACTGAAGAACCATGTACAGTTTACTCTGCATAATTCTTTGGCTAGATGCTCTCATGTTTATTTACTGCTGCCACACAGCAGAACAACACATGAGTATATTTTATTGAACAAAAAACCAAATATTTTTCTTAACATTTGATTCTAGGGAAAAAAACTTACGAGTGCATTTTGACCAGCTTGCACTCGATAGACTCCAAGTTACACCGCCTATCGTCAGCGACAAAAAATAAGAGGTACTAAAATATATTACAAATTAAGCTTGAGCATAGATTATCAGGAAGCACACCCAACAGAGATGCCGTTAAATGCAAACAACCAAAGCTGAAACATTGCTGAAGGAAGAGACCAGCCTCACGTTCAAGTTTCAGTGGGCTCGTTTCACTATGGGGTGGGGTGGTGAAACCCCCCCAATTCCTGGGGGCTCCGAACCTCAACAGAATTCAAACGCGTGGACGCATTTCCACGAGAAAACAGAGGAGCAAGAAAATGGTGCTGTTGTGCTGCTCGATTCCTCTGCTAGAAACCAAACCTGCTCTCCTATTAAACTAAAAGCAAGTTTTATTTTTAGCTGGAGAGTGTGATTTAAAGAGAGATTTTTCTTATATGAAAGGAAGCTGCAAGGAGCAAGCAGGCGAGAACTGCATTGTGGGGAAGGCGGTCTGCTTCCAGCCTGGCTGGTGTCAAAAGTTAAATGAATTCCCAAGCCAGCAGAGCTAAAGAGAGATCTGCAGCTCGAAATACTTGGCTGGGGACTGCCCCCGCTTCAACTTTAGGGTGTGAAGAGCCATTTGTGAAATGTAACAAAGCACTCACACGCTACTACCAGGATGCCACCCTGCTCCTCAGCGTAAGGCCCAGAGGCTAGGTGCGATGGGCAGGGCGCTGCGACGGGACAGGGAGCCGCAGCTTTCGACACTTCTGTGCCCGCAAGGCAGGCAGCTGAGAGCAGACTCGCTGCTGAAGCTGTTCCTGCCACCTTGTTTAAACCGTGTAGCTCCCTGATTTATTTAGCAAATTTTAAATCAGCAGACGGATTTACTTTGGAGAATCTGATTAGTGGCGGTATCGATCCACACTGTGCAGCAGATCTGGAGAAGCTGCAGAGCAGGGTGAACTGCATTACAATCAACAACGCCCGCCCGCTCCCCCTCGCTGGGGAGCTGAGCAGAGAGCCCCAGACTTGCTTACCCAGCAGGACCGTGTTTGTCCTTTATCTCAACAAATTCTTGTCCCATTTTCAGCTTCTCCCACTCTTCTTTCCTGGTTTTAATTTTCCGTGGATTCACATTTCCTCGGTTAGGATTCTCCTTTTTCTCTTTCTAAGGGAGGAAAGGAAAGGGAGGAGGGATCAAACAAAAGCCTTATTTTTGCTTTAAACTCACTGGGAACAGGAAGGGATAAAACGGAGATGCAGCAGTTTCAAGAAAAAACATTCTCAAAGAGGGCCAGGATTTTTCATTCACTTTCCCGATTGCTGAAAGCTCCAAAGACCTCCCAAACAAAGAAGATGGAGCACAGACAGCATCAAAAAGACAGCATCCAGTTTCCCTAGCGCAGTTCAGACACGATGCCATTGTTACACCCTGGCATGACCACCTGGAGGGCAGAGGGAAAGCTCAGTTGCCCCTCATCAATTCAGTTTTTGGCCTCCGCGTCAAGACTGCCAAATCTCACCACCACCTTGCTAGCGTTAAGTGCTTTGGGTGTGCAATGTGGATGCTTGCCCACAAAGATCTGCTCATTTTCTGTGTTCTGACATGCCCCAGCTCCCTCCTTTGTTATTTTGATTTAGAAAGAGCACGATCTGTTTTGATATTTAATACTTCAGTTGCTCAAAAGCTAAATAAAGTATGCTCGAACTGAATCTTTTCTGGTGTGACTTTCGGTGTTGGTGAAGAGAGGTCCGAATCCTCTGGTAACCAAATCAGGAACCCTACCTGGTGCTTTCAGCTCAGATGGTTTCGCTAAGCCTCTTGATTGCCCCTAATTTAACATTATGGCCTGTTTTTGCACTCCTGAAGGGATATTTTCTTCCATCTTTACTCTTCCACGGTAGAATTTTTTACAGCACTTGAAACAGTGGCGTTGGGGCAGTGGGATTTGCACTGCTTCAACACTGAACAGACCCCTGTGCGATGTCAGTAGTACAGAAAAGACCGATACAACTTTCTCCCCTGCTGACTGCACCGGCGCTATGTTTGAAGACTACAAATTAAGCCATTTTAACCATACAAAGAAGGTGGTATTTGGAAAAAACAGATTAAGGACATCTTTGTTGTCTTTTTTTAATTAACAGGGATGAAAGTAAACCAGATAAAAACTTCTCTGAATTGATCCCTGAAGAGCTTAAGAGAGCAAACCTGAATTTTGGATAGCAACTTTGGAGTCCATGGTTCATTAACACTTCCCACCTCCTTTCCCACCCTGACATGCTTCTGTTGGCAGACATCTCCCATTTCCTCACCCTATGTTTCCGCTTTTCTTTCATAATATCCTTGGTGTCCTGAAGCATTTTCTCCTTCCAAAGGTCAAAGAAATACGAAGGATTTGTGTAGAATTTAAGTGCCTCTTTGCCATCGTCCCTAGAACAGGGAAGGGAAAACACACACAAAGAAGGGCCAAGTCACGCATTTGTTTGAAGCCCAAAGAAAACACAAGTCACAACCCCAGATAATAGTTTAAAAATCTGCAATGAGAAGGTCAAACACTCCGCTCTCGCCTCAATCCTCGTTTCAAAAGAAGCAGCAGCCACCGCCTCGCAGCAGCCACCGCTTGTCCCAGCTCTCCTACTTGCCATCGCTTTCGCCCTCACACTAACTCTCCATTACTCTGGATTTCGGCACCTGAAGAACTCAGCCGCTCTGAACAACCGCCAGGAGAGCAGCAGGTCTCACACTCCAACTCCCACTTGTTTGTCTTGTATTTTTGGTGTGAAAAAACCTCTTCCCAGCCCAGGAACCCTAAATCAGACCAGCAGCGTCCTTGAAACTCATGAGCGCGCGTGCACGCACACACACACTCTCCTACTTTGCAGTGCAGCCGCGTCTGGCAGAAGACAGCTGCCTCCAGCTATCTGTAATTACTTTTTACCTGTTCAAAAGATATTTATGGATGTGGGCTAAGTCTCTCTATTCTGACCCCCTTACTTCTACTACGTACGAGATGAAATGGCACGGCAGGACTGCTAAGAACTGGTTACACAGCCCGCGTAGGTCACATCAGATGTCTCAGGCCAGGCACAGGCGGCCACAGGACGTACCTCCAGACCTACAGGAGTCTGCTGCACCCACCTGGGTGAGAGCCACATACAGATGTACGCTCTGCAGTTTGCACTGCGGCTTTCTGGAAAGGAGCCACAGGGCTACAGCGAAGCACAAGAAAAATGCATCATCTGCACAACACCTAGCATGTTTATGCAGTGCCAGCCAAGCCTTGCCCCAAGGCAGTCACAAAAGTGACAGCGGGTAACCAAACGTATAATTTTCGAGCTATGCTCATTTGTACAGCCTCAAAAGCAGTTTCACGTAATCCCAAGGACGGAGATTTCCTGGTGGACCTCAGTACCAACAGTATTTCCCGTTGAAGAGTGTTACTTCAATAAAGCATGGGACGGGAAACGACCTCCTCGGCAGACTGGCAGGAAGAGGTACTCCTCTGTAACGGCACCAGGGCCAAAGGAGGCGTCGCAGTGTTACCTGTACGGGGAGAGAATGTTGAGAGGTGGAGGAGTATTGCAGGTCCCATAGGTTTCAAGGACAGGAACTGGGAGAGAATCTCTGTCGAAGAGCTTCTGGTCCTGAGTAGTGGAGCTTTTGAAGGCCTTCCTGGTGTTAATGCCTTGCAGAGAGACTGTAAGAAAGAGGAGAGAGCAAGTGAAGAACAGCTTGACCCAGGCCAATGACACTGAAGATCAAGTAGCAAACATCTGATTTCGGTTGGAGTTCTTGGCGTGCTTAGCACTTCTTAAGGTCAGGTTCCTTTTCCCACAGATCTCTTGGGAAATCCAGCAAATCTCAGATCATGCTGTGCCAAGATCTGCTGCGGCAACTCTCAAGAGCCGTGTCTCTACAGATGTGATTTCAAACCCCTGCACCCAAGACCCAGGAAGTCCATGGCTATCGAACTGCTGAGGAGCGAGTTTCTACACGGAGACTTGCTAACAACCAAGTCTCGACTCGGCCAGAAAGGCTGCCCACACGAGCAGCACGGTGCTTTTTGGGAGGGGAGGAAACGGTCCCTCTTAGTCCAAGAGAAGACATTCCAACACCGATCACAGCACCAGGCTTATTTTAGGGTCACGAACCAAGCACGCTGATTCACTGAGGATCTTTACCACGCCTGGTCTGCAAGGACTCTGCTCCACTCCATTACCTTCTTCCTCTTTGGGATCCAGCTGAGTGACTTTGACTTGCAAGCGGTCAACTCTCTCGACTAGAACGCTCACCCGAGAGGCAAAAGTGTTGGCTTGAGTAAACAGCTCTCCAAATATGTCTTCTGCAAATTTACCTGCAATATTAAAGTGTCCACGTTAGCCCCACGAGCCACAGACCACATGCAATCTCCCAATTTGTTCTCCTGAAGAAGGAAGGGAGGAAGGAAGAAGAAAGAACCGTGCTTTCCTTTCAAGTTTGTCAGCGTTAAGTTTAATACCCAGGAAGACAATGCTCTGTTCCACCAAAACCTGACGTTTCTAAGGGATCTTTAGGCCATAAAGGAACAATGGAAACACACAGTCAAGTCAGTATTAAAGTAATGAAAAAAAGAGGGCTGAGAACATTATCCTGGTCTGAATCTGGATGGGTCCGTCGGTCCTTTAAGATTCTCTGCTGTTCTGTTTATTAGACGAGAAAACACAGTTAGGTTTTTATTGCTCTGGAGAATCTCAAAGGCTCCCAGTCTCCAGCAGGCCTGCCTCCAGGGTAACTGGCACGTATTTACAAGCTCAAAGTACTCTGCAACTAGAGAGCAGACCAAGTCCTTGATCCTCCAGCCTGAGCTATAACCACAGACGAAAGCACTGACCCTTTTGTTCCTTCAGGTGGCAGTGTCTGAAAAAATGATGCACTCACGTTTATTCTAAATCAAAAGCAAAGGGGAACTTCTTAAACAGGAATATTCTCTCTGTAACAGCTTGGATTGCCCAGTGGGCTGCGATGACAAACATCATCCATCGTTTGGACAGCGAGAGCGCCCAGGGGCTTGGATCAGGAGCTCGCCGCACCACTTAGAAGCATAACAAAAAGATGTGCCCTGTCCTTAGGAGTTTAAAATCTACATATAAACAGGAGTTGACCACAGGTAGGCAGGGACAGGCAAACTGAAAGAACACCAAGGGCCTGCAATGAGTACTGTCCTTCTGCTCTGCTCTCGGGCGTAACCTCAAACCAGGAACCCCAAGCGTGCCGAGGACAAGGCTGATCCGAACAGACTCGGCACTGACACCAGACGTCGGCCCGTGGAGTTCCCACTGATGGGAAACATTTCCAGCCACGGCTGCTGGGTACGAGGCTGCTCCCAATAAGCAGTCTGGTTTTGAAGTGCATCGTCATATGGCCGACAGTTTGTTCTGGAATCTGTTACTCCTGAAGATCCTCGCCGACATTCACGAAAGGATAACCAGTTGGAAGCCCGAGTTTCACAGCAATTTTGGAAAAGCTGCGTGTCTGCAACAAGGCACATCACAAAGACAAGAGCCTCTTCCACATGGTGAGCAAGGGCAGCCGCCAAAGCCTGTACAGACACCTTCAACCGCCTGGCTGACACCAACGCCAGAAGAAGCTGTCCATTCTCCTCCCCTTATCAGCCACTCGTTCACAATCCCATGCAGCTCTCCTTCCACTGCCAAGCCCAGAGAACAAGCCAGGTTAAAAAAAAAAATAAAAAAATCAACCTCCTCCACCCTTCTAGGTGGCAATGCCAGCTTGAAGTGTCTGCAGGAAGCAAATGCTGGAAGTTAACTTCAGCTGAACTCCTTCCGCTCTCCCAGACAACACTGTCTCCGCATAGGCTCCATTAACGAGCCCAGCCAGCCTGCCTCAAACTCACGGGGAGGATTTTATTTCTGGAGACCTAAGGGCCAGCTAGCTCTTGCTGTAGCCAGGTTTCACGAAGCCCAGCTCTCCCATTTGACCAAAGGAAGCGAGCGTTTAACCGTAGGATCATCTGACACTCCCCCAGCAACAGCTCGAAAGGGAAAAGTTGTAATTCGGTTCTACCTTAATGAGAACCCAGAATCGTGTCCAAATTTCGCAAGGAACTGCAGCAAGCATTAGGGGAAAAATAAGGTCTTTGCTTTGCGATGCTGAGCAGTCCATTTCAAGCACAAAATAACACAAACAGCATCGCCTACGGTGGTTTTGACCCTGGAAGGAGAAAAAGAGGTGGTGTGTGTTCCCCTGCCTGTGTAAGTGCAGCAGTCCTGCCTTATCTCCCAGGATCTCCCGTGCACTTCTGCGCTGTGTCTCACCTGCAGTTTTAGATGGGGCAAGGCAGAGATTAATTTTTTTGGTTTAGTTACTTCGACTGCAAAAGTGCAACTTACAATCAGAATTATCTCTGTCATGCACTGGCAGGAAGACAGACGGCATGATTTAATAGGTCTTTCCATCTTTAGCTTGTGGATTCTGTAAAACCACACACAAATGCACAGTCGACTTATACAAAGTGCTACCAGCTGTGATAGTAACGAAGGCTAAACTCACTGGAATATGAAAGTTTGACAAGATTTATGTTTGCATCTTTGTAAAGAGACTGTGGTGCACTAGGCTTGGCTGATTATTCACTTGACAGGGCTGTCACAGCCTACTGAACCTGCTTTACGTTCCTGTAATATTCAACGGACGAGGAAGGAGCAGATTTCTTCCTCCCAAGCAAGAGAGGTAAGGCAGGGGGGCAGGAGTGTGGCCATCTGGGTGCGAGCGCTCTGCAGCAGCTAGTCTAAATATCGGTTCGTTTCGAATACTGCTGACCCTAGGGAAGCGGGTAGGAGATGGTGCTCATCGTTTCCTCCCCACCTGCCTCGTCCCCTCTGGCACGGAAAAGCACGCCAGCGTCACTCAGAGCCACCTCTCCCGAGTTTCCCCCTCCGGTGCTCCCCTCGAGGTACCTGAGATTGGTCCAGCATCGGGGAGCGACACCCCGGGGTACCTCCCCAGTAAAGGAACCGGGCTGCAGTTTGCCTTCCAGAGCTTCGCTGCCTCTGACAAGGCAGATGCAGGAAAGCTTTGAATATCTGAGAAGGTCTAAACCTGAAGGATCTCGCCGGGGCTCTGTCACACTAACCCACCGCGTGCCTTTGGACTGGGATTAGCTTGCTGTGCAGCCGAGATTTGCACGGCTTTACTGCCTTCTTCCTCCTCATTTCACATGCACGAGATGGATTTTACTCACACCCCACAACCATCTTGGCTACCAGACCTAATAAACGAACAAGGGTCAGTCGGATGCAAGCAGAAAGACTGGTCCTGCCTGCGCAGTGACATTTCTGCAGCCCGACAGAACGCGATACTGACCGGCAGCAAACACGGGCCCAGGTTTTACCAGCAGCCATGGTTCTCCCTGCTGGCAAGAGACCGTACCCAAAGCTCCCCTGCCACCTTCACGCTGCTGCAAAAGCCAAGGGGCTCGCTTTGCAGAGCAAGCAGGAGCGCTCACAGACACCGCCGCGAAGCTAAACAAGATATTCGTTT
Source organism: Anser brachyrhynchus (assembly GCF_964034855.1). Taxonomy (NCBI): domain Eukaryota; kingdom Metazoa; phylum Chordata; class Aves; order Anseriformes; family Anatidae; genus Anser; species Anser brachyrhynchus. The sequence goes on from NC_137717.1 coordinate 4,276,950, forward strand.
GATTATCAAAGGTTTGCTTCAAGGGCAAAGGTGGCTCATCAGAAGCCAGAGCGTTTCGACAGAGTAAAGGAGTCATCCCGGAGAGACCACAATTAACTCTTCTCTCCTCCTATGGCACGTAGGCCCACGTTTTCCCTCTGGCCTTTCCAAGGCTGTCGGTCAGCCCACCGGAGAGCTGAGCTCGGCACGGCTCCAGCCTGTGCCGCCATTTGAGCGAGCCGCCCCAAGCCCCCCACGCTCCGGAGGCAGGGCTCCACTCAGGCTGGGGACTTTGGGTCTTCCAAGGTAACAAACAGCAGGGGCAACCAGGCGCCTTCTGCACGGGCGCTTTAATTATCTTTCATTAAAAATAAGGCTACTTACACGCTGCAGATTCAACACAGTCAAGCTCCATTTAGTAGCGCGTGCAATTACAGGCACATTCTCCGACACAAGATCCTGGCTGCTCTGAGAGCCTCCCATTTTACAAGCCTGAGTTGTGCTCCATCCTTCCATCTGCAGCTTCGCCGCAGCCTTTCACACACTCACGAGCGCGCACACACACGCCCTCCCCCCCCTCCCCATTTTCTTTCAGATGGGGAGGCAGTGGGACCAGGGATATGAAATTAGCATCGGATTTCTTTAGGAAAACATTTTAGCATTACCCAGGGAAGGCAGATGGGGGAGAAATAGGAACACAAGAGTAGAAAGGGAGCTAAATAAAGAGCACTAGCGACTCCTGAGGGCAACGCGCAGGCTCGCCATGGTACTCACTCAGGCTGCCCAGCTGTCGAATGACATTTGCCAGGGTGATGTTGGTCATGCATTCCAGCTCGCTTCGAACGCTAGGCAACGTCTGACGGCACAGGTGCCTTGGCTCAATGTTCCTCGTTACTAACGGCATGGTGGACCTGCTTCAGGCACTGTTCTGAAAGATGAAAAACAACCCAAAAAAGAAACAGGAAAGGATTACTCAACCGCAAATTCCAGGCACACCAGAGCCATGGTGTTCGTTTTTCCTGCTCTCAAATGGCTTTATTTATAAGCCTCCTTTCCCCCCCTCCCCACCCTTATAAAACTGGTTCTTCAGAAATAAAGATCCTGCTGTTCCACGACTTGCAGTGACAGCGAAGCCCCAGCAGCTCAGGTACAGAGGCAGAGATGGAAAACTACACAGCGTCGCCCACGCGCAAGGTGCTGCTGGCACCGCCGCAGCCGTTGTTCCCTTCCTACCCATCCGCCGCCTCGGAGCAGTCTCCTTCCTCCTCCCGCGCTCACGCACAGCGTCTCGGGCGAGCTCTCAGGTTTGCTTAAACCGAGAGGATGAAGACGGGAGAGGTTAAAAAAAAAAACACAACAAAAAACACAACCACACAGCTTCTCGCAGCACGCCGAGGCGGGCACGGTGCCTCCCTCCTGCAGCAGCACGGCCAGGGCTCTCCTGGAACAACAGGAAGCGCTCGCAGCTGACCAGGAAACTTTCTGGTGGCTGTGCCTTATCCTGCAGGCTGCACCCCTCTTCCCTCGGGAAATCCCCCAGGGCCAGGGTTTACACTGGACCATTGTTTTCGTGCCGGGGCAGTCGAACGCTGAGGGAGCTCTAATCAGGATGCAGGGCTAGAGCGCGCTCAGAGAGGAATCCAGATTGATTGTGCCATGGGCAGGCCAAGCTTCCAGGGCTTTCTTAAAAATCAAGAACACGTTAAGTGGCAGGAAGTTATGCTGCAGAAAGTGCTTTTACGTGCAGGTCGGTGCCTCGAACCAACGAACCTCCTCTGCTACCAGGCCGGAACGTGGGAGCGACAAACGTCTCTCGGAGCATCCGCCTCCGGGAGAGGGGGGAAACTCGGGGAAACGGAGCGAGGAGCGCGATCCACGCACGAAACCTTCAAAACTCGGCGCAAGCAAATCCATCCCGAGCTCCTGATTAATTTAGAAGGGGAAAGAATCGCTTTTCTAGGTCAGCTGAGGAACAGCCCAAGAGGAGCAGCCAGCTCCCATGTGATAGGCATGCTGATCTGCTCGGGCTGGGTGTAAAAATAAAACAGGAAGCTAACAGCTTGGGGAACATGGCTTCCTGTCACCAGCAGCAAAAAACCGAGCGCCATAAAAAATCAGCTGTTTGCTCTTGACTTTGAGCCACCCTTTGATAGTCTCCGTGGCAGCTGGCAGCTTATCTTTGAGGTCCAGGAGTCCTTCCTGGATGCTTTTCTATCAGGGCGTTAAGAGGAAGAAGTGGGCATTATCCCTCCTAATTACCTCCCGAGCCAGATTTTGAATTGCTAAATTTGACCCATTAAGGCAGAGGAGTTCAAGAGCTATCTCCCAGACAAACAGCTGGAGGTTGCCGTTTCGCAACGCCTCCGAGCGAGGGGTTTTGTGCGCTCGCCCCCCGCACCAGGAAAGGGTCCCCGAAATGGCAAACCTCCCAGAAGAGGGGAGATTTGCCTCCAAATCAAGGAAAGCGGAGATTCTCCCAGGACCGAGGTCCACGTCGTTCTTCGCCGTGCCCAGGCGCCGCAGCAGCCCTCGGTAACTGCTGGGATATTTAAAGACCAGGGTGAAATGAGGAAGGGCTCTGACCTTCGCTTCTAAACACCCCGGGTTTTATTGATTACAGCCCAAGCCCTACAATCTTTCGCCAGCTTTAGCGCTTTAAGCCAGACAAAGTTTCCCAGCTCCCCCCAGACTGCAGTCTGCACCACCAAGCAGCTCTCATAAACAAGGCAGCATTTGCAGGCTGCCTGCGTCGAGCTTCTCCCCCGTGCTCCTCGGGGCTTGGCCAGGGCAGCACATGCGGTGGGAGCTGCAGAGCCTGGGTGGACACCGAGCCCGGCTGGAAACCTTCCACGGCACAGGACAGATGGGAGGAAAACAGCGAGAGGAAAAAATGTGTCTGTAAGGGGGGAGAGATGTGAGCTTGCATTGAGAAAGGTAAAAAAAAAAAAATATTATGCTAAGTATGCCAGGTCAGACAGGAGCAGGTAGCACTGATCTCTGCACTTACGGGGAAAAAAAGGGCAGAAAAATGGAGTAATGCCCCCGGAATGCACAAACCCACACCAGCCTGGATACGTTGTCTGTGCCCTTCCTCTCCCAAAGCCTTTCCTTTAAGCCTGTTTTGAAACTAAAAGCAAGGAGTAGCGGCGCGAGCTGCTTTTTCGCGAGGGTACTGCCCGACTCCAGCAGGAATTTGCACCGGTGCAAGACAGCCAGCAGCGAGAAGGGCTAAGAAAAACCCTCCCTTTATAGCCGAGCTCGTGCTGCCAGCCACCCCCGCCCTCCCGGCACAGCCTGCCACACTCCGCTGCAGGATCCAGAGTTTCGCCCTTGCGATCTCCAACGGGGACGGCTCCGCGGCCCCACTGCTGCTCCTAACCCCGGACGAGGGCTGGTGGGCAGCAGCACGAGGAGGTGTTAACCCTGCACGGCGCCGGGGACGAGCAAGGCAGGAAGGACGGGATGGGTGACGGAGAGCCGGCCTCCGCGGTGAGAGGGGTTTAAGGCAAAGTTTCCTCTCCCTTTGAGCGGACGGACAAGGAGGTTCAAGGTTTCAGGTGGTTTTGGAGGAAGCAGGTAGGAAATCTGGGACCTACGGAGCCTGGTGACAACATCGGCAAGGGAAAAAAAAAAACCAAAAAAAGCAGTCAATGCCCCCAGAAGGCGGCACTTCCCCGTTAGACCTCATTTTTCCCCATCAGTCTTCGGTGGGTAGGTACAGAGATAACAGCTAATGGGCTCCTGTAAAACCTTCATGCCTCGTGAGTAGGTGGGACAGAGATTAATAGGCTGGATTGGAAAATAAGCAGTGTGTTTTGAAAGCAGGAGGGGCAGAAAATAAAGTGCAGAAGGGACAACAGAGGAAGAAGGAGGAAGCAAACCCCTGAAGCCAGCACAAGACGTGCAGCTGGGGGCAAGGAAGGGACGCACTAAGTGAAACGAGGAAGGGACAGGCCCAAAAAAGCTTTCCAGGAGGCTCTTGCTTTTATTCTTTAAAAGAGTCATTAAGAAAGTGATTGACAGCACGCTACCAGCAAGGGCCATCCAGCAACGCTTTACTTTCAGCAGTCAGGGCAGAACAGCACAGCAGTTTTCCACCCCAGCTAGCCAGAGTGGTCATCAGGCATTAGTCACTGTCACGTAACTACCGCAGACCATATATTATTACTAAATCCCACCATTCAGAAGCAATTTAAATGAATCGCGAGGCCAAAAAAAAAAAAAAAAAAAGTCCTTATCTTTTAGGCAAAGATAAGCATTTCCACTGGCTTATTAATGCCCGAGATTAGATTTGTTTCAGCGCTGGAGTCCAGGGCGCAGACGCTGCTTATTAGAAACGGCAAGGAAGGCGCTCGGTGGGCACGGAGCAACTGCCCCGCTGCCGTGGGGGAGGAGACGGGTGTGTTAAAAGGAGAGAAGAAACCGCCTGCGACAGATTTCTGACGAATATGGAAAAAAAAGGCAGGCACCGCACTGAAACCCAGCGCGAGCTGCGCGAGGGAAGAAGTTGAGTGATCTTTGCTGCTTGCAGAGGACTGCTGGTCGGGAGAGCTGTCGGGAAACGCGCCGGCGCCGCCCGCGTGCCAAATCCACAAGCGCTGCTGCATCAGTCGACGTCCAAAAGGCTCATCCTCCCAACCGCCGTGCTTCACGCCTTCGTCAAAACGAGCAGCAAGGGCTTTTTCTGAAGTTCACAACTGGTTTGCTCTCCCCCACTCGGAGCGGAACCTTCCCACCTGCTTGGGGCGAGCATTTCTCCTGCAGTCTCCAAGTCACGGCTTGAACGGAGGAAGGCTCCGAGCCTTGTTATGACGGCGGTGACTAAAAGGCAAACCATCCGCAAAGCCCAGCTTCGCCCCGTGGCTCTTTTCCCTTCCTTCGCCTCCCCGCAGCTGCACGCTGCCCCACCTCCAGCCGGGCATTGCCAGAATTCCTCATAATTTCCCCTCTCCCAAAACGCTTACGCAGGCGTTGCTGAGCCCCGGCCCGCTCCGCGCCAGCCCAGAAAGTTTGCTGAGCACGACAAAAGCCTCGCGAGCCGACGTTACCGCTCCGGGATTCCTCGCGCTCTTCCAGCCACAGCTGGCGCCTCGTTTCCAGGATTCACCGCGCTTCTGCTCCGCATCGTCCTCCCCAGCAGCTCCCGTGCCGGCTCACCGCGGGCTGGGACTCCTTGGGTTTCCCCAGGAGAGCAGGATTTGTGCACGGGGCTTCTTCGCGCGGCTCCCTCCACGACAAGCTCTCACCCGGAATGCCTCGCTCACCAATTTTTAAGCGGATTCTGGCTTTGGCAATTATTTCTGTAAACGCTCTTGCGGTGCTGGGGGCCGAGCGTGGCACAACACGGGCCAGCAAAGGGGGGAAAAAAAAACAACAAACCCAGCATGCGATTTTTGCTTTTCCCAATCCAGCACGTCGAGCAAAGCACGAGGTAAATTTCGGCCGAGCCTGCTGCTCCCAGATTTCTGATCAGCAAGTCATTGACCGCTCTCCGCGTGAGCCCTGCTGCAGCAGATCACACAGGAATCCCAGTCCTGGATTAGAATCAAGTACAATTGGTTCGTTTTAAACGCGAACTGCCGGTCTACAAACCCCTCGCACAAAGCTGTGCCTTATTGACTATTTTTAATAAATAGGGCTGGCACGGGAAAATTGGACGATTGTTCCCAACAATAAAGGAGACAGACTTTTGATTACGAGCATTGAGCAGCAACGCAGGGACTTTTTTCGGATGGAGCAGTTGCTTTCCTACGCGGGTTCTGTCAACTGCAGACAGCAACACCCAGCAAACGCTCCCGAACGAGCAGCCTGGAGAGGGGCAGCAAACGGCGCCGGGGGGGGGTTCGTAGGGCAGGCAGGGAGCCCAGGCAGGAGGGGAAGGCAGGGCTGCAAGGTGAGCCGTGGGCGTGCGAGGCACACAAAGGGCTGTAAATAACAGGCGACTTCCACGGGGAGATCTGGCGAGGTTCCTCTCGCCGGTATTTGACCGGTGAGCATAGCGTTAGTGGGAGTCACCTGGGTAATTCCCCGCTCAACGTGACACGCCGCCTCTTAGATCAGGGACCATCTGCAAATAAATCTGGACCCCGGCGGTGCCGTCAGCTGTCACGGTGTCTGGTGCAGCACAAAGCACCTACGGAGGACAGAGCACGGTTTTTGGGGAAGGGGAGGGAAAACCGAGCTCGGTTTTGGAGCACCTCGGGGTGACCAAAGCGCCCTGAGCAGCACCCCCAAAATCCTCTGCCCGGACGCAAACAAGCAGCGCGGCCAAGGAGGCCAAGCCTTCGGCTGAGCGCCTCGGAGAGCAGCCTTTAGGAGTACCCGTCGGGGGATTAGACACACCAGCAGGTTTGGGAATGAGGGAGGAAGGAGATAATCAGATCTGAAATTCCCATCAGTATGAAATGAGACTTAACTCAGTCGCTTGCCAACGCAGACTGACTGTTCTTTCTAATGTCTGTGACAACTCTGCTTCAAATTTCAAGCTTCTCTCAGCAGTAACTACTCCCCCATGTAGCTGTAATGGCCAGAAAGAGACCGGCTTTTATGTAACCCCAAAAGACTAGCAGAAAGGGAAGCAGCAGCCACACACGCACACGGAGAAGTGGAAAAAAAAAAAAAAATCAGCAGAAGGCTCTGCTGAGCGCTCAGGGCTATATCCAAGCTCACAATGCAGCCACAGAGAAGTGGGATGCAGCAATCAGAAATGCTACAGTTACACACTCGGAGAGGGACCCAGCAATCAGTGCTGCATCCGAGCAATAGGGAGCGAAATTATAGAGCAAACCGCCATGCGATGCCACAAACTACTCCATCCCGCCAGCTGTAACAAGTATTCATTCCCAAAAACGCGTCACGGGCTCATCTGTCATTAAGAGCCCAGCCTGGCAGCAGCTGAGCAGGAGTCGGCAGCGCAGGGCAGCTGCGGGGCTGCTGCCTCTCACAGCGCTCTATTCTCCCCACGAGCCACGGGGGAGAGGCACGGGTAAATCCCCGTGCGCGGGGGAAAACGCTGCCCACGTCTCTTACCAGGCTCCGAGAGGGCTGAATTCTCCCCCCCACCACAAAAAGCTTTCCCGAAGCAGGGTCTACCAAAAACCCGGGCTGTCTCCCACAGGAGAACACGGGCGATCCCCCAAAGCACCCCTCTACACGTTAACAACCCACTGCGATCACCGAGCCGAGAATTTGGGTGCCACGACCTGCCGGCGTCACGGGCGAGGCGTTTTGGCCACGGTGCGGGGCAGGAGCAGCGCCACGCGCCTCCACCGCGCTGTCCCGACGCCGGGCCCCGCAGCAGAACGAAGCGTTGCGCAGCCCCTGAGACAGCAAACAGCCAGCCTGCTCGCTTCCCGGAGTAAAAATACCCGTTTTTCTGTTTTTTTTTTTCAGTCCGCTGGCTCTGAAAAATGCAAAAGAGACTCGGAAAGCCATTTTCTGCGTTTTTTTTTTTTTTTTTTGTCTGGCTCCTGCATTATCATCATCATTTACTGCCCTCGAGGGGATTGCACAGGTGTGACTGAAAATTTGGCTCTTCCTTTTAAACTTTTGTTATCAGCTCTACTGAAGATGATCTTGCTGGAATACAAACGCCAGCCTGTTCTCCTGGAGAGGGACGAGCTCGAAGCTGCTGGCAGGAATCAGGCCGGGGGTGCCTCTGCTGGGGAACAAACAGATCCTCCGAGCTTCTGCTGAGCGCAAACTGCGCCAGCAGCTTGACCTAGACATTTTGTTTCTTATTCCTAAAACACACCACTGCCCTAATTAATGTTTTCATTCATTTAGCTGAAAAACAAGTTAAACAAAGAGGGTCACCTGGCGTCCCTATCAATGCCTGACGAGGATGCAGGCAGAACAAATGCGTTGAAATAAAACTCTAGAAGAGATGTGACAAGAGAAAGGCAGTTTAGTTCAATTAAAGAGAGCTGTCACAGAGATTTGATTCTCAGAATACGGAACTATTGATTAAACAGGAATTAAAGCTCAGAAACAGAGAGGTTTCAAGGTCTTTGCTGGGAGGATATACATCAGGAGAGAGACAGGGCTCCTCCAGCGCTCGAGGAGCTCGGGCTTTGTTGCCTCCTAGGAAACAGGAGCAGCAAAGGGAGCAGAACGCTTCCCAGTCAACCCATGCTTAATTTTGGCAGGGCTGCAAGGTCGGGGCCAACGCAGACCAAGACTGCAAGCTCCACAACAGGTAACCCTGGTTTACCGAGGCACAGAAAACCCACGTTAGGCGCTCAGGTATTTCAGGAGCGTGGGGCAGAGGCCTGGCCAGCGGGCAGGCTCGAGGCCAGCCACAGGAGGTCCCCAATGACGCCGGGTCCGAAGGCTACCAGCGAGCTCCCCGGGCTAGCAGCCCCAGCGAGCTGAGAGCCTGCTAAAACGGGATCGCCCCGAAAGCACGTCCTTAAAGGTCGAGGCCGTGAAGCTTTCTGGGGCAGAAGCCGCTTCGTTTCCGTCCCGGCGCAGGCAAAAGGAGCACCGGGCAAGACTCCGATCCCGTTTGCCGAGCCTCGGAGGCCGTGCCGGCACCGAGTTCAGCTGGAAAGGTGTCGGCTCGCAGGGCCGCGGGTCGGTGCCCCGGGCAGCGCGGCTCCCGGCAGCTCCATTTTGAGGTAGCGCAGGTAGCAGCGCCGCGCCGCGCGCATCTCCGGGCCGCCTTCTGCAAATGGTGCGCGGCTGCTACAGCAAACACGGCCGAACCGCTCATTCTCGGGCTGAATTACTGCTAATGAGGAGAGCACGGTTTCCTCCCCACGTTTTCCTCCTCTCCTTCCCACCAGCCTCCCCCGGCAGCGGGAGGAGAGGCTGGAGCCTGGCCGCTCTCACAAAGCGCTCGGTGCAAAGCCCGGCGACCGCAACGCAGCAGCACCCTCACGTTCGAGGGGAATTAATACGGAAAGAGAGGGCGTGGGTTGTTGTTTTTTTTTTTTCCCCCCTAAACGACTTATTCCCCAAGTCCGAACGTATTTTAACCTTCCTAAACTCCGTCTCATTTGCAGCTAAGCTCAGCCTCCTCTCCTTTAACGCGCGCTAAACTATTTTGATTAATGAAAGAGTAGGAACAAACCCGTTCCAAGTGTTTTCTATACAGCTCAACTGCTCTTTCAGTTTCAACTCACGCCTAGATAATTATATCACAGCTCCGAGTGCCCCCACCCTTCTGCTGCACTTGGGGAATACTGCAAAGATAAGTCTTTTCTTAATTATTAAATGTAAATAGCTCATTAAATATAATCCAATTACTTTAATTGTAAGAAAAAGGAAGTAATTACAATATGTACATGTATTCTTGCCTGAACAGTTTTAAATATCTTAAATGAATCTTTGCAGCATTAATATTTTAAGTTAACCTTTGACATGAGAGGGGGGAAAAAAAAAAGCAGACAGTGACTCCCTGATATTTTCCAGAAGTGTTTTATCTGCTGGGATTTGTCACAAAAAAAAAAAAAGAGGACAGCCTCGAGCATCTAAATTAAAGTGGTTTATAAACAGTGTCTTCATAAAGTCAAAATAACACATGGGTTTTCTATTGTGGGAGGCAAAAAATGTTATATATGATGCCACATTAGGACCCTTAATAGGCTTTTTGGATGTCAGGAGCGGAGAAAGGGCAACGGAGGCGCTCCTGAAACGTGGCAGACCCGACAAGCCCCCACGCACCAGAAGCCCCCATGTCCTGGTGGCTTTTCCGAGCCGTTCCCCTTGCTCTCGTCCTGGGCTGGCCGTGCGCGAGGGCGAGGAGAAGGGGCCTGCCCCGCTTCTGGGGCTCCCTGGCCCTCCCTCACCTGCGCGCAGACGCGGGGTCTGCTTTTTGTGCGCGCTCAGGCCGCCTGCACAACGCCCGGGCACGGCGCGTGATCCCGGGCTGCCGCTGGGGATTTGCAGGCAGAGCTGCGGGGAGCCGGGAGCAGCAGCAGCCTTCTGGTTTCGCTCAGCACAATGACAAGCCCTGCGCTCACTTTCTCCACCGGCGCAGCCAGCGGGACCGAAGAACCTTCCAGGCAGGCTCCAGCGGTTCCGTCAGGCCCCCTGGTCTGACAGGGGAGGTCGAGTTGCAGTTTGGATGCGGCGACAGACGCCTGCGTAATCTCCTTGGGACGGCCAAAAAAAAAAAAAACACAAGTCTTTTTTTCAACCGTCGGTTACATTTTGCACATTCTGAGCCCAGCGGTGATCTCACCTTCTGTAATCTGCAAGCGCCGGGCTCCGCATCGCCCCGAAGTATTTCGGAGGGGCCGAAACCATCGCGTTACTGAACCGACCCCTTCGGAAGCGGAGAGATCAGGGCCTGGTCGGGATGCTAAAGATGCATGTCCTTCTACCAAAGCTCACCGCAAGGTCTATAAATAAGCTGCTTTCTGGAAACCTCTCGTGTGAAGCCGGCCCCTAGACGCAACCTCCTTGATACGAGGCTGAATTCTCAAGAGCGACCACGAGGCTATTTTGTGCGAGTTAATTACGCGCGTTTCTAACGGAGCCTCCGAAGGGGAAGCAGCCAGTTGTTTCGTGCTGCCCTAGACAGAAGGTAAAGGTTTTGCACAAGCTGTGTTTGCAGCTACACGCCTTCCTCCAGCGCAGGATCGGCTCGGCAGCTGCCGGTATTGAAAGAACAGGATCTGGGTGTGTGCGTTTTTTTTTTTTTTTTTGCAGCTGCAAGGCCCGAACCCGAAGTGTGAGCTTTTTCTTACGGTGCACAAAAGCTGGGTGCCTGAAAGGGAACTCGCTTCCGCTCTGGCAAGCACTCAACCAACTATTCGCCGGGCTAAGGGGTGGTCGGGGAACTTTCACCCAGCCATTCAGCCCGGGGCTGCCGTTCCCCCTCCCTCCCAATTAAATCCCATTTTTTGCACTCCATGCATGAACCGCGGCTCCGCCGATACATCAGATATTGTGGCTGATAGCCCGCTCTCAATGCCACTTCAAGCCCTCCAGCGCGGAGCCGCCTGAAAGCAAAGCGTCGCTCATTCTTTGAGCGGCAGAAAGGACTTTTGCGATACGGAGACTCGAAGTGAGACTCTCACAAGTAGGAAAAGGGCGTCCGGTGAAAAAGAGGAAATGAGAAATTAAAACCACATTCGATCTTATTAGCGGTAATACAAACGGGTCAACAAAGTGCTCGGCAAAACTCCCCGGCATGTGAACGGTTTAGGCAGGGCTCGCTCCTCCGTGTTAAGTGACACCAGCCCCTTTGGCTGGTACAGAATAAAAAAAATAAATAAAAAATCAGAGACCGTCAGCGGCTATTCCAAACGCCCAGCTGGGAAGGGCGACGGCTGGAGGTATTACCTCATGCGCTGCAGGAGGATATACTTACAAGATTGGACCGGGAGGAACATTCCCCCCTCCTCCTTTTCTAACTGAAACGTGTTTTCCTCTCTCTCTCTCTCTCTCTGTCTCTCTCTAGGGATTTCCAGCATCTTATAAGCGAAGCCTCTCTGAAGTACCGCGAAGTGGCATGGCTCATCATTTCGGTAATGATAGTAAATAAGCTCCAGTATTTTGTTGATCCTTTTCCTTTTGCTTTACAAACAAAAGGTCAGAGTCATTAGCCCAGTTTTACGAGCGAGGAGAAATGGAGGCCTGGCAGAAGCACACGGCTCCGTAACATCACGGGAAACGTCAGCGCCTGAACAGGAGATGAAACCTGAAGAACACCGAGGCCGGCCAGGCTCGGCCATCCGGCCTGCAGACACGCAGCATCCCCTGCCCGTGGGTGCCAGGTATCAGGCGCTGAAAGAAGAGAGCCCAAAAACACGGCAAGCACGGAGCAATGATTCTCCCTGCTGTCCTCTTCCACGTCACAGCAATCTTCTGGGCCTTCGGACCACGCTGAAAGAAACGCCATCACTGAACTGTCCTCTGCGGATTTCATTTCCACGAACGGCTCTCATCGGTTTCTGAACGCACCCGAACAGCTGGCATCTGTGCAACCCCGGGGCAGCGAGGCCCACGTTCAGCATGCACCAGGTGAGGAGACACTTCCTCCTCTTGCCCCCTTCGCTTTACAATTAGATTTTAATCTCAGATCCACGTGCGGGAAGAAGAGGGCCTTGGCTTCAGAAAGCAGCTGGTCAAACCGATGCATCACCGTCCGTACTGAATAAATAAGCGAGGAGGTTATGTGACGGCACCACACGGCACAAGAGGAGATCTCAGTTCCTACTGAGGGCTTCCCAGCAGAAAGCCACGTGCCGAACTCCTGGTTTAGGTTTGATTTACAGCAGTAGTGAGGAACTCTTTGCAGTGGAGGGCTCTTGGTGCGCTCTCCGCCCCTCTCCCCGTAGCACACCAGTCCTGTTACTGCGCAGGAGAACTGAAACCTTCCAGAGGAGAGGTCAGCGGCGATCTCAGAGCAGCAGCTCTGGCGCAGCGGCACAGCCACAACCTCCCGTGCCGCGATTCGGGCCTTCAAGAGCAAATGTGAAACGCTGCCGATGCACAGGAGTCCCCCATCTTCCTCTCCCACGATCACAGCACCCCTTACACCCCACTCCTCCCAAACTCGGGGCCGGGGTCCCGCTCCACGAGAGGAGATGACAGGGAAGGCGCCACAAGAACAGAGCAGGTCGCTGCTGACCCCGGTTGGGGGGCACCAACCGAGACTCCTGGTCCTTTACCATCTCTCCAGCAAAGCCCCCAGCAGAGGCACGCACGAGATCCGTCCGTGCTCCACTGCTCCTGCGGGAACCCAGCGCCAGGAAGCCTTCCTGCAAGCTCCGGAATTAAGGCAGGATCTCAAGAAAGCGTTTCTCAGTTGAAGGCGAGCTTTGGACCGAGGCTGCGCCGACCTCTTTGTGCTGCTTGCTCAACAGCACGACGTGGAAGTTCACGGTTCGGCTCTGCTGGGAAGGGACCTCCCCCTGCTGCCTCCCGGGAAGGAAAAACAAAAAAAAACCTCTACCTACCAGAAAACCACAACTCGGGATCAGCCCCGAAGCTGCCGACCTCCTGCGGCAGCTCCTACCTGCAGCGGGGCCTGATCGGCCGCCCCGGCAGCGAGCCTCCCCTCCTCAGAAAGGAAAACACGCGGCCTTTTTACTGCACGGAGTTGCAAAAATGCAAAGGAAGTAAATGTCACCGGGGTGGTTCTGCTCTGAGCAGGCGTTTGCTTATTACCCAGAAGCCACTTCCACACGCCTTTTTTTAAAGCCGGTGTTTATAAATACCGAAAATATTTAAATAAATGTTAATCTGTGGTAAGCGAGGGCCTGATCTCGCAAATATTTAGCCTTGTGCAGCGAGAATAAAGGCTCAGTATAAATACACAACTTCTTACTGCAGCCCCCGTTAGCAGCGAGAACAGCAACGCCGTCGGACAGGCAGCTGCTCTGCTGGGAAAAGAGCAGAGTTTTGCTTTCCTAAGTTTCTTTCAGCACGGGGAAAGCGTCACTTCTGCTTTGCCTCCTGCGCACCCTGAGCTTCAGAAGCGACGGCGAGGAGCAGGCTGAGCCCCGGGTGGCCGCGCCGGGTCCCGTCCCGGCTGCTGTAACCCCTGGGAGTGGTTTTGGGCTGGGTGTTTCTGCCAGGTGCCCCCGGCCCCTCCCGGACGAGGGCACAGGAACGCGCCAGCACCCCCCAACCGTCGCTGCTCCCTCGTCTTCCCGGTTTGCCCGAGCTGCGCAGCGCGGGCAGCAGTGTTTTCTGCTCGGCTGCATAACCGAGCGCTACGTATCATCCCCAAACCCGGATCCGCCAAGGGAGAAGCCTCGCTTGCAAAATCATTCAGCGTCCGAGTCCGGAAAGCCTACCAAAACCAACCACCTGCGAGGATTAAAGCGGAGCTTCGCACTTGTTGACATCTTCCTTGTTGCAGTCTGACAAAGAAAACTAACCCGGGTTTGTGGGAAGGTTAATCTCAACCCTCTTTGTTCTCCCATCACCATTAAAAAAAAAAAAAAAAGAGATTGATTTACCAGCGTAACTCCGAGCGCATGAGGCAATCACTGAAGTTTTAACCCCTCCGCCCACGCCACACGATTATCTAAGCTTTGTGAATGAAATCAACTTTTCCTAGGCCAGCCCCGAAGAATGAGATACGTTCAAGGCATGCCGAGAAACTGGGTTGGCAGTTATCGCGGAGCTTGTATTATTTGTTATGAATCACTGCTCACAAATGCCTCCTGAATTGCAACCTAAAAATGCCCTGTTGCGTTCGGCGCGGCATTCACCAGGAAACCGGGCCGGTGCCCTGCTCGAAGAGCTCAGCCCCTCGCTTCGAACCCCGCGGAGATCTCCCTGAAGACAGGAGGGCTGCGGCCCCAAGCCCCCCAGCCCCTTTTCCGCTTCACAAAACCACGTTTCAGGGCGGGTTTGCACAGAATAAGGTGGCCAGGAACACACCGCTTTTTTTTTTTTTCCCCCCCTCCCGTAATTCCTCCTCGCTCGTCCTCCTGCCGAGCCCACCCCCGGCATAGTTTTGTAAAACCAGAGCTGGAAGGATTTGTCAGGAATGCGGACCAGGCAGAACCCGAAGCTGGAAATATGGGCGAGATCAGGCGCTTTGCTGCCGCGCCTCCCAATTCCGCGGGGCTGGGAACGGACAAATTAAGCAGGGGTCCTGCTAACGTCACCCCACGGCAGCTCCGAAAACCCCCGAGGAGCAGCAGAGAGCTTGGAAAGGCTTCGCCTCCACAGCTGCGAAGAGGAAGAGCCTGACAGGCAGGAGCCGGCAGAAGTTTGGTGGTTTTTTTTTTTAAAAAAAAAAAAAAAGACTGGAATTTGGGGCATTTACTTTTTGAACTTGTTACAAGGTATAAAAAAAAATTGTTTATTTTTTGAAGCAGCGCAAATATGCGGTGTGGGGAGAAGTTTACATTCGGATCGGCGCTGGAGGCTAACCTCGTACAACCCCTACTCGGTAAGGGCAGCGAGGAAACCTGCTCCCCAGCCCGAGCAGAGCGAGGCTCTTCCCCACGCACAAACTGCTTGTTTTTAGGCAAACGTCCTGGGTTTGAGCCCTGCTGCCACCAGCCAGCCCTGGGACAGCGTCGCCAACCGCAGCTCAACCGAAGATTAGAATTAGCTGGGCCTCTGGAGCTTAGCTCAAGCTCTCTCATTCAAACTCTGCTTTCGAGAACAGCACTCAAAAAATAAAAAAAAAATAAAAAAGCTTAAAGCTGAAGTGCCTGCCCTGCTCCACCCCGCTTCCTGGATAAAGCTTGTCCTTGGCTGTGATCGCAAGCGGATTTTCAAAGTCACCCTATCTCCACTCCGCGTTTCCAGCGGGTGGATGTGAGCTCTGGTTTGTTTTTAACCAAGCTTTGGGACAAACTCCGTATCGGTTCCTCCGACAAAAATCCCGCTCGAGGTCAATAAGAGGCGAACCCGAGCGAAAAGTGTCGCAACGCGGCATTTGGCATTCCTGCCGCACTCGGACAGTTCTGCAGACGCCTGAAACGGGCGGAAAATGCAACAATTCCCCTTCCTCATGTGACCGAGCACTTCCCGCAAAGGAACGCTCTGCATCAGCTCCGCCACAGGGAAACTCACGCGCCCGCCGCCTCCCATCGTTTGCTTCCCACCTTCCCGTCCTCACAAGGCCTAGGGAAGGACACGCAAGAGCGAGGGTTACAGAAGGATTAATAAATTAGGGCCTCGTCTGGAGCAGGTGTATTTAATGCCAGTTTTTTGTCGTTATTGGTATCGTCTCGTGTCCGCCGCCACTTGCGGCGCTGACGGCCCATCGTACGGTCCCACCAGCGCTGCGACCTGCGTGAACGCAGGCAGTTCTGCTCCTGCTGAAAGCAGAACACAACGCCGAACGCGAAACTGCTGGCGAGGAAAAAAGAAAATCCTACCCGAGGACGGTCTTTGAGGTCAAATAATAGCCGAGAGGGAGGAGCTGCCATCTCTTACCTTCCTCCGCAGGACACCTGCTGTTCGTATCCCAAAGGAGTAACCCCAACACAAGCCTAACTGCTAGCGAGGCACAACCCCGAGGACATTCTCCAGCAACTTATTTCTCCCCTGGAAGGAGGAGAAGGTCTGAGGTCAGGGGCAGGTCGGCGCATCTGCCTGAACTCCCCGGCCATGTCCCGTTACGCCCTTCGACGTTGCTTCCCCGCGAGCGCCGAGGGATTTAACGTCGGCGAAGGCATTTCCCAACAGGCGCTGCCTTACCCCGGGAGTTTTACATCTCGTGGCTCGCACACACCCGCACAGCGCGACCACGCGGGGCGAGGGACGCACCCGGCCGCAGGTCCCCCTCCTGGAGGGAGGAAGGGCTCCCCGCTGCCCAGGGCTCGCAGCCGGCCGCGCGCCCAGGCGCGCTCGCTGTGTAGGTAGGAGCCGAGCACGCTTCTTCGCGAGCACCTTTAGGGCAGGCTGCTGTCAAACCCTGCACCAGGCCACAAAGCGAGGGACGCTCCCCAGACCCCCACACACCCCAGCCCCACTAACCCTCTAGGCCCCCCAAGAACCCTAACCCCCTCCCCCAGACCCCCTAGCCCCCCAGCCCCACTAACCCCTCCCCAGACCCCCTAAACCCCCAACCCCCTCCCCCAGACCCCCTAACACCCTCCATTCCTACCAACCCCCCTCTCCTGAGCCCATAACCCCCTTCCCACACCCCCTTACCCCCTCCCCAGCCCCTCTAACCCACTTCTAGGCCCCCTAACACTCTCAGCCCCACTAAACCCCCTCCACACCCCCTGACCCCCCCTTCCCAGCCCCTCTAACCCCCTTCTTCAGACCCCCTAACACCCCCAGCCCCACTAATCTCCTCTCCAGACCCCCTAACTACCCCCCGTCCTCCTAACCCCCCTCTCCTGACTCCCTAATCTCCTTCCCACACCCCCTAACCCCCCCAGCCCCTCTAACCCCCCTCTCCAGCCCCCCTAACACCCCCAGCCCCACTAATCCCCCCTCCAGACCCCGTAACCCCCCCCAGCCCCTCTACCCCACTTTCCGGACCCCCTAACACCCCCAGCCCCACTATACCCCCTTCCCACACCCCCTAACCCCCTTCCCCAGCCCCTCTAACCCACTTCCAGGCCCCCTAACACCCCAAGCCCCACTAACGCCCCCTCCAGACCCCCTTCTCCCCCTAACCACCCCCAGACCCCCCTCTCCCCCCTACCCACCCCCTGATCCCCCAACCCCCCCAGCACGGGGACACCAGCTCACCCCGGCCCCTCAGGCCAGCCCAGGGCCCACGCCCTGCCCCGAGCCCTGGCTCCTGGGAGGGGCCGGGCGAGTGTTAGCCCGGGACAGAGCCACGGCCCCCCCCCGCCTCTCCCCCGGCCCAGGGGCACCGGAGCCCCCCCACAGGCCCTTCAGCTCACTTTGTGGCAGGAACCACCGCCCGCCTCAGCCCCGTGGCTCACTATTTGGCAAGGGCCTAGCAGCCCACCCCAACCCCTCCGCCGCTCTCCCGAGGCAAGAAGCGGCCGGGAAGGGCCGGGGGGCCGCCGCCGGCTCCTCTCAGCACTCACCTCGCTCCGGTGCTGTCCTCTCCGGGCCCCTGGGCTCGCTACCACCAGGGCGGGCCAGCCCGGCCGTCCGCCATTCCACGGCTCCCCCTCCCTGTCCTGACTGAGCCTCGCCCCGCCTCCTCCCGCTCGCCGGTCCGCCGCGCCATTGGCTCGCCGGCTAGCAATGCCGCCACGCCATTGGCTAAGAGCGGCTGTCTATCAAAGCCGCCCTACGCCACTTGCGTACGAAACCGGAGCAGCCGAAGAACCCCACCCAAGGCGGCCGCGCAAAGAGAGTAAACAGGGAGGAAAGTACCACCAGGGGGACGGGGCGGGGGGAGCCTCGGGGAGGCTTTGGGACGCATCCCCGGGGCGGAGGGGAGAATCGCGACATCGCGCCTAGTCACGACATTTCTAAAACCTCTCTGTGGGTCTGCGAGGGACAAAACGCGACAATATTACCCGCGACTTTAGAGGAAAGGGGGACGTCCTTCCCTCCCCCCTCTCCAAGAACCTCCCTTTGGTGTCGCCCTCCGCCTCTACGCTCTCAGGCCCTGGGAGGAACGTTCCACCTGGGGGAGCGGGGGGGGGGGGGGTGCGGGACGGGACCAAGGGGGAGCGGGGGGGGGACAGGGACAGGGCTGGGCTGGGCGGGCAGGGCGTGTAGGCCCCTGCTGCTGCTGCGGGCACGGAGGGGGGGGGGGGGGGGACATGCAGCCCCTGACAGCTGGGGGGGGACAGGGCTTGGGGGGGGGGGACTTGGGGCATTGGGGGGACAGGGACAGAGCATGGATGGGGACACGGGGTGTGGAGGGGGCACGGGGTGTGGGGAGGGGACAGGGATAAGGTATGGGGGGCATCACAGGGCATGGAGGGGGACACAAGGCATGGGGGGGACACGGGGCATGGGGGGGACATGGGGCACGGGGGGGACATGGCATGGGGTGGGCACAGGATAGGGATGGACACGGGGCATGGGGGGGACACAAGGCATGGGGAGGGGGACACAGGGCATGGAGGAGGACAGGGACAGGGCATGGGGGGGGACAGGGCACGGGGGTGGTCACAGGGCATAGGGGGGACATGGCACGGGGGGACAGGGACAAGGCGTGGGGGAGACACAGGGCACGGGGGGACATGGCATGGAGGGGAACGTGGCAAGGGGGGACACAGGGCACAGGGGGGACACACAGGGCACGGGGGGGACACGGCATGGGTAGGGACAGGGCACGGGGGGGGACACATGGCATGGAAGGGGACAGGGACAAGGCATGGGGGACACAGGGACAGGACACAGGGGGTGCCCAGCAGCAGGGCACCCAGCTGGGCCGCTGGTGTAAGCCCAGAAGGACACCCTGCAGCCCCCTGACACCTAGGGGGGGACACAGGGCGTGAGGGGGGACACGGGACACAGGGAGGGGACAGGGACACGTCGTGGGGCGGGACACGGGGACAGGGCACCCAGCTGGGCCGCAGGGGGCTCGGCCTCCCCGCAGGTCTCCCTCCAGGCCTGGCCCTTCCACGGCAGGCGGCTGGTGGTAGCCCGCTGGTAGCCACGGGGCTGGCACCGCGTGTGCCTGTGGGGAACTGGGCAGCCTCCAGCAGGCACCAGCCCCACAAAAGGCAGGTTTGTGCTCGGATTTTCCATACATGGCTCCGGCTGAGGCTCCAAAAAGCTGCCTCCAGCCTCCAGCTTGAGCGCCCTCGGTGCGTCCTCCCCAGTCCCCCCCCAGGGCTGTGCAGGGACGGCCCGGCGTGGGGCTGTGAGGCAGGGCAGGTTGCCGTAGAGCCGTAATCCTCCTCTGCCTGGAGGAGACACCCTCGGGGGGGGGGGACAGGAGGAGGGAGAACAAAGATTCCCATTGTCCCAAACCGCGGGAGCAAACACCTGATAGGAAACGAGCAGCGTGCTGCTGCCGTGCTGCTGCCGCAGCGCTTCTGCCTGCGCACCTGGGGCATTAAATCTTCCCTCCCCTGCTGGATCACCGCCACCAGCGCCGGGCTCGTTTCGGCCGAAAGAGGCTGGAGGCATCTGTTGGGTGCTTTGGAGCAAGCCGCAGCGAGTAAAACCCCGGCAGTCCTGGGGCTCCCCCGCTGGGAGCACCCAGACCCCCGGGTACCCGCGGTGCTGGGGGCCTTGTCACCACCACCCCTCGGCACGTCCTGGCCGAGACGGGCGCGTGATCGTGGTGGAAATGGCTTTTTCTCGCCCGTTTTGCGCCGCCCCTCCACGCGCAGCGTCCCAAGCAGCGGTGCTCGGCCGTGCCCCCCCACCCGTGGGTGCGAGGCGGGGGCCGCGGGGCGAGGCGCTGCGGGAGGCCGCGGGCTCCAGGTTTTCCAGGCTGCCAGCGAGCCGTCACCTTGAAGAAGATCTGCTTCTATCTCAAGGTGTCACAGCCTCAAGGGAACCACCTAATCTGTAGCTGCGCTGCAACCTTTATCTCTCCCCGCCTGTGTGAGAGGCTCTGTTTATAGCTGCCGAATAATACCTGCTAAATTGCGGGATCCAGCCCCCCCGCGGCACCCCCTGACACTTGTTTCTCTGCGAGAGGGATGCTCTCGCCTGCCAGGTGCCTTTTTCTGGAGGGAAATGCTTTGCTGGGGGACAGACAGCTGGGCTGCTCCTGCCTCTCTCCTGGGTGGGCTCCGGCTGCATCCAAGCCCCCCCTAACCCTAGCAGGGCCCTGCCCCGCGCTGCTGCCCCCTCCAGCTCCCTCCCGCCGCTCAGCCTGGGCTCTGCTCCCAGCTAAAATCCAGCAGGTCCAGCCTCACCCCTCCTCGCCACACCCCAAGGACGGGGATGAGCAGAAATCCTCAACGGGAGGGACAAAATCACAGCTTATCTCGCGCTCCGTGCTGCCCCAGCCTCGCACGAGGCCGTGACCGTGTCCTTGCCAGGAGGTGCTGGGGGATGGTGGCCAAGTGGCTCTCGAGTCCCCCCCGGGCTCTGCCAGGGAGCCTCGGGTGCCTGTCCCTGGCCAGCTGCCCCCGGCGCTGTCCTTGCCTCCGGCAGCTCTGCCTCCCCGCTGCCCCCGTGCCTCACAAAATGGCCGAGGAGCGCGGCACGGCGGCTGGCGCGCAGGCAGAATGGCTCCAGCTGCAGCCCCGCTCCCCGTGGGAAGGCAGCCAGGGCTGTCAGCACCAGAGCTGCGAGGATGCTCCGGAAACGGGCACCCAGCTGCGTGCTGGGGGCTGGTCCCGAAGCCCTGGTTCCCATGAGTCGGCATCAATCTGGGCTGCGGTGGCAAGCCGGGGTGCGTGGGGCACGCGGGGTGCACGGGGTGCCCGGGGCTGGTGGGATGCACAGGGTGCACGGGGCACACGAGGTGCGTGAAGTGCGCAGGGTTCCTAGGGCCTGGGGGATGCCAGGGGGGCACAGGGTGTGGGGGGCGTCTGGGGGACGCACAGGGGGCACGGGATGCACAGGGTGCACTCGGCATGGAGGGGGCATGAAGTGCCCAGGGGGCACAGGGTGCATGGAGCACGCAGGATGCAGCAAGTGCCTGTAGTGCGCAGGATACATGGGGTATATGGGGTGCCCCTGGTGTGCAGGACATGTGAGATGCACAGGGTGCCCATGGTGCCCAGGACATGTGGGGTGCCCCTGGTCCCCAGGACACATGGGGTGCTCAGGACACATGGGGTGCCCCTAGAGTCCAGGACACACAGGGTGCCCATGGTGCCCAGGACACAAAGGACACCCCTGGTGCCCAGGACATGTGGGATGCATGGTGTGCCCCTGGTGCCCAGGACACTTGGGGTGCCCATGGTGTGCAGGACACTTGGGACACATGGGGTGCCCATGGTACGCAAGACACACGGGGTGCCCCTGGTGCCCAGGACACGCAAGGCACATTAGGATGCCCATGGTGCCCAGGACACGCAGGACACTTGGGGTGCCCCTGGTGCCGAGGACACATGGGACGCCCTGGGTGTGCAGGACACACCGGACACACGGGGTGCCCACGGTGCCCAGGACACACGGGGTGCCCGCTGCCCACCGGGGCCCCGGGCCAGCTCGGCGGCGGGCAGTTGCCGCGCCGCTGACATTTACTAATCAGCTCTAACCTCGGCTGCACACCCGCTCGTCTCGCTTGCTGTCTTGTCTCCATGGAGACTCCGCAACCTTTGCTCACTCGTTAATGGTATCTCAGCAAACGAAACTCCAACGCCACCCAGCCTTCCCCTCCCGGCCCCGGCGAGGGGGAGGCTCGCCCACGGGAGACATCCTCCCCGCTCCCCTCCATCCCCGTCCCCTCCCGCAGCCGGGGATAAAAGGGACGAGTCCTTGTTAACGAAGGACCGAGCCAGGCTGGGCCGATCCGGGGGCAAGTTCTGAAGGCGGCGCGGGAGGAGGGCGAGCCAGCATCCTCCTCGCCGCGAAAACAAGACCTGGCGATTTTATTGCTGCGGCAGCACCGATGGGCTCCGGCTGCGGGATGCCGGCCAGGAACCGGCTGCGGTGCCCGCAGCTCTTCCTAAGGAGGATTTATTTTGCGCAAAGCCCAGGGCGGTGGCCGTGCCCGGCGCGTTTGTGCCCCCCACGCCCCCACCCCAAACCCCGGGGTGAGCAGGGTGGCCGCGCACCCCCTGGGAGCCTGCTCCGTCCCCGGCGTCCTGCTCTCGCCAGTTCTGTTTTCAAATTAACATGGGAAAGATGCCCATTACCTGCTTCCAGATAATGACTATGATTAGGCAGAGCTCTGCTGCCAGCCGAGATCTGAAGGATTTCTGTGCACTCCAGCAGCGCTTGCCGGTGCAAAAACAAGAGCAATAAAGTGTAAATAAAAGACTAAAGAAAATAGCGTGGTCCATCAGCGGAAGGGTGCGAGGAGGCAGCTCTAATGACAGCCTTTCTGCGGCGGTGTCGATGGTTTCAGCCCCGCTACAGACAAGGTGAAATTGGTGAGGGGCTGCCCCACGCCTGCACCCCACGTTTGAGCCTGGATCAGCCTGCGGTCGCTCAAAACCGGGGGGTTTGGAAAGAGGGAAATAAATAAATAAATAGAGATGTGCGCTTGTTTGTGCTGGGCAGGAATAGGTGAGCTGCAATATAATGAGCAAGGCTGGCCTTGGGGGACTCCCGGCCCTGCAGAAAGAGCCGTGGAGAGGAAGGAAAAGCCAGCCCCATCTCCCGAGACCTCTGCGCCAGCGCACAGAGCGCTCCTGGCCGCGGTGCTGCCCAGGGGTGCCCCGTGCCCCGAGGGCTGGTGGGGTTTTTGCCTCCCCAAAAGGATGCCTGCGGCCCTACGGGGATGGGGATGGGCAGGGGGCAGCGCACGGAGGGGAAGATGGGATGGGGCACGCCACCCACACAAAGCTGGGTGCGCAGCTCGGCTGGAGCACTGCCACCCTCCTGGTCCCCATCCAGAGCCCTTGCTGCCCTGCAGGCTCCCTCGTGTCCCCAGAACACCGTGGTACAGCCCAGCCTTCATCCCCAGGAGGATGAGGATGGGCCGGGACACATCAAGGGGACCTTGAGATGGGGACACCCATGGCACACGGCGGCACCCTGCCCGCCCTGCAGCCCCGTCGGGGCGGCTCCCTGTGAGTCAGAGGCAGGCAGGGCTGAGCTGGCAGCGGGGCACCGCTCACCGCGGGGCTCCGGGGCGAGGAAGAGGGCGGCCAACACGGGGCGAGGAAGGGCGGGCGGCACCTCCCAGCCTGCGGCACCCAGCCGTTCACCCGCCTGCCGGCCTCGCCTCCCCCTGGGGCTGCGTTCCTCACCCTGCGCCCTCTGTGAGATGAAGGGGACCGGTGTCGGGCACGCATCCTGCGGGGAGGCCGGGCACCCCAAGCTGGCCGGTTTCCGTGGGTTCAGCATTTGGGAAGGCAGAAACCCCCTGCCCATGCTGCCGAGTTGGGAACGTTTCTCCCGGCCTCACCTTACGCCGATGGTGCCCAGGGACAAGGTACCACCACGCGCAGGGACAAGGCGCTGCTCCCCACCGGGGCTGGAAGATCCGCGCGGTGACCGCTGCCTCCCAAATCCTCTCCCACGCGTGGCTGCAGGCAAAGCAGCTCCCCAGGGACCCCGGTGGCCCCGTGTCACCCTGCCAGGAGGGATGACAGAGCCGCAGGGCTGGTGCAGGGTGGTGTCCCCCCCAGACCCCCATCCTGCACAGGGTCACCGTGGTCCCGGTGCCCGCGGGCGCTGTCTGTGGCCGCAGCCCGGCCGGGCGGAGGCCCAGGGAGGGAGCTAATCTCTGCCCCGATTAGGCAGAGTTCCCAGCAATGGAGGTTTCTTCTTTTTTTTTCTGCCCCCTCAGTGATAACAAATAATAATATAATCCCCTTAATCCCTCCCCGAGGAGCCGGCGTGCACACCGAGACAGGAAGCGCGGCGCTTCTGCCACCGCTGATAACTCGCACAATTTGGGCCCTCGGAAAAACAAACACCGGGGCTGGCGCCGTACCCCCCCAAAAAACCCGCACGGTGCCCCCGGGCTCCCACCCCAGCACCCCCAAACCAGACCCTGACCCATTGCCAGCCCCAAGGGACACGATCCTGACCTCATTCCTCCTGCAGGGCACAGCCAAGGCCCCCACCACAACCAAGCAGCTCCAGCCCCCAGTGGAGCTCGCTCAGCCTTTATAGGGCGCAGCTGCCCCCTCCCCACCCCATAGCCCCACTGAGCCTAAAAGGCCTCCTGGCGGCCTCCTGTGTCCCTTGCAGAACCCCCCCCTGGAGCCTGAGCACTTTTGGGGTGCCGTCCCCTTGCACCCCCCTGTTCCTCGGGGGTCAGGGACATGCCCTGAGTGCCCCCACCCCATGAGGCCCCCCCAGCCGTGCCCCAGTGGAGCTCTGGCACTGGGCGATTCCCCTCTCCCCCTCACCGGGGCCCCTCTGTGCAAGATGTGGGATCCTTGGCGTGGAGCCCCCCCTTTTTATCCCCCCCGGTCACTGGGTGCCAGGGAAGAACCCCGGCTGCCAAACCCCGTCCCTGTAACGGGGAGCCTCCCCCTGGGGTGGGCGCGCAGCCCCCCACCCTGTGCCAGCCCCCCCCCCAGCTCCGCCAGCCCCGCCAGCCAGCAGATATTGCTAACAGCCCGCAGCAGCCCTCGCTTTTATTCCCTCACTTTCCTGGCCCCTGCTCTGCTGATCTCAGCTCCTCCGGCTCCAAAACGGCTTTTAAAATTACCGGAGAGTGGAGACCTCTGCGAGCGCTCTGCCCCCGGCTGCCGCGGCCACCCGCGGCCCCCCCACCCCGGGCTGGGGGCAGCTCCAGCGCCAGCACACGCTGGGGGCACGGGCACACACTGGGGGGGGGGTTACCGGCACACACTGGGGACATGGGCACATGCTGGGGGCTTTGGGCACACGCTGGGGGCTACGGGCACACGCGGGGTGGGGGCTATGGGTACACGTGGGTTATGGGCACGCATGGGGGACATGGGCGTGCACTAGGGGACGTGGGCACACGCTGAGTGGGGGCTCTGGACACACGCTGGGGGCTACGGGCCCATGCTGGGGACACGAGCATGCACTGGGTGGGGGCTACGAGCACACGCTGGGGGCTGTGGGCACAAACGAGGGCCACGGGGGCACAATGGGGACACTGACACACACTGGGGGACATGGGTATACATGGGGGACACGGGCACACGCCAGGGACATGGGCACGCACTGGGGGGCACTGGCACACACTGGGGGACATGGGTATACTGGGGACACTGGCACACACTGGGGGCCATCGGCATTGCCCTGGAGCCATGGGCACACATGGGGGGACATGGGCACGCACTGGGGGACATGGGCACGCACTGGGGACACTGGCACACACTGGGGGATGAAAGCATGCACCAGGGGACTCATGCAGGTACCGGGGACACGGGCACACGCTGGGGGACACTGGCACATGCTGAGGGACGTTGGCACACATGGGAACCATGGGAGTGCACTGGGGACATGGGCACACACTGGGGGACATGGGCATGTACTGGGGGACATGGGCACATACTGGGGACACTGGCACAAGGGCGCATGCTGGGGGACACAGGCATGCACTGGGGGACATGGGCACATACTGGGGACACTGGCACACGCTGGGGACACTGGCACACGCTGGGGACACTGGCACACGCTGGGGACACTGGCACACGCTGGGGACATGGGCACGCACTGGGCTACATGGGCATGCACCGGGGTAAATGGGCACGCACTGGGGGACACTGGGAGACACTGGGGGACACGAGCATGCACCAGGGGACACGAGCACGCACTGGGACCTGTGGCAGAGGTGGCCCCGCAGCCAGCAGCACCCGTGGGTTGGCGCAGAGCAGGGTGCCGTCCGCCCCGGTTATTTAAAAGGCGCCAGGCTGGGCTTGATTAAAACAAAGTAAAAGCCAGAGCCAGGGCAGAGAGGGGATTAGATGGCTCGGGGGAATGTTAATGGACTCCAGAGCTTTCTGCCCGGCCGGCGGCTGGGCCGAATCCAGCCGGGGTGGCTGGGGACGGGCAGGGCTTGGGCTGGGTGGGCGCAGCGAGCGTGTTGGGGTTCAGCGGGACCCCGAAACGGGGCTGCGGGCGCTGGGCTCGGGCAGAAGCGGGTTCGCCATCCCGCTGGGTGCTGGGGGGGCCCGAGCCGCTGCCGGAGGAGCGGAAGGAGAAGGAGGGTGGGGGGGGGGGGACCCGGCGGGGGGGTGGTGGAAATAGCTTCCAAGGGCCTGGCCCTTCCTCTGGGAAAAGCAGGGGTGGTCTGGTGCTGCAGCTGGGCTCTGCGCCGCCCCCGCCGCTGCGCAGGGGGCCCTCCCCGCGCTGGGAACGTCCCGGGGACACCGCCACCGCCACCGTCCCCTGCCCGCAGCCCCCTTCCCAGAGCTGTCCCGGAGCAGGGGACGGGGACAGCTCGGCCAGCGGGGCTGCCAGCAGCCGGGCTGGGGGGGCTTCGGAGGGGCGCTGGCGGCGGGCAGGGGCTGCCAGATGCACTGGATTGCAGGTCTGACGTGGGAAATCGCCTCCCTTCCTCGTTAGCTTGTGATTAGCATGTCAAGTGGTTGAAGTTCGTGGGTATAAAGGATGCGAGCTAAGAATAATGGCTTCAATTTTCTTCGCGGCACAGCCATTAATTTGAAGGAGAAGGGTGGTGGTGGTGGTGGTGGTTGGGGGGGGGGGGGTGTCCAAATCTCCTGGGCAGCTCCAGACAGCGCCGCCGGCCCCCGGCCCGCGCGGTGCCAAGGCTGGGCCCTGCCGCGGCCCCGAAATCGCTCGTGGGGCGAAGCAGAGCGAGGGCGACCTGCGGCGGCACGCCTGGCACCGGGGCTGGTGCCCCCGTGGCGATGGAAAGCCCGGTGATGGGCTTCAGCTGGCACCGGGGGGGGCGCATGGAGGGTCCCCCCCCCCAGACACTGTGGGTACGGGGGTCCCGCGTGCCGCCCCGTGCCAGGTGCGCAGCCGCGCGCCCCGGCCTCGGCCCCACTCCTCGATCCCCTTGGAAAAGGGGCATTTCCACGGCCTTGTCGTGTGTGTGTCCCTCCCCCCGGCTCCGTCCCCACGCTGGGAGGTGGGAGGGGAGGGCAGGGAGGGGAGGCAAATTCCTGCTTTGTTTCCGAGGGAATGGGAGAAGCCGAAATGGCAGCGAGCCGCCTCCGAGCAGAGCTGCGACGTTTGGGCTGCTTAATTAAAAAATGGCCCTGTTGGCCCCGACCAGGCACAGCCGGGGCTCTCCTCCGCCTGCTCCTCCCGCAGGCTCGGTGCAGCGCACAGCACCGCGCGCAGCACCCAAGGCTGCCAATTTTGGGGGAAAAGCTCCTAAATCCTGGCGCTGCGCCCCCCCCTGCAAGCGGTCCCCCCCCAAACTTCAACAAGGACGCGCTGCGCAAATAAAGAAAGGGCAAAGCGAGCGTTTCCCATCCAAATTTCGAAGGCGTTTTGTCCTTTTTTTTTCCCCCCCCCCCCAAGCAGCCTCTGCTGGCAAGACCCAGCCGAGAGCCTGGCACGGCGGCAGAGCCGCTGGGCCGTGCCGATAAACCCCCGGCGATCAGCCCGACCGCCGGGCCCCTCCGCCGCAGAGCCCGCTCGATGGATTTCATTTCATTTATTTTTAAAAATAAAATGTAAAACGTTATAAAATAACTCACCACCCCCCCAGCCCCTTCCCTCGCCACTGCTTTCCGCTAACCAAAAAGAGGCAAAATGGTGGGGAAACGGCTCACGGGGAGGGCAAGGTGTTGGCCTGGGGTCGATGCAGGGCACCCATGGCACACCCCCCCCCCTCGCCTGCCTCAGTTTCCCCATTGAGCCCCATTGCAGGCAGGGAGATTTGGGGGGGGGGTGAGCACAGTTTTGGGGTGTCCTGGGCGGGGGGGGTTGTCCCTCTCCCATGGGTGCTGCGTGTGCAAGGGCTGTGGGTCGGGGGGGCTCCAGCCTCCCGGTGCTGGGGGGCGGGGGGATTGCCAAGGGTGGGTGCCCCCCACCGACATCCCCAAGGGCATGCGGCCTCTGGGGAGGGTGGGGGGGACCCTGATCGCCCTCCTGGTGCCGGGTGATGCCGGGGGGGGGGGACATCAGGGGTGCACCCAGCGCTGGGGTGCAGGCAGTGAGCGTGGCGGGTCCCCGGGGATGGGGTTGCTGCAGCATCGCAGGCGTCAGCAAAGCCCCCCCCCAGCCCCCTCCCCTCCACCCTCACCTCTCCCCCCCGCTTTACCCCAAGGACCCTGGGGGGGGGGCACGCAGGGTGCTGGAGGGGACCGCAGGGGAGCCGTGTCCCCCCCCATTTTGGCCCCTGCCCCGTGGAAATACAGCCTCCTCCAAACCCCAAACCGCACCTGGGGGGGAGCCACCCCCCCCTCCCAGCACCCCGGCCCTATAACGGGATGCGGGGACCCAGCTGCACCCTGTGGGGCATCCCCCCAACCCCATAACAGCTTTATCCTATTTTTTTTTTTTGGGGGGGGGCCCTGCATGGCACCACGCTCACTAGGTGCCACCCGGGGAGGTGGGGGGGGGGACATGGATGCCGAGCCCCCAGCGTGGCAAGGCGGGGGGGGTGGGGGTCACGGCTCCCCAAAACATATTGCCCCCCACCTTTAGCCCCCCCAGAGCCACCCTCGGAGCCCGGCGGCGTGGCGCTGGCAGCCTCGCTCCCCCCGCACCCCCGGCCATCAGTATGCACCGTGTGTTGCTCTCCATAGCAACCTCTTTCTTCCCCCCCCCCCTCGGTCCCCCCCCCCCCCCAGCGCTGCACGAGCACCTCGCTGCAGCAGCCGTGACCCCGCCGGGATTGCTAACCTCTCCCACCCACAGGTAGCTGCTGCCCCCCCCCCCAAATCCCCCCCCCCCAAAGGATGCTGCAGGGCTGAGCTGCCCATTCCTGGAAGTTGTGTTTTTTTTTTTTTTAATTGAATTTATTATTATTATCATTTTTTTAATTTTTAATCTTTTTTTTTTTTTTTTTAATCCCTTTCGGCGCTTCGCCCAGCCCTTAACCTGCCCGCAGCCCCATGCCGCTGCCTCCTCCGTCACCCACCGGGGGTGGCACCCATGGGTGCTGATGGTGATGCCCCCCCCCCGCGAGAAGCAAGACAGCAGCGGCACCGCTCAATATATAGGTTTCTTTTAATATAAAAAAAGTGCCTATGAAAAATTCCTTCCTAAATACACAAAAAGACCAGCTGAGGGCAAGAGCGGGGGCCGGCGGGGCCGGGCGCGGGGGCTTGGGGGCTCTCCGGGGGGGGGGGGCCACGGCCACAAGCACTGCGTGGGTCAGCTTGGGGGGGGGCGACACGAGGAGGGAGGGGGGGCTGCTGTTTTGACCTTTTTTTTTTTTTTATATCCCCCCCTTTTTCTTTTTTTTGGGGGGGCATTTCGCCCTTTTCTTTTGCGCCGTCTTTCCTTTTTGGGGGGGGGGAGGTCAATTTTTTGTATGGTTTTTTTTTTTCTTTGCACAATCCACGAAGCCGTACAGGAGTTGCCAAACCCTGGGCTGGGGGGGGGGGGGAGCAAAACGAGGGGGGGGGGGCAAAATGAAGAGGGGGGGGAGCAAAATGAAGGGTTGGGGGGAGCAAAATGAAGGGGGGGGGGGACAGAGGGAAAAGGTTGGGGAGAAAAAGAGGCTCCGAACCCCCCCGGCACCCACGCACACACGCACACCCTGAGCTCGTCACCGCGGGAAGGAGAGCGGCCCCCCCGTGCCCCCCCCCCCGGCTCCCCCTCCCCACAAAGAGGGTGTGTTATTGATTTCTTTTCTTTTTTTTAAATCTTTTTTTTTTAACTCCTTTTTTTTTTAAACTCCTTTTTTTTTTTTTTAAACTCCTTTTTTTTGTTTTGTTTTTTTTTTTTTTATACAAATTTGGATCTTTGGGTGTGTACTGCCAAAAAAAAAAAAAACCAAAAAACGCGTCGTCCTTATTAATAATAATAAAAATAAAACTCAAATCATCGTCATTAAAAAAAAGGCAACGGAAACCCAAGGAACCCATGCGGAAGTTGCACACCACAAAACCACAGCAGATGTACAGAATGCAATATACAAGACACGATTTATAATAAAACATTATATACAATAAATAGGTTATTGTTACTTTTTTTTTTTTTTTTTGTCGATCGATCTGTAAATAAATTTTCTCAGTGCATACTGGTGGGTTTTTGCTCTTCTCTCCTGCATATTCGCCTCTCTTTCGCTTTAGTTTTTTTTTATTCTCTGTCGCTTTTTGATTCTCTCTCAGGTGTGTGGCTCTCCTTTATTTATTTATTTATTTTTTTTGTGAATTTTCGTCTTTTTTAAATTTTTTTTTTTCCTTAAACATTTTTTTTTTTTCTCCTTTTCTTCAAAAGTATTTACAATTGCTGGTTTTTGTGCAGAAAAACGAAACTTAATAAAATAAAAAATAAAAATCCAAAGAGTCCCTCTGCTTCTGGCGGGAGGAGAGCGCGGCGCCGGCGCCACGGCCGGGGCGGGGGCCGGGGGGGGGCGAAGCGGGGCGGCAGGGCCGGGGGGCACCGGCGGCGGCCCCCTCCTCTCCTCTCCTCCTCTCCTCTCTGCTCCGGTGGCCGGGGCCGTCGGGTGGGCGCGGGGGGCCGAGGGCGCGGGGGCTCCGCTGGCTGGGCTGGCTGCGGGGAGAGGGGACAGGGGTGAGCGTCCGGCCGCCCCCCCGGCCCCCCCACTGCCTGGCTTCCCGCAGGAGGGATGGATCCGTGCCCGAATGGGTGGTGCCCGTGTGGCCCGGGGGTCTGGGGTCCTGTACATCCCAAATCTGGCACCCCCATGCCCAGGGGTCTGGGGTCCTGCAACCCCCCTCGTCCGGCACCCCCACGCCAAGGAGTCCGGCACCCGCCTGCCCAGGGGGTCTGGGGTCCTGCACGCCCCAAATCTGGCACCCACATGCCCAGGAGTCTGGGGTCTCCCACAGCCCGAATCTGGCACCCACATGCCCATATCCAGCACCCCCATGCCAAGGGGTTTGGGGTCCTGCATGCCCCAAATCTGGCACCCACATTCCCAGGGGTCTGGGGTCCCACAAACCCATATCCAGCACCCCCATGCCAAGGGGTTTGGGGTCCTGCATGCCCCAAATCTGGCATCCACATTCCCAGGGGTCTGGGGTCCCACAAACCCATATCCAGCACCCCCATGCCAAGGGGTTTGGGGTCCTCCATGCCCCAAATCTGGCACCCACATTCCCAGGGGTCTGGGGTCCCACAAACCCATATCCAGCACCCCCATGCCAAGGGGTTTGGGGTCCTGCATGCCCCAAATCTGGCATCCACACGCCCAGGGGCCAGGGGTCTCCCACACCCCAAATCTGGCACCCACCTGCCCAGGGGTCTGGGGTCCTGTAACCCCCTCCCCCCTCCACCTGGCACCCAGCTGCCCAGGGGCCTGAGGTCCTGCACACTCCAAATCTGACACCCACATGCCCAGCCGTTTGGGGTCCCACCTGCCCCTGTTTGGCACCCACATACCCAGGAGTCTGGGGTCCCACAAATCCCCCATCTGGCACCCACATACCCAGAGGCTTGGGGTCCTCCACACCCCCCATTTGCCGCCCACATGCCCATGGGTTTAGGGTCCTGCAAACCAGCCCCCATCGAGCACCCCCATGCCAAGGGGTCTGGCACCCACCTGCCCACGGGTCTGGGGTCCCACAAATCCCCCATCCAGCACCCACATACCAAGGATCTGGGGTCCTGCTCACCCCCATTTGCCACCCATGTACCCAAGGGTCTGGGGTCCCGCTCACCCAGCACCCACGTACCCAGGGGTCTGGGGTCCTGCTCACCGGGTCCAGCACCCACCTGTCCCCCCCCCGTCTCCAGCACCCATCCACCCTGTCCTCCAGCACCCTGCACCCTGGGGACCAGCACTGAGCACCCCGTGCTCCAGCCACCCACAGACCCTGGGGCAGCCGAGGCCTCTGGGTTGGTGCTCGGCCACGGGACACCACCGGCAGCACCCATGGGTGCTGGCAGCCCGAACGGTGCTGCGGCCGTCGGGGGACAAGCACCAGCGGGGCGCACGTGGCACTTACTGGGCACCGGCTGCGTCTCCGAGACCCACGGCGAAGCTGCCAAAGTCTCCGTGCGGCCAGCTCTCCGAAACACCCATCGGCGTCATCCGGCGAGAAAAACACCCCCAGCAAGCGAGCAAACGGGGAGGAAAACAGAAAAACAAAAAAAAAACAAAACAAAAAAAAAAAAACAACAAACAAACCGGACCCTCCGAGGGCGGCCGAGGGTCCCCGCGGCACCGGGGAGGGGGCTCGGGGCCGCTGACCCCCACGTCCCGTGGCCGCCTCCTGCCCAGCCCTGCCCGCCCGCCCTGCCCGCCGGCTCTGCCCTGGGCTCGGCGGGGGCCGGTGCTGTCCGTCCGTCCGTCCGTCCGTCCGTCCGATTGTCCTGCTGCGGGGCGGGAGGGGGGGGCGGCAGTCCGGAAAGCAGAGCCGGGTCATTCTCAGACGGAGCGGGTTTTAGTATGAAGGGGGGAAAAAAAACGGGGGGTTTTCTCTCTCTTCCTTTTCTCTTCTTCCGTTATTTTTTTTTCTCTTTCATTTCACTTATTTTTTAACTTTTTTTTTCCATTTTTTTTCTTTTTTCCCTTTTTTTTCTTTTCTTTTTTTTTTCTTTTTTTCTTTTTTTTTTTTAGAAAACAAACAAACGGTTCCAATCCCAGTTAAATACAGAACTTGAAAAGTGTTCCAGAAAAAAAGTGCTGGCTAAATTACCTCTGCAAGAGAAACACAACAGCGGGGCGGGGGGGTGAGAAGGGCCCGGGCGCCCCGTGCCCCCCCACCCCAACAGCTCAGCACCCCCTTGACCCCCGTCCCGAGGGGGGGGGGGGGTCCCGCACCTACCCTGTAACAAAACCTCGTTGTCCGGTTGGCACGTCAGCAGACACTACAATGAGGTGACCGTAAAAGTGTCCTCGGGGTGCTGTTGCTCTACCATCGGCCCCAAAAACCCGCTCTTCTGGGTGGGGGCCATGACGGGGTGCCCTTGGGGTGCAAAACTGGGGTACCTGTAGTTGTCCTGCAGCTGCAGCATAGAGTCTCTCGGTACGGGGGAGATATTCAAGTCATTGATCAGGGGGCAAGCGTAGGGGCCTCGGTGGTGAGCCCGGGCCATCTCCAAGGGCTCCTTCTCGCCCTTGGGGGGGTGGGTGCCGCTCGGGCTGCTCAGGTGGGGGTTGAGACACGAGGGGTCCGTCCTGCCCATGAAGTCCACCAGCATGCCGGCCCCCGCCTTGCCGTCGTACGAGGAGGGGCTGCGGGTGCTGGCGTTGGGCGAGTACCAGTAGGGGGGATTTTTGCAGCTGGGGGAGTCGTAGTGTGGCTGAGGCATGGGGAGGTCGCGGCAGGCCATGTGCGGGGCGTGCGGCAGGGCCCCCCCCTGCATGCTGTGTTTGAGCGAGTCGCAGGCGGGCAGCTTGCGGAGGTCGCCCGCCCGCAGGTCCTCCTTGAAGGCCAGCGTGGGCGAGCAGTTGGGCGAGAAGGCTTTCTGCAGGCCGGCCTCGAAGACAGTCTGCTGGCCGGGGGCTGCCAGCTGGTGAGGGAGGGCGGGGAAGTGCTTGCTCTCCAAATCCGGCTGCCCCAGGCCGGGGGAGTCGCTCTGAAAGCCCTGCACGAACGTCCCGTCCGAGGGGGTGGAGGGGTTCATGGAGTAGGGCCCGGCGTAGTCGCAGGGGTCCCGCTCGCCCACCCCGAAGCCCCGGGACTGGGAGGGCAGGGGGGACATGCTGCTGTCCCCGCTGTAGTAGTCCAAGCCCAGGTCCGTGCTCTCTTGGAAGAGGGGGTTCACCGGCTGCGACTTGGTGGGGAACTTGGCCTTGCCCGTTCCCCGCTCCTTCTTGGAGGCGCAAGCCCCACGGGAGCCCCGGGGCTGCCGGGGCCCCGTGCTCCTCTTGGAGGGGTACACGGAGGAGGAGGAGGACGAGGAGGAGAAGTTCAGGTGGGACGTGTCGAACATGTCCACCTTCTTCCGCCGGCCCCGTCCGGGCTTGGAGTTGCTCTGGAAGAGGACGCTCTGGTTCCAGTTGTAGCCGGGGGCCGAGGACGCCTCGTTCCAGTCCATCATGAGCTTCTCCAGGCTGGAGAGGCTGGACTGGCCCTCGCTGGATGAGGCCTCGCTGTTGGCGCGCCGGTAGCCGGCCGGCTGGTTGAACTGGGTGCTGTCGGAGGAGGACTCGGAGAAGGTCTCCGAGACCGTCTGCTGCTTGGCCTTCTGCGGGGTGTAGTTGGAGATGTCCAGGATGACGTTGGGCTCGTTGAGGTGGCACTCGAAGCCCGGGTTGTAGAGCTGGCTGAAGGCCTCCGAGCTCCAGTCCAACCCGCCGTAGCCCTGCCGGAAAGCCCACTGGGACGCGCTGGGGAACTGCCGGCAGTTCTCGGGCGAGGGCTGGAAGGAGGCCGAGCCTTTGGGCACCATGTAGCCTCCAGGCGAGACGGTGCTGGCCCGGCTGTCGCAGCGCAGCGGGGTGTGCGCGGCGCTGGAGAACTGGCCGCCCTCGGCGCTGTTGAAGAAGGAGGCCTTGCCCAGCGGCAGGCTGGGGCCGGCCGTCTGCTGCGCGTAGCCGGCGCTGTGGGCGCTGCTGGGGGAGGACGGGAGGCTGCTGCCGCTGCCGTAGGCGAAGCTGCAGTCCTTGCTGGTGGGGCAGTCCTGCGCCGACGGGTACTGCTTCCCCGGGGGGAAGACGCTGGCGGGCGCCACGCTCTGCCCCGTGCTGTAGCCGCCGTACTGGGGGTAGCCGGGGGTGCCGCTGGCCGCCGGGTGCGCCGTGGGCGACCGCGACACGGCCGAGGGCGGCACCAGCTTGGGGAAGGCCTCGGCGCCGCGGCACTCCGAGGCTCCTTGGGCCACCCCGTAACCGGCGGCGGGGCGGCCGGGAGGGAAGGCCTGGCGGCCTTGCATGGCCGCGTGGAAGGCGGCCTCGGCGCCGGGGGCTGCTGCTGACGCCGCCACTTTGCCCCCCCGGGCCGGGTAGGCGGCCAGGCCCCCCCGTTGGCCCGCCAGGGCGTTGGGGGGAGCCGTGTAGGCGGCCGCCGATTTACGGGACTCGGAGCGCGAGGCCGAGAGGGCGAAGTCCAGCAGGTCGGAGGAGTCGTCCGAGTCCAGCAAGGAGCGGAAATACCCCGTGAAGAGGCTGTGCCGCTCCTGGCTGACCTCGGCCTGCGAGGACGCTGCGCTGCCAGCGTAGAAGCCGGCCCGGCCGGAGGAGCCCGACTCCAGCGCCGCAGCGTGGAAGGGCCTGGCCTCGGCCCCCTGGTAGCTGCAGTTGCGGCTGGCCTGGCCGGCGGCGTGGCCGTGGTGGGGGGCCCAGGGGCTGCCCTTCTCCCCGGCCCACTCGGAGGCACTGTCGCTGAAGCTCTGGCCGGGGTTTTGCTCGGGGAAGAGCACCCCGTTCTTGCGGGTCCGCCGCTTGCGCTTGGGCTTGCCCACGGGGTCGGGCTCCGGCCGGCCCCTCTTGCGCGGGTGCACGGGGTCGGCGTGCACGGCGGCGGGGGCCTTCTTCTTCTTGCCGATGCCCTCGAAGAAGTCGCTGAAGGAGCAGCGGGAGGCGCGGGCAGCGTGCCCACCGCCGCGCCCACCGAAGCCGCCTGCCTTGCCGCCGCGCCGGCGGAAGCCCTGGACGCGGTGCAAGAAGTGGGAGATGCTCTGGGTGTCGGGTGCCTGGTGGATGGACTCGGGCTCGCTGGGCGTCCAGCAGCGGGGCGGCGAGCAGCGCCCCGAGCACTGGCTCTGCCGGTTGAGGAAGGCCAGCTTGGCCAGCACGTCCGAGTAGTCGGCTTTGCTGTCGTTGGTGTCGGCGATGTAAGAGGGCTGGGGCGAGGCCAGCTTCTGCTTCCTCCTCCTCCTCTTCTTCACCTCCGGGGCGGGCTCCTTGGGTTTGGCCTGGCCCAGCAGCAGGTTCTTGGGGGGCCTGCCCCGCTTGCGCTTCAGGATGATGGGCATCTCGCCGGGGGGGAAGACCACCACCACGTTGCGCCCGTTGTTCTTCATCTTGAGCAGCGGCGTGGGCTCCATGGAGCTGCTGGCCGCCAGCTCCTTGCCCTCCAGGTTCAGGTTGCTGCTGAGTGACGAGACCTTGTAGGTGGTTTTGTTCCTCCTCCCCAGCGACACGGGGATCTTGGCCATCTTCACCACCATCTTCCGCACCCCGCGGCACTTGCTCTTCTTCCCCGCCACGGCGGGGGCCTTGGGCACCTCATCGGGGTCCAGGGCTTCAGGGGGTGGCGGGGGGGTCAGCAGCGGGGTGCTGGGCTCCTCGGGCCCCGGGGGCACCTCGGCGGGCAGGGCGAGGGGCAGGACGCGGCTCTCGGGGGCGACGTCCGCCCGGCGCCCTCGCCCTGCCCTCCTCCTGCGGCACAGCATCTTTGGCTTGTCAGTCCGGCGCAGCGCGTACTTGCGGTGGTCCTCACCGCACCTCCCGGCCCCCCGGCCCCCACAGGGGCCGCGTTTCACCACGCCGCTCAGGGGACACCCCCCCAGGCGGGGCTGCAGGCCGTGGGGCCGCAGCGGGTCCCCGGTGCCCGCCTGTGCCTCCAGCAGCTCCGGCACGGGCCCCAGGGTCTGCGCCTCCAGCAGCGAGGGCTCGGTTGCCAGCAGCGGGGCCCGCGCCTCCAGGAGCTGCGGTTCCAAGGCTCCGGGCAGCGGCTCCAGCGTCTGCAGCCCCAGCGGCTCCGCCAACGGCTCCAGCGACTGCAGCTCCAGCGATTCGGAGAGCGGCTCCAGCGACTGCAGCTCCAGCGACTCGGAGAGCGGCTCCAGCGACTGCAGCCCCAGCGGCTCCAGGTTCTGTAGCTCCAGCGACTCCGGCAGCGGCTCCAAGCTCTGCGAATCGAGCAGCTGGGGCTGCGACTCCAGCGACTGGGAATCCAGCAGCCGGGACTGGGAGTCCAGCTCTTGGGCCGGAAGCAACTGGGGCTGCGCCTCCATTGACTGCGACTCCAGCAGCTGCGTCCCCGGGCACGCCAGGGAGGCCAGTTCGTTGAGGATGTCCGCCTCGGCCAGGTCCGAGTAGTCGCCGGCGTCGGGCTGGGAGCAACCGGCTTCCTCCGCGGGCGCTTTGGAGGCTGGAGGAGGCTGTGGGGCGCTCCCCCCCCCGCCCTCGGCCTCCCCGTCGCGGGCCGGGGGCCGGGGGTGCCGCGGCGGCTCCGCTTTGCAGAGCACCCCGCGCTCCTCGGGGCTGCGGATGCTGTTGGCCAGGGAGGGCGAGGAGAAGAAGCTGTACTGGAGGTCGCGGTCGGCGGGCAGGAGGCGGCCGTCCTCGTGGCCGCCGCCGCCGCCGCCACGGAGGCTGCCGCAGTCCAGGTGCACCCCGCTGCTCTTGAGGTCCTCGGAGAGGCGGTTGAGGTCCTTCATGATGTCGATGAGCTGCACCACGGGGTGGAGGTTGATGTGCCCGTTGCCGCACTTGCTCCGGAGCAGGGCGACGATGCTGTCGACGTTGCAGCGGCCCGAGGCCAGCGTCGCGTTGGGGAAGGTCTTGGGCGCCCGGTCGCGGGCGGCTGCCTCCTCCGCGCTGCCCCCCAGGATCCGGGGCTCGCCGGCGCAGCCCAGCAAGTCCTCGGCCGCCTTGGTGCCGCCGTGCACGCTCTGGCACCGGTCGGCCGGGTCGCCGTGCAGCAGCGAGCCTGCCTGGTGCTCCCGGCCGAGCGCGGGGCACGAGCCCTCAGGGAAGCTCAGCACGCTGCAGGATAAGGCCTTCTCCGCCGGGCAGGCCGGGGGCCGCTGCGCCGGGTGCCCCGGCGGGTAGAACTTGGGCTCTCGGACGTAGTCGGGCGAGCCGCGCACAACGCTGGTCGTTACCACTGGGCCCGGGGGCTTCACGCGCATCCTGAACTCCTCCTCCCCCGCGTGCCGCTTGGCCGAGCAGTTGCTGACATGGGGGTCGGGGATGGTGAGACAGGGACCTGGACGGGGCAGAGAGGGGACAGTGAGGACCCCAGGGCGCCGCCGGCCAAAGCAGCTGGCTGCGCCCGCTCCCTCCCCGCTGAGGGAGAGGGGGGTGCCCGGATTCGGCCCCCTGCTCACCCCGGCCCCGTCGCCAGCGGGGATCAGGCCGCGCTCCCCAGCCTCCTCCCTCGCCCGGCGCAGCGGTGACTTACCCTCGGCTTTGCTGCTGCTCCTGCTGTTGCACTTGAGCTCTCTGCAAAGGAAGCGGGGCGGAGGGTTAGCCCCGAGTCGGGGGTCCCCGGGTTGCCTCCCCCCCCCCCCCCCCGTGCCCCAGGGTTCGCAGCGCCAGGTCCCTGCAAGGGACATACCAGGGGCTGGTCCTCCCTGGGGTGCTCCCAAGCTGGCGCAGCCGAGAGGGCAGCCTGTGCCCATCACCCTGGCGTCGGGGCTGCGAGCGGGGCAGGGGGAGGCTGCCTCCGATCTGGGGACAGAGGGGACAGGTTGACCAGCCCCTCCACGGAGCCGGAGGGGACGCGGGTCCAGGGATGCTCGGGTTAACACCCCCCAAGTCCCCCCCCCATCCCCCCCACCCCGTACCTCCCACCCCATCCCCACCACCCCCTCCCCGCCCCGCCCGTCTCCCCCCCCTTGGGGCTCCAGCCTCGTCCCCTCGCGGCGTGCCCCGGGGTGCCGGGGCCGGGGGAAGCGGGCGCGGTGGGGGCCCTGCGGCCGCGTTGCCGCTAGGTGTCCCCGGCGAGCCGCGCTGCCCGCCCGCCGAGCCGCCCGCCCCGCTCCCGGCCACCCGGTCCCCGCCCCGGCCCCGCCGTGCCACCCCCCCCCGGCCCGGCCCGGCTCGGTTGGGGGACGGCAGCGGGATGGGCAGGGGCCGGGGGGGGGCTCGGAGCAAAGTTCTTTGTTCGGGGGTGGGTGGCAGGGGAGGGCTGCTGTGCGCCCCCCTACCCGTGCCAGGCACGAGGGATGGAGGGGGGGGGGGGGGGTCCAGGTGGTGGGGGTGGCCCCAGCCCACGGGCACGCCTGGGGGGGCTTCCCGGGGCAGCAGCGGGCACGCAGCTGGGGGACCGTGGTGGTGCCCCCCGTGCCACCCCGGCGGAGGGGACGTGGCACGGGACGGGGGCGCACTGAGCCAACGTCTCCGGGGCGGCACGAGAGGGCTGAGGCACCGGGGACGCCCCAAAATCCGGGGGGCTGTCACCCCGTCTCCCAGCCCACCCGTGGCCACGGCTCGTGGAGAGTCAGCGTCCTCAGGAAGCAACCTCGGCTCCTTGGCCAGCCCGGCCGGGCACCGTCTGTGTGCCGCCCCCCCGGCCCTGCGCCCAGCCCCACTTCCTTCCCTGTGCCCCCCCAGGGACACCCCACGCACAGCTGCCACCCCCGGGGAACTGCAGCAGGGCAGCACCCGAGGTGACACCACCCAGTGGCAGCAGCCCCAGGGCCCCCGCATCGCCTCCTGCCTCAGTTTCCCCTCGCTGCAAACGGGTGGCACTGCGGGGACAGCCCCGGGGTGCGCACGGGGACGCGTGGCGTTGGCACCCAATTCTGGGAAGGGGTGCCCAGCACCCGTCACGGGGCTGACACCCACGCACCCATGGCACGGCCCCCTCCCAGCACCAGCACTCCGCACCCCTCTTTGCCCCCACCCCGCTAAGCCAAGACATCTGCCAAGCCGTGGAGCCCCCAGGGATGCTCCGCAGCCTCCCCCCAGCGCCAAGGCAGAGAAGCAGCCAGCTTTGCCGCCCGCCCCCACCCCCGGTGCACCCTCTGCTCCCCGTCCCGGGGCGAGGGCCCCCCCGGGGTACCTGGGCCGCGGGTGCTTGCAGTGCAGGTTCACTTTGAAGCTGCGGTCGGGGCCGTCGCCGTCGCTGCTGGGCTGGCGGAGGCCGGAGCCCTGGGCGCGCGGGAACCACTCGGCTGGCGGGCTGGCACCGTTCTCCAGTGCGCCGGGCTGGCAGGCGACCGAGCTCCCATCTGCTTGAGCAAGCACAGAGACCCCCGGTGCATCAGCCCGGTGTCCCCCCCGCCACGCCCCAGCCCCCCGCCCCGCACCGCTGTGGGGCCGGGCATGCCGCGCGCCCCGCGTTCGACGCCTCGCCGGCTGCACCGCGACGCTTGTGTCCCCCCGGGGACATTTGGGGACGCAGACGGGGCGCGCCGCTGGGTGCCCAGGGACGCACGGGGGTGCGTTTCGGGGCTGGGCGCCCCTCTGCTCCCCGCTGAGCCTCGGGTTCATCCTCCCAGGGCGCGACGTTTCCCGCACATGTGCACGTGTGTGCACACGCGTGTGCGCGTGGCTCCGCGCTGCCTGCTCCGGCGGTGCCCGCGCGATGCCAGCACGCCTGGGGGCCGTGTGCCCGTGCCCACCGGCGCGGGGGGAGCGCGGCGGAGCCCCCCCCAGCCCAGAGAGGTCTGGCTGTGCCTGCGTCTGGCTGCATTTCCCCCCCCCCCAGCCGCGTGTGAATCTCTGCCTGTTCTCTCCCTCCCCCAGCACACACACACACACACACACACACCCAGCCACACGCACCCGCTCGGCGTGATCCAGGCTGTTCCCGGTGTCTGGATTAGCGTGACAACTTATCAACAAGGCAGGGAAGGAGAATTCAAACCTGTCAGGCCGTCCTCAGCCCCCTCCCCGTCTCCCCGCGATCCTTTGGGCGCAGCGCTGGCACGGAGGCGCAGGCACCTCTCCCGCAGCCCAGCGGAGAAACGCGGCTGTGTTGCCTGCACGGTGTAGAGTTACACCAAGGGCAATGTGGAGCAGGAAAATATGTGCTAGAAAGACCGGTCGAGTCTCTGATGAATCTGCTAATGTGCCCGGAGCTGAGAGCTGTTGGAGGGGAGTCAGGCAGGAAGGAAGCAAACAGGAGGCTTTCCAGAACAGCCGCTGGGACCCGCTCCCTGCCGCACACGCTGCGCACGGCTCGCCGGGGAGGACGGGGCACGGCCGCGTCCCCTCCTCTGCGCCCCAGCTGCCCCCGGGGGGCCGTGGGGTGCCCCTCGCACGCACCATGGGCGCACGGAGCCGCCTCCGAGCTCGCAAACCCCGGCACAGCAGGACGCCCGGGGCTCCCCACCGGTGTGCGCGGCACCCTGCCGTGTGCACCCATGGGTGCGCGCCCCCGCCCCCTTCCCAGCCGTGCCCGGCGCAGCCGGCTCTTACCGAACGCTGCCCGGCGCCGGGCTCCTGCCCTCGGCTCGGCGGGGCCACGCGGCCGGTGCCAAGGCGGGCGACGCTCCCCGCGTGGTGCCAGCGCTCCTCCCTCCCTCTGTCCAGGACCACCTGCGCCCCCCACCCAGCCGCGGGGCTGGGCAGCACCCACCGGCCCCCCGCCACCATTTGGGGGCGAGGGAGCCGGGCGCGCCGGGATGCTCGCCGCGCCGCCGCGCTCACTTTCACCTCCTCTGCTCAGCCCCAGGCAGCTGCCACATGTTTCGCATTAGGCGCTCTGGACTTCGCCATTCCTGGGTTGCTAGCCAGGGGTAGGGCCGTTTTCCTTCTTTTTTTTTTTTTTTTTCCCCTTCTTTTTTTTTTTTTTTTTTTTTCCTTGCTGGTTACAAAACACCAGCCGAGACCACACAAGAGAGGAGGGATGGAGGGAGCGAGCGAGAGGGAGAGATGGATGGGAGAGGCGGGCGGGGGAGAGGCGGCGAGGCCGGGCGCTGCGGCGGGCGAGGCGGGCGGCAGGGGGGGGCGGGGGGGGGGATTGCAGCCACCTCTGCATCCCACCTCCTGACCCCTGGAGCCTCGCAAAGATAACAGCCCCCGAAGACTGCTGACTCGCCTCGCAGAAATCCAATATCCTCGCCTGGTGAACTAATCGACTACCTGGGCTCGCCACCTCCCCTGCCCGGGCTTAATCCTGCTGCTGCAAATCTTTAATTAGTTTAACGGTTTCAGGCTCGGCGCAGGCTGGAGGCAGGCGGCACGGCCTCCCCCCCCCCACCCCTCCCCGGCCCCGGCTGGCTTCCCGGGGGGCTCCCACTTGGGTGGCAGGGCCACCCGGTGCCGCGGGGTGGAAGAGGTGCCACGGCGAGGGCACGGGGAGGGGAGGGGGGCTGCGTCCTTCCCCCCCACCTCCTTCCCCCCCGTTCCCTGGGGTTGCTGGCACCCGGCCCCCTCCCCGGAAGGGCTCGCTTGGCACCGGCGTCGCGGCAGCTTGCGGCGGAGGGCCGGCCCCGCAAGACACGGACGTGGTTTGGTGCCCGGCTCCGAGGCCACCCAGACGTCAGGGTGGGGCCGGAGATGCCACCGGGAGACAGCCAGGCGGCGGGGACCCAGCCGCCACACAGATGGGGACACGCCGGCCCCGCGCCGCCCACCCCGTGCCGAGATGCCCGCGGCGCTGGCGTGGGGTGCGGGGGGGGAGGGGGGGTCCCCCCCAATCGCCCCGCCGCCTGCCCGGCCCCCTGGGCA
The DNA here is from genome assembly GCF_964034855.1 of Anser brachyrhynchus. Classification (NCBI taxonomy): domain Eukaryota; kingdom Metazoa; phylum Chordata; class Aves; order Anseriformes; family Anatidae; genus Anser; species Anser brachyrhynchus. The sequence continues at coordinate 4,319,107 of NC_137717.1, forward strand.
CCGGGGGTGGGTTGTGACGGCCCCAAATCCCCCGTTTTGGGCGCCCCCATCACACGCGTGTTGCGGGCACGGGCTTGCCACGTCCGTCCCTGGTGCGCGTGCACCCGTCTCCCTTGCACACACGCACGGTTGGGGCACCGTGGATGTGCCCCCCCCCCCCCCCAAATTGTGGCATCACGAGGGTGCCCCACTCGTGCACGCGCACCCCTTGCACGCTCCCGGGGACGCCGCCCCTCCCTTGTACACACACACACGTGCACCCCCAGGGCACGGCGGCGGCTCTCCCCCCTTGCACGCGTGCGTTTTGGGGGCACCGTGGGGGGCTCCGCCTTGCCTGCTGCCGTTCCCCCCCCCCCCCCCTGCACGCTTTCGCCCCCCTCTCGCTCACTCACACGCACCCGGCCCCCCCCCGCCCTGCAAATCCCCACCGAGCCCGTCCTGCGCCTGCTGACACCAATGGAAAATCCCCTCCAGTGACAGCTTCCTGGCAGGCGCTTTCCGAGGGTTTCCGTGTTCTCCATCCAGCCCCCCCCCCCGGCCACCTCCTCCCCGCGCCGTGCGGGGGGTCGGGCAGGCGGGCAGACCCCCCCCCCCCCACACTTCACCCCCACTGCCTCCCCCCGGCCTCAGCATCGCGACCCCCGCCCCAAAGCACGCAGCTCCTGCTCCCTCCTCCGCCTCCCTGTGCCCCCGTCACCCCCGTGGGGCGTCCCCAGCCACCGCCGCGATGCCACCGGTGCGCGGTGGTGCCTTGGGACTGGGGGGGCTGGGGGTGGCCGCAGGCGGGTGCCGGGGGGCGCGGGGGCTTGCGAGCAGCCCTGACCCCCCCCCCCCCGCCTTCGGCCATCGCCCGCTCCCGGGGCTGTTCGATCCCATCCGTCGCCGCTTCCCCCCGCCGCCTCGCCCTCTCCGCGGCGGTGGTAATTAGGAGCGGGAGCAGATGGTGCCTGCGTTTCATCCTAGGGAACGGGGTCCAGCCGAGCTGCTCGGCCGCCCCTTCCCATCGCGGGGCCGTAGGTCACCGGAGCGGAGGGATTTTGGGGTCCCCTCCCCACGCGGGGAGCTGCCGGGCCCCCCGCGGTGCTTCGGGAGGGAGACGGCACCGCCGGGAAGGGCTCGGGCGCTGCGGGGGGACGAATGCGCCGAGGGGATGAGGTCCGCAGGGAGAGCTGGTGACACCTCCCCGGGGCACCCCAGGGTGCTCAGGCACCCGGCGTGGCACCGGGGAGGGGGGGAGGCTGTGGGACCGGGGGGCTGGAAGCGCCGGGTACCTGCGGGTCTTGGCACCCCCCCCCCCCCAACCACACCCCGCTGCAGCAAGGCACTGTGGGAAGCTCCCTGCCGAAACAGCCCCCAAAACCCAGCCGGGGTGGCAGGCCCCCTGCGGGCGCCGCTGCCGCATCCCTCGCTGCCGGGGGGGCCACGCGGAGCTGGGGAGGCAGCACGGCCCCCAGCCACGACCCCCTCCCCTGCCGCCTCCATCCCCCTGCAATCGCCGTTTGCCCCTGTACAGGCCTGGGGGCCCACAGCCCCCCAGCAGGATGCTCCCCTTGCTCCTGGGGGGGGGGTCAGGACCCCCCCCACTGCCTCCCCCCGATGCCCAGGTCCCCCCACCCCGGCGGCATCGTGCAGCACAGACGCAGCCCCCTTCGCGCTCCAACCCTCTGCCCCCCCAGCCCCCGTCCCCGGAGGGGTCTCGGTCCCCTCGCCAGGCGCGGGGGGGGGGGGCTGTAGGGCTGTGCCGGGGGGGGGGGCGGGGGGGGGCCGGGGAGGTGGGGCCGCCAAAGCGCTCGACAGATGGACTGCAGAGACGGTGGCACCTCGGCCGGCTGGAGCCGAGAGCCGCAGTTCAGAGCTAGCAGGGAAACGGGCTAAATTTAGCTGCTTCCCTCGGTGCCAGCTTTGTTCCCCCGCCCCGCTGAGCCGGCGCAGGAGGCGAGCAGCCGGCCTGGCCCCCTCCTCGGCCCCCTCCCCGCTGGGGACCGCGGGGACGCCCCGACAGCCGGCCCTTGGGGCGCGGAGCCGGGTGCTGGGGCCGGATTCGGGGGTGCCGGGGTTTGGCACGCGGGTCCCCCCGCGGGTGCCGTCCCCGGTGCCATCACGGGGTGCCTTGCCCTGCGTGCCCCGGGCCCCCCCCCGCGTGCCGGCAGGCCTGAGGCTGCGCAGACGGCCGCGGCCCCCCCCCCCCCCCCTTTTCTCCCCACGCTCCCTCTTATAGCCACAGCATGAGTCACAGCTCCGGTGCGTCCCTGCCCAGCGCCCGGCCACGCCGGGTCATGTAACACCCGCGGCCGCCCCGGCACGGAGCGGGCTCCGTCCCCCGGCCCCGTGCCACCCCCTTGCACGCACCCCGAGGTGGCTCCGCAGCCCCCGACGCCCCGCTGGGGACCACCGGGGGGGTCGGTGCTCAGCTCCCCCCCAGGCCCCGAGCCTGCTGCGAGGCCGCGGTGCGCCGCGGGTTAACGCCAAGCGGGGCCGGGATGCTGCGAGGCCAGTAACATTTGGAAGGCGCCAGATGGATGCGTGCCCGTGCCGAGGTCTCGCTCGGCACAGGCGATGCTCCCCCGGCGCTGGGGCTGGGGGGCTGCCCGGGGAGGGCGCAAAGGGGCCGAGGGGGGCACCGGCGACGTGCCCCGTGGGCTCCCGAGCCACCCACGCCCACCCGTGTCCCGTCCGCCCCACGGCACCGTGGGGAAGGGCAGCGGGGGGCGGCCGGGGGCGGCGGGGGCCCTGTGCCGGGCCAGGTGCGCCGGCTGAGCCCGCGGCATCGCCGCTGCACCCCTTCGGTGCCGGCCCCGGGGCCAGGTGGGGAGCAGCCCCCGCGGGGCCCGGGGGGGGGGTCCGGGCAGGGGGGAGCCGCCAGTTGCCTCCCTCGGCCAATTTTAGAAACTGGCTAGACAAGAAAGGCAGAAAGGGCCGGGCAGGATTTACGGCCGGGCTGGTGTCAGGGTGGGTTTTTTTCTTTTTTTCTTTTTTTTCTATTTCTTTTTTTTTTTATCGGAGGCACATAGGAGTTGAGCGGAAACTCCTGGCTGCAGATCCTGTTTCCTGGGAGATGCGGCGCGGTGCGGGGCCGGCGGGGGCCGAGCTGGGGTGGGAGCCGCCGGGGACACTGCCAGCGTGGCGCGGGGAGCACCGGGCACGGACGTGCACGGAGCTGCTGCGCTTGTGCACGGGGCCGTGCACCAGCAGGTGTGCGCAGGCACAGGGGCGCGCACACGCAGGTGCACCCGCGCGCGCGGGATGGGCACAGGGGCAGGTGCACAAGTGTGCACAGGCACAGGTGCACGCACAGGTCTGCGAGGGTGCACGCAGCTGGGTGCACACGTGGGTGAACGGAGGTACGCGGACACGGAGGCACCGGGACATGCAGGTACAACGGACATGGAGGTACACACAGACGGAGGTACACGGACACGTAGGTACATGGACACGTAGGTACACAGACACGTAGGTACACACACACAGGTACACAGACATGCAGGTATGCAGACACACAGGTACACGCACACGTAGGTACACACACACATAGGTATACAGACACGCAGGTAAACAGGCACGTAGGTGCGCACACACGCAGGTGCACACACACGTAGGTGCGCACACACAGATAATACACACATAGGTACACACACACATAGGTACACGCACACGTAGGTACACACACACGTAGGTGCACACACACACACTCAGGTGTGCCGCCGCAGCCGCATCCCTCCCCGCGCCCACCCGCAGGCTCACCCCCCGCCGGGGGCGCAGCGCAGCACCGAGCACCTCCTGCGCCCTCCCGGCCACGTGCTGCAAGCACCCAGGCGGCACCCACGGGTGCTCAGAGCACGGGGACCCCCAGCCCCCCCATACGGCCGGGTCATCCTCACAGGCTCCCCCATCCCAGAGGCTGTCAGCGGCTCCCCAGGCTCAGCCCCCCCCCCCCCCATAAATCCCTGTGCGCGGGGGGCACATGGGGCTGGTCCTGAGCACAGCAGGTGACCCTGAAATGCAACCGAGCCTTTCGTGCTGCTGTTCACGAGACCCCATAACTCCCGTGGTTCGTCCCCAAAAGATCAGAGTCAGCAAGGCGGGGCGGTGCGAGCAGAGCAGCGGGCATGCGTGCGCACGGGGAAACTGAGGCAGACAGCAGGGCGATGCCTCTCCCAGGCACGGGTAGAAACCGCAAGCTGCGGCGCGTGCTCCCCGGGGAGCCGGGTGCCCTGTGCTGGCCCCAAACCCTGCTCCCACCCCACCCGTCTCCGGTGACAGGGACCCAGCACGTCCCACGGGGCCGAGGTCCCCCGGGATGGGGATGGGGGCACCCAGCTCGTCCCGCACCCCCCTGGGTGCCTCATCCTGCACCCACCTACACGGCGACGTGTGCTTCCCCCACCCTCGCCGGGGAGCTTGCCATTAAAATTGGAAGAACACAACTTGCCGGCAGAGCCCCGGCGCGCATCGTACACAGCCTGTCACTCACACATCACTTTGTAGATGCCCATAAATTGCTTCATTACCTCTTCTAATTGAGGAGAACGCAGCTGCTGTGGGGCGGTGACAGAGCTCCTTCCCTTTGAAGGATGCCTCGCTCTCCAAAGACGGGTCCGGCGGAGCCGCAGAGCCCCCCCAGCGTCCCAATAATAATAATAATAACAGCGATAATGGCGATAATAACGGTATCCGAGCAAAACCCCCCGGCACAGGGCAGCGGTGCTCATGTGCGCCGGAGCCCGTGGGCAGGAGGGGGACAGGCAGCTCGGCGGGCAGGGGGGAAACTGAGGCACGAAGGGGGCTGCGCCACGCACGGGGTGGAAACGCAACCCCCTGCGCGGCACCGGGGGGGGGGGACCACGGCGGTGGCACGCATAGAGGACGGCTCGTGGTGTGAACCCCGATTTGGGGATTTGGGGTGGGGGGTGGAACTGGGGGCTCAGCGCCGCCAAAAGTCCCTTGAAAAGTCCCCGGGGAACTTCGCAGCCCACTCAGGGCCGCGTCCTCCCACCTCGGCCAGCAGGAAGCCGCCGCAGGCGCCCACGGCCCTCCCGCGTCCCCGTCCTCGTCCCCGTCCCGGGCAGCACCGCTGCGCCCCGGCCCCCCGCGGGCCCCAGGCTTTGTCTGGGAGGAGGCAGCGGCTGCGGCTGGGCTCGGTCCCCTTGCAGGATACTGCAGAAGGATTTACTGTATTGCAGCTCGCGCTGGCTGCAGCCCAGCGCACAATAGATTAGCTGTAGCCCAGGGCAGCACGTTGCGGGGGAAGGAAGGTGGGACTCATTCGGATGCAGATTGCAGGGCATTTGCTGCAGTATACTGCAGGATCCGGCCGCCCGGACCCCCGCCACCCCGCTCCGAGCTCTGCCGAGAGCGGGGCCGCCGGGGGCCCATGCGTCCCCCCCCCCACGCCCCCCGCATCGCCGCCCCCCTCCGAATCCGACGCGTCCCCACGGGGTGCCCACGCTGTCCCTGCCTGTCCCCTGTCCCCAGCAAGGGGGTGCGCGCGGGGTCCGGAGGGGCTGCGCTCCCCGAGGTCCCCCCCATGTGCTGCCGGGACGCCGGGCCCCCCCATGCTGGGCGCGACGGCACAAAGCTGGTGCAGGGCGGGAGCCGGTGGCTGCAAGCAGCACTAATTGATCGCGATTAATTCAGCTCCTACCTCCCCGGGTGGCAGGGAGAGATGCTGAGACACAAACCCAGCCCACGGAGCTCTCCCAAAACGGGCTCCGCTCTCCCCCGCGCACCCCTTCCCCAGCGGGGGCACCCGGCCCCGGGGGACGCGGGCTGCCCGGCCCCGGGGACGGTGCGGTGCCCACGGGGTGAGGGCGCTGGGACCCCGGCTCCGATGGGTGCCCGGCTCCTGCTGCCACCCAGAGGTGTTGGGGGCCCACGAGGACACGGTTTGGGGTTGGGGCTTTGGGGCGGACCCCCCCCCCCTCCCTGCTTGGGGTCCTTTTGGAAAAGCTGCTGGGTAAGGGGGGGGGGGGTCTCTGCGGCTCGTCCCCCTGGCACCCCACGGCTGCGGGATGCGGGGATGGGGGCACCCAGGGGGATGATGCTCAGGGCTGCGGAGGTGCTGGGGGGGGGGAGCAAGGGGGGGGGCACTGATGGCCTCGTTGGCTTCACCGTGGCACCTTCAGCATCACCGGGTGCAAGGCAGGGGAGCACCCCGGGCGCCGAGGCAGGCGCCCACCCCCGTTGTGGGCACCCCGAGGTGGATTTTTGGGGTGGGGTTTGTGCGTGTGTGTGTGCACGGAGGGGGGGGGCAGGGGGGGGGGGAAGAGTTTGGAGCCTGCAAATTCAGGCTCCGTAATCCGACGTCGGATGCAGTTTCCACAGCAACAGCAGGTCAGAGGGCAGCGAGGGGAGCTGCCTGCTCCGCGCCCGGCTGCGATTGTGCCGCAGCCGAAAAAGCCGCCGGGGCGAGGGGCGAGGGGCGGCCGGGAGCCGGGGCTGCGGGGGCGCGGGGGCGGCCGGGTGGGTGCTGCCGGGGGAGGCGGCGAGCGGCTCGGTGTGTGCCGCTGTCAGCAGAGATGTCACTAATTGTCTGCAGGAGCAGCAAACCCTCCTCAACCCTTGGGCAGCCGGCGGCGGGCGCGCTGCTGGGGGGGGTGTGGGGGGGGAGCCGTCACCTATGTGGGGCTGGGGACACGAGGGGACCGCCACCGGGCGCCGCGGGGTTCGGTGGCGTGACCCCAAAGGGGTTGCCTTGGCGTGCCAGCAGTCACGGGCCTGCAGGGAGGGTGCTGGGACCCCGAGTGGGTGCCCGCGGCAGGGGGGGCAGCCCCTCTCTCTGCCTGCCCCACGGGCTCCGGCTTTGCCCCCGCGGTCGCAGCAGCACGGGGCTGAGGCGAGCGCTGGGGACACCGGAGCCACCAGGCTGGGGACAGGGCTGGGGTCCCGTCCTCCAGCCCAGGGCACGAGGCTCCCTGGGGAGAAACCAAGCCTGGGAGAGCCCCCAGCCCCGCTGCCGAGCTGGGAACGCTGCGGCCGCCCCCCCCCCAAAGTGCCACCACCTCTCGTGGCAGCGAGGCAGGGGCACGGCAGAGGGACGCGCACCCCTCGGGGAGCACAGCAGGATGCGTGCACGGGCAGAGGGGACGCAGAACCCACAGCCCGGCCACCACCGAGCCCTTGCACCCCGCCGCGGTGACACTGGGGGACACGGAACAGGCCCCCCCCTACCCCGAGAGGTTTTTCCTCTGGTGGCACAGAGGGGACAGAGGCAGGAGCGGCTCCTCCAGCGCTTGGCTGGCTCCGGTACCTGGGAGCTGCTGGGAAGCGCTGACGCCGGCAGGAGCGGGGGGGGGCAGCGGGGGGGCCGGGGCGAGCGGCAGCAGGGTCAGCAGAAAGCCTCCGGCTCCTGCCAGCCGCCGAGCGGGGCTTTGTTCCCGTCCTGCACCTCTCCCACCACCCCCAGTACCGAGCGGGGGGGGACCCTCTCCGGGATCCCGTGGTTTTTGGGGAGCGAGGCAGCGGGAGGAGGCTCACATCGCCAGGGATGCGTAAAGGTGGGGGGGACGGGGGTTTGTTGTGCCCCCAAGGTGGGGTGAGCAGGGGGAGGTGAGGCTTGGGGGGGATCCGAATCCAACCCAAGTCCCTGCGATAGAATGGGGGACACCGTGCAGGGGGGGTGGAGGCAGCGCAGCCCCCCTCTGCCGTGTCCCCTGGTGGTCCCTGGGCATCGCCCCATCCCCAGCTGCTGCCCCCAGTGCCTGGCCGTGCCCAGGGGAGGGGCCGGATCCTGCTCCCTGCTCTCTCAGCACCCTCCTTGCTCAGCCAGGAGCTGGGGGCACTGGGGGCAGCTCCCGAGACCACCAGCCCCGGCCCCACGGGCAGCAGCGGTGGGACAGAACCCGGCCACCATGAGCACAACACCTTCACGTGGCAGGAGAGAGGGAAAAAGAGGAGGGAAGGGAGGGATGAAGGCGATGGGATGCTGCCCAGGACCCACCGAGCATGGGGACAGGCACCCTCCTGGGGACAGCCAGCAGCAGAAATGGGGACAAAACCAGTGTTCCCAGCACACGCAGCCAACAGGGACTGGGAGGTACGCAGAGCGCAGCCCGCTACCTCCACCGCAGCGTGTCAGCGGGGTGGGGGCACCAAGCTGTGACCCCCGGGCACCCCCCTGTGGGGTGACAGCACCGGGGACAAACTCCAGTCCCCAGGCAGGCACTGGGCAGGTCCCTGCAGCACTGGGGACTCTCCCGGTGCTTTTGGCTGGGATTTCCTGCGGGGCCGTGGGTTCGGCGGTGTCGCAACGCTCCCCGAGCCCTGCTCCGTCCCTGCACGCCGCCAGCTGCGTGGGGCTTTGCAGAGCTCCCAGGGCGGCGCTGCCAGATGGGGCCGTGACCCCAGCGCCCGCCCAGTACGGCTTACTGGGCATACTGGGCATCCTGCAGCTGGCAGCTGGCACCGGCTCGACGCAGCTCGCCTGGTTTCAGCGCTGCCTGGGGCTCTCCTGTCCCCCTGCATCCCACCAGGAGCCCTCCAGCTGGGGCGCAAACACACCCCTGGGTGCAAACGCAGACCTGGGTGCGAATCCATTGCCAGGCCAGGTACAAATCCAGCCCCAGATGCAAACCTGTCATTGGATGCAAACTCCTCCCCAGGTGCAAACCCATCCCCGGGAGCGAATCCATCGCCGGGTGCAAATCCAGCCCCAGTTGCAAACCCATCCCCGGGTGCAAACCCATTGTTGGGTGCAAATCCAGCCCCAGATGCAAACCCGTCCTTGGATGCAAGCCCAATCCTGGATGCAAACTCATCCCTGCGTGCAAAATCCCTTGATGCAAACCCAACCCTTGACGCAAACCCAGCCCTGGATGCAAACCCATCCTTGGGTGCAATCCTACTCCTGGGTGCAAACCTACTCCTGGGTGCAAACCCAGCCCTGGGTGCAAACCCAGCCCCGGCTGCACATCAGACCCACGGGTGCTGCGCCCCACGACATCGCCCTCACCCCGAGCCCCTGCTCCCAGCACCCTACTCCTTCCCTTCCCGTCTGCGCCACCGCAGCCCGGTGCCACCCCGTCCCCCCGCGCGGCGCTGCCGGTCCCCTTGCTGCCAGCCTCGCCCTCCGGATACAGCAGACAGGTCTCCCCCCGCCCCCCCCCCCCCCGCCCCGGCTCCCTGCTCGGCGTCTGGCTGAGCTAAGCGTATTTAGCGCTTTTAATTGTTCTTAATAAATCAATCCCGCCAGCCCCTTAAATCATTTTTGTGGCTTCCCTCTCAGCCGTCCCCGCGGCTGCGCTCGTGTGGAGCCTGCTGTCTGCAGCGCTGCCGGGGGGGAGCACCCGGCGATGGGGTGGGGGGGCCGGGTGCACCCACCCTGCCCATCCCAGCACCCCTTTGCTGGGTGCTCGGCCCCCTGCTGGGGCGCTGTGCGGGGTGCCCGTGCCTCAGTTTCCCTCCCCGTCGGGGCAGGCTGGCGGCTTGCCCTCTCCGTGCTCTGCGCCTTCGGTGGCCCCGACGCCGCTGCGATTTGGGGGGGCGCAGGAGGGGCGCAAGCCCCTCGCCTTGCTGCGGGCTGGCTCTGCGCCTGCCCACCCCGGGGAGATGCAGGGCTGGGCACAGCACCCTCACCCCCCGCCCCAGCACCTGCAGCCCCCGTGCCTCAGTTTCCCCCTCCCCAAAGCTCACCCCAGCGCCACGGGGACCGGGGACGAGCAGGGGCCACGCGGGCTGCGCCACGCACCCGATCCCGCGGCACCCCCCGACCCACCCAGCCCCTCGCCCACCCTCCCCACCCCATCCCAGCACCCAGCACCCATCCTGCACCCCTCCAGCACCCCTCCAGCACGCCGCGGGGCCGCCAGCCCCGGGAAGGGGGACCACGTTGTGACGCTTTTGGGGCCGGGGGGGACACCGGGTACCCTCGGCGGGCACCCCGGCGCTGTGCCACGAAACAGCCTGCGCTGGCTTTGGGCGGAAAACAAACCCTGCAGGGCTTGGAGGGAGAGAGCTAACCTTGACACAGTTGCAGCAGTCACTAATAGCAGGCAATATGCCTGTTCTTGGGGGACTGTTGCAGTTGCTAAGATACTGGCAGCCGTGTGAATGGAAATGGGTCAGTAAACCTGTGGAGAGATAGTGTGACACTGTAACCAGCACAGCTGTTGCAGCCTACATCGAAATCCCACCCTTTCAATATTTATCACTCCCGCCTTCGGCTCCTTCCTCGCAGCAATTTTCCACGTTGCCTCCCCGCTCCCCGGGCTGCCGAAGGCGCCCGAAGCCTCGCGCGGCAACAGCGGTAGGGGAAGGAGGAGGAAGAGGAGGACGACACTGGACGAAGGAGCCGCCACGGGTCCGGGGAGCGGGCGGGGAGGGAAACCCAAGCCCCCCTCGGCCGGGGCTCCCCCAGATCCACCCCCCACCCCCCTTCGCCAGCAGGATGGAGCCGGTTCTCAGCGAGGTTTAACAGGAAACAGGCTGTAATCCCCCCGGTAGGAAAACGGGTGAAAAGGTCGATTTGCTCCTGCCCCTCGCTGAGGCTCTGCTGAAATTACACACTGCGGCGGGGAGCCGTGCTCGCGCCCGGCCCCTCCGGCCCCTCCGGCCCTTGTTCCTGCTGCGGCCTCGAGCGGCGGCCACGTGGCTGATGATGGCTCGGGGCTGGGTCTTGCACACGCGTGTGCACCCGCGAGGGGCTTGCACGTGTGTGCGCAGCCGTTCCCGTCACCTATCGTGCCAGCCCCGGCACGGACGGGTGAGGAGCACGGCGCGACCCCCCGGCGCGGCGGCATCGCCCCAACGCTCCCAAACAGTCCCAGCACCCTCCCCAACAGCCCGGCGTTCCCCCAAATGCTGCAGCATCCCAATGCTCCAGCATTCCCCTAAATGCTCCAGCGTCCCCGAAGTACTCCAACAGCCCCTAAATACGCCAGCAGCCCCCGAAATGATCCAGAATCCCAAATACTCCAGGCTACCCCCAAATACTGCAGCATCCCAGATATTCCAGCATCCCCCAAATGCTCCAGAATCCTCCAAATCCTCTAGCATACCCCCAAAACGCTCCAACATCCCAAATACTCCAGCGTCCCCCCAAATACTCCAGCATCCCAAATATTCCAGCATCCCAAATACTCCAGCATACCCCCAAAATGCTCGAGCACCCCAAATATTCCAGTAACTGAAATACTCCAGCATCCCAAATCCTCCAGCATACCCCCAAAATGTTACAGCACCCCAAATGCTCCAGCATCCCAAATACTCCAGCATACCCCCAACGTGCTCCAGCACCCCAAAATACCCCAGCATCCCAAATATTCCAGCACCCCAACTGCTCCCGCATCCCCTCAAGCACGAGGCCCTGGTGCTGCGGTCCTGACCCCGACACGTGTGGGATCCCCGTCCCTGCTCAGCTCCCTGCGGCGTTTGGGGCCATTCCAGCCCGGATGGGGAGCACGGGGGGAGCCGGGGTGCTGCGGCGTGGGGCTGAGCCGCTCGGGAGGACCGCGCCGCTTGCCGTCCCCGTCCCCAAACCGCTCAGCCCTGGCCCCCAGCCAGGTGTGGGGCAGGAGCGGGGGGGACCCGGCCAGCGGTGTCCCCAGGCGGCCACGTCGGGCTGGCTCCCGCCCGGACCCTGCTGGGGAGGAGGGAAGGAGGAGGAGGAGGAGGGCGAGAACATCTGGTCGCAGGGAAGAGGGACAGTCCAGGAAAATGTGCAGAGCTGTTGGAAGAGGCCCTCGCCGCGGAGGCTGGGGTGGAGCGAGGCCGGCCTCCCTCCTGCGCCGCAGCTGCGCCGGGGCTCGGCGGGGAGCGGGGGCACCGGCACGGGCAGGGGCAGGGGCTCGCTGCGCCCCCAGCCCTCCGTCCCCCGAGGGAAAGCTGAGTCCCAGAGCGAGCAATAACGTGATTTTGGGCTTGCGTCAGCAGGGTCAGCACCGCCACATCTCCTGGGCGCATCCCTTGCGCCTGGCGATGGCTCGAGGAGCGCGGGGCGGTCGGGGCGGATTTACATGGCACGGCACTCGGCACCCCGGGGGGGGTCGAGCGGGGAGGGGAGAGGTGCGGAAAGGTTGTGGCGAGCCCGCGGCGAGCTCGAGCTCGCCTCCTCCCCAAAGGCGCTGGCTGCCACCCCCCCGCAGGTGGCTGGAGCAGAACGGTTGGTATGGAGACAGGGAAGCGCGGGCTGGGTAAGGTGACATTCGCCAGATGCCAGGTTCACACTCGCTCCAGCCAGTGTCCCCCCCCCAGGCCACCTCCCCGCCGGCCACCCCCAGCAAACACCGGGCTGGCGGTGCCCCCGGCAGGGCCACGTGTCCCCGAGGGGACGGCGGGGCCGTGGGGACAGCAGGGGACGGCGGAGAAGGGCCCCCCACCCCCCACCCCCCCACCATGGCACGGCATCGCAGAGGGGACAATCAGCGGCTGGTGGCTAACGAGGGAGAAGCCACCCTTGGGCCGAGCAGGGGTTTTGCGCCTCCTGCCCGGGCAGGGTGACACCACGCGAGGCTGTCCCTTGTCACCAGGGTGGGGGGGTCCAAGGTGCAACCCCCGCCCCCCCCCGCCTCGGTCGGTGCAACCAAAGCCCTGGTGCCGTGGCGGTGCTGGAGATCAAAGGGCCGTCAGCCGGCGCGGTGAGCGGGGCCGGGACAGATTCCCGTCACGCAAGGGGCCGGGGGGACCTCATCCGTGCCGGGCAGGGAGGCTGGGGGCACGCAGCCGGCGAGGGGCCGGGGGGAGCGGGCCTGGGGGGGGGGGTGGGGGGGGCCCCCGCTGCCAGCCCACACAAAGCGCCTCCGGCCGCGCTCCCCACGCCCCCTGCCCCCGGCTGCTGCTCTCTGACCCCCGTGCAGGGGAGGCTGGAGCCTGCTAATGAGCTCAGCGCCTGCTCAGCATCCCCGGGCCCCCGCAGCCCCCGGCAGGTGTGGGGCACGGCTCACCCCGGAACCGGGGGGGGGGGGGGGGGGGGGCCGCGTGGCCCGGAGTGGATGCGAACGGGACGCAGGCGGCGACAGGGCCGCGTGGTCGGGCTTCGGGCACCGCTCACGGTGCTGTGCCTCCTCTGCACCCCCTCAGCCCCCCCGGATGCCCCCCACCCGCTTTGCTAGGGATGCTCTGCACGGGCACAGCATCCCCCTGGGGCACGGGGACACCCGGCGGTCACAACGGGGGGCGCACACACACGGCCCCCTCTGCCCCCCGCTCCCTCCGCTGCATCCTTCTCCTTCCTCCTCCTCCTCCTCTCCGCCCTGAAGCAGGAGACAGCCCTCGCCGCTCGGCTGAGCGCCACCGAACTCCACTTCCAGATTTTCAGAGCGACCTCCTGGCTACCTGGATCCGGCGCTGCTCGATGCCCCCTCTGATCTCTCCTCCCCTCCGGCCCCCCCAGCATCCCCGAGGGAGCCCCCGGCGCGGAGCGGGATGCAGGGGGAGCTGCGAGAGGAGAGGTCAGCCTGCACCTGGATGCAGCCTCGCCGCGCCGCGGGGGCTCTGCCGCCCGCCCCCGGTGGCTTTTGGGTTTGTTTAACCCAGCCGCCGGGCCCACGCGGGCGAGGAAGAGGAGGGAGCGCGATGAAGGGCGCCTCGCAAAGCGCTCGCACCTGGGCACCCCGAAGGTGGTGCCCACGGGGATGTGCCCGTCCTCCCAGGCTGATGCCTGAGCAGGATTCAGCCCCGTGGGAGAGGTGCAGGGTGCGGGATGTGGCCCCGGCTCCCCACGTCCCCCAACGTCACCGACCCCACGTCCCCCAGTGTCACCGACCCCACGTCCCCCGGCGTCGCCAACCCCACGTCCCCCGGCGCCGCGCCAGATAACCGGGGGAAGGCTGGGGAGGGGGGGGGAGAAAGAAGGGAGGGAAAGACGTAAAAGCCCCAAAATATCCCAAACCCGTGCTGGGGAGGGGGAGGAGAGCAGGGCGGCGAGGGGCCCGCGGCGGCGAGGCAGCACCGCAGGGCACCGCCAGCCTCCGGCCGAGCCCTGCCTTCAAAAAGCGAGCGGAAAAACCCACCGACAGGCAAACAGATGGAAAAAGCACCGAAGCGCCAGGTCCGTCCCCCCCCTCCCCCCCCACCTCCCCACCGCCCAAAGCCCCCAACCCCTCTGCCCCCTGCCCGCGGGTTGTTCCAAGCCCTCCGCTCCCCCCGGCACCCTGCTCCCCTCCGCTCTCCCTTGCACTCTGGTATTTGGTGTGTTCCTCAGCTGCAGGAAATTCCTGATGCTCTCCATCATGCAGGCTGCGCTCGCATCCCCCGCCCTGCCAAGGCTCCCCTCCAAAGGACAGACATGTGCTGGACATCCAGCGCACACGACGGCAGGAATCTCTCCCCTCCCCGCCGCGGCCGGGGATTTGCTCTCCCGCTCGCCTGCGCCTTTTCTCCTCTCTCTCTCTCTCTCTCTCTCTCTTTCTCTCTCTCGCCTTTTTATTTTAAACTCCAGCCCTGCAAACGAGCCCCCTCCTTCCCCGCGAGAGCTGGCAGGAGGCTGCGGGCGGGTGGCAGTGTCTGAAGCAACCCAGCCCTGGCCGTTCCCCTGCCTGCCTTTTTCCCTCCGTCTCTCTCTCTCTCTCCGCGAGACCGCTCCTGATCTTATTTTAATTCGTCTCAGACGGTGTTGGAGTGTTATTTTAAGAGAGAGGATATGCACAGACATTGTGTTTTCTGCTTTTTCCTGGCCCCAAGCCAGGCTCTCTGGGCTGTCAGCTACCCACTGTGTTGCAGTCACGTGTGGGAAGAGGCAGCCAGAGCCAGCCTCACAACTCCTGGTAGCAACATGGAAATCAAGTGTGCACTTTCTTCCCTCTGTATGTGTCTGTATTATTAATAGCGTCTCTCTCCGTGAGTTATCCATAATGTATCTTAATACCTGTCCGTCTCTAAATGATGTATTACGGTGTGCACGCACAATGGCGGCGGTGCCACTCGGGGGGAAGGCGCCGTGCCGGTGCCGGCAGCGCCCCGGGGTGAGGCACGGCTGCGATCCTGCCCCACGGACACCGACGCCGGGTGCTGGGAGCCCATGCAGGGATGCAAACCCATCCCACGGGGCCCACGCAGGGACACAAACCCGTCCCACGGGGCCCCACCGGGGCTAGCCCGGCGGTCACCGTTTGGCCAGGCTGGGGACGTCGCGGGGACGCAGCGAGCTGCTCGCGGTGCCAGCACCCCTGGGTGCTGGGGGCTTCGAGGCTCCCTGACAACACCCCACAGCTGGCAAAGACAAGGCTGGAACGGGGAGCAGGCAGACGTGGTCTCTCAGAAAGGCTCGGGGGCATTTTGGGGGCTCAGAGCTGAGCAGAGCGTCCCCCCACGACCAGACCCTTGCAGCACCCAGCAGCCAAGTCCCCACGCGGCGGCTGTCTCATGCTGCCCTTCCCCGGGTGGCTTTGGTCCCCTGTTCCCATCACGTCTTGGGGACGTTAGGCAGGGACAGGGCTGGGCGCCTCCCCACGCACCAGTAACGCTGACACCCGCACGTATTATCGATAAATACTGAACCCCCACACCCCCCCGTACCCGTACAGTGCGCAGGTGGGTGCACGAGCGTGCCCACACGCGCATCACACGCACGCTCGCGGCACCACCTCGACACGCAGACCTTGTCCCAGCCTCCACATCGCTGCCCGGGCACCGGGCACGTCCCCAGGCGCCCCGCACCACCCACGGGTGCTGCAGCACGCTTGGGGTGCCCCTCGCTCCCCACAACACGGCAGCACCCCAACCCCGAGGGTGTCCCGGGGCCGACGGGAGCAGGAATCCAGCAAAGCGAACGGGGAGCTCGAGGCTTCGCGTTTCTGGATTCTGGTTCCCGTTTCTGCTCCCGGCTGTTTCCATGGAAACTGGCGTCGGACCTGGGAAAATAAGGTTAGGGTTTGCAGAGGAGGCCCTCCGCCAGCGCCCGCCCGCCAGCGGGGCACGCGCCCGGGCACCCGCCTGCTCCTGCACCGAGCCACGGTGCTCGGGCCCGGGGGCTGAGCGGCACCGGCGCGCTCCGGCATCCTTCCTCCTGGGGTGCCAGGATCACGCCAGGTAATCTGGGGACCCGCAGTGCCAGCCCTGGTGGCCTCGGTTCGTCCCAGCGCAGCCGGTGGCGCAGGGAGGTGGCAGCGACCAAGGCTGCTCGGGAGGGACGCAGCCAACCCGTGTCCCTGCCCTTGCCATCCCTGCGGGACCCCGCTCTCGTCCCACCACTCCAAACCCATCTCGGCTCAACCCTAACGGGAACTTTGCAACGATGCCCAGCTGCTTGTGATGCCCCAGCCAGCCCCACCAGGACAGGTACCACCAGGACGGTCCCCAAAAGCACCCGCTGTCCCTGGCACACCGCTGGTGGCCCCGCTGTCACACCGCCAGGGCTGTACCCGTGGGTTTTCCACGTACCCGGTGCCCTCCGGGAGCCAGGCCCTCCCCTTCCCCGGTTCAGGATCCCCATTTTTGCTCTTGGGAAGGTGGGGAGTCGGCGCGGGGAGAGAATGAGGACACGGCACCTCGGGGGAGCCGTGAAGACTAATGAATGGAGGCTTTTAAAAAGCACTTTGAGTGAGAAGGGCTAGAGTAGGAACTAATTATTCCTCCTGCGTGCGCACACACTTGTACGCACACGCGGGCGCGTGCACGCGCGCGCAGGCGTCCTGCTGTCTCCCGGAGTCGCAGCTGCAAAATCGCAGCAAACCCCAGCACCCAGCACCATGGCAGCAGCATCCTCGCCAATCAGCGCCGCCTCAGCCAGCACATCCCCTCCGAGGCGCTGCTTTGCCTCCTGCCCCCTGCTCTCCCGTGCCCCCCGGCGCAGCCACGTGCCCCCCTGCTCCCCCCAACCCCCCTCCGGTTTTGCTGCCGCCGCCTGCCCAGCCCTGGCGCAGCGCTCGGCCGCGAGCCGATGGCACGGGGCGCCGCTCGCCCTCCTCTCCTCCTTCTTTTCGCAGCGCCTGCTGGTTTTTTGGAAGGGTTTCCTCCGCCCCCCTCCCCGTTTTATTAACAAGCCGCCATTTTACGGCGCTCGAAGGCCGGCCGCTCCCCGGGGATGGACGGCACCTGGCGCCCGGCTCCTCGCCGCCCCGCGCAGGTGCGACCCCGCGCGAGGCCGGCGGCACCGGCCCCTCCGCGGGCGCAATTATGGGCTGGCTTGGAGCAGAGCCCAGCCCCGCCGGAGCACGCAGCCGCCGGTGCCCCCGCGCGCCCCCGCTGCCTCCCCAGCCCCGCTGCATCCGGACGTGCCCGGCGCTGCCGCCAGCTTTGGGGCACCGGGGCCACGGGTGCCGTCCCCCCGCGGTCCCCGAGGCCGGCGCGGCGCTGAGCGCTGCACCATTTTGCATTCTGGTGCTGACCGGGCCCTGCTAACCTCCCACTCCCACCCCCACAACGGGCTGTGTTTCAGCTGCTCTTGAAATCTGTCCAGGCTGGATTCATCACAAGAGCCCTCAAGCGGCTGCAAACAAACAGAAAAAAAAAAAAAAAAAAAAAAAAGGGAAAGAAAAAAAAAAAAAAAAGAAGAGGGAGCGAGAAAAGCGATCGATCGGCGCTGGGGGGCCCAAGCCCCTTCGGCGGCTCTGAACCAGCCCTGCAATGCTGCATGCCCCAAACTCATCTCCTCGAAAAGGGGCTGGGGGCGAGGGGCGTGGGGAAGGGGCTGGAGGAAGGCACCGCCGGGCATGGGAACTGGGGGCACGGGGCCGGGCCGTGCCGCCGAAGCCCCCGGTTGCGGTGTGGCGGCGGCGGTGGCACGCGGCTGCTCCTCCGCCGCTCTCCCTTCCCGGCGGAGCCGGGCTCGCGCCGCTCTGAAACTTCCCTCTTGTGGTTACTGCAGTTAAAAAAGCAAACAGGAGGCTCGGGCGCATTAAGAAAGAAATAGGAAATCGCGCGGATTGGAGCGCGGGGGCCGGGGCTGGGGTGCGCCCTGTGCCGGCGGCACCGCGGCCGGGAGCTGGGGACGGGGCACGGGTGGGGATGGGGCTGGGGGACAGGGCACGGGGCGAGCCCACGCCCTGGGGAGGACGAAGAGGGCTTGGTTCATACGGGGCCGGGAAAGGTGGCGGGGCCGTGCCGGGCACCCGGGCGCTGTTTCCCCACCTGGGCCCGGCCCGGCTGGGAGTTAAGGGCCAGGAAAGCGATCGCCGCCACCGCCACCCCGGTGGGAATTGCTGCCACGGGAGACGCCAGCTCGGGTTGCTGCGCCGGGGTTTTTAAGAGGGGGCTGGGTCGTTTTTACCACCGCCAACGATCCCGGCCGTGACCGCCACGCTCCAGCTCCATGCCCGGCGTCCCGTGCTCTGCGCGGGGCTCGGCCCGAGCGGTGCTGGTTCAAGGCACGGCTGCCGCAGCACCGACGGCCGACACGGCGCCGTGCTGGGCACCGGGCAGGAGGAGCACGGTGGCTGCAAAGCCCCGGGCTCGGCGTTTGCAGGAGCTGCACCGGGGGTTTTTGCAAAGGTGCCTTCGAGCCCAAGCCTCCCCGGCGGCCGCGCGGCAGGCGGCCGTGCTGCAGGACCGCCGCCACCGAGCCCAGCTCCTGCCGGCTGATTAGCAGAGCCGCACGCGGAGATTTACTGCTAATTACCCGCGCCGCAGTTGTGCTCGCAGGCCTGGGCACGACTGGGGACACGGAGGGGCTCGGGGGGTGAAAGGGGTGGCTGAGCCCCCGGCCAGGCGCACTGCGGTGCTGGGGGCTCAGCCCCCCGCTGCGTTGTGCCACCAGGGTGGCCGTAGCTTGAGATAATTTTGTGGTGGGTTGGAGAAAAGCACCAGAAGGTGGAGGGGATGCCGTTTCGGATAGCACCACGCACCTGCCCCCGTGGCCGGGGAGCCCCGTGGGTCCCACAGCGCTGACGGGGACGGCGGGTGGCGGTGGGACCGCGGGGGGCTGCCAGGCGCCCATCGCCCATCGGCCAGGTGGGGATGCCTAAGGACCCTGAGTCACCCAGCTGAGAAGCAGCTGAGGGGGTTCTGGGGGCCGCTTCCCTGCTAACTGCAGCCCACGGGAAGCAAGGGGCTGCTCAGCACCCCGTGGGGACCGATCCTGCCCCCCTCTCTTGCCAGCCCTGTGGCTTCTGGCTCTCCCTCCGCCTGCAGGCACGCACCGAGCGCGGCACCAGCCGTCCTCCTGCCGTCAGTACGCACAAACCGGGCTGAGCCTGACCCTCCGAGCCGGGGGGGGCACTGCCAAGGAGATCTCCGACCCGGGGGACTGCTCCAAGCCCGAGCCTCCCTGCCACCCATTCCCACCCCAATCCCACACGGGGTCAGCTCACCGCCCCGGTGCCAGCGCGCCCGCTGCGCCCCTCGCTACCATCAGCCCAGGGGTGCAGGTGCTCACGTCCTGCGCCCAGCACCGCACAGACAGCCCTAACAAAGACCTGCCGCAGGACGGGGTGTTTGGTGGCAGCATCCCCCAGCCCGTCACCCTCCCGCAGACCCACCGGTGTCCCCCCCCATGCCCCCGCCACCCCGCCGCCCGGCAGGAGGAGAGGGGCGCGGGGCCGGTGCCGGCACTGCAGGGCTCCTCTTCCTCCCGCAATGTCAACCTGCTGCTCTGCACCCGCCAAGGCTGCCCTTGGAAAAGCTGTCGGCTGCGCTGGCTGGGCTGCAAAGCCCAGGACAAGCTCTTTAGCTCGGCTCTGCCAGAACAGATGCCTGGCCTACTGTAATTCTTCCTAGCGTGGCCGGGGAGGGGGGGAGCAACCTCATTGAAGCACTGCAGAGGCTGCTCCTCCAAAGCCCACCCGCCGCAGCGCCGTTTCCCCAAGGGGGGGCGGGGGAGGGACCCCAAAGGCTCGGGCGCAGGGCAGGGTGGCCTGAGGGGCTCCTCGGGGACGCTGGGTGACGCTGGAAGGGCCGGGCGGGGAGGGAGGGGAGGCGGCGCACGGCGGGAGGACGGCGACGCGCGGCGCGCGCTGGAGCAAAACGCGGCTCTGCCGCCAGCTGGGGAGGAGAGAGCGACCCGCTGCAAGGACAAGTGGGAGCCGCCAGCTCCGTGCCACCGGTGTCCTTGCAGCCGCTCGCCTGCTTCGTGTCGACGCTCCCCGCGAAACAAAGATCCCGTTCTCATGGCAATGTCCTCTGCGGCACAGGCAAAGAGCAACGCGCGGCGCAGCCAGCGGAGCCATGGGGAGGAGAGAGCCGAGTTCAAAAGGGGCCGGAGGAACGGTTGCCTGCGCCGCTCGGGAGGGTTCGCGCTCCTTCTCACGCTCTCTGCAGGTTTCTCCCCGTGCAAACCCCCCCCCACGCCGCACCCGAAACCCCCCGAGCCGCCCCCGAGCCGCTCGGCCACGAGGGCAGGAGCTCGGAGAGCCCGGCGGGAAGGGGCCGCGCCGCAGCCATAGCGCGGCACGAAGCAGGCCGGCAGCATTTCCACAAAGACAGTTTCTTCCACTGGCTGCAGTTTGGGGCTGCCAAAAGCCAAAACAAGAATGGAAACATCCCATTTCACTGGCCAAAATTCAACGCAGGTTTTTTTTTTTGTGTGTGTGTTTTGTTTTTTTTTTTCTTCTTCTTCTTTTTTTTTTTTTCTTTCCCTCGTCTTTGGTTAGGAACGGAAATTCCCTGCCATGAAAACATGACGAAACCCCAAACCAAAACACAGCTTGGAATGAAACCTTCGCCCGGGTCCCTGGGGATGCCGTGCGGGGCAGGTCCCGGGGCTGGGGCTCGGTGCGCAGGGGGACCGAGTCCGGATGTCGGCGCCAGCGCCGGCCCCACGCGCGGCAGGGGAAGTCGTGCTGGGGGATCTCTCCAGCGGCCGATGTGCTTCCCCCTCCGTGCGCCTTTGGGGTGAGGCCACCACTTCCCATCCCCGCTCTGCGCTGCTGCACCTCGAAAACTGCACGAGGGAGCTGGGGACGGGCCCGAACAAGGGCTGCTCTGCACACTGGGAAAGCCAGAGGGAGGTGGGTCCTGCCCGGCCCTGGTGCAGCGCAGCCCCCCTGGGTGCCCAGCTCAGGGGGTGCCGGTTTCTGGCTGTGCTCAGCTCCTCTGCGAAAGCAGCCGCTGGGAATGGGCTCACCCATCACGTCCCGGGGTGCTTGGGGCCGGCAGAGCCCCACGCATCGCCCCTGCAGCTGCACCCCACCACCGCACCCCGGCGCCGTCCCTTTCCCTGCCCGCGCCCAGCTCTGCTTTCAGCCAGATGTTCGGCCGCAGGATGAAACAGCTCTTCCCGCCCCAGCCCCTGCCGTGGCTCTCTCCGGCTCCCGTTCCGGAGGCTGGATCCGGCCACGCAGGCTGAATAAGGCTCTGCCTTTGTCCGGCTCCCCCCGCCGCGCTTCCCCTTATCTAGCCCAGCCGCCTTGCCAAGACCACGAGGCAGCGGGGAGGACGCGGCGAGCAGGGAGAGGCTGTGCCGGCGCCTCCCGGGGCCGTTAACTCTTCTCCTGCCCCGTGCACGCTCACCCGGCCCCGTGCACGAAGCCCCCGGGGGACCACCGGCCCCTTGCCGAGCGCAGCCGGCCCCTCTCCACCCCCGCGTGCTCCCCAAACGCAGAGCATCCCCCCAGCTCTGCGCCGAGACACCTGGCCGTGCACACCCCGCCTGGTTCCCGGGGACACCGAGCATCCCCGGGAGCTGCTGTGGGGCTCGGGGTGGGCACGGGGCCCCTCGCCCCGCAGTCCGTCAGGCGTCCTCGGGGGCAGAGCGGAGCCCGGCTATCTGTCTGCAGCGCTCCGCGCGCAGCAATTAACCTCGAGAGAGCAGCCGCGGCTCCTGCCAAGAACCACATTAGGTGTGTGTGGCAGTGTCTAGACATGCAAGAGACCAGAGGCCTTGATCTGTAGGAAGGCGGCTCAGTCCCTTCCCCCCCCACCCCCAGCCAGGCGCCCCCTGGCCCCCCTCCCGGCCTTGGCACGGGGTTGAGCCGGCCCCGGCCAGCCCTGGGGCTGCTTTTCCCAGCCGGGACCACCGAGCGCCGGGCACGGGGATGTGTGGGGTGAGGCTGAGCCCAGCCCCGCATCCCTCGGCACGGGCACGGCTCGCAGCAAAGAGCCCCATGCTGCCTTTGAAAGCATCGCCCTGCCCCTTGGCACGGCACCGCGCTGGGTCCCCGTGGTGCCGGACCCCTCGCACGGGCTGCGGGTCCCCAGAGCTGTCGGGAGGAGGAGGAAGGTGGCTGCAAGCTGCACCCAGCCCATCTCCCCGCCGGGAGACGCAACAACCATCCCAACCATCCCAACCATCCCGGGGGAGCCGGCAGCAACCCCCCCGGTGCCAGGCGAGCCGTGGAGCCGAGGACGGAGCTGGGCAGGGACCCAGCTCGACGCCTCCCAGCACCCGTACCCGATGCACTCGGCCACGCCGCCTGTCCCGACGCTGCCATCCCGGTGAGCGGGTGGGTGCTAGAACCCCTTTTCCCCGGGCAGGGTGCTGCAGGGACGGGATGGGCACGGCGGGGATGGGTGGGATGGGTGCTCGCCCCCTCCCGGAGCCCCTCGCCCTCGTGCCCCCAACACCCCCTGCTCTCACCTCCCGGGTGCAGCCACCCCAGACGGCTGCAGGATGCTAGGGAGAAGAGATTTTCCCGACGTTAATTAATTAAAATAAACAGCAAATTAAATACAGCAAAATTAAAATAGCTCCGGAAATTAATTTTCAACAAAACCCACCTGGAAAGGCTGGATATTTAAAGAATTAATGGAGCCCTCTGAGACCATAAAGAACCGCTGAGCTCCCGGCATCCACCAGCCCCCTCCGAACAACCCCGGCCTCCCCGGGGACCCCAGGCCATGGGGAAATCGGGACGGCACCCCTGCTCGGAGCCCACCCTGAGCCCACATCCCTCGTCCCCACGCCGGACACCTCGTCTGGGCGCTGCCTGCGTGGCCCCGCTCGGAGCCGCCTCGCCGCGCGGCCGCACGTGCCTGCGTGCTGCTGTGCAAGTGCGAGGCAGGGAGGGAGAGGAGGGATGCGGATGAAGGCTGGGGACGCGCCGGCCCCACTCCTGGCATGGCGCAGCACACGGACGCTGCTGCCTGCTTCTCTCCCCGGACACGAGAGCAGGGAGCGAGCACCGCTGGATGGCAGGACCCGCTCCGGCGTGGCACGGCACCCGCATGGGGACATCCCCTCCCGGCCAAAACCTCCAAAAACCGGGCTCCCCAAAGCTCTCCCCAAGCCTAATCCCATAGCCGAGGCAGGATTAATAGCAAACAGGCGGCGGGGCTGGGCAAAGCTCCTTACCAGGCGGCACCCATCGGCCGGGGGGCTCCCGAGGGGCTCGGCGGGGTGCGGGTGGGAGGCGCAGGGGGCGAGGTGCCGGGGAGCACCCCCAGCCCTGCCGGCTGCGGTGCCGGCGTGGTGCATGGGGCTGGAAGCCCCCTCGGCCTCCCCGGCCCCGTTTCCTCTCCCCGCAGCCGGGCGTGTGCAGAGGAGCAGCGGCAGGGAAACGCCGGCGAGCGAAAAAGCTCCGGAAGGAAACGGAGAAAGCGAGAAGAAGCCGGCAGGTGGGGAGCAGGAGGGGCCGGGGCCGCCTCCACACCCGCCTCCGAACCCCGCCGTGCCGCCCGCACCCCGAGAGTCCCACCCGGGGAAACTGAGGCACGGGGCGGGCGCGCCCCTCGCACCCCGCAGCCGGCGCTCAGCCCCCCCCCCCCCCCCCCTCCGCCGCCCCGCGAGGGAAGCGCACCCCCCGCCGCGGCCGGGATGACACCAGCTCCCCGGCCTCCTCCCGCTCCACCCTGTTCCTGCAGGAACCCAGGAGCCCCGGTGCCGGGCCCGTGGCCAGCGCCGCTGCTCCCGCCCGCGCCTCCCTCCCCGCCTGCGCCCGGGCGCCCGGGGCCGGCCCCAGCCTCGCGCCCGCACCCAGCCCGCGCAGCGCCCGCGGCGTGTCAGGGCGACCTTGGCCCGGCGCCCTGGCCGGTTTCCCCTTCATTTGCCAGCGATGCCGACGGGCAGAGGTGGAGGGCGATGGATTTTTTTTTTTTTTTTTGGGGGGGGTGTCGTTGTTTTTTTGGTTTTTTGGTTTTTTTTTTCTCCCCCCATTGGGTTTTTCGCCGCGGGCGCTGCGGCGGTGCCGGGCCGCGGGCAGGGCGGCGGTGCCGGGCGCTCCGGGGGCGCTGGGTGGCCGCTTTCCTCCGCACACAGATGGCTGTTCCGACTCAGTCGAGCGCTTGACCTAAATCTCCTCCTGATCCACGGGAGCTGCGGTCCCTCGGCAGCACAGCTCAAGGCGAGGAAGAGGAGGAGGAGAAAGAAGAGGAGGAGGAAGGGAAGCCGGGGCCAGCTGCGGACCAGCGGCAGGGTCACGCCGCGGGGGCCCCCACCCCGGGGCTTGGCGGAGGTGGCCGGGGGGGGTGGAAATCTCCCACGCTTCGAGCCCCGGCGCCCTCTCCCCGTGCGCCTGCGCGCCCGGCCCAGGCCGGGGCCGGGGTAACCGCCCCGGCAGCCTCGACGCCCCGGCAGCCCACTTCCTCGGCGAGGGGCCTCGCGGAGGAAGCTCCAACGGCTCGAAAGTTTCGGCTGTGACTCAGCGGCTGGCTGGGGTGGCCGGGGCCCGGCCCCAAGCTCGCAGGGCCACGGGACCCCAGCGGTTTTGGGGGGACCGGGGGGTTTGGAGGGGGTGGGCGGGGGATTTTTGGGCTCCCCAGACGAGGGCTGTCTGCAGCGCGCCGCGCTCCACCCCCAGTGTCAGAGCAGCCCAAACCGGCTCCCAGCGACAGCAGAAAGCTTTTAAAATCCCCTACGCGCGGCATGACTCACTCCAAAGCCAGTGCCCAAAACAAGCTCCGACACGGAGAGGAATGGAGACGGCAGAGATGCTGGGGGCGGGCAGGAGGGGCTGGGGAGGGCCGGGGAGGGGGGAAAGGGGGAAGAGAGAGGGAGACAGAAGGAGGCAGAGAAAGAGAAGAGGCAGAAATAACAGCATCTGAAACTCTGCCTGCTGGAGGCTAATTGGTTCCGGCACAGCCTGGTTTGTTTGGCAGTGTTTCCTCTAATCCTTCAGGCTCTGCGCTCCCAGCCCCAGAGACACTCGGGGACATCTCTCCGCCCGGCACCGACACCCGGCCAGCGCCTCTGCGCCGCTCGGGCCCAACGCTGCCACCCCCCCCCGGGACCGGCACCGCCCGGCCTGGGGTCTCCCCGGTCCCCCCGTGCCGGCTGGCGAGCGGGGAGCACCCCAAGGTGGGGGCACCCGCGGCCCCCTTCGGCCGTGTTGGGCGCGAGGATGCTCGGAGGCGGGTGCAGGAGGCGGCCGGGGCGAGCGGGGCGGCGGAGGGAAGGGAAAGGAAGGGAAGGGAGAGGAAGGGAAGGGAAGGGAAGGAAAGGGGGGGCCCCACGGCCCAGCATGGCCGAGCCAGAGCACTCGCCAAGAGTCGGCAGCTTTGTTCCAGGTGCCGGCTCCCTTTTTTTCATTAGGCTAATGGGATGCGGATGCATTATTCCATTCCACATGCTGCTAATGAACCACTCAGGCCAGTGCATTTGCATTAATGTGCAAAGCACTGGAGGAGGGTGGAGTGGCTGCATCTGGCCAAGCCTGACCTTCCCGCGCCGCCCAGCCTCCCCGACGCACGGCCCCGGCAGCCCCCGAGTGCTGCCGCGCTCCCGCGGCTCCGCGCGGACCCTTGATCTCCCCGGGACGGCTCCGGCACACATTCCAGGACACATTAACCAACCTTGAGCCCCAGTGGCCCCAAGCACGCTGCTGTTGCAGCGAGGTGGCCGCCCGCTGGGCTCCATCACCCTTCCCCGCACAAATCCTGGCCAGGTGCTGGTGCCCCGGGTGTTGGGGACAGTGGCATCCCTCCTGCACGCCCTGACACTCCCCGGGACGCGACCACGTCCTGCAAGGAGACCGCTCGGAGGTGCCTCCCCTTTCGCAACCACGAGCCCCAGTCCTGTGTGTGTTTGCAGCAGGACCCCCCCAGGCTGCCCTCCTGCCTGGTGCTGTGCGAGGGGAGCGGGGGGCTGTGTCCCCCCCCTGCCCGGACCCCCCCCCGGTGCTGGCACTCAGCGCCAGGCGCGGGCGTCATCGGAGCCCTTCGGTTGTTTGTTACAGCTCCCAACTGCCTCCGTCCCCGGAGAGGTTTTGAAGGCGAGTGACCCAAGAACTGGAATGCGCAAAGCCTCCAGCAAACAGAGCCAGCTGCCTGCGCCCGCGCAGGGGGGGCGGCAAGGGGAGAGCAGCCAGCCCCGCGGCACGGCACGGCACGGCATGGCACGGCACGGCGTTGCATAGCACGGCACTGCACGGCACGGCACGGCACCGCACGGCGCTGCATGGCACGGCACGGCACAGCGTAGTAAAGCACGGTGCAGCACAGCACAGCACGGCGTGGCACGGCACAGTGAAGCACGGCACAGCGGGGCATGGCACGGCACGGTGCGGTATGGCACGGCACAGCGTGGCATGGCACGGCGCCGCACGGCACGACGTGGCACAGCATGGCACGGCACAGCACAGCACAACGTGGCACGGCACGGCACAGCCCCACGCACGCGGGATGCACGGCCCCAGCCCGCTCTCCCGGGGTGGGCAGCTGCTTGACTGGAGTGAAACGGGGCTGGCACATTCCCAGCTCCACCAGCTCTTGCGAGAGGCCTTGCTCCGCCCCACCAAGCGCCCGAGCCCCCATCTCCCCCCTCCTGCCTCGCTCCCAGCCTGGTTTTTGGAGGCATGCGGGCGTCCTGGCACGGTGACGTGTGCAGGGGAGCCATGTGGGGAGGCTGCGGGGCTCCCCACCCACCTGCGTCCTCGGGGGCCTGAAGGACCTCTAGGACAGGGGACAGCACGGTGGCAGCACCAGGCGCCCTCCCAGGTGCCAGGAGGGCTCTCAGCCAGCGGGAGGGAGGATGAGGACGGCCCTGCTCGCCCTTGGGGGGCCAGCGGGGGCACGGCGGGGTCTCAGGCAGCTCCGTGCCCGGCAAGCATGCGAAGCCCCAGCGCCCGAGCGCGTGCACGCGGGTGTCTGGGTTTGTCACAGCCTGGTGAGCAAGTTAATCTCAGGCTCCCTGACACGTGGAATAAAATCGCGATCCCGTAATGGAATTCATTCGTCTTCCTGTCCAGGCGGAGAACAAGCCCCCCGCCACCCGATGGAGCCAGGGCGTGGGAGCCGGGGCCAGGCACCCACCGGGGGGACCCTGCCAGGACCGCACCGGGACCCCACCGAGAGCTTCTGCCTGGGGACGTGCACGGGGCACCACGGAACACCCACTGCTGTGCCATGTCCCTTTCCCTGGGCACCTCGGCCACATCCACGGGGGGCAGTCGGGGTGGCCAATGTGGGTCAAACCCCCTCGGGTGATCCGGGGTCCCTCCGGACGGGAGCTGGCGCGTGCGTGAGTGGGAAGGGAAACTGAGGCAGGTGGCAGAGCCGGGGCGAGGGCAATGCTGGTGGCAGGAAGAGGACACGGGACAACGTCCCTCTGCCTCCGCTCACCTGCGGTATTGGCAGAGCAGCCGGCCCCAGGGGGCTGCAGGGACGTGCTGTCCTGCGCCACCTGGCCCACGATGGCCCCGCACGGTCCCACGGGGACCAGCGTGACCCCAGGGACTGGGTCACCCAGCACATTTCCCCTGCTGACGCCGCGGCTGTACGCGCTGGAAAAAAAAAAGCCCTTTGGGGACGCCGAGCGGGCCAGGAGGCTGCAGGACAGCCCGGCTGCCACGCTGCTCCGTGCCTCAGTTTCCCCCCAGCACCCAGGGTGCCCCCTGCCCCTGGGGGTGTCCCCCCACGCACCACGGCCAGCAGCGGGCAGGACGGGTACAGGGGGGGCTCTCGCCCCGGCCACACCGGTGTCTGCACCACCTTCGAAGTCCCCTCGGACCAGAGGGACGCCGCGGGTGCCCAGCTCAGCACCCTGACCAGCAGCACCGAGCCCCGATTACGCAGCGCCGAAGGTTCGCCCGCGCTCCTGCAATGTGGGGAGGAGGAGGAGGAGGAGGAAGAGAAGGAGGAGGAGGGCTGCTCCTTCCCGGGCACACAAAGCCCCTTTCATAGGGGCCGCCTTTGGGTTTCCTCCACCAGCCCAGCACCTCGCTGCCTCCTGCCCTGCCAGCGCGGCGAGGCGGGGAGGAACGCTGCGGGGGGAGCGGGGCCAGGTGCCCGGGGCCCGTCCTGGCCCTCGGGGCAGCGCCGGGCACCGGGATTGTCCCTGCCGGTGGCCACGGGAGCACCTCGGGATCCCGCACGCCCTGCGAGGTTGCAGCCCCCCGGGGCTCAGGCTGGGGGATTTGGGTGGCCCCTTCCCTCGGCTCGACCCTCCCTGTAATTTTCGCCTCCCGTCAGCTTTTAATTACACCCCTAATAAAAGTGGCTTGCAGGAAAACGGGAGCTTTGTTGCTTGGGAGCTCATCTGCTCCCGCTGCTCCTTCCCCGCTTTAAACCCTAATCCTCAGCTGGGGACGCTGCAATTAGCCACCGCGGAGCCGGGCACCGTGTCACGCAGGATTAGGGCTCCCTTCGGGGGGGGGGGGGACGGGGACGGACGGACCTGGCCCCAATGGGTTGATGGCCCCACAAGGGATGGGCTGAGCCCCCCCCTCACCGCCCCCAAAATAGCAGCCGGGGCAGGGGGTGGGCGTCCTGCGGCCCCGATAACGGCGCTGCAGGAAGAGCAGGTTTGGCAGGAGATTAGTCCGGCGGGGGGGGGAAGGAGGGGGACGAGATGCTCGTTTACAGCCTAAGGGCCCCCCCCCAGCCACGCAGCCCCCCCCCGTCCACCCCTTCTGCGGCACCCACAGACCTGCCCCCATCGCTGCTCCAATGCCAGCGCCCGCGGGGTGGTTTTGGGGTGGGGGCGTTAGCGTGGGAGTCGCGGATCTTCGACCCCCCCCAGGCGGATAGGCCTGTGGAGGAGGTGGGTGGCTGCGGATGATGGGACTAAAAACGGGGCTGGGGGGGGCCGACACGAGCCCCCTCCCCAAGCCACGTCCCCGTGCTCCCAGCCAGCCCCAGCACCCACCCGCCCAGCGGGCACGGAGCGGCGCTGCCACGCCTGGGGGGACGGTGACAGCCCCGTCCCTGGGCGGGAGGGTGGCACGGGGCAGGGACACGAAACCCCCCCGGGGGGGTAAAAGCCCTGCGGAGCCGTGCTCAGACCTGGCGGAGGGGCCAGATTTGGCACGGGGACGGGGACACGGGGCCCTCGTGCGTGGTGCGGCGGCCACGTGCAGGGCGCGGCGCAGAGGGAAGGCTCACCGGGTTGGGCTGTTCGGCCCCTTGCAGCCCCCCAAAAAAAGCTCCTGTGCACGGCTCCCCCCGTGCCTGCTCGCCAATCAGCCTCTTCCCGAGCAGGCGCTCGTTAGCGGCCGTTCATTAGGAGCCCTCTGGGAGGTGGAAGGTACCCGGGGCACCTGCACCTCCCTCTAATGAGCTGCAGCGCCAGCGCCGCGCCCCCAGCTGCAGAGGGGACCTTTGGCACCGCGGGGCCCTGGCGTGGGGGCTGACCCCCCACCCTGACCCCGGTGTAGGGTCCCCAGGCCAGGACAGCAGGGAGGGACGCGGGGACTTGAGTCACGGTGACAATTGCAGGCGGTGGCAGCGGCCGAGGGACGCCCCGAGCTCCCTGCCCTGCGCCCATGGGTGCTGCGAGAGGGCTGCGGGCACAACGAGGGCGCCGATGGCTGGCGCGCTGCACCCCACCGGCACCCACGGCGATGCTCAGCCCTTGCACGGCGCACCGGTGTCCTCGGGGCCGTCCCTTTCCCATGGAGGGTGGCCCCAGAAGGGGACAGGGCCCCCGGTGTCCCAGCCCTGGGGACATTTCCCCCGCCAGCCCCCAGCAGGGCGCAGCGGGGGGCGCAGCCCGGCGAGGGGTCCAGGGATGCTCCCGCTGCACCGGGCCCCCGCCACGGCTCCGAGCTCCCCCCCCCCAGCTCCACGCAGCCCCCAGCCCTGACCTGCGCGGGGCTCTCCCTCGTTAGTTAATGTTTACTCGGCTTCGTTAGCGCCAGCGCATTGCCATGGCAACCCTGCAAGCTGCGCGCCGCCATCGGCGCCGCCGCTGCCACGAGGCGCGGGGACGGCACGTGGGGTCGCCGCGGGCCCCCCGCCGCGGCCACCGCCCGTCCCCGCTATTTGGGGCTGGGGGGGACAAAGAGGGGGGGCGCGGGGACATCGGGGTTCGCCTCCTGCTTGCCGGGGTGGGGTGGTGGCCCCGTGTCACCCGGATGGGGTGACAGCAGCCTGCGCTCGCCCCCGTGCCAAGCCGCCTGGGCGCTGCATGATTTATAGAACAGGAGCAGAGGGCTGGGAGGCAGCTGCCACCCTGCCCAGCGTCACGGGGCCACCGAGCGCGGTGGCCTGGTGGCACTGCGGCCCCGCCGACCGGGAGGGACAATGGGGACGCCGGTGCCTGCAGGGCTGGCAGAGCCACGGGGTGAGCAGATGCCACCCTGGGCTCTGCGGCACGCGGCTGTCGCGGCACGTGGGGACATCCAGCGCGTCCCCGTGTCCCCCGCGCTGGTGCTGAACCCCACGCTGAGCCCGGCGGCTGCAGGAGCCCACCGCAAACAGCTCGGTTTTGGGTGACGCCGAGGGCCAGCCAAGACACCAGCCCCACGCCGAGCCCCGGCTGCACCCCAGCAGCCTCCAACAAGGGCAGGATGCGGCCCCGGCGCGCTCCCCTGCTGCCTGCCCGCGCCACCGGGCTCCGCTCGCTACGGCAAACAGGTTTTCCTTAAGCCTTGCACAATTCGCCCGCCTCCTCCCCCTGCCAGTCCCACCTCCGGGCCGCGGGAAGGCTGAGTTGGGGCTTTAATTTTTCATTATTAATTTCCCATCAACGCCGAGAGGCGCCGGTGCTCGCCCAGCTGCCCCCAGCATCGCCCCCCGCGCTCCCTCGCGCTCTCCTGGAGATCTGCACCGGCTGAAGGCGAGCCAGGCTGCCGATAGGATTAATTCTGCATGACTGCCCATCTCCACAGGGGTATCTAAGACCCTCAGGCCTGCAGCAATCTTTAAAATTCCTCCAGCCCAACTTAATTCCCTCTTCCTGCAGAGCTGGCGCATCTGCTGCAGTCAGGCACGGAGAGAGAGAGACGGAGGGAGAGGGGAGACGGCACCCAGGACGCGGCGGCGTGGGGAGAGGGGTGGGGAGGGGCTGGGGGAAACTGAGGCACGCTGGGGACAGCCCCGGGGACGGGGTTTTTGAACGAGTTCAGCCCTCGGCCCCGTGGTCCCGGTGCGCTGTCACCCCCAGCACGCTGCCAGCCCCCAGAAGCAGGAGGCTGACTTGAAAATGCCATTTTTTTTCAACTACCCGCGGGCTCTGCCTCGTTGGAGGGCTTCTTCCCTGCCCCCCCCGCACTCCTCCTCTGCTTCCCTGCAGCCCCCGGGGACAAAACACCAGGACCGAGCATCTCCCCAAGGCACTGCGGGGCCTGGGATTTGGGGACAGCTCCTGGAAACGCAGCTGTGGCTGGGGAAAGGCACCCCCCAGCACGGCCTGCGGGTGCTGAGCCCTCCCCAGCTGCCCCTGCCGCATCCCTGGAGCTCCCCAACATCCCCCCGAGATCCTGGGGGGCTGCGAGGATGAGCCCCCCAGCACCAACCCGACAGCCGTGGGGCACGGAGCGGGGCCCCAGCCCCACTGTCACCCCCACGTCCCCAGGTGAGGCTCCCGCGGGACGAGGACCCCAACGTCACCCATGGGAGCCACGCACAGGAGCTGCAGGACCTCGCCGAGACACCACCGACCTCAGCCGGGCTGGGGACCCCCCCAAACCCCCCCGTGTCCCCCTGCGTTTCCACGGCTCGGCCTCCACCACAACCTCCGGGGGGGCTGCAGGGAGACCTGGGGGGCACTGCCAAACTCCTGCCTCTGCCAGCACCGGGGCTGGCCGCCATCCTCCTCCTCCTCCTCGCCGGCAGCCGCCGCCAAAGGCAGGAGCCCCGTCCCTCTGCCTCCTTCCCCGCACCTTGCCCCGCTCTCCTGGCAGGCAGGAGGCAGGAGGGGAGCGCAGCCCACCCCAGCTGCTGGCGGAGCTGGGGCTACGCGCATTTAAATCACTTATATCTTTACTTTCTCCTGCGCTGGCTGTGAGATGGGCTTTTTTTGCATGCGTAATTAGGGGGTGGAACAGATGGCGGAGGGTTCGTTTAAAGTAATGCATCCATTAAAATAACCTTCGCTGTCGGGGACTGCGCTCCGACAGGGGCCTGCTTCACCGGGGGCGGCGGGGAGGGGGGGGGCTTTGTTCTGCGGGAAGGGGTCGGACTTTGGGAAGGTGGCTGCGGGATGCATCGCCCCGCTTACAGGGGCGAAGCCGCTCTGGGTGCGCCGTCCCATGTTACCATCACGCGCAAGACTGGGAGCCTGGACCAAACTGGGGCTGAACTGGGGCTCGGTTGGTCCTCTCCAGGGCTAACCCAGTCCTTCCCAGGGCTAACCTGGTCCTCTCCCAGGCTAACTGGGTCCTTTCCAGGGCTAACCCGGTTCTCTCCGGGGCTCAGTTTCCATAGCAATACCATGGGCATCTCGCAGCGAGATGGCGGGGATGGGAAGTCCTCTGGCCAGCCCTTTGGGCCAGCCCTCCAAGCATCGCCCACGGTGGTGGGTTTCGGAGGAGCTTCCCCATAACTGGGGGGGATTTGCTGCTTGGTGGGGCACCGGAGTGAGGCTGAGGGTGGGCACGGTCCCCGCGGTCCCCACGCGGGGCAGCTCCGGCCGTGCGCGTTGGTGCACGGGGACCGCGGGGACCGTGCCCACCGCCGCCCACCCCTGTCCCACCGCCTGGCTCCTGGCACGGGACAGAAGGGAACAGCTCGCCTTTCCCATCCACCAGCAGCCGCCTCTCCTGTTTCAGGCTCCCGGGAGAGGCAGGAGGCTTTGTTCAGGAATCGGAGGAGCGGAGGCCAGAGAAAGCGCGAGTGCCCTGCCAGCTCTTGTGTTTCACTCCCGAGGAATGCCGGGGAGGGGAGGGGAGCGCGGCTCCCCCCTCCCCGACACGGGCTCCGGGCCCGGCTGCAGGGTGCTTTGCTGCTGCAGGGAGGAAGAGGAGGGCGTGGGGATGAAGGACAGAGGTCCTACAGCTATTTCGGGGAGGTGGGCGGCATCAGCACGGCTCGCGGTGGATGCGGTGGCATCCGCGCCGGGTGCCCGTGGCGGCACGGCAGTGCCACGCTGGTCCCGTTGGGGCAGCCGTAAGAATTCCGAGCAAGAGCCGCCGAGGAAACCTTACACCCTGTCTCGGACGAGAGGAGAAGCACCCATGGGTGCCCTGAATCTGGGGAGAGGCGCACACCACCAGCAGCAGCAGCGTCAGGGCCGGGGAAGGGCGAGAGCCGCAGCGAACCCAAAGCCACCCATGCGTGCTCAAATATTTCGTGTGCACTTGCTGAGGTGCCTCTGCTGCCCGCGGGGCATCTCCGCGTTTGAAGCAGCAGAGGGGAGCCGACCTGGGAACAGGGGGGGATGGGGAGCAAACGCCAGCCCCGGGGGATAAGGGGGGGGGGTCTCTCCTTCCCAGCTGGGCTGGGGGTGGGCACGGCAGGCCCTGGGCTGCCGCCGGCCCCGGGGATCCCAAGGAGGGCTGGGATAAGCTGAACTCAGCTGTGCAGAGCTGCCCAGCCCTCGCCTCCCCCAGCCTGGCCACAGCCCCCCAGCCACACGTCTCCTCCTCCTCCTCCTCCTCCTCCTCCTCCTCCTCCTCTCGCCAATCCCCTGTGCTCACTCACTCGCAGCACCCTGGGGAGTCCCCGAGCACCGGCGTGGCCCAGGGCAGAGCCCGTGGCTGCGGCAACGCGGCGGCCGATGCCGGCACCCCGCGTCTCCGTGCGAGCAGTGAGACGCCGACGGCAGCCCCGGCGCACGGCGAGGGCCGGGGGGCCACGCAGCACGGCACCGCAGCGGGGAAAGCGACGGCACCAGGGCTGGGGGCACCCCGCAGGGCTGAAGCGCCCCATTTCGCCCCGCTCCCATCCCCGTGGCTCACCCCTTTCCCTGCTCACCTGCGGTTCTTCCCCTCCTGCTTTCCCCGCCAGGCCCCTGCGCCTCCATCCCACCGGCACCCCCCTGGCACCCCGCGTCCCGCCGGCACCCACCGGTCCCGGCCAGGCCACAAAGCCAGCGGGAAAACCTCTCCCTGCGAGCTTCCAGCCTCCCCACATCCGCGCCGGCTCCTCCAGCTGCGCGGCGAAGGCGGCGGGTCTGGGGGGGCCGCGGGCGGCCCCCCGCTCGCCAAGAACAATAGCGCCTTGTTGCAGCCCGGCTCCGGCCTCTCCTGGCCGCCGGGCTGCCAGCACCTCCCTGGGCACGCCGCTGGCCGCGCTCACCTCTACGTCTCGCTCGCTGTTTCCCAGCTCCCTCCTGACAAATCCCCGTTCCCGAGCGCTTCTCCTCCCCGCGGGTCCATATTAAGCTACATTCTCCTTTCAGCTGGGTGGAAAACAGCAGTAATAACCATGTGGAGAGAGCCGTGCCCCCCACCTCCACTTCCCTCCCACTTTGGGGTTCAAATTTCATTTCAGCAAAAAAGCTTCCCCCGCCTCCAATTTCTTCCCCCAAACCGAGTCGCTGTCGTCTCGTCTGATCTCGGCAGGGGCCGTATGGATGCTCAGCTCCTCCTGGTTCAGGATCTGCTGCCAATCTGGACCTCGCAAACTGGTTCTCACACAGCTCCCGCCTAGCGCCTCCCTCTCAGCATTTATTGTCCCTCCTCAGCCACCGAGCCCCAGCCCGCTCCCGTGCCACCGCCCCGGGTGCCCCTCGCTCCTCGGGCGCTTCTGTCCCGAGCCGAGCCACCAAGTTTGCCGGGGCGAGATTTATTCCTGGCGAATTCCCCGGGGGCCGGCAGCTGGAGGAGCCCGGCGCGGCCCCGCCGCCTGCAGCGGAGCAGCCTCCCTCTCTCCCGCAGCTGAAGATCTCATCTCCTCGCCCAAGGCGCTCCTCCGTCCTCCTCCAGATATTTTAGGCCCAGGTTTTGCGAGGAATTTACAGGCGCCGAGCCCAAGCCGATGCGCTGAAGTCAGCAGGAGGCGAGGAGCGTGCGCAGGGCTCGGGGCCCCGGGGGCGGCGGCGCGGGGAAGGGATGCTGCTCCCGCCGCCTGGAGCTCGTTTCGCCGCGGGAAGGGCAGAGGTTGGGGCTGGCGGGTGCCAGAACCGCTCTGCTCTCCCTCCGCCAGGACCGACACCACGTTGCGCCTCTCCCTCATCTCCCCCGCGTCGCGCCAGGCGAGGCCGTGCCGGCCCTCACGCCTCCGCCGGGTTGGTTTTTGGCCGGGGAAGGGGGTCCCCGCGCCCGGGCGCCCCCATGGCACCGCGTCCCCTGCCAGCACCCACCTGGCGCCCACCCTCGCCGCCGCCGTCCGCGCGCCAGCCCCGTCGCCGCACGCTGCCCGCACATGTGCCGACCCCTCCCGCTCACGCCTGCTGCCCCCCCCCCCCTTTCCCTGCATCGCCCGAGCCCCCGCCAGCCCCCGAATCCCCACCGCCTCGGCGTCCCCGGGGGCTTCGCCCCGGCGCGGAGGGAGTCCCCGGCGCTGCGCCTGCCTTTGTCACGGCCCCGCTGGCACGCACCCGTCCTACGTGCTCCGACAGGTGAGCCCCGGGGCAGCGTTCCTGCCTGGGCCAGTAACTGTCCCACCGGGCAGCCGGTTCCACCCGGCACGTCCCTCCCTCCTTCCCCGCCGCATCCCGGCCGGCGAGGCGCACGGGGAAAAGGGGGGGGGGGCGGCGGATTTAATGAGCTCCCCGGAGGCATCGCCGCGCGCCCCCCTCCCGCGCCCGGGAAGCGTCGCTCTGAAACGCAACCCTCGGTGGCAGGGCTGGAAATAAAAAATAATTAAAAAAAAAAAAAAAACACAGGGCACATCGCTCTTCCCCCCCCCCCTCCTCCTCCTCTCTTCCCCGCCTCCCCCAGCTTTTTTTTTTTGCTCTCCTGCCGATGCCAAAGACCCAGCCGGGCTCTTGTGCTTTCACTCGCAGCTGCAGCTGCCGATTTTCGCTGTAAGCCCTTGTGCCTAGAAGGCCCAGAGCGAGGGATTCTGGGACGCGCTGATTGAAGACAGCACCAGCGCGGAGACCATTGCTCAGACTTTCCCTGTCTGTCGCCCCAACGCTCAACCCACAGAGAGGGAAATAAAAAAAAAAAAAAAAGAAGAAAAGAGGAAAAAAAAAAAAAAGGCAGAGAGCAAAACGGACTCGCGCTCGCCCCTTCCCACCCACGCGGCGCTGCGTGCTTCGCTGCGCCGGCACCGCGCGGGGCGCGCGCCAGCCCTCGCCCGGGTCACCCAGCCCGCGGGGACGGACCCCGAAACCGGGCGGTGGAACTGGGTGAAGCTGGGTGAAACTGGGCTGCGTGGCGCCCAACCACCCCCGGAGCGCGTCGGGCCCCTTGCAGCGCGGAGCTCGCCGTGCGCCGCGGCACGAACTCGCAGCGGGCGCCTCAGAGGCACCCTGTTTGCGTCCCCGCTACGGTGTTTTGGGAGGAAAATAATAACAGCGTGGCTTTCGAGCTACCTTTTGCAGCACGAGGGAACGCCGGCACGCACGGCCGGGCAGCGCGCACCCGGTGCCGTGCACCACACGGCCGGATCCTCGCGCAATGCCCCGGGATGGGAGCGGCGGGAGCAAAGCCCTGCAGGTGGGGAGCCCCGCACGCACCGCGGCGCCGCACGCCGTGCTGGGACCGTTGGGGTGCTCCCAGAGCTGGGCAAACACCCTGGGCAAACGTCCCCAGGTCCCTTCTGCACGCAAAGGCCACCGAGGGACGGGGTCCCCAGCAGAGGGGTGCAACGGCCACCGAATGCTCACCCACCCCAGACCCCCGCACGGGACCAGGACATCGCTCGGCGCATCGCCCCGCTAACCCCGGAGCAGCAGGACCAACGCCAGCCTCGACGGACAAGCAGTGGGGAGCGGAGGGACACGGAGCACGCCGCGACCCCGCGATTTACGCCGGGGGCTGCACCTCGCCCCTCCCGAGACGGAGCCCGCAGAACCACCCCAGCCATTTGGGGGGGCTTCGCAGAGCATCCCCAGAGACCCGAGCCCACCCCGGCACCGGCACCCCCCGAGGACCGCGAGCGGGCCGCCCGGCGCATCCCAACCCCGAAATTCGCCGCGCTGGGGAGGGGACGGGGGGGGTCTCAGCGCAAGCCGGGGGCCACCCCGCATCCGGGCGGCCCCACCACAGCCCAGCATCAGGCAGCCGGCCCCGCGGGGGGGCCCCGCTCCGTCGCCAAGTGACCCCCCTCCGGCCCCGTCCCTCCTGCTCCCCCAAAACGCTCCCGTCGCGAGCCCGGAAGTAGGAAACAGCCCTCCCCAGCGCTGCCCTGTTTACCAAGAGCTGGTTCCAAGCACTCGGGAGAATAGCAGGAGCATTTCAAGGCCCTGTTTCCACTCGGCTGACACACACTATTTATAGAAGCCCACAATTCTCCCAGAGCTTTCCTCGGGATCTCAGCAGAAATAGCCTGCCCCGGGTCTCTGCTGCCTCCTCTAAGGAGGCCAGGGCAGCGCCGGCCCCCCCCCCCCCCCCAGGCTCCCTATAACCTTCCACGGGCTTCCATCGCTTCTCCCCCATCGGCCGCCCGCTCCCCGCGCGTCCTTGGCTCCCCCGGCCCGCCGCGGTGCCAGCCCCTTGCCTCTCCCCCCCCTGGCCGCCTCCGGCTCCTCCCGGTCCGGTGCCGGCGGGCGCGCGGCGGCTTTGGTGGCGGAGGGAAGGAGCCGGGCTCCGGTTCGGTACGGGGAGCTGCTGGTGGTGGCGGTGGTGGTGGTGGTGCTGGGGGGCAAATTGTGGGGCTGGGTTGGGGGGAGGTGAGAGCGGCCGGGCGAAAGCCACCTCCTCGCGCCTAACTGCATTGGAGCGCGGCGGAGCCACGGGGGACTCGCACCAGGGATGGAGTTGGCCTATTCAGGTTACAGAGACATGGCAGAGCGGAATTTGGCGCCGCGCCATCCCTTCTCCAGCCCCCCCCACCCCCCCCCCCCCTCAGCCCCCCCCTTCCCTCCCTCCCTCCTTCCTCCCCTCCCCACCACCAGCACCACCAGCACCACCACCACCCTCCCCTGCAAATTCCTGAGACCAGCAGGAGAGCCAGTGTAAGGGGACACCTGGGGGGGGGGGGGGGTTGGTTTGGAAAGCCTTGGGGGCCGCGCGGGGCCCCCGCTTCGGCCGCGTGCCCCCCGAAAGCCCCCCGCTCGGGTTCCCGGCTGCAAAGCGTCGGGCAGGATGCGTGCCCGCGCCCTCGGGGCTCGCTTCTGCTCTCTGTCACGCCAGGATAAATCTGGAGTGACTCCCCGGCGCGCCGGGGGGCTCGCAGCAGCACACAATGAGCTCAGACCGCGGCTTTTGGTCGCTGCTCTCGCAGCAGCCGGCCAAGTGGCTTCGTGCACAAGGCCACCTGGTCGCAGCCGGGGCCAGTTCCTCCCACGGCAAGTAAACAAGCGGGGACCCGGCCGCCTCCACCTGCCCCCAGGCCTCCCTCCCCGGGGCTTTTCGAGGCCGCCGTCGGCGTGACCCCCGCGGGGCAGCCGCAGCTCCCCCCCCACCGGGGTCCCCGCGGTCCCCGGTGCCGTGCGCGTGCCGAAGAAGCGGGGGGCTCGGAAATGGGGTGCCGGGGGGGGGGTGAGGTGGAGGGGGGGGGGGTGCATGGAAGGATCCGATGGCCAACCACGTTTTGGGGTGGCCGGTGGGGGGGGGGGGGGGGGACGGCAGCAGAAGCCACAGGCACCCGCCGAGCCCTGCGCGAGGGGAAGGCGCCGCGGAGAGCACGAGTTGGGGCCAGCGCCCCCTCCCCGGTGCCCCCCGCCACCGGCTCCCCGCGCACCCGGCCGGGCTGCAGGGGGGCGGGGGGGGGGCAGGCTCTGCCCTGGGGGTCAGGGGGTTGGTTGGTTGGGGGGGGGAGCTCCTCACGCCCCCCAGGGCTGCGAGGATAACCCCAAATTTTGTTGACATGTTCCGTTCCGCCTTCTAGCGGACGGAGCCGGCTCTGACAGCTGTCACTCAGCGCTCGCAGCCCGGGGGGGAGCCGGGGGGGGGGGGGGGGGCCGGCCGGGGGAGGCGGCTGAACTCGTGCAAATGGGGCACGGCGGGGGATTTTTTTTTGGGGGGGGGGGGGGAGGAGGGGGCGATCGCCAGGACGCCCCCCCCCCCGTCTCCCCCCTCTCCCCTCGCCCCCCTCTCCCCTCCCCAAGTGCCATTAAACTCCTGCAATTTGGCACCAACTCGCCGCGCAACTTCAGCGGGGGGACAGCGGGGGACACACACACACACACACACACACGGTGGGGGGGGGGCGCGCCTCCCTCCCCCCCCACCCTCTCTACCAACAAGCTGGGTGCCCCCCGACGACACCCCCTTTCCCTCTCTCCCTCCCTTTCTCCCCCCCCCAATCGCCCCTCCGCCTCCCCACCCACGACCCCCCCCCGCCCCCCCCCCGCCTCCAGCCACGACCCCCCCCCGGGTCCCAGCCTCACACAAAGGCAACGGTGGGGGGGGGGGTTTGGGGGGGGGGGGGGTACACACGGACACCCCGGTACTCACCCGCCGGCTGCTGCGCTCCGAGCCCCCCGGAGCCCGCCCGCTTGGGGAGGCTCCTGCCGTCCGCCGGGGCTGCGTCCTGGCCGCCCGCGGGAGTCCCGGAGCCCTCGGCACCGCTCGCCACCTTCAACGAGAGCATTTCCAGCGCCTCCTGCTCACATTCTCCCCAGGCAACTCCGCTCCTGCCAGCCCGCCCCCTCCTCCGTCCCCTGCCTGCTCTTTTCCTCTCGCCTTTCCTCCTTTCCCCTCTTCCCCCCCAAGCCCCCCCACCCCTATTTGATTTTTTTTTTTGCCCTGTTTTTTTTTTTCCTCTCTCCCCCTCTGCCTCTCGGCTTTTTATTTTTTTTCCCCTATCCTCCTCTTATTTTTTTTCCTCCTTTTTTTTTTTTTTTGCGGTCCGCTTTTTTTTTCCCCTCCTCTGTTTTTTTTTTAATTTTTTTTCTCTCTCCACCCCCCCCGCCGCCCCCCACCCCACCCCCCCCCCTCACCCCCCCAACCCCTTCGCCTCGCACACACACACACAAAAGGCAGCGGAGCGGGAGGCGGAGGGGAACCGACCTCCCCTCTGCGCCTCCGCCGCTCAGCCGCCTGCGGAAAGCAAAGAAAGACACAGCGCAGCAGAGCCCTGGCTTGCTGCTGCCTCCCCCCTTCCTCCTCCTCCTCCTCCTCCTCCTCCACCTCCTCCTCCTCCTCCTCCTCCTCCCTCGCTCTTGCCTTCTGCCGCTCCCGGCTTTGTGGGGGCTGGGAAAGGGGGGAGCGGAGCCGGCGGCGCGGCGCGCCCTGCCCTCTCCGTGCGCGGCGGGGACCGCGGCTCCGCTTCGCTCCGCTGTCAGCGGCACGGCCAGCATCCGGCACCCCGGGGAGCCGTGCAGCACCGCCGGGGCATGCCGGGCCTTGTAGTCCTTCCTTCTTTCCCCCCCCCGCCTTCTCGTTTCTCTTCCCTCCTTCCTTTTTCCCCCCCCCCGCCCCTTCTCCTCTCCCCGCTTTTCTCCTCCCCGTCGCTGCCGAGCGGGGAGGGGCGCAGAGGGGCGCGCAGCTCCGCGCTCTGCTTGGGGAGGGGGGATCAATTTTTTTGGGAGGGGGGGCATCCCGGGGGGTGTTTTGCCCCCCCCCCCCCCCCCGCCGGGATGTCCCCCCCCCCCCCTCCCCAAGTGGGATGCGCGGGGCGTTGCTGCCCTCTCCCGGGTTGCACCCGCACTGCGCTCCCCGTTAGGATGCGGGGTTTGGGGGCACGCAGGCAGCCCGCGGAACCCACCCCCCCTCCCCGCCCCAATCCTCGGTCCGAATTTTACCCCGTGACACACCCCCTCGAAGCCACCTAATTAGCCTTTTTTCTTTTTTTTTCCCCACTTTATTTATTTATTTTTTTAAAGTTAGCCGTGGCTAGGGCCTGGCGGCACTGGAAACTTCCCCGCTGCTTGCTAACACCCCACTCCTCCATCCCTAGGGCACGGTGCTGTGCACGGATCCCC
The DNA here is from genome assembly GCF_964034855.1 of Anser brachyrhynchus. Classification (NCBI taxonomy): domain Eukaryota; kingdom Metazoa; phylum Chordata; class Aves; order Anseriformes; family Anatidae; genus Anser; species Anser brachyrhynchus. Next base: position 4,359,923 of record NC_137717.1, read on the forward strand.
TCTTGGCCACGTCCCCCTCGGCACGGAGGGGACACCGGGGGGGGCAGGCGGTGACCAAAGCCACCCAGGACGGTGGCGGCGGAGCGGGGAGATGTCCCCCAGCTGCCATCACGCCCCGTGACCTCCCTCCTCGTGGCTCCTCGAGCATCCTCAGCGCCTTCCCTCCAAGGCTCCGCCGATGTTAATGTTCCCAGAGCCGGCAGATACAATATAATTAGCGCAGATAATCCCACTGATGTTTGTTGTGACATCGTGGTTTGGTGAGTGATGAGTGAAGGGTTAACTCCAGGGAATTGGGAATATTGCCTGGCTGCTAATAACACGTGAGTCATCGATGAAATAACACATGGGTGCAGGGAGACACACAGCACCTGGCTTTACAGCAGCCCTCTGCCTCACCGGCGCGCTGCGCGTTGGGTTTTGATGCGTGGTCTGGGATCAACAGGCGGCAGGGAGTGAATCCGCGCTCAGGATACGTGCCGGGCTCCCCGGCTCCGCCACCAGACTGGGACAAACTGGTTCAACTGGGGTCGGATCGAGAGCTGCCTTCCAGCATGGACTCATCGCCGCGCTTCGTATCCGAAATGCCAGCGGCTCCGTGCCCGGGCTCTGCTCACCCCGGCAGGCTCGGATTTGGGACCGGGGTGAGGACGGGGACCCGTCTGCACCGCTCCCAGCTCCTGGAAACCGTGCGGAGAGGAGGCCCGGCGCTCCAGCCCGGTCAGCAGAGGAATCTGCACACGCAGACAGGATCGCTGCAATTGCTGGTGGCTGAGTGAGCAACTTTGCAGGCTTCCTCGTCCCCTCGCCCTGAATGTCAGCTTTGAATTTTCTTGCTATTTTTAGGGGTGGTTCAAAACCGAGGAGGATCCCTCCCCGCTCGCCTCGCGGGGCTTTGCACCGTATGAATATTGCAAGGCTGTATCTTGATGTACCTGCCCTGCATGCGCGTGTGCCGTGGGACAGCGGGACAGAGGGATGCCTTGCGTGTGCGGGGAGAGAAGGAGGTCGTGCAGAAAACATTACATTGCAAGCAGAATGGGTTGGAATGTAAAAGATTTATTAATTTAATCCGAAGCATTAAAAGGTCATGTATTAATCAAAGAGATGCTTAAAACTGTCAAAGTCCTTTGTCAGGTTTGAAGTGCATCTCTATAGTTATCATAAAATATATATATCCGTCTGGCATGGAGCCCTCGCCAGGGCTGGGAGCGGGCGAGAAGGAGCAAAGCGAGGTGCTTCGCAGTGGGGTCCCTGCAGAAGGGCACCCGCCGGGGCTCTGCCGGGCTCCCATGGGCGCCCAGCACCCCCACATCGAGCTGGGTGACCCTGCTTGTCCCCAGGCGCGGGTTTGTCCCCAGCTTGAGTCCAGCTGGTGGTCCCCGGTGGTCCCCAGCTGGCCGCAGGGCTGCTTTGGGGCAGGATGCTCGTTGGGGTTGGATTTTGGAGAGGGGTCCCCCATCACACCGAGCCCCCAGAGCTGCGGGCGGGCAGCGGTGCCAGGGGGCGTCGGGGCGGGGGGCGCAGTGCCCACGCCACCCGTGTCCCGGCCCCACGCGTGGCCGGCCCCCCGGTGCCACGGGGCGGGGGGGGGGGTGGCCGAAACGGGTCCCCAGGGCCCCCCGGGTCACCCGGGCCCCCCCGTCCCTCTCGCAGCCAAGTGCTGTGTCAGCAGCGTTGGCGTGGACCTACGCTACCATCTAGCGGCTGCTTTGCCGAGCCGGGGCCACCGCTGTCCCCGGGTCCCAGCCCCGTGTCGCCGTGCCACGGGGGTGGCCGCACCGGATTGAGACCCCCCCCACCCCACCCCGTGCCCACCCACCGCTACCCAAAGCCAGGGAGGGGTTTGAAGGCTCTGCTCGCCACCCTCCTTGAGATTATAGGGTCACCCGGTGACCCCACCGCCTTGTCCCCACGCTGCATTTGTCCCCCGAGAGCTTGTGGTGGCTTTGCTTGTTAGGGGCAGCAGCTGGGACCCCCCCTCCCAAAGCCACCCCCGGGTGGGATCTGGGGGCTGGGGGGGCTGGGAGACAGCGGGGGGAGAGGGGTGCGTGGTGGGTGGGCGCCAAGAGGGGATGGCAAGGGGGGGGTGCTGGATGTGGGAGCTGCCTTTGGGGTGGAGAGCAGCATCCCCCGACCCCAATTGGGGCTGGGGGCTTCCTGCCCCACTGCCGATGTTGGGGCCGTCCTGATTTTACCCCAATAACTGCAGCAGAAGAGACCTCGCCCCCGTGCCTCCGAAGCCCTGGAGCAGGGCGTTCCCCAGGCAGCAAACCCATCCTGGATTTAGGATTTTGCCGAAAAGCAAACATCTCAGTGCCACCCGGCAGCACCAGGTCCCAGCAGAGCATCGCTGCTGCTGCGACACCTCCGCGGCTGCCACGCTTCGCCTCGCTCCTAAAACCCCACGGCCCCAAACCCCCCGCCAGCAGCAGGGTCCTGGGTCTGTGGGGCCGAAGCGATAGGGAGAGGTGGGGGCAGAAGGGGCCGTGCCGTCGGGTAGCGCCTGCAGCGGGCGAGCAGCCGCGCACAGCCTGCCTCGCTCCCCAGCTGCAGGCACAGATGTTGCCGTGGCCGTTCCCAACCCTCGGCTGCTTTTTCCATGGAAAAATGCGTCCCCTCCCAGCGAGCGGTGCCGAGCCGCCGCGTGACCGCGGATAAATCCCCCCGTGCCTCAGTTTCCCCTCTGGGCACGGTCCCCGCAGGCCTGGGCCAGCAGTCACGAGGCTGGCCAAGCCTAAAATTGCATTCTTGGCCACCTTCCACTGTTGTCTGGCCATCGCCACCGCGGGGACGATGGAAGGACCGGGAGCGAGGCGGGCTCTGCCAGCCCCTGGGGAGCGTGGGTCGGGGGGGACGGGGACACACGCGGGGTCCCCGGGGCTGTGCCGGGTGGGGACGGGACCTCGCCGGTGGCGACGGAGCCACGGCGTTTGGTGGCAGTGAGGGCCCCCCCCCCCCGGGGGGTGCTGGTGATGGTGGTGGCAGCGCCGCAGCTCCCTCGTGCCAGGGTCTGCAGCGCCGGCCATCTGCAGCGGTCTCACACCTGCGCCCACCGCGCTTGGCACCGCGCGGGCACCCCCGCTCCAGCACCCCCCGAGCGGGGAGCGCGGCCAAGCGGGGCGGCACGGCCAGGATCTGCGGCAGCAGGGCTGGGGCAGGGGAGATGGGCCTGGGCACCATGGGGATGGGGGGTCCCGGAGGTGTAGGGGGGGTCCCGGAGGTGTGTGTGGGGGTCCTGGGGGTGCGTCGGGAGGGGGCTCTGATGCCACGGGCTGCGTGCGCGGGGAGGGGAGGTGATGCTGAGCTGTTTTCTTTCCTCTCCAGAAGCTGCTGCAGCCACAGCTCGGCTCTGCGGCGCTACCTGGGATGCTGCAGGGACCCTGGCAGCGGGGAGGGGAAGGGGCCAGCCCAGAGCCTCCCCCCCCACCCCCACCCCCGGGTCTGGATGCTGCTCTCTGCCCTCCCCGGCCCCCCCGGGGCTGGTGGCCGTGCCGTGCGGTGGCTGTCCCTCCATCCCCGCTCCCCAGGTCGATGGAGCCCGGCATTAACATAAAATCAATGCCCCCCTCCCCTGCCCAGCCTGCAGGCACGCTGGGCGAAGCTGCGCCCTTTAACCCCTTCGCCCCCACCTCGAGGCACCCCGGGGGGGGGAAGGACAGATGGACACAACAGACACCCCCCCCCCGCAGTGCCTTCAGCAGGCCCCCACGGCCTCGAGCCCCGCTGCCTGTCCCTTAAAGCCTGGTGACAGCAGAGGGGAAAGCTGGGGACGGATGAAGGGGACAGGACCAGGGGCGTGCAGGAGGCTGCAGCGGGGAGGTGGCTGAGCCCCAGCTTGGCCTCGTCCCCAGGCCTTTTGCTGCCCAAAACCTGCTGCCAGGCCGGTGCAGGGCACCGCTGCGGCGTGACCGCGGGGAGAGATCCCTGCAGGGTCCCCCCGGGGGCACGGCACGGAGCAAACACCCTGAGCCAGCCCTGGGGCAGAGCAGGGGGCACCCGCACCGATCCTGCCGCTGGCACAGCTGGGGACAGGGGTCCTGGGCTGGGGACACAGGGGTGACATCGCATCCCACGGGGTGGTCAGGATCCGGCCCATGCTGCAGGGAGGCGGCAGCCAGGATGCCCGCACCAGCCGCCAGCCTGCCCCTCCGCACCAGGCCCCGGATTTGCATTTTTATTTCTTTTTAAGTGAATTTCATGCTGGAGGAGGAAATTGCCGCCGTGGCAGCCCGGCAGAGCGGGGGCTGATCCTGCCCGCTGCTGCCCCCGGGGTCACCCAGACGTGGGCTCAGCCCATGGGGCCGGGGCTGGGGCTCAGCACCGTGCCCCCCCAGCCCTTCGTGGCACCCAGGACAGAGGTGACATCTGTGGGCACAGCCGTCGGTCCCCATCGCGGTGGCCGTCCCCTCTCCTCCCAGCACCGCCGCTTCCAGCCCCCTTCTCCTCCCCCCGGGTGCCCAAAACGTGCCAGGGGGGGGGACGGGACACACATTTCCCTGGGGTTCTGGGGCTGTGCAGGGCTTGGTGAGCAGGGGGTGAACCAGGCTGCTCCCCCCTGGCTGGAGGGTTCTGTGGGGGGCAAAGGGGGACAACACAGGTGTCCCCATGGGGACAAGGGACACCCTAGGGTGGGGGACTTGCTCCTTGCGCGTGGCTTTTGGGATGCACGTGCACCCCAAGTAGCTGGCTGTGCACACCCACACGTGCGCGCAGGGGTGTGCACGGAGCTCGGGCAGGGCTGCACCACGTGCGTGCACGTGCACCACCAGCTCCGTGTTGCGTGTGCACGCCGAGGCCGTGCGAACACGCGTGCACCGCGCGCGGAGCACGCTGGCAGCAGCTGGGGGGGGGGGGACGGAGCCGCCGCAATGCCCACGGGGTGCAGGCGGCCCCGAGATCCCGTGCGCCCCTGGGTGCCAGCGGCTGCAATTTGGTGACCTGGGGTGCGCCAGCGCCGCTCTGCTCCCTGCTGGGCACCAGATGGTCCCCCAGGGGATGGGGCACGGGATGGGGCACGGGATGGGATGGGGCAGGGGATTGGGCATGGGATGGGACATGGCAAGGGATGGGATATGGGATGGGGCATGGGATGAGGCATGGGATGGGGCATGTGATGGAGCATGGCAAGGGATGGGGTATGGGATGGGGCACGGGATGGGGCATGGGATGGGACATGGCAAGGGATGGGATATGGGATGGGGCACGGGATGGGGTGCGGGAAGGGATGGGGCATGGGATGGGATGGGATGGGATGGGATGGGATGGGATGGGATGGGATGGGATGGGATGGGATATGACACAGGGCATGGGATGGGATGGGGCACGGGATGGGGCACGGGGTGGCCTCATCCAGCCCTGCCCCGCTGCCTGCCCAGGGGACGGAACTGGACGAGGGGTGCGCAGTGTCCCCGAGCCCCTGCCCCCCTTCCACACCTGCTGCCCCCCCCCCTCCCCAGTGCTGGGGAATTCATTAATTCATTAGCGGCCACAGCTGGGCCCTGCTGGGGAGGCCGGCAGCCTTCCTCCCCAGCCTCATGCCTGGGATCCCCCCCCTTCCCCCTTCTCTGCCTTCGAGCAAAAGTGGCTCCCCCCCCCCAAACACTGCTCAGCCCCCCCGCTAACGAAGCCGGGGCTGCCTGCCTTGTTAGCACAAAGCCCCGAGGGGTGGGGGACAGCAGGAGGGGACAGTGCCCCCCCCGCTAGGGCGCTCCCCTGCGGGGGAGCAGCTTTAAAACCCCAAAGCTGCCCCTTCCCCTGCTGGTTTTTGGGCTTTTATTTGCGAGGGCAGCTTGCCTGCAGCCTCAAATGGCTCAGCTGGGGGGGTGGGGGGGGGGCATGCAGCCCCCCCCGATATGGGGCTAGAAGGACCCAGGCTTGTTAGAAAGATTTTTATTTCTCTCTATTTACAGACTGGAATTAAAAAAAAAAAAAATTAACAACAAACCCGGCCCTTCCCCCAGCCCCCCCCCCCCCCGGGTGGCACAGCCTGGGGGGCACGGCTGGGTGCCCCCCCCCCGGCCCTGCTGCATGGCTGGGGGGGGGTCCTGGCCATGGGGGGCAGGGCCGGGACCAAGCCTGGAATATGGGGTAGGGGGTGCCCAGGTGGGGTGACCCCCCCCCCCCCCGCCCAGTGCCATCACATTCACATTGCGCCCCGTGCCCCCACAATGCCCCCCCCCCCCCCCCCCAGTTAATGCTTGCTGCAGGGATTGGAGCCAAGCCACAGCCCCCCCCCCCCAGCTGCTGTGGGGGTGAATCTTACCGGGTGCCCCCCCGGTAAGGCAACAGGGCTGTGGGAACACCCCCCGGGACAGACCCCCCCCACCCCAGCACCCCTTGTGTCCCCCCCCCCCGCAAGCAGGGGTTTATGGCTTTAAGGATTTGGCTCTAATTTAAGGACAGGAGATAAAAGGGGGGGGGGGAGAAGCAAGGATCCTGTCCCCCCCCCACACATATAGGGGTCCCTGTGTGGGGGTGCTGCTGGGGTGTGTGTGGGGGGGTGAAAATATAAATTAAAGGCGATATAAGGGGGGGGGGCTGAAGCTCAGTGCTAGGATCTGGGGGGCTGAGCCCCCCCCCCTGCCCCCCCCCAGCTGTGTGGAGATGAGCTGGCAGAGCTGGGGGCAAGGGGCTGGGGCTGGCGTGGGGAGGGGGCACCCTTGCCCCCCCCCCCCCCCCCCCGAGGCCTCTGCTGCTGTGGGGTGGGGGTGTGGGGGGCACGGGGGGGGCACCCACCCTCCTCCCCCCAGCCAAAGCACTTCTCAGGTTCAAAGCTGGCTGTGAAGGCAACGAGAGAGGGGCTGGGGGGGCCGGTGAGGGGGGGGGGGGCACATCTGGGCAAGGCGCTGCCCCCTGAGTCCAAAATCCTTGTGCAAAGCCCCCCCCCGGGGGCACCCCCTGCACGACCCCATGGGCGTTTACAGGGGGGCACGGGCAACGGGAGCGAGAAACCCCCCCTGCAAAAAGGGGGGAGATTCCCCAACCCCCCCCGGCCACCCCCCCCAATAGCACGGGGTCACTGGTTGTCCCCCGGCTGGTACTGGGGCTCGGTGGCCGTGAAGTAGTCCTCGAGGAAGGACTGGAGGTACTCGAAGGTGGGGCGCTCCTCGGGCTCCCGCTTCCAGCACTGCACCATCACCTCGTGCAGGGAGGGGGGGCAGTTCCCCGGGCACTGCATGCGGTACCCCCGCTCCACCTGCTCCAGCACCTCCCGGTTGTTCATCCCTAGGAGGTAAGGATCCGGCCCCCGCCATCAGCATCCCGCACCCCCGTGGCGAAAGCCGCCGGGGAAACCGAGGCAGGCGGGGGTCCTGCTGGGGACGGGGGGGGGCCCTGCGCCCCGCTGCCCAGCCCACCCAAGGGTGCCCACCCTGCCGGGGGGGGGCTGTACCTGGGTAGGGCACCCGGCCTTTGGTCACCAGCTCGGTCAGGAGGATGCCGAAGGACCAGACGTCCGACTTGATGGTGAACTTCCCGAAAAGCGCCGCCTCCGGGGCCGTCCACTTGATGGGGAATTTGGCACCTGGGGGGGGGGGGCAACAGGAAGCAGGTGAGCCACGGCCGGGGCACCCCGGGGCACCCGCACCCAGGGTAACCCACACCAGGGGTACCCAGCACCCAGGGATCCCAGCACTTGGGGTGCCCATCATCCAGGGTGCCCAGCACCTTGGATACCTATTAATTGGGGTGCCCAGCACCTGGGGCGCCCAGCACCCAGGGAACCCATCACTTGGGGTGCCCATCATCCAGGGCACCCATCACCTGGGGTATATATTAATGGGGGTGCCCAGCACCCAGGGTACCCAACACTCAGGGTGCCAAGCACTTGGGGTACCTATTAATGGGGGTACCCTGCACCTGGGGTACCCAGCACCCAGGGATCCCATCACTTGGGGTGCCCATTATCCAGGGTGCCCAGCACTTTGGGTACCTATTAATTGGGGTGCCCAGCACCTGGGGTGCCCAGCACCAAAGGAACCCATCATCCAGGGTGCCCAGCACCTTGGGTACCTATTAATTGGGGTGCCCAGCACCTGGGGTACCCAGCACCCAGGGAACCCATCATCTGGGGTACCTATTAACGGGGGTGGCCAGCACCCGGGGAACCCATCCCCCAGGGAACCCATCATCTGGGGTACCCATCACCTGGGGTACCCACCACTCAGGACACCCATCACTCAGGGCACCCAGCACCGGGGGTGACAGCACCAGGCCTGTGCTGGGACCCAGCCCAGCAGGGACATGGCAGCGGTCCCCAAAGCTTTGGGACGGGGACGGGGGGGGGCTCACCCTGGCGCGCCGTGTACTCGTTGTCCTCGATGAGGCGGGCGAGGCCGAAGTCAGCGATCTTGCACACCAGGTTGTCCCCCACCAGGATGTTGGCAGCTCGCAGGTCCCGGTGGATGTAGTTCATCCGCTCGATGTAGGCCATGCCTGCGGCGATCTGGGGCGGGAGGAAGAAGTGTTGACACCCTTGGGTGTCCCCCCCGGAGGGCACCCACCCCGTGCCCCAGCCTCCCCGGTACCTGGGCAGCCATGTCCACCAGCTGGGGCAGCTTCAGGTAGCGGCCGTCCCCGTCCTTTAGGAAGTCCAGCAGGCTGCCTGGGGGCAGAAGGTGCCAGTCAAAGAGCCAGTTGTGCCCACCCAAGGGTGCTCTCCTCCGTAGGGACCCAGCCATGCTCACCCAAGGGTGCTCTCCCCATAGGAACCCAGCCGTGCCCACCCAAGGGAGCCCTTGGACCAGGTCCCTGCGCACCCTGGCCGTGCCCAGGCAGGGTGGTGCTTGCAGAAGACCCAGGGGCAGCTCCGAGGGACCAGGGGGGGCACCCATGGGTGCCGCCACCTGCTCACCTTGGCTCATGAACTCGGTGACGATGTAGATGGGCTCCTCCGACACCACGGCGTAGAGCTGCACCAGCTTGTCGTGCCGCAGCCGCTTCATGATCTGAGCCTCCTCCAGGAAGGCCTCCGGGGACATGGTGCCCGGCTTCAGCGTCTTCACCGCCACCTTGGTGGTGCCGTTCCACGTGCCTGGCCCGGGGACACGGCGTCACCTGGAGCCCCCGGGGGGGGACACCCGGCCCCGGCAGGGCCAGGATGGAGGGTGCGTGGATGGAGGGTGCGTGGATGGAGGGTGCGTGGATGGAGGGTGCGTGGATGGAGGGTGCGTGGATGGAGGGGTGCATGGATGGGGAGCCGCATGGATCCATGCATGGATGGAGGGGTGCGCGGGTAGGTGAAGGGTGGATGGTCGCATGGATGCGTGGATGGAGGGACGAGCAGAGGAGCAAGGAACTCGGGCCAGGGCAGTCAAGGGCCACGCTACCACCGCGCCCAACCCAGGACAAGGACTCCTCCTCACCTCGTGGCACGGGGACGAGGCACCCGTGGGCTCACCTAACCACAGCCGTACCCCGTTCCCCATCCATCCGCAGCGGAGCGGTGCCAAGCGCTTCCCCACCGCAGCCTGGTCCCCGCGATGCTGCCTACGGGGCCGCTCGTGCCCCTGCCCTCCCCCCCGGCCGGCTGGGCCAGCCTTACCCATCCACACGTCTCCGAAACATCCCATGCCGAGTTTCTTGTCCAGGCTGATGGATTCCCGCGCTATCTCCCAGGCGTCCTTAGCTAATCCCAGGGTCTGGGGCTTCATAGCGGGGCACGCGCGGGTGAGCAGATGGCACAACCCGTCGTTGCACTCTGCAGGGGCGCAGGGAGGGGAGGAGGGGAGGGAGGGAGGGTGTGCGATGGGATGAACGCAGCATGCACGCCGAGCGGGGGGAGCACGGGGCGCGGGAGGAAGAGGAAGACGACGAAGGACCCCCCCCCCGGCCTGGTTTTGTCTCCTGCTCATGGTCCCATCAGGGATACGGGGGGTTATATGGGATATATGCTTGCGGGGAGGGGTCGGGGAGCCCTGCAAAAGCAGGCGATGGGACATTTCCCTAGGGCACCAAGAGCCCACGCCCATCTCTGGGGGGGTGCCAGGCCTGGGGGTGCCCCCGCCGCTTCCCCCCCCCTTTGCCGCTCGCCCCGGCTCGCCCGCCGGGCCCTACCCATCCACACTTCCCCGAACTGCCCGTTGCCCAGCTTCTTGAGGAGCTGGAGGGACTCGCGGGGGATCTCCCACACGTCTTTGGTTTTGACCGAGAGGTCGGCCAGCTTGGGGGTCCCCTTGGGGCACGGCACGGCCAGGCGGCAGCACAGCCCGGCCGCCCGCTCTGCGGCACCGGGGAGAGGCAGGTGTCACCCCGGGGTGCCCCCGGCCCTCGCCCCCGCCCTGCTCCCACTCCAGTCCCCCCCTCCCCAAAACACGTACATGGGGTGCGCTCCCTCCCACCGGGGACAGCCCTGCACCCCCCCAGCCCCGTTACAGGGTGATGCCCCCCCAGACCCGGGGGCTATTTACCTTCTCTGGAGAGGCCGGGTGCTCCCTGCACTGAGGACACGGAAGGCTGGGGACCCCCGGGGGTCCCCCTCCTGCTGCCACCAGCACAGCCCCCTCCTCCTCCAGTTAAACCCAGCTGGCCCAGCAGCCTGGGTCTTGCCAACCGGTCCCCTGGGCTTTCCCCACCGCCCCCCCCCCACCCCGCCATGGCCCCCCCACCCCACCCTACCTATATAGTGCTGGACCAGCTGCTGCACGGTGTCGAACTGGGCCCGCGTGGTGATGTAGTACCCCCCGCTGTCCAGCTTTCGGATCTTATAGTGCTTCACGTGGTCGCCCTTGGCCTCGTCCCAGTCCCGGATGGAGAGGGAGTAGGCGCCTGGGTGGGAGCGGGGGTGAGGGGTGGGACATGGAGGGGCACGGGGCGCAGCCCCCCTGTCCCCACGGCCCCCTACAGCGTCCCCACGGCCCCCTCCCTACCTTTCGTCGTCTCGCTCTCCCGGATGAGGAAGGTGCCCCTGCAGTTGCCGTGGCACAGGAGCTGCCGCTCTGCATCCTTGCGCCCGATCTTCCCGAAGTACCACCTGCGGGGGGGGGGGGCTGGCATCAGCACCGGGGGGCACCCGTGGGTCCCCCGAGTGCCCTTGCCGGCACCATGGACATCGCTTTGCACCAGGGCCAAGCAACGTGCGAGCATCGTGTGAGCATCACGGCACTGTTATGGGGTGCCAGCACACCTGGGACCCCCCACCTGTGTGTGTCCCCCCCCCGTACTCACTCCTCTGCCTGGATGGAGTCCACGGGGGCCACGTAGTTGCTGGGGATGTAGCCCGTGTCGCCCGAGCTCAGCGACCTGGCCTCCCACCAGTCACCCTCGCTGGGGAGAGACGGACGGACGGACGGTGAGGAGGAGGGACGGACGGACAGACGGACCTGGCCGCCCTGCGCCTCCCCTCCCCACGCACAGCACCCCCAGACCCCGCTGTCCCCCACCACCGAGGGCACCCACCCCAGGGCTCTGCTGGGGCCACCCAACTCGTGACATACACAGTTCTCTTACTGGTAAGGAGGGTCCCCAGCCTGGGTTGTACTGGGAGTACTGGGAGCACCTCGCCAAGTGGGACAGGGGGGCCAGGGAGGGTGCGGGGGGGGGGGCTCACGTGTTGTTGATGATGTGGAACTTCTCCCCTTTCTGAAAACTCAGGTCATCCTCCGTCCTGGCCTCGTAGTCGTACAGGGCGATGAAAAGCGTCACGCCCCCACCTGCGGCACACCGTGGGTGAGCCCCGTCCCACCCAGCACCCACGGGTGCAGCCGGGACCCCCCCCCACCCCTCCCCAGCTCACCGCTGACCTGTGATGCTGCTGCTGTGCGCCTGCAGCGTGTTGGAGGGGTAAAAGCCCGGCCCCGCGAAGGGCGCGGCGGTGGGCACGGCGGCGCCGTGGAAGTTGTTGAAGTCGGGGATGTGGGTGAAGGCGCCGCCGAGCTGCGCGGGGTCGGGGTCGTACTGCAGGGTGGGGGCCGACGAGGGCCCCGTGCCGCTCCCCGCCTGCCCCTTGCCGGCCACCTTCTCCTTGCAGTGCACGCAGCCCATCCTGGCACGGCCTGCGGGGCGGACGGATGGATGTGAGACGGACGGACGGGCACGCTCAGAGGCACCCGCAGCCCGACTTCCCCTGCTCCCCCCCAACCCCAGCACCCACGGGTGCTCCCGTCCCCGGCGGCCCCACTCACTGTGACGGCTCCGCGGGTCACTTCAGCTGCTCCATGGCACCGTGGGGAGGACAAGAGGCACCTGCAGGCGGCGGGGAGGGCGTCAGGAGGGGGGCAGAGCCCCTGCGTGGGCTAAAACATCCCCACGAGGCTTCCAAAAACCCCGCACGGGCTGCGAGACCCCCGCGAGGGTTTAAATATCGCTGCACGGGCTGCAGCAAGCCTGCATGGGCTGCAGCAAGCCTGCATGCTTGCAATACCCCTGCACAGGCTTCAATACCCCTCCCCAAGCTGGAACGCCCCTGCACAGGATATAATACCCCTGCGAGGTCTTAAATGTTGCTGCACGGGCTCGGAGGACTCTGCACGAGCTAAAATACCCCTGCACGAGCTGCAGTCCCACTGCACAAGCTAAAATACTTCTGCATGGGCTGAAACCACATCCCGCCGGGTCCCCCCGCGAGCCGAGCACCTCCTTCCAAGCAGCGCAGCGTCCGCCAGCCGCCCCGCGGGGCCGGAGGGAGCGAGGCAGGGCGGTGAGGAGCCCCCGAAACGTCCCCGTCCCCGTCCCCTGAGCTCGCGGGGGAACTGGTGGCTCGGGGCAGGAAGGGCCCCGCTCGCCTCGCTGCGGTCGCGGCCGCGCTTTTCCGGCCAGCGCTGTGCGAAGGTGTAACGGAGGAGGAGGAGGAAATCGGACCGCTCCCGCCAGGGACGGCGCTGGCCCCTGTCCCCTGTCCCCTGGGGACAGCTGCCCCGGGAGGGACGGAGATTCGGGGGTCCCAGCCCTGCGCCGTGCCCAGCCCGGGAGCGCGGAGGTGACACCGCGGAGACGTGCTCGGCCCCGCAGCCACGTCCTGGCCCCTGGGCAGGAGGAAGGGAGGCTCGGGTCCTGTCCCCGAGATCTGAGAGGCAAATGCCGTGGTTTTGGGGGCGAGGAAACGTTTCACGTGGATTTCCCCCGTCCCAGTCCCTGACTCTCCTTTCCTTCTCTCGGCAGCAGGTTTCTAAACACCAAACAAGCTCGAGTGGCCCCGGGCTCTCCCCGGCCACCTTCGCTTTCAACACCAGCCATTTGGCAAGGCCGAGGCTGTTGCAGCCGGGACAGAATTGCCAAACCTGAGAGGGCCTGGCCGGTTTTTGGGGCTTTTTTTTTTTTTTTTTCTGAGAAGAAGTTGGTATTTCAGCTGACAAACGTTCCCAGCTCTCGCAAACCCTCTTTATGAGAAACACCGGCCCCCTCGCTGGCACCGCGCTCCGAAACTTCCCATTTTGCTGAATTTCTCTGCTGAACTCAGCAGCCGGGGGTCAGGGAGGGCGCGGGGCAGCTCCTAGAGAGGCACAAACCCCAAATACCCCCACACCTCGCGGTTTAGCCCCAGCCACCACGCAGCATCCCACCCGCCTTCGAAGGGTGGCCCCTAAAACGGGTCCCTGGGGTCATTTTTGGGGAGGGGACGCGCTCAGCCCCGCGTGCTGGCGGCCGGACCCTGGAGCAGATGGGCAGCGAGCCCCCCCCCAGCCGGCTCCACCTGCACCGGTGCCGCCGCGGTGCCAGCTCGCGCCCCGCCGTGCCCCCTCTGTGCCACGCGGATGCCCGGCCAACTTGTCCCCCCCGCCGCCACGGGTCTGGGAATTGTCACCGGCCGCCTGGCCATCTGCTCCTCTTGTCCCCCCCCACACACCCCAGAGCCTGGTTTCCAGGTCCCGGTGGCACGGGGGGGGGGGGGGGGTTTCCAAAGCGGGTGGCCAGGGGGCTGAATGAGCTCAGCGGTGACAGCCAGGAAGGGAGGGACCGGGAGCGCTGTCCCAGCCCTGAGCCGTGGTCTGATGTCCCAGCGTGTCACCCCGCCTGTCACCCCATGGGATCACCCCCAGCCCCCCGCCGCCATCCCCTGCCTCTGGGGACTAACGGGGACGGAGGGGTCGGGCTCGTGGGGGCTGCAGATGCACGGAGACCTCCGGAGGCTCTCCGAATATCGCAGAGCCGGTGCCTTGGGGACAAACCGAGGTGGCATCGGGACCAACGCCCGGACCCGGGGCTCGGCCACGACCCCACGGGCGCAGCACAAAGGGGGGGCCCCGCAGGGACGAGGAGCAGGGGGCACCCCGCGGGCCCTGCCGGCACCCAGGCCGGCACCTTCACAGCAGGAGGAGGAAGCGGCCAGGGAGCGCGGCGTGGGGGAGGAGGAGGAGGAAGAGGATGGTGCCGCGGCCTCCAAGGGGGAACCTCGCGGCTGGCAGGGTCCCAGGCTGTGGGGGCGGCAAAATGGGGTCGTAAATGGGACACCGGCGGGGCTGAGCAGCGACACCGTGGGCTGCAGCCCCTCGGGCACCCAATGCCCCCCCAGGGCCGTATCCCACCCCCTGCCCTGCACACTCACGTCCTTCCCACGTGGCCCCGCACCCCTGGCAGCTCTCGCCACCTTGCCACAGCCTCCCTGGGGGAAGAGGAACCGAGATCGCTGCGCGGAGCAGCCCCGTGCCTGCCGGGTCCCCTCGGTCACCCTGCGGCACCGGGGTCCCAGCTGCAGCCCAGCAGGGGACGGTGACGCGTTTTGGGTGCCTCGTTAGGATACGGGGCCTCCCGTCAGCAGGAGCCCTGCAGACACCTCTGCTGGGGAGGGGACGAGGGGGCACCTCCTGCCTCCCCGCTGCCCGCTTCTCGGCCCATGGGGACACCAGGAGAGGTGGCGGGGGGGGGGGGATGCAGCACCCTGCTGGGACCCAGCTTCCAACAGCATCAGAGCCTCGCCTGCGGCGGTCCCAGCGGGTGTCCCACCCTAATGGGGACGTGGCGGGGCAGGGGACCCCATGGCTGCCCATGGGACGCGCGGCCACAGAAGCCCCTTCCCCTCCTTTGCCACACGCAGGGCAGGCTGGGGAGGGTCCGCGGGGGTCCTGCTGGCCCCCCCACCAACCAGTGCCTGCCCCAGGAGGTGGCAGAGCATTGCATTCCCCCCCCCCCCTACAATTATACTGGGACTATACAGAAGAGGAAGGGCACAGCACCCCTACGAGCGATCGGCCCCGAGAAGCCCACCTGCGCTGCGCCCCCCCCCCAGCCTGGGGGTGCCCCTCGCCCCCCGGCCCAGCAGGAGATGCCCACAACGGAGCGAGCCGCGGCCCCCGCTCTGCTCTCCCCCCCCTGCCCCCCCTCCAGCCTCCCAGCCCCATCGCTGGCGGGGAAAGCAGGATTTCCGCTGGAAGAAGAGCAATTCCCGGATCCGAGGGGCTGCAGGGGAGGAGGAAGGCAGCCAAGAGCGGAGCGCGGCCCCAAATACAATGTCCCGGGAGGAGCAGGGCGGGGAGGGAATTGTGCGGGGCAGGAAGCGCCGAGTTCCTGCTCCTGCCTGCCTGGGACACACCAAGGGCCGGGGACGAGGCAGAGCCGCCGGCTGAGGCGGGGGGGGGCGGGGGGGCACCCAGCTGCAGCGGGGCCCCCCCAACCCTACGTGCGCCCGGAGCTGCCCCCCGGCTCCCAGCCCCGGCTGGGGGTGGCGGAGCTCAGCACGGTGGTGCTGGCAGGCTGGGGACACCCGTGGGGCTTGGAGGGGGAGCAGGTGCCCCCCACCCGATATGGCCCCCCCCCCTACCCCCCCAGCCCCCTCCCCAGCTCTATTTTGTCTCAGCAGCATCCCCGCGGCTGCGGCGCCGCCGGTTAGTGCCGGGAGGGCGAGCTGGAGGCTGCCCCCGGCCTCCCCGCTGCCGCTGCCTCCCCCCCGGGATGAGAGAGGCCGGGGGTCTCCTGCTGCACCCCCCCCCACCCATCTCCAGCATCACCGCAGAGGCTGGGGGGGCGGCGAGGCAGGGCCCCCCCATGGTGCCCTCCGTCCCCATTACTCAGCGCCCCGTCCCGAACCCACGCCACGCTCGAGGCGAGGGGCAGCGCACGGAGACCCCCCCCCAAAAAAAAAACACTCAGAGAGGGGATGAGGGACCCCCCCCCGCCTTACTGCAAGAGGCAGCGCGAGCCCCCCCACCTGCCCTCCCATCACCCCCGTGCATCCCTCCTACCGTCAGCCCTCCTGCTCCGGCTCGCATGGAGCCCGGCGGCCCCCGGCCCCCCCCCCTCCCCGGCGGGGGTCCCACTGCAGCACCCCGACCCTCCCGGCGCTGGGGGCCGGGGGACGGCTCGGGGGGGCTCAGCAGGGCACGGCTGGGTGGGCGACGAGGGGAGAAGCGGGAGTGCGTGTGCGTGCGGTTCCCCGCCTCGCGAGCAGCTCTCGCCGCCGAGCCGAGCTTCCCCTCCCCTCGCCCCCCCTTCCTCCCCGCGCTCCCTGCGATGCTTCATTGTACCAGCCAGCCCCGCCGCCCGCACCGGGGCCCAGCACCTTCCCCGTGCCCGTTGGGGACGCGGTGGCGTTGGGGACACACACGGGACGGCGGCTTTGGGGTGCCCCATCCACGGCGCAGCCCCACGCGGGGACCCTGCGCGGGGTCTGCTGGTGATTTACGGGGTGCGCGCGGGGCTGCCGTGCTCCCGAAGGCAGCGTGTGCGGGGTCGGGGTGCTGCCTGCCCCCAAACACATCCGTGAGCCCCCCCCGAGCAGGGGATGGCAACGGGGACAGGCACGTTGCAAACATGGGGCAGGGATAAAATGAGCCCAGGAGCGGGGTCTGTGCCGGGGCGGGATGAGCTGGGACGGGGTGAAGCCGTGGGATGGCGAGGAGTGTCCCAGCTCCCCGGGCGGGGTGGGACCGTGTCCCCTGGGGGCTCCCGTGGGTCCCCAAAATGGGCACGCTGCTCCTGGCCCACTCCCGCAGTCGCTGCGGCTGTCGGCAGTGCCCCGGACACCGGACTCCTTATTTACGCCTCGCCCGGGTAAGGCTGCAAGTGGGAGGCTCCTGAGATTTGGCACCAAACCCCAAACCCCAGCAAGCCCCGGGAGACGCGGTGAGCCCCCCCTGCGCCCCCCCCAGGGCTCCCAGTCCAGGCGCTCGGACACCAAAAACCCCTCGAGCTTTTGGCATCCCGGCTCCGGGGCGGTTCCAGGGGGGTCCCTCGCAGCAGGGGTCCCCCAGGCAGAGCATTTGGGGCGGTGTGAGGTGCTCCCCGCAGGCGCTGACCCCTTCTTTCCTGTGTGACAGCAAGTCCGGCCCCGGGCCTTCCTGTTCTCACGCGGCGACGGGGCTGGCCGAGGCCACGGGTCCCCGCCGGGACGGGCACGTGGCCACCGGTGCCCCTGGGCAGGGGGGGGGGGACGGGGCACAGCAGGGGGGCGGCCGCTCACCAGAACCGTCCCATGGGTGCTGCCCCCGCTGAGGAACAAGGGCAGCTCCCGGGGTGCTGGGGGAGGCTGAGCACCCGTCCCCAGGCAGAATGTGGGCTCAGCCCGGCTAAACCACGGGGACAGGAGCTGGCTGGAGGGATCAGGGGGGGGCTGCTGTGTGCCCCTGCCCCTGGGGGCACAGCCTGGCACGGTGCGTCCCTTATGGGAACAGCCTTGCCAAGAGGGCTCCAGCCCCCGCGCGGGGTGGAGGTGGGGCTGGTGGTGCACAAGCCCTGCAGGAGCGCTCCCCTCCCTGCCCTACAGCTGGGGAAGGATGGAGCCCTGCATTCGGGGAGCCCCCAGAGCCCTTTGGGGTGAATAGGGTGGGTGGCTGGTGGCTTCCCCGTGCTGCTGGATGAGGCTGTCCTTGCAGCCCGGCTGCTCTCCCCGCCTGCTGCCTCAGTTTCCCCCTCGCAGCTGAGCAAGGAGGACACACATCCCCTTCTGCTGCGCGGTGAGGAGCTCCCAGCTCTCCCCTCGCACCCCGAGCACCCCATAGCCCAGCCTGTGGGGCTCCCCCCAATGGATCCAGCCGATCCCATGCGCCCCATCGGGCACCACATGATGCCGGCTCCTTCCCTCCCCCGGGGAGGGCCCAGGCTCGGCCTTAAAACCGGGAGCAGGTCCCGGCGAGCGGGGGCGACGGGGGCGAGGATGGGCGTGCTCGGCTGGCTCGTGGCCTCCGCGCTCTGCGCCGCCGTGCGGGGTGAGTCCGTGCCCCGGGACGGTGCCGAGGCACCAGGGGGGTTTGGGGGCGCCCCGAAGCTGGGGGAATCCCTGCGGGTCTTGTCTCCCCATCGCTGGGTTAATGGGAAGGCAGGGCAGGATGGAGAAGGGTTTCTTATAGGGTGTGCCAGGCCCCGTGCTCGGAGCCCCTGGGAGAGGAGGGCTGCGGGGTGGTGCAGTGCCTTGAAGGCTTGGCAAGGGGGGGAGGATGAAAATAGGGCTACGCCGAGCCAGACGGCTTTAACGCACGCACCAACCCCAGCCATTTCCCTGTTTTTGCAGAGAGCAGCGGGGGGAGGCGGGCAGGTTGTTGCCGGAAGCGCTGGGGGGGACAGGGGGAGCCGTGCCCCCCACTTCCCCTCGCCGGGTGCCTGGGGCACTGCGCAAGTCCCGGGGGTGCTGGCTCCATCACTGCTCCCTGCGTCCTGGGCACCACCTGTGGGTGCCCCGACCTTTGGGAACCCCCTGATTTTGGGGTGCTGGGGCCCGTCAGAAAGGTGCTGACGGAGGGGAAGGCTGGCTCCCAGGGCGTGTTGGCGTGGGGTTGCACAAGCTGCGAGCCCGGGAGGAGCCGCAGGGAACGGGAGCGTCCCGCCGCAGGCTGCCCCGCGGCCCCGCAACCCGGCCCCAGCCCCGCTCGTGCCTTGCAGGACAGGACCAGGGGCTCTCCTGGCCGCTGCCCCACTTCGGATCCATCTACCATGTCAGAGGTAACGGCCCCGTGTCGGGGCTGAGGGCGGCCAGGACCCCCCAGCACCATGGGGGGAGCGGATGCTCAGCACCGGGTCATCCCAGTGCCCTACTGGCAGTGCAACTGGTGCATGTGGTGGTGGTGGTGGGGGGACCCCTGGGGACAGCGGCTTGGTTCGGCTGTGGGGCCGCGTCCCCCGTGGGTGCCAGGGGTGTCTCTGATGAGCACGGTGCGGTCGGGGGCTCGGGGAGGGATGTGGGGTGCCAGGGCTGAGCCGTGCCCCGTGCTGGGTGCTCCGCAGGGGTCATCAACCTGCCCTACGCAGAGATCGAGGAGCCCTTCGAAGCCTGGTACAACCTGACGGGGAACAAGAGCCGGATCCAGTACTACGGGGGTAGGCAGGGGGGCACAATCCAGCTGGCCGGATCCGTCTGCGCCCATCCCTGTGCGAAGGGAGGCTGAGCGCGGGACCCCCGTGCCTCAGTTTCCCCGCTGGCTGGTGCAGGGCAGGTGATAACGTACCAGCTGGCCGGGGTGAAGCCCTACGGGATGCAGTACAAGATCACCCCCGAGACCACCGAGAAGGAGGTGAACGCCAGGAAATGCTTCCAGCTGCCCGGCTCCAAGGAGGACGTGGTCAGGATCCAGAGCGTCTTCCCCAGCCTGGATGGCTTCAAGGTGAGGGGGGGCAAAGGAGAGCCTGGATCCGACCCGCTGCCCGCAGCATCCCTGGGGCCGGGGGTGCTGGGCCGTGCTCCCCTCCGTCCCTGCTCGCCTCTGCGTGGTGCAGGGTGCCGGGGCAGGCTGCGGCAGGTCCCTGCACCCATGGGTGCAGGGAGGGTCACTTCCCCACCCGGCTTGGGGCCAGACGCCCGGCTCCTTTCCCAACCCCAGGAGCCGTGTTGGGACGTGTCGCAGCCCACACAAGCGCTGGTGTTTCGGGACAGCTCGGGCAAGTCGCTGCACGGCGGCTCGGCTCCCCCCGGCCCCAGCCTCCGGCGGGGCTGGCCGCGGCACCCACTTTCCCCGCTGGCCACGCAGACACCGGGTGCACGGCGCTGCACGTGCGATGGGTGCCCACGGAGGGGCCGGGTGGGGAGGCATGGACACGGGGTGAGATGAGGGGTCGGCACCCCAAGAACCTGTCCCCGTGCCCCCAGTTCCTGCGGGAGGAGTACTACCAGG
This sequence comes from Anser brachyrhynchus, assembly GCF_964034855.1. Classification (NCBI taxonomy): domain Eukaryota; kingdom Metazoa; phylum Chordata; class Aves; order Anseriformes; family Anatidae; genus Anser; species Anser brachyrhynchus. Next base: position 4,379,896 of record NC_137717.1, read on the forward strand.
GCCGGTACTGCGCCGTGTGGCAGAACGTCACCCACTGGGCGCAGAAGAAGAACGTCTACACCCTGTGGGTGACCAACTCCAGCTGCGGGGTGGCCCCCGTGCACTACGAGATGCGGGGCTACAACAGCCTGCTGGGCTCCCACTACGACAAGTACGAGATCTCCTACACCGACTTCGACAACAGCTTCCCCTCCTCCGTCTTCGACATCCCCGTGAATGGTGAGCGGGGCCGGGGCCCCCACCCTGCCCGCCCTCGGCTGGCTCTCGGGCTGACGGCGTCCCCTAATTGCACCCTAGAGACGAAGAAATGCGGGCTCCTGCCGGGGAGCACGGCGGAGCACCGGGTGCTGGCGAACCCCATGGAGGACCTGGTGGGGCGGCACCAGCCGCGGGCGCACGAGGTTTTCCACCACTACCGGCGGCGCTTCGGGCGGCGGTACGGCTCCGCGCGGGAGCTGGAGCACCGGCAGCGCGTCTTCGTGCACAACATGAGGTGCGGGCGGGTTGGGGGGCACCCACCGACCCCCCCCTGGGGAACCAGGTGCTGCGGTGGCCTCAGCGGTGCCGTCCCCGTCCCCAGGTTCGTGCACTCGAAGAACCGCGCCGCGCTCTCCTACACGCTGGCGCTGAACCACCTGGCCGACCGCACGCCCCAGGAGCTGGCGGCGCTGCGGGGCCGTCGCCGGAGCGGGGCCCCCAACCACGGGCTGCCCTTCCCTGCTGAGCGCTACGCGGGCCTCATCCTGCCCGAGAGCCTCGACTGGCGCATGTACGGTGCGTGCCGGATGGGGTCGGTGCGCGGTGCTGCTCTGCCCGGGGGGTGGGTGCTGGTAAAGGGGGTTGGTTCTTCCCATCGGGGTCGGTGCAGTGTCCGGCCGAGCTGGCTCGTGCTCCTTCCCCATGCCAGGGAGCTCCAGAGGGACTCATCCAGCCCGAGGCAGCTCTGCTGGTGCTGGTTCCCCCATGCCCCCATGTGCTGGGAGCGATGCTCCCTGGGGATGCTCTAACCTCGGGGCGTGCAGCCGGAGGTTTGGTGCTTCCCCCACCACGAGCTGGCACCAAGCCCTGCCTGCGACGTGCCCGGGGAGCGCGGTGAGTCCTGCCTCAGTTTCCCTTTCACCCACCCCAATTGTCACCCTCCTGCTGCTCCCAGGCGCGGTGACCCCCGTGAAGGACCAGGCTGTCTGCGGCTCCTGCTGGAGCTTCGCCACCACGGGCGCGATGGAGGGTGCCCTGTTCCTCAAGGTGAGAGCGAGCGGGGACGGCCGGGGTGGCCGCAGGGTGCTTGTCCCCGTCCCTGCAGCGTGTCCCCTCCCCGCAGACCGGCGTGCTGACCCCGCTGTCCCAGCAAGTCCTCATCGACTGCTCCTGGGGCTTCGGGAACTACGCGTGCGACGGGGGCGAGGAGTGGCGGGCCTACGAGTGGATCAAGAAGCACGGCGGCATCGCCAGCACCGAGTCCTACGGCAACTACAAGGGGCAGGTAAGGGTGGCCCCGTGCCCCTGCCGGGGTCCCCAGCTCTCAGGATGTGTCCCTCTGGTCACCCTCCAGGGATGCTAACGGGCTCTGGGGATGGGCGAACCGCCCTTTCCCCAGGGCACGAGAGTCCCTGCGGTTCTTTGCAGTGCGAAGCCAAGCCCTGGGGCTCAGCCAGGCGGTTTCGTCACTGCTGCCTCAGTTTCTCCTCTTGCACAACAGGGACGAGGCTCCTCTGCCGTGGGGTGGTGACACAGCCACGGCTCCCTGGGGCGCAGGGATGGCGCGGGACTGCCCAGGGACAGGGGGACAAGGGCAGAGCGAGGGGCTTGGGGACAGAGCAAGGCGCCCCTGCTCCACGCCAGGGAAATGTCCCCATTGTGGTGGGCAGCAGGGGCTGGGGCAGGGACGCTGACACATCCCAAATCCCACACCGGCCCCTGCATGGGAGCAGGGGGCAGCCAGGGGCATGGCGGGGGGAGCTGGGTGCCCCCGCTGACGCCGCCCCCCGGGGTGCCGCAGAACGGCCTGTGCCACTACAACCAGTCTGAGATGCTGGCCAAGATCACGGGCTACGTCAACGTCACCTCGGGCAACATCACGGCGGTGAAAGCTGCCATCTACAAGCACGGCCCCGTGGCCGTCAGCATCGACGCCTCGCACAGGACCTTCTCCTTCTACTCCAACGGCGTCTACTACGAGCCCAAGTGCGGTGAGTCGGGTGGCCCCCGGGTACCCCCCCCCCCGGACGTTGGGCAGGGCTGGAGGGGGGTGAGGATCCCTGCAGCCCCCCGGGGGCTCCTGTCCCAACGCGCCCTCCCCTGCAGCGAACAAGCCGGGGGAGCTGGACCACGCGGTGCTGGCCGTGGGCTACGGGGTGCTGCAGGGAGAGACCTACTGGCTCATCAAGAACTCCTGGTCCACCTACTGGGGCAACGACGGCTACATCCTCATGGCCATGAAGGACAACAACTGCGGCGTGGCCACCGAGGCCACCTACCCCATCCTGGCCTAAGGCACTTGCCAGCTCTGCGGGGGGAACCTGCGGGCACCCAGCCCTGGAGCAGAGCCTTCGCTGTGACCCGGGGTGCGGGAGGAAGATGGGGACGTGGGGGGACCCCCGTGGCACAGGAGGAAGCTGGGGACATGGTGGGACAGAGCTGCTGGAAAATCAGCCGTGGGCTTGCCAATAAAGACCCCAGAAAAAATAGTTTTGGTTATAATTATAATATAATAATAATACAATAATTTTTGGCTAAAATAATTTTGCCCGCCTGGCTCAGGTCCCTGTCCCGGCCCTGGGGACAGCCAGCTGCCTTCAGCAGCCCCCCCGGGACGAGGGGGGAGGCTCTCCCAGCCCTATCTCGAGTGGAGCACAAACACCCCCAGGGCTTTCTGCTGAGACGGGACATTCCTGGAGCACGGGGAGAGGGGGGGGCAGCCACCCTCTGCCCCACTGCCCTGGCTCTGTTGTGGCTCTGGGAGGGGGGGGTGGCACTTGTGGTGTCCCCAGCCGGGCTCCTCAGCACCCTGTGGGGCTGCTCCCTGCTGGGTGCGGGGGGGACCCTACAAACCCCCCCAGGAGAGCAGGTTTGGTACGGGAACATCCTGCAACCAGCACGGGGAGGGCGAGCTCTGGCTGTCCTCCCCGCTTTGCTGTCGCCTCTCTGGGGCAGAAGCATTCTGGGGGGGCAGCAGCCCCCGTGTGCCTTGCGGTGCGTGCGGCCATCCCGCGCCCAGCCCCTATCGGCGTTGTTTGGGGCTCGGCAGCCCCGCGGGCGCTCGCTGTCACCTTGGGCCGGGGTCCAGCTGGCCCCACTGCAAGTGGGGGGGGTGAAGGCCACCGCTGCGCTCCTGCCCGGGTCCTCCTTCCCCACGGCGCTCCTGACGTCTGGGCTCTCTCCTTTTTTCCAATTAACCCCCCCTCTAATTGCAGTCCTGGGCTCGCCCTGCTAGGATGCAGGGGTGCAGAGAGTCCCGCACCCCACCGTGGGGACAGCGGGGACAGCTGGGCATCCAGGAGGGCAGGGAGCACCCCGAGGGGCCGCGGTGTGGGTGCTGGGTGTGGGTGCTGTCCTGGGTGCCCTCCTGGGGCAGTCGATGGGTTTTGCCTTGTGCCTCTTTGCCCCGTGCTGCTGCAAACGCTGCCCCTGCTCGCTGCAGGCAGCAGAGCCTTGCTGCAAGCTGCAGTGCTGGGGGCACGGGGGCACCCCCAGCACCCACCCCTGGGTCCCTAATCCATGGGACACCCCCTCACCCCAGGGGATGGCCCCACCACGGGGAACCGGTGCCCCCAGGGATCTGGGTCCCACCTTGCTCCCCCTGACCCCAAGCCCTGCAAGCGCACGGCATCAGCACCCACCCTGCTACGGGTGGGAAGGGCACCCCTGGGTGCTCGTGGGGGGGCTGGGGAGGGCAGCACAAAGCCCCACCTCCCCTTTGGTGTAATCCTGGCCAACGGGAGGGATGGGGCCGTGCCCGTCGGCTGCCGGCAGCTCCCTGCCCACCCACCGGGGGTATTTAAGGCACCCGTGGACGCAGGGCAGCACCGTGGGCTGGGGCGTGCAGGATGGAGGGGTTGGGGTGGCTGCTGGTGCTGGGGGCTGCCCTGCTGCTGGGTGAGCGCCCCCCCTGCCCTGGCTGCACCCCAGGGTGATAGGGGGAGGTCTGGGGGAGCGGGGAGCCCTGCCTTGGGGACCCCCAGTCTCTGCCCTGCCTGGGCAGGGTGCGCTCCCCCAGGTTGTCCCCCCTCTCCTAGTGTTTTTCTGCAGGCTTTGAGGCAGCCCTGTGCATGGAGAGGTGGGCAATCAGCAGCTTAAAAGGCTTTTTTGCTTTTATTTTACTTGTTTTTTGATTTCCAGGAGCAGAGAGCAAAGCTCTGCTGGAGATACCCACGTTTGGGGACATCTACCACGTCACAGGTACCGCTCGGGGACCCAGCACCCTGCTGGGACGGTGCCAGCCAAGGGGCCCAGCACCTCCGGGTGCCCCACATCTGGGGCTGGGCACGTCGCTGCCGTGGGGTGCTGTGGGTGGGAGCGGGGTGGTGATGCCGTGGGGTGCCCGGGGTGCCCGCAGGAGTGCTCAGCCTGCCCTACGCGGAGATCAGGGAGCCCTTCGAAGCCTGGTACAACCTCACCGGGGGGAAGAGCCGCATCCAGTACTACGGCGGTGGGTGCGCGGGGGCCGGCGGCCACCCCCATCCCTCTGCTCCCTCTGGGGGCCCCCTCCACGCCGGGCTGGGCTGGAACCCGGTGCCGTCCCCGTCCCCAGGCCAAGTGGTCACCTACCAGTTTGGCTCCGTCGAGCCCTTCGGCGCCAGCTTCAAGGTGACGCCGGAGACCACGGAGACGGAGGTCAACGTCCGCAAGTGCTTCCGCATCAACGGCACCGACGGGGACCTCGTCACCCCGCAGAGCGTCTTCCCCAGCCTGGAGAACTTCAAGGTGAGCCCCGGGCATGGCCCCCGAGGAGCTGGAAATGAGGCAGGGGAGGGGACAAGGGACACCGGTGGGCATGGGGTGGTTGGGAGTGGGCAAATGCCTCCGTGCGAGGGCAGAGGTGGTTGGGAATGGGTAAACACGTGGCCAGATCCAGCCCCGGGTGCCGGAGGAGGAGGAGGAGGGTTCTCATCTTGCACAGCGCGGTGTGGCTGGGGTGTGATTGTGGTGGGGTGCTCGCCGGGGACACGGTGGTGGCACGGCGTCCCTGACACCCGCTGTGCCCAGTGGGTTCGGGAGGAGCGCTTCCGCGGGCAGCGCTGCGCCGTCTGGCAGAACGTCTCCTACTGGGGCCGCAAGAAGAACGTCTACACGCTGCGGGTGGGCAGCTCGGCCCGCGGCCCCGTGCCCCTGCACTACGAGGTGCACGGCTTCAACAGCCTGCTGGGCTCCCACTACGACAAGTACGAGATCGACTACTCCACCTTCAGCCACCGCTTCTCCCCTGAGGTCTTCCAGCTCCCCGACGGTGAGCGGCCGCGCAGCCGGTGCCACCCCGCGGCTCTGCGTCCTCTGATTTATTATAATTAATTTCCTAGCACCCCGTAATTCGGGATGATTGGCTGGGGGGGAAAAAGGGAGGTGGGGAAAAACCTAAAAATGCCGAGAGCTGGGTGATCCCGTGCTGGGAGCGGTGCGGGGATGCTCCAGCACCAGCTCTGGAAGCGGAGGGTGCAGACCTCGATCTGTGCCCCCAGGGTTTGGGGTGGGGGCGCTGCACCCTGCTGCGGGGAGGGACCCGTCCCCGCTTGGAGGCTGCAGCCCTCCCCGTGCCCCCCGCAGGCGTGCAGTGCGAGCAGTGGCCTGCGGCCGGCCCCGAGCACCGCATCGTGGCCAACCCCATGCGGGAGTTCGTGGGGACGGACACAGAGCACGTCCACCACCGCCTCTTCCACCACTACCAGGAGAGGTTTGGGAAGCGCTACAGCAGCGAGGAGGAGCATGAGCACCGCAAGCGCGCCTTCATCCACAACATGAGGTAAGGGGGCGGCGGGGGGAGACCCGGGGGGGCTCGGGGGTGCTCCCCTCGTCCCGCAGCACCTTCACCCCGTCCTGTCCCCAGGTTCGTGCACTCGAAGAACCGCGCCGCGCTCTCCTACACGCTGGCACTGAACCACCTGGCCGACCGCACGCCCCAGGAGCTGGCGGCGCTGCGGGGCCGTCGCCGGAGCGGGGCCCCCAACCACGGGCTGCCCTTCCCCACCCAGCTCTACGCCGACCTCCACCTCCCCGAGAGCCTCGACTGGAGGCTGTACGGTGAGCAGGGACCCAACCTGGTGGGGTGCAAGCCCAGACCGTGCCCAAGACTTGGGCTCTGCTTTGCACTCCGGGCTTTGCGCAGGTCCTCGAGTCCTGCCTCAGTTTCCCTTTCACCCACCCCATTTGTCACCCTCCTGCTGTCCCCAGGTGCGGTGACCCCCGTGAAGGACCAGGCTGTCTGCGGCTCCTGCTGGAGCTTCGCCACCACGGGCGCGATGGAGGGTGCCCTGTTCCTCAAGGTGAGAACGAGCGGGGACGGCCGGGGTGGCCGCAGGGTGCTTGTCCCTGTCCCTGCAGCGTGTCCCCTCCCCGCAGACCGGCGTGCTGACCCCGTTGTCCCAGCAAGTCCTCATCGACTGCTCCTGGGGCTTCGGGAACCAGGCGTGTGATGGGGGCGAGGAGTGGCGAGCCTACGAGTGGGTGATGAAGCACGGCGGCATCGCCAGCACCGAGTCCTACGGGCCGTACCTGGGGCAGGTGAGGGTGCTCGGGGTGGGTGTGCTCCCACCTGCACCCCATCCTCCCCACCAAGCTTTGGGGTGCACAGCGAGGCTCTCCCAAGGCTGCCATCACCCGTCTGGCACCGGATGGCTGCTCCTCTTTGGGTTATGGATGCTCCACCCAAGCCGACCCTTCTGGGATGGGTTGGATCCCCCTGGAAACCTCTCCAGGACCCCGGTGCCACCTCCGTGTCCCCCCCAGAACGGCTACTGCCACTGCAACCAGTCGGAGCTGGTGGCCCCGCTCGCTGGCTACGTCAACGTGGAGCCGGGCAGCGCCGCGGCGCTGAAAGCCGCGCTGGTCAAGCACGGCCCCGTGGCCGTCAACATCGACGCCTCGCACAAGTCCTTCGCCTTCTACGCCAACGGCGTCTACGAGGAGCCCCACTGCGGTGAGCTGGGTGGGCGGCGGGGTGGGGGGCACCCAGCGGGGTCCCCGTCCTGCTCACGGGGTCTGGGCTTGGCACGGGGATCTGCACACCTGGGGCGTAACGTCGGTGCGGGGCTGGCCGAGGGGCTGCACCCAGAGCAGGGATGGGGACAGAGACGTCTCCGTATTTCTTCTTTTCTCCTTCCCAGGGAACGAGACGTTGGAGCTGGACCACGCGGTGCTGGCCGTGGGCTACGGGGTGCTGCACGGCAAGAGCTACTGGCTCATCAAGAACTCCTGGTCCACCTACTGGGGCAACGACGGCTACATCCTCATGGCCATGAAGGACAACAACTGCGGCGTGGCCACCGCCGCCTCCTTCCCCGTCCTGGCCTGATGGGACGCGGCCCCAGCGCGTGCCCCGTCCCCACCGTGTCCCCCTGTGCAGCTCTGGCTGGATTTGGGGCTCCGCGAGGTGACTGTGGGGCAGAGGGGGGGCAGCGCAGCCAGGAGGGCAGAGGGTTTTTGGGGAGGTGTTTTGTCGTTTTGGCAATAAATGCTGTGAGAAGTGATCCTGTCCATGGCGCTGGGGTGTCTTCTCTCCCCCCCCAGCCTGCCCCTGTCTGCCACAGCCCTTGCTGGGAGCGCCTTCTGCAGCCCTCCGGGTGCTGAGCTTCACGCGGTGCTCAGCCCGCCCGTGCCCCATTTGGGTTCTGTGTCCCCTAACCCCAAGGATTTCAGTGCCAGCACCCCCTTCCCAGCAGCTCCGGCTGTCCCTCTGGATGCTGGGCCCTCTTCTCTGGGCTCCTGCGTGTGTCAGTGCCTGGTGGCACACCACACGTTTGGGGAGAAAACAGAATTCCTGGGGCTTTTCGTGTTCCGAGGACGGAAGGAACCCAAACGGTCCCCTGTGCTGTGGGTGCTCCTGGGGGTGTCAGAGGGACCCGGGTGCTGGGAGGACACTGGGGTGCAGGACAGGGCAAGAAGGTGGGTGACGGTGACAGAGCCACGGGGAGGGGGACAGAGCTGGTTCCCAGGCACATCCCTGGGGTGGGGAGGCTTTGTTCAACCCCACAGGGAGCAGCCAGGCGTGGAGCTGCCACCCCAGCTCTGCCATGTTCCCTTTTTCACCCTTCTCCAGCGCTTTACCCCAAAACTGCACGGCCATGGGGAAACCCAAGCAGGAGCCCCAAGGGTTTAGGGAGGCCGCCGCTGCTGTGGGGCTGCCCCCAGAGAGGGTCCTGGCTGTCCCAGTGCGGTGTGGGGTCTGCAGCACTCAGGGTGCCGGTGCCCTGCTCGTGTCCCAGGTGGAAGCTGTCGGCTCTGCCCTCCCCACCTGAGCCCATTTAGGAGCTGGGGGGAGCCTGCAGGAGGGGCAGGGTCAGTGCTGGGCTCCTGGTGGTAATGGGGAGGGAGGCTGGGGGCCGAGCCCCCAAGGGTGCCCCTTTCATCCTGCCCCAGATGCCCTGGCTGTGCCCACCGCCAGCAGCTGCCGTCCCCGGGGCTTTCACGGGAAACAGGCGCGAGAAGCAGACCAAGGAACCAGAGCTGCAGCTCCTGGGGGGCTGCGCCTCCACCTCTGGGGGCCTCGGAGAGGGGGCATGGGGAGGCTGTCCCCAAACCCCACGCAATTCGGGGTGGCAGCTGGAAACGGTCCCAAGGGTGGAGAGGTGAGCGGTGGAGAGCTGGGGGTGCTGAGCGCACCGCAGGGCTCCTGGTGGAGCAGCTGGTGATGGGGACCCCCCGTGTGTCCCCTGGGAAAGGGGCGACCTTCTGCCAGTGGGGTGTGTGAGGAGGTGGTGGGGAGAGCATGGGGACAGCGGTGTCCCCAGGGTGTCCTGTGCGGCGTGGTGCTCCCTGCTGGCATCTCCTGGGAGGCAGCAGGGGTGGGGGTCCTGCAGCAAGAGGAGCCCCCAGGGGTTTGAGCTCTGTCCCCTTGGCCACGGGGCGCAGACCCTGCTGGCCGTACTGGTGGCAGGGGCAGCGCCACCCAAACCTCCTGGGGGGCTTCCTGGAGGGGGGACGTGGGAGCCCCTGTGCATTTCTGGCCGACCTCTGGCTGCCCCCAGGGAGCAGAAGCGGGCTGGGAGCTGGGTTGCTGCTTCCATCGGCGCTCTGCATCGCCCCACGGATGCATCCCCACCCGAAATGCCAGCCCCATCCAGCACAGCCGCAAAATCCTGCCCAGGGCACGCCACGGAGGGGGCACAGCGGCACGTTCATGGATGGGGCTTCCCCTCCTGCATTTTTTTGACCTGCAAAACTCCCAAAGCAACGGGGTCGAGGGCCCCGAGACCGAAGCAATGGGGTCGAGGGCGCCTGGCCCAGCACCTCCAGCTGACGGCGATTCCCCTGTGCATACGTGGGCTGCATCCTTCCCCAAAGGGGCTTGCGGTGGCTGAGGGCAGCCGTGCTGAGCAGCTACACCCTCGTTACACCCTTATTTTGTCTAGCAAATGGCCGGGGCGAGCACCGTGCTTCCTCCCCAGGAGCGCCGCGTCCCTTCCAGGCGGGGCGATCGCTCCCGACTGAGGGTGGCAGGCCGTAATATCGCCTTGTTTTCCTCTCCCTCGTTCACCTGCTTATTTGACAATGTGCTGCACTGATTTCTGAAGTGGTCTTTAATCATTCCCGGCGGGGGCGCCGGCTCGAGCGCGCGGCTGGGAGGGGAACGATCGCGGCGCAGGAGTGATGGGGTTTGTTCTGGGGGAGGCCGGGGCTCCGCAGCGTTGATTCTCTTGACTGCAGTCAATAAAACAGGCTTTGACTTTCAGGGAACCGTGACTTTCAGGCTCCCTTCGGGCAGGCGATGCTCTGAATTTGCTGCTGAACACGCAGGAGGCTGCGAGCGCTGCAGGGTTTGCGCCCCCAGGAAGCGTTTGGCAGGAGCCTGGAATTTCGCGTCTGTGGCACCGGGGACAGACAAGGCTCTGAGTGCAGGTAGTTAAGCATGGCTGGGAACTTAAAAAGATGGGTTTGTTTATTTTGGAAGGGGAGAATTTAAGAAAGGACGCACCTGAGAAGGGAGCGGCTGCTTGCTGAGCTGGTGCTGGGCTGAGCCATGAGCCCCAGACCAAGCACAGCGAGGAGCAAACACCCTAAAACCCTCCTTTAGGGAAAACAGACGTGGCCTGGAGATTTACCCTTAATAAGATTTAATCCACACGTTTAAGCTTCCCTTTGGATGAGGCGTATTGTCTGCACACACCCCGCATTCCCAGCCCGCCAGCTACGTGGGAAACTCCCCAAATTTGATGCCTGGCTGGTGAAACACCAGCAGAGGCTGGGTGCTTTAAAGGCAGCAGGTGCCATGAGCCAAAGTTGATTTTTAGCACCTACTTTTCGTGTGCCCCCTTGGAGATCCCAACCCCCAAACCTTCCCTGGTGCTCGTAACCACAGCAGGAGCGCGAGGCGAGATTTGGGGGGTGGCTCCATGTGGGATCCCCTCCTCAAATGGTGCTGGGAGGTGGACGTGGGGCCGAGCAGGCAGCGAGCCCGGGCAGCTTGGAGCCAGGCCGTCCTCGGGGCTGGTGGCCCCGTGCCCTCGAGACAAGGACGGGTGCTCCATCGGGGCGATGGTGGTGTCTCCTTGGGGGGGAGGAAAAGGGCTCCCCGGCTCCCCTGTGGGACCCCTGTGCCCATGAATTCCCCGCTGCCCTCACCGGGCATGGGACAGGAGTCGCTGTCCCCTGGCACAGCCAGGTCCCCATGTGCCCGGTGGGGCGAGCAGGGGGCTCTGGGCTTCTTCCCCCATCAGCCAACGTCATGTTACGCCCCTAAAATGGAGCCCCTGGGCTGCAGCCTTTCCCCTGCAGCGCTGGCAGAGGTTCCTCCAGCTCCGTTTTCCCTCCGCGGGGCTCCCCGAGCTGCCCAGGCGCCAGCTCCCCGCTGCCCGGCCACCGAGCCCCGTGCCGGGTCCCCAGCTCCCAGCGGGGCTGGAAGCCTCCGGGCTGCCCCCGAGCCACTCCGACCCCAATCCGTGGTGAGACGGGGACGGGAATTCGGGGACAATCCCGGCTCCACGCTGGGCTCTGACCCTCGAATTCAGAGCCCAGCGAGGCGAGACAGAGAGCCCCATGGCAAACAGCCCCCGGGAGGGGTTTTCGTTCCAGGGAAACGCGCTTTCTGTGGGCGAGAGCACCCAGACCTGGGGGATCGATCCGTCCCTGCGTCCAGAAACTCCATCCAGAAGCTCGGGGCGGGCCGAGCTTGCCGAGGTAAATCATCCTCCGAGGCAGGGCGGCCGGGATTTCGGCGGGGTTTGGGTTTCGCCCTGCCCTGGGCCGTGCTGGATGCGGCGCTTCCCTCCCGAGAAGGGAGCCCGTGCAGCACTGCCAGGTGGCCAGAAAATGTGCTCCGGCCCCAAAGCTGGCTGCCTGTCAGCGCCGGATGAATTACCCGCGGAAACCTCTCGCGGCTCGCGCAAAACAAGGTAATTATTCAGCAGGCCGGGGACACGGAGGGAGCCAGGATGTGGAAATATTATCCGCGAGCGATTCGCAGGGCACCACAGGCGGAGTCAGGGGGCAGCAGCTGGATGCAGGTCGGCTTGGCAACTCCCGGGGTGGGTTCCCGGGGGCTGTGGCGAGCTCCCTGCACCTCCTGCGCCGGGTGCGTGGACGGGGGGACCCGGGTGGCAGAGCCACTTTGGTTTTGGGGTGACGAACACTGCAATTTGGGGCAGGAAACCTCGCTTTTTGCTATGGAAACGAGCATTTTGGTTGCCTCCAGGAAGAGCAGAGCAGTCTGCTGGCCTCCAGGAGACGGTGAGCGAGAGGCTGCTCGCTGCTGGCGAGGCGATCCTGGCAAACCACGGAGGCAGGGCCTTTCTAAACAGCTCTCCTTACCCTTCCTTCGGTAGCAGCCTCACAAACGCTCGTCCTTAGCCAAATGCTTCTCCCTTGGCGGCCCTGGCTGCTCTGGCAGGTTTGTTGCTCGCATTCTCAAACGAACCGTTCCCTTTCCGCAGCTCCAGAGATTTGCAACCCCCCTGACTTCTTTTCTCTTTTTTTTTTTTTTTTGGAGGTTTTCATTCCTTGCAACAAGCCGCTCGTGGCGTTTACGTTTTCCAGGTGCGCTGTCAGACCCCGGGGAGCCGAGCGGCCCCGGTTCCTCCACCTCCGCCCCGTTTCCCTCAGAAACCCTCCTCCGAGCATCCCAGCCCCTGGGCGACGCGGAGGGTTTTTGTTTGAAGCTCCCCGGCCGCCTCTGCCAAGCTCCACTCTGCCTTCTGCTTCCACCGCCTGCTATTTCCCCATCACCGCCGCGCATCCAGCGCAACGCAACGGATTTCACGAAATTAAGTATTTCTCCTACACACGGCATATTTGCCCGGTGATTATAACTAGTCCCCGAGGTAGCCAAGCACAGCAGAATTTCAGTTTAATATGCACACCCACGCAGCCTCGCTAAAAACCCAAGGCACTCCCCCGGTCCTGCTCGGGAAGCGCTGAGCGCCGCGGCGAGCAGCTCGGGTTTCAGCTCCACCACTCGCACAAGCTAGGACTGGGAATACTCTGTAATCTGCTGTGAGGAGGGGGGAAAAAAAAAAAGGAAAAAAAAAGGTGGGGAAGTAAGTTTCCGAAAGATTTCAAGCTATCCCCAGCGGCCCGAGAGCAAGCAGGGTTTAAGAACGCAGGAATGTCAGGCAAGGCAGGCACAGACGCAGCGGCTGCGGGTTTGTTAACGCAGCCACGACTCCCCGGTCGCTTTGTCTTGGGTTCGCAGCGAACTTTTAACTCCAAAACGCGTCAGTTCCCCGCTTTGTTTGGGCGGGCAGCACGTCTGGAAGCTCGCAGCACCTGCTCCGCGTCACGCTGTAAAAACAACAACTGCTCCGCTGAAAAATAAAATAAAAAAGGAGAGAATTACCCCGGTTGCGCAGGGGATGATCTGCAAGCGGTTTGCAGCGCTGGTCCTGCCCCACTGCCCAGACCCACCCAGCCCACGCAGATCGCAGCCGGGCTCGGCTCTGCCTGGGACCAGCTGCCCTCGCGGCGGGCCAGGAGTCAGGGCAGAGGAAAACAAGGCTTCCCCTTGGCTGCAGATGCTACCTCCTACCTCCTTTTCCCTTCCTTTTCCTCCTATTCTTACGTCTGACCTCTCAGGCGCAGTCGAGCTGCCCTGCCTGCACCCCCCTTGCCCATCCCCGGCCCCCCCGGGCTCCGCTCCCCCTTGCCCCGCTCCTCCCGCAGCCCCCCGCTCCCTTCCTTCCTCCAGCCCCGCTCCTCCTTCCCCCCGCAGCCGCTCGCTGCCTCGTGCCCCTCACCCTGCGCTCCCCGAGGCAGGACGGGGCAGTTACAGGCTAGGTGTGACCCCGATTCCTTTTGGCCCTGGCCTGGCTTTGGGCCAGCACGGGGCCCTGCGCTTGGCACAGCGGGGATGGAGCACAGCCTGAAGCAAGGCCAGGGCCAGGGCCAGAACCCTGGATGGGACCAGGACCAAGCCCCTGGAAAGGATCAGGGCCAGGCACACGGATGGGACCGGGACCAGGACCCTGGGTGGGACCAGGACCTTGTCCTTGACCCAAGTCCCTGCCCTTGGACCAGGACCAGGACCCTGGACAGGACTAGGGCTATGCCCCTGGGTAGAACCAGACCCCTGGACAGGACCAGGACCAGGACCCTGGACAGGACCAGGGCCAAGCCCCTGGACAGGACGAGGACCTGGGTCAAGTCCCTGACCAGGACCAGAACCAGGCCCCTGGACAGGACCAGGCCCTTGTCCTTGGCCCAAGCCTCAGCCCAGGCCCAGGCCCCTGCACAGGCTGAAGCCCCTTCCCTTGGCCCCAGCCCCTGCTCCTGGCCCACCGTGGATCACACCCGACCTGGAGCGTGCCCCGGACAGGCCCAGGACCTGCACCAAGTGCCTGGACAGGACCAAGCCCCATTCCTTGGCCCACCGGGGATCGAACCCCACTTGGGGGGTGCCGCCGGACAGGGACAGGGACAGGACCAGGACCAGGATCAGGACCAGGACCATGCCCCAGGACGGGCCCAGGCCCCTTTCCTCAGCCCCTGCCCGTGGCCCCTGCCCCAGGACAGCCCCAGGACAGCCCCAGGACCCTGCCCTTGGCCCTGCCCCAGGCCCTGGACAGCCCCAAGCCCCCTCCCTCTGCCCAAGCCCCTGCCCCCTGCCCTTGGCCTTGGCCCTTCCCCATCCCCTGCCCTGCCCACTCCCCGCCCCGCTTCCGGGTCCCCCTCCCTCCCCCCCCGCCCCACCCCGCCGCGTTCTCGCGAGACTTCCCCGCCTCTCCCCGCGCGCCCCCGGGGCCGCGTCACGCGCGGGGCCGTTGCATCACCGCCGCGCGCCCTCTGTGACGTCAGCGCTCCCCCTCCCCAACGACCGTCGCGGAGGGGAAAGGGCGGGGGCCTCTCCGCCCCCGCCCTCCCCGCGGAGCGACGGGCGCGCCGGCCAATGAGAAGCGGCGGCGGCGCGAGCGATGGGGGAGGCGGCCAATGGGAAGGGAGGAACGGGCGGAGGGGGCGGGGCGGAGAGGCGGGGCGTTGGGGACGGGCGGCAGCGGAGGGTTGGGCTGCGCCTGTCAGCGCGGCGGCGGGATGGCGGCGCTGTACGCCTGCACTAAGTGCCACCAGCGCTTCCCCTTCGAGGCGCTCAGCCAGGGCCAGCAGCTCTGCAAGGTGCGGCGGGGCGAGAGGGGCTGGGAGGGAGGTCTGTGAGGGAAAGGGGGGGCTGTGAGGAAAGGGGGGGGGGGGCTCTGAGGGAAAAGGGGGGGGTTCCTGAGGGAAAGGTGGGGCTCTGAGGGAAAATGGGGGGTCCTCTGAGGGAAAAGGGGGGCTTTGAAGGAGGTGTCTGAGGGAAAGGGGGGGTTGTGAGGGAATGGGGAGGTCAGGGAAAGGGGGGGGGGGCTCTGAGGGAAAATGGGGGGGTTCCTGAGGGAAAGGGGGGGCTCTGAGGGAAAGGGGGGGCTCTGAGGGAAAATAGAGGGTCATCTGAGGGAAAAGGGGGGCTTTGAAGGAGGTGTCTGAGGGAAAGGGGGGGCTGCGAGGGAATGGGGGGGTTAGGGAAAGGGGGGGGGTTCCTGAGGGAAAAGGGGGGGGCTCTGAGGGAAAATGGAGGGTCCTCTGAGGGAATAATGGGGTCTTGAGGGAATAGGGGGGCTTTTAGGTAAAGGTGAGGGTCCTCGGAGGGAAAGTGGGGGGCTTACTGAGGGAAGGGGGGGGATCTTGAGGGAAAGTTAGGGGGCTTTCTGAGGTAAAGGTGGGGGTCTTCTATGGGAAAGGGGGGATCTCTGAGGGAAGATGGGGGGATCTTGAGAGAAAGTGGGCAGGGGGGCTGGGAGGGAAGGTGAGGAGGCCTCTAGGAGAATGTAGGGGGGGGACTCAGAGGTAAAGGTAGGGAACCTCTGAAGGAAAGTGTTTGGGGGGCTCTGAGGAAAAGGTGGGGGTCTCCGAGAGAAAGTGAGGGGGGGCTCTGAAGGAAGGTGAGGGGCTGGGTGAGGCAGGGCTGCTGGGGGGGATTTGGGGCCTGGGGGCACTTGGAGGGACTGAGGGTAGCTGAGGGGGCTGCTGATGGGGAGGTCTTGGGGGTGCCTGGGGCCCTGGGGGGGGCTTTTGGGGTTCATCAGGGAGCTGTGTGTAAGGGGGGGGTTCCAAGGTATGGGGGGAGGATCTGGGGGCATCTTCACGGAGTTCTTCAGGTATCGAAGGAGGGAGGTGGGTCTGGGGGGGCAGCGGGTGGGGGAGATGAGGATGGGGCAGGGCATGGAGCAGCCTGGGGGTGCTGATGGGGCCAAGCAGGGGGGCGTGGGGAGAGGAGAGCTGGGCCGGAGGCGCTGTGGGCGCGGGAAGCTCGCGGAGGGAGGGCAGGGGTGTGAAGAGCTGCGGCAGGACGGGCCCTGCCCCGGAAGGTGAGGCCTTACCGTGACCCTTGTGTGGGCGTCGGGCACGGCTCAGCCCTCGGGGTGAGTCTGGGTTTACTCGGGGATCACCTGTGCCACCGTCTGCTCCTGTCACCCTGCTCCCGGCCCTCGTAGGAGCGGCACGGGGAGGAAACGTTTGGGGTTTGACGAGTGCCTGTGGCGGGGTGGAGGCCAGCAGGTGACTGGGGTTTGGGGAAGGGCGCGCTGCCCCTCACCGACCGCTTCTCTTGTGGCAGGAGTGTCGCATCGCGCACCCCATCGTGAAGTGCACATACTGCAGGACCGAGTTCCAGCAGGAAAGGTAAGCGTGGCCGCGCCGGGGAGGCCGAGGTTCGCCTTACAACGGAACCATAATGGTTGCACACCTCTGTGACCGAGCCCGATTGTTGCTCTGGAAGGCGTAGGAGACCTTTGGTCGTCTTCGCAGGTCCGTTGGGCGAGTCGGCGTGCCTGCGCAGTGCCCTTAGATCTGTACCTCTCCCTTGGATTTTTGTTTTGGTCAGCGTTCAGCTGCGTCACCCGCTGAAGGCTCTGGGTACACCTGCCCATGAGTTTTCTCTTACCTGATTTCTGGTACCCCAAAATTATTCCTTAATATGCTTCCTGTGCTTCCGCCCTTGTGCGTTTTTACAAGTTACAGAGGAAGGATTGGTGAGCACAAAGTGTGTGGACGTTGTGTGGGGTGTTCTTCCCTGTGTTGTTGGACAAATCACCTCCGTGCTGACCTGCCTTCACCTCGTAACTGAGCGCAGACCTCCTCCAGAAGTGAGGCTGTCGCTGCTGAATCATGCCTGCCGGCAATTAGCCGGCAATCAGACGCCTGTGTTTGTAAGGACAAAAAACTGGTGTCATCTGGGGGTGCCTTAATTAAAAGATACCTCCTAGTAAGACCTCTTTTTGCCAAATTATCCTCGACCAGATGGGGATAGGAAGCGCACTTCGGTATCGGAGTCCCCAGTGAAGATGAATGCAGTCCTGTCACTGGAGACGGAGCCTGCGGGGGGATCCTAACCACGGAGGTTTAGTGTTCTTGGGGGAAGTGCTAATAAAATGATCTGTCCTTCTTCCCAGCAAAACCAACACGATATGCAAGAAGTGTGCTCAGAACGTGAAGCTCTACGGCACAGTAAGTGAGCGGGGCCCGTTCGCCCCTGCCTCTTTTTCCTTTCGTCTCTCTTGTCTTTATCCTGCTGGATCCCAGAGCAGTTTATGGGCTGGCTCTGTTGTGATAGCGTGACTGATCAATAATACGCAGGTCCCTCAAGCGTGAAGCTTTTACCTTTCTCTTCTCTTAGTATGGAAAAGAGCAGCCTTGCATCATTTTAGACGAGGAAATGAACTACTGGAGATCCAATAGAAACAAGAACACGGTCATACAAACTGAGACTGCCCCAGGGAGCGGGGATAAATCCGTTTTCCTGCTTTTCTGAAAGCTGAAGCAGAGATTTAGATTGTTTCCATTTTGGTGATAAATATTTCTGAAGATTTCATAGCACTTGATAAATGGTCGAGGTGTCACGGCTAAACACGCTTAGCTAGAGACCAGGGGCCCAAATGCAGTTACGTCTCCTGGCTCGGCATTACAGCTAGATTGGTGTGGGGAAATAAATGTTCTGAAGTGCCGGGGAGAAGGGGAAGGAGCGATGCGTTAATGTCGTTAGAAGGCGCTACAATATCGGTTGGTCTTGTTCCTTACAGCCCAAACCCTGCCAGTACTGCAACATAATCGCAGCGTTCATTGGAAACAAGTGCCAGCGCTGCACGAACTCCGAAAAGAAGTACGGACCGCCGCACTCCTGCGAGCAGTGCAAGCAGCAGTGTGCGTTTGACAGGAAGGATGACAGAAAGAAGGTCGGTATCTGTAAAAGGAGCCTGAGGAGGTAACGGGGCTGCTCGCAGCGACTGTCCACGCTTTCGAGTGTTCCCTAGCTTTTCTGAAGGGGGTGCCTCTTGATTGTGGAACAGTTTCTGGAGTTGGGCTTTGCTGTGGGAGCTGGTTTTGGAGCTTTGTAACCTTTGAGTCCCCCTGTTCCTTTGCCAGGTCTGCTGGGCAGGATCTCTTGAATTTGGCCGGAGGGTAGGTGAGGAGGCAAAGGAGGAGAAGGGGCCTCCGGGTGAAACGCGAGGTGCCTGCTGGGGGAGAGGGATGGGGAACGGTATCGGTGCCATTTACCTGCCCTGATGAGCGGGTGATGGCTCACAGCCTGTAAGCAAAGCCTGAAAGGGACTGAAGTTAGCATAAGTTAGCTGCTGTTACTGAGTACTGCCTGCGTCGCACCAGCCGTGCCAAATGCACTTCTTACCCTTCCTAGGCTCCCAAGGGATCCTTTTTGAGTCGCTGCTTGTTTGTGTGCGATTTTAAAGCCTGAAGGTGCTTCTTGTCTTCGCTGTGCTTCGTTTGCGGGCAGGGAGCAAGACAAAACTGTCTCTCTTTTGTGCCCTCCAGGTGGATGGAAAGCTGCTCTGCTGGTTGTGCACACTGTCCTATAAACGGGTCCTACAGAAGACCAAAGAGCAGTGCAAACACCTCAGCAGCTCTTCCCGAGCCGGCCTGCAAGAGAAGGAGCAGTACAGCAGGCTCAGCAGCGGCAGCCATTACAACAGGTAACCTGCACGCGCCGTTCTCTCGGGCAGGGCTTGCTCCGAGGTGAGCAAGGAGGATTCCTGGCTGCTCCTCACGCCCCGGAGCCCTTCCTGAAGTGACCGGGAGCAGTGCCTTGGCCTCGGGACCGTGGAACGGTGATGAATTCGGGCAGATTTCTGCTGTTTGGGGGAATCTGGCGAAGTGAGGCGTCGCTGTTTTGCAAACACCGTTGTTCTGGTGTAGGCTCGTAGTCCGCCGGTGCCGCTTAGCGATTCGACTTGCTGAACTTGTGTACAATTAAAGCGAAATTGCGTTTGTAAAACTTGATTGAAATGCAGATTTTAAGCATGAGCTCCTCACCTACCTACTGATCTGGCTGACGCGTTGTTTTCTGTTTATTTTTAGTCTCCAGCTGCTCTTCAAGGAATGATTTTTTTATTGTTCTTTCTTGTGCTAGGAAGCCTTGTCTTAATAGGCTCAAAGTGGGTGGGAATATTTATCTGCTCCTCTGCCTTTGACTGCAAATCATTCAGGTTCTGACATATGATTTCCTCGTTTTTCTAGCCAGAAAACCTTATCCACCTCTTCTATTCAGAATGAAATCCCAAAGAAGAAAGCCAAGTTTGATGCCATATCTGCCAACGGTGACAGGTGAGCCTGCTACATGGGGAAATTGTGGGTGGGCGGTCTGGCTAAGTTTTAGGTAGGAGCGCTGCGTGCGGATAGCAGGAGGCTTTGTGCTAGAGCAGGGATCTCGGGCTCTGGGACCTAAAGGGGCTGCGTTAGCAGCTTTCCAGAACCCAGCAGGGCAGTGTTACTTGGCCTTTAGACATAGACTGGAAAAAGAAAGGGATGCCTGGTACCTGTACCTGCTAGAACAGGAGCTGCTTGTTGGCTGAGCTCGCCACGAGTAACAAAAACTGCAGCCAGCTCAGCTGTATCCTCTCCCTGCAGTCACAGGGAAGGGGTGGCTGCCGGCCGCGCTGCAGAGCTGCGCAGTTTTTGTGCTTTCTGGGCCGTCAGACTGCTCTGCAGGGACATGGCCTCGGAGGAGAGGATCAAAACCCACCTCCCGTTTCCCCTCCTGCCTTCGGGGGGAGGGCCAAGCAATCAAACAGCTTTGCTCGACGCAGCCGGTCCCGTTCTGCTTCCGCAGTTTGTGCTGGGTTACGCCGGCTGCGTGCGCAGCAGAACGGGAGTCGCTAGCAGAAACAGGAGATTGAGATGGATTTTTTTTTTATTATTTTTTGATGGTCTTGTACATGCATATTTTCATTCCTCCCTTTCCTCTCTGATTCTCAGCGTTCCTTCCTCTCCCGAGATGCTTTGCCCCCCTATCCAGAGTGCCCCGTCCACGTTGGCGCAGGGGGCTGCTTCCCACCCGAGTCTCGGTGCCCACCATTGTCCTGTTTCTCGAGGCACTGACATCCTGAAGTGAGATCACCTCTCGTTTTCTCCCCCCTGTTGCCCTCCCTCCCCGGGAACTGTCTCAGACCTGGAAACTGCCCCTCTCGATGGATCTCCTTCCAAACAGCAGTGAACTGGGAGCGCGGACCAGAGCGTAGGCTTTTTAGTGCCAAAGGGGGTCGTTAGAGCAACTGGTAATTAATTGCTGCCTGCCTGCCTTGAAGGTCTCTTCAAGATCACATCACCTCTCCTGTAGATACGGTTAACATCTGGGCAATGTTTGTTAGTAGATGAAATGCTGCTGTGGGAAAGAGGATTTCAGTAATTTTATAGGGCAGCGATTCCCACAAAGTGGTCTGCAGGACCGCTCGGCACTAGAACGGTATTTCTGTTAAAATCGGAAGAAATTAAGGGCTGACCGTGGCTTGGGAGCTGTGCACGGTGTGTTGAGGAGTCATCTGGCTGCCCTTAATGCCGGGGGAGCCGGAGGAGGGCCTGGAGACAGCTCTCTGCACCAGATCTCTGCCCATTGGCGGTGCTTTCCCTCTGGAACCCCGTTTTGCCCCTGCTCCCTGGGCTGCAGGAGGGTACGAGGTGCTTTTATCTGCTCGTTGAAGCCTGGGCTGAGACCCAACAACTCCTTGCAGCACCGCTGCTGGTGTGGACGTACCCAAGAAGCAAAAAGTCTAGTTGCTAGCCATTTGCCTGCAAAGCAGGAGCAGTCGTTAGAGGAGTCAGATGCCTTTATTTCTGTTTGCTCTCACGTCAGGCGTTGTCAGTCCGGCTCCTGCCAAGGCTGTGGTCTCTGCCACGGGCTCTTGACGAGTCCCAGTAACGAACTGTGTGCAATTTTAGCAGCTCCTGAAGGGCTCCAGCAACGCGCCGTGGAAAAGGCGAGCTGCAGCTGCCTTAAATAGACACAGGGCTGCGTTTCCTGAGCGGAATGATAATGGTGCTTCGTTAAGTGTGATTGTGGAGCTGCTGAGGAGGAACCCCCCCACACACACCCCCCCCACCCCCCAAAAAAAGCCTCCCCTCTTGCACCCTTTTCTGTAAAGCACCCCGGAGTCAGCCTGGGTCGGGGCCTGCGGCGGGGCACGAGGGTTTTTGTCAGCAGGGTGGTGCCCGAGGGGCTCCTCCTTGCTGGGTGAGCTCCGAGAGGAGGTAACGGCGGTGACCCTACTGCACAGCGAGCAGCTCTCCCCGGCAGCAGCTCCCCGCACACCTTGCAGCACCCCTTGCCAGCACCCTGGGCTCTTCAGTGTGCCCCAGCACCCCGGCTGGGCCTGGGCCTCCTCACCCCCTCGTGCCAGGGCTTCCTTGGGTAAAAAGATTCTCGTCTGCATGGAAACGTCCTGGCTTCTGCTGAAAGCGCTAGGATTTGGGCTGACCTGCTCCTGCTTTTGCTGGTGTCAGGGGAAGTGGGAGCTCAGTGCCTGTTCCTGTGGGTTCGGATGGATTTTTGGGAACAGGGAGCGTTTTTATTGCACGCTTGGTCAGCCTGCTTTGTGCCTGTTTACAGCAGCCTGGCTTAAGCAGCAAAATCTTTAAGCCTGGCTTTTATTTTGCCTAATTTCAGTCCTTTAACAGGTGTGGAGTTTAAGGCAGTCGTTTTGGTTTCTGTTCCACTCGCTGGAGGGGCAGGTGTCTCTGGAAGAGCTCCGTTTTTAGCTGTCTCCACTGCAAGCGGTGGTAGCTCATCAGGTCATCGGCGGGATGAATTTGAGGCTGCTCGGACTCACAGAGCCCACACCTCTGTGGCACAGCCCCTGGGGATGGAGCTCACTTGTAGGGAGGATGCGTTGGGTGGTGGTGGTTTGGTTTGTTTGCTGGTTTTTATTCTTAGTCTGCTAAAGGAACGATGTGTATCTGTCACTTTTCCTTCTAATTTTGGAGCCTCAGGCTTCCTTAATACGAAGTTAAAGACAGAGAGACCTTTCATTATTGATTTGTCACCCTTTAAAAAAAAAAAGGGGGGGAAGAGAAAGCCGCATTAATTTGCCCGCTGACACTTTTGAGGGTGGATTTTGCAGCAGCCGGACAGCAAAAAAAAACCTGCCTGTGCTCCACGTCCTCAGCAGGAGGATCCGTGGAGGTCCCTGAAGCTCGGGTTCCGGCCCCGTGCTGCTCCGCAGAGGGCTGGTGGCCCTCCTGTCCCTTCTCCCCGCTGGGTGGCAGGGCCGCGCTCGCCTCCTGGCTCCGCTGCTGCTCGCAACGGGAGCTGCCAGGGAGCCGACGGTTCCTGCCCGAGCTGCTCGGGGAAACGGAGCATCTCCCCGCTCTGCTCCTCACCCCAGGGCGCAGCAGGAGGGAAGCCTGCCTGGGCAAGGCAGCGGTGCAAGCCAGTGTTTGTTTTAACCCGTAGAATTCAGTGAGGAAGACTTTATTATATTTTTTTTGCCTGTGTGGAGGCTGCTTTTTCTTTTTCTCCTCCTTCCTTTCTCTCCTCCCCAGCATATTTGCGCTGAGTGGGAAATTAAAGCTACTGGTAGCAACGGAGAGGTGCCGGAGCACCCACCAGCACGTTGCAGAGCCTCCGCTTTGGGGAAATTGTACTCGGGAACAGCTTTAAAATGGAGGCGCTCTCCTCTAGCACACCTGTTTGAACCTCTTCTGTGCCTGAGGGCTGCCCAGCGTGACGAGGCAGTGCTAAACCCCGGGGACCCGCCGTGACTTGGGGTGGGCTTTTCTGTCGGCGTGCCGCAAACAGGCGCAGTGCTTCCGCTGTGCTCTGACTTTTCCTTTGCCAAGCTTGCTGTCCCGTGGCTTTCAGGTCTGGGAAGCTGCCCCTTCTGCAGCTCCCCTCTGTAGATCCCCATCTGCCGCCACGTCCTTGCCCTCCAGCCCGCTCGCCGCAGGCTGCGCTTTTAATTAGCAGACGGATTCTTTCCAGGCTCTGGAGGAGCCCCCTGCATGAGGTGAGCAGCCGGGACTCTCCGTTTGGGGTCTCAGGGGCTCGCGCTTGGGAGAGGCAGCGGTGGGGGAGCTTTGTTTGGCTCCGCACCCTGCCTGCCCCGCCCGCTGCAGCTCCCAGCTCTAGAGCTGAGCGTAAGCTTCAGGACGTGTGCTGGCCCACCCGGGAGGCTTTCAGAAAACGTCCGAATTCAGGTAACCCTGGCTGTTTATCTTTATGACAGCAGCGCTGGCTGATAACTTCAAGCCTGGCCGTTATCTTCTAGGTGAAGCTTTGTTGCCTTTTTTTTTTTTTATTACAGTTAAATTTTTATACAGCCATTTCAGGTGTGTGTGGCTGGGAGTGTGCTGCCCTTTTAGCACCCAGAGATAAAAATCAAGCTTAGCATTACAGCGGTGAGGAACAGAAGGCAGGCAGAGATCAGGTGAGCTCCCTGGGCCTGTGGCTGCAGCTTATCGTATCTTGTGATCTGCTGGAGCGCGGCACTGGGGGTGGCTGCCTAGATCCTGGGTGTCTCGGAGGAAGATGCGTGGATTACCTTTGCAGGAGGGTGACCGATGTCCAGATATGTTTTCAGCTGGTTGCTTAAGTTCAGAATAGCTGGCTGATGAGCAGTGCCCTCGGCTGTTTGTCTTCCTGAAGAGCCCTTCCTGCTCTGAAGCTCTAACGAAGCTTCTCCCTATGTTGCTGTGTCATGGTGGAACCAAAATACTAAAGTCCAGCGTGTCTTTTTCCCCTTTTCCCTGCTGAGGACAGGGCTGACTTTAATCGAGGTGTCTCCTTTGGCTTTGTTTGTTTAACTCGGGGGTTATTTGTGTCTCTTTCATGTTCCCTCCTTGCCAGAATGTTTGTTTACATTGAGTGCGGAGCTTTGCTGTACATCCAAGGACTGCCTGTGAGCGAAGAGAGTTCCTAAGTGGTTGCGTAAAGTTTCACGAGCTCTCTGATTGCTGGCCTCAGCTCTTTGGTTCGAAAACGGGTCATTACTGCTTGATGGCTGGGGATGCTGGCTGGTGTTCACCCCCAGCAGTCCTGTGTCCCTGCTGATCGTGCGATAACACAACTCGGGTTAATCACACGGAGCCCCTGTTGCCCAGCATCTCAGGTGCTTCCCAAATTCTCTGTGGGATCCAGGGCAGGGATCCAGGTAGCGCCTCCAGACCCTGTGTGCCTGGAGGGCGCAACATGTCGTAAACGATTCCCTTTCTCCCCCGAGTGCCGCCTGTGTGGGATTTCCCCTGCCTCGGTGAGGAGAAGGGGTCATGATGAGAGTCCTGCCCTGTTCTTTGCTGCAGCTTCTCTCCGGACCTCGCCCTGGACTCTCCCGGCACCGACCACTTCGTTATCATTGCCCAGCTGAAGGAGGAGGTGGCTACCTTAAAGAAGATGCTGCACCAGAAGGATCAGATGATTCTGGAGAAGGAGAAGAAGGTAGAGCCCTTGGCTTGCTCCCCTCCCCACGGCACGCTGACAGCTGCCGTGTTCACACAGATCACACTCCAGCAGAGTCTAGCTTTTTTCGCTGTAAGCAGCAAGAGGCTTTCTGGCTGTCTCCAGGCTGCCTCCTTTCCGAAGTTAGAGGCTTTCAGGACCCACCTGGGGGGCTCTCGTTTCATAAAGGGTCATTTCCTGGCCAGCTTCAGACACCTCTGCGTGGGGGCAAGGCAGAGAGGAAATCCCGCTGCCCTGTGCAGAATGAGAGCAGCACCCTGGGCGCTTCTGCTTCTCCGTGCAGCTCTGTGGGCCGGTTCGGGTCCTGTTGCTCTTCCCCGGCTACCCCAGCACGTTTCCCAACTCGGGCAGTCTCACACAGCTTCTGCAGAGGTGTTCTCTGTGGCAGGGTGCATCCGGGGTGAAGGCGGTCATCCCTTCCTCCAGCTCATGTGCTCTCTCCTGCTTTATCTGCAGATCACAGAGCTGAAAGCCGACCTGCAGTACCAGGAGTCGCAGATGAGGGCAAAGATGAACCAGATGGAGAAGACGCACAAGGAGGTCATGGAGCAGTTACAGGTGACAGCATTTTTGTTTTAATTTGCTGAGCTGCGCTGTACCTGGGAGTGACTGAGGACACTCCCCATGAGAACAACCGTGAGCCTTTGCACGGGCAGATCCGCTAACGCTTCTCAGCCCCGTCCTCCGGCCTCTCTGCTCTGCCCCAGCCCCGTACCACGCCGCAGCGCGCTGTAACCCCTATTTACATCCTTCTCGCTGCTCTCTACTCGGGCTCAGGCCCTCCGCGTTGTAAAGTGCTGGGCTGTGTCCCTTGTGGACCAGCTGGGAACCATCAGACTCGTTTTACCGATTGCCGACGTTGGGTTTGAACCTGTTCCTCGGGCCTGCAGAACCTGTCAGCTCCCCGTACCGCATAGCCCCTAACGTGATTTATGTGGCCGGTAAGCGAAGGGAACAAAGATCGAGACACAATCGGCTGTTCCCTTAGCGTTCTATCGCCGTAGTCCAAATAAAGAAGTCCCTGAGCTCGAGGGAACAGGGAGAGCAGGATTTTTGTCACGGCCATGGAAACGCCAGGCGGACTATCAGCCTGAATACGTTGTGAGCCACTGAAGAGATCGGGTCAAAGGGGAGCTGGTTACGGGGAAGAAGTCAGCCTTAGAAATGAACTTTGCACCCTTTAATTACCCTGGGGTTTATAATGATCTAAAGCCCTAGCAATGAGAAATGGGAGGGGATAAGACAAAAGGCTTATATTCCTGCTGAGAAAACAGCCCCTCCTCCATCTGCACACACCCAAGTTAATTATTAGAGAGGGAGACAGGTTTTGGAGGCTGCAGTTGCTGTCGGAAAGCTGGTGCCCACGAGCTCCTCCGCACAAAGCGCCTTGTTAAGCGACGTAAGCCTGCCTGGAGGCTGCGGGGTGTGCGGGGGGCTGGGTGCGCTCCCCGCCCCGCGTGAGCAGGGCAGCGCTCTTGGTTTGTGGTTGAGGGAGCGACGACAGCCAAAGCCTTCTGCCTGTTCTGCTTTTGTGATCCTGTTTCAGCCTAGAGCTGTTTCTGTCTCGTGGCTTTGGGCCTGCAAAGAATGACTTGATGTTCTTACTCCGTTTCCGAGCAGACAGCTTTCCCTTAGCACAAACCTCCACCTTTTGGTTGCCTCGGCAGCCCCGGCCGTGAAGCCAAGGGCTGGCGGGGAGGTGCCCTCCCTCCGTGCGGTGGTTTCCCGAGGCAGGGCGCGCTGCTCGCTCAGCGTGTGTCCCCGTGGAGCCTTTTGCTGTAGTTAAAAGGGGACGTCTTGTCTCGGAAGCTGCCGGACGCCTCCCAACAGCCTTACACTTGCTCAGTTCTGAGGGGAAGGAGGAAGCGTCAGACCCACGAGCAGGTTTGCCCACAGCCACCCTGGGTGGGGAGGGCTTCGCGTGTCTGCCGCCCGCTGCGCTGCTCTGTACTTAGCTCGGGGTGGGACCGCCCCGAACTCCTCCTCTCCGCTGTCCGAATGTTTTCCTGCAGCCGGTGCTGACTGAGGCTCTGGAAACTTTCTTCACCGCTTCCAAAATAAAAGTTGAAATCCTCCTGGTGTATTGTAGGTGCCTTGAAGTGTTCGCATGGTTTTTGATGTGTTCTTGGGTTATTTTGTCTTGTCTTTGCACGGGGGGGAAGCAGGGGTACTGTGTTCTTCCAGCCTGCAGGAGGTAGAAGCTGCTTTGCCCCACGCAGCACCGGAGCGGAGGGTTTAATTCCTCTAACAACCTTTGTGTGTTCAGTCACTCGCTGCAAACCAGTGCGGAAGGGCTGTGGCTGGTTTTGTGCGGGTTCTGCTCCTTATCCTACCGGTATGGCATAAATTACTGTGTGGGCCAGAGGTGAGCGAGCTCAGGAGTTTGTGAAAAGGGACCAAAGAGCCTTGTTCGTAAGTTGCTGTGATCTTTAATTCGGTCCGAACCAGGGAGCCGAGCTGTTTTCTCTTGGTGCTCTGGCGGGTTCAGGAGGCTCCTTGCAGGGATGCAGGCGGCGCGGTGCTGAGCCCTGGTAAAACGTTGGCAGCGTCTCAGGAAACCGAGGGTGAAACAACGCCGGAGAACAGCGTGAGCTGTTCCACCCTGCGCACCAGTGAGGAGAAGGGTGGGAGAAGTTTGCCTTCGACTCGCTAAAACAAGAGTCAGGACGGGGCCTTGAGTCCCCAGGGTTTCTCTCCACCGCTTCTCGCGCTGTCAGACCACAGTGGCTGGCGGAAGGGAAGCGGAGGATTGAAAGCAGGTCCCAGAGACCTTGGCAAGTGTCCTTGGTTGGTTAATGCGAGTCGGGAACGTCAGATTTCACTACAGCCCCTGTAAACCTCCCACCTGCTTGTGTTAGAGCAGGGGGATGCGAGGGGGAGGGATGGTAGGGGTGAGGTGCTGGACGTGACTCGCGCTGTGATACTGCGCAGCAACACCTCCCTCCCTTCTCATCGGATGCGGCGGTTTCTGTCCAGGCAATTCTAGGATCCCAGGAGCTAACGATGATCCCTGCCATTAAATACCCGTTTTCACTGTGTTTCCAGGCCAAGAACAGAGAACTCCTGAAGCAAGCAGCTGCCCTATCGAAGGGCAAAAAGCCTGAGAAGTCGGGAGCAATAACCTCCCCTTAAAAACCAAACCCCCGATCTGGGAGCTTTCCCCAGCATTAGCCAAGGAGTCCAGGAGGCCTGCCTGATCGCTGGAAGCCAAAACCTCAGTGTTGTCACTCTCCCACTGCCGTGGCCTCAATGGAAACGCCTGGTGTGTGTTGCCTTTCGACAGCATGCTTGAGTGTGCCTGGTTTCGATCTCTGTTGAACACCGTTCCGCATCACGGCGATCCGCGGGGAGAGGTCCCAGCCACCCCACACCCCCCCCGAAGCACTGCTGACTGGAAGAAGTGTTTTCCCGACCAGTTACTACCACTGCCACCTCTTTCGATGAGCAACCAGGAACCTGCTGCATTAGAGACTTCTCGCTGGTTTCAGACCTGCTGCTGTGAGGCAATAGCCGCGGCCAGTCGTTCCGCAGATGAGACGGGAGCTGCGTGCGGTGGGAGCTTGATTTGTCTCGGACTGTTCCCTCCTCAAAAGGAAGCCGATAAATCACCAGCCCAACGGACGTTACTGGAAGGTTGTGCCACTGCTGAGAACGGTTCATCCATCCTTTTGAAGACGCTTCCAAAGTGGGGGCTCTGTATTTATCTTGGAGGGGTTTCATTTTGTTTTTCCTTTTTTTTTTATTTTTCCCAGTGTCAGCCTGGCAAAGCCAACTGCTAGGTTTGGTGTTTTCCTGTTTTCTTATGATAGCTTTTGGGTTGGGCGCCAGAGCTCGATGATACAGACACAGACCCACCTCGTCCCACCCCTGGTTACTTGGTGGCCTTTGGGGCTTGGCGGGATCGAGCATCTCTTTCTCCATTTCTTTACGCGAGGAGAGCTCGAGGCTTGGCTGCTTCCTGTGCTCCCCTCAGCCCCTGGATCGAGCTCGCCCTCTTCTCCCCCTCTCCCTGCCAGATGCAGAAGCAGGGGCCAGGCTGACTCCGGGAAAGCGCTTACTCAGGCAGCAACCCGAGCCAGGAAGTGTTTCTTGGGGCTCTCCGGGGGATGTTTCTCGCTGCTGATTAAAAGCCAGCAGAATAAAAGGGCTACGAAAGTTCCCTGCACCAGGGACGTGCTTCTCAGAAACAGCTGGAGAGCCGCAGCGGAGCCCCCAGAGCCAGCCAGGCCGCCCGGGGTGGGCGCTCCCCGGGCTCCCCACGTCTCCTGGGGGGGGACAAAAAGCACTTGGCACCGGGGGAAAGCAGCCCCGAGCCGCACGAGCGCTCCTGGGCATCGATTCAGGGCGTGCAGAAACATCTCAGGGTTCGGAGACCCGCGGGGCGGAGGAGGAGGGGACGACACCTTAGCCTGGAGGGGCGCCGACGGTAGGTGGTGGCAAGGAGAAAAGCTGCCCTTCCGAGGCAGGCCTGGCTGCTCTGTCAGGGGTTTTTATTAAGCTTTTAACTAGACATTGTGAGGTTTTTTTTCTCCTTTTTTTGTTGCTAAAGATGACTTTTACTCAAAGGCACTTTTTTGATGTTGGCTTCCGGCATGGAAGGAGCATGCTGCAGCATCAGACACTCTGCCACATCTTTTTGTTCTTTTTTTTTTAAAGATACTTCTGATATGAGGAAAAAAAAAAAAGTGTTACACTTTGCCAGAGTGTGACAGCAGGAAAATACTCACCTAATTTTATACTTCACATGTTTTTAGAAACTGAGGTGCATTGGTGGGATTTTTTTTAAACGGGGGCTTTGCTTTTTTTGCTTCCCTCAAGCTACAGAAACAAACAGAGGGAGAAAAGCCCTGTATATACTGTTAAGGTTTTTTTTTTAATTGTGACAAAGTTGAGTAGCTGATAATTTGTAGTAATAACATTGTTCCTTTGTATGTTTGTAATAAGGGAGATTTTAAAAGGGTTGCTTTGATTTGTACAAAAACTCCGACAAATGTTAAAGTGTTTAAAAAAAAAAAAAAAACTCGTCTGTGTGTGCCTGATACTTTTTATTTGCCTGAAAGAGGAAAAAAAAAACCACCGCCGGTCCCTGCCTGGCCCTGACTCGTCCCCTGCTCCAAGGACTGCGGTGCAGCCCCGGCTCTGGTGCGGGCGCTCGCCATTGTTTGCCTCGCTCCGACTTTTGTTTCTATCTTTAAATCCTCCCAGCCCGGCCTGTTGCTAGGATCCGCGCTCCTTGGTTACATCCCGCTTCCCAGGACCGCTCTGCCTCTGCCGGAGCAGATCTCTCCGTTTTCTTCCCCAGCCACGAAGGCAGAGCGCAGAAACCATGCGGCCCTGGTGGGGAACAAAGAGATGAGAGGATCAGGGGGTTCTTCCCTTTAACCTACAGATGCAAACGACACCAGTAAGCACCAGTTCTGTCTGCCCCTTACCTCAGCGCTGAGTGGGGCTGTTTGGAAGGGAAATCGGATTGGTTTTTGTTAAAAAAAGCTTCCAATTCTCCAGCAGAAACGGGTAACCGAAGCTGATTCCCATGTGGAAGCACCCCTGGCCCTCGAGGGAGCCGCAGTTCAGGCTGTCGGGTGTCCCTCGCCTCCCGGCAGTGCCGCTCCCTGGGGGGACGAGCAGCCCTGTGCTGCGCCCCGCTCCCCTCCTGCGGGGCCGGGGAGCCGTCCTGGCTGTGTCTGTTCCCAGGGCGCTGCCTGCAGTGGGAAAATGCAAGCGCTGGCTCTGCTGGAGCACTGCAAAGGCTTTTCCCACTCAAAATCCTCTTTCCGCGTTGGATTTTTCAAAGCCCGGAGTTGCACGCAGAAAATGACCGCTTGTCTGGGATTCGCTACTGGTGGCAAATGCCCTAATTCTTAGTTGAACACGGGGAAGACAAACAGTTTCTGCGGAAGGTTTAGCACGGGCGTTACGTCCTTTCAATGGCTGTTACTCTTCCAAGCTCTTTGGCTTCCGCTACCTGAGAGGGGAGAGGCTGCGTGCAGCCAGGTGCTGGTGGAAGGAGGGCGAGGATGGGTTTCGGCTTGCTCTTTTCGGCTTGCTCTTGCTCCTTCTGGCTTGACACCCTCAGGAATCGTTGCGGCAGCCCTGGAGAGCGGCACCCGTGGGTCCTGTCCCACCGCCCCCATCACGTGCTCGTCCCAGCACCTTCCCGGCACGTAATCCAGTTTGTGTTAGTTTCAGAGCCAGAGAGAAGACCGGACAGAAGCGTTCTTTCCCTCTCTTTGGGGAAGGCTCCAGCTGTTTTCTCTGCGTGTGGTTTCCCACCTGAACTGGGGGTTTCTCCCCCAATTTGCTGGGCTCCAGCACGCTGGATGAGCCCGGAGCCGCATCAAGGCAGAAAGGGCAGCAGCCAAAGGGGATGCTTGGGGAGGAGGAGCAAAACCAGAGCGCGGCTCCTTCGGTGCGTGCTCTGCACCCTGCGCCCCGCGGCTGGGAGCCTTCCCGGGCTGGGCTCTGCATCCCCAGCCTTCAGCAGCTCCTGCTTCCTCCTCCTCCTCCTCAGCTTTGCTTTCCACCAAAGGTGCCGAAGCCGCAAGCTGCCGCGGCTGCCGAGCCGAAGGCCGTTCCCGTGCGAGGAGGCGAGCTCACAGCCCTTGCCGGGGCAGCGCCGCAGAAGTGTGCCAGTAGGACGGAGCGTTCGCACGGCGCCTTATCTCTGCTGAGGGCAGCGCAAACCTCGCCGCTGTATCCTTGAGAGTGCCCAATTATCCCCGTTTACAGCAGGTAGGGAGGCAGATAAGGGCTGATTTGCCCAAGGCTCGGCTCCGAGTCCGTGGGGAGAGCTGGGGCCGCTCTAAGAGCCCCCAGCCATTGCTCTGCGTCTCCAAGGGGCCACCTCGAGTCCGCCCTGGTGGAGCTGCAGGGAGGATTTTGAGTGGGTTGCGGGCAATTTTTGCAATTCCCAGCCAGGCCTTGGGTGAGAAATGACTGGTTCCTGCCTTTATCTGCTAGCACACACTTCCTTCTCTCTGCGGTTTATCCACTGCTTCTAAAGCAGTTTGAATGTTTGCAGAAGGATATCTCACTCTATACATATATTTATTATTTGGGGTTGTGATTACTCCATTTCTATTTCAAAGCTTTAGGAAAATACGATTTTGACGGCAGTTGAATGCGCTTGAAAACGGCGTTACGTTACTGATCTCGGCCACCTGAAATCGGGGTCAAAAATGAGACTTCCAGGTCAGTGCTGCTCCCCGCTCCACCAGCTCCAGGTGAGCTCGTGTTTGGCTGCCCCTCGCCTGCCTCCAGCAGGAACCTCTCCCCGTCCCGAGGATCCTGAAGCTCAAAGGCTGCAGTTTCAGGAGTGCTGACCTGGGCAGCTGAAGGTGGCTGGGTCTTCAGGGCACAGTGAAAACCTCTTGCAAAGCATTTCTTGAGATCTACTAACCGAGAGGATTAGTTGCGTGTGTGTTTTTTTTAAAGTAATTACTTGAATAAATGTCTGCTCTCCAAACTTACAGGCCCCTTGGCAAGGAGCTGGGGCTTTAATATGTGAATGAATAAACTCTTTTGCAGCCTGACAGCGTGTACCTGCAGCAGCAGTAAACCCACAGCAGAAATAAACCGACGTAACCAGCCGGTAATTACCCAGAAACGCGCTCCCTTCCCCTCCTCACCTAATTGCTGGGGCTTTCTGGGGGTGCTGGCTCACGTGGCGTGCCCTAGGGGCAGCAGGTTTGGGCTGTAGTGTCTTAAAAAATAAACCAGCTAAGGCTCTTAAAATCCTTCAAAGCGTCAGGAACCTGTTTTGTAGCTGGTCCGGGAGAGGTGAGCACCAGCCTTGTTTGGGAGGGGAGGGGAGGAAGGCAGCACGCCCCGCTGCTCGGAGCAGCGACACGAGCGGGCTGAAGAGGCCGGAGCGGGGAGCGGGGGCTGCTGCGGGGGTGGTTCGGGGGCTTCGGGGTGGGGAAGGTCCGGCACGGCCTTGGGATGGTGCCGTGAGAGGTGTCTGCACAGGAGGCTCGGCTGCCCTTTGCCTCCTGCCCAAGGAAATCTCTGCAGGGCCAGGAGTCCAAAGGCGTTTTGGCTGCAGCCCCAGCCCTCGCCAGTGCCAGAGCGGTCTGCAGGATTTGGTACCCGCTGCTGCGGCACGTCGGGGCTCTCCTCCTCCCCCCTGCTGCTGGAGAAGGCTCCAGAGCCACGAGGAGCCCTTTGCCAGTACAAACCAGTGCAAGCCACTGTTCCTGTTGTGCTCGTGCTGCTGGAGCTACGTCCACCTGCGTGCCGTGCAGGTCCCGAGCGCCTGCAGCTCCTGCTGGTGCGGGTGGTGCTGCAGAGCTGGGGACCACGCTCTGGCTTAGCTCCCCTCCATGCTCCAAGCAACCCAATCGCTGCCAGGCTCCGTTTCCTCTGGCAGGGAAATTCCCTGCACCCCATAAAGAGGCCGGGCACCCTTACTGCATCCCATCAAGGCCAGATGCTCGGGGTACCAGTCTCTGGACAGGAGCGAAGCGCAGAGGGAATGGAAACGGGTTCACCAGGTGCCCCAGCAGCCCCCTGCACGGTCCCGCGGTGCCTGCCTTCGTCCTTGGGGTTTGGCCCGGCTGGACACCAGGCCAACGGGGTCCCGGGGGGACCCGGGGCAGCGGCTCACCCCAGGCAAGCTCGCTGTTTGCTCTAAGGTGACTTATCTTGAGCAATCCGGCTGCCTTCCTGTTTAGCTTTCTTACCGCGCGCCGTGGAGCTAAATCAACAGACTTGTACAGTCAGCATCTCGTTAACTAGGGCGCCCTCGCTCCCTGAATAATTAGTGAGCCGTTGCATGTTTCCCATGATCAGGGCTTCTGGAAACAGGGTGTTTGGGTTCTGCTCTGGGTTTCCCCTCGAGGAAATGCTGCCTCTCCTTTGCCACCCTTTTTCCAATGAATATCGTAACGAGCCTCTGTGCAGCCAGGTACACGTGTGCGAATTAGCACAGGAAAAACCCTTGTTGCATTTTGTTTCCTAGCATTAATATGCTCAAACTGGGGCAAAACATAACACCTCAAGTGCTCTTGGATGAGGCTCGCAGGATGAAAGGACTCGAGGTGCTGCAGCCTGCCCAGGATCACCTGGGTTCGCTTCTGGCTCCGCTGCTTCCTCCCGGGGATGCTCGGCTCCAGAAGCAGCCCTGGGGCTGGGCTCCCCTCCTGGGCGACCTGCTGGAGCTGGGATAACCTGGGTGAAGTCAGCCTGAGCATGGTGGTGGGGTTTTGGCACAGCCCCGAGCTCCTGCAGCGTGCTGGAGTGCGAAAGGCAGCAAGCAGAGAGACGTTGCCGAGGGTTTCCCGACTTTTCTAACCTGGGAAATTTCATCCTGGCTAAGGAGAGCGGGATGCTTAACCAAATGCACAGGCTCCGGGGGTATTTTTGGATGTTTTGTATATTTTTTTTTTCGTTTTTCCTACAGGATAAGCACACAGGGGTGTGGATAGAAGGGATTTGCAATGGGAAGGGGCTGGAGAAATCTTTGGAGCCAGCTCACACCAGCACCAGGCACAGCGGGTACCGGGCACTGCGGGTACCGGCCCCTCGCGGCTCAGAGGTGGCGGCAGGTCACCTCCTTCTGCCAGGCTGCTCTCGAGGCGGGGGAAAAGCTGCTGACAGCCCGAGCCGGCTGCTACGTGGGAAGGAGCACTGCAAACAGGCCAGGAAAAGTGCTGAGGCTGCAGGTAACGCGCCTCTAATCGGCCGGGGTCGGCTGACCTGGGGCTGCGGAGCAGATGGGGGAATCGCGTGCCGCTCCTTATTGCCGAGCGAGTGCACAGCCGGCCGCACGCAGCCCCTCCTGCCCTCCCCTGCACGCAGGGCACGGCGCTGGCCAAGCCCAGGGTGAACATCCTCCTGGCACAACCCTCGGTGCCTTCTGGGGGGGTGTTTTTATATTAAACGCCTGGCAGCATCACTAGCCCCGGGGTTGCAGCCCTGGGGTGCCCGGGCGCATCTCAGCCTCTGGTCCCTCATGTCCCGAGCTTGCTGGGGGGCACAGAGGGGTTCCAGATGCAGCCCCCCGCCATGCTGCAGGGCAAGGGGTGGATTTCAGCTCTGGGCTGATGTGCTCAGAGCAAACCAGAGCTCGTGGCCTCAGGTGGCCCCCGCTGGGCACCCGGCAGCGTCTTGGCGCTTTCCTCTCCAGCCTCAGGAGCAGGTGATGGAGCTGGACTGGGTGCTGGGGCTCACCCGGGGATCGTTTCCTTCTGCCCCCCTCGGCCCCCGAAATGGGGCAAACCTGCGGGGGCTGTGCTGTGCGTGTGTCCACCCGAAATGACACCGCCCTGGCTCGAAGACGCCCATGGCCACCGGGGCTGCGCTCTTGGCTCCTGCGCTCCCGCCTCAGGGCCGCACACGCACCCCCTCCCCGGCTGCCATCCTGCGGATTTGGGGCTGGTAACGGGGTGGGGGCTCTGCCATGGGGGTGACCCAGGCCAGGCTCCCAGCTGACACTCACGGGGCAGTTTTGGGGGAGAAGAGGGGCTTTGGGCTATTAGTGCCCTGCTTTCCCCCAAACACCCACGGCACCAGGTGCTCATTACCAGGGTGGGGAGCGGGAGCACCCCAGGTTACATCCGGCCCCTCTGAGCCCCTGAGTGCTCGGCTCCGTGCTAATTGCTGCCACGTCCCGATGCCCAGCTGCTCGGCAAGCTGTTGCTGCCGCTCCCAGCAGAGAGCTGAGCCGGGGCAGAATTCGGCCCCTGACCTCCAGCCCTGCCGCTGGGGTGGACGAACCCCAGGTGGACCTCCCTGAGAGCAGCGGGGGTAAATCGGGAACCGGTGGCTCCCCTGGGTGGATGATGAGGATTTGGGGAGCCGGGGGTTGCCCCTCCGTGGCCCTGCAGCATCCCCAGCACCCTGTGCCCCAAAAAGTGCTGCGGTTCCCCCCCGGCTGGTGGGGCAGGCTCCCCTCTGTAGCCATTTAGAGCTGGGTGAGGGGGGCTGAAATGGCAACACCGGGCCCTGGGGGGGGATTGTTCTGGGTTCCACCCAGAGCAGGCACAGCCTGGGTGTTGGCTCAGGGCTCAGATCAGGCACAATTAAAAACCCAAACCCTCTCCCAAATCCCAAATCACACCAGTGCGAACCCAGAGCCAGCAGCTTTGCCCAGGAGGGTGGGCAAGAAGGAGACGACGTCCTCACCCCGAACACCGCCCAGACCCCGCAGCCCTGCTGCAGAGCCGCGCTTGCAAAACACCCCTAAAATCAGCTGGGGGTGTCTGCGGGGCCCCGTGCCCGGGGAAGGGAGCAGCCGAGAGCTTCAAACCTCGTCCTTCTTGGGGCTGGCACGGCAGCGAGCGTGCCGTGGTGAGCGGGCTGTGGCTGCGCCAGCGGCACCGTGCCGGCGAGGCTGCGGACACGGCGGCTTCACTGGCAGCGGCGCAGAACTGAGCCGGAGGAGGCTGTTGCCAGGCAAACCCCGAGTTGTTTGTGCAGGGACTGCTGTTTGCTGGACTTTGCCATGTGCGGGCTGTCAAGCAGCACCAGATTGTTATCAGCGCCGCTGTCTGGGGCTGCTGGTGCTCGGGTTGTGTTTGGCTTTTTTTTTTTTTTTTTTTGGCTTCTTTTCCCTTCTTTTCTTGCAAGGGTTTGGTGCTGGGGTGGATGGGAGCCGGCGCTCTGGTGGGACAGGAGGCCATGCCTCGCAGGGAAAGGGAGGAAAAAGCTACTCCCGCAGCTCCTGTTGCGTCTCTGCACCCCGTTAAATCCACCTGCCCTGTGCAGGGGCAGGGGGATGGGAGGGGGGAACCCAGGGACTGCTGGTGGTGGCACCGAGCCACGGTGGGAGGGGGGCAGCAGCTTCGGGCAAACACCACTGCCCATAAACATTTTATTTTATTTTATTTTATTTTATTTTATTTTATTTATTTTATTTTATTTTATTTTATTTTATTTTATTTTATTTTATTTTATTTTATTTATTTTATTTTATTTTACTCTACTTTTATTTTATTTTACTCTACTTTGTTTTATTTTATATTTTCTTTTCTTTATTTTATTCTGTTTATTTATTTTATTTTACTTTATTTTACATTTCCTCCCTGGCCCCAGCACACGCCGGCTCCCAGCGCCACCCCCTTTGAGCCCCGAACCCCTTTCCCGAACCCCTCTCCGCTCACCCCCCCGTTAACAAAAACTACACCCCCCAGCATCCCCCGCGCGCCTCCCCTCCCTAATTGGCTGGGCGGGCGGGCGGCGGCCACACCCCCGCGATCCCATTGGCGGAGGCGAGGGGCGGGGCGGGGCCGCTTCCCACGCTCCCGGCTTTATGAACGGAGCGCCCGGGGCGCGCCCGGCTCCCGCAGCCCCCGGGGCCCGATCCTGATCCCGCAGCCCCCCGGGGCCCGATCCCGCGCCCACCACCCCCCCCGGGGCCCGATCCCGCAGCCATGGCAGCCGCCTAGCCCCGTGCCCGTGCCCCCATCCCGGTGCCATGCTGGTGGCCGGCTCGCAGCGCTGCCCCTCGGGGCTGGAGGAGCGTTTGGGGTGCGGGGCGCTGCGGGGCGAGGAGGTAAGAGCCGGGCTCGCTGCCCTCGGGGATGGGGCCGGCAGGGCGAGAACGCCGCCGGGCTGTGGGGCCGTGCTGCTGCCCCGCTGCCCGCCCTGTTCGTGCGGGTGGCTGCGCTGCGGGGTCCTGCAGGGGTGGGGGTCTGGGGCCCCCCGGGTGCTTGCGCGGCTCTCGGGGGTGTTTGTGGGGTTGCTTGGCCAGGGGGGAGGAGAGGGGGGTGTGGGGAGCACCTGTGGGTGCGGTGGCTCTGCCCTAGTAGGGGGTGTTGGGGTGGCTGCGCGGGGCGGTTTCGGGGTCTCCAGCACCCTCCGGGAGCGGGTGCGCAGTGGGGTGGGCGTCCTGCCCCCAGGCCTGGGGGGGAACCAAAGGGAAACTGAGGCAGGGTGTGTGTGTGTGTGGGGGGGGGATGTGCCTGCGCCTCCTGGGTGGGCAGCTGTGGGTGTTGTGGGTCTGTCCTGTTGTTCTGCCTGTGCTGCCATTCCCTGGTGGCTCTGCAGGTCGGTCTCGTAGCGTTTCGGAGCTGAATTGGGAGTTCTTGGCCCCCTTTGGTCGCTGTGCCCCCCCGACAGCCTGTCGGAAGCGGGGGGGGCAATAAATAACCCCGGTGCCTGCGCTCAGCCAGGCAGCTCGTGGGGCTGCTCCTGCTGGAGTTTGGGGCAGGAGCGGGTCTAGGAGCAGGGCTGGGAAAGAGTTTGGGACCCAGCCTGCCCCGTGCTCCCTGGTGGGTTGCACCAGCACGAAGTGCTCGGTCCCTGCCCCAGGGGTCTGGGCCACCGTGTAGATGGGGACAGCCGCGAGCAGTCTGTAGGTCAGGGCACCAATGCACCGGGTCCGGCGTGGCTGGGTTTGGGACCTCTCTGAGCTCCCCGTCCACCCGGAGGCCTGGGGAAGGTCTTGCACAGCTTCGGGGTTATTGCACTGGGAGGCCAATACGGGAGCCCTGGGATGTCTGTGGGGCTCTGCAGCACCCCCCCGCAGCATCTGCCAACAAGTTTGGAGTTACCCCTATCAGTAGGGTTCGTTTTGGGGGTGCGGCAGGGGCAGGTGCCGGCAGGGCAGCCGCTGCCCTTGGTGCCCGGGGGTTGCACTCGTGTGTCGGCTCCGTGCGTCAGCGGGGCCGGAACCCGGCGCTGTTCTCGCCCCCCGGTACAGCCTGGGATGGCCTCGGGGCCGAGCGACGGTTTTTGGAGGAGCGAACCCGCTCTGTGGGGCGTCTGCGCTGGTGTTTGTTTAACCTCTCCTTATCGGGAACGATTTTCCAACACCTGACTAAGCACTGGCACAAGCGCCAGGGCTCTGCTTGGCACCACGTCCTCCCGCTCCCGGGGCATTAACTCCTTCCCTGGCCGCTTGCTCGGGGCAGGAGACCCTGCGGCCACCCCGTGCCCACCACCGCCCGGCAGCGGGCTGTGGGAATGCCACAGGATCGAGCATTGGAGCCGTGCCTCAGTTTCCCCAGCGGCAGAAGCGGGCGGTGAGCTGCTGTTTCGCGGCGGCGCGGCGAGGGTTAAGCGCAGTGCCCCTAAAGGATTGCTTAATGCAGCAAAACATTACAAGCCTCCGCGCAGCAATGATTAAAATGCACCTTCAAAGGTCACCCTGGGCTGTCACCAAAACGCAGCAGGACGGTTTGCGCTCTCCGGCTCCCTGCTGCTTTCAGCGTTCGAAGCCTTTGGGGTCCCGCAGCTTTGTTTGTGGGGTTTTTCCTTTGCTCCCCTGTCCCGGGCAGTCTCTCGGAGCACCGAAGCAGCTCTTTCCCTGCAGGTCTGACAGCCCTGAGTCAGAGCGGCCACCTCAGCACCCGCGGCAGCGATGGCACGAGCCTGGTCCCGCCGTCACCCCGCGGTGACTCAGGGCAGGGCCATCCTGTGCGCTCAGCACCGCGGGGACGCGGGTGCCGCTGGGGTGCCCGTGGGGCCGTGCTGGTCGCAGCCCCGGCCAGGTGCAGCCGTCGGAGCCCCCGGAGCCTCGCTGCCCATCACGTGGGGAGCGCGTGGCCGCGCTGACAGCTGCTGCCTGCCCACCTCGTGCCACCCCACGCCCCGTCCCCGCTCGGCTCGGGGTGCCCCGCGGCCGCCCACCGCCTCCCTAGTGCTGTGGGGGCAGCCGGCGGGAGCGGCGCTCGTGCCCGAGCCTCTCCGCTGGGGGAGCCAGGAGGCGGCCACGGGGCTCTTCCCTTTGCTGGGCACCTCCAAGAAGAGCCCGGGGAAGCTCCTGGCCACCCACTGAGGGTGGGACGTGCTGCCCTGCCACCAGCATCCCCGCCTGTCCCAGCACCCTCGTCGTGTCGTGCCATGTCCCGTGTCCTGCAGGTGAATCCGCTCGCACGGGGCCGCATGGCGCTGGCTGCTGAGCACGGGGCCGGGGGCAGAGCTGCGCTTTGAGTTTCCCTCGTGTTGGTGGGCTGCAAGGAGCGTGCCTGCCTCCCTTGGAGGCTCCTTGGCTTTGGAGGACGGTGCTGAGTGATGCGCTCGCTTTTCTTGCGCTGGTGCTGCATGTTTCCTGCCTCTCGCCCAGCCGCGGCACTGCGTTGGCCGTGCCCTGCCCACCCCGGGGAGCCTTTGAATTATCCAGGGGTGGAGGGATGCGGGGTCGGGAAGGGAGAATGGGGCGGTTGGGATGGGGAGAGGATTTCTGTGTGGTTGCAGGAGAGAGGAGTGCAACACAACAAGGGCCGTGCCTTCACCCCGTGCCCAGGAGCAGCAGCAGCCGTGCCGCTGGTCCCTGCTGCAGCTCCCGGCTCAGTGCTTTTGCCCCGCAGCCCGGGGCTGCCTTGTGAGCAGAGGCAGCTCCCCACAGCCCCGGGACGCCTGCTTCCCTCCCGAGGAGGGTGCTGACAGCGCCCCGCTCTCCCCCCGCTCCGCGAGCCGTTTATTTCGGGCTGTGGAGGCTGGCGGGCGGCCAGGCGTGCCTTGAGGCTTTGCTCGGGCTGGGGCTGCGTTTGCCCGCAGCAGCGGTGCCCAGAGGTGCCCCTGGGGCGGGGGCACCCAGCCCCGTGCCGTGACCCCCCCCCCCCCTTGCTGTCACCAAAATGGGACACGGCTATTTTGAGCACGGTGCCGCACGGGGATGGACTCCGGAGCTCGCAGGCAGGGGATGCGTGGGGTTGGCAGGAGCTGGGCCTCGGTGGCCAAGCACCGCGTGCCGTTTGCCCCGGGGTGGCCGGGATGCGACGGGCGAGGGCTGGGGGCCGAGGCACTGCGGTGCTGCCCCCGGCTTTGGGCAGCAGAGCTGGGCTCCTGCTCAGGGTCCCCAGGGGAGGTGACCGGGAGCAGCCCTGCGGCCAGGAGCAGGTCCCAGCACCTCGGTGCCACCCCGGGTCCCGCTGCCTGGGGGACCCAGGGGATCGCAGAGCTGGGGGATTTCTGCAGGGAAGGGGACGTTGGCGCTTCCCTGCCGGGGCAGCGGCCGTGCCCACACGTGGGTGCCGCCAGCGCCTGCATCCGCAGCATGTGTCGGGGGAAACGCTGCTGGTGCTGATCTGCTGAGCGCCCCTTTCTGCTCTGAGCTGCTGCTGCCCTGCCCGGCCCTAACCCAAGCCGGGGCCGTTCCCCTTCCCCGCGTTGGCAGGGCAGTGCCCCCTCCCCTGCTCAGCTCTCGTGGCGCAGCAAGCAGCAAAGTGCGCTCGGGTCCCGGTGCTGCCCACCCTGTGCCTGGCCCCGTATTTCACCTTGTTGCTTCCATCCCCCTTTCTCCCAGACCTGGCTGTGGGCTTTCTGTAGTTTTTTCTTTTTTTTTTTTTGGGGGGGGGGGTGGGGGGGGTGCTATTTTAGCGTTCTTCAAGGGATCTGTTTGGAGGGAGTTGAAGCCCTAAGCGCGGAATGGGTTGGTTTAGCTTTGTGGTTTTCCTCTGCAGCTTCCTTCCTGCAGGTCCCTGGGCACATCGCATAATTTCCCGTCCTCTTCCCAAAATCAGATCCTGCAGCAGGACGAGCCCGGGGCCAGGTGCTGTGCCCCCCCCGGGTTGTGGTTGGCACCCATGGGTGTTGCTGTGATTGCAAGGGGGGCCCGGGGGGCACAGCCCGGTGGTGTGGGGCTGGGATGGGGGGGTCAGGCCCGGCTCCATCCCCGTCTTCCAGCTCCGGGGGTTCCAGCAGGAGGGCTGGGGGGGTCCCGGTCCCGTTGTGCAGGTGGGGTGCAGCTGGACGTGTGAATCTCCCCCCCCACCCTGCACCTAGGGACAGGCAGAGCGGGGAAAACTGGGGTTTGGGGAAAATGTGGCATGGGTGAAACGTGCTGGGGGTGCAGCCTTAAACCAGGGGGCTTTAAAAAGGAGCTGAGCTCGGGAAAGCAGCCGAGCTGGTGGCTTGCTCCTGGTTTAATGGGGGGGGGGGGTGAAGGCCATGCAGATGTTTATTGGCATTTTGTGCCGGGGGTGGGAGCGGGAACCCCCCCCCCGCGGGGGCGCTGAATTTGCGCTGCTAATTGCAAACCCCAACACCCGAGACGCGGCACTGCCGCGCTGTGCCTGGGACCCGCCGCTGCCCTGGGGGCTCTGATTTGATTTTTATGATTTATTAACGCTGGGGCGGCAGACGGAGCCGCCGGGGCGCTCACCCGGGCACGCGGGGCAGCCACGCCGCCCGCGTCCCGGTGCCGTCGCCCCGTGTCACACCTCGGGCTCCGCAGCCGTGGGGGGGTGGCAGAGCAACACCCCGGCAGGATTTCATCAGGTACCGCCGGGGACTGATGCAACAGCCCAGGGGCGATGGCTACGGGGTGCCCGGCCGGCTCGCCGTGTCCCACGGGTCTGAGTCACCCTTCCGGGGCCACCCCCGCGTCCCGCGGGGCCACTCGGCGGCACGGCGCTGATGCCACCGCTTCTTCCTCCCTAGGACAGAGGGATCAAAGTCCCCCGGCAGCTGGGGAGGGGGCCCAGCGCCTTCATCCCCGTGGAGGAGGTAAGGGGGCGGGGGGGAACGTTGGTCGCTTTTGGGGTGTGGGGTCCCTGAGCTGGGGGGGGGAGCAGCTGGAGGGGACGTGGTGGCAGCCCAGCGGGTTTGGGGGGGGTTAACCGGTGGTTTGCGCCCCCGGGGGGCTGGCACCCAAGGGTGGGGTGCTGGGGAGGGATTGGGGGGGGTGTGGTGGGGGGAGTGTGATGGGGAAGGGTCACCCAGTTTGGGGGCGAGGCTCTTTAGGACTGGGGGAGCAGCTCTGTTGCCTCACCCCGGTGTCTTCCTGCCCGTGCCTCAGTTTCCCTGCTCGTCCAAGCGCAGCCATGTTCCCCCCCCCGGTCCCAAGGGGGCTCCACCCTCCTCCCGCCCCCCACCCATCGGGGGGCTGTGCCCCAAACCCCCCGCTCTCCCCGCAGCCCTATCTCAGCTCCCGGGGCCGCCGTCCCAGATGGTTCCTCCTCGGGCAGAGATAACGCCGGGGTTTCGTCACCGCGAGGCGGGGGGGGGCGAGCCCCATCTCCTCCCCACCAAATAAACAACCCGCCGCCGCTGCGCTGCGTGGGGCCGCCATGGGGACCCCCACTCGCCACCTGCCCCGTGGGGCCGGGGGGACGGCTGTAGGGTCTGGGGGCACCCAAGGGTGCCCGTACCGGGCGGCGGGCAGGCGGCTGGGCGCAGCCGGAGGGGTGAGTGTGTCCCCCCCCAGGGGGCTGGGTGCTCCTCGGTGCGTGGGCACCGCCGCTGGGTGCTGCCCCGCGGGGGGTGTCGGACGTTTTGGGGGTGGTGGCGGAGGGGGTCCTGTCCTCACCCCGTGCCCCCGCAGATCCTGCAGGAGGGCGTGGAGAGCAGCCGGCGGCAGCTGCTGATCGAAGCCTTCGTCTCGGCGGGGCGGGTGGACAACATCACCATGGTCATGGGGCTGCACCCCCAGTACCTCAGCAGCTTCTGGAAGACCCAGTACCTCCTGCTGCGCATGGACGGGCCCCTGCCCTACCACAAGCGCCACTACATCGCCATCATGGTGAGCACAGGGGCGGGCACGGCCTGGGGGAGGGTCCCATGGGGTCCCGGGGGGGATTTGTGGGGTCCCAGCAAGCTCTGCTGGGGTCCTGCTTGGAGGTAGGGGTGTGTGGGACCCCACGGGTGGGCACCGCTCTGGGCGGTGGTCCCAAAAGCTCGAAAGCCCCTTTTAGGGTTGGTGCTGGGGTGCACATCAAAGGGTGCCAGCACCCGTTGTCCCCAGGGCAGCTGGGGGTTGGTTCGGGGGAGCAGAACCCCCTGTCTGGATTGTCATCCCCAGAGAAAGCCCCCTGTGGGTGATGGTGGGGGGGGTGGGTGGCTTCTCCAAGGGCTTGTAGCGGGGTTGGGGGAACCCTGGGCTGTACTGGGGGGGTTTGACTGCTTGGATCTCCTCGCAGGCAGCAGCCCGGCACCAGTGCTCCTACCTGGTGGGTCTGCACATGGGGGAGTTCCTTCAGGTGGGGGGCAACCCGGCGTGGCTGCAGGGGCTGCACTGCGCCCCCCAGAAGCTCAGGAACCTCAACGAGATCAACAAGCTGCTGGCGCACCGGCCCTGGCTCATCACCAAGGAGCACATCGAGGTGAGAGCGGGTGCCGAGGGCTCAACGCCCCCAAAACGCGTGGCCTTTGGGGCCACGTCCCAGGGTACGGCCCTTTCAGGGCTGGGGGTGGGGGGGTCCATAAGCTGGAGGGCAGGGTCTGTGCCGCGCTGGGTGGATGGGGAAGGGGTGGCTTGTCCCACCTGGCTGGGGGCTGTCCTCCTGCTGAGGTCCCCTGGTTTTTGGGGGGGGCGCATCCCAAACGCCCTCCCGCCCCCCTGCTTATCCTGGCTGTGGGGTGTTGGGGGGGACCGAGCCCGACCCCGTTTGCATCCCCTCCCCGCAGGCTCTGCTGAAGACGGGGGAGCACAGCTGGTCGCTGGCGGAGCTGGTGCAAGCCCTGGTGCTCCTCACCCACTACCACTCGCTCGCCTCCTTCGTGTTCGGCTGCGGCATCAACCCCGAGGCGGAGCAGGACGGGGGGCACGGCGGCAGGCCCCCCTCGCCCCACGGCGACAGCAGCCCTGCCTCTGAGGACAGCATGGGGTGCTCGGGGGTAAGGGGGGGGGCTTCCCTGCGTGGAGAGGGAAGGGGACAGCGTGGGGGGGGGCTGGAGCGTGTCCCCTGCAGGGCGGTGGATGTCCCCTGGTGCCGTCACCGGAGCAGCTCCGTCTGCCCTGCGCTGTGGGGCCAGCCCTTTGCCAAGGGGGGGGGGGGAACACTGTGCTTGCAACCCCGCTGCAACCTCGCTGGGCTTCAGGCAGCATTCATTCTGCTCTTGCCCGCCCCAGGGCAAGGACGCCCTGCAGGAGGTGGAGGCGCTGATGGAGCGGATGAAGCTGCTGCAGGAGAGCCAGCAGGAGGAGGAGGGCGTCACGCAGGAGGAGATGGCCACGCGCTTCGAG
Organism: Anser brachyrhynchus; assembly: GCF_964034855.1. NCBI lineage: Eukaryota > Metazoa > Chordata > Aves > Anseriformes > Anatidae > Anser > Anser brachyrhynchus. Next base: position 4,424,091 of record NC_137717.1, read on the forward strand.
CTGGAGAAGACGGAGAGCTTGCTGGTGGCTCCCTCGGGTGAGGAGGTGCAAGGGCGTGCAGCTGGCCGGGAGCGGGGTCCCTGCGGGCTGGGGAGCTCGGGGGGGGCAGGTGCTGGGGTCCCCAACGGTGGGCGCAGGATGCGGCCCCAGGTGGGCGCAGGATGCTGGGGGCTGGCTCCGTCCAGGTGCGCCCCGCGGCTCACGGCCGTGCCTTGCAGACCTCGCCGACCACTCGCTGCAGTCCAGCGTCCTGTGCTTCGTGGAGGACCCCGAGTTCGGCTACAAGGACTTCACGCGGCGGGGCGAGCAGGCGCCCCCCACTTTCCGTGCGCAGGTGGGTGGGCATGGGGTGGCGGCTCCTGCTCGTCCCGTGGGGCTGCGGCGGGGTCCTGGCACCGCCGGTGCACGGGGCTGGGACCGGGCTGGAGCCACCTCAGCTCTGCAACCAGCTGCTAAGATCTGGGGGGGACCCCGACAAACCGGGAGGGGATTGTGACCTGATTTTATCCCCCACGGAGCACCTCGCCCAGCATCCTTTCTCCGGCAGGATTACACCTGGGAAGACCACGGCTACTCGCTCATCAACCGCCTGTACCCCGACGTGGGGCAGCTCCTGGATGAGAAGTTCCAGGTGGTTTACAACCTCACCTACAACACCATCGCCATGCACTGCGGCGTGGACACCTCCATGCTGCGCCGGGCCATCTGGAACTACGTCCACTGCGTCTTCGGCATCCGGTAGGTCCCCGAGGAGCCCCCGGCGTGCGCTGGGCTGGGCCCCGCACCTCTCCCACCCCGTGCAGGACGAGGCTAACGAAACGCCGTGCCGGTAGGGGACGGGGGTCCGGGGAAGGTCCTGGGTGCGCAGACGGGTGGGGGCTGGGGTGACGTGCCCTCCTCTGTGTCCCCCCCCAAGCTACGATGACTACGACTACGGGGAGGTGAACCAGCTCCTGGAGCGCAGCCTCAAGATCTACATCAAGACGGTGGCCTGCTACCCGGAGAAGACGACCAAGCGGATGTACGCGCAGTTCTGGAGGCACTTCAAACACTCGGAGAAGGTGCTGCCCCGTCCCCTTCCCCTCCCGCGGGGCTGGGGGGGTGCTGAGCCCCCCCGCCCTGACCCCGCTGTCCCCGTGTCCCCCCCCCCAGGTTCACATCAACCTGCTGCTGCTGGAGGCTCGCATGCAGGCGGCTCTGCTCTACGCCCTGCGCGCCGTCACCCGCTACATGACCTGACGGCCCCCCGCTCCCTCCTCTTCCTCCTCCTGCCCCCACCGCCGGGGGGGGTTCAGGGGGGAGCCGGGGCCTTAAAGACTTTGCTGCCGCATCGCCTCCTGCCTTACGGGGCGTGGAGCTGGGGAAGGATAAAGGGGGGGACGTCCCCTTCCCCTGCCCCTTATCCCAGGACTGGGGGGGGACCCCACGAAGCTGCCGGTGCTGGGAAGAGCCCGGCCGTGCCTGTGTGCCCCCTCCCGGGGCTTGGTGGAGGTGTTTGGGGGGGTGCTCGACCACTCCGTGCCTTGCTTGGGGCGAACCCCGATGAAGCCAAACCCCGATGAAGCTGAACCGTGCTCCCTGGGGGGCTGCCTTCACCCCCCGCCCCGCCGGGCGTAGGGCCGTGCTGCTGCCGTGGGCGCTGTCCCCCTGCCAAAAGCCACCGGGGCGCACCCGGAGCAGGAAGCCCCCGGTGTTTCCCCCCTGCCTTTGGCACCCTGGGGACGTCCCCTTGGTGCCTGGGGGGGGCTCCTTCCAGGGCCCTGCCCGTGGCCCCCGACATTTGGGGCTGGAAGTGCCTCTGAAACGTGGCCCCGTGCACGGAGCAAGGCGAGGGGTAGCAGAGCCCACGGTGCCTTTACCCCGTCCTCGTGCCCTTCTGGCACCTCTCTGCCCGCTTTGGGGTGGGGTGGGGGCTGCTGCTGGGGCTGCCCCCCCCCCTGCTGCAGCAGCGTTGGGAAACTGTGAAGAAACCTCGACTGCCTCCCGTTCCCCTCCCGTTCCCCTCCTGCTCCCTCTCTCTGCTTGCTGCCGGGGGGGAGCTGGGGCCTTGCTCCCCCTGCCCTGCGTCTCCATGCCCCCAGCACCCCCATCGCTGCGGGTCCTGTCCCTGTGTGACCCCCCCGCGCTGAGCTTTTTGGCAGGAGGCGAGCTGCATCCCCCCCCCGTGACCTTGTCCTGCTCGGGGGTGAGTTGTTGGGTGTCACCCTGGGGGTGCAAAATCCAGCCTGCTGCTGCAAGGGGGGGCCGCGTCCTGCTCCCCCCCACCCCCCCCCCCGGGCTCGTGCATGGGGTGCCCCCAACCCCTGCTTGCTTTGGGGGGGCTGCTCCCGGTGCGTGGGGCTCGCTGCCTGCGTTCCCAGCGCTGTTTCAAGGCAATAATTCCCTCTTTGGTGGAGGTGGGGGGGGGGGGAAGCTGCTGCCACCCCCCCGGGTCCCTTTTGGGCAGCCTGGCTCAGAGCCATGTGTGCCCCCCCCAAGGCAAGGGGCAGTGCCTGCCTCTCACTCCTGCACAGGGCATAAATCTGGGGGGGCTTTTGGGAAGAGGGAAGGGCGAGTGGGGCCGAGCTTGGTGGGGGGGGAAGGTTTTGTAAAGGGTCAGGGCTGGAACACCCCCCCCCCATCCCCCCCATGTCCTGCAGCTCCCCCACACCCCTCTTCTTCCTCCCTCCTCCTCCAGCAGGGACCCCCAAATCCCCCCTCTCCCCTCCTGCACTTTATTGCACAGCCCCTTCCTCCGGGGGGGGGTTCCCTGGGGAAGGGGCTCATGCAGCTGGGGGGGGACGGTGCCTTCACCCAGATGTGCCGGGGCATTTCCCAGGGGCGCGGGTCGCCCGGGGGGTGCCTGGGGGGGGGGGGAGAGCCCCCTGCTCCCCCGTCTGCTCTCAGCATCGCCTCTTGGCTTGTCCCTGCTCCACCGTAGCTCCAGTTAAGTTATTTCTTTTTTTTTTTTTTATTTGGGTGTATTTACTCCTGACCGGGCACGGAAGTGCCACCGTGACTTTGCTACAGATCTCGTTTGAAAAATAAAATTGTTCTTTTTTTTTGTTGTTGTTTCGTGTTTTCCAACTGCCTCCGAGGGATGCTCTTGCCCTGGGGGTGGTGGTTTAGGGCCGTGCAGAGAACCAAAATGTGGAGCTGCGTTTTCCCTTTCCCCTTGCTCAGGTCCCCGGGCTGATGTGGTACGGGGTGGGGGGCTCGGAGCAGCCCTGGTTGACAAGTGGGGGGGGGGGGGGGGGGAAGAGCACCCCCTGTGCTCCAAGGGCACCCTCCTTGCACCCAAAATCCAGGCCTCGGGGTGCTGATGCTCACCCCCGTGTGGGTGTCCCGGGGTGGGGGGGCAGCACCCGGAGCACCCCAGCACGGAGCCCGGTGCTTATCAGGGTGCGGGCAGCAGCCCCTGGCAGCCACCGATAACAGCCCCGGGGGGGGGGGGCAAATCCTGCACCTACCCCGTGCCTGCAGGTCCGGGGGGCATCCTGCAGAGGGGCCTCATCCTGCCCCGGTGCTGCCCCAATGGGCACGGGGGGGCTCGGAGGGAGCTGCATCCAGCTTGGGGGAAAGGGGCGCGGGCAGAGCCCGGAGAGCAGCAGGGGAGGCACTGGGGGGGGATTGGGGCCAAGGGGGGGCCACGGGGCCGTGTTTGTGCATGGAGCCAGCTGGGGCTGAGCCGTGCAGCGCTGACTCACCGCCTCCAAATTCCTCCCGGAGTTTTTCCAGCCCTGGCCGGGGCTGCGCTGGGAGGCCGAGCTGCTGACAGCTGCCCTTGGGCTGGGGACAGGAACGCAAATCCACCCCCCCCAGGTGCTGTGTTTCCATCAGGGCCCCCCCCCGGGATGACACGGAGCACCCTGGGGTGCTGGGACCCGCGGGGCTTGGCACCAGGCGGGGGGACCACGGCCACGTCCCCGGGGTCCCCAAGGTCCCCCTGTTGCTCTGGTTGTGGCCAGCCCAGCCTCAGCTGGGGGGGGGTGGGGGGGCAGCATTTCAGCTGCAAAGAATTGGGTTTGCTCGTCGGTTTTTGAACAGAAATGAGAAAAAAAAATCTCTTTTCGGGAGCTGGAGCAGCTCAGGAAATCAATGGCAACCATCAGGAAAAGGTCACGCTGGGGGGGGATTCGGAGCGGGGAGCGCTCCTCCGCTCTTTGAGGGAGCCAAAGTGCTTTGTTCAAAGGGGAGAAAATCCTCCGAAAGCGCCGCTTCTGATCACGAAGGGGCCGAGCCTTTAGAGAAAGAAAAAAATAAAATTAAACCTCCTTTGCTCCAGCTTCTGGCAGAGCCAGCCGGGTGCTGCTGCCAGCGCTATCGGGTGTCCGGGACGGGAGCGAGCCCCGCGGGGCCCCGGCAGCGACGTGCCCGGCGCCGGACAGCCGAGCCGGAGCCCTGCGAGCTGAGCCCGGGCGAATTTCGGAGCCCCGGTGATATCTCAGCTATGGCAAACCCGCGGCGGCTGTAAACACGCGGCCGGTGTGCAGCTGGTGCCTATCGAGGCCGGGTGGGCAGAGGTGGCGAGCTTGGGTCGGCTCTTAAAAACACATCCTGTGCTTAATAATATGCATTATATACAAAAAAATCTGTGTTATACGTGAAGTATCGATACGCACAGGGGATTTTGGGGTGCCTGGCAGCAGCCTGAGCGCCAGCAGCCCGCCGCACCACCCGGCAGCACCGAGGATTTCTCCCCGGGAGATGTTTGCAGCCTGATCCCCACGGCAAACTCCCTTGCCCATCCCACGGCAGGGAAAGGGAAAAAAAACCCTTTTGGGATGCTTTCCGTAATTTCTGCCGGTCCCTGGTGGTGCCTGCAAGCTGCCGGCTCTGGCAGAGGGACCCGGAAAGGCTGGATCGTGGTGCTGTGCCCCTCGGGCACCCCCAGTTCGCTGCCAGGCCCCGCTGCGTGGCCGGGTGTAATCAATCCCTTTTGTTCCCCCACATCCTGCAAAACTCGGTCTCAGCACCAAGTCCTCATTTGGACTCTAAATCCTCCCCCCCTGTTTATTTTAAACCCAGCGAGGATTTACCGCAGGCTCCGCTGGCACCCAGCATTTCTCCTGCTTCTCCCCAGGGACGGCCCCGAGGGCACCTAGGAAGGATCCGGCCCCTTCCTTTATTCTTTTCCACTTTCCACCTTCAGCACCAACGAAGCCAGGGGCGAGCAGGTGCCGCGGGCCTCCTTTAACTCATCGCCGGGCTCATTGTATCGCTTTAACCACTTCCTTTATTTTTTTTTCAGATGCTCACGATTATAAACTAATAAATTCCTCACCCGGCGCCTAACGGAGGCCTGCAATTTGTGTGCGTGCGTGCAATTTATTGGCAGCTCTCATTGTCTGCCTCGCAGGGCAGAAGGCGTGTTAATGACCTCCCTACCTGTGGCTGGCGGTCGGGATCCGAATGCGGCGCCGAAATTGCGTACGATTGCCCTCAATTTAAAGCCGCGGCATGTTAATGGTGTTTAAAACGCAGCAATGCGACGGGAAAATAATAATAATAATCGCGGGCTGTGCTGAATGAGGGGTTTCAGGCTGATGGAGCCTGAAGTGCTCTGCAAAACGCGCGTTACCGGGGGCGAGCCGTGCGCTGAGCTGCCCTCGGCACGGTCCTCGTTGCTGAGCACGGCACCCGGGGGGGGATCCTGAGCGTCCCGAGGGATTCCCCAGGCTGGGAGTGAGCCAGGAGAGGGATTTGTCCTGTGCGGGGCCGTGGGGGTGAGTGGGAACGCCTGCAGCCCTCGCATCGTCCTGGTGAGCAGCCACCCGAAGGCGCTCCGTGGGTCGAGGTGATGAATTTGGGGCAGAAGCAAAGCGGCCGCGTGGCGGAGAGGGGAGGGAGGCAGAGCTTTAGTTTGAGCACGCGGTTGGATTTTGTGGGGGGCTGGGGGCACGGCGAGGGGCAGGGGGATAGGGACTGGCCCTGGTGCTGCTTTAGCTCACGGGAACTGAACGTGTCCTGCCCCTGCGGCCCCAAATATCCCCGTGGCACCTCCCGTGCCTCGTGCCAGCCCTGCATGTCCTGCGTCATCACCTGGCCGTGCCGGCGCTGCGTGCATCCACGAGGCCAGGTCACTGCCTTGGGACAGGGTGCGGGCATCAGGGCGCATGCGGGGCATCGCTTTTCCAGCACGCTGAGCACCGCTTTTGCAGGTGGGTTTTACCCAGGAAAGCAGCTTCATACCCAGCCTGTGCGCCAGGGGCAGCTTGGGGTGGGCACCTTTGTGCCCCCTGAGCAGCAGGAGCCGTCCCGATGGTGGGTGGGGGTCAGGGCCCCTCTGCAAGGGGGAGCAGCGCCTCCGAAACCAGCTCCACCCTTGCAGGCACGGAGGGGAAGCTTTGCAGGGTCACTCAGCGCTCAGCCCTCTGCTGAGGCAGCAGGCAACGAGCTGCTTGCCTTGGGTTTGGGGGGGTGACAAGCTGGCTGTCACCGGGAAGCCGAGGCGCTGCCCTCGCTGGGGACAAACTGGGCTAATCCCGGGGGGAACAGCGTGCTCCGGGCACCGGGAGCTGTAAATCCCGGAGAGCTGCTGGAGCATTTCAGGCGCTGACAAGCAGCCAGGCAGGATCGATGCCATGGCAGCGTGCGAGCCATCTGGGGGGCGGGGGGGGGGGGCTGTGATTGATGCGGTCTCACCGAGCTGCTGTGACCCCCACATTTCGGGTGCCCCCCACGTCCCCCAGCTCCACGCCAGCCAGGGGCGAGGCATCCCGGTGGGTGCCAGACCGTCCCCATCGCGTCCAAAGCAAACAAACAGCAGCAGGCTGGGATTTTGGCTTCAGAGGGGCTGCTGCAATCTGCGTTTCTTTGCCTGCCGTCGTGTTCGAGGCTCGAAGCACCGCCTGGCACCGCTGCTGTTGCATCAGCCGGTGCTGGGGGGTGGTGGGGGGGGGTGGTGGTGGTGGGGGGGGGTGTTGCTGAGCACCCCCGGGAGCTGGGGCTGCGCTGCCCGGCTGCAGCTCCCCGGCGGCTCGGGGCTTTGCTGGGTCGGCAGCGCCACTCGCTGGAGAGCTGCGGCGGGGCTGCGGGAGCGCTGCAAAGCTGCCCTGCTGCGGAGCCGGCTTCCTCGTGTCCCTGCTGCAAGGCTGCCCCGTGTCCCTGCTGCGGAGCTGCCCCGTGTCCCTGCTGCCCTGTGTCCCTGCTGCAAAGGTCCCCTGTGTCCCTGCTGCAGAGCTGCCCTGCTGCAAAGCTGCCCCGTGTCCCTGCTGCCCCGTGTCCCTGTTGCCCTGTGTCCCCGCTGCAAAGCTGCCCCGTGTCCCTGCTGCCCCGTGTCCCTGTTGCCCTGTGTCCCCGCTGCAAAGCTGCCCCGTGTCCCTGCTGCCCTCTGTCCCTGCTGCAAAGCTGCCCCGTGTCCCTGCTGCCCCGTGTCCCTGCTGCCCTCTGTCCCTGCTGCAAGGCTGCAAAACTGCCCCGTGTCCCTGCTGCCCTCTGTCCCTGCTGCAAAGCTGCCCCGTGTCCCTGCTGCCCCGTGTCCCTGCTGCCCCATGTCCCTGCTGCCCCGTGTCCCTGCTGCAAAGCTGCCCCATGTCCCTGCTGCCCCGTGTCCCTGCTGCAAGGCTGCCCTGTGTCCCTGCTGCCCCGTGTCCCTGCTGCCCCGTGTCCCTGCTGCCCCGTGTCCCTGCTGCAAAGCTGCCCCATGTCCCTGCTGCCCCGTGTCCCTGCTGCAAGGCTGCCCCATGTCCCTGCTGCCCCGTGTCCCTGCTGCAAGGCTGCCCCGTGTCCCTGCTGCAAAGCTGCCCCATGTCCCTGCTGCCCCGTGTCCCTGCTGCCCCGTGTCCCTGCTGCCCCGTGTCCCTGCTGCAAAGCTGCCCCATGTCCCTGCTGCCCCGTGTCCCTGCTGCAAAGCTGCCCCATGTCCCTGCTGCCCCGTGTCCCTGCTGCAAAGCTGCCCCATGTCCCTGCTGCCCCGTGTCCCTGCTGCAAGGCTGCCCTGTGTCCCTGCTGCCCCGTGTCCCTGCTGCCCCGTGTCCCCGCTACAAACCCGCCCCGCACCCCCCCCTGCAGACCTGCCCCGGGTTCCTGCTGCCCACTGGCCCTGCAGCAAGCTACCCCCGCACCCCCGCCACAAATCACCCCCCCGCGTCCCCGCTGCAAACCTTCCTGACCGCCAACCTGCCTTCCTCCCTGCTGCAAGCCGGCCCCACGTCCCCGCTTCAAACTTCTCCCACGGCCTCGCTGCCGGCCTGCCCTGGTCCCGGCTGCAGGCCTTCCCCCAGCCCCGCTGCCACCTCCGCAACCCCGACCCGCCAGGAAAGCCCCAGGCACCCAAGCCCCCCCCAGGACTCCCAGGTGCTGCCTGCTGCCCTCTCCCCCCCCCCGGGGTTTGGAGCCTCCCCTGGCACAAGCGGCAGGAGCTGCCCGCCCGCCTGCGGTGCGGGGGCAGTTTTTTGGGGGGGGTCCCACCGGGGGGGGTCCCACCCCATCCCCAGCACCGCCCCGGAGCAAAGCCGGGGTGGGCACCCGAGGCTGCTCCGAGCACGGGGGCACAAGCAAAATGTCCCATCCTGCTGGGCGCGGGGCCGGGGTGCTGCGCGGGGACACGGAGGGGCCTCGAGCCTGCGGGGGGAGCCCCCCCGCTGCAGCCCCCGCGCTCTCCGCAGCCCCTTTCCCCCCTTATTCTCTTTCCTGACACCGCAGAGAGATCTCCGGGTGTGGGGGCGTTGGGGACAGGGTTTTTGGGGACAGGGGGCTGTGTCCAGATTGGGGTCGAGCGGCCGCACTGTCGCGGGCTCTTTTTTTTGGGGGGGGGGCAGGCTGCACCTCGCTGAAGCCACGACCCCAAATTTCAGCTCCGGATTCGTGCCCGCATTTTGGGGGGGGGGGCAGCTGCAGCCCCGGGGGACCCCCTGCGGGCACCCCAAGGTGCCAGGAGCACCCAGCAGGGGTCTGCAGCACCACGAGGAGCTGCCGCAGCACAGCTCCCCCCCCCCAGAACCCCCACCCGGGAGCCTCCCAGGATTTATCTGCGGGGCGGCTCGAGGGCAGCGATTAATGGGGTCAGACGGAGGAGCCGGGGGACGCCGGCGGGGTTTGCACCTCTGAAAACTGCATTTTCCCAAAGGAAAAGCCTCGCCGGTGCCCCGTGCCCCGTCCCTCCCGTGGGCAAAGCCCGACCTTCGCGTGGGGAGCGGGATGTGGTGGCGGCCGGAGCAGAAACCCCGCAGGGATCGGGGTTAGGGGGGCTCGGACATGGCAAACGGGGGCACCCACCCCCGGGCAGCAGCAGCGTCACAGCTCAAAAGCCTCACCCCAAGCCCCCCCCCCACCCCCTGACCCCATTCCCCACCCCAACCCCCTCAGCCCCCCTTACGCACCACCCCAGCCCCCCGACCCCATCCTCCACCCCAACCCCATAGCTCCCTCAGCCCCCAACCCAGCCCCCAGCCCCCTCCAACCCAATCCGCCCCCAAGCACACAGACCCCCTCATCTACCCCCCCAGGCCCCCAAACCCCATGGACCCTTCTTACACCCCCCAGCACCCCCCAAACCCCACTGCACCCCTCATTAACCACCCCAAACCCCACAGCCCCCTCAACCCCCGGCACCTCCTGACCCAATCCCCCCCAAACTCCACAGCCCCCTGATGACCCACCCCAAGCCCCCCACCCCCCCAAACCCCATCAGCCCCCCATCACCCTTTCCAAATTCCTTTAGCCCCCCAGCACCAACCCCAAACCCCCAGCACCCCAAAAACCCCCAGCACCCCCAAACCCCTTTAGCCCCCCAGCACCAACCCCAAACCCCCATCACCCCAAAAACCCCCATCACCCCCAAACCCCGCTGCCCCCCATCACCCACCCCAAACCCTCAGCACCCCAAAAACCCCCAGCACCCCAAAAACCCCACTGCCAACCATCACCCACCCCAAACCACCAGCACCCCAAAAGCCCCCAGCACCACCCAAACCCCATTGCCCCCTTCATCACTCACTCCAAAAACCCCCATCACCCCCAAACCCCATTGCCCCGTCACCCACCCCAAACCCCCAGCACCCCAAAAACCCCCGGCACCCCCCAAACCCCTTTAGCCCCCATCACCCACCCCAAACCCCAAGCACCCCAAAAACCCCCAGCACCCCCAAACCCCTTTAGCCCCCCATCACCCTCCCCAAACCCCCAACACCCCCAAACCCCTTTAGCCCCCCATCACCCACCCCAAACCCCCAGCACCCCCAAACCCCTTTAGCCCCCCAGCACCCACCCCAAACCCCCAGCACCCCCAAACCACTTTAGCCCCCCATCACCCTCCCCAAACCCCCAGCACCCCCCAAACCCCTTTAGCGCCCCATCACCCACCCCAAACCCCCTTCACCCCAAAAACCCCCAGCACCCCAAAAACCCCTTTAGCTCCCCATCACCCCCAAACCCCTTTAGCCTCCCATCACCCACCCCAAACCCCCAGCACCCCAAAAACCCCCAGCACCCCCAAACCCCTTTAGCCCCCCATCACCCACCCCAAACCCCCTTCACCCCAAAAACCCCCAGCACCCCAAAAACCCCTTTAGCTCCCCATCACCCCCAAACCCCTTTAGCCTCCTATCACCCACCCCAAGCCCCCAGCACCCCAACCCCCCCCCAGCACCCCAAACCCCTCTATACCCCCACCTTTACCCCTCAATCCCCGCCCACTGCCCCTCCCCCGCGGGCCGTGCCCCGTGCGGCGGGGCGGACTACAACTCCCGGCATGCTCCGCGCTCCCCCCCTTCCCCTCCCCTCCCGGCTTCCGGCGGGGCCGGCCCGGGGGAGCGGCGGCGGGCGGCAGGTGAGGGCGGGCGGGCGGCCGGGGCAAGGGGGGGGGGGGGGCGGCTGCTGCGAGCGGGGCCCTCGGGGGGGCTGTGAGGGGGGTTGTGAGGGGCTGGGGGGGTTGTGAGGGGCTGGGGGGGTGTTAGGGGCTGGGGGGATGTTAGGAGGGGGGTTATGTAGTGGTGGGGGGAGTTATGAGGCGCTGGGGGGGTTGTGAGGGGGTTTAGGAGGGGCTGGGGGGGCTGCGAGGGGGGAGTTAGGAGAGGCTGGGGGGGATTAGGAGTGGGGTTCTGTAGGGGTGGGGGGGTTGCGAGGGTGTGAGGGGGAGTTAGAAGGGGCTGGGGGGAGTTAGGAGGGGCTGGGGAGGGGTTGTGAGGGGGGTTAGGAGAGCCTGGGGGGGTTATTAGGGGGTTTCGAAGGGGGGTGAGGGGATTTAGGAGGGGCTGGGGGGGTTAGGAAGGGGGTTGTGAGGGGATGAGGGGGTTAGGAGGGGGTTAGGAGGGAGTGGGGGGTTGTGGGGGGGTTATGTAGGAGTGGGGGGCTTATGAAGGGGTGAGGGGGTTTAGGAAGGGATTGAAGAGGGTTAGGAGGGGCTGGGGGTGTTAGGAGGGGGGTTAGGAGGGGGTGAGGGGGGTTTAGGAAGGACAACCCCTTCCCTAACCTAGGAGGGGCTGGGGGCGGTTGTGAGGGGAGCCAGGTAGGGGTGCGGGGGTTATGAGGGGGACGAGGGGGTTTAGGAGGGGCTGGGGAGTTGTGAGGGAGGTTAGGAGGGGGTGAGGCTGGGTTAAGAGGGGCTTGGGGGGGTTGCGTGGGTCTGGGGGGGTTATTTTGGGGTTGAGGTGGGGGTCCTGCTCCTCCTGCGCCAGTGCTGGGCCCAATCCTGGGGTCCGTGCCCCATTGTGTGCCCGGGGGCTGTTACATCCCTGGGTCTCCTCCAGCTGGGGCCGTTCGGTGCCAAGCCCCCGGCTGTGCCGTCCCGGCGTGGTCGCAGCTTGCGCCTCGACTTCTGCCCTCTGCGGCAGCCCCGGTGCCGTTTCTTTGTTTGCTCCGTCCCGTCCCAATGGTGCGTGGAACTTGAAACGCCCCCGCTGCGCTCGTTTCATTCTTTCCTCTTGACTTATTCCCCTCTCCGTCCCGCGCCCGGCTGTGTTTGTCCAGGTGGGGGTAGGTGAGGTCTCGGTGCCCCCCCGGGCTGGCAGCAGGGCCAGGAGGTGTTAGGGCTGCAGGAGCTGCGTGCCAGGCCAAATTCAAAGCCCTCCTCCACCCTAAGTGTCGTTCCCGCAAACTAGGAGGAGAAACGTGAACGCCTGCGATTGCTCCTCTGCTCCAGTGTGTAAAGAAACCTTGACTTGGGTAGGAACGACTGAGTCGTAAACTTGAAAGTTGCCTTTGGAAAACATCATCGAGTCCCGGGCAGCGTCTCGTTGCAGGGGGAATCCTGAGGTTTTGTGCGGTGCTGCCTTGGCAGGTAACAGGATCGGTTCGGCTGAGTTAGCCTGACGTGCTAGTGCTGTAGAAGTTGCGCACAAGTGTAATTAAAGTCCTCTGCCTGCTGTGATTTCAGTGTAAATGCCTGTTGCTCTTCAAACGCACTATTTAAATTAATCCAAATTACCCTTAAGAGTAGACAAGACCTAAAACTGTAATCTCACATAGCTTAAATTCCTTCTTAAATGAGAGTGGGGGGAATAAAGCCAAAAGAAGGCCAGTTATGATGGAATCTTGTTGGCACGCGGTTATGCCAATTTCAATTAATACCTTGGATGGTGACAGTAACAAATCCTTTTTCTTGTTCAGAGTTGGTTTAAACTTGTCCTTCCCGACAGCACCCCAAGTGACTGATCTGGCCTAAATTAACGTGGTTTTGAGCGAGTCTGCTTGTGCTTTCGCAGGGCTTGCTCTGCTCTCGGGTGATGCCTCAGAGGGTGCTTTCGTAAGGGAATTTTCCCTCCTGGACTACCAGGAAACAGCTGGATGGCCCTAAAAGGCCCTAAAATATGGGGAGGGTCAGTCCTGCTGGGGTACGGGGCAGAGAGGCTGCCACCAACAAGGGGGATGCGATTGCTTCCTTGTTTTCGTGCCACTGGATCGGTAATCTGTGATTATACAGCCTTCTACTTCATTCAGTCGCTGGCTAATTTGATTTCCAGTTTAATTTGATGACAGTTTTGAGAGCCGAATCGCTTGTATTTAAACAAATGGCTTCTATTTTGATCAAATTTCATTGTGTTTGGCATGCGTTGGGATATCACGTGTGTCAAAAATCGCTGACACCGCAGCTCCTGTAGGTCTGTTAGCCGGTGATGAATATTCAGTTACGAGCTGTGCAAAACCTGGGTCTGGCAGGGAGCTGGGGGGGGCGGCAGGGCTTCGAGCCATGCCACGGTGGAAGTCGCACCAATAATATATTTTTTTTGTCGCTGGGCACGAAGCAAGTTGGCAGATATCCCCGTGGTCACCTTGACATGTTCATTTTTCATTTTTTTGGGGGGGGGCTGCAGGGAGCGCAAGGACGCGGTGCGGCTGGTGGGGCGATGCCGGCATCTCGCTGCTGCCGTGGGTGACGGGGGGAGTACGGCGAGCGTAGGGAGGGGATGCTCCACGTCACGGTCACTCCGATTCAGTTCTTGTTTAGTTGGGATGTCCCACGTACGTGTGCTGTGTGGTTTGTTTTTTTTTTTCTTGCAAATGTGGGAAAGCTCTGCTGCCCGTGGGATGGGAGCCCGTGCAAAGCTGGTGGATGCTTTGTGTCGAGGGGGGAAAAAAAAAGTCCTTTCAGAGCTCTATTTTTGTCATTTAATTAGTGGCTCTTGCTGACTTGTCAGTGCCGTGGCGAGAGCCGTTTCCAGCTCTCCTCTGCGCGCGGGGTCACGCGTCCGTCAGCCGGCAGTCACACCTGCGGCCGGGGGGGCCCTGGGCGCCCCCCGAAGCGTGCCCCCAAAGCAAAGGGCGCATTCCTGGCGTGCCTCCCAGGTGAGGCAGCGCCGCGGAGGTGGGACAGCTGGGGCACACAGCTCTTTGAGGGTCTCAGAGGGCTTTTTGTGGGCTTTCAGCATCCTTAACTTTTCTGTGCCCCGGAGGAGTTTTTTGTCTGTAAGGGGATGGGTGTGATCCACTGATGGCTGCGGGACGGGTTTGGGATCAGTGTAAAAGGCTGCAGGTTTCCTCCCGTCCCGATTTCTCGTGGTCGGAGGGTGACCACGCAAAACCTCCCAGGGTGACTCATTATCCGTTGGTGCTTCTGCTCCTCGCAAACAGGGAACCGTCTCGGCGATGCTTAAGCGATGGAGGAGGACGTCAGTCGGAAGGCGCCGCGGCGTGCGCCGCTCGGTGTGCGGCTCGTTCCGGTGCTCGCGGTGTCGGCTGGGTTCTGGTTATCAGCGGTGCTGAGATAGGGAGGTGAGAGGCAGCCTTCCTACCCAGCTCCAGCCCGGCTGGCACGCTGCTTGAATTTCTTTGTTTACCGAGGACTGTGTGCTCTTTCCACGTCGCACTGGGGCCGGGGTGGGGGAGGGAGGACTAATTATCTCCAGAGAGAGGCTTTTAATGCTATTAGCCGAAGGAACGGGCTTCGGCTCGTAGCTGAATGAATTGATTGTGTGAAGTAACATCAAGCACCAGCGGCGAAGATATGAAAATTGAGAGCGGTCCAAACGAGCGTTCTCTGCTGAACCCTGGAAATAGATTTATTTCCCGCCCCCCCCCACCAATCCGTTGGCTAGCAGCAGCCGTCGGAGGAGGAGGGAGTGGGTAAACAGATTGTTAACTTTATTCTTTTGTGTTTGTGCTTTCGGCATGCTGATTGCAAAACAGTTAGGGATGGCTCACCTGCCGGCTGCGGACCTGAGCTCCGAAGTGGAGCCGGGCGATGCATCGTCACCAAGTAATTAACCGTGTCTGCTGGATGTCACGGGGCAGGGGAGGTGCGTGCCGACGAGGTCGGTTTGTGCAAGCCTGGCACTTCCCTACCCCCTGCGCCGAGCTCCGAGCCTGCCTGCTCCAGCTGCCTGCCTTTTGAAGCAGGTTTGGGGAAGATCGTTGGACTTCGGTGAAGCCGAACGGGATGTGAGCTAGGGGGGTCTGAACCTTCTCACCTTGCGGGCTCCAGGAGGCTGCTGCTGACAGTGTGGACCCCCTGGCAGATACGCCGGGCGCTGACAGGTTTCCCTTTAGCTAACTAATCCAGGAAAGTGGCCCCCCTTCGAGATGTGCTGCCACGGACTTGTCTAAAATCGATCGAGATTAATCCCCGCCATCGATTTTAAGCTGGAAGCAGCCTCCTAAGAGGTCCGGGAGGACTTCCTTCATTGACTGCCTGTCTACGGGAGGGGTGCATCCTTGTGGAGGTGTCTGCTTTTCTGCCCTGCAGACAGTAAGCTTGCAAGGGCGTAAGCAAGAAAAAAAATTGGCCCAAATCCTGCCGAGAAGCCTCGATTTGTAAACTTGGCTCACGGTTTGAGAGGCATTGTCCTGTTCCGTACCGGCACAGCGTTTAGCACCAGGGCTTGCTCAGGGCTCCGCTGCCACAAACCCCATGTTGTGGGGGGGTCCCAGTGGAAAAGGAAAAAGGTTCTGGCTCTCCGCGACCCTAGGAGGTGAGGATTGCAAGCCAGCGCTCTCTGCCACTTGCTCTGGTGCCTGTGGCTTCACAGAGGCTGCTCGTGGACGTGAAGCTTCCAGAGGTGCTTATGGATGGGGGAAAAGCCAAAGGTCGTCGCCTTCGGGGAATGAGCTTTGACCAAAGCGTGCGGCTGTGTCTGAGCCAATTTTAAGGGGACTTTGGCATCTGCTGTACTCACATGCCTTTGCGACGGTTGTTCTCCTGTCTAATTCTCCCTCTCCTACTCACAAAGTCAAATCGGGAATTTTTGTGTTGCCAAGTAAGTCACTGATAACAGGCTGGGGGTAATCGTCTGTTGGAGCAGCGCCTGATGGAAGCCTCATTTCTATCGGTATTATTTCTGTCTCGGCAAGACCACCCTGCAGATACACAGCGGGGCTGCCGGTGGGATGTTGCTGATTACTCCGATCTCCAAAGCTGCTCAAAAGTTTTTGCTGCTTTGGCGCGTTGTCAGGATCTGCGGGAGGCGGGTTTGCAGGTATCGCCAGTGAGCCTGCGCGTCCTGGCGCGGGAAACTTCAGCGGGTCTCCACGGGGACAGAGAATTTGGATTGGGCTCTGGCTGAGCTGGCTGCCTCGGGTTCTCTGGGAACCCGTTTCCAAGCTGCTCCACCGCAACGTGGGCAGCAGCAGTTGTGGGACCCGCAGAACTTCGGTTGCTGACCCGTGCACAGGGGCACCCTGGGGTGTCTTCGTCAGCTGGGACCTAGGAGAGGGTACCAAGGGGCAGGCGGGGCTATGCCAACTGATTCGTGCTGCCAGCGTTGGTCTTGTTGGGGGTGTTACGTGTAGCCTGTCTGGTGCAAACCAGGTGTAATTTACTGTTGGGTAGGAAATGGCAGAAGTGGGAGAAGTCCACTGGGGTTCGTTCCCTTGTAAAGGGCGTTTGGTGCCAAAAGAGAACAAATAATTAGAAGCAAACTCTTTCTCCCTTAGATCTTTGATTAGCAGCAGGAGAGAAAGGGGCATGTTCCCTGTAGGGTCACCGAGGCTTCATCTACCTTGTGCTGAGAGGTAAATTAGTGCTCATATCCTGCTTTAACTTGACCTGGATCCTGTTCCTCCTGGCTGTGGATCAGGCCCACAGGTGAGCAGGGTCACAGAATTTTTCATCTTGTGCTTCCAAATCAGCTTTTAACGTACAGTCCCGTAATTATTGACTAAAAAAAGCCAACGGTGAGATTGCAGGCATGTTTAAACATGATTTCTCTTGGCTCAGCTGCGCCTTTTTAGAGCAATATCAACCTTTGGGATGGAATTGTCAAATGAGTGCTGTCGGGCTGTCTTGGCTTGTGCTGTTTTACAGCAGTTTTGAAATTAGCCGTGGCTTTAGGCCATCTGGCTTTTCTGCTGCCTGCTTGGTGCAAAGTGAAGATAGTTAAGAGGACCAGCACTGATGGAGTGGAGAAACTTGAGCAGAATTCATACCCGATTACTCAGCCTGGCACCTGATATTAGAAGGCGTGAGTTTTGCTGCTGTTATTGTTCTGTTTCATTTGTCTCATAAATACTGGTGTGGTTGTTGGTTTTTTTTTTTCTGGATTTGCAGATAAATAGGGTTTGCAGGAAGGGAAGTGCCCAGGCTGGAAAACTCTGCTCACGCGTGGGCTGCTCAGCTGCTCTGCCTGACGCCGGGATTCAGGCTGGCTCCTTCTGCACCTCGTCTCGGAACGCCACCCGAGTGACAGCCTCGCCGTGTCTGCTGGGGGTGTTGGTGGAGAGAAGGTGGGAAACGTTCGAGGTGAATTCACCAAGCAGGCTTTTTGGGCTGTCCTGGCCGTGCTGCAGTGCGTTCGGAAGCCGTCTGTGAGGCAGGGAGGTCGCTGTGTGAACGCGTCAGGTTTGGAAAGCAGAGCGAGGGAGCGCTGCGAGGCTGCTGCACCTCCAGAATCAGTTTGGCACTGGTGATTACGTTAATCAGTAGTTCTCATCTGCCTTTAGCTTCAGAACGAAGCCTTCAATCTGAATCCTAATGGCTGGGTTCTGTACCCGTCAACTAGTCTCTGAGCACGGGGAAAATAAGGATGTTTGGGTGGACAGGAGGCCTCATTTAGCTCCCAGCTGTGCCGCTGCCTTGCTGTTTGATGTCAGGCAAGCCACACTTTCCTGTACCTGTTTCATCCTCCGCAAGATTAAAAGTGCTTAGCGAGGGCGTAGTCATATTCTTGTTCGTAGCTAGAGGGAAATATTAATTGCATCTCAGCCTTGAGGGCCATAATTAGCAGCCAGGTTATACTGGTCTGGGTCCCATCTCTTACGTGTTGCGCAGTGTGTAGATGCGGCCTTTAGGAAGGAGAACGTGAGTAACAGGAGGAAGCCTTTATCTGAGCGTTGCACGTCCGTGTTGGGTAAGTCCGGCAACGTGGATGGGTAACTGCTGCTGTGGTTTGGCTGAATCAGCGGCGTTCGAGCAGTTGCTTCTTCATCTGCACCGTGTCCAAACGCGTGTTGGCCATTGGGAACGTGCTTCTAAAGGTTGAGCTCTGTGCTTATTTTTTTTTTATTTTTATTTATTGCTTTGCCAGGTTTCACACTGGACTTATCTGCCCGTGGGTATTGTTTTCTGTGTTGTTTCTTTACGGGGGAGGATTTTTCTGAGCTTTGCTAGTGTAATAAGAGCGAGTTTGCCTTGATTATTCTGTAAATTATTGCTACTCGCGGCAAGTGGTATTTATAAAACTGTTGTGCTGTGTTTCAGTGTGGAAAGGGAGGTGGCGGGAGAAACTACAAGACATCTGTTTTCCTTTCATATAAATGGTGTAGGTGACGCTCTTGCATGGAGAGAGCAGCAGTCCTTGAATAAACACTGGATATGTTAACATTTCTAACGAGCAAATTTATGGGTACTCTCTTCTTTTGGAGGCTTTGTTCTGATTTGAGAGCAGCGGTCTCTGGGGAAAATGAAACCTCTCTTTAAATCCACTTTGTTCAGCCCTTAGACTGGGACCTGCTGGTAAGCCAGGCCATCTTCCCCCAGCCTTCCTGTGGCCCTTAAACCAAGCAGCCCAGAAGGCGAGGAGAGTTAAAGGTTTGTGGGACCTCAGTAAAGCTGCAGGTCCACAGCTGCTGCGGTTTTGGCCCACGGTGCTGGGGGTCCCGTGGGCTGCCCCCAGCGCCTGCAACGCCGGTCTGCGCCCCGCTGCTGGGCGCTTCCGTGTCGGCCGAGGCGTACCTTTGTTTCAGGTAGCTGATTCATGGCCCTGTGTGTTTAATCACGGTTTCTATAGCAGTGAAATCTTTAACGAGAGGGTGGAGTTCGCTTGCAGTTCATTGCGGGTTTTGGGTGAATATTGTGGCTGATTCGTGGAAGGTTTCTGCTGATCAGGGATTTTTATAGGACTAATGGTGTAGGATGTTCTGTGTTCGTGGTGCGTTAAGCACGAGCATTTCTTCAGTTTTCGTACTGCGCTGCCTTGCTAAGGAAATGCAGGAGGAGGATTCCTTCTGTTGGTGTGAGAAGTTTGGCTTCCCACCTTCTGATTATCAGTCAAGGTAGCAGAACCGCTGGATCACACGTGGGTGGATGGTGCCGCGTCCTTCCAGCACTCCCCACAAATTGTTCCTTCGGGCTTTGGCATTATGCAGTCCCTTCTGTTGGCTCATGCGCTGTCAGGGCACTCTTTACAACTTCTGTTTAACCCCACCTTCCTGAAAACCTCAAACTCCTAGGTGTTCCCAAGGTGACTTTGCTGCGGAGGCAATTCGAGCCTTCATTCTTAGTGCCAGGAGCAAGGATTTTGGTTTGCATAATGAAGATAACGTGGAGGATAGGGTTTCTTTGTATATTTAAAGCTGTGCGTCGTCTTGCTCTCGTGTCCTGGCAAAATATGGTGCGTCATGGAGCTTATATTGCAGTGTTGGTCCGCGAGAAGTGCTTTAGCCAAATGTGTCCTCAGGAGCTGGCTGGCCGTGCTAGCAGCGAGTAGGGCTTCAACAAAAAATTGCTAATTTAAAACTTCTGTGAATTCTGTGAAAACCTCGTCTTGAAGCTGGCATTAGCAGTCGCTCTGGAGGAAGCATGACAGCTTGTGCTGTTGTTTGCCTGCACCACTGTCCACTCTGTGCATCCTCGCTTCCCTTTTGAGCTTGGGTGCTGTAGAAGCAAACAAGCGGAGCCTTCTGGTCCCAGCTTCAGGTTCTGAAGTGGCATGGGACTTGCCTCTGACAGCGAGGGCAGCTGAAATGGGCATGTGTTGGGAGAGGATTTGTGTCTGCGTGAATCAGAACCGGTGAATTGTAAAGAGTCTGCCAGAGACGCTGGTTAAAAATCCTGGTGCTCAACCGCGTGCAAGGTTCACCGGCGGCAGGCTGACTTTTGCCCGTGTCTCATGGGTGTATTGGGTTAAATGGCTGTTTGTAAGCGCCGGCAAAGCAGTCAGGGTATTTGGCACGTGGGGAGGTGCGTGCCAGCAGGCTGCTCAGTGCTTCCCTTTGTGGAGTGGCTGTGGGCAGCCTTCCGTGCCTGTTCCTTGCGGTTTCAGGTGCAGAGAGGCTTTGCCCGCTGCTCGGAGGCGTTGCAGGTAACGCAGAGGTCCCAGTTTATTTGCCTGTTCGGATCGTGTTAAAGGGAGAACCGCACTTTGAGTTCTGCTTGTAGTAGTTGGGGCATGAGATCTTCTAAAACTGCATTTGTGGAGCTTTCTCACAGTGCAGGCCTGAGTCTTAAATTCAGCATCCCCACAAGCTCTGTCTTCAAGAATAATTACTTGCTAGAAAGCTGTACTTCGGGAAGCCTCTAATAGGGCTATCATGTGTAGCAATGGCCATTTGCCTGCGTTTAAAGTAGCCGGCGCGGGGTGCAATGTTTGCTGTCATTTAGGGAGCTTGGCAAACAGTTTCATTTCAATGTTCTTCTGGCTTTTAAGCAGATCGGGTAGATTTTGTGAGCCTGGGGTCGTTCAGTCAGGTGAGACACTGCTGTTTGGACGGGATGAAGTAGTAGCGATGTGTGTGATTCGTAAGAGCGAGTCTACCCTGAAGAGCACGTAGGGGGCCACAAGCAGAATGAGGAAGATTTCCCAGCCTCTGGTGCTTATTGTGCTCGGTGTTTGTGACAAAGCACGCCAGAAATCTCCTCCTGCGATGACCTTTCCCCTCAGCAAAGCCAGCAGGCCCTGCCGTGAATCCCTGCAGGCCGTGGGGCCTGCGCTGGTGGCCGTGAGGGAGGCGGGAGGCCGGCCCCCACTTCAGCGTTTTATTACCCATTCTCAGGGCTATCGCTTCCTTTGCGAAGGGGTTATTTCCTTCCTGTGCTGTGGTGTTGGATGGGAGGAGGGCACACAGGAAAGTGACGGCCTGTGGGGGTGTTGGGGGCAGGTCGCACCTCAGCCCGACCCGGACCCGCTCCATCAGCCACAGGCCCCACACTCAGAGGGGTGTTGGGGGATGGGAGTTTAATTGCCCTGAGTGTTTGAGCTGTTTTGGGGCTGGAGCACTGCTGATGTACGTCGTGGTCCCTTATCAACGTGGTTTTGTTAGGCAGGCTCCGCCGTGAGGCTGTGTGTCCCAGGCCCCTGCGGGACAAGGGCTATGCTGGAAGCGGAGCGGGGCTCCTGCATGGCGCTGCCGGCCAGCTGGAATCTGGAAATGCCTTTAATTGTGAGGGTAGCAGGTGGCTTTTCCACCGGCATTTATTCCAGCGTAGAGTGGGGTTTTGTTGCTGGCTGCTCCGAGGAAATGGGAGCAATGAGGGGCAGAAGGAACTGGTTGAACTGGAATCCCAGTACTGCCGGCCTTGGGCTGGGAGCTTGCTCAGGGAAGCGTTTCAAAACCTGGGGCTGGCATCGGTCGGCACCGCAGGGTTTTGCTCCGCAGCACATTAGGAGGGTTTAATGGTATAGCTTTGTAGCAGGGACCTCAAATCATCTTATGAACGTGAGCAAACAAATCCTGTTTTGTCAAAATCGTGGATGCTCGGGGGTATCCAGCTTCGACAGCCGTGGCTTGGTCTGAGTGGCGCAAACGGCTCGGAAAGGTAGGGCTGGCACCTTGATGCGGAAAGGGTGAATGGAGGAGCAGGCAGGATCCGATGGTTCACAGCAGGTTTTTTCGAGCCTGTTTGTGGTGCTGGGAGCCTTGCTGCCCTCCTGCCTTGGTCTTATCCCTTCTCTGGGACCGCAAGTGGCGCGCTTCAGTGCCAGACCTCTGTTTTGGGCTGCAGCTGTGTAAACACCTAAAACTGCTCCACGTAGAGAAGAAGAGGCCCTGTGTATTCACTCCTTTCCCTTATACTGGAACAAGTGTTTGTGGGCCATGTGACAAACAAATTGAGGAACTGAATTGGATTAAAACCAGCTGTTTCTTCAGCAGGCTGGTTTCGGCTGGGGTCAGCTGCTCCATGAGCTTCCTGATGCCAGCGGAGAGGAGAGCGGGCAGAGCTGCTCCCTGCAGCCGAGTCTGACACCACGGCTCCTTCTGCATGAGGCGTTGGGGGGGTTCAGGTGTGGTTTCTCTGGCCTGTTTTTGGCTGTGCCTGGTTGTCCTCACCTGGTGCTTGCATATTGACTCGTGCTGCTCCCTCGAAGAAGCTTTTGTGTTCAGTTGTTTCTCCAGCTTTGTTTTGAGCTCAAGCTGACCGGCAGTCCGTGATGCTGCAGGCATGGAGGAGCTGAGCTGAACTCTGTAGGGTTCAGGTGGTTGGCTATGGGGGCTCCTCGGGGCTGGTAGTTCTTGTGGGAAGCCTGTTCTTTGCTTTGGGTCACACACGTGAATGCTTCCTCCTGTCAAAAAGCTTATTTTGTCCCAAATTCAGTAGTATGTTACATTATGAGGACATCAGAGAAGTTGGGGTGCTGTGGCTCTTTGCTGCAGATACAGGAATGGGACACAAAGACCTCCTTAGTTTGTGCTGTGGCAAAAGCTGCCTGCAGCTTGACTGCAGCAAGATGGTTAATATCCAGAGCTAACCTGAGACCAAAGGGGAACCAGCTGAAGAAACTGGCCACTCCATTCCCTTTGGTTGTTAAAATGAGGATGGAGCTGGGGAGGTGTCGCAGTCGAGCAGCCTGAGCTCATCCCTGCGGCTCCATCACCCATCCCAGGGACTGGCGAGGCCATACAGGAGCGGTTCCAGGCCCCAGCAAACGGCCCTACATCGCCCGCAGAGCGTGTGCCTGGCAGCTGTCCCCACAGACCTGCGTGCTGCCCGCTGGGATGTGCAAGTGCACGCGTGTTCGCTTGGGTCGCAATGAAAGCCACGGTAGGTTTGTGTTCCTTTGGGTGTGGGTGTTTTACAGCTCACCTGATTCCGGAGTGGCTGCTCGGTGCTGTTACCCAGCTGCTGGCTGTAAGCTGTGTGTCCAAACACTGCTGTTTGTAGACACCTCTTTAAGAACCGGAGTGTTCCCCGCACGGAGTCATTTAGGAAGTGTCCATGTATAGGCAAACCCCAGAGCTGGCTGACAAGCACCCTCTGGCCTCAAGTGAATTGCATCATCTGTCCGGCTGATGTCAGAGGAAGGATACCGACCGGTCCTGAAGGCTGCTGTGAGCGTCAGTAATTGACGGAGGAGGCCTGCGAAGGAGGCTCAGGATGGATCAAGCTGCAGTTCCTTTTTACAGCGAGATAGCCAGTCCTCGATGACCTGTTCTTACTGCAGACTGAGCTTCCCTTTAACAAACCTGTAGCTGTAGGTTGGTGTAATCTGTGCAAATGCAACCGTTTCTTTGTCCGTGTCCTTTCAGCACAGCTTGGCTCTGTGTTTGGAAGCTCAGAGCGATGCGCTGGGTGTTGAAGGCAGGAAGGCTGGTGAGCTGGGAGGGCTGGGACCGAGCCGCTTATCTCACATAGCAGAGCTATGCGGCAAGGCTGCTGAATGCGTGCCCTGGCGCGTGTGCCAGGGCCGGTGTACGTGTGGGAGAGGGCTGCCGGCAGCCAGGCGCTGGGATCCGTTCCTTAGAAGGGCACGGGGCCGGGGTAGGGATGGAGAGGTGCTGAGCCCCACGTACGTCCGGCGGTGCTGCACGCGAGCAGGACACGCTGTGCTACCTCCCCGGAGCTAAGAGCATCGCCTCGGAAGCATGGGCCGTGCTGAAACATCTTTCTTCTTTTTCAAATGGGAAACTTCACCACCTGCTGCCTTCTGCTAGAACTGACCCCGAGAGGTGTGTTTTGCAGGAGTAATGTCAGCTTTCGATTAAAATGGAGCCGTTCCCCAGCTGTAGGTAAGGACGCAATCCTAACTTGATTTCAGCATCTTTTTACGTTTCTAGAAACACTCTCAGTTTATACGTGTGACTTCCAGATATGCATGCAGCCTTCTACCTCCTGGAGCTCGCTCAGAGCTGCCTTTGAAGTCTTGAAAGCAGAGTAAAGTGGGTTTAGTTTCTCTAGTTTTATGGGTCAGCATGGATTTAGGTCCCACTAGGGTTAACATCTCTTACAAAATGCAGTATGGAAGAGGCATATTGAGTGGCCACATCCTTCGATTTCACTCCTTTTTTTACAATTTCACTCCTTTTTTACATATCGGATTGCACTGATAGACCGAGTCTCTTCCCTTCTTGATACTCGTCGGGAGCACTGCTGGAGGCGGAGGGCTTGGGGTACTTGTGCAACCATTCCTCGTGCTGGCACCTATCAAGAGGCCGTGTTTGTTGAGCAAACCAGCAGTTTCTGGGCTGGCTGATAGCTGTGCTGGGGAGTGTGGGGGGGGGTCAGCGTGTTAACGAACCTGCTCCGATGTCCAAGGACGCAGCATTTGAACAGAACAAAAAGGCTGAACCCGGCGTTTGAGAGAGGTCACCAGAAAGGCACAGCTTCCAGCTCATTTTTAAGGATTTTTCCCCGTATAGATCTGGATTTTAACTCTTGCGTGAAGCTCCTGACATGCAGTCACCGACGTTGCCTCGTGCCCACTGGGAGAGGCGTACGTAATTCTCGCTCAGCTCTTGGATCTCGCCGAGGTGAGGTGAGCCAGCCGGGTGTGCGGGGCAGTCCTGTGCCTCCGCTGGGCTCCTGCCTGCAGGCACCGCCTGGGATCGGCGTGGGTTTGTAGCCCTTGTTACGGTGGAAGGTCCTTTTGTGGCCAAGAAGAAGCAGTGGTTAGTTTGCTTGAGCTTTTACCGCAGCTAAATGGCTGGAAGTTGGTCTTTCTGAGCTGGGGTGGGTGAAGTGGCAGCAGGAGGAAGCGTTCCAGTTCACGGGGGGGTTTCAGGAGGGTGTCGCTGCTTCTGTGCATCAATTCTGCAACTGTCCCGAGCCTTGGTGAACGTATCAGGCCAAAACCTGCGGCAGGTCTGGAAGGAGAATGGCCGAGTGTGAATTAGCGGCGGGGTTGATCCCTTTCCGAGGCTGCTTGGAGGAGCGCTACGAAAGGCACCGCTCCTCCCCACGATCAGAATCAGCTCAGGGCATGTAATTAGCACAGTCCTCATGTAAATGTCATTAGTGCTTCGTAAACTTTGTGCACGGTGGTGAGAATGGCAAATGATTTTTTTTTTTTTTAAAGGGAATGTTCCTGCTCAGAAACTTTATGGGCTTATTTTCACGATGGGATGCCTTCCTGCCCGTACTGGTGTTTTAAAGGGTTTGGCAGATGAGTAATGGGAATTCGTCTGTTTTCCCTGTTATGGTTGGGGCACCTTTTATTGGAGCTGGAGCTGAGGTACACAAGCAGAATAAATTATGTGGGGAGGGCTTCTGTAAGGAAATGTCGTCTCTTAATCAGAAATAATTAAATTCTATAATCAGATAATTAAATCAGAAACAATTGAATTGTTGTATTGAGATTGGGAAGGAAAAAGAAGGCTGCAGCTGAACTACAAGCTCCACCTGAACTGTTTAAAACGCTGAACCAAAAAATGTGATTTAAGGTTGCTGCGGACGTGGTGGTGATGTGATTGCAGAGTGCCCGTGCGGAGAGCAGGGGTTCAGTCCCAAGCAGCTGAGCTGTGTCCAGGTCAGGAGCGCTGACTCGATGTTCAAATCAGTGAAGATACCGACACAGCGCAGGTTTTGGGTGCATTTTTTTTTCAAGAAGTGCAAACACTGTTGTCTTTCAGTGGGGAATTTGTTCAGAGGTGCCTCTCTTGTGTTCTTGATTGCACACTGGTGGAAGCTCAGGGTTTCACCAGCACCCCGTGGGTTGCTTTTCCTGGAATGCAGTCGGGTGTGCGGTGGTGGTGAGGGTGCTTGCAGTGCCTCGGGGGGGATTCAGCATCAGCAAAAGCCCAGCAGCAGCTCCTGACTCGAATGCTGGCTTTTTTGGAAGCTCAGGTGAGCTGCTCGGGATAGGGGAGATGCTCCTCAGTGTTTAGTCTTTCTTTTCAGGGTCCCAGCACTGCTCCTTCCCTGATACGATGCAGGATGCCGGCAGGGAGCATCAGGCTTCAGCTTTGGGGCTGCGTCTCTGCTTGCTGACATTTATGTGAGAGCTTGGCAGCGGCTAAACTAATTCCAGTTGCTTCTCGGGCAAAAAGAAACACTTCGCAAGCTAGCCTTGCGATGGCTGAGCCGAAGAACAGCCTCATTTCGGGGAGGAAATGGTGGTTGCAAATGAAATCTCCTACCCAGTCATAATTACGGGGGCATTACCACAGCATTAGCTTGTGCTCAGCTATTTTGTTTTCACTGAGAGCTTGACGAAAATGGAAACCACAGAACTAAGGCAAAGGTGATTTATGTTGTATCCCAGAAGCCAGAGGTAAGTAACCCTTCATTACGTGCCTTTTGGGCGCGTGTCCTAGTGGTGTGCACGACGAGGGCAGGCCCTTGGCTGCACGCCGTGACGGGAGGCTTGCCTTGCTCCGACATCCCAACGGGCTCACTCCCGTGCTCCGTGGCCAGCAACTGCAAGCAGGGAGCTGGATTCGTGCTCTTGGTAAGATTGTCAGTTTAAAATGGGTTTTGTTGACTGGGTTCTTTGAGGAGGCCCTGCTGGGCTGTAAGAGCAGCTCTTGCTGCTTGGAGAGCTGCAGGCTTCCTCGGGAACAGGGAAACCTTTTTGCTGAATCCGTGCTGCATGCAGCGCCGAGCACGAGTGGACGTGACGGGTATCGCTGCTTTGTCTTCTGCAGCAGGGGGTGAGGTTCTTTGTTGGTTCCTGTGCAGATTCAAAAAGCCAAGTGGGAGATGTTAAAAACAGGGGAAAATGGGACTTCACATACGGTTCATTCGTTAGGAGTTGGACTTGATGATCCTTGTGGGTCCCTTCCAACTCAGGGTATTCTATAATACGTTTGGGCGGCAGGTACATTTATTTCTATCACAAAGTCGCTGTCACAAGCCTGCTTTGTGGTATTGGGTCTAGCTCCCCGTGGGCTGTCCCGGGCTTGTGGGCTGTGCAGGTTCCTCACCTCGCAGGCAGGACTCCTGTCGCTTCCAGTTGCATCTGCACTTCTCTAAGGATAACGTAGATCCGTGCTTTTTAGAGTAAATCGGTGTTCCCTGCGAGGCGAGGTACGAGAAGGAGGTGCAGCATGAGCAGGTATGCACTGATCACGAAGGCATTTTAATTTGTTGGGCCCTGCTGTGCCGGGACGGGTTGTGGGACACAGTGGGAAGGTTCCAGCTGCGGAGCTGAACCCAGCTGCAGGACGAGCAGGGGCTGGAGCCCTCCTCCAGCCACGTCTGCACCACGTCTGCTCCCCCGAAAAGCCGGGTTGGTGGTTTGGGGAATGCAACAAGCTGGGAAAGATCTGGGAGAAAAGGAAGGCTTGTGTTGGTGGGCGGTGTTTAGGGTGGTTTAGGGCGGTCGGGCTGAAGCCTGCCTTTTGGGTGTGAAACCGAAATGCTCAATGTTTGTGCTGCATGTTGGCTTATACATTTTCGAGGGGGAAATTCAAGACTTGGTTCTGAATATCTACAGGACTGAGGCATAGGGACCGTGCTCCTGAATGCCTTCCCTTTACGCTGGTGTAGCCCCCTCCGAAAGATGAATGGGATGCCGGGCATTTCCCGGTCTCCCATGTGCTTCCTATTACTGCACTAATTAAATTTATACAGGCCTTGCTCTGCTGCAGAAACCGAGGCTGGTATTTTTGGAGCTATTGAGGCATGCTATGCTAGCTCAAGCAGTGATGCTATTGCTCCTGATATGGGACTGCTGTACTTGAGAATTCAGTATGTCATCTTGCGTGTTTTGAAAAGCCAAAAGAAATAGTATGTACGGCCTAGGTTTGGGGCAAATCAGCTGTATTTGAAATATTTATTGGCTTTTGCCTGCAGCATGCTGAGGCAGGTGCTGGTGAGCGGGTTCGTTTCCTTCAGCCCCACTGCAAAAGTGAGTCGGGCAGCTGGAGAACCGGGGTCCGCTGTGGGAGCTGCTCTGAACGCCTCGGCTCTTCTCCTCCTCTCCTTTCAGGGTGCCCGGATTTGTCAGGGTGCGAGCAGAACGTGAGAATTGCCATCTTCACCGTCCAAATTTATTAACACACGTTTTGCTGATTTGTGTGTGTTGGTAGATTTTTAAGTCCTGGGTGATGGTGTTGTGGATGACCAGAACGTCTTTGATATCCTGCTTTTAATTACATCAAGCTCGGTCCCCTGGCTTTTTTCTTATAAATTTCTGCTCTGGGTTGCCTTTAGTTCCCATCTCAGGTCTCTGCAAATGGGTCATCTTGTTCGGTCTGCCATGATTGTGTACACGTCTTCCTCTAATGTATGGAAGAGGTTTTTGCAGCAGGACTGTTCTGCGGCCGTGGGGCAGTTTCTGAGCGAGGTGGTCAAGTGCTAGGTGTGCCCGCCAGCCAGAACCTTGTCTTCTAGGAAACTTCTCCAAGCTGTATTGCTAAACGTTGGACAGACAGAGGGGACGGGGCACTAAATACCAGCTGCACACAGACGTGTGGTGACCTGCAGGTGATGAGCACATCCGTCAAGCCTTCTAGGGAGAGTTCCACGTCTACTCAACAGCAGAGGTAAAGCTGAAGTTTTACAGCTCGGCTGTCAGCCAGGAATCCAGAGGGGACGCTCTCTTGCTCTCGGTGGCTTAGGGCTTGCGTTTTTGGGGAGGTCGATCAAGGAATAACCATGCCTTGCTGCCTCCCTTTGGATGCTCTCATTCCTCTCTCGGCTTCCCCAGTACGTATGGACGCTCGTGCAGGAATGAGAGCATCTTCCCTCTGCGCTAATCAGCCGTTCTGCTTTAATTTTACACTGCCTTTGTCAGGGAGATAATTTTGGTCGAGGCGAGCCCTTCAGCTGCTTCAAGGACAGCGCGCAGGGAAGCTGCTCTGCTCTGTTCCTGCTGCAGGCTTTTTCCCCGAGCGCATCCACACCTCCAGGGCCGCTGATCGGCTGCCAGGAGGTCTGGAGGCGAATCGGTGTTTGCTGTTCTGCTAGCTAAATAGAAATAGCGTTTGTCACTGGGAGCTGGCTCGGAAGTAACACCGCGTTCGACTCGGTGCCATGCGTTCTTACAGGCTCCTGGCTTTTTGTTTCAGGTTTGGTAAACATGGCTTGCTCGGTGAACTGAGACGCCTGGGAGAGGCTGGAGGGGGCTTTTTTGAGAGTTTGTGAGCTGTTTCGAGTAGAACAATGGAAAAACTCGGCTGTTTGGCACGTTAGCTGAGTAGGCTGGCCAGGTGGGAGTCCTGTTTGGGAGTTTTCTTTTCTTTTTGACGTGCTTTATGATGGAAATTATGCTGTTTTGAAGAAGGGGAAACTGAGGCACAGGCAGACAAACGCCTTGTCTGAGGCCAAGCGCTGTTCTGCAGCAGAGCTGCAAGTGCTCAGTGCTCTGCACAGCGTGCCGATGAGCGTGAGGGTTCACAAAGTGAGCCGTAAAAGTGATGAAAGAGGTGAAAAAAGCCCCTGGCCGAGCACACCTCGCAGCCACAGAGGACTCAGCTCCCTTCCCTTCCAAAATCCACGCTGGTAACGTTATATTACTGTGCCACCCACAGGCAGCTGCCACGCTGCGGAAAAATATTTGCTGTTTAGGTGGGGAACCCGTTATTAAATGCAGTATCTGCGATGGAAAGCTGCTGGTTTCATTTGCTGTGTCGCCTGCTCTATTTAGATTTCACAAAACTAGTTATTCGAGTATTCTATTTAAATTGCATTTACAGCTGTTATACCTCCGAATTTTCCCTCTCTTCCCGTTATGCTTGTCGCTTCTTCTACAAAATCTTTTTCCTTCTGCTCAGCAGCCGCCGTGTTTCGCTTTTCAGCAAGCGGAGAGATGCGCGCCGTGCTCCAGGTCGCAGGGCTGGGACCCCTGTGAAGACAGGGAAGCTGCAGGACCGCTAATTATTGGAGCAATGAACCGTGCTCATTGACGCGTTGCCAGCTCGGGCTGTGAGAACAACTTGGCTTAATCTGTGTCACTTTATTGAGTGGGAATATTCTGATTTACCTCCGGGATGCAGGGGAGTTGACCTCCCCTCCGCTCTGTCTGTGATTTGCATGGAACAAACTGGGTCAGCGGAGGCTGCTCGGAGGATTTTGAAAGCAGCGTTTTGTAGCAAATGGTGTTGAAACGATGATAATTGAAGGACATGAGCAAAGCAGGAGGTTTTGTAGGTGGAGATAATTTGTTACTAGACGAAGTCAGAAAAATAGACGAGCGTTTTGGCTTCTCCTGACCTGCAGAAGGGCTCGTGCATCTCCTCCTGTCTGTCCTGCTTGGTCCAACAGGAGGTTGGAGCTCCCCTCACACCTTGGCTTTAATTTATAGTAGTGCACTTGGTGTGCTTGATCTGTTCTTTTTTTTTTTTTGCTGGCATGCAGAAACTGTGTGCCAGAAGAATTTCCCTTGTGATATTTAAACTCTTCAGCACCCGTGCTATAAGCTGCCCCTTGGGAGAGCCGCTCTGTGCAGCTGAGTTATTTCGCTTTGTAGAAAAGAATTTTAATATTGTTTACCATGCTCTTAATCTTACGGCTGGCGGATAAATTGAGTCACGTTAGCCCTTCCTCTGAGGACTTCATGGGGCTTCACGGGCAGCATACCCGTAGTATTAGGTGGAGTTATCTCAGCTTTGCAAAAATCCTCTCATCTCTCTTCCTGGAATGAGTAATTGATGGATGAGAGAATAAAATGTTGTTTCTTTCAGTGCATTTATAAAAAGGGATGGGCAACCAGATCTGGTGGTGCAGTCGGTAAGGTTTTGGTGTGAGCCCAGCCACAGACAATTCTGAAAGGCCGGGCTCGATGCCCTGAAAAAAGTCCTTCTGGGGGCTTGGTTTGAGTAACATTTGGTGAGCCAGGGTCTGAGGCTCAGAACCTGCCCTGACTGATGAGCAGGCTGCTCGGTGCCAGCCTCAGTCTGCCGGCCAGCGCTGTGCTTGGTGTCCCCGTGTCTGTCTGTCTGTCTGTCCGTCAGCTCCTGCGAGTCCCCTGCGGGTCTCGGCTGTCCTCGGGTCCAGGGGGGACCCGCTCTGCGGTGCACATTTCACAGACACGGCCGCGAAGCAGGGACGGAGCTGGCGTTCTGAGTCCAGCTCGTGTTTCATTTATTGCCTGCCTTTTTCCAGCGGCACACCGGGTCACAAGAAAGCGTCTTCTGGGAGGTCGGCGAGCGAGCTTGGGTTCACTTCGTGGGCGCTAGCTAATGGGCTGCGCTAACGCCAGACCCTGGTCCTCAGGCTAGTCGGTGCTTATTAACGCCTCCCTTTCCCTCTCCCCTGCTAATGGGGACAGCTCAGGACCGTTAGGAGAGCATCCTGTCCCTCCCCCACACCCTTTTTATTTTTTTTCCAGGCAGCCTCCGGTTTTGTCTCATTACAGTCAGAGCCCTGTGGTAGCTGCCCAGCTGCTGTCTGGGGCTGAGGACTGGTGATTTAGAGCTGAGCCAGCACGGAAACTGGCTTCGCACGCCCAAGGCGAGCCTGCAGGGAGGCGCCGCGGAGAGGCAGCGTGCCACTTCGCGTTGGAGGAGCTGTCAGTTCTGTACTTTAGCCGGGGGGGGGGAAAGCAGCCCACGCTGGCTTGGTTTTAGACTTTTTGAAACATCCCGTCGTCGTCCGAAAGAAGGCATTTGGTGTTAGTGGAGGAGATGGGCAGCGCTAGATCAGAAAGGCCTGGGAGGGGAGCGGTGCAGCTAATGAGCTTCGCTGCGAAGGCATCCGAAAGCGCACAGCGGCCGAGGGCTCTGGGCAAGGCTTGCTGCAAATGAGAACACAAAGTGGGTGAGCTGTGATCAGCAAAGCCGCCCTGCCTGGCTCGCCCCAGGCTGGAAAAACGTGGTGCCGCGGCGTGCAGCTTGGCAGCGACTCGGGGTCCGGAGCCGGGGCTGTCAGGGTCCTGCCCCAGCCCGCGGTGTGTTCCTGCGGGCGGTTTGGTTTGCACCCGGGGCGGCTCTGCCTGTGTGCAGGGCAGCTGGAGCAAGGAGCAGCGACGTGCACGGAGATCCGGACCCCGCACTGCTGCGGGACTGCACGCGGTGGAGCTGAGCCTGGGGGCAGAGCTGGGGCCGGCCCCGTTCCCTGCTTTTCCAAGAAGAAATGGGGCAGAGAGCGGCTCAGAAAGCACCGCAGCACTGCTGCGAAGCCGTCCTCCTCTATTGTGTGGGGATTAGCTGCTGAGCTGGAAAAAAGCCATCACCTTGCTGTCGCGAGTTCAGAGATGGGTCAATGGAACAAGAATATGTTCTTAGGTTGGTACAAAGAGCTAAAAAAAAAAAAAAAAAGGCAATGTGTTTGAACTAGCAAGCCAGACGAAGGCTGTGCTCCTGCTGGTCAGGGTGTCGAGGGGCAGGCGAAGCAGCGCGGGCATCGACAGCAGTGGTAGGAGCTGTGCTGGGAGCACGTGGCTCGCTGGGGCAGGGGAGCCTCACGCAGCTGCGGAGGGAACAGCTGAGCGCTCGAGAACACGAATAATCGGTGGACCTGTACCACGGGTGGTGCTCAAAGAACTGCAAAATCCAGGTTTTCTCCTGCTTACGTACCCACTGGCTTCGGGGAGGAGGGGAACGCCTGACAGTAGGGGCTAGCAGTGGTTTTGTGTTCTGCAGGCGGGGTGTTTCAGACGCCTGTTGCAGAGCAGTTCCCAAATTGGCCTCTGCAGGTTAGCGTTGGCATCAGGGCGTGCGCTGCTCGCGCCGGGGCTCGGGTGGGCAAGCGCCCATTCCCTAGCGAGGCAGAGCCGCGTATCCCTGCTTTGGCAGCCTCGTGGAAACGCTGGGAGCCCTGCCGCCGCTCGCTCTAGCCTCGCACTTTGCCTCTGCTGTGCCTTTTAAGCTGGTTCTGTTAACAAGCAGCTGAGTGGCCGCAGCGCTGCGCTGAGAGCATCCCTCCCGGTACGGGCGGAGGTGCTTGCAGCCGTGCCGGCAGGCGATGACGGATGTCCTTGGTGCGTACAGCCGGTGTCCGGCAGCGAGCAGGCTGCCAGCGTTAGTATTCCAGGCACAAACGTGCCCCTTGTAATATGCAAAGCTCAGCACAGCCTGTGCAGGAATGCCCTTGAAAGGCAAATTAAAGCGAACTCCCCGGTGGCTTCGGGGCAGTAGGAGGGCTGCTGTCATCTGCGCTGAGGTTAACGTAGGCTTTGAGGTGTCTGCTTTTGTTTCTCTCCTGCTTTCCCTTCCTGACGGGGCAGGGAGGGAGACCTGGCCTGCAAACACCCCGTGCAGTGGAGCTGCTCTAAGGGGGAAGTTTGGTCTGTGTGCAGGTGCCGGTTTGATATCTGCAAAAACCTTTGTGCTCTTCTGCCTTCGGTGGGGAGCCTTTGGTCTGGTTTTTGCACGTGGTGTCCTTGTTGATGCAGGCTTCAGGATAGCTGTTATCCATAACACGTGAGTTAGCCCTATTTTAATGGTGTTAATGGGTTAAGCTTTAGGGATTTTCGGGGTGTTTCCCGAGGAACTTCAGCACAACCCACCTCCGAAGTGGCCATATGATGCTCTTGGGTGCCCGACTCGCTGCCCCTCTCTGCACAGACAGCGCTTCTCCTTGCAAAGCCGTTCAAAAGCTGTGCTTGCCAGCGACGTTTTGAGCATTAATTAATCGATATCGAGGCGCTCTCCCCGTCGCAGAATGCTGTTCCGGCTGCAGCAGAGAAGTAGCCCGGAGCGCGGCTGCCTGATCAAAAGAAGCCTCTCGCCCACGCAGCTCAGCAGAGCGAAGCCCCAAAGCCCTGCTGGCGCCGGCTTGTTCAGAGGCACCTCCAGCGGGGCCGTGCTGGGGTTGTCTCTCCTCTGCCACCGCCGCCGTGGGAGCCAGCACGTGCTGGGAGCTCGGCTGGTTATCGGCTGGAGGTGACTCCGGCCCGTTAGCTCCAGCAGCGGGGCCGCGCCAAGGTGCTGAGCCCTCCTGGGCTTCGTGGTGAAGGGCTGGGCTGAAAGAGGCTACGGACAGAGCTCTTTCCCAAGCCCCCCGTGCTGCGCCTGCTGACGTTTCTTGGTTTTGTTGTCTTAATTTGAGCGTCAGGTTCCCCAGGACAGGAGCTCCCTCGTTCTGAAATGCTGAATGTGTTTTTATGGTGCTGCACACGTATATCAGAATCGAGATGTCTCCTGATTTCCCCAAAATTAGTTCCTCTTGCACCTCATTTCAGAAGTTTCTCCAAAGAAAAGCTGGGTTTGCTACTAACCCTGGTTCCTCCTTCTTATCCTCTTTCCCCAGTACATTCAGATCTGTCTTGACATTACATGAGCTCTGCAATACTTCCGCGCACGTGCTGTTCTGTTTTTGCTAGATAAGCATTAGCTGTTC
Organism: Anser brachyrhynchus; assembly: GCF_964034855.1. Lineage (NCBI taxonomy): Eukaryota > Metazoa > Chordata > Aves > Anseriformes > Anatidae > Anser > Anser brachyrhynchus. The sequence goes on from NC_137717.1 coordinate 4,458,037, forward strand.
CCTTTTACGGGAAGCACACATCCTTTCGAGGAGGCAGACGTGATTTTTTTTCCCTGGGAGGGAAGGTTTGATGCTTTGCAGATGTCACACCTTGCCTTTGTTTCACTTTTCTTTCCCATTCACTACATGCATGCTCAGAGGCTGCTGACGTCTTCAGAGAGGGGTGCAGGCACCACGCTCTTGTTCCTAGTTTGCTGGGGCAGGACTTCTGCTCTGGGTTCTCTGCGTGTCAGTTATGTGTGGGCTGAGCAGAGCTGGTAGGGAAGTGAAATGAAACCCAGGCTTTGGTCACGCTTGGAAATTAAATTTGTCTCAATTTTGTTTCCTGTTTTTGCAGGAATTGCTCAGAAAGCTAGTGTGCAAGAGGAATGGAAGAGAACACCGGTGAGTACTTAGGTGTCTTACCGACAGGTCTTGTCGACCTGTTCTTTCTTCGTTTGCTAAGTACTGTAATGAACCTTGTTATTTTAAACTTCATGGCTTTGATTCAAATGTAGACGATGATTAGAAAATGAGATTGTTTGGCAGATGCATCAGTTGCAACTCTACCGCAGTAGTGGTGCGGATCAGAACCGATCAAAGCTGCGTACTGTACATCTGGAAGATCTTTTTTGAAATCTCCCATCTGTGAAAGCTGGAATACAAGTTTCTTGAATATCCCGAGCTCTTGAAAACAAATAACATCCCCTTTCTGAATAGGTAGGAGGCTAGAAGTTCCGAGTTGGCATGTGATTTGAACGAGGCACGTGGCAAGCCAGAAAGAAGGCTCAGCTCACGGTAGTTCCTGATTTCCTTCTGAATTTATTTCCCTAGGCTGCTCTGTCTTGCAGAAGATGTGAGATTTTTTTAAATTAAAATTTGGCTTTAAAGCTCTTGCTTTAGGCACTGCCTACTACTTGACCTGAGGCAAGCAAACTCCTTGCTGTGAGATTTAACTGAGGCAAGCAAGCATTTAGCTGCAACTAAAACTGGTGGAGTTTTGGCTTAAAGAATGCTTCTATGACTTTTCCGACTGTTTGCCTAACATGGTGGTGGAAGGCACTGGTTGTACAGCCGTTTTTTCCTCTACCATTGAAGTGGGATTTGCATGAAAGCTCTTGCCTGCCCCGTGGGAAGCCGGTCTCCATGAAGCGTGTTAACCTCGCATCTTGCGGACCGCGTTGGGGCAGTTGGTGAAACCTACCTGACTTGTGAGGAAGTGCAGCTGCGTGACCACAACTATTATTTCTAGATTACTCCTCTGCAGTCAGGTGATGCCATCCTTAAAACGTGAGAGTTGACGTACTCGTCAGCAGCGGGGGGTGCTCGGCGTGGCGGGTCTACCAGCCTGTCCGCTGAAGGCTCGGTTTTGACTCACACAACAGCTCCGAGCCAAGTGCATGTGCATAAAAACACGTCAGGCTTATAATCCTGGTGGCAGGAATTGCTGCTGTGGCCTCTAATTGTTAGCCTGGAAGGTGCACATTCAATTTGTGGTGGTTGCTTTTCCCTTACGGTTTGCTTGTGGCAAACTGAGCCCAGCTGCTGCCTTACTGGGGGAGGCGGGTGAAGGGAGCACGGTGCTGGCAGCCGAAGCAGCGGCTGTGGAGATGACAGCTCCCCGCTCAACCCCAGGACGTGGGGTTGGAGCCTCTCGAGGTTCCTGGGAGCTCTGACTCCTGATTTGAGCAGTGCTGGTGGCCTGGGATGGGAAAGGCCTCGTGTCCTGTTCGCATCATGCCAGCTGAAGTAGAGCTGCCTCCCCTCTCCCTCTGAATTCAGCTGTGAGGGTTGAGGATGGAGCATCTGTGCTTGGTCTTTGCATGCACAAACACCTCGCACAGCTGGCTGTGGAGCTTGGTGGTGTTAGTGCTGGGAGCTAAGAGCCCCACGTTAAAGGCAGTATAAACAGATGGGTCTCTTATTACTATTTTTTTTTAAATTACTTTGCTTTTAAGGATGCTCATTCTCCAAGTGCTGCTAAGCTCAGGACTCCTGGCTTGTTCCGGGCACTGAGGCTGGAGATGAGGTAAGGCGGAGCTGCGTGCAGGAGCTGCGCTCAAGTCCATGCCCTTTGTTCCTTCAAAGCCTGGTGCTTTTTGATGTATTGCTGTCCTTAACTGGTTGTATATTAACTGCACTCACAATGCTGCATGGCTGGCTTTTGTTTTAACTGCATTGGCGCGTGTTCAGAGCTGGTGTGCTTCGAATGGCCACTGGGACTGCACAGTCGAGCATAAATCCTTTTTAGCTGTCAGGCTTCACTAGCCATGGGTGGGTGGGGGAGCTCCTCCTTGGCTGGCTGCCCTGGCTAATTAAAAATGAAATTTGCTGTTGTCTTCAGATTTTAATTCACGCTCATCCCTGAAGACCAGTAGGAGCATGGTCTCCAGGCAGCTGCAGTGAAGTTTCGGAGCTTGTTTACACACAGTTATTTTAGAACAGGCATGCAACTTAAAAATTTGCTCTCAACCCAGCCACGGGTTACTTCTCCAAGTAGAGAGAAGAACGTACAGAAACTTCTTGCAAGCCTTGGGCCGTGGCCCCGAGCAGCTGCCTACAGTTTGTTACCACGTCGGTGATGTGGATGCGCATGTGTCGTGCAGCCAGGGCAGCGTCAGGTGGCTGAGTTTGTCTCTTGTGCTGGGCTAAGCAAAACGAAATTACTTCGCTGTCGGCTGCGCCTGTGTGACTGGCACCGGCTAAGCGGATGCATGAACTACGTAGGTGATCGGCCTGAGCCTCCGGCTACCGAGCAGTGCCGTGAGACCCGCTGGAGGCAGAAGAAGTGTTGGAGTGGTAGGAGCGGGGAGGTGGTGGCGGGGGGCTTGGTGGCAGCGTGAAGTCGGGGCACAGCGGGGCAGCGTGCTGCCCCCAGCCCCGTGGGCGGCGGGAGGACGGAGGTCGGCGAGAGGAATAAATGAGTTGTAAATAGACGCCACGTGTCGGCCGTTTCTCCTCTTTCTGAGGTCCCACCTACGCAAGTGATCTGCTGAAGGGAAATATCCCTGGAACATTGCACCCCGTTCAGATCCTTCCTGTCGGAGTGGTGAGGCTGAAGGATCGCGCTCTATTTTCAGAGCGCGTTTCTGCTGCTGCACTCTCTGCCCACGCTGCCCAGACCCCTCCTGGAGACTGCTCTGCTCTTAGGCTGCCCTGAACTAAGCTTCAGCCTTTTTCTTAGTGGAGGGATCATCTTCAGAGGCAGCATCCCATCTGCCTGTAGGTCGTGAGACCTTAAAAAGCAAATATATGAAGTGGAAACTTCGTGCCTGGCGGGACAAGCCTCACCTTATGCCCGTGGTTCCTCGAAAGCAGAGGTGTTGGAGCGACCTGACGAAGAAAGGGGCCTGCAGCTCACTCGTGGTGTCCGAGCTGAGCATTCCTGAGCTGCCATCGGGGAGCGCGGCGCTGCCTTTTTCCATAGCAAGCTTTTGCTCTTGGGTCCCTTTAGCTCCTGTGCTTCAGTGCTCCCTTTACAATTTCTGCTCGTGGCCGCTGACTTCATCTGCGGGTACTGGGATAAACCTTGTGGTGGGTTCCCTAAAAGGTCTGAAATCTGTGTGGGACAACTGTGAAGAGTCCTGGGAGCCAGCGGAGCAGCCTTCTGCACCCACAGGCTCCTGCCCAAAGCTGCTTCTATTATAGAACAACACTTGAGATATTAAATTTATGGATGCCTTAAGAGTCTTCTGCAGTTATTTCTTTATTCAAGGTTGACTTTCATCACCTTATCTCCTGCTGTGCTACTTTTTCCCAATTCTTTCCCTACTAAAAATAGGAAATACTCTTCAAGTCCTTAACCTCTGTGCAAACAAAGAAGTAATTTGTTTTAGCGTCTAAGCTGACTTCTGGGCTACGTGCCTCATAAGGAAACCAGTGTGACACGAATCTGCTACTTTTGGACACTCAGACTCCAAATATAGCCTGAGGAAAGGAAGGGGGGCTCGAAATGTGAATATTTCTATTGCGCTAGCTGTGCTGCTTGGTCCTGACAGAACGCGTGGCTGGCTTCCCAATTCCCATTTTTATCCCTAAAAACGAGAGCAGTGCCATGGGATACTCCGAGGTTCAAAGCCCTGGTGGAAACGAGTGCGTGATCATTGCACGTGCATAGGTAACAGGTTTTTAGATCGCTTCTGATCCAAAGCACGCCTGTGGAAGCGGTGCTTTGTAGTAGGGTACATCCATTGCTGCCAACTTTTAGCAACCCAGCTCTATCAGAAACAGCTTGAGATCAAAACCAAGCATCAAGCTATCCCGGGGCTGCATCCCCCGAGCGGGTTCTGGCACTGCTGCCTTCGATGCTCAGAAGGGGTGGATGCTTTGGTAAAGGCTTGCTGCTGGGAGCCTGTCCCAAGGCGCTTTAAGCACCGGCTTCCAGCAGCCTGCTGCACTGGGATCCGAAACAACCCTTCGCTTTCATACCTGGGATGTGTGGGTTCCCTCCTGCCCCGTCCCCCTGCTGCTGCTCGTCCCTGGCCCGAGGAGCTGGGCATCTCCTCCCAGTGGGGACCTGGGAGTGAGCAGAAGGCTTCGGCCTGGCAAAGTCTGCTAGGGGAAAACAAAACCTGCTCGGGAAAACAAAACCTGCTCGGGAAAACCAGTTTTCTGCTTCCGCACCGAAGGTGTCCGCCAAGCGGCGTTCTCCTCGCCGTTCCTTTGTTTATGGAGCCTTTTGTTTTTAGCAGCACGGCCGAGGGAGTGGCTGCTGGGATGGAAAATGTTTTCCTTGTGGGCTCAGCTTGAATCCAGGAAGAGGGATCGTGAGCGTGAGTCCCCACCTGGCGACTCCGGCGCGGATCAGCGGCTGGCGGCGGAGGCGAGGACTTTGCCAGCTGCAGGTGGAGCTGCCTGCATGGGCCGGGCCCTAAACCCGCAGCCCTGAGCGGGGCCGGGCCCTAAACCCGCAGCCCTGAGCGGGGCCGGGCCCTAAACCCGCAGCCCTGAGCGGGGTCGGCTGCCGTGGGGCTGGGGCTGAGGGAAGTGCCTGCTGCCGTCGGTGCCTTCTGTGCTGCAAGGCTTCAGAGCTCCAGGGCGCCCACTCCGGTCCCTTGGGTGCCTTTCCAGAAGGGAACGGTCCACGCGGGGGCAGGCAGGGCACTCGGTGTCCTTTGCAGCCTCTGAAGGACTCGGAGCAGGGCTGGGGAGCGGCTGGGTGGGAATCCTCTCGTGGTGACAAAGCCTCAGCTGGAGCCGAGCTGCTTCGAGGCTGCCGCCAGGACAGGCGTTTAACTAGCCGCTTGGTAGCATTTAGGGAAAAATTTGTCAAATGTACGCTTTTGTGTTGAACTAAAGTGATTTGGTGACGTGGTTCCTAGTTTAAACGAGGCTGCTGGAGGCAGCGTTTGGTTTTTTTCTGGTTTCGATCTGCAGAGTCGAGCACAGAGCGTTGCAGTGTTAGTGCTTCCCTGTCAGAGCTCTGAGGGCTGCCAGAGAAAACCAGTTAATGCTGACTAGCCAGTGGAAATGTCTTTGTAACGTCTGTTTCACAGCAAAAGAGCAGATTTTCTTCCAGGAAGACGCATGAGCTACGATTCCCCCATGAGATCCTACAAATTATATATACGGCGACGTAACTGTCTTGTGCAGCACAGTAGAAGAGACAGCGATCAGAGCGGCTGAGATGAAACAAGATTAAACATCGAACTGCAACGGAAGGAGGCTGTGCTGCAAGCAGGGCCAGAAAGGGAGAGTCCTGCTGGTCTTTAGCCAGATTTACTGGAGGGCTGCACTGGTCTCGCTGGAGACCCCTGGACTTCTAAGCAAGGTGCAGTACAGAACACTCTCTAACCTACTCTCTAACCTACGTTATCCTAAGTAAGGAGGGCACTTGACACGTTAGGAAAGTCCTTTGGGACACAATCCTGACAGTCTTTTGTTCTTGAATTTGCAATGGACATTCAGGTTCTTAGTGCAAATCAGGTGCTGAGTGCTGTCAGGGTGCCTGGGGCAATTCGTGCCGTGCTGGTGCTGTTCTGCCTCCTGCGTTTGCAAGGGATTCAGATCAGCTATCCATCTCCTGGTTGGCTTGGCACTTAAAAATTATTATTAATAATAATAATAAAAAAAATATGCCGAGGAATTCCCCCTCTGAACAATCAGAGGATCTCAAACTCTTGCCTCATCTCTCTGTGACTCCAAGCCAAGAGTTTCACAGATTTTTTGCTGACCGTCCGGAGACCTGGTAACTCTGGCACCCCATTTCGAGTGGCTTCTGAAGCTGTTGTAGTAAACGGGCACGTGGCTTCTGCAGATAGCTCTGCCTGGAGGAAAGCAGCATTAATTTTGGTGGTTTTGTGGTTTGGGGCCCAAGCTGCGGATGTGCTGGGAGGGAGATCCTTTGGCTTGAGGGCTGGCTGGAGCGAGATAGGGGCGAAGGCTGGTGCTGGGTGAGAAATGCTGGACCCGCTGGAGCGCTCTGCGATGGAGCTGAGCAGTCTTACTCCTGGTATTAAGAGATAAGACCTTGTAGGGCGTGTAATCAATCCTCCGGATGATTCAGGCCGACTCGCTGTGAAATAGTGAATGTGGAGGTATTGTGGTTCAGTAAGTAGGGCACCGAGCAGAAGTGTTAGATTGCGAGAGTTTCTAGTTTTCATTTTCAGCCTGGACCTTAAATTCACCTTGCCCTCTGGAACATTGTTTTCCGTGAGTCCTCGGGGGAGACCTCAGTAGCGGGTTTTATTGGGGCTGGGGATAGGAGAAGCCTGCCTGGAACCAGAGGGAAGTGGGTTTAGTTTAAATGAAGTGATTTTTATTATGACTGTTTCTCTTGGGTCGCACAGCAGCAATGTGTCCGTGCTGAATGGCAAAGCTGGCTTGGAAAAAACCCCCAAACACCAGTGCTCAGTGGTGTCGCTGCCCTTGCGAGCTGTAAAGGGTGTTAGCTGAGCCAGGGGCTGGTCGGGTTGAACAGTCGCACGTCGTCACCGCTGCCTTATCGCTGCTTTTACCCCAGCTCTCATTTCTGAAGGTGCCTTTTGTCTCCCGAAACACTCGAATGCAACAAAAACCCCGATACCTGGCGCGGCTTTCCTGCAGGCGTGGGACCGAGCCGGCTGTGGTGCGACCAGTGACGAGCACGGCGTGGTCAGCTTGAGGAGCAATTAAGGAAAACGGTGCTTCAGCCCAGCCTGGCTTTGCCCTGCTTCAACAAGCACAGGTTTTAGGGTTTCTAAAGGCCCTAAGCAGCGGGGTTACCATGGATTTGCACTCCTGCACATTAAAAACAATATAAAAGTTACTAATTCCCCTCGAACCGTTCAGCCTGCGCTGGAACCAGAAGCAAAGTGCCCGAAGGGCCTGTAAGGAGGCCGGGACCGGTGCCCAGAGCCGGGCACAGCCCCCCCCGAAGCCCCCCGGCGCCCCCCGAAGCCCCCCGGCTGCTGCTGCCGGCGCCGAGCTTGGGGCGCTGCGGGGCGCGGCCGCCAGGGGGCGATCGTGACCGGGGCCGCGGAGCTCCGAGCTTTTGGGGGGGGGGGGCGGCTTGGGGGGCACCCCAGGGCCCCGTGGGGCCCTCTGCTGGGGGTTTTGGGGGGCACTCCGGGGCCCCGTGGGGCTCCGAGCTAGGGGGTTGTCTTGGGGGGCATCCTGAGACTGTGGAGCTCCGCACTGGGGGGATTTGGGGAGCCCCAGGGCCCTGTGGAGCTCTGTGCTGGGGGGGGGGGGGGTTTGGGGGTGACCTGGAGCCCTGTGGGGCTCTGTGTTGGGGGTGGGGGTCCTGGGGGGCGCCCTGAAGGCTGCAGAGCTCTGTGCTGGGGTGGGGGTCCTGGGGGGCACCCCGAAGGCTGCAGAGCTCTGTGCTGGGGTGGGGGTCCTGGGGGGCACCCCGAAGGCTGCAGAGCTCTGTGCTGGGGTGGGGGTCCTGGGGGGCACCCCGAAGGCTGCAGAGCTCTGTGCTGGGGTGGGGGTCCTGGGGGGCACCCCGAAGGCTGCAGAGCTCTGTGCTGGGGGGGTTGGGGGTTGTCCTGGGGCCCTGCAGAGCTCTGTGCTGGGGGGGTTCGGGGATGCCCCAGGGCCCCTCAGAGCTCTGTGCTGGGGGGGGTTGGCCTGGGGCCCTGCAGAGCTCTGTGCTGGGGGGGTTTGGGGGATGCCCCAGGACCCCTCAGAGCTCTGTGCTGGGGGGGTTTGGGGGATGCCCCAGGGCCCCTCAGAGCTCTGTGCTGGGGGGGTTTGGGGGATGCCCCAGGACCCCTCAGAGCTCTGTGCTGGGGGGATTTGGGGGATGCCCCAGGGCCCCTCAGAGCTCTGTGCTGGGGCGGTTTGGGGGATGCCCCAGGACCCCTCAGAGCTCTGTGCTGGGGGGGTTTGGGGATGCCCCAGGGCCCCTCCGAGCTCTGTGCTGGGGGGGTTTGGGGGATGCCCCAGGGCCCCTCAGAGCTCTGTGCTGGGGGGTTTGGGGGATGCCCCAGGGCCCCTCAGAGCTCTGTGCTGGGGGGGTTGGGGGATGCCCCAGGGCCCCTCAGAGCTCTGTGCTGGGGGGTTTGGGGGATGCCCCAGGGCCCCTCAGAGCTCTGTGCTGGGGGGGTTTGGGGATGCCCCAGGGCCCCTCAGAGCTCTGTGCTGGGGGGGTTTGGGGGATGCCCCAGGACCTCTCAGAGCTCTGTGCTGGGGGGGTTTGGGGGATGCCCCAGGGCCCCTCAGAGCTCTGTGCTGGGGGGAAGCAGCGGGGAGAAGCAGGCACCCGGCGGCCGTAGGGCTGGGTTCTGCTGGCGGCGAGCTGCAGGGAGCCCTGGGTGGCTCGGTGGCACGCTGAGCTCTTCGGGAGAGGGACGGAAGGATAAAGGGAGGCTTAACGGGAGCAGCGTGTTGAAGTGAGCCACCCCTGTGCTGGGGAAAGGTGGGATTTCGGGGTTTTGTGCTCCACGTCCTGTAGAAAACCACGGCCTCTCTCCCGTGGGCTAGGAGCTGCTCTGCGTGCCGTTTGCTTTGTGTTTCCCTGGGCTCCTAGGGCACGGCGCGCCTCGGACAGCTCGGCAAGGAATGCATGTCCTGCAGGCCAGGCGGTGATCCCTTTCGGGGAAGGCATCGTTCGGGGTCAGCCTCGGTGCCTGCCTGAGAGCTGGGGCACTGCAGCCAGCCCCCCCAGGGACTTGCACTGGGGTTCAGCTGCCGCGTTGGGAAAGCTGCCCCCAGCCCTCTGATTTTTAGTATTAAATCTCAGAGGCCTGGGTGGTGATCAGCAAGGTAAACGCTGCTCCTTCCCATAAGAAGGCAGAATTTTGTTCTGCCCGGGCACTGTGTACTGCAGGGGTTAAGTTACGGTTGGCTTTGGGGAGGAAAGGAAAATCTCTCGAAGTAATTAACTTAAGACGCTGACGCTAATGAACGGCCTTTCAAAGCTGGGGCTGTTGGGGAGGGTTGATGGGAATCCCCTGTTGAATCAATGACATTAGGGCCTTAGGAGTGATTCTGCAATTATTAGGCTGAAATGATGTTGAACATGAAGCTAATCCTGTTATCTTGCAAATATTGAGGAAACTGCTTGCTCTGGATAACTCTGTAATGGGATTATTCTAGTGAGTCTGGCACCCTTGACATTCCCTGTCTGCTCGGGTGTCTTTTCTTATTTTCCTGCTCAGGGTACGGTATTGATCAGTCTCCCCACAGGTAGTTTTGGGGGAGATGTCTGGGGCACTGTTTTCTGGTACTGATGGATTTTTTTTATAAAATTAGTTTGATAAAGAGCACCCCGTTGCCTTATGAAGCGATTCCTTCCTCCACGGCAAAGATCCCTCGAGTTCATCCCTAAATAAAAGTCTAGGAAAAGAGCTGAAGGGCAAGGACGAGTGTGAACTGAGCCTTCCTTCGTCACGCCGTCCTGGCATCGAGCGTCTGCAGGTCAGTGAGCTCCTGTTCTGGAGACTGTTCCCGAGCCACCGTATGCACCGAGTGCCATCAGCTCTGCTTTGAGAGCATCATCCTGCATCCCCGGTAGCCTGTAGCAATAGTTCTAGGCAAAAGTAGCCGGTGGCATCTTTCAAATGATCGTCTTGAGGGTGTTCTTCCAGCCATCGGTCTGAGAAGTTGCTGCCCAACCGATGTCAGGAGCGAGACAAGAACCGAGATGATCCGGCAGGGGGGAGAGGAGAAAAGCCCTACCGCACACCCGGTGGCTCGCTGAGGTTCATTACAGACGTGATGCTTTCCCGACAGCCCCACGGACCTCCACGTCTGGGTGGCCCGAGTTTTAGGCAGGGTTTGTCACCAGCTGGAGCAACGGGGCGGTCGCTGTCAGGTCAAGTCCGTGGCTGCAGCAGGGCAAAACGCGGTGGCCTGTGGCTCTGCCTCAGTTACGGACAGGACTCGGAGTGCCACGTGCCCTACGGGAGGTAAAGATGTGCACCCCCGCGAGGTTTAGCTCTGAGTTGAGTTTCAAAGCCAGGAAAACGTTTTTCTCTACTCTGTAGCCAGAAGCTCAATTAACTACGAGGCGAGCCTCTTTCTTTCAGCATCGCTAGAGTCGAGACGTGTTTTTGACAATACCCACTAAATGAGCAGATGTTTTTGTCCCAAACCAGGAATTTCCATAAATGTGGGAAAGTTCCATTAGTAAGGGTCAGTCACCTTTTAGTTTCCCGGGTTGATTTATTCTTGTATTTTTGTTAAAGCCTATCCGAATCTCAGTCAGAACCACAGATTTTTTTGGAGGCTTTCTTCTCCTCCCTTGAAAAAGGTGAGGATTTGTTCTGAGGATTGCTCTGGAAGGAGGGGTGAAAGGGCACGGAGAAAGGGTTTGATGTTCACGTTTGCACACCCAACATTTTGTGTACCCATTCAAATGTCTTCTCTAATGCGTCCTGGCTGTAAGTACTGTTTGAGCAGTGTGTTTTGTACTGGAGCCGTGGTTTGCAGCCTCATTTGTGCGCCTTTGAAGAGCTTTTGATGGGAAGTACGGATCCTCAGGATTAGTTAATTGAAACGTGCCTGCTCTCCTCGGTGGCTTCTTTTGGACCCCTTAAAGGTGATTCTCAGCGACTCTCCCCGCGAGCTGAAGCCCCTGAACTCGCGTCTTGGTGCTGCTGGTCTCGTGCTGGGCATCTCCAGGAGGGAGCTCTTCGACGGATGCTGTGCTGGGGATTTTGTACCAATGCTCGCCCGTGGGGTCTTCCCCCCGGCCCGCAGTGCCTGCGGGGCTGCATTCTTCGATCCCAGCCCCTGTCTCGAGGTGTCTGACATAGGCGTGAGGCTTGCCAAGGGCAGGAGCCAGGTGGGCCGGCTGCGCTGCCTAGCCCGCTGACTTTTGGGGGCTGAAGGTGCGAGTACGGCTCGTGTAAGCCTGCCAGGGTTGGCTGTAGGCTTGTTGGCTTACGTACCTGAAATATTAGCCTGCTGTAGCTCTTATGCTGCAAAATTTGAGGAGGTGAGCAAATATCGGAGCAGCTGGCCCTCGCAGAGCTCGCGGGTGCTGGTGGTCCCAAAGCCAGTCCTGAAAGGCTGCGGTGGTCATGCCAGGCTGTGGTCACGGCTCTGTTACGGTTTCCATTTCGCCGTGTGTCCTTTGGGCCCTGCCTGCAGCAGTGCTCGGAGGCTGTCTGCAGCCCCACGTGCACCGTGCCAAGCGTGAGCAGGCAGGAGTGCCGTCTGGTAGGCTCGGAAGGGATTTAGGGTGGCGGCTCTTTTTGGGGACGCCAGGCGGGGTCACCGTGGTGCTCTGCAAACTCAGCAAGTGGGCAGCCGGCGGGGCAAGGGATTTGGGTGAATTTGGGTGAAAGGAGGCTCCTGGCAATGAGCAAGGGGTCGTGTCTGCAACGGGGGAAACGGCCTCTGGGAGAGCCAGCTTCTTGCAAGGCTACCATGAGCTGCGCCTCCCGACCTGTCGGCGTTATCTCATCTTGTGACATTTCCTTTAATTATACGAAACGTCCTTGACACGGTAAACAATCGCCGTGGCATTGTCTGTGCTGCTCGTGAGTCAGGCGCGGCGCACAGGCGGCGTTTGGTGTGGGGACGGGTCTGGGGGCAGCGAGTGCCGTGAGCTGCCTGCCGGCCGTGGTCGCCTCTGCTCCTCGCGCCCTGCTCGGCTCCTGCCGTGGGCACCTGCCCCGTTTTGCTTTCACGGGACCTTTTTTGGGTTGGCAGAAGGGTGCTGTAAGAAGGCAAGGGATGGGGTTTTGGGAGGAGAGAGCTCACATTGGGCTCCTGCTCCTCGGAGCCTTTTCACAATTCTCTCCCAACCAAAAACGGGCTCAAAAAGGGTAAGGAAGGGGACGGTCCCCATCCCAACCCCAAGCTTTGCTTTGACCATGCCAGCAGCCATCTCTCGCTCTGCCCGTGTCAATCTCTCGCCCTGCTGCTGCCCGGGGACACCTCGGAGGTTGAGCAACAGCAAATATCAGGAGAGCAGAGGCTGCTGCTGGCTGGGTGGGACCCGTGGGCTGGACGTGCCGCTGCCCGGGGTGGTCCCCGGTGGCTCCACGAAACGTATTTGGCTAGACGAACTTCCTAAGCGTTATCTGGTTCCTTAAATAGAGAATAAAGCTTGTATCAACATGAATCACAAAGTTGATAAACTGGAATGGTTCCTCTTGGAGCTGTCTGCTCGTATTGAGCAAATATTTATTCGCATTGTTTCAAAAGGCATATTTGTGCAAGACGGAGGTCAAACCTGTAATTACCTGCTGGATTCGCGCTGCTCGAAGTGGTGCTGGAAACACTCTGCGCTTGAAGGAAGCTTTTAAACCCCGGTGTTTGTGTGCGATTCTGAAGCTGTGGTTAAAAACTGCAAACTTTCCACCAGTTCTGAAGCGCACGGGTGCAAGAAGCATTTCGTGGTGAAATTTAAGGGGCTGGAGCCAAAGCTGCCTGCCGCTCCTTTTAAACGCTGCGCCGTGGCAGGGAGCTTGGGTTTCTTTTCCAACCGTATCTGCTCGAGATGATCAGGAGCTGAGATTGTGTGCCAAGCTCGCCTTGCATGTTAATGAGGAGCTTCCAGCCTAGTCAATAATTAAAGCAGAGCAGGTGCGGTGGAAGTTGGGTGTTCCCCAAAAAGCTAAACCAAGGCGCTTTTGTACGTCTCCCTGGCCGGAGCCAAGCGAGGGAGGGATGGTAGGATGCCCTGGCACTGGCCGGCTTTGTGCAGGAATTCGGAAAAAATGCAACTGGGGACTGAGGCGCTCTAGGTGTCGAAGGGCGATTTGGCTTCTTGGTGCGCTGTGCCTGCAGTGGGCCCTTTGAGGTGGCAGAGGAAACGCTGAAATGTGCTGCTGCGGTTTCAGGTTTTGGAATGAGGAGCACGTGCGCTCGCCGAGATTTTCGCGAAACGTTAAAAAGAGGCAACTACTTTTATAGAGCTCATCCTGCCCTTCGTCCCGGCGAGCACGTGGGCAGGGAGGCTTTCAGCTCTGGAGAGTCTGCAGTCTTGGAGGAGTAGAGATAGGAAGAGAGATGTGGGACCGTGAGCTGGATGAATCAGAGCAGGGGTTGTTCTTGCTGTGAATTTGCAGCCTCCGATGTGGTGCTTTACAGAGCTTCTCCCACCATTTTACAGGTGGCACGGAAGGACAGACCTCCCTGCTAAAGGGCTCGGTTATTTCAGTCATGTCCGTGTAAAACTGCAAGGTCTTTAGGAGCAGGGCACCCAAAGGAAGGGCACCGAGTGCTTGTGCTGTGCCGGTCCTAAACCAGTGCCTGCTCGGGGCTGGAGAGGAGAGGGACGTTTGGTTGGCTTGTGCTAGGGCTCTGCTCATCTCCTCGTTCTTTATCTCCAACATTTTGCAACCTTGGGTTACAGGTTCTCCTCTGAATACCCCAGTTCTGTTGCCTGGGGGAGAGGGCAGTTGTAAATAGGTGAAAGCAGAGCGAAGCTAAATGTCGTGTTTGTCTCTTCCCCAAACAATGGAATAATTAATGTAATTTTCTCCGTGCTTTTGCTTAATGTTTTCCTAATAACGGAGCTGGAAGTGACAGATGGGCATCCTGCCTCTGAGTGCCTCACTGTCGGGAATATGCTGTCGCTCTGCTGCTGCCTGATGCTCTGCTGGAATGCGGCCTGTATCTGTGCTTCCTTTGGCTTCTGACCAGCGCTGCTTTAACGCCGCTCCAAGGTGCTCCAGCAAGCAGCTTGTCGGCGCTGGAGGTTCCCTTGCCTGAAGACGGCACAGCCGTGAGTCACCGCAGCCACCGACCTAGCCAAGATGTGACCGAATCTTTAATTTTCAGGATTGCATTCCTTCGCGTTCCCTCACCTGTAAACAGGAAAATCTCCCTCCTGTGCGGCGAAGGATGACAGCGAAGGGCGAGGAGGCGCTGCAGGTGATGTGGTTTCAGCGCCGGCTGAAATGACTCCCAATGAAAGCTGCGTTTCCTCCACTGGGAAACAAAGCTATGGGGTACCGTGGCCTCAAACCCGGCCCTGGGACCCTCTGCACGGCCTCCTTTTGCTTGGTCCTCCAATTAAGCAACCCCTTTCCTCCTGGCCACCCTCTTTGCCCATAATACTTCCCAATGGCGTGTGCTCTGCTTTGCTTTCCCTTCCTTGGTGCGAGGCAGGCTGCAGACGTTGAGCCTCATGCTCATCCTCCAGCCGTGCTCGGCCCCACTCGGCACCGCGATGTCCTGGCGGCCGCCGCCACCGCCTGGCTGGGCGGACTGGTGGGGACTGGAATGCTCTGGGAAATGGGAGTTTCCCGCTTGGAAATGTCACGGGAAGCACCGAGGAAATCACGCGGTTCGGGAGCGCTTACCTCACTGCGCTCTCATCCGAACCAGCGCGCTTTCATCAAAGCGCACCCGACCTAAACAATGCGGTGCCAGCTGCCTTATAAATAAACCGCTTTCCGTTTCCACGCCGGGTTTCGGGCTGGCTCGTAATACCGCGCCGGGGGAAGGAAGAGCGTCACGGTGTGTTGGCTCGCGACCTCCCAGATGGACTGCCCGGCTTCCTTGTGCTGGGCTGCTGCTGTCATGAATAACTTCCACGTGCTCCTTCCGAGCGCACAAACGGGCAGTTTTGTAGGCAGCCAGAGCTGCTGTAGGGTTTTTTTACGCTCTCCCTATTCTGTTGAAGCTGCTGAGGACTGCTAGCGAAGGAATTGTGATGGAGTCTGTCCGGATTAGTGCTGTTACCGCCTTTTTTCTCATTTCAGCCCTGGTAAAATGGTACCGTGGGCTTGTATGTGTGTGTGTCAAGGGGGTGCATTTTTGTCGAGGACGGAGCCCTGGACTTCCTGGGCAGGAGAACGCCCAGTATCCCCGCTTGGGCGCAGCCCGCTCTGCGGGGAGGGGATAGCGCAGGAGTCCTGTCTCATGTCCCCGCGGCTGAATCACGGAGCACAAACGTCTGAGTCACCGCGGATGAATGCGGTGTTTCACGTCGGTGTGAGCCGAGATGCCAACAACAGTGGCTTTATTAGCGCGGCTCATGCTCATTATGGGGTTCATTAGGTTCTGAAGTGAAACAGTCCAGGAGGGCTTCCTTTTACAGTGTGTGCAAGCAGGCAGTGCCACTTGAACGCCGGGTTTTTAATGGGATGCCGGCCTGGATGGAGAGGAAATGAAACTTCAGAGGCGAGCTTTGGTGCGCGACGTGCCCCGCTGCTTGCTGCGGGCGTCTGCTGCCCGTAACCGCTCCTCTCACCTCGTGTCACCCGCTGGCTCTCCCGAAACCCCAGAACATTTTCCTGCCAGTGGCGTTTCTTGGTTACTAAATTTTCAGAAGGAAACGTCAAAGGGACTATCAGCCGGTGACCCCTTTTGCTTTCCTGAAGAAAGCTATTTGCTATTTCGAGCTCTTCCTTCTCGTGGAGGCCTTCGCCTGTCCCCGAGGAGTAACGGCAGTACTCCGGTTTCTCCCGCGCGGCAATGTCAGATGGCCCTCCTGCGCCGCGCTGGGGATTTTGGGCATTTGCTGCTTGTCCTTGCTTGAAACGTGGATTTTCCTTTAGCCTAGATGTGCACTTGGCTGGGGGCTGAGGTCTTGCCCCCTGGCTGCTGTTGGCGGAGCTGGGGCTGAGCCCCAAGCATCGGGGCGCTGCGCTCCTGATGCACCTCTGGCAAAGGGCTTGGGTCCGTGGCTTTTTCCCGTATTTCTCTCCAGCTGTGAAACAGGAGGCACTGCGGATGGAAAAGGGTCACTTTGCAGCACGGTGAGGGGCTGTCCTCGGGCTGGAGCCGAGGCAGGGACGTGCTTTGCGTTGGGTTCGCTGGTGCAGAACTTGTGCCTTTTTCTTTTTTTTTGTTGCCCCTAGAGATGGAGGTGGGATGGGCTGGCGGGTTTTTCCTCCACCTTGAAGGTAATGTCGGTGTTAATTTGGGTCTGGATTTCTGCTGTTCTCTGTGTTTTGTCGTTCCCCCTCTGGAGGGGTGTTCGTTCTTCCCCCCCAGCAAGAAGAGCTGCTGCTGATATTCCTAAAGAGCGCCTGAAATCCAAGCCCGGCTGCAGTGTGACGTGCAGATCCGCGGTTCTTTGCTCCTCGAGCAGCTCAGCCCGGCGTTTCGTACGCTTCTACACATTTTAACACAAGCGCCTTTGTCAAGTAGTCTTGTAGATTCCCTTCAGGAAGGTTCGTTAGCCCTAATCGGTGGTACAGAAACGTGGAAGCGCTTCATTGCAGCTTGTGATTTCGCAGCCCGGTGTGTTGCTGTGCGGCACCGGAGCCTGAGAAGCTGTCACTGGGCATCCTTGGGGGGTGCAGCTGCTGCAAGGTGCAATGCACCGGTTTAAACCTCTCTCACTGAAACTCAGACTAATGATTCCTCTTCCGCTAATGAAGAAATAGAGGGTCAGGCTCAGGGTTGCGCCGCTGCGCTTTAACAACCTGCCAAGCGTCTTCTGTCCCACAGCACCGCTTTGTGTGCTCTTAATTCACAGCAAATGCGACGTAAATTGCAACGGCTTCAGTCTCATGGGAAGTCAGGCAGGTACGGAGCAAGCGTGCAGCGCTCCGCAGCCCTCGGATGGTTTTTCCAGACCTCCTTCCAAGCTGGACAGCTGATGCACAGGCTTAGATAGAGGCTGGAAGTCATCTCTCCGAAGTTTGTGGGTGTCTGCCAGATGGCCGCCTATTTGAATGGCTTTAAAATGGCTTTTTCTTTTGTTTCGAAGCAAAGAGCCTGAAATGAGGTGGGGCATGCCTGTAGTCAGCGCGTTAATTGCCCACGAGGAAAATGGAAAGTGCTTCCAAGACTGCGGACTGCGGCTGAGCAGGGACCGGTGGTGGGAGGGTGAGAAGAGCAGCGCTTCCAGGGCAGCGCGTGTGTCCTGCGCGAGGGAGGAGAGCGGCATTTGCTCGTCCACCCCCTCGTGTCTGCTGATCCGTGCTCCTCCACCTGCTCCTGCCGTCCGTCCGTCCGTCCCGCTGGCCGCGCCGCGCAGAGGCAGACCCGCTGCCCCCTGTGTTTTTGCAGCTGTGCTTCGGAGGCGAGGGGAGAATTTTGTGAGCTGTTTGCTGGATGTTTGGTGTGTCAGGGGAGGGACCGAGGGCATCGACACCTTCCAGGTGTCTTTGTGACTTCGGTGGAGTTTTTTTAGGCTTCACAACGGCCCCTGCCCTCTTCGGTGTGGCTGCAGAGCTGGCTCCTGCCCCCGCGTGCGGCGCTGCGTGGCAGTCTCGTTTCGGTGCCGTTCCACTGATGCACAGCGTGCATTGCTCCCAGCTGGACCAGCCCCAGTTGATAATCTTGGATTTTGTTGTTTCCCAGAATAGAAGCTTTTTTTTTTTTTTGTCTGTGTGTTTCGCTACTGGGACCGCTGCAGCAGCGAGCTCGTCTTGAGCTCGTCCTGGCTGATGTTCAGACACTGAAGCAGCGCGGCTGCTGGCCTGCCAGAAGCAGGGACCTCGAGGGCTGCAGCAAACCCTGGTGTTTGAAACCGTTTCCAGGAGAAACCTGGATGTGTCAGATGGGTTCGGATTTCAGATTAGTCACTTCTGCGAATTCCTGTGTGTTTTTGAAAATGTTCTGTTTCCTCTGGGCTAAGATGAAGCTGCTGAAGGCTTCAGCATTGCCCCATCCCGCTGCGGTTCGCTCTGTAGGACACCGAAGCCCTAACGCAAACTTTGGTGGAAAAGAACAGAATCCAAGTGGGAGTATTTAAATTCTGTTGTGATGCAAATGCTGAGAGGGACGTTTGTAACCACAGCCATCGAGATGAGATGCGTGTATCAAAAATAAACTTTGATTTCCTTTATCGAAGCCCCTTTGTTTAATTTAAAGGGGAAGACACTCTCCCTGCCCCTCCTATCCTCCCGGTAACTTTAGCGGAGGGGGGAATTGTTGTTAAATTGTACTTCTATTGTGCACCTGGCTCGGTGCACAGCAGCCGGGGTGCTCTTTGCGATTCCCTTTAACCTCGGGACCGTGTTGCAGCACGGGGCTTCTTCACCCCCATCGGTGCCGTGGCTCAGGTAGGCTCTCACCGCCCCTCCGCTCTCCCTCCTGGCTCCCAGCTTTTTCTGGGCAGGGTGCGAGGCAGGACCGAGGGGTGTTGATGATTTTGGGTTGTGCAGCTCAGTGGCTGGAGCGTTGGCTGTCTCCTCCCCTTCCTGAGCTTCAGCCCCAGCCAGCGCGGCTCTGGAATGACAGGCATTCCTGCGCCAGGGGAGCTGGCATGGGCGCCTATTTATGAGAATCAAGTGCCTGGGCTCCGAGGGACAGGACCCGCACCGCGCACCCTGCCACCGCCTCGCCTCCCGCAGCCGCCGCGCTCGCCCGGCGCTGGAGCCTTGCCCGGCCGCGGGCGTGGATTTACCATTTCCGAGGGCTCCGGAGCTCTCCCGGGGTCCCGGCTGGTTTTTCTCTCCCTTCCCGCTGCCTCCCGGAGAGCCGCTCGGGAAGGAGTCTGATGGGGCAGCCGCACTTCTCCAGACCGGTCAGTCCGGCTGCTTTCGGTGAGTAATGGAGGGCAAGGGAGAGACGGCCGGGGGAGATGGCGGGGCAGGACCGCAGGTGAAACGGAGGAGTCGGGAGGGGAGGAATGCAACGCGGGGCTTGTGTAACCTGCGCCCGGCACGGAGCCGGGAGGAGAAACCGGAGGAATAACTCCATTTCCTTCCTTTTCTCCTACGTCCCGCGCGGTGCCGCGTTCTGCTGGTCCGCCGGGCGGGCTCCGAGCCGAGGTTTTTAGGGGTGGCTGTAGGGGCACGAGCTTCAGAAATAAAACCGCCCTGCCTGGGCTGGGAGTCAGCCCCGCGGGCTGCCCGGAGCTGCCGCCTCGTGTGCGCAGCACCCCGCTTCTGGGGCTTGGCAGTCGCCTGTCTGCTTGTTTTCTCTCTCCCCTGCCAGGTAGCTCTAGGTCTGAGTTTTAGCTGATGGGATTTGGTGGACAGGGAGAGCCGATCCTCCCTTGTTTGAGGCTCTGGGGGCAGTGCTGCTTCCCAAACGCCGCTCGGTGCCGTGCCCGGGACTGGGATGCACTGGAAACAAGGAGGCTTCGCGCGTGCCCCGCTTCTGCTATCGCGTCCCAACGGCTGGCAGACGCCTGGCTCAAGCTGCACGCTCCGTGCACCAAATTAGCTGATTTTTACAGAAACACTTGACACCGCGCACAGCAAGCTCCCCGAGGGACAGATGATTTTCTCATTCTTTTTCGCTTTTATGACTTTGAACCCACCGAGCGTTTTTAGGGCTCAGATTAAACCAGTGACTTTGCTCCCCACCCCCAGTTCGCTCTGGCTGGTCTTGTTCAAGAGCTGCTAAAAATAAGTGGTATTGAGAGAGGGTGGAAGGAAGAAGAAAACTTCGTCCTTCCCCGCGCTGTCAGTAGCGATGGGCAGCATCTCCTTGGGTCTAGGGGCCGGTAGAAGACGGATCCGTCCCGTCTCAGCCTCATCTCTCACCGGGCACCAGAGATGTGGGCAACTTCGAGAGGAGTGGGGTCACCGGCACGATGATGCTGCGCCGTGCCCGAGGCTGGAGGCCAGCAGCCCGCGGGTTCCTGCGGCTGGTCTCGGGTCTTTGCTCATGGTACTGCTTACGTAGCTCCTCCTGAACAAATTGGGACTTTGGAGGGGTGGCTCGTGCGTTAATTTTGGCAGGATGCTGCTGAAAAGGAAGGTCTGGAGAAGGTTACGGTGATCAACAACGTACAAAAGCTGGGGGCTGGGACTCTTTGAGGCTGCTTTGTGATCGCAGCCTTCTCTTGCTTTAAGGTCAGGATTTGTGTCTTCCCTGGACCATTCAGGAAGCGCGTGTGAAGTTTCTGAAGCTGCTATAGGAAGCTAGAGACATTTACTTACAGCGCTTTTCTGATGCTCTAACCTGAACAGCATTTCCATCAAAAGAGTCTTTGTTTGCTTGTTGGGTCGTAGCTGTTTGCTTGAAAGCTTTTTGCATTCTGAGCTGCTCAGCCTGGCACAACGAAGCCGAGTTATTCTGCAGCCCGTGCACCGGCGCTGTTTTGGCAACGGGAGCGTTTGTTGCAGTGCCACGGCGTGAGCGCACGGGCTGGGCTTTGCAAGGCGCTCTCGCTGTCGCCTTAGGTCGAGGCTCTTCTGCAAAACGCGCTCCCGAGGTGCGGTAACGTCGGGGTTATAACGAGCAGCCGCGCTCAGCAAAAAGCTCCCGATGCACCTGCAGGCCTGGGGACAGCACAACTGCAGGCGCACTCGGGAAATGGAGGTGATCGAGGTGCTGGGAGCTGCTGCTGTGGTGTCGAGTGCCTCATTTGTCCCGGTGACATCTGGCTTTCGGTGAAGTGCTCACGCCGTAGCATGGCCTCGTGCACTGACAGACCTACGGCAGCGAGCCTGGAGGACACGGCTGAGGCTGAAGTGCCCGGTGAGCTCCTCGTGAACAGAAATCCTGGAACTCGTGCTAATTACCGGTTACCACTCCTGTGCTACCAGTCACTGCCGCAGCAGGAGATGGGTTCTGGGTGGAATGTGGTTTGTCGACGGTAGCAATCTGGCTCCGGAGCTCACGATTTACACACAGTGAGTCCTCTACAGAAGGAAATGAGAAAGCATCAGCGTGTTCTTTGTGAGGCTCTCTGTCCATAAGGATGGAATTAAAGAGCTCTCCCACCTCCGGACGGGGACAGGGAGCCTGCTGTACCGCGGGGGAGATGCGTCTGCTGGGGCTCAGGGCGGCTCTGCCAGCCCTCGGGTGTCTGCAGAGAGATCTGGGGGAGAAAAGCAGCAAGTTCTCGTCTTTTCCTAACAGCTTTTGTCCCGTCCTGGGGCTCGCTGACCCTTCCTCCTTAAAGGAGGGTTGTGCCACTCTGTTCATGAGCACTGGAAATTAGTCGTTTCCCTCCCAGGCATTTAGGAATAGAATATGAATTGTCAGCATCTGGGAGCCGCTGCTTTGATTTCTTCACATCCTTCTTGCTTTGTTAGGGTCCCTAACTTGGGCCTTGAAGTGATTTTCAGTTTATGTAATGGTGTGTCAGTCCCAAACAAAATAAACTTCTCCATAGCCCTGCTGGCTTTTGATGGTGTGTGGCCTGAGTTTAAATGGTTTCAAAGTTCACCAGGACCAATTCTGCAGTGACCTGCACTCGATGCAGCTTGGCTCTGATTTTAATTCTTGAGTACTTTGCCCCAGAGGTCCAGCTGTCTCGTGTTCTGTTGCAGGTATCTGCCCTAGGAGAGATGGCCCGTAATGAAGTAAAGGATTTTTGCTCATGTTGGTGCCTGAAACCTCTGCGGTGCCTTTTCCTTGGCTGGTAACGCACTGCACAGAAGGATTTTTGGGGGGTTGAAGGGTGAGGATCGACTATATTTGCTCTTGTGACAGCTTCTCCTGCCTAGGACCGCAGTGGGGCCATTAGACCAATATATTTATGTGCTGGTCGTTCCTGCAGGCCGGCTAGATAGCTGCTTGCTGTTGCGTCCCATGAGAACAAGCGTGGCGTTCCTCTGCCCCCGCAGATCCCGGCTCTGCCGGTCTGACCCCGGAGAGCCGAGGGGAGCAGTGAGAGCTCTGCCACCTTTAACAGGAACGGCTGCCCCGGGCCTGGCGGAAGCTTTGGGAGCAGATGACACATGCCGTGCCGCAGCCACTTGCTGAGGGTGACGAGTTTGGGAACCAACTGCACGTCTCCAGCCTCTCCCACCTTCTCTGGGATAACATCACGGCAGCGGCCGCACGCCCCCCGTGCCCTTGCTTACAGGGTGCAGTGGGAGAAGAGCTTTGTTTCTGCCTAGATTTCAGTGGTGAGATGGGAGCGTAAACGCGTAGCAGCCTGCAGAAGGAGGGTTTGGAAGACCAGCTGGCCGGGCGGCTCTTGGACTCGCTGCGTGCCGACGGAGAGCTGCGTCCCTCGCTGCTGGCACCGCCCCAGCTTTCTGCCTCCTCGCGTCTCCAGGCTGTGCCAATCGTGTGACGCTTCCCGAGACTGCTGCAGCCTAAACATTTTGGGTTAACGCGGATCTGCTGCTTAAACAGCTCAAATTCACCTCCTTGTTTTGGTGGAGTGGGATCAGGGCACGCGTTGAGCGTTTCGCAGAGATCTGCGGCAGCTTTGGGTAGGGAAGCCGGGAGGCAGCAGCCGGGACGTGGCTCCGTCCCCAGATCCACGGGGTCTGTCCGAGGCATGGCAGCAATGCACTGAAGTCTCAGCAGGTGTTTTATCACGGAGTTTTCCTCGACCAGGGCTCTGCAGCGGGGCTGGGTGAGGGCTGTGGGTGTCGGGGTGCGCTCTGACAACTCCCCCTGCTCCAGGGCCACTTGGCTGTGACGGGCGCTTCGCGTGGCTTTGGTGGAAGGGCTGAGCAGCTCGTTCTCTGGCACGGGGACACACTGAGACCTGCTTACTGGAAAGCTCTTGACCTTCTCATGACTCCCCTGGCTTCACCCAGGCCCGCGCGACCTCGTTCAACCTTTCCCCATAAATTTAAAATGTGTTTTCCAGCCCGGGACCGCAGCGCGGGTGAGGCTGGCTCCCTGGGCGCAGACTTGCCACGCAGGTCAGCAGCCTGGGTGCTGAGCAGGGTGAGGGCATCAGCTCCCGATGCTTCTCACCCTTCCCTCCGGGTCTGGTTCCTCTCTCGGCCCCGCTGCCTTCCCCGAGCATCCCCGGTGCTTCCTCTGCAGCTGCCCCGGGTGCGAGCCCCAGCCTCGGACCCTCCTGCACCTCGTAGAGCACAGCAAGGAGAGGCACGGAGAAATTTGCCTTGCCAGGGCTCCTTTCAGAGTGAGGTGCCCTCTCTGAGCCTTACTTCGTGGAAATTCGAGGTGGAAACGGGCTGTGGTCGGAGGAAAGTTCCTTTTCCAGGGGCGCGTGAGCACCATCCAACATGAGCAGTCACCGCACAAGGAGGGTGTTGGAGGCACAGCTCCCTAAGAGCACACCTACAGATGCCGAGCCGCCTGCTAATTAGCAGTAAAAGCAATTCGTAATTGCACCAGAGCAGGCTATTTTAAATGTCTGTGTCCACGCGGTAATTACGGGGTGGAAAGGGGAAGAGTGTCACGGCAGGGATCGGGGCACCCCGGGCCCTCCTGCGAGCAGCCTGCCCTGCGGAGCTGGAGCCCCTGGGTGTGCGGGGTGGGGAACTGCTCTCGTGGCATCAACACGTGGGTTTTGTTCTGCCGGGAGCGTGGGGTGGTGAAAACGACTTGGATTGGGGCTGGGTGCTAGGGGAGGGTGCGTAGTGTGCCTGCCCCCCCACTTGCACGGCTGTTTTTGGACAGAACTGATTATAAAACACCAAAACCGGGCGTTTAAAACACCAAAACCGGGCGTTTAAAACACCAAAACCGGGCGTTTAAAACGCCAAAACCAACAGTTTTCATGTTGGTCCAGACCTGGTTCACGGCACAAGGCTACGAGCAGCTGCTAGCACCGCTGCTGGGGCGGCGTGGCAGAGGAGCCGTCACCGAGTTATTAGATATCGATGGCGAATGTCATGACGAAACCAAGCTTTTGTATTAACCTGCCTGCTTGCAGGTAAGGGCAGCCAGGCACCTGGTGCGAAACTCCACCCCGAGATGGTATTCGGTTCGACAGCCAGACCCGGGCTGCAGGAGCTGGTGGAACAGATCCTTCCCCGTGGGATAAAGCTCGCACGTGGGCTTTCCCCCACCCTGCTGCTTCCAGCTGCGCCTGGTGTGGGGACGTCGCGTGTCCCCGACGGTCCCGGCTCGTCCTTCCGTGTCCGTCCCTTCTCCCTGGCTGCTCGGAGGTGGCCGGCGGGGGAGTGCTCGTCCTTCTCCCTCTAATTGGAAACGGAGACACCGCAGCTCGCCGAGGTCTCCCTTCATTAATCCGCGGACCTGACCGTTGAGTTTTCTTTTAATAACTCGTTCTGCTTAGCGCAGCACTCCCGACAGCTCGGGTGGCAGGCGGCACATAGGTTACATTCCTAAGAGCAATTCAAAGAAGGGACGCACACATATATGTGAAAGAAGCTCGGTACGGCCGTCTTCGGTGCTGATGCTGCTCTTCGGAGAGGCGAGGGGCACCGAACGTAGGCTCAGAAGTGCCGTGCGTGGCCCTTGGGATCCAAATTCAGCACACAGCTTGTGCCTGGCGAGCAGTGTCGCCTGCCTGGCAAGCTTTGGGAACGCTCTGCTGAGCAAAGTGAATGCTGCTTTTTCAAATTGCGTGTACGACTCGGGGGCTAATGTGCCGCTCTCTGAAGAAAGTGCCTCTGAGCATCCAGACAATTCAGCTCGGGTTTCTGGGAGCTCAAAATGCCATTTTTGTGTGTCCCTGCTTCCTCCCACCCTCCCTCCCAGCAGAAAATCACAGAATAGAGCCGCAGAAGATCACGGGTCGGTGCTGACATCTCGGATGCTGCGTTCCACCCAGATGCTCTCCTGTTACGAAGCCAGCTTTTTAAAGAAGCAGCTCAGACGCTGAATTATCATCCTTCTTTTCAAATAAACGTGGACTGGCATCAGTTTTTCACTGGCTCTGAGTGAGCTTTCTGTTAGGGGGTCTGATTTTATGTTAAAAAAATAAAAAATACATCCACTCCGATCCTCTCAGCCATCACTGCATGAAATCTGGAGACCAGTGAGCGGGAGGAGAGAAACCTGTGCAGCACCGGAAGGATCGTGCGTTTTAGGGCAAGTCTGAAATGGCCACAATCAGCTCTGCAAATAGGTTTTTTCCCTGCTAGCTAGCACAGCAGCAGGTCACTTCCCTGCCACTCCAACCCCTTGCAAACCTGTGTCCTGGGCTGGTTTTCCTCTTGCTCCATCGCTGCTTAAAGACCACACTTCTGCCACGGGATCTGGATCCTCTTCCTGGAATATTCTCCATTTTTCCTTGTGCTGTGAGCGCTCTTCTCTTCCCTGCTGTGCACTGGTCTTCGTTTTGCTTGTGCTGAGAGCAAGAAGCTGGGATCCTGCTGTGCCGTGACCCCTGGTGCTCACCCAGCTTCCCCAGGCCTCCCGGGGCTCCGACATCCCACACCGGGCAGCACTGCACGTAGAGCTCCACCAAAAGTCAGCAGCTGGGGTTTTCTTGGTTTATTTCCCATCCTCTGCTCTTGCCCACGTTGACAGGAGTCCGCTTTTATGCGTCTGAGTCTGCTAACTTCGGTGGGTGTTTGTGTGATCTAACAGGTATGTTGTCAGCTCTTTGTCCTATGTGCGAAATGGCTTTCCCCTAAAATTCCTTTCCCAATCTCTTCCCCCCAGGAGATGGGATTCTTGGCTGAACTCACTGCCTGGCCCAGGGGGTATTGTCTTTTCTGCAGGCGCGTCATATGGGCTTGCCTGACTAAAAGGCCTCTTGGGATCCCAGGAGGCTTGCAGACTCCACAACACTTGACTTAAAGGCTCAAAAATGAGGTGCACAAGTGCGATGTGTAAGGCAGCCCGGCACGTGGTGTTGGGCAGGACCTTTGTAGGACCGGAGGAAGTCTCTAGGCTGTTGCCCATGGTTTGTGTTCTCATGGGGCTGGGGTGCTCCCGTCTTACCCCGTGCCGAAGCCAAGGATTCGCAGCCTGCAGGCGAAGACCACGAACAGCCCCCCAGCTGCCTTCACTTAGGTTGTGCGCACTCGGATTTTTTTTTTCCTGCATGCTCTGCTGGATTCTGCTGACTGTAAGTGTTCCCTTATAAGCGTTCCCTTATGTTTCTTGTGTTTCCTCCCATACCCAGGAACCGGCAACGCCAGGCAGGCCAGAACTGAAAGTCACCAGCGTAGGGTTTTGTGCTCTGGTTGTGCTTCCCAAGTTGTTCCTTTATGAACTTTGTTGTGCTAAGTCTGGCTCTTTTTTTTTGCGCGTCCCTTCCCGCCTCCGTGTCCTTCTTGTGTTGTTCTCCAGAGACCTGGCGTGCAGTAGGTGGAGCGCGGGCCCGTATTGTGTTGCTTTCCTGTGTGGTTGTTGCTCTTGGCTGGCGATGCCGGCCTTATTTATAGAGGAAAAATCAGCGAGACTGAGCTCTAGCATGGGTCTGGTAATTGTGCCGTGTGTAGACGGCTGTGAAAAGGGGCTCTGCAGGCTGGGAGGGCTGCGTGTCCGTGTCGGTACGTGGGTCTGGCACCGGTCGCTTCCAGCTGCGGATGAGCAAACCGCAGCGGCGATTCGTGTTCCTTGGGTGAAGCTGTGGCCCTGCAAACTCCAACTAATCCTCGGTTCATCAGGAAGCCTCTTAGCGGTTACCCTTTGCACTGTTAACTTTGGAACCCCCCTCCCCTCGTCTCCCCGAGCGAAATGCCGGCGGGTTACGTGAAGGCGTGGAGTCTTGCTGCCTCCTTTGCATGAGCGTGCGCCGCCGTTTCGCAGGGTGCGAGGGGCTGGCTGGCGGGAGATGGCAGCTGTCCTCTGCAGCACGAAAGTAAAACTCCCTCTGTGTTCTTTCCCGTGCAGCTGAAGAGGTGGATCACCCCCCGAGCGATGCCGGCATGGGGGTAGATGTCCTGGAATCGGGCGACACCACGCCTCCCACCAAGAGAAAAAGCAAGTTCTCGAGCTTCGGCAAGATCTTCAAGCCCTGGAAGTGGAGGAAAAAGAAAAGCAGTGACAAATTTAAGGAGACTTCGGAAGGTAAGGGGGGCAGGGTGGGAATCCCTCCCTCCAGCTGGGAAAGCTGCGCCGAGCCCGCTGGCTGGTGAGGGCGGCTCGCGGCCACGAGCCCGAGCGCCGGCACGCGTGAGAGCCAAAGCGTGACTTGGGCGAAGGGCTGGCACCTGCGAGCTCTCCAGAAACACCTTGCCGTGGAGCAGTGCTCACAGACGAGCAAATTCCTTCTTGGAAGGAAGCTCCCGGGGCAGCCGCGGGGAGGGAGGGTTTGCTCCGCGATCACCAATCTAGCGCGAGGCGCAGGCCTGGGCGTGCAGCCCCCCCGCCCTCTTATTAATCCGTGCAATGCAGTGAAATTCGAAGCCCTTTTACTTCTTCCAGGGGACTTTAAAAAAAAACAAAAGTATCGTCTTGAACTTCTAGCTTACCCTGTTTTCTGAGTGCTTTCTTTTTTTTTTTTTCAATTTAATTATCAGTTTTAGAACGAAAGATTTCTATGCGAAAGCCAAGAGAGGAGCTGGTAAAAAGAGGGGTTCTGTTGGAAGACCCTGAGCAGGGTGAGTCCGCACCTGAGCTTCTCCTCCGCCTGTCTGTGTTCTGTGTAGCCGACCTTCCTCTGGCAACACCCCCCCTTGCAGCCGTTCTCCTCGGGGAGGCAAATTTAAGGGCTCTTACTTGCTGATGCGGTTCTTGTCTGTTTGTCTTGCCCTCCTCGCTGTGCTCTCCTGCCTGACTTCCGCACCCGGCAGGGAAGGCAGCCCGCCTGCGTGGTTAGGAAGATGTCCCAAAGAAAGAGCAGCGCCTGGCTTGGACATCTTCCTGCCTGCTGCCAGCGGGCATCCTGCGTGTCACCCCCCACCCTGTCCCTCGTGTGCATGTCCTGGTCCAGCCACCCTGTCTTGTCCTGTCAAGCTCCTCCGGCACGCTTCGGCTCAGCACCTCTGGTTTGTTCCCATCGCGCTCTGACCATCGCGGGAGAGGCGCTGACCTTGG
This sequence comes from Anser brachyrhynchus, assembly GCF_964034855.1. NCBI lineage: Eukaryota > Metazoa > Chordata > Aves > Anseriformes > Anatidae > Anser > Anser brachyrhynchus. Next base: position 4,485,874 of record NC_137717.1, read on the forward strand.
AGTTCAGGTTTGAAGGCTTTAGGCGTGGAAAAAGGAGACAAGTGACGACTTTGAGCTGCCCTGGGGTAGGGGGATTTCCTCGAGGAGTTAGAGATGGGTTGCCTCATGTTATGGCCTTATATTTGGCCATATTGTGGCTTATTGAAGCTTTTTTTTGGGGTGGCCCTTTGGGGACCCAGGAGTTGCACTCAGTGACCTTTGTGGGTCGCTTCCAACTCGGATATTCCATGATTCTCCTACTTTGTCATCCCTGCTCTCTGAGTTGGGGTCAACCTGCCAAAATAACCCTTTGGCCAGCTCAGTTCACCCTTGGATGTAAAAGGGAGAGGGCAGGAGCGGCGGCAGAGCAGCCCACCCGCTTGGGCGGCAGCTAAAGCTTAGCTTTGGCTAAGCCCACGCTGGTTCTTCTGAGGGTGGGTGGTTCTTCTTAGGGTTCTTCTAAGAAAGGTACCAAGTGGAAAAGTGGAGGTAAAAAAATAAAAAATAAAGTGGTTTTCAGAGCCAACCACTGAAAGCTAAGCTGCGAAGTAAAAGCTAACAGGGTTGTTTGCAGCTGCCCTGTAATAAAAGCCGCTTACAACCACCTGAGGGGGTGAGTGCTGGGCTGGAGGAAGAATTCGCCGTGGTACACAAGTGTAGGAGGTCACAGGATGAAACTGTGGAGGAGATCAAAGGCTTCATGTAGCAAACTTCCCACTGGAGATGGCAGAGGAGAGAGGTCTTCCAAACGGTAAGGCTGGACCAGAAGCGTGGCTGAGAGGTGGAATTATTTTCTGCTTTAAGTCATCTGATCTGGCTTAAGGAGCAGGAGATGGTTATAACCTGGGCAAAGTGCAAGCTCAAGGGACGAGGGAGCAATCGGTATTGTCAGGAGGGATAGATTGGAAAGCACATTATCTAAATCCCTTGCTTCTATGATTTTTAAGGCACTGGAAGGGTCATGAGATGGTGGTGGTAGGTTTCTGTATTTCCTTGCATTTTTAAGACCTGCTCTTACAGGGTCAGCTAATTTTCTTAGGCAAGTCTGTAGCAAAAAAAAATAAATGAATAAATCTGGAAACCCCTGAGCGAGCAAGGAGGTAGGGAAGAGGAATAGCAGAGGCTTTTGGAACCCCACGCAGCTGGCAGGGGACGAGGCCCTGCTGCTCCCTGGGGAGGCCGGGTGGTCGTGCTGCTGGCCTTGACCTTGGAGGAGGCCGCGGGAGCTGGAGGCCGGAGCAGCGAGGAGCCGGCAGCAGTGTGCTGCAGCTCCCTGCCAGAGAAGGGCACGCCAGGTGTGAATGACTAAGGAAAAGCAAGATCGTACTGTTCCTGCCTCCCTGGCTGAAAACTCCAGCTAGCCAGAGGCGATTGCTGCTATAAAAAGCTCCCAGCTCATCTCTTGAGTTTCAGCCCTGGCTGGGGAGGAAACTCCCTCTTGCTGCTGTCTGCACTTCCTGCATTTCAGGGAAGGGCAGAGCTGTTTTCCATCTCCCTGCAGGAACCAAGGCTGATTTTATTTTGCAGAAAAGAAAGCCTGGGGAGATTTCAGCTTGGCACCTTTGCTTTCAGCTTCTGCGTGACACCAGGGCACTTCTGCATAAGGCTGTGTTCCCCTAGGGGAGGGGAGAGAGCATCTCGGGGTGGGGAGAAGAGGGCAGTGGGTTAAATCACCAAACATTGGAGCAGCAGAACGTGCTAGAACGCCTGGCAGGCTCGTGATGCTGTACATGAATTGCCTGAGAGATGCTAGGCTGAAGATGGTGAGGATTGTGAATAAAACGGGTGATGTACATGCTCAAGTTTTCTTGAGATGGAAAGCAGTCAGAACAGGCACTGCCCCTTAAAAGGGATGTGAAGCCTGAATCTGGGAATAATAATATTGAGAGGTTGTCCTGTCAAGGCAGTTCAGGAGGCAGAGAATGGTTGGGGATTTCAGCCATTGGTAGAGCTTTAAGGGCTCTCAAAAGCACCAGGATCAAGCAGGGCTGAAAAGATTTAATTTATTTATTTACCCCAGAAGAGGTCTTGCTTCTCACATTTGGGAGGCTCCATGCTGGCATCTACAAAAGCAGAGATTGTCAGGCTGATGAAGATGCATTGTTACCTCTGGTTAACACAAAGGTGAAAAGTGAGGAAAGCTGCACTGCGGGCACAGCAGTCATCTTTCTGCCCAATTCAGGGTAGAAACACAAGGAAAACAGAGGTGCTCCAGCTCATTTTAAGGAGTTATCAAAATATATCATTTCATGTCCAGTAGAAGACTTGGCTAGTGCTGGATTTTGTGTTGCAGCAGAAAATGTGATTACTCTGTAGTGGTGAGGGGATGTGGAAGCTGCTGGAGGCTAACTGTGACCGCAGCTTCGTTGGGCACGCCAGTCTTACGTTTTTAAACGTGGCAGCATTCTTTCTAAATAAGGTGGTAGATCAAGAGGCTGCTGAAGAAGAAAAACACTTGATGGGATCCAGTGCTGTAGTATTTGCTTGTTGATAATGAAATCGAGAGCTCTCAGCCCGAGCTAGAGTTGGTTTTGCTGTGCTCTCCTCTGCAGGAGGGAGGCAGAAGATCAGCTCTTTTGGAAGCCAGAGAGAAATCGGTGCAGATCGATGGCAGCTCAGCCACGTCTCTTCTCTCTCGTGCTTTCTGAGTGTTTTCTGTTGTTTCTCTCCTCCCATCCCTGTGCAGATGGTGAGGAACCAGAGAAGCTGAACCCACCGGCACTGAAGAATGGCCACACGGTCCCCATCGGTGGTCCCGGGGCCGGTAACCCGGCCAGCCAGGAGGAAGAGGCCCCAAAGTCATCCAGCCTTAGGAAGCCTGTTCCAGCTGAGGAACCAAAGAAAAGACAAGGTAAGAAACCAGAATGTGCAGAATTGGTTGCTTCAGATTCTGATAGGAGTAGCTTTGAATTCTCATCTGATTCTTCCTCCCCCCCCTGGGCCTTCCAGCCTCTTAAACGGAGCTGTCTCACCTTGCAGGCTCGTCCAGCAGCCAACCTGGTCCCGAATCGGAGCCACCGCAGGAGCCCCACGTTCCCAGGCAGCCTCTTCTTCCTCCAAAAAGACCTCCCTCCACGTCCCAGGAGGCAAACGAGGTGCAAGCAAAGGATCCTGCACCTGCCAGCAGCGCTGCAAAACCCGCACCCACCACCCCAGCCCCTGTCGCAGCAAAGACAGCCAGCTCCACAGCTGCCCCCTCCCCAGCCCCCAGGACTCTGCCCCCTGCTCTTGCCGGTGCCAACACTACTGCTCCCGTGAGCACGACCAGCACAGCTCCTGCCAAGCAGCCTCCCGTCCCGCCGCCCAAGCCTGTCAACAGAAACAGCAACTCGGTGATAGGTGAGTGCCTCTGCAAGCTGCCTTGGTGGGTGTCCTGGAGCCCTCGCTCTGCTATTCCCTTACAAAGGGGAGAGGCTGTGTTTTAGTATGATTTAGGGAATATTGTGTCGCAAACGTTTGACAGTTTTTGCTGAAAACAGCCCAGTTTGGGCTTAAAGGATCTGCCGGTGTTTAGCCAGGGCATCCGTGTAATTCCTGGGGTGCTCTGCCCTAAGTCACCCCCTCTGTCTGTCGGACGGGCACGTCTCCTACCTGCAGGAGGGGACCCTGCCTGCTTCTGGCGGGGGTGGGAGTGGTGCAGGGAGAGGGGAAGGCAGTTCTGTGTCAGCTGCACGGCTGTCTGAATGTCGATGCTTCGCCGAGAGCTGGGATTCAGCCACGGACACCTGGGATCGTGGATGGTGGAGGAGACTTGGTTATACCCGGGCACCTTCTCCAAGGTCTGAGGCCAGGATGTTGCTGCGTTAGTCTTGTGTCCGTATGTCTTGTCCCGTGGACGAGTACTCTGGTGTAATTTGAGCTGAATCTTCACACTTAGGGAAAGAATTAAGTGTCTTAGCTCTGTTTCTAAGCAGATGATCTGGGAAAAGAGTTTCTTAAAGCTGAGATCCCGCCCTGTTCAGGACTTTCAGAAGCACTGCTGTGGAAAATGAGACCACTTCGGTCCCTAGCCTGTTCGTATTTCTCAGGTCACCTGCTAGTCTTTGCACTGGGCCAGCAGAGGCTGGTACAGGTCAGGAGGGAGGTTCCTGGGAAGATCGATGGGACAGGTCTGTGTTGGTATCTCAACGCGGAGGCGTTGCGCAGGTGTGGTTTGGGAGGCAGCGGTAGAAGCTGAGATTGTGTGCAAGTTACCATCTGAACTAGCCTGGGCCACTGCTTTCAGTGCAGGCTGCATCCCTCTGCTCGGTTTGGGGCTTCTCCTTGCCCTAGCAGGTTTTGCAAGTGACCTTGAGATGGTATTAAACACTCCTGTATGCCAGACCAGCTTGATTAGTCCGACCATGCCTGAGCACCCGATGAAATACTTTCTTGTTTTCTTTAAGCTGCTTGCACACGTCGCAGATGGTATTTGAAATGCCCCAGCACTTATTGCAGGAGGTACTTGTGGAACAAAAAATGGGGCTGAAGACAGTCTGTCCAACGTGTGTTTGGACCCAGCCTCCCCAAAATCCGGGGCTGGGTGCACCTGTGGCTGCAGGGGTGTGGAGGAGAAGGGAGGAGAGCTGCCAGCCCCTCGTTTCCTGGAGGAGAGAGCAGAGGCACGACGGAGCTGTGCGCGCCGTCACTGCTGCGCGAGCCTCGTTTTGCTGCTGTGGATAAACAGCAGCAGTGGAACCGGCTTCATGAGGTCTCTGGTGCGTGCTCTGACTCGGGGCATGTTTTAGCTGTTGTGCTGCTGCTGTCGTAACGCAGGCAGGGAGAGCTGTCAGCGTGCAGACCGCCCGTTTGTTCCCCCGTGAAGCCGGTCATTGTGCTCGTTCTGCGAGCAGTCCCGCCGTCTGAGGCAGCAGCTGAAAATAAGGCTGAGGAAACGGTTGCTCTTGGGGGCAGAGATTTTAATCAGCATCAGCTTGGAAAAGAAAGCAGGGCACACGGTGCCCTCCGGACGGCTGGGAGCTCGGCGCGGCCCCGGTGCGTGGTGCTGGGGGGGTTCAGGAGCAGCAGCTGAGATCTGGTCGGGGCTGGAGCAGTGGATCCGGCCGCGGTGGCACTCGCTGGCTTCCCTCCTTATCGCGCTGAAGTGCTGGCTGGCTCAGGAGGATGCTTTAAGTGGTGCCCAGCCCTCTTCTGTCTCCTCTTTCTCCTGCCAACTACTCGGTCCCTTTCAAAATCTGTCTGCTGTTACCCAAAGGTGACCTGAGCCTGGTCCCGCCAGGCTTCGAGCGCCGTTGAGGGGACACTGCAACCCCTCCGGGCCGGCGCTGATGGGAGCTGAGGGCACTCGGTGTTTTCCACAATCTGGCTCTTAATCTACGAGGGGAAAGTCTAAAAATGCTAAACATCCCAGAAATGTGCCCACCTCTCTGCAGTTATGCGCCCTTATCTTGGCGGGGCGCTCCCTGCTCGCAGCACCCTCTTGTGGTGCGCGACTCCTCCAGCTCCCTGGTGGGGCCCGGCTGCGTGACCATCTTCTGCTCCGCTTCCAGCAGGTGGGCGAGACCTCTCCAAGCCCCACAAGTCGTCAGAGTATGGATGCTGAAGGTTACAGGCTCCTACAGCAAGAGCAGAGCGGTCTTCACGGGTGCAACTTCTTCCCTAGGGCCTACAGGGTGTTCTAGGAACCTAAAGAGATTTCCTCCTGCAGCTGTTCTCCTTAATGCGATGTGATTCCAGTTTCTTCCCGTCTCCTCCATCACCCAGACAAATCCGATGAAGATTCAAGGCTCTTAAGTAGTTTTGGAAGCGTTAGTAGGTTTTTTGGAGCAGAGCAAAAGCTCGTCCTCAGGCAGGAGCTGCGAGCAGCAAGGTGTCCTTGGGCCGGGCTGCCAGGGGAAGGGGAAGGCACGCTGCTGCCTTTTGCCTCCAAATGAGACTACCCCCAATTTATTTCTTTTTTTAACGTGCAAGGGAACCATCAACGCAACCGGAGTCTGAGGTGCCCTGCATGTCTCGGATTCCTTTGCGAAGGGATGCTGTAAATACAGCCGTGAAGTGCCCTACATCCCTGCCTTCCTTGGCTGCGTGCTGGCTCTGGGTGAGCTCCATCTGCTGCCATCTGAGTGCCGGGGCTGTGTCCCCCTGCAGCAGCAGGGCGCGCAGACCTCTCCCAGCCCGCGTGCGTCTGGCTGCGCTCCCAGCTCCTACCTTTGCTGCAGGAAGGGCGCACTGGAGGCTTGCAAGCTGCTTATTGCTGGCACCTCGTAGCAGAAGAGCAGTTGAGACGGTTTGGGCCGAGGTTCTGAGTCCTTCGCTGCCTATTCCACGCTGGTGAAGGGCACCCGGCAAACGCCCCGTTAACTCTTGTGTTCCTTTGGTTTCCAGCTGAACTTTCTCAAGCGATGAACAGTGGAACGGGCTTGTCCAAGCCTTCCCCTCCTCTCCCGCCGAAGAGAGGCCTCCTGCCTAGCGCCACGTCAGAGGCAGCTCTCGCTTCCAAGCCCCCGAGCGACAGGACGGTGACGGCAAGCCGCCCCGTGCTGATACCCATGCACATGGCCCCTGCGTACCCGCCGCCCTCGCCATCGCCGCCACTGCCCACGCACGTACCGCCGGAGCCTCCCCGCGTGCCCTTGCCCACCTCCACCCCCGTCCCGGACCCTCCGCGCTCCCTGGACCTGCCCAAAGAGCCCCCCCCTCCTCCTGAGGACTTCAGGCCCCCCGAGGCGGCGAAGAGGACGGCGGAGCAAGGCTTCGGCGAGCCTCACGCGCTGCCGCGGCTGCCCCAGGTCCCGCTGCACATCCGGATCCAGCAGGCGCTGGCCAGCCCCCTGCCCGTCACGCCGCCTGCCGACGGCTCGCACAGAGCCCACTCGCTGCTCTTTGAGAACGACGCCTTCGGGGAGGACAGCGGCACGCTGGGCAGGACGAGGTCCCTGCCGGTCACCATCGAGATGCTGAAAGTGTGAGTACCTCCCCCGTCACCTCCGGTAATGCTTCCCCAGCGCGCTGGAGTTGCACCCCCTGCTTCTCGCAGCCAGGCTCTGACGGCAAAGAAAGCAGCCCTGGTTTCTTTGCTCTTTACAACACCCCAGAAACCGTTTTGCCCGTTGGCTGAATCTTTCAGCCTCTTAGGGGCCCGGTGCGTCTTCCCCGTGAAGTTAACCCTGGTCCTGCGAATTTATCACTCCAAGGGAAATGTGTTCTGGAGTACAAATGCAGGCTGGTGCCAGGAATCTGGCCTGTCTTTAATTGCACTAGGATGAAACGAGGTTCTGGATTTCATCCAGTCGTGGCCTGCTTAACCCTGCCTTTTGCAAAGGGAAGTGGGAAAGGGGCTGTCTCGTGTGGTACCAGACCTGAACCTGAAAGTCCCAGCGCAGGGTGGCAAGAGGATCGCTTGTTTCTGCAGTGAACCTGTCTCTGGCATTTCCCCCCAGAGCTCCCTGTGTTTTGGGGAGAGGGGACGGAGCAGGGTCACGGGGCTCTTCTGTCTCTGGTTACGGGGCCCCCACAGACCTGCCTTCCGTGGGCCGAGCACAGCTAACAGGGCTTCATGTCCAGGGTATTCCCCAGCCCCCGTGGGATGTGCTGAGATGTAATAGTGTGCTTCTCGTTAGTCCAGACGATGAGGAAGAGGAAGAGGAAGACCAGGAAGAAGAGCAGCCTCCGGGCCCCCGTGTGTATATTGGAGATGTGCCGTCTGTAACAGTCATCCCAAAGCTGGTACCCCAGGTTCTGCCAGAGGAGCAGGAGGGAGACGAAGGGATGAGCGACTCTGACTCGGAGGGGCCCATCCTCTACAAAGATGACGAGGACGAGGAGGAAGATGAAAGCCATAACAGTAAGGCTTTGACATTGCAGCTCTCCCTCTTTGCCCCTGCTGAACTCAGTCCTGGCTGTGTTGAGATCTGTATCAAAGGGCTGGTTCACGCAGTGCTGCAAAGCTGCTGGCTCTTGGTTTCACGCTGTACCACGTCCTCTCCCCTGCCTTTTCAAAGCCTGCAGCAGCCAAACCTGCATGTTCATCTGGTGAGATGCTCTCCCTCCAGCTGCAGGTGGTTAATGCAGTAGCCTGTGCTGTCCCACCCCTTCAGGTGGGGTGGCATCAGCTGAGCTGCTGGCGTCGTGCAGGGATGCTGGCTGCTGCTGTGGTGACCAGCTCTGGCTCGGCTGGGAGCTGTAGTGCTGCGCTGGGAAAGCAAACCCCGGGGGAGAGCGCAACTGCCAGGGGCTGTGCTCAGGCACCACCGTCCTCAGCCACATCCCGTCGCTCTCCCCGCAGGCACGCTGGCTAACAAAGTGAAGAGGAAAGACACGCTAGCCATGAAGCTGGGGAACACAACCACGGTGCAGGAAGAAAAGTTTGTCTTTCCTCGGAAGAGCAAGGAGGAGTGGAACCAAATTCGGAGCCAGATCGGGTCGACACTGACCAGGTACCACAAGCAGAGGAGGGTTGCGTGTGAACCGTCGGTACGGCCTGAGGGGTGGGACTGGACAAAGCTGGTGTCTTCCCTGAGCAGCCTCTGCTGGAACACCACGGTTGGTTGGGGCAGTGCTGCCGGATCAGGGCTGGGAGGCCAAGTGTTGCTTTCCCCCCTGCGTTATAAAGGCTGGAATTTTCTCCTGGCCTTGAGCAATATCTCCTAACAGGCCCCTGATTCCAGATGTTAAATGGTTTGGGAGGGGAAAATCTCAAGGACTACAGAAGCATTACTGCCGTAAAATACAGATGGCCTATAAAGATGAGGACAGATGCAGGCGGAGTGCTGATGGTGGTGGGTGAAGCTGGGGCTGCTGCTATTCCAGTCTCTGCTCATCTGCCCTAAAAAAATTCCCCTGAGCTTTTGGGGGGCACAGCACTTCCCTAACCTGGCCCTGGGGCTGAGCTGCTTGCTTGAGTGGAGGGGAGGAGAGCCCCAGACAGGGCAGCAGTGATCTCCACTGGTGACTGAGCAGCGCTGAGGAGGTTTGAGAGCGCTCAGACCACAAAAGCAGTGGTGTTCTTCATCCCCCGCTGATGGATGACCAGATGACAAGCGCCTAATGTGTTCTGCTTTTCTTTAGGCGACTGAGTCAGAGACCGACAGCAGAAGAACTGGAGCAGAGGAACATACTTCAACGTGAGTAATGCTCCTCTGGTGGTCCTAAGTAATAAAAGCTGCCGTGTTTCCCATCTCACATTTTACTACATGGATACGCGGAGTCTGCCTGAAATGTGCAGATGGAGATGCTTTGGTTACATCACTGCAGGAAAGCAGTTCTGCTGACTTTTCCCAGAACGTTGTTACCATTAGAACCTGGATAAAATCAGGCCTTTAGCAGTGGCACCAAGCAATATAGTTCAAAGCATCATATTGTGGAAGCGCTACCAGTCCCCTGCCTGAAACCCCAGAGCAAAATATGTGAGCTGGTTAAGACTCTGCTCTGAAGTTACACAGCAAGAACTGTTACAGGTTTTTGTTTGGGCTGGACTTTTATTTGTGGTCCAGACATCCCAGCATCGTACTGTACAGTCCAGAAAGCAGCAGCTCGTTGTTCAGTGAGCGGTGTTTCTCTTGGCCATACCTTGTTCTGCAACAGTTTTAAACATCTTGGGGAAACGTCAGTTCAGGAAGTTTCCATTTGAAATATTTATCTGCGCTGCTGTTCTCTTTAAACTATTAGTATAATAGCTTTGGGGAAGAGCGATCTGCAAAGAGGCTTGGATGTATTTTGACAGCATGGCCATTAATCTTTAACATACATGCAGCTGGAGAGAATGACTCACGCGTGCCATGTTAAGGCCCACGTTACCACTGTCACTCAGTGGAGTGCTCGGTGAGTAAGGGGATGGAGCTGGGCTGCTCTCTCTGCCTGTAGCGAGTGCAGGTAACGTAGTCAGTCTGATAAAGCTCGACATTCTTCTCTGCTCAAGTCCAGAAGGCGCTTTTCAAAACCTTTGATGCTTACAGGGAAAAAAATTGCTTTTTTTTTTCCCTTGGCAGCGAAAAATGAAGCTGACCGTCAAGCCGAGAAGCGAGAGATCAAACGCAGGCTCACCAGAAAGGTACTGCTGGCCGTCGTGCTGTGACTGCCATCTGGCAGAGCTGTCGGGGACGGTGGTGGCTCTGAGCACGTCGTAGGCGCCTTGCCGCGGGTGAAGTCACGGGGCTGTTGTGTAATTGTCCCCGGTGCCCTCTGACTGCGGGGACTGCAGAATGTGGTCTGTCAGCCACGGCCGGCCCTTGGCACCGCAGCCGGTTTTGACGCTGACAGATCTGAGCTGGCATCAGGTGTAACAAGCTGGGTGAGATCTGTTTGGCACCTGGCACTTGAAAGTTTTGCCCGTGCTGGCCTGTTACAGCAGTACTTCAGTGGCCACGGCATTCACACCATGCTCCCCAAAATTCATTTCCCAAGGAACAGCTCGGGAGAAGCTGAGCAGAGCTGCTTTTAGCTGTGGTGCCCAGGTTACTCGCTGTTACACATTGCTAGGGAAAATATCTTCCCAAGGGCCCGCAGATACGAAATGTGAGTTCTGCTGTAGCTGAAGCAGAAACTGGGCTTGGTTCAGGGGTGTCATGTGGGGCCAACCCTGCAGTGGCTGTTCCCAAGCCCCTCGTTCTCTCTTCCTGGGATTGTGGCCTCGGTTCTGCCCTTGTGGCCTCGTGATCCAAACAAGACCCCTTAGAGGTAAATCGTCTGTGAGAGGATTTGCCTGGTCCCTTGCAGCCTGCATCGTGAGCAGGACCTTGGTGTCCCAGCTTGGTTTCTCCTGGGATGGCAGCTCCTGAGCAGCTCTGGGGACAAGGCACACACTGACTTTTTGTTCTTGCATTCAGCTTAGCCAAAGGCCTACGGTGGCAGAGCTGCAGGCCAGGAAGATCCTGAGGTTTAACGAATATGTGGAAGTGACAGACGCTCAAGACTACGACCGGCGAGCAGATAAGCCGTGGACAAAGCTTACACCGGCTGACAAGGTAACAGGGAGCGTCCTGTTCCCAGGCGGGGCAGGGAGCTAGGTCAGGGTGTCCCAAGCAAAAGGCTGAGAGCCAGGAATTGCTCTTTCTTCTGTTTTTTTAACCTCTGCATCTTTCCCTCTGCCACCCCACCAAGCACCACCAGTGTGCTTCACCCACGTGTGCTGTACCCAGCCCTGTTCCTGCTCCCTCCGCAGTGACACGGAGCCCACACGGGCACTGCCTGCACTGCAGCGTGACCTGTCTCGGCTTCTGGGTGGTATAAAAGGGTGCAAGGCACAGGGCGGTGGTTGGGGGAGTGCGGTTTTTCACAGGCTGAGGCAGGCTTAGGCAAGCTGGCGGGGAAGACGCCTGTTCTCATCTTCCCTGGCCACTTGGGGGGACTGCCCGGCCTTGGTGTGGAGGAGGTGGGGCGGATTAAATTCTGCCTGGTGCGAAGGATCTGTGAAAGCCGGGGTGGCTGCTGCAATCTGAGCTCCTTCCTCTGCCAAAAGGAGCTGCGGGATTCAGGGTTATGTTTAAAAACTGCTCTTACTCTTCGCTTCACCACTGAAAGGTGATAGAAATCAGCCCCGAGCAGGAGTGTTGGAGCCACAACACCTTCTTGCCGTGTCTGAGCTCACTTAAAATGGGGGATAGAGGGTCATATGCCCCAGCAGGAGATAAAGGTCTCTCCCTTTTCACGCAGGCTGCCATCCGGAAGGAGCTAAACGAGTTTAAGAGCTGTGAAATGGAAGTCCACGAGGAGAGCAAACAGTTCACACGGTGAGACCGCAGCGCTCGCGTAGTCTGTGCTGTCGGGAGAGCTGTGTTGCAGGGGTGCTGCCGGGAGGCAGAGCGTTAAATCCTTAGGAGAAACGACCTGTGCAGCACTTGCAGATTTAACATCCCTTTCCACCTTGGTGTTGTTGGGTGACAGGAGGGGTACCTGACACGAAGAGGTGTTCTTCCCTAAACTGGGGCTTAGATCCTGGAAACTCAAAATGGCCAGTGGCTGGTTTAGGGTGTTTCTGAAACCTGTGTGAGGCTGCAGCCAGTGAGCTTTTCTGGGGCTAGAGACACGCGGCAGAAGCCACAGCCGCAAAGCACACTGGTAGTTAGCTCTGACATGACCCATGCAGTAACCTGTGTGCATCGTGGCGCGAGTGATTCTTCCCCCCGCCCCCAAGCTGTGTGGCTGAGTGTTTGCAGAGCAGAAATGCTTTCTAAGGCAGAGGTGAAACTGTTAACAGCTTCACTGAGGGCTGAGAATTCAGAAATGATTCAGTTCAGTAGCTGTTTAACCCAAGTTCCAAGGATGACACTTTGTTGTTTTTTTTTTTTCCACTTGGCTTTTAGGTACCATCGACCATAATCTTCCAAGAAGGAGCAAGAGACCCAAGAGGACTGGAAGTTCTCTGCGTCCCTCTCCTGGGCAATACAGCAAGGGTAGAACCTCGCCTCTTCCAAGATTTGCCTTCAAAACATATCCAGAAAAGGGCTTTTGGCCAGGGAAGGGGGAATCCTGTCTGAATGTAGCATTTCACTGGAACAAACACGTCTCGAGTGCCGTCAGGCTGGAACTGAACACTATACCTCGCGCAGCTCAGCAATACGCCTCTCCTCCGCCGCCAGCATCCCTGCCAGGAGTCCACGCACGTGTGAACGAGCAGTTCGTTCCCCAGCTCCCTTTCTGTCGTGACGGGCCCGGTTCTCAGCTGTACGTACTCCTTTTGGGTGCAAACCCTTCGTTTCCTCCTCCTTACCTAGAGGAGGAAAAAACTTGGCAGCTCTGGTGTTGGAGAGCTGAGGAATGGAGAGTGGATGTGCTAGGAAGCACGCGTGTATATTAGCTGTGTACAGAGAACCCTGTGCAGGTGCTGACCTGGCAGACAACTGACATGTGACTCGTAATTTTTTGCATTTGCTCGCGTCTGTCATATCTTTAATGTCCTGAATCACTACTGACCAACGGTTTGTTGTCCTGGAAGGGAATTGTATAGATATTAACATATGCTGCATCTTTTTTGTAAAAAAAAAATCAAAAGAACTTAAAAACAGAAAAAAAGGCAAAACACAAATGTATAAAGCATTCCCTCCCTGCTCTCTCACACTTGCGGTGATGTTAATGGATCTTGTCTTGAGAATATCTAGGCTTGTTTAACAAATTACAGAACCAGGAAATGACTGTTGCCTTTTTAAAACTTTTTAATTTGGGGAAGCTGTGGTAGTAGTAAATTCTTTTTATCGTCGCTTCCTCTCAGATGTTTTTTTTTACTCTCCCAAATCAGGGTGAAACTTGCCTTTTCTCATTTTTTACAGCAAAACCTACTGGAAACTTGATAATTTCACTGTGTGGGTGGAAGGTGCGGGGAGGAGAAGAGGTTTAAAAAAGTGACCTTAAAATAGATACTCTTGCTCTTCTGAGAATCTCAAGTTGGTTCTTCCGGAACTTTGGGTTTAAAATCTGGTATGGGCGCACTGCTGTATCATGCACAGAACTAACCCACGTGTGAGATGCCACTAGCCATGGAGGGAGTATCACAGGCCTGCAGGTTGTGGGAATGAAGAGGAGGGCTCGCCTTGTTCGCAGACCTGCCAGCGTGGTGCTCGGGCTCTTTTGGGAGCCCCGTGGCAGGCCGGGCCTCGCTGCGCTGCCTCCGCGCCATGCCAAGGCTCGGGCCCTGCGCCCGACGCTGCCTTCGCCCGCGGGGGGTGCGCGTCCCTCACAGCTTCCCCGTGTACAGTACGGCTGTAGACTAAATCATTGCATTGTATATCTGTCTCCTCATCAACAGATTTTAATTATTGAATAAAAGTATTTTAGGATTTTTTTTTTAAACGGCTGCTCTGGTTGTGTTTTAAATGGCTCCTGTTGGAGGAGGTTGGGGGTTCAAAGGTCTCTGCTCCCCAGAAGCAGAGAACATCGTGAGGTGTAAGGGACCCACAGGGATCACCGGGTCCAACTCCTGGCTCCACACAGCACCACCCCAAAACCAGACCATGTGTCTGAGAGCATTGTCCAAATACTCCTTGAGCTCCGGCAGGCCCAGAGCCATGACCACATCCCTGGGGAGCCTGCCCCAGTGCCCGACCACCTCTGGGTGCAGAACCTTTCCCTCACACCCAGCCTGACCCTCCCCTGTCCCAGCTCCATGCCGTTCCCTCGGGTCCTGTCGCTGTCCCCAGAGAGCAGAGCTCAGCGCCTGCCCCTCCGCTCCCCTCGTGAGGGAGCTGCAGGCCGCCATGAGGCCTCCCCTCAGCCTGCTCTGCTCTGGGCTGAACTGTTACCTTAAAAGTCAGTCAAATAAACTCTCTAAGGCTCAATTTGGGTTTTAGAAAGCAGGCATTCTTTAATTGTGGTGCCAGACACACGGGATCATTCCACCCAGTGTGTGCGCCCAGTTATCTGGGCTACAGCGGTTACATGCAGTCAAAACATGCATATCCATTAGGTTTCCAAGAAATAACCAACACATTCATACAGTTTCCCGTAACTCATTAAAATATGTAAATGTCCCTGATGCGGGCACAATTGTTCCCACTGGTGGTTTTGGGGGGGAATCTGGTGGCCATCGGTAGTCTTCCTCACTGTGTTTGCTGCTTAAACCCAGGTCTTGTGCATGCTCAGGCCATCTCGTTCTTTATCTCATTTCAGTTTAGGCGTGCATGCTAAATTAAGTGATTTACACGTGAGGACACGTGCACACCAGGACTTTCTCACCTATTCTTTACAGTTACACCCCCCAGGCCTAGGTCATCTTGCCCCCCTCCCCCGTCCTGTTTTGGGGACACAACTGGGACCCCATCCTGCGTGGCCTTACAGACAAGGCTCACTGATTAGTGCGTTCAGGCTGGAAATGAGGAGACATTTCTCCTCAGAAAGAGCGGTCAGGCGTTGGGACGGGCTGCCCAGGGAGGTGGTGGAGTCACCGTCCCTGGGGGTGTTCAAGGAGAGGTTGGACGTGGTGTTTGGGGACAAGGTCAGTGGGTGGTGGTGGTGGTAGGGGGCGGTTACACCAGACGATCCCTGAGGGCTTTTCCAACCCCAACGATTCCAGGATTCAAATCTCCCCCCTCAGCCCCCTTCCCGCCTTCCCACTGCGCATGCTCCCCCCCCCCCCCCCCCCCCCCGCTGCGCCCGGCCCCTTTCCCGCCAAAGCGCCCCTTTTGCACACGAGCCGCCCGGCCCTCCCTCTTGTTCTCCGCGCATGAGCGCCCAGGCCCCGCCCCCCGGCGCTCTATAAATACCGCCGCGCGCAGCCTTTCGTCCTCTTTCCCCGGCGGCGGGCGGCGAGCGTGGCAGGTGAGCGTGGCCTCCCCTCTTTCTTTCTTCTTTCACTATTTTTTCCTATTTTCGTTTTTTCCCATTTTCCCATTTCTTGTTTTTTTCCCATTCTCCTCGCTGCGGCGGATGGAGCCGGTGACCTTTATGAGGGCTGCGAAGGGTGGTGCTGCTCGCAGCCAGCCCCAGGCCCACCGCGGCCTACCTGCGCTGAGGGGGCGGCGCCGCCCCTCAGCGCCTCCTCTCCCTTCCCTCAGGTTCGTTCCTGATGCTCGGTCCGGCCTCGGCCTGCCTGCTCCCCGAGTGAGTGTCCGCCTGCGGAGCGGGGGGGGGGGGACCGGGGAGGTGTAACGGGGTGAGGGGAGGCTTGGGGGGGGGGGTGTGTAAGGGGGTGTGTGGGGGGCAGGCCCCAACGTGGACATCCGGAGAAGTAGCTCTCTCATGGCTCTGTCCGTGTGGCGCGCGGGAGCGTAGGCCCTCGGGCCTGTGACGTACAGTCCCCTTCCACAACGTTGGAGAACGAGCCGGGCCTCGAGTCTGCAGCCTGCATATTCCTACTGCTTCT
Organism: Anser brachyrhynchus; assembly: GCF_964034855.1. NCBI lineage: Eukaryota > Metazoa > Chordata > Aves > Anseriformes > Anatidae > Anser > Anser brachyrhynchus. The sequence continues at coordinate 4,501,583 of NC_137717.1, forward strand.
CTGAGCCCTCGGGCCGTTACAGAGGAGATAAACCATGCAGGAAACAAATTACGCAGGGGGGCTTCGTTTCGGGACATGGGGGAGACGCGGGGGGGGGGGTGCAGGTCGGACAGTCTGAGGGCAGTTACTTAACGCCTTTTCTTTGTTCGCAGTTTCTAATTTGAAAAATTTGATGTGGGCGGAGCGCTGCTTCGGAAGGTGAGTGATTGTGCACAAATGTTGTGTAGTTACCTTGCCATCTCGATAGCTTCCCCTTTAAATAAGTTTCAGGTATTTGCTTTAACTGGCTTACGCAAACTGAAATGGATCAGGGATTTGAAATAATGAAATACCAATACTGGTGTTTAACAGCAAAAGCTTAGCTTGCGCGTTCCTTAGGTTCTGAGCTTTTGTTGGACTGATACGAGAGGCCTGCTCCTGAATATTAGAAAAAAGCGGAAAAACTTAACGAAGTGAAGGTGGATGATGCTTAATTGGCTTTTGAAGGCTGTATTGTTAAATGAATTTGGGAAAGAGCAGAACCGAATTTGTGCAAAGTCATGGAGGCCCTGGCTTAGACTCTTGCCCTTGTGAAACCTGACCCAGCTCAGCCATTTTGTCGTCTCAGCCTCATCTGAACAAGAACAGCCCATGTGTGCTCACCCGGACTTCCATGTTAATCAGTCCCAAAGCAAAGCAGACTCTTTTTTTTTTTACCCTGGGAAAAATGTGTTAGTAATGTGGGTGCAGAAGCACTGGGGTCTTAACTGGGGAGAAGGGGAATGGAAAGCACGTGGTTTGCTTAATGAGGGCTGGGAGCACGTGGCTGTACTGCCCCTGGTCATGTATGTGATGGACTAGCGAAATGAATTGTGCTTCCTGCCAGATTATAAGTAGGAAAATCCACTTGGAACACAAGTAATAAGCTTTCTTGATTATTTTTTTGTTTTTGTTGCAGACACTGGTGAAAGCTTGTGATTGAGTGCTACCAACAGCAGTCTGCGTACCCAGTGAGGGTGAGTATGCCCCGAGCACAGCTCCAGCCCAAATGCTGAGCAGAGGTGGTGGCCAAGGTTTGGTTCCTGCAGGGTGTACAGTCCGAGCCTCTGCAGAGTTCAGAGCGGGCTGGAAATGAGAGAAGGTGCCTACATGTGGTGAACTTCTTGGAGCACGTGCTTTGTGCTGGGGGCCTGCAGTTCTCTGCCCAAAGCGACCTCCAGAGCAGTTCTCTGCTGTACCAGAGCACCCAGAGGCTGCGGGGGGTTGTGTAGCTGCTGCGTGAGGTGGCACATGAAATGAAGTGGGGGCTGAACCCCTCTGGGTGGGCTGCACCCTGAGAAACATGGGGAGGAGCTGGGGGCTCTGGTGGGTTTCCATGCCTCGTCTACACCGGCTTGGGAGAGCACGTGTCTGAGCACCACCTCCTGGTCCTGCACCTGAAAAGGAGCCCAAGAAGCGGAGTGAAGCGAGGCGTTGGGAACTGTTGTGGCTGTGAGGGGAGGCTGCCTGGTGCTGGGGGAGAGGGGGAGTATGGTGTGGAAGTCGTGTACAGCTGGTGGTCGGTGTCCATCTGGGAGGTTCGCAGCTTCTGTGAATGTTCTGGGACCTGTGATGCTGTGCCTGATGAATAAAGAACTTTGAAATGGTGTCGTGTGGCTGTTTTCTCTGGTGTGACTGCTAGCCATTGGTTTGTTCTCTGAACGAAGCTCAGGAAACCCCAAGTAAACACTTTGTGTAGTTAGGTTCTGCCCCCCCCCTTGGATGGCATTCAGCCTGCCCTCATTTCCAGTAGCCTCAGCTCCTGGGACTGGGAGGTTGTAGCTCAATGTGACCACTACTGGGTATTACTGGTGCGGGTACCACTAAGGGAAGTCTTGTAACCCTTAGAGCCACCAGAAGCTCTGGGGTGGGGGGCAGGGGGTTTTACCTCTGGCTTTAGGGTTGTTACGAGGTGGGTAACCATACTTAGGCGACTTTCCCCTCTGTTAAGTGAAGGACTTAGAGCTGCTTTTATTCCTGGTGGACCTCTATGAACACTTGGGGATCTTTAACCCTGACTGTAAGTAGTCTGTAGTGCCGTCCCCAGGGCTGGGGGCGTTGTGAGCAGAAGAGGGGCGGCTGCCCGTGCTGGGTGAGGGCTTGGGCTGGCGAAGGAAGGGGTGAGGGAGAAGGAAAGGGGGGGCGTGGGCCTGGCGGGCTGGGCAGGGAATTCCCTGCAGGAAAAATAAAGGGTGGGGGGCACTGAGCTTCAGGGGGCATCCCTCGTGAGGCTGAGCGAGTTGTGCCGCTCGGTTTGGGGAAAGAATTTGCTAAAAGGGGGCTGAAAATTGTTCTGGGGGCTGGGGCAGGCGGCTTTGGTTTTTTTGGGGGGGGAGGCGGATGCTCCGAGGCCGCGTTCCCGATCGTTCACGGGGCAAAGAATGGCGGCGGAGGGGCTTGCGGGGAGCCCCCCGTTTGTGTGCAGTGTCGGGGGGGATCCCCCCGCTCTGGGGCTCGTCCCCCCCCCCAAAAAGACCCCACGGGGGGGGGGGCTCCAGCTCCCTGCCGGCCGCTTCACCCCCCGCCCCGCACTGCCGCAGCCTCCCCGGGGGGGGGTGCAGCTGCCCCGGGGGGCTCCCCCCGTGCCCGGTGCGCCGGGGCCAGGCCCGGCCCCCCCCGCAGCCGCCACCAGAGGGCGCCGGTCCCCCCCCGCTGTCCCCCCCCCGGGGCCGTCCCCGCGCATGCTCGGGGCCGGGAGCGCGGCGGCGGCGGCGCGGCGGAGGTGGGAGCGCGGCCCCGGGGCCGGGGGCACCGGGCAGGGACGGGGGGGGGGGGGGAGGGAAAGGGACGGGGATGGGCACCGGGGGGGGGGCCGGGGCCTAGTGCTCCGCACGGGGGCCGTAGCTTTGCCCCCCCCCCAGCTCCGTGTTGGGCTGGGGAAGGCCGGGGAGCGGCGGAACCGGAGGGGGGTGGCGGGGAAGGGAGGGCGGACGGATGGACGGACGGGCGGGAGATTCAAACGGGGATCCGCGGGGAAGGGGCTGGGGGGGGGCCCTCGGGGTCCCCGCCTTCCCCTTGGGACGGTCGCGGGGTGTTTGGAAGCGGAGGGTTTGGGGGGGGGGGGCGGAGTTGCAGGAGGCTCGGCAGCGGGAGCACGCGGCGGGCGAAACGCGCAGGGAAACCGAAAATGCGGGGTTTTCAAAGTGGGGCGGGGGTCGGTGCCCGAATCCTAACTCGCTGCCCGAATCCTAACTCGCCGCCCTCAGACCCTTAGGAGACGGGGGCTGCAGCGACCCGAGGGGAGGCCCGGGGATCGTCTTCGGAGAAAAATCCTGACAGCTGTGCTGCGGCTCCCCGGCGAGCTCCCGGCTGGGCGAGCCCCTCACAGCGCCTTTGTTTGTTTAGGTCTAAACCACCATGCCAGGAAAACGCACCGCAAAGAAAAGCCCTGTGCCAGAAGACGAATCTCCTGCCAGGAAGAAGCTTAAAGGTAAGAAGACTCCCCCGGGAGCCCCCGAATTCCCTGCGCAGCCGTACCGGAAGGGTTCCCCCCCCCCCCTTCCCCAACCCCGGCAGCACACCCCATGCCTCCTTTCTGCCCCGCGACGCAGTCAGCCACCCGTCCCACCGGACGCAGCCCGGCCTGGTGCTTTCGCTGGGGCAGGGGGACGTCGGCCAGCTGGGCCTGGGCGAGGGCGTGATGGAGAGGAAGAAGCCAGCCTTGGTGCAGCTGCCGGAGATGATCGTGCAGGCGGAGGCGGGAGGGATGCACACCGTGTGCCTCAGCGAGACGGGCAAGGTGAGAGCGGCGGTTCAGGCTGGGGTGGAGGGGGGGCAGCGTGGGGACGTGGGGGAGGCTGAGCTGCGACCCCCCCCCGCAAGCTCGGGGAGGTCCTCATATCCTGGAGCGGGGTCAGGATCGGACCCCGCTCCGCCCCCGTGTAGCTGCGGGGTGGCAACTTGCGGGTGTCCCTTGCTCCAGCTCCTGGATGGCGTCTGTGCCACAGACCTCAAAGTTTTTGGGGTGCAGAGGGACGAGTCGGCCTGGTGGGGCTCCATCCCCTGGCTTCACGCACGTCCTGCTGACTTCTGTGTCCCTTCCCGACCGGCTCGCTCTGTCTGCAGATCTACACCTTTGGCTGCAACGACGAAGGCGCCCTCGGGCGCGACACCTCAGCAGAAGGGTCTGAGACCACGCCGGGGCTGGTGGAGCTGCAGGAGAAGGTGGTGCAGGTCTCGGCGGGGGACAGCCACACAGCGGCGCTGACGGATGACGGCAGGGTTTTTGTCTGGGGCTCTTTCCGGGTATGTCGATTTCTTAGAAAATCGCTGGAAGCTCTGCCGGGGGTTGCTGGGCTGCTTCAGTGACTCACTTGGGCGTGTGTGTCTCCTCACCCAGGATAACAACGGGGTGATAGGCCTGCTGGAGCCTATGAAGACGAGCTCTGTACCTGTGCTCCTCCAGCTCAGCTCACCTGTCATTAAAATTGTCTCAGGTGAGCCAGATCCTGGGTGTGCGCGGGTCAGGCTGCTGGACGAGGCTGTTTCAGCCTTGGCTGGGGGGTGAGGGTCCAGAGGGTCCGTGCCCTTTTTCCTGGGTACAAGGGTCTGCTTGCTCCCTTCTGGCTCCTGAGAGCGCAGACCTCGTGTCTCTGCTAGCCCCAGTGTTGTTTTTAAATCAGGTTGGGTGAAATATTAACATGTTTTACAGTTTAGCTGTACAGTTAGTTTACGGTTGGTCTGAAATGCTTTACAGTTAGTGCCCTAACTGTCGCCCCGTGGGGTTGAGGCACTCACCCTCTCTGGATTTTCCCTGGCAGAGCAGCCAGGGAATTCATCCAGGGCCCAGCTGAGGCTGGGGGGCACCTGTGCCTCTAAACCATCCCAGTGAAAGTTCTGTGGAGCTTCAAATGGGGAAATGGGATCAGGAAGAGAGATCTCGGTGTTTCAAGTGTTCCAGAAAGCAGCAAACCCCACCGAATTCTAGAAAGCTTGGGCGGCTGGGGTTTTGCTGTGACCCCTGGGTCTTGCTGGGGTCCTCGAGGGTCTGGACGGTGGCTGCTGCTCACTCACCTCCCACGTCTCCTCGCAGGGAACGACCACTTGGTGATGCTGACGATGGACGGCGACCTGTTCACGTGCGGCTGCGGCGAGCAGGGCCAGCTGGGGAGAGTGCCGGAGCTCTTCGCCAACCGAGGAGGGCGGAAAGGGCTGCGTGAGTGGCTTTGGTGTCGGGGACGCTCGTGGCTGCGGCGAGCGGGCCGCGTGCTTGGGCTCCAGCGCTGAGCCTGTCCCTTCCCCAGCAGCTCAGGGGGCTTGTTTGTAAATCAGTTGCTTGAATTCGGTGATCCAAGGGGAGATGCAAAGGGTGTAAAGCGTTAGTTCTCATACCGCGCCTTGTTTCTTGTCCCCAGAGCGCCTGCTGGTCCCGCAGCGTGTCCCTGTCAGAGGCAGAGGCAACAAAGGCAAGATGCGCTTCCAGGACGCCTTCTGTGGGGCTTACTTCACTTTTGCCGTCACGCAGGAAGGACACATCTACGGGTTCGGCCTCTCCAACTACCACCAGCTGGGTGAGTTTACTTGGGCCCTCCAGATCTCCTGCCTTCTCGGTGGCTTTGGTGGGGATCCGGAACACCTTGAACCCACCGCGCGCTCCCAGTGCCCGGTGTAGGACAGACTGGAGCTGGAAATGAGCGGGGGGATCACCCTGCAGAGCTCTGGGTGTAGGTCCCAGCCCTCACAGCCCGTGGATTTGAGCAGAAATGCGATACCCTTCAGCGCTGGGACTGGGGGAGCTGGGCCGTTAGTGGGGTGAGCCCCGGGCGGATGGCTCAGTGCCGGCGCCTGGCCTGGGCTGTCCGTGCCCGTGTTCCTGACGTGCCGGGGTTTGTGCGTCCTGCCCCGCAGGGACCCAGGGCACCGAGCCCTGCTTCTCCCCGCAGAACTTGACGTCCTTCAAGAACTCCACCAAGTCCTGGCTCGGGTTCTCCGGCGGGCAGCACCACACCGTCTGCGTGGACTCGGAGGGTGAGCCCCCGTGGGACGGGGGGGCCGGGAGCTGTGCCGAGCACCGCAGGGCTCCCGTGGGTCTCGCCCCAGCTGGGGAGGTGTTGGGGTGCGGGGGAAACGCTGAATCCCTCTGAGTCCCTGGTGTTCAGGGCAGCGTGGCTGCAGCGTCTGCGTGGGTGAGCCGGGAAGGGGCTGTGTGGCTCTTCCAGAAGCACAGCCCGGTTGAAAAAGTGGCGTGGATTTGAAGCAAAGACCGGGGTGATAACAGCAACCCACGTAGGGTCCTGTCCCCCACTGTGCAGCTGGGGGGCCCCGCGTTGGGACCTGGGGCATGCTGCGGGACGTGGCAGGGAGGAGCCGTGCTCCCAGCTCCTCTGGGATCAGCCCTGGGGGAGGAAAGGTCTGCCTGCAGCGGCCTTCCCTCCACTTTGAGTCACCTCCTGCGCGTCTCTCGTGCCCCAGGTAAAGCCTACAGCCTGGGCCGGGCCGAGTACGGCCGGTTAGGCCTCGGGGAAGGGGCAGAGGAGAAGAGCACACCCACCGTCATCCCCGACCTCCCCAGCATCTCTTCCGTGGCGTGCGGCGCGTCGGTCGGCTACGCTGTCAGCAGTGACGGTGAGTGGCAGGCACTCCCTGCCCACGGAGCGCTGCCCGCCCCTCGTCTGTCCCTCCTGGGGTGCTGCCCAACCAACCCAACCCCCCCGGGGCTTCATCACGTGCTGCTGGGGCAGGATTCGAGCCGGGTCCCGGTGCTCGCGGCCCCTGCCAAGCACCCAGCCCGCGGGAGCCGAGCGGCAGCTGCTCAAATATTTTTGTGGGCGCTTGGCGGCGAGGTTTGGGGAAGAGTGTTGACCCGGGAGGGGGTCGCTGACCTGCTGGTCCCTTCTCCGAGCTGTGAACTCGGCTGCTGCGAGAGCTCTGTGTGCTCCGGCGCTGCGTTGGCTTGCCTGGAACACGTGCAGCCCGCAGCTGTGGGAAGGATCTGCCATCCCGTGAGAACAGGCAGCGTGTTGATGGATGGGGGTGGGTCGGGAAACCTGGCTTGGGAGCAGGCTGTGTGCTGAAAAACTGCCTTGAGGGAGGCCAAAACAGCTCCCTTCTCTCACCCCTGCCTGCTTCTCTGGCACCCTTCGGTTGCCCCTTGCTTGGGGATCTCAGAACTTCACCCAGAACCCAAACTCGTCTCGCCTCTCTTGCAGGACGAGCGTTTGCCTGGGGCATGGGCACCAACTACCAGCTGGGCACCGGGGAGGAGGACGACGTCTGGAGCCCCGTGCAGATGACGGGCAAGCAGCTGGAAAACCGCGTGGTCCTGGCCGTGTCCAGCGGAGGCCAACACACTGTCTTGCTGGTCAAGGACAAGGAGCAGAGTTGATGAAGCGGCTGGAGCACAGTGGGATCGCGGGGCCCGCGCACACACCCACCTTCTGCCCTTGGTCTCTTTTTGGGAGGCTGGTTCCCAGCTCCGCTCTCTCGCAGACCACGTCAGGGAAGGCAGGAGGGCCCCCGGAGCCGGGCCCCGAGGGGTCCTGGCGGTGTCTGCGTGGCTGGAGCAGGGATCTGCAGGGATGCTCGTGTTTTCTGTCTGCAAGTGTCTGTCTTCCCGTGGTGCCAGGTGCTCTGTCAGCTCCTCCAGTTCAGCTTGGTCCTAAACTGGTCTCAGTGCTGTGGCTAGATGGGTTTTCCACCTTTTTTTTTTTTTTTTAATATTTTCTGGCCCAGCAAAGCTGAGTGCCTTGTGCTTCACTACACGGAAGGGTTTGGGCATCAGGCTTCCTGAGGTTCCCTGGTTCCGAAGTCTCCAGGTGCTGCCCCCATCCCCTTCACCTGAACATCTTTTACCTCTGTGCCCAGGTCTCTCCTCTTACAGATTTGTCTGCTGCCACTCACAGAAGCCCCCTGGGCTTGGTCGGGTGACGTCTCAGTCCAGCAGAAACATTCCCGTGCGGCGGGGACGTGGGGAGGGAGCTCTCATTCTGTTTCCCTCTCGCACCCACCTCGCAGTGGCGCAGAGGTGCTGAGGGTTGGCCCGGATGGATTCGTGTGCCCCACGGTGGGTGTTGCAGCCTGGGGAGGGGGACTGCAGCTGGATGCTGCCCGTTGCACGCGGAGCAGGTGCTGCGAGTGGGACTCTTGCTGCTGGAGGAGGTGGGCTCCTCCCTCCCACCCTTCACTTCTGAGTCTGAGCCAAAATCCCGCAAGAAGCGAGGCCAGGAGCAGGATCAAACGTTCCCCAACCTCCCTCCCTCCATCTCTTTTCTACAATCTCTTCCACTCTTGCTCTTTGCTCCCGTCACCTTGGGAAACCCAGCAAAACCAGTGCCACGGAGGGGACTCGGTTCTTCTAATTTTCTCTGTTTGATTTTCTCCTCCGTCTGGTGAAGAAGGAGCCTCATTCGCTCTCAAGGCCTCGCTGAGAAGACAGAAACCAAACCCAGCTATGCACCTAGGCCCTCCAACCAGCGGGACTCTCCCCGTCGTCTCCGGTTCTTGCTCCAGCTGGTCTCGCTCCCTGTGCCCGGCCTGCCCCGGTTTTTCTTTCCGTGCTGCCTTCCAGGTACCTGGACTGAGAGGGGGGGCTCCGAGGACAGATTTTACGCGTTAAGTTGTAGCGACAGGGGGAAGCGGTGGGTGTGTGTGCGGGGCAGGGGGGTGGGGGGGCTGGGGGTCGTACAACGGCTTAGGTCAAATTTTTTTAAAGAAAATGTAAAGTATTTTGGTTGATCGAGGAAGAGAGGAAAAAAAAAAAGTAATCTTTTAATGTTTGGAATAAACTGAGTTTTGGTAAACCCTGGGCTTTCCCCTCGGTTTTGGGGGGGGGGGGGGGCAGCACCTCCATGGGCACGGCGCTCGCGCCAGGCTCGCGTCTCTCAACCCCGGCGGTGCTGCAGGGCCGAGGTTTGGTGTCTGTGCTGGGTGCGGGTGGCAGGACGCTTTCCGTGGGTGCAGGGACACCCTTGGGTGCTGCCCGTGCCCGTAGCCTGTGCACGCGTGCAGTGTGGGGACGCGGCCGCAGGATGGCAGCAGGAGGAGGCGCTGGGGGCGGCAGGGTGCAGGGGAGCGGGGCGAGGAGGGGATGGTTCCTCGGGGGTCCCGCTCGCCCCGTCGCCCTCCCTGCAGCGGGGGCCAGCTGTGGGGTGGGGGCCAGCCCCGTCCTGCCCCCGGCACCCCCAGGGAGCTCGGGCTCGCCGACGGGAGCACGTTTCCACCGCAGCTGGAGCGTCGAGGCACAGCGACCGCATCCTGGAGCCGCCGGTGTCTGTTCCTCGTTAACTAGTTCGGGAGCGGGTTCCTTAATGAGCCTCCAGCTGGGGATTTGGGCTCGGGCGCGCGGTTAGTTGGGGTACAAGGAGCTGGGCTGTGGACGGCCTCAGCTCCACGGCTCCTGCGTGTTTTGGGCTCGGCCGGGACAAGCTCTGAGATGCATTCGGGGACGATCTAAGCATGCAGCTGGAGGGGGGTGCTGAGCAGGAGAAAAAAAAAAAGAAAAAAAGGGGGAAAAAAAGAGAAAAAATCTCCACTAAAGCTGTGTTTGGTGGCCGCAGTGCTGGGCTCCCAAACAGCTCCTTTATTTTCCGTGTAAGCGTGACGTTGGGATGTGGACCTGGGGAGCATCTTTCGCTGCCCGTTCCCTGTAATTCACCGTCAGCGTGGGCTGAGCCTCGGGCAAGTGCCCACCACAACCTGATGCTGCTCCCTGGGACCCTCGCCCCCACTCCAACTCCTCCACACCCGAGAGGGAAATTGCTCGGGGGCCTGATTCCTGGGGACGAGCTCAGCGTTAATGCCTGTTTCTCCAAAACCAGCGTGGTTATTTTTATACCCCTTCCAGGGAAAACAAACCGGCTCCCCCCCCCCTTTTGCTTTGCAGCCCTTTTCAGCGCCCACCAACGGTGCCGTGACGCAGGGCTCTGAACTTGGGCGGCTCCGGTGAGATGCGCGCCCGCACGCGCCTCGCTCCGACCTATTTAGAGCTAATAAGTGCGGAGAGCCTTAATCCTGGGAGACGTGGGGATCCTCTGGCGGCATGTGGACGGGGTGATGCTGACAAGCTGCCTGGGCCGCAGGGGCTGCAGGAGCGGCTGCTCGCTCCGCCGCATCTCCAGCCCTGGTGGGGTTGGGGCTGGCTTGGATGCGGAGGGATTAAATGGCCGGCGGGGCTGGGTTTGGGGTCCGGGTTTGAGGTGGGGGGGTTTGGGGCAGTTCTTGGGTGGTGTGAGTGCCTCCTGAAGAGGGTAGGGCCTCTGTAAAGGTGATGGCTCGTTCAAAACTCCGTGGAAAACATCTTTAGGAAGAAATAAAGGTAAGGGCTTGAGCTCAGCCCGTTGCTGAGCCCCGACCCCCCATTTCGGGCCAGTTTTTGCAGCATGGCACCATCCCGCACATCTCCCCCAGCCTCATCCCCAGCCCGGAGCTGGTGCAGCTGGTTGGGAACACAACCCCAGCACCCCAGCACCCACCTGCCCCGCTTCTGGGAGCAGAAACCATCCCCTCGCGGGTGAGGAGCCTGCTGGAGCTCTGCAGAGCGAGGCAGCTTTTCAAGAAAGAGGGGAAAACGTGGCTGGGGAGATCAATCACACAAACAATGGAGATTAAAATTATCTGCCTTGATGAATCAGCTCGCGTTGTCTTGGGAGCCGGAGTGACGCTTCAGGGGGAAGTTGCTCCAAATTTGGGGAAGGATGGAGCCCCTGAGGACGGGTGGGAAGGAAAACAACCGAGGAAAGGGAAACGTCTCATTAACGTGGCTCGGCACCGTCAGGTTGGTGGGGGGGAGGCGGGGGCATTTTGGGGATAAAGAGGAGGAATTTGGGCCCTGTGGTGGGGCGTGGGGGGGACAAGCCCTGCCCCATCCCCACAACAGCTGTGGGGTGCAGGGCTTAGTGCACGGCTGGGGCTTTCTGCACTGCTGAGGGGTGGCTCTTGTCACCTTCCCTGTGGCTCAGCATGGCAAACGGCTCCGGATGGCCGAACGGCTGCGGTCGGCGCTCCCGGCACTGCTCGAGAGCTGGGGCCAGAAGGAGCTCGGTGCTGCCTTCGCCAGGCACCAACCCCCCCAGAGCCCCCAGCTCCCCCTGCCTGATCCTCACCGCCACCGGCTTGCACAAATCCCCTGCTCCCGGTCCTCGTGCGCTACGGTTCGGAGTGTGCAAGAAGTGTTTGGTTTACAGGAAAAATACTATCGCAGCGTGGATCTGGGGCTTTTAGCACCTGCGGAGGATGAGCGTTGTGAGGCTCTGTGGTCTCGCTGCGCTCGCTGAGCGATGGTTGTTCTGTTGTTGTTCTGGCTGCGTTCTCGGCTGCAGAGCAGCTACCTGTGCAGCGCTCCCCAGGGACCCCCGGCAGGGAGGCGCGTCTGTCTTCAAGGCAGCCTGGGGGCTGCTGAGTTGATTTCTTGGCCTCCTTTTCCTGCCTTGAAAAGGAAATGAGCTTTAATTATTGCAAAGTTTCCTGCTGGCGTCCTTTTGGGAGACCTGAGCGTCCTTTGGCAGCCTTTACGCATCCCCACGCACACCGGGGCTCTGCGCTTTCTCTCTCTCCAAACCCTAACCCTAATTATGACCCCCCCACCCAACACCTACGTCGCCAAATCCTCCCATCAAATAGCGCTCACAATGGAAGCCTTTTTTCCCTGGGCTCTGGGAGCTTGCTAATTAAACTGCCCTGTGGAACATCGTCAGACCTAAAGGATGAGTCTGCAGCCGAATGAGAGGGCTGGGCATCCATCCCGCCTGGTCCCACCGCACTCGGTCAGGGCAGCGCTGAGCAGGAGTGTGGGCAGTACATCCCAGTACATCCCAGTATAACGGGGCTGGGCACTGGAGTGCATTGGGTCTGTGCTGCTCACACAGGGCTCAGCTGCTTTTAGCTTTGGCACGAAGGCACGAGTGGAGCAGGGTTCGTAACTGAGAGGAGGGGAGGGGGGAAAAAAAAAAAAAAGCCCTGGTAATTATTCATGGCGGGTTGTTTTTTGCTTTTTAAATGATAAATCACAAGTCAAGAAGCATCTCTTCAGGCCCGAGAGCCTCAACACGTCCCAGGCTCCTCTGCAGAAAGGGTGGTGGAAGATATCTCCGTGTCCTCGCCACGACAGGCAGACTTAGTCATTTCCTTATGCATAATAATGCAATTATGAAGTCAGGCTAGACCCGTGGTGCAGACAAAGAAACAGGCGGCTGCGTAATTAATCACACGTGTAAGAATCAAGCGCGTTACATTAGGGTTCATTATTTTGTGGACTGATTAAAAAAAGAGGAATGTTCTCTGCAGCAGCGAATGTCTTCTAGGATTGCAAATGTGTTCCCTGAAACTCTCCGTGAGGTGCACGTGAGCAGGGGCCGCGTGGAAGCGCGGCTGGCACCGCCGCCTCTCCTCTGGGCAGTGAAATTGCTGGAGCCGGGGATGGGGCTCATTTTCCAACGGTCCTGGATGCGGGGGACCGGGCTCCCCCTCCCGCCTGCCCTCTGGTTCCTCGCATGAGCATTTTGACCCTCACGAGCTTCCCCTTCCCTGGCCAAGGTCCCACGGATGCTCTGCTCCAGCCCCGCGCGCTCCCGTCCCAGCGCTTCCCGAGGTGCCGTGCCAGAAGCGATGAACACCCCAAAACCCAAAGCCTCATTAAGCGGCATGAGAGTTACAGGCTCCAGCGCCCCTTTCTGTTGCATTTGCACTAAATCCTCATTTGCATTTAAATTACAAATGTCATTTGGGCCAGGCTTTGAGCGGCTGGGCTATTAATTGGAACTGTATCTTGATGACCTGCGGCAGCCGCAGAGAGCCGCCTCGAGCGCCGCCGGTTCGGTGCGGAGCAGGGCTGCGTTTTCCCAGCATGGGAGAGTTTTTCAGACCTTGGAGGTGGAACTGCAGCGGTGCCTCTGTTCAGAGCAGGACAGAGGATGCTGCTCACTCGGCACGGGACTTTCCTTTGGGATTGTGGCATTGGCCCTGCTTTATTTGAGCTTGGCAGCCTGGCTGGGAGATGCAGGATGTGGATTCATCTCTGGGAAGCTGTTGTATGAGCTCCCTTCAAGCGTTGTCTCATTTACACTTGCTTTCCACTACTGGAAATGAAATAATTGGGGTGAGCACCCCGCTCTGCCCCCCTGCTGCTGGTTTTCCTCCCCACAAGGGTGCCATGGGGAGCACAGCCCCTCCCCGACCATCAACCCCCCCCCAGAACACATCCCCACTCATTTTCAGCATCCAAAAATTAAAGGAGAGCTGGAACCTCTTTTTCTCTCTTTTTTTTTTATTATTTAGAAAGCACGGATCCTATACAGCAATGCCAGCAAATCACGAGGACTGGGGGCGGTGGCTCAAGCAGGTCGAGGTCCGGGCAGGGGACCCGGCGCGGTCCCTGCCCCGTGTCTGGGGCAGAGGGGACGGGGCTGGGGGGCGCGGAGCCGCTTCAGCTCCGTGCATCTATAGACAGAGAGGGGTGTACAGGTACATAGGTATGTATAAGTATACAGAGTGCCCTCCGAGCGCCCGGGGGGGCAGGATTGGGCCCCACTTTCCCGGGCTGTTTTTTGGGCAGGCGTCACTGCGGGGAGAAGCAGGATCAGCCCTCGGGTGAGAAGTGCAGCTGGTTGGTGCTCCAGGTCCGTGTCACTCCCAAGTCTCACGTGCAGCATTTGCTATCAGTGGTCCCTTTTTCCCACAGATGTCCTTTTTTATTCAGCAAAACCTAAACTGAGAAAAGCCACGACCCCCCCCCCGCAACTGCCTGACTGCGGGAGCTGGGGCATTACGGGGAGCCTTCACTAATCCGGGACGAAACCTTGGCACACATCAAGCTATCAGCAAATTCACACCAACAACCTCTGCCTTTCCCTGGAGGCATCTTGGGTTTTCAGTTCCCAGCTCCTGGGGTGGAAACGGGGTTAAGATTTTCCTCCGCTTTCCATTTCTCCTCGTGCTCCTGCACCGCCCTGCTCTCGCTGCGTCCTGGCTCCGGCTCTGCCAGAGCGTGGGTGAGTTTAAAAAGTAATGACCACGAGCCTTTTAACCTGCTTTAAGGCCATCACAGAATGTTTTCCAGCAGGCTGAGTTTGGCAGGGCTCCCCAGATGGGAAGAAAGCCCCATGGGGGTGGGAAATGGTTCCCCAGCACGGTCACCTCCCCGTGCCGCAGCACCCAGTGTCTCATCATTGTGCAGCCACTGCTGTGTTGGGAACTCTGCTCTTGGCATTGGCATCTCCAGGGGACACTGAGGCACTGGCTAAGGTGATATGGGCTCACCTGATTTTTTGGGAGTATCCCCAAACTGAGCTCTCAAGTTGGATTTTAGCCTTATCCTGGAGTTTACGCTGAGATGCCCGTTCTGCAGGACATCCCCCCCCCCCGCAGGAAATCTCCCCCCTGCAGGGACCTCAGCACGAAGCAGCTCCACACCAGGAGCCTTTTTCACCAGATGGGGCTGAGGCTTCTTCCCCCAAGGGGGGGGGGGGTGGAGAGCTGAAGCTGGCAATCTGCAACCGCTTCTGGACTGCTCAGCATCTCCTCTCGCGGAGCTGAGGCTCACCCTTGTGGGAGGTGTGAGAGCCTTTTCCTCAGGCAGGGAGGGATGCATTGCAGAGGAGACGGATTGCTTGCGTGCCCCAGAGAGCCTTGATCTGAGATCCAAATGGGCAATTTTGCCCCATTTGGTCCTTTGAAAAACAAATTTGCTTCGGCTGCCTCGTCGGCTCTGCCTTCCAAATGGGGAGGCTGCAATTTGCACCAGCTCTGCAGCAAGGTAAGGCTGGTGCGGGGAGGTAATGGCCTTTATTAGGCTAAATTGATGCAACTGGAAAAAACAGAGACACAGGCCAGCCTCTCCTTCCACCCCATGAGCCCCAGGTGCAGCCGGGTGCTCGCCTGCTTCCTCCAGCAGCATCAATTTGCCCAATAAAAGCTATTACCGCTCCTCATGGGCCCCGTCCTTTGTGGGCCGTTTGACCTCATGGGCACAGATGTGGCTGTGGGAAGGTGAGAGGAAGGAAGGGCTGTAGCTCCCAGGGACTCATCTGTAAGCATTTAGCAGTGGAAATGCAGTCCAGAGCCCCCGGGCCAGCGCCGCCGCAGGATGTGCGCCCTTCGAGCTGCTGCAGGCTGCCGGGAGAGCGGGACGGAGATCCGGGCGAGTGCCGAGCACGAGATGGCAAAATCTTTGCTTCTGGTCTGCCCCAGGGTTATTTTTCAGCACAGCGAAGGCAGGTGGCAAATCCTAAACTCTGCCTTGTGTATCTGTGGGTTTATAAACTGCCGGGGAGTTTATAAGGGCTGGGGAGGATGAGGGGCTGGATGCTGCGCGCTCCCCAGCTGCGCGCCAGCACCGCTCATCCATCCTAATCGCGTTAGTGCTGTGAGGAACTCCCATGAATTGCTCCTGTAATGAAATCTTTCTTGGGCTTAATGTCTTTGGAGGCAGACAGATGAGGAGCAGTACCCCATCACCCTGCTGGATGCGGGGCTGGGGAATTTGGCACTGGTGATGGTGGCAGGGAGCGTGTTCCGCTCTGGCCCCTGGTGGTGTCGGCATCTCGTCCGTGTGCAGGGCTGCCCTGGCCGCTCTTGGCAATCTCAGAATAATACAGCAATAATATTAACAGTCAACAGTCATCCTCCATGGCCAGTCCTGGTTTGGAGGACTCCAGTAAACCACTGCTCACCAGTGGGTTTTCCTTTGGCCATTCCCACCGGCTGGTGATGGCAGAAGGAAATCCCAAACGCTTCCATGCACGCGGCGGATGGCTCCTTGCTGCTCGGTGAGTCCCCATTCCCCCATCTTGGGTTAAAAATAATTCTTTGCAGCGAATTGCTTTCAGTCTCAGCAGCATCGAGCAACGCCGGGGCCGCCACGCTGCTACAGCTCCGTGGTGGTCACCTGGGTCACTTCGGAGCGCAGGTCGTCCCCCCTGCCGCCCCGCCACTGGCTGCCCACGGCTAGTCATGCCGGCTTGGTGCGGGCCTCGGAGGGGGTGCAGGTGGAGACCTGCTCCCGCACGGTATTTCGGGCTCGGGAGAAGCTGTTCTGCTCCACGCGGGCTCGGAAGGGCAGGCAAAACTCTCGGAAACACCTCTTGAAGTTTTCATCCAGGAAAGCGTAAAGGACGGGGTTGAGGCTGCTGTTGGTGTAGCCCAGGGCGATGCAGAAATGCAGGCTGGCCACCACGTAGGGGTTCTTCTTGTCTATGTCCACCAGCGTCCAGACGATGACGAAGATGTGGATGGGCGTCCAGCAGATGATGAAGGCTGCCACGACCACCAGCACCATGCGCGTGATGCGCCGCAGGTTGCGGTCCTTCTCCTTGGAGCCCGAGAGGAGGCGGACGCTCTTCAGGCGCAGGATCATCAGCCCGTAGCAGATGGTGATGACCAGGATGGGGACCATGAAGGCAAAGATGAAGACGCAGATCTTGGTCACGGTGTCCCAGTAGATGGGAGGATCGGGAAACTGCAGCGTGCACAGCACCATCCCGTCTGCAGGAGAGAGGGGTTAAAAAAGAGAGCAAAGAGTGTCTGCTGTGAATAGTCTGCTCTCAGCTGTCATGGGTGAGCATCTCCATCCTTGGTGAAACACAAGGGGATGCGTGCCCACCTGCCAGCTCGTCACAGAGGTTCCCCGGGAGCTGTGCCACCAGCCCTTGGGGTGCCCAAGGGATGCAGCAGGTACCAGGGACCTGTTCCCTGCAGAGCCTCCCGGGCCATCCCCACGCTGTCTCCTCCCAACCACTGCACTGGACACGTCCCCGTGCCACCTACTGAAACCTCCCCCCTTCCTCAAGCTGCTCAGAGCTTTCCTAGCAGCCAGGGTCTGGCCCCACCGAACAGGAGCTGCTGAGCGTGGCGTGGGCCAGCCAGGGACTTTGCAATGAATCCTGAGCCCTGGGCATGGGCTTAGGCATCTGATTTGCACCCCAGAAGGAGGAGCTGGGGAGAGGCACTGGGGGGACTGGAGGTGGGGAAGGGGGAGGACAGTTTCTGGGGCTGTTTCCAACCTCTTTTCCCATTTCCCAGCCAAGCTGGGAAGCGATACCATGATGATTTTCCACAGCAGGGCATGCTCCTGGTCCCATGGAGGGGTGACCTCCACTGAGCCCAAACTGGGGACAGGACCAGGCGGCTTGGGTTTGCCAGGACAGACGGCACAGGAGGGGACCTTTCCCCCGAAGCCACTTGCCTTTCGACTTGGTGACCGCCATGACCATGATGGGCACCCCGATGACGGAGGAGAGGACCCAGATGCAGACGTTGATGACCTTGGCCTTGGCTGGCGTGCGGAAATCCAAGGCCTTGACCGGGTGGCACACGGCGACGTAGCGGTCCACGCTCATCATGGTGAGGGTGAAGATGCTGGTGAACATGTTGTAGTAGTCAATGGAGAGCACCACCTTGCAGAGCAGCTCCCCGAAGGGCCACGTCTCCATCAGGTACTTGGCGCTCTGGAAGGGCAGTGTGCTGGTGGCCAGCGCGTCCGCCAGGGCCAGGTTGAAGATGTAGATGTTGGTGGCCGTCTTCATCTTGGTGTACCTGCGGTGGCAGACGGGAGCTTACAGGGGGTTGGGGCTGGCTCGCAAGGCTTGGGTGTGCACCCAGTGCTCTTAAGGATGAGATGTTGCCAGCTGCCCATCCCAAAAGCTTCAGAAACCACAAATACTTTCTGTCCCTTCCAAATTCAATAGGAAGCGAAAACAAAAAGTATCGCTGAGCGAAGGTGCCCATTTTGAGAAGGGTGAGGGACTCGCTGCCGCGTTGGGTGAAGCCAAGGGGAGCCCTTCCTATGCAAGCCATTACCTGGCCAGGGAGGTGACAGGAGTTCAAAAAAAAATCCGGATAGCTTTTCAGAGAAGTCTCTTTTCCAATTAAATCAATTTACTCCATTTCCCTGAATCAGTTGCACAATGCCCTTTACCTCCCGAAACCTCTTTTATCTGATTTTCCACCCAGTAAATCGTGATTATCTAGCTTGTTTCCCTGTTGAGTTTACTTGCAGAAATTGGATCGATTACCCCCGGAAAACAGGCCATCTGGAAGCAGCGCCGTGAGCCCGGCTGGAGCTGCTCGGCGGGAGCTTTTTGGAGGAGGCCTGGCTGCGTCGGGCCGTGCCCGGCCGGGCGATGCAGGGCCATTCGCTGCCTGCGCCCTTTGCTGGGCGCCAGCCCCGGTCCTCGTCACACCATGGTAGGGGAAACACCCGGTGCTGGGTGCCAAGATCTGAAGGTCCCCAAAATCTGAAGGTCACCAGGGGTCAGCACGCTGGGGCTGGGTCGGGGCAGCTCATCGGGAGCCCCCCCGGTTGTTTGTGGGGTGCTGGGGTCAGTGCTGTGCCAGCGGCTCCAGCCCTTCCCGCGTGCTCCCTTGCAGCAAGCCCCATGGCTCGGAGCATCCTCCGCTGCCCCCGGCTCATTTAGATG
Source organism: Anser brachyrhynchus (assembly GCF_964034855.1). NCBI lineage: Eukaryota > Metazoa > Chordata > Aves > Anseriformes > Anatidae > Anser > Anser brachyrhynchus. Next base: position 4,519,948 of record NC_137717.1, read on the forward strand.
CAGCCTAATTAATTAACAAAAGTGTTGGCCTGGATGCCAGCATCTCTGTGCATGGGTGACCTGCCTGCAGCAGGCACGGTGGGGGCAGTCTGAGAGCAAGGGGGGGCTGCGGCACTGCAGAGACCCCGGAGCTAATTCGGGTCTGGTGCGCAGGGGGAAGATGGTGCTGGGTGTGTGTCAGGCTCAGCTTGTAGAATGGCCCCACCGTGCGTTTTGGGGTACATGGAGCGAATTTGGGGGGTGAGGGGGGGTTGAAGGGCTTCATCTCCTTCGGATGCTGTTCGGCTGGAGAGCAGCACACCGGCTTGCTGCGTGGAGGATCAGCAGGGCTTTGGTTTGCTCTGCTGCGGGGGGCTCTGTCCCCTCCGTAACATCCCGACCCGGGGCTCTCCCCCATGCTCCATCCCAGCAGCTCAGCGGGGCGAGGGGAGCCCACCGGGGGGGCTGCGGGCCCCCAGTTCTGCTGTCAGCAGAGCCAGGAGCTGCAGGAGTGGGTCTGGTGGAAAACAGCATCGAGCACGTGTGGCCGCCGGCCCCCCGCCCAAGGGGGGGGAACATCTGATTTGAATTTGTTTTTTTAAACACAACATGCATTTGAAATTTCCTTGAAAAGTCCTTTTCACTGTTATTTCCTGGGGTCTTTTTGTGTGTGTGTGTGTGAATGCATCTTTTAGCAAAGTTTCGTTCCAGGTTAAACAAAAACCTGAGCATTTTTGTCGTTGTCAGGTGGGGTTTTTTTTTTGGCTCACCTAGGTTAAAAATAGCCGTTTCAGGTAGATTCACACTTCTTTGATCTCTGCTTTCTGCGTGAAGTGGAAAATCCGTTGTCGGTGCCGTGCTCTGCCAGGCGCACTCAGCAGCGCTGGGTCAGCGCTTCTGCAGCCCGCTGCCAGATGTGCCGGGGGGCCGGGGCCCAGGCCCCCTCCCCAGGCACATGGGGCTGTGCTGGTGAGGCAAAGCAGAAAACGGGGGACTCGAAAGGACCCCAGAGCTGGGGTTTGGGGACAGGATTCGGCTTGGGACCCCCCAGGGGTCCATCGTGGTGCCCCCTCCCTGGGCTGCCCATGACACGGGTGCTCCAGGCGGGAGCTCTGTCCCTGCGGCAGAGCGCGGTGCTGTGAAGCAGCCGCCTGTGCTGATGGAGCTCCCGGGGCTGCCAAACCCATCGCAATTAAGCGAGCACCTTGATTGGGAAGTTAGGCACTTGAAAGAAGCAATCTGGAAGGGCTGGAGGGAGACAGGAGGCTTGTGTGAGGCGCGAGGGGCTGAAGCGAGCGCGGCGCAGCATGGCAGCGGCCGTACCGCAGGAGCGAGCCGGAGTCTGCGCTCCCGGCTTTCCCCCCAAGCTCCCCAAACACCTAAGTAAAAGAAACTGCTTGTAAAACTGGCTGAAAAAGCCTGGTTTTAGGAAGCCTGTGCCCAGCAAAGGGATGCTCTGGCAGCAGGCAGGCTGCCGTCCCACTGCTCAGCTCCGGGCACTCGCACTGAGCGTGCAGCTGCAAATGACGTCCAGGGGTATTTTTAAAAGCCCTGACAATGCGGTGCTAATTGCAATCCAGTCGAGCTGTCGGAAGGTGCCGGGTAGGCTTGGCGCTGGCTCTGAGCTCATTTTGGCTGCCCTGGGCAAGAAGCAGTCTGATTTTTTGGCCGGGCTGGGTTCTCGGGGTGTGCAGTGGAGTGGAGGGAAGGAGATGCTGCGCGTGCTGTTCTCTGGGTCCCCAGGTCCCCAAGCCCCACGGGATGCCCTCCAGCTGTGCCTGCAGGGGCTTGGGGAGGTGTCTCCAGGAGCACAAATCCTCTTAGCAGCGGGGTCTGATCCTGAGCCGTGCCTATGATCCTGCAGGACATCGGGTGAGCTTCTGCGGGGGAACACAGTCCCGGACAAACCTCCCAAGCAGGGCGCACCTCTGCTCATGCAGCAAGCTGCTCCGTCCTTCCTCCACTCTCTGCTGCACGCACACAAACGGCCAGGAGCTCTGAGACCTTTGATTTTGGGAGGCCGAGCGCCCACCTCGGCTTTCAGAAAACGGGTCTCATGCAGACGAGCCCCTCAGAAACCCCACGAGGGCCCAGGCACGCGAGCAGCAGCCGAGGGGCTCGGAGGATGGCAATGGTTCATCCCCTCGGAGTCGCCCTGAACTGCAGCGTCAGCTGGAGGGCGGCGAGTGGGGGGGCCAGAAACCATGGAGATGGGGTCCCTACGTGAGTCAGGCTCCGTGAGCGTGTGCAGCAATCAGGTTACTTCGCGAGTTAAATGACAGAGGATGGTGTTTGCACATTAAAGGCTTCTCCATTTGCAGATGCCTTCCCTCCCCTCGCCGCGCTGAGCCGGCTGCAGGGGGTCTGACGGCACGCATCCTTCACCCGGACACCGTCGGTGCCCTGTGTCCCTGCAACAATTACCGTAATTTGCTTTTTCTGGCCAGGGCTGATTTTAGTGGATGAAAAATCCCTGCCGGGGCCAGGTCCCCAGCGCTCCGTCCTCCCTCCCCAGCTCGAGGTATGCGAAGAGGCAGCGGAGGCGCCCGAGGGGCGCGGAGCTGGGGGGAGCTGGCTTTGTTCCGCAGGTGAGGATGCTCCGCACCTCCTGCAGCTCCCCTGCGTGCTGAGCCTGCTCGCTGCCGTCCTTCCTCGCTCCCAGAGCCGTTGCCTTTAGTTTTGCACAGGGTTTGGAGCGTGGGTGCCTGCTGCACGCCTGATTTTGGGGTGGAAACCTGCCCAGGAGCCAGGGGGGAGGGTACCGGCCGCTGACCCGGTGTAATGGTGGCTGTGCTGGGAGTGCTGGTGGGGGGACATGGGGGAAAGACGGGGAATTTCACGCAAGCCCCGGTGGTCTCATGGTTCTCATTCCTTATAAACCGCAGCTGTGGCTGCATTAACCCCCGGTACCCAGGCAGGGTCAGTGCGGGGCTGCTCCCCAGCAGGGAGGGAAGGGGCGTGCGGGGCCCTTGGTGCGCTCGTGGCTTTTCCCTGGGGTCCCTCCCCGCCAGCAGTGCCCCCCGAGGAGTTTGCTGATGGAGTAAGAGCATCTGGATCTGGCCCTGAGCAGCTCCTCTTGGACAAAGGGGCCGCTGGTGCGGGCAGGGGATTTGGCACCAGGGTGGGGCTGTGGTTGGGGTGGGGGCACCGTCTGGCTGCGTCCCCCCCAGACACCGGCTCCCACATCCCCCGTGCTGCTTTGTGCAGACGCCGTGGTTCTGCCTCTCGCACGGCATCGGGCACACGCACTGCTCCCCCTCACCCAGGCGCCCCACACACGCGTGTGCGCTCACACGTGCTCCTCACACGCACGTCACACGCGTCCCTGCTGGGCACACCCAGCTCAGTGCTACCTGGGCAGGGGGGGGTAAGCCACGCAAACAGCACCCGGGGCACACCCACCCTCACTCCTGGTGCTCGCGCACACCCCTAGTGCGCACACACCCTGTGCACGCTCACCCCTGCTGCATGCTCACTCCCCGTGCACACTCGCTCCTGGTTCTCTCACACGTGGTGCACACCCAGCCCTGGTGCACACTTGCTCCTGTGGCTATCCCTTTCACCGTGCACGCTCACTCCTGGTGCACACTCGCTCCTGGCACATGCACACCCCCGGTGCCCCCTCACTCCCCGTGCACACTCGCTCCTGGTTCTCTCACACGTGGTGCACACCCAGCCCTGGTGCACACTTGCTCCTGTGGCCATCCCTTTCACCGTGCACGCTCACTCCTGGTGCACACTCGCTCCTGGCACATGCACACCCCCGGTGCCCCCTCACTCCCCGTGCACACTCGCTCCTGGTTCTCTCACACGTGGTGCACACCCAGCCCTGGTGCACACTTGCCCCTGTGGCCATCCCTTTCACCGTGCACGCTCACTCCTGGTGCACGCTCACTCCTGGTGCATGCACACCCCTGGTGCATGCACACCCCTGGTCCATGCACACCCCAGGTGCACGCTGCCCCCCCGCCGCCCTTGCACGCCCCCCGCTCTCACCGGACGATGCCGTACATGACCAGGACGTTGCCCAGCAGCCCCACCACGCACACCACGGAGTACAGCGCCGTGATGACGATGGCGATGAGGATGGAGGTGGCGTCCTTGGCCCGCGGCTGCCCCGTGCCGTTGCCTCCGGGGCCGGGGAGGGGGACCCAGGAGGTGCCGTTGGCCCAGGCCGCGGGGAGCTCCGTGGGCAGCTCCGCGGGGAGCTCCGTGGGCAGCTCCATGGCCCACGGGCGACCGCGGCCCCGCCGTGCCCGCAGCGCGCATCCGAGCGCCGCGGGTTCGAGCCCCGCTCCCGGCGAGCGCCGCCGCCTCCCGCAGCCGCGCGGCGGCCGGGGGCTGCCTATAACCGGCCCCGAGCCACGTGGGGACGGGGGCGGGCAGGGCCGACCCCCCCCCGCACCTCCCTCCCCTGCACGGCTCCTGCCTGCATCCCGACCCCGCCTCTGTCCTTGCTCCTTCCACCCCGGTCCTTGCTGCCCCCTGCCTCCCCCCCACCTCGGTCCCTGTTACACCCCTCCAGTTCTTGCTCCCCCCCGGTCCTAGATCTCCCCCCCAATCCTTGTTGCACCCCCCCCAATCCTTGCTGCACCCCCCCCCAATCCTTGCTGCCCCCGCTCCCCCCGGTCCTTGTTCCCCCTCCTCCAGTTCTTGCTGCCCCCCTCCCTGTCCTTGCTGCCCCCCCCCGGGTCCTTTACTCCCCCACCGATCCATGCTCCCCCTCCCCCCCCACTCCTTGTTGCACCCCCCCAGCTCTTGCTGCCCCCCCCGGTCCTTGTGTTCACCCCCCGGTTTGCCCCCCCCCAGATCCCTGCCGCCCCCCCGGGGCTGGGGGGCAGCGGGTGCTGTGCGACCTGCGGGGCTGCTTCAGTTTTCCTTTGTCTGGAAGAAGGCAAAGGAGGGGGGGGGGCAAACAGCCCCCTGCCCCATAGTGGAGCTGGGGGTTCCCTGATCCCCCCCCCCGTCTTCCCTCCCCCTGTTTTCTGAGATACGAGGGGTCTGGGGGAGGCTGCGTGGGGGTTTTGGGGGGGTGCAGAAGGGTTTGGAGGATGCTGCAGGGCGATTTGGGACGGATGCAGCGGGGTGGGGGCTTGGGGGTGGCTGAGGGTGGGACTCGGAGGATGCTATGGGGCACATTTTGGGGGGGGGCTGTGCTGGAAGGTGGGGAGCAAAGGTCTGCAAAGCGGGGGGCAGGAGCCCTGTGCTTCCTGGAGACCCAGCAGCTGCGGGGGCTGCGGGGTGCCTGGGGTGCCTCCGTTGTCTCCCTGCTTTGGGGCTGGGTTCATTCGGTGCCCAGGGAGGGAGCTGCTCGGGCAGGGAAGGCGGTGTGCTGCGGCTTGGGGTGGGTTTGGCTCGGGAGGGCTGGCACGGGGGATGCAGGACGTGGAGGGAAAGCCTGGTACCGACGGCAGCTGCTCCAGCCCCGGGGGTGGGTTTTCATTCTGGGTAGCTCTCCGCGAGCACAAAGCTCCAGCGGTGCCAAAGCACCCAGCCACTTCAGCCAAAGCTTCCCAAAAACACCTGGGAGGGAATTAAACAGCTTCTCATTCACCCCACGGTTCGGACGGGAAATAAATGGCTCCTTGGGGCCACTGACCGGGGAGGCAGCCCCGTGTGGTGTGTCCCTGCCGCCGTGGCGGGGTGGCAGCGGTGCCACCTGCGCGCTGCTGCCACGGGCACGGGCGGAATTGGGTGCTCACGAGCAGCCTGGATGCAATCTTTGCCTCCTCGCCGGGTCCTGCGCTTCGCATCCCAGCAGTGAGGGTCGCAGGGATGCACCAGCCCCTCGGGTGCTTCCATCCCTGGGAGGGTTTTGCCAGGGGGCACCGAAAGCCCAGGCAGGGCAGGATACGTCCTGCCCATGCAGCTCCCCTGGGGCACGGTGTTTGGGCGCCTTCCCGGAGCAAAAGCAGCCTCCTGGCCCCGGAGCAGTGTGGCAAGGCCCTGATGTGCACGGCTCTGACGCAGTTCAGCTCCCGATCTGTCCCAGCAAAAGGAAAACACCAGGTCAGGGAGGGTGAAACGGCTTTTAGCGTGGCTTCAAGGGACTGAGAAGTGCTTCGGAAGAGGGCTCGTCCCTTTGCTTGGCTCCCTGCGTGGCTGGAGACCCGGTGCTGACCCTCTTCCAGGGGGTTCTCTGCAAGAGAATAATCATCCTGGCAGGTTCAAGCAAATGCGTCCTCCTGGCTCAGCTCGGGCATTTTTATTTTTCAGCTGGAATGTTAAAAATAAACCCAGCGGATACATAAAACAAATTGAAAATCTTTAAAGGGCTTTACTGCTCATCCGCCCGGCTTCGGCTGTTGCTGCTCCGCTGGCTGAGCACCACGCAGGCTGGGCACGTGCCGCAGCTGTGGTCTCCAAAAGTGGGGAAACTGAGGCAGAAAGGGCACGTTGGAGGGGACATCACAGCCTGGCTGTCACCACGCATGGAGCACGAGGACCGTGCATGTGAAGGGAATGAGTTCTGGTGTGAGTCCTGACCCCGCTGCTGGTGCTGGTCCGTCCCCGCAGACCCCACGCACCGCTGCTCTCCCCCCTCTGATTTGTAGGGGTGTCACTTTGTCCTGGGTCAAATCCTGCTCTCATACAGGGATTGCTCCTCTTAGGATGTTTTCCGTGGCGTCGCCTTAGCTCCTGTTTTCTCCCCTGGATAACACCGTGATGCTGCCTCTGTGTCCCCTCCAAACAGCCCCTGCTTTGGGGGCTGAAAATCAAAGTGAAAATCAAACTGGCATGGGGGAAGTGGTGCCTGGGGCTGCCAAGCAGCGGCTGAGGAAAATTCATGGTGCTCATCTGCTGGGCGAGCTGGGGTCCATCCGGGGGAATTTACAGCCACAACTGCTGGCGGCGGTGCTTTGATTTACTCCGAGGTTGCAATCTTGACAAAGCGTATTTCACCACGTGAAGACCCTCTTCCCCTCCGCAATTTATTGGTTTTCATTAAAAAGGCAATAAACAAAGCGCGTGGGGGCCGTGAATCTGCTCTGGCAGGGCTCCAGCCCAAAGCCGTGGGCATCGCTCAGCCTCAGTGCCGGCGGCAGGGCGCTGGGAGCAAAAAAGGTTTCTCTCCTCAAAGGTTTCCCAGCCTGGGGGTGCCCCGCTGCACCCCCAGCTCTCCCCCTGCCCCTGCTGGAGCTCAGCCTCGCACAATGGCTTGGGCAGTGCCACGACGGCTGCGTCCTGCGCCGATGTCCCCATGTCACCAGAGCAGCACAGCCACTCGCATCCACATAACGACCTAAACCCTGGAGTGGCAGCCAGCTGCAGTCCTGCTTGTGACAGTTTGTGGCTGTGACACACAGGAAGCTCGCTCTCCTTTTTATCGCCTCGCCTCTTCGCTCTCCCCAGCACTCGACATCCCTCTTTGCTGGATTTCTGCCCCAAATTGTAAGTGCTGCTGGGGCAGCTGGGCGCCGTGGCTTGCAGTCTGGCTGAGAGCTGCTTTTGGTGAGATGGCACCGCTCGATGCACAGCCGTTCCCTGGCTTTTCCTTCAGTTTGCGTGCTGCTGCCTCGCCTCCCGGTGTTGCACAGGCAGGTTTGTGTTTTGCTGCTAAGGCAAATGTCGCTCGGACCCCGGGCTCAGCATCCACGATCGATGCTGCGGGGACAGGGACCGACGGTGACACCGCTGCAGGTGCTGTGACCTGGCCCCGCGGCTCGCCGTGATCCTTCCCAAAGCCCTGGCATGAGCCTGTGCTGGGTGATACCCACAGGCAGGGGCACATCGGCATGCACAGGTACCCGATGGCCTTTTCCTTGAGCTTTTTCTTTCTTTGTCTGCTTTCCCACGTGCCCTGAGAGCATTTTGTGGTGCTCAGCAACGTGCTGGCTGATGGAGCGCGGCAGCCCCGGGTGCCTGAGCTCGAGAGGGGCAAACGCAGCCCCATGGCAGCAGCAAACGGCTCCGACCCTCAGCACACCCACAGCACCACAAGTCCTAACGAGATGCTGTTTGGGAAGTTTCCCGAATGTTTCATCTGCACCCTGCCAAGAGAGGGACGTGGCTCTGGCGGCTCTGCTGCTAGCGGTAGGCGCAACCCCTCCTGCAGGGAAGGAGGCGAGCGCGGCACCGGCTCCTGTCGAGCCCACCAGCTCCTTCCCCTTCGGCTCAGCAAAGCTGTCTGCCCCCAAGGGCACGGGCACGTTGTGGGGTCTGTGGCAAGCCCTAAAAGTAGCAGGAAGCGTGGTGAGAGGAGACAAAGGAGCTGGGGAGCATCAGGCACAAGGCAGATGGGTTAGGCGAGCCACGGGTTTTGCAGGGCAAAGATGGGAGGCTGGAGCAGGACCTGGACGCTGACAAGGCTGGGAACCCGGAGGGTTTGGCCCCTTCAGGCAGGCTGTAGGATGTGCTCGGGGCTTCTCCGTTCCTCTCATTTCATAAGAAACCCAAGAGGTCAGTGGGATGGAGGCACTCAGATCCCTGCTGCTGGTGAAGCCCCTTTTGGGGGGCTCTGTTTGCCCCCAGCTTCACTCGTTAGAGGTCCGACCTGGGACAGGAGCAGGATCACACCTCGGGGAAGGGCAGCACTACAGCGGGATGGGCGGCACGTCGCCCTGCAGGTCTCAGCGGGGATTTGGGATTTACAAGAAAGGGGCTGACCGAGCCAGGTGCCCCACGAGCACAGATGAGCCCCGGTACCCAGCGCCGCTCCCCAGGGCTCAGACCTTCCCCTCCCCGTGCCGGCAGCAGCAGGTAAATGTGCCTCGGAGAGGAAAGCAGGCAGGTTGGTGTGCTTTGTATTCCCACGTCAACAGCGCCGAGTGTTTTCATACCTTGCGGGGCAGCTGCTGGGAAAGAACAAAGCCCGCCCGCCAGGGGAGTTAAAATTAGATGAGCTCCTTCCCTGCCTCGCCGCCGCGCTCGGCTGCGTGGCCGGAGGGATTTCTGCAGCGCTCCTCCTCCGAGCCGAGCCTGGGGTCTGCACAGCAGTGGGGCTGGAGCTGGGGTCAGGGGATCATTTGGGAACCCCTCGCTTGGCGCTGAGCCCCCCGGCTGCTGCAGAGCTCGGTGCTGTCTCTGACGCCCCCGGTGTCCCCGAGTTGTGGGCTCTCGGTTACGGTGCCAGCCCCGAGCCCCCTGCTCCCACCCAGAGCTTGCAGATGCTGGGTGCATCGGGTGAGCCACCCTTACAACCACTTTCCTTAAAAAAATGCCTCTGTGGGTTGGTTTGAAATGCAGCTGATTGCTTTTTTGGAGGGGCCACCGTCGCCTTTTCCTTCACCAGCCCCATGCCTGGCCCCATAGCGGGGCTGGGGACCCAGCCAGCGCCTGGCTCATCGCTCACAGCTCCGCAGAACCCTTCAATCCCCACGGGAGCCTTTTATTTTTTTCCTGATTGTTGCATATTTAGGTATTTTCACCCCCCCCCACACCCACCCAGAGCCGCCTGCGGCTGACAATGGAGCATTGATTGGAAACTGGCAGCGTCCGCCTGGGTTTCGGGGGGCCCGGGCTGTCCTCCCCCCGCTCGCGCTCGCGTCGCCGCTTCGCTTTCCATCGGCGGCGCGTCGGGAGCGTTAACAACCAGTGAGTCAGCGCCTCGATGCAGCACCCCGGGGAGGGGGGGTCCAGGGCAGGATGCTGCTTCCAGACGCTGCCGGGATGGAGAAATGAGGGCTGGAGGGGGGGGCCGGTGGGAACAGGAGCCCCCAGCTCGCAGGAGCGCCCCGAGATTTATTTTTTTTTTTTCATGGGGACCAGGTCCCCTGGGGTGCGCGGTGGCTGTGACGTGGGGACTGCCCCTCCTGGCACCCTGCGGCACGCCGGAGGGACGCGGGACCTGTGTGCATGTGTGCAGGCACGTGCTGCACAGCCCAGGGGTGGGAAGGGGTTTTATGGCCGGGAGCCCAAAGGAAACGGGGTCTGTTTGTCCATCTCCCTATGGCTCCACGGGGGGTTTGCGGGTGCCCCTTGCTGCGCGCTGGGGCAGGATCCTGTCAGATCCCTGGGTCACCCCGTCCTGGTCACGGAGGAGGCAATTTTCCATCTCAGCACACAAAGAATTTCCTTTTTCTGCAGCTTTGCACCTTCTGCCCACCCTGCCTGGGCAGCAGGATGCTCGGCTTTGTCCCCACAGCCCCTGGTCACCCCTTGCTGGGAACCTGTTCCTGTCCCCTCCCAGGCGGCTCCTTGGTCCCCCCAGCCAAGACACGGCCAGCACGGGGACACCCAGCCCCGCTCCATCCTCAGCCCGTGTGCCCACCGAGCTCTCCCGGGGAAGGAGGGGATGTTGGCTTTGATGCTGGGAATCCAGGTCAGTGCTAACCCAGATAAAATCCCGCTGCTCTCGAATTGGGTGGGCTCAGCCCGGCCCCACTCCCACAGCACCGCTTTGACGTCTCCGTGCCCCGGGCGCAGACCTCGGCTCTCCCCTTTACTTATTCCTGTGCCCCCAAATGTTTTCCCTGCACCGTCAGGGTGAGTCGGCTGGGGTTGGGAAGAGGAGAAGCGCGGTGTCCAGGTGGAAAAGCCCCGGAGGTTTGGCTGCAGCTTGTGTTTGGGCTGCGGGATGGAGCGCCGCGTGGCCGGGAGCCAGGGGCATCAGCATCAGGCGCCGCACCAAGGGCTCCTGGCTCTCTGCCTTCGTGCCAGGCGGTCCCTGCAGTGCGCCAAGACGTGGAGAAGGTCAGGGGAGCGGCGGCTGCTGCTTAAGAGGGCGCTTGATAGGGCTGAGTCAGGCTCTGCTCCCAGCTGGCTGGTCCTGCTCCCTGCTCGGGGCTGTGGCAGACGCCGGGAGCTCAGGAGAGGAGTTCTGGGGCTCTGGGGCTTGCAGCAGGGAACGGGGCTGCAGCATCCCTCGGCTGCATGGCTCCTGTCCCCCACCTTTCCTGGGGAAAGGATCGCTCTAGACAGCTCAGCAAAGCGCTGGGGTTTTCCCTCGGCACTCAGACCGAGCCCCGAGGGGCCGGGAGCTGGAATCCAGAGCCAGGCTTGGCCGGATCCCAAGCAAGGGCTGAGAGCATCGGGGTGTCGGTGCCAGCCCTGCCTGCGTCTCCCAAAAAATTGCTGCGTGTTTGGGGTTTTGGAGGTGCCCTGCCTCCTTCTGGGGAGCTGAAACGTGGGAAGCTCTACTTCTAGGGCCATGGTCCCGCTCCCTCCACCACGGGGCTTCCTTGGGGCTTAGCTCCAGTGGTGCCGGCACTGGTATTTCGGTATTTCCCAAGGGAGAGGAGGCACCAGCCTGCGGGTGGGCAGAGCCTTCCACCCTCCTGCTCCCCAAGGCCATCCCAGCCCTGCACCAAGCTGGGGACAGACTCATGCCCAAGCCCCCCAGCCCTGTCCCCATCCCCGTCCCCATCCCCAGCCCCAGCCCTGTCCCTGTCCCTGTCCCTGTCCCCATCCCCTTCCTCTGCATGCCACAGCCCCAGGGGAGGCTTTTGCAGGGGAGATTTATTCTGCACTTATCGGGTTGGTTTTATTTTCTAGAGAGCCCTTGCGGGGCTGAACGCCTGCAGGTCCCAGCTGGCCGGTCCCCAGGGAGCCGTCGGCCAGCCCAGCCTGCACTTAAATAAAGAATAGTAATGAGGAAAAATTGAAAGCGGCGATTTAATGATTGGAGCATCTCTTCTTCCCCATCTATCCGTCCATCCCCCTAAATATAGACATATATTTTCTGAACACCAAATGCCAGCATCCCTGCTCGGAGCCAGCTGCCCGATTGCCACGTGAAGTGGCTGAGAGCCAAAGACAAGTATTTAAAAGCCATATTAAATGACCGATGCCTAAAGCCCTGAAGGAAGCGCTCTCCTGATAGGTGTTTATTTGTTGAAGAGAGGAAAGCAGGCCGGGAATATACATATCCCGCCCCCCCAAGTTTTGACTGCTCTGGTTTGGGGCTGGATTCGCATTCGGTGTGCAATTCCCCCCCCTGTGGAAGCCGTCCTGGCGCATCCAGCAGCCTCACGCAGTGCGGGTGGGCCACGGAGGGCACAGGCTTGGCTGAAATGATGTTGATTTAAGGTTTTTCATGTTGTCTTTTTTTAACCCCCCCCTCTCCCACGGAAAGGCAGCCAGGCGTTCTCTGTGGTATGGGGCACACAGGGGGTGCTGCAGGTTTGGGTGCTGCCGGCACCCTCGCCCCACGTGCTGCCACCACCGGCTTTGCTGCCAGGGGACAGGGAACAGCGGGGGGGGGACAAAGCTCCTGGCCCCCTCCAACATCCCTCCTGGGCTTCACCCTCACTCCAGCCTCAGTGCAAGGGCAGCTTGAGCTCCTGGTGCGTTTTACAGCCGAGCCAACCCCCGTGGCAGGAGCACTGGGGAAGGGCCGGAGCGAAAGCGGCAGACGTCTCTCAGCCCTCCCCGCGCCACGATGGCAGGCTTGGAACCACGCTGCTGGGACAAAGACGGGAATCAGGAGTAATTACAATAGCACGAGGCACGCACGGCAACCTGCAAAGCGCCCGAGCCCACGTGCGTGTGGCTGAATGACCGCGGGCAGGAGCGATGCCACGGCTGGAGCACGGCGGTGCCAGCCCGTAGCCGCCTCCACGGCGCTGTGTTTTCCCCCAGCGTGATCCCGGCTCGAATTAAAGGTCTCACGTTGCTCCAGGGGAGGTTTAGATTGGACATCGGGAAGGATTTCTTCACAGAGAGGGTGGTCAAGCACCGGGACGTGGGGTCTCCATCCCTGGAGGCGTTCAGGGGACGTGTGGATGTGGCACTGAGGGAGGCGGTTTTGTGATGGGGCATCAGCAGCAGGTCAGGCTGAGGGCTGGGTGTGGTGATCCTGAGGGCTGTGTCCAACCTAGATATGATCCTAACCAAAACCATCTTCACGAGAGGCACCAGGACCCCCCTTTCCAACTGGTTGTGCCCCCTGGAGACCACCTGCCTCCAGGGAGCGATTTTTGGGGACCCCATGACAGCAGGCAGCATTAAGGGAATCCAAGCGTCTTCCCAGGAGGCAGCACCCGCCAGCCCCGTCCCCCTGCATGCACAGCCCCATTTCCAGGGGAATAAATCCGCTGATAATTGTGCTCCATTAACGGCTCGAAATGTTCCCCTGCTCCCAGGGCTCCGCTAAGCGATTCCCTCGCTGCTCGCCAAGCAGCAAGCGCAGCCCCCCCCGAATTCATGGCACGGCAGCGCTGTGGCCTTGAGGTTGGAGCTGTGGGTGGGTGGCAAAGGGATGTTTTCCCCTTGCCGTAGCCAAGATACCTTATGAGCAAAGCAATTTTTCTCTCGCCTCGTTCCTCTCCTTCCCTCTGTATCCGAGCGCATCCTCGGAGGGCCGGGATGACTCACTGCAGCGGCAGCGATGTGAGGGCATCAGCACACGATTCCTCCAGGGACCTTGGGGCTCAGCAGCTCCCTTCACCGGGAGTTTTTATGCTCAGGGCAGCTCTCCTGCCCCCAGAAAATGCCAAGCGAATGGGCAGAGGACTCAGGGGACAGCCCCTGGTGGAGCTGGCTGCTGGCCCCAGCAGGTGAAGCAGGGACCGGAGGGATGCTCGTGGTGCACATCAAGTGCCACCAGCAGAGCTGGATCGTGTCCCTTCCTACCGCAGCAAACAGGAGCCCAGCCGCCCCTTCAGCCGCAATCCCTGAGCAGCAGTGGCTGCAGTTAACTCACTAATTACATGCCCTGCACGGCCAGGCTGCTTTGCAGAGTGCAATTAATTAGCATTAGCTTCCCTGATGGTCGCTGACCCTGCCAGACTCGGGAGTAAATTGGCTGCTGTGGGTAATGGCTTCGCCGCGCGCGGCTGGCGGCGGTGGCGCAGCTCCTGGGCAATCACCGCCTTGCAGGACGAGCTATTTATATTTCCACTTCTCGAGTCAAGGCAGCTTGCTGGAAGAATGTGGCCTCGTGTGCCAGCTGCTTGTGGCTTTTGGGCTCATTCGGACCTTGGAGGAAAGGGGCACGGAGTTGTGGGGACAACCTGGGGCGCTTTGTGCCGGAGGAGACGGTTGGCCAGGTCCTGTGCGTGGCCAGGAGGTGCTGGGATGGTGCAAGTATGCTTTGGGGATGCTGGAGATGGGCAAACCAGGCTGGGAAACGTGCGAATATAATTTCTCTTCTGCAGCACAAACCCTGAGCTATCAGACAGGTGGGACGCAGCGGACCAGGGCATGGGAACCTCGGGGCGCGCTCCCAGGCCCTGCTCCATCCCCTCTGCCCCGCTCCTGCCCCGCGAGCCGGCGCCTGGCCCCGGGCAAACGGCACTAATTCAGCGCACATCCAGCCCCTGCTCTTCCTGGGAGCCGCGTGGCACTTCATTAGATCACTAAAGATTAATCTGCTGCTCGTAATTGCCAAGTGCCTGAGAGCTCCTGGCAGGGAGGAAAACAAGTGTCAGGCGAAGAAGCCACCACGGGCTTGTTTTTGCCTTTGTTATTTAGGTCGTTTTACTGGTGCGGTGAGTGCGGGGATGGGGATTGAGCTGTCTGGGGAGGATGAGGGGCGTCTGCTTAATTTGGGGATTTCTTGGGGTGTTTCTCTCGTTGCTGCTGGGACTTGGAGGGGAGCAGAAGCTGGTCCTGGCCCTGCAGGACAAACAGCCGCCGTGCACGACCACGGGCTCAAAGCAAGAGCGGTTTCCATCACCGCCGCCTCTGTCCCCCCGGGTCCCAGGAGGGAAGAGCTCATGGCTGCAGAGGGATGCGGAGCAGCCCATTTCCAGGGCATTTTTTGGGTTGTTCCTGGGGCTCGCTGCTCGGTTCCTCCTCCTCTGCCTCTTCAGCTGAAGGAGGAAAAAAAGAAATCCCTGCCAAGAGCTGTGATTTTAGGAAGGCTGAGATCAAAGCGCTCTGCAGACTCAGCAAACCTTGGCTAGGAAATAACAGGGCACCGAGTTGTCTTCAGGAAAAGTCGTATCCTGTAATTTTCCATGCAGCTTGCTTCATCCTAGAAGCAAAGGTTTGGGTCTGGTTTAGTCTCAGTTGATGCATTTAATCACCAAAAGGCCTGGGGGGAGGCAGGGGGTGATTTTAGGGCACTGCATCCCTGCAGCTCAACGATCCATTTCCCTCTGGTAGACTGTAAAGGTTGCAGGTGACAAACTGATTGTTTTTTCCTATATTTTTCAATAAAAAAGAAGAAGAGGGAGAAATGCCCTCCAGCCCCTGTCAGCAGCTTTGCTCCATGGGTTTGGGCTGGGGCACCCAGCCCTGGGCTGAGCACGGAGGTTGGGTGATGGAAGTGGAGACCTTTGGGGATTTTTGGGGGCTGAGCTTTGCTTTTGCCCTCGCCTGGCTGGGGCTGTGGGGGCCATGCAATGGGGAGAAAATGGGGTCGGGGGTGTGGAGCCTCTCCAGCAGGGCTGCTTTGGGTGATCACGGTGTTGTTCTTGGAGCTGCCGTGGAGCAGCTGATTCACTAAAATCAGCGCAGAACAATGAAGGAGAAGCGAAATTGCTCATCTTGCATCACAGCCCAGCGCTGGAGCAGGCACAGGGAGGCTCAGTGATTTTTTTTTTCCTGCTTTATGCATATTTGTGCATTTTTTCAGTGCCGGGGAAGTTCTGTGTGATTGCACCGTGTCCCTCTGGCAGGTATTTAGGGACCTGCTGCACCTTTGACACCCTGGACCCATGGGTCTGGCCCCGCCGAGGCCAAATCCCCACTCCCCAAATCCAGAGCGCAGGCAGCAGGCACCTTGTGCTGGAGAAAATAGAGCTTTGGGTGCAATTAAAGCAACAAAAAAAAAAACGCTCCTCATCCGAGCAGCTGTGTGCTGGGCTGTCCCCACCCTGCACACACAGTCCCCGCACCGCCGAGCATCCCCCTGGGGACGCGAAGGCAGGAGCGGCACGGTTTTCCCCGGAGAGACAAATCCCTTCTCCTGACAGCAGCCAAGCAGCGAGGCCGTGCGGATAAATATTGCATGTGGCTTCGGAGAGCTGGCGAGGCAGCCAGCACCTGTGCCGGGTGGGTAATTACGGATCGATCCCTCGGCTTGCCGAGGAAGCAGCTCGGCGCGGGGACGGGGCACGTCCGCGGGTACCTGTGGGGAAAAGCCCAGCCCTGCTGGAGAGCTGGGGAATTTGGACAAAACAGGAGGCGATGCCACGGGCAGTGTGGAAATAAAACCTGTGATCCCTGCTGGCTACAGCCAGGGGAAGAGTCCCCCGGAAGGACGAGCGACATCCCCACAAAGGGGGTTCGGGAGGTGGTGACAGTGCTTTGGGGTCTGCTCTTCTTGTGCACCCCCAGCTGTTGGTGCAAGGCTCCTGGTGCAGAGCTTTTCCCTCTGCTGTGGGGCTACAGCACGTGGACACGTCAGGACACCCCTTTAACCTGTTTCCACCCCCCCAGGCTGGAGCAAAGCAGCCTCTGGGGGGGATACTTTGAGGCACAGGGGGATACTTTGGGGCCATTTTCCTCCCACCCCACCACGAGGGCAAGGAGGGCAGGGGGAGCGGTGGCTCTGCCCCGTCCCGGGGACAAGGCAGGGCAGTGCCCATGGGGCCATGGCAGGAGCACCAGGCAGAGCCTCCGGAGCTTCAAGGAGAGAGAAAATGCAAGTGCTGATGGAGCTGCGGGTAAATATCAGGGGGAATTCCAGCCATGCCAAGGCACGTGAGCTGTCCCCCCACTGGGTGCCAGCCCCCAGGTCCTCACCCCACTCTGAAACCCCAGCGGCGCCGTAACTCACCCCGTGTGTTTTATGGCCACCCTGAGCCCCCACCCCAAAGCTGCAGCACAACCTCTCCAGAAAAACATCTGGGGAGGGGAGAAAAGCCAAAAAGGGGACAAGGGGGTGGCGGGGACGCTCCCAGAGGAGCAGGGGCAGCCAGACACGACCCATCCCCAGCCTCTCCATCCCATTTCCAAGAAGCCGGGTGCTCTGCAAGCCCTGGCCGAGATTTCCCCACCTCTCTGCTCCAGCCCTGCGGCTGGGCACCCACCGGGCGCGAGGACCGGGGATGGGGTTGTCATGGAAACCGCCAGCACTGATTTTTTTTTTTTTCCTCCTCTTTTCTTTTTGTCAAGGCTGGAAAAAATGCGGGGGAGAAGGGCAGCATCGCCGCCGGGATGTGCGGCAGCGGTGCTTCTCCGGAGCCGCGCTTGCCTCTGGGGATCTCGATGCCCGTCGTGGTGGTACAGCCCTCGGGGGGACACGATGCGTTTTTGGCTCCCCCAGGATGTGCCCCAAGATGTGAGCTGGGCAGGGCAGGGGAAGCACGAGCATTTGGTGCCTGAAGCAGTGGCTGCACCCCCCAAGCCCTGATAAAAAGGCAATAGAAGCGCCCGTCCCCCCAGAGCTGTAGGGTTTCTCCCCCATCCTGAGCAGGCTGGGGGATGTGGGGGGCAGAGGGGAAAGCCCCGGGGATGTCACCTCGTGGCCCCAGGGGGGCTCGGTGGGTGACAGGGACCCTGCCTGGGCTCAGCCGGATCCCAAATGCCATCGGTGTGGGGAGCAGCACTTTGGGCACCAGGTTTTTGAGCACACCCAAGTGCTTGCAGCATCCCCCGGCTCAGGTCGGAGGCTCAGCCCTGGGGACTGTCCCCAGGAGCCACCCAGAGCCCATTGCAACCCCTGCAGGCAGCCAGAGGGACCCCCCCACTGTCCCTTGCCCCAGAGACCCCCCCCAAAACCCCCTAGAGCCCCAGTGACCCCCCAGCCCTGCCCCCAGCTCCCCCCTGCGCACCCCAGGTCCCCGTGCTCTCAGCTGGCCCTGCTCCTGTTCACAAAGCACCCGGCTCCCTGGGGGCCGAGCAGCTGCCCCGAGGGTTATTTACAGCCCGCTTCGTGCCTCCGCACGGGAATTTTGAGCAGAGCCCTCACAATAAATCCTTTGCCTGTGTCTCCCCCCCCTCCAAGTGCTGCCGAGACACATGGCCACATCTCTGCGGGACAGACGGACGCAGGTGAGTGCCAGGGCTCCGTTAGCCTCTTGGAAATTAATTTGGGGCCAGGCTTCCCCTGGTATTGCTCAGCCACCTCTGGAGCCCAGGCAATGCCCAGAGGTAAAGTGCCGGGGGGCACGGGGACGGATCCGGCCCGAAGGATCCAGCCAGGAGCGAACGGCACCACGACATCCCCCAGCTCAGCACGAGCCTCGTCTTTGCGGCCATCTTAGGGGAGCGTAAATCCTGGACTGCAAAAAAAAATGGGGCCAAATCCCCCGTTTCCCCAAATCCAAATCCGTTCCCCCCCAAATCCAAATCCGTTTCCACCCGAAGTGGCGCCGGTGCTCCCTGCGCCAGTCGCCGCACCGTCCCGCTGACGTTTTATTTGCCCACCGCAATCCTCCGTGTGCCTTAATTGCAGCCACACTTTGCAAGTGTAACTAATTGCCTCGGAGCCTTACTAATGATTTCAGCATGCTAATGAGTGCCAAAGCCCGAGGTGTTTTCCCAGGGGGCTGGAGCTGGCTGACCCTTCCCGGGACTACCAGGACCCTGGAGATGGGGGTGTTAGCACCCAAATCTGGGTGCAAGCTGCCTCGAGCTCTGCCTGGGGGAAAACTCACACCTCAGGCCGAGATGTAAAAATTACCAGTTGTTTTTCCATTGTTTTTGGTGGTCAGATGGTGTGGTGCTGAGGGCGCTGGGTGCAGGGAGCCTTGCAGGCAGTCAGGGGCACAAACGGCTCCGTCCACACCCGAGCACCCATCGGCAGCTCCAGCCCCTCCGCCCCTGCCACCAATGCACCAAAACACCTCTGGGGAAGCGTTCCCCACCCCGATCACCCATGGGGACCCCCGGTCCTGGCAGCACAAAGCCAACACGGAGCCAAATCCTGCATCGCCTCCTCCGCACCTCTCCGGCCCCAGGGGAGCCGCCTTTTTGGGAAACTGAGGCACGGGCACCGAGCCCCCTCCAGAAAGCAGCCCTTGCTGCAGAGACAGTTCACGCCTTTATTGCTGTAGCTGGAGGTTTTCTTCCCACTCCTCTGCCCCTGTCCCTTCCTCTTCTCCGGGGACGCCGGCCGGACACCCCGTGTGGCACAGAGCGGGGGGACGCGGTGACATCCCACCGGGCACCGCCGCGACCGACCCCATCTCCCCCCACGCCCTGCCACCTGCAGTTAGGGGAGGGAAAGGGGGGGTTTGGGGGTGAAACCTGGCCCTTTCCCAGCCCCACATCCATGGGGCAGCGTCCCTCCTGCCCCCCAGGCATGCGGGCCCAGGCTGCCCCCAGCCCTTCCCTCTGCAGCCCAGTTCGGACCAGTCTTCTCGCTGGACGTGTCTGCGCTCCCAGAGGGCTCCCAGTACAAAGGGCTGGAATTCACTGGGATCTTCCACAGCAAACCTGCCCGATGCCGGGACACTTGTGGGATCCCAGTGCCGTGGAACAGGGAGCAGGGGGGCTGCTGCCACCCTCCCACGTGCCGTCACCATGTCCCCTCCGTGCCGTGTCCCCTCCAGCCCCGCCGGGCGCCATCAGCAGAACTGCAAAAGAGAAACCGAGCGTGGGGTGGGGGCACCCCGCAGGCAGCCCCCGCTCTGGGCAGTTTCGGGGGGCTCTGACACCCCCTGGGTTGGGACCAGCCTGCTCCCCATGGGGTGTGGGTGCGGGATGGGTCCTGCAGCACCCGCTGTGCTGGAGCACCGGGCGGTGGCACCACACCAGCGCCCACCATGGAGGGCTCGGGGGTGGCGGGGGGCACGGGCAGGGATGCTGCAGGGGACACGTGTCCCAGGGATGGGACAGGGGAGGGCCGGGGGGACCCAGAGCCCCCCCTCCCCGCCTCGTACAAACCTTCCAGCGGTTCCCACACTCGTTGCACAGCACGAATGTCGTCATGGGCTCGTCGGCGCTGCGCGTCTGCACCTGGGGAGGGAGCGGGCGGCCGGCTCAGGGGATGCTGATGGTGTCCCCCCCCCCAGACTACGAGCTGGGGTCCCCTGGGTGCTCGGGAGGGGCGGGGGGGCTCACCTGGTTGTAGGTGCAGTTCTTCTTCTTGCACTTGCCGCACTGGAAGAGGTCGGTGACGGTGCCGCCCGTCTTGGCCATCTGGTGCTCGCGGATGGCCTCCTGGGTCATGGCGTTGCGCAGCTCCTTCAGCTCGTCGCTGGCCATCTCCTGCCACGGGGGGGGCACGTCAGGGCCTCCCGGGGGGCTGCCAGGCGAGCCGGCACAGCCCCGGGTGCAGACCACCGTGGTCCATCACCCGCCCCGTCCCTGCAGGGGGCTGCTCCTGCTCGCTGGGCTCGAACCCATCCAGAGGAACAAGTCCCCCGTCCTCAGCCCTGCCTCCAGGGAGCTGTGTCCCTATGGGGGCTCCCAGGACCTGATCTGGGGACCCCCGCGGGGCAGGAGGAGCAGGGACCGGGGTCCAGGGAGCAGGACAAGGGTTTTTTTTTTTTGTGCTGTGTAATGGGACCTGCACCGCCAAAGCAGGACCCTGCTGGCCCTCGGGCACCGAGGCAGCCTCCAGGAGGGGCCGCGGTCCCCTCGCCCCGCTGCGCACCTCGGCGGTCATGCGTGCGATGAGGCCGGGCAGGATGGCCCCGCACAGCACGTTCCTCCGCAGGTTGGGGTTCTTGGGGTCCTTCAGGTTGCTGATCCTGCTCCGCACCCGGTTGCGGTACTTCATGTCCGTGCTCTTCAGCTCCTGGAAGATATGTGGGGCCCGTCAAGGAAACCTCAGCATCCTCTGCCCCCCCGCCCTCCGCGGGGGGAATCGTCTCCGGGGATGGTCCTGGCCGGAGGGGAGACCCCAAAGCTCTGAGCTGGGGGGGACTTGGAGGTGGCCCTGTCCCTGCCAGCGTGGCACAGCCCGGGCACGGTGCTGGACCAGGGCTGGATGGAAACACGGGCACCCCCAGCAGGCTCCACAAGGAGCCAGGACTGGGTTTGGGAAGGGAATGCTCCATTACCCCCCCCCGGAGGGAGGCAGGTCCCCGAGCAGGGGGCTGGGGGGGGGGGGGGCACAGCACCCCCGTATCAAAGCTCCTGCCCCTGGGGTGCTCCAGGCTGGGGCTGCTCAGCATCACCCGGGGCTGCTCAGCACCAGCCTTTTGTGCGGGTTCGGGGCTCCCTCTGCAGGCAGCCAGCAGGGACACCCAGAGTCCCTGTCCCCGTCCCCGCCACCCTCTGTCCCCGCCACCCTCTGTCCGTGTCCCTGACCCCCCCAGGACCCCTCAGCAGGACCCCCAGCCCCCAAAGGATATGGTCTTCGATCTCCGATGCCATCCTCTCGCAGTTGACGCCGAACTCCTTGTAGTCATCTGCGGGGCAAGGCGAGGCAGGGGGTGGCCGGGGGCCAGCCAAAGCGGCCAAAACCTCGGCTCGCTCGCCCGAGGCACCCCCTCCCTAAAAACAAGTCATTTTCCCCCAGCTTAAACCCACAGTTAAACCCTTTACAAGGCCCACATCCAAATCCCCCGTCGAAGACCCCCACCAACCTCCTTTTGGGGCTGAACGCTGGGTTTTGAGCCGCAGCCGGGGTTTATCTGCCAGCCCGGGGGTGAACTTGCTGCCCGGGTGCCCCCAGGCCTCAGAGCCCCGTTTATTATTGTAGGGTTGCTCCTGCTGGGGCTGTCCCATGGGAGAACCAGCCCAGCTTGGCCAAGTACTTTAGGGACGGAGATGGGGGGGGTCCCTGCTGCCCCTCCAAATAACTTTTTGGGTTGCTTAGGCTGGGGCTCAGTGCGGATTTGGATGGTTCCCCTCCCCGTTTTGCCACAGAGCCGGGCGTAGAGCAGCCTGCTTGCCCAGAGGAGCAGGATGCGGCCCTCCCCAGCCCCCCAATTTTGTTACCCCCCCCCCACCGTTGCTCACCGTCCATGCGGAGGGCGGCCGTCAGCATCTCGATGCACTTGTCCCGGACCGAGTCCCCCGTCAGGTAGCAGGGGGGCAGGAGGCAGACGCTGGGCGAGAAGGGGGGGCTGCTGGGGGTCCGCGGCGTCTCCGCCTTGGCCTTGCTGCTGTTGGCTCTGCGGGGGTTTGGGGGGGGGGGGGGCACACAGGTAGGTGCTGGGGTCCCGTGGGGACGTGCCAGCCCCGGGGGGGGGGTGGTGGCTGGCTCCTACCTGTCCTCCTTGCTGTCGCTGGAGCTCCTCCGGGGGGTGGCGGGGGCGGGCGAGGGGCTGGCACCCACGGAGGCTCTCCTGGAGGGGGCACGGGGCGGGGGGGGGGACAGTGGGGGAGACACCAGGGATGGGGCATGGGGCAGGATCAGGCTCGCAGCCCTCTCTTCCCACCCTGGCTGCGTGTCCCATGGTCAGAGCATCCCCAAAATGGGGTTCCCCTCCTCCCCACCCCCCCCAGGGCCAGGTGCCCCCCCAGGTCCAGGTCCCCTCAGCAGTGCCAGGACAGGGACTTTGGCCACCGGGTGGGCACGGGCACCACCGCCAGCAACGTGTCCCCATTGCCATGCCCTTCCCCAGGGCCCTTTGCACTTCTGGCAATGCAGAGCCCCCCCCTGGGGGGGGGGGGGGGGTTCCTCCTTACCTCTCCCCCGAGGGTCTCTTCTGCGGGGAGGAAGAGGAGGAGACGGCCGAGGACCTCGAGTCGGCAGAGTCCCTCCTGCGGGAGCAGCCACGGCTCGGTGGATGGGCACCAGGCGGTGGGTCCTGAGCCCCATCCGCAGCCCGAAGAGGGGCTGGGGTCCTCTCCCCCCCCCCCCCAGCCCAGGACCCCCACCTCTCTTTCTTGCCATCCAGGGATGACTTCTTCGAGGACGCAGAGGGGCTCCGGCCGCTGCTGGACTCCCTTCAGGGCAGGAGCACAAGGGAAGGGAGGGATGCTCTCAGCTCCCAGCACCCTCCGTGCAGCCTGGGGAGCCGGATCCTGCCCCCCCTTCCCACCAAACCCCCCCCCAGCCCCACAAAGCCTCGTGGTGCCCCGCAGAGCCCCGAGCAGCGCGGGCAGGACCGCGGGTACCTCTGCGGGTTGGAGTCGGGGGGGTGGCCCTTCGGGGGGGCTGGGTGGGAGCCGGGGTTGCTGGGCTTCCTGCAGAAAGAGAGAGGGGGCTGGTTTGGGGCTGGTTTTACCCTCGGGACAGCCCTTGTCTGGGAAATAAGCTTGCGGGGAAGGGGAAAAGGCCGGTTCTCCAGCAGTGCCACCTGGAAGGGGGGCTCCATCCTGGAGAAACCAAGCCCATAGGGATGGGGCGGGGGGGGAGCTGGTCCTGGCCCCGCTGGTGGGGTGGGTGGTGCCCCCCCGCTGGCCCCGTACCGCTCCTTGTGCTTCTCCCTGTGCTTCTCGGCCGGGTTCTTGGGGTGTTTGGCCGGGTGCGGGTTCGCCCCTTCGTTGGGACAGCTGGGAAAATCCAGCCTCTTCTCCTTCTCTTTCTTCTCCTTCTCCCCGTCGGCGTCCTTCTCCTTCTTCGGGGCAGCAGGGGTCTCTGCGGGAAGCAGCCGGGTCACGGGCACAGCCCGGGGACACCTGAGACATCGGGGCTGGGGACACCGGGACAGCCCGGGGAGGTTTGGGGGAGGTTTTGGGGAGGATTTTGCCCCTCTCACCCAGCAGCCGCTTCCAGTTCTTGATGAGGATCTTGGCCGAGGCCACCACCTCTTCGTCCGAGCAGTGCTTGCGCACCGAGTTGACCGCCACCCCGATGCGCGTGGTCTGGGGGACAGGCGTTAGCGGGGCTGTCACCGACCCCCCCCCCCCACCCTCTCCGGGACCCCCCCCTGGCGCAGCCCCCCCTCACCTGCAGCAGCTGGATGGTCATGGTGTAGCCGGTGAGCGACTTGAGCAGATCCAGCGCCCCTTCCTAGAGCGGGGAGAGGCCACGAGAGCCCTCGAGGAGCTGCGTCCCCGGGGACCACCCCGTGGGGCACCCACGGGGTCCCCAGAGGGGATGGGGCAGGCGCTCGGGGCCACGCAGCCACCAGCAGGGATGTGCTCGTAAAAAAAAAATCCCACTCCAACGGGAAGGGCTGGGGACACCTGAGCGTCCCCGAGGCGCTGGGGGCGGGGGGCACACGTCACCGGGTTCGCAGCCCGGCCCTCGGGTGCACAGTGCTTGTAGGGCTAAATATATCCCCGGCATGGCTCCACGCGGGGTCGTTTTCCTCCCCGGTATTTTTAGAGCCGCAGGAACAGAGACGAGGGTGCGGGGACCCACGGAGGGGTTGTGCCACGCGTGGCGGCCAGAGCTCCCAGCCCGCTGGGTGCAGGGGACATCCCTGGGCTGTGACCCGGCTCCGTCCCCCTTCCCCAAGTGGCATAAATCAGGAGGGTTTGGGAGCCACAACGACAGCCCGAGGCCGGGCAGGATCGGTCCCTTCAGCCCCCGGGGCTATTCCCAGCAGGGAGCGGAGCAGAGCGAGCTGCCGAGGCTGAGCGGTTGCGATCCGGGGGTCCCAAAAAGCCACCGGGTCGGGGGGGGGGTACGGCAGCACCTGGGAAGCCCGCACCTCGCCGGGACAAAGTCCGGCAGAAACGGTCAAATATTAACTTTAGGGGCTGGGCTCGCCTCTGCTCGCCCCCGCGTAACCGGCTGGCCAGGATGGGCCCTCAGCTGGCCCCAAGGGAGGCAGGGCCGGATCCTGGCTCCCCCGGCACCAAAGCCCCCTCCCCAACCCCTGGGTGTGCCATGGCTCAGCCCCCTCCCCTCCCTGTGCACGTTTGCACGCGCTCGTGCAAAAGGCAGGGCTGTGTCTGGGGAGGGCTCTTCCCACCCCAACCCCCCCAGGGATTTTTTTTCCTTTGCGTGGGGCTGAGCCCCCGCTGCCAGCCCCAGCCCTGTTTGGGTGCTCGGGGCTGGGCTGGGGGCCAAGCACCTGTCACCGCATTTGTCCTCTGTCCCACACTGCCACAGCCTGGGACAGGTGTCCCCCCCCCAAGCTCCCCAGACCACCACGTCCCCATGGCCTTGAGCGAGGGGGCACGGGAGAGCCCCAAATCCAAGGTAAAACCCCCGTGGGCGCCAGCTCCAACTCCTCAAGGGTGGAGAGGCAGCACCTGGGGGTGCCCCGCGGGAGCTCAGCACCCCAACACCCGCTCAGCCCCTCCTGGGGGGGGACATTTCTGGGCCCCCTTTTTCTCCCTCCCACGTCTGGGAGCTTCGTGGCTTTCCTCCCTCTCCCCGCCCCGAGCTGCCCAAACACGCAGGCACGCACAAATATTGCACACGCGTGCAAATATGGCACACGCGTGCAAATATGGCACACGCGTGCAAATACGGCACGTGTGCAAATATGGCACATGTGTGCAAATATTACACGTATGCAAATATCGCTCATGTGTGCAAATATTGCTCATGTGTGCAAATATGGCACGCGCGTGCGAATATGGCACACATGTGCAAATATTGCACGCGCGCCCCAGCCTGCCTTACCGTGCTCTTCCTGGCCACCATCTTATCCAACTTCTTGGCGATCCGGACCAGCTCCTCAGCGGGCCCCATGCTGGCTCCTCGCGGGGTTCTGGGCTCGGGCAGCCGCGGGAGCAGCCCCCGGTGCTGCGGGCATGGGGCAGGGGCAGGGGCACGGAGCGGCGGCCGGGCTGGAGCGGAGCAGGGAGGGAAAAAGGGGAAAAGAGAAGGAAGGAAAGCAAGGGAGGAAAGCAGAAAGGAGGTGTGGCTGTCCCGGCCAGTTATAAACTCCTGCCAGGCAGGCGAAATAGCACGGGGGAGGGCTAAATATAGCCCGGAGTGCGGAGCAGGACAAAGATTGCAGGAGCAGGGGGAGGCGCACGGCGGGGGGACGCAGCGCCCTTCGGTGCCAGCGCACGGGGGGCTCGCGGGGCCGGGGGAGCCACCGCCATGGGGCTGGAGGCCGGTGGTGGCAGTGGGAGAGCCCCGGGGACGTGGCTTTGGGGCTGGGCTGGGGCTTCCCGGGGCCCAAAGGCTCGACGCAACGCGCCGCCAGCGTTGCACGATGCAGAGTGCTCTTCCCAGACCGGAGGCGATGCCAGCAGCGTCCCGATGCCAGCAGCGTCCCGATGCCAGCAGCGTCCCGCGGCAGCAAGATCCCCCAGGGAACGTGGTGCTGGTGCTGTGCCAGGGCTGAAGGCGCTGTGGTGGTGCTGGCATTGCCGGGACCCCAGCGGCTGGGAGCAGAACCGGGCTGGATCCGTCCCAGCAGGGAGGATGGGATGCTCCTGCGTGGCCGAATGCAAGGCTGGGGAGAGAGCTGGCTGCACCCTCGCTCCCTGCCGGCACAGGGCCACCCGCTGCCACCCCGTCGTGTCCCCGATGGGCAGGGGATGGGGACCCCAGGGACCAGGAAACTCCAGGACACACCACCAGGGATGGGGACTGCCAGCCCCGGGGAACGGGCTGAGCCCTGCACGCACGCACCCCAATGCTTACAAAAAAAATGACGGTTTTATTAGAAATTAGAAAGAGAGAACATAAAAAACAAACACAACAGACCACTTTCTGGGATGCAACGAACAAGACGCAGACGAGGATAAACCACAGGGGCAGGCAGCTCCCGAGGGACGCCGACACGGGGCAGCATTGGTCCCAGAACACGGCTGCAGGATGGCCCCAAGGGTCCCCCCCCCCGGGGCCGGCCGCAGCAGGACCCCGAGCCCCCCGGGGCCGGGCGGTGACCAGCACCCGCCCGGTGAGGGACACGGGGACACGGCTCCGCGGTGCTGCCCGCGCCGACCCCAGGCATCCAAGGAGCTGTGGTACCAGGCTGGGGAAGTTTTTAGGCATTTCCAAGCCCTGCTGCCCTGGGGGGGCTCTCAGAGCCCGGGGGGGGGGGGAAGGATGTGGCCGCAGACCCTCCAAACCCCCAAAAACGATGAATAAAAAGCCCTTTTTTGTTCCCTACCAATCCCCAATGCTTCACAGTTGTGGTAGAGGAGAAAACCAGGTGGCGCATTGCAGCTCCCCCCTGGAGAACGGGGACAGGGGCTCTGCGCCCACCCAGCAGAGGAGAGTGGGGGGCACCCAGAGCGCCCCCCCCCAGCCCCAAATCCCCGCTGACAGGCGAGGAGAAAGCCCCCGGGATGGGCAGAGCCCCCGAAAGGACGGAGAGCAGCCAGAGCAGAGCAAGCACCAAAACCTCCTCGCAGGGTGCAGCTGATGGCGGCAGGGGCGGTGGCAGCCCTTCGGCTCTCCAAAGCCACCGTCCAGGGGGGGAGCGTCCCACACCCCGGGGGTCCCCACGTCCCCTGGGAGGGCAGCAGCCACATGGTCCCATAGCAGGGGCTGGGGTCGGGCAGCAGGACCCGGTGCCCCGTGGAAAGGGGCGACGGCACAGAGGGCCCGGGGGGCGTCCGGCTCCAGCTCCCAGCCCACCCCGTGCGCCCCCGGCCCCCAGGGGACGGGGACAAAACGGGCAGCGGGGGGGGGGGACCCAGTCAGTCTTGCAAGAGGTGGACGAAGCTGGCGGGGAAGACACCGGTGCGGGAGCCGTCGCCCTCGATGAAGCCGACCTGGGGGTGCAGAGAGGGGTGTCGGGGGGTGTGGGGGGGTCCCAGGGTGGGTGGCGAGGGAGAGGACTGCAGGGACCGATGGCCACAAGCACTTGTGACTTGTCACCGGCAGCCTACGGTGACCACCGCCAGCACAGACGGGGCGGGGGGTGCCCATCCGTGACCCCCCAAAAATCAGCAGCCCGCTCAGGATGACAGGGAAGTGGGGGGGAGAGGGAGGGGGCTGCGCCCCGGGGGGGCTCACCCAGCTCTGCTCGTCCTCCTCCCGCGTCACCACGATCACCTCGCCCTTGGAGAAGGTCAGCTCCCGCGCCTTGTCCCCCTTGCAGTCAGCCACCGCCTTCACCCGCTTCTGCCTCCCCTTGGCCTGCGCGAGGAACGGGGTCAGCCGGGGGGGGGGGCAGCCACCCCCCCAAATCCACCCCAACGGTTGTGACCCCCCCCCCAGTACCTCCATCCACCCCCCTGCGGCAAGAGCTGCAGGGACGCCTGGGGATGGAGGGGTCCCCCCAAAGCTCCCCCCCCCCCCCGCACCCCGTCCAAGCCCCCCCCCCCCCCCCCAAATCGTGCCACCTACCGGAGCGAATCGCCGGGGCATGGGCACGGGGGGCACCTTGCTCGGAGCGGGGTCCTCGGGGCTCTGGGGGGGGGCGGCCGAGCCGGCTTTGCCGGCCACGCCGCTGATGCGCCGGTACGAGCGGGTGCTCTCCGAGCTACCGGGGGCAGCGGGGGGGGCAGCGTCAGCCCCCCCCCTGGCTCCCCCGTCTCCCTCCCCACGAGGTCCCGGTGCCGTCGGGTTCCCCCACGGGACACCCAAGGGAGCAGGGTGCCACCCACAGCCCACCCAAATCCCAAAATGGGGGGGAAAAAAAAAAAATGTAACTTCCAGTGGGTCCCGGTATCGGTGTCCCCCCCCTACAGGACCCGCGTCACCTCTAGGGACAGCCCCCCCCCTTCCCACGCTGCCCCTGTCCCCTCCTCTGTCCCCAAGCCCCGGGGGGGTCCAGGCTGGCAGTGGGGAGGGGACCCCTTTGCTCCGACACCCCCAGGGACAATTTGGGGTTTCTCCCACCAGCACCACACAACCACCTCCCCCCCGCCAATGCCTCCCCTGAATTTTGGGGGACCCCTACCCGAACTTGACGGGGGTGACATCGGGGGCCAGGCCTCCCGGCGGGGGCTGCACGGGGGGGGGACTCAGCTCCGGCCCCCTCCGCGCGGCCCCGCTCTCCGTTTCCGAGCGGGTCTCCCAGTACGCCGCCCGCCGCGCCTCCGGGGGGCTGCGGGTACCGGTGGCCGGGGGGGACGCGGCCGCGCCGTCCAGGGCCCCCACGGAGGAGGAGGAGGAGGAGGAAGAGGAGAGGCTGCGTGGCGCGGGGGGGGCCTCCGCCAGCCCCGAGAAGTGCGGCTCCGACGCCTGCCGGTGGAGCTCGGGGCGCTCTGGGGGGGGGGAGGGACACGCGATGGGGACACTGAGGCTGGTGGCCCGGGGCCGTGTCACGGCGAGCATCCCGCGGCGCGTGGCCCCCCCCGCCCGACTCACCCGTGGGGCTGGGGCCGGGTTTGGGGCGGGGGCCGCCCCGCGTGGGGTTTTTGAGGGGCAGCGGCGGGGGCATCTCCTCGCTGTGCGCCCGGCGGGGCGCGGGCCGCGAGGGCACCAGGATGGTCTCGTAGGTCTTGTTGGTGATGTCCATGCCCATGCAGCTCCAGCGGCCCTGGGGGCAGGCGGCGGGGGGGCTGGTGGCCAGCGGCGAGGAGCCCTTGAAGGAGCGCTGGAGGGGGCTCACCTGGGGGGCAGAGACCCGGACCCGGAGCTGCCGGGGGCTCCCCCACCACCTGCAGCCCATTTCTGCCCCCTGCCCCGTCCCGTTGATGGGGACGCAGGGTCTGTCCCTGTCCCCCCCCCCCCCCAGCCCTTGCCACCGTCTGGCGGGCACCTTCTCCTCCAGCTCGTCCTCGCTGTCGTAGGTGTACTCCTGGGGGGGCTCCCAGTCGTAGTCCACGTGTACCTGCAGGGAGAGCTTCCCCGCCTGCGCCTGCTCCAGCTGGGTGACGGGGGGGTGTCAGTGGGGGGGTGGACAGGTCCCAGGTGCCCCCCACCCCAGCATCAGCCCCCTCCCCATCCCCCTGGTCTGCCCCCACCCCACCTACCAGCTCCTCGCACTCGGTGTGCTTCAGCCTCCTCGCCACGTCCAGCGCCGTCTCGCCGGCCGCGTTCACTGCACGAGGGATGGGAGGGGACAGATCCAGGCTGCTCCGGGGGGACAGCCCCGAGCAAAAGGCTTGGCCCCAAGTCCGTCCGTCCCCCCCCCCCCGCCCCCAGCCCTATATCCTGGCCCCGTACCCGTGGTGAAGGCAGCTTTGCCTTTCAGGAGCAGCTTGAGGCAGTTGGGCTGGTTGTAGAGCGCGCCGTAGTGCAGAGCCGTGTTCCCGTCCTGCGTCACCCGGTCCAGCGTCCCCCTGCGCAGAGCCGGGACAGCTCCAGAGCGTGCGAGCATCGCTCCCCGTCCTCGCGGGGACGCTCCGGCACCTCGGGGACGTCACCGGGACGCCACGGGTGATGGGACCCCCGCCGGACGCACCCGTTCTGGATGATGAAGTCCACCAGCGGCAGGGACGACCTGTCGGCGTAGCGCACGGCCATGTGCAGCGCCAGCTCGCCCGCGTCCTGCCGGGAGGGTGGGAGAGCACAGCTGAGCCCGGGGACCCTCCGCAGCCCGGAGGGGCTCCCGGAGACGGGGACGAGCCACGGACGCTGCCGGCGTGGGGCTCACCTGGCCCTCGGGGCTCGCCAGGGGCTTGGCCAAATCGTGCCCTTCGGCGAAGGCCTGCAGCAGCGCCAGCAGGTCGCGGGTGCGGATGGCGTCCCAGAGGCGGTGGGGCTCGTCGCGGCCGCCCCGCTGCACGTAGCGCCGCTCCATGTACTTGGCCACGATGTACTCCTTGCGCGCGCTCCTGCGGGGCGGGAGGCATCAGCGGGCAGCCCCGCACCTCGCCCCCCTCCCGAAGTCGTATCCGGGGGGGAGGTGCAGGTCCCGATGTCCTGGTGATGACACCGGGAGCCCCCAGTCCTTGGGCTGGGGACAACGGGGACACAGAGCCCCCCACCCCAGCCGGCTCCGTGTCCCCCCGGCAGTGCCGGACTCACATATCGCTGCCGGCCGAGGGTTTAGGGCAGTCCTGCGTGGGCAGCGTGGCCTCCATGATCTCGTTGAAGCGGGTGTTCCCGACGCTGACGGCCAGCTGCGGCGAGAGGGGCAGGGGGAGACGAGCCCTGGGCAGAGAGGGGCCACCCACCCTCCCCAAAATCCTGGCCGTGCTTGCCCTGGGACGTCCCATCCCCATCGTGGAAGGATGGAGAGAGGAATCTACCGGATCCACCCAGGACCTTGCCACCCACCGTCTCCCCCAGGGATGAGCCTTTCTCCCAGCAGAAGTTCATTAGAGCAGGGAGCAGGTCGTGGGGGGCTGCCAGCATTTCCCCCCCCCCCATTAACAATCATTTCCCCTGCATCCCTGGAGCACCATGCCAGGGGAAGAAATCTGCAGCTAGGGAAACCGAGGCCAGCTGGTGAGAGAGCAGACCGGCAGGGAGGAGGAGGAGGAGGAGGAGGGTTGAAACCCACACCCAGGAGGTTTGGGAGCCCCCGAGCAGGGGGCATTTCCCAGGGGGTGCCAGACCCCCAGGTTCAGGGAGCCGCTTACCAGCAGCTCGGAGGTGCTGAGGACGTCCAGGGTGAGGGACTGGATGCGGGAGTAATGCACGCCCAGCTCCCGGTGGATGCCGGAGCACTCGATGCACGTCAGGATGCCCAGGTTGGTGGAGAGCCACGTGGGGTCTGCACGGCACGGCGGGGTGGGGGGCTCAGCATCGCCTCCCGGCCCCTCACCGCTTCCATCCCGCTGCATCCCGCACCCCAGATCCCCGACCTACCGGGGGCCCCGCAGTCGCAGCACTGCTTATTTCCCGGCATGTTCTTCACCTCGCCGATGACCAGCTTGGTGAGCTCCTGCACGCCGCCGTCCGCCGCGCCGCCCGCCGAGGCTGCCCCACCGTTGGGCTCGCCCTTGAAGGCGTTGCTCAGGGCTTCGTCCTTGCTGTTCTGCAGCACCGAGACCCACCTGGGCAGGGGGAGCAGAGCCGGGCGGCCTCGCGGGGACGCACCGGGGCCGGCGCCGCGCGGGGCGAGGGGTGCAGCCACGGGGGATTTAAGCCCTGCGGTGCTTTGCACGCTCGCGTGGGGTGGGGACGGCCCCGGCACTTACACGACGCACTCCTGCTCGTCCTCGGCTTGGAAGTGGTACGTCCTGTTGTCTGCGGGGACGGGGACAACGGTGAGCTTTTAGGAACGCGTAAGGTTGCAGAAAGGGGCTGGAACGGGGCGTTTAGGATCAGTTTGCACAAGGTCGCAGGAAGGGGCTGGAGCTACTGCTACGGGCTGCTCTGAAAAAATCGCCGCGCATCGCGCTTCCGACGCCCTGCTGCCACCTCTTGCTGTCTGGCGCTCGAGGCAGCCAGCACCGTGCGGGGCTTTGCCCTTCCTCCGTAAAAAAAAATAATCACGTGCACCCCCCACACCCTGGGATACCCACCCGGGGTCTGTCCCCGGGGACCCACAAGCAGACCCGCGAGGGCACGGAGCGGCGGCACTCACGCGTCACCAGGTCGAAGCACTTCTTCTCCTCGGCGTGGGGCCGCACTTGGCACGTCAGCAGGTTCAGCTTGACGGGGGGGCGGTTTATCTGCAGGGCGGGGGGACGGAGAGGGGGGGGTTAGAGGAGGTTCCCCAGAGGGTCGCTTTTGGGGCACGCGGAGGCTCAGCACCTCTCCAACCCCCCGCACGTTCCCTTTGCAGAACGGGGCTGGGAGCGGCGCTGCACTTTGCAGCCTCTGCCCCCAGATGGCAGCACCCCCTCCCCAAAATGACTCCGGGTCCCTTTGGCCTCCTCTGCGGCCTCGACACCTCCCTAAAACCCCCACTGCCCCCACTAAAACCCCCATCCCACCGGCACACAGCGAACGCGGGGGGGGCGAGGGACCCCCTGCTATGACAACCCCGAGCTGGCGGCTTGCTCTGCTGCCGGGGCGCGGGTGGGATGCTCGGGGAAAAGCCCTACAGCCGAGGTCATGGTCCCAAAGGACGGGAGACGTGGAGCTGGGTGGTTTCGGGGGCAGCACCCAGCAGGGGACGGCACAAACCGGGCTCTGCAGTTTGGGCACCGCTGCGGGGTGTGCGCCGGGCGGTACGTGCCGGCAGCACCCCACGTAGCACCTCGGGGTGACCACGGGGCTGAAGGTTCCCCCCCCGAGCCGCCCTCACCGTGCTGTGGGAGATGGTCAGGCAGCCGTACTTCACGCCGCACTTCCTCTTCTGCCACACTTTGCGGATCCTGAGCCAGAGCAGGAGGGGTGAGGAGCCAAGCAGGAGGGGCGAGGACCCACAGCGCATCCCTGACCACGTCCACCCACCCCAAACTGCCCCCAGCACCCCCCCGGAGAGGCTCCACGGCTTTGGGATCTAGGGTCGTGCTTCCCACAAGTCGCCGAGCACAGGGGTGGAGACCCCTTTGGGGCTATAAGAGCATTATTCGCCCCCCTAACCCATCCCAGCAGGATGGTTTCTGCCCCCGTGCCCAGGGGACACCAACCCATCACGATGATGCCACCGACCCATTACGGGGGTCCCCTGCGCCACCTCCAAACCTCCTCCTTCCCTCCCCACCTGCAGCTGGGCACCCACCCACCCCGACCACCACCTCCAGGGCTCCTCCAGCTGGGAGAAAATGGCATTCTCCAAGCCTTTAGACCTTCTCAAGACCAGACAGGACCAACAGCACCCAACGGTCTGTGTAACGGACCCAAACCCTCACCCAAAGGTGTCCCCCTCGGGGGCTCCCGCGAGCACAGACCGAGCTGGGGTAAGTAACGCCCGCCCTCACCCGTCGCTCTTCTTGTACAGGAACCCCGACTTCTCCGTCCCGTACTGCTTGTTCCCTTGGTGCTGGTGGATGCTGTAGCCGCTGCCGGAGTTCTTCCTGCTCAGGTTTTCCTGAGCTCACCAGGAAAAGGAAAAAAAAAAAAAAAACATTTAGAAAGCAATGTGAGAGGGGCAGAAGTGGCCGAGCCCCCTGGAGGACCTCATTATGGAGTCAGAGACCTTCGTCCCCTTTGGGCATCCCTCCTGCTCTGCTCCCGTGGATGTCCCTATGGATATCCTCCCCATGAATGTCCTCCAAGCATCCGTCCTGCTGTGCTCCCACAGATGTCCTCCTCCCTGTAGATGTTCTCCTCCCTTTAGATCTCCTCCCATGGATGTCCTCCTCCCTACAGATCTCCTCTCATTGATGTCCTCCACCCTATAGATCTCCTCCTATGGATGTCCTCATCCCTGTAGGTCTCCTCCATGAACGTCTTCCACCCTAGAGATCTCCTGGCATGGAAGTCCTCCTCCCTGTAGATCTCCTTTCATTGATGCCCTCCACACTATAGATCTCCTCCCACGGATGTCCTCCACCCTACAGATCTCCCTTCGCTGATGCCCTCCACCCTATAGATGTCCTCCAATGGATGTCCTCCTCCCTACAGATCTCCTCTCATTGATCTCATTGATGTCCTCCACCCTACAGATCTCCTCCCACGGATGTCCTCATCTCTGTAGATCTCCTCCCACGGATGCCCTCCACCCTACAAACCTCCTTTCACTGATGCCTTCCTCCCTACAGATCTCCTCCCATTGATGTTCTCCTCCCTACAGATCTCCTCCATGGACGTCCTTCTCCCATGGATGTCCATCTCCCTGTAGATCTCCTCCTCCCTACGGATATCCTCCATGGATGTCCTGCTTTGCTCCTCCCCAGCCCCCCTTTCCCCGCTGCCCCCCGTCCCCCAGCCAAGGACACCTCCCTCTGCTCAGCACCCAGCGCCCAGCACCCTCCCGCCCCACCACCTGCTCTCACCTCCTTGCTGTCCAGCTGCAGGATGCTGCGGAGGGAATCGCGGGTCTGCGTCAGCTGCTTCACCTCCTCCTCCTGCGCCTGGTGGAGCTGGAAAAGGAGCGGGGACCGCGGGTGTCCTGGGGGGGGGAACAGCCCGAGGGACACGTCCACAGGGCAGCGTGGGGGGTGCCGGGGGACTCACCGCGTGGAGGGACACGGCGAGCTTCTCGATGAAGGGGTAGAGGTTCTGGGCAGCCTTCCAGCCGTCTTGGAAGAAACTGGGCATTGATTTCACGCCATTAAGATGCAAATGGGGAAAACGGGGGAAAAAAGGGCTTATTTAGAGAAAGCGTGGCGGGGGGGAAGCAGCAGTACCCCCCCCCCCCCCCACCCCGGGGAAGCTGCTCTTGCTCTGCAGCTCCCTCGCTGCTGGGACGGGGAGGGATGCTGCAAAGCCCACGTCCAGCCCGTGGGGTCCAGATACCCCAAATATTTCGGGTGTTTGGGACACGGGGTCGGCCTCTTGCTCGATGCAAGCTGATCTCACCGGGGCTGAGGCCAGATCCTGGCCCCTTTGGGTCCCTTCCCCGGCTGACAGCACGCCCGTGGCCAGTGCCACTGCTCCCTCCCTGCCTCAGTTTCCCCACTCGAGAGCCGGAGGGGTGCGAGGGAAGGAGGGGGACGTTCCCCCTGCCCCGAACGCCCTCGCTACGAGCTCCGAGGCTACCGGCGGAGCCGCTCGGCTGAACTCATCCCTGGAAATCCATCCAGAAACCAAATCATCGGCTACATCCCCGGCCAAGCCCCTTCCCCCAGCCCTTACGGACACGTTTGCATCTCCTGGAGCCAACAATCCCGACCGGACGGCGTCGGGCCCTGCCCAGCACCTTCCCCAGGAGCTCCGTGGGGTCGCTCAGCCCCCAGGACAGGGAGCGAGGTGTCCCCAAAACCCACCCCCCCCCCCGAGCGCTCCCGGAGGTGACAGCCGAGCCCGGGGACGGGCACCTACTTGTGCTGGGCATGGAAAAACTTGATGAGGCTCTGCAGGAAATCCGGCCCTTGCTTCATCTGACTCTCGCTGGCTTTCAGCAGGTACTGGGGGGGGAGAAGGCAGCCGGTTAGGCGGCGGGGATGAGGACCGGTCCTCGCCCCCCCCCTTCCCCGCGTGGGCAGGAGGGTTGTGACGCTGGCTCGGTTTCGAGAAGCCACGACGTCGGGTGTGAAGTCAGCTCGCCGGGGACCACCCTCGGAAAACCTGGAGCTGGAGGTGCTCCAAGCCCTGCAAAGTCGACGGGCCGAGGCGGGCCTCCAGGGTTTCCAGCCGGGCGCGCTTCTCCCGCTGCTTATTACTGCTGGAGTTAATAAATAACCCGAACCCAAGTCAGCTTGAGGAAAAAAAAATTAAAAAAAACTGAATGATTTTGTACATCAAACCTGTCCCTCACCTGCAGGCGGAAAGAAAAAGGCCCAGACCCCTGGGTCAGGCAAGCCCCATGCAAAGAGAGGAGCCTGGAGCCTCCCCTGGGCGAGCTCAGCCTCAGCCCCGCGCAGCTGGAGGCTGGCCTCCTCCCTCCCTGCCTCCCCCCGACGTGTTTTGGGAGGCGAGCGGAGGGGAAGGCGGCCAACTTCCAGCTGCAGGGGCTTTCCACGGCCCGACAGCCCCGGGGCGTGCTGGAGCCCCCGGGGGACCCCACGTCTCCTCTGCTGGGGGGCCGCCAGGGGTAGGGGAGCAGGATGGAGGGGGGGCAGCTCCCAGCGTGGCCGAGGAGGCACACGGGGAGGGGGTGAAGGGGGCTTTGTGGGGGCCTCGCTGCCCTGCCAGCGATGCCCCGAGGTGGTGGTGACAGGGGACTGTCCTGCCGAGACCCCTGGTGGGGGTCCTGCTGCGCCCACCCACCCACGGGAACCCCCCAGCGAGGAGCCTTGCCCCGCAGAGCACCCCTGGGGTGGAAACCCATCGCGCCCCCGCCCCAGAAAGCGGCAAACACCGTGTGCGCACGGGCGTGCGCACACGTGCATGAGCGTGCCGGCCCCCAGCGCCCCGATTCCAGGCGGGCGCCCGCGCGCAGGCGCTGCTGGAAGCGGCCCCTCCCGGCCGGCCGCGTTTCCATGCGCTGTTATTTATTTAACAGTGCTGCTATTCAAAGCACTGACTCATCTGGCCCAGCCCCAGCCAGCAGCCCCGACCCCGCTGCGGCGCTGCCTCCTCCCCGCACACCCTGCCCTTTGCTCCCACAGGAGCCCGGGGACAGAGGAGGGGACTGGGGAGACCCCGGGAGGACGGGGGGCTGGGGGGGGGCTGGCACCAGGTCTGTGTCCTTTGCTTGCGCCCCCCTGTGTGCTTGGGGATCTGGAGAGCCTCTCTGTTTTTGCCAGCAGGGCAAAACTGCAAAGCCAAACTGCGTCTTTCAGGGGTTTCGTCCCAAAGGATCGCCTTTTGCCCCAAATGCCAGCCCCTGGTTTGGCAGAGGAGGTGTAGGATCAGGACCCGGAGGATGTGGGTGCAACGCCCCGGTGCTCCCTGCGGGGTATCCCACCTGCACCCGCATCCTGCAGGGAGCAGACACGGCGCCACTGGGGGGGACGGGAGGTTCCCCGAGCCAGGACCCCACGGGGACACACGGGGACGGGGACAGACGAGTGCCCTGCGCTGCACCCACCGGGACTGCTCTGGTGGTGGGGACGGGGACTGAGCACCCTGCACAGCTCTGGCCACAGCGGTCCCCTGCGTCCCCCCGACCCCGAAGGGCCCCGAGCCCCCCGGCGCAGCCCCCACCTCGCACATGTGGAGCTGGAAGAGGCGCCGCTCCTTCTGCATGTCCTCGGCCAGCTCCGCCGCGGACGGTTCCGCCTGGATGACCCCCGCCAGGCGGGCGCGCTCCTTCTCCTTCTCCATCTTCCCCCTGCGGGA
Organism: Anser brachyrhynchus; assembly: GCF_964034855.1. Classification (NCBI taxonomy): domain Eukaryota; kingdom Metazoa; phylum Chordata; class Aves; order Anseriformes; family Anatidae; genus Anser; species Anser brachyrhynchus. The sequence continues at coordinate 4,557,023 of NC_137717.1, forward strand.
CGGCACGGGGACAGCTCGGGGACAGCCCTGCCCAAGAGGGGGTCCCCAGGGAGCTGCAGAGGTGGCAGAGGGGGTGGGAAGGGGCAGGGGGCTGCGCTGGGATGGACCAGGGGAAGCCTCCCCAGGGCTGGCGCAGAGCCTGGCTGCAGCCCTGCACAAAACACCTCTGTGCGCGGGGGGATTAAGGGGATTTTGCTCCGGGCATGGGGTCGCTTACACTTTGGTCTCGTAATCCTTCCAGGCCTTTTCGATCTGCTTCTTGGAGTCCTGCAGCGAGAGGAGAGAGGGGGCGGCAGCCGTCAGGGGAGGCGAAGGGACGGGCACAGACCCGGTGGCACCAAAGCAGCGTCCCAAAAGTGAGGGCTTTGCTTTGCATCGCTGTGCCGGCGCCCTGCCCTGCTCCCCATATTGCGGGGACATCGCCGCTGCGCCTCTGCCTCTTGCTCCGTGCCGCGAGCCGCGTCCCCAGGGCTGCGTTTTGTCCCCGTACAGGGGACCTGCAGCCGAGGAGCCAGGGCTGGGGACTCACCAGGCGGCCGTCCTTCAGCTGCCCCTTCAGCAGGCTGTCCAGGGGGAAGGAGACGATGTTGTTCAGGTTCTGCACCTGGAAAGGGCAGAGACGGGGACGGGGTTACCCCAGGGGCGTCCCCGCGTGGGGGGCAGGTCGGGAAGCAGGAGCCCCGCGTCCTTTCCAGCACTGGGGGCTCCCCCCAGTAAAATCGCTGCCCCAGTAAGGGTTAAAGAGGCTGGAAACGGGGCCGGCTGCAGGCAGGGGCAGGCTGGGGCTTGCTGGAGCTGGCTGCAAGATGTCTGACGCGGGGCCCTTCCCACAAACCACATCAGCGCGGCGGCTGCCAGAACTGGAGCTGCTCCCCCCCATCGCCGCCCCGGCCCCGGCCTCCCCGCGGCACGGCGCAGACACCCGGCGGGCAGCCAGCGGTGCCAACCGGGCCGGGACCTCCTGACGTCCAGGAGGGCTTCCCAAAGCGTCCCCTCCCCGGGCTGGGGGACCGGGGGTGTCCCCAAAAGCACTGCAGCATGCAGAGGGGACGCGGGAGCCTGCTCCCATCCCGGTGCCTCTCCGTCTGACCCCAAACCCTGGGGTCCCCACGGGGCAGCACCCGACGTGGGGCTGTTGGAGCAGCTCCAGCACCCTTGTAGGGTGATCCCAGCTGGGCACGGACCGGGGCTCGGTGCGATGCTGGGCGCACACCGCGTCCTTCTGCATCGGAGAGGAAACTGCGATGCTGCAAAACCCTACAATGCCTTGCATAGTCTCCCGAGGGGTTTTGCTCCCCGACACCACAGGGGGAGAAACCCAGCCCCGGGGCAGGAACCGGCCCCAAAGGCCGGGGAACGGGGCGCCCCATCCTTCCGCCGTGCGTGCGGCGCCGGGATCCCGCTGCCGAGCAGCTCCCGGGGAGGGTTTGGAGCAGGGGCGGCTGCGGGCGGCCGTTCCCACGCCTGCAGCACGTGGCACAGGGGAGGCGCAGCGCGGGCACTGCCCTCGCCCAGGGAACCGGTTCGGCTCCTTCCCCGCGACGTTTTCCCCACGGAGCCCCCGAGTACGGGGCTCCGGCCGGGCCGGGATGGCCGCGATGGGGAGGAGAGGAGCGGGGAGGCCCGGGCTGGGGTAACTGGGAGAGGAGGATATGAAATCTGAAATTCCTGCTGGGGGAAGGGCGGCAGCAAGGAGTCTGCTCCTTAAGCAGAGCCAGAGGGTACAAATGCCCCTTTTTTGGGGGGTGGGCTTCAAAAGGGACCCGAGGGCAGTGAGAAGCCAGCAGGGGATGCCCCAAGGCTTTGCTGCACGGCCCCAGCTCGCTCCAGATCCCACCCAGCACAAAGCCCAGCACGCCCCCAGGAGCCCAGCTCTCCCCCCAGGCTATCAAACCCTTCCAGCCTCGACAAATCGAAGCAAGAAGATGCGTTTGGAGAAAAGAGACCCCGAGAAGAGCCGTGGCCCCCCCCCTCCCACGGCAGGGATGGCTCCAGCCGCCTCTGCTGCCTCCCGCGCGGCTGCGGCTCCCCACGGCCCCGCTGCGCGCTCAGCGTGGCTTTGATTTACTTCTTGGCAAGCGAGATCAGAGATGTGAAAAAAAAAAAAAAGGAAGAAAGGGGGAAAAAAAAAAAAACAAAACCAGCAGCCCCAACCGCACGGCAAATCGCAGCGTCGGTGTCCCCAGCAGAGCTGGGAGGGAGCTGGAAAATCCAGCGGAGGGGGTATCGGGTGGCCCGCGAGCATCCCCGAGTCTGGGGTGGGATCTGGGACCTCCTGCCGCGGTGGAGGGCAGCTGTGCTGGGTCTCTGCCCCAAATCCAGATGCCTGGTGCAGATTCCCCCCAGCTTGGCCCCAGCAGGACGGGGGAAGCAGGCTGAGGTTGCTCCCCGCGGGGTCGGCGGCTCACCAGGTTCTTGAAGAGCGCGGTGACCTCGCGGGTGAAGACGGCCAGGTTGAGGAAGCCGGTGGAGAGCTCGTGGTTGTTCTGGGAGAGGTGGTTGTTGCCGAAGTTCTCCAGGGCCTCACTGTACTGCTCCTCGTTATCCACGTGGGCTGCGCGGGGGGACAACAGCGGTGAAGCGGGGATGGCGGCGGGGTGGCCCTGCGGGACCCCCTTCCCCAGGAGGTCCCATCGCGGGTCCCACCCGCACCCACGTCCCTGTCTCTTTGGGTTGGAGCAGGACACCAGCAATGCTCCTTATACAACCCCCCCAAAGCTCTCGATTTACATCTTTACCCCTTTTTCAGCCAGCTTTCGGCACCCCAGCACGTTCCAAGCATCCCCAAGGGCCGCCACCCGCGGATGGCACTGGGGGAGGATGTGACCGCGGCAGCCCGGGGACGCCCAACATCTCTCGAAGCCCGACTTACTGAGCCCGGAGACGTGAATGGCTTTCACATATTTCCTTATTCTCTGGAGCACGGCTTGGTCCCCGTCCAGGCTCTGCGAAAGCAAAGGAACAAACCCCTGTCAGCGCTCCCCCCCCGCCCCGCTGGCCACACAGGGCTCCTTGGCCGGGCGCCTGCTCTGCCACACAGATGTGCGGGGCAGCAGCCAAGCTCCCGGGGACAGGAGCTGGAAGCACCCGGCCCCGTGCAGGATCGGTGCTGGGGATGCCGCAGCCGCGGTGCCCGGCCGTTCCCGTGCCAGCCCTGCGGTCCCCACGGTCCCAATCGCCCCGGGGAGGTGACGCTGGAGCAAGGCGGTAGCGCAGGGTGACAGGTTTTGGGTCTGTTTGGAAGCAAGCAGCTCCCAGCAGCTGCGAAAATGCCTCCGTGGCTCCCCCGGGGGTTGTTTCAAGCAGGGAGAGGAGGAAGGCAACCCCGTGACGCGGCACAGATGCGCCAGGCTGGCCCAGCCGCGCCAGCACGTGTCCCCCTGGGATGGGCACAGCACCAGAGGCACACGAAGGTCCCCCAGCTCCGCGCGTGGCAGAGCCAAAACCAAAACCTGCATCCTGCCGATGCCCAGCAGGGACCGAAATGACACAAATCTCACCCCGAGGGACTTGGCTTTCTGCAAAATCTTGACCCGTGCGGGGTCCCGGTCGCAGCCCCCAGCCCCATACCCCGACGCCGTCCCGCACGCAGCCGCAGCCCTGTCCCCGCTCCGTCCCTCGCCACGGGCACGGCGCCCACACAGCCAACGTGTGCCGAGCGTGGGGGCGAACAGCACCCAGCCCTAAATCCAATCCCAACCCCAACCCTGACCCCAACCCCAACCCCAACCCCTCCCAGGCAGCCGGAGCCGCGCGCAGCAGGAAAGGGTTAAGGCCGCCTTGGCTGCGCTGCAGGTACCAGAGGCATGATAACAGGCTGGAAATATTTGGAGGGCGTGAACGGCGAGCAGGGCGAGGGATGAAACCGCCGAGGAATTACAATAAAGAGGCTCTCTCTCGCTCGCTCTCGCTCTCCCAGCGAAGGTTTTCGGGCTGATGTCAAGGCCCATTTCCTGACAGCGGGGTCAGCCCGGCTCCGGCGCCTCTCTCCTCGAGGCCCCTCCTTGGACGAGGTGCTGCCCAGCAGCCTTGGCCGGGATGAGGCAGTGGGGAGGGGGGGGCAGAAGCCAACCCCCCCCCTCTCCTCGGGGGTCTCTCACCAAGCAGGAGGATGCTGGGGTGCCCCGAAGCCTCCCGTGCCCCTCTGTGCCCTAAATCCAGCGCCCCAAGCTCTCCGGAGCTGTGCTGCGGGGCAGAGGCTCCTCCTGCCTCGGGGGGGGGACACAGTGGGTGATGCCATGAGCCCCCACGCATGACTTTGCCCCAGGGAGGCCTTGGTGCTGCCCGAGAGCAGCCCCGGGCGAGCAAACCGGCCAGGCACGGCCTCGGGAAGGGGAAACTGAGGCAGCGTGGGATGCTCTGGATGCACGCAGGCACCGCACAGCCAGGGGACGCGGCTGCCCCGGTGCCACGGGATGGGGCAGCCCCCCAGGAGCGCGGCCCGGAAGGATGCTGGAGGTGGGGCAGCACGGAGAGGGGACAGGGGACAACCCGGAGAAGGGGTCACATCGGCACAGCCGGTGGTGGTGACAAGGGATTCCCTATGGGGACGGCGGGAGGGACGGACCCGCACCTGCACCGCAGCCGCCTGGGGACCCCGGGCACTCCTCCTCGCCCTGCTCAATGGGGGCCATTCTTCGCCCCCCCCCCCCCTCGTCGTGCCGCCCGGGGAAGGCGCGGCGATGGGGCCGGGGGCTGGAGGCGGCGCTGCCGCCGGGGCAGGATGCGGCCGCTCCGGGTGCAAAGGGCAGAGCAGGGCAGGACGCCGTGTTTACTCTGCGATGGGGCAACGCAGGATGCGGCCGCCAGCTCCGCGGCCTCTGCCCGGCCATCCCGCACCGACACCTCTCAATCAGCCAGCACCACCGAGGGCAGGATGCGGCCCTTCTGCTCACACCAGAGACCCGGCCTCGGGTCCCCTCCCCGTGCCTCGTCCTGCTTTTATTTCTCAGCCAAAGCCCCCATGGGATGCGGCTCCTGCCCCCAGCACCCCAAAGCCACACGAGACCCCCGGGAGGGGACAGCCCGTTGTAATCCCAGGAGGGAAACTGAGGCACAGCGTAGCTTCGGACACCTGGGAGGACCTCGGTGGTCCCACGGCCTCCTGCCCTCAGCACCCTGCTTCGGCACAGCTTTGGGGTGCTGGGGGGGGGTCGCGCTGCCCCCTCCCAGCAGACAGCAGCCTGGGCTCACATCCAGCAGCGCTGAGCACCCTCCGGCTTCCCAAAGCACCAGCATAGATGTGGGGCAGGGACAGGCGGCGACACAAAGCCCCAGCCCCCCCCGGCCCCCCCCCTCCCAAAGCAGCCGCTGTTTATTTTCCTTGCCTGATGCTATCGCCCCGTCGAGGTTCAGCCGGCGGCGCGGGGCTGGGGCTTGTTTGTTTGGATTTCCCTCTTCCCCTCCGCCGGGGCGCTGGGTGTCGGAGGCCTGGCTGCCTTTCGGCTCCCCCGAGGGTCCCCGCAGCCCCCTGGCAGACACGTGCCCCCCCCGGCCCCTCTCCCCCGAAGACCCCAGCCGCTGTCACAAGCCCCGGCGCTCAGCCACGCTCGCTGGAACGTTCCCAAGCGAACCCCCCCGCCCCCCCAAATCCCCGTCCCCCTTCCCCCAAATCGCAGCCTCCCCAGGGAAGCCGAGCGGCCAAACGAAATTCCTGCCGCTTCCTCCTGCCTGGAGCTGCCTCCCCCTTCCCGGCTGAGAGAAAGAGCCAGAGCCAGGGGAGAGCACGTGCTGGCGGGGCCCGGGATGCTCAGCACCATCGGGTGCTGGGTTTCCAGCCTGGGGGGCTCCCTTCCCGCTGCCCCCGGGGCTCCGAGGGGGCCCGCGCCGGCCCCACGAGCTCTGGCTACCCTTCAAAGCCATTCCTTCGCTAAGAGAAATTGGCAAAGGACGCGGGACCAGCTGGAAACAGCCTCTATTGGAGGCAGGAGTGGGGAGAGAGGGATAAGCGCACCCCGCCACCCCTGCTCGAGCCCCATCCATGCTGCTGGGGGGGCTAAAAATCCCACCCCAGCTTTAATAGCAACGGGAGCCCCCCCGCAGGGACACCTCGAGCCCTCAGGGCGCAGCGGCTCGTAGCCCTGAGGCACGGGGCCGATGCTGAGCCCAGCCCTGGGGACGGAGCCAGCCCCTGGGCAGCACCCAGAGCTGGAAACGAAACCAGCTGGAACGGCGAGGTTTTGCCCATTTCTGCAGGCCTTGGCCCCAAGAAAACGCGCGGTGGGGCGGAGGATGGAAACGGCCGCCCCGGCTGCAGGGTCCCGAAGCAGCGGCTCAGGGCGAGCGCCGGGGGGACCAGTCCCACATCCCCAGGCGCTCGGAGACGGGCGGCACGAACAGCAGCCCCCCGAAAAACTTTCCGGGTTCCTCTTTCCCACAAGCCATCGGCGACGGCAGCGGCCGAGCCCTCGGCAGAAGCGAAAAATGAAAACCTGGGAGAGCTGCAGCGAGAGACGCAAACCCCGCACCGAGCGGGGCCGGCGTCCCCGGGGGGCTCGGGGCGAGGGGGGGGGACCCCAGTAAATAGAAACCCAAGGGAAAGAGGCGGGTGCTCGCTGCGGGGCCAGCACTACAGGGCGCCCGGGGCTCGGGATAGGGGCGCAGGGGGTGTCCCCAGGGGGAAGCGCAGCCCAAGCCTCCCCCCCAGCCCCGCTCACCTCCTCCAGAGCCCCCACCGCCCCCCGGCACTTCTGCATCTTGGAGGCGAAGGCGGCGGCAGCCGGGGAGCTCAGGTCCTCGCCGGTCACGGCCAGGAACTCGGCCACGCTGATCTGCTCGGGCATGGTGCGGGCGGCACCGGGGGGGTCACCGGGGGGGGGCACCGGGGGGAGGGCACCGGGGGCTGAGCCGGGAGCGCACCGGGGGAGCGCACGGGGGGAGCGCACGGGGGGGAGCGCACGGGGGGGAGCGCACCGGGGGGGAGCGCACCGGGGCTGCACCGGGGAAGCTGCTGAGCGTCCCGGGGCCGTGGGGGGGCCGTGGGGGGGCCGTGGGGGGCCGGGGGGTGCCGGGGTTCCCGGGGCCCGGCTCAGCGCCCCATCCCCTGCAGGCCGGCGGGGCTGCACCGGGGAGTTTCTCCCTCTGCCCGCCCGCTCCCTCCCCGCCGCCGTGACGTGGGCAGCGCCGCCCGCCCGCCCGTTAAAGGCGAAGCGCCCCCGGTGCCCCCCCCCCTCCGTATTCCCCCCCCCTCCCCCAGCAGGGGCCGTCCCGGGGCACCGGCGGGGCGCGGGGGGCTCCATCCGCAGCACCGGGGACCCAGGGTGCCGAACCCCTCCGTGCACCCCTCCCCCGTCAGGCTGGGACCGGAGAGGGGGGGACCCACGGCAGCCCCCCCCCCCCCCCACGCGGGGAGAGGCCCCACGGAGCCCACGAGATGGGGGCAAAGCACGGGGTGGGAAGGGCAGCGTGGTTCCTGCCCGCACCACGGGCACGGACAGGGGTTGGGGACACCCAAGGTGGCCCCTAAAGGCCAGCTTGGGTGCACAAGGGCTCGGCCTTCAATCCAAATTAAATCCAGATTAAATCCCCCCACCCCCCCCCCAAGCACTCGGCTGTCCCCATGCCCTGCTTGGCCCTGGAGGGGGGTGCACAAGGCGCAGAGCCCAAGCGCCCCACTCCGTGCCTCCAGTGCTGCCCTGAGGCTCTGCTCGGAAACGTCCCCAAAAAAAAGAAGTGAGAGCGAAGGAGGAGTGGGGATAACGAACGGAGGGGGGTCCGGGAGGGCTGAGGAAGGAGAATCCGATGGCAAACCTCAGGAAAGGAGAAGCAGAAGAGGAGGGGGGTGGCAGGGACACGGAGCCACTTCTGGAGCACCCCGCTTTGCTGTGGAGAGGCAGCACGGGGGCTCCGTGTCCTGCCGGCCCCTTGCCTCGCCCAGGCCCATGCAGGTCCGAGGAGCTGGATTTTGGGTTCCCTTTACCTGGTGATTTGCTGCAAGGACAATAAATAAATTAATTAATAATTTAAAAAAAAAACGGGCCTTTGGGTTTCCCAGCAGAGGACACAAGGATGCTCTGCAGGACCCCTGCACCAAGCAGCCCCCAGCCGGGGCAGGTCAGGGGGTGGCAGAGCCCCCTCCTCTTTCCTCCCTTCCCTCCTGGTTGCCCAGAGAGGGGCTCGGAGCTGGGCAAAAGGCCCAATCCAGCACCCCAAACCACGAAGACCCCCGAACCTGCCCACCTGCACCCCCCCAGCTCCTTTCTGCTGCTCCTGCAGCCCCCTGCAAGCCCCCAGACCATTTCTGTCGCACTTTGTGGCTCCGGTGAGCCCCGTCCCCGGCAGCTCACGGTGACAACGTTAAAGAAAACCCGGTAAAGAAAAACCCCAGCACAGCCTGGGCCAGCAGCCGGCCAGGATGGGGTGTGCGGGGCTGCGAGGTGCGCTGCTAAGGGGGTGAAGGTGTTTATAGGATCGGGGGGGGGCACCACACACACCCCTTAGCCCCCATCTGCCAGGGACAAGGTTAAGAGGCTGTGGCCCCGGTGAGACTGCTGCAGGGGAACAGGAGGAATTTGGGGGCTCCCAAGGGGTCCTGGCTGGGACCCCCCCACCATCCACGCACCTCCTTGGGGTACTGGGGGGGGGGGGGCTGACCCCAGCAAAGCATCCCTGTGGCCAGCCCAGGACAGGGACTTAAAGCAGCGTGGGCCAGGCTCGGGAGCCCCCCCCCCCAATCCCCGCAGCCCCTTTCTTGGGGTGGCCCTGCCACCTCCTGGCCGGCCCGGGGACTGCCAGCCGGGGGTCGGGGGGGGGGGGGACACGGCTGCGACACCGCCAGCCGCTCCGGGACACGCAGCCCCCCGGGGATGGGGACAGGACCCGGTGCCTCTCACCCTCCTCCTCTGCCGTGCCAGACCCCATGGGACGAGCAGTGCGGCCCCAGGGCACCGGGTGCCACCGGACATCACCGGGTGCCACCAGACATCACCGGGTGCCACCGGCACCGTTGGCATCACCGGGTCACAGCCCAGCAATCCTGGGGCTGGTGGCCTGGGGCAGGACCCTCCACGGGCACGTCCCCGCAGCCCCCAAAGCGGGTGCACCCGGGCATCCTGACCCCAGTGCTTGTCCCACACTCGCTGCTTTGCGCCGATCACGGCTTCGTCTCAACCCCCTTCTCCATCCACCCGCCACGGAGCAGGCTGGCCCGCCGGAAATCCTAAAAGCAGACTTTTTCCCCCACCAAAAGCAGAAGCAAAACCGCCTCCCTCCCCCCGAAACGCACTGCAAACCGCGGCGTTTTGCTTCTTCGAGGAAGACAAGCCCCTCTGACTCAGAAGTTTTATTTCATTTCATCCCCTCCCGAGCAACAAACACCAAGTGCCACGAGTTTTTCACGACAAAACACATCCTCACCCACACCACGTCCAAGCCAAACTGCAGGAGAGCAAACCTCGAGGAAGGACGACTTAAATACACTCGCTTAAAAACCCCAAACGCCAAAGAAACCCTCAACAGCGCCGTGCCGAAGGTGGGTCCCGTATAAATACAGTGCAATAATTAAGGTACAATTTACAAGGGCAGGAGGAAAAGCCTGGAGGGAGGAACTCTGCCCGAAGTTCCCAAGGGGAGGGATGGGGCCGGGGCAGGATTTTCACACCCCCCCCCCCCCGACACATCCTTGCTGCGGGATGAGGCCGTGCAGAGCCCAAAGCTGAGCGGCCGCATCCAGCCCCAGTGCCCGGCACCCAGGGGAAAAATCAGCGCAGGGAACCAGCTCCAGGTTGATCCCAGCATGGGGCAAGGGGGCCGAGCCTCCCACCCCCCAGCGAGGAAGGGGAAAGCAGTAATATTAGGGAAAAGCTTGGGTTTCTCTGGGCGAGGCGCAGCTTGGAAGGACCAAGGGGTATGCAGCGCACCCGGCTCTGCCGCTGGCACAGCCGCACCGCCAACCCCCCCGCCCTGCTCCCGGCTCCCCCCTGCCCCAGTCACCACCACCTCCTGCCCATTAAGCTCCAGTTCAAACCCCCCCACCCCCCCCCCAGCACCAACAGCTCTCAGGGAGCCGACACAGCCAGGAGAGGGGATGCTCTGCAAGCGGTTTGCCCGCGGCTGTTTTAAGAGGTTCAGCATCCTCCCCCCTTTAACAAAAAGGTGATTTCACCTATGCTAATTTTTTTTAAGGATATTTCAGCTACTGGGCGGGGGGAAGCACCACCTCGGTGGCGTTCCATCCATCAGCTCATACCCCAGGAGAGCTGCGCCGTGCCGTGCCCCGCACCATCCAAACAAGCGGCCACCACCCCGAAGCACCAGTCGGACTGGGGAGCAATCGGAGCGGCCCCAAAACGCGACCCCAAAACGCGACCCCACACACAGCAAAGCCCCTTCTGGGCAGGGGTTTCTGTGCTGCCCGGGGGGCTGGGGTGCCCCTGACCCCGTGCCATGCACCCAAAAGCCCCCCCAGGTCTGCCAGCAGCCCTCGAGGTGTGGGGGTGATGGAGGGGAGCACTGGCCCTGGCACCCCCAAACCCCCCCGGGTGACAACCAACGACCGAGGCAAAGCCACCCAGGGCGCTGCGCTGTCCATCCCACCCACCTGGGGGACAGGCACGGAGGGGGGGGGACAGCAGGCAAAGGGGGGTGGCATCGGGGAGCAGAGGCTCAGTTCTTCAGCAGCTCCCCCAGGTCGTACGCCTCGAAGAGGTCGCTGACGCCCTTGCCGTCCTCCAGCCCCCAGAGGTAGTCGTCCTGCTCCAGGGGGGGCGAGAAGGTGACAAAGGGGGCCGAGTCCAGGTAGGAGGGGGCGCAGGGCAGCTGGTCCTCCGTCTGCTGCAGGAGGTGCTGGGGGGAGCCCAGCAGCCCCGTCCCCACCTCCAGCAGGGAGCCGGGCCCCCCCGGGCTGGAGAGGGGCAGGGACGGGGACAAGGATGGGGCACGGTGCCCGTGGAGGGGCTGCGGGGACGTGCTGGGGGGCTCGGGGTTGTTTTGTAGGGAGGGGTGGGTGCTGCTGTCCTGCGGGGGGGGAGTGGCGGCGGAGGGGACGCCGTGCTGCTTGGTGGGGCTGTCCTCCGCGATCTCCTCCGGGCACAGGTACACCTCGATGGGGCCGTTGGTGCTCTTCAGGTAGAGCTGCAGGTTGTCCTGGCCGGGCAGAGCAGGGCTCAGGGGGGGCATCCAGGGGGGCGCGCAGAGCCCACCCCGCTGCCCCCAACCTGTGCGAGGTCCCAGCAGGGCATCACCCCACACCCACAACCCCTGAAGGATCCGCTCAGGGTCAAACAGCCCCACGGAGACACCCCAAAAGCGCTCGGGGCAATGCTGGGCTGCACCCGTGAGATGCCCCAGGTGGCACGGCGGGGCACGGTGCGGGCACGGCAGCATCCCGGCACCGACCCCGCTGCGGGGGGACGGCTCCTGGCCCCACACACACCTCGCTGAAGTCCGGCACCTCCAGCCTCGTCTCGGGGGGAGCCTTCACGGCGATCACCGTCTGCTCCTGGAAGTTGCTGATGGTGCAGAGGTCCTGGTAGGTGACGTACGCCAGCGTGGGCAGGGACGAGGTATAGGAAAAAGCAGGACCAAGAGCGGGACGGCCCCAACTCCCCATCCCACAGCGCTGCCGCCAGGTATCGACCTCCGAGAACCCCCCCCCAGGACACGCGGGACAGCCCCGCAGGGAAGCGAAAGGGAGAAAAAGGGACTCGGAGGGGTCCCCCAGCCCCCCGCGGCCACGCGTCTCCCCAGGCAAGGATATCTCTGGTTGTCCTCGTGGTCCGTCAGCTGCCGGAGCTGCAGGGCGCAGTCCTGCAGGAGCTGCTCCAGCGCCCGCTCCGCCTTGGCCAGCTCGGCCAGCTCCCCGCGCAGCGCCTGCTGCTTGGCCGCCACCGCCGCGTCCTCGAAGATCCCCGTCCCCCTGCGGGCGGAGACGTGAGGGACCCCCGGCCTTGAAGCCGCCTCTCCCCAAAAAAACAACCCCGTGCACCCATCCTGCACCCGTCCTCCCCCCGAGAGCATCGCCTACATCCACTGGATGTTGTTCTTGGACTTCTTGCGGATGAGCTGGATGCCCTCCAGCACGTTGGTGATGTCGTAGATGCGCCGCTTCTGCACCCCCAGCACCTCGGCGGCGCGGTTGAGGTCCAGCACGCCGTCGGCCGACTCGCTCAGCAGGTGGATGAACTTCTTGGTGAGCAGCCCCAGCGAGGTGTCGTAGCGCGTCTTCTCCCCGGGGGATTTGGGGGCTGCGGGGAAAGCAGAGGACCCCCCCTTAGCGTGGGGTGGAGGTGGCGCAGGGCTGGCCACGCCGGGGTCGCTAAACCTGGCGGAATCCCCAAGCTGGTGGAAAAATACCCGAGAAATAGCCCGGATCGATCCCCCCGCCCCATCCCCAGGGGTTTTCTGCCCGCACAGCTCTGGGAAATGGGGTCTGCCCCCCCCCCCAGCACCCCTCCCGTCGCTCCCCAACTTACTCCTGGGGCTGGGGACCTGCGCCAGCGCCCTGCCCTTCCCCTTGGGCGTGCGGAAGTCGAGGCCCTCCAGGTCCAGTTTCCGCTTGGCCTGGAGCAGGAGAGAAAAGCCCGCATTGGGGCAGGACCGGGCTCCCCCCGGAGCCCCCCCCCGGAGCATCGCGGAGCCCTGGGCACCGCCGCAGGCTGGGGACACCTCGCGAGACCCCCGCCTGCCTCCAACACCCCTTGTGGGAAGCGCTGCCGCTCAGCACCCCCGTGCAGGCGACGGGGCCACCAAGGACGGTTGGGGTGGGGGGGGGGCGGGCCCCCCCCCCGATCGCTTCCTGCCCGGCGCCCCAGCCCTGCCCGGGGAAGCCGCAGGGATTTCCCCTCGCCCCCAGCTGCTGGCACGGCTCCGGGGGCCGAGCCCTGGGAACGGGAGGTGCCGGCACCCCGCGGCTGCAGGGAGGGGGCGGCGAGACCGGATCCTGCCCCCCCCCCCGGCCCCCCCAGGTGGTCTGAGGGGCACGGGGCTGCTCCCCCCCACCACCACCCTGCTATGGGTGCGGGCAGCACAGGGGACCCCGCTGCCACCACGCACCTGGGAGCCACCCGGGGGTGCCCCCAGCCACCTGCACCCAGCTGGAGCAAAGTGGGGGGGGGGGCAACAGGGGGGGTCCGTGGGGTCCTTGGAGAGGGGACACCCTGCCAAGCAGCTCCTTGATGTAACCCCCAGGGGACCCCCCCCAACCTCCAGCATCACTCTGGGATAAGGCCCCAGGAAGCAGGGGGGGGGGCACAGCAGAGCCGGGGGTGTCAGCAAATCACCCACCCCCCCCGCGATGCACACAAGGACCCCCCACGTCCCTAAACGCAACCAAGGGGACTTTACCTGGGGAAGGGGGGGGGGATGTAATTTGGCTCGGCAGCAGAAAGCAGCCCCCCAGTGCTGCCCCCCAGTTCCACCCCGCTCCCCCCAGTGCCCCCCCCCCCCCCCCAATCCCATACCTGCTCCCAGGCCGGGCTGTCCCACAGGGCCCCCCCCAGCACGTCCCTCATGGCAGCCGGGTCCCCGTGGCGGCTCGGCACGGCTCCGGCTCCCCGGGGAGCGCACCCAGCTTTGTGGGGAGGGGCAGGAGAGGCGCCAGGGGCTGTTTTCCGCCCCCCCAGGGAGCCAGGTCCCTCCCGAGCTCCTGTGGGAATTCGCTGCCTCCCCCGCACCCCCCCCACCCGAGCAGGTTTGCCCCAATCCCCGGCTCTGCCCCCGAGCTGCCGGCACCCCAATGGGGAACGGGGAGCGCATGGGAAACGCCTGCCCCAGAGCAGACCCCGAGCATCTGCCAGCGAGATTTGGGATGGGAACGGGATGGGGGGGGACACATCCAGGGCCCCCCTCCTGCTGGCACCCGAACCCTGGCCCCTGTGGCCACCGCCATCCTTGGCCACCCCCGTGTCCCCATCACCAAGAGCCCCGTGCAGGGCTTCGGCTGCTCCCCCTCTCCCGGAGCAGTGGGGAAACTGAGGCACGGAGCAAAGCAGGGGGCACGGCCGGGGGGGGGGGGGGACACAACTTGGACCCCTCGTGCAGCTGGGGGGGGCTCCAGCCAGGGCTGGGACATGGCCACCAAGCACAATGGACAAGGGGGTCCCCTCCTGCGTCCCAGCTGCCGCCCCCCCGGCCGGGCAGGATTAGGCACACGACAGCTGAGCCAGGCACAGCCAGAGCCTGGGGGGGGGCTGGGGCGGGGAGCAGGCAGCCAAACCCCGAGCCCCCCACCCCAGGGGACACCGCCGGACCCCCCCACACCACCCCCAACCCATCTCTGCCTGGGGAGGGGGGCAGCGCAGCGCCCCGATGCGGTGCTGGGGGGTGGGAAAGGAAGCTCCAGCAGGAGCCTGAGGTGTTGGGGGGGGATAGAAAAAAAATAAAAATAAAAGGGGGGGGTGGGTCCGGGCCCCCCGCCAGCTCCTCCTGCCAACAGCCCCGGCGCCAGGGGCTACACCCAGCGCCCAGCCCAAGCATCAGAGCAACCTCTCCCCCCGGGGGCCGCGGGCGCTCCTCCTGCCAACGCTGGGTTTCAACAGCGCCGCTGCCTTCCCCGGGCTTGCCCGGGCTCTGCCCGTCACCGCCGCCCCCCCAAAAACACACACACACACCCAGGGCCCCCTCCCGGAGCCAGCCCCGCCGCCCCCCCCACGCTCCCCGGGGCGTGGGAAACGCAGCACCCGAAGTAAGGGGGGGGGATAAAAGGGGGGGCACGACGCGCCCGGCTGGGGGTGGCACGGGGCACCCCGGGGTCCCGCCAGCGTGCCGGGGACGCGGCGGTGCCAAGGGTGCTGGGTCCGGCCCTGGGATGCCGCCCTCCCTGCTTTTTGGGATATAGAGGGGGTGGGTTTTTTTTTTGCAGAGCCCCCAGCTAAAGCCAGATTTTGGGGGGGCTGGAGGTGGGGAGGGGGGGGGGTTCAGCCCCTGGCTGCAGGACGGGGAGCTGGGAAGGATCGGGCCCATGATAGGGAGGACAGCACCCAGGGGTACCGCTGCCCCTCCGAGGGTCTTGGGGCACCTCCGACCCCTCCAAAAACCCCAAATCCTGCACGGAGCAGGGAGGGAAGTTCCCGAGGGAGAGAAGCTGGGGGGGGCACGGAGCCCGAAGGAGCCCCAGCAGCGGGGTGGGTGCCCACCACCCTCGCACCCATCTGCAGCACCCCAAAGTCACCCCTCTGGTGGGTGGCTGTGGGGTCGGGGTGGGATGGGGAAACCCCCCAGGTTCCCCCAATAAAACTGGGGGGCTGCTGAGGGTTTCACTGCCCCCCCCAAGGGGAAAGGGGCTCTGCTCTGTTCCCCGGTGCTGCCACCCCCCCGCACCAGCTGCTCTTTGCACGGGCGGCCTTGCCCTGCCCGCTCGCACCGAACCCACGGCGGACTCTGAACCCCTTTTCCCCAGCACGGGGGAGGCGGGGAGGGCCGGGACCCCCCCCCCTCCCGCAGGGCTCAGGCGCTCCCCCAGGCTCCTTGGCAGCCCTACAGAGACCCTACAGAGATCCCATATGGCCAACAGTCGGGGTGGGATCGGCACCGGCCAACGCGGCTCTGAAACAGACGTGTGCGTGGGGGACACCCGCTTGCCAATTCTGGGGTCCCCAAATCAGACCCCGAGGGAAAACCTGGGGTCTTTCGGGGCCACGGGGGACACCCGGCCTGCCTTCCTGCCGGGGCACGCGGGGGACAACCCAGCGTGGGCTCCTGGTGCGAGGCAGCTGGAGCCAAGCGTCCCCGTTTGTGTGGCACGAGTCCCGCAGGCAGGTGGGAGCGGGGACGAGGCGCTCCTTATCTGCTGGCCCCGGCTCTGCACACAAAGGTGGCGCTTGGGAGCGTGCCCGAGCCACCCCGGCCACGAGCCACCGTGGCCACGATTCACCGCGGCGGGGTCCCCGGGAGCGGGGTCCCTGGGAGCGGGGTCCCCGGGAGCGGGGTCCCCGCCTCGATGCGCGCCCCACGTCCGGCAGTGGGGACAGACCAGGACCCCCCCAGCACAGAGCGAGGGGTGCCCCCAGCATCACACGAGCCCCCCCCCCCCAGCCACGCAGGGCGGGGGGACGTGGGCAAGGAGCACCCCGAGCATCCCCCGGGCACAGCACCGAGCAGGGGTGGCGATGCCGAAGGGCCCCCCCCGAAAAGCTCTGCGGCAAGGCAGGCGCCGCGTTTGGGGGGATTTGGGGTGTTTTATTGGAAGGGGGGGGGGGGGGCTGCGTGTCTCTCAACACAACCACCCCCGGCAGCAGGACACGGTGTTCGGAGACAACGGCGGCCAAAAGCAGCTCCCAAAGCCGGGGAGGGGACAGGTGGCCCCGCAGCCCCCCCCGGGACGGGGCCGTGCAGAAGGCAGCAGCAGCCAGGACAGACCCACACGGGCAGCACGGGGCTGGGGGAGCAAGGAAAAAAAAAAAAAAAAGAAAAACTCTGCCCCCACCGCTGCGCCGTCCCCAGCTGGCACCAGGCATCAGCGACCACGGAAGGGGGGAATAAGCAAATAAATCGAGACGCTGATGGGAGCGAGCGGGGCCTGGGATGGCTCCAGCACCGGGGAGAACAGAGGCTCACAGTGAGGGCTGGACGCGCGCCCGGGGCCGGCAGGAATTAAATGCCAGCCCCAGCTGCCAGCAGGGCCGGGCAGATTTTGGGGGGGGGGGGCCCCCAGGAGAACCGGGCCCCAATACCTGGCATGGGGCGGCCTCAGTTTCCCCATTGGGACCCACGGGTTCTGCGAGCACAGCCCAGCGCTGGGTGACACGGCCAAACGGGGCTGTCACCAACATCCCCCCCCCCCCGCCCCCCAAAAAAATAAACCAGCTCCCCAGAAAATAAAAATAAACCAGCTCCCAGCTCGGCTCCTTCCTCCCAAGGAGGAAGAGGATGGTTTCACGTCGAGCCCCCACAAAACGCCGCTGCGAACCCCGGGGGAACCAAGCTTGGGCAGCGGAGCTGCAACGCCCCAGCCCCCTGTGTGTCCCCCCCCCCCCCGGGACGGGTCACGGCGGCAACCCGGAGCGGGAGGGGGGGGAAAAATAAAAATGTAAAAAAAGGCAGAAAAATGTAGAAAAGAGGAAGGCGGGAGGCAGCCGGGGAAGTTGAGAAACGCCCGAGCCCTGACCCCCCCAAGGCCCGGCGGTGCAGGGGGACCCCCATAAGAGCTGCACGACCTGGGGGGGCCTCCTGGCATCGCCCCCCCTCCCTCCTCCTTGCTCCCCACCCTGTCCCCTCCTTGCACCGAGCCGGCAGCCCCCCCAGCACCCTCCCCCCCCCAAAAAAAAAATAAATAAAGCAGGGTTGGGGGTGCAGGCACCTTACCGGCAGCCGTCCCGCCGAGGCCGAGCGGAGGGTCCTGAGGTGGGGGCTCTGGGGGGTGGCGAAGAGGCAGCCCCCCCCCCGGGGAGCGGCCCCGCAGCCCCCCCCCTGCGAGGAGCCCCGGCTGCAGCAGGCTGCGGGCAGCGGGGGGCTGCACAAAGCGGAGCCCCCCCGCTCCGAGGAGCCCATGGCCGGCACGGCTTTTTTGGGGGGGCGCTGGGCAGAGGGGGGCGGGAGGGCCGCGCCCCCCCCCGGGGCTGGGGACACTCCCCGGGGCAGCCGCAGCATTGCAAAGTCCTTCCGAGAAGCCGGCCCGGGGGAGGGAGCTGGGGGGGGGGTGGGGGGGGGTAGAACCGGGCGGCTCCGCGGGGCGGGGGGGTCACGACATCACCGGCGGCATTTTTTTTTTGGGGGGGGGGGGGGGGTCGTGGGAACCAGCCGGGCGCGGACCTAAACACCCCGGAAAAAAAAAAATAAAAAAATGAATTAAAAAAAAAAAAAAAAGGCGCGGGGGGGGGGGGGGGGCAGGAAAAAGCAAGGCGGAAAAGGCGCGCTCGGCCCTAAAAACACCGCGTTTAGCCCCAAAATCAGCTCGCTCGGCCCGGATGGGGCCGGGGGCGGCGCGGCCCGGTGCCCCCCCCGCGGCTGCGTCCCCCCCCCTCCGTGCCGGCCGCTGCTTTTCCTCCTCGCTCGCCCCGGGTTTTTTTTTAACCTTTTTTTTTTTTTTTTTTTTTTTAAGCGCCAAACGCCGTGCCGCGAAATTCGGATTTCCCGCGGAAAACGCCGCGCGCTGATTGGCTGCCGCCGCCGCCGCCCCGCCCCGCGGCAGCCCGCGGAGCCGCGCGGGAGGGAGGGGAGGGGCTTCGTATGCAAATCAGGGGGGCGGGGCTTGTTTGGCGCCACCTGCTCGGGTTCTCGGCGGGTGGGGACTGGGACAGATGGGGACTGGGACTGGGACTGGGACTGGGACTGGGACTGGGAGTGGGACAGTCTGGGACTGGGACTGGGACTGGGACAAACTGGGATGGGGTCTGGGACAGGGACTGGGAGTGGGACTGGGACAGTCTGGGACTGGGACTGGGACTGGGACAAACTGGGATGGGGTCTGGGACAGGGACTGGGACTGGGACAGACTGGGAATGGGACTGAGACTGGGACTGGGATAGGAACTGGGACAGACTGGGATACGGACTGGGACTGGGATGGACTGGGACGGGGACGGGGACTGGGACTGGCATAGGAACTGGGACAGACTAGGATGGGGACTGGGACTGAGACTGGGACAGGGATGGAGACAGACTGAGACTGGGACTGGGACAGATGTGGACTGGGACTGGGACTGGGACTGGGACTGGGACTGGGACTGCGACAGACATGGACTGGGACTGGGACTGGGACTGGGACTGGGACAGACGTGGACTGGGACTGGGACTGGGACTGAGACAGGGACTGGGATGGGGACTGTGCAGGCGGGGGTGTGCAGGGGGTGGGTGATCCAACAGGGAGTCAGCAGCAGCAGGTTTGGCCTCAGGAGCCCAAATCTCTGTGTTTTCACCCCAAACAGTCCCCGAGCTTAACCCATTGAGGCTGGTTCCCCCCAAGTCCCCGCTCCAATCCCCAAGCCCCCCGCTCTCGGGGCTGCAGCTCAGGCGCAGGGAGGACTTTCTTACCAAAACCCCCCCGAGAACACGGACACGCAGACACAAGCACCACGGCCTCTGCTGTGAAAAGGGGACGGGGACGGGCACCAGACCACAACTGGGGGGGGGGGGGGGGACAGACACCCAAAACCATGCAGTGGAACAAAAAGCCTCGCGGCAGGGGGGGCACCACGTCCCCCCACCAGGAGCACGGCCCTGCTGCAGGAATCCAAGGACCGGGGCCCGATCCTGCTGAGATTCCTGGGGGAAAAGCCTGTCCCGTGGCTGGGGGCCTCCAGGAAGCCCCCCCGAAATGCCACCGGGGAGGGACAGCCGTCCCTGCCACCGTCCCGCTGGGAGACACCCCCACGGGCAGCACCAGGCACCAATCCTGCCTCCAGCACCCCACGAACCCAGCCCAGCACCCCGGAGAAGAACCTCCCAGCCCTTACGTGCTGATAGCAGGAGCAAAGTGCAGATCTCTGCCCCGACCAGCTGCAGGCTGGGGGGGGCGGGGGGGGGGATCCTCTTCTGGCCTCCCGCCCTCCGCCCACCGATGGCTTCTGTAGGAAGCGCTCGTTTTGTCCAAATTCTCCTGCTTTTGGGCTGGGGAAGGACAAAAAAGGACCTCCTGCCTGGTGGTTGGTGGTGGCCACAGGACCCCCTGCCCAATGGTTGGTCGTGGCCATGGGGACCCCTGTCTGATGGTTGGTGGTGGCCATGGAGACCCCTGCCTGGTGGTCGGTGGTGGCCATAAGGACGCCCTGCCTGGGGGCTGGTGGTGGCCACGGGGACCCCTGCCTATAGTTGGTGGTGGCCATGGGACCCCTGTCCCATGGTCGGTGGTGGCCACAGGGACCCCTTGCCCGATGGTTGGTGGTGGTGGCCACGGGGACCCCTGCCCCTTGGTTGATGGTGGCCATGGGACCCCTACCTGATGGTTGGTGGTGGCCACGGGGACCCCTGCCTATGGTTGGTGGTGGCCATGGGACCCCTGTCCGATGGTTGGTGGTGGCCATTGGACCCCTGCCCCATGGTTGATGGTGGCCATGGGACCCCTACCCGATGGTTGGTGGTGGCCATGGAGACCCCTGCCTGGTGGTCGGTGGTGGCCATGGAGACCCCTGCCCCATGGTTGATGGTGGCCATGGGACCCCTACCCGATGGTTGGTGGTGGCCATGGAGACCCCTGCCCCATGGTTGGTGGTGGCCATGGGGACCCCTGCCCGATGGTTGGTGGTGGCCATGGAGACCCCTGCCTGGTGGTTGGTGGTGGCCACAGGACCCCCTGCCCAGTGGTTGGTCGTGGCCATGGGGACCCCTGTCTGATGGTTGGTGGTGGCCGTGGGGACCCCTGCCCCATGGTTGGTGATGGCCACGGGGACCCCTACCTGGTGGTCAGTGGTGGCCATAAGGACTCCCTGCCTGGGGGCTGGTGGTGGCCACGGGGACCCCTGCCTATGATTGGTGGTGGCCATGGGACCCCTGTCTGATGGTTGGTGGTGGCCATGGGACCCCTGCCCCATGGTTGGTGGTGGCCACAGGGACCCCTTGCCCAATGGTTGGTGGTGGTGGCCACGGGGACCCCTACCTGGTGGTCGGTGGTGGCCATAAGGACTCCCTGCCTGGGGGCTGGTGGTGGCCACGGGGACCCCTGCCTATGGTTGGTGGTGGCCATGGGACCCCTGTCTGATGGTTGGTGGTGGCCATGGGACCCCTGCCCCATGGTTGGTGGTGGCCACAGGGACCCCTTGCCCAATGGTTGGTGGTGGTGGCCATGGGACCCCTACCCAATGGTTGGTGGTGGCCATGGGGACTCCTGCCTATGGTTGGTGGTGGCCACGGGGACCCCTACCTGGTGGTCGGTGGTGGCCATAAGGACCCCCAGCCTGGGGGCTGGTGGTGGCCACGGGACCCCTGCCCCATGGTTGGTGGCCACCCTGCTGCGACACACGGGGAGCGGACAGCGGGGGTGGCCCTGCTGGTCCCCACGGGGGGCGCGCCCCGGAGCAGCCCCCCCGGCCCTGGCAGCGCTGCCGGCCCCGGCTCTTCCTCCGCGGCCCTGGGGGCGGCAGCAGCGAGCTGCGGCACCGCGCCCGGCCCCGGCCCCCCCGCGGGACCGGCAGGGAGGGAGGGAGGGACAGGGGGACACGGGGGGACACGGGGGGACACGGGGATGGAGGGACAGGGGGACACGGGGGGACACGGGGATGGAGGGACAGGGGGACACGGGGATGGAGGGACAGGGGGACACGGGGATGGAGGGATAGGGGGACACGGGGGGACACGGGGGGACACGGGGATGGAGGGACAGGGGGACACGGGGATGGAGGGATAGGGGGACACGGGGGGACACGGGGGGACACGGGGATGGAGGGACGGGGGGACACGGGGATGGAGGGATAGGGGGACACGGGGGGACACGGGGGGACACGGGGATGGAGGGACAGGGGGACACGGGGATGGAGGGATAGGGGGACACGGGGGGACACGGGGGGACACGGGGATGGAGGGACAGGGGGACACGGGGTGGAGGGACAGAGGGACACGGGGATGGAGGGACAGGGGGACACGGGGGGACACGGGGGGACACGGGGGGACACGGGGATGGAGGGACGGGGGGACACGGGGATGGAGGGACAGAGGGACACGAGGGGACACGGGGGGACACGGGGATGGAGGGACAGGGGGACACGGGGGGACACGGGGGGACACAGGGATGGAGGGACAGGGGGACATGGGGATGGAGGGACAGAGGGACACGGGGGGACACGGGGGGACACGGGGATGGAGGGACAGGGGGACACGGGGTGGAGGGACAGAGGGACACGGGGATGGAGGAGGGACAGAGGGACACGGGGGGACACGGGGGGACACGGGGATGGAGGGACAGGGGGACACAGGGGGACACAGGGATGGAGGGACAGGGGGACATGGGGATGGAGGGACAGAGGGACACGGGGGGACACGGGGGGACACGGGGATGGAGGGACAGGGGGACACAGGGGGACACAGGGATGGAGGGACAGGGGGACATGGGGATGGAGGGACAGAGGGACACGGGGGGACACGGGGGGACACGGGGATGGAGGGACAGGGGGACACAGGGGGACACAGGGATGGAGGGACAGGGGGACACGGGGTGGAGGGACAGGGGGACACGGGGTGGAGGGACAGGGGGACACAGGGGGACACGGGGGGACACGGGGATGGAGGGACAGGGGGACACGGGGGGACACGGGGGGACACGGGGATGGAGGGACAGGGGGACACGGGGGGGGGGGTGAGGGGACACAGGGACACGGGGATGAAGGGTTGGAGGGACAGGATGGGGGACACCGGGATGGACGAGGGACAGAGGGACGGGGGGACAGAGGGACGGACGAGGGACGGAGGGACACAGGGGGGTGAAAGGACACAGGGATGGGGGGATGTGGGGACACAGGTTTGGAGGAGGGATAGAAGGACGGAGTAATGAGGGGACACAGGGGTGGGGGGACACGGGTGGAGGGGACACGGGGACACAGGGATGTGGGGGGACACAGGGATGGAGGGGCACAGGGCCAGGGGAACGAAGGGACCCAGGGCCGGAGGGATGGAGGGACCTGGGGGGCGCAGAGAGGAGGGGTGGGGAGACAGAAGGACTCGGGGTGCAGGGAGCAAGGGACACCCGGAGGCAGACAGAGGGCTGCAGGGATGGGGGGGGCACACCTGGCAGGACGGAGGGACTCGGGGACAGGGGGACAGGGGGGTGGGGAGATGCTGCAGGCCCCCAGCCCGGCTCCCGGCAGCCCTCGCCACGGCTCTGTGCCAGCCGGGCACCACCTCGAAACCCCCCCACGGCACTGCCCGGCTGGCCGAGGGACCCGAGGGGGCACAGGGGGAGGAGGCCGGGGCAGGACCGAGGGGCACGCGGCCACCACCGCCCGGCCACCAGCTGCCCCCCCAGGTGCCGAACAGAAACCCTCGTGGCTTCTCCAGCGGCTGCTATGGACGAAGCCCCTGCCCCCTGTGAGCAGGGGGCCTCCCTCCCCATGCGTGATGGTTTTTGGGGTGTCTCTCCCCCAGCAAATGGAGCTGTGGGGTTTCACAGCCCCGTCCCGGAGGCAACAAAAGGGACGGGAAAAGGGAAAGGTGAGGGAAGGGGCGGCGGGGCCGGCGGTGGGGGCAGCCAACGCTCACCTTCTGCGGGGGCTTCGGGGTCCTGATGAGCGAGGATCATCCCCACCGTGGGGACGAAGGGTGACCGTGATGGAGGCGAGGAAGTGTCCCGGGGACAACTTGGAGATGTGGTCCCGGTGGTCCCAGGCGTCCTGCCGGGGAGCCTGGGGGTCCCCCCGCAGCCACTGGGCCGTGGATGTGGACGTGCCCCCCCCCGCTGCCCCCTCCCCACCTCACCGGTGGGCGATGCTGTGGGGTGGTGTCCACGTCCTGCTCGCGCTGGTGGCCAGAGGGGGCACGGGCGGTCAGGATGGTCCTGGTGGTCCCGTGCCGGATCCGACCCCATTGACCCCCCCCCAATGTGGACATCCTGGGGGGCAGCAGAGCCCCCTCACCCTCCCGGTGCTGAGCGGAGGAGCCGTGGTGGGCGCTGGCAGAGCCGTGCAGCGTGACCTCGCGGTGACAAGCAGCAGACGGTGTGCCACCACGCCGCCGTGCCCTGTGACACCCCTGCTAACCCCGAGGAAGGGGGCACGGAGCTGGGAAGAACCAGAGCAGCGTCCTGGAGCCGGAGGGGTTAATGTGGAGTCAGTCCCCCAAACCGGTCCGGCTCCAGTTTGAAACCAGAGGGACACCGGTGGGAAAGGAGAGGGGACGTGGGACGCGTGCCAGCGCTTCCGGAGCCAGGCTGCTCCAGTACCGCCGCCAGCCGTTCCCAGTTACCCCAGCAGGGCCCCTCCCCTCTCCCAGTTTGCCTCCTGGAGCTGCTGCCCCTTCCCTCCGTGTGGATGGGGAAACTGAGGCACGGGCGGAGCTCGGATCCAGGTCCTGGCAAATTTTGGGGCTGCACGTGGGGAGCCTGGGTCTGCCCGGTGGTCCCGGGGGGGTCGGAGGGGAAGCGGCTGCTGCGGGGCTGAGCAGGAACCCAAAAGGCAGCAGCAGCCCCGAGCCACCCCCGCCACCGCACGGTGCTTTTGCGCGTGTGGCTGTCCCTGCTGGATGCACACGTGTGTGCACGTGCGTGTGTGTGCACGCACATGCATGTGGCTGCGTGCACGCGGGGGTGGGTGCGTGCGCGTGTGTGTGCATGCAAGCATGCATGTGTTCGCGGGCGTTGTGCACGCACGTCTGGGTGTGCACGCGTGCGCTCCTGTTGAGGGCGTGCACACGCGTGCGAGCTGCACCCCAGCAGCGGTGCGCGTGTGTTGGTGCACTCACGTGCACGCACACGTATGTCCCAGCAGAGCACGTGAGGGGCTGCTGAGCTGGGGGGGGGATGCATCGTGTCTCTGCCAGCGTGCGTGTGCACACGTGCGTGCCCTCACGGGAGCGGGTACGCGTACCTGCACGCCCGCCCTGCGAACACACGCGTGTGCGAGCGTGCACGTTTGCGTGTAAAACCGCGTGCACGCAGCGGCCGCGCGTGCACACCGGCACGCGGCCAAGCACGAGCTGCGTGGGAGCCCCGCTCCCACCACGCGGCCACGAGCACGGCGGGCGTGCAAGCTCACGCGCGCGCGCCACGAGCGAGGCCCAGCCGTGCAGGCGCGCACAAGGCCACGCGTGTGCGTGTGCCGGCTCCCGGCGGCTGGCGGCGGGCCGGGAGGCCTTGGCCGGGCCGGCAGCGGGAGGAGGAGGAGGGAAGTGCGGCTCAGACAGCGCGGCGCCAGCAAACACCTGCAAACAGCTCCGGGCACACAATGGCAAATACAGGTGGGGAACCGCGCCGCCGATTGCATCAGACTCCCGGCTGCCAAGAGCCGGCCCGGCCACCGCCACCACCACCGGCACCCCGCTCGGGGCCGCTTTCCCAGCACCCCACTTCTTTTTTTTTATTTATTTATTTTTTTTTTATTTTTTTTTTCCCCCCCATCCTTTCGTTCCCCAGACAAAAGCGAACCGAGGGGTGCAGCAAAACGGCTGCGGCGGTGCCGAGGGTTTCGGGGAGGGGGGGGGACGCGGGAGGGGGGGGTTCTTAGGAGAAAGCCGCCCCGTAAACGTCCGTCCCGGCCCCAGTGGAGCAGCGGGGGCTATTTTTAGTATTTTTTCCCTTTAAAAAAAAAAAAATCAGGATTTCCAAGGAAAGCATCGGCGCCACGCCACAGCCCTGCGAAGGGAGACGGCGTGGGGGTCCCAGCACCGGCGGCACACACGGGGTTTGTCCCCGACGCTGTCCCCACTGCAGGGGGTCTGGGAATCATGGGGTGGCCGCAATGGGACGCGGCCACCAGGAGCTGGCAGCGAGCCCGTGGCGCTGCCATACCCGGGAATCCCAGTCCCCAACAAGGGGCACGGGGAGGGGACCCCCTGAGCCCCCCCCAGGCTGGGGGTGCGGGTGGCCCCGCTGTCTCATTGGGGTCTCACTGACCATCGCTGGGGGATAATTGTGATTTTTCAGCCACGCGAGCAGAAACAAGGTCCTGAGCCTCCGGCTGTGGGGACAAGAGGGCAGAGGGACACCCCGATGCTCCCCGTTCCCCCCCCCCCGGTGGTCCCAGAGGTGGTTTGGGGCACACGGACGTCTGTCGATGTCGGGTGCGGAGCCGTCCCCGTCCCTTTTCCAGGGAAGGCAGCGGTGGTTTTCGGCCGGACACCCACGGCCCCGCGTCACCCCACGGGGGCGAGGTGCTCTGGGGGGGCAGCGGGCACAGTGGGGAGAGGTTTGCACATCTGCACGAGCCCCCCGCTGCCTTCCTCCTCCTCCTCCTCCTCCCCCGACCCGTCTCACCTGGAGGCTGCGGAGATTTGGGGACACCCCGATGCCACCAGCGCCGTGCCCCTGACCCCGGGAGCAGGGGGCAGAGGTGACGGTGCTGCCGGGGGGGGGGGGTTGAGCACCAGTTGCCCTCCCCGGGGAGCAGGATCCGGCCCAGCTGTGCTGCAGCCACCCCGCAGCTGAGCCAGCCCAAGGCTTGGGTCACATCTGCTTCGGGGCCAGAGGGGAATCGCAAGGCTCGTATTGGGGGGGGGGGCACATTTCTGCTCCAAGCAGCCCTTCCCCAGGGCGCTGCCCCCACGTCGCTGCCCCAGGGACCGGGACAGAATGGGGGGGGGGGGGGACACAAAGCAGCAGCCCCCCAGGGAAGGGCAAGGCTCCGGGCAGCCCTAATCAGAGGCTGGGCAGCTGCAGCCCATTAGCACCCCTTCCTCTGGGGGGGGGGGCGGTTACATAGCCCCCAGGGCCACCCTTTGCAGGGGGCTGAGCCCCAGCAGAGCTGTCCCAAAGGGGGGGGACAAAACCTTGGAAAAGCATCTCCCCCCCCCGCAGTGCTCCAGCTACACCTCCCGCTGCTCCCCGGGGCTCGGCAGCGCTGGGGGGGGGCGGAAAGAAGGAGGGGGGGGCACCTCGCTCCTTCCCTATCAGATAAGGAGAGCAGCACCCAAAATAGCTGGCAGACACCTCCGCCGGGAGACAGCAGCCTAGGGTTAATTCCTCCCATACCTGAGCTGACATTTCAAAGCTATTAAACAATTAATGAGATTCCTCCCGTAACCCTAGAAGTTACGATCGCAGCTCGGCGGCAGCGAGGTTCCCCCCCCCCCCCCAAAATGGAAGCATTCAGAACGAGGCGAGCTTTATTACGTAAAAACGGTAACTTTTATAAAAAGTTTATAAAGCAAGTACAAGGCATGTTCGCAGAAATTTCACCTTCCTGCACAAAAGGTACAAACGTTATACTCTAGTATAGAGCTCCACAATACACGAGGCCGTGGCCCCAGAGTTTGGTTCGTATTCGAGGACCCCCCCCCACCTTCCCCAAACCCCCCCCCCTCTATCCCCCTATTAAAACGCCTTTAAACAGGGCTCGATCGCTATAATCCAAAAATATACAGACAACCACCGCGTCTTCACCAGTCTATCGGTACAAAGTGTCTCGTTTACAAAAGCGGGCTGAAAAAGTCCTAAAGAAGCCGGGATTTTGGGAACGCCGCTCGAAAACTCGCCGAGGAGGCAGCTCCTGGTCGCGGGGGGCGGGGGGGGGGGGACAGATGGGGGGGGCAGCAGCCGCCTCTCCCCTCGCCTGGGGTCTTTTTTTTTTGGGGGGGGGGCGATGCACCTGGGGTCTTTTTTAATTTTCTTTTTTTTTTTTCTCCGGGCGATGGAGGAGCCCAAGGGTGCTTGGGTGCAGCCGGGTGGCCCCCCGTGGTGGCCTGGGGGGGGCTCCGGGGGGGCCGCGGCAGGTCGCAGACAGCCTGGCGCCGCGCAGGAAGCTGCTATTTACCTCCGGCCGATAACGAATCAGGAACCGACACTCGCTGCGTGTTTGCTAATTGGCACTGGGGGGGGGGAAGAAAGGAAGAAGAGTTAAAAATAAAAATATAAAATCGGTTTTTGGGGGGGGGGGGCGGGAGGGATGAGGGGCGCGGGGTCAGCGCTAAGCGGGGGGGGGAGTAGGGGTTGGATGGGGGGGGGGGGGAAGGCGGCGTGGGGTGGGTTTGGGGGATTTGGGGGACGGAGGGGGGATGCTTGGGGGGGGGTTTTGGGGGGCTGCTGGGGCGGGAGCAGACACTCACCTGCTGGAGGCGGCGTTAGTGGCACAGCGCGCTCTCGTCTTTGGAGCAGAGCTCGGAGGCCAGCTCGGCCGCCTGCGGAGAGCGGGGACAGGGGGGGTCAGGGCCACCGCGGCAGCAGGATGCGTCCCCCCAAAATCCACCCCCCATCCCCCCTTTAGGACCACCACCTCCCGACCCGTGTAGGACCACCACCACCCCCCCGACCCTTATTGGGACCACCACCCCCCCAATGGGACCACCACCACCCCCCCAATGGGACCACCACCACCACCCCAACGGGACCACCACCACCACCCCAACGGGACCACCACCACCACCCCAACGGGACCACCACCACCACCCCAACGGGACCACCACCACCACCCCAACGGGACCACCACCACCACCCCAACGGGACCACCACCACCACCCCAACGGGACCACCACCACCACCCCAACGGGACCACCACCACCACCCCAACGGGACCACCACCACCACCCCAACGGGACCACCACCACCCCAACGGGACCACCACCACCCCAATCACGCCCCCGGCCCCGCGGAGCCCCCGTACCTTGAGGGACAGCAGGGTGGCCTCCGAGGACGGGTCGCGCCCCTTGGCCTCCTCCTCCAGCACGATCTGCAGGTCGAAGATGTAGTCGATGACGTGCTGGAGGATCTCCACCTGGCTCACCTTGGTGCCCTGCGGGATGCCCGGCACCAGCTCGCGCAGCTTGGAGTAGCAGTCGTTCATGTCGTACAGGAGGCTCATGGGTTCCTCCAGCGCCGGGCTCTTGTTGCTGCTGCCGCGGGCGATGGCCAGGCTCTGCTCCGAGAGGCAGCACACGGCCTCGTAGCAGCTCCTCACGGACCTCACCGGGCTGATGGCTTTCATGCTGGGGCTGGGGATGGGGCTGGGGCTTGGGGGGGAGGGGGGAGGTGAGGGTTTTTGGGTTTTTTTTGGTTGTTTTGAGTTTTTTGGGGGGACGGGAGGCGGCGGGTGTCGAGGCTCTGCTGGGACCTGAGGTGCTGAGGCTGGGGCCTCCGAGCCCTGCGGCCTCCAAGCTCCGGGAGCTTCCCCCTCCGGGACCTTCCCCCTCCGGGACCTCCTCTCCGCTCCCCGGCCCCCGCTCCCCTCGGACCTCGCTGGCGCACTGGGGCTGGGGCAGCCCCGCACCGCCCCCTTTATAGGGCGCCCCTCGCGGGCCCGCCCCCCGCATGCAAATCGGCCCCGGCTCCCCCCCCAAATTATGCAAACGAACCCGCGGACCCCTCCCGCGCATGCAAACGAGCCCCAAAGGACCGCGCTCCCACCCCAAAACCCCCCCCCCGCGAGTGACCCTTGGTGGCCAGGGCGGCCCCCGTCCCCCTGCGTCCCCCCCCCCACCCCCCCCACTGCCACCCCACAGCATCACCCCAAGGCAAAACCCCAAAACCCCTCCATTTGGGGGGGGGGGGGGGTGTCTCCCCCCAGCCCCGCGTGCACCCCCCTGCAGCCCCCTACCCCTTTGCCCCCCCCCCCCCCCAGATTTGGGGTGGGTGATATTTTTCCCCCCCCCCCTTTTTTTGCTTTTTGCCGGGCGATCCCGTAGGAAATTAGTGCCGCCCTGTTCCTCAATTCGCTTCTCATATGACCTCCAGACTTTCTGGCGTCGGGAATTATCTTGTGACCAGCAGAAAAAAATTAATTGCGGTAAAGCTGAGGTTACGATGGAGAAACCAGATTTAGGTCAGCCGCCGCGCTCCTGCGAGCGGCCGGGAGAGGGGTTTTTTTTTTTTCGGAGGGGGGAGCGGAGATTTATAGGCACGGGGTGGGGGGGTTATTCCAGCACGGCCCCCACCCCACACACACCCACCCCCAAAACGCCGCCGGCTCCAAAAGCCCCAAGCCGTGGGGACAGCGGGGTGGCCGGGCCCCGTGGGGGTCACCGCAGCGGGTGGCGGTGGCACACGGAGGGTCCGGGGGGGTGGGGGGGGTGGCCAAGGGCCCGCGACCCCCAGATGGTGAAAGCAAGGGGCGATGCCCCCCCCCCCCCCAAAAAAAAAATCCTCGCTGGGGTGTTTTGGGGGAATTTCCATCGGTTTCGGTTGCAGGGGGAGCCCGGGGAGGGGACGTCGCGTTGGGGGGACACCCGGGGACCCCGCTTGCCTGGGGCTCCCAGCTCGTGGGGAGGGGGCGAGGGGGGGGGGGACAGAGGCACCTGGAGCAAATTACGCCTGCCCACAGCAGCAATTTATTCCAGATCTGCCCAAATCCCAGCTCGGTGGCGCTGGGTTTTGTTTCCCCCGTTCGGACCCCCCCGGGGGCTGCACAGCAGGGTGAGGGGGGTGGCAGCAGCCCCCTGCTTCTCTCCCCCAGCCCCTCGGAGACCCCCAAAACCCTCAAAGCAGCAGCCAGCCTTTTTTTTTTTTTTTTTTTTGCGATTTAAAAACTTTTTTCTTACCCCCCCCCCCCCCTTCACCCCCTCCCCATAAATTTCCTGGGAAATCAGCTCCGGGCGTGGAGCGGGCACGGGGGGAGCCCAAACCCTCCTCGGTCTGCTCAGGGGCAAGCAGCGAGGAGAAGTGGGGCACCCCCCAAAAGTAAGATTAAATAGGGTAAAAAAATAAGACTGAATAGGGTAAAATAAAATACGATAAAATAAGATAAAATCAAAAGGATAAGATAAAATAATATGAAATGAAATGAAATAATGAAATGAAATGAAATGAAATGAAATGAAATAATGAAATGAAATGAAATGAAATGAAATGCAGTAAAATGAAAAAAAAAGAAAAAAATAAAATGAAAAAAAATGCAAAAAATGCAAAAAACAAAACGAAAAAAATAAAGTAAACTAAAATAAAATAAAACGGACTAAAATATGGAAAACCACCCTGAAACCAGCTCTCGGAAGCCCCAGCCCGCTTCCCAAGCCCCGCGCGCAGCGGGGGCGGCCAGGGGGGTCCCCGCGCCGTTCCCATGCCCGCTCCCCGCTCGCCGCCCCCCATTTCCCAGGGGGCTGAAAGGGCTGCGCCGGGGGGCTTTTGTTTGCAGGGGGTTTTGTTGGCGGCCGTTCCCACAGGCCCGGCCGGGGCGGCGGGACCCGCTGCCTTTGCCCAGCTGTGGCCCGGGCCCTCCAGCTGTGTTGATCTAACTCCCGGCCCCAGACAGCCTGGCGCCAGCCCTGTGCACGTCATGCATTCACACAGGGATGCGTGGCCAAGGCAACCTCCCCGCGCCATGGCCACGGCCCCGAGCGCGCGAGCAAGATGGTTGCGCGGGGACGTTTGCCGTCCTCGCTTGCCTGGCGGCTCCCCGGCCAGAGGGGCCACGGGGATTTTTATTTTTGGTTATTTATTATTATTATTTATTATTTTTTTTTTTTATCAGGGGGATCCAGCCCGCCGCCGGCGTTGGGGTGTCCTCCGTCGTGTCGGCGGCCGGGGAGGCGGATTTCTTGGCGCGGAGAAAGGGGAAAAGGAGGGGGGGGGGGGGGTTAAGGGGAGGCGGGGGGGGGGGGGGAGAGAGGAGGGAAAGGGAGCGGGAATGCTCCAGAGTGCAATGATTTCATGTTGAAAAGGGCCCACACTGCGTGTTTTATTAAAAGAAAAAAATGAAAAAATTAAGGGGGGAAAAAAAAAAAAAAGGAAAGGAAAAGAGGAGGAGGCGAGGAGCGGCGGGCGGGAGCGGGGATTTACCCCCTGCGTGCGAACACGGTGCCCCGAAAGGGCCCCGAAAAACCCCCGTGTGTCACCCCCCCATCCCGCTCCCACCCCCTGCCCCCCAGCGCCCCCTTCCCAGGTCGTTAATCCCCCCTAATTTGCCCCCTAATTTCCCCACACTCGGGGAGTTTCACAAGCAGAGGCCCGCGAGCGTTCGTGCTCCAGACTGACGCTCGCCACCCCCCCGAAAAAAAAAAAATATAAAAATCCTCCTTTCATTTTTTTTTATTATTATTTTTGGTGTTTTTCTCCCTAAATAAGGCCATACAGGTGGCAGGATGCGGAGCGCACAAAGCGGCGTGGAAACGGCCAGCTCCGGCCCCGCTGCCCCGCTACGGGGACGGCGAGCGGGGCCCCGCCGTTTTGGGGCTCGCCGGCGTTTTTGGGGGAATTTCTCGAGTTCTGGAAGCCGGAGGCTGCCTGGAAGCGCTGGCTCCGGGGAAGCGATTTGGCCGGGAGAGGGGAGGAACGGAGACGTGGCAAGCGCCCAAGTGAGCTACAAAGGGAAGAAGGGCTCTTCCCCAGTGGTCATCTGGATCCACTTTGGGGACAAGGACAGGGGATAAATCCCGGCTCCCTGTGCTCGTCGGGGGCCCTTTGTAAGCGGCCCTACTCCTCCAGCTGGGGGGCTCGGGGGGGACCCCGCAGCGCTCGATGCGGCCGCATCCGTCCGTCGGGTTTGGGGGATGCTCCGTGCCGACCTGGCACGGCCCCGGCGGGCTGCTGGGGGGCAAATCGGGATGCTTATGGGGCAAAAGGGATCCTGGCGTCCTCAAGCACCCCTAAAAAATCCCCTTCCCACCTTGTCCCGAGGGCCATAGCCAGCCCGGTGCCACGCTGGGGCCCGAAATGCCCCAATCTGAGCGGGGGCCGAGCATTCCCATGGGGGCTGGGGCTCTGGGATGGGCACCGCTGCCCCGCTCCGGATTTCGGCCGCGTGGAGGTCCCCCCGGCACCCCAAAAAGGGGCCGCGAGCCCCCCCCAGCACTAGGAGACTGGATCCGGCCCGGGGAATGCACAGCCCTCCCCGAACGCTGTTTGTGCAGGGGATTAGCCCCGGGGACCCCCCCCTTTGCCCCCCCCCCATGTTGGAGGCAGGCGCTGAGCATCCCCTCCCATGGCCAGGCACAGCCCGGCCCCTCCGTACCTCAGTTTCCCCAACCTCCTGCAGAGCAAACCCCACGGGGAGGGGGGGCTGAGATCCCAAAGGGGCGTGGGGGCAGCTCGTAGAGGCCGTGGGGGTCCCTGGGGCTGGCTGGGGGGGGGGTCAGGCTCCCCCAGGGGATTTCGGTGCCCCCCCCGCAGCGGTTGCAGCCTTCCCTCTCGCCTTCCTTGTGGGCAGCCACCGACCCCCGGGGGCTCAGCCCAAAATGCTGGATTTCACCTTTTTGCCCTCATTTCGGGGAGGCTCCGTCCGGAGCAGCGACCTGAGGTGAGCAGCGAGAACGCAAAGGGACCAAATCCCCCTCGTCCAGCCCCAAAACCCCCTTAAGCAGCGTCCCTTTGGGCCGACGGGCTGCTCCCCATCCCCGTGCCGTGCCTCAGTTTCCCCTCTCTGTGCTTTTCCAGCGTGGGGACACCCCATTATTTGGCGGGGGGGGGGTTGCCAAAGCCACCCCCCCGCAGCCAGGTTCCCCTGCGGCACCAGCAGGAAGGATCCCTCCCCGTCCCAATCCAGCTCAGGGGAAACTGAGGCACGGCCCGCGGGGCTGCCGGGCGGGTGGAAACCTCCGGGATGGGGCGGGAGAAGCTCCTCCAGCCCCGATCCCTCAGGAGCCCCGGGAGCACCCGAAATTAGGGGGTTCCTCACCCCCCCCCCTAAGGAGAGCCCAACCTGCCTGCCTGCCCCTGCAGGCAGCAACGGGTTGTCATTAGGGACCAGAGTGAACGCGGGGAGGAATTACCTTTGTGCAGAAAGCCGGGGGCAGGGAGAGGAGCGCAGGCTTCCCTCTTGGTGCGGGGGGGGGAAGGCTGCGTGGCCCCAACCAGTCTGCCCAGTAGCCACCAGCTGGGGGTGGGGGGGGCTCCATGGAGGCTGGGGGCTCCCGCAGCCCTGGAGGGCCTCGGCGGGCGGCGTTGGCTGTTCCCAGCGCCGGGATTCCCCGCAGCTGCTTCCTGCCGCCCTATCTCACGGGCGCATCTGGGGGAGCCGGGAGCGGCCGCCCCCCCCCAGCCGCTTCCTGCGCTGCCCCCCCCTCGGCCCCCGGCCGCTGTTCTCACGGCCTCCCCCCAAGGCTGGCCGGAGACCCCTGGGGCCCTGTTTCCACACCCCCCCCCCCCAAAAAAAATGCCCACCCTGGGCCTGACCCTGTAACCCCCCCCCCCCCCCATGTCCCTCTCCCATCCGCATCCCTGGGGTGTTCCAGGCCCCCCCCAGGCTGCTCAGAGCATCCCCAGACCGCATCCGCCGCCGCTTGGGGTGCACCCAAAATTTGGCATTGCCCTGCCCCCCCCCCCCATTTCTCATTTCTTTTACTCCTGCGCATCCACCCCACAAAATTTTGGAGGGGGGGGGTGCAGGTGTGAGCAGCGGGGTCGGGCGCAGGTGTGGGGGGGGCCACTGGGTGCCTCGGAGCAGCCCCAGTCCCGCTGCCGCTGGGGGGGGGGGCACGAAGCACCTCCCGCCTCCCACGATATCCTCCCGGGGCCGGGAGGGGGTGGCACCCCGAGCGGGCACGGCCTCCCCCACAGCCCCCCCGACCCCAAAAGGCCGAGTGCTCCGGCCCCGAGTGGGGAAACCGAGGCACGGGGCGGGGGAGCAGCCCAGCTGCCCAGCCTGCGTTTTGGGGTCTTGCGGGGAGTGGGGGCGTTGTTTGCGTCCCCCCCCCCCCCATCCCTCCGTTTCTCAGCCCCCCAAATTCCACCCCCGGGTCCCGCCGAGCTGCAGGATGTGGCTTTGCCTCGTTCCACCCCCGGAGACCGGTACAACTCATCACACCCTGCGCCCCCCCCCCACCCCACCCCGCGCTGCCCACCCGAAAATCGCGCATCGCCCCGCGGGGAGAAAAAAAAAATCCTCTCCCCCCCCCTTCCCGACCCCTTCCGCCGGCCTCAAATCCCCCGGATCCAACCCCAAAACGGGCCGAGCCCCACGGGAAGCCGCGTCCCACGGCACTGCACGGCTGTGGCCCCCCCCCCGTCCCCCACGGAAAAACTCGGGGGGAAGGCGCTTTTATCGCGGCCCCATCGGCCCTAATAGGGCAGCTTTATTTTTAGCGGAGGTGAAAGGCAGCGCCACCGGTGCGAGAGCATTTTTCCACTCGCATCTGCGTTTGTACAATTTGGGTTTCCTGTCGCGGTTTCGGCGCTTTTCGAACCTGCCCGAATTGTTTTTTTGTTTTTTTTTCTTTCTTTTTTTTTTTTTCTTTTTTTCGCAGAGCCCTTCGAGTACCGGCGCGCGTCCCCGCCCCGACCTCCGCGTGCATCCGGCACCCCCAGCCCCGCTTTCTCGGAACGGGGCAGGAGCAGCCCCCCCAGGATCTGGGTGCTGGAGGAGGAACGGGTACGAGGAGGGGACCCCCCCCCCCATCCCTCCTACAGCCCCCCCCCGGGGGCAGCAGCCAGCTGGCCAAGTGGGGAAACTGAGGCACGAAGGGTTTTGGGGCAACGCGTGGGTTTGGGGATGGGTGGATTGGGGTTTTTGGGGTGGAGGGTGGGGAAGTGATGGGGATAACGGGGGTGAGGGTGTAAGGCACCAGCTGGTTTCCCCCCTCCCGGAGCATGGCCCCCTCCCTGCTTCCTCTGACACAGTTTCCATCCGCCCTGAGCAGGTGCCAGGTGAGGGGCAGGGGCAAGAAGGCCCCCCCCCCCCCCCGATCCTTTCCTGGAGCTGCATCCCTGTAGGGACCCTCTGGGGGTCCCTTTGTCCCCCCCCAGCATATCCCATACCCCAAACTCCCCCCCCCTGCCCCAGCCCCCTCCCCAAAACCCAGCTCGTGCAGCCCCCGAGGGCTGGTTCCTCGTTGGGGCCAGGTGGCGCTGGGACACCCGCTGTCCCCGCGCCGCGGGGGGGTCCCCTGGGGGACGCGGCTGTCACCGGGTGTCCCCTGGGCAGGCCACCGGCTGGTGGCTTTCACGATGGGGGGGGGGAGGGAGGCAACCCCCCCATGCCGAGGTGCTGCCCTTTGCTCGCCTGTCCCCCACCCCCTGACTCCGGCAGCTGGGGATTTGTTTAAAAAACAAATAAACGAACAAAAAAATAAAAGAAATACACAATAAACCAGAAAAATCCTCAAATTTGGGCAACTTCCCCCAATCCATCGCCCAACGTGCAAAAAAAAAAACCCACCACAAGCCGCGGATGCCCACGGGCTTCCTGGTGAGGATGCTGCAGGGCAAGGCTGAAGGCCACTGTCCCCTGCCCTTGTCCCCTGTCCCCTGTCCCCTGTCCCTGTCCCCGTCCCCATCCCCGTCCCCGTCCCCTCGCGCTCTCCTTTCCCCCCCCAAACCGAGCGGTGCCGCAGCTGCGGGCCAGGTGCCGCGGGGCCGGAAGCCGACCTGCCGCCTGCTTTCTCCCCGCTTTTATTTTATTTTTTTCCTCCTCCACTGACCCGGTAACTTCACTTTCTACGCCAGAGGTGACGGCTGTTGTCGTGTGTCCCTCCCCCCCGACGGCACCGGTTTGGGGACGTCACCGCAGCCGTCCCCGTGCTGGGCTCGGTGCCAGCCCCTGTGGTGTGGGGACACAGAGGGGGGCAGCACCCGTGTGTCCGTGTGTCCCTGTGTCCCTGTGTCCGTGTGTCCCTGTGTGTCTGTGTCCATGTGTCCATGTGTCCCTGTGTCCCCGTGTCCCCGTGTGTCTGTCCCTGTATCCGTGTGTCCTGTGTCTGTGTGTCCCTGTGTCCGTGTGTCCATGTGTCCATGTGTCCGTGTGTCTGTGTCCATGTGTCCATGTGTCCCTGTGTCTGTGTGTCCATGTCTCAGAGTCCCTGTGTCCCCGTGTCCCCGTGTCCGTGTGTCCCTCTGTCCCTGTGTCTGTGTCCCCATGTCCCTGTGTCCCTGTGTCCCCGTGTCCCCGTGTCCGTGTGTCCCTGTGTCCGTGTGTCCATGTGTCCCTGTGTCCATCCCCAGCACCCGATTGGGATGCAAACATTTGCCAAGGGGGGGTGTCCCCAGGATGTCCCCAGGCTGAGGGTGGCCGGGGCACGGTGGCAGAGGACAGTGGTGGCCCCGAGCCCAGCGGGTGGGTGGCACGTGTCCCCTTGGGTGCCAGCACTGCCCCGATGGCTCCAGCTGGGGGGGGACACGGGGGACATGGCAATGTCCCCAAGTTGTCACCTGTAGATTTTGTTCCATTCCGGCCCGTCCTGCGGACACCGAGGTGGCCCCAGCTCGAGCCCCGCCGGTGTCCTTGTCACCTGGGGGAGCGGGGCGGGCAGAATCAATGCTGCAGGGGGGGGTGCGGGGGGCTGAGGGCCGGGGGGGCTGGGGGCTGCTCCCCAGGGGAGCACGGAGGTGCCGGGGGGAGCAGGGCCTGCTGCTGGCCTGGGGGGGGGGGCTCCTGCTGGGCTTTGATTTCGGGGGGGGGGGGTGCCGCTGTCCCCGCTCCCAGCTCGTAACTGGGACCAGTTCAGCCCCACGGGGGCTCACCGGGGGCTGCCAACCCGCTGGGTTAAGCCGTGCGCTGCAGCTCCCGGAGCAGAGCCCACCCGTGCCCGGCGTCCCCGCGCGTCACCCGCACGCGCGCCCGCCACCGCCTCCCCCCGGGCCCCCAGGGGCACCGGGCGCGCGTGCCCGACGCGCCCCAGGGCGCGCGCACCAATGGGGCGCGCACCCGCTGCCCTCTGCCGGGGAACGGCGGGGCTGCAGCCCCCGGAACGGCCCGCGGACACGGCCCCAAGGACCCCGTTACCCGCGGACACGGCCCCAGGGACCCCACTACCCGCGGACACGGCCC
Source organism: Anser brachyrhynchus (assembly GCF_964034855.1). Taxonomy (NCBI): domain Eukaryota; kingdom Metazoa; phylum Chordata; class Aves; order Anseriformes; family Anatidae; genus Anser; species Anser brachyrhynchus. The sequence goes on from NC_137717.1 coordinate 4,594,155, forward strand.
CAAGGACCCCACTACCCACGGACACGGCCCCCCCCAAGCCCCAGCCCCATGGACAAGACCCCCCCGAGCCCATTACCTACAAACACGCCCCCCCCCCCCCCCCCCCCGAGACCTGTGTCCCCATCCCACTGTGTCCCTGTCCCCAGGGGTTCCCCATCCCTGCAGGTCCCCATCCCTCTGCGTCCCCATCCCCGTGTCCCCATCCCTACAGATCCCCCTGTGTCCCTCTCCCCTGTGTCCCCATATCTGTATGTCCCCATTCACCCATGTCACTCTCCCCATGGGTCCCCATCCCGTGTCCCCATTCGTGCAGGTCCCTGTCACCCTGTGTCCCCATACCCATGTCCCCATCCCCATGACCCCATATCCACAGGACCCCATCCCTGCATGTCCCCATCCCTATGTCCCCATCCGTTTCCCCATCCCCATGTCCCCACCCCCATGTCCCCATCCCTGTGTCCCCATCCCCATGTCCCCATCCCCATGACCCCATATCCACAGGACCCCATCCCTGCATGTCCCCATCCCTATGTCCCCATCCCTGTTTCCCCATCCCCATGTCCCCACCCCCATGTCCCCGTCCCTGTGTCCCCACCACACCACAGGCCGGTGCTGTCCCGGCGCTGGGGATGGCTGCTCCGCAAAGGGGGCGATGGGGGGATCTGGGGGGTGCCTGCATTGCAGCCCCCCTGTCCTGTCCCATCCTGTCCTGTCCTATCCTGTCCCTTCCCATCCCGATCCCGATCCCAATCCCAATCCCAATCCCAGCCCCATGGCCACTTGCTATGGGTTAGGGAATTGGGGGGGGGGGGTGTCCCTTGGGAGCTGCTGGTCAGGGGCCCGGTGCCACTGTAGGGCTCGCTATCGGGACAGGGCAGCCCCCTCCCCTGCCCTGCCGTGCCTCTTGTCCCCCCAGCACCAGCACTGGGGACAACCCCCTGCCATGTCTCCAAGGCCCCCAGCCCCAGCCCTAAAACCCCAAGGAGCTGGGGGGTGGAAAGGGGGGGTCCTGCAGGGCTGGGGGCCCCCAGCTTGAAGAGGACGGAGCCCAGGACCCCCCCACCGCTGCCTGCCCCCGGCCCCACATTTCGTGGTCACCGCGGGCCTTGGTTTAGTGTCACACAATTCAGGCACGCGGTGAATGCCAAAGAGGGGGGCTGGCCAGGGCTCCCCCCCTCCCCCCCAGGAGGGCGTTTTGGAGGAAGCGAGAAGCCGAACCCCGCTAACGAGGCAGAGCCCTAACGAGATGAAGGCCCCCGAAGGGAGCCGGTGCCCACCCTCCGCTCCCTCTGAGGATGCTTTTTGCTGCCTGCCCTGCGCGAGGCGCGAGGACTTCGGCTTCTCCCAGCGTCCCCGCGTGGCGGTGCCCAAGGTTTGCTGCTCCCCGTGCCCCCACCGGACCCCCCCAGCTCTGCTCTCGCTGGGGCTGATGCACAGGGAGATGGCCCCTGAGCACAGCTCCCCACACGTGTGGGGCGGTGCACAGCCCTGTGGGGTGATGCACAGCTGTGTAGGGTGGTACAGAACTCTGTGGGGTGATGCACAGCTGTGTAGGGTGGTGCACAACTCTGTGGGGTGGTGCACAGCTCTGCAGAGTGGTGCACAGCAATGCACAACCGTGCAGAGATGTGCACAGCCGTGTAGGGTGGTGCGCAGCCCCACACAGCAGTGCACAACCACGCAGAGTGATGCACGACCATGCACAACCACATACAATAGTGCGGGGCAGTGCGCAGCTCCATACAGCAAGGCACAACCAACTGAGCACAGCGGTGCTGAGCAACGCACAACCATGCAGAGAGGTGCACAGCAGTGCACAAGCACGCGCAGCAATGCACAACCACGCGCAGCAGTGCCGAGCAATGCACGACCATGCACAGCAATGCACCATCCTGCACAGCGGTGCCGAGCAATGCCCACAGCAATGCCCGACCACGCACAGCAATGCACCATCCTGCACGGCGGTGCCGAGCAATGCACGACCACGCGCAGCAGTGCCGAGCAATGCCCACAGCAATGCACGACCACGCACAGTAATGCATGACCGCGCGCAGCGGTGCTGAGCAGCACACGGCCACGCGCAGCGGTGCACGGGAGCCCTCGCGTGGCAATCCCGGATCCTCTCCGCTCCCAGCACCCGGCCGGGCACTGCACCGGGGGCCAGGTCCTGCACAGCGGTGCCGCTGCGTCCTCCCCACGCTGCTGGGTGCACCCACCCCAAGGCTCTCTGCATTCGCGCTGCAAGCCCTTAGGGCGGATGTTTCCCCCCTGCAGCAGAGCCGAGCCCCTTCCTCGGGGCAGTTTGGACCCCCCCGGCCCTGCCCCGACGTGCAGAGGCGTTGCACGGTTATTTACGCGATGGTTTACGCAGCGCTCAGCACCCGTGGTTTTTCTTTCAAGGCCCGGATCAGCCCTTTGCTCTGCGGCCCCCCAGCTCCCTGCCCTGCTGGGGAGGCCGCGGGGAATTCGCCTCCCCCCAGGGAGAGCAGCACGGCCGCGGGGGCAAACCAGGGCACAAGGGCTTCCCCCACGCAGCCTATGGGGGATGTGCAAATATTTCGCCTTCGGAAAGAAATGGGAGCAGTAAAATTGCTTTTTTTTTTTTTGCTCTTACCTGTGCCACGCTCATGAGGAGCAGTTTTTGCTGGTGTGGTCTCCAGTTATAACAGCAGAAGGGATTTTTTTTTCCAGTATCCCGAAGTCTGCTGTGCACAGACACCTCCTCGAGGCAGCCAAACCTTCAGCAGCATCCCCCAAATTAAGGCACGTTAATGCCTTTTTCCCACATCTCAGCCACCTCTTTCCCTAAATCTCTGGGACATCCACCTGGCCCCTTCCTGGTTACAAACACTCTTCGTGTTGGACCCAATTTCGGTGCCATGCTTTCGGTTTCCCTCCCACAAACCCGCAGGTCTCCCCGACAGCAGAGCACGGCCGGGCATTACGCACAAAATGACCCATTTTTGGCCAAACTCGAGGAAAGAGCCCCAAAGCAGCACAAATACCTGTACGGGGCCTTGCTGCAGGGTCAGTAAGGTGTTTGGGCAGGTAGTTTTTTCTTAAGTAATTGCAGACAGGGAAGGTTTTACACCAGCTTTAAGGCACATGGGGACACCACCAGGGATTCTGCACCTTCAGCCAGCTTGGGGAGGAAAAGCAAGCAAAGAACCACGGAGACTGAAATTCCTCTGGAGGGAAGGCACGAGAAAACCCCCAAAACGCAGACGGCCACGGCACCGCTGGCTCTGGGCGATAAGAGCAGAAAACAGGAAAGGGACAGGGCTCTGGGGAGCCAGATTTAGTCCAAAGCAAGAATATATCCCAAAAAATTAACCCAAAAAACCCTGATGCTCGTCCGTGAGCACAGCCGGGGCTGGAGCAGGGGTGCCAGGAGGAGCAGCGCAGGCAGGCGGCCGGCTCCAGCTGCTCCCCGACCGCTGCTCTTCAGGGCAGCGCGCCTTCCCCCGAGACAGCCCGTTAACCCCTGCCAATTAACGCACTGTTACCAGCCCGGGCAGCAGATGTGGCTGTGCCTTTTATTCCTCCCAGCTGGCAGAAGAAGAAAATGGGGATTTTCGATTTCCTGACCTCGAGCTCTGTTCCGCGGGGAGAGGGGAGCGGGTGGCTGCACGGGGCGTAGCTGGAAGGAGCGGGGTGATCCCCAGCCTACCCCTGGAACGGGAACAAATCCCAGCAGTAAGGCACGGCTCACACTGGGGAGGGCAGGCAGCAAGCACAATCCCAAGAAAAGGCAGCCCCAGACCCAAACATCCTCCTGCCCAGGAGGGAGCAGGGCTTGGGAAGCGATCCCCGTGTGCGGGGAGCAAGGTGGAGACCCCGCGCCCACCGGGCTCAGCACCACAAGCTGTCAGGGAACGATGCAGCAGCAAACCCCAAGTTGCAGAGCAAAAGAGGGGGAAAAAAATCAGAGGTGGGAGCGCCAAAGTGAGCAGCAGACACCAGTGATGCTCAACAGGATCTCACGTTTATTATTGAGAAGTGATTAATGGTGAAAAGAAAGGCAACGCCCATTCCTCATTGGCTTAACAAGAAACTGAAGAAACATATTCACTACACATTTTACAATATTTCTTTTTTTTTTTTGTCCAAACTTCACTTTCCTGTAAATAAAACAAGTTTTTTTTTGCCGCTGTTCTCAGCTTTCAAATCAAATTAACCCAGACTTAATCTGTAATCCGTATAATGCACAAGAACAGAACATCTCTTAGGACTCCTAGTACTTGACTTTCGAGTAACAAAGGGTCAGCGAAAAATGAACCACCTTTAAGACACAACCTCGTGGACAATTTCTGCTCAATTCTTCTTAGGCCAAAACCCCAACTTCCTCGTCGGATCCCTCCTCTTCCAGGCCGGGGGCAGGGGCGGGGGAGAAAAGAAAAAAGTTACTCCACTTTCTGCGGTGGATGTCACAACTCGGTGTTCCAAGTGCAAATGTCAAAACCAGGGGAAGGAGGCGCGAGGGGGTGGAAGGAAGGGAAGCAGCGGGGTTTAAAAATTAGAGAAAAAAGGCATATGCCACTTACGGACTTGAAAAATCCGAAAAAAACATAGTAAAAAGACAAAAAACAAAGCGTATGCTCCAAAATCACAACCAAAGCCAAAAGAAAGGGAACAGTTTTTTTTACCTATGCTCTACCTAGAAGGGATTTTTTTTGTTGTTTTTTTTATTATTATTATTTTTTTTAAGTCCTATGTCTTGTGAAATTCCAATACTTTTTTTTTTTTTTAAACTGCAAGTTTGTAAGAGTCACTTTGAAGTCAATGAAATTAAGAAAAAAAAAGAAGTCCTAATTCTCTCTGGGATGTTTTTGCTCTTTCCTTCTCTCTCCGAGAGATAGCCGGGATGCAACCTCTGCTGCAGTCTCTGGGGGAGGAACGGTCTTTTACTTGACACGGCCTTGGCGTTCCTGCAAAAGCAAAGAAAAAAAAAAAGAAAGAAAGAGACTGTGTTAGCTGAGCAGCTCTTACAAAACCACCAGGGCCGAGTGAGAAAGCAGTTTGAGTCACTGGTTTCACACATCAGCATTTCAACACACGGCAGGGACGCGGCGGTCGCTGGCAGGAGGCGCGCGGGGGCTCGGGGCCACCAGCTCATCGCCTGCCCCCCCCGCGGGGATCCTCCCGGCAGCGTCCTCCAGACGGCAGAACTCTGGGACCCCCCCGCGACGGGCTTCTCTCCACGTTCAGCTGAGGAACGAGGGAATTAAGGAGCGACGGACGAACCAAGGAAGGACTGGCGAAGGAGGGAGCAGGTCGGTCGAGGCGACTGCTGGAGTCGCGGCTGCCACCGGTGAGGGCTGGGAGAGGGGTGACAGAAAGCTCCCGGCCTCCCGGGCGCTGCAGGACACCGAGCAAGGAGCCGGCGCCGAGGCGAAGCCCAGCGCCACGCTGCAGGGGAGCAGCTTTTGGGGGGCCTGGAGCGCTGCCTTTGCCCGGTTCCCCCGGTGTTTAGCGGGCTGGAGGCTCTCCCACCGCCTGCATCTCTCCTCCAGCACTGGACGCACAGACACAAACCCCATCCGAACACGCGCACCGTGCCAAAGGGGTAGCACGGCACCGAATACACCAGACACCGAGGTCACCGCGTCACCTGCTAGGCAGAACGCCCCGTGTCACCGTCTCTGCTGGGCTAGAGCCGAGCCAAACCCAGCAGCTTCGTGCACAAGCGGCTCCGGACTATCCCAAGGGATTAAGAGGTGCCGCCCAGCCCACCTTCAACGCGTTGTTCCCAGACACCACCTCCAAAAGAAAACCCGTCAGCAGCTCGAGGAGCCTCCCGGGTGCTCCTCCCTGCCCCTCAGCCGCACCTCCTCCGAGCGCAGCCCCTTGCGGGAAGGGCACCCGAGCACCTTGGCTCTGGCTCCGGCGCTCAGCGAGCACCTCCCGCCCAAACCAGTCCCCACCCGAGGGATGCCAAGCCCGTCCCTGCCACCTCGAACACCTCCAGGAGGTGCCTGCTGGCCGAACAAGGTGATTTGATTTGGGCATCCCTCGGCGTGAGCCTGCCTCGCTCAGAGAGGAGGGAGCTCGGTGACCGGGGTGCCCCGCTCACCTCCCTGGGCAGCACCCGGCTCTCGGTGGAAGCAGGCGGGTTGCTGGAAGGAATCGTGGCTCTGCTGAATCCGGTGAGAGCTCGGCTGCTGGGAGCTTCGATCCTGGGCGGCCACCCGTCACTGGAAAGCTTCCCCCCAGAAGGGAGCCCTGCGTCCAGCTCGAAGCAATACCTCGCGCCAGGAGCTGGCAGCGCCCAAGGAGGCTCCAGCTGCAGCTCCTCTGCGTGGGCTGATGGGTGCTGGGGCTGCTCTGCGCCCCGCTGCCCTCCCTGAGCACGGGGGAAGCCAGCCCACCGCAACACCGTGCACAGAAGACCTGCCAGAGAGAGGGGCTAGACTCCAGCACACGCTCTCCAAGAATATTTGCACCGCCCAAGTCAACTTCACTCTGTTCTGCTCTGGCACGGCTGCCCGAACCTCCTGCAGGTGCCACGTGCTGCTGACAAACGCCGGCACCCAACAGCAAAAATAAAAGTACCGCGGCGGTGAGCAGAACCGGTCCCGATCATGAAGGAGGACGGCTCTGTTTGTGGCTTTCCCCACGGTGCTCAGAGGCGCCAGCCCTGCTCCGTCCCCGCCGCGCTAAGAGGACGGGCGGCGGCGTGACGCACGGCTTCGGAAGGAGCCGCAGCTGCTGGAGCCAACGCCACCGGCCTCCCGAAGGAGGAGCGGGTGAAGTTGGTGGCCAGCCCTGAGGCCAGGGCACGCCGACAGCGTGGGGCAGCTCTCAAATAAACGGCTCCTAAAAGCCCGACTTCTCAACGGCAGAGGACAGCCCCTTGGAAAGGGCTCAGCCAGAGGTCCCCGTGCCTCCAGGCTGGAGCAGGGAGCGGGGACGTGCCCGAGCACCTTCGTTTCGGGGCGGATTACAGCACGGTTCTTCCTCAGCCCGGTGTTCCATTTCGAAGCCTCCTGCTGCTCAACACCGGCCCGGCGCCGTGCAGAACCACCACCTCCTACCACCACCTCCTCCTACCTCCGCCTCTGGCAGCACCCGCAGCCCTGTGCCGCAGACACACCACCGGGACGGGTACCGCAGGGCAGCAGCGTTGCGGATCCAACGCCGAGGGCACGGTGCCGGCAGGGACGCCCAGCAGGAGGCACTGCAGGCAGCAGCCACGCGTGCAGGGCTCTGAGCTCGTAGGACATCCACGGAGGGCAGAGATCCCCCCGAAAGCTTCGTGTTCTCTCCGGCTGCCTTTTGGCAGAGCTGGGCTGTCACCTCGCTGCTTTGAACAGGAGGAGCAGGGGAAAGACACGAGCACGGGCAGACTCCTGCCTCCCTCCAGCCAACCCCTCGGCGACCAGAGTGCAAAAGGGATCGGGGATGAGTGGGAAGCGGCTGCCGTGGCTCACGCCGGGCGCTGACACCCACACAGCAACGCGGGGCTCGCAGGCATCGAGCTCTGGTTAAGCAGAAGCCCTCCGGCGTCACCCTGCTTAACCCACTTGGGGCGCATGGCAAAGTCCCCGGAGGCACGCAGCGATGCCACCGGCCGAAGGAGCGAGTGGCGCAGGCTGAGGACGGATCCCAGCCAGCCCCGCTGCGGGGAGCCAGCACCAACAGAAGGCTCAGGAGCCTGCACCCAGAGCTGATAGCACCCAAACCCAGCAGGCAAATGCCAGCCCCCAGAGACCCACACAGCTCCCCCCGAGCTCCTGCACCTTGCCCAACGTCTCCAGCAGCCCATGCCTCTCGCTGCAGTGGCACAGAGTTTGGGTTTCCCAGCTCTCCTCTCGCACCCTGGACACGATCCCGGCGAGGTAACGTGACGCCAAGCGCGATTTCCAGGGGCCTGTCCCCGAGGCAGGCTGCTGGCTTGGCTCAGACGCGAGGACTCACGGCCCTCTGCTGCCTCAGACCTGCCCAGCGCGGCCGTCCCGGCAGGATCGGCCCGAGGCACGGCCGCAGACAGCACAGCCACGGATGAGGCTTCGCTTCTGCAGGGCTTATCCGCTCCGCAAACAGCCTCCGGTCCTGATTTACAAACCAAACATGATGTTTTCCTGCTGTGGGCGTTAAAAGCCGTCCCCCACGGAAGGGGCTAACATCAGGGACACCGCTCAGCTTCCAGAAGGCTGCACCTACCTCCTGGTCACCCAGGGGCTCACCACCAGGAGAGACAAGGCGAGGTCTGCAAATAAAAGCAATTCCTTGCCAGAGCAGGCGACGACCTCCTGCTTTGCAGCTAAGAACCCACAAGAAACCTACGGGAGCAAAACCCAGCATCCACACAACCCCTAAAAGAAGGGAACCGGCATCGCTGGGAACGCACGAGCCGAGCAGGGACACCAACTGCGCCCAGACCCTGCGGGGTCTCCTCTCCTACCTACAGGCGCCGCTGCTCCCCAGGATCTTTCCAGGCCTCTTTACACCTGATGCAACCGACTGCAGAGGACGAGGCTCTCCTTGCTGAAAGGACAGCAGGGGTGAGCGGGCTCCCGCTGGCTTGGGGGCGCAGGCGGCAGCCGCGCAGATCCCGTCGAGGCGCTGGGAAGGACAGAAATCTGCCTCGTGCTCTTCCAGGGCACCCTCACCGCTCCCCGTCAGTACCGGGGTGGGGAGCCTGCCACCTTTCTCTGCGGCCGGCTGCTTTGGGCACACCAGCGCTTCTCGCGTGCAGCTCCAGTTTCCCCACCGGGGCTCAGGGAGCTCGGCTCTGACCTATCTGCCACGCAGAAACCCTGCGGAGCGGGGAAGTAACGGCACAGACGGAAGGAACGGGAACAGGTAACAACAAAGTTCACGCAAACGGCGTCCCACAGCGCTCACAGAGGCTCAGCGAGCTCTGCGCCAAAGCTCCCATCCACACCAGCCACAATAAGGTGATTTTTGTTGTTTTTTTTTTTTTTAAAACAAACTCGTGTTCCTCCTCATTTGGGTTCACATGAAGCGTTTCATGACTTCAGCTCCTCTACAACCACAGCTCACACAACGAGGATCAGCACCAGAAAACGAGTGCCCCGTACCCCTTCAGAAGGGGCAGGACTCCCACCTGGACGGTTCAAACCCTTCGCTAACTCACTTCTTCTACCCTCTGTCACACCGTGCGAGCGTCACGGTAAGGACTGAATAACCTCGTGCAGAGAACCTGGGGAGCTTCGCTGAAATCTGTGGTTCAAAATAGTCCTGAAAAAAAAATAGGGGAGGGAGCGAATAATGAAGCGACCAAGTTTACTGCTGATGCTGTTCCATCCCGGGTAATAAAAACAGCAGCCAAGTGCGAAGAAGTGGAGGGCCTCGTGACAAAAACCAGCTGAACGCCGCAGTGAATTCGGTCTGCGTGGCTGAGGTAACCCGAATGACGCACGTGGGAACAAACACTGCCCTAACCCCACAGCCACGGGCTGCAAGCTGGCCACTAACGATCAGAAGCAAGGTTTGATCCCTAACGCTGGGGAGACACCCACAGTCAGAGCAAACGCGATTCAAACAGACCTTATCGCCGTGCCTCGCCACGAGCCGAGCTGCACCTCGGTCCGGAGCAGCGCCTGCTCCTCTCCACCTCCGCGGGAGAGCTGGAAAAGGGTTCGACAAGGGCAGCAGGGACAAGCAGAAGGGCAGGAAAGTTTCTACCTGCAGAGCCACTGGGCTGCAGCTCCCGCTCCTGGAGAAGGGAAGGCCGAATGGGGATGTGAGAGCAGAGCTGAGATCTGCTTTCAGCGTCTCCTCCGGCACGAGGACGAGGCGCTATCACGGGAGGCCAGCACGTGGCCGATTCAAAGCAAAGCAAGAGGACGCGCTTCTTCCCAGAGCACCATTACGCTGAAGAACTTGCTGCCGCAGCATCCTGAGGATGCTCAAAGGCGGCGTCGGAGCACGGGACAAGAAAAGCCATTAGCAGTTAGAGACGGGGATACAAACCCTGGGCCCAGTAACTCCTGAGGTACAAGCTGCTAAAGGCGAGGGGAGCCTTCAGAGACGGCTAAACACGTGCTTGCGCTGTCCTAACAGCCATTTGCTCCCGACCACGTCACCGTTAGCTGCCCGCAGAGCTCACTACCTGGAAAAAGAGCAAGAAGGCTCGAGGAACGCCTCCGCACATCCAGCAGAGCCGCAGGTCAGCCACCTTGCACGCCCCGATGAAGACGCTCGCTTCCTCACGTGCCAAGCGATGAAGGCTGCAGACACACGCACGGACGAGCCACCTACAGCCTTCTCTGCGTCTTCGTCTCATCGCTGCTTGAAGGGGAGCACGCAGCACCACTCACCGGAGCGGTTTGAGACTTCAACTGTTGGTATTTTCCGTTTTTTTTCCTTAAACTCACCAGGAGCACAGCATTCGCATCCGCTGAACGCAAACTCTGGCTGGCTTACAGCAGCCTGAAGGTTGAGCGATGGTCGGGACTTTGCGGTATCTTCATTATCATCACGCAATTAGAAGTTCTCTGAAGGTTTTACAGGAGGTGACATCGAATCACAAGTAACAGAGCTGGGAGAACAGAACCTTCCCTGTGCGTACCGATGCACGTGGAACAGGAAAAAATCCCACTGTTTTAGTTTCAAGACGAGAAATGAGACAAAGCTGCAGTTAGATCTTGTCTCAAGTCTTCCCAGCCAATATTGCATTGTAAGAAACAACTCTGCTGTTAACCACAGGGAAAAAACCCTCAGCATTGTCCTTTTAATAAAACAACTCTAGTGGTATGGAACCAGAAACAGGCTCCATTTCCAAGCTCTTCCTAGAGAACGGCTTGCAAAACCCCAGTGCTTTCCTACGAGCTGCTCAGAGGGCCAATCACAGGACGTATGCGCCCATTAAGCAGCTCGTCGCTGGAAGGAGCTCCAAGGGGCTCTGTCCCAGCCGGGTAAGGACAGAGGTTATCCCACAGAGGTTATCCCAGAGGTAAGAGCAGCCCTCCTGAGCAGAGGCTGCCTCGGACAATTCTGCCACAGCACGAGCAGGGCGGCGCTGGTTCACTCGGCACGCACCACGAAGGAATCGGTTTAGGAGCCCGTAAAGCCCCAGGACAGCCCAGCCACTACCAGGTACAAACGGGAATGTACAGGAAAATAAGAGGGCTCAAATAATTGCATCTCAAATGGTCACACGGCACCAAACACGGTGCCTTCCAGCTAAGCACCGGTCACGTAACGCAAAAGAGAAGTGACTCCTTGCAGGCAGAAGTGCTGCAGCATTACAATTTTCCCACTAACTTTGTGCACAAAGCTGCTCTTGATGTCCTGCGCTGCCACAAGGAGTCTCCCAGGATCCCGGTCAGCTCTAGGTGATGTCTTGTGACCTTGCACCTCTGCACCAGGCAGAAAGCCCAGGCAGCAGAGCAGAGCCATGCCCAGTGCACGGGGCTGTCATTAAACGAGAGCTGATGAGCGCTCGGCTTCAAACTGAGCTGCTTTTAGGGAAAAGCAGCTGTTAATAAGATAACCTGAACCACAAGGCCTGTGTCAGTGGCTGTTGACCTCGGTGCCAGCACCTTACTCACAGCACTTGAAGAAAGCCACCAGCACCGACGTCTCGCACGCTCCCTCCTCGCAGCTCCCAGGGAATTCGCCAGCCACGCGCAGCCCGGCTCAGTCGCTGAAGGAGGAAAGACGTCTTTTTTCCTCAAGCCCACCTCTTGAAATCATTGCGTTCCTGACGGAAGCACTTCACACCTTGGTAGGAGGATCAGGTCGGGGCATCCTGCAGCTCGGAGCCAGGCGAAGCAGCCTGGAGCGGGGGGACGGGAAGGAGCGAGCAGCCCTGCCCACAGCACGCAGGCTCCGAGCGGACTCCGAGAGGACTCCAAGAGGAGGCCGTGGCTGTCAGAGGCCAGCACCATCCATCCCGTGGCCCGCTGACCTGGAGACAGAAGGCTCTCAATCCGATTACCGGCCCTCGACGGCTCCTCTCCCCGCCTTCAGAAGCGACACGCCGACCCTCTGCTGCCTCAGAGCGCCAACGCGACGTTAACGGAGTCGGGAGCTGGAACAGGCTCGCTCTTTTCCCCCCCTTGTTGCAGGGAAATGGCTCCCGGCTGCTCCTGGTTCAGGGCTGAGGGAGAAGCGCCCCGTCCCCCAGCGGGAAGCAGAGCAGAGGGGAGAGCTGAGCCTTCCCCTCCCGTTTTCTACCGCCTCTAAGCAAAGCTAACGCATAACCGAGCTACGGGAGAACGCCGCTGAGTGCTCCATAGTGCTGCCGACAGGTATTTAAGCACAAAGCACTGCTTGCGTCAAACAGGGAGTAACAAACTGCTAGGATAAGCAGCACGGGTTACGTTCGCTCCGTTACTGAGCACAACAAACACGAGCACGGACACACACGCACAGGGCTGGGAAGGCTGGGACTAAGCCAGGAGAAACAAGGCGCGTTACCGAGCAGCGAAGGGCGCTCGCTGCCTGTCCCGGTACGTACAGCAGCTAAAAACCCTTCACTGGGGTCAGGATTTGGAGCAGAAAGAGCAAACGGCCTGGGGATCACTGGGTAAAAGGGACCAGGCGAGTGCAAGCAGCGTCCCCTTGCCGTCACGGCTGGCTGTGCCTGCACGGGCAGCGTCCACGAACCGAATCTTTGCTTCCCCTGCAGTCAGAAACGCTCTCCTGGGGAGACGGCAAAGCCGAACGCAAGCACAGCGTCGGCCAAGGGCCACCAGCAGGAGAAAAGCGCAGGCCCACGCTACAGAAAACATGCCTGCTCCTCCCTGCCCTCAGAGGCTACAAATGAAGAATTTAAGAGCTTTGCAGGAGACAGCAGGAAGCGTTCCCTCCTTACGAGGGCTGGGAAGCAGCGGGCTCGCGTCAGGCAGGCTCGCACAGCGCCACTTAGGTTCCCTAACACCGTAACCGGTACGGGGGGCAGCGCCACGTGCCACAATTAAAACTCCTTTAGCCAGCAGTGCCGGCTGCCGTGCAAAACGCAGCACGTTTGGGGGAGCAATGCCCCCCCCCCCCCGCCAACCAGAGCTTTCTGTTTCGAGGGGCGCAACCTCAGCGAGGAACCCGAGCCCACAGCGCTCGCCCCGACTCGACGCCAACCAGCCAAGGGCAGCCGGCCACCCCGGCACAGGGAGGGACAGGACGTTCTTCATGCAATTTCCTTCCCCAAATCCCTGAAAACCCGCAAGGGAAGTCCCCCAGGGCCCCCACCCCCCGGTCCCGGCGATGGGACGAAAGCCCCGTGCTCGATGCCCCTGGGAGCGTGCCCCCGCGGGTTCCCAGCGGACACAGGGTGCTCCCCTGCAGTGCCGCGGCACGTCCAGCACGGCCTGAAACCTCCACGCCGCAACGCTCCCAGAAATACCCGGGAGCTCCCAGGGCTATGGAATAACGTTTTCTGGCTGCTCGGTTCCCACGGGTAAAGCAACCCTTCCCGGGAGGGAGCTGCTGACGCCCCCTGCCACGAAGGCTGCCGGCTTTCCAGGAGTCCTGCGCTGCCCCAGCCAGGGTCACACCGGCAGTCAGCTCCATCCGTCTGGGCACCAACACCCGAACCCTTTAAAAACCGGGTTTAGCAGAGCCAAGCGAGATGCTCGGAAGAGATCCGAGGGCAGAGGCGAGGACAAGAGCACGACTTCAGCGTCTCCGCCACCACTGAGCCTCCCCTCGCCGGCCGGAGGGAACAGCACCAACCCCGAGAGATATTTTTCGTATGACTTCTTGGGACTATTTCGGGGAATTCTAGAGCAGTGACTCCAGCAGGGAGATGTAGAAAAGGATACTGGAGAGTTCCCAGGCTTGCACAAGAGCTCGCCCATCTGCTCGGGTAGCCAGCGGGAATCTGACAGCAAGGCAAAGGTTTCGGCAAGCTGGAAGCCGAGCGCGACAAGCGCAGCTCGCTCCGAGCTCAACCCGAGCCAAAACGCGGAGACATTTCAGCTCCGAGGAAGAGGAATGCAGAACGTTACCCTATCGCCGCCACCCGAAGGCCGCTGGTGGAGACAAAGAGCCTCTCGCAGCGGGATTTCCCCGACACAAAAGCAGCCTGACAGACCGCAGGCAGGGAGGCAGCGCCGCAGCCAGGAGCAGTTTTAACTTTCCACCGCCCCGGCTCCGCGCTCTGATCACTTTTTTTTTCCAGGTGACTCGCTGAGGTGTCCCGAGGCAGGCATAGCGTGGTGCTGGGGTTTTTTCTGGTTCTTTTTTCTTTTTTATTTTTTGGCCAACCGCAGTTGCGGGGTCCCCGTCAGCGCCCACCCCGCAAAACCCCGCAGCTGCTCCCCGGCGAGGGCACACACCAGCGGTCACTGGAACCCCAACCGTCCCCGGGGCCGCGTCACGGAGCCCTCCGAGAGGTCAAAGTGCTGCAAGACAGACCCAAAACGCTGCAAGACAGACCCAGTCACTTCCTCCGCGCCGGATGTCACAGGGCAGAGGCCCTCCGCGTGCAGCGGGGTGAGTCAGCGGCAGAAAGCCAACGGCAACTTCGCGAACCCCTCCTCGCCTGCCGATCCCGGGGAGGGGTGACTAAGTTCCCTCCGAAGGAATGAAGCATTTCCGAATCGGCCGCTTCTGCACCGGCGCCCCGCATCAAATCAGCTCCAGCAGCGCCGGGAAGGAGGCGCCCAACGCCCGCCAGCGGCCGCTTTGACCCCAATACGCGGGAGCATCCCCAAAAAAAACACCCCAAGGACTGCTGGGGAGGGGGCTTCAAGGTAGAGCTGAAGAGACGGGCAGAGATGTTTTGCATTGTAAAGAAAACTGCCAAGTCACTATTTTTAATATCTTACTCATTTTCAAGCCATTATAAGCTAGCAAACAGCACACCACGTGCCCGGCCCCCTTCCCACCGTTCTCTTCCTTCTTTCCACCCCCTCGGATCTCCCCAGGACAGTTTTCTTTCCGTCCCTGCCCCCCCCGGTGCCTCCTGGGCCCTTCCCCTGCCGGCTCCCCCCCGTGCCACGACCCCGCTGCTGTCTCACAGCACACCGTCAGATGCCGGGCGCGTGAGGACCCCACCTCCCCCCGCACAGCCCACGTTTCCCACCGCGTTCCCAGCCTCAGCCGATAAAGGAGAAAAAGGCTGGGGAGCAGGCGAACACTGCGCGGCTGCGAGGTCACGCAACGCATCCAGGCTCTCACAGAGAGCAAGCTCAGACATAAAATTAAGAAACCCTTCTCTCCCCGTGCCCCGCAACTCGCTCCTCCCCTACAGATTTCCTTCGGGCACCGTAAATGCTTGAGGCTCCAAGACGCGACCACCTCCGGTGACGCTGCCTACGGGGATGACGCTCCGAGTAAAAAACAACAACAAATTCAGACGTGTTCACCGCCGGGGTGAGCAGTGGCAGCTCCTGCCTCAGTTCTCCAGCCGCCGGTGGAAGATTTCCCCCCCCACTGAAGGTACAGAGCCCACCAGAGGGCTTGGCAGCCCCCCACGAGCTGTGCCGGTGCTCGTTTTTAATTACCGCTGCGATCAAATCCCAGCAGATCCCCGCCGCAGAGCGGCTCAGCCGCAGGTGAACCTAACCCGAGCGCACCCAGGCTCACCGCTCACTGAATTTCCTCCCAGCTCCAGAGTTCGGGACCGGTTTTGTGGCCCTCCCGGTGAACAAATGGGGGGTGACAGCAGGCCCCGAGGCGGCGGACCCACGCGGCAGGGCACGGCCACGCGCCGTGCCGGCGCCAGCCGACCGGCTTCAGATCCTACCCCTCGCTGCCAAAGGAACAGAACGACCTGCACCGCATCCACGGGAGAGGACGAGCGCTCCCGGACCTAAATCGCTGCGGGGGAGATTTAGGTCGGGCATTAGACAAAGCCTTCTGCCGGGAAGGATAATTAAGCGCAGGCCTGGATTGCCCGGGGAGGGCCAGGAACTGCTGCAAGCGGAGGTTTTGCGAGCGGTGGGAAACATCTGCCACACGCCGACCCCACGGCGGGCAGGGGGTGGGTCAGGCGGGCCGCCAAAGCCCCGGCTCCGCAGCCCAGCCGCCCCCCAAAGCCCCCCCGACCTCTTACTTTGCGCCATCCCGACCCGGGAGCTGACCGCAGTGTGAAAATGGGTTTTGTGGGGAACGCGGTGCCGGGGCAAGTCCGAGATCTGCAGCAACCGAAGGGCAGGCGGCCACGAGCAGGGCCGGCACGAGGTTCCTCACCCCGCTCCACCAGGTGGCACCCAGTTCTGGCAGCACCCGCCCGCACCCCGCTGGCACCCATTTGGCCAGCAGATTCGCTCCCGTTTGGGCAGCAGGTTGCCTGTGCGAGCACGCAGCCAGCCGAAAAGCCCCCCCAAAAAGCCCCCCCGATGCCCAAACTCGCCCACGAGCCCGTGCCTCCCGCCCCACAGGACCCCACCAGACAGAGTTACCTTTTTGACATTTTCCTCCTCCTCCTGGCGTTTCTCATAGTGTGAGAAGTCATCGAAGATGGAGGTGGTGTGCTTGTAGGTGGCAATGATTTTCAACACCTGCTTAGCCTTTTCCAGAGGCACCTCCTGAGTGTCCCTGGAGTTGGTCACTGGTTTATTCTCGTTGTTCTCTAGGCGGATGTGCCGCAGCTGGCTGTTGGGAACGTCCTTCACAAAAATCCACCTGACATCAAAACGTCCCTTCCACTTGTCCTGGGACCACACACCCGCACACGTGTTGTAGTCCACAGCAGATTTCATCTCTGCTACTCCGCAGAAGTGACCGCTCCCGTTGACGCTGAACAGTAAGTAAACGGGGCCCTTCCCGTTCATGGAGCGGTAGGCGGCATCCAGTCTCTTGTTGCCGTGCTCCGTGCTGCACCAGATGTTGTACTTGATGGACCGGTGGATATCGTCCTCGGAGTAACTCTTAATGATGAACACCCGCCCGTGCTTGGGGTTCCAGTCGAAATCCTTGGGGTTGTAGTTGTTGATGGACCTCAGCTTCTCCAGGACCGGGTGAGGCTCCGACGGAGCGGAACCGGAGCCGGCCTGAGCCTGCCCCGCTCCGCCGCCGCCCTCCGCGCCGTTTTGGCCGAAGCCATTGCCGCGGTTCCGGGGGGCGACCCAGCGGGCGGGCTGCGCCGCCTGCTGCGGCACGGGCAGCGGGGCGGGCTGCGGCGGGGGCAGCGGCTGGGGCTGCTGCTGCTGCTGCCCGGCCGAAGCCTGCGCCACCGGCGGGCTGCCGCTCATCTGCTGCCCCACGGGCTGCGGGGACGCCTGGGGGGGCTGCTGAGCCATGGCGGGGACCAAAGCCTGCGAGGGGGCTTTCGCCACGGGCCCTTTGTTGTCCCAAGTCCCGATATCCATGTTGTGTTTGATGGGGGGCGGCGGGAGGCTGGAGCCCGCGATGCCGTTCTTGGTCTTCAGCTTGGGCTGCTGCTTGGCCGGCTTGCTGGCGATGTCGGCCCAGGAGGCGGGCTTCGGAGGAGCGATGGTAGCCGGGGGCAAGCCGCCGGGCGCCACGATGTTGCTGCTGATGGAGCCGCTGCCGACGGCCGAACCGACGACTTTGGGGACGGCGCTGGCCACGTCCGTGCTGCCCAGCTTGAGGGCCGCCATCCCCTGGTCGATGGCGTTCATGCCCGGAGCCTTGTTCAGGGTCTCGCTGGCGAAGGCGGACTGGCCGTCGATCATGGCTCCACCCAGCGAGCTCGGGGCGTAGGCGTAATTGCTGCTGTAGCCGGAGCTCTGAGTGGATTGTCCCTGAGAACTGTTATTCCCCCAAGCCGAGAAGTCGATCCCGCTCGGGAAGAAGTTAAAGCCGTGCTGCCCGAGGAACGGGGTGCTGCCGAGGGCCCCCGGCTGCCCGAACATGGCGTCGGGGAGGAAGTGGGGCTCCCCGTTGCTCAGCTGTCCGTACGAGGTCAGGTAGGGCATGGGGGGGTCGCCCCCCGTGGACCAGGCAGCCTCGCCCAGGGAGTAGGAGAACCCGATGGAGGGGCTGTAGTAGTTGGGTAGGTAGGAGTCGGACATCGCAGTGTACGCATTGTTCTGCCAAACAAAAAACAAGCACTGAAGGGTCAGGATGAGCAGAACACGTTTCCAGGGACCAGGACTAAAAGCCGTTTCGCCTTCCCGTGCCCAACCCTCCCTGCCCTGGGGCCGGGCAGGCAAACAACAAGCCCGGCCCCAAAGCACCTCCAGCAGCAGCTTCGCTGCCAGACGGATTAAGCACGAAGGCTTCACCAGCTCCTGCTAGGACGAGAGCACACAGCGCTCCTGCTGCACGGCACCGACAGGACGCCGGGCTGCCTCGGGGCTCCTGCGCGGGCTGCGAAAGCGGTATCTTACCTAGCATAAGTGTTACCTTCTGCTTCTCCTATCTGCTTGGAAACAGGGATTTTCTCACCTGGGAACGTACGTGTCTGAGCTTATTCTGCTGCTTGTTTGATGCAGGGTTTGGGGGAAGGAGGCAGAAGTGGAATACACAGGGTGAAGGGCGCTGCTGAAATCACAAATGCCCCTTGCTGCTTCTAGCCCAAGTCCCTTCCTTAAACTTACCGCCCAGGATCACTGCTTTATCCCAACAATTCAAACCGTTCAGAGTTTGAAACGTTCCAAGAACTTGCAAACAAACCAGGATTTAATGCCTCATCTTCGAAACACCAGCTGCTCCGGTGCTGCAAGCACGTACTAAGAACACCTGCAGATGCGGAGTGATCAGTAACACCTCATCGGGAGCCCTTCGCGCGTGGTGACCACGACGAGCGAGCAGGCTGCAGGGCAGAAAGCAGCAGCTCTGTGCTCCGGTCTCCCTTTTAACATCCAAACAGCCTTTAGGTTATGAAAACAAATGCTTAATTTTACAATTAGGAAACTCTCAGACATGACTAAGGTTTGCTTACACGAACAACATCTGTCATTTCGTATTCAAAGCCACGTCCCCCCCGCCCCGGGGAGCTGTTAAAGCCACGCTAATGGACATTATCAGCTGGTAATTTGAACCTGGGTGCAGACGGCCTGGTGCTACGCAGCAGCTCACACGCCAACCCCACGCAGACGAGATGAGAAGCTCGGTTCCCATTTAAAAGCTTGGCTTGCGGCAGGCTCTACTCCGTTTTTTGTTGAATCACGTTTCCGTGTGCCAAGCGGCTCCCCCAGGACTTCACGCCGTGCCCAAACCCACGGAGGCTCTCGAGATGGCTCCGGCACCCTCCAGAAACAGCAGCTTTGCTGCTGCACCTTCCACGAAGTTGAATGGAAGCAACAGGCTTGGGGCTAACCGGGTTAGCCTCAACTTCCCCCAGATCGATAGGAATTAAACTACCCCTGCTTTCACAGCGTTTGGGGTGGAAGGGGACCTCTGGAGGTCCCTGGTTCCAGCCCCTGCCGTGGGCAGGGACCCCTCCCAGCATCCCGGGTGCCCGAAGCCCCATCCAGCCTGGCCTCGAGCTCTTCCAGGGATGGGGCAGCCGCAGCTCCTCTGAGCAGCCCGCCCAGCGCCTCACAAACCTCGTAGCGAGGAATTGCTTCCTGGCGCCTGATCTACACCTCCCCTCGTTTAGTTTAAAGCCATTTGCAGAGACAAAGTTTGTTCCGCTGTGTAAAACTAGAAAACTCTCTGTGCTGCTTCACTGTCTGACCGCATGGAAGCTCAGAGACCGTCACTCCTGCCTGTTGGCCCGGAAAGGACGTTAACACCGCAATTACCTCCTATCCCAGGTACAGTTTTACTAATTGAGGAACTCGGTCCTGCTAAACCAAACCACCCAACGGTCTCGAGGGCTCCATCTGTCCAAAAATACGAACGGCAGCACTGACTCCACGGGGCAGTTTGCAAGGCAAATGAAGGAACTCCACAAATAATTATTTTGAACCAGCGAAGCGCCTTGCCCTCACCTCGAACCCGCAGCCAGAGCACAGCTCCCTCTCTGCAGGCTCCTCCTTCAGCTGCCACACGGACACCCGGCCCCTTGCCACCTCAAAACATTTCCTCGTGTGCCGCTCGAGGCTGAACTTGAAGGCGGCCCACTCCAGCCTAGGTTAGAACAGCACCCGCAGAATATTCACCAGCCGGCCTCACGCAGCACGGCTGGAGCAGAGGAGTTAATCAACTCCTAATTAGCAGGTGAGAGCTGGCAGCTCAGTGCGTTTGCGACAGGCCCGCTGCTGCTCACCGCCTGGATTTCCACAGCCGTGCCTCGCCATCAGGCAGCACCTCACTCAGCTGCGCTGCACTTGCACAACTGACACTGATTAGCATGCAAATAAAGCCTCATCAGCTTTTAATTCTCTCCGATGACTAAGACTTCGCGTACAGTTATTTCCTCAAATTCGCTATCCCTCTGCATCTCCGCCTCAGACCGGAGGCTGGAGCTTATTTACTGCTGCTGCTCAGCTTTTGGGGCTGTTTTTTTAAAAAGAAGAGTCACTGGCCGCGTACCTGAGCTCTAAAACACGCAGTAACATCACGTACCAGGCCGACGAGGCAGGAACAGTCGCACCTGAAACAGCAGCTCTGCAATTAAAGGCCAGGAGACTTTACAACGTGGTTACCTCGTGCTGGTGGGGAGGGCACAGAAAGCAGAGCGCTCGCGCTGCAGCAGTTGGCTGAATTCGATTCGTTTCTCAGTCTCAGCTCCCTTCCCCACCTTCAGCAGAGGGGCGCGCACGTTCCTGCTTCTCTATCAGGAGCCTGGCTCAGCAGCTCCAGTCACCTCCAGACTCACCCCCGGGTTCCGGATTTTTATTATAAGGAGCATCACGACACAGGTGAGAGGCGACAAGAAGCGACAAGCATCGCAGCAAAAAAAAAAAAAAGAACCAACAACTTAAACTCACCTAAAGTTTCATTCAAAATTAACGCAGAGGCTTTACCTCGCTCCTGCTGAGTTTCTAGAGGCACAGCTCTGGTTCAGCTCCTCACTTTTAAAAAATAATTTTACCAGTTTGTGACACAAAAAGAAACTTTCAGATAGGTACCGAGCACACAGAATAGAGTAAAATATCGTTTTGCTTCTAATATTACAGTATCTGTCACGCTTTTTAGGAAAGTTAAATAAAACTGTGCTCTGTAGGAAATACTTCCACGTCCAGAAAGTTAGAAATTGGTGATGTTGGTTTGGGGGCCAAAAAAAAAGAAAAAAGACTACCACCATTAAATGAAATGACAGGGCAAGGAAAATAGCTAATTTTAGTCAAGGCCTGAAAAAGTCACCACACTCTCTCACCCTACACAGTTCAAATTCAGGCTTGTAAGTTTTTAGGGAGCTGAACGCAGCGAGTTACCTTCACGGACAGGCTGAGTGCTGAAGGGGACTTACAGGGAATTTGGCCTCACGTTTTCAGAGAAACTAGGAAAATACCTGTTGAATATTTAACTGGGCTAGAAACCTGTTCCTGTGTTCCAACAAAACATGCGGCACCTTCATCTGAAAAAAAATAATACACTGACTAGTAAATATGATTAGAAAAACACAGAAAGGGAGAACCGAAGCGGCTTATTTTCACTAATCACAACAGGAGAGGGAATAGAAGCCACGGGAACGAACTCAGGGCTCCAGCCTTACTACAGATGTTTATCCGTAATGCTCACTGGTAACATCTAATCAGCTGAACTCCATCTGCTGCGTGTCACTCTCCTGCTCCTAAGACAGACCAGTTCACAACGGAGCTAATCTGAAGGAACACGGGAAGAGGAGAAGCATCGGGAAGGCCGACTTCCCAAAGCCGGTCGCAGAGTCTGCAGCCCAACTTTAACCCAAGCTCTAACAAAGTCTTCGCAGCTTTTATCACAAGAAGGTTCTGCGGGCTTTTTTTTTTTAGTGAAAATTTAAGAAAAAAAAAAGAAAACCCTCGACGTGCATTTTCAGTTTACTTGGCAGAGATAAGAGCACCGATAGTATCCTCCCAAAGCCTTCAGAGCACGGCAGCGTTTTGTGAAGCAGTTTCACAATGCAGCAGAGTGCATCTGCTCGTAGGGGATAAAGAACCACACACAAGCAAGGAAACAAGGTCAAAACAGTAAAACTGAAAGATCAGAAACGCTAACTTGGAGACAGTTGATCACTACTGTTAAAAAAAAAAAAAGAGCTGAATCCAACCGTAGGGGGTCCCAACACCCCGAAATATTGCTAACACCTTTATTCCTCACCCACCCTGGGCTATTTTTTTTTTTATTTTTATTGCCTGGAGAGCTGCAGGTATAAAAGCCACGTTATCTGGCGAGCAGAACGCAGTGGGGACGGCAGACACGAGGATGATGCCAGCTCTGCCTCGGCAGCCAGGCAGCAGCAGGAAACCGCCGGGCTCCCGGCGCTTCCTGCCCGCCGCAGGTACTCTTACTCACCGGCCTGGCCTGGGGGCTCAAGTAGGGCTCAAAGTCATCATCGTTTAAGCCATCCTTCTGGTGCACGGAGCCGTTTTGCACTGAGGGAGAGATTCCGGGCGTTACGGAGCTCTGCCAGCGGCCCTGCCGGGCACTACGAGGCCGCCCTGCTGCCACAGCACCGGCCGGGAGCTTCCCCACCTCACGTCCCCTGCCTGAGAACTTCCCCCCAGCCCCGCACACAGCGACCGCCTTCACGTTTCTGCAGCGGGCCGGCTTTTATTTCATTTATTTTATTTATTTAACGGCACTTTTCTCCTTTCCCGGGTGGTTTTCCTCCTCCCCCCAACCCTTCAGCTCACGGCCACGCTGCCCGGGGCCGTTCTGGCCGAACGCTTCCCATCCACGCCGCCCCCCCCGAGCCCGAGGTTCCCCACTGGACGCCCACTCCCAAGCAGACCCCGGTACCCCCCCAGTGTCCCCCTGCACCCCCCGGTGTCCCGGGTACCCCCCACACCCCCAGTATCCCCCCATAACCCCAGTACCACCAGGTGCCCCCCGTACTCTCAGTATCCCCCGGTGTTCCCGGTACCCCCCATGCCCCTGGTACTCTCGGTACCCCCCAATGCCCCCCCGTACTCCCCAGTACCCCAGGTCCCCCCCAGTGCTCCCAGTACCCCCACGGCCCCGTTATCCTCCGGTACCCCCGGTTCTCCCCGTACCCCCCCGTACCCCCCATGCCCCCGGTACCCCCCCGTACCCCCCGGTGCCCCAGGCCCCCCCCCCCACTACTCCCAGCACCCCCACGGCCCCGTCACCCCCCCCCGGTGCTCCCCCACGGCCCCGTTCCCCTCCGGTCCCCCCGGTGCTCCCCTTCCCCCCCGTACCCCCTCCGGTGCCCCCCGTTCCCCCTCCCCCGGTTCCCCCCCCACCCCCTCACCTTTATTCCCCTGGCCCTTGGGTCTCTGCGGGAAAGAAGAGAGCAGCGCAGCCCGGTGAGCGGGGCCGGGCCGGGCCGCACCACGCCGCGGGGAGGCCGCCGCTAGGCCCCACCGGGCCGCGGCCTCCTACGGGGGGAAAGGGGGGGGGAAGGGGGAAGGGGGGGGGGGGTGCCGGCGAGGCCCCTACCTGCTCCAGGAGGCTGCTGGCCGACATGGCGGCTCCGCGGCGGGGCTGCGGGCGGGGCGGGGCGGGGCAGCGGCGGCTTTGTCCGGGAGCGGGGCTCGGGGCGCGGCCGCCTTGGAGGACTCCGGGCCGGCGGCGGCGGGGGCTGCTGGGGGCGACGCTCTAGGCGAGCGGCCCCCTCCTCGCCTGCCCTCCCCGCCCTCCCCCCCCTCCCTGCCCCTCTGGCCTCTCTCTTCCGGTCCCCGTCTCTATGGCCCCGGGCCCGCCGCGCTCGCGCCCACACACGCGCGCGCTCCCTCCTCCTCCTCCTCCCCCCCCCCCCCCCCAAACCCGGCGTCACGCGGCACCGCGCGCGCAGGCACAATGGCGGGAGGGGAGGGGAGGGGAGGGGGGAGGAGGGGGGCGTGGTGCATGCCGGGCCGGCGGCGGACCGCAGGGCGGGAGGACCCGGCGCCCCCTGGCGGGAGGGGGGCGCTCTTAAAGGGCCACGCGCCCCGTTAGCGAGCTGGTGGTTTTTTTTAGGTGAAAAACGGAGAATTTTAGGCCCGCCCCCCCCCGACAGCGGTACGCTGCGGCTCGCCGCTGTTTGAGCCCCCCCCCCCCCGGTTTGGCTCGCTCCCGGGGGCGCGGGGATCGCCCCCAGCCCCGCTCCCCACCGGTGTCCCCCATAGGGATCAATGGGGCCGGGGTCCCCGCGGGGCCGGGGGCTGCGGGACGAGGCCCCGGGGGGCCGCGGGGGGGTGGTGGGGTAGGGCTGGGGGCTGCACGAGGCCGGCAGAGCCCCCACAGACGCAGTGTTTGCACCCAAGGGGGGCACAGTGCGGGCACGCAGGCTCCAACCCCAAAATGAACCCCCCAAAACTAACCCCAACACCAAAACCAGCCCCCCAAACACCCCCAAAACCACCCCAAAACACAGCCTCAAAACACCCCAAAAACAACCCAAAAAACAGCCCCAAACCAGCCCCCAAAACACCCCCAAACCACCCCAAAAACAACCCCAAGACCAGCCCCAAAACAACCCAAAAACCAGCCCCAAAACAGCCCCAAAAAAAAACAAAAACCAGCCCCAAAACAGCCCCAAAACCACCCCAAAAGCAGCCCCAAAAGCAACCCCAGCCCCAAAACCAACCCCAACCCCAAAACCACCCCAAAACCAACCCCAGCGGTGCTAGCGCTTCAGCCCCCAGCCCCTGTGTTTTTGGGGCCGTCAGCCGGGGCAGGGAGCCCCTGGGGGAGCGCCGCCAGCACGGCTCACGGGGGAAAGGAGGCGCTGACAGGGGCCAGGCCTCAGAGCCGGGGTGGCTGCCCCAAAACCTGGCCCCGTCCCCCCCCCAGCCCAGGCCCGGCTCCTGGGGGGGGCTCCAGTAAAAAGCAGCGGGGTCCCCGCTTGCCCCTCACCCCCCTGCGAAGAAACCACTCGAGCCCGGTCCCGTTTTTTGTTTCCTTTTAATGCAAAAAATAGCCAAACACATCTGCCGTCCCCCCGCCCGCCCCCCTCCCCAGGTGTGTTTCCTTTGCTGTTGTTTTTTGCTTAATATTTCCAGCCAAGCAGCTCCCCCCCCCCAACCCCCCCCCAAACCTCCCAAACCTCCGCAGCTCTACCGGCGCCCCCCCGGCTCCCCCCCCTTTTTTTCCCCCCCGGGGGGGGTCCCCGAGGGCAGGAGGGACCCCGGAGGGGCGCTCGATGACTTCGGCGCCCGTGCCGGCTCTAATCCTGCGGAGAGATCCTAGGAAGAAAGAAGAAGAAAGAATAGAAAAATAAAACCACCAGACGAGTAGCGACAAGCAGGGAGCAGCCCCGGCACGCAGTGTAAACGGGAGGCGCCCCCGATCCGGAGTCCGGCTCTCCTGGGAAGCGACAGCACGACATGCTTTGTACACCCCGCCGGCACGCGGGGAGGCTGCGGGACGAAGCTCGAGCTGCTCTCTTTTTTTTTTTTTCCTTTTTTTTTTTTTTTTTTTTGTCTTTACGCACCAGGCCGAAGGGATCTCGGAGTCTCCAAGCGGCGGCGGTTGCGGCACCGAGCCCGGCCAGGCGGGGAAAAGGGAAGGGGGAAAAGTGCTGCGGGGAGAGAGCGGGTCCGGGGCTTGGCAGCTGGCAAACGGGGACACGGGAAGGGAGAGCAAAGAAATAAAAAAAATAAAATAAAAATTAGAGATATAAAACCCAACTGGTGTGGAGGAGGAGGAGAATACGGACAGCGAAGTCGGGGTTGCTGTCTTCTTCCCCAAAGCAAAAATAAGAATTTAAAAAAAAAAAAAATCCCAGTTGTGGTGACAGTGAAGAGTCCAGCAGAATACCCTTCCCTGGGCAAAAAAAAAATAAAAATACAAATGAGGTACCTGTTCCACCCCATAGCCATCGCCCCTTCCCACAGTCCCATCAAGCTCCAGCCACTGGTTATTGTCTCTCTGAAATAAAACCGCCCGGGCCGCGGCAGGCCCGGGGGGGAAGCACCATGCCCGGGTTCCTCCCGGCCGGGTTGTTCAGCAGAGATCCAGTCTCTCCTCAGCCCTGCAGACAGGCAGGATTGTTCAGTGCTCCACGGAGACGGAGCCTTTTCCAGGTCTCGCGTGTTTCTCCAGCTTTTTGTTTGTTTGTTTAAAAAAAAAAAATTATATATATATATATTTTATGTACAGTACAATGCAAATATCCATGGAAACAAATGGGGTGGCCGGTAAGGATGCTTAACCAAAAAGCCCAAAAGAAAACGGATTCCCAGCTCTTCCCCAAACCGACGCTCGCCTTCCCCGCTAGTCCTCCAGGACCACAATCTCCACGTTATGGACCTGGTGCTGGTGGTCCTCCACGTCTCCCACCACCTTCTCCTCAGTCCTCAGCTCCGTCTCCAGGATCACCGCCTTGCCCTCCGCCTCGTCCGCGTCCGCCTCGGGGTCCGGCGCCGGGTCGATCTCTATGATGGTCTGCCCGTCGTCCGAGGTGCCCTCCACGGCTTGGATGGTGGAGGTGAGGCCCGACTCCAT
Source organism: Anser brachyrhynchus (assembly GCF_964034855.1). Lineage (NCBI taxonomy): Eukaryota > Metazoa > Chordata > Aves > Anseriformes > Anatidae > Anser > Anser brachyrhynchus. Next base: position 4,620,459 of record NC_137717.1, read on the forward strand.
GGCCACCAGTTCCACGGGGTTCACCACGGCCGCCACGTTGGCCAAGGCGCCGCTGTCCTGCATGGCCGCCGAGCTGAGCAGCGCCAGGCTGGAGGACGGGTGGAGGGTCACCGTGTCGGAGGAGCTGGTCTTGGACGAGGACACCACGGTGGCGTATCGGAAGAGCTGGGAGCCGGACGGCAAGGTGTGGACGGTCACCGGGCTGGAGCCTTGGCTAATGGTGGCCACCGGGATGTTGCCCACGGAGAACTGCTGTCCGACGGGCGCGATAGCGATGGGCGAGATGACGGTGAACTGAGGCTGCTGGATGGGGGTGGAGGGGCTGAGGACGGTGGCGGAGGCCGGGCGCTGCAGCCGGGGTCTCTTGGGGGGTTTGGGGGCGCTGACGGGCATCAGCACCACGTTCTGGATGGTTTGGGACTTGGCCTTCTGGTCCTTGGCGAGTTTCTTCTGCTCCTCCAGCTGCCGCTCCAGGTCTGCAAAGAGAGGGTGTAAGCGGTGCGCGGGGCTGGGGGCAGCGGGCTGGGAGCTCCCAGGACCCCGGGGCTCCACGAGCAGCCGCTACAGCCCACGTCTGCGGCAGCAGGACCCCAACCACTCCCTCTAGCACTGCACTCAGGGCCAAACTGTGCCAAGGGAACGGACCCGGGTCCTTGTTCTGCACCTTTGCCAGCAGACAGTGCCCGCACGAGGAACACGCGGTGCCCTACAGCACTCAGCCGCTTCCTTTATCCTCCCGCTGCCGAGAAGATGGGAACTTTGCTCCCCGGGTGAAACCTGCCTACAAGGAGAGGACGGAGCCCCTCCGGGCAGCAGGAACAGGTTCCGGAGCCTGGCTGGGTCCCGGGAGCCTTGGACACGTGGGACAGGGACAGGACCGCCTGGGGCAGCACAGACGTCTGCCTCGACCCTCGTCCGCGTCGACGCGGGAAGCCAGAAGCAGCGTGGTAATCCCATTTACCCAGGGCAGTAGGGGACTAGGGCAGCCCAGCTAAGAACAGGTCCTACGGGGCGTGGAGAGGAGGGAGCTGCATCCAGGTCGGGTTGCTGGCTTCAGCTCAGGGGAAGCCACGCGAGGCACTGGGTAGCTCGGCACCAGGACCAGCAGACAGCTCAGCACCACGCAGACAGACAAGTTCATCAGCTCGGGCACAGCACCGCGCTGCCAGCAGCTCGGATGGCTGCAGCACAGCTCTCAGCCAGCAGCAGCGCCTATTTGCTGACGCCGACTGGGTCGGGCTCCCAGAGCCAGGACCTTGGCTGCTGCAAAGGGCTCAGCCCCACTTTGGGCTGCCGAATGCCCCCGAGCAGCTGCTCTGGGGACACGGGCGATTCCACTCGAGCCCCGGGATGGAAAGGGATCGGTGGAGGTTTGTTTTGGGGCAATCTGGAGTGAAGAAGGACCCCAGTATGGTTCATTGGGGGTTACGTTGAGGGAAGGTCGCGTTGGTTCCCCAGAGCAGCAACGGGACGAGGAGCCGAGGCACTGACTCTACCTGCCAGCGCGTAAAGGAACTGCTCTTCTCCTTGCTCCGTCTGGTTTTTCCTGTTGTCCAGAACCTTCTTGACTGTGTCCATCAGGCCAAATGTGTGAGCAACGTTGTTCAAGACCGCGGCATCTGCAAGGAATGTGCAAAGGGATGAGTGCCTGGTCCCACGGGGGGCAAGGGTCTCCGTCAGGTGCTCAGAAGGTGCTGTAATTACACCAAATTTTGTCTTTTGTTTTTTATAAAACCATCCCTGTTCTTCCACAAGGGCTGGCTGACAAGGGCAGACCCAGCTCCCTCAACCTTCTGACATCCAAGAACTAAATAATCCCATTCACATGATAAAGAAAACGAAACAGAGATGTGTCACCCAGGCAGCTCAAAATTGCTGCAAACGAAAGCATAATTTGCAATCACAGAGATACAAACGAGATCTCCACCTACAAATCATCACCCCATGCTGCTGACAGTGTCATTAACATGCCAGCTCCACTGAAAGCTGTGCAAAATTTCTATTATAATCCACTGACTTCAATCACTCACAGCTTCCAAAAGCTGCCACCTACCAGACACAAAGATTTGCCAGCCCAAAGCTACTTCAGGGGGAAAAAAAAATAAAAAAAATCCTGGGTAAAACGGAGTTTGTGGTTACATGGGTGTTCTCTCAGCAAGAGCATCGACAAGAAGTGCTCTCAAGCCCCGTGCTCACGGGGCCGTGTGCTGAACTGGATTAGGGCACTGATCCAAGGTAAAAATAAGCCTCAGAAAGGGAGGGGAGCTATTTTTAACCCAGATCAGTTCCTTCATCTGGTTCAGCCCCAAAACCAGTTTTTTTGGCACAAGCGAGGCCAGAACAAGAAGTGCAGGGGGTAGGACCTGTTCACGGTCCACTGTCATGGAAAAAAAAAAGTGTTTGAATGGCTCTGGTCCGCTGGGAGAATCTGCTCCAACGAGCACCAGGAGCTGGGGACGGTCGCCCCGCGGTCTCCCAGGGGCACGCGGCTCCCTTTGGAGCATCCTTCCCCACCGCAGAGGCTCCGGCTCACGACCCACCTGTCATCTGGAAGGGAGACTGGCCCAGCCTCTGCTGGACGCCTCTCAGCACTTCTTCTATCTCCTTCTGGATGTTGCACACAACCTCCTCCATCAGCCCCACGTCAGCGATTCCCTTCCAGAACATCAGCGTGTCCTCTGGCACGGGGAGAGGGAAGAAGAAGTCAGCAGGCACGAGCATCCGTGGGCATTCCCCCACAAGGCGACCTTAAACCTAAGCCATGTGCAGCGAGAGAAACTTTGCAAGACGACTTCTGATTTGGCCGTTGGGGTGGATGTGACATGCAAAAAAAAAAAAAACACCAAACCAAACCCAACCCCAAAGAAACAAAAATAGATCCAGGAAGCAAGGCAGCAACAAGTTGTCAAGCAGCACCATGACCTCCGAGGCAACGTTTCACTGTTTCTCTTCATCCTCCCGAGACACAGAGCTTAAAATCTTTGAGGAAATTCTGCCTGAGCTTCTGTAGTGACCCTGGGAGGGAAAGCAGCCAGCGAAACACAGCCCAGAGGGCTGCCAGGGTACTGACACGGGCTGCTAACCACGCTGATGGTTTCAGCCTAGCTCCAGGCTGGCGGACATTGACGTACTTTAAATAAACTAAAAACCAAACAACCCTCACCGTAACTGGTAGCAACTAGTTACTAGCTGCGAGGAATCAGCCCCAAGGCCAGGGCTGAAGCCCCCAGCAGCAGCAGGGAGCTCTGCACGCCTGGGAAATGCTGGGACGGCCCCGGGGCTCTGGGGCAGCTCCGCCACTGCCTCTGCTCCTGGGATTTCCATCTTTGCGTCGTAGCAGGCGGGCAGAGGGGGAGAAGACGCCCGAGGAGCTTACCCGAGATCTCGTCTGTGTCCTTTTTCATGCCTTCCTCAGTGGCCATGGTGACGGCGGCTGTCAGCGCCGAGTTCCACTCGATCCCCTCCTCCATGCTCTCCTCCGACAGCGCGATCTGGGTGATGCTCCCTGCCAGACGGACGGCGTCAGCCCTCCCCGCAGCGCCAGCCCCGAATCCCTGCCTTGCTTTCCGCCCCCTCACCCCTCCCCGGCTCTCCTCCACTCTCATGGTCAGGCTGGGTTTGCCTGGCTTCTTTAAAGAAAATCAGCTAAGAGCAAACGATGCTGCTTCTCGACGGGCTCTGGGGCTTCTGGAGGGAGAACCACGTACCCTCCAAAAACCAAACCAGAGCTCTGGCCTAAAATTAAAAGAAAGGGATCAGAATAAAGAAGTGGGGAGCAAACAAGTCTCAGCCCAGCCACCTTTTTCCCCCTGTATCATCATCACCAGAGATGCTCTAACCTCTCAGGAAGTGACACGATCCAGGTCCATGCTAAATGGAAACAAATCCAACTTGATCCTAATTTTCTGGATCCAACCTGGGACACCTAAGCCAATGTTCAGCCACTGTAAGGTTTTCTCACGTAGCCACGGTGCTTTCCAGGAGATTCTCCTTAGCCTACGGACACCTCTGCCATCTCACCCGCCCAGGGCCTTACAGAGAAGTTAACGCCTGGCTGAACAACGGGGTACAGCCGGGAGCATTCTTCTCCTTTGACCTCTGCAAAGAGATCGCTCTCTGCTCTGAAGCACGGGATTAGCTGAGAATTTGTAGCTGGAGTGACCGTCAAATCACGCCTTCAGCCATCGTGCCGCACCCGCTGACGTCCAGGTGGCGTGGAACAGAGGAAGGGGTCAGCGTGCCTGGACCCGTTACTATTAGCCTTCGTTATAGGCCCTCAGACAGGAAACACGTCAGAAAGCACTGCCCAAGCTCACAGGGGGCTCCCAGCCAAGAGGGATCCCTTCGAAGCGAGCTCCCCTGGCTCCCCAGGCTGCCTCCAGCCACTGCTGCCCACCCCGAGCTCCCTGCCCGACGCCGCGGGCAGCTCTCCGAGAGGACACGGGAAGCACCCTCCTGCCCAGAAACCGGGGCAGCCTCCTGAACTGCCCTGCTACACCCGGGGAGAAGGTGGTGAGCGATGTGGGAAACCTGATTTAGTAAGCCCAGGGAAGGAGGCAGCATCAGGGGGAAGCTCGTGCCGCTGCTAGCTGCCTTCTTACCGTCAGCGGAGGTGGGAGTCTGCACCACGCTCTGCTGGCCCGGCACCGGCGCCCGGGCGCTGCTGATCAGCAGGTCGAACTTGGTGCTCCGGCAGGTGTTGGTGCAAACTTTGTCGTGCTGGTAGAAGTCGATTTGCCCCGAGTCCATCATCTTCCTGCACAGGGAGGAGGGAGAGAAGCAGGCTCAGCTCAGGTCTCGGACGGGAGACGAAAGGGAGCGATCCACGTGGGAATGCTGCGGCCGTGGGAAGGACGGGGGAAGGGGAACCCAGCGGCACTCTTCGCACAAAACATCTGCGGGGCTTTCAGACGGCAAGCACAAACCAACCCCCAGCTTCACACACGCGTCTCCAGCTGGGGACCAGCCCCGTTCCACCTCCACCAAGTACCACGACCCCCAGGTGAAGCCATTTCTATACGGGATGAGGAATCCTGCCCCGTACACCAGGATCTCCCCCCCACGGGTGCTGCAGGCTGCTGGCCAGGTAACGAGAGCCCCCAGGAGATCTTTTGGGGACTGCAAGGCAGACAAAATGCCTGCTGGGGGTCCTGCAGCTGCAGCGATGAAGCCCTGAAGCTGGACGCGGCGGTGGGCAGGTCACATACCTCAGCATGATTCCTCCGAGGCGAATGGCTCTCTTCCAGTCCTTTAGGGTTGACTTCCCAGCCAGGTGAACAAAATGCTTGGGGCTGATCAGCTGGTCATTGAACTGGCAAGGAGATAAGCACGGGCTCAGCAAACACAGGGGGGCATCGCTTCGGGAGACTGGGTGAGGGCACAATCACAGCCAGGCCGGCTCACCTAAGCCCCCAGTTCTTCCCCAAAAGAGGAGCTGCTTCCCAAACCCCTACCAGCTCCGAACCCCTCAGCACAGAGCGCTTACAACCCAGCAGGGACAGTTTGCAGGACGCCAGCCGGCAGCACTCAAACCACACAGCCCCAGGCAGGAACAGCCCCGAAGGCTTTTGTACAGGTCGTGAACCAAATCAGCTCCTTGTGTGAGCTGCAGTCATCTCGGAGACCATTTTGGGAGGCTCCCAGTACGTGAAAGAGCCGAGCAGCATCCCGCTGACGCAGGTGAGCACTCGGGCATCCTCCTGCCCTGCCCCGGTGGCCGAGCTCCCGCTGAGGGTCTCAGCAGAGCGCTCTCGCCGCAGCGGCGCCCCGGGACGCAGCCTCAGAGCACCGGCTGTTGCTTTAGCACACTGTCAAGTGGAAAAAGGTAGCGGCAACATCCCTCTTGTCGATGCAGCCTGCTCCCTGAGGAAGTGACAGGAGCGGAATACCAGGACGCCGAGGGAAAGAGACAGGGAAGAAAAGCTCTGGCAGATCTCACTACGCATCCCTGCCTGCCTTCAGCTCCACGTCCCTCGCCGTGTGCCAAACACGGCTCTGCTTTAGGCAGCAGCCAAGAGCAGCGCTGAAACGCAAGGTGGGTGAGAGGCCTTCCCCCTTAACCCACTCTTCCCTTCCTTCTCCCTACGCTAAAAACAACACCAGCGTTAACATCCAGCACGCTGCGAAGATGAAGTCACTCAGCTCCAGGACAGGGCTCAGACGAAACACAACAAGGAAGGAAGCCCCGCGGAGGTAAAGCGCCAGACGCGGGGAGCGGAGAAGAAATCTGCTGCGAAAGCTCTCCTACCTTCACACACTTGACGTTAATTCCCGGACAGACAAACTTCTTCCAGAGCAGGATGGCTTTGCTCTCCCCGCAGGTGATGGGGTAGGCGATCTCGATTTCCTCGTTTGTTTCAATGGTGCTGGGGTCTGAGGGAGAAAAGGCAAAAATGAAATTTGCCCCCCGAGAGGCTCGAATCCTACCAAGCGCGAGCTGAGAGCTCACAAGCTGAAGACCTACGCTCAGGAAACCACAAGAAGGGCCGTTCCTAGCTCAGGACCTGACCTCCTTCAGCCTTCTCCAGTTACTGCTCTAGCTCTGCGGCTCTACCAGAAAAAGCAAATCTGCTTTTTGATAGAGCAGCACTCAGAACGAAGCTCATCGATTAGGAGAACGTGGGATCGGAAACCCAACACATCTCCAAGGGGGGGGGTCAAGGAGAACAACCAGCACTTTGTGGAAAAAAAATTCAGAACACATTTCACAGCTTTCTTGGAGCTCTGGCGTCTCCCTAGCAGAGAGATCAGCCGTTTACTCCCCATATATTCTCTGCACGTGCCGAGTTTTCGCTAGTATTGCCAAAAGACCCGCGCCCACGCAGGAAGCAGAACGCTAGTTACGATTTAGTGGCGGCACCTAACGAGAGGACGCTTTCTGAGCCCTCGTGTTGCTCAGGGTGGCAGGGAGCACGTGGGGCCAGCCCGCTGAGTCCTCCTGAACGCTCAGCCCAAACCTCTGAGGGTTTGGATCACCAAAGAACCAGCAACCGGAGCCCGACGTTCAGGACCCCGTCGGGAGCCCTTCCCACTCGCTGCAGGAGAACCAGGACCTCACCTCCAGGCCTCCGAGCCCGAGCAGCCTTAGTCCGGAGCACCCCCAGCCCCTGCGCCCACACCCGTGACGACAGCCCCGGGGGGGACAGCACCCACGGGGGCAGAGCCGGAGGGAAGCCCCCCAGCCCACAGACACCAGCTCGGCGGCGACCGGCCCTGCGGAGGGGGAACGGCGCCGAGCAGCAACTCACCGAGCCCTTCTTCCAGCTTGTGGATGGTGTGCGTTTCGACGGCCACCACGGCGGCGCTGGCCTCCGAGCCCTCTTGGTAAATCCTGTCGTGAAAGTGCCCACGGGTAAAGAAACCGCGGGCGGCACGGCGGGTTAAGCTTCACGGTGCGGGGTTAAACCCCCCCCCGCCGCGTTCCTTTCTCGCCCGTCCTCGAGGGACACGCGCGCGTCGTTTGACGGCGGAGCCGCGGACGTTTTTTGGCCCGTACAAAAAATCTGCCAACGGTCCCGGGGGCCGGAGCAGGCAGAGGCGTTGCCATCGCGCCGAGGCTGCCGGTGCCACCGGAGCGGCTCCGCAGGAGGACGCTTCCCCCAACCTCTCTCCCTTTGATTTCTGACAGCAGCAGCCGCCCGCAACAACAGGAAGCGGAGCTCAGTGACCCAGGATTTCCCTTCCCTCCTGCGTGACATTCTGCAGCATCGGGCGACTTCCCCCCCGGGGCGATCGGGCAGGGAAGAGCCGTCGTCAGGCCTGCAGCAACCCCCTGCAAACATCGCCGAGCCGGAGCCGCCACGTTTACACCCCGCAGCCGTTCAGGATGAAGCGCCCAGCGGCAAGCTGCCGCTTCGGGGGACCGCGAGGCTTCCCCTCCAACATCCCAGCGGATTTGGGAGGATAACTAAAAACCCCCGGGTGCTGGCTGCGGCGCAGCCCCTCAGGGGGATCGGCTGCGGTTTGACAAAATCCCACCCGGGGAAGGGCGCGGGGGGCTCGCCCCACGTCCTCCCCGCGTGGCGCGGGGGCGCAGCGACCGGCGTCCTGCGGCTCCGCAGGACGGCTCCGGCCCTCGGGAGCCCCGTGACGGTGACACACACAAAAGCTTCCCCGAGTTACGCCCGGGCAGGCTTCGGCCGGGGTCATTTTCCTCAAATAAAACCGCGGCGGGGCTGCGAGGCGCAGCCCCCAGACCCCCCCCCCCACCCCCCAGCCCGCCGCCCCTCGGTGTCCGCCTCACCCCTGCTGCACGGGCTGGAGCTGCAGGATCACTTGGGTCTTGGTATCCTCCGGGTTCTCCCCTTCGTTGCCGTCACTTGGTACAACCACCACGTCGCCCACAGGGACGCTCACCTCGGCGTTCGCCATCTCTCACATGAAGCCCGGCGGCGGGGTGCCGGGGCGCTGCGGAGGGCAAGCAGAGGCAGGGCTGCGCCGCGGGAGGGGGAAACGCCACGGCAGCGCGCGGGCATCGTCCCCCGGTCCCGCCGCAGCGAACGGCACGGCTCCGGGCTGCCCGAGCGCCTCTCGGGCTCCCGAGGTGGCAGCAGGAGGTTTACATTCGCCGCCGGGGAGGCGGCAGGTGCCCGCACGTCCTCCCCAGAGGGGATCTCGCTCCTCGCCTGCCGACCGCGGCGGCTACGAGCACCTCGTCTGGCGACGCCGTGCCGGCAGGCTCAGGTCCCCCCCCCCCCCAGCGCCATCTCGCTGGTAACTTTCCGAGCCGGCACAGCCAGAGCGAGGCCGTGTGCGAGGTTGTGGCAGCACCAAGAGAGCGCGGGGAGGAAGGATCCCGAGGCACAGCTTCTCCCCCCCGGGCCGGGGCAGGCTCCAGTCGCCCCCTGACACGAGCCTGCCTGGGACGGATCCTTCCCACAGCCCTCGAGCCGCAGAGCGGCCGTGCTGGAGGCACAGGGCCACGGAGGGCGCGCAGTGCCGCTGTGAGCGGCGCGGGTACCGCCGTGCTCCTAGGGCTGGTGTCACAGCGCTACGCGGGGAGGCACAGAGGCGGTTCTGTCCGCAAAAGCGCGGGATGAAATCGGCCCCGGGTGCGGGATGAAATCGGCCCCGGGATGGACCCGGCCCTGGGATGGGCTCGGCCCCGGGATGGATTCGGCCCCGGGTGCCAGGCGCTCGGCTCAGGCTCATCCTCGCAGCTCTACGAAGCGCCCCGAGCCCCCGCCGGCCTCCCCAGCCCCGTCCAGCGCCTGCCCGGGGGTGAAGGCGGCGCCTGGGGGAAGCGGCTGCGGTGAGCACGGACCTGTTGGAGGCCAGCGGGACAAGCGAGGCCGGAGCGAGGCCAGAAGCGGAGTGAGAGCGGGGTGAGGCCGGAGCCGGAGTGAGACCAGAGTGAGGCCAGAACCAGAGCTAGGCCAGAGCAGGAGTGAGAGTGGGGTGAGGCAGGATCCGGAGTGAGGCCGGAGCAAGGCCTGAACCGGAGTGAGACCAGAGCGAGGCCTGAACCAGAGTGAGACCAGAACCGGAGCGAGGCCAGAACCGGAGCGAGGCCAGAACCGGAGCGAGGCCAGAACCGGAGCGAGGCTGCCCATGGGACGTGGTGCAGGGGGCACCTCCCCGGGCTGGGGGCCACCTCCTCGCCCCTGTCCCCATCCCCTCGCCCTGTCCCTGTCCCCTCGCCCCCATCCCAAGCCCAGGGGGGCTGCCAAGGCCTAGGGGGGGGGGGGGGGGGGGGGCAGCGAGCAGAGCCCGGTGCTGCAGAGCCACGACCCCAACGGGCCCGGGGGGGGCTCCCCGGGGTAACGGGGGCTCGGACCCCCCCCCCCCCGAGGGTTCCCCCCCCCCACCTCAGGCCCCACCCGAGGGGGGGGGGGGCCGAGCCCGGTGCCCCCGCGGCGCGCGGCGGGAGCGTGGCCGCCCGGGGGAGGGGGCGTGGCCTCCGCGCTCCCCCCTCCCCTCCCCTCCCCTCCCCGCTCCCCCCTCCCCCCCCCGCAGGCGGACGCAGCAGCGCAATCCCCCCCCCGCCCCCCCCCCCCCCCCGCGGCGCGCGCGGCACGTACGGCGGCACGCTCGCGCGCGCGGAGGGGGGGGGGGGGGGAGCGCCCCCCTCCCCGCCCCGCCCCGCCCCGTCGCGCCGCAGCCGCCGCCGCCGCCGCCGCCGCGGCCTGGCCCCTGCCGGCTCCCGTAGCGCGGCGCCGGCCCGGCCCTTACCGTCGCCGAGCGGCCGAGTCCGGGGGTTGGGAGAGCCGGGGGGGGAGGGGAGCCGGGGGGGGGGGGAGAGCGGGGCCGGGCAGGAGCCGAGCATGCGCAGTGCCCGCCGCGGCCTCGGCCGCCAGCACTTCCGGCCGCCGCCTGGCTTAAAGGGGCCGCAGCCTCCCCGCAGCTCGGTTGCCTTCACCGGGAGGGGCCGCACCGCCGAGCAGCCCCCCTCCCTCGGCGGCGGCAGCTCCGTGCCGTGCCCGCCGCCCTCAGCACCCCCCCCACCCCCGGCTCCGTTTCGTTCCCCCCCGCCGGCGAGCCCCCTCGGGGCAGCCGCGGCTGAGCGGCGGCGCGGCCGGCCAATAGCGGCGCGGGGCCGGGCGGCGGCAGCCAATGGGAGCGGCGCGGGGGCGGGGCCAGGCGGCCCCGGCGGCGGGGCCGGGCCCGGTGGTGGCGGCGGCGGGGCCGGGGCCGTGCCGAGGATGCGGGCGGGCGGCGGCGGCGGCGGCGGCGGCGGGGGGGGGGCGCTGGGGCTGGCGCTGGCGCTGCTCCGCCGCTGCCTCCTGCTGGGCCCGCTGGGGCTGCGGCCGGCCGGCGGCCAGGACGGTGAGTGCGGGGCGCCGGGACCGGGATGGGCGCCGGGACCGGCACCGGGAACACTCCCCCCCCCCCCCCCCCCGGTTCTGTGCCGGTAACGGGGCCGCGGCACCGCGCTGTGCCCCTTCGGGTTTTGGGGGGGAAACTGGGGGTTTGGGGGGAGAAAGTGCCTTTTTGGGGGGGGCGAAAGTGAGGTTTTGGGGCAAAAAATGGGGTTTTGGGGGGTTTTTAGTGTTTTTTTTTTTTAAGGGGGGGAGATGACGGCACCCGCCGGTGTCCCCGGCACCGGCTTCACCCGTAGGGGCAGCGGTGTCCCTAAGGGGCTTTGGGCTCCCGGTCCCCTCCCTGGGACGTGCCCGGGATGCTCCGAGGGGGCGCTGGGTAACGGGACGGGGCCCCCGGTGTCCCCGTCCCCCCCCCCCCGGTGTCCCCGTCCCCCCCCCCCGGTGTCCCCGTCCCCCCCCCCCCGGTGTCCCCATAACCCCCCCCCGGTGTCCCCATAACCCCCCCCCCGGTGTCCCCATAACCCCCCCCCCCGGTGTCCCCGTCCCCCCCCCCCCGGTGTCTGTCACCCCCCGGTGTCCCCCCCCCCGTCCCCTCTTCCCGAACCTCCGTGGCTCCGCAGGTGGGACATCACGGAGCCGAAGTTCCCGGACACCCCCGGGCATCCCCGAGTCCTTTTCTTTAATTAATTCCTATTAATTGAATGAAAATCAGCACGAAAACGGCACCGGGGGGGGGGGGGCCAAGCCCCCGTGTCCCCCCCAAACTGGGCTGCCAGCGCCCTCCCCCGCCGATCCCAACCACCCTGCCTCTCCTCGCCCCAAACTCCCCCAAAACACCCCAAAATCCCACAGCAGCTCTGGGGGGGGGGGGACACGGGGGGGGGCACAGATTTCCCGGTGGGTCGGATCCTGCCCAGCCCCGGGAGGCTGCCAGAGGGCCCCGCACCCCCCCCCCCCCCCGGTGGCCCCGCTTTTGGCCGCCGTCCCGTCCCCGGGGGGGGGGGGGTCCGGAGCTTCAGCCATCCGGTGCCCCCCCCCCCCCCCGTCCCCCCCCCCCCCCCTTGTCCTTTCCTTCCCTTTTCCCCGTGGGATTTTTCCGCGGCGCCGCTTTGTGCCGTCTCCTGGTGACGGAGCCGAGGCAGGGCGGTGATGCTGTGACCCCCCCCCTTCTTTTCACGTCCCCCCCATCCCGTTGGGGTTTCGCTCGGGGTCTTTGCGCTGCCGGCCACGGCCGTGGCTTCGCTGGCTTTTTGGGGCAAGATTCCCGCGGTTTGGTTAACCCCCTCGGACGAAAATTCCCCCCCCCTCCCTGCCAAACCCGTTAAAAATCTGCATTTTTGGGATATTGCCCCGTATCCGGGGGCGGCGAGGCCAGAAAAAAGCCCCCTTTGTGGCGGGTGCCCACCGTGACCCCCCCGCGGGGACTCGGGGGGCACGCAGCTGCTCGGTGCTGTGCGCCCCTGCGGGGTGGTTCCCCCAAATCCCCCCCCCCAAATTGGCCTGGGGTGGTGTGGGCGTCTGGGGGGGGGGTCCATGGGGGAAACTGAGGCTGCCGTGACCCTGGGGTCCCCGGGGGGGGGTTGCTGCCTTTTTATATGGCTGGAAAATCGACAAAAATGGTGATTTTTTTTTTTCCCCAAAAAGGAAAATATTTTTTTTTGGGGGGGGGGCGTTCCCAGCCCCAGGGAGCTGGTGCTGGGCTGCGCTTGGTGGGGAAACTTGGGGAAACTGAGGCACGGGGCCCCGTGCCTCACAGCTCCCCCTATTTTGGGGCTCGGCGGTGGTCCTGGAGGATTCTTTTGGTGCTGGGGGGGCCCCGCTGAGCCCCCCCCCCCTTTTTTTTTTCTCTCTCCGCAGGGGACGGCTGCGGCCACACGGTGCTGGCGGCACGCAGCGGGACGCTGAGCTCCAGGAACTACCCCGGGCACGTACCCCAACCACACGGCCCTGTCGCTGGCGGCTGCGCGCCCCCCCCGGCACCTCCCTCATCCTCGTCTTCGGGGACGTCGACCTGGAGCCCTCGGAGAGCTGCGCCCGCAGCTCCCTGCTGCTCGCCCCACCCCGAGAGCGGGGGCCACCTACGGTACGGGACCGGGGGTGGGGGGGGGGGGACGGATGGCAGATTTGGGACGTCCGGTTAAGGAGGAGACGGGGGAAATTTGGTTTTTTTGCCCCGTTTTCGTTTTTGCCGAGGAAGGGGGTAGCCGAGGAGGTGCGCCGGGGGGGAGTTGTGGCCCCACTGGGGTGCGACCACAGCTGTGGGGTGGGAAGGAGCCGGTGTAAATCCCGCCCCCCCCCATGTTCCCGGGGCTGGGATTTTTGCCCGTTTTCCCCGATTTCTCACTCTTTCCGCCCGCATCCCCCAGGGTTGGCACACCCACGGGGGTGGGCACCGAGTGAGCTCCCCGGTCCCTGACCCCTCCGCTGCCCGGCGTGGCCTCGGGGACGCGTCCATCTGGGGTCCCCAAAAGGGACCCCCAAAAGCCGTGTGCCCCCAGCCCCCGGCGTTTTGGGGTTTGTGCTCTGTGTTCCCCCCCCTGCCTGGCAGGCTGCCCCCGAGCCGTTCCCCTTGCCCGCCTGCGCCCGAGCCCTGTAAATATTTAGGGGATGGCGCCGCCGCCCCAACGAGGCTTCTGCAACCCCTGGGGACCGCACCCCTTGCTGGTCCCCCCCTCCCCCGTGTGCACCCCAAAACCCCTTTTGGGTCTTGCTGGGGTAGGAACCGCTCGCTGCCACCCCTGCAGGGAGGAAACCGAGGCATGGGGGGCGGGGGGCGCTGGGTCTGCGCCCAGCTCCCTGCTGGAGCACCCAGGGGTTTGCGCCCGTGGGTGCCCGCTCCCCTCGGGCACCCCCAGCCCCTCGGGGTGCCTTTGCCGTCAGGATGGGGCCGGCGCAGGGTCCCGCTGGTGTCCCCGTCCCCGTCCCTCGCCTGCGGGAGCCCCGGGTGCTTTTCGGGAAGAGGCTGGCTCAGAGCCCGCACCTGGTGCCCGGCCAGCCCTGGCCTGACCCCCGCCGGGGTCCTGGGGACCCCTCCCCATGGGCACTCGGTGGGGGAGGCGGCACGGGGCTGGAGGGGACCGGGGACGCCGCCCGTCCCCCCCGTCAGGGCTCAGCGGTGCCCCCAGGGACCCCTCCTGCCCCCGGAGCTGTGCTTTGAGGCCGGGAGATGGAGCCTGCGGGCTCGGGGGGGTTACGCGTGGGCGCGCCGCGGGATTTAGGGGGCGGCTTCGGCGGCACCCGTGGAAAGTGGGGGGGGACAAGGACAAGGACCCGTTCCCGGGGCCGTGCGTGCCAGCCCCGGCAGCGCTGACCGGCGCCCACGGGGGCCGTTGGCCTCGGCGGCCACTCGCTGCATCGCAGCCGGGTGTAATTAAGCAATTAAGAGCCCTCCTTGTGAGACGTCTTCCAGGAAGCAGCAGGGGATTACGCAGCTGGCCGAGGTGGCGTCACCGCGGGGGGGGGACACCCAGTCCAGCTCTGATCCCAAACCAGGGGCTTTGTCCCCCCCTCCTCCTCCCCGGTGTCACCGGTGCCTGCGGGGACGGTGACGGGGCCCCCCCGAGCATCCTTCCCGGGGCACAGCCCCCCTGCCCGAGGGGAGGCGAAGCCCCCAGGTCCCCCCGCTCGCCCCCCCATGGCCCCGTCCCTCCCGGCAGGGCCCTACTGCAGGAACGCCGGCCCCGCCACCTCGCGCCTGGCCACCAACTGGAGTGCCGCCACCGTCCTCTTCCGCAGCGGCAGCCACCGCTCGGGCCGAGGCCTCCTCCTGTCCTACGCCAGCTCGCAGCACCCAGGTGGGGGTGGAGGGGGGGGGCGGCGGGGGCGGGGGGCTCCTCGCCCACCCCGGGGTGGCTCCCGGTGCTCCGAGCTCCCCAAATAATCCCCCCCCGGGGATCCTTAGGTGGTTTTTTTTCCTTTTTGTTTTTTTTCCCATTGCCTGGGGGTGCGGAGGAGGTGATGGGGGGGGGGGGGGTGGCAGCATGAGCTGGGGACCCCCGGATCTGGGACCCCCCCACCCCCAGGGCAGCTGGGACCCCAGCACGGGGCTCGCTGCGGCTGCGGGGAGCCAGGGGACGTCGCCGCCCGTCCCCCCCCGACGTGGGGACCTGGGGTGGGGGGGACAAAACCCGTACCAGGAGCAGGGGTTGGGAAGGGGATGGGGGGGGGGGGGGCACAGCCCCTCACCCAGGGGTGTCCCTGCCTTGCAGATGTGGTCTCCTGCTTGAAGAGAGGCACCCACCTGTCCCAGGAGCATACCAGGTGCGTGCCCCTCCCTGCCTGGTGCCCCCCAGCCCGTCCCCAGCCCTCTCCCGGGGCTCGGGCCGGGCTCACCGGGGGGGTCCTTGGGGTGCAGCCCCAGCTCCTCTGCTGGGGGGGGGGGCACAAAACCCCTGTGGGGTGTACGCGGGGTGGCAGCCCTGATCCGACCCCCCCCCCCGCGTTGCAGCGTGTACTGCCCCGCCGGCTGCAAGGACATCGAGGGGGACATCTGGGGCAACGTCCGCCAGGGCTACCGGGACGTACGTAGAGCGCCCCGCTCCCCCCGCGGGGTGACACCCGGGGGCGTCCCCAGCGCGTGGCTGGCGCCTGTCACCTCTGTGCTGCCGCCAGCGGAGGGGAGGGGACAGGCTCAGCCCCCCGCTCGGAGGGGACCCGGCTGCTCTGACCCCCCCCCGCGGGTCCCCGCAGACCTCGGTGCTGTGCAAGGCGGCCGTGCACGCCGGGGTGATCGCGGACGAGACGGGCGGGCAGGTCACCCTGTCCCAGGAGAAGGGCATCACGCTCTACGAGTCCGCCTTCGCCAACGGGCTCCACTCCAAAAGGTGGGTGCGGGGGCTGCCCCCCCCCCCACCCCACCCCGGGTGGCGGTGCCAGGTTTTCGTCCCCCAAGAGCAGGAGCAGCCCCCGACGTCCCTCCCTCCCTTCCCTTCCCGCAGGGGCTCCCTGTCGGAGAAGCGTCTCCTGTTCCACAAAGGTATTTCCCCCCCCACAAATGAAGCCCCTCCTTTCACCCCAAGTGGTGCCGCTGCTGCCCCGCGTGGGGGTCCCTGGCGTCGGCCGGGTCCCCAGCTGCCACCTCCCCTTGCAGCCTGCGGCGACGCCCTGGAGGTGGCCGCCTTCAACGCCTCGTCCTGGTGGCAGGAGGTGGACGAGCTGGGGCAGGAGCGGGGCTGGGCGGCCGAGCGGGCGGCCCTGGGCACCCCCGGCCCCTCCTGGGCGGCCGAACCCGGCGCCGAGACTGCCTGGCTGGAGCTGGACCTGGGCACCCGCAGGAACGTCACAGGTCGGTGTCCGTGGGCCGTCCCTGTCCCCGTGCCACCCTGGTCACTGCCCCCACGGGGATGTGGGGGCTGCCGTGGGACCCCCCCCCCCCACCCTGCCCCGAGTGGCTGCAAATCCCCTGAAAACACCCAGGAGCTTTTAGGGCTCCTCGGGCCACCTCCTGCTCCGGTTACCCCGGTGCAGACGCATCCGGGCGGCACCCGGCCTCCCGCACGGCTCCTTCCCGTCCCCAGTTTGTCCCCCCCCGGCCCCCACTCTGCTCCCACAGCTGGTGCCAGCGAGCGCCTTTTGTTCGGCCGAGCCCGCGGCGAGCGGGGGCTTTGTGCGGCGGCGCTGGCGGCAGGAAAATGGGGACGTTGTGAGGCCGGGGGAGGAGGGAGGAATGCAGCCGGGGGGTCAGCGGCTCCTCGGGGCGCAGCAGGGGCCGTGGGTGTTCCGGGAGGGGGGGGTTGGTGACACGCAGGGCGCATCCTGCCCGCCAGGGATCGTCACGAAGGGCTCCGAGATGTACGACTACTACGTGACGTCCTACCGCGTGTCCTCCAGCCGCGACGGGAAGAACTGGAGACCCTACAGGGGCAGCGGGGGCCAGGAGGACAAGGTGGGGGCGCGGGCGGCGGGGTGTGGGCGCAAGCCCCCCCCCCCAGCCCCGCAGCTCCGGGGCCACCCCTGCCGCCTCCCCGCCAGGTGTTCGAAGGAAACGTGGACGGCCGCGGGGAGGTCTCCAACGCCTTCATCCCCCCGATCGTGACCCGCTACCTGCGCGTCACCCCCCGCAGCTGGCACCAGCGCGTCGCCATGAAGGTGGCCCTGCTGGGCTGCCAGCTGGTGCGGGCGCGCGCCCCGCGGCCCTACGGTGAGCGTCCCACGGCCCGCCCGCCCCCGTGGTGCGCCCGCGGGCGGTGCTGACGGCACCCGCTCTGCCCTGCAGCGCCCGGCGGCCCCGAGGAGGTCCCGCTCCCCGTCCCCACCGGCCGCACGCCCGTGCCCGGTGTCGCCCTGGACCCTGAGAAGGCCGGTGGGTGCCCCCGTGGGGCTGTCCCCGCTCTCGTGGGTGCCTGCGGGCCTTCGTCTCCCAGCTCTGGCTGCCCGCCGGGGGCTCCTGGCACCCACGGGAGCCCCGTGGGCGTGGGACCATGGTGTGGTGCCGACGCCGCCCTCCCTCCCTCCCCAGGCTCCACGTTGCTGGTGATGCTGCTCGTCGGCGGCTTCGTTCTCCTCTGCTCCAGCCTCCTGCTGCTGGCCTTCCTCTGCCGCAGGAGGAGGTGGGTCCTGGCCGGCAGCCCCCCTCCCCAAAAGCTGCGTCGGGCTGCTGGCCGTGTCCCGGGGGGGCAGGAGGGACGCGGCCAGCACAGGGGGGGCGCGGGGCAGCCCCTCACCCTCATCCCGCTCTCCCCTCGCAGGAAGCCAGCGGCCGAGCTGAACTGCGGGCTCGCGAAAGGTAACGGCCCCCCACCCGCGGGGAGGGGGGGGGGGGGGCCCAAAGGCAGGAGGGGGGCGGCTGATTTAAGGCCCGAGCTCTCGGGCTCCTTCCTGCTGAGCCCTAGAGGCGCCTCCGTCCCCGAGGGCGGCGGTTTGTGAGAGCTGGGGGCTCCGCTCTCCGCGCAGGGTACCCCAAGCTGGAGTCGAGCCCGGGGTGCTCCCTGGGGAGCCTGCCGCCCCCCGGCTCCACGCCGCCCTCCTTCCCCGCGGCGGCCCCGCTGGGAGACCTGAGCCAGCCCCCTTCGCCAGGTAACGGGGACGCGGGCGTGTGGATGGGCCCTACAGCCTGGAGGGGAGGCAGAACCAACCTGTGTACCCCCACGCTGCACCCTGGGGAGCCATCCCACCCCCCCCACCCCCCACCCACCCTGGTGCAGCCCCCGTCCTGCATCCTGAACCCTCTGCAAAGGGAGAAATCGTTGCGCTTGATACACAGGGTGGTACTGCAGGGCACCGGGATCCCCCAGGGCCGTGCTGTCCCCGTGGGGTGGGTGCCCTGCCCTGCCCGGAGAGGTTCTGACAGCCCCTGGGGGCCATGCAGGTGCCCTCAGCCCACCCGTGACCACGCACCTGAGCCCACCGCCGCATGGAGCAGCCGGGGGGGGTGGGCTGGGTGGGCACGGGGGCCCCTGCTTCCTCTGCGGGGCCGTCCCCAGCTGAGCTGCGGGTGTCCCCGGGGCAGAGTACGCCGAGCCGGACGTGGTGCAGGTGAGCCCCAGCAGCCAGCCGGGGCCTTCCACCTTCAAACCGGCCCCGGACGAGGGCTACACGCTGCCGCTGGTCGTGAGCCACTACGCCGTGCCGGGACAGTACCACGAGTACGCCGAGCCGCTGCCGCCCGAGCCGGAATACGCCACGCCGTTCGGCGACCCCGAGCCCGTCGGCACCCGTCGGAGCCCCTGCGGCATCGCGGGGCACCCCGGTGCCCCGAGCCGCACCGGCTCCCCGGAATCGCCCCCGGCACGGTACGATGCGCCCACCCTGCCGCCCGGGGAACCCCGGGGATGCGGCGGGGTGAACGCAGCCCCCCGAGGGGAGCTGCCCCCCACCCCCCGTGGGGACAGCCCCTCGCCCGAGCCTCCCCTCTCGCACGTGTACCACGAAGCCTGGTGAAGGAGCGGGGGCGTGGGGGAGCGCTGCCGGAGGGGAGGCTCGAGGCGCTTGGCTGGCGAGCCTCAAGGGAGGATTTTTTAAGAAAAAACACTATTTTATTTAAATATATATTATATATATATATATATAAAACGGCCCTCCGGATCGCGTGCCGGGGGGGTGTGGACACTGAAGGGCGCAGAGAGGAGCGGGAAGGTGAAGTGGGGACAAAAGGAGGGCGGGGGTTGGAAATCGGATTGGAACCGAATCAACCACCCCACGGTGCTGCAGAAGGAACGGGGTACACCCCAGCCCGCCCCCTTACAGAACCCCGGCCCCAAGCCCCCGAAACTCCCATTACTCGCCTCTGTCCTTCACCACGGCCCGAGGGGCGCCGGAACAGGCGGTTACCGGCAGGCCCCGCGCGCAAAAATTGTGCTCCCGAAATCTCTTGATGTCGATTCCGCGGGGGCGGCCGGAGCCCCCCCGTGCCACGCACGGCAGAAGCCCTTTTTAGGGCTGCGCCCCGCGCCGCCGCCTCCGGAAAGCGCCCGCACCCCTTCTAGATCACGGCGAGGCCATCCTCCGTTCTGACAACAGAGACAATTCCCTCCTCATTTCCCCTTTCCTCCTCAATTTTTTCCGCCTATCTTCGTTTATTTTTTTAACGATTTCTGCCTTTTTTCACCTCAAAAACCCACGCTCCGCAACCGAGCGACGATATGCAAATCGCGCGGGGCATGACGGGCCGCCCCCTCCCCGCGCACGCGCGGCCCGCTCGGCGGCACGGGGAAGCGCTTCCGGGTGCTGCCCCCGGAAGGGCTCCGGGTGCGCGGCGGAGGGAGCGGAGCCGGCGGCGGCGGGGCCGGGTCCGGCCGCGGGGCATGGGGAGGTACGGGGGGGGGCACCGGGGGGGCTTGGGGAGGACTGGGGGGGCTGAGGGGGCGCCGGGGGGGTTGGGGAGCGACGAGCGCGGTGCCCCGGGGCCGGCGGGGCCGGTACCGCCCGGTTAAACGGAGCCGGGCCGGGGCTGCGGGGCCCCTTCAGGCGCTGGGGGGCCGCAGCCAGGCGCCCCCGGAGCCTTCTGCGGGCCGAGCGGCCCCAGCTCGCGGCTGCGCCTTGCGGAGAGCTGCTCCGGCCGCCGAGCGGCCTCGTGGCCTCCTCCGGACCCGTTGTAAGCCCGGCGCCCTGCAGCTAGCGGGGGACCGCGGGTGAGGGGCGCTCCCCCGGGCGGTGCGTTGGCCTCCGGCAGCGTAACCGACAGCTGGGCGTCCGCAGCTACCGCCCCGGCGCGGTAACTGACCCTCTGACGGCCAGAACTGGCGGTCCGACACGGTAACCAACAACTGGGCATCCAGAACCGCTGATCCGACACGGTAACTAACCGCCTGACATCCAGAACTACCACCCCGACACGGTAACTAACCGCCTGACGTCCAGAACCACCGCCCCGACACGGTAACTAACCGCCTGACATCCAGAACTACCACCCCGACACGGTAACTAACCGCCTGACGTCCAGAACCGCTGATCTGACACGGTAACTAACTGCCTGATGTCCAGAACTACCGCCCCGACACGGTAACTAACCGCCTGACGTCCAGAACTACCACCCCGACACGGTAACTAACCGCCTGACGTCCAGAACCGCTGATCTGACACGGTAACTAACCGCCTGACGTCCAGAACTACCACCCCGACACGGTAACTAACCGCCTGACGTCCAGAACTGCCGATCCGACACGGTAACTAACCGCCTGACGTCCAGAACTACCGCCCCGACACGGTAACTAACCGCCTGACGTCCAGAGCCACCGCCCCGCCATGACAACTACCACCCCGACGTGCATGCCTAGCCCCGGGGGCAGCGGAACCTCGCCGCTCTGCCCCCTCCGCGAGGAGCCCCCCGGCTCTGTGACCCCGTTGGGTGCTCCTGGGGACAGGAGTCCTGCCGGGCTCCGCAGCCCCCCGTGAGCCCGTTTCATGTTCTCGGGGAGTGCTGACGGGGCTCGGAGCCCCCGGAGCGCCCCGAGAGCTCGCTTTGGGCTTCACGCGGGTGTTCGTTAGGGCTGTGAGTGGCCCTGCGCCGCAGAGCCGGCGCTTAACGAACCGCAGCGGGTCTGTAGGGAGCCGGTGGTGTTAATTGAGGCCGCAGGACCTGCTCCTGCAGGGGGTGCCGGGAGCCCCTCTGCATTCCGACCTGAGAAGGAAACGCGGCCGAGTTTCTGCTGCTGCTTCAGGACCCCGTGCGAAGCCTCATCTCATGCCGCAGCGGCAGCACCGCGCTGCTCGCCGCTGCCCCACGCAGCCTCTCGCGCCGTGGGAAGGGCCCCAGCGGCTCCCCGGCCTGCTGAAACCCCCGGCACCTCACCAGAGAGAGTGGGTGACGCGAGAACTGTCCGGTGTTCCCGTAGGAACGGGAGAGAGATGGAAGAGGAGGAAGAGAGAGTAGGTTAACGCTGGCCGCTGACGGACCGGGAAGGCTCTGGGGATGGCCTCTCCGTTCACTGGGCCCACAGCAGTGGCGGACGTAATAAAAGATGTAGAGACGCAGATAGCTGTAAGTAAACGGGGGCTCGCCCCCAGGCAGCATGCAGGCGTGCGGTGGCGCCTCCGCGTCCCCTTGGTTTTGCCTCGGGCGATCTTGCGGGCGCCGCAAGATCGAGAGATGAACGAGCAAAACCGCCTCAGGCTGACAAAGCGTGCCTCGGCCCGGGATCCTGGGGGCGAAAATCGCCTCCTCCCCTGCATGGCGGGCGAGGGGGTTGTAAATGGGGGGGACAAACAGACGCAGTCAGCCGGTGCGAAAGCTGAGGTGTGTGAACAGAACGCGCCTGCTGCTGGGCTCCCTGCCCAGAAACGATGTCGGTGCGATCGTAAGGGCCGTTCGGTTAAACCGGAGCAGGCTGGAAAGTGGCTGAGGGCTCCGGGGGACCCGGTTGCGACGTGAACTCTTCAGGAACGGCTCCGCGTCCGTAGGGTGCGGCAGAGCATGAGCCCGCGGGGGACGCAGCACTAAACCGGCCCTGGCTAAGCGGGAGTGCCGCCTCGCTTTTCCGCGTGGATTAATCCCAGCTAACCTGCCTTGCTCGGAGGAGGGGAAGACGCCGGCTGGCGGCCGAGGTGAAGGGCGCCGGCGCTGGGTTCGTTACGCGGGGGTGCTGCAGAGCTGCTGGATGAGCTGTCGGGGTGGGGATAACGGCGCAGGCTCCGCGCCCGAGCCGTGGCCTCGAGCGGCCGCCTCTCCCCGGCCTCCTTTCCCAAACCGCCTCCAGCGCTCGCGACGCGCGGCAGCGACGGGAGGCCGAGGGTTGGCCGCGCGTCCCAGCGCAGGATTTCGCGTGGCGCTGCCGGAAACGAGAGCTCCGCCTTGGGGAGCCCGAACCCTGCGGGCTCCTGGCTCGGGCTTCCGCGTCGCAGCCTTGCGGAGGACGAAGACCCGAGCGCCGCGGTGCTGAGCGCTCCTGGCCGCGTCCGTGCGCTCAGTCTCGGTTCCGAGCACGGCCTCGCCCTCGAAGCTGCTTGCGGTGCGAGCGGCGTGCGTGCAGACAGCCCCGTGGGCTTCTCGTGGCAAACTCCTCACAGACCGGGGAACGTTTTCTCTTCTAAGCATCCTCCTGCCTTCTTTTTGTGTCCAGAGAGACCCAGTCCATAACCTCTGGGCCCTCCAGGACACCATGGCCTCCTGCGGGCAGGGACCAAAGCACCCCTTTGAGTTCTGCCTGCTAACCCCGACAATTCCGTTTCTTCCTCCAGTTGATCGGTTTGGGTCCCCACAACCCCAAGAAGAAGCAGGACCTGGACAAGCTGTATGACCTACAAGCTAAAGCCCAGCAGATTATGAACCAGTTTGGCCCTTCTACCCTGATCAACCTCTCCAACTTCTCCTCGATAAAGCCGGAACCGGCCAGCACCCCCCCGCAGAGCTCCATGGCCAACAGCACCACCGTGGCGAAGATGCCGGGGACGCCCAGCGGAGGAGGGCGGCTCAGTCCCGAAAGCAACCAGGTAACTTCAGCCCCGGCTCGAGGAGGGCAGGGGAGAGAAACTCAGACCTGCCTGTGGCTTCGCCCCTCTCCTTCCTTAAATTACTAACGAAAACCCGATATCCGTCAGGGTATCGGTTACTGCCCCGAGCGAGCAAACACCCTCACGTGGTGCTTCCAGCTTTCGGGCTGGGCTGGGGACGGGCGTCGGAGGTGCAGAGGCTTCGTCGGTCTCCAGAAAATCTCTATCGGGGCCGTGACTGGGAAGGTTTTTTTCAACGTGGTTTAGGTCAGGGAAACAAAAATGCAGATTTGTAGCCCCGGTCTTACCGGCGTGGTGCGGGAGGCTGCCCAAAGGAGAAGGACCGAGTCCCCAGCACACGCAGGCACAGCAGTTCCCCCGCTGGAGCCGTGCAGGGGCACCAGGAGCGGGTTCAGCTTCTCCTGGGGCTCCAGAGAGCCGGAGCGGTGGAGCTGGGATGTGCTGGTGCTGGGGGCGGCACGCCAGAGCAGCCCCAGCTCTCACCTTGCTCCCGTGAGGCCCGGCGGCTCAGCAGCAGTGCAGCTCCTGCTCCCACGCCCTGTTCGGGCCGTGAGGGTGCTGCCGTGTGCCCCGCCGTAACCCAGCACTCACCTGTGTGCCTGCGTTCCCCCTGAAACGCTGAAGGCGGTGAGCCCTAGAGCACTGGAAGTGCTTCCTTTGTGTCCCGGGCACAGATTCAGGCACTGCAATGTCGCTTGCGTTTGCCTGTTAAGACTTCTCATTGTGCCTCTGTCCTCTCGCCAGCAGCCCCGCTTCAGCCGGTGGCGTTTTGGTGCCAGCTTAGGGCGGGAGATTGACTTCTCCTGGGCTGCTGCACCCTGCTTTCGGTCCGGAGCAGGCGCTCGTGCTCGAAAATGACTCCTTAACACCTGACGTGTCTCATCTCTGCCATTCCGGGGCTGATACGGCGTGTCAGCGTGGGGGCCGCGGGGTAGCGGGGGACGCGGGGGGGCGGCTGCTTTGCCGAAGGAGCGGCAGGCAATTCTTCTCTCACCCTCTCAGGTTTTAACCAAGAAGAAGCTGCAGGACCTGGTGCGTGAGGTGGACCCCAACGAGCAGCTGGATGAGGATGTGGAGGAAGTAGGTACCAAAGCCATGGCGGGGGCTGCACAAAGAGCTGATGGAGGACTTTTCACGGACCAGTGGCCCTTTGTCCCAGGCCGGGGGGGGGGGAGGTTTGGTTCGTGTTACGCTGCGGTATGCTCCAGCCATCCGTGTCTGTGCTTCCCGGTGCTGAGAAAGGTTTTAAAGAGCAGCAACCGTAGCGTGCGCCTTTGAAACCTTAGCTTCTGAGGGCTCCTTCTCACGTTTTCCACCTAGTTTCAGCTGCTCAGCGCTGACAGGGCTGGTGGTTGTCCTTGTTCTGTGGCAGATGCTGTTGCAGATCGCCGACGATTTCATAGAGAGCGTGGTGACGGCTGCCTGCCAGCTCGCCCGGCATCGCAAGTCCAACACCCTGGAGGTGAAGGACGTGCAGTTGCACCTCGGTAAGGAGCTTGCCCTCGCCGGAGAGCCGGGAACACCCCCCGCGGCCACGGTGTTGGGGTGGAAAACCCACGAGCAGCTACAGATTCGTTGCCACCGGGTAACACCCTCCTAAGTGGGGAATAAGCGGGTTGCCTGCCCCAGCCTCTCCCTCTCCGAGTTTCATTTGCAGTTGTGCAGTGTGTAGCTGCCCAGCGGCCTCCGCTGGGGGTCCCGAGCACAGGGGCTGCACCTTCAGCGTGCTTTAGTGCCCTGCAGCCCTCCGGAAAGGCTTTTATAGCTGCTCTGAGCACCACCACCACACAGCTGCGTGTAGCACCAGCTGCAGGCGGGCGTGCCGGCGCTGTGGGAGTTAGGAGGGGGCTCCTCGTGCAGCGGGCAGCTGGGGAGGAGCGTGCTGATCCGCGCTCTCTCTTCCAGAGCGTCAGTGGAACATGTGGATCCCGGGCTTTGGCTCTGAAGAAATCAGACCCTACAAAAAAGCCTGCACTACAGAAGCTCACAAACAGGTAAGGGGCCCTCAGGGGCGCACCGAGAGTGGCGTGGTGGAAGCCTGCTGCGCGTAGGATGCTCTCGGGCTCCTGGCACTACGTGAATCTGTCGCCTCTTCCAAGTGGTTTGGGCTTGAAATCGCTTCCGGAGCCTTCTCGGCGGTTTGTGCGGAGGATGGAGCTTGCTCTGCCTCCTTTGCTGGCGGTGCCGTGCGGGTTGTGCCCTGGCAGAAGCGGTAGCGCTCGCCATCTGAACGGCAGCTCAGGTTGGAAGGGTTAAAAAGCAACTGAGAGCTGCAGGCAGCAGCTCCTCAGCTGTCCCCTTGGAAATCTCGAGCTCCGAAGGGAGGGAGAACACCCTGCTGACTCCTCGGGCTCGACAGGAAATCCGTACCCACGTGCGGCGGGTTCAATTCCCGTGCAGCCCCTTGGACCCCCTCCCCGCACCTGCCCTGGCCTCGCAGCAGCTGCAGTTCAGGCCCGTGAGAGTCTTTTGCTCGCGGATCCGCAGACGCTGGAGGAATAATTGTAGGTCTGCGAGGGCCGTGAATGAGCGCGGCGCCGAGAGCAGCTCTCGCCTTGCCTCCCCAGGCCTGGTGCTGCCCCTGCAGGCGGTTCAGAATCAAGGCAGGGCCTGGGGCTTCCTCCCTCGAGCACTGCAGAAGGGCTGGAGGAGGCAGAAGCACAGCCGAGGTACCCCGAGGGACCGCCTGAGCGAAGTCTTGAGTCTGGGACTCAGACTGCCTGCAAGTCACCGGAGCCCCCCGCTACGTTTGCGGACCCACGCCGTGTGCTGCAGCGTCCCGGGAGGCTGCCTGTGGTGCTCCACGCCGATTCGCGACACGCTTTGGCAGGCTTTGGCTCGGGTTCCTCGGGCTTCTTTCTGTCTGCGGCCCAAGGCAGTGCTCAGCTGTGCTGTGAGCAAGGCAGGGCGCCCGCTGCGTCTGCGCGCAGCGCTCTGGGTTTCCAGCTGGGGGGCAGAGCTGGGCAGCTCCGTTTCTTCCCCTGAATTTTGCTTTAATGATTCGGGGGGATGGATTTTAAGCGTAAGGTCAGGGTCGGGGAAGGAGGCGCCCTGCGGGAGCCGTTCAAGAGCGGGGACGTTATCGCGGCTCCCCTCCCGAAGGTGGGTTTTGGGCCACTATTCATCCAACCACCCGCAGGGCGCTGAGCAGGGAGCACAGGCGCTTCCTTCTCCTCTGGCTCCGGCTGGGACCTCTCTGAGATTCAAATGGACTTGAAAGACCTGTGTGGAAACGAGTCGGGCGGTGTCCTGAGAGAACCCGGGATAATGCCGCTCCCGCACGGCCGCGTTCCGAGTTGCTTTGCAGTGCCCTTGTCTGGGGCTGGCTTCCCACGTTTTGCTCTTTCTTGTTGCAGAGAATGGCGCTGATTCGCAAAACTACCAAGAAATAGCCCCTGGGAAGAGCTGGGAGATGACGCCAGTGCGTTTTGGGATATCTGCCTCTCCACTGAAGCCTCCGCGATGCCATCCATGGGATATTTTTTTTAATGCTTTACAGAGAAGCATATATTTTTTATTAACGGTGCAGCAATATCTGACTTTACGAGATCTGCCAAAAACATTCTACGCCCCCGTCCTCATTCCCTGTAAGAGCGCAACATATCTCCAAAACAAAGACTTTTATTTGTGACTTGAAAGTGGTTTATCGTATAAGTGATTATCCAAGGGACAGAGCATTTGATCTTGTGTGGGACAGTATTAGAAGCATCTGTAGAGGTTTTTGTTTCCTCCTTCCTGCCCCTACCTGCTCCAGTACTTTGTAATGTCAGTGTTTATATAAATACTTGCGTTTGTTTTACATGAATAAAGAAGTTATTAATCTAAAGCCGTGGCACGGGCTTGTGCTCTTCAGACGGCGCGCAGAGGAATTGCCAGGGAGATAACCACCACGTTAGCTTGTTTTCCACATGCAGTGCTGGTTCTGGGAGAGCTTTCCTGGGCTTTAAAGCGAGCGGAAGGGTTTGCCTGGGCTCTGGGCAGGCGCTAATGGGGCTGGGCGGGCGCCTCGCCCCCCGCCTTGGGCTCCTTGCGTCCGGCCCGGGCTGAGCGGTTCGCCGCCGCGCGGACACCGGCACCGTTAGGAGTGCTGTGGGGGCTGGGGATGGGAAGTGGAGGCGATCTGCTGCTCTGTTGGCCTGGGACGTGAGGAAAGGCCATGTCCCGCTGC
Organism: Anser brachyrhynchus; assembly: GCF_964034855.1. Classification (NCBI taxonomy): domain Eukaryota; kingdom Metazoa; phylum Chordata; class Aves; order Anseriformes; family Anatidae; genus Anser; species Anser brachyrhynchus. Next base: position 4,647,273 of record NC_137717.1, read on the forward strand.
CTGCCCTCCCCAGGGACGGGGTGAGGAGGGTGCCGGCAGAAAAAGGAGGCCGGTGTGTGCCGAGCTCGCTGCTGAGGCTCTCGGCCTCCGGGGCTGCCAGCACCGCACCCCCAGGGGAAGCCCCCTTGGCTGAAGGAAGGGCTCTGTCCTCGGCTCTGTCCTCCCTCCCTGGAGCTGCCACCTCGGGAGCCCCGGGGCCTGCACTAAGGCAAGCGCAGCCCCAGACGAGGTCGGTCTGGGTGGCGCTCGGGGAGGGGAGAAGCTGCTCCCGCATCGCTGCGGGGCTGGGGGCACGGAGCTGCTCGGCACCACGCAGCGGGGCTGCACGCTCCTGGTGAGCACGGAGCGCGGTGAGCTGGGTGGCACGAGGGGTTTGGGATCAGTCCTGGAGCCGTGCTGCTGAGAGCTTCGGGACCTAAGGGCACGGGGAGGGCTGCGGTTCCTGTTTGGGCGTGGGGACAGCTTTGCAGGAGAGGAGAGACCAGGAACGGTGAACGCGGCCCCTCTGCGCTCCCGCTCCCATCGGCAGCCTCGGCCCCAACCGCCCCCCCCTTCCCCAGGAAAACACGGGCAGGCAGCGAGGTGACCACGGGCTGTTTAATGTTCTCTTGCTGCCCCTCCCTGCCCCCGGCCGCCCCATTTCTGCTTCACCTCTCACACATCGGCAGAACCGGGCGGCTCGGAGCCCCCTGGCCCTAGCACGAGCACTTCTTCCTCTTCTCCTCCTTCCCCGCCGCGTGAGCCGGGAGCGGCGCGGGCAGGGGGCCGCTGCTCTTCACCCCGTCCCACGCCTCGCAGGGGGCGAGCAGCCCGCTCTGCAGCGCCCGGTAGATGGCCAGCGTCAGCATCTGGAAGGCCTGGGCCACGTTGCTGGCGTCCTTGGCCGAGGTCTCGACGTACTGGGCGCCCAGCGAGGCCGCCAGCCGCTCGGCCTCCCTCCTGCCCACCCTGCGCTCGGCCGCCAGGTCGCTCTTGTGGCCCACCAGCAGGAAGACGACGCGGAAGGGCTGCACCGTGTCCGTCACCTCGCGGTGCCACCGCCGGACGCTCTCGAAGGAGGCGCGGTTGGTGAGGTCGAAGAGCAGCATCCCCCCCGCCGAGTTGCGGTAATAGGAGCGCGTCACGGACCTTGGGGCGCGAGCAGAAGCGGGGTGAGCGGCGCCCGGGGCTCCCCTGTGTGCTGCCCCGGGGGGGGGGGACATCGCCCCCTCCTGTCCCTGCCTCTCGCCTGAGCATCCTCAGCCCAGCTCCTGCCCCAGGGGAACCAGCGCGGGGCTCTCAAGGCACCGAGAGCAGGAGAACCTTTTGCTGTACCAACGAGCGGCGCGGTCCCCGGTGCGCTCCTGTCCCCAGCAACGTGGCATGGAGGTGCCCAGCAGCATGGGGAAGCCGCTTCGCCCCGCTCCCAGCAGGAGCACCCCAGTCCCACGCAGTTTTGGGGTCTCACAGCCCCTTCGGAGCTGGAGCCAGGGCTTAGGAGGCAGCCCCAAAGGGCTCCTCGTCATCGGGCAGGGGTGGAGAGAGCGCACAGCCCTACCCAAGCAGCCCCCAGGGCTGGGCTCACAGCCCCCCCCCCCCCCCCCCCCAAACCTGGCCCCCGATGCCTCCCCACCTCCACCCCCCCCCCCCCAGTCTCCGGAGCCAGACCCCACGGCCGGATCGGGACCCACCTGAACCGCTCCTGCCCGGCCGTGTCCCAGAACTGCAGCTTGACGCGGAGCCCCGGCTCCAGCTCCACGAACTGAACGTAGAAATCCACCCCCACCGTCTGGTTGACGGCGTCCAGGAAGACGCCCTCGGTGTAGCGCCGCAGCAGCGAGGATTTGCCCACCGTGGAGTCCCCCAGCATGATCACCCGGAACTGGTACTGCCACCGCGGCTCCATGGGCGCTCGGCGGCACCGCTGCGCCCCGCCGGCACCCACCGCCCCCGCGCCCGCTGCGTGCTCGGGCAGGGTGCTGCCGCTCCTCCCGCTGCGCCCGGGGCGCGGGAGGCGTTCCTGGCCCGGCAGGGGGGTGCTGGGTGCTGGGTGCGTGTATGTGGGGGTCCCTTCAACTCCTTTTTTTTTGCTCCTCTCCATCCAGCTGGAGGCACTGGGGGGTATTGGCGGGGTGGGTGGGGGTGACCCCCCCAGCAGTGACCCCCCCCCCATCACAGAGGCAGGGCTCCACGCCGGTGCTCTAGCACTCAGAAGAGCTTTTTTAATGCGGAAGGCATCTGGTTTATTAAAAACACCCCTGGAGGGGGGGGGATTATTGTTTTCACAGCCCCCAGACCAAGGCTGGAAGCACAAACCAACGTGGGAACTCAGCCCCAGGATCCCCCAGGGGGGTGGGCTCCGGGCAAAGGGCAGGGCAGCGGCTCCCCAGCTCCATCCCCGTTTCTGGGGGGGGGGGGGGTCCCGTCCCCATCAGCACTGGCAGCGTCCCTGGGGCTCGCCCCGCGCCGGGGGCCGGGGGCGGCTGGGGCTGGGGATGAGCCTGACGGCGCCGCAGCCCCGGGGGGGGGCGAGGGCCCCGCGGCCCAGCGCCCGCAGGATGCCCCCCGCCAGTGTCTCGAAGGCCAGCTCCACGTTGAGGTTGCTGCGGGCCGAGGTCTCCACGAAGGCCATGCCCAGGGAGGCCGCCAGGCGCCCGGCCTCCTCGGCCGACACGGCTCGCTCGGCCGCCAGGTCGCTCTTGTGACCCACCAGGACGAAGGCGGCGGCGCGGTCGCCGGCGGCCTCGCGGTACCACTCGGGGACGCGCTCGAAGGACGCCCGGTTGGTGAGGTCGAAGACCAGCAGCACGCCCGCGGCGCTCCGGTAGAAGGACCTGGTGATGGACCTGGGCACAGCGGGGACGGGGGCGCTGAGCACCCCCTGTGCCTGCACCGGGCCGAATGGGGACGGGGGAAACTCCCCCAGCGCCCCGAAAGGCTCCCGGGGACGGGGCAGAGCAGGACCCCTGCCGAATGCAGCCCTTTCGCAGCCCGTTTGAGCCTCCTTGGCTGTCCGCAGGCTGATGCAATCAGGGAGGCGATCGCCCAGCCGCAGCCCGGTCCCCTCGGCTGCCCCCCGAGCCCAGCTGTGGCTTCGCTGCCAGCTCAGCGAGGAGCTGCCACGGCCCCAAAAAGCGTCACCGTGGCGCCGAGCCCTCGCTGCCCATCCCCGTCCACCCCGGCCTTTCCCAACGGGGACTTTGCACCCGCTGCTGCCTCCTCGAGCAAAACCCGAAGCAAAACACCGCAGAGCCCGGGCACCGGGACGGGGGGACAGGGACGCGCCTCTTGGCGGGGGGCTGCTGGGCTGGAGAGGTCCCAGGATCTGTCCCTGGGTGCGTTTTTGGGGGATTTGTCTGATCGCACCGGGGTGCCCCAGCTTCCCGGGGTGGGGGCGAGCCAGCTGGGTCCCCGTCCCCGTCCCCACCTCACCTGAACCTCTCCTGGCCGGCCGTGTCCCACAGCTGCAGCTTGGCCTTGCCGGCGGGCGGCAGCGGGACGGTGCGGCTGTAGAAATCCACGCCGACAGTGGGGCAGGGCACAGCCCCCCCCGGCCCCTCCGCGTAGCAGCGCAGCAGCGACGACTTCCCCACGGCCGCGTCCCCCAGCACGATGACACGGAACTGGTAGTGGCCCCCCGCCTCGGGGCCGTGGGGGGGACCCGCTGCCGCCCCCATCCCAGCGGCTGGGCTGAGGGTGAAATCCTTCGGCCCTGGGCTGGACGGATCCCGGCCCTAGGGGCTTTGCCGCGCTGGTGGGACGGGGGCCAGGTCTCCACCCTTGTCCCCACCCCGCAGCGTTGTCCCTGGGGACAGGGACAGACTCGTCCTGTCCTGTCCTCGCACCCACCCAGGCGGACAAACAAAGCAGAGGAGGAGGGAGAGGCTGCCGGCCCGTCCTCGCAGCCAGCAGCCCCAGGGGCACAGCCCAGGGGGTGTTCAGCTGTTTGCTCCCTGCAGCCGCCCTTGTCACCTGCCAGCTCCTTGTCTCCTGCTGTCCTTGTCATCTGCCAGCTCCTCGTCACCGCCACCGAGAACAGCCCGGAGGTGGCGGAGGCTGCAGCCAGGAGCAGGGGCAGTGCCCCAGGCAAGGGACCCCAGGGCTGGGCTGAGGTGCTGGAGCCTCCCCTGCGCCCCCACTGCTCGGGTCCCTCACACACCACCCCCTGCACCAGGCCAGTGCTGTCCCCTCCCGCGGCTCCCTGTTCAGGGACAGAGAGGAACAGCTCTGTTTTCATCCCCAAATCGCTCTCCACAGAGCACACAACTTCAGCACCGCCTTTTACTGGCGCCTTTGCTGCCCATTGCCTCAAAGCAGGCGGCTCCCTCCCCTCTGGCACCCCAGCAGCTGGAGGAAGGGAGAGCGAAGCCCGGCTCCTGCTGCACACAGCGCTGCTGGGCCCCTGCCTCAGCACCCCCGGGCCTTCACCTTCTCCACCCAGAGGTGTTCTGAGGACCCCAGACTCGTGCTCCCCAGCACCACACGGGGTTAAGGGCACCCAGCAGGCGTCACAAACCCCGGACACAAACACAGGAGACAGAGCAAGAGCTTCAAGTGATCGCCTTTATTCACCCCTCCCAATATTCCACACATCCTCAAATATTCACGTATTTTAAGTATTTCAAATATTCCAGACCCTCCCCCCAAAGCTCTTTTTCTGCGAAAACTCCCTGGAAGGGATCAGTCTTCCACAGTGAGCACACGAACGGAAGCTTCAGCAGCACCCAGAACCCGGGAGGTTCCCGCTGCCTGCGGTGCTCAGCAGCTGGTGCACAGCAGCAGCTCTCCCACCTGGGGGAGCTCACAGCTCACCGAGGAGCCAGGGTCCCGTTACACACAACCGCGGCTGCTTTGGGAGTAGGATACTGAGACTGAAACCTTCTCTTCTCTCAGCTCCACATACACCTGGGGAGGGAAGAGAACGCCCGGTCAGAACGAAGCTCAGCCTGACACAGCGCACGGGGGTTCCAGTTCCTGCTGGAGCCTGGCCTCAGCCCCATATCCGCAGGATTCATCCAGCAGTCTCCCAACAAAGGCATCATCACCGACCAGGCCATGCTCAGAGGAATGGTGACGGAGAAACAGACAGCTCATCTCACAGGGACTCTGCCCTGAAGGAATCAGGCCACCCAATTACAGACCGTACTAACGAATCTGATCGTTCCCTCCTGCAGAGCCCCAGCAGGCTGCCGCCTCCAGCACAGGCGGCCACCTCGCAGCCAGGCCGAGCTGCCCCTCGGCCAGCACTGTCAAGATCCCCCTCAAAACCACCCAACGTCTGCTGACCACTCACAAAGACACTCACCCAATCCACTTCACACTTTCCTCGTGATTTCGGCCTTCAGCAAACTGATTCCCGTCATGGGGGAGAGGGGCTCACGAGCTCCAGCCTCTTCCACTACGGGAGTAATTCCTGAAAGAGACAATGGAACCAGGTGGGCGCCTGAAGTTGGTAGGCTGCTGCGTGCAGAGAATCAATGCTCCAAATCCAGCCCCAGTAAACACCAGCCCAGAAACCCTCACTGCATCTCTGGTCTCTACGCCAGACACGTTTCCTCAGTCTCCTGACTTCCATTCCCACCCCAGCCCCCGCCAGGGGAACAAGCTGACACGGACTGTCATCAAACTGGCCCCTCTCAGAGCTGGGATGTACCAGCAAAAAGGCCAAGACCAGTTTGAATTTTTCCTTTTCCTCCTTTTTTGACCACAAGACCGGTATTCAGATCCGATGGGAAAGGGATATGGAGGGACAGGCTGCCGAGCTCTGACAAGGCACACGCTCTCACCTCGAGTCCATCCCGGCAGGCAGGCCATCAGCTGAGCGAGCTCGCAAACACCAAGGAACCCTGAAACACATTGCAACAACACCCCGAGTCAGCAACGGGCTGCAGACGCCTCTTCGTGAGCACGCGCCGCTGACACAGCCAGCCCACAGACCGAAGCCCCAGTGAGGGGGAAGCCCCCTCAAAAACGTCTGAAAAGATATAGGAGGGGCGAGTGACAGCAACAGGCAGAAGAGGCCCAGCAGTCAAAGACCTTCCTCTTGCTCTCGCATGTTGTTGGAGACCTGCAGCTATTTCAGAGCCACAGCTCTTGGATTAACATGCACAGGAGGTAAAAACCGACCTGTTTTGGCAAAGCCTGCTATAGCTGGAGAAAAAAGGGGCAGATGCATCAGAAGCAAAGTCATCTACTGGCTTTTGATCAAATTTGATTCTCAGTTCTGCCACTAGGGCCAAAGGATGCTAGAGAAATCCTCCTTCTACCCCAACTAAACATGATTTTGGTAAGAGCAGGAAATAAGGGGAGTTCACAGATCTTAACGACTGGAGGGAATATTTTAACAGGCCCACCAGGGGGAAATCCTCCCCTGCAGGGGATCCAAGGATCCTCCTACAGGGGATCTGTAGCGCCTGGAACAGGAACCGCCTTCAGAAATACCTGCAAGCGGAGGGCTGCGGAGTACTGCTGCCCTGAGGAAAGGAGGCAGCAAGCCCCACTCCCAGCACTGATGGCAGCCTGCAGGGTATGCTCACACCGCTCACCTGCCTGGTGCTGCGGGGCCACCTCCCACACCGGGACGACGCTGGGGACTGCAGCAGTCTTGAACTCCAGGTAGTTTCTTATGGAAAAGAAAAGGACATTTTAAAGCAGCAGAACAGCAGCAACACCCCCCACGCCTCCCCTTCCCCCTCGCAGCGAGGCCCCTGGAGCGCCCCTCCGGGTCCTCCCTCCCGCTCAGGCCTTGTATTTCCCTCTAATGTTGCTGGGCAGCTACGGAGGCTCCAGCTGCTCGGCGACCGTCGAGGAAAACGGGTGGCTCTGGGCTCCTTTTTGACTGCATCTGCCACAGCACCGAGGCAGAGGCAGCTTCGATAGGGCCGGCCAGGCTCCAGCCCCCCACCCCCCCCCCCTCCTCCCCGCCCCGGTTTTTACCTCACCCAGGGGCAGGGAGGCGGCCATGTCACCCTGCAGCCGCGCTGCCCGCCATCCGAGCGCCCCCAGCTGCCGCCGCCCGGTAGCCGAGCCCCCGAGGCACCGATGCGACGGGGCCGGACGGAGGGAAGGCGCCGGGAGCGGGCGGATGGCGGCGGATGGCGCCCGGGCCGCAGCCTTCACACCTGGCCGCCATTACAAAGAGAGGCTGGAGGCGGGCGGCCGCGGGTCTTTTATAGGGAGAGAGCGCGGGCGCTGATTGGCTGCTGCGGCCAGGCCCTGCCGCTGCGCCTTCTGGGAATTGTAGTCCGGGCAGCCCCCCCCCCCCCCCCCGGCCGCCATGACAGGCCATGCTGCTCCCCCAAATCAACGTGCCCGCCACCGCCAGCAGCCGGGAAGGAAGGGGGAAACCTCACCCCAGCGCGGCAGGACCTGTGTTTGCAACCCCTTAACTTGCACAGGGGGCGAGCTGTGCTGTGCCACCCGCCTCCTACACGACCCCCCATCTCCCTGGCACTGACACGACAAATTTCTGCCTCCTCCGCCCCGCGAGGCGTGTGTCAGGGGCTGCTCGTTGAAAGGTGAAGGCAGCCGCTGTATTTCTCCTGCTCCATCTCTCTGGAAGGCAGGGGGCACACCCCACCCTCGGGGAATGGAAGAAAAGGTTCTTGGAAGCAGAAGTCTGTCTGCCAAGACAATCCCTCTGTCATGTTCCTGGCTCGTAATCTGTAATTAGTGGAAAGGATTTAAAATGAGAGCACCTACCAACTGATTGGAAGGGACTGCTCAAGTTTCTGCTGATACTGATGCTGAAGGCACAACCACCACGAGAAATCCGGCCGAAAAGCTGGATCTTAAAGCTTTGCGTCCTGCCCCTGAGCCCTGGAGAAAGCGCAAAAAAAGATGACAGAGAACAATAGTTAGGTTTTTAACCTGCTCTGAGCAAAATTCACAGGTCGGAAATTCACATCGCCCTTTCCAACTGGTAACCCCGCACCACAAACATGCCAGACTACTGCCAAAATAAGCCTGGCACCCATTTAAAGCAGAAGTCTGGAAATGAGCCCCAAACCTTCCATGAGCAAGCTCTTCTAAAAACAGTCCTTGTCAAAGCTGCTGGGACAGGTTACGAGCAGGTGGCCCCATCGTCCACAGCCCCTGCAGCTGTTCTGCTAAGTCACAAGGCGTTCCCTGGGGGCCCAAATTCATCTGGGGACAACAGCTCACAAAAACTGAAGCTAGAAACTCCCCACCCAAATCCTAAGACATGAGAGAAACTGGGAGTTCATCGTAGCAAAAAAAAAAAAAGAAAAAAAAGACAACATTGGTAAACATCAAGTGTTTGGGAAGTAAATGGGGAAAATCCCCAAAGATCAGTATGGAATCCAGACATCGCTCAGTAGACCTCAGCTCATCACAGTCTGAGCACAAAGACAGATGGAGGAACAAAGCAGAGCAGTGAAAATCCTGCTGCAGTGCTCGCCTGTACGGTCAGCACGGCCCCGACGGAACCTCCACTTGTGGTCTGGAGCCTTGCATCAACCTGCAGGGGGAGAGCAGATGCTGGAAGAGGCTGCAGCTCCTTCACTGGACACCTGGGAGCAGAGTAACCCGCAGGGAAGCTCTCTGTGAAAAAGCAAGCACAAAGTACTGGTGCAGTTGGCTTGCTGGTTCTGAACGCAGAGGGACAAGACAAGCCCTGGCCAGGCACAGCTCTCAATCTGCAGCATTTTAACTGCTTTATCTACCATTGCTTTGACCCTGGCTATTCTGCAGCAGCAGCATGATGCTGGCTGAGAGAAATGGAGCACCTACCAAGCAGTACCCTCAAAGCCCCCCTTGCAACACTTACTGCACCTGTTAAAACCATCTGGACTGGGAAATGACTGCTAAGAAAGAAAAGAGCAGTAAAACTTGGTGAAAAAAGGAGGTATCTACTGAAGAAATGTTCTGAACAACCAAAAAGATAAAGAAAGCTTTGTCAGTGACTTTTTTTCTGAGCTAGTTCTATCCGTTTTCAAATGCAGCTATTGCATTTAAAACGTGCAGCCCATCCTGTCATAAAATTAATTTCGTGTCTAAGTAAATCCCAAGTTAAATCCAGAAACTGGAGTATCCAGTATGGTTTACAAGCGGCACTGGGAGACTGCTAGTCTGGAAGGTAAAAATTCCTCTCTGATCTCATTTAGCAGAAGCTGGGGATTAGCAAGCCAGTAACAAGGAAACCAACAGCACTTCAAGATCAGAGTAAAACACCTCCATTTCTCAAAAGGGATTCCGAAGAATCCGAAAGGTGCTCAGCACTTCTTGGCAGAGTGCGCGACATGAACCTGTCTCCTGAAACTGGTCCAAATAACAAGGATCTTCCCGAGGCAGGCACAGAGAAAACATCACTGCAGGTGCCTGGTCAGACCCCGTAACTTGTACATGCTTGTTAACCAAGAGGTTTCACGCCCCTCGCCTTCACACCACTGGAAGCCGGTCAGAATTTCCCCCAGGCCATCCCTGATGCTGGCTTTTAATTAACCACACGGTAATTGCAACAGGATACCCTGCAAGCCTGGCAGCTTATGGTTTGGCAATCGCCACCCAATGCCCGACAGGAGTAACACCCACCTCTGTGCAGCTCCACAGCTGGCTGAACTTTTTCCAGTCTCCGTGACTCAAATTGTCATCCAAGAGCCCCTGCAATTTAAAGAATAATCTACACTGGATCATCACAGCTCAGCCAAGCAATGTCATAAGAATGTTTAAGTCATTTTTGTGACTAAATGCTGCACGCTGAAAGGTAGAATGCTTCAGAATCTAAATCACAGATTTTGATGTAATTTACAAGAATTGCATAATCTCAGTGAGCTGTGCTATCATCTGCCTCGGATTCCTTGCCTTCAGCACACAAAGATAAAAGCAGAATTTACCTTACTACGTGGAGTCCTCATCTTTCATCTTGCATTATACCGAATGGTAATTAATCAGGGCTTTTCCTGTGGCCATCCACAAGAAACAGAATCCCACACTCTGTTTAACTTGGATTCCAAAACAAACCCTACACGTCCAGGTGACTGGCTGTTTTGTAGCTCCACATAAAAGTCTCCTCTGCGCTCCAGGTGCTGCAATAGTGGCCAGGAGCTGAAAATGAACATTAAGATGAATAAGTGACACACGAAAAAAAAGTGCAGAGAGATTACCAGCTCAACAGAACGTTGGCTGAGATTCACAAACAACCCCAAAAGACTGGCAGGGATGATTAAAACTCCACGCCTACAAAGTAACGCGAGGGAGGATGCTTTCTCATCTCACCAGCCTGGTGCTGCACCTCTCCCATCCGTAACAAGGTAGGGAGAGGAAACTGCCTCCTGTCTCACTCACCCCAATTCCCTGGGTGGGGGAGCAGTTCGATTCTACCCCTGTCTCTTCAGGGTAATTCCCAGCTTTGACGGACAGCTGTAAGAATTCGATTTCCTCTCCTAATGCCCTGGGCTTTTCCTGACCCCCTTCCCTGTTGCTGGGGGCTGCCCTTCCCTTCCTCAGCCAGCAGAGAGGGATCGGCCTCACGCATTAAGGGAACGCGGCCCAAACACTCCCATCAACCTCCTTCCTAAAAGGAAATGCACGAGCTGTTTTGAGCCCTGTAGCACCCTGAAAGAGGCCTCAGTGGGTAATCTCTGTTGGCCTCTGTACTCCCAAATTGTTCTCCCCATAGGGGCCCGAGGGTCTGTGTATCAGAGCTATCCTGGAAGCTTGGGATGCCACTAACGACGGATCAGACCACTACCAACTTTCTTTCTGTGACAAAACTAGAAGACAGCAAAATGATTTTGCCTCAGGGTCACTGTCTGTGAGGGGTGCTACTCTGTGATAACCTGTCCCACTGTCCTTTAGACAGTGCTGCTTCCCTTCATCCTCCACGTCCTGCAAATATCAGGTCTGTGACAGCTGTCTGGCAGCAGCGTAGTTCATGAAGCTTAGATGGATGTGGCTTATCCATCCATTAGGGAGTATTAAACAGGACAGCAACACTGGCCAGCCACACAACAGCAACACAGATTTCTATTGATAAAGTAATCGTGGCTTCAGGCCACCTCCTGCAGCGAATGAGGAGGGCTGCTTTATAAAAGCTAAAGTTTGGGGGGATAGAGAACAGCAGGTCAAAAAGAGAATGAAGGGCACACAGAGTAGCACTCCTGTAGCACAGTAACAGAACGATCTAGAAACCATGTAACTGCAGAACACAAAAACCTTCTTTACATCACCTCCAGAACGCCACTCTATTGAGCAGACGCTTTCCAAGAAGAGGGGCATCATTTTGCTCAGTGCTCAGCACCGCCAACCAGCTACATCCGAAGAAAAAAGCGCTCTGCTCTCTTCCACCTCTCCGCTGCCTTTGAAACACTGCACCGGGAACATTCATTTCCTTAAATTCAGAGTAACTCAAGGTTAGGACACTGTTAACAGCCCACAGCAGTCAAAAGCATAGCAGGAGGAAAAAAATTCACAGCTGGTGAGAACGCGGGGGTCCAGCAGTCCTCTTAGCACTTGTTCAGAAGTTTGCTTAATCCAGCGTACGTTACCATCACCCTCATATTCACGGTACGTTTACCATTGCAGTTGATAAAAAGACCACAGACCGACAAATATATCATAATTATGGACACAAACAAAGGCGTAGTAGAAGTAGGTTTTATGAAAGTATTTAAATTTTGTGGCAAATCTCTGCATCAACATGGGGAGGGAGGCAACTTAATGCTTTGCAGTAGCAATTTCAGTTACCAAACTATTTCTTGGATAGGCATTTATTACAGGTAGTTTATCTGTTCCTGTTTCTCAAAGAGTTTAAGGCACAAAAGCCTGAAAAGGGCTTATAACACGTACATAAGTGCTATCAGTTTCGCTGTCACCTCTAACGCAACATAATATTAGCTTAAATATATTGCTAGTCCATCCAGCTTATACAACATCCAGTAGAAAAATGCTTTCCAAGTTAGCAACAATTTGTTGCACAAAATATAGATTGCTCTGACCCGTTTTTGCTGCAAGATCTTCAGTTTCACCGTATACACTCTGACAAGACAGTGGAAGACGCTGTGAAACCTTAACATCATCACGAGACCATCAACGCCTGTCCACAATGAAAAAGGCATGATACACAGAATAACATTTAAACAAGGTTGTTGGCAAAAGTGTTTTAAACTGCTTGACTGGTGAGGAATTATTTCCTCACACATAGGTGGAGAGGCAGGCCAAACACGCTAGAGACCACCTGGTGGAAGGCATCGGTCTGTAGTAGTTATAAAACTCCTTTCTGTCTTTCCTTTCCAAAATGCTCTTCAGGCAGATTGCTTAAGAACACCAAGCTATAAACTCGCTAGCTCAAGATCACAGCTTAGATTAAGCAGAACACAAACTTTCATCTACACAGTTCTTTCCCATACTCAGTTTACAGCAACCTTACCCAGTCACTAGAAAGCTTCTGAGACATTTTAGCGGTATCTGACAGTGACTCTTCAAAAAATAAACAAACACATTTATGAGAGTCGGATCAAATGACTAAAGACAGTTAAATGGGCATCAAAACAGAAAGGGGGGCACGAACCAAAATGCAGAGTGTAATTTTACTTAAAAGACCAACTTTTTTATTGTACGTTGGAGTAGAGTCTTTCCCCTGTGCCATCTTGTTGAAAGTTTATAAATTACAAGAAGTATTACGAGTTCACTTCAAGACAAAAGGAATAAAACTGCTGCAGTTCTAACTTTCACCATGAATCAAAGTTACCATGATGCTCCTACGACACTCATGTCGTACAGGAAACGCCACAGGCCTCCTGTACTTCGAGTAACAGACCTGGGTGCACAAAGGGCCACCCCTCACTACTGCAGGATCCAGGTGCAGCGTTAACAGTCCGGAGCGCACTGGCGGGTTTGTCACACAGACAGTGCCTCAGCAACGAGGCTATAACATGGCTGGAATCTCTGACGAGACAGTGTCCAAAGGCTGCCAATGACAGTCCATCAAGGCATCGTAGAGCTCTTCGCTCTGTTCCATAAACTGTTTATTTGCTTCGTGGACGTCCAACTGAGGCGTCGGGTCTGAAGGAAGAAAGACAGACAAACAGGTCACATGCCAAATGCGTTAGAAAAACCCCCCACCCCATAAATATGTTAGTTTTATGAAAAAAAATGTGGAGGGAGTCCCAGAGCATTCCCATCGCTCACCCCGTCATGAACCTGACTAGAACAGCCCTGGTAAACCTTTGCGCAACGGGATAAGAGCTAACTAGGTGCAGGTATGTCCCTCTTGTCAGTGGTGACTGCCCCCCTAGCAGAGCCAACAGAGAGAACGCATACCTGCACCTCGCAGCCCAGTGTAGCCACTTAAACTGCCAAAGAAGGTGGGTTGGCACTAAGGCACGGGACTGCAAAGTGGAGCAGCGGAGGCGCAGGCACACGTTCCCTTCTGCTCCCTCCGCTACGGGGTCAGAGTGGATGGCTGGGGACGGTAGCGTCTTACGCTGCTGCAACAAGAGTCACCAGAGCTCATCTGCCAAAGCCTCGAACATCTCAAAGCATTTCACAGTCAGTAACCAAAGAAGTGCCAGTGACAGCCAGTGAATTAAGCATGAACATGTGCCCTGTTTTACAGCTGGAAGAATTGTCTGTAAAGCGTTTCGGGGCAGGAGAGCGACCCAGTGGGTACGATTCTGCTGCTACCAATGTATACTCAACATTTTGCAAAAACTGACTCATTGCATTACCCAAACAACCTGTAGGATTTAAGGCTCACCTAACAACACCCACAATCTAAAGGCTAGGTTACCAAACTAGCACAGTCACTTCGGTCAGTAAGCAAGTACCAGAGTGCAAAGAAACTAGCCAACTGAATGGAAAAACTACAAAGCACATCTGGAATAAAATGCTTGTAAACATGTTTGGTTTCAGCTATATCATGTTGCAACACATCACAGGGAAACACAATTAAGAACAGAGTGATGCACTGGCAAAACATTATTTCAGCTTCCTACAAATTTCAACATATTAGTACATAGGAAATTTAATCAACGAGCAAAAGACACCCCAGAGATATTCTAATTCCAGCACTGGTGTATTAGTTTCAGCAAAAAGGAAAGCTCTCGTGTAATGCTTTGAAAAGCCAGCGAGGGCTTTCTCATTGACATCATTGCTTATAGCCGCAGATCATACACAGGATCTAGCTGCTTTCTACTTTTACCATTTTTCGTTTTTTGTTTTTAAGAGAACAGTAAGATACACTGTATAGTGCATATTCCATTCAAGACCGAAATTTGGAATTACGAGTACGAAATAAGTATTTCTTGCATGAATAAATGAAAACAGCTCATATGTATGTTTAAAACCACGATGTTTTAGTGGTTCATTTCAACTAATGACTGCTAAAACAAATATTTTACCAGTATGCTAACTGATATTATTTCTTTTTAAAACAATAAGCACAGTTTAAGTATCCTGGACTCTAAATAACAAGAATCTACAGAAAAACAGAATAACTACATTGTTTTTGTAGCCTACCAGAAAATAAAAAAGGGATAAAATCTTGTATATTGTAGAAGACTAATATCTGTATTTTCAGGGCAAAGGAGATGTGAACACTAAACCACAACTGGTCTCAATGCTAGTGAAGTCAATTCGTTTCAGCCCTGACAAGGTCTAGACTAAGAATAGCAACTGTAAAATAAGGATACAAGCCAGGTGATAGGGACCAGCAAATTTTCTCAGACCTCCAATTTACTCAAAGACAAAGGTATATTATACATTGAATTTAGGGGCCAATTTGAGAAAGACTCTCCATCTGCAATCAGTGCAAAGAAAATACACAACTTCAGTAAAGAATTCAGGAAACATACCTTCCAATGCATCCTCACCAACTTCTTCATATGACTGCAAAGACAAAAAAAAGCCCTTAGGACAGCAGATACTATTTTTTTAAAAAACAAACATCACCTGTTGATTACTACTGTCATACACTGACTTTTATAACTGACTGATTACAACACAATTCTTCACGCACAAGCCCTCCGATCCACTCCCAGAAGGCTCCAGGGGGAGATCCCACACTAAACTTCTAACAGAGGCAGCAGTTATTGAAATTCCTGTGGTGCAGTGGGTGGCTGTCTTGATCTGTTTTATCCTCTAAACCAAGGCCTGTGAAGGATCCCAGAAGTCAGTCTCAGCACTGGCTGTCTGACTGCCCGTATCAAGAAAAACCTTCTACCATGACAACCGTATTTAGAGCCCCCTTATGCCCCACAGACCTTTTTACCCACCCAGTCCTAGGAACAACCCCTACACATGACAACAGTGCAGGCCAGGGTCTTCTGAACGGTTTTGCTTCCTCATCAAGTAGCTATATGAAAACAGAAGAGCTTGAAGGTAACATGTGCCCATTAGAGTTTAGAAAGCTGTTTTGTGCTGACAGATCACTGCAGAGTGAGCGCTTTGCCCTGTCCTACCTGCATTGTGCTCTGCGTGTAGCCGTACTGGGGGTAGCTGTAGCTGTAACTGCCCGTGTTCTGGTCGTAGCCCCACTGGGCGTAGTAGTTGTGATATTGTTGGTAATATTGGTTATAATTATAGCTGTACATCTGATTGTACTCCATTGGTTTCACACGATTACTTGAAAAAAAACAAAGCGGGAATAAGTTACAAATAATGCAGAGCAATTACGAAAAAGCAGAAGTGAAATAGCTTAAGGTACAGAGGGTTTATTCTAGCATGCAAATTTCAGTCTTTACAATATATTCACTATTTATTGTGGTAATTTTTATCATTTGCATACGTGTGCAGAAAGAAAGAAGTGGTTTCTATTTAACCCCCTTTCCTGTATTCATATTCATCTTCATTAATAAAATAAACACTGCTTTCATTCTTTATGAGTAATTCAGTATCACCTCCTGGCTTTGGGAAGGGAAGAGTTTGGGACTACAGGTCTCAGCTTAGAATATCCTGAGCCATGATCCAGATTCTTGGGTCCCTTTTTCTTTCTGACAAATGAGAAGTACTACTCTGCAGCCTCCTGAGACGAGATACTGAGTCTTGCTTTACATGAAGAGCTAAAGACTTAGAGCCTTGCAAAAGAACTGGGGTTTCTTTTGGTGAGAATGGTCCAAAACCTTCTGCCACTGTCACAAAGCCTAAGCAACAACGGGTTGTCCCCATTCTCACTGAATTGGATGGTCTTCAACGCAAATAGTTTAAAGAGCTCATAAGTAAAAAGGACTACGAGTAATTATAAATGTATCTGTTTAACAGCCTGTGAGCTAACTAAAATTCTCATTCCTTGCCATAAAGAGGCAGCGGTCCCAAGAAATTGGGAATCCCACCTGATTATCAGGATTCGAAATAATGAGATGACAAATGTACCTTGCAAATGAGAATGTCACACGCAAAGCTTTATCTAATGATGAAATCAGTGAGAAGTAGGAAGAGGGAAACATCAGTCTTCTTACCACAGTACATTCCCTTTTCCCTTCCTTATCCCCCCAAGACTTCTGAGGTCACTGAAAATCTAAATATTATTCAAATAGGGAGCAATTACTATTATTCGTATTACCCTAGTGCTACGAGCCCCAAGTCAGACCAGGATCTCATTGTATCAGGTTCTGAACAAACACAGAAAAAAAAGTTAATCCCTGCCCCAAAATCAGTAGACATTGTAATAGAATTAGCAAGGTAATTGAGCTTTGCTATCCAGAAGTCAGTAAGCAGATTTAGATTATTTCAATTTAATGCAAAGGAACATATACTTTAAAAATAATCACATTTAAATACAGTGTGTGTATGTGTGCGCATTTAATAATGTATATAATTAAAAATAGTGTAAAATGTTCAGTCTTGATCTAACGTTATAATTTTTTTGATTCCTCCGCATTCTGATACTCTAGCTAGTTTATTATATTTGTGTGTATTCCTTCACTTTGTGATGGAAACATCCAGGATACGCACCCAAATCACTAAAAGTTATTAAAAAATGCACGTGTTTTCATAAGATACTGCTCTTAAATATGACATCTGGCTGCTCTTATACTCACGCTTTTGGTATAGCCACACTCAAGCGTACAGGTTTAGAGCCCAACCCCACGGCTCCTTGACACTCTGTCAGCGCTCTTTTCTGTTCCAGTTCATCCGTGAATTTCACAAACCCGTAACCTCTGCAGAGATACGGAATAATTTGTATCAAGCAACAGCAAAAAAAGCCACGCTGCTTGTTTTATAATATTTACAGTGAAATCTAAATCGGTTTTGAAAAACACAGCAAATGAAACACTTGGGCTAGGGCTTTTAGGAGAGATTAAATGATTCCCTGTTCCAGTTGTTTTGCATTGTTTGCAGAATGTTTGACACATGTCTGAACTTCGGGAGCACTTTCAAGAGCTTCAGAAAAGTAAACTAAATCTTGTGCCAGTGGATTCTGGGGAACTTGAAGTGAGCTGACACAAGACGTGTTGAAATGCGTGAACAGACAGTAGCAAAGCCTCAAAATCTATATTGGGAGGACACCGATAATCTAAACGGTTGCAAGTCAGCACAGGATTGACAAGACATAGGCATCATCGCCGTACCTAAAACTGCCCCACTATGAAGGAAAACTTTGTTTTTCCATAGGATTGACCGAGATGCACTTTCTAATCAAGTCCTTTTTTCAACACAAAACTACTCAAACAGGCTTTCTGTCATTCCCAACAACCACACGATCCCATCAGCGTTCTCAACAGTGGACCTGAAAACAAGCTCTTAACATCAACTTGCTAAAACCTGCTGACAGCACAACTTGAGCAGGGTAACGTGCAGCCAGCATGCCCTCACCTCTGCAGCGATGCTTCCCTGCAGCACCGAGCAGAGTGTACATTAGCCAGAGAAAAATCATTAATTCCCCCCAACCCCAAAAGTCCTTTGCGTGGGATTTGATGCTGTAGTGAGTCAGAAGTAACACAACAGCATCCAAGAGGGCAGTGCCAGGATCCCAGGATGGGATGGGCCGCCTCACGCAGCAGAAAGATCAAAGACTTAGGTGTGGGAGGGAAAGAGGAATCCATCTAGGTGAAGGAAGGAGGTTGGGAGGGAAAGGGCTTGTCTACCCGGGGAAAAGAACGAGCCGTAAGCGAGGGTGTAAATTTACAGCGTATTATCTATTCTGTGGGAACAATTACATGCAAAATAACACACACACAAATTCTGAAAGTGGCATCACCTAGCATTCATAGTACGGCCACACTGGAAGCTATTACAGAGCAGTCAGTGCCCCAGAAAATGCAACGTCTTGCACAGCAAGCTACACATACGAGTCCGAGTATATATTTATATATACATATGTGCGTGTGTATATGTGTGCTCCCCATACACAGAAGCTCCCCAAATCAAAGCTCAGACCTGTCTATATACAAACTAGGTAATTAAGCAAGAGCAAAGCTCTACATGGGTACCCATTCTGTTTAAAATTGGTTGTCTTAGTTTAACTTGCCCTCTCTGAAAGCACTGTGGTGAATTAAACCAGTGTAAATCAATATTTAAGTCAAATTTAGGTGTTCACACACAACATTGTGTACGTTTCTAAGCTGCTACAAAAACTCCCGTAGCCTTTCAGACGGGACCAGGAGTGTTTAAGTGAAACCATGAATGTTGCCAGTTCCAAACTAGAGACGGATGGAGAGTCAGATGTAGTGCACAGGTGGCTGGGTGCAGCAAGGCAGAGAGCCATTCTTCCAACATTTGGGGATGCTTATTTTTTTTCCATATCAGTGGCTAAACCAGATTTTGTAAAAAAAAAACAAAAAAAAAAACAAAACAAAACACAAATCCCCTGCCAAAAATAACCCCAACAACGAGTCATTTCTATGAGGTCAGGACCTCCCTGGCAGACATTCTGTCCTGTCCCAGAAGTTAAGAGAAGACCCCCAGCCTGCACCCATGGCATAAAGCAAGGCAACAGGCAGAGTACTGCAGCATCAGGCTCCAAGGTTCTCTCTTGCCTGGACGGGAGGTGCTGGGAGGAGCCTTCCTGAGCCTGGAAGGGCCTGGGCTTCACCAGGCACGTCCACAAACCCCAAGATCCTCTCTCGCACCACACTGACACCTGCATTGCCTCAGCTTTGAGTAACTGCACAAGTCACAACAAAGCCCTGGCAGCAACAGCCCAGGGGAGACTGCTGTGCTCTTCCCAGCAATATGTAAACCCCTGTCCCTTCCCCAGCTACCACAGGTCCCCTTTCCTTGTGGTCTGCACCTAGGAACTGTTCCCAAAGCCACCTACTGGCCCAACGTCCATCACCCAGCACCTATTTTGCAGCAAGTACAGCAAAACGGGAGCTGGAGGAGGCACCTGGGCACAGCTGGTCTCAGGCGAGGTGGCAGTAACAGCACAGAGCGTGACAGAGCAGCTCTGCAGGAGGTTCGGGTTGGACGTAAGGGAGAACTTCATTACTAGAGAGCTGTTGCAGCACTGGAATAGGCTGCCCGGACAAGTTGCATTATCTCATCCTGGGAGATTTTCCAGGCTACACAATTCATGGCTGACCTGATCTTGTGTTGGCAGCAGCCCTGCTCAGAGTGGGAAGTTGGACAAGACACCTCCAGACATTCCTTCAGAGCAATGCATCTAAAGAGTGAGAAACCCTTACGTGAGACAGAGGGAGATCTACAGCCACAACACTCTCCTAGGCATTGGATCAGAATACTGTGTGTCACTGAAGCCATGTTCTGTTTTGAAAAATAAGGATGCTGACCAACTGGTGGACCAACGGAGTGGTCTCTCTTCTAAGAAAAGAGTTTCATTTTCTGCTCTTTAGAAAATGTTTGATTAAGAAAGCTAAGGCTTTGACATCTGTTTTTGATGAGACATTTCCAGTGAAGACGAACAATACAGCTACTAACTACATGACAATGAATCATAGCTTTGTTCGCCCTACCCTGTGAGAGACAAAAAACTGTAAAGCTTCCCTAAGAATATACACTCAACAGCCGAAAGACTGCAAAAGCAAAATTCTATCTGCAAGTCCAGGAGCCAGTGTTTATAGATCACTTAGACATTTTTCAGCATTTTCAGAAGTGCAGTAACATACTGCCAACACACAAGGAGCACGACAGAAGAGTGACAATATGCCATGGTGACCTACCAAAACCCAAACACTGCAGAGTGAGTATCCAAGAACACTGTATTTTTAGCAGGTATGGGATCTACTAAACTTACATAACTAATATTTTTCCCTTGCTGCATTACATCTTTCCTGTTGCTGCATGTGAAGTGAAAGAAAAGAAGGAATAAAACATAACTTACTTGGATACTCCTGCCTGGTCCAAAACAACTTTTCCACCTCTACACGATGGATAAACTTTAACAAAAAACTCATATAACATGCCATCATCCACATCAGGAGTCAGATCTCCCACGAAAAGGGAATATTCTGGACTAAAGAAATCAAAAGAAAACTTCTTAAGCACAAATACACACACACACACACACACACAGTGTGCTGAGCAACAGCTAACATTGAGCCTATGAATTTGACTTCAGAGAGAAGTGATATTAAAGGACATCCACTTGATATTGCTTTGTATTTAAAGATAATTCCATTTTTTAGTTCTCAGAGGATATTGAACTGGGCACCATACATGAATTTCTAATACTGCAAGGAAACATTGTATTGTTTATAGATTTGCTATTTCCTACATACTGATCTTAAATTCTAGTATATAAATTAGATACTTTGATGTTAAAAAGTTTAAATATTTAAAAAGACAATCCTGACAAACCAGCTGAGCCACACAAAAGATAAAGCATAAAACTGACAGGTGATCTAAGTTAACCTCTCTCTGCTAAAGGCTCATGGAGCGAGTTGCTGGAGCCAGAAAGGTTGTGTTATCCATCTGTTACACACGACTATTTCCAGAGCAAACAGAACCGCAAGAATTAGTTACCAGATGTAAATCTCATTCTTTGCCCCATCTGTAATGCCTTGATTCTAATCTAAAGTTATTATTTTTTTAAAGATTCATAAATAATTACCTAAAATAAAAATATAATTGCAGAGATATGACTAACACTACCCTTGTAAATTGCAGGACTGTGTTGTTTTCACCCTAGCACACACCTGCCTGAACATCTCCTTGTGTTATTAATTCAACTGTGTAAGCGTTTCTGGGCAGGCACTATGAAAGGTATTCACACCACCCAACTTCAGAAGCCTAATTTAGCCCATTCGCCTCCTTCCACACCTTTCACTGTCAAGGGAAAAAGATGGGCTCCTCCAGAGGGCAACTCCGAGCGCCTCTCCCTCTCTGCTGACTGCGGTGGTACTCTAGCCAGTTAAGCCAGGTGGCGTGAAACCACTGCATCTATATCCAGGTGCCAAACACATTTATGGCATTATATGGTGCCAGCATGTTACAGCATCACAAGTATTTATAGTGTGTTCCAAGACGGTTTAATGTAATCCACATTATTAATTGTGGGATTTAGTTATCTGGCACTGCTCGACAAAATGGTATAAGCCTCGGTTCTATGCATCCCATGAATTCTCTCCTGTCCAAATATGCTGGCTGTACATTTTGTCCGGCAGTGATGAACTTGTGGGTTTACATATTTTGAATACTCTTTGCAAGGTAATTGATAAGGAGACATTAAACAGGCAAAACTAATATTTGAATATTGAGTGTTTACCTGTTATCGGGCTGTTTTCCATACGTTGCATAATTCAATTTAAATCGCTTTGCCTGAAACAAGGCAAAAATGAATCCATACATTCAAATGTTTCCATGTGAATCCAAACAATTAGGAAAAAATACAATAAGCTAACTTTACTTCAAATTTTTTAAAAAATTTAATACTAACAGATGTTCAGTGCAGTCAGGCCAGTCAGTTAAGGTATCAAGAACAACATTTTTGTTTTACTTCAGTCCAGCTATAATAATGAAAATCAGCAAACAACCTGCACCAAGAGGTTTGGACTGTCTTTACTTCAACAGTTTATAAAGCTAGTGAAAGACAGGTGGACCTTACATAGCATCAAATTTTTATTTCTTTACGGGAGGAAAGAAAACTGAGGTACTAACAGCAAGCATTAAATGACTTCTAATTTTAAGGTCTTAAACTGAAATGATATCACATATAGTTGGACATTTGTGAATTACAAGGATACTGACAGAGCAGAATCTGCCACACTGGAAAATGGAATCAATCCCTGATTCTAGAAGAATGCCTAAATATTTTGCTCTGGATGATGCACTCACTTATTTTTGGGGAAAAAAAAAGGGGGGGGTCATCTGAAAGACTTACCTGTCGTTTGATAGTGGAGGCCTCCCTAAACTTTGCACTTGACCTTTTTTTTTAAAAAAACAAACATTCCCCAGGAGCCTAGATTTGTGTCACAGGCACATCTGAAACTCATAGCCCCCATCCTACCAGCTTTCATCCCACCTCACATTTAAATTTGACCAAGATCTAAGGAGCTGAAGATCTTCTACCTCAAAATCCTGCGGGTCTCAGTCCCAGAGGCACTCTTATGTGATGCTCAGCACACAGTGACCCAAGTAGGCTCACTGCAGAGTGCAATGGTAACTGCTATTTTCTTCCGAAACATGTCTGACAGAGGAAGAAGCAAAGGGTTGCACCCCTTTACAAGAATACTGGTTTCATAACTCACCCAGGCAGTGGAAGACCTAAGCGGGATTCCCTTGTCAGTATGAGGGGCTTCAAAACCATTTTTCTATCTCCCAACAGGCTTCCAAAGCAGACATCCCTCTGTACTACACAGTGGCATAGCATCAAAGAATTCAATTTGGTCAAAGAAAGCAAGCCTACTGTGAGTCCATAACCTAGAGATCAGAATGTTTGTTTAGTACAGTGGAGAGCCTAGAGTGCTCCTGTGCCTTGCGCGATGTATTCCCTCAAAGATAGTGTAAATAATTCTTGGGAAATAGAGCAAAGACTTAACTCTAGGCTATAATCATGTTCCTTGCATGCTTGCATTCACTGGTGCACAGTGGTACACAACTCTTTCTGTGGACCATTTACAAGCTTAGTTTCCTAACATAAAATTGAGATTCCATTCTGAAACACTTTGATCTTTTTTCTTTTTTTTGGATCTAGTTCTTCACTGCAATACTTTGGGTGTAAAATCAATGAGAAAACTGAGAGTATTTCCACTCTTACAGGAACTGGGGACACTAATTCTGTAAAAGAGAGACGATAAGAGCGCCACAGCTCTCTGTTATTCCTTTGGCAGATTCAGGATTTAAAAATAAATAAAAGAGTGAGCCACATTCAGTTTTCTGCAATCAAGAGAAAAAGTATCTAAACGCAAGAGACGAGCTGGACAGTTGCCTGCTGAGAGCACTGGTTTAGGCTGCCTACATTGGGGCTCTGTCTGACATCCGTAATTCCCTCCATGTATTATGGAAATCATCCCTCCAAACAACACTACATTTTGAATTAAACTCGGGATAAATGCCAGTATTTCCAAAACCAAACTTCAATTATTATCTTCTCACAGGAGCTGTTCTCTTTCTCTCTCTGGTGACTACGGAAGGCATCTAGGAAGATCAGCTTCCCTTAGTCAGGGCCTCTGACTTGCAATATATGGGTTATTAAACGGGACAGGAGAGGACTTCCAGACCTCTTATCTACCCCTTTCGACAGGGGATGTCATCCTCTTAGGAAGGCTGACCAAATAGTTCAAGGAACACCACCCAAACTTCCCAGTTTCCAACTCAGTGCATTAACTGCTCTGAAACAGACGTCCATTTACCTTAATATATCACACTGTAATAGAGGCGATTCTAGAGCTGCTTTATGAACCAGTCATCCCAGCTACTGCAGCCAAATTCTGTGGGTACAACGGACAGCTGTGTCAGCCATCCCATTTTAATATCCTACACGTTCAAGTCAACACCCTAAAATTAGCCTCTATGACTATTCCTCCTCTTCTTCCTAACTACCTAGCTTTTAGGTACCCGAGACATTTGTTATGCATTGCAATTATAAAACGGACTAGCTATTTCTCCACTGTAAATAGGTTTGAATAACTTTTCTTTGCTAAGGGCCAAGAATAATGCAAGGCTTAAAAGTCACTTTTCTCTTGCAAATCAATGCTACGCAAAACTCAGCGTAAACTTGCAAGTTCATCTTGTGCATATATCACAACGTGCAAACTATAGAAAATGCATATGGAACTACAAATGGAGAGAGACAGAAGGACTGTGGTACGTATACTCAACCTATTTTTTCCTTGTTCTTCTCTGGTTTCTCATCAGTCCAACTTTGGTAACAGTAGAAAGGCTCAGAAATAGAAAAACACACCACAACATTTCTATACCTGGGTATTATCCAGACATTCAAACAAAAATTAACATTTTTCCAATAATTATCTGAGTAAGAACATAATAGCTTTATGTTCATTAACTTAAGTCTAAAGAAAAGAACAATCCCAGTTTGCTAACTACTTGTCTGTAATCATTATTCAAAATACAGTTTCTACTTCTATTTCTTCACAATTTGCTTTTCTACTGGCTGATTTGATTTACTTACCGGTGTAGCACCAGGAAGCGGTTTTCCATTGATTTTGTGTAAACACTTCTCTGCAGTAGCTAGATCTGCAAATTCTACAAAGCAATAGCCTGCTGGAATTCTGAACATAGACACAGGAGAGGAGAGAAAAGGATTTCAGATTTAAAACATTTGAGGAGGACTACTATATTTTCAGATAACTGCTAGGAAATTTGCTATAGCAGCAATATATAGAACAATTTCCTTTTCAAAGTACAAACGTTAGCTACCAAGCAGAATCTAGCACAGTAATCTTGGATCTTCACTGAAGTGATAGCCCCTACTTACCAGTAAGTCAGGTCAACATAAGGACACAGAAAATACTTTTGCTCAGTTATTCCACTTCCTCCTTTCACGGACTATAACTTTTCCCACCCAAATTTAAGCGACTGAAAAACGAAATCGCGGCATTTACAAAAACACAAGACTACGTTATCCTGCGTACAGTCACCCATTCTAAATGAACTCAGGAGGTCTTCACGTGGCTCTTTCTAAGTTAGACTTCCCAGCTCTGCTAGCATCGTGTAGCTGCACTAGTGCAATGATTAACAGACTTGTCACTGAAGTCTTCAGCCCAGAACACGTAACTCCCAGATGGACTGTATGCCATACGTGTGCCATTCTGAAGGAGTGCTGAAGCACTGCAGGATGGTTCACTGATGGGGAGGTCGAAGAGCCAGCAACTTCCTCCCCATTGCTATCATCAATACACTCATATTGTTGGCAGCAATGGTGAAAAGCTGAAAGGGAAAATCACGCTCGTACGGACAGGACCACAGCGATGCCACGTAAAGGGCAAACAGTTCAATCCAAATGTAGAGATGCAGCGGCAGAACGAATTGAGAACAAGCAGAAAGAGTTACCCTGTCAACCTGTTTCGAATGATTTTTACACTCAGTACAAGCTCTCCCATGGTGGCAAAGGCTCTTGAAACAAAGTTTTCATCCATATATGGCTCCAGCTACAAAAGCAAAAAAGTAAGTTAGATCAGGGCAACTACAAAAAGGAGAATATATGTGTCAATGTCACCCTAAGCAGTTAAAACATTATTGAGAAGTATTTTACCCTTACACTTCAAAAAGAAGACTCATTTAAGAGGGTCGATGCCACTCAAAACCAGCAGGCATGCATGAACCAGGCTCAACAGTCTGCAAAGTGGAACCCAAGAGACAGCATGAATTTCAGAGAACAGGGAGCTTTCACAGAAGGACAAAAGCCACTCAGAGACATACAGCAACAAACTGAGCGTTCACTACACAGGAGCAGGGGGTAAGGAGATGGCAAGCTCCTTCTCTCTATGCAAACGGAGGTTGGCCCAGCACTGACAGTACACAGGTGTGGCGCAGCCCGGGGTGCTATGACGAACGGGTGGCGTGCGTCAGGTAACACAGCCTCCATCGAGCTAGGGTCGGGGTTTGCAGAGCCGTGCCAACCTCGCGCAACCGCGGAGCTCCGTGGGGCAGCACTGGGAGTCCTCTAGTCGCAGCCCGCGGCAGGTCTGCCCGTGGGGTGTACGCGGGAAGGCAGCACGGTGTGTGTTGTGATGTGATGTGGCTGTGGTCCTGTGTGAATGACGACACCGTGTGTGTGTGTGTGCGGGTGTCCGGATGGTGCAAGTGGCTGAAAAGTGCGAAACGCCCCTGCAATTCGGACTGAATACACGACGAAGGGACTGGGACACAGTTTAGTGGGTGAGATTGCTGGTAGGGTGATGGTTGGACCAGACGATCTTGAAGGTCTTTTCCGACCTTAAGGATTCTAAAAGGATGCCTCCGTGTAACGCAAAGCGGCACGGTAAAGAAGAGAACTAACAGAAGTTAGGATCGTGTGCGATGCACGTGCTGACAGGCAGCACCGTGTGGGACAAGCAACAGGGGGTACGGTGGCTGCGTGTTTGCGAGTGAAAAGAGGGATTGTGCATGCATGGAGTTCGCACTGGCATCACGCGGGTGGTGTGGAAGAGGTGAAGAGGTGTGGGGAAAATACAAATAGCTCCGCGTGAGTACAAACACCTATGGCCTTGTGGTGATAGCCCTGGAGCATGCCTGTGTGCCTGTCAGGTACCGGGTGTTTCCTACACTCGTGTGCACGAGGGAATGTGCAGACTCATGCGGTCTCTGTGTGCACCTGACAACAGGCGACCGTGCTGCCCTTGCACGTGCAAAAGTTGGCAGATGCCCTGCTGAGGAGCGAGCGTGAATCACCAATGACTTTTACACGTGCAAGTCGCTGGAGGTAGCCCTACTCCGTAGGGACGGGCCGTGTGGTATGTGTGTGCCCGTGAAAGGCAGGCTCATAGAGGCAACAGGCGGCGGCTGCTGGGGTCCGTACGTTTGTGTTCCACAGAGCAGTGGGCTGCTTGTGAGAGAGGCGGCTGAAAAAGACGCTGTGGAGAGGTTGTAGGTGTCCCTTTGTGCGGGTAAGCATGGGAGCATGAACATGAGTGCAGAGCTGTGAGTGTGTCAGTGCCGTGAGCGTGTCCCCTGAAGCACGTGAGCACACAGGTGTAGCAGCAAGTCAGCTACAGGCTTGTGAGTGTGTCAGTGCCTACGAGAACACAAACATGACAGCGTGAGTGCATGTAAGTGCCTGACACCAGCGCGAGTGACACTGGTCAAGTGCCACGAGCGTGCCTGTGCCCACAGCTGCAGGCAAGCCACGAGGGTCCCCGCGCGGGTGTGCGCCTGCCCACGAGCCTGGCTGTGTGTGAGGTGCCTCCGGGTGTGTGTCAGCAGGGGCAGGTGTGTGTGTGTGTGTGTGCGCGAGCTGGTGTGTGCCTGGCAGCGTGTGCGTGACTGTGGCTGGCTTGGAAGCCTGTGTGTGTCAGAGTGCATGTGTCAGTCAGCGTGTCAGTGTGTGTGCCTGTGTGTGGGGGTGTCAGTGCGAGGGTGTCACTGTGGGTGTCACTGTGGGTGTCAGGGAGCGTGCAAGTGTCAGGGAGTGTGCGAGTGTCACTGTGCCAGTCAGTACGAGTGTGAGAGACTGCGTGTGTCTGTCAGTCAGTGCGAGTGTCAGGGAGTGTGCGAGTGTCGCTGTGTCAGTCAGTGCAAGTTTGAGGGACTGCGTGTGTCTGTCTGTCAGTCAGTGCGAGTGTGCGGCACTGAGTGTGTCTGTCTGTCAGTCTGTCAGTGCGAGTGTGCGGGACCGCGTGTGCCTGTCAGTCTGTCAGTGCAAGCCTGCGGGACTGCGTGTGTCCGTCAGTCAGTCAGTGCGAGTGTGCAGGACTGCATGTGCCTGTCTGTCAGTCTGTCAGTCAGTGAGAGCGTGCGGGACTGTGCTTGTCAGTCAGTCAGTGAGAGCGTGCGGGACAGCGTGTGTCCGTCTGTCAGTCAGTCAGTCAGTCTGTCAGTCAGTCAGTCAGAGCGTGCGGGACTGTGTCAGTCTGTGCCAGTGTGCGGGACTGCGTGTGTCAGTCAGTCTGTCAGTCAGTGCGAGCGTGCGGGACGGCGTGTGTCCGTCAGTCCGTCCGCCTGTCAGTCAGTCAGCCCGTCAGTGCTCCCCAGCCCCCGGCAGTGCCCGCAGCCCCGGCTGCCCTCCCTCCTCCTCCTCCTCCTCCTCCGCCCGCCGCACAAAGCCCCGCGCGGGTCCCGGCCGGACACTCACGTCCCCCATCCACAGGCTGGCGGCCATGCTGCTCCCGCAGGCCCCGGGGCGGGCTCGGCGGGGCCGCGGCTTCGCCCTCCCGGCTCGGCCCCGCCGCCGGCGCCGCCTCTCGCCGTGCCCTCGGCCCGCTCCGCCGCCGCGCTGCCCCGCCGCCGCCTCCTCCGCGGCGCCCGGCGGGCGGAGAGAGCGGCGCCCCCGCCGCCACGGGCGGCCCCGGCCCGCGGCAGCGGCCCCTGCCGGCAGGAGGAGCGAGAGAGGGCGGGCGGGGGGCGCAAGATGGAGGCGGGCGGCGCGGAGGGAGGGAGGGAGGGAGGCGGCGGGGAGGGATCGGGGCTACGGGGGAGGGATCGGGGCTACGGGGGAGGGATCGGGGGTCCGGGGGAGGGATCGGGGTCGCCGGGGGAGGGATCGGCTCCAGGGGGAGGGATCGGGGTCGCCGGGAGGTGGGTTGAGGACACTGGGAGGTGGTTTTGGGGCTCCAGGGACAGGGTTGGGGCTCTAGAGGGAGGTTTGGGGATGCCGGGAGGTGGTTTTGGGACGCCGGGAGGAGGGTTTGAGGCTCCGGGAGGTGGGTTTTAGGCTCTAGGAGGTGGGTTGAGGACACCGAGAGGTGGTTTTGGGGCTCCAGGGGTAGGGCTGGGGCTCTGGAGGGAGGTTTTGGGGGTGCCGGGAGGTGGTTTTGGGGCACCGGGAGGAGGTTGGGGTTACCAGGAGGTATTTTTGGGGTGCTCTGAGGAGAGTTTGAGGCTCCAGGAGGAGGGTTTGGGACTCTAGGGGATGGTTTGGGATGCCGGGATGTGGTTTTGGGGCGCCAGGAGGAGGTTTTGGGACTCTAGGAGTAGCGTTGGGGACGCTGGGAAGTGGTTTTGGGGCTCTAGGGGGAGGTTTTGGGGTAGTGAGAGGTTTTGTGATGCTGAATTGAGGGTTTGAGGCTCCAGGAGGAGGTTTTGGGGCATCGTGAGGAGAGTTTGGGGTGCCAGGAGGAGGGTCTGGGATGCCAGGAGCAGGTTTGGGACATCAGGTGGGGGCCCAGCCCTGTGAGGAGGCCTGAGGTGAGGGGCAGGCCTGTGTGGAAGGGGACGAGATGGGGCCCAGGGCTGGAGATGAGGAGGAAGAGGAGGAAGAGAGGGCTGAGGGGGCCGGGAGACGGGGTGGTGGGGATGGGGCCTGGCGGTGGCAGGTCTGGGTGCAGAGCGGGGCCAGGAGGGCAGCTCAGGCCTGGGTGAGGCCGTGCTGGGATTGGGATGAGGGCAGGAGCACAGGACAAAGGGCACAGAGGCAGGGGGATGTCAGCCCCAGAAGATTCTGTCAGAGTGGAGCAAGCGACAGCCGCACGGGCTGCCCGCCTGGCCTGGAGGTGGTACGGGACCGGCACGTGGGTCTCCATCAGCACCTCTGTTCCTGCGGTCACCTCGTGCCCGAGGATCTCGGCTCTTTCTGCAAAGGGAACGTGAGTTTCCAGCCCCTTCAGTAGCAGAGCATGGCAGGAAAACGGGGCCTATTACAAACTCCAGAGTTTCATGTGTGAGCACAAATACAGCAAACCTCGAAATTTCCTAATTAAAAAACCAGTCTTTTTCTGAGACGGGGGTTGAATTCTTTTTAGCACTCTAAACTGTCAGCCCAGGCCCCCACGCAGCATGGGATTGCCTTAAAAATTGTGAGGCTTTTAAATAGAAAAAAGAATTAATTACTTCATATAATACTAGATTGTGCTGTGCAAAGATCTGGAAACTCATTGCATATCTCAAATAATTTGGTAGTAAAGGGGTAACATTCCTGCCATTGTGTTGCTTTAAAAGCACTTTGGTCAATTTTTCAAGGTTTTCTTGAAAGAGCCATGGGAGGTGTATGGAATGATAAACTGCATGGAAGGCTTTCAGCTTTCTGTTTTGAGGGGGTGACTCAGGCCACTTCTGTTGGTGCTGGCCCATGGTTTACAAAGCAGGACACTTGTTGGCAATGCCAGCAAGAGGCCAAAGGCTCGGCGTGGTTTATTGGGGTGAGGAGATGTATGAGCGGCCGTAGCCCCTGCTCCCTCCATCCTGCTGTAGGATTGGCAGTGCAGAATCTGTCCTCTGAATCCCATGTGGAGCAGCTGTCCTGGCCAGACGGGGGCTGCCCCTGGGTGCAGTGTCTGTGAGGTCAAATGCTGCCTCTTCACTCAGCAGTTGCGAGATTTGGGCTTTGAAGTCATCACTCCGGCATGTGGGGTTGGATTGGGTATGGTGTGATCCTCCCTCTTCTCCAATTTACTTTGCCAGGCTTTCGGCATCAAAGGTGGCAGTTCCTGGAGCAAATAAGACCACTGGTTATGATGGAGCAGAGGTAAGTGCACCCGGAGGACTGAGGGCTGCGTGCCAGTGAGCTGGTTGGTATTTTGGTGCTGCCAAACACAGCAATTGTAGTTGCGGAAGCTTTTTGTGAGCCTTGTACCCTCTTACGGAAAGGCAGGCATTGGGCATAGCTGCTGAAGCACTGGCTGTGGTTGTGCAGTCACTGCAGCATGCTATAAATCGAGCTGATGATGACAGGGACAATCCAAACCCTCCGTACAATGCTTTTGTAGTTTCTGGGTCTCGGCAAGCAGAGGTGGTGTTGCTCTGCTGCTTGCAGCCCGTGAGAGGGCAGCACAGGACCATGGGTTGTTGGCCGAGGGTTTTAAGGTGGTGAAATTGGGCATACTTAAGCCTGATGCAAGCAGCGCAGAGCAGAGGAGCTAATCCTCTGAAACTTCTTGTGAAGCAAAGTGTGAATGTTCACTTAAACCTTGCCCCAGAACATTCTCATTCCAGAATAATGTGTGAAATCGACCAAGAGTAGAAAGAAAAGTTGATCACGATGGTTTTCTGTGCAAATGAAAGGTATAATGAACATTGACTCTTACTGCATTTTTGCAGGAGACTGAAAATCCTTTATCTTCATACTGGGTAGGATCTGTATCTCTGTCATCATTCTGTAGTATGGCCGGTACTGAATACTCCAGAATATTAGCTCTTTAGAAACCATGAGTGTGTACAAGTCAGATTAAAAACATGTTTACAGCTTGATTCATTTGTTTTCTGATTTTTGAACCTCTAGGGCATCGTCAGGTCGTGTTTCCAAACTCTTTCCTACAACATTGCAAAATCTGGCAGAAAATCAAGACAGCTAGCAAGACCCACCACGGCTGAAACTCTGTTGAATAAAGACATTCAGTTTTGCCAAGTAGCACTTTTTGTGCCTAGGTGTCACTTGCAATCCCTTCACACACACATCCTCTTTGGAGTCCCTGCTGTGACTGCCTTTCAGGTGTCAGCTTTCAGGATTTTTTTTTCAACATGGTGATTCATCCACTGGTTAGCACTGAGCTCTGCTTCGCAGAGCCCAAAAAGCTGTTGCTCGTTCTCTGTTATTACCTTACAGCTACTCAAAGCCAGTAGTTTGGTCTTTGTCACTTGATGAAGTGAGTCCAGTATCTTTAATAACTCCTTTCCATTTTTCTTTCCAGCTGAGTAATACAGAACTTGCTTTTTCCTGGGATAATCCATAGAGATGGATATTGGGCAATGAAAGTGCAAGAGGAAGCCAGGATCATGTGATCGTGTTGGACTGGGAGAAGGTAAGAATTTTATATTCTGTTCCATGTCTGAAGTGATTGCTGTTTATGCACCTAACCTTGTGACAGAGCAAAAACACTGCCAGAAGAATATTACCTGAAAAACTGTTTATTTCCCCTTAAAAACTTGTGAACTGGCAAAGAGGCAGCTGCTTATAATAGACACGGGGATTCCTCTGTCCTGTGTGTGGATGTCAGTTGCCAGTAGCTGAAACATCTGTATGTCTTGTCACCTCTGCTGGGACAGTAATGATTTCTTGCTCCGAGGACTTGGTCCTGCAAATCGCTGAGCAAATTCTGACTGACGTTTACTGTAATCCACCGGAGGTGTGATCCTCGAGCCCCCCAAAGGACTGGGCGATGCTGGCAGTCTGCTTCTTAGCTGGATGCTCTAGGAGCTTAGCTTGCTGAAGGGCTGGATTCTATGAGCTTCAGAGCTCTGTTACCTCTCAAGAACTTTGACTGGAGTTAAGGGCCTCCTGGGAGGCACTGAGTGGTCTCAGCTTTTAAAATTAATGGGTTTGAGCCTGAGAATCTGGCCTAGGAGGTTTTAATTTGAATCTGCTATTTTTAGCTTGAGCCTGAAACTGACTCAAATAGTTTTTCTGCCTTTGGTACTTACATTACTGTGTTAGAGCCTTCCCTATCAGTCTCACAGGTGCCAAGTCCATCCTCAGTCCTCAACAAGTGTAGCCAATGGACTGGGATCAAGGATGAATTTGCCCAGGGATAGTTGAAATAATAAAGCCGATAAAAAATAAAGATACATAAAGCAAAAGCTTGAGCTTGGAATGGCTTCTGAGATTCTGAAAGTAATTTAAGTAATCCAGGAGAAAATATGCAATGAAATCTGTTTTCCATTATTGCATGAGATGGCATGTCTCAAATTTTGATCAAGCATGGGGTTTTTTATATGGTGAAGATAACAGCTTAAAGTGATGTATAGGTCTGGGATTTTCTTGTCAATAAAA
The DNA here is from genome assembly GCF_964034855.1 of Anser brachyrhynchus. Taxonomy (NCBI): domain Eukaryota; kingdom Metazoa; phylum Chordata; class Aves; order Anseriformes; family Anatidae; genus Anser; species Anser brachyrhynchus. Next base: position 4,679,929 of record NC_137717.1, read on the forward strand.
TATTTACAAATTATTGTAGACTTGTCATTCTTATTTATTTATTGATGAAAGTTGTCGTTCTTATCTTGATCTCACAGCAAGTAAAAATAATTTATGACTGAGTTCTAGCTGCCAGTGGTATTCTTAAAGGAAGTGGTAGTAAAAGCTCATTACTGATATGTGTTTGTCCACAGCTTTTCTTAGCCAGGCCCTGTTTGTTGTATATCAGCACTGTGCAGTGGTGGAGACCTGATGTTCTTTCAGAGACAGGTTTGCCCTTCTGTTCATGGTTTGTGGTGTGACAGAGTGCATCGGAGTGGAGGTTGAGAAGGCTCTTTGAGTACTTATGGTACAGTATTGCTGAGACCTTCCTTGTGTTTAAGAAAAAGTGAAGAAGCTTAAGTGATAGTCCCATGTTCACATTTCGCTGGTACTGTGGGTTTTGCAAGATTCCCCAACAAAGCCATGACTGAATAGGACAAGGACACTCCATTCTTGTTCCTCTAGAGGAATGTCTGTCAAGCCGAGTGGCTTCTGAGCTGAGTGGCTGTGAGCAACAACATACAGATTTCAGTCTGGAGAATACTTGTGCACATCAACCAGCAAGCAGGGCTAGAGGAATTTATTCCCAGGTCTGTCAGTCTTCCCCTCTATGAGCACATGTGCTCCCCTTGCTAGTTTTGCATTCCTTTTCCCACACCATCATTTGATCCCTGTCCCTTTGTAGTTTGTATCCACTTCGTATCTTTGCTGAGGGATGTCCTTACTCATTCCTCCGAGGGAGTTTCTTTGGAGGCCTCATCTGTCCACACAGGGATCAAGTAATAGACCACTGAGCCTCACCAAGCCAGAATTCAGCGAGGGCCATCTATGACTGTGGATGTCATTAACTGGGAATAGGGTCAGAAAATAAAGCTGTTTCTTATTTTTTCCATTGGTACTACAGGGAATTCTCCTGCAGGGAATTTCTGAAAATGTCAGTAAGTCAAAGGAGTGTTCCGGATGTTCACAGTATTAATTTACTAGCTGGCAGGGCTCATTTGTTTACATCCTCCATAAGCATCTCATGGGGCAGACTTAATCCTGGTTTTGGATGTTTGATTGAGAACAACTCTTGGGGCATCTCCCAGGATGTTTGTGTTCCATATGCAGTCAGTTGTGGGATCTTTGCCACTGATGTTTTAAGGTAAAATAAACAAACAGGCTTCAGGGCCTTTTGCACCCTGTTGGTGATGCTGTGTAGTTCTGAAAGTGGTTAAGCCAAAGACTTGATACGAGCACTTTTGATGTTGCTGAAAACACAAGACCCAGCCCGTTTAAAATTGTTGCTGTCTGCTTTCAAGGCAACAGAAAACCCTGTTGGGCCTTCAAATGTGGTGTCTAAATGGGCCCAGCACAGAGGGAGGACAGTGCATCACCGGGCGGGGGAGGAAAGGGAGGCTGAGCAGCATGGCCCATGGGTATCACCCACTAATGGGAGAGATGATGGACTTGTGAGGGTGTCTGTCTTGGACACGGCATGGGAGGAAGGTGGCAGTGCCAGTTCACCAGTCTCCTGGGCACAGCTGTGTGTATGTAGTGCAGTGCAGCATGTGTGGGAGAGGAACCACTCCCTGTTTTAGTTTCTAACTGAAACACTTCAAGCACGTGCCTGGTGTTAAGGGGGCTAAATCAGGATTTGAACGTTGTTTCTCTCAATCCCTACCGTAAAGTACAGATAACAACACTTTCAAGGGTTTCAGTCTTACCATGCTCCAAGCAGGGCGTGAGGTGTTCAGTTTGATCTTCATTGAGCACGTGTCTTTTGTGCTCTGTTACTGTAAGTTAAGATCTGGAATTGGGTGGAGACATGGAGCAATGGCAAAGCCGGGCATCGAGTGGAGACCAGAATCACAGAATCATGGAATATCCAGAGCTGGAAGGGACCCACAAGGATCATCAGGTTCTGTGTAAGTGATATCTAGCTTGACTCAGTGCTCTCTGCTACCTGCAGTCTGAAAACTATACTGAAAACATAGCAGCAGTTGGAGTTTGCTGGGACCTTCTTCTGCCTAACCCCACAGATTGATTAGAAAAACAACATGCGTGTCGTTGTGGCATGTGAAGGACTCACAAGGTTAATTTCTGGAGCAGTTACAAATCTTATCCTTGCTTGGACGCTGTTGGAGAACCAACAAAGAGGCTTCTCAGGGAACTGTCAGAGCTCACTTGTCTTTTCTGTCTCTCCAGGAGCTTGTGTAGGTGAATTGGCATTTACTGCTGGTACATTTCTTCCTAAAACTCTGGAAAAGGTAGATGAGGTTCTCCCGACAACTGTTCCAACAGCAAGGAAAACCAGTGTGGGTTTGTAAATAAAGGGTGGGGAGTAGCTCAGTAGTGGCACAGGAGAGAAGGATGTGGAGGTTTCAGTGGACCGCAGGCTGAATATGATTCAACAGTTGGTGCTTTGTGAAAACGACTCGTTTCGTTCTGGCGTGTCTCAGCAGGAAAGTCACGTGAGGCACAGGGGCAGTAATTAATCATGCCACTCCGGTAGGGCAGCGGTGCTCCCAGCTTGGAGCACGGTGTTTTAAAAGGAGAAGTACACACAGGAGACCAAAGGAGACCAAGAAGGACAACCAGAGGTCTAAAACTGTAGACCTAGGGAGGAAGCTGAAGGAGCTGGGTTTATTTAATCCAGGAATCAAAGATGAAGGGTAGGGTTTGCTAAGGAGCTTCCAGTGAGTGAAAGGTAAGAGGGCTGCCTCAGTTCTCCTCTAACTGTGCTGTGGGCAGGATAGGAAGGCTGCTTAACTTCCAACAAAACACATTGCAGTGAGGTTTTTTGTAGAAGGTTTTTTCTTATTAGGCAGTAGGCTTCATATGGGAATTTGTGTGCGGTTTTTATAACCCCCTGAGTATGGCGTACATATGCTTGATGATACATGGGGGGGGGGATTGGATCTTTCCTTTGGGGCTGGGAACAATTGCTCCTCCTGCGTGCTTGGAACACAGGCATGTTCAGTGACACTGAGAAGCAGCAAGCTTGAATGGGTGGGAAAGGTGTGCTGGCATGTTTCTGGCGCACAGAAACGTTGATGCCACGCGCAAATCTCCCATCCACTCCAGCAGAATTTTAGGTTTACAGTGTAGCACTGGAATTGTCTATACAGAATAAACTAGAATAAACAAAAACCCGACCATTTCCATGAATGAGACAATCACGGGTACAATTACTATAGAGACAGTCTCAAGGGAATTTTGTAAGGATTTACACCTGAAACTTCGAAAATAAGCCAGTCCTAATGAATGAGAAAGGGAAAGGGAGATGAGATGGTATTCATACCTCTTCCAGGATGGGATACCTGTGTTTTTGCATCCTGCAGGGTACACTAAATCTGCAAGGCTGCTCTGAGACTGTGTAGGTGAAGTGAACACTATAAATGCTGAAATTCCCTGGATTTGATAGAGCAGGATCCATTTTTGGAGCAGAACATTCTCTCCCTCTACCCAAAGAGGCTGGTTGAACTGATTCTCTCAGGGAGCAGAAAGTCTGTAGCCACTTATATCTCTTCTTGGTTGCCAACAGTAGTTTACCCAGAGCTTCTTTGCTAGTGATGGTTGAGTGCTGAAAGCTTCAGAAAAATCAGTCAAACATTTAGATTGCTTCTCTGATTAAACAAAAACAAAACAAAACAAAAAAACAGGATCAGGAAATTAGGTTGGAATTCTTGAAGAGTCTTCTCCTAAGTTTAAAAAAAATAAAACCTTGCTATCTGAACTCTTTGACTTGGAGTGGCATGCTCTCAGAAGTAAACTTTATAGTTTGCTTATTTCTATTTGAAAGGTTTTCATCAGGTCCTGGTACTGGGACAGAAATGGAATGAGAAGATTCTCTTGAGCTTGCTCTTGTTTTGGTGAATGCTAACCTTAAAGGAAGGTAGAGGTCCTCTCTCTTTCCACTTAAAATCTCAATAGGCGAGGGTTTTCATAGGCTTGAGTTCTGCAGCAAGGGTTCAGGTCTTGTGTTCGGTTTTTAATTTTATTTTTTTTTTAATTTCAACCCAGGCAGTTTCTCCTATTTTAGTGTTCTTGGTATTGAAGATAAATTGAGATAGTCTAAAACTTAAAACTCTCTGTAGCAGTTTTCCAGGTATTCTTGGCTTTGATGAAAGAGAGCTAGTGCCCATATAAAAGCATCCAGGGAAAAATGATTCATGTCCTTCTTTTGTGTGGTAGAGGGGCTAACGGTGCCACTGGTGCTGCATCTGGCACACAGTGAACAACTTTGATCTCATCGCTTGCCTTTGAACCACTTGCAAGCCCTCAAGCTCTTTGCTTCTTCATTGAGTGCTGCTGCTTTCGGAGCTTACCCCCGCTAGCTCAGCACAAGCCTCTAAACCTAAGGAAATAAAGCCAAAAGGCTCATAAAGGTATCTGGTTTTAAAATTGCCATGAGCCATGGTGAAGCCCTTCCTCTTGCCTCTAGGGACTGGAAAGTTAACTGTGGACAACCCCAGCTTGTAGGGTGATGAGAATATGCAGGTCATGTTGCTCGGCGGTGTGCTGCTAACACTGGAATCAGAATCCTTCCTAAAGAGCTGCAAATCTTGGCCAATCATTTCCAGTGCTTTGAGTATCACAGGTATTATTGAAATCTGGAGAAGTTTGACCAGTAAGTAGATCTTTGATTTATCAACACATACAGTTCCACAGGGGAGGCAGAGATGAAAGGCGGATGGATTCAGTCATTTCAACCACCCTATTGTTCTCCTATTTATAGCGAGTTACTGCTTCTTGGACAAGGTGGGAAGAGTCTGTGGGATTTAGTTCTTTAACAAAAGCATCCTTTCTCCACAATGTTAATTACTCATTTGTGCCAAACGGGGAATGAGAAACAGAGTTTAAGGATCTAATTAACATTTGCTTCTCCTTTCAACAGATTAGTCTTTACACTCATAAACGCTGCGATAAAACTATTTTCATTTAGTTTCTAGTCATCTGAGAATCTTCCAGCCTCCACAGAATCTGGATTTTCAGGTTAGGAAACAACTCAAAAAGCAAAGCTAGAAATAATATCCTGCTGTTTTTCAGAAAGCACAAATACAATTCTTTTGTTCATATACCTTTTTTTTTAGCCTAGCAGTGATTCCTGTACAGGCTTGAAGAAGTCCCTGTAAACATTAAAGCTTCTTCACCACTCTTTTGTTCTGCAATACCTATAGTGGGCACAGTTTAAAAATATATGTATTTTATCCTGATTTGGCTTACTCCCATATAGTAATAGGTAACATAAGGCACTATTATAGCAATATGACTGTGTCTAAGCAAGGCAGTGTTATCTTTACCAACACAGGCTGGCATAATTAAAGTAGTGTTGAAAATGCATAGGTCAGGGTTATTGCTTTGGATATATACCAAGGAATGTTACTTTTTTTTTTTTTAAAAAAAAAAAAAAAGCATTGCTTCTCAGAAATAAGGACTACAGGGTTTGATTCAAAGTTCTTAATTTCGGAAAGCATTTTGAGGTTTTCTAAAGGTGCCATATTTAGTCATAGAAATAACAAAATGAAAAATACATAAGTGTATTTATAGTAAGAATAATGAAGATTTATAGGGTAACGATAGTTGTAGTGCTCCTAGCCTAGGAACTCTATATAGAACAGAGTGATTGAATGTTTGGCCTCTAAAAAGAGGAAAAAAAAAAAAAAGCACACAACAAAAAACAGATGAATAATGGAAAACAAATCCTTTCTCTGGTGAAAAGCCAAACCTGTGTTTTGAAAATTAAATGTTTTTTTGGGTTAAGCAGTGAAAAAATGGACTTGATCTTTGCAACAGCTTGGATTTATTATTGGAACCATTTGGCTGTGCCATAGAGGAGAGGAATTTTCTGGTAATTAGAGCAAGAAGCTGGGAGTCAGAAGCGGTAGGGTCTGTTTCTGGCTCGGGCACTAGCACGCTATGTAGCCTTGGGAAACATGCTGCCTCATTTGTACCTTGGCTTTCCCATCTATAAAATGGGGCTAAGGAAATAATTCAAGCTCACAAATTGCATGCACTAATTAAAGAACATTTCTACAGCACCTTGAGGTCTTTACTGCTACAAAATGGATTTGCACAAGCATGCGCTTCAAACGCTTTTGAAAAATCCTGCCCCAAACATTTACAAACCCGATTGCCCAGATTCCTAAACCCATGTGTGGGCATCTAATTGAAAACGGTCCGATTTCCAGAAGTTTGTCTGCTGATGGAAAAGAACGCGCTGGGGAATGTTTCCTATGCAAACGGAGGGATCACGGGACTGCCTCCCAGCGGGGTCCTGCCACTCGCCCGGGCCGATTTCACAGCCCCCCCGGCTCCCCAGCCCTAACCCGCGGTCCCCGCGGGCTGCTCCTAGAGAGGCAGGTGGGGAACCATCGGCTTGCTCAGCGCCTGCAACTGGTGGTCTCCAGGGGGTGCGGAAAGGCTCCTCGCCCTGCTGGCTTCCTTAGGAAAGCAGCAGTCAGGATTAATTTGAGTAAGAGCTGCACATCCTTACAGGAGTTACCGCCGGTATCCCTGAGGCCCCGTATCTGATTTGGCTCGGGGCTCCCAGCGGTTCAGTTTCTAAACCACCAGCTGTCAGCGTTAGAGCTACTCGGCCGCCCCTGCCTTCGGACGATGCCGTGGTGGGTGAGTAAAAGGAATGCCGTTCGCCTTGGACGCCGTCCCTCCCCAAGGCAGAGGAAATGTGCACTGACAAGGCAGGAAATTCTCGCGAACCACAAGGACCTGGAACTTGCCTCCTGGCTTCCTGTGGGCCTTACCCGACTTTCAGCCTGGGTGTTTAAAGATTATTAATAGCGCTAGTTGCGTTAACAGGTTTATGTTTTTCTCCTTCTGTCAACGAGGTTATTTCTTCATGTGAGACCTGCTGGCTGTTTTTGTTCCAAGCAGCCAGGGGAGGACCCAAGAACGTGGCGGTGTTGTGGCACAGCGATCCCTCCGAGCTGATGGGCAGCCAGGCGGGGATTTCACCTCATGGAAGGCTCTCGGTCACAAGCGGACAGGCTCTGAAGCCTCCTCTGCAAAACAAATAGCTCCAAACTGGGACAGGCTTAGCACAGCGCAGGATTTTGTTTCACAAGTATTCCTTTTCAGCAGCGGTGCGCTTCTGGACGCAGCCACTTTCTCCTTGCCGTGGCTGCTCGTTCCTGTCCCTGCACTGCTCCCTTCTCTCATCCTCTTGTAAACTCTGCATGGCTGCGGGGTGGCCCAGTGAGAGAACTGACCTCAACTTAAAAAAAAAAAAGCACAAAATCCCTCTTTTAAACTTTTCTTTATTTTTTTCTTCTTTATTTCAGCTCAGTTCCCTAATCCGTCGTTGAGCTGCAGAAACAAGTCTCAGAGACCGTGAGGGGTGGAAATATGGAAGCTGCTTAAGCAAAAAAGCAGCTTGTGCAACTAGAGGCTAAGCTGAAGCTCTCTTTTGCCCTGCCCTTGAGTCATGAGGACCTCAAAGTGAGTCTTGGCTGCAGCAGCGAGCAAGACATATGTGTGTGGTTGGGAGTTTGTGTCCAAGGAGACAGTTTGTGTCTTCAGTGTTTGGTCGCTGGGTAGAAAGCTCTGCTATTTGTTGGGCATGAAAGCTCTGCCATGGTCAACAAGCTCACAGACTGGCTCTAAGTTTGCAGGAAAAAAAGGTCGTAAGGAGACTGGAAAGTGCCAGGTTCTCTACGTTTCAGAAGGAATGTGAATTTTTAAACTAAGTCCTGGACGTTCAAAGATCAATGCTTTACTTTTTATTCTTTAAGGCATATCTTTGTGCAGCATGGCAATGTGTGCTAGTATAGGAGAAACTGGTCATCGTTCTAGGCAGAGTGTAGGACAAATCTGACCACGGTGCCACAGGCGACAATGTTTTGGTGGTTCAGGTTCTCCTGAACTTCCTAACGTCTCTGGGAGACGTGCATTCAGACATAGGGAAGAGAAGACCTAGTTTTTAAGTGTGCTCAGTGCTTTCTGTAAACATGATTCCATCTTCTCCTGCTTTCCTCTTCAGCTGCTTGTGCTTGGTGCCTACCACAACACATCTGCAGCTGGCGTACAGGCAGCTATTCTGCTGTGTTTGGAGGAAAGGTGAATTTTACCTAGTGAAGCAAAGGAAGGAGCAGCTGGGAACACTCATGCAGCTGACAGCACACAGGATGAGGAGGGCAGGCTGTCCTCTGCAATGTCTGCACCGATATTCACAAGGAGTTAAACAGGGGTTATGGAGTGACTGGATGGTGGGCTGGTTCTCTCTTGAGCAGACTTTTTCACATGAATTAGTACAGAGATGAGTAAGAGTTCAACTTTGTTTATTCCAGATTTATTTTGGAGTGTAAAATGTATTGTAAACAACTTTCTTCATAGAAAAGTATGTGCATGAAGCCTGTTCTGATTTATTTTTTCTGTTGTTCAGATTTAGCCCAAAGTGGTCCTAGTTTTCCCCAAATGTTACTGCTTTTAAAAATAAGCCCAACATGTAATTTCACTTACTGTATGCCTTGTGTTTGTCACGCAGAACAATAGCCACAGCAGAACATTAGCTCCGAACGGCCACCCTGAATCTGAGCTAGCAGTGCTTCCAGTGCAGAGTCGGAGCAAGAACCCTTAACCCTGAACAACGCAAACAGATCTGGGATTCCTCTCTTGGTCTGGACCCCCCCAATTCCCTTTACTGGGTGCCTGGGACACGAGCTTGCTTTGTTCATCCTTCCTGTCCATTGTGTGGGGAGTGAGGAGGAGGAGATCAGAGACATTCTTTTCTTATGATCCGGCTGAATCTCTCTTTTTGTTGACTTCGTAATGCATGGCGGAGCAACTGTAGCTCCCTCCTGAGACCAAGCTCGACCCATCAGGCTTCCTTTCTCCTGACACTCTGCTGACCTTCTTTTCACTCTTAACTGCTCTGTCAACTCGACAACTCCAGTGTGTTCCCTGACCTTGCAGCATCACTGCAGAAGTCTCTGAGAGTGACTGGGAGCTCTGTTGGTGGTGGACTGGCAGCACCAGGGCCTGAAGCATGTGAGTCTTCCTTAGAGGTCAGATTTTGGATCCATCTGTTGCTTGTTTCGTCCCAATGAACTGCTGAGATCAGCTGAGGTCCCACCCAATGTGATAAGGCTTAGAGGTGCAGAATACTCCTGGAATATATCTACAAGTAGCCAGTCTGCTCATGCGGAGTGATGACAAGTCACTGCTCCCTGCTGGTGCAACACTGAGGCGTGCTGGGGGTGCTTGTCCACCTCTCCTCCCTCAGTCATCTTCCCTGGTAGTTAGATTCTGCCTCACCCTTCCCTCTGCAGCCTACTGTGACACAAAGAAGAGGTCTTCTCGACCTTCCTGAGTGTTTCTCTGTCCTTCCTTGCCCTCTGCTCTCATGTTGCATTCTCCTCTCCCCAGGAAGGCAGCTCCAAGCCAGCCTTGCTTTGTCTCCGTTTGAAAAGGGTCGTGCAGAGCCCTGGCAGTGCCAGGGGATGTCTCCAGTGCTGTTATTCCCACCACAGAAGTGGCTGAAGGTTTTTTGTGTTTCTTTTCACCTTATTTCTCCTGCAATGTTTCTTACAAAGGTTCCTTGTTTTGCAGATAGACACTATCCGCCTCTTCAACCACTCTCTTGGCCATCTCTTCTATTGCCAGTAGTGTGAGCCCCCCTGTCCTGAAACCCTCCTTAGCAACGGCCAGGGTGCCTAAAAAGACCTGGACTTGTGATTTCTGTTGTCAAATGTCATGGAGAAAGAGGGTGTGACAGGTAACTCTTGGCGTGGCCCTTCCAGGAGTGCAGAGCCAGCTAGCAACAAAGTGAGGATGGAACTTTAATCTCCAGGAATGGCTTTGGTAAGAAAGAGGAGAACCTATTGTGTTTAAATTTTTGTTTTTGTCTAAAGATTTCAAAGCATTTTATTAGATAGCACTTGACTATTTTGCATATACGGGAAAATGGGGCACAAAGGAAGATTATTTGACTTATCAGGGGCCAGGTGATGGCTGTTTTAGGGGGGTTAGCCTGTGGAGCAAGCCAGAGTCTTCCACTTTTTCTGTGCCAGGTCCATGAATCCTATTTGCTTGTGTGAAAGCTGTGAATCACGCTGAAGCATTCACACTCCACAGGTCTAATCAGGGCTGTCTTGAGGCTAAGGGCTAAGTGCATCAGAGAGTGTTGGAGCTGAGTAAAAATATTAAAGAGGGAGATAGGTGGGTGGTTGCTTCTCTTGTGTGTTTTCCTCTAGCCAGACTTAGTCTTGTGTGATCTCCTTGATTCCTGTGGGTGAGTCTTGTCTTACACTGCTGTACGTGAAAGGAGATATGCATCCCGTACTGGACTGCTGAACAGTCCCCAGGGCTGGCAGTCCTGCACACTTCTAAGCCTCCTGCCTATAATTGCCTCTCAGGGATACTATTATCCACACTGTATCGTACGGAAGATCTCGTGGATGTGTTGCAGTGCCTATGCCGAACACCCAACTCCTGTGCAGTGCAGATCCTAACCCTGGGGCTTCTCCAGTATCCCACAACATCTTTACCCTCTTTGGCCCACGCAGAAGTTCAGGAGCAAATGAACTCTGAGCACATCCCCTTGGCTCTGTCTGAAACCAATGTTTGGGACCTGTGGGACAAACTGGACAGCAGGAGCTCAGTCTTATCCTGTTTTGGTGGCTTTATAAAGGAAACCTTTATCCATCTACCATGGCAGGCTTTGCATGGCTGGCTGGATGCATCTGTGGACCGGGAACTCGCATTCCTCTAATGCATCGAGGACGGGTGGTTGGTGCCAGAAGCAGGATGCTGGGTTTATCAGGCCACTGCTCTGACTCTGGACAACAATCCCTGTGTTCCCCAGCCTGACCGATCAGTGAAATCTTTTGTCTGATCTCAGCATTGCTTTTAGCAGCTGGCTCCAGGGAAAAGGGAGGAACGGCCTCCTGCAGAGCCGGGCCCTACAAAGCAGCCTGTGTGGGATGGAGGGTCCCCTGCTCGAAGGGGTGTGTGTGAGTGTGTGTGTGCGCGCGTGCAGCGGGGGGAGCACTTCTGGCAAGCACTGAGCTTGTCCAAATAAACAAAGGCTAAAAACAGCCCGTCCTCAGCCTCTTGAGAAACCCTGCAGCAGATGTTGCCAGTGACTGTAGGTCCTTGTTGGGAATCCCATGGATAATCATTGACAGCAGGGAAACACATGGCAGCGTACGGCAACGCAGAGAGGGCCCTCTTTGTTCACCGAAATCACTGGAATATCTGTCTTGTCAGGGCTGATGAAAAAGCACTGGCTGGTTCAGGCTCTGAGCAGGGAGCGAGCAGAGCTGCCTTCGCTCTTGGCTCGCTCGGACGCTTGCTGTGTGGCCCCGAGCAAGTTGCCTCTTTCCTCTGTGGTTCCTCCTGTTGCACTCTGAGGTCAGTGATAGAAAGCTGCTTCCCCGGGGGGGGTTGTGGCCAAGCTTTTAAACTTTGCAAGGTGCTTTGTGGCTGGAAGGCACCGTGTGCACAACTGGTAAATATTCAATACTAGCATACCATTTACACGTGGCTCAAAAGAGGAGAAGGGGCTGAGATGTCCAGCTGAAAGGCCAGCTGGTTACGAGGCAGATTGTTTTGCCACCAGTGAAAATGAGAAATGAAGCAAGGAGAAAAAGAGGCTGGCAGGGTACGATGAGAGATTAGACTGGAACACGCTTGGACTCTCTTCCATGAAATGCTTTTCCCTCTTTTTGCAGCACTGTGAGTTCAGTTTTTTGGCTCTGCTACTTGGTAATTTGTGTTTCCCCCTGGGTCTGTGTGCAATAACCACATCAGTCCCGTTACACCTGAACACCACGTAGCAGCCTGGTCGGTGACAAGGACTTCTAACCATTGTCTGAAATGATGTTTTATAGGTCGGGGGCGTCCCAGGGACACAGCAAAACCTTTTGTGTGAGAGGTGAGAGAGAAAGCAGATGTGAATCGGTGTGTTAGTGGAAATTTCTTACAGAGGGGCGTCCACAAAGAAGGATGCATCGTGAACAGGTGCTGCTATAAAAATACACAGCTGCACATATGGGCCTCAGAAACACAACAAGCTGGCACCAGCACCTTTCTCAAAACAGGCTTTTCTCTTCTGTTTCATTTTTTATTCCTTCTTGATGCTTTTCCAACCTCCCTCACAGGAGCTTATAATCTGTCTACTTTATCATTTATCATGCCTTCTAGTCTCAGACTCGCTGCAACTCACATCCCTCCAAATGAAGCAGTAGCAGATTGTTCCCATCTGATCCCATTCCTGCTAATGCTGAGAAGTTATAATAATCGAGATAAAAAGTCCCATAAGTGGTAAACACGCCAAGAAGCACCAAAAGGAGAGCATGTGGGGCTAAGGTGAAAAGACAGGACTGTTTTGTGTGATTGGAAATGAAGCTACGAGTATGCGGTGGGAATGACCTCCTGACAATGACTGTGCCAGTTTTACCATGGCATGGCGCTGTCTTCTGAGGTCTTCTGCTTGGTACCAGCACATGTGGAAGGATGCTTGGAGTCTGCCTGCTCGGCGTGGAAGTCAGTGGTTGAGCGATTCTTCACAAGCTGCTGGTCTAGCATCAACAGAATCATGCATCACAAGGTCGAGAATACCCTGAATCACTGGCTGCTGGTGAGGATGTAGGATTTGGGTCAAACCTTGTCTTCACTGCTGCTTACTATGTCACCCTGAAAACAGTTTCTCTCTCATCTGTGAAAAGGGGGGCACTGACTGCTTTTGGACAGTGCATTGAGAGCTTGGGTATGGCCATTCCATGGTTTTTTGGAAAGCCTGGCAGCTCCCTTTAGCTGGGTAGTGCTGGTCACAGAAACCCGTCGGTCAGAGACATGGGGTTAGTGCAGTGGGAGCTAGGCACCTTGGGAGTGGAAGGTCAAATAGCTGCTGCTTTTCTAAATACCTGAACCTTGAAGTTGACAAGGGAACTGTAGGAAAGTGACCGATTCTGCAGAAAATCCTTTTCTTCTCTGACTTCTCACACAAGTTTTTATTGATCAGATCTGAATGACTTCAGTAGTGCAAATAAGCTCCCGCAGTTCTTAAGCACTCTGGAAAGCCTCACCTGTGCCTTGTAAACTCTATTCATACAGAAGCGCATCAGCAAACAGTCCTTTCTGGTTATCCCACAACACAAACCTTCCTCTCAGAAAGGAGAAATAGGAACTGATTATCTCCTTACCTGCTGTGCTCATGTTACACCACAGATCTGTCGACTCAAGCAAGTTACTCTTTATTTACATTAACCAAAACCACAACTGGCCTACAAAACCTAGAATATGCTTTTTTTTTCCTGCTAGATCCCCTGCTGTCCTGGTTGTCCCAGTGACTGGTTAGAAACTTTTCTGGTGGGGTGCTGTGGAGGAGAGATATCACTCCAGTGCAACCCGCGTTTTGAAATATCTTGGCTCTTGTTTGCCTCGGAAGGTTATAAATACTGTTCCCAGGACAAACATTCTCCATGTCTGAGAGCTAATGAGCCAAACAGCTGCTCTGAGGCTATCCACCTCTGACACCAGTAAACACTAAGCCATGTGAAAAAGATTTTAACATGCCCAGACGCTCCAATATAAGAGGTTGTGTGTGTCTAAAACTCAGCTTTCTTGCCACATCCATTTTGCACCTTCAAAGGAAAAGCCCTTTACTGACCATCTTCGACACCTGTAACTGTCAGAACAAAGCTGGCACAGACCATGATCTCTTTGACACCGGTGCAAATCCAGCTGTTTTCAATAAAGTGCACTATGTTTACGGAAGGAAGGGAGCATAAAGTGTCACAAACATCTCTCTTAGGAAAGTATGCGCTTTTTGTAAGGGGCCATCTGAAATGTGCCACATGCAGACAGTATTCACCGATATCCTCTAGCTGTCTGAGCAGCTTCGGGTCCAAAGCACCAGTAAATCCACTTTTAACTGGCTGACTAGACTGGGCTTATGGCTGCTTTGCACCACCAGGACAATGAAAGGTGTCCTGGCTCATGCTGACGCATCTGAGCTAAAGCGTAAAAGAATTTGTAAACAGGATCTGGGAAGAGTTTGAAGAATCAAATAACTTTGTCCGTAAATTTATATCAACACAACACAAATGTCCAGGATTCGCTTCAGAAGTGACATAAACAGGAGACTTAACCATATGTCAAACCTGAATTGGTCAGAAAAAATGTGCAGGTGATGTTACAGTCTATCTTGAAGTCCTGAGGAGCTGGACAAGTGTGCAAATGTGAACATTTTGTGTAGAAATCTCTGCTTCTCAGCCATCCAGGATCACCAGGACTACCAGGCCTTAATTCCAGGACTTTTTCCCATTAAGTGCTTTCCATCTCCCAGATTCCAACCAGTGGTAAACCTGGCCCACTGAAAATAACCTAAATGCAGTTGCAACTAATTGTACATAACCAGATCCAGGAGAGCAAGAGCTTTGTTATCGGGTGGCTCTCAAAATTACATCTGATTCAGGTTTCAGCAGTAGCTGCATAAGTCTAGAAGAAGCTCCTTTGACTCTGCCTGAACTCCTGGCACCAGTGAGAGCAGCAACGGTTGTATTCAGGGGCACCGATTCCTGATCCGGGGCTGTGGGAACCATTCTTTTTGCCTCGTGCCTGAGTCATGTTGACTTAAACCCAGATGACTGTTCAGTTCAGGCGAAGTCAAGGCAAAGTTGTGAACGAGACCTTTTCATTCATGTTCCCAGTAAGCATGTATCTTCTTAAAATGAAAAAAAAAAAAAAAAACTAGGTCAGTTGAGCACATTAAATAGTTTTGTCTCTCTTGTTCTGGGCTTTAAAAAATGTCCCAGTTGCTTAAGTGAAAATTGCTGTGACTTAGAGAAATGCTTCCCAAGGCTCCTCGTTCCTTTGTCTGCCTGTCATTAATCATCGTAAAAGTCTTTCTCTAAGAAATGTAATTGGTCAGTTTGCTTTCAGTAACTTGGGGTTGGATGCTGATCTTAGTTCCTCTGCTTGCATCTGGCATTAGTCTGGTGAAGTAAGTGGAGTGACTCAGGATTTATAGCTGTGTAAATGGGAGCAGAGGCGATCATCTGAAACCTACTTGGTTCTTTAGCATCTGGAGATCATATATTTATTAAAAAAAAAAAATCAGAAAACAAACATCTAGTGATAACTGCTCTTTGAATCCCAGTCATGACACTCTTTCTAACAGGGAGACGGGGTAAGGGTGGGAAGAGAACAAAAGCATTGGGGGGTAAAGGAATTAAGAAATCTGGCCTTCGTATGCTCATAGACATGGGCAGGATACATTCCCATTCTGGGTTTTCCCTGCTCCTGACCCCTTGGATTCAATGGAATTGCTTCTGATTTACACACATTTGAGTGGAACAGAATCATTCCCTTTTCTTCAGCAAAACAAACATTCGTTACTTGGAAAGAAAAACAGAGGAATCTTAAAATGTGACCCACAGCTGAGCGGAAATTCTCAGTAACGCAAGAATTTGGGTTTTTCTAGTTTGTAAACAAAGAAGGAGGGAGCGTGTTGATGGACGCCATGGGGACTGCAGCGGGACGGTTCGTGGGGCTGTGTAACCGGGAGTCATCCTGCCATGGGCGCGGCGGTTCCAGCGAGGTGCTGCAGGTACGGGGAGGAGCAGGATGCTCCAACAGAGGAGGGCTTTGAGCTCTGGGGATGCAGACAGCAGCTTCTCTGCTGGCTCTGAGCCCCCAGTCAGGCCACAACCTTGATCAAAACAGCCCCAGCTGCTAGAAGAAACCGAGATCCAGTGCTGAACTGAAGGTAGGCAGGGGTCTAAAGATGCAGACAAAATGCTTAGGATAATTTCCAAAAGCTCCCTATCAGCTCGAGTGCCAAAAACCTTAGGGGAATTGAAGAGAGATCCTCAACTGGTGGAAACTGGTGTAGCTCCTCCCAGGGCCCACCTCTGGTCAGTCTTTGCTAGCTCTCTCCAGGTACGGGGTTCCCATAGCTCTCATAAATAAACTCCACGGTCACCTATACTGAACAGTTTTGCCTTGCTTCCCCTCCATAAATACACCAGCACTATCTTGCAATGCCAGCTTAACCTAAGCTGAGCCGCAGAGCTCCCTGACTCGGGAGCTGTCAGCGAGGTACGGAGAACCCAGCACAGCTTCCCTCCACCAACAGAAAAGAAATACACATGTACATTCACACGCACACTGCTCGCTTAGCACAGTCCATTAAACTCAGCATGAACTCTGGGCCCAGCCGTAACCCATGATATTTATGAATATCTTCCTGTGAAGGACGTGGAAGAAGAATACAGCTGCTGTGGAGCCCCTACCCTCCCTCCCCTTCGCTCATATCTCACACATGAAATCTCAGCACTGTTCCACGTAGCTGGGGCTGGCAGAGCAGGGTCAGCTCCTGGCTGCTTCTCCATTCTGCGTAGGAAAGAAGAGGACGGGACGGGAGAAATGCTTTTGCCCTCCATCCCGTGGTCTGGGAAAGGCCCAAGTCCCACTAGGAACATATCAGTAGGGCTTTCCCACTGAAGCCTGGCTCCAGCATGGGCTGCGGCTGTGCTAGCTGCTGGCCTAGGAGGTGTTGCTGGATCTGCACAAAGCAGGGGGAGATGTGTGGCCGGACCTGCCGCAGCCCCCAGCAGGATGCTCTTTGTCGGAGCAGTTGCAGGGGCTGCAGCACAGAGGCTGCTGCGAGGGCTGTGGTTGTCCAGTGCCTTCTGCATCCTTCCCTGAGAAAAGGGCAAGCATATGATACCGAGGAAGAGTTGTTACAGCTTATCAGCCTGCATGACACAAATATGTTTCTTCCAGTTTAATTTTACAGTATCTGTGTTAAAAGGGACCGTCCCTAGTACCTGGTCCCTCTAGTCATCTGAGGAGGGAGTGTGATAGAGAAAAAACAGGGGGATTGGTGGTTGCTGACTGTTCTTACTTCGACTCTTCAGGTGCCATCCAAAATCCAGAGGTTTGCACTGCCCAGTTTGCTCTTACCTGGGGCAGAACAACCCAGGATGGTCCCAAATTAGGAGCCTGTGTCCTTAAAAGCTGTACATGGAACGGTGTGCCCAGGAGCCCCAGCTACAGATGTGTCTCTCTCGGGAAACAGAAAGGACATGGTTCTGATCTTGTATTTAGGAGAGGCTTGACTGGTACAGAGACCGTGCTGAGGTGTTGGTGGTGCTGAAGAGATCGGGACCAGACCTGTTGTCCCTTTGTAGCTTCATTCTGCCGGGAACCGATGGGAGATGTTGCTGGGATGTGTGAACAGGAACACCCACATTCATAAAAGAGCTCAACCACCACCAAATAAAACTATCAACCTAGCGAGAAGATGGGAGTTGCCATACCCTGACCTCATTTAGTGGCCTCATCTGAGAGACTCTAGTGACAAGATTATTTTAAGGTGCCTTTTCCTGTGCTGCTGTGTTCTGCCTCCCAGCTACAAAGCAGCCTGCCCGTGCCAAGCACACTTAGCGTGTCCCACACTGCTGCTTCCCTGCCATGCCAGTCACCTGCCGCAAGGGTATTCACAGGGCACAACAGCTTCAGGAGGCAGCTCAAGGAGACAGAAGACCCTTTCAGACCATCTCCTTCCCATCCCTGCTGCGCCCCATGTCACTTTGGAGTCATTGGCACAGATCAAGGGCTCTCCCTTTTGTCTGATAAGTCATTGTGTGGGGTAACACTGAAGGGTCTGCTCTCTCCCCCCCCTCCTTTTGAATAAGCTGCAAAGAGCTTCCGAACTGTCCAATTAAAATAACCCTGGGACAAAAATAGGATGAGAGACTGCTACTTCAAAAACAAAACAATTAAGCAAAGCCTATCCCTTCCCCTTCCCAGAGGCTCCTATGGAAGTGGCGGCTTTTGAGCCAGAAATCACTGCTGGGTTGGGTATTTCTGGCACTCGAACCCAAGGCAAGCGATGACCTCCCAGTGCTGGCTTTGGAGGAGAGGCTGCACCGAGCGATGGCAGCAGATGAGACCAGGCTTGCAGGCACTGACACGTCTCCCCTCAAGGCTAATCTCGCCGTAGCCTGTGGAAGAGCAAAAATAAGATTGTGAGTGTGGGAAAGAGCCGAGCAGATGTTGGCACGAGCTGCACCAGCAGCCAGCCAAGCCTGGTGGGGGGCCGTGCAGCAAGCACCATTTCGGGCCTCAAGACGGCGAAGGGAGAACGGGTTTGGTCTTGGGCTCACGGATCCGGGTCTAACACCAGTTCCCTGAAACCTGGTGCTGACATAGCTCCACGGCTGCGGGACCCCTGGCAGGTAAGGGTTAGGCTGTCTGCCCGCGGGTTGCGTGGCTGCACTCCTACCACGGATCCTCAGGTCGCAGGTTGCAGACCGGCTGCTGCTGCCGAGAATGCACACAACCAGTAGCTACACTGAGCGGTTGTGTCTGGAGTGTAAAAGCCTTGCCGATCACAACAGTGCTGCTATAAATGTGCTTCTGTATTTCAGAACTCTTTGCTTGAGCTGCGGGATGACTGTCCGTAAAATTACGCTCAAAATGCCCAGGGATCGAGTGCTGGGTGCATAACTTCAGAAGTTTATCCTGCAGGGAACACGTCACTTGAGCCCCACTGCCAGCTGAAATCATTCTCGGGTGAAACCAGGGACTAACATAATCACTGCGGTTGTCACAGGAATGCCAGGGGTAAACTTCTGGCTTCAGTTACATCACTGCAGCACCAAATTAACCTCATGCTTCTGTTCCTGAGGTCCCTTTGTTGCGGGTGATTTTCCTGCCACAACATTCTTCCTTTCAACTCTTTTAGCTCATGTGAAAGATGAAAAAGGGTCTTACAGTCTTGTCATGAGGCTGGTTCTTTGGGATTCCCTCTTGACTCAGCACTGCCTGGGCTCTTCCCTTGCCTCTTTGAGTGGTATCCCTATGAAACATACCTAGGGCTTAAAATAGTCTCGCAAGCTCTTCCCCGTGTGCATTCTGGAAAAGCGAATAGCCCTTATGCAAGCATGGGAATTTGTCTTACTCCTTTTGTTTCTCCAAACTCTGGTCACAGGATAGCAATACAGACTAAGCTGACATATTATTCCGAGAAGAATTTGAAAAGCTGGAAATAATTTTGTTTCCTTTGTTCTAGGAAAGGGATCCACATGGCCCTGCCAGCCCTCCTTGTTCGGGGCAGAACGAACGGGTTGCGAGGCTTGCTAGCGTTCGAGCTGCGTCCTGGCCCTTGCTGTTTCCTTTGGAGGAAGATGAGCACAGCAGAGGAGGAACTTCACCGGTCAAGGGGGCTTGCAGAGGGACAGCATGTTTCAGTGTTTTAGCAGAAAGGCAATGGCATTGGTGAGTCTGTGCAGTCGGTTATTTATTTCCCCACGTGGAACATCAGGGACAAATAGAGCTCTGACGGTTAATGCCAGAGTTGAGAACATTTCTGTGGTTTTTGAAGGTGTTGAGTGCCAAGTGGCCAAGAGCTGCCCTGGCAGGAAAAGTCTTTTTTCCTTACCTCCCTGAAACATAGCCAGGCTCCATAGTTTTCATTTTTCCTATCCCCCCTTTTTTGAGGTCAGGAAACTTTGGGCTCAAAATTTTAATAATTTTAGAATCCCCAATAACTGTTTTTTAACAAAGCCTCTTGACCTAACAGATTGGCCTGTCTCTGCCAGGCAGGTCATTAATTTCCAGTCTAATGCACCAGGGAGAACATTGTGAAATGACTGCATAAAGAGGCATTAGAGTAAAGATGATTTGGGGCTATTTGCCTGGCAAAGAAATTGAAATAGCTACAGCTTTTCTTTTACCTGACTCATGACTGTATCGCAGGGGTCAGATTGGAAAAACAAGTGAATGTTATTCACCTACAGCCTGCTTTCAGACCCATCTCTGTGCACCTCTGATGCCAGAATGACATTGTGCTTCTGGGGGTGAAACAATTTAAACTATAGAGATGAAAATTATTGGTTTCGATGACTTCCTTAAAAAAAACAGCAACAACAACATCAGACTGAGGCTTTGTAAAACTGTTTTGAAAGTGGCTGTTGCTGCATCTGTTGTGTAAAATGCTAAAACCTCTGAGTAGTCTATCAGAGTGGCTGTTTTACCAGCAACAGAGTGTTTTAAAGGCTGTGGCAAAAGCCGTGCTGCATAAAAAGGCTCTGAACTTAAAGTGCTTTAAGCAGGTTTGTAACAGTAATGCCATTGTGCCTATACATAAAAGCGTATGAAAAAAGCAGCATTTGTAGACAGAACTAATAGCGTTTCACTGCTAGCTAATAAAACTGTCACCTCTAAATACACCAGGAGGGATTCTAACATTACACGAGTTTCTGGGAAAGGAGCTAGGGGGCAATTGTTTGGGACGGGGCTAGGGGAGGGGAGAAGCAGCAGGTTGTACTGAGGAGTAGCAGGCATCGTGCAACATACAGGCAGAGCAGAGGGTGACCAACTGCACAGCACTGACTCTGCTCCCATCGAAGTTCCACTGGATGCCTCGTGCAGGTTGCAGCCTGCTGAAAAACGTCATCTTCCTCAGCTTGTGGAAGTTCAGGCTGTCTGAAGGCAGCGATGGCTGCAAATACAGCCTCTTTCCTTACCAATTTTTTTGTGAAATTATGCCATTTTTTATAACAAGTCTATTCGTGGAGCTTTGGACTCGTGTCTTTTTTAAACATTTGTGATATGAAATTTCTAAAAAATCTACTAGTGAGAAAACAAATGAAAAAAAAAAAAACACAACAAAACGCAATTGTGAAAGACCGGCCTCACAGATGTGTGACTGTAAGGAAAGTAAAGAATTAAGAACATGTAAGTGAAAGTCTGACACCGCAATTCACAACTTACTTTGCATCATTGTTTTTGTGTCGGCGTATAACTTACAGCAGGCTCCGCAGATCTTTGGAGGAAGATCAAGTTCTGTAATTAGCAGTGAAATAGTTGGCTTAGAGCTAATTGAAAGGTGTCTGCATTCCAAGGCTAACACTCCCTTCAGCTGAGAGAAGTCTCTGCCTCTCTCAAGGTGCGAGACTTGTGTTAACGCTGGCTCACAATTACAGCCCCAAGGGCTAGAAAGCTGATCAGACTTGGTGCTGGGATTCATTTGTGCCATGCAGGAACAGGCTGGGGGGAGCCCTGCCTGGCCTGAACTTGTGGACCCCACTGACCCCACGCCTCTGAAGCCTGCCCCTCTTCTGCGTTGGGATCGGCTGTGAGAGAAACCAAATAACCCAAGGATCCCCTCCAACCTAAACTGATCACCGATTCCCTGTAACGGGCTGGAGCTTTTCCAAAGGAAAGGTGTGGGCTGGAATCCCAACCCCTGCCGAGGGAGGCACAGGTCCCGCAGGCCGCTCACCCCTCCAGGCCCTGCCGGCCTGGCGGAGCTCAGGGGCCTGTGGCTGCCTGTCGGGCTGGGTGAGGTGTGCGGCTGGGGATTTGGGGACACCCGTTCAATTCAGGAGAGCTGCTCTGAGGGGCCGAGTCCTGGGTTTTCAGGGCGGAGATCCCTGGAGCTTAGGTGGTGCCAGAGCTCTTAGCGTCTATGCTCACTGCACAGTCAGGGGGTTGCAGGCCCGGTGATTAATGCAGTAGCCAAAAAATAGAGAGACCTCTCTTTAGCACCCTCTCTTTCATAAGTCCTGTTATCGTGAACAAGTCCTTTTGTGCCCCATCCGTGGAAGTCCAGTGAGGACCAGATCCTATAAAGGACGGAGTGCTTCTCAGGTACGTCAGAGGTGTGCACCAGAGAAGTCCTCTAGATCAAAAGGCCTCCTTAAATGAGCCTACCCAAGTCTGCCTTAACTATACCCTCCCTCCTGCATTTTTCCTTCAGGATAATTAAGCATGCAGTAAGTTAAGAAGTGGAAAAACCCCAGGAAGCATCTATTTCACAGGTGGGTGCAGCTGACTCCTTCCTCCTGGGGCCTTTTCCTCCTGCGGATCTGTGCAAGCCAAAAGCCTGGGCACAAACGCTCCTGGCCATGGCCGTGATTCACAACCGTACCCCAGTTTCCCAGGCAGCAGGCGTCTCAGAAGATCGCTGGTTATCACGCTACCCAGTGGAGACCTGTGCTCGCCTGCGGGTGATGGGGACGTTGTTATTGCACCCTGCCAAAACGGGGGCACAGAGAGATTGCCCTTGGCTTTGCATTGCCCCTGAGGTCTGGTTTTCTTGGCAGACCATTGACCAGGTTTTTGGGCCCTGGGGCACTGCCTGCATGAGCACACCGTGGTGCTGAGCGTGTCCTGGTGCCCACACTGCCTACGGGTGTGGGGCTGCAGCCACGGCCGGGGCCAGAGCAGCCCAGGTTAGGCAGCGAGGCTGCAGCAGGGCTGCCTGTCCTACCAGGGCCTCTAGTTCAGGGCCTGGCTGTGCACAAACTTCTGCCCTCCTGGATGAAGGGAAATGGTCTCTGCTCACAGCTGTAGCTATCAAAAGCTTCACCCCTTCTGTAGCCAGGATCCTTCAAGGAAAATAAAATATGGTAATGTTTGGGAAGGTGTTTTTTTTTTGCCATGTTTACAGCAGGTTGCAGCCGGCCGGGAGGCAGAGCACACAAGCTAGGCAGAGGAGCCCTCGTTGCAGGATCTTGATCATTATTTGCATTATTTGGGTGAAATCCTCCTGCCTGCGTTATGCAAGAAGTCGGGTCAGCTAGCTGTGGTGGTCCTTGCTGGCCTGAGAGCCTCCCAGCTGGCTGTGTCCTGGGTCGGGGCAAAAGGCCAGATTTCTCACAAGAACAGAAACAGGGCAAAAGGGAGGGAGAGGAATGTCAAGTGCTCCGATTCAAACCCAAAGCCTGCTTTTCTTTTCTTTCTAAGAGCCCAATGCCTGTGGTACGCTGCTCTGGGATGCCTTCTCGTTGCAGTTACGTCCTTAGAGGTGGTGACTTTCTTACTCTTCACCTGTTCTGAAGCAGGTGAGCAGTATGGTCTGGGTAACGGTGTTATGCATCGATCGATGGGGTTCAGTGTCGTTGCTGGTAGTCCCCCTGGGTGCCCTCGGTTTTGTGCTCCGTGGTAAGCTGCAGAAGTGGCTCTTTGCCTCCTGCTGTGATCAGGCTCTGGGGGTACTTTTTGTCTGGCAAGCTCTGTACCTAAGCACTGTCTCTTTCCGAACTTGCCAAGAGGGTTTTTATATATTTTCTTCCTTTATAAGGGCATCGAGAAGCACTCCACCCATCCCAAATTTTGTGACCCTCGATAGTCTTTGATTTCACAGTAAATCCTCAAATACAAAGGAGTGTTCCTCCCAGCACTAAAATAACCAGAGACTTCATCAGTGAACTCTGCAGCCAGGGACGAAATTTGTGCTGTGCCTGGCTCCCATAGAAGATGGGCACAACAGCATGCCCTCAGGCCGTAGGATCTGACGAGGGAGGCTGAGAGGGGAATCCGAGGTCTGCAGAAGCCACAGGGTGTTGTCTGTGCGGTTGGGATCTCATCCCAAGGCTGTGCTGAAGCGGGGAGGGAAGGCTTTTCCTGTCCTTGCCATCCTCAGGGCAGGGTAACCTTTCCCACTCAGGCTGGAGTCGGATGTGCTGCAGCATTTAGCCTTTCCTGAGCTGTGATGCTGCCTTTGTGTGCTGCTTTCTCGTGACAATTCACACTAACATCATGGTACAGTTGATGCATATGGAGCAAAGGAGCTGGATGGGGCCATCAGAAGGCAGCTCAGGAGCTTTGGTCTTCCTCCACTGATTATAACGAGAGCCTAGAGAGATTAGACTTCTCTTGTAGATGCCTTAATTAAGTGCTGAAGGATTAGGTGGCACGAATCTGATCCCAAATGTCTGTCTAGGCTGGGGCTGAGTTAGCATTGAACTTGAACTGCAAGGAAGTTCTGGAAGAGACCACCTCAGCCAGGGGGTCAGAGTGATTACTTCTGATCCACTCCATCGGTGGCTTTTGCTCAGACCGGCCAGCCAGGTGAATAGGAACCGTCCTGGAAGGAGCAGTCCTGAGAGCCACCAGCGTGTCCCATGGGTGACTGAAGGGCTGGGAGGCAGGGGACAGTCCTGGCGGACTGAGTGAGCACCATGCCCTTTACCATGCTGCTTGCTCTGTTTTTTTTATTTTGGTTTCCGCAGGGAGAGTGCCACTGAGAGAGATCAGAACCAAAAAAACCCTGTGCGTTTGCCTTATTTTTATTCTTTAAGCTTATGTGATGTTTAGCAATTATCTAAATGTCATCTTCTTTAATTACCGTGAATTCAGGAGAGCCACTGGCTGGGCAGGGTGAGTGAGCCCAGAACGTAACAAGGTGAATTAAACACCCAGTATTCTTTGCTCGGGGGAGATTTTAAGCAGGGTTGACATCTTCATCCCTTCACCTGAAACAGCTCATGCAAAAAGAAGAGCTGGAAATTGGTGTTAGCTTGGTTTTTTTTCTCCCTTTGATCATTTGGAGTCACTCAGCCCTCGTGTTCTTCTCTTGGCTCCTGGCAGGTGACATCCTCGCTGGGGTGAGCAGCTCAGCTGCTAGCACCAGGGTGAGCTTGGGTTGTCCCAGTGCCCTAAGAAAGGATTGGGCCACGGGCACAGGATGCTCCCAGGGATCTCCAGCTAACATTGTCCGTGCCCTGCTGCTCCCTGACCTTTTTTTCAGCTTGTAGTAAAAAGGTGCCTTTGTGTTAGACTTGGTCTGGGCTCTGAGAGGCATCATGGGCTTTTCCATCCCAAGAAATCCTCATTTGGAGGGTTCTGGCACAGCGCCTGGCGCTTCGCAGTGAAGAGCCCGGGGCAAGGTGTTGGTTCTGTAACTCTCTAAAGGACCGCGGGCGTCCAGCCGCTCGTCTCTGAGCAGGGACGGGCACAGCAGGCTGGCAACGGCAGAGGTAAGGTGGCTTGGTGGCGGAGCAGGATTGCAGCTCAGGACTCTTCGCTTATGTTACTGTCCTGGGAAAGTGAAGGCAGTCAGGTGGATGATGATGAGTGGCCTGGTAAGGGCGTTTTATAATTTAATTATTCTTTATTTTTGTTGTAGGTTGAAAACTTAATCTGCCGTTGTATTGCTGGTCCAGTGCTGAGCATTCTCCGCAAAGCTCCTGACAGGTGAGTGAGTATTATGGTTTTGCTTGAACAGTTCCTTCGAGGTCATGCAGCAGGTTTACATCAAAAGCAGAATTTGGAAAATCCCAGCTCAAGGTGAAACTGTTGCTCTTGGGCAAGGAGCAATACATGAATCGATCTATGCGTTAAGCACTGTCCTTTCAAAATTACTCAAATATGACACTTTCAAGTGCCCCGTACGGTTTGGAGTTCGGCTGTGGTTTATGTTCTTGCCATGTGAGATGAGAACAGAGGTGTGTAGCACTTTATCCCTGTCTTATTTATGAGCTGTGGGAGAACATCTTGCAAAATGTGAGCAGCTAATTTTAGGCGGCAACATAGTTTAAGGTGCCAAGCCTTCCAAAAAGGGAAGGAATGTATATCCAGCTAGACAGCCTTCAGCTCCGAGCTGCTCTAGGGCACTGGACATTCCTGCACCCCCAGGACATTAAATCTCCTGCGTGCAGACAGAATCTTTAGTTGTGACATGAGAGGTAGCTGTTAGGGAGGTGATTGTGAAATCCCTCATCTTACAGAAGAGGAAAAGGAGGTGCATCTGAGGTGTTTTGCACCGTGCTAATGCTTTCCAGCCCCAAATCCCCAGGAGCTTTCCAAGTGTTAATTAATTAAGAGTCAGAGTTGTCTGATTTCAGCAGTGGACAAGCAGCAGCATAGGGAGTGGGGAAGCTGAGATAATTTGCACAGAGACCTAAAGGGACTGGAATAAAATGCAGGGCTCGACTGCCAGCTAACGTGCCCTATACTTGAAGGGGGGGAAAGAAGGAGGCTGAATGTATAGGACCTGCTACACACTCCCTGTAGTTGTCTTTGTCTGCTGTCCTACTTCCCAGCACACTCTGCTTGGACGTGGTAGGGACCCTATGGCACAGCAAGTTCTGTGTATGCTCCTGCCCTCTGCTTTATGTTGGCCCAGAGTAAGGTAATACGCAGTGCTGGCATCACTTCTACCCTGGGAAGGTCCCCGAGCCAAAGGCACAACTCCATCTTTTAAGGCTACTCCGTGCGCAGCGCAGAGGATCACTGTCCGGTACCCAACCTGCTCTGTCCCATCCCAGGCCAGCGAGGACTAAGAGTGCCCTCTGCTGCACTCATTCTCCTCGTCTTTTCATGGCAGCGTTGTGCTTGCTATTTGAGAATAAACAAACCAACTATTTAGTACACAAAGCAGCTCTTTCATATTCTAAAGATCTTTTTGTGCAGGTGGTGCAGAAGCCAGGTTCTGTATTTCAGCAGCGAACAGAAAAAATCATGCCCTGAGATAAGACCGTGTGCTATCCCGCATCAATCCTGAGGCACAAATAAAGTGCTACAGGGAGCTGCTGTCCTTTATCAACAACCTTCACCCCGTCGCTTTTCATTGCCTCGTAAAACAAACTGCTCCTCGTTGCGGGAGTCCAGACATCTGTCTTCATAGTCATGAAGCTTTCATTTCTTGGAGCTGGTGGCGGCAAGCGCTGGTGATGCGCAGTCAGATGTGGTACCTACTTGCTGCTAACAGTGCTGAACTTTCCATCTCGCCCTCCTGTTCAAAGCGGAAAAAAGAAATGCGAGCCATAAAGCTGTCCTTATTCAAGTTCCCAGCTCTTGCAGCCAAAAAAGAATGGATGTAAGTAGGGGGGGGAGCTCAAGAAAGCTGTCCCAGGCTTCATACTTTTGGAGTTAGAGGGATAAATTAAAAAATAATAATCCTGCTCTTACTGGGATGTGATTTACCCATGCGGAAAGAAACTGATCTGCAGGCTCCGCCGGCAGCCCCGTAACTGCCAGGGCCACAGGAATCTGCTCGTGTTCCCTGGAATTTGGACATTTTTTGTTGCACCCATTTCGGGTTGCTTTCCAGATTGTCATTCAAGTGCGGGGCACGCCCCCTCCAGGAGGCTATTTAAAGAGAAGCTGATGTGCAACTTTCTCCAGAGAGAGACGAGAAACTCCGAAGGAGAAGGGAGTGAGAGTGAGCGAGTCAGCCGGCAGCCCGAATCCCCTCCTTCCCCTTGACTCGGGATGTCCGGCAGCGTGGGGACGGTGACCTGGACCCTGTTCCTCCTCCTCCTCCTCCTCGCACCTGGCTGGGTACGTATTGCCCTGCAGCCGCTCCGTTTGCTCCCTGGGCATTGCAGCTTCTTGCTTTGATGCATGCGAGCACTTCAGGCTGAGTACCCCTCCGCAGCTGCCACCTGCCTCCGGAGGTTTCCCGGAGCGTGGCTGGTAGCAGGGCAGCGCAAACGCGCGGCGTAACTCATCGCGCTCGGGGCTGCGCCGTGCGTGACGCCCGGCATCTCGGGATCTCTGAGCTCCTGGCAAATGTGGATGGGTTTTGCTTCACTTCGCTCCTGGGAGCTAGAAGCCAGCCCTGGTTTACGAGAGGGAAGGACTGGACAGAGAGAGGGGAGATTGCTGGGTTTACAGCACTGCAAGGAGTAGCCTCATCCCAGTGTCTTACCATCATCATCCTCCCCCAGCTGCCACTGAATCTACCCATTTGTCCCTGAAAACAGTGATCCGAGGAGGAAATTAGACTGCAGCCTCTCCGGGGCAGGGCTTGTATCTGGTTTTTTGTGTAAAAGTGCTTGCACAGAGCAGCTGATTCTGCTTACGACTTGTGTGTGCTACTACAGCACCAATAATAGCAGGAACATTGCCGCAGTCATTAATGTCCTCGTTAGCATGAGATCTAAATTGCAGTAAGGGCCTTTCGGATTCGGGAAGAAGTCAGGTTCACAGGCAGAGCCGCTGCTTTGCCAGGCTGGTTGCGCTGATAGCTGCAATAAAGTCTGGCTGATAAGCTCTGATTGCTCCTGGCAGCACTCAGCAACGTGCCAGCCCCTGGCCTTCCGGGAAAGGTGTCCGGGGCACCTGGCACAGCTGAGATCCGAGGGTAATTTCTGCTGTTTGGGGTCGTCGTCTTGTTTCTTGGGCTGGCAGCATCGTGCCAGCCATATAAACACCAGCAGTGAATCGCGTGGCTGTGTCACTTCGTCGCTGATCAGGGATGCTATCACTTGCCCTAAACCTTGGAAATGGGGCTTTCGGCTTTCTTCTATTCCAAGCTCTGAGAGTGATGTTCAGCGGACAGAACGAGGGAATGAGAGCTCTTCCTCCTGGATCTGCCTCTCGGGGTGCTCGGAGGTGAGAGCAGAACCAGGGTGCCGGCAGTTAGGTTTGGCTCAGCCTGGGCAAGTCTCCGTGCCTCTGCTCTCTGCCCGTGACATTGGGGTTGTGGTTCTCGCCCCTGGGAAGGGGCTGTGCACGGGGCGCTGCCACAACCTGGGAAGGTGCCTCGAGCCCTGTGGTGCAGGGAAGGCAGGTGTTATCCCTGATAATTGGGTGTTTGCGGCATGTGAATAGCTGTGTTTTGACTGCTTGTTCTATACCAGGCTTGGAGTGTGAAAGAGAACCAATTATGTGTTTATTGCATTACTTCTACCTCGCAGCATTAACCCCTGGCTCCCAAGGCGCTTTTCAAGCAGCCAGCTCAGCTTCAGAACGCTGCTTCCCAGCCCTTTGAAGGCAGTCGTGAGCCCAAATGCATTTTATAAGTGCTCTTTGGTTTGGCCCTCTGAGCTGGTTCCCTGGGCTCATATGGACATAGATGAGGAATGAGAAGCCATCCCTGGCGGTGCCACTTTACTGCTGCAGCGGTGTGGGCTCTTGTCCCCCAACTCACACCTTCACCAGGGTGTAGGGGAGAGGTTTTAGGTGAATGTGAAGCAGGAGGCACGTTCTCACCTCTTTTCTCCCCAGGTAGCTGGGTTCAGCCCGCAGGGCAGGCAGGAAGCTCGTTCTGACTCAGCTGAGCGGACAGGACCTGGGAGGAGTGGTGGGGAACACGTGGAGCACAGACACGGGATTTCTCTGGCCAGGATGAGTTTATTCCCACTGGGGCTTGACCATCGCTCAGGGTCCCTTGAGTGGCGGGTTCACACGTGGTGTTTGAGATCAACACGAGAGCTGCCAGCAAAGCAAGGAGCGAGTCAATATTCTGGGCTTTAGCCCTAACTCCATAGCCTTGGTCTGTCATCCTGGTTCCACTGCTCTTCAAGTCCCCTGAAATATGTTAACAGAAACAAGATCGAGGCTGTTGTGAGTCTGAAGTTAGTGGTGGTAAAAGAGTGTAGTTTTAGGGACAGACCCGTCTGCGGAGGGGAATGAAATGTCAGGTCTTTAGGTGGAATCCCTCCGCACCCAGGTGCTAGGTTAACAGTTGGACTTGATGATCCTGGAGATCTTTTCCAACCTGGATGGTTCCTCGATTCCATGAGACGTTGGTCTTTGTGTTTGGGTTGGTAGCAGAGCCTGAATGTGAGCGCTTGCAGTTCTTTGGGAGCGTTTGGGTGGTTTCCACGCGGTACTGAAACAACTCCTAGAAGCAGCCCTTGAAAATAACACAGGCTGGAGAGTGCTCTGTGGAAATGCAATATAATCCATCATTTAGGCTCCTTGAAATTGCTGTGAAAGCAAATTAAGTAATGGAGAACTCTAGGAAGTTGGTTCGACGTTGACTTTCTACCAGCTGTTCCCAGCTCAAGGAGTTCCCCTCGCCAGCCAGTTATCCAGTGCTCGCGGTCGGGAGCGCACGAGCCAAAAAAGATTTCAGCTCATTCTCTGCTCTCCTGGGCCCGCGAGAGGAGCAGGAGTTATAAATAGCACGAGCTGACTTTGCTCAGCAATAAAACAAGCAAACAGGAGTCCCAACACACCCTGAGGCCAGGTGGACGGGGTGAGGAAAACAGGCCCAGCTGAGCTGACTGGTAGGAAAATCTCTAAATAATGAAAAAAACCCTGCAAATGTGGCTGAAATGGGCCTGTTAAGCTGCGCTTTTGTGCCCGGGTGGGGGAAATGAGGCACAGAAGAAATAGGGGTGCAGTCAGCCAGCAGGTCTCTGATCCATCGGGGGTCTGAACCCAGATGTCCTTGTGCTGAGAGCAGCCGTAACGCAAGGAGGAAGCGGAGCTGATTGTAAACAGAAGGTAAAGCCAGGTGGGCTGGTTTCCTTGGGTGACTTCTCAGAGGAAATAAACAGCACCAACGATGATTAATGAAGGCAAGAAAGAGAATTCGGTTGGGTTTGATCCCATTGGATTCTTTGTTGTCCTGAAAGAGGTTGTTTTGCTTTGGCTTTCAGTAGGAGAGATATTTTGAGAGTGTTTCTTTATATGGCCTGTGGCTGACATCGCGCTGGAAAATGCTTGTTGTCGTTGTTTTTTTTTCAGTGCATGAATTGCATCTTAATATAGGCCCCGTGTTAGGAATGCTTTGCCTCTCTTATGATCTCATGTGCCCCCCACCCACTCATTCATGGTTAAATAACACGTCCTCTTGGCAGCTCCGGCTGCCGCATACATGAAGAACAGTAGGAAAGCAGTTCTGTATTTTTAGCGTCTTTTAATGCACTTCGGCAGCTGGGGAGGGCTCCAGATGACATGCCAGCTCGCAGCGAGTGGTCCGAGGACTGCAGCCTGAGAACAGCTGGGCTGCAGGCAGGAGAGGCTTAGTTCCAAAATACTTTGCACCGGGAGTTTTCAAGGAGAATTGTGCTGGTTCCCTCTGAGCAGGGTAAGGCTCTGGGAGGTCTTGTGAGCGGGGATTTAGGCTGATCCCTTTCCTATGCCACACTGCGGCGATTGTTGCAGAAGTGTAAAGCAGTTGGCATCTCCTGCCCCGTGTGATCTAAAGTCAGAACAGCTGCTTTGGGCAGCGGTCAAACAGCTGGAAAAGCTTTACTACTGTTATTGGTGACAAACACAAAATCCAAGGAAGCTGTTTCAAAGGCAAAGGCTGGATAGGACAAAACAAGTGCAAGCAGAGCTGTACCAAGATGGTTTTTGCCTCCTGGCTCTCTCTGATCCAGGTGTCCGTCCTCCCCCAGTGGCTGCAGCCCCTTCCTGGCTGGATGTCTTGGTCCCGTTGGGCTCCCTCCCCTCCACCCACCCTGTTTGCAGCTCTGAGCGCAGATGCACGCGTCATGCACGAGCTCGCAGCGATGCAGGACCCCAAAATGTCTCGCAGGTGTCAGCTGCCATCATCTGCATGCAAGGGTTGTACCAGCCCTGCGGCAGCTCCCCAGGGCAGCGCTGCGGGTTGGTGCCCTCACATCCCTCCGAAACTACCTGAGGAGCTGTAGCGGGCAGAAGCTGAACGGAGGAGCAGGGTCAGCACCCGGATTTTTCCGAGGAGGTGTAAGAGGATCCCAGAGGCCGTATGCTTTACACCTTTCACAGCTGTGGTTTTAGATCTTGCCCAAATCTGGGGACACGCAGAGCTGAGCCTGGTGCATGCACTGCGAGCTGATTCAGGACAAGGAGGCCCCAGAGGGAGGCACTGGAGAGCCCCTGGGATTTCTGCAGAAGGCAGCCCTCCTCCAGCCACAGCCGCGTCTCTGCTCAGCGTCTGGAGTGGCCCAAAAGCCACGGGCGGGCTCCAGCAGACGGGCAGCCCTCGGGAAATGCTCCAAGCGGGGCAGCCGCCAGGGCCCAGGGTCCCAAGGAGGGTTGCTCGAGTGTGCTCCCTGCAAAGGGGAGGGGAGAGCACTCTTCTGGGAATACCGGACAGCGCAGGATCCAGGGGGCAAAATGGGACTCAGGGGTGTTTCGTTCAGTTTTCAGCCCTGCTGGTAGACTTTGGGCAAGGCTTTTCTCTCCATGCCTCACTTTTCTCCTCTTTGGGCTGGATCTAATGATGCTACTGCAGAGCGCTTTGATGTCTTCTCCTGAGCAGGGCTGTGTAAGAATTGCTCGCTGCTCGTGCTTGCTCTTTTATTGCTTCCAAGGCGGCGGGGGGCTGAGCTGCGCGTGGGACTCCAAGCTACCGCTTGCTCCGTTTGTTCTGGCCCTGCTCCCCAGAGGCTCCTTTTCCTTGAGCTCCAGGTGAGTTAGGGATGAGGAAAAGACTGGCCTCGTGCACCCCTGGGAGCTGCATGTGCTGGCTGCACCCCGGGGCACCCTGGCGAAGCCGATCTGCCCTCCCTGCTGCCGGGGGCTGCGGAGGCAAGGGGGTGGCCGTGCTCGGAGCAGCTTCGTGTTTTGCATTTCTCTGCCTGGCTGGCTTGTGGGACACTCACTCTCTCCGTGGCTTGTCTGCCCTCCAGGTAGAACCGCAGGCCTGCACGTACCCATGCCAGTGTCCCTCGCAGCCTCTGCAGTGCCCTGCTGGCACCAGCCATGTGTTGGATGCCTGCGGTTGCTGCAAGGTGTGTGCCAGGCAGCTTGGCGAGCTCTGCTCCCTTCAGAAGCCCTGTGATCATCACAAGGGACTCTACTGCGACTTCTCCAAAATCCACAGAGGCAGCGGGATCTGCTTAGGTGAGAGATGTTTGTTCTGTTGTTGCGCAGTTTTCCTGTGGCCCCTGCAGCCCCCCCCAGAAAGCCCCCCGGTGCTCAGAATTTCCCGCAGCGCTTGGGGATTCAGCCAGCGTCACGCTGTGAGACCTGTGCCAGTCCTGCGAGTCCACCGATACGCACACAAACTTCTTCCTTGTGCAACAAAGGCCATTTCCAAAGGCACGGCTGGGGGCTTGGGGCTCCCCTCTGTCCCTGGGACGTTACGGGAAAGCCTCTAACCCTGTAGTGCCTGCGGGTAAATATCAGCCAGCCAGGCTTTTATTGGAAAGTGCTGCTGCTTGTAAAAGCTCACCCAAAATCTCACTGCCTTGCGCTGGAGATCGGCATTTTGCACTCGACTGCTTACGTGCAAGAGGCGTAACGCATTTCTGGCTTTAGCACCTGGGTGGAAATAGGTGAGCAGGTCATTTGTAAAACAGTGTGCACGTGGAACCTGAGAGTCACCGAGCCAGGTAAACACAAACACAGACCTGTTCTCCCCAGGTTAGTCCTGGTGCCTCTTCCCAGCATAGAAAGAATCATTGCTCTGGTCGTTCAGTAGCTATTCTTAAAGCATGCAGAAATGTATTTTGGTATAGAAGGAAAAAGTGTATTCTGTCAGTCTCCTGTTCTTTGTTAAAACCAAGACTTACCTGCCCGTCTCTGCCAGGTGCTGACTTTTTTAATTCAAGCTTTTCAAAATAGTTAGGAAGACCCGAGGGCAGGAAGGTCGGTGTGGACACTTTGGGAAGTGTTCAGCCACTGCACGTGGCTTCTGTGGAAGTGCTCAGACTCCGACCTGAGGCAGGGCAGTTGGGAGTTCTGGGGGAACCACACTGTCTTGCAATGCCAGGATCACATACAATTGTTTCTTTTTACCCTAATTAATGACTATAACTTGTAGAAGGTGTTTTCTCCTTCTTTTTGGGATGTTTTGGTAAGTTATATTTCATTTCTTTCCCCGGTTATTGTGATCTTTAGAAGCCACGTGAGCTTCCTTGTGCTTTCTGTAGGCATTGGTGCACCTAAGAGCTGATGACTGAAGCTCAATAAGGCCACCGTAGGTCTGATAATACCCAGTGGGGGTAAACTGCCTAATTAAGGCTGGAAATGAAGTGTGCCTTTGCAGTAGGAAAGGTAGCTGAATCACTGGGATGATTTACTCGGGTGTGGAGAAGGCCCCATCTCAAAGACTTTGCATGAAGACTGGATGTTTTTCTTAAAAAAAAAAAGAAAAAAAAAAGAAAAGAAAAAAAAAGAAGAAAAAAATGCTTCCTATTCCCTGTGAGGTACGGGCTCGATGCACAGATCTCAGAGTGAGAGTCCCAGCTCTCTGCTCTGTAGAAAATCAGACTTGAAGGTCACAACGGTCTTTCCTGCCTCTAAATGAGAAATAAAGATCTTCACGGTGAAAATCCCAGGTGAATACGGAGCAGGACATCCCCCTAAATTGGACCGAGGATTTGGGACATGTCCTTGGGCGATATTTTTGTAGCGTCCACGCTCCTCTCTTGGAAGATGGGGACTTTTGGAGGCAGCGAAGGCAGGTGAAGCTGAAGTGATGAATGCAATGAATGGTAGGATCGGGTTGTGTGAGTAGAGAAGAGAGGGCTTAGAGGAATCCAAATAGGAAGATACGGGGAGAGCAGGAGGAGCAGAGAGGTGTTAAAGTAGCATGGGGAAAGCTCGTGGGTTGGGTGCCAGGGGTGCCAAATGGAGCTGGTAAATAGCAAAGAGCCCCCTCTGCCCACTGCTGCCATCCCTTTTGGTGCCTTATTGCGTCGGGCCAACGGGAAGGCGACGTCGCCGTAGGATAGGAAGAGGCATGATGAAATGATTGGGTTTTGAACACATCATAAAATCCCCGAGCAGGCTGCCACGTGTTGGGTGGGGAGGGAGCGGTGTCAGCGGCTCCTCGGGGAGGGAGAGGGCTCGGGCTAAACAAGTGAGAGAGGGTTTAAAAATAAGTCTGAACGGCCCCGCAGAGGGAAAGTGGACGGCTTCCACTCTGATGGAAAAAGTGAGGGGGTTGAAACTTCTCAGTAAGAGCACAGGAGTATTTTTATACCAATGGCACTGAAAAGAGCTGCGAGTTGAGATCCAGCACTGGTGAGAAACGCGGTAGCAAACCAGGAGGATTTGTGTCCCCTCGAGGATGAGGAGGGATGGAAAGAGGCTCGTTGTTTGGGCCAAACACTTGGTCGGAGACAACGTTCTGTTCCACGGGCAAGCAGGACTAAGGGGAAAATAGATCAGGTTTCCTGGTAAGCCTCCTCAAGCCGCCAAGAATCCTTCATGTTGGTTACTTCCCAATAAATGTTTGCATGGATTTTTTTTTTTAGGGGTCAGAATCGCAGAAAGCGGCAGCTGACTGTCCAAAAGCAGGATTTCTGTCCTGTGAACAACTTCTGAGATTTCAACATTTCGCTTCAGACTGAAGACAAAAAAAAAAAAAAAAAAACTTTTCGCGAATTTTTTAGAATACTTGTTTGGCTGTGCCAGAACTTTCTAATTTGGTTATACCAAAATGTTTCATCTTGATATTTATAGTATCTAAAATAATTACTCAAGGAAAACGTTTCCCACGATGGATACTGTCCGATGAGTATTTTGGTTTAGACACGAGCTATTGTAAGAGCATAAAGGAAATCTTTGGTATCAAGTTGAAATGCTTCAGTTGTTTCTCATTGAAAACATTCACAAAATTGGTCTGTGCTTGCAAAGCTTTTAATCAAATCAGAATTTTCTGCTGGAAAACTTCTACAGAAAAACTTTGGGCTAATACAAATGTAAGAACTTGTGAGCGTTGTTCACACCCGCAGACTGAGGATCGCTCCTGTGTGTACGATATCGTTGTGATTCCCTTTTTTGCTCATTTAAGTTTTATCGGGAAGGAGTGAAAAACTCAGAGGAGGGCTGATGGGGAGAGGTCTGGAGATCAGAGTGAACTGAGAGAGAAAAATTCTGGCAGGAAGGAAGACCATCAGAGGAGCCCAAAAGGTCATAAACTCAGCGTGGCGTTTTGTAGGTCACCTTTAGATCTGTGGGAGAACTGCTCTTAGGAGGAGCCCGTTGCCTTTTGGCCTCTTAGGACAACTAGGAGCAGAGCTGCTGGCTCCTGTGCCTCGAGGAATGCGTCTTGCACAATGCCACGGGCTGGGCACTCTGAGCCCCCCAGGGAGACCTCTGACTCGACGCGGAGGGCTGTAAAGAGAACGCGTCGCTTGGTGGCTCATCCAAGTGGGGCACAGGGTCTGGTGGAGCGCTTTGGGGGGTCTGGCGCGGCTGGAGCCACTTCCACAAATCAACGTCAGTAACATCCTGGGGTCAGGGGGCCAAATGCTCAACGTGCCAACTTGTGCTGCAGCCAGCCCTGGGATCGCAGAGTCGGGGAGGGTCCGCACGTGGGGCTTGCCCTTCGCCAGCAGCCCCTTAGCCCCCAAGGCAGAGGCCGTGCTGCCAGCCCCTACCATCAGCTCAGCTTCTCCTCTTCCTCCAGCTCACGAGGGTGCGACGTGTGACCTGCTGGGCAAGATCTACCACAACGGGGAGAGCTTCCAGCCCACCTGCAAGCTGCAGTGCATCTGCATGGACGGGGCCATCGGCTGCATCCCCCTGTGCTCCGACGACCTGCGGCTGCCGTCCCCCGAGTGCCCCAACCCGCGGCGGGTGAAGTTTCGCAACAAATGCTGCGAGGAGTGGATCTGCGAGGAGGGCAGCGAGGAAAACCGCTTCGAAACAGCCATGGCAGGTGAGAGATGGGGGGGCTGCTGCGA
Source organism: Anser brachyrhynchus (assembly GCF_964034855.1). NCBI lineage: Eukaryota > Metazoa > Chordata > Aves > Anseriformes > Anatidae > Anser > Anser brachyrhynchus. The sequence continues at coordinate 4,715,997 of NC_137717.1, forward strand.
CAGGGGCAGGAGCGGTTTGCTGGGGGATAGAGGCAGAGCCGAGCTGCCTTCACTCACGTCTTGCGCCACTTGAGCTGGTGACAGCTCATCCCCTGGCACAAAGCGAGCAGTCTCCTACTCATCGTCCTCCAGAGCTGCCAGGCATCTGCTGGGGACGCGTGGCTCCTGTAGCACCCTGGCCTGAGCGTCTTGCAGCACCTAGAGCGGCAGAGGGAAAAGTCAGGCCTCAGAGGAGCTGTGAGATGGCAGGATTGAACCAACCTCCCTGGACGCTGCCCACCCCAGCTGCGTTCCCAGTTAGCTTCATCTGTTCCAGGCTGAGGGACGGAGGCGCAGCCTTCTGGGTGCGTGGCTGTGTTGTGGGCACAACGCGTTGAACTCCAGAGCTGCTGAGACCTTAATGGCACCGAGGGGAGGCTCACGCGCCCCCTGATACTGCAGCAGAACTGGCTGCCATCAGACTGTGGCAGGAGCTGTCCCTGTGCTCGCCTCTGTGCTCCTTCTGCCAAGAGCTGAGCGCCTCGTGGGGTGGGTCAGTGCCAGCTGCTCGCCTTTGCTCCTGTCCCTGAAGAGCTGGACCAAGCTGGGAGCAGCCACGGTTGTCTGCCCGGCTGTGTGCCACGCTTTGTCCCAAGCCCTGAACCTTGCCTTGTGTCTCTTCCTCTTGGCTCAGTTTTCAGGGAGGATCCAGCACGCAAGCCAGAGCTGAACAACGTGCAGGAGAACTGCTTGGTGCAGACCACCGAGTGGAGCGCCTGCTCCAAGAGCTGCGGCATGGGCATCTCTGCGCGGGTCACCACCAACAACCCCCAGTGCCGCCTGGAGAAGGAGACCCGGCTCTGCATGGTCCGGCCTTGCGACTTCCCCACGGAGAAGACCAAGGTACCGGCTCGGGGAGAGGGGACACGACACCGGGAGTGCCAGGGACCACCTGGTTAGCTGCTTGTAAAGCATAAGCCTCTCTTCTGGGGTTTGCTCCACTGTCTCTGTGCCTTCCTGCCCGGAGACAGACAGTGCGCAGGGCTAGGTGGGCCTTTTGTCACATTCCTGTTAGCCCACTTGTTGCTGCTCTCTCTCCCTAGAAGGGGAAAAAGTGCGTGCGGACCCCGAAGCCACGCCAGAGCCTCCACTTCGAGTTTTCGGGCTGCACCAGCACCCGTTCCTACCGGCCCAAGTTCTGCGGCAGCTGCACGGACGGCCGCTGCTGCACCCCGTACGTCACCAGCACCGTGGAGGTGGAGTTCCGCTGCCCCGAGGGGGACTTCTTCCAGAGGAAGATGATGTTCATCAAGATGTGCTCCTGCCACTACGACTGCCCCCGAGACAACGACATCTTCCTGGCCACGTACCACCGGAGGATGATTGGAGACCACGCCAAGACGGAGCGGCAGTAGCCCCCTGCGTGCCAGATCCACGGGCCGAGGTGTCAGAAGGGCTCTGCAGTGCTTTCGTGGCTGTGTCCCGGGACATCGCAGCCTCTTCCCCCTCTGTGAGGGGCTGTGCTCTTCACGGCAGCGCCGTTCGCCACCAGTGGTCCCGGTGGCTGTGCTGACAAGCCAAGGTGCCTGGGGGAACGGCCCCTCCTGTCCCAGGCTGCTGACCTGCAGCCCGTGGTTGCCCAAAGGTCAGCGAGGGAACTGGAAACAGGCTCGAGCTGCAAACTTGATCCATGTTCCCACAGACGAGACGGGAGAGCGGATCAAAGCCGCATGGCTCCAGCCTGTCTCCAGCTGAGAGCACGCTGGGTACAGTTCCCCGCGGCCGCTGGCCTGCCAAAACCGTGGCAAACCCAGAGAATGAGACGGGGGAAGTCCGGGAGGCCTGAGCTAGCGCAGGGCTCTGCAGCCTCTTTTCCAGCAGAGCGGGGCTCTGGTGGGTGTGGATGCGAAGCGTCTTGGTGAGGAAAGTGGTCCTGGCCCCGTGCTGAGCCTTTCATTTATTTTTGGCTAATTGGACCCAACAAGTTGGCAAAATCTCTCCCCCATCCCTCTGCCCACCTTTCCCCCTGCCACCTGCTTTCCCATCAGCAGCTTTGTTCCAGACCAGTTTGCTCCCGGAGAGGCCGGATCCTCCACTGGGTGACTTGTCCTACAGGCAGCTCCAGGCTCTTTTTTTTTTTTTTTCCTATTCAATTCCTTGTAGCCTCATGTGCCCATGAGGATGACAGCAGAGAGGCAGAAGGGAGCAGTGAGCTGTGCAGTGTCCTCGCAGGACAACGTTCCCCGTGGCTGGCAGCCTCCTCTCCCTGGTGCCTGTTTCAGACCCAGGGAGCTCTTCCAGCATGAGGTGGGGGTGAGCCAGGCTGCCTGTCTGAAGTGTGTTTCCTGGGGGGGCTGCTCCTGGCAGATTTTAGCGCAGCGAGGAGCGTTTCCGTGGTCCCAGTCTGCAGTCACTTCAGAAGTGGCTGGGGGAGCCGGGCTTTGCTGGCTTACGCATGCCCGGCGGGGCTGCGGCTGCGTTTCGGCTCTGGAGTCTGCTGCCTGTGGGTGAGGAGCTGGAGGAGCATGGTTCAGCTCATTCATCTCCCTGGGGAGTCTCAGGGGCTGGCGAGAGCAGTGCCTGGGTTTGTAAAGGGAGCGGGGCTCTGGAGTTAGGCAGGGCCAGGGCCAGTCCTTGGTGCTGGGGTTCTCCACGTTCCCTGCTCGCCACGGACCCGTGCTGAGCCTCGCAGCCGGTAGCGACCTGGGGCCGGCCACCGGTGTCCCCGTGAGCCCCCGGCCAGGCTGAGGCTGCCCCGTGCCTCTGGGCAGCTTCGTGATACCTGCCGAGGCCACCGGATGCATTTAGTCTGCTGATTTCAGCAGGAGCATCCAGGTGAGGGCCTGGCCTTGCTCCTTAACCCTTCCCTGCCTTCACCCTTCTATCATCACTGCAAGGAATTCCTGTCCCAGCCGGGCAGGAGCAGGGGCTGCGCTGCGGCACTGAGCCCTGCCCCATCACCGCTCCCGTTTTGGGGCAGAGCTCAGTGTCGGAGGAGAAACCGAGCTGCTCACACACCTGGCCACCAAAACGCCGCCACGAGGCCAGCGTCCTGCATCCGCCCCTCGCCCCTCGCTCTCAGCCTGCGGAAGCTCGCGAGCCTTCAGCCTCCTGTTAAGTGTAATCAGTTATAACTGTAAATAATTCGCAGGATTATTTCTGAGGTTGTTTCTTTCCTTTGTAAAGCTCTCTGTACAGTTTTTGTACCCTGTTATCACAACCTTGCTCGGGGCCTCTTTGTGATGGAGATTTTCCCCTTGCCCTCCACTTCGGGTCTTGACTTTTCTCCTGCTGTTTACACGGCTTCTGAGCGTAAAACTAAGCCGAGGCTGCATCTCCCTCGCCGCTAATAAATCTATTTTGTATATCCCTGGCAGCATCCCTCCGGGCATGGCCCCAGCCCCTGGACCTGCTGGGATCGGTGCCCTCAGGGCTGGCAGCAGAGGGGTGGGGGGCCCAGGAGGCGTCCTGTTCCCCCTCCCAAAACGCAGTGGTGCTGGGGGCAGCGTCACGGGCACCTGGGGGTCCCCAAAGCGTGGGTGCCGCTCTGGGGGTGACGAGCAGAGCCCGCCCTTCGCTGCTTAACGACCTGAAGCCCTTAATACCCGGTTAAAAATAACCCCGGCAGCAGATGTGAGCAGAAGTCGGCGATAACGGGGCCAGAACGCGAGGGGCTTTGTGGCGGCTTAGCGGCGCACGCGGCCGCTGGCTCTGCCCCCTCCCGGGCTCCCTCTGCTCCCTGGGGGCGAGCCCCCGGCGCCCAAACTGTGCGCCCTCGCTCCTGCTGCACCCAGCCTTTATGCTTTGGGATCCCAGGGAGGAGTTGCTGCCATGGGGGATTTTTTGTAAGGTTTTTTATTACCCCACTGGAAGCCCTGTGCCTCCGCCTCCCGAAGTGCCAGTGGGGACACCAGGGCCCCCTGGGGGCAGCACCCCCAGCCCTGGGGCCGCGCTCCCCGTGGGCAGGGCTGGGAGCGAGGTTCCGGAGGCTGCTGGGGTCGAGGCACCCAATGTGGCCTCCGTCCTCTGCGGCACAGTGGCAGCACGAGGCCACCTCCGGGGCTGTCCTGGGGCCCCGCCGCCCCTTATCGGCCCTTATCGCCCACTGCCTGCGTGGCCGCGATAACCAGGGCAGGGCCCTGGGTGGCTGCTGGGGATAAGGCAGGGTTTGGGGGGATAAGGCAGGGTTTTTGGGGGTCCTCGCCCTGCCGAGGAATGAGCAGCTGAGGCCGAGCCTTGGCCCCACGAGAAAACACACAGAAATCGCTAGAAATGAGCCCAAAACCTCCCCGAGCCCGGTGCCCTGGCAGAGGCCGGAGCAGGGAGGCCAACGCCGGGCCTCCGCGTGGGGAGGGGCCGGGAGGACCCCGGGGGAGACCCCGGGGGAGACCCCGGGGGGGATCCCCGAGCGCTCCGCTCCTTATATGGTTCGGCGACGTCACGGCGGCGCTCGGAGCCCCGCGCCCCTCTCGGGGACATCCCCCCCTCCCCTCGCCCCGTGACGTCACAGCGCCACCTGCACGCCCCGCCCACTGCAGCGCCGCGGCGCCGGCCCCGCCCCCCCGGGGTCGTGGGCGGGGCGTGCGGCGAGGAGGGGGCGTGGCCTGGCGGCGCGGGAAGGCGTGGCGCGCCGTGACGTCACGGGGGCGGGGCCGGCGGCGCAGGTGGAGGCAGCGCGGAGCGGAGCGGCCCCGGGCCGGTAACGGCGGGGACGGGGGGGGGGGCACCGGGAGGGACCGGGGGGTTCCGGAGCCGGGGGGGGGGGCGTGGGGTGCTCAGGGGGTGCCCTCCGTAGTGGGGGGGGGGGTCCCCGGTGGGACCGGGCAGGGCACGGGGTGGGAGCTGCGGGGGGGTCCCGGTGAGCACGGGGGGATTTCGGGGGTACCCCGGGGGTACCGGGGGGCAGCCCCACGACCCCCCCCAAACTCTGAGTCCCCCCCCGAGGGTCCTTCCCCTGCCCGGCTCCGGCTCCCCCGCGCTCCCCCCTCCCCCCCGTGCCCTCCCAGCCCCTGCCCGCAGCCGGGTGCCCGGTGCCCCCCCGGTGCCCCCCCGGTGCCCCCCCGGTGCCCCCCCGGTGCCCCGGTCCCTGCCGGGCTGCCCTAAAGCCCCGCCGCCCGGTTTGTCCCCGCGCCGGGCGCTTCGCCTCCCCGCTTCTCCTTCCAGGCCGCGCTGTCGCAACCCGGGGAGCGTGCGGCGGCACCGAGCGTCGCCGCCGGTCCCTGTCCTCTCCCCGCGTCCCGCCGTCCTGCTCGGCCCCGGTGCCCCGGTGGGGGCTCGCCGGGGCCCGTCGCTGTCTTTAGGGCTGTGTTGCAATGGGGGGGGTGTGCCTTGGCTCGCCGCTGCGCCGCAGCCGCCTCCGCGCCGCGGGGTTGCCGTACGCCCAGGCTCTCCCCCGGGGCCCAGGGCTCCGAGGCCGGCAGGGCCGGTGTCGGGGCGCCCGGTGCTGCGCGGGGACTGGGCGGTGCTGGGCCCAGCTCGGCACGGGGCTGGTGGCAGGAGACCGGTGCCGTGCCCTGCGTCAGGTCACGCTGCGCGAAGGGGCGCCTTGCCACAGGGCCGTGACTTGGCACGGGGCACGCTCGTGTCCCCCTGCACCAACGCGAGGAGAGCTGGGGGGGATGGCTGGGATGGGGAGGCCGGAGGGGCAGGAGTCCCTGCCAGCCCTCCGCTTTCCTGCGCTGAAGCAAGTTGGGGTCTTGCAAGGTGCTCCCCAAAACCCTCCCTGCCCTCCGCTACGCCCATCTTGAGGCTTTAGCGGAGGCACGGCCGCAGCTGAGAGCCGGGGCCGGTGCTGCTGCTCCCCTCCGTGTCCTCTTTCCGTTGGGTAACCGGGTTAGTCGTGGGAGTAACTTGCGACCGTGCCAGAGTTTCAGGTGACGCGGGGCTGAGGTTCCCTGCGCTGCGTAATCCTGCCTTCACCCTGCGTGTGCCCGTGGGTGCGCAGCTCCGCTGCGCCTGCCCGCCCAGGCAGAGCTTGGGTAAGTTGGGAGCGGGGCCTTTCCCCCCCTCGAGTGCGCGGCTCCTCTCCGAGTGCCGGATCCTGCTCAGACGTGTGCTTCCCCAGCTTAGCTCAGCGCCGCGGTCCCTTGTGTTCCTCACCCGACGCGGGGCACGTGCTGCTTCTGCGAGTCGTGATGGAAACGGGGAGTTAGCGGCAGCGAGAAGTTCCTCCGCGCATCCAACTCCTTCCCCGTGGCTGGGCTCGAGCTCTTCTGCCTGTGGCACGAGACGCCCCCGGCTGCGCTCTGTGCCTTCCCTTTCCCTTAAGAGCATCTCCAGGCCTTCTCGAGAGGGTTTGAAACCCTGCCGAGACGGAAAGTGCCTTCTCATCCGCGGCGGGGCCGCTCTGCGACGTGATCGGAGCGGCCGCCGCCTCCCGGCGCGCAGCCTGGCTGCTGCGGGAACTGCCTGCGAGCAGCGGCGCCGTGCCGCACATCCCCGGCCGGCACTGGTCGCTCGGAGGGCGAGCGGTGTCAGTGGTTCTCCGAGACAGAGGTCGCAGATCAAATACCCGACAGCTTTTTTCTGAGCTTCATCTGTGGCCGTTCCCCGGGAGGAGAGCGGGCTGCTGACGGTCCTTACCCCGCAGGGCAGCATCCCGCTTTCGGTGCGGGGCGGTTTTAACTTTGCTGCACGTTCCCAGCTGGCTGTGGGAAGAGGCTGAAAGCTGCGGGTTTGGGGTTAAAAGCAGCTCTTGGCCACGCTGGGTGCCGTGGGCTGGAGGTGTGGGAGCTGCCTGCAGCGTGATTCAGGAGGGGGGATGGACTCACCCACCACCACCTGGAGGCTTCCCGCTCAGCGTGCTGCCCAGAAAGGCTCCGGATCCGCCAGCGGTCCCTTCTGTGCGTTTTGCTTCCTCCAGTGACTCGTGCAGGGCTGAGTCAGGCCTCGCGGGGAGGTGCTGCAGCCTGCTCGCTCAGCTGGGACCCGTGCAGGGGCAGCTGGCCCTGGGGATGTCCCCGTGGTGCAGCCTCATGTGCTGGCTGCGAAGCCAAGGCTCAGCTCGCAGACCCCGCGGTCCCTTGTGCCCTGAGCGTCGGGACTGAGCCACCCTGTCCCGTCCCATCAGGGTGGGCTCCGTGGGTCTCTGTGCCCCAAGGCTTGCAGGGTCCATACGAAGCGGCCGGCCCGTCTGCCTGCTTTTCCCCACTAGAGGCTGCTGATGAACAGAACATTTTCTTTCCCCGGCTCTGATGGAGCAGCGGGGGCTTGAGTTTGCAGGGCCGAGCGGGTGGCGGCTGCCCGGAGCATCCCGGCCTGGGCTTTCCTGCTGATTCACCCTGGAGATGCGGCCAGGTCTGGGGCATGTCTGCTCCCCCGCCAGGCCCACAATAGATCTCCGCACTTCATTAGGTCTCAATTAGGCAAATGCATGGGGTACGATGACATTGCCGGGGGGACGCGGAGCCGCAGCTGATGGGATGTGCGGCGCGGGGATGCCAGCTCCGTCCCTCTGCCTCGGGGGTGCCTCCGGGCTTCTTCCCGCTGGTCGTGGCAGGGCGCTGAACGTGCGGTGAGCTGAGCCTTTGGGTTGTTTCCCGCAGGATGTGTGCAGCGATAACCGCTCACCCCTCCAGCATATCCCCGCTGGCGGAAAAGCCGAGGGTTAGCTGCGTGTCGGGAGGAACGCGTCGCCCCGGGCGCAGCGCGGCGGAGCCACAGAGGAGATTCTTCTTCCAGGGCAGCTCCTTGGGACCTCGTGCTTGGGCAGGCTGCTAGGAAAGCAAACCCAGACCCTGGGAAGGTGATTAACTACGTAACAATTACACGTGAAACGAAAGGTGCCGCTAGCTGCGGTGGAAGGTGCCCGAGCACCCGGGGCGGGCGTTGCGCGAGCCCCCGCTGCGGGGCGAGGGCAGCGCGGTGCCAGCTGGCCTCGGCGCCGCTTCCCCGGCAGTGGCAAGGCAGCGCTTTACATAATCTGGCACTTGCAAAACAAGCTCGAAGGCCTGGAAAATCCTCCTGCTATTGTTGCTGCGCAGAGTGTGCTAAACTTCCTGGTTTGGTCTGCAGGTCTGATTATTTTCTTTCTTTTTTTTTTTGGGACTGCAATGGGGAGAACTGCCCTTAGTGGAAAGGAAAGGGCGTTTGTGGCGTTTAATCCGCGCCTGCTCCTTAGATGAAACTATTTGTGTTGCTCACAAGAGGTTTTGAGCAGCTGCTCGCAGCTTTATAGGGCTGCAGAGGACTCTTCGTCTATCCAATTAGCATGGTTTGTCTGCTGTCCCCTCCCGATACCCCTGGAGAAAAGCCCGAACCATCGGCCGTGCCTGCGGAGCGCCGGGAGCGGTGCACGCACACGCCCCAGCTGGGCCCCCGTGCTGAGGCTGGTCGGGCGCAGAAGGGGCCAGGTGAAATGGGTTTGCGTTGCCCAAGCCTCCCCCTGCTGTCCCGGGAGAGGGAAGGCTCTGAAGCTGTCCCTCGCTGGGGGTTTTGAGGTGGAGAGGTTGGAAGGGAGCTTGGAAAGCGACCCAGCCCCGCTCCAGCCCGCGGGCTCGGCGGCGCCTGGCCCCTCAGAAGTGCTTCAGGCTGCAGGGCCTGCCCCTGCTCTTCCCTTGGCTCATCCTAAAGCCCTTTGCCAACACAAATAAAGCTTCTGACGTCCTCTGCGCTGTTCAATTAAATTAATGAATCCTATTAAAATGTTCTCTGCTCCTGTTTGTAAACGGGTGACTAAGGAACCGGCGTTTCCCTGCAGCTCCTGAGAAAGCCTTGTTTGCTGGCGAGGAATGAGGTTAAGTTCTTGCTGGTCCGCTTAGCAAGAGGCAGCTTTTGGCATCCCGGTAAGCAGCAAAACAGGAGGAACCTAGGCCTGACGGCACAAACACGTCCCCTGAGCAGAGGCAGCCTCTAGCTCCCCTCGTGTAGGTAATTACATCTGGCCACGCTTGACCTGAGCGGGATTTGAGCAGGAGGCGTGAGGCTGGCCGCGTGCTGCGAGTCTCCGGAGTGACCCCGCTGCCACGGCGGTGGGTTGGAGGTGTTGCAGCCTCCTGGGAGGTGCAGAGCAGCTCGGGGCTTGCTCACAGCCTGGCGAGCCTGGTATCGGTGCTGAGCCCTGCTCGGCATGGCCGGGAGCCGCGGTGGACCAGTGCCCGGAGCATCGTTGCAGCCCTTAGCTGTTAAAGCAGCTGCATCAAAGCATTTGAAGGCTGCCTCCGCGAGCTGATGGTTTCTGTACCTGCTCTCTAAAAGTCCTTGGGGATGGGGTAAGCGTTTCTTGGCATTTCAAAACCCAGGAGAGCTCTCCCCCTGCATCAGGAGCTCGTACCAGGAGCGAGTCGCCTCCGTGCATCTGCACGAGCTCAGACACTGAACACGCAAGGAGCAGAGGCAGGAGCTGGCCCGGCCCCGCGCCGCATTGGGCTGGGACGTGACTCGGTGCGGCCGTGTTGGTGCTGTGCTGGAGGCGCGCGTGCCGTGGGGGTAAGCCGCTCCCGAATGGCGCGGGTCGGCCTCCTCCAATCTGCGGCTGCGAGGCCCCGCTGCGGGCTGGCAGATGGGGTCGGCGCCGCCTGGGGATTTCCTCGGATGCAGAGTGGAGGCTTTTAATAGAAAACGCGGTTGTGTGAGCCGTTGCCTGACCCGAGAGCTGCCCCTGAGAAATACTGCCTGGCGGCTGGGCGAGAGGTCCGCTCCTTCCTGACTTTTCGCCTGGTTTGGAAGAAAAATAAAATAGGGTTCGGAGCCGTCGCTGGGGATGGCAGCGGGCTCAGGAGCGGCGTCCCCGCCGGAGGCAGCCTGGCACACGTTACCCGGATCAGGAATGCTGCTCGGCCCCGCGTGCCGGTCCGATCCTTGCCGGCTGTGCAGTGCTGACAGATTGCTTCCAGGAACGGCGGCGGGGCCGCTGTGGGTTTCCCTCGCTGCCTGCTGCCAGCCCGCAGCGCCCCGTGTCCCGGCGGCGGGGAAGCCCTCGCGGTCGCACGCGGCTCCCGGCGCCCTTTGATCCACCTGAGCTGGCTTTTGGTGGGAAAGCACAAAGAGAGCCAAGCGCGGGACGGGTCCGTGCTCCTTTTTCCTGGTGCCGGTGCTTTTCCCCCACTGCTGCAGCAGGAGGCAGATGCGGTTCGGCAGCTGCCCGGCTCTGGCGGTTTGCATCTCGCTTCCCCTGCAGCCGCCTTCGAATTTCCCAGCTCTCTGGCCCCCGTGCTGCCGAATTTGGGGCTGTTGGCAGAGCTCAGCAAACCTCGGTGGCTGTATCCCAGCGCTGCACCTCCAACCACCTGGCAGCGCTGGGCTGGATGAAGGAGCTCATTTGCGCGGGGCTGTTAATTCTCTGTGTTTTAATCTCCGCGACCATCTGTGTTCTTGCCTGGGCCGGGGAGACGGGAGCTCTTGGGATTTATTCCAGGAGGCGAACGCGGAGAGGACTGTTTATTCTGCGTCTGTTGAAAACTGCCCCGGGTCAAAGCAGGACAGCCTCATTAGCTCCGGGAACAGTTGTTCCCGCACCTTCAGGCAAGGAAGCCTCCGTGTGGCAGCGTCTGTCCCCAAAACGCATTTACTGAAAATGAGGGTCTTCACGAATGCTTTCCGGTGAGGCTCCGCGATGGTGCCTAGGGGGCTGCGAGGTCCCTCCAGGTCAGGCTGTGTTGGTCTGGGGAGAGGCAGCATGCTGAAACGTCTCCTGGCCACCCTAAAAGCCCAGCCCCGGGCCGCAGCAGCCTCTGGGGTGTGAGCCTGCCCCTCCGGCGGGTGCCGCATCCCTTGCCCCGGTGAGCACCAGGGATGGAGCTCGGCTTTGGGCTTTAGGAGCTCCTGCTGAGACCGAGCTCCTCAGACAGCGGTGCTCGCCCGTAGCTCCGAAACCAGGTACCAGTACCTGTAGGTGGGCTGTGGCAGCCTCTCCAAAGAGACCCGTGCAGGCTGCTGCTGCCGCCAGAAGCTTTTTAGCAAGCAGCGCCTGAAGTCTTCCTCCGTTTGGGTTCTCAGGTTGTGGGTTGAGGCTCTGCAGCTGCTTGCAAGAGCCCTGGCCAGGCTCCTGGTGACCGCGGGCCCCGCGTGCGGCACGGGCAGAGGCTGCTGCAGGGCCCGGCTCTGTCGAGGAACGCCCGTCCCGTGGGGCTGCACGGCCTCTGCTGGGGCTGCCGCCGACACACGAACCCAGAGGGAACGATCCCTGCCCTGTAATTAAGCTCTTCTGCTCCTGTTCGCCGTGCTAATGAGCAGTCTCGCGGATGTGCTCCTTGCAGCCGCAGCGCTCTGAGTCCCACGTGTGGCTTGGAAACTGGAGGTGGCTTTCGGAGAGACATCTGCAGGGGGCGAACCCAAATCTCCATCTCCGTCCCAAATCGTGCGGGCTGGGAACCTTGGATTTGAAAGGCTTTTCCCTGAGTGTACCTTAACGGACTGCACCCTTGTGTGCTGTAAATTTCTCTGCCAACGTACACCTTGCCTCTTGCTGTGAGGAAAACCCTTCCTGCTGGCGGGGCTGGGCGAGGTGGAGGTGTTTTCCCAGCCTTCAGCTGAAGGGCCGAGGCTGCCTCTTGAAAGGAGAGCTCTTCTTCACCTGCTCGCCAGGCTTTCCACACCAATGGATAGTAACTCTTAAAAATAAACCCTTAAGAACAACCAGTGCCCAGGCTCCAAGTCCTCCTGTTCCAGCTGTTGGGGGCCTTCAGTCTCGCTGGAGATGTCGGCCCAGGGACCTTCAGCATCGCGTGGCGGGTGTGACGTCCCGTGGACACATCCCAAAGGGCAAGCACGAACTTACGCGTGTCCCTCTGGCGTGGCATCACGCTGAGCATCCATGCATGCCGTGAGCTCTGCCGTGTGCGCCCGTGTCAGTGCACCCGTGTCTGAGCAGCTCCCCGGCCGGGCTGTGCTGGGGGGCCGAGGACCGAGCCACATTTTGGAGCCCCTCGTGGGCCCTGGCGTGTGCCGCCGGAGCGCGCAGCCGGGCTGGCTGTGGCTGAGGGACCCGTTGCTCTCTTGGATCTCTTCATTTAGTTAATGATCCTTTTGTTGAGAGGATTAGGGTTTAGAGGCCTCTGGCAGAGCGTTAATTAAATTAGGTCTGTGGGTGTTTTGTTGAGTTTTTAAAGCCCACTAGAGGGCTCAGCTGAAGCCCTTTGGAGCTGGGGCCGGAGGCACGCTGTGCGTCCACCCCCTGCCTGGTGAGGTCTAAAAGAGAAGTTATGCAAGGCTGGAGGAACTGGACGGCCCCAGAGAAGCCGGTCTGCAGCCTCGGCCAGAGCTCTCCCCTTCTCCAGCTCGGCGGTGCCGGGGCCGTGCTGTGCCACCCCCTGTGCACCTCCTGGGGCTCCCAGGAGGGCGCCGGACGCAGGGCGTCAGCGTCACCGCTCGCTGCATTATCAGCGTTAAGTAACGCCCGGCTAACTTTTTTTTTTTTTTTTTTTCCCCCTTCCCTGCTTCGTGTTTACATTTCTAAGAAGTGGCCCAACGTGAACGTCCGGTTCCACCTTCTGTTCTGGGAAAAGTCAGACGCTCAAGTTCGTGAACGCGAAAGCTGCCGCGGCGCTCGCGTCGAGTACAAGTGTGAGCACTTGCTGGGCGGCTGGGGGGGGTTTTCTGGCGTGTTTGGGGGTTTCCGTGTTTGGCTGGAACTGCTTATTAACCGCTGTCTCTTCTTCTTTCTCTTCCATACGCTGCCCCCATGATGGATTGTGGTGCCTCACCGTGGTCTGCCCGGCTGCCTCGTCTCTGGGTAAGTACCTGCTTCGTTAGAGCAACGAGGGGAAGCAGCTGAAAGGAATCACTTCGGCTTAACTAACGAGCCCACTTGTTCCTTCCGTCTTAAACTCTACAAATCACTTGGGCTTAAATAATGAACCCACTTGTTCCTTCCGTCTTAAACTCCGGAGTGTTGTTTGTTAACAAAGAATGGGGCTTATCGTGTGTGTGTACCTGCATGTGTGTTAATGTTTTGGGCACCGAGAAGCGTTTCATATAGCGATTTCCAGGCTCTTTGTAGGATGTAGAAGCCCCCAGCAGCAGTTGTTCTTGCCAGCCTGGCCTGCTGGGCGCTGACCCAGTGCCGGCAGCACGCTAAGCACCAGCAAGCGAGGAAATGGAAGTGAAAATTGTCCTGGTAGTGGAAAGCAGCACTCGCTGTTTCTCCCCAGATTCCTCCTGAGAGCTGCTGATGGTAAATCTGTGCTGTGGTTGTGTAAGAGACTCTCCGAGGGCTGGAGCCCAGCGCTGGGCTGGCTCCCCCTCTGCAAACCTGCAGATGTGCGTGGCTTCGCAGGGTACAGAGAGCAGCCCGAGGCGCTTCTGGCAGGAGAGGAGGGGAAATGCACGTCGAGCTTGGAGCGGTGGGCACTGATGTTTGCGGCAGGCATTCACGGGGATCTTTCTCTGCGTGGGGGAAGATCATCTCGGTGGGGCTGATTCCTGTGGCTTTGCAGCAGGGGGTTGGTGCCTACCCCCGCACCTGGCTGCGAGGTGCTGTTAAAACCTAAAATTACAAAATAAGGTGGGCGCGCGTGGAGGAGGAAAGGAAGGAGCCGCTTTGGGTAAAGCTGGTTCTCTGGACGCGGTGAGATTATCTCTGGAGACTTTCGAAGTTTTTAACTGACTTCTTCTTTCAGAAGTGCAAAATACCCTACTGCTAAGCTTCCCCCTTCCCTGTCTGCCTTCCCCCACCCCTGGTTGTATCGCCTCCTCTCCCAGCAATGGGAAGGACTGCCTGTGTGCAGAGCAGCCCTGCTCCAGCCCCGCCGCTCGGTACGCTGCCAGTCACTGGTGAGACTTGAAGGGAAGGCAGGGAAGGTGCTGGGAACAGATTGCTTTATTCTTAACTCAGCATTATTACACCATGCCTCACAGGGGAGGGCAGGAGATGAATCAAATCCAAGTATAAACCTGTTGTTCTTACCCAGAAGTAAGTGAAGCACTATATTTAGAAGCCGAGTGGCTGTCTCCTGTTCTGAATGAGCTGTTCTTTGCTACCGAGCCTCTGAGAGAAGGGTAATTAATTAACCGGAGGATCTGCCTTGATCAGAGGTGCCGAGCTCCCCTCCAACCCCCGAGCAGTCATTTGAATGCAGAGCAGAACTCCCCCGCACAAAAGGCTTACCTGCGGGCTGGCTTCGTGCTGGCCAGGAGCTGGCACCTGGGGCAACACGCAAGGGCTCTCTCGCGCGGCTGTGACTGCACCAGGGGACACCGGGGTCTTCCTCCACCGTGGGCAGACCTTCGGGACACGGTCAGCACAGTGTGACAGCTTGCCAGTACCTCGCAGCTGTGTTTTTTTGCTCGGGTCTGCCCGGTTTACCTACTTACCTGCAGCAGGACGTGGTGAACGCAGCGCCGTGCGTGCGTCTCGTCTGCCCTGCGTAAGAAGCGCAGCAGGGACCGTGCGGGACGGCACTGCTACTGCAGAGTTGTTTGAGAAGGCAAAGCTCTGACAAATACAGTGTCCTTGATGGTTGGTGCGGGGTGAAGCTGATTCTGGCCCTGTTCTGGTGTAGATCTCTGCGTGTGAGCGGTGAAAGACCTTGTCTCTGGTCAGGGGTGAATTCCTTCCCTGGGGAAGGCTGGTAACCTGAACAACCCCTGCTTTGCTCTCCCCAGAGTAGTCTCACGGTGAGTTTTGTCTGTATGAGCAGTCTGTTGCTCACCATGTACTGCACAGAGGGCAGAGGCTTTCAGCATCCCTGCTGCTTATAAGCTTTTGGGGTTTTGACCCTGATAGTGGATGAAATCTGCTGCTTGGTGAGTGCTTGGTCTTAATCTTGGTCAGCAAACAAGAAGGCCAAGTGGCACTTTGTTAGAGATGGCAAAGATAAAGGTTGTGTGGTCCGGTTTCGCTGGATCAGGGATAGCCCTGACCTGCACCCAGCAGAGAAATCAGCCGGCTCAGGTTGCCTTTCCATCTTTAAGCCTGGCTTACCTCTGAGGTAAAGGTAAAATGCATGGCAGCTGTAGTGAGGGAATCTTCTCTCCTGGCCTGATGAGAGCGTTGGACATTGGTCCTAAAAGTAACACACCAGCAGCCTCCGTGAAGCTTCTTCCGTGCTGCGAGAAGCTGGAGGGCAGAAACCATGAGAAAAATGCTGAGGATGCGAGTGCAAGAGGAGCCTGCGATGTCTGAGGCTGTGTGCTTGACCTTCAAGCTGAGATTCACATACCTTGCCATCATTTGAAGCCTGTCAGGAAACCTTAAGTGAGGTCACGGAAGACGCAAGCTGTCTGGGGAAAAAAAAAAAACAACGTTCAGAGCTGTTTGTTGTAAAGGAGGTGATAAGCACAGCGTGGCTGCCAACTGCCTGCTGCTGGGCTGTGTCCTCCTGTACGTTGGCACTGGTGATACTGGGAGCTGTATGTTGGGATCTCAGTGTTTATCTGTTTAGGAAATTATTTGTCTCTTGCTTAATTACGACATGGAGCTGCTGAACAGCTGTTGTGTTCGACAAACGTGGGCTTTGCCGTAATTCTTAGTTTCCAATGTAGCTCGAAGAGGAAGAACAAGTAAGGTCTTCTGCTTTTCTGCCTTTCAGTGACAATTTCTACTTTGAATCTCTCTAGGAAACGTGGTAGCAGGGTATCCCTTTCCTTGTCCCCCTCTGTCAGAAGAGACTATCAGAATCCAAAGCGGTGTCAGGTTCTGGGGCTGGCTTAGCTCAGTGGTTTTACTTCGTCGCTTTGTAAGGCACTGAAATCGTTCTCATTGTGGCATTCAAAATAGCCGTGCTGCCTTCTGAATTACCATCTAATTAAATGAAAGCGAAAACTCAAGGCAAGTGGGCTTTCTGTATGCCTTGTTGCATAAGAAAAGCTGTTTTCGTTGACCTAAAAATCAACATTGAAAACCAGCCGAGACAGAGATGCTTTCCCCCCGCTCTGTGGGCAGTGCGTAGCAGTTGCCGCTGTTCTTGGAGAGCCATTCATGTGGTGGCAGCTGCGAGCCCTCTTCAAAACAGTTACTCCTTTGAGGCTCGCTTCCCTTGTACTTGATGGTTGCAGGAACCCTGCTGTGGAGACAAATAATTAGAAATAAAAGATGGCAGCTTAATGATTACGAGCTCCTTTCTGATGCAGTCCGTGGTGGAGGCAGAACGCAGGGGCGAGCTCTGGCTCCTGTGCATCCCCGAGCTGCTGCTGCGTCTCGCTCAGAAGATTTACTGCGTGCCCCGCGTTGACCTGCAGCCGAGCCTCCGTGGACCCGCAGAACGCGCCGAGCTAACGGAGCTGTATTATTTATTTCAGTAACAAACCTTTGTCACAGAGGACGACCCTCAGCAATCAGCCGCGGCAATGGCAGCGGCCCGAATGAAGCACGGTTCCTGCCCCTGCCTCCGAGTCTCTCCATACGTACCCACAGCTTTCCTCGACTTCCAGTTTCCCCTTTCCCCCTGCCCCCAGTACTTGGGTTCTGCCCATAAATCTGAACAGCTTGGGGTTTTCTTTATAAAGCAAACGTGGAAATACACGACCTTAAATGAAGTCTCAAAACACCTTATTTTGTAAAGCTCCGGAAAAACCGGCAGCAGCGCGATGCTATCCTCTGGGATTTTGTCTTATTGATATTAATCTTTCTGAAGCTGGTATCCATGACTGCCAGTTTCAAAGGTTAATATACTGCGTTTCAACCAAGCCGAGAAGTCTTTTTTTATTTGTGATATGGAAATGTGCACCAATTAATCACTGCGCACCTGCAGAAATGCCTCTCTCAGCAGACGCTGGCTGTGCTGTATTAGGTCGTGGGATCATCTGTGGAAAGGACTCGGGGTGACAAATCTGATCCAGTTAGTAGCTTAAGACAAACCCTGCAAGGTCCAAGGAGATGGCAGGTAAGGGAAGCAGCGCTGGACAAGGCGGTGCAGAGCTTTAGCTCGTATTTGTGAGCAGGGAGGTAACCCGTGCTCTGTTCTCCATGGCAAAGTTCTTTAGTTAAATAAACGTTGGGTCTTGCCAGGTATCCCTCGCTGTCTGCAGGTCCAGCCCCATCGTGAACTGCTGTCAGGGGTCTGGAGCTGGGTTCGCACTAGGAAAAATTCGTTGCAGGAATTTGCAACCTGGCCTTCTGATTACAAAGGACGTGTAGTGCCGATGAGGGCTCTCACTTACTGCTGAATAGAGGCTGCTCTTACGTAAACACTGATCTGGAAACATCGCTCCCCTCCGCCGGCTGAACCAAAGAGCCCGGAGTATCTGGCAGCCGAGCGACGCTCTGCCCGGGTTGGGAGGGCAGCGGCACGGAGTCGAATCCGCGCTTCAGCAACCTTTTGTGAAAGCTTCACCTACCCTGGTGCCTCCCCGGTGTTATTTAACCAGAGCAGAGCCTCTCCTTGCTGCAGTCTGACTTCTCATCCGTGCGAGGAGTGCATCAGCCGCTGACGTCCTTTGTTTGTGGCGTGGCTCTTCTGTCTCCCTGCCCGAGCTCTGGTCCCTAGGTGGCACTAACTGTTATTTTTGGGTTTATTTCAACAAAGGCTGCGTGGCTGAGCTTGTCCCCTGCTGAAGCGACAGCTGCGGCTCCGGCCGAGCTGGCTCTTGGTGTTTGGTGGAGGAGGCTGGCGCAGGGGCTCGAACGTCCTCCTGCTGCCCAAACACCAGGGTTTCCAGCAGCATCTCCTGGAATTTATCTGGGGCATCGAGCACTGCCTCTGAGCACACTCCTCTATTTTTGGTTGTCTTCTTTCCACTAAGACTGTTGGGCAATGAAGAATTGGTGAATGCTTGAAATGCCGTTGTCTCTCTTGCGCTGGCTCTTTCCACGGGTCAGTTTGTTTCTCAGGCTGTTTCTGGAGTTCAGGCTCACGCCACACCAGTTCTGCCTTTTCCTGAGCCTGTGCTAGCTGTATTCGCAGCATTGCTTGTAATCCATTCCCCAGGGGTTTTAAGCACTTTCTGGATACTCTAAGTGCAGCCTCTTGTATGTTTAACACTTCCTACCCAAACTTAAGGGGAAAAATATTTCTCTCTCAACATAGAAGCATTCGTCGTATGAAAACTTGATCCTGCGATCTCCAGCTGACCTCCTCTAATCTTTACGTGGTGCATCTTGGCAGAGCCGTGCTTCACGCGCTGCCTGTGAGCCCTGGAACAAAGCTGACTTTCCAGGGAGCTGTTCCCTGTCCTGGCACGCGGCCTGGGGAAGAGAGAGCTGCTGCTCCTCTTCGTCTGCTGTATTCCTCCTCCTCCTTGGCGCTAGGCTGCTGCGTAGCAAGACACCGACTCCAATGAACATCGGCTTCGTGCAAATCAATGAAACCCATGATGGGAGCTTAAACGAACCAGATTCTGGGTGGGATAGGAGCTCCTGGGTGTGCAGGCTTTGCTGTCTGCCGTTCCCCTCTGCCCTCCCCATCTCCCCAGAGGGCACCCACGTAACCCAGCCCGGTTCCAAGAAGACACAGCGGCTCGGCAACTGGCTTCTCGTCCCCACAAGAAAGAACATGTGCTTTTCGTTTTGCAACAACAGCCTTTAAATGGCACGACTCCTGTAACTGAGAGGGGGGAAAAAAGGGGAAAACTCTCCGGTAGGGGACCACACAGAAAAGGCTACGGAGAAGCAGCCTGGATTTAGCAAAACTCTCGGGACTAACTGCTATAACATAAGTGGGATCACAATACCAGACACTTAGCCTGTTTAACTACGGAGGGTGCTGTTTGTCCCCTTTAATAGCTTGCTGAACAATGAATTGACTGTTGGTTTTGGAGAGGGAGGGTGCCATGGCAGGCTGGGCAAGATTTAATCTCGGCGGAAATACCTGGTACGGAGCGGGGTGCGCGTGGATGCGCCGGGCTGCCTTCGCTGCGCACACGCGTTGCGGCGGTTTTGGTTTCTTTGGGAGCGTTTCTCGAGTTTGCAGTTCAGTCTGTCGGAGGCAAATTGCTACAAGGCTTTTTCTGGCGCTGAATCCTGCTGTGCCTACCGCTTCGCATGCTAAAATTGAGAGGTGAGCACTTGAGAAAGTCAGCGCTAGCTGAAGCGCCCCTTCCTTCTGGGTGAATTATTTACTTGAGCTATCTTTGGTCCCGATCACTGTTTTACAGGAAAACAAAGCTCGTGAAGTTGAAGGCAGATTTCCTTTACACCTCATTCTTGCTGTCTGCTATCGGCCAGATCTGCACCGCTGATGGTGACAGCAAATCTCGGAAGAGGAGCCAAGGGCAGAGGGCCAGTGCTGGCAAAACCGAGCCACCTGCTCTCCTCCCACCTTGTTTGCTCTCGTGAAATGGCCGCTGCTGCCTTTGAGACGCTCGCTTGCTAGCAAAGTGTGTGAACGTAGCACGGAAACTGACCGAGCCTATTGTGTGTGTACGCACGGACATACAATACGCACACCACCAGCTCGCTTAGAGCAGTGGTGGATAAATCATTCCCCTGGCCAGCTTAATTTCTTTGTTTTCCTAGGGCTTGGAGGAATCCCGAATGTTTCTCTTCACCCTAAATTCTGCTTGCTTTGGGGGAGGGAAAACCAATGCCAGAGTGATGCACGGTTCCTTTGTTCAGACTGGGAATTCCTCATTTAAAGAAGCTCCTCGGGGTACGGAGAGCTCCGTGCAGTTTATTATTGGTGTCAGTAATGGTTTTAACACAGTGTTCACCGGCACTGGCATAAATTGGGAGCCCCGTTTTATAACTGTGCATTAATGCACAAATCCTACCAGCAGTGCACCCTGCAGGAGCCCTACAGAGTATTGGATCACCTTACAAAGGATTTCTTTTATGAAGAACTTAGCTCAGCTGGTGTTAATCTGGTGTCTAGATGCTGCTAAGATGCTGGAGTGCAGATTTAGGAGCCGCTTGCTAGCTGCGTGCCCATTAAACAGCCGGAGGGCAGGGTCCCCTGCCTCCTTCTCTGTTGTGACCCTCTGGATTTGCACTGACCACGTCCATGAGGATCAGAGCACTCGCAAAACGGCCTTTCAGCTTTCAAGGAATGGCTTCTGCCGTAGAGACTACAAATGCATGCCTAAAATGAATATAATTCCTCTCCTGATTCCTATATGCGGCAGCTGAATACCAAGAAATCCTGACTTATTAAAATAATTCTCGGTCTCTAAGTGACTCTTACAGAGTGACCTAAACCAGCTGCAACTGGGAGAGTTCTTTAAATATTTGCAATCCTGGCTTGGCACAGGGCAAACTGTTCTTATAGGGAAGAATTTAAGAAATTTCCATTACTTCCTATGGGATTTCAGAGGTCAGTTTGGGGCTGTGTAGGAAGGAAGAGGCTAGAAGCTAACCCAGAAATTTACAGCACAAGTGTGTTGTTGATGGTGGTATTTCCATATGCAGAAGAGGTTGTGTGTGTGGTTTTATATTTTTTTTATATTTTTTTTTTCTGCTCCCAGTGAAAGAACTGCTATGACCTAGGTTCAAATCCCCCTGCCCCAGAAGAAAATTTTGAAGGCACTCTCTTGTCATGGACCGAGTGCTGCTTTTCATGTTTGTGGACTGTACTGCTGTTGAGTTTCTTCTGCCAGCGAAGCTGGCATTAGTTTGGGGTCTGCATGGGTAACAGCATCCTTTGTCCTCGTGCTCCCTAGTGCTCCCTGTTAGTGTGGTTCAGTGCTTTACCTGGGGAATAATGGAGAATAATGAATACGAGAATACGAGAGCTGCAGCCCTCTGCACTCAGGGGCTGGCAGGCAGAGTTGGGGGCATCCAGTGGCCTGAGCACGGCAGATGATGTGCTGCGTGGTGCTAAGTCACTACTTGGATGGGAAGATTTTGGTGCTCTGATCTCCTTGCCACATAATTTGCAATCTGCTGTCGGTCGGCGTGTGCGCATTACGACAGAGCGGCGTGGATTTGTTTGCTCGTTTTTCTTAATTGCGAGAAGCCGTTGCCAACCCCTGGCACCCCAAAATTACAGCTTCTTTGCTTGGCGGTTTTCTCCTTAAAGCCCTTTGGCCTCGAGTTGTGCCAGGGGAGGTTCAGGCTGGAAATGAGGAGACATTTCTCCTCAGAAAGAGCGGTCAGGCGTTGGGACGGGCTGCCCAGGGAGGTGGTGGAGTCCCCGTCCCTGGGGGTGTTCAAGGAGAGGTTGGACGTGGTGCCTGGGGACATGGTCAGTGGGTGATGGGGGTGGTGGGGGGATGTAGGAGGGCTTTTCCAGCCTTAATAACTCCGTGATTCTGGGAACAGAACCTGCTCAGGAGAGGAGGCCTCGGTGCCGGCAGGTTAAGGGAGGAGCGGACAGCGCCGGTGTCACAAACCCTGCCTTTAATTTGTGCGCAGACGAATCAGGTCCCCTCTCCAGGCTGATGATCCCAGTTTTTTGTTTTTTCCACATTCCCCGTTTTTTACCCGTTCCCCGTTTTTTTTCTGTGCGGCGTGGCTGCGGGGCGTCCCCCTTCAGCGCCGTGCCTCAACTTTCTCTGTGACACAAGGAGACGCGATCAAAATGTAGGTCACTGAGGAGAGCGGGGCCCGCTCCCGCCGAGGAATGACGAGGAGGCGCCGCCGCCTCCTGCCCCTCGCTGCCCGTTTTGTGCCGTTTCCAGTCAGCTCCACACGGAAAATCGCCCCCCCGTGCCACCCCCGCCGTGTGTGCGCCCCCCGCCCGCTCCTCGCTGGGCTCAGCGCCGGTCCCGGCGCCGTGCGGCCGCCCCGGGGCGTTCGTTGGGGCCGGGCTGAGGCGGGAGCGGCCCCCGGGTCCCCGCTCCCTCAGCGCGGCGGGGCCCGGCCTGAGGGGAGAGCGCGCGGACGGGGGGGGGGGGGGGAGGAGAGGGGGCGCTCCCGCTCCCCCCGCCCTCCCCGCCAGCCGCCCTTTCCCTTCCACCAATCGCAGAGCGCCGCTGGCGTCCCGCCCCCTGGGCTCGGCCAATGGGAACTTACTACAGTGTTGTGGGTGGGGGCGGGGCCGGGGGCAGAGCCACAGGGCGGGCGGGCGGGCGAGCGGCTCCCGGCGGGGCTCGGCTGCGTTCGGCTCGGTTCGGCAGGGCTCGGTTCGGAAGGGCTCGGCTCGGTTCGGCAGGACTCGGCTCGGCGGGGCTCGGTTCGGAAGGACTCGGCTCGGCTCGGTGGGGCTCGGTTCGGCGGGGCTCGGCTCGGTTCGGAAGGACTCGGCTCGGTTCGGCGGGGCTCGGGGCGGCCCCGAGGCGCTGCGCGAGAAGCGGCGGGGGCGGCCGCGCGCGCTGCCGGCGGGCGGGTAAGTCAGCGGGAGCGCGCGCGCGCGCGCGGCGTACCCCGGGTGGCGCGCCCGGGTTTTGCGCGGCGGGCGCGCGCGCGCGGGCTGCCTGCCGCAACGCCTGCCTGCACGTGCGGGGGCGCGCGCGCGCGTTCACGTCGCAAAGGGCCCCCGCGTGTGCGCGGGGTTTGGTGCGCGCGTGCACCGAGCGCGCGTCTGCCGTGCACGGGGCGCGCGTACCTTGTCCGCGGGGGCGCGCGTGTCATGGAGGGGGGCGAGGGGCTGGGGGGGCGGTTATTGGGGCCGGGGGCGTTATTGGGGTCAGGGGGTGTTATTGGGGTCAGGGGCATTATTAGGGCCAGGGGTATTATTGGGGTCGGGGAGTACCAGGGGGTGTCATTGGGGTCAGGGGTGTTATTGGGGCTGGAGGTGTTGCTGGGGCTGGGGTCCCAGCCCGTGGGCAAGCCGCGCTCCCCTGCCCACCCCATTTCCCACCCCATTTCCCACCCCATTTCCCACCCCAAGGTGCCTGGGTCGCATCCTCCAGCACCGCCCGGCTTCAGTGGCAGTGCCTGGAGAGGTTGGGGGCCGGGCGAACCCCTTCAGGATGAGCGTGCCCCCCCCCCAGCACCCGCTGTCCGCTTCGGGGTTTTCACGGGAAGGGGCAGGCGGCCGCCCCCCGCTCTGGGAGCACCGCGGTGTCCCTGCGAGCTGGGTACCGGGAAGGGACGGTGTCGGGGTCTGTCCCAGTCCTGGTTTGTTTATCAGGTTATTCCCTGGGGTATTGGTAAAAACACAGGGCAGCAAAAAAAAAAAAATCCTATTTGTGAACAGCAGCGCGAAGCTAGCTTTTATGTTCCCTTGCTTTTTAGTATTTAGGGTTTTAAGGGTTTCCTAACTGAACAGGTTTTGCTCGTAAGTTATGGGGGATACGTGGGGACGCCGTCCCGTGGAGGCTCCTCCTGATCACTCGCCTCTCATTTCACAGCCCCACTGAAAAAAATAGTGTAAAAAGGTAAAAAGGCTCGCTGCCGTCCTGTAAGGGCTGGCACCACGGGGCCAAGACCCCTGCGGTGCCGTAACGGGGTCGGGAATTCATTGAAGGTTTTCCTGCGATGTTTTAGGGTGGTGGCTACCGGGGCTGTTCTCCTCGCTGGGCACCCCGCGCACATGACGTTTCTTTTATTTTAACGCCCGATGCGGATGGTGCCGATGTGTGGCGCCTTCAGGTGTGTTCCCGTGATGGTTTTGGGGCGTTTGGTGGGATTTGAGCAGTGTTTGGTGGGATTTGAGCGGCGGCTGACACAGAAACCTTCCGTAATAGGGCTGGGATCCTCCCGGGCAAACCTAACCCGCTCCCGAAGGCGGCACCAGGACGAGCGTGCGGATCCTTACCGTTAAACCTAGCCCGTGAAACACGGCTCTGAGCTTTGTTCCCTAACGAAAATACCCTGACTGCTTCTCGCGTGAGGCCGGGGGAGAAGAACAGGAGGGACCTGTGCTTAAATCCCCCCCAGCAGCGCGAAGCCCACCCCTGCTGGGGGCGGCGGGCGGCAGCCCCCTGCCCGGCACCGCTGCGTGGGCGAGGGGAAGGAGCCCTCGCAGCCCCTTCCCCCTCCGGCACAGAAAAGCTTCGGACAGTTCTGCTCCGAACCCACAGCTTACACCTCCAGGAGGGCGCCCGCCAGCCGCCCGCCTGCGCGGATGCGGCGTTTCCGAGTCGCTTTTCGGAAAGCGGCGCAAAAAAATCCGTCCTGCCGCCCCGTTTTGCCGCTCGTGGAGGGGATATTTAAATGCTGGGAGGTAGGGTGGGAGGCCCTTCGCTCCCCTTTCAAAGCCTTTACAAATCCACGCGGCAGCCGTCGAAGCACCGCCGTGCCGGAGGGGCTGGTGGGTTTCGAGCCGCGGGGTGCTCGGCGGCTCCGCGATGCCGGGTTCGGGCGCCGGGGCTGCCCTAACGCTGGGGGTAGGGGCATGGTGCTGATGGACGCTGCTGGCCCCGTGCTGGGGCTTCTGCCAGGGGCTGCTTAGCGTCCCCGGGGAGCCTCGGGTGCCTGGAGTTGCAGGAATTTGGTAACGTGGCATCTGTTTGACGGGAGCCTCTTGGTTTTGGGCGCCGGGTGCGTGCCGTGGGGTTGTAGTGAGAGGGGTCTGCAGCCGTCCTGTTATAAATTCTTCTGGTTATGAATCCCGTTTCGCGCTTTTAAACACAGCTTCAGGTTTACCAGCTTCTTCCTAGCCACGTTTCATCCCGGTGCCACCTCCCCAGCGTTAAGGCATGCCGCCTGCGCGGATCCAGGCTCGGATTTTGTTTTCGTCTCCTGCGTCCCCCTGGGGAAGCCGTCAGCCGCGCTTCGTATCCCGAGTGGATCGCCGGCGGGGCTCGGCGATGTCTCGCAGCAGTCGTTCTGCTTCCTCGGGGCTCAGCTTTGGCCGTAATCCCGTGTAGACGGACCAGGGGCCGTACGGAGCGGGTCCACCTCGGGCCCCTCACCTCTTGGCCGTCCCGACCAGCGCCGCGGTTCCTTAAGTTGCAGAAATCGGAGGCTGCGGCCCGGCGGGGATTTACCCTCGTCCATCGGGTGGATTAGGAGGGAAGGTCCGCGGCTCGCGGTTAATCCAGATTAACATCCCCGGTCTCTTTACGCTCAGTGGGTTGTTTACGCTCGCTGCGTGTTCGTCGGAATCGTTGCTTGTGTAACGCCACCGACGTTACGCGTTAAAACCAAACACTCCTAATTCTTTGTGGATGCACTAAATCCCGCTCTTTTTTGCTTTTTTTTTTAAAGAAGCGGTTTCATGGTGTGGAAAATTGTTCGGGCATTGGGTGCGTGGCGCGGGCGACGATTCTCATCCGGATCCTGGTGCAGATCCCCGTGTAAACGCGCTCGAGGGGTGCTCGGAGCAGGCATGCGTAGCAGTGCTTCACGCGTCCCGTTGTGCACAGCGCCTGGAGTCGGGAGCTTCTGGAGGGCACCGGGCACCCCGCGCCCCTGGGAGGTGCAGGATGGGTCCCACCAGCCACGCTGCGAGCCGGCCCCGCATTAAAATTGCAGCCAAAGGCACGGAGCCCCGCAGCTCGGGGCACGGTTTGAGCGCAGCAGATTTGGGCTAGTTGGCCGTTTCTGTGAAAAACGCAATTCCCCGTGAACTCGCGGGTCACCGGTTGTAGGCTGATTATTTCCCCCCGCTCCCCCGCCCCACGTAACGCGTGTGCGTGAGAGAGATAATTAAAAGCTTTTCGTTAAATAAATGGCTAAGCTGCTCACGCGGCTCTGCGGCGGAATCGCGGAGTCGGAGACCCCCGGGGGCGGACGACGGGATGGGGCTGGTCCCCGCGGGGGGGGTTTTACCCACGGGGCTGCCGCCAGTGGGGACAATCCTGGCTCATTTCGTGCCCCAAGCTTTATTTATTTCCCGCTGTCCCAGCTGGGCTCACTCGTGGGCTGCGCGCACTCGTGGCTGCCTAGTCCCGCTCGCGGTGCTGGGCACGGAGCTCGTCGGAGAGGGGCTCGGGGTGGGTGAATTTGGGGCAATAAAGCCCATATTCGCACCCTAAAGGTGCCTCGACGCTGGCAGGAGGCCGAGGACGCGCTCCCAAGCTTCTCGTAGGAGGCAGGACCAGCATCGCTTCCAAGGAAACGGCGTTTTGGGGGTGCTCAGGAGCAAGGGTAGGATTTGAGGGGTGCTGGAGCGGAGGCGGGGGCACCGTCCGCGTCCCCTGCCCCGCTGCTGCTTTTAGCTCCGGCTGCCGGCTTGAAAACAAGCCTGCGAAGCCAGAAACCGGGAAGGAGACAGGGAATAAACGTGTGGAAGGCAACAGCAGAGCGCCCGAGTTATGCTACAGCTGCTGAAATAACTCCTCCTGGGTGCAAATGAGGAGCTTTGGGGGTTTGAGGAGGCGCCCGGCTGCAGGGAAAGCGACTATTTTCAGCGAGACTTTGGATATCCGGCTTCTGAGGAGGGTTTAAGGGCTTCCGTGCTTTCCCGGGGAGGAGGAACGGCCAGGAGGAGAAGGTAATTGGGGAGGAAAAAATATAGATTAAATATTTGTTGCTTTTCCCTGGGTTTCCCGGTGCAGCCAGGCCCCACGGTGTGGTCAGAGGTGGTGGGAAGGGCTCCTGCAGGTGCCCGGGGTGCTGAGCCGATCCCGCAGGCCGGCTGCCTTCAGTCCCCAGGGGGTTCTGAAAAATAATTCAACGGGAGGCGCTGGGGGGGGCGGGGGGGCGAAGCCAGGAGGAGTCCCGGGAGCGACTGCACAGAAAGGGGCCGGGTGCTGAGCTCCTTGCTCGCCTTCCTGGCGCGCGTGCCGCGTTGGAGGAAAAAGCTCCCCTGGAGCCGGGCTGTTGCGGGGCTTTTTGTTTTGTCTTTGCGTGCGGCTGCTTCCCTCCTGGCCACCGAGATGCTCGCTGCAAGAAACGCTTCCTTTGTTTATTTACGTGCAGCGCTGTCAGCTCTGAGCTCCCGCCTGTCTGCGTCCTGCCCTTCCCCTGCCCTTCCCCTTCCCTTTTCCTTCCCTTCCCCTTCCCCAGGAATTGGCTGAAATCCCCTCGCTGGCCACGGGGATGGGGGCTGCCGGGCGCTTTGCTCTCCTGCTCATCCAAGGACCGACGTTTCTCCCCGCCTGCGTGCTGGACCAAGCTTTTTTTTTGTCTCATTCAGCACCTCAGGTAGGACGGTTCGGGCTCAGTGCCCGTCCCCCTTCTGCCAGCCCCAGGGCAGCGATGCTGTTACCTGCAAAAACCCCACGGCCCCGATTCTGCCGCGCGTTGCAGCCCTTCTAACCGGGGCTTTGTCTTGGGCACGGCGCGCAGGATCGCAAGGAAGCAAGGAGCTGCGCCCCTTTGGTGCATTGCCCATGAAATCAGCTAAAAACCGCGGGGAGATCGGCGCTTTGCAAGCGGTTTGGCCTTCTGAAACTTGTGACTCCGGCGAAAAAAAACCAAGTGGCGGTTGGTTAGTTAGAGTGAAACCGAAGGCTGATCGCTCGTCACTTGTGCGGCACCTCGACTTTACCACTAGAAAAGCATCTGGGGGTAGGCGGGGAGCCCTTCCTGCGCTAAAACCGCCTGTCGATAGACTCCGTGAGTATCCTGCTGGGGCGGAGGGGGCGCAGAGCGACGTTGCAGCCGTGCATCCTCCTGCTGCGGGGCCTGGGAGCTCTTCTAGCGCTGCGTTGGGAAACAGGGCTTGGAAGTTGTTGCTCTCTTTGAGCAAAATCTGTCTCTGCCGCTCCAAGCAGCGAATTATATATATATTTTTCTAATGCAAATGGGAAACAGCTCTGACTCGGAGCGGTGCAGACGTTCGACTTGTAAGTGGCTACTGTGTCGTGCACGCGATGAGCCCGCGTGGCACCTTGCGTGGTCCCTTACGGCCTCGCATCGTGTATGCAGGCTGCCTTCCTGCGAGGAGAGGGGGACGGGGCGCCGCGAGGTAGCGGGCAGGCTCCTGGTATTAAATATATGCAGGGTTAGAAAGGCTCCTTGTGCTGTGCTGAGTACTCAGCTGAAGCACCCCAAACGTGTTCCCAAATGTCTTTGATCTGGGCGTGTACCTGACCATCTCCTGCCACCACCACGTTCCCTGCTGGTGGTCGGGGGGGTCCCCAGGTCCTGGTGCCACCCGGACCCGCAGGGGGATGCGTTTCTTTCTCGAGAAGCCGGTCTCTGAGGCGGGTGGGATGAGGGCTGGCAGCAGGGACGAAGCGCGGAGAGGAGCCCTTTACGTTCCCCATCTTTTTCCCCTTTCCTAGAAGGCTGGCGCTGCCCTGGCCTGGTGTCGTTGGGAGTGAATTTAGCGCTGAAAGTGCAAAAAAGCACCACGCAAAGCGAAGCAGACGTTTTGCGGGATTATCAACAAAAAGACGAGAAGGTGGCTGCGGCGGTGGCTTGCAGCTGCTCGGCACGGGTGGCGCTGCCTCGGCGCCGCGCGGTGGGCGGCTGCCCGCGGAGCTGCAGGAAAAGAGAGCAAAGTTTATGAAATCTTGGCGTCTGCCTTGAAAACGTTTCGTTTTCTCGAGATCCTACCGAAGAATGTCTTAGGCCTGGGTGGGTGTTAAGTCTGAGCAAGGCGAGTTGCAAAACCTCTCCTTGCGCTGGTGACGCCGACGTGCGCCGCGCGGTCCCCGCGCTCCTTCCCAAGCCCGCTCCGGCTCCGAGCACCTCGGCTGCTGCTGGTCCGTGCTGGCAGCCCGGGCTCGGTCCTGGCTGGCCAGGAGGGCTCCGTGCTCGCCTGGTGGCCCGCGAGCCCCCGGGGCTTTGTCCTGATGTGGGCTCGTTTGAAGCGGTGCCACCGACCGCGTGCAGCGAGCGCTCTCTGTAAGTACCGCGGGCTCTTGAGCGCCGAGTAATTGGGAGCAGTAATTGGATGGTAGCTTAAGAGTGGGAGGTTAAACGAAACAAACAGGCTCGGAAGGGGAATGCCAGCAGGTAAAATGGCCAGGAAACGGTAAAAAAAATGGTAAATCCTGTCCTGCTGCTGCTGCCCGCAGCCTGGCACTCGCCGTGCGCTCCGCCGGCGAGTGCAGCGGTGCCGCGACGTGCAGCCCCACGGCCTGGCTCTGCCACCCCTGCGGGACAGCACCGGGGAGGAGCCTTTAGGAAGCCCCTTCGCTTAGGAATAAGGTAACGGGATGCTCTTAACGGGGAGCTTTAATTCATCAGAGCGGTTTCTGCGATCTCTTTAGCGTGGGTGATGGAAACAAACCGGGGGCTGTGCGTGCACGTGCTGAAGTCGCAGCTCCGAAACGAGCCATCAGCGCGTCGAGGGAAGCTCGGTTCCACGTTCGTGTGTCTCATCTTTTTACTCCTGTTACGAAGCCGCCCTCCTGGCCGCTGTGCCGGCCGAGCAGCCGGATTCCTGGAGGTGGGGACATGCCCCAGCGCCCGCTCGTTATTTTCATCTTGCGGAACCGCTGCCGAGGAACAAGTACCGCCCGCCTTCAGCTCCTGCAGCTTATAAAGAGAACCTGAAGCCGTCGCCGGCGAGGAAATGCGAAGGAGGAGGCTTCGGAAGGCGTTTAAAAACAAAAAGGCATCTGGCACGAGCTGGCTGCCTGCTGGCGGCTGGGTGAGCTCACGGTCGCGTTTTGCTCTCTCCGCTTTTTCACCCTGGCTACCTTTGAAGGGTCTTCTGAGCGCAGTTTTAGCCCTGACAATGCTATCCACGGAGCTTGCAGAAAAGAGGATTTGGGTGGCATTTGGTTCCCTTGTGCTCCCTGAATGCGGCTTTCAGTGATATTGTTGTGCGGCTCCCGCCGTCAGCAGCTCGCTTGTCTGGCGGGGCACCCGCAGCCCTTCCCCAGCACAATTTGAGCTGCGGCTCTCGGCTCAGCTCCTCTGCTCGGTGCCTTCCCTCTGGACAAGACCGTCGAGTCCAAAATCCTGATGATATTCTTAATTCGCTGGCAGTTTTGGTGCTTGCTGCGTGTCTGAGCCCTCCACGAGTCCGTGGCTCTCAGCTGGATGGGGAAGTGTCAGGCTCAGAAGGGCTTCAGCCGGGCGTGAGGCAATTGCACAACTGGGATTCAAATATGAAAAAGGGAAAAATAAGCAGAGCTGCTCCAAAAAAAAACAGGCAGCTGTTAATAATGAATTTGCATTGCTGGGTGCATACGTGTGCACGCAAACACACGCACTTTGAGTAGGGTAAGGATTATTGGGGGACCTAACTTGTAAAATAAGCAGCGTTAGGACACTAAGATGCGTACCCAAGATCAGTAGCTTGGCCAGAAAGCAGCGTTGGTCTCAGCTGGCTGCAAACACAACGATTTATTTTAATGAGGAGATATTTAACCTGCCGCGTTCTGTTTTCTCCGTCCGCTTTCCCCGACTAAAGGAATATTTCTGTCCTGCACGGCTTGTTGTTATCATTATTTTAATACTGCGGTCTTTAAGAAGTTGTGTGCTATTTGCTGCTGTCTCCTCCGCCGGAGCCTGGCCAGGAGCGTGCCGCGGGCGAGCGTCCCCACGCCGGTGGAGCAGGGAAAGCAGCTTCGATCCCCAAAGCTGTGCCCAGGTTTCCCCAGCACACGCCTGTGGTCTGCCTGCAAGCCCCTGTGCTTGCACCGGGGCTCTCTTCGGCGTGTTTGGGGACCTCAGGGTTCTCCTGGTTCAGCGTTTAATGCGAAATGAGAGCGGGGAGAACAAAGCAGGGAACAAATGCCCGAGAGAGGAGCGGTGCAGGAGGCAGAGGAGGTCGAGGGCAGCTGAGTGTGAGGGTGGGAGGTGAGTGCTGGTGCTTCTCGTCTGTAGGGCAGCCCGCGGGCTCCTGGTCGGGTGCTGTTGGGATGAACAGCAGAGTTGAGCGTGGCTGGAGAGGATGCTGCTGCGACGTGCCGCTCAGAAACGAGGGGCCAGGAGCACGATGCTCGGTGCTGGTGCTGTCCCCCTGGTGCACTGCGTTGCGACGAGGGGAACCGAAGAAGTGAAAAAGGCTGCTCCAGAACCTCAGACGTCGCAGTGCCGGTGTTTGTTTGGTGCTGCCCTGGTTTCAAAACCTCCGTGAGGCTCGCTCCTTCCCCTGCAAACCCAGCGAGCTCAGAAGGGAAGGCAGCAGCCGACAAGCAGCCCGTGTAACGTGGGTGCAAAATGTGCCTGGGACTCCGTCCCTGCCGTCGCTCGGAGCAAGCAAAGCTTCCTTTTCCTTCCTGCAGCCTCAAGAAAGCATCCTTGGTGCACGTTTGTGCCGACGGCTGCACCGCCTGCGGGCTGCCGGACCGGTGCCGGAGGCGAGCAAAGCGCAGGGGGGGCGGGGATGCTCGCGGGGGTCCCCAGCAGCGGCAAACACCTGCAGTACCCCGTTACCCTCCTCCACGTGTCTTTAATCAGCGCTCCCCCCTGCCCCCCAGGTGATATTTAATATCCCGCGTGCTATTTCCCATCGCTGGTAGGGCAGGCTGCCCGCCGGAGCCCAGCTGCCGTGTCCCTGGAGCTATTAATGCCTCAGGGTACGCGCTGGGCGCAGTAATGCAAAGCAGGACCGAAGGCAGGACCCCCGTGGAATAACGGCCTGGTGGCCCCGTGGGCAGGCAGAAGGTGTCGGCGTAATTATTTTGGGTTCGGCGTAATTATTTTGGGTTCGGCAGCAGGAGCAGGGTAACAAAGTGCCCTCCCGGGGCATCAAAGGGGTTCCTGGCAGCTGAGCAGCTGCGATGAAAGCACCCTTGTGCACCTACAGACCGGCTACCAAAAGGCAACGCACCAAAATAACGGAGTTAGACCCCGAAATGCTGTCCCTCCATCCCGAGAGCCAATATTGAGGACGCTGCCTGAAATTGCAGCTCTTTCCCTGCCGACTTGGAACGGCCGCGCCCCCGCTGTGCTGCTCGGGGCAGGCTGCTGGGGGTTATTTTAGCGCTGTTTTAGGACTTCAGTCGTGCCCGAAAAAGAGGTGAGTGTTTCAGGACAGCTGCCCGTGGGGCTGCGTGCGCGAGGGTGTCCGGGCTGAGCACCTGGAGAGCTGCCGGCGGCGGCGCCGCGTGGGAACCCGGCGGCTCCGATTCAGAGGCTGGAAGCGGCTGTTTGCAAACGCCTTGCCTCAGCTGTGGCACTGGATGTAATTAAGGAATGAAAACTGCCGCACACCCCCTAATTAAGGGGATTAAAACCGAAAGCTGTCTGATTTCACTGCCGGCTGGAAAAAAAAAAAAAAAAAAACAACAAACAAACAGTGGCGGAGATGGCTGCGAGGCCAAGGCTCCGGCACGGGTCTGCCGCAGCCACGCCGAGTGCCGAAAGGAGAGGCTCCGGGGACAGGGGCAGGACTGGGCTGCGCTGTGATTTGTGCCTAATTGGCTCTTGAGCACGAGCGAATGCGGTTCATCACTGCTCCGCGCGCCCTCCCGGGGG
Organism: Anser brachyrhynchus; assembly: GCF_964034855.1. Classification (NCBI taxonomy): domain Eukaryota; kingdom Metazoa; phylum Chordata; class Aves; order Anseriformes; family Anatidae; genus Anser; species Anser brachyrhynchus. Next base: position 4,747,882 of record NC_137717.1, read on the forward strand.
GGTTCTCTTCCCGGGGGGGTCCAGGCGGCGCCAGCTGTGCGTGGAAGGGGCCGGTTGTGGCTTTGGGATCGGGGAGGCTCCGGGCACCTCGAGGGCTCTCGCTCTTCCACGAGCTATGGAAACACCTCGGTGCCCATTGCCTGACTCGTTCTGGAGCACCTTTTTTCCGTTTATATTTCTTTTGGGGATCGGGGAGGTTTGGGCGGCGACGTCTCCTTTGTACCGGCGTGAACCCCAACGCCGCGGTGCAGCCTCGGGGTGGGCGGGCGTCCCGCTGCCTCCCCCAGCCCCAAAACCCATCGCCAGCCCTCGGAGTGGGGACAACCTGAATTTGTCTCGGTCAAACCGAATCCACGCCTCGAGGCTTTACGGACAGCTTCTGGCTCCTGAATTCCCCCGCCTGGTGCCCGAAGGTGCTTCGCTGCTCCGGCTCTGTCCCTCCTGCGTTCCCCGCTGCCCCGTGCTTGCGGCGCCGCAGCAGCGGGGAGCTGCCTGGGGCTTGCGTTTCTGCAGCTGTTTGGGTTTTGCTGGGGAACTCCAGGGAGCTTTTTGGTGTTTTTAAAGCTAAGCTTCCACGGTCGTGGAAGTTTTCAAGTGGCAAGAGTCTGGGGTTCTTTCTGCGATGCTGTGCGGAGCGCGCCGCTCGGGGTGTGTGATGGGAACGGCTTTCTCCTCCCTCGTGAGGTTTTCCTGCCCCGTGCTGCTGCGTGCGGGGCTGAGCCCTGCAAGGAGAAGACCTCAGAAGAGGTAAAAGGCTGAAGGGTGGCGGCTGCCTGACTCAAAGCCTCTTGCAGCAGCACGGTTCCTGCGGTGCTGCGCACCCACCCAGCGAAACTCAGCCGGGTGAATCTCTCTGGGCGCTGACTCACTCCCTCGGGGCTCGCCACAGCTTTTGTAGCCGTCCCGTTCCCATCCCCAGGGCTGGGTCGCTCCCCAGCCTCTGGCTCCGGAGCGAAGGTTTTCCTCGGGGCCGGTGCATCCCCTCCGTGCCTCCAAGCACCCCCGGTCCCTGCGTTAAGCTTCACAGGTTAAGCTTCACGGTGTTGGGGGCTTGCTCACGATCGCGGCGAAGCAAATTCTTCGCTGCTCCGTGGTTGTGGTGAACACATGGGGGCAAATTCAGAAATAAACCAAGCCTGGTGGCTCGGGTGCTGCTGCGAGCTGCCAGATTGCTTCGAACAGCAACAAAGCTGCCCCGCTGCTGCTGCTGGTGCTGCCCCTGAGCAGCCCCGGAAAGCCTGGACATGCCTCGCACCGCAGGCTCTCGCTGGGGTAAGGAGCAGCCTCTGCACCGAATGTCTCGGCTCTTTGCAGTGTTGGTGCTGGAAGGAGGAGAAGCAGCGGCTGCTTTACAGGGGAGGAGGTCTCGGAATCAGCTTAGGGTCGTGTCGTGCTGCCTCGTTGAAATACCTTCCCGCCCCGTGGCAGGCGTGGAACAGCGGTGGCGTGAAGCCCGTGCCGAGGACGCTTTCGGGTTGCTTTAGCGGGGCTGGGCAGGAGGCGAGCCCAGAGTGACTCAGGACGTGCCAGCCCTGCTTTCATGCTTGACATTTCTTCTATTTACTCTTACCATGACCAGTTATTCTTCCTTTTAATAAATCTCGGGCGTTCCACGAGGGCGAGGCTTCGGATGGATGCAAAGCGTGCTGCAGAAGGATGCCCGCAGCTCGGGCTGTCCCTGATGTCCCCAGCGTGCCCAAGCTGGGGCCGCATCCATCGTGTCCCTGGTGCTCAGTGCCCGCGGGCAGGTGCACGCCAGGCACTCGCGGGGCTGCGTCAGAGCAGCGTGCGGGTCCCTCTTGGGTTCCAATTATAGCCCCGCTTGGGAAACAACCAAAGGCAAAACGACGCAAGCCGAACGTGTTTTTACCCTGTGCTCGAAGCTGTGAGGAAGGAAAACGAGCCCTGTTATGTTAAACCTCGAGTGTAAATGAGGCACAGTGTGAGTAAACACATCTGTGTTCAGGCAGGGAAGGAAAAAAAAAAAACCCTCATGAATAATGCATGCAAAACCCCCTTCTATTCGCTCGATTGAGATGTATTGCTTATTTCTGTTTAACTGGTGCTTTAGGAAGTGTCGTGCTGCTGGAGGAGGAGGGCTGCTGCCGCGCGTGGAGCCGCCTCGGGTGTGCTGTGCCGTTTCTCCGGTGCAAAGTCTGGCTGGGATGGGGTGGAAGTGGGAACAGGGACATCCTAAACCCAGCTGCCGTCACGCGCCTCGGTGCTTTCTTTTCAGCCGAGATTTCTGGTGTCAGCCCCGTACCGTGCGTGCCGGGTCCCCCCCGTGGGATGCAGCAGCCTGGGCGCTATCGGCAGGGTGCAGGCGGCGGGTGCTGGAGCTGCCTTGGGTGGGGACGGGTGCTCGGGTCCCTCCCTTCCTCCCCGAGGCCGGGCAGATACCGGCAGCAGCCGCAGAGCCGGGTTTCAGCTCAGCGGCCGCCCCGAGCAGGGCTGGCTGCTTCCTTTGTAGGGTTTGTGGCGCAGCTGGGCGGCTCGCAGAATTGTTTCTGCGCGGGGTTTCTGCCTCGTGCTCGAGGCATAGTGGGGTCGGTTCTGCTTTTGACATCTGTGTAGGGCTGGGAGAGCCCTGAGAGCTGCTCCTCCACGATGGGAGGCAGTGCTTGCGTTACACCGGTGCCCGTTCCCAGGTCCCTCTGGTCTGGGTCCAATTGTTCCAATTTCGAGTCAGTTTTAACACCACCCAAACGGGCATACCCTGCCAAACCCGTTGCCGTTGACCTTACTCGAGGACGTGTCTTCGTCTAAATTTCGGGGTTCGCTGATGAACAAGTCCCCTGAATCCCGTGTGACGTCCAGGTCTGGAGCATCCCGGAGGGTGTTTGAGGGTCCGGGGTCGGTGCTGCGGCTCTGCTCGCTTGTAACGCACTCCTCTAACGCGCCGTTTAGTCAGGTCGTTCCGTAAGCCCGCTATTCAGCTTGACAGAAGTGATTTGCTTCCAGCAGATGGTAAGCTACTATTTTTTGCCCTCATTTAAATGGGAAAGCTGTACGGCACCAGAAGATGAAAGAGGGGCACGGCGCTGCCGCCGTGCAGTAGATTACGAGGGCTGGGCTGGTGAGAATTAAATCCGGGCGGTTATAATGGACCATCTGCGTTGTGCCCGTGCCTTCTTCCCCTGCTTGTGGAGCCGGAGCCTGCGGCACCTCGTCCTACTGCTCGGCTGGGAGCGGGGCCGCCCGGGCCGCGGCATCCCTTTTGTTGGCACCCAGCGTATCGGCACAAGGAGGTGATGCGCGGCGGTTCTGTACGATGCCCGTGCTAATTATTCTCCTAATCAAGTATGATAAAACAAATTTTGCAGACAGTTTTTTATTGCTTGGCTTTGCCTGACCTATTTGTCCCGTAGCCTTCAGTGGCAGCTCCTTGGAGGTTCTGGTTCAAATCTCTAGAGGTATTTACTGGGAGGCATCTGAATTTCTTATTTTATTTGGGGGAAAAAAAGCACACTAAGTCCTCCGCTGCGTTTTCTTAATTGTATTAAAAATAATCTATAGGATGCATTACTCAAACACGTGTTCTGCTCGCGGTGTCTGCAGTTTCAGTGCACGTCTCCCACCTGAAAATGCCTTTTACACGTGTGTGCCTCTCGCTGCCTGTGCACCAGGTCCCCGGGAGCCGCGTGCTCAGCCTGAGCCCCGTGTCTCACAGCGTGCGGTTCCACCTATTGTGAAATGGGAAAGAACGCACTTAAAAAAAAAAAAAAAAAAAGCCTGCTGTTGCTGCAACTATTGGATTTTTTTTTTGTCTATTTTTAGCAGAAATTTCTCGCTGAAAATTTATCACCGTCTCCAATTCTCGCCGGAGCAGTAGCGTTCGGTGGAGCCGCACGTTTCTGGGCAGGAAGGTCGAGGCAGCGTGCTCAGGCAGCACGGGTACGGTTATCTGGTGCGCAGCATTGCTGCGAAACGGTTCGCCTTCTGAGAAAGGAGTGTGCCCGGGGGCAGGCCTTCTTCTCTCTTTGAAACAGACAAAAACACCCAGGATTAGGTCACAGTTACGGCGGGAGCTATTTTCTTCTGGGCTTGGGAGCAGGAATAAGTTAGGTGTTACTCCTGGTTGGAACAGCAAGCGTGTTGTAGCTTATTTATGAGCCTAGATGCGGGAGGCTGGAGCGCCCTGTCAGGTAAGGACGGTGATAGACGTGTATCTAGCTATTACTGTTTCTCTGAGCCACTGTAACTTGTCACCGAAGGACCCAAACGAGCAGCATCGTTACTTCCAGAGAGCTAACGCATCGTCGCCTAATGACGGCTTTCGGGGGGCGAAGTGAGCAGTTTGGCATCCTTGGGGCTGGAAGGCTTTCTCGGCAGGGATCCGCTGAGCAACTCCAAAATGTGCGCGTTAGATAAATTGTCTGCTGTTTGCCTCCAGCACATATGCAGGGTGCTCGCTGTCCTGCGACAAAGACCTAAAGCAGGTGTGAGACCGCAGCTGGACTGCGCTGGGCTAAAAGTGTGCTGTAAGGGAGAGCTCTCCTCCCGAGAGATGCCTACGAATTGTGCTGCATTAGGTGGTTGGCCCCGGCCGCAGCCTCACACGTGAGGCCACACTTGCAATCCCACGTGTTTGGGGTCGTTGGGAGGCAGCAAACTCTTATGTGACTAATGCAGAAGCTGCCTCGGCCAGAAAAAGGGCTGGAGGTGAGGGGAAGAGGAAGAAAGGGGAGGTATGAGAGAGTGTGCCCGTGGAAGGGACGGACCCGAACACCGCCTTTGCTCTGCTGGAAGTTTTCTTCTGACGTCTGCAAGAGCACGGTGTGGGGCTGGACCTGAGCTCTGATATCCTCTGCTCCCCAAATGCTGCTTAGCATGGGCTCAAACCACGGATATTAGGATCAGGATCAGCAGTTAGGCTTTGTACTCACTTCAAGCCTCAAGTTTATTTTGTTTAAAGGAGAAAAGTGACTCTGCAGGTGAAAGCAAGCTTGCAGAAGCACCGTGTGCTCCCTCCAGCGATGCTGCAGGGCCTTGGATAGGAAGAAGGAGGTGAGCTCGGAGGCTGGGGAGGTCAGAGGGTGTTCTGGGGGCCAGAAGATCTGCTGTGCGGGGGACAGGAGGTTCATAAAACCTGCTCCGAGTGCCTTTAATTACGTTTTCTTCAGATTGCTTCCTGTTGCTGAAGACTTCCTGTCTGAAGGAGGATGTTCTCAAACATCAGAATGCTTACACACAAAATCGCACTTGAATGCTTTTCTGAAGCGATATTTACTCAGAAATCTCCAAAGGCAGCATGTACGTTTTGCTGTGCTTTTGCTCATTTCCCCAGCATTAAGTGCCTTCTCTCCGTTAGACTGGTGACAACCCCTCTATTTACAGTCTGTCTGGCTTCAAACCCTCGTCCTCTCCCAAAAACCTCCCCCAAAACCCGGCAGTGACAGGCGTGACGGGGCAGAGCAGCAGGTGAGCAGCGCGGCGATGTGCAATGAGCAGGAGGAGCAGGTCCCTCTGCTGCCGGTATCGCAGAGCTCCTGGGGCTCCTGCGGGGTCTGCACAACTGCCTGGCGGAACAGCAGTGGAAGAAAATGTATTTTTAAAACCTGCTTTTGGTTTGAGTGGGCATGCTTTGTCCAAACAGCGAGCAGAAGAGCAGCAGAGCAGGAACCTGGCTCTTCAGGGCAGCTCTGCTGTGGGTGTCCTGCTACATAGTGAACGTCTCCGTACTACAAAGGTTGAAGGAATAGGTTTCTTAAGTGGTACGGCCCCTTGGTTATGTGCCTTGCTTACAAATTCCGTTTCTTTTGGTCGAAAGCTCGAGAAATCCTTTCTGACCATAAAGCTTCAAAGGGAGAGAAGCAGCGGGCAGCGCGCTCGGGTCATGCCGCAGGACATTCGGCTGCACCCGGTGAGTTCTTGGTGCTGGCGGCTCGCTGCCTCCACGAAATGTTTATTGGGAAGGGAAATGCTCCTACGTGCCCGTCGTTGCATCCCCAGCCCAGGGAAGGGGATTTGGCCGAAGGAAGCCGAGCTCTGACGCGATTCCTGGGGGACAGAGGAAAGACGTGGGGATGTTTGTTGGTCCCCAGCGAGTCCCACCTTCCAGCGCCGGGATGAGCGCCGTCCGCAACGCACCGCGGTCGCTGCTTTGAAATCCAAGCAAGTAAACAGGCTTGTTCCAGGAATGTTAGTATTTAAAGGGAGCAAACTACGTCCAGAGGAAGCGTTTGTTTGTGGGCTGTCCCTTCTGTTTGCCGCAGTTGCTGAGGCCTGCTCTTCCAGGTCCCCTCCCTTCGCTCCGGATTTTGCCTTTTTGTTTTTAAGAGAGCAGCGCGCTTCGAGTGTGTGTTTGGATAACGATTCTTACAAATGCGTTTACTCAAACTAAACACAGTGGGAAGTAACTACAAAGCAGGCTGTTTGGGCAGCTGGTGCCCAAGAGAGCTCACCATTTATTGCATGCTCGTGCTGGGGCAGTAACACGGCTGTCCCTACCCATGTGTGCTGGTGCCGTGGTAGCTTTGCCCTCTCCGTTGGCCATGGTAAGTGTGTGTGTTGTCCCATGGGCTCGGGGTGACAAACGTAGCCTGTTATCCCTTGCACTGCCTTGTGACATCTACCCAGTGGTTTTTGGAGGGCTGTTGAGGGTGTGAATTGAATTCCTGGTGCTGTGATAGCAGTGCGACTCGGCAGGCTATCGCTGAGCTGGCGGCGAGCAGCGTGCTCGCCGGGTATCCTACGGCATTGAGAGCTGCGTGAGCCAAGGGTCTGAAGGCCTTCGTGTCTCGTGTGTGATTTGGATGAAATTGCTTTCCCTTCTCGCCGATGTTTCTGGGTTAGTCTCCGCCGTTTCCCCCAGGGGACGAGGCAGCCCAGCGCTGCAGGGCTTTGCCTTCCCAGGCAGCGAGCAGCAGGCGTGACGCAGCCGCTCCGAGGGCGGCGGTGGGAGCCGGCTGGATGCTGTGTCTGCCGTAGCGTTTCGTTTGATTTGGATTTCACAGCTTTCTCGGAGAGCCTGTTCTGCGATAATCTTGCAAAAACAAACTCCTGCAAGACTTCCGCGAAGGGTGACATAACGTCACAGCGGTTTGGAGAATTACCTGCCCGTGCTCTCGCTACACCACGCTGCCGTTTTCCACCGCGCAAAGCGCTGGAGTATGAGAAGTGCTGAAGTGTGGCTTTCCACAGATCTGTGTCTTCGTTCAGCTCAGAGCCGTGGCACGCCTGGGGTTTGGCAGCACCTTTTCCCTTGCAGCATCCCTGGTGCATCAGGTGCACGCGGATGTGCTCAACTGGGGCCACGTGCAGGCTGGCTCCTCTCGTGCCATTTTCTCCCTGCATGTAGAAAGCTGCTGCTTCAGTGCCTTCCGCCTCTCTGGGCTTGGAAAAAATCCCCTTCCCCCAGGAAAGCTCACCGAGGGGAAGATCATGCGTAGGGTTTGGCGCTGAGAAACTGCAGGAAACCTGCAGGAAAGCAGGCTGGGGATGGCCCTGCGGCTCATCCCCAAAGCTGGCTGGTGTGGCAGGCCCAGGGGAAGGGGCTTCGGAGATCTCAGAGCCCCTGCTCCAAACCTGACGTGGCTCCAAACCACGCTGCTGGGTGCACGGATCCATCACTGCCGCCTCTTGGGCCCCAGCAGGCTTTCCAAAGGTCCTCCTTACAAAAAAAGAATCCCTGTTAAACTCAGGGAATTTACATGTCTGGAGAAGTACAGCCAGAGCAGGTCCCTAATGCTGCTTTTTTTTATAAACCACAGCTTTAGAAATAGTATTAAGCTTTTGCATTAAACGCAGGGGAAGAGTGCTTCGGAAAGCTGGGAAGGTTTTTTCTTCTAAGCGCTCCGGTTATTTTGGCAATTAGTATGAACTAATTTAAAATTGTCGAATGCAATAATTATGTAGGAGGGTGACATCTCAAAACGTTTCTTAAGTGCGTGTTTTGAGCAAATGTTTGTGCGCTGAGGGCTGGGCTGGGGGATTGGGAGGCATATTGGATTATATGCTATTTGCTCTGCGTAAGCAGTGGCAATTTATTGCTGCAGATACATGTGATGCAACGCGCAAAGATTAGTTCTATCCCCTCTAAAGCATGATTATTTTGGGTCCTCTTTATACCTTAAATAGATACTCCTCTCATGTGATTTCCATCTTTTTGTGTCAACAGCCCAGGCTAAAGTTGAAATAAACATTGCCTCAGCTTAACAGCGCGGCCTCTGAAGAAATCTGCTCTCCATTATGGGGATTGTTTGGAAGCCTTTTAATCTTAAATTTTTCAGATGCTTGACGGTGCAGCGCAAAGGTCTTGTGGATCCCGAAGCCTGCTTGGCTTCGCCGGATCTGTCCCGCGTAGACCAGCGGAGCTGCAGCGGGGCAGCGGTTCTGAGCAGAACCTTTTCCCTGCTTTGTGTCCCTCTTCTTGGTTCCTTGTGAGGTTCTGCGGCCTGTTTTAGGGACGTTGGGAAGAGAGCAGTGGCTTACGTTGGTTGAGAAGGGCTACGAAGCTGGTGAAGGGCCTGGAGCACAAGTCCTGTGAGGAGCAGCTGAGGGAACTGGGGGTGTTTGGTCTGGAGAAGAGGAGGCTCAGGGCAGACCTCATTGCTCTCTGCAACTGCCTGAAAGGGAGGTGTGGGGAGCTGGGGGTCGGCCTCTTCTCACAGGTAACCAGGGATAGGACCAGAGGGAATGGCCTCGAGTTGTGCCAGGGGAGGTTCAGGCTGGAAATGAGGAGACATTTCTCCTCAGAAAGAGCGGTCAGGCGTTGGGACGGGTTGCCCAGGGAGGTGGTGGAGTCCCCGTCCCTGGGGGTGTTCAAGGAGAGGTTGGACGTGGGGCTTGGGGACATGGTCAGTGGGTGATGGGGGTGGTAGGGGGACGGTTGGACCAGCTGATCTTGGAGAGCTTTTCCAATCTTAATGATTCTAGGATTTTTGACCTAATAATGACTCTTCTTGGCTGTGCGGGGTTTGTCTCGAGTAGCGGCTTTTCCCTTCCTGTTGCAGTTGTGGAGAAGGATGCTGTAACCCTGCAAGCCCCTATGGGCTGTGTGGGATTTTTGCAGGGCTTGGTAGGAGGAAAATTGTGGGGTCTCATGCGTGTCCTCATCTGCTCCGCTCCCACAGGTGGTGCTGCAACGGGGTGATGGAGCTGGAGCGGGAGAGGGCCTTGGGACAGCCAAAGGGTGGAAGATGCGTGGGCACCCGCTGTGTGTGGTGGAGATGTTTCTGTCAAAGCAAACCTTAGCAGATTGAGGGATTTGCTTATTTCTAATTGCTTAGGACTGGGGTCGGCAGGACAGGGTGGTGTGACTGGGGAGCGTGGTGTGTCCATGTGTGCTGCTCGGTCTGGCTGGCTTTATGCCCGCTCCAATGTCGCTGCTGCTTGACACCTTTCGGTGCCTCTCCCACAGCGCCATCATGACAACAGAGAAGAGCCCAGCGGCAGACGCCGAGAGTGCGGAGCAGCAGCAAGCGAAGGAGGAGGAGGAAGGAGCTGCCGAAACACCGAAGGGAGAGGCCTCTCCGGAGGAAGGGGCGCAGCAGGCCGCCGAGGGCCAGAAGCAGAAGGCCTCCGGCGGCGATACGCAGGAGGAGCCGGGCAAGAAGGAGCGCCGTGCCGCCGAGGGCCGCGGCCTCTCCCGCCTCTTCTCCTCGTTTCTCAGGAGGCCCAAGTCTCAGGTGTCCGAAGAGGACAAAGACCCCGATGCGCCCAAAGAGGGCGGAGGTGACCAGAAAGACGCGGGGTTAGGAGCCAGCCCTGATGAAGAGATCCTGGTGAAGGCCCCGATTGCAGCTCCTGAGCCTGAGCTGAAAACCGATCCATCGCTCGATCTCCATTCCTTAAGCAGTGCAGAAACACAGGTAAAACACCCTGCTTGGTGTGGCGTGCTTCCTTCTGTTCTCGCGAATGTGTCTGTTTAGACAAAACCACAAAAAAAATCTTACCCTCTGTTAGTAAGCTAGATTAGAAAATCCCATGAGATGCTGAAAGGGCTCGTCATCTCCTTGTGCTGCGTAGCGTGCTTCCGCATCAGGCCATACTGCAAAATTCCTATTCCTGAAATTGTAACAACACTTCAAAGCATACATTGAAGTACCCCGTACTGACTCTTTACCCTGCTGAGCATGGAAATTCCCCCAAGAACTTGGATTTGAGTTTGTTATTCACAACAGAACCGTTTCTCATTTGGGTGTGCTTGGTGTGTACAGAAGGTAGGTCGGTGTTGTGAGGTGGGGATTGCAAGAGAAAGTGAACCCGGGGAAGGGTTTCATGAGCTTCGAGGAGTGTAAACGGGGCATTTCAGGACTTGGTCATCTGCTCAGTCTGGGCTGTTGCTGAGCCTGCCAAATACAAATATTTTCTGCTTATGCATCATGTAGACAGGGATTTTTGCATAGCACGTGTGCTGAGCCCAGCTCTTAGTAGCTTTCTGATTTCTGCTCTTTAAAAGCCAGGCTTGTTTTTCATGCAAGATTTAAAATTTTTAAAGCCGGGTAGAAAGTGAGGCAGAGACACCCGCGGTGAGACATTCCCAAAGCAGCAGCTGGTTATTGATTTGGGGGCCTCTGGTTATTGATTTGGCTGGCCTCTCTTACTCCTTGGTGGGCATCTCGGTTAGCTGCAGCCCTGCCATCACTAATGTGGCTTCATGGAGCTAGAGAAGGTGATTGCTACTTCTTGTGAGACGGGGATTTCCTAAAACCCAGCCAACCTGTGTGTATTGCTGGAGTCACGGAGTGACAGCTAGTTTATTGTAAAATCTGCATTATTTTCCTTGCTGCCCTAAGGTTTTGAATGGTCTCCAGTGGGGTGTTAGATTTGAACTGCAAACTCTAGGTTTTTACTGACTTTCTGAGGAGTACTGTACAAGTCAGAGCGTTGTCAACTGTAGGCAGTAATTGTAAATCCACTGCCTTAAAACTGCAAAGTCGTAGAGAAGGTAGTAGGTAACATGTTTCTGTTTTCCCTCATGTCTGAGTCTTTGAAAAATACAGGCTGATCTTTGCTAGTGCTTTGTACCTGTCAGAGCTGGGACACGGTGGGGAGCTGGAAATTTTCGTGCAATTTCAGCCCTGAAGGGGCCTCTTCAAGAGGAGATGCATGATTTCTTTCTCTGTTTAACTTTGATTTGCTTGCTCTATGCACAAGTGAGCGTGCCCAGAGAGAAAACCCACCGCCTTCCTTCAGCAAGCGCCGTCTGTTTCAGACGAAGCACTTGTTTTTGTTAGTTCTTATTTTAGATTGACGTTAGTGGCTTTTTGAACTGTGACACTCGGCAGATATTTCTGCCGTGAAAGCATTTGTGAGGTGCTGCCTGTTTGATAAATGCTGACCAGCAGGCATTACGAGCTTTGACTGATTCTCTGCTCCTGATTATCCTGGCCCTGCTGGAACAGAAGTCAGCAGCTTGTGGACATTATTTAGGTTTCAAACACTGGAGCCGGCGCTGGCTGTGTGCAGTTGTGCCTGGGTGTGATTTCATGAGATGCGATGGGCTGAATTAACAGCTCACCGCAGGCTGAAAAGACAGGGTTTTGCTCTCCCTTCTTCTGCCACGGCTGCGTGCTCCGGCTGCATTGAGCCACTTCCAGCGCTTGTCAAAGCCTGCTATGAACTCATTTAACCTGCTGAAATGGCAGTAAAAAAAAACAAAAAAAAACCAAAAAACAAGCTTCCTTCCTCCTTCTGTCCCCAAACTGCATCTTTTTCTGCAAGTTTAGTGAATTCAGCTGGCTCATAAAGTGCTTCAGTGGGCAAAGGGAGAGGCCGTCAGGGGTGTGAAGGCTGCCTTCCCCTTTTGGTGGCCGTGAACTGTTTGGTCAGTTCAGAGGGCCACAAAATGTCAGTGCCAGTGTCCCTTGTACCACTGTTACCGTGTTGAGCACTGTGCGTTGGAGCACAGTAAATCTTTCTGGGTGACAGCGGGAGCAGGGGGGCAACAAACTTTGGCTGTTGGCTTTTCTAGCAGTGAAGGCATGAGGTCTCTAGCCTAGGACAGAAAGCACTTGCTAATCCAAAAGGCCCAGTCATTAAGGCCATGAAGATTTGCATGATCTAACCTGCCCTAATTGCTCTAATCAGCCCTTTCTTTTTTTTACATCTTTTATTAAATGAAGAGTTGAGAATGACTTGAAGGGCTTTAAAAATTGCCATCACTCCGTGCACTCGTTACCCTGCCCACTCAAGCTGCTGCTCCAGGTCCTTGGCTACACATTTAGGCCAGATAACTAATCCCGGGGTGCGATGCTCGCTTCTTGTGATGGCTTTTTGTGTGACACGTCTAACTGGGGACTTGGATGTGCTGGGGTTTTCAGCCTGCGCAGGAGGAGAGGAGGGAAGACCAGGAGCCGGACAGCAGAGACCTCGAGGGCCAGGAAGGAGGAGAAGCGAAGGAGGAGTGCACCAAGCCGGAGCCCAGACAGGAGACTCCAGAGACCAAAGCCGACAAGGATTTGAAAGCTGCCCAGAGAGCTGTAAAAAGACACAGAAACATGTACTGCAAAGTTGTCTTGCTGGATGACACCATTTTTGAGTGTGCTGTGGATGTAAGTACATTCAGGGGTTGTTTCTTCTCTTTTCCCTCTCCCTTCTCCTCCTCGAAAACCACCACAAACGCTATTTAATAGGGGTCTAATTTGCTGCCAGTGAATTACATGACAGGCTTTACTGCAGAACAATCTTGCTGTAAGCTATAATAACTTATTTAGTGTGTTGTAAAAATCTCTGTGTGCCTAGGAGCCTTTTTTGTTTATAGCTCTGGAACTTGCAGGCTACTTTGCTTTGTAAAGGTGGAAGTTTTAAAAAAAAGTTACTGCGCTTGCTGTTCATCTTCTCGCTCATTTTTATCCCAGAGTTTAGTTTATTGCGTTAGGTTGGGATTGTCTAAATATTTTCTGCCCCTTTCATTTGAATAGAATGTGTTGTCGTGTTGATTTGTGCTTTCTGTTCACCCAGAGTGCCTTTGCCTATCAGGCTGCTGGCTAACATATCTCCTGCAGGTGGATGTAAAGAAAAACAGGCTGCATTTAGCTTGGAGTTGAATATATTTGCAGTAAACAATTTAAAATCATTATGTTGACTTACAGCACCGCAAAACCCTTCATCTGAGAGCTTTTATTTTGCTTTATTTTGTGCATTCTCTCGGAGGGCTGTCTTGCTGTCAGGGCAATAAAAAGCTCGCAGAAATCCCTATTTCAGTATCGAAGCACTTGCCCAGAATATTAATAATCCGGTATTTACCACTCGAGCCTGCTTCCAGCTTGTTTTTCTCCATCCCGCTAGCTCTGCGGGCCGCGGGAGGGTATCGGGGCGTGGGGCTCCCTGTGGAAGCGGTTACCTTGGGTGATCCTGGGCAAGTAGGTCAGCAGTTTGTGTAACAGCACGGCTATTGTCGCTGCGCGGGATCGGCGCCCAGCGCTACCAAAGCCCGGGATGTTTACTGGGGATAGCAGGCTCAGCCCCCAAAAAGCAAATTGTTCTCCAAAAGGCTGGTGCAGCAGCGGTGGCTCTCGGTCCCGCAGCCCCAGTTGGTTTGTCGTGGTGTCGTGAGTGCGTTTGGCAGCCCCCCTCCGGCACTGATCCAGCCCTGCCGTGTTCTGGGTGCTGTCACATCACATGCGGTGTCCCTGGTGCGCTGCTGTGAGTCCGGAGCATCCCATGAGGCACCGAGGAGCAGATGGGCAGGGACTGCTGTGGCAGCAAGAAGCTCTTGACTTGTCGAGTACCCTTGGCTTTAATGCCAATATAATCCCGTCGTAGCATTTTGAGAAGTAATTTATGAAGATGTAATTGGGAAGGGATTGCAAAGGTGTAGGCAAAGACCAGCACAAATGCCTTTATTCGAGAAGAATGGGTGCTTTCAAACCTTCTTTCCCGTTGACAGCCATAGAAGGCTTTTAATTCCGACATGTCTTTAAGTGCCAGTTCACCGAGAAAGCTCCCAGGCTCACGCATGCAGCGTGTTAACGGGGGAGCTGCAGCGCGTGCGCTGACAACCTTACAGCTGAAGGAAGGGCCACAGGAAAACACGGCCGTGGGCTTTGATCAGTAGCCATGCAAACACGACTGAAAGGAGAGCTGCCTGCACAAGCGATGCATTCGCAAAGCTTATTTTGCGTCACTGGAACTGCACTTTCCTTTTAGCAAAGCCTCCAATAGAATTAGCTGCTTGCGGTTACCATAGTTTTGTGCCTCAGGGACGTTTTCCTTCGTGCTTTGGACTAAAAGGGTATCTGCTCCTAGGGCCAGCTCCTTCACTCCGCTTCTGCAGGATTTTGAAAAAAAGAGGAGATGAGAAATGCTCAAAGAGTGTTTCTGGAGGCAAGAAGTTGTGTGCTAAGCAGCCAAAGCTGGGGAAGCTGGGTTGCAGCAGCAGCTCGGGTTGAGGAGAGGGTGGAAACGAGGGACTTTTGTTCTGAGCCGCTGATTCTTTTCCGAGCCTGCTTTGCCAGGTTGCCCCCAAAAAAACAATGCCCAAAATGGGGGCTGTCAGGGTGGGTTGGAGCAGCAGCTTCGTCCCTCACACTGATCACTGTTTGATCAGCTCCTGATTGTCTGAGAGCCTGGGGCTGGGAGCTGCCAGTGCCATGGGCGTGCTTTGGGAGGGGAAAACTGCACAAATCCTCTGTTTATCAGGATGTTGGAGAAGCTCGGCTTTGGGGGCTTTGGACGTGAAGTTGGTGGGAGCAGAGAGACCTGCTGCAGTTCTCATTGCCTCTCAGTTTGGATTTTGTAAGGAAGAACGCCTTATAGAAAAGAGCATCCAGAAGCAGCCAGGAGATGGGATTTTGAGCTAGCCAGGACTTTTCCCCCTTCTTAGTAGCATCCGGTGTGGTTTTATGTTCCCTTTTTGCAGGCAGAAAGCAGTCTGTGCTAGAAAATGCTTTTCTGTCTATTTGCAGAAACATGCCAAGGGGCAGGATCTACTCAAGAAAGTCTGTGACCACCTCAATCTCCTGGAAGAAGACTACTTTGGTTTGGCCATATGGGACACACCAACCTCCAGGGTAAGAAGTTGCTGGTTTATGGTTTTCTGCACCTGGGTGGATTCAGCTCTGTGCAAGGCTCCATGGACGAGGTGGTGCATAAGCTGCTGATGCTCTTCTTCAAACTACTTTGATCCCCTCCCCAGGAAAAGACTAAGAGGACTTTAAGAATAGGTTAGCCCTGCTTAGATGGCAGAAGGTGGACCTAAACGTTGACACGCTGCAGGGGAACTTCAGTCCTGGAGCCTGTGTTCACTGAAGGCATGCGGCTGAGCAGGCAGCAGCAGTAAAACTGTGGTGGTTCGGGCATGGAGCAGTCATTGCACGTGCCTTAGGTGTTCGTTTAAAGTCTCTGCAGACTTGGAGTGTGGTCCCCGAAGAGGCTTTGGGTTTGCTTTCTCTTCCTTCTCTGACTTGCGACTGCCTTCCTCCTGCTTCGGTAACAAATCAGGGGCTTGGAATTCATGCTGGATTTATTTTACCCTGGGCGGCCTCCTCCTCCAGTACAGCGCCAGCAAATGTTGCCATTCTTAATAATGACTGGTTCGGGGGATTCTCTGGGTGGTAATACTGCACTGCACTGGTAGCTTTAGCACCTTTATAATGGGAACACAGGCAGGGGAGTGGGAGTGAATCAAGGCTTAAAATGTGCAGCGAGTGAGCTCGTAGCAACTGCTGGCTCCCAACGTGGATTCAGCTTCTGCTGCCTGCGTGCCAGCCAAAGGCGGGCACTCGGGGGACTTCTGGGCTGAGATTTGGGGCTTGGTTTGTTCTTTTTTTGTTTTGTTTCGTATAGAAGATTCTCAACTGGAAAACACGAATGCGTAAGGGCAGTGGTGAGTTTCAGCAGCAAAGTGTACATCCCTTTTCTACGACTATTTTGCCCTTGAAAAGGGAGAGCATGGCAGGAGGAGTGCTGAGTGCCAGCTGGCTGCCCCGGCACTGGTGTCAGCGTTTGTAGGGTTTGGTTCTGAACCGAGGCTTTGCCCTGCAAAAGCAGAACACGTGCAGCTCTTCATACCAAAACTCTTACTCATAGGGTTTTAGTTTAAGGGCTTTGTTTGGTTAGACCTGAGCAGTGTCTTATCTTTTAAACCCCTGGTTATGCTTTAACTCGAGCAATTACTCAAGCTCTGTTTAATGAAGCTAGCCAAAAGCGTGCGGAATTGAAAACAAGGGGCCACCTTCATCTCCTCTAGACCAGCTACATTGGTCCACGCTCTGACTATTCACCTATAGCTTCGCTTATGGGCAAGGTTACGGTGGCTGCAATATATATTAGTCGTTAAAAGGCTCAATAATTGAAAGTATGGATTTTTAATTCAGGCAAAACACGGCTCGATTTGTCCTGTTTGTGCTGGGGGCAGCGTGCTGCCGCATCTCCCGGAGCCGTGTGCCGCCGATCGCTTGCTCCGATCGCTTGCAGGAGCGCCGCGATTCTTCTGAAGGCAGACACGTGCACTTCCTTCGCCCCCGCTTGACGTGAGCTGGGAGGCCGTGCAGCTTTTTAACCGTAGAGACTGAAAACAGATAGTTCTGTCAGGTTTGCGTGTCAGAGCCGGGAGAGGAGGAAGGAAAAGAGCTGCGCATGGGGTTAGCTCCAGTGCAGAGTAAGCTGCTCGCCTGGAGACTGTTTTGTTGTGATGGGGGAAAACACTGTGGGGTTTTCTGTTGGTTGTTTTTTGTTTTCCTTTTTTTAATCTTTCTGGTTACGCGTCATTGAACTTGAAAACCTCAAGCTCCGTCTCTCTCTGTAACTTCAGAACCCTGACACTGAATTACCGAGTGGCTGGTAGAAACGATCGTGATAGGAAGTCAGCAGAGGAGCTTCTGCAGCTGCGCTGAGCAGGCAGGGAGATGCACGTCTATGTTCGTGGGCAGGGAGAGGTTGTGTGAAGGTTTTCCCTTACTTAGGCAATAACCCTTCCTGCGGACAGGCAATCCAAGCAGGAATTACAGAGGGTGAAGGTGGAAAGAGCAGCTGCTTGGCGCTGAAGCAGTCGTGGTACCGTTATGTGCATCGAGATGCTCTGCTTCAAAGAGTGGCTGTGACTGGAAAGCAAGCGGGCCTGATACGTCTACCTTTCAGATGGATTTCCTATCACTGGTTTTATAGGTTAGAGGAGCAAGCACATAAAAAGATAAGATTACGTCTAAGTGTCGCTGTCTCCCTGCCGTCAAGCTGAATGTCCTTCTAGTCAGGAAAGATTAGCTGGGAGGATTCAGTGAGTCAGTTCTTTCACCTCAGGAGACCTGGATGTCCAAATCCTGTGCAGACCTCACAAAAATGACCGTGATGGTTGCCTGTAGCCTCTCCAGGAGGGCTGAGAGCATCGTTCCAGCCCCTCTGGGGGGCAAATTGCGGCCTCTGCAAAGGACAGGCTCAGCCTCGGCGTGCCAGGAGTTGCTCTGACCGTGCTGGCAAAAACAGGAGTGGTTTTCTGAGGCTTACGTTGTACCAGCATCCCACAAACCCCCAAATTACAGAGGGGGGAAAAAAGGATGTATTTCTAAATTTGTAGCTGAGATAATTACTAGAAACTTGAGTCATACTTAAAAGAGACTAAGTTTATGTCACGCTTGCCAGCTACTGGATGTTTTCACTCCTGTTTCAGCAGTTAGGTTGTTAAAGAACGTAGCTAATAATAGAAAGTCTTGGCGACCCTTGTTCTGAGTAGGGCAAGTATGTGGATGGGGTGCCTAAAATGAATGCCTATGTCCAATTTGTCTGGTTTTAAAGGTCTTTGAGAAAAAATGTGTTGCACAAGTGCCCCTCTTGGCTGGATGTGGCTGAGACCATGCCCGCTGGTATGTGCTTGCTGCCTTTTATGCTGCAATATTTGTAAAAGTAGGATCTGACAGGGCAGAATATGCTGGGCAGAGTTCCCTTGGGTGCTGTTGCTTTGTTGTCAGGAGCCGCCATAAATTCCTTCATTTAAATCCTTTTCTGTAAAGAGCCTCCGTGTGGTGTGGGATGCTCATCAGCTGCGTGTGCTGAGCCTCTGAATTAATAGGGTCGCCTCGATGGAGAGAAGAGCTTCAGATTGGACCCATGTTCCTTGTTCCTCTCCTAGGAGTACTTCGTACGTGAGGGATTGGAAATACGCACAGGGACCGCAGACTGGAGTAAAAGTTTCAGAAAATGCTGTATATCTTCAGTTTCCATGGCTGCATTTATGTCAAACGTTGTCGCCTTGCTGTATTTTTAGCGAGTTGCAGTTTGCTGTGGTGTTTCTGTAACGTCTGTTAAACTGTGAATGTTTTTATCCTCTTACAGACATGGCTGGATCCTGCCAAAGAAATAAAAAAACAGGTTCATGGTAAGTAGATCAAATTTATCATGTGGGTGTGTGTGGCTTCTCTCCCTTCCCTGTTTGCGTGTGGTTCTGGGCGCAGTCCTGAGTGCCCAGGGATCGGTGAGAGTTCAAGTCAGGGTGTCTGGCAGGGATCAGCTCAAGTTCAAGCAGTCTGTGCTTCCTTTCTCTTTTTCTTCGGTACTTGGCGATGCTCTAGAATTAAGGAAAAGTCTGATTTCCTTGCAAAAACGTAGCCAGGGATGTGTTCGTCCTGTGCAAAGCCGTGCTGTCCTCACTACCATGCAGCACTGAAATGGGATGGGAAGGTAGACGTCAGGGGGCACCATTTAAAACCAAAAGGAGCCGGGGAGAGCCTGAGCAAAGTTGCCTGCTGGAGCAAGGTTTCGTGGACTCCGAGGCTGTTTCGGAGCCCAAATCAGGGTACTGGAATGATAAACAAAGGGCTCGAGTAGTATCAGGACAAATGCCAGATGCTCTCTGGAGTATTTTAAGTTTTGCTAGCACTGAATTAGTTCAAGACGAGGGCAGTGTCAAAGTTAAATAAACTCCAGAGGCTTTTGTTTTGTTTCGGGAACAAGCCTAAGGTCTGACAGCCTCACGAGTCAAACGCTGCTCTCTGTATGCGTGGTGGGGGCGCAGGACGAGGCGTGTCAGCACTGCCCGGGGGGGGAAATGCTGCAGGGCTGTGGAGTAGGAAAAGCTCCTGCTTTTATCAGCTTCTCTTTGAGTCAATAACAGGATGTGTGTAAAGGGCACGAGCTGCTCCTGCCTTGCAGTGCAGTGCAGGTAAAATTCAGCCAGTGTGGGTAACAACCAACCTGCTGTACGATCCGTCCCTGTGAGATGCTTTAAATGGCACGTTACTGGAGTTTACTTGAAGAAGCTGTGTTGGTGTACGTGTACAGGGAGCCAGGCTCTGTGTCTCCCTTGCAATGCACAGGAAAACTCTGCTACCTAAGCTGTCTTCTTGAAATAACTTGTGTTGAACTCTGTATAATGAAGGCAAGGTGCCTTGTGTTCAATGCCGTTTGCGGTGTTGCCCTAAGAAGTAAATCCATAAATGGTGTGGTTGCGATTTTGATAAATCCCTTAGCAAGTTAACAGCAAGGGTATCTTGTCTTTCTGACATAAATATTTTGAAACTACGCTGCTAAAGGGCACAGCAGGGGAGGGCTGCGACTGAAAATTAGTTCTGGAGTGCTTAATGGGTCTGTCAGGACGATTTTCTGTGCCTAAACATGATTATTCTTTTCGAGGAAGAAGAGGGAAGAGAGGGAGCCTTGGCTCGAACTCTTCAGAAAGAGTTAAGGATTAACTGCTAAGAAAGATAAAAAATTTGGTAGCTTGACTGTCCTGCTTAAAAGAGGAGGCAGGGGGCATTTCCACCGTAGGCAAGCAGCTCTCATTTGGCTGTTCCCACACCAGCATGCGATGTACACGCACACGATTAAATATTAGTCCCAGAGCTGCACTTGTGTGGTTGCTGTGTGGGGTGATGGAGAGCTGCATTTTAGGTACGCATGACAGTGTACACGAGTAAGTCGTGCAGCTGTGTTATTTAGCTAGGCAGGGGCTAACCATACCACAAATAATGTCTATTGTAGATATAATTAAGGGAGCCCTCGCTCCATTTAACGTGTGCAGCATTGCTGCACGAGGTTTGCAGCAAGCTTTATTGGAGTATTTAGGTCTCGACTTGTCAAGCTCTTCCTGTCGCAGCGCTCACTGTTTCTTCCAGCGACTGCTGCTTGCATTGTGCTGAGGTTCAGCTGTGGTCCAACCACACGACCACGGCGCATTAGGCTGTTGAGTGGATTAGCACATCTGTTCCTTACGAGAAATTTGAAAATTGGGTCAAGTGATAAAATACCAATTCATTAACCTATGGCACATGTCCGACCTCTCTTCGTGAGTCTTTTTTTTAATCAGTGAAAAAATGTTTGAGTAAGTTAGCCTCTTAGCAATGAATTTATTTCTTTTTCCACAAGTTGTGACATTTTTCACATGTACCTGTCTGCCCTGCTTTGTTTGTTCGTGCGTGTTTCCTAGCTCTTGTAAATGAAATCATGTCTTACACCGCCTGCTTAAGCAGCAGCTAGCAGTGTGAGTGAGCAGCATTAAAAATCAGTATTACCATCTCGTAGCTGCCTATCGTGAAGCTGTTCTGGTGGGCTTATTTTTCTCCAACTTTCCTTTGTAATTTCAGGAGGCCCCTGGGATTTTACCTTCAATGTCAAGTTTTATCCACCAGATCCCGCACAACTGACAGAGGATATAACGAGGTGAATTCCCTGCTAATTGTGCTGCCAGATAGTGAGCTTACCGAGCAAAGCAGTGAGCTGTTTTGGGAAACCACGGGAACTGGCTGATTGAGTCGAAATTGTTAATACTGAAGTGTTATTTTATCCTTCAACAGGATGACCAATGTCTTGAGGAGCTGTTGGGAGGGGTTACTGTTGTTTGGTTTTAGTGGTCATGTGTGTGGGAACTTTACCTCTCTTCACTGAAGCACACACGCATAAAGCAGTGCCATTGATGATCCTGGCACGTGTATATTTGAATAGAAAAGTACACTTCTATTCTAAAATAATTTCTTCTGATAGTAAGTGTCCTCTGCTTCTTTTCCAGAGCGGAGGTGACCTTAGGTCCTTCTATCCTCCATGCTTTTGACTGTGTGAATGTTGCCCCATAATTAAAAATATGTTAGAAACAAACATCATGCTTCATTCATCAGTAGTATAAAAAAAAGATGTTCAGTGCTCGAGAACAAGTTTCTTAAGGTCATTATATTCTCTGTTAATAGCGTTTTTTGTTTTTATTCCCCAAAGGTATTACTTGTGTCTTCAGCTTCGACAAGACATCGTTACGGGGCGGCTGCCTTGTTCCTTTGCGACTTTGGCTCTGCTGGGCTCATACACAGTCCAGTCCGAGCTGGGAGACTATGACCCTGATCTACACAGCGCAGATTATATCAGTGAATTTAAACTGGCCCCAAACCAGACTAAAGAGCTTGAAGAGAAGGTTATGGAACTTCATAAAACATACAGGTAAGGTACAGTGGCCGGTGAATTCATTTGTGCATGGCAGCGTGAAGGCAGCAGGTGGAATAATGGGATTTTCTGGTATTTTTCCCACCTCTGCTCTATGGTTTTGGTTTCATGCTGCACCAATTTTTATGGCAGCAACAGAAGCTTTAGCAGTAAGGTGTGAATTTTCAGTTACTGAGAAAATCAGCTAATCTGAAAAGATCTAATATTTAAAAGTTTTGACAGAATCCTTCCAGTGTATGGGATTCTTTCTTCCTGCTTGAAGAAGAAACTATGCTTTTCGTTTATTTTTTTTAAGCAGGTGTCCCAAGTGGGTGCTTCTTCTCAACAATATCCATGAAAGCGGGCTTTACTTCATGTGAAAAGTTTGCTTCTTTCACCCTTGTTCTTTGTCTTTTTGTGTTTCTGCTTTTGGATTTATTTTGGATTTTTTTTTTGGATTTTTGAATTTATATTTTTTTGGATTGTAATCTGGTTGGAACAGATCCTGTCTCTGTGTAGCCTGCAGCATGTTTGGGGTTTTCTGCCGCCTGTTATTAAGTAGCATGTTATAATGTGGAAGTATTCCAGATAATGCTCGAGGTATAAGGCTGCAGCTAGGCTCTCCTCCTCGTGTTTCTGAGTGCAGCAGTGATCTGGGCAGATGCGTCTTGTTCTGGTGAGGTTGGAAGAGTCCTGTGAGTCCTTCTGATACGAGATTTGAGAGTCATAACATTTTGAGCTTGTTTTTCTAGATGCTCTCGAGTGCTTTGATCGCAGAAGCTCCACAGAGCGCTGTGCTTAGTGACACGGAGAGCATCCGTGGCCAGCAAGCAGCTTCTGCACAGTTCAGAGTTCACAGTTCAGCTCAGTAGGTTTGGGCTTTGGGGGAAAAAAGCCCATAAAACTGCTCCCAGATACTGAGGCCTTGTGGAGCCCCTTGACCTGTGGAAAGCTGCTGGCTGTGACACTAATAACGAGAGCAGAGCAGAGCAGAGACCTCGCAGGCACATGGAAGCTAATAACCTAAGTGCAGCACTAGAGGGTGGAGGGACGCCCCGGCTGTTACCAAAGCTACAATTAACACCTCACTCAGCCCCCGCAAATCGATACTCTAAATTGATTCCCCTCCATTTGCACTGAGAGGAGAGGAAATGAGGGAAAATAAGTACTGGGCCACTGACAGGCTTCATGACTTGAAGTCAAAGGCCGTCAGCTGTCCTGGAAGTGGCAGATCGCATTGCTGAATTATTCATGGCTGCATTACAGGGCTGCTTCACAGTATGGGATGTAGATTTATTTAATGAACTAGTGTGTGCAGGAGGAAGGTTATAATCTGTCCCCGTTTCATTTCTCATCCATATTCTAACGTTAAACTGTCCAGTGGAAAACTTACCTGCTGAGCTATGCTCTGTCTCTTGCTGCTTTATTTGCAAAGCACAAAGCGTGCGCTGGAGATGGTCACTGCTCTCAGGTCTTGCACAGGGGATTGTCCTCACTGTGCTCACTGTCCAGCACCACTAAATACCTCTATTTACATTGCCCACGAGATGCATGCGGGTGTTCAGTAAGAAAGACATCAAAGCAGTGAGCAAAATGAAATGTATGCAACGGAATACTCCCCCAGCAGAGCTGTTAGAGGCACCTTGCACAACAGAAACTTATTAACAAGGGCGCTTCAATAACACCGATAATAGCCTCCATTATCGGGATGTTTCTCTTAAGGGAAGTTCTGATGTGTTGCCTCTCCTGCAGACAGGGTACCATCTGTTCCCAGAAAACGTCTCATTCATCTAGTCTGCCCCAGCAGGGATCTCTGCTAAGTGATTTCAGCTGTCCTTGCCTTTCGTTTGGAGAACAATAGCTGGGTTTGGGAAGGTCTCAAGGCGGTACTTCTAGGTGCACAGTACGTGTCACCCTTTGCCTTCAGCTTAATTGCTGTTTCTTCCGCAGCATCAGGTTTTGTACCCTGCACGTCCTCGCCACATAGCTTGCTTTCAAGTCTGGTGTCTGTAGAGCTCCGCAGAAATACGGTGCATCTGTTCATGAGGATGTCTCAAAGCACAAATTTGTGCATTCTGAGTAACTTAATAATTAATCATCTGGGCACAGATTCGTCTGTGTTCAAAGCAAAAGATCTAACAAGTAAATGGTTCTGTGAAGTCTGATGTGTCCCCTCTTAACTCTCCATTTATGAGAATACCGAGCCCTTCCTCTCTTTCCCCAGATCCATGACTCCAGCCCAAGCAGATCTGGAATTTCTTGAGAATGCAAAAAAGCTGTCCATGTACGGAGTTGACCTTCACCAAGCCAAGGTGAGAATCAGTGCGTGTGCACCAACTGTAGATCTTGTAAATTGACTGTTCTTCCCTTGTTAGGAGCAAGTTTACCCATTTCAGGAAGCCCCCTTTGAAGGATATAAGAAGTAAGCTGGCTACTGTTACAAAAGCATAGACACACAAAAGAAATGCTCAAGGCATTGTTGCAAGCATTGTAAGAGAAGTGATTCTTCCTGATTACTCATTATTTAAATATTATAGGAAGCTTAACAAAGCTGCTGATGTACACGGGTCCTTGCCCTGAGGAGCCTGCAAGGTGAGCTGCTCCCTGTGAGGTGAGCTGCTGCTCTCAGAGAAATGCAGGGTAGGCTCTAGGCACAGCCCCTTGAGCAAACAGCATCGCAGAAGGGAGGAGACCGTCAGAAGAAACGTGAAGGAAAAGCAAGTCTGGCCCTGGCTGCATAAGGAGCTGAAAATGGAAGTCTGGGAGGTGGGGGGATGAATTAAGAACCTCAGGAAAAGACAAAAGGAGTAATTTGGAGGACAAACATTGACCTGAAACTTGTAACCCTGACGCCGGTCTCCGCTTAAATCTTCATTTTCTTTCTCAGGACTTGGAAGGAGTGGATATCACTCTGGGAGTCTGTTCCAGTGGCCTTCTTGTTTACAAAGATAAGTTGAGAATCAACCGCTTTCCTTGGCCCAAAGTCTTGAAGATTTCCTACAAACGCAGCAGCTTCTTTATTAAGATTCGGCCAGGGGAGGTACGTTGTGACTTCCTTGGGCTGTTTTGTTCAACTATCTTCTGATTATCACCAACGGAAAAACCTGGAAGGTAGCAAGCTTTCTGCTGAGTGGGCATTTTACACTCTCCCATGTTTCTGATCTTGACTTGGTTGTAAGTTCTGCTCTTCAAGTAGAGTGCAGTGACTTTGCTGAAGCGCTAAAAGAAACGGTGGGAGCTTTAAGGTGTCATCCAGCACCACCTCCTGGCACAGTGTGGTATTTCCACATCCAGGCTGAAAGCAGTTCCCAGCTGAAATTGATAGAGGACTTCCTCCTTTTTTGGAAACATGGCAGTTCAAAGGCTTTTTGTCTCGCTTTCACTTAAAAACAACAACAACAAGGAAGCAAGTACACATCCCTTTTCCCTTAGCCTGCCTCAGACAGAGGAGAGGGGAGGTGGCTGAGAGACAGCCATGGCAAAGCAGCCAGGCTGCTGCTGGAAGTCTTCCTGGAGGCTGGGGCCATGGCTTTCTGCTCACGCCTCCTGCAGCAGGTGCCTGGGTCCGTAGTACAGCAGTGGAGAGTGCGTAAATTTGTGCCTGAGCGCTTGGAGAGAGGCTGCAGTGTGGGTCTGCCTCTTTCCTCCTTCCCTTCCTCCTCGTGCTTCAACTGCCACAGCCCATGGAGCGAGCGCAGGGCTCTTGGCCAAGAGCTGCAGGCAGGGCAGGGCAGTGGGCTGGGGACCTTGCTTCTTGCCGCATTTACTTCTTGCTAAACCTAAATAACTTGTGTTTCCTGCAGCAAGAACAATATGAAAGTACGATTGGATTCAAGCTACCGAGTTACCGGGCAGCAAAGAAGCTGTGGAAAGTTTGTGTTGAGCATCACACGTTTTTCAGGTGAGTTTTCTAAACAGCAGGCTTGTCTTTGTCGATGTTGACTAACTAATGCTGTAGGGGAGCAGCTGAAAATGAGCACTCCTTCAGTGTTCTTAGGGTTCAGCAACAACTGGAGTGAAATGATTGCAGGGAAATTGTTTGTTGCAATAAATTTCTAGGCAGCTTCCACGTGAGGTCTTCTGTCTTACGTAGATGCGGTGTTCATTGTTAGTATGTGTTGTTTCGTTAATTGAGCATATGCAGAGACTGCTTTAAAATTAAAATAATACAAATGTGTTTTAATTTCCCTTTACGTGCTGCTTCCTAGATCTGGAGGCATGCTTCTAAAACATGTGTGTGTGGTTTTCAGGCTGACTTCCACCGAGGCGATCCCCAAGAGCAGGTTCCTGGCGCTGGGCTCCAAGTTCCGCTACAGCGGCCGGACGCAGGCGCAGACCAGGCAGGCGAGCGCCATGATCGACAGACCCGCGCCCCAGTTTGAGAGGACAGCGAGCAAGCGGGCCTCCAGGAGCCTCGACGGAGGTTGGTGCCTGGCGCTTCGTCGCTTTCCAGCAGCGTCCTGGCTGGATCCAGCACGATGCTGTTCACTTGCTGTGTGTCTGACTCTTGCTTTGATGAGAGGTGAAAGGTGATTTAGTGGATTTAGAGTTTTGACTACTTGGAAAACTTTTAAGTACTATTTAAATACCACTAGATTCCCTTCTTTATTTAAAAAAGAAAAAAAAGCAGAACTTTTCACTTTAATACCTGAATATAAAAGATAAACCAAATAGTAGTACCACCAAGAAGTGGCTGACAAAAAAGATGCATGGATGTAGGTGGGTGTTGAAGGCTTATTGCAAAGTTCTGGTATTTCCTCATTCAACCTCAGCACGTTTTCCTCTTAGCAAATGAGGAATTATCCTATACTAGGATGTTTGTTTAATGTAGCTTCTTAAATTACATTATTTGCCTCGATGGGGAGAGTTTTGCCACTGCTGTTTGAAACTTTGTTGGTGTCTGTTAAAGGGATGCTAATATAGGAGTTTGTGGCACATCGATTAGGTGGGCTCTTCCCTGACATTTCTAAACGGTAGCAGCAGACTAGAGGAGGTGAGGTGTGAAAGGGGGAGTGCGTGAGTTTGCTGCCCGTGAGCTGGGTCGTGGGGTGCTTGTAAAATCAGGACCCGGGGCTGCAATCCCGTACCTGAATGTCAGAGCATGGAAAGAGCAGCCTGTGAATGTAACGCTTCTGTCCCGGTTGAAGTCTGCAGCCTTTCTCCATCTGCTGTGTGGGCAGTTGTTAACATGTGCGCCATTTCTTCAGCTAAACGTGCGACTCAAAAAGTTGAGTTCAGAGCCGTAGAGGAAGAGAAGCAGGAGGAGGTGGTGGTGGTTGAGGTTCCTGAACCAAAACCCGCGGATCAGTTCCCAGAGAAGCCAGGTATAGCGGTGGTGGCTACAAATCTCTGCAGCGCCTTTCCTATCCTTTCCCCACTGAGACGCCTTTACATGCTTGTTCCTGACAACTCTGAAAAGTTTCACCAAACCTGGCGGCTTTCTTTTTCGTTTCTTTGCAAGAAGAGTTCCGCAGTCAGAGGATGGGCAGCTCTGGGAGTCTGGAGACTTGTTAAATTTCTGCCTTGCACCTGGCCTGACAGTAATTTGGGGAGGTGGGGAAATGTTTAGGATGTACTGGCACTTAAGACCTGTCTCCGTATTAAATTTTGGTGGTTTTATAAATGTGGATTAGAAAACTTCAAAGTTCTTTACCTGTGATCCTGAAACTTCTTGTAAAGCTTCTGAAAGATTTCATCCCTGGAACTGCTTGCAATTTTTAAGCCTATTTTGGTTTCTGTTGGTGGTTTTGAGAAATGCCTTCCATTTTGCTACATGGAGCCTAGATTTCTCTTAAGATAGGTATTACTATAAATATTTATGCCCTCTAAACAGATGTTTGTAGGTACAACAGTATATTTGAATATTAATGAGTGTATCATAGCAGTAGTGGTGTCAAATATTTACTTTCTTCCTCACATAAATAGGGAATGCCTGTGCTGCGTTAGGACTGGAGATAATTCATATGCAAATGCATTGTGTGCTTTTCTACTTCCCTTCTTCTACCTTGAAGATTTTACAGTGTGCTTTTGACATCACTGCTTTTCTGGTCTGAAATCTAGATCAAGGTTTCCTCGAGTGACGTGGCTGACTCCTCTACCTCTGTCTCCCGCTCTATTCCTACTAGTCAGCGTAGCCTGGCAGTGAAAACCCATTGCTGTAAAAGCAGAAGACGGAGAGTTAAAATTTAAGACCCCAGGACGGATGGCTGCATGTTCTTAATTTTCAGATTTGAGAGCTGGGAGCGAGCGAGGTGCTCGAGACCAAGTTTTCCTGTCCCCCCATAGCTCAGCTCTGTCCCTGCCTAGGAAAGAAGCTCACAAAGCTTTTTCACGTTGCTTTTAACTCTCACCTAATCCACTGTTGGGACCGGCAGTGCTAGAAGGACTGACAGGCAGTTGCACTGTGGAGAATTATTACTAATCAACCTGGTTTAGAAACTCGTTGCTGTTCTCAGATGCTGCCTGGTTGAGGAATCTGAGCTGTGTCCTGTGCTGCGGTGACTGTTGTGTGTCCGCGCCGGTCTCCAGACGCTTTACTAATGCATGCAAAACTCTTTCTAGCCAAGCACGTGCTTGAAAATTTTGAAATGAAACCCATTGCAGAGGAGGAAGAGGAGGAGGAGGAGAAAGTAGAGGTGGCTCAGGTTCCCGTTGCCAAGCCGAAGCCGCCAGAACCGTTGCAGAAGCGGTCAGGTACAGCCGCAGCAGCGCGGTGCCGGCCGCCCGCGCCGCAGCCTGCGGGGTTGAAGTGGTTGAAGTGCTGCAGGACAGAGGCTGCGTTGTTTGCAGTGGTGTTAATGCCATTAGAATCGCAGGGTAGCTTTTGCAGGTGTGCTGGACCCTGCCGCTGTAACCCTCGAGTGTTTCCTACCAGGGTTTGCCTCTGCGTGAAACGCGAGTGGAGTGTCGTGCGGTGGCTTGGCTGTGTGCTGGAATTAATGGCGGCTGTGTGTGATGGCCTTCTAACGCTCCCGGGTCACCGTCCCTAAAAATCAGGCCGTGGGGGTCACCTCCACGCCGCTCCTCCCCAGCTGGGTTTTCTTTCAGCAGCTTCACAGCTACGCCCCCGTCGTAACTCAAAGCAGGGTCGGTCGTTACAGGAAGAGGAGACTGAAGGTGTGGAGGGGGTAACTGCGACCTTCACCTGGTTTTGTGAATGTTACGGCAAATACCGAACCAGTCCTCGCGCTTGGTACCTGCTACAGCAGAGCAAACAGCAGCGACTGTGTTAGCCCCGAACCTGAGCACGTCTAAGAGTCTCCTACTGCCACCACCCCTTCCTCTTACTCACCTCCTTCGCCCTTTTTCCTCCTCTCAACACTTTTCTTCCAATATGTACCATTTCCTTGGCCAGGATGATAAAGATCAATATTTTAAGTCGTGTACTTTGGAGTAGTGCTTTGTACTGTGTTTAAATCCAGAGCAGCATATCAGAAGAGCTAGAGGCAGTTAATCAGGTAAACCTAACCAGAGTAACGCACTTCTGGACAGAACACAGCTCATCGCTGAATGGCAAAGGAAAAGCTCGGTGCCTTTTATCATTTTTGCTGTGTCTCGATGCTCTGAAGCACTGTGAAAGAAGCGCAGGTCCCTAAAGAGAGGCGGCCGTGCAGATTTACTGCTGGCAGTATTTCCCTTTCTGTTTGGTCTTCAAGGTGCCATTTTAACACACACACAACATTTTTAGCCAAACGTGTTCTTGGCAATGTTGAGATAAGCCCAGTTGAAGAAGAGGAAGAAAAATTGGTGGTGATGAGAGAATTAAGAGCAGGTCCTGCAGGAGCCGGCTACCACCGTGACTTCTCTTCCCACCCGTATGGTTTGTGTGTCGTCGTTCTAAGCCTGACCGTGTCTGCCATGTCACAGCCCCTGCGTACAACCTCTCCGGCAGCTGTCACCGCTTCTGGGGTGTAAATAACGCCAAGACGCTGGGCCGTTTGCCTTTGTGAAAGGATAAAATACCTGGTGCGCGGAAATGAGCTGCCGTGCTGAAGAATGGCGGAGAGGGTGCAGGGAGTGGCGGTGGTTTGGGCTTCTAGTGTGGATTTGCAGCAAGACCCAGTCTCCAGGAGTTTGCTTTAGAAGTGGAATTTTGGTCTCTGACAAATCAGGGTCTTGCTTTTTTGACTGTCTTGCAAGTTTTTGACCACACGGATGATACCTGATTCCGTACACTTTTTAGACACCCAGATGAGAGGCAGTTATCTGCTCAGTGAAAGGTGAAATGGCAACTCTCATCGAGGAGTTACTTAAAATTATAATTTATTTTTTAATGCCAAATTTTCTGGTGTCTTTGACTAGCTGGGTGGACACTAGTAACCTAGTATTGACTGCGGTAATTCACAGCGTGCCTTTTCCTTTATAAACTATGACTTTTTAAATATGACTAGGTATATTTATAGTGGAACAGCCAAAAGAGCAGCATCAGGAGAGCTAAATAGTTCATCATATCTATAGATACGCACCATGAATTACTTGCGGGCTGGCTTTGTTGCCCAGGATTAGCTTGAATATGGCTGGAAGTGTCAGCTCTCAGAGATCAGGAGCATGTCTGGGAAGTCAGAACTCAAGGAAAGGAGGAGGCAGTTGATTTTGTGCATACCTAGTGCTCTTGTTTAAGACAGTCATCCTCTTGAAAGACGATTTCTTTGAAGCGTGTTGTTAATTTCTGCATTTTCACCGATTTGGAGATAATGGATATCTTCTTAGGGCGGTGTCTTGTGCTGCAGCAGGAGTTATCCATCTCAGACCACAGCGTGAGTCTGCTTTGAAGGCCACTTGCACGTTGCTGTAAAGTTTTATGGAGAAATGCTTGTAGGGTTTGTTTGTGTTTTTCTTCTTTGGATTGACAAAAAGTTTGGGGAAATGGGGGAAAAAACGAAGACGGTCTTGCTCTTCCAGAAACCATCCGTTTCTGGTTGAGGACATCCAAAGGAAGTCAGGAATTCACCGCAGCTCTTAAGTGTTTCTATTTTAAAGGTTGCATCGTAATGGACTTCTGTTTTGCTTGTGTCTGAAAGACCCGGGGATCAATGGCACAACGTCAAAAATAGATTAGCCTTTCTGGCGTGGCTTCTCTGCAGAGTGCAAGCTTGCTTTTTGTAAACCATCTCGTGTGGGGTTTTATTTTATTTTATTTCAACCATTAGGAAAATAATCTCAACTTTCCCATACTAAACGCACAAGCTGCTTTGCTCAACATCTTTTTCCCCCTCTCCCCCCTTCTCCCTCCTCCCTTTCTCTTGAAACTACAGCACTGTAATTCGGGAAGACTTTGCCCGGAGCTTTGCCCGCTCTGAACCTTGTTGCTGTCTGTCTCTCCCACCCTCAGCAGTGGCAGTGATAACACCCGAGAGGAGCCCCCGGCCCACCTCTGCCCCGGCCATCGCCCAGAGCCACCTCACTGAAGCTGTCCCAGCTAAGCCCGATGTGAAGGAAGCCATCGCTGTGTCCAAAGCAGAAAAGGAAGCAGTGAAAGCTGAGACCAAACGCGAAGAGATCCCACCAGAGAGAGCCAAGGCAGAGCCAGCTGATGCATCCAAGGTATGCCAGTCCGGGCTCTCTTTGGAAGGGGCTGGTGCCAGGCTGGAGCCGCAGCTCAAAACCAGCCCGAGCAGCAGCTCTGGGCACCTTCCCTTCCTCAGTGATGATGAAGGGGACTCCTCACCCAGGCAGTGGATGGGAGGGATGTACGGGGACGTGGGGCCGAGAGAATTCCCAGCCCTGCCCCTCAGGATACAAGGAGGAGGATGTCCGTGTGAAGGCAGGGCAGTTCTGCCTTTGGTAGTTCCAGCCTAAACCCATCTTGCTGATACATCAGTTAAAAAATGGGCAAGAATTGCACACGTTAATATTTGAGTTCACGGTACTTGAATTTTGGGGCTCACCCTTTGCTAAGCTGTGTCTGCTGTTTGCTGGTACGACAGCAGGAGGGATTCCAGTGAAAGCAGCGACACAGACCAGGTCCGCAGCCAAGTGTCTAAATGCAAAGGTTTTTTAAATTGATGTGCTTTCCCTGGGTGTTTCTGAAAACTAGGCAGAAACTTTTATTGTTAACGGTGCTGTTCAGACCTTGAAGGGGGATTATTTAAATGAAATTTTTTAGAGAATGCTCACGCTTTCCACAGATGTCTGAGACCTCTGCTGGTGTTGATATGATACTGATATATGCGTATTGGTATTTTAAGTCAAAATGGTGTGTAAAAAAAAAATTTGTTCATATTACAGTGTCCTTAATATTCTGCAAATCTTATTGACTGGAAGCTTTCAGTGTTGCAGCAGAGGTGCATGCCTTGAGTTACAATTTCCACATTACCCTGATGTTCAGTTGTTCTCTGCATTCCTGGAACCACATTTTTCCTGTGACATGTTATGCATATGGTCTTGTATGCATAAAAGCCACCAGATATATGGTCTCGTGTGCCATACTCCCTGGGAGATCACTGTCAGTTAGGGCTGGGAAGTGGAGGTGAAGAAAGGACAGCTGCTTTAAAAAAAAATCTTGGTCTGTATGGCCAGTAAGTTCAAAATGAAAATGCTAAAGGAGATCTACAGGATGTTGCTTTGAGTATCCCTGTTCCTGCACGGCTGCTGACCCTCCCTACCATTAAACTGAGAATAAGTACGTTTTATTCATCCCGTTTCCCTTATTACAGGTTTGTGGGTTTCTTTTTTCTTAAATGCTTAAATTGTGTTGTTTTTTTTTTTTCCTTTAAATGTAGATGTGGGGGGAAATTGTGGATTTGAACGTGCCAAATTTACCCTGTTTCTCAAATGTAGCTGTATCACTTCTTTTAACACCCACCGATGCTTTCACCTTCAGAGTATTTGGCAATCCAGTTTCCCTAAAATGCATTCCTTAAAATGTTAAGACAATCTGGGCTCTCTACTCATGGTCAGTAAAGAACTTAATTTGTGCTGCTGGGTTCATTTTAAAGATAGGTCTCTTCCTACTGACTGTATGACCATATTACAGTATCCGTGCATAACATCTCATTTGCTGGTCTTGAGAAGTTCTGCGTTGATCTGAACATGTTGCTTTGGGTACTGATCTCCCTGGGAGATCCAGCTCTAAATGAGGTTTTAAAACATCGACTGACAAATCTAACGCACGTGGGAAGCCAGCCTTCAGGAGCACTAGAGAGCACTAGCTGCAAATGCAAATACTTCTCAAGCTGAAAGAATTATTTCGACTGCTGTTGAACTAACAGACTGGCGGAGAGCTGCGGTGTTATTAACTCTTTCTGGCAGGCTGCATGTTGGTTTTTGCATGTTCACCCAGCATCTCAAAACCAACTTGATGCAGCTGTGGTTTGAAACTAAATTGTCTCTTGAAAAAAAAAAGTCTACTAACAAGAAATGTTTTTACCAATTTATTTCTTAAATGTAGGTGAGGAAAACGCACACTGAGGTCACAGTACCCACTACGAATGGTGACCAGCCCCAGGTTTGTGCCAATAATTCAGTTAGGTTGCTCACATTTTTGAAGGTTCAACACGGTTAAATGAACCAACAATTTTTGTTTTTTTGTTTTTTATCACTGCCACACAGCAGCAGCCTGCAGAAAAAGAGGAAGAACTGATAAGAATGAGGAAGGTTAGCCATTTTCCACTTTCACCAAACTAATTTGCCATATCATTCATGCATACGTAACCGATTTAAAAAGACAGTGCTCCAATTTCTTCATGTGCTTTGGGTTGGGTTTTTGGTTTTTGTTGTTTTTAAACTGCAACTATCAAATACTTGATGTCAAAGTGAATGGCTTTTTCCCATAGACAGTCTGGTTGCTAAAATTTGCATGTTGAATGTTAGAGAGAAACATATACCTATAACTCTATATGACCTGTAAAATTTATCTTTGCTTCTCTGTGACAAATTTAGTTAGAAACCAAAGAAAACCGTATCGTGTGCATTCCAGGAAATGCAAAAAAAAAAGTTTAATACTTTTTTGTACTGATGGAGTAATAGGGGAAAAATTCAAGATGGGAAAGGTGTTTTAAGTATAGTTACTATGCACATTGAGGCCGTGTAAAAATTACATGTAGAGCACCAAACCAGCCTAGTACATTGTGGCGGGCATGCATCACTATCAGGAATATGAAGTTATTACCTCGTGCAAGGCTTCCACAGCAGCACGGTAAGCTGTTGCGTTGTGGAGAGCAGTGTAAATCAACGCAAAAGCCGATGAAACACTGGGAGCTGTCTCTTTAAAGGACCCATTGCATTTTCCCATTCTCATGAGCCCGAACTTCCATTTCCTGGTGGTGACTCGGTGCAGGCGTTCTTGTGGCTCCGTGGCCCATCCCACACCGGCACAGCGCTGCGCTCCAAACGTTGAGTTAACTTTTTAATTTGCCAATTTGTGAATCCCGCAAGAACAACATTTTAATTTTTTGTGCTTTTCTTTTTTTTGTTCCCCCTTTTCTTTCATTTTCACAGAAAAGATCAAAGAGACTAGATGGTGAAAACATTTATATCAGGCATAGCAATTTAATGTTGGAGGTTTGTATGAACTTGAAGCTTTTTTCAGTTGCGTTTGCCTAGACCTTCTGCATTCTGTGCTGATCTTTTTCTTCCTCTTCTGCTGCTGCCGCCTTTGTTTTTGCATGCTGTTGCATGAAAGACTTTTTTTTAAGTACGCTTTTGCATGCTGACAGTAAACATGACGATGCGCAGGCATTCTTCCTTCTACCTCTTCTGACTTTCATTCTCTCATACTTACCCAAAATGTATGATTGGCAGAGCCGTGTGCTCAGCCCGCTCTGTTCTTGGACCCGCGGGTGGTGAGCTGGGTGCTCATATCGGCACGAATCGTGGTGGGAGTGCTTGTTTGCAGGTCCCTCCTAGCCTGAAATAAATGATTTTCTTGCGAGCAAAGACAGCCTGTGAGAAAGTAAAGTAAATTTCAGTGACCACCATGGCCTTCAGGCCACTGGGACAGCCACGTTGCTTAAAGCAGAGGCACGGAGCCAGCCCATCTTTCAGATGGGGCCATGTGGGACGGTTGCAGTGATCCTCTTGCGACCGCCCTCTTGCCTTGCAGCATCTCCAGCAGTGCCTCGGTGCTGAGCCCCTGGGGCTGGCCTGGTGGCTCGGAGCGATGTTTGGCTGCAGAGCTGTTCCCTTTGGCTTTGGGAGCCCTTCACCCTTGGCTTCACCCAAGCACAGTCTCAGAACAGAACGTGCCAATCATATATTTTCCTACACACCGTGTTACAGAAGATGTTTGTGGCTTCTGGTACTCCTCTGTTCCTGCCTTACGTGTTTCTACTCAACCTTGCAGCACCAGCAGCTGGTAGGGTTTCCCTGTTGATATCTCTTGAAAGTTGAAGTGTACTAACTGCCTTCTCCTAATCTGAATTTTAAACGTTTTGCAGCTTTGGGGTTTTTTTTTGACTGCTACAATTTAAGCTTTCGGACACGAGTGAGAGGTCAGCAGACGGGCAGAGTTCGGCCACCGCCGGCGCGCTGCGAAGACTGTGCCTGTCGCTTTCTTTAGGCCAACGCGAGCGGCTCCTTCTCCCCTCCTCCAAGCAGAGCTTTTACCTACACGTTGCTCCTCAATGGCTTTTTCCTATCAGTGTGGTACTGGGCTCTGCTCCCTCGCCCGCCTCCACCCGGTTCTGTTGCAGGTGCTCCAGCCCTCGCCTAGAGGAGGGCTGGCCCCGGCGCCTCACCCCTTTGCTCCTTTTTACTCCCCGCGTTTTGGCAGATCGGGTGACTTCCAGCACAACCGCTTGCGGAGAAGTACTCCAGAAGCTGCTGCTTGGTTTTATGGAAAGCCGTTTAACGCTCAGCAACCCGCGCTCCGTGGTCTTAGGAAAAGGCAAAAAGACGAGGGGGAGCTTAATGCTCCGAGGGCTTGTTCCTTAAGATGCTTTTGAGATCGGTTGTGGCTTCACGTGTCGCTCCGGGGCTTTAGCTTCTCTGCAGGCTCTCAGGACCAGCTCGTGGCAGGCAGGCCAGGGTCTTTCTCTTCTCTCAGCCAGGGGCAGCTGGAGGGCTCCCGGACCCACGCAGAGGTCCCGACTTTACCATGGTGTCCTCAGCAGACCTATTCGTGCTTCTTCTAACGAGCAAGCACTTGCCTCGTGCTTTTATCTGGGACAGATGCCAAAGCTGTTGTTTCCCCAGAACCGTGCCAAAAAGAGCAAATGTTGTTAATGAGGCGGTTGGGGCTATAACCCCGTAAACCGAAGGTGGTGTGTCCTGGGTACGCTGCAGGAATGCCGGTATCGGGGTAGGGTGGAGGGGGGCTTCCTTTAGGGGTGCATTTGCTTCCAGAAGCACTTGCTCTCCCATCTTCTAAAATCTATGGGCTGAGTCACAACTAAAAGCATAAGAAGAGCAAAATGTGCCAGTGATGCTTCTACTGACCTTACTTTCCCCTTTTCTAATGAGTGAGGCTTGCTGCTTTTTGGCGTTGTCCAGAAAAGTTGTTGTTTGGCTTAAGCCTATTTTATGCAAAAGCTTCGTTTTAAACCAACTGTTTTGCTTGCAAGGAGAGGCTATTTCTGAACACATTAGTCGAACTGAGCTGACTTGCCTTGAAGTCTGTGCATTTATGCTGTAAACTGGCATCGCAGAGTAGAAATCTGGC
Source organism: Anser brachyrhynchus (assembly GCF_964034855.1). Lineage (NCBI taxonomy): Eukaryota > Metazoa > Chordata > Aves > Anseriformes > Anatidae > Anser > Anser brachyrhynchus. The sequence goes on from NC_137717.1 coordinate 4,783,763, forward strand.
TCTTTCCAGATCAATAATTTTAGCAGGAGTTTCGTGATTGATCCAGCATAAAGTAAATTCTCAGTTCAATTTTAGAGGTCTACCCTCTCATCTTCAGTCTGAAGTCTAAGGCTCCTATGGTAGCTCTTGGAGATGAGAGGAGAAAAAAAAAGTGATGGGGATATTCTGGGACCACAGATAACTTCCGATAAGATGACAGAATAGATACAAAGAGAACGAGTGAAATTGGAAAAACGTTTCTTAACATTAACTGCATTTATACCCTTGAAAAGTCAGGCTAGCAGAGGGAAAAGAAAGCAAACCCACTCAATTTAGAGGCATGAAATTGAAGAACCCAAACAAACTTAGTCTTGCAATTCAGTAAATCCCACGTGCAGAAATCCCACGAGCTAACAACTCGGCTGTCATCTGTTCCGGTGTAGCTTGAGCTGAAGTGACGGCAAGTCTCGCTCCTGGCAGACACCCCGCTGTGCTGGTTGCAGATTTGCTCGATACGAGACGGGATAGAAAGGAGAGAGGACGTTCCCTTGGTGTGTTTACAGTGTGAGCACAATTGATGGAAGTCGGCAACATCTCTGCTGAGTGCAGCTTTGCTATGTGGCAGCGTAGGCAACTGTAGGTGCCTGTCTCTGTGCCTCCTCATTTATTCTGTCCTTTCACTACTAGGATCTAGATAAGACCCAAGAAGAAATAAAGAAGCACCACGCCAACATCAGCGAGTTGAAGAAGAACTTCATGGAGTCTGTCCCGGAGCCTCGGCCGAGTGAATGGGACAAACGTTTGTCCACTCACTCCCCCTTCCGAACGCTTAACGTCAACGGGCAGATTCCCACGGGAGCGGATGGAGTGAGTACCCTGACGCCGCGCGGGTGGTGGCTCGCTGCGTGCCGCTTCCAGGGATGGCCTCGCGAGCTCAGGTCGAGCCTCAGCTCCCCGGAGCTTTGGTTCCATTTGAGGAGACTTAACGTGCGTAATGGTCCCTAAGAGAATGGGTGCTTTAGTTTTAGTGCCATAAAAATGCGATTTATTTTTGTGAATTGTATAAAAGCGTAGGAATTTGTCACCTGGTATCGATACTCCTTTTCCTAGCGTTGCTGTCATCCGTGCTGATAGCGTATTTCGCATGGTTTGACTTATTCCTGGTGCCCCCCCAACCCCCCAAAACCCTAAATTGAAGGGAACATTGCAGGTAATCCAGTGCAGGAACACTCGCATGCCATCCATTTCAAATGTCACTGCAATCTCCAGTTAATCCAGTCACTGCGTTTAGTCTTGCACTGGAATCTGCTAGTGCATACAGGTGTGCTGTGATGAGAGCAGGGCTGTTCATATCTGATGGAAGGCTTTCTCCTTGCAGAAGCTGTGTCTGTGTGTCCGTAGCCACGTACATTCACAGTCCCCTCACTAATTGCCTCCAAAAAAAATAAAACACCTTTTCAAAGAAACCGAGATGGAGCAGCAGAGATGTCTGCCAGCTTGTTTCTTCTTTGATAATAGGCAGCTTCTCTCTTTATATTAATACTGGCACTTCCTGGCTCAGATTTGAAGCTTGTGAGTGAAAGTGGTAATCAGTCCCTTAAATCCCTTAAATAATGAATGAGATTTTCATTAAAATTGAAAAATTGAACCCTGGCTGCAGCAAAGGCAGTCGCAGAATCTCTCCTGCTTTAACCCTAACTTCTCCCCTTCCTGCCCACAGCTCTGCAAATAAGCTTCGTTTGTTCTTCATCCCACTGCAAGGGTTGTGATTGTTAAACAGAAATAATTTTGCAGAGGATGGAGGGTTATCAGAATGGATACCAGGGCTTTAGTGGCTGAGTTTCCTACAGGCTCCTCAAAGCATGGAGAAAGGCTATGAAAATTATAGGGCTTTTTTTCCTGTTAGAAAAACGATTTCCCTCCCACACCTCCCAGATGAGCTTGTTGTCATTCTTGGAATTAGCCTGTATAGCACCTGGATGAACTTCACCCTTTGGTTGCTGTCTTTTAGTGCAAATTGCACAGGAATTCGGGGAGCAGGACACAGCAGAGCGACACAGAGCTCTGCCTGCTGTACCGAGTGTTTTATGGAGTGCGGGTGGAACAGGGCAGGGGCTCTCAAGCTCAGCAGCTGCAGTGCTAGAATGAAATTCTTGGTTATTCAGGAGAAGTTCTTGCGTGGTGACTGCACGTGAGGTCTTAGGGGGCTGCTGTGCACAAGAACTGGATGGTGTGGGCTTTGCAGGCTGCAGCGCACCACGATGACATGAAGATTGGGGTCAGCCCTTGATTTGCATTTCTGGACGTTCACGCTACCTCTTAATGTGCTCCTCTCTGAAGCAGCCTCACCTCTGAGATGGAGGTGGACACATTATGCTGTGAACTTCCAGAAATGCGTCTCTGAGATGGCACCTACCGGGGAGGAAGTTTTACTTGACCTGCACATCAGTGCACAATGTTTAGGGTTGGTGAATAACGCAAAGCAATCCTATTCCTGCTGCTCATGGTGGTATCTTAACCCTGCTGTGGTGGCAAAGGGTTATTCTGCCAGGGGCTGCTTTTCTGCTGTTCCTGTATGTTTTACTGCAAGACAACTGAACCTTACACGCTTTGTGTGTCCAGGTCAAGAAAGTCACTGTCCTATCTTCTGAGAGAAAGGTTGGTGGGCTTGAGGTAAAGCTGCTGTTCGGATATGTGCTGCTGAACCAGATTTTTGCTATTGCAATGGCACCAAGCAAAAACTCGAGAGCAGCTGCTGGATAACGTTTTTCTTTTGGCTACATGGAGTAGTTTCATATCTCACAGCCTAACACTTGAGAGGACTTTTTGCACTGCTGCAGCTTTTGCAGCTTTCGATTTGCTTCTTTTGGTGCATGGCTGGTTGGAAAAAGCTGCATGAAAGTTGTAACCGTATATTCGGAGAGAAAAGCAATTATGAAAGATTAACTGTACCCTGTTCTTTTTATGTTGTCTTTCTTTCCGTTTTTGTTTTAATGATCATGTTACTCTTGCATTTTATATTTTCTTTTGCTGCCCAGTCTCCCAGCTACTTTCTCCCTGATACTCAGCACTTAGGGGTGTGCAAAGAACCAGTCCCAAAATACCGCACTGACCAGAGGAGGCTAGCTCAGCTGAGAGAGCTTAGAGCCAAGTTCTTTCTTTCTTAGGTGCGCTTGGGTTTGAGCACGGCTGCCGACCTGAAGGGCTGGAGAGCTCCTTGGACAGGTCGCAGCAACACTTCCCACAATCTTGTCTTTCTTCAGCGAAAGTGCTAGAGCCCTTGCATGATCCCGTGTGATGATTTATTCATTCTGGGTTTTCACATTCTTGAGGCTCCAGAAACAAAAGCGCTAAAACGCCGAGCAAGATTTCAGGGGTTTGGAGCGCTCGTACTGGCAGCCTGCCTGTTCCACACTCGGGATTTCTAAGATGTAAAAGTTTTTCACTTGTTCTGGTAGAATTTTCAAAATGATCAAAATTTTGATACTCTTGTCGGAACTTTCAAAAAATAATTTTGTACCTGCACTGAAGTCTAAATGTTATTTAACAAAAGCTATTTTTTAAGGGCACTGTAGAATAGGAAGTTGTCAGAGACCACGTTTTGTACTACACCATTTCTCTTGGTAATGCCACAAAGCTCCCTTTCTGCTGAACCACTCCAATTCCAAACACCCGTTAGTAGGCTTCAACCATGCGCTTTTCTGGGAGGACAGCTGCAAAACACACGTGGATTGTGATGCAGGGATCCACGAGCTCTGTAAGAGAACCATATTTCGCAGCTCAGGTAGCAGGGTAATTCGAGCTCTAAATAATAATGAATAAATAACAAAACCACTCTGCTTTTAAGAGCAGTCGATTAGCACGTTGACAGGAAGACTGTCCGAAAACTTTGCACACCTCCAAGTGTCACTTTGGGCACTTTCCATCTGTCATTTTTGTTCATCTCTCTCTGTCTTTCTTGATCTTCTACCACGAAAGCAGACACAGGAACGTCCTCTGTTAGTACAGGATGAAGACAAACTAAAAAAGCAGGAGATACCTACTGAGACAGCCTTTCCCCGGCAAGCAAGTGAAGAAACTCTTCCAAAGGTTTCTATTCCAATTCCTGAAGAGCAGAAATCCCTCAAAAAGTGTCAGCTGTACTCTAGTATTTTTCCTTCTGTGCGCATTCCCTTTATGATGTCTTTTCTTGTGGTGTTAGCACTGACTGTTTGGTGGCTGCTCTTTCTCTGAGTGGGAACAGGGTCACACTGAAACCTCAAGACCAAAGCTCCTGAATCTCTTGGCCGTAGCCTCTGCTGCATCTTCCTTGTCCTGGTCTTTGATCTCCGTAGTTCGCAGTCCCGGGGAGGGACGCCCTGCAACGCTAGCGTTAATCCCTCTGTTTTTATTGTGTAGCTGTGATCCGGGGCCTGGCAGGAGTGGTAATGGATTGCCAGATCTATTTTGACATTTCCTAGAGCTGTGCACAAAAAGGAATTCTCTAAATCATGTCCCCAGTTTCAGAGGCTTCAGCTGTAAGAGAGCAGACTGAGGACATAAATACGTGGCAGGAGGTGTTTGCCTCTGCAGCCCTTTTTGATTTCATGTAGCAATTGCTGAAGAATTGCTTTTCGGCTCGTTGCTTTGAACATAAGATGTTCACAAGCAGAGGAACATTTGATAGTGATCCAAAAGCCTGAAGAGGCTTCACAGCAATGTGCTGAATCTAATCCATAACCACTCCTTTTCTAGGAAACTGAGATTGGCATTTAAATAAAAAGTGTTGATTGTCAGTGCTGCTATTAGTGTTAACTTATAGACAGGGACAGGCAACTTTTGATTTTCCCGGTGGGAAGCCTTCTGCAAAGCATCAGCTTCCCTCTCGCACCCGCGTTCTCATTTCAAAGAAAATCCATCGCGTTGTAGGAGAAAATCCATTAGAAGGAGCTACTTACTGTAAACATAGATTAATCATTTTTCTGAACCTGGTGGTCTTGGTGCACTTCAGATGTGTTTTTTAACTCGTGTTGAGCTAACTGAAGCATGTTTGCTTAGGTCACAGGAATGGAATAACCTGTTACATGTCGCCTTGTTAGCATGTTGACTTTCCGACTGTTTAGTTTACCCCAACGTGTAAAAAGACGATTGTGCTCAGGACACGGTTCTAACGTTAAAGCCATCAATTGTTTTGACTTCCTTAACAAAACCGTTGCATGCTGCTTGTTGTTTGTTGCCTCCAAATGTAAATGTCTGGAAAATGCTCTTGTTTATCCAAGTTAACTTGATAGTGAATGCAATCGAGCTGCGAAAGATGCGAGAGGAGTTGCTCTGCCAGGCTGAGTACAACAGGTTTGCGAGCTGGAGGGCAGATGGGACTTTGTGTCTAAGGGGTTTCTTTTCTGTGTATAGTAATTATGGGACTGAGCTGAGCCAACCGCTTCTCCTTCCAGTAGCGATGTGCTTTCTGTTGCTTTCTCTAGAGTAGTGGTGTAGAAGCAGTTACTTCTGAGAACAGCCACCAGTGCCATCAGTGTTGGCAGCTGCTCCAACAGCATAGAAGAGAAAGGAGTAGAACTCTATGACAGGGACTAAAAAGTGTGAATATATATAAATATGTGTATTTATAACCCTTTATAGATCTGTATCTGTGTGAACAGTGTACTTTAGGAAGCTAGCAAATATGCTTACAGGAAAAAGACGCAAGGCAATTAAGGTATGTGTGCAACTTGGCATGTGCTGCCTGGTCGGAAGGGTCCTAGCATATCACGGACTATTTGAGCTGTCTCTTACTCTCAGTGTATAGGCTGAGGCTCTCGAAACTCTGTCTCAGAAATTTAGGTTGCAAGTGGAACCCTTCATTTTGATCTCCCAGGAACCTTTCTGATCTGACCGCTCTGTCCCCAGATCTCGTAACGTGCTCCGATGAGTTCACCAGTTTGTGCCTTTAGGACTTTGTTTTCTCTGAATGCTGATTTTCCTCGGAAAGTATTCTGCCCGTTTTAATACACTGCCTTTAATACACAGTCTTCCTCTTTCAGCGGTAGATATAGCAGAAGGAAATGGGTTGTTTGGTGCTGTACAGCTACAGGTGTAGTGCAGCTGGATGGAGAGCTGCCTGCCTCCTGCCTGTGCAGCAGCCGTGGCCGCTCGGCGCGATGCAGGGTTCCAGCACTGCTGAGGATGCCCATGGATGAGATTCAGGAAGGTTATTTCGAGAAAGCGGCCCTTGAAGAGGAGAGGTAGGAAAGCTAAGGAAGGATGCCGAGGTGCCGCGTGCGATGCAGAAGATGCAGGATGGAAGAAGCTTTCCAGAAAGTTTTCCCTTCAAAAATTGGAGCAGACGTAACGAAAAGTGGGGACCATTCATCCTCCACAGCATGACATGGGGAGGGAAGGGACAGGGGATGTTCAATCCTTCTCTGTTCATTTTCTGTCCATATTTCATGGAGAAAAACAGCTTAAACATGCACCTTTTAAAAAGCCATTGCTCAGGTTAGCTGTCACGGTGCTGTTTGAGGATTGCTGCATCGAGCACTCTTTGGGTTACTGCGCACCATCTTTGAACCGACGACAAATTCCGTGAAGCCATAACGGCAGCTTTTGCAAAGCCCTGGTTTCTGCAGCTCCCTCTACCATTTCCAAAGGACCCGAAGTCTAAAATCTTTGCCCAGAGCAATGTTTGAACATAAGCATTTCTCAGGATAATCTTATCCCAGAGTGATGAGAGACGCACTCTGTTGGTCACTTCAACACAGTTATTTAATTAATTAACATGGTCTCTTTCTCTCACTTTTCCTTTTTTTTTATCTTGAGATAAGGCTGGTTGTCAGCAAAAAAAAAATAAATTTAAACTTCACATTCTGAGAATGCTCAGGAACATTTTTGGAATTTATAGAGCAGTTATCACCGAAGAGTATAAAGAAACTGAACAAACCCTTTATATTTCTGTGGCAGTGTAGAGGCCAGTTACCTATATTCATTCGGGTGGATATGATCTTTTATGGCAGGGAAAGGTTGTAGCTTATCAGGAACAGAAACCTCATCTTGCCCGTGGCAGCCTGCATAGGGTCTCATTTTTGTGCATTAGGTATCTCGTGCACGTTTGTGCTGTGCTGGTCGATTCCCAGTTTCACTGCTTTTGCCTGACGTCCGCTCAGGTTGCTGGGTGTCGTGCAGGGGAGACTTGGCACGATCTGGCTTAGTTTAAGGGCAGAGGTCTCAGGTTTTCGTAAAGGAACTAACGTGTACTTTGCTCCCTTCTTCCTCAGGAACAAACACCCTGCAAGGTGCTGGCAGCTCACCTTGCCCCTAGCACCGCCCCAAAGTGCTCGCGGTGGTGGGATTAAAGCCCCCTGGTTGTGCGTGCTGCAGTTCCACCCTGTTGCACTGACAGTGAGTGGTGGAGAACCCGGTTATTTCTTCCAAAGGGAAGCTGAAAATGGCTGTAGCACATAACCTCCTCCAGATTTGCGTGGGAAATCCTGATCCTTCAGTGTGACCTGCTGCAGGAATGACATCTCAGTGGCTCTGGCATGCCAGTGACTTAGCTGCTAGAAGACTGCCAGCAGTTTTGGTGTTAATTAGACTTCCCCAGTGCTTTGCAGTCTGACTGCTCTGCTGCAGGGACGCTTTGGTGCTTCCACCTGGATTCCAGCCAGCAGCCGGAGTAAGGGACCAGTCGAGGTTCAGTCCCTTCAGCTTTTTCCATCGCGGAGCCTGTGGTTGGCTCTGCACTTACTCTCTATTCCGAATCTTCTTACCCTGATAGCAGCTTTTCTGATCTCCAGAGAAAATGCAGAATGGTTTCTTAGGCTTTCATGCTTTGGGAAAAGGTGGCCGTGAGTATTTGGAAGCAGCAAGTGCACCTGAGCCTGACCGATTGCTTCAAACTCAGTTGCAACTCTGAGGCTGCATTAGGTATTGGGCTCTGTCTATGATGTTCGCTGGTGATATCGAAGAGGTATGCGTTACCGTAAAACAAAATCCACTTTTCTTTTCCATTATTAGAAGTAAACAGATAAATTAGGGTAGACTGCTGGTGTTGTCTGCATCTCCTGTCGTGTGCTGCTTTGCTTTTCAACCCAGTGGGTTGATCAAAGATGAACTGAGTCTCTGTGGGAAGGTTGTGTTAGGATTCGGAGCTGAGTGTAAGACCAGTTTTCCTCCCATACAGTTTGTGCAGTAACTGGTGATGGCCCTAAAGAGGAGGAATTCGGTGTTTGTGTCCAGTCCTGAAATAAGGAGAGGTGGGTTTCCTTGGCATTCCTCGTTTGCAGGACTGGCCTTGCCCTGTCTGCACCTCGGGGCTTCTCAGGAAGGTTAGGTGAAGCCTCTCCGTGTCAGCGGTGGTTATTTGTCACTCTGAGATTATCCCACTGTTTTACTGGGTTTTCTTTTTCTCTTCTGATCATGAGTTGATCACACCTGTTCTGACATAACCGACTGAGGTAGGATGCTTTCCAGAAAAGCGTATCCCAAGGAAGAGTTACTGATTCATTTCGAAACATTTTGGTCCGTGCTCACTAGTGCTGGTGATGTGGGAGACCCTGCCCGTGGCGTTTTCCCTTGTGTCCCTGTTTGCATCTCTTGGTTTGTAAAGCTGGAGGGAAGGACTCGCAGGCTTTGGGTAAAGGCTGTCCTAGGAGCCTTGGTTTGTGCCACCTCGTGACCAGTGGTACATGGTTGTGTTGGATCAGTTTGTGGGGACTAAAAATACTTTCTTTTTTAACGACAATGCTCTCTTTTGGAACACTTTTTTGGCTTTGTATTTTTTCTCAGATTTTTCTTTGTAAATATGTACATTTATCATTAATAAATGTTATTGCAAATCAGATTCTTCTTTCCACTGCTTATTAACAAAAAAGGCTTATGACCCGTGCTGTGACTTGTCGGACTAACTCTCGTATTGCTTTCTCAAGCCAGGCACCGTCAGACCCTGAGCCGTTAGCAGCTGCCCGGTGCGGTGGGATTCAGGTGGGGTCTGAGAGCCAGCCCCCAGCTTGCAGCTCAACACAGCTGGTGTGGGCTTCACCCTGATGTGCAGAGGAGCGTGCAGGCTCAGGAAGCGGCCAGAATAATTCGATTCAGGATTAAATCCGGCTCGGTTAAGAATAGCTTTGTTTGCAGAGGAGACAAAAGGTCCAGCCCTCCACTAAGTACTTCGTGCAACACTAACTTCTCACTTTGGAGACTGAATGATAGGTAGAATAGTTTGCAGAAAGTCTTCGGAGAGCAGCAGCATCACAGGTCCTGTGTTTCGGTGCTGCTCCTGCACTAGTAGCTGCAGTAATGCCGAGGGCTTTCGTTTGCTGCTGCTCTGGTGGGGGATTGTCCTGTGCCGTTGTGCAACTGTGAATTCCCTGTGCTACATATGGCACAGTGCAACTTTGAGAGCCTTTCCCCCCGGCATTGTATTAATTCGAGGAGAAAAATGCTTCCTTCTGGTTTTGTGAGCGAAGAAACCACATTCCTAATTAACCCCTGCCTTTCTCCTTGGCGGCCCAATGCAAGTCTCGCATGAATTTTAGCTGGTTGAAGCTGCCCAGGTTGTTTCCACGGCTAGAGGCCATAGGGAGAGGCATTTTTAATCTTAGCTCCCAAATTTTCTTCTGTGAGGTTATTTACTTTTGGCTGAACTGTTCGGCTTACTCTCTTTTGCCGTGAGCAGTCACGGGGAAGCGAGCCTGGCCGTGCCGGAGCAGCACCCAGCTCCGCTGCGCTCTCCCGATGAGCCTGCATCAGAGCAGAGCCCAAACGTTGCCAAACGAGGCAGGCAAAATGCAGCAGCACAGGAGTGGTGTCGGTGATAAGCCCTGACAGTGTCCCCGCTCTGTTTTCCATTGCTGCAGCGAAACCAAATCCGAGGCAGCGTTTGGAATGCCACCCGCAGCTTTTTCTCTGTTGAGGGAATTTGAGCCAAGCAAAACACAGCTCTGTGCGAGGGGAGCTGGCACCCAGAGGGATGGGAAGGGTGGAGGGAAGAGGGAAGGGCTTTTGGAAGCATCTTCCTCAGCAGCTGGATTTTGGAAACTTAGGCGTAGATCTGGAGGTTGCTTCGTGTTGCAAAGTAGTTAATGCAATGCATTGGAAGGGACTGCTGTGTGTCGTGTAATTTCTTGGGATTCTTGTTCATGACAGCAATATAACCCTTTCATTAAGCTTGTAGCATGCTGTGTATTTTCTAGCCTTACCTTTACCTTCAGTTAAATTCTCTTTTCTCTTTCTGCTGTCTGACCAGGCTGGTCAGGATGTTGCAATCAGATCAATGGCAACTGAAAAACCTGCCCAAAAATGCAAATCCATAGGTAATGGCAATCGTTTTCCAATGCCAAGTTTTGTTGAATGGCTTCTAAACTTTTTTACTTCTATGTTTAAGGCAAAGAAATTCTCTAAGACGTAGCAGGTACTGTAAAATAAGGATATCTTGTTTTCTGCTTTATAATACTTTTTACTCAAGTACTTTGACAGCTGTGAGATTGAGCATTCGTCATTTGATCTGGGATTTCTTACTGGTGAGTGTGGCTTGCTGCAAAAGCAACTTCATCTACTCGTGCATCTGTAGACGTCACACTGAGCCTGTTAGCTTATGTGCGTACTTGTTTGGGGATAACCTAATAACATGCACCAGCATTAGCTGCTGCAGTGCCCTGCTGAAGAAGGCGGCAATGGGGAATACTAATTAGGATTTATAGCATTAAATGTGGTTGTTGTATGGAGTTGGCACACATTGCCATTTAATATTTTTGATAATTTTTATTACATGTCTTTGGTAATTGACAGGTTGACTTCATTTTGGCAATCCTTAAGTTTCCTGCGAGATAGGAATCTGTTTTGGGATGAGGCTAATAGAAGTGCTACAGGGTGAGGGGCAGCAGAGCAGCATGCTAGCATGGGCTGCAGCAACAGTCCTGCAGGAGTTCTTCTGAAAGGGGAAAGATGCAGAGCAAGGAAAAGGAAATTGTCCCTGGCAGTGCGAGGAGCGTGGTCAGGGCAGCTGGTTCATGTGGTTATATCCCGATTCAAAATAGCAGGATCTCTAAAAAAATAAAATAAAATAAAATAAGTACAGGCAACCATAACTTTATCCAAAAGCACTTCAAAACCAATCCTTTCAGTATCTGGTATCAAAGCCTGTTATTAATTTATCCCCAGTCTGAGTTACCGTGTGTCACTTCTTACACTGCAACTTTTAAATAAGCTATATCCTCAGTATTTGCCAACATCGGGCGCACTAGGATTTATATTTAGCAGGGTAAAGTTTTAGTTGCATTCGTGTTCGGTTGATTTTTTTTCTTCTGGGGCACTGCATCCTGTCCTGTATTTTCTTTACACTGTGTATGGCTTATGCAAATAGTCTGCTTCACGTTTGATTTAGGTGTACCTGGTTTGGTTTTGTTTCTCTGGAAATGAGCAGTTTGCAGCCCAGGCTCTCCCAGGTTTCATGGGTCTCAAGGAGAACTTGGAACTCTGCAAATCTGAGCCCTGAAAGTAGGACTGCTTTTGCATTTGCAAATAAATAAAAAAAATCTTGATAAGATCAGAATTCGTAACAGATGTTGAAATTCCTAGAGAGTTGGGTTGGTGGTTTGGTTTTGGTGTGCAATGATCTTTTTTAGCCTATGTGTAAACTGCATTTTGAAATATAGGTACAAATATAGTTGTATTTAAAAAAAAAGGGAGGGGGAGAAAAAGCGTGTATTAATAGATAATTATCTGTAGAAAGGAATAGCTTCTAATTAGTCTTAATGGTGGCATAGGAAGGCAAGAAAAAAGTGCTTCTGGTCAGTTGATCTTATCAGGATTTCCTTCTGTATTTATAGTTTGCATGTTTATTGCTGCACTGTGCTCTACTGAAGACCAGTGTATCCACACCATAGACTTCATTCAAGCTTTTCTGCTCTTCCGTGCTTTCACTATGCAAGATGCTTCTCAAATGCAAATTATTTTCTGTGTACGAAAGGGAGTTGGGAGGTTGTTTTTATTGTATGCAAATGTTTGTCTCTTAAACAGACCTGTGTTTTTGTAGCTGCTTAATCTGCTTTGTTTTAACTGTGGATTTCATTCTGCCTCTTGGCCTAGTTGGTATGTAAGGAAATCTTGCTTCTAAGGCATTTGTTTGCCATTAAACCGCAGAAGATACATTACATCTTCTCAAGATGCCCTGCTTACTTTGCAAGCTGTGACATACAGAATCAGGAGACATCAGACACATTGTCAAAGACATTGACAGCATATAAATCCAGGTTTTAAAGCAATATTAAGACATGGGCATTCGAACTTGATAACCTCAGTTCATTGGCTGTTCTGGGAAACTTTGCAGCATAGTATCTTGTGTCAGGCAAAATGATGGTAGGATCTGTGTATACCTTATGGAGGAGAACATATGGAAGTGGTTTTCATTCAGAAATAGCACTTCCATATGTGTGTAGTCTGATCTGATCATCGCAGTGCTAATTACTGTAACTTCACTCCTATTAAATGCATTTTCCTAAGCAATAACCCAAGAACTTAACAGAAGCCAAAGAGGTTGGAAATCCTAAAGGACAGAAATCTTACAGGTAATATATCATAACATAACATACACGTACAGAAGCTGGGCACTGAAAAAAGTTCCTGGAGGAATGTTGGAAGAGTCCTTACTTGAAACGATACTAAAATAAGCATCTGTTTGTTCCTACATAAAGCAGTTACAATTCCTAAAATACTATTGAACTGTGTCACTAGATGAGGACAGTCAGGGTGAAAGCTTCTGGTGTACAGAAGATGCATTGTACCAAATAACCCACAGGCTTCAGATCTCGTATTTCAAGTGCACGTTACAGTTTTTTGGTTGCCCGGAGAATCTTTGTAATAGAAAATGATGCAACAGTTTTTGTTCATCTTAATACCACCACAGAATTAGGATAAAAGTTGACAACGACAGACTTGCCATACTTTAATGAAAATTTAATCACTGTTTTTGGACGTACAGATATATGTGGCTGTTTTTATACAAAGTTACCAGAAATCATCCATGAGGCTGTCAATTATTGATAAGAAGCAGTAATTAGCATTGATTTAAGTGGCCTCCCTCTGTTTTTTTTTTCCTCCTCGTTGCCTGATGCTGGATGAGGCAGCAATTTTGGTATGTCTAAAATAGTTCGTGTCGATAACTGCGTATTCTGCCCTTCCTTAAAGGCAGCTTTCCATGTCAATAAGGAGAGAAACACAGTTTCTAGGGTATGGCAGAATTGTAGCCGTCATTCACAGCTTGTGCCAAAAATGCTGCGTCTCTCTGAGAATTAGTGTGTATTAAGTACTCATCGCTTGGGCAAACAGCTGATTTTTGCTAAAGCTTTCTGTCTTGTTCATGTTTTAACCCTTCTCTTCTCTTTTGTCACTGTTGCTTCCCTTCTGGCTAGAGGGCTCCCAGAGATGTGCGAAGACCTAGTTGAGAACTTGCTAAGGAGCTGAATGGAAGGCAGCGTAGCACCAGCCTTTGCTAAACCCTCGGGTTTGGCGCTCTTCTAAAATACCTCAGGTGCTATAGACATGCTTGCTTGCTTCTCGGAAGGCTGGGTTGCTTTATTACTTATCTTCTCAACCGTGCACCATCACAAATGCCAACTGTGTTGTACCTTCAGGAGGTTTAGCTACTGCAAAGGTTTCTGTTTTGCGATAGCTGCTTTGCGATAAAGTATGTCACAAATATTTCAGTAGCCCCAAATAAACGGTCAGGTGCAGCTATGAACCGCACGCTCGGTGGTGATGGGGTCAGGACACATCAGTGTCAACGTCTGGCTTTCCAGTTTAAAGCCCCAATTCTTTATTCCTCACTTGAAAACTTTTGTGCTAAGCTGTGCAGGTTAATGGAGCTGGTTTGTCTAGAAGAAGCAGTACCATTTCTTTCAGCTGACCAGGCTGCATCACCGGCTCAGGAGCCTCTTGGTAACCGAATCAGTTGATATCAATACCAATTCTTACAATAATTTTACCGATGCCATTATGACTTTTTGCAGGCATGGCTGTGTAATCCTAGAGACTGCAGCAGCAAACAGGGTGCTCGGAGGTGTGTTCCCAGGTGACAGGAAGACGGCAAAGCACAGGCTCTGCAGACTGGTTGTGCACAATAATTCTGGGTTTATTCTCTTAATCTCCGTGTGCAAATTAAAACCACAACACGAAATATTTCAAAGAGTTGAAAGCAGCATTGGTGCATGGTTTTAGTGTAGCTGGTGGGTTTTGTTGCACGTGTGAATTTTGGATGTGCACGGAGGCCCCCACTTGCTACACTGAAATTATTCCTGTTTCCAAACCAGACAAAAAGTTGAAGTGGTGGTTCTTCATTTAGGTGCAGAGCGTTGTTTTAATGTTAATTCCTTAAACCTTCAGACCATGGGTTACTAATCCACCAGGAGGGCTGTGGCAGTAAATCCACCGGCTACATCGTGTATCACAAAGGTTGTCAAGCTCTGAAACCTCCAAGATCCGCTGCTGTTGCATGCATTACTGGAGATGTGATGTATTATAAGAGACCGATGTTTTGTCTTGATGCTTCTTGACCTTCTGTTCTCCCTAACTCTCTTTCTCTCTCTCTCTCTCTCTGGCCTTTTTGTGTATTCGTTTCTTTTTAGAATGTGAGTGACTTTCTCTCCAGAGAGGATGTGGCTGCAGTGCCAGAGAGGAAAAGTGTTAACACTGGCTTTGAATGGGAGGGCCCAAAGCAGTCGGTAGCTTTTAGTGAGACCCAAATGCCACCCGCCTCAGAGCCTTCTCCGAGCCGTGACTTTGGCGCTTCCTCCGTAAGCAGCGAGGAGGAGGAGGAGGAGGAGGAGAAGGAGGAGGAGGAGGAGGAGGCTGCCCCCAGCCTCCCCGAGGGCCAGGAGGACCCGAGCTGCGCCGAGGGGCTTTGTGCAGCCGTGGAAAAGCAGGCGGCTGACTCAGAGCTGCCTGAGCTGGAGCCCGCAGCAGTCCCTGCTGCCCCTCCGCCGCAGCCCTGGGGAAGAGAGGAGGTGGCAGAGGATGGCGAAGACGATTTTGCGGGAGAGCCGGTTAGAAAGCTAAATGGCGAGCGGCCCGACTCGAGCGTTAATAACGGGCTGCCGGCGGTCATTCGCTGCTTCCAGGTAGTGAGCCCTGACGCCTACTCTCTCCCAAACCTCCCCGTTTGGCTTTGGGCTGGGACCCCAAACAAACACTGCAGCAAGCAGATGCCACGCACCCACAAAGAGGAGTTTTCGCTTACTTGGACTCTTTCTTGGAGCTAATTACCCGGTTAACCTCCTGCAGTCGCTGCACACGAGCCCCTCTCAATTTATTTTTGCATTAAATACAAGGCTTGCCTCGGCGCAATGCCGTTTGCCTTTCTTTGATGAAAATGTCCTGGTACATCCCCCAAAAGGGAATCGTTTAGGCTCCAGGGGCGTGTAATTTTAGCTCCTTAAGGATTTTGCTGTCTCCTGCTGTACTGCAAGGCTGAGCCGTAGCGCAGCAGAGCAAATTTGAAGCGCTGTCAAGCGTGCTTCTACATCGCAACCGTGGGCTTTTGACGTCCCTTTCTGCTCCCCACTGTGGGAGATATTTTTGCCTGCTTCAGTGTTCCTGACGGTCAGTCGCTTACGTTCGATAGACGTGTCCGTTCACCCCGCTAACAATCACGGTGGCATCTGTCAGGTTTGGGACGGTGAGCAGAAATGGAGTGATCCGGGAAAGCACCGTGGGTCTGAACTAACTCTGTCTTCCTTTGGATGATTATCAGGTGGTGGAACAACTGATTTCTCTCCCCCCCCATTTCTCTTCCGAGATGTCACGTTTCTGTTTTGTCTGACATTGATTTAATAAAAGTTAAAGGCCTAGGGATGCGATGAGGGTTTTTAATAAATAGGGTTTCACTTGTGGCCAGGGTAAAGCTTCTCAGCTGTGATCAAGTCTTCATTTGTCCAGGGTTTGTGATAATCTTGACATACCAGTAAACGAGGGTCATCTCTTACTGGCAGCTGGCAATGGGCTTCTAGTAATTAGAAAGTTAATAATCAGTGGAGACAGTTTCCTCATGGTATTGTGACACACGGCTTAAAGCCTTAATGCCTTTGTTGGGCTGACTTCAGGCCCACGGCATTCGGGAGGGTCCAGGGGATTTCTGTCTGTTTAATCCTCACACGTGATCTTTGACTTCTGGAAGTGTGTCGTACCGGAGGCTTAAAAATAAAGACTCCGGGCTGACCTGGGTTCCCGCAGTGCTTTTATCAGATCAGTGTCAGAACATTTGCCAGCCACGCAGTTACGTGGAAACGCTACCTGGGTGTTCACTGAGCTCTTTTTCAACCTGTTCCACAGCCGCCTCTAGTGAAGACACAGACAGTCACCATCTCCGACGTGTCCAATGCTGCCAAAAGCGAAATTCCAACAAAAGAAGTCCCCATCGTTCACACGGAGACTAAGACCATCACCTACGAAGCTGCACAGGTAAGGTGTGTTCGGATTAATTTTCCAGGGGCTTAATTAAACTCATCCAAGCGTATCCCAACCCTTTGGGTGAGCCAGCAGCCCCGTCTGTTACCGCCTGCCTTTCTCTGAACATACGAGTCGCAGCACAGAGGTGAACGAATCTTGTGGACAACATTTCCAGGTGCCTCTGATGTTTTCAGAGTGGCGGTGTTTTTACTGTCCCTGGAGAGCAATTACTTTTTCAAGATGTGTAATTACTTTTTCAAGAGCTGCAATTACTTTTTCGAGGTGTGTGTTTGCAAACAGAATTTATCTTCAGCCACTGGGCGCTTTGGGATGCGGATTAGGCTCTGCAGAGCTGGCCTGAGCTGGCCTTTTCTCTGCAAGAGATGGTTTGGCTTGTTTACCCCAGCTCTCCTTGCTGTTTATGCCTGTTCAGAACTTTGTTTATAAATGATTTTGAAAGTGTTTGAAGATTGTCCCTGAGGCTTCAACACCGAAACAGGTGTTGAAAAACAAAATTACCGTAGAAAGTGATAATTGGAGTGGGTATCTGCAGTGACTGGAAACTGGAAATGCTAGCGAAGCAATAGCAGCATATGCAGGTATGGTTTCACTGCTAAGGTTAATTTTAATCTTCAGTATAAAATAGATTTTATTTGTGTATTGAGTATTTGGATCCTTTATTAGTTTGGTTTTGACTGAACTGTGGTTGTTAAAAGCAGCCCATGGTGCTGGAATGTAGCGACAGTAGGACATGGTGATTAGGTTCGGGTTTGGATACCCCATGGCCCACTTTTGTATAATTTGGGATTCCTGAGGAGGGCGTAATACTCTCAGGGCACTGAGGAATAGAACAAGGCTGGGCACCAACATTTCTGCTGCCTATGGTGTGCACTGGACATTGCAGCTGGCCCCGTGGAAGGGTGTAGCTCTCGCTGGGTGCCTAGAGATGCATCTCCAGAATTGTGCTTGTAATGGTTTAAAAGAAAAAAGACGTTGGTACTTGGAGATAGTGTTCATGCTTCTGCGTAGCTCGGATGTTCCTGTGGTGTCTGTCTGCCGCGCTTTGCATTGTCCCCAAGCCCAGGAGCACAGCAGGCTTTTGGGCGTCTGTGTGGGGCAGCAGCGTGTTGCCCGATTTCTCAGCAGGTGAACAGAGGGGTAGAGGAGCTTTGCTCTGGTTACTGCTGTTAGTCCAGGGAAAAGACAACTAAAAGGGAGATTCTATGGCTCAGAGAAGTCAGCTGTGCGTGGCTTGTGGTGTGCTGTTAGCTTTCTCCTGGCCCGTGGAGAATGGTCCCACCTTGTGGTAACTCCAGGTACCGCCTGCCCAGCGCTCGTGGACGTTGTTCCTTCCCTCCTAGGAAGGGAGACACGGGCAGCAGAGCCAGGGCAGATGAGCTGAGAGGACTTTGGGATTTTTAGGCAGAGCTCAAGAGGTTGAGGTGTGCAAGTCGGGAACCAAGTAACCAGCTACAAAACCAATTTTGTTTGTAGTTCAGCAGTAGCTGGACTTCCAGTGCTTCTGCAGAGCTTGAAGGAAGTGATGTACAAGGTGGTGTCAGGAAGGAGAAACGGTGGGGAAAAAAATCCTTCCAAATCAAATGTTGCTCGGAAGTACAACCCAGTGGGAAGTAGCTCCTCCTGCACCACTGCTGGTGGGTCCAAGAGGCTGAGTCTCCAGAGACCCAAGAGGGGTCCTGTGCAGGTGAGAGCAGTGCAGCCAGCTGCAGATAAAGTCCCTTCATCTCATAAATCCTGTGGTCTGCTTTTGAGATGAGCTTTTACCCTCAGGTTGCACCCTGCTCTGTTGACGTGAAGCCTTGTTTCTGTCCACGCTGCCTATGGAGGCTGACGGCCTCTTCTTTTGTCTTCCACAGACGGATGGTGGCAATGGAGATTTAGACCCTGGCATCCTGCTCACTGCTCAAACCATCACTTCAGAAACCACCAGCAGCACCACCACCACGCAGATCACTAAGGTAACAGCCAGGGAACGCGATACAGCAGCGACGACAAAAGTAAAGCAATAAAGTAAAACAGCATGATAGAGCGCTGGGTTGAGTAATAGGAAAAAAAAAATTAAACTCCAGTTTCTTAAAAAGAATAAAAAAGAGATTAATATCTAAAACAAAGCCCAGGGGTCCCCGAACTGCCTGTGTTGCATTAAGGCTGGAGATTATGTATTAAGTGGAGTCAGGTCTGGACATGGCTCTAGCCATCCTGTGGGACAAAAGGAGAGAAATGTACTGAGTCAAAGCTCCTCACTGGCTCAGTTACAAGAGAAGATCATTGAATACCTGACAGTTTTTCTTTATGAGTGGTGGCAGTTTTCCTCTGTGATGCTGATGCTGTGGTATGACAGCAGTATTTGGTAATTCTATTTTTGGATACCATCTTTAGACAGGCAGCCCCAGCGCACTTGTATTCCTTTTCACTTCTCGACTAACGGTAGTATTCCCTCTGTACTAGACTGTAAAAGGTGGCATTTCAGAGACGCGGATTGAAAAGAGGATTGTCATCACAGGAGATGCAGATGTAGACCACGACCAGGTAGGAGCTTGGACGCAGCCCAAAAGAGCTTTTCAGAGTTGGCACAAACCAGACAGCCAGACTGCCTTTCTGAAGATAACTTTAACAGAAAACAAGCTAGGAAAGTTTTTCTGGAGTAGAAATAAAGCTTGAAAACTGATTTCAATAATAAATTCCTTTTTGAGAGCATGCAGTTTCATAGCTGGACCAGCAAAGGTTAATTCTGCTCTGAAGCCATTTTTGGCACAATTTTTTAATACAAGAGTTGTTTTGGAAAAATGCGATTTAAAAATATCTGCAAGAATGTGAAATAAAAGTTTTCCTTGACATCTGGATTATCTGCATACATTTTCTAACGACTTTGAAGCAGGATTGCTGCAGTGTAATGCCAGACGTCACTGCATAGCTCTCAGTACCACCCATGTTTAGTGCTGGGTAGGAGATGCCTGCATTAAATCTCGTAGGCTTTATATGAAAGCCTTTGTGATGAGTCAGCCTCACTGGCCTCTAGCATGTGTTGGAAGTGATGATTTTGTCATCAGAGAATCATACTTTGAATTTAATTTTAGTTGCAAGTATCATGGGCCTGGGAAATATTTGTACGACAAGAACTAGTTAATTAATTCTGACAGAAAATGTCTGAGAACATCCTCAACGTGCTAGTCACACTTGCTGGAAGAATAAACAGTTGGCTTAATTGCTCCCATCCATCTTCTGAGATGGGGCAGCTGAGAGATGTGATGTATTCTTAGAAAACCATCCTGCCTTTCACAAATAACCCAGTGCCACTGCAAGTTGTCCTCTCCGCAGGACCCAGCTCGTGCTGCGGTGGCACATTGCCCACTGCGTGCCAGGACTCCTCAGCACAGCCCGATGGCACGCTTCCTCTGCCTGAAGTTCATGGCCAGGCTTTAATTCCCATAGTGTCAATGTGTGTGGATCCAAAATTACCCAACTATTGCAGCAGTTTCCTGCTCTCCTTGTGTTCCCACTGGGACCAGGAGTCTTCAGGACCTGTTAATTCTCGGCTCGGTGCAATGTGCAGAAGTTATTCCTGCCGTGCCTTTACTCCTAGGAGGAATTAAGTATTTGCAGCCTGCTTAAGCAGAAAACCACGTTTCCTTCCAAACTGTGCAGCACAAGTGGTTTCACTTCTCTTTTTCTCTCCCCAAAGTTAGCAAGTGTCCCGTGAGCTCGAGCACCCTTGCTGGCGTGCAGGCCCTGGCACCTCTCTGATGTGTGGTCTCTTGCAGGTGCTAGCGCAGGCCATAAAAGCGGCGAAGGAGCAGCACCCGGACATGTCGGTGACCAAAGTGGTTGTGCACCAGGAGACCGAGATCGCAGAGGAGTAGCAAGGCTGTGTAAGTAGGGAACGACACACAAAGAAAGGGCAGGTGCTGTTTTCTCCTTGGGGCAGGTAGGTGGAGCTCCGTGCGAGTGATGTTTGGCTCAATGTGGTCAAAATTTACTTAAAATTATTACTCTTCAGTGATGACTCCTGCTCAGACTGTTCCTACTAAATCATTTAAGGCTGATGTAGCAGTCACAAATGCAGACTAATCCTGCAGTGGAAGTCAGCCAAAAAAAAAGGTCTAAAAGAAGCTACGTGCGTGATGAGGCTGCTGGATCTCACCAGCCACCTCCAATACCTCAGGAGCATCCTGACTTTCACAGATACCCCTGCCTGTGTCAGCTCCATGCAGTGGGGCCACCCCATCCTGCTGCTCCTGACATGCTCTAAAGGTCATTTTGCAGTTTGGTGGTTTGGGGAAAGAGTCTGGGGACTCCAGCTCCATCTGTGTGCCGGTGGTGTTGGTGCTCTCGTGCAGACAAAGCTGGTGCTCGCAGACTTGGGAGGTGGAACGGGAACAAGTTAGGCGAGAGGAAAGAGCGAGTCGTGTAACAGGCACTGTGGTTTCACCTTTTAACTCTCTACAAACTCTAACAAAAATGACAAGGGTTTTCTAAGGGCTCCTGGAGCTGCAGCTCTCAGCGTTGGCCCTTTGGGGAAAGGCGCTGAGCCTGGCCTCTGTGCCGCTGGCAATAGCCCATCTTTTGTTCTCGGCTCTCCGATGGCTTCAGGGAAGCGTGTTCTGCTCTTTCACAGAGAGCCGGTTGCTAGAAGCTGTAACTTACTGTGTTTCTCTTCCTAGGAAGCGTTCCTTCCAGACAACACCAGGAAAAAGAAACCCAGCAAAACTACAGAAAAACTACCTGGAGCACAAAGACCTCGGATTTACAAGACTTTACACTCAGAGAACATTCATATCATTTATTAGGAGTTGCGCTTTGACATTTTACTTGTGATTTTCCAGAATCCACTGGATCCTCTTCGATATAGTTCTTTTTTATATATATATTGTGACAAACAGTATGCCATATTTCTAACTGTACTGAATATTTTTTACAAGTTTTCAATTTTGCATTCCCTCTCACGCATAGCCTCTTCAGATACAGGCCCAAACACAAACCGCAGGGCTCAAAGGGTTGGTTTTGTGTTCCTTTTGTTTTTAAGTCTTATTCCCTCAGCCTTGTCAGGTATAATGGAGATAAGCCACACCAGCGCATATCCCGAGTGCAGAATCTGTGCTCGTGTTCATAAAGCAATGGGTCCTTCTGCCAGAAGAGTCAGTTTAAAAGGTCGGACTTGAGTTTGTGCAGCATTTCCACTTGCCTCTTGATTTTTAGCTCTAGGGAGTTTGGGACTCCAGCCGGGACACGGGGGCACCCAGAGCTTCTACCTTCACTTTGAGTTTCCTTACCTTTGGGTTTCAGACCCCGATGTTTGAACGCAGTAGGGTTGTGTGGTGTAGCATATGCACACAAATTAATAGTTGGCTAGATTTAAGGAATACTGGAAGTTGCTTCGAGTATCTTATACTGTGAATTCTAGAGCTTTAAGGGGACTGTGATAGGCACCTCACCTTCCTCCTGTGCATCTCTGCCTGTTTGTGTTTTCTAGATGCCATTAAATTAAAAAGCCCTTAGAAGTGTGTGTTTAAGATGTTTGGACTCTGAATGCTATTAAGGTAGGCTTATGCAGCATTCACAGTAACTGATTTTTTTCAGTGTCATAGTTTTTCACTTGTTGGTGTTAATTTTGTTGATTTTTAAATGTTTTTTTTGTAAGTCATGGGTTGGGTGGTTTTTTTTTTTCTCCCCCTTGCCAGTGCTTATTTAAAGCTAAACACATTACCCATGTATCAGGGCAAGGTGTTATATCCTACTATCATTTAATTTAAAATCCTTTAGACAATCCTTCCCTAGGCCTGCAAGCTGTATGTGGAGAGGCTGAACAAGCAACTGGGAGGTGTCAGGTGTTGCTGGTTGTGATAAAGCCAATCCAGCACACATGGGAAGTGCTGACACCCCCTCCTGGTTTAAGGGTCTGTACTTTGGATTTGTGACTGCCTTGCTGGAATGAAATACCAGGGCTAGCATCCGCATCTTTGGGCTTAGCTTACAGACCACATATAAAATGTCTTCTTTTTTTTTTAAAAAGGAAAAAAAAAGTGCATAGTGCTTGTTTGTAGACACTCCAGCCATCTGAACCACACAAATTCACCTTATGGCCTCTTCCTGCAGTCACTGCTGGAGTGTCCTGCAGGGGCTGTCACCAGCCAGGCGGCGACGACCCCAAAACTCACCGCTTCTCCCTGCCTGCCCCTCGGGCTGGGTGCGCTTCCCTCCACGGCGCAGGGGCTGAGCACTCGCTGCTGCTTCCTGAGCTTCGTGGGCATGCCCTGGTTTCTCCTTCCAGCACTTAAAAAGGAAAAGAAAAAAAGAAAAAAAAAATGTAAAGTCTGCCCAGACACTTGTGAACACTTTAGTAAGACTTTGAGGTTGTGATTATTTTATTTTTTTATGTAGTGTGGCACATTGGTAGCTGAGGGCGTGGAGTGCTTTGCTGCTGCTCCTCAGTTGAGGACGGGAAGAAAATGGCAATAAAAAAAGCTCTCTGCTATTTTAAATTTGAATAATTTCTTTCAGAAGTCACTGGATTTAGCTCAGGCTGCAAGGACTTGCTGTTTAGCCAAAAAACAGCCTTCGAACTACACTGTGGCTGAGTGTAGCTTCTCAGGTTCAGGTGCAATTTTAATTAAGCTGTCAGTATTGACCGGAGCCCATGCTGTAAACACTGGAGCTGCTGGATTTTTGCTTTCCTTGAGCCTTGCTGGTTGCGGGTGCCCCTGAGCCTGCAGCCTTCCCATCCTGCTGGCTGCTCGGGGGGCTCGGTCCCTTCCTGCGCTGCTCTGCCTCCGCCTGCAGGCACCTTCCCCTCGCTGTGAGCACCCCGCTGGGCACCGAGCAGGAATTAGGGAACCCAGTGCTCCGCAGCTGTAGTGCGGAGATCACGTCTTCCTCTTCATGCCTGCACAGCCCTCTCCTTCCTTTTCTGCACCACAGACCCTTTACTAGGTCAGTGTCTCTGCTCTCTGTCCTGGACTTAGTTGGGTAACTCTTGCCTTAAACACCCGTTGCGCTTAGCAGCTGTCTGGCGATGCCCATTTTCTAAGATTTTATTTTATTTTTTTGCCACTCGCTCCTTCCTTCTCACCCTGTAGCCGCTCACTGATGGGGAAATGGGCAGTAAACGGCAGAGCAGCCGTTAAGAGGATTTCAGAGCTCTACCAGACAAAGCCAGGGGTGAATTAAGTTTGTCCGTAGCACTTAAAGGCACTTGGCAGTCACAGGCATTTAGGGGGACGTGGTGCACGGCTGATGCCTGGCCCTTGATGTTCAGCTGGGGCTCCTGAGCCCTGACCAGAACAAAGCACCCCGAGTGTGAGCTTTCCAGGCTGTGAAACCCGCTGGCACCAGCGGCAGCTCCTTACCCAAAGGGCTGCAGGACCGTGTGCTTACCGTGGCTGCGCGTGCCCCTTTTTTAAGTGGGCATAAAATAGAATAATCCTTTTTTTTTTCTTCTCATTTTTTTCTTGGATTTTGGGTGGCTGTTTCCACGTTGCTCACTCCCTCTTTTAAGTTCCTGCTTTCCTTGCCTGTTTCAAGCACGTTATCCCCAGGTTCCTCCCTGGGGCGAGCGCACTTGCTGGAACTGCCTTCAGCCACGCTTGTTGGGCATCAGCCGGCATTTCCCCGACGTTTCCCCCGGATCTGACCCCACGGAGTGGGGGGACCCTCTCCCACAGCCACCCCAGCCCAGCTGGACGGAGCGGTGGCAGCGTGGGCAGAAGAGAAAAGCTCCCAGCGGCTCCAGCCCCCCCGGAGCAGGCTGCCCCCCGGCG
This sequence comes from Anser brachyrhynchus, assembly GCF_964034855.1. NCBI lineage: Eukaryota > Metazoa > Chordata > Aves > Anseriformes > Anatidae > Anser > Anser brachyrhynchus. The sequence continues at coordinate 4,807,930 of NC_137717.1, forward strand.
CAGCGGGGCCGCCCGCACCCCTTCCTCCCACACCGCGCTTTAAGAACTTGGCTCCTGGCGTGCTGCGTTAGTCCCAGGGACAAAACAGCCCGGTAAGGTCTATTTTTATGAACGTTCCCAGCTCTTCCCACTCTACAAATTCACCCGGAGACTGTCTTGATTGTATAATATACATTATATGGAAGCTATTTATATATGAATGAATGTTTTTATAGAAAGGAAGGCGAGGAGCTCGTGACCTGGTCGCATCCATTAAACTGGAAGGGCAGCGCCGGCTGCCACACAGCAAGCTCTGAACAACACAGTGGTGTTATCACAGGACTGACTGATTTCTGGTTTTAATAAACTGTGGTTTGCTGATTTCCTAATTGTACAATTACCTTAAGAGGTGGTAGTGCCCCGACCTTAGAGATTAAACTTGTAAAAAAAAAAAAGAAAAAAAGATTTAGCTGAGAATATGAAGGAGCTTTGTAAAGTTTTTTTAAGGCAATTGTGAATTGTCTAGGCTAGCTGTTTACATTCTTCTTTATAAAAATAGGAACTTTTAAAATTGGCAAATCTTTATAGATTGGATAGCGATGGGAGCTGTTATTTTGGACTTTCATAGTAAATCAAAGGGAAAGTTGCCGTAGCATTTAGACAGATGTAAGTGTTCAGTATTGCTTCTTGTATTGCATTTTTCAATAAATTTTCAAACAAAACCGTCTCCCTGCCTCTAAAACCTTCTTCTCCCTCCTCCCCTTGTCCAGCAACCTGTTCCCAGCCCAGAGCTGGGGCAATTTGCTTTTCCAGCCCCTTGCCCCCCATCCCGCTGCTGTGCGCAGCAGCCGCTAGAGCTCTCCCGCGCTCCGTGCCCGCCACGGCTGCTCCCGCCGGCTGGAGCAGCTCCCAGCCAGGCACGTGCCGGGGTACAATGGTTGTACCAGAGCCTGTTCTCATCAAGGAGCACTGTATTCACTAAAGCATCACCGTTTAATATCAAAACCACCGGTGGAGCTCGGGGTGAGCGCAGGTGACAGCTTCTGCTAAGCAACCGCTGCCAAACCCAGAGCAAATGTGATTGAACTGGAGCAGGGATAGTGGCTAACGCTGCTTTTTTGGGGGCCTGGTTTATTTTTCTGGCTGCAGCAGCTTTCTCTAGGAGCAAGAGATGGACCGACAAGAATGCTGACGGAGCACCTTGGCTGCTAGCCCAAAAAAGAAACCAAAAGTCGGTCCCATTGCTGCAGGCTGGATGGGGCTGGGGCCTGCGGGATCAAGCACCAAGCGCTCCCTGCAGAGCCTGGGATCGCTTTTGCTGGCTCCTAACCAGGCACAAAGTTGCATCCCCGTGCCTCAGTTTCCCCAACAGGCAGAAAAGGTTTGCATAACCCTGTTGACACGAGTGTGAGTGACAACGTGGCCACACGAAGTCAACCCACTCTCACCTAAATCCACCGTGCCGTGCCGACAGCGCACGCTTGGCCGCGGGGCCAGGATGCTTTCAAGCCACTCCAAGTCTTAAATCTCAGCGTGCTGGAGGCAAAAATCAACAACAACAAAAAAAAAGGAGCTGTAGAAGCCAGCCACAAAGAGTTGGGTAACAGCCACCGCTGGAGCTGGCTCCTCCGCGATGTGTCAGAGCGCCTCGACTTACGGAGCGCAGCGAGGCAGAGCCGAGACACGTGTTGGCTCACCAAGCCAGCACGAGGCGTGCTGCAGGGCAGCTGGGGCCTGGGGCAGGCTCCTCGCTTTGTCTAACCCCATTAGGGTCACGGCGTATGGCAGCACGCCGAAATGCTCCTTAAATAACCCCGTCCCAGGAGCGGGGGATGCAGAGGACTGCAGCAAATCCCCCAGCACGACGCAGCCAGAAGCCGGCGCGGTGCCGGGGGGCAGTCGGCACCCAGCCTACCCCCGTCGCCCCCATCCCCATGGGGCTGCCAACCAGGAGACGCATTGGGCTCAGAAACATGAGTTTGGGGCAAAACTGGCAAAACCTGGAATTGCATCCAGCTGGGGAAGTTAAAACTTGGCCTGGAGACGGGGCTCTGCTTCCCTTTAACCCCTGCCTCAGTTTCCCTCATGCAAAGGCTGCCAAGCCTGGTGGTGTGTTGTTGCCTGGCTGCAAGCGAGGGGAAAAACAACAGGCAAACAAACACCATGGAAATCTGAAGAGATGCAAATAAAAAGGGATAAACAAACCCGTCCCAACAACAGAGCCCCCCAGGGGCCCCGCACCAAGGAGAACGGCCCCATCGTGGGGCTCCCATCCATTTGGAGGAGCCGAAAGCACCGCTCCCCCAGCCCCAGCCCCTGCCCCGGTCCCGCTGGGAGCAGAAAGACCCCACTCGCACCCCAGCCTGGGATATTTTTAGGCCGTGCCTTCGGTTTCGGGGGCCGTGGCGGCCGCTGCTTTCCCGTGGGTCAGGGCACGGTGCCGGGGCCGCTCTCAGGGCCTGGGGACAGGGCCAGAGTGCCCGGGTCCCACTCTGCTCTGCAGGGTCGCTGCTGTCGCTTATGAGGAAGCCAGGAGTGATTTAGGTCCCATTTAGGACCCACAGCCCTTTCCCCTGCCCAGGAGCAGGGCACTGGGGCAGGCTCGCACCCCAATACCCACATCGCTGCAAGGGGGATAGGGCTGGAAACCTGCCTTTTGTGCCCTGCTGGGGTGCCCCACCGGGCTTCTAAAGGCTCAAAATGGAGGAGCTGCATCTGCAGGAGCTGGTGGGGCTGAGCCCTGAGCCTTGCCCTCCATAGCTGGGGAAACTGAGGCACGGGGGGTAAGCCCTCGTGATGCCCTGGCCCCCTTCTCTCCATCACCCCCAAGATCTGGGGGAGCAGAGCATCCCCATTGCTGTGCAGAGCACCCAGGACCAACCCAGGCCCAGGGAAGCTCCAACAGCTCCAGGAGGCCTCGCTCCAGTGCACACCAGTACGGCCCAGTGGCTCCACACTGGGCTTCCTAAACACTGCAGCCCTGATTTTGCTGCTCCATCGCCAGCACCATCTCTCCTCCAAAACCCAAAGAGCGGGGGAACCTCTGTCCGTTTGTCCAACCGTGCCCAGAGCCCCTCGCGCAGCTCCCCACCAGGGTACGGCCAAGTGATATTTGGGGACCCCAGCCTTGATGTCCCCAAAGCGTGGGTACAGCCCCAGCACCCACGGGACAGGGACACCTCGGGTGGTCGTGGTGTTTGGTGCCACCAGACATTTCCCCTGCAGGACACTCTCAGGGGGGAAAGGAAAGCGCAAAGGAGCCTTTCTACGTGACAGAATTGTGGAAATTTTGTATTTGGGATCCAAAGGCTGGGGAAGACGAGCCCCAAGCCCTGATGGGCTCTGAACCAAGGCCCTGGAGATTTGGGCTCCAGCTCCACTGCACTTGACTTCCAGGGGACAGACAGGGGCCAGCGCAGGTATGGGCTGGCGGTGGTGTATCGGGCCTCGGAGCTCAGCTCAGCCCTTCCCACCCGGGACTAGCTGATCCTACAGAAGCCCTGTGGGGGCCACGGAGCCTCATCAGGCCACCCCAAACCTATAACGGGACCCCCATTTTTAACCAGCAGGGTCTCTCACCAAAAAGCACCACGCCACCACTTGGCACAAGAAGCGACACCCCCTGCGCAAAGCCCCACGGCTTTATCTTCCCTGCGCAGTGCCTATACAAGGAGATTTATAGCAGAGCACTCTCCCTAAATAATGCACCAGCACTTGAATTCCCTGGCTGTACTACAAGTGCACCGCTGCTAGCAGAGAGCTTTCCTTCGCGTAGGCTTTAAATCTCTTTTAAAAAAAAAAAAGATAGAAAGAACTTACCAGCCAGGCAGAGTCGTGGTTGTTGCTTCGTTCGGAGAGGAGCAGGAGGGGAAATGGCTGCAGACGAGCCCCAGGACAGCAGCGGGGCGGGCAGCAGCTGAGCACCTTCAGGTGCTGGGGTGGGCGCAGCTGCGGGCGATGCCGCCCAGCTGGGGGCTCCCCGGCTGCATCCTCCCCACCGCACCTCCCGGGCACAAAACGCAGCCTTTTCCCCCGGCCTCTTTTCCAGGTTTTGTCCGATTTTGTCCCAAATTACGGCTAGATAAGGAGAAAGTGCCCAGCATCACCTCGTGCAGCGTGGGATGCTTTTGTGATGGGTTAACTTCACGGCAAGGGGAACGGGAAGCGCCGCTGCAGCGATAAAGCACCAGCGCTGGGTCCCAAAGCAGAGATGGAGGTGGGGGACACGTGGGTGATGCTCCCCATGGATAGAGCACAGGTCTCCTCGCTGTGCCGCGTCAACCAAGAAAGCAGTTGTGCACTTGGAACATTTCCTTTGCAGCTGGGGATTGCCCCTCCGTGGGGCAGCTCCGGGATGGATGCCCCGGAGGGCAGGAGGGAGCAGCCGAGCCCAGCCCGCAGCAGCCCACCCAGGGCCGGGTTTGTCCTCAAGTTTCTGGCCACTGCTTTCCAACACACGGCTCCTGGGCCCGGCACTGAGTTTGGCTGCAGCTGCTTCCATGCGAAGGAAAAGTTATTTTCAGACCGAAGCAGCCTCCTGGCACGTCCCCGCGCTGCTGCTGCAGGGCAGGCCCCCTCGGTGACTTCTTGTTTGTTTGCTTATTGCATTGAACCCGTGCCTAAATCGTTTGGAGATTAAGTGGCAGCGTAAAAGCCGGGATCGCAGCCAGGGCAACCCCGGGGCAGCGCTGCAGGAACCCGAACCCCGAGCCCCTTTCTGCTTCCCCGCAGCCCTGGGGGAGCCTGCGTGGGACACCCCGGGGGGCTCCCCGTGCAGCGTGGGACAACGCGCTGCAGGTGTATGCGGGGCTTAGGGGTGCTTTGCAGCAAAGGGGGGGGTAAGAGAGGGTGAAGCGTTCAAAAGACGAGGTAGAAATTCAAATGAAAAAGTAAAAGAAAAAAAAAAAAAACACACAAAGAAACAAGCCACGCCAAATTTCCAAAGGGGGAAAAAGAAACATGGCGTGGAAAACCCTGACTGGTCTAAAACCGGTCGTTTGCATCCTTTAGGCTTTAATCTGCTTTTTCCCAGCCCCGGTGCCAAGCACTATCACTAATGAGGGGCGAGGTGCCAGCCGATGAAAGCTTGGACGAGCGACAGCAGCAGCTCCAGCCCTGCCATCCCCTCGCCCCACCGCCCCGTCCCTGTCCCCAGCGCCGCACGCAGCTGGCACAGCCCCACGTGGTGACAAAGGGCTCCTTGGCTGTGACAAGAGCCAGCGGCCGGGACGGGGCTGCTCTGCCCCAGAGCTGCTGGGGACGATTGTGCCGGCAATGTGGGTTTTTTTTTGCCAGAATACGCAGTTGCCAAGCCCAAATGTTCTGCAGGGATGGTTTGGTCTGAAGAAAGCTGTTGTCCCTGCAGTCTCCAAGTCCAAAGCTCTGTACTTGCTTCAGAAGGAGAGGAAGAAACAGGATCAAAAGAAAAAAAAAAAAAGAAAAAAGAAAAAAACACATTTAACACAGAGAAAACATATTTCAGCCATTGACACTCGGCTCCACACCACGGCTGGCTTTGTTCTCCGGATGGGAGAGGGCAGGGATCCAGCCCAAGCTGCGCAGCCACATTTCTGCGCCTCCCAAGTCGCTGCCGAGCGGCGCTCCCGTCCCCGTGGTGTCCTCAGCACCCCAGGACGCCCGCTGCTGCCTCCAGGAAGGGGCTGGTGTCCCGGGGCAGGACAGGCTCTGCTGAACACCACTCGCTTCTGGACCCACGGCAGGATCAGGCATGGGTCACGGTGCTGGATGCTGCAAAAATCCTCCTCTGGTTTGTCCCCGACGTCGCCGCGGCGTGCAGGGAAAAGGGGAGCGCAGGGGGATGCTTTGCAGCCCGGCGCCCACCCGGTGCCCCCCTGTGTCCCACCCCATGTCCTACCCCTCATCCTGTGCCTCTGCCAGAGCAAACCACGGGGACCTCTGTGACCTCTGGTGCCTCCTCCTGCTGGGACCAGGCACCTCCTCGCCCCCCTTGCCCAGGACTGTGAGCTCTTCTGGGTGGCTTCAGCTAGGGGGACACTGGAGGGACAATTCAGGGCATGGCAAAGGCACCACGAAAGGGTTGGGAAAGAAATGCTGGAGCAAAAATTGCTCATTTGTGAGAAAAAGGAGCAGCAGATGCTTCTTCCCCTCGGCGAGCCACCCCCCCGCCGAGGCTGTCCGACCTGAAATCCCAGCTCGGGCACCCACACACGTCACAGGCCCCAGGAGCCAAAACGGCACCAAATAACATGAGGAAATCAAACAGCACCACAAAACCAGCACACACACACCCCGCTCTCTGCCCCATCACATCCCCCTGCTGCCCACATCCTTCACCCCAGTAGGAAAACTCCCGTTGCCCCAAAACCGGCTTTGGGAATGGCTGCACCCCAGAAACTCCCCCATTTGTAGTGATTTCACAGCTGCCTGGACAGCACGAGGGTGGGCGGCAGCACCTGTGTCTGCAGCTGCCCTGGGCACCTTCTGCATCACCTGGCGCTTGTCGCCTTATCTGCAAATACTCAGCTGGGGCACACAGCATCCCGACTGCACGAGCTGCACAGGGCGGCGCTGGACCTCCCTGGAGGATGCTGAGCCCGGATGGAGGCAGCAGGACCCCGGAGAGGCACAAAACCCACGGACCTGGCTCTGGTTCTGCTCACCCGCCCTGCTGGGGTGAGGATGAGGAGCGGGAAAAAAGGGCTGAGGCTTCCCACGAGTTGTGCTCTGAGCACAACCGAGGTGTCGGGCTGGAGGCCGCCGTCCCGGCACCACCGGTGCCCGCAACACTTGGCTGTGGCAATGCTCGCATCCTGAAATGTGGCCCAAGCACACAAAAAACCCTCTGATTTTTGGAAGATGCCACCCATACCGACACTTGGGCATTCCCTATAGAAAAGCGAGAGCTCCAGGCTTTGCAAAGGAGTGCTAACACAGGTCCATACCTCGCCTCGGGGCAAACCTGGGCACTTCCAGGAACAGTGGCAATTTGCAAGGGCTGGCAAATGGCCACAAGCAAGCACTGACATTTCTCCGGGGGAAAAAAAAAAAATCTCCCCATGCACAAATATTCCCATGCACACATGGGGCTGAAGCGGTGGGGACGTCACGCTCCCGACCCCGAGCACCCCCAGGGCGAGACGAGGCGGCACCGCATGGCATCGAGAGAACATTTAATGGCCCGGCCGGGCTGACGTGAGCTGCTCAAGCAAATTTCCCCCTGGGGCTGGGTGGGAGAACCCCCCCGGTGCCCCCACCCTCGCCCCGGTGCAATGAAGTGCCGTGGGGTTTTGCACACCCCGTGTCCCCGTCCCATGGTCTGCGTTGGGTGTCAAAGCGAGGGCTCCTCCGGGAAAGCCGCCAGCAGAAGGGCTTGTAGGGCCGGGAGCATCCAGGAGGAAGACGATGAGGAAGAGGAGCAGGCAGGGAGGAGCGCAGGTCCCAACCCAGGAGCCTTCCCCGAGATCGGGGACCCCTCGGTGTGGCGATGTCCTCTTAAAAACCACGACCCCGCAGCCCGTGGGGCCATCAGACCCGCGAGCCCCCCTCCACCCCGACTGCCCAGGAGCTGGGCCGGGGCTCGGCGCGGCGCGGGGTCTCGCCGGGCTCCAGCAGCCGGTCCGAGGACTCGCCCCGGTTCTCCAGTTTGGCGTAAGCCCCCGGGGTGACGTGGTCAAGCCGGGGCCAGCTCCGGTTCTTGCGGTCCTTGATGGGAGCCACCAGCAGCACACCCGGCCAGCCCAGGTCCAGGGACTTGGAGTGCCCCGGGTTGTGGGGCTGAGCATCGGGGCCGAGCTCCGCCACGGGGCAGCCTTCCTCCATGGTGACGATGACGTGGCCACCACGGTGCTCCTGGCCCCGGGACGCGACGCCGCTGCCACCGGGGGACAGCAGAGCCCAGGGGGGTGGCGGGGCTTCGGCAGGGGGCTCGGCTGCCTCCACTGGCCCCCCAGCCCCCCGCGTTGCTGCGTCCAGCAAGCGGTTGTTGAGCTTGATGATGGGCAGAGCCAAGGCGCCGACGGCGGAGGAGAGCCCGAGGTTGCCCTCCGAGTGGAGGCTGAGCAGGGAGGCGGTCGGGGAGGCCCCCGGGCGCTGCAGGAGCTCGGCCGTGGTCTGCAGCCGGTTGGGGCCGTAGCAGTCGGCCCACTTGCTGCCCAAGGACAGGTCCACCTCGTAGCAGCCCTCCAAGCACTCGGGGCTGGCCTTGGGTGCCAGCGGGGTGTCCGCATCCTCGGGGCCGGTCCCCTCGGGGAGACCCGTGGCCATGCAGTAGAGCCCCTTCTGCATCAGCATGCGGGTCTCCATGTCCCTGTTCTCATAGAGCATGGTGTTGGCGCAGATGAAGATGAAGAGCCCGATGCCCATGATGACGGGGCCGATCAGCTTCAGCTTCTCGCTGTGGGGCACGGGGCGCCCGGCAGCCGCCTCCCTCCTCATGTCCCCCACGGTGCTGGCATTCCCCGCTCCGGCTCCGGCACCCCCGTGCCCCCGGTGAGGCCAGTAGCCCACCACGGCGATGGTCATGCCCACCAAGACCACCGAGATGCCCACCATGACGAAGGCTCCCGACGGCGAGCGCATGCGGAGCTGCCCCTTCACCGGCACCTCCGGCGGCGACTTGCGGCGCAGCCTGCGGCCCCGGCGCCGCGGCGGGACTGGGGGGGCCGTGGGCTTGGTGCCCCCCGCCGCCGGCTCCCGCACGGGGCCGTTGGGTTCGGCGCTCTCGGCAGTCATCGTCGCCCTCCCGGCCGCTCCTCCTGCAGGGTGGGGAAGGGAGAAGGGGAGAAAAAGAGGTGGAGAAGAGTCACTCGATGGCCCGGGGGTCCACATGCTTGGGATGGTGGGGACATGGGGACCACGGGGACACTGGGAGCATGGGGATGCTGAGGATATGGGGACCGCAGGAACACTGGGATGCTGCGAACATGGGAGGCAAAGGGACACCGTGGTTATGGGGGCACCAGGAGGATGGGGACCACAGGGACACTGAGCCCACTGCCTGCACCACAGCAGGGCCCAGCAGGTTTGCTCTCCTCTCCAGCCTGCCCGCTTCCTTCTCGTTATTTCTGCCTCCCTGCTGGTGGTAGTAGGGCTGAGGGGCTCCTTCACACCCACCAAAGCCCTAAAAACCCTGAGCTGTGCAGGGCAGCTGGCATGGCCAGGACCCTCTGCACCCCATGCTGCAGAGCCTGCCCTGGGTCACCGTGCCCTACGGCACCTGCAAAAGGGTGGCAGCAGCAAGCTCAGCGCGGTGACAGCAGGGGAAAGGGCTGTTTATTAATCCAATTGGGAAACTGAGGCACGGAGACGGGCAGCTGCAGAACAGCTCTCCAAAGCCACCAACACTGCGCATGTAACCAACCCCCCACCAAAGGTTTGACAAGGCAGCAGCATCACGGCGCCCTGCGAGCACCGCAGTCGCTCCCCGGCTTGCTCTGCTTGCTGCCAAAGTGACCCAAACCGATAAAGGAACACAAATGTGCCCTGGCCAGCCAGGTGTCCTGGCCCTGCGGCGAGCACCGCGACACTGCAGCCCCCACACCCCAGATTCGTGCTGGGCCAGAGCCTTGTGGCACGCAGCCGGTGTGATTTGGAGGCTGCAAAAGGAGCCAAGCACCACTTAGGGATGGGGGGAACCAGCCTGGCCCCGGTAATTAAATCTCGGAGAGGTTCATCTGCCTTTTCTGGGGGCTGCCGGGAGAGCTCCTGGGCAGGATTTAAGCCGCAAGAGTTCAAGGCCTTTGCTGGGATGGGCATGCTGGGTGCTGGGGGGGAAGCTGCAGGGCGGCCCCGAGCCAAGGGACGCTGCGGGACAGGGGTCGTCGCGCCTCCGAATCAGCCGCAGCAGCACGGGGAGGCTCCGGGCACCGCGGCAGCAGTGGGAGCAGCCCGACGGCACCGCGGTGAGAAGCCAGAAAGTAAAACCGATTGGGAACGCAAGGGCGTGGGGTCAGGGAGGGGAGGTGACCGGGCTCATTTACTTCCCGAGATGAATGGAGTGGCAAGAGCCAGCAAGCAGCATCACCGGCGGGAGGAAAATAAAATACTGAGGTTTTTCTTCCCAGTCTTAATCATCTTAAGGTGTTATTAGCATCCCATGGAAGGGAATTAAAGATATGAGTTTCAGGATGACAGCGTGTTCCTGGCACAAGGCTGTCAAGCTGTGACAATTCGAATGAGGGAGATTTAAAAAAAATAAAAAAATAAAGCCCCAAACAAAAAGAACCCAAAACCCCCAGCTCGCTGCTGTGAGATTTCAAATGTTTCTCTGAAACAAGCTGATAAACCTGCATCGCAAGGCAGATAATACAATAAACATTGCTATAGGAAAGCAACGGCCACCCCAAATGGCAAAATGAGGTTTTAAATGTTTTAGTCCCGAGGGAAACAAGCGGGCACTCCAACACTTCCCAAGGTGTTCTTCCACCTCGAGCACCCTGGCTCAGGGTCCCCAGCTTTCTCCAATTCCCATCCTAAATTCAAACTCTCAAATATTACATGTCAAACGTTAAATGCCTTGCTGGTAACTTAGGGCTTAAAAAAATGGGAAAAATGGAAAAAAAAAAATAAATTCCAGAGCCGTGCAAAGGTTGGGGGAGGGAGGATAAAGGCACAACCCCCCCGGTGCCTGGCCCCTGCCCTGGACCTGCCACGAGCGCGCAGCCAGCTCCTATTTTTGGCAGCGAGCCCCAGCTGTGCCTCTTTACACCGAATTCCTTCGCTATCTCCTGCACCTCCCCGAGCCCCCCCGCCGCCGGCTGCTCACCAAAGCTCACACCAGGACCCCCGAGCATCCCTGCTTGGGGCCAGGATGCTCTCTCCACGCCTTCCCATCGTATGTGGCTCAGAGCCAAGGCACGGGGACATCAGTGGGCAGTGCAGCACGAGGTGCTGCCGTCTGTCCCCTCCCTGGGGGCGAGCCCCCTCCATGGGAACCCCCCTGCAGCCCCCCCCGGAGCCCTTCGCCCCCCGCCCCAGGTGCCGGGGGTGTTTCTGGCCCCGCCGCTGCCCCCTTATCTCCCCGCCGCCCGATAGCTGCCTGCTTGCAGAAGTTGCAGCATTTAATTGCTCATTGCTGGAGATGGTTGTTCCCAGAGTTCAAAACCATTATTTTTATTAATAGAATCCCCAAGGTTATATAAGCTCTTTAGGGGGAAAAAAAAATAATATAAAAAAAAAAAATCCAGCGTTGGCATCAAATTCAGAAGCTCGCAGACACCAGCGCTCCAGCCACTGGGTTGATTTGCTGTGGCACCGCACGGGGCCGAGTCTGGGGGCAGCGACGAGGGTCCTGGTGGCACTGCCAGGGTGGGGGGACAGCCCCGTCCCTCCGCGGGGACAGCTGGTGGCCTCGCTCCCTGCCGGCCTCCTCCCTCCTTAAGGCCTGACCTGACGCCTTGGTTTGGGAAGGGTTCCCACCCCAGGGGAGCAGAAATGTAAACGTCATTAGTGTTATAGGGCGAGATGACGGCTCGGCTGCCGTGCTGCCAGGTTCGGGGCTAAGCTCCCAATCCCCGCAATAAGCCCGGCATTAAAATAAACGCAAATATTTCTCTAATCCCCCCCACCATGAAGGCGTATTGCTGGCTCCACCCTCCCACCCCAATCCCTCCTTCGCAGGCAGACGTCCCGAAAATGTGATGCTAAATCCCGACGTGTCAGAGGGCAAACCCGCAGCCCCCGGGGTACGGTGGCACCGGGGAGGGTCCCTCCGGCTGGCGGGGACCTGCATCCCTTGGGTGCCCTGGGATGTTCAGCCCTGCGAGCCTGCACTGCCTGTGTTAATTTGCAGCATGCTGTGGCCCATAAAAAGGCAGATTTGGCCTCAAAACCTCCCTCAGGACAAGGGATGAGGGCCCGGGGCTGTGCCAAAGGGGACGGCAGCCCCGTGGAGATGCAGCAGGATGATGGCTGCACAAGCCTTTCTCCACACGTGGCTTGCAAAACTTCTCCAAAACATCCCCCCCAGCTCCTCAAAACACACCGGGGAGCCAGGCCGATGAGGAAGGCAGAATCTGTGCCTTCGTGGAGAGCTCTGCCGCTGTCTGTTGTAGGCTGGGAGACCGAAGGGTCTGCGCGCTCCGTCTGCGCAGCAGCTTCCAGCAGCGCTGACACAGCCCCAGTGTCCCCCGCGGGCACAGAGGGAAGGAAGCAGCCCAGGCTGGAGCAAAAGCTGGGGAAATCACCGACAAACAGCAAACACCTCCTTTTTCCATTTCTTTTTTTGGATATATTGTGACTTTAAAGCTGCTCCACCTCTCAGTTTTTGGAAGGAGACAAGGTTGAAATCCATCACCCAAGCGCCCAGAAAAGCACCAGCGTGTTTAAAGCCGCGGTGATGGGTGAGACCCAAAAGCCCCGGCGGCACGGCTCAGCCCCTCCGCATGGCCACGTGCTAAAATAAAACCAGTTTCAGACCGCTTCCAGCTCCTGAGATCCCGATGCCCCTTGAAGCCGAGCTCCACCCCCCGTGCAGCACAGGGGGACCCGGGCCGCTGAGACCCGTGGGTGCGAGGACGCGCCGAGCTGCGCCACCCCGCCCCGGCTTCCCCACCCACGGCGAAGGTGAGAGCGTGGTAATTACAGTCTGCGCCGAGCTGCGCCGGTTAAAAATAACTCCGTAACCTCCAACGCCGCCCCAGCACGGGGCTCTGGCGGAGCAGCACCCCGACACCAGCTCCCCTCTCCCATCCTCGCCTCCCCTCCCGGCAGGAGGCAGGATGGGGCCCGCGATGCCGCGGAGCCGCCTCGGTCTCCGGGCGCGTGCACGGCTCACAAGCACCGCGCGCAGCCTTCATGCCGGTGCCGTGTTCTCTCCAAACAACGCTTGCTGGGGCCAAGGAGTTTGCAGGATCCAGCCCAGCCCTCTGCTGGTTTCTCACCTGCAGCTGACTTCTCCCCAGCAAGGGGACCCCCCAGCTCACTGCCTCCAAATTTCCAGCTGCCTTTTTCCCCTCTTTTGGCCCAGCAATCTCAGCGTGACGAACTCGCCCCCAGCCTGGCTGCACCCTGCAGTCCTGTCCCTCCTCCTTTCCTCTGTTCTCAGTCCACTTCAAATTCCCCCCTTGGCTACGCATTAAAGGTGTCCAGACGGAAGGAAAAAAAAAAGATGAAGAGCAGGAAAAAAAAGATGACGAGGGTGTCTCGGCAGAGGAAAGCCCTGTTTAACATCCCAGCAGCTCTCAGCCCAACGGGGCAAAGCCTCCTCCAGGCTTGGTCCCTGCGGGTAAATCCCCACGTCGAGCCCACAGCACAGGCACGCTCCCAGCACAGGGACAAAAAGCAGCTCTCCAGCTCCAGCTTTTGCTGGGGACACCCGTTAATCAATCGTAATTAATTAAGCTCCCTCGCAGAAGCTTTCAGGCAAGCACAGTAACTCTGAGATTATCACGGCTCGGGAGGGATCATCACAGCTCCAGCCCCGGGCTGGGGGTCTCACGCCTGCTTTTACCCAAGTTTCGGAAATGTTTTCACCGCAGCCTTTGCTGCAGAGCAGCAGACCCCAGGTGCGACCTGTCCATGGCCCAAAGGGGACAACGGCCCACCAGACTGAGACATCCCCGTTTCGTTTCTGCACCCCCGTTTTCCCAGGCGAAAGGATGGGGTGCAGGGGGTGCAGGGGGTGCAGGGGGTGCACCAAGCGCTCAGTGTCGGAGATGTCCCCAACACGCCTGGCCGGGCAGGATGCTTGGTGGCTTCCTCGCCAGGAGGTGACCGATGTCACTTGGAAATGAGATGCAGGGCAGTGGGCTGGGGGTGCTGCAGAGGTTTGGGGACATAGCTCGGCCCCTTTGCTCCCTGCCCCGTGCTCGATGATCCCCAGCCAAAGGGGTCCCCGTGGGCGCGTGGCCCCGTTCCCCTTGGCTTCTCCCAAGGCCCCCCTGCTCCCGAAACGGGGCCATCTGCTAAATTCCTCCCTGCCCCTCAGGCAAAGAAAGTGTGTGGAAACATCCGACTGATTGCTAATTACGAGAGCTTGCCTTACCCAGATTTGCTCTGCTAATTAGACTAATCTCCACGGCTGGGAGATGAGCTGCAGTCACCCGTGGCGAGGAGATCACGCAACTTGGACGGGCACTTAACTCGTGCCAGGCCCCTGGAAGGGGGCTGCAATTCCCGGCCCTTTCTGACGGGCCATTGTTTAATGAGACAATAGAAACGCAGGCGAATTTTGTGTCCCTCCTCCAAGCCCATTCTGAAATCAGGACATCTGCATTGCTCAACTTTTTGATATGAACCAGATGCAAATAATTAATAAATCCAAATTCAAGATAATGCAGGCATCTAAATTTAAACTGAGAACGGATTTCTAATGTCAGCTTTTTGCTTCCTTGAAGGGGGAGGAGGCGTGGGGAGCTCAGAGGGATTTCCTGGGAGAATTCCTGCCTCGGGAAGCCGAGCAGGGTGGCAGAGCACGGGAAGAAGGCTGCAGCCAAGCACCTTGCAAAAATCATCACCGCCGAGAGAGAAGGAAGGAGGGAAAAACCCCCTCGGCTGGGATTTCCAGGGAATTGGAACCAAACTCTTTCTGAATTTGGCACCTTCCCTTCTGCGCCTCTGAAAATCCCTGCCAGGGTGGAGGAAGGGAAGGGACGGGGGGCTGCCAAGTGCTCCACGCTCGCGGGCACAGACCGAGCTCCCCAGCGGCTCCAGGCAGGCGCGCTCCGTCCCCCCCGACCCTGGGACCCCGCGCCTCGCTGCGTGCAAGCGGGGCTGGCGGAGAGAAGTTCCCCGAAGCGTTCCCAGCTGGGATCGCTCTTGTCTCCAGCAGTTTAAACCTCACGCCTCCCCTGCCCTGTGCCCTGCTTTACCTTGCTTTACCCCGCAGCCCCATCCCCAAATTCATGAGCAGGAATCAAAACCCACCTGGGAGTGACACAGGACAGATGCGGGTCCCCCCCTCCGAGCGGGCTCAGCCACCGGTGCCAAAAGGCCCTCCCGATCCCCAGCTCGGGGAGCTACCAGGATAATTTCCACCCACTTCTCCTCTCTAGAGCGTCTAAATCAAATCCTGCGCGGGGATTAGCTCCGTGACCAGCCCTCACGTAAACCCTCTGCGAGGAGACTCAGGGAACTGCAAAAAGTGCTGGGATTTGGGCACTAGAGCCGGAGCCCCTGCCTGGCTCCTGGCTCCTGGGTGTGCAAGGGTGCGTGGCTGGGTGCGTGTCTGGGTGCGTGCTTGCACGTGAACGTGTTCATGTGTGTGTGCGTGTGCATATGTGCGTGTGCTCTTGCTCCAAGCACCCGGGTCCCCTCGTGCCAGTGTTCCCACGCGTGTCCGTGCCCACCCGTGGGTGCCGGTGCCCGGGGGGACGGGACGTGTGTCCGTCTGTCCACCCCCTGTCCGTGTGTCCGTGCTCCCGCCGCTGCCCCGCGCCCCCTCCGGGCCCGTACCCCCGGCTCCCCCCCCCCGGTCCCCCCCCCGTTCCCCCCCGGCTCCCCCCGACCCCCGGCCCCGCTCCCCGCCGACCCCAGCCCGCACTCACCCGCCGAGCCCTGCGCCTCCCGCCGGGACCGGGACCGGGACCGGGACCAGGACCGGGACCGGGACCGGGACCGGGACCGGGGCCGGGGCCGGGGCCGGGGCCGGGGCCGGTCCCCCGGGGGCGGCGGGCGCTGGGGGCCGCCGCCGCGGCCGGGGCCATGGAGGGGCGGCGGAGCGGCTCGGCTCGGCTCGGCTCGGAGCGGGGCGGCGGCGGGACCCGCCCGGCCCCGGGTCCCCTCCCCGCCCGCCCCGGCCCCGGCCCCGCGGGGAGGCGGAGCGCGGGGCCCGGAGCATCGCCGGGGAGGGACGGAGGGAGGGATGGAAGGATGGAGGTTGGCGCGGGGGGGGGGTTGCAGGGGGAGAGCATCCTTAGCCCCGGGCCACCGAGAAGTTGGCCCCGCTCCGTGGAGCTCTGCCGCGGCACCCGGGGGGGCTCCTGCCCAGCCCCTGCTCAGGGAGCGCACGGAGGTCCCCTGGGGGTCTCCCACCCGCGCCGTGGGCGGCCCCCCTCCCGGCTCCCCCCTCCCGCAGCGGGGACCCCCCCGGCCCGGCAGCCCCGTGCGCAGGATGGGACCCGCTGAGACCCGAGCAAGGCGCTGGGAGCCCGGCGGTGGGTGAGCCCTGGGGAAGGAGACCCTGCCCCTGCCCCTGCCCCTGCCCCTGCCCCTGCCCCTGCCCCTGCCTCTGCTCCTGCCCCTGCCCCTGTTCCTGCCCCTGCCTCTGCTCCTGCTCCTGCCCCTGCCCCTGCCCCTGCTCCTGCTCCTGCCCCTGCCCCTGTTCCTGCCCCTGCCTCTGCTCCTGCTCCTGCCCCTGCCCCTGCCCCTGCCCCTGCCCCTGCCCCTGTTCCTGCTCCTGCCCCTGCCCCTGCCCCTGCCCCTGCCCCTGCCCCTGCCCCTGCCCCTGCTCCTGCCCCTGCCCCTGCCCCTGCTCCTGCCCCTGCCCCTGCCCCTGCCCCTGCTCCCGCTCCTGTCCGCAGGGCAGGGATGTGCCCAGATCCCGTTGTGCCCAGCCAGGCCACGGCAGCTGAGCTGGGAGCAGGTCTGCAGCAGCAGGACCTTTTACTTTCTCCCTTCCAGCCGTACGGCTCCAGAAGAGTGCATCAGTTGGAATGAAAGCGTGATCCTAAGTTCACTTTCCAGCCAAGCTGCTTGAAGGCAGCCCCCCGCAGACGCTGTTTAAGCAGGTTCCTGAGTGCTCTCCCCTCTTAGGCAGGCACAAAGAGGAGAGGCTGTGAAAGCAGCTGGATTTCAGCATCCCACTTTGCTTCTCTTCCCCTGGCCGTGCTGGAGACACGCTCAGCCCCTCTGTCAGTCCCAAGGACCATGACACTGCACAAGCTGCACCAAGGTGCCATCCCACGGCCCCAGATGCCAGCGGCACTTTGAGATGCCCGAAACAACCAGCCCAGCCTTCCCCCGTGTGCTCTCACACCGGCACGGCACGGCGTGTCCATCAGTGGAGATTCGCCCTCATTAAACCCCTCTGCCACTCGTCTTTTGCAGGCAGGTTCTTTATCAGGCTTTAATTAAAAATGTGCCAGGCTTGGACTCCCCCTCCTCACCACGGTTGTGGCAAATCTAAGATCATCAGACCAGATCCCTGCTTTCCCCAGAGAGCCACAAAATACAGCTCCACTGTTCCCAACGTGATTGGAGTCACAGCATCCCATGGCCTGTAAGTTAATGCAGTCTGCAGGCATCCGGCTTTATTGCAGGGACCATTGCTCGGGAAGGTTTTTAGGGACAAAACTCAGATCCGGGGCTCAGGCTGCTCCTCACCCATCTCCGGCAGGGGAGCATCACCCAGTGGCCTGGCCATGAGACCAAATCCCCGCTGCTGGGTTTTGCAGCGGAGATGCTGCACCGTGACGTCCTCCCCAACCCCCCATGAGAGGCTCAATTAAAGCAGCACCGCAGAAACTTTGCAGCTTCTGGAGCAGCGAGGGCTGGGAAGGGGCCGGGGCCGCAGGTTCGTGGAGGCAGACATCCCACTGAACTGGACAGACACCTCACAAATCCACCATCCTGCTAACCCAGCTTCCCGGCAAGGAATTATACCCGACGTTGGTTTTTCACACTGCTCAGTGACATTCGTCTCCCTTTGCCACCACTGGTAAGCACCTGGGCTCTCCCCAGCCCAGGAGAAATTAATGCTTTTGAGCAACGTTCGATTTCTGATCGCGGGCTGTACCTGTGCCAGGCGGAGCCAGCCAAGGAGCCAGGGATGGGAGCGGTGAGAGCTCAAAAGCAGATTCCCAATTCCAGGTCACCCAGAGACACCCCAAGTGCCGGTAACGCCACCAGCACCAGCGAAGGTGCTGGAGGCGGGCGCAGGGGACGCAGGGGAGGTGGGTGCTGCTGTTGTCCTGTCGCCTCCCACTTCTTCTTGCAGAAAGTGGGAAAACGCCCGGAGGAGCGGAGAGAAGAGGAGAAAATAGCCCACTGGGAGCAAAGAGGCACCAGGAATAGAGAGGGGTGACCTCGGGGAGGTGGTTCTGGAGCAGAGCTTGCCGTGGGACAGGAGACGTGCGGGACCCGGGGCTTGGAGCACTTCTCCCGATGCTCTGGGAGAGGGCAGGCAGCGCTCGCCCTGCTGCGGACACTGGATGGGGAGGGACAACAGAAGGCAACGTGAAAAAGGATCTACGTCGCTGCCTCTTTTCTGAGAGAGGGAAAAAAAAATAGATCTCATGGTAATTGGGCACCTCCCTCCTGATCTGGGGGGGAAGGAGGGGAATCTGAACGTGCCTTTTTTCAGGCTCTGGTGGCTGCTGCTCCTGGCAGAGCCTCCTCTGCTCCCTCGTTCGGGGACCGGGTCCGGGCACAGGAACCGTGTGGACGGGGGAAGGAGAAGGAGACAGCGACTGATCACAGCCAGGATCTTAGATCAGAGAGAAGGAATGTTGTTGTGGAGAGGCTGAGCGCTGGGGTGGGATGACTCATGCTGGAGAACATACAGCTGTTGGAGCGGGACTTGGCACCGCGCGCTGAGGCTGCGGAGCCTTCCCCGACAGAGGGAAGGGGAGGAGAGGAGCCCCCGCCCCGCATCCCTCTCTGACCCTCTGCTGGAGGTGGTGGGGAGGCCACTGCTGTGTGCTGGAGCTGGGCCACAGCCCCCGGCTCTGCCCAGCCCCAGCACCGGTCCCACGGCAGAGCCCGGGGCTCGGCCACGAGGACGCGCCGGGCACGAAGCAGACATCCCTCTCCCTTCCCCGTCAGTGGGGAAACTGAGGCACAGAGCGGGGACCTGGCGGGTTCCCCACAGGACAGCTGAGGAGGTTATAAAGGCTCGTGGTGGCTGTTGCTCGCTGCTGCATCCCTGCGCTGTGGCTGCGCTCGCCTCGCTCCGGGAAGAGGAAGAAAGTTTCGTGGCTGGAAGCAGTCTCTGGAGAAGCCGGACAGTCTTCTGCTCCTGGCTCAGGAGCTGGCATCTGTGGGGTGCGAGAGCCTCGACCTGCCTTGTGCCCAGGAACCTGCAGAGCCCCTCGCCAGGCGGTGATGCTGACAGCGGCTTCCCCAGCAGGCACGGGGTTGCTGCAGGGAGAAGGGGAAGAGCCTGCTCTCCGCATCCACCAGAGCCCGCGGACTTGCACTACCATGGAGGAGATTTGGGCAAGGCATCAGGAGAACCACCAAGGCAAGGGGATGAGCCAGTGTCTTCCCAAAGTCCCTCCCAGACGTATTTTTGGCACACGCCTGGAGATCGCCAGCACGCCAGATTCCCAGCGCGCCGGGACAAAAAAACTTCAGAGTCAGCTTCAGAGGTGGCCCCGTTTTGGCGGGGAGGGAAGCGGCTGTAAACACAAACAGGCTCGTGATTAATCACGCTCTGCTCTCGGTGAACGTGGAGTCATTACCTTCATGGCCCTGGAAAAGTAATTATCTCCAGTTTGTCAATGAGAACTTGGAAAAACCTGAAGCCTCGAGCTCTGGAAATGCCATCCGGTTCCACATACAAGAAAACCTGCATATTTTTGTAGGTTAATAAAAGGTAACCAAATTTACAAAATGAATAGATTTAATACATTACCAAAGCTTTAAGGGTAAATGACTTATCTTCCCAGGGATTTATAATCCTGTTTTGCAGACTTTGCCTTATGCTGTATTTTATTCTCGCATCCAGCGGTACTAGCGCAGGAGACAAGGTGGAGCGCACGACATTCCTGCTCTGATTTATGGGCTCCCTCCTCCACTGCCATGTAAAGCAATCCTTCCCCGCGTGACCGGGCCCACGGGTCGCAGAGCTCCATCCTGCTCACAGTTTCGGGAATTATTCCTTCCTCCCAGACAACCAAACAGAAACCTCTTCCAGTCAAGGGGAACATCAGGGCGGTAACTTGGGGCCAAAAGGCGAAGCTTTGTGCAACTGGAGGGCCACAAAAACACAGCCATGCGAGCACGCCTGGCCGAAAATATTTCTGAAAGAGAACATTTACATTCCTGGAGTCCCAGCACAGGGCGGGCGGGGAGCCCAGCAGCACCTCAACATTTCACTCCCAGCTCCAGCACCACTGCATCAGCGCGAGCTGGGGGAGGAAATCGGTACCGGGGCTGTTCCTAATCGCACCCGGTGCCTGCGGAAGGCAGGACTCGCACTGCACATCATCACCCTGCAGAAGGAAGCGGGAAGAGGCGAGTGCCAGCGCTCGCTCCCGGTATGAACGTACCCGTGTGCTGCCCGGGGGGGGGTCAGCGCCCTGGTTTGGAGCAGCCAGCGATGCTCAGGAGAGGGGGCTTTGCTCAGGAGGCACGCATCCGCCTGTCACTTCGGTTGCTCGCTCACACCAGGGACCAAGGAAAGGATCCTGATGGAGGAGAGGAGAGCCTGGAAAGAATTATCCCAAAAAGCACCAAGTGCCTTCCCATCCCAACAGGCTCAGCAGAGCAGCCGGAGGTTTCTCAGAAGTGCCGTCAAACTTCTCAGCACAAACTCATCAGTGTTTTGGTTTGGCATTTAGGTTCTGCTCTAAATTGCCCAGCATTAGTGCTTGCTAATGTTGAAGTAACAAAAATAAAAGCTGAAGTGAAGTGCTTCAGCTAAAGCTGGGACGGAATATTTCACAGAAACGCAATATTCGGAGATTGCCTTTTCATTTCGAAATGAGCCATAACAGTTCCAGCTCCACACGGCCCTTGTGGGAAGACAAATCTCATTTCCATCCACCTCTTCTTCCTTCCTCAGGCACTGCGGGGGCCGGCCCCGATCCCCGCATCGTGGGCAGCTGCTGAAGGCGGAGGACGTGGCGATGCCCTGGGCGATGCTGCTGCAGGAGCCCTGGACATGTCAGCACTCGGGCTGGGCAGAGCACGTCAATGAAGGATGCTGCCCTCAGCCCCGGCCATCCCGCAGACGTGCCCTGGCTGGGGTGTGCCCAGGAGACCCCAAAATCATCCAGTGCAATGGCCGCAGCCTTCTCCTATATGTTATGGCTAGTTATCGCGGGTAGGTTGGAGTAGGAGGAACCCAAGCCGCACCCCAGCACTAACAATGCGTTTATCTGCTCCTCGCCCCATCAACCACGTGTCTCAGCATCTTTCAAGCGTCACTACATCTATCCGCCCCCCTGCCTCAAATAACATCCCAGGGCACAGGCGGGGAGCTGAGGCCCCGGGAAGGAGCAGGACTTGGGTAATTTCACACGGAAAAGGAGCTGAGCTGACCCCGAGGCTCAGGCACAAAGCTGTCGTGGTTTGGGATATTTGGATTCAGGCTCATCCTCAGCAGGCTGCACCCCACAGCTCCGTCCCTGTGCTGAGTGAGAAGAGGAGGAAGAGGAGGGGGGGACGTTTGCTGGCATCCTTCCCTGCTGCAAAGGTCGGGCGGTGAGGATGGAAATCCGGCACTCCAGCTGCTTCCAGGACGTTATTTGGGCTCCGGCATCTCACTGCGCTTGACCTCGGCAGCAGAGGCCGGGCAGGGACAGGGGCTGGTTCCTGTGCAAAGAAGGAGCAGAGCAACCCGAGCTATTAAAGCTAATGGGTGGGAAGTGGCCATGAATAAATCAGCAGCAACTTAGCAGCGATCAGAGCCTGAAATCCTCCAGGACAGAGGGTGAAACAGCGGCGATTTCAAGATGTTATACGCTTGGTTTTGGATAGGGGCTTTCGAAGCTGTTACCTACAAACCCAGAAACCTTGTCCGTGTGCGCCCTGGGGGCAGTGGTTGGGGCAGGATTTGGGGGCTGGATCCATGCAGGGGTTTGGTGCTCACCCCATCCTTCCAGCATCACATTTGCCACCCACGGCAGCTTCCAAGCATGGAGCAGGGAGAGAAGACACGGGGAGGAACCGCCAGCGAAAACCTCCCTTTAAACCGAGACGTCCTTCTACCTCAAACCACCCAGACTGGCCTCGGTAATCCCAAATCCTGGGTATTAGGCATTTAATCTTGCATTTCATCGTGTCCCCTCATGCCAGGGGTCTGAAATTAAAAGGGAAGCAGGGAAGGGCTGAGCTTCTGCCGGCTTAATCGGTTCTTGCTCGCGGACGACAAGGAAGGAAGGAGGAGAAGGCGGCGGTTCCTTGTTCCTCGGCGTTCCCAGCAGCGAGAGCTGTCGCAGGAGAGGGGGACGCAGGAGAGGGGGACGCGCGGCGGCATCAGGGGAGGGAAGGGAAAAGCCGCCCCCCCCGCCCCGGGCGAGGAGGAAGCGGAGCTGTGGCTCAGCGAGCGGCTGCGCGGAGCCGTGCCAGGGGCCCCGGCCGGAGGCCGAGCTTTTGTTTCCATGATGCAAGCTGGGGAGAGGGGCCGAGGCAGGACAGGGAAGGGTTCGGGGCTTTGGTGTCTTTGGTGTCTCTGCCTGCCCTGCAGGAAAGCTGGGGCAGCTCTGCCGGACGGGCTGCGAGCAGGGACGGATCCTGGAGCAGCCGTGGGATGAACTGGGGATGGAGACAGAGCGGGGGAAGCATCCGAGCCCCCTCCCCAGGGCCAGGCAGCCCCTGGTCCCTGTCCCATTCTGCTGAACACCCCATGCCCTTGCTTTTTCCCTACACCACTGCACCACAGCCCCCGTGCTGCTGTGCGATATCCCACATACAGCCTGATGTGAGGGGATCCCCTGCGGCTCGAGAACAGGGGAACCCCCCCTGCCTGGCCCCAGGAAGAGAAAAATCACAGCTTGGGGCAGTCCCGTGGCGCGGGGCGGGGGGTACTGAGTGCTGGGGCAGCACCCAGTGCTGGGTGACAGCAGCACAGTGCCCCGTGCGGGTCCCAGCCCCACTCCGCTGCTGCCCCATGGGACCCACGTATTGCCCCTGGGATGGAAGCCCCTCGATTCTCCCCTCCTCCCTCCCAGCCTGCTGCCCTGCCTCTGCACCCCTCGGTTTTGCTCCAGCACAGACGTGCCGATCCGTCCCCACTGAAGCCCTCTTGCTACTCAGCCCTGGGTTCTCGTGACGCCCGTCACAAACAGAGCTGCTCTGGCTAACAAATGCACTTGTTTAATTATCGTTGGGAGAATGAAGAGCTTTTAATTGCACTCTCCCACCACAGGGTGTAACGAGGGTCTGCGCTTTGACCTCAGCTGAAATATGTTAGTAACAGGTACGTGCCCTCGATACGCTAATTTCTAAATAAAACCAGGCAGATCCACAGCTGATCACAAGGCAAAGCCTGATTCTAGAAGCTGCAATCAAGCTTTTTCCTCCTGTTAGGCTTCAACTTCACCCATATTTACCAGGAAAAGGCACAGTTCAGGAGGCTCAGTGTGCGCAGCGGCCTCGCTGCTGGGGAAGGTCCCTGGGATGCTGCAGGACCTCAGCACTGCCAGCCCGCGGGAGCTCGCTCTGCTGCGTGTCATTACAGAGAAGATGGATTTTGGAAGAGCTGCACGCACTTAAAGAATAATGCAACCTGCCAGGCACTTAACGCAGCCCAGATAAATGGAAGCAACAGCGAGAGCTTACCCAGGTAAAACTGCCAGAGCAAGGGGGCTCTGGGGACAGGAGAGGGTTTGCAGAGAGGAGCTGGAAGAGGCTCCTGGCTCTCGGCAGCCCAGGTGTGCCAGGAGATGCCCATTTATCTTGCATGCTGGAGAAATAATGGAAACGGTGGAAATTCAGAATTTAGCAAGGCTACGGTTTGGGTACAGCCATGTAACAGACACACAAGAAGAGAAGGCGTCCTGCTGCTCCCCGCCCCACGCTGAGCACCGGGAGATGGGGCAAAAAAAAGGAGGAATCAAGAAAATTTCGTGGAATGACATCAGCTACACACACATCGCACAAACCTCCCCAAAACAGCAGCTCTGCAGCGTCCCAGGGAGAAGGTGCCCACAGGCAGGAATGATGGACATTTTGCAGCTTAAACCTATTGTGAGAATGAGGCGCTGCCTGCTCCCCGCGAGCCACGCCAAGGCACGCCGCTCCACGTGGCAATCGTTACTGCGTGCGGCAACGGCGCAGCGTGCACCGTGCACCCACAGAAAACACACACACAACACACGCACATGCACACACACGCAGCCATGCATGCAGGAGCGAGCAAGCAGCTCACAACATTCCTGCAGCGAGCATCCGCACGGAGCTCTCCCAGCCCAATGCAAACGTAGCCTCGCGGCAGCCCGTACTAAAGCACAGGAACAGCAAAAATTTTCCAGAATTGGGGCACTTTCCTAGCCCCCCGTCCCTCCTGAGCTCCTGGAGGTGCACTGGGGCCTCATCCTGCCGCCCCATGCAGAGCAGCATCTCCGCTCGCTCTGGGTGCAGCGGCGGTGCCCCCAGGCAGTGCGTGCCGGCGGGGTTTGTGCTCCACCAGCGCGGCCAGGAACGCTGTTTGCAATTAAAGCAGCCCCGCCGTTTCCATCGTGAGGCCTCGCTCTCATCGCTGGACCTCAGCGAGCTTCAAAGCCCTTGGCTGCGGTTTCTGGTGCCAGGCAAGTTTTCCCCTTTGTGCTGCCTGCTGCGGCAGCAGCGAGGGGCTGGATGCGTGCGCAGATATCTGGGAGGTGGAATAGCACCAGTTACCGCGTTTCGCCAAGATTTACCCCAAAACCACCGAGCCTCGTGTGACCCACGCGTGCACACGCACACGGACAGCTCTAACCCGGCACACTCGGAGTCCCGAGGTGGTGGCAGCCAAACGGCCTTCGGCATAAAGGCACCGACAACCGTGACAAATGCTGCCAGTAATCCCTCTGGAGAGGATTACGCCGTGCGGATTTCGGGAATGGAGATATTTTGTGGCCATCTGAACACCGGGCAGGGGGGAGGCCCCAGCAGGGCCCCAGACGGACCGAGAAACCCATCGGGAACAACCAGAAACCTGGGGGGGTTTCATGGGAGCAAAAGGGATAACTTTAACCTCAGCAACCTGACCCTGCTTCCCCCCAAGCAAGTTTTCAATTAAGAACTGGCTAACGGAAAATCCTGTGATAATTATGTCAGCGTTGTGGTGGCATGGAAAGCACCGTAATGAGATTAGGTACGCGCTGGGACGCTCCGCAGCAGCACGGCCACGAGCACGGCTCGCCCGGCCCCTCCGCGCCCCTGAGAAGTATTTTGGGGCTCAGGAGCCCTCCCAAAACACCCTCGTGGGGTGGGCGAGCGTGACGGCTTTTCCCCACTTTAAGCCAGGGCTGGAGGGAATTAAATGCAGGTCTCTGGCCACAGCCCCCGGAGGCGGCTCTCTCCAGACCTCCGATCGTTTTCAGCTTCGTGATCTCCATCGGTGATTTTTCCTGGAGATATTTATGGCTCTTTCTGTGTTGATTTCCATGTCCCACTGAATATTGCATGTGCTATCGCTCCCCAAGGACCGATAGTCTGAAGAAAGCAGCTTCTTCGCAGGCTTTTCTGGAGCTGCTAAATGGCACCTCTTCCCTTCCCCAGCATGATTATATCTGCGCATTTACCACTGATTATATTTGCAGGCACATTTGAGTGCGATTATTAGCTGAAACCTGTCAAGGAGTCGATCTGAGTGGTAAGAGCATCTCTGGGGGCCGCAGTGGAAAAAACAAAAGCAGCATCCTCCTGCTGATGGGGGCACGTGCCCAGGGCCCGCGGGGTGCATCCACCCCAGCTGCTCGAGCCCTTTGTCCCCATCCTCCATGAGCAGGGGAGACCTCGACCAGACACAAGCAGCTGGAAGCAAGGATGAGAAGTTAAAAAGAGGGCAAAAAAGTCAAGAAATGGGGAGCAGAGGAGATACGTGGGCCCAAAGGGAAGGTGGGGAAACAGTGAGAGCAATTCCTGGGAAGAGGTGCTCCAGTACAAGAGGGAAATCCAGCTCTCAGAGAGCTGCTTTCCTCAACGTGCTGCTTCATCTTACAAAGCAATATGAAATTTGGGATGATTTTCTGCTGAAGAAATAAATGAATAGGCTCATGAACGCTGGATTTCTCCCAAGGCAGCAGTGCAAGCTCTTCTGGCATCTAAACGCTGCAAAATGGGCTCCCTCCCACCCCTGAGTGGTCCAGGGGGACCGGACCTTCTGATTAGCAAAGATTTCTGACACCATATTAAGCAGAAAACTTGGATCAGGTCTCCCCATGGCTGTGCTGAGATGAAAAACAAGGAAAAAAAAAAGGAGGTGCCATGCGGGAGAGGAACTCACTCACCCTGCTAACAGGCGCTGAAGCAATTACACACCCGGCTCTAATAGGCATGAAAATAATTAACACTCTGCCGAAGGCTCAAGGAGTGATTTTATGAGTCCTGCTGAACCTGAGCTCCCAGCGGGGTATTAGTGTAGGGTTTTGTTTTATTATTATTTTTTTTTCCATTCTTTTGGGACTGTTTTATGACCTCACGTGCAGCTGTTGGTTTTTGGCATCTCTCGACATAGGCTGAGCAGCAGTGGGCGAGATGGCGAGGAAACAGCTCCGGGACGGCCCCGGCCCCTTCAGCCGCTGAATTTCCCATCCGATGGTTTCCTAAATTCAGCCAGCACCTGCTCAACGTTGCACGGAGCCTTTCTGGGTTAATTACACTCTGAGGTCCTGCACAGCCAGGCCTAAAGAAGGAGGAGATGGGAGAAAAACACTGCCGTGTTATTATGGTGGCACACGAAGTGCTGCTGAAAGCATCCCGTGTACCTTGCCGGGGGGGATTCACCGCATCCAAAAGGCAGGCAGCGATCCTCTGGGATCCCCGAGAGTTAAGGGGGAAGTCAGCGCTTCCACAGGTCTTACCCCAAGATGGCTGTGTAAGAGAAGGGGGCATCACCCATTTCCACTGGTGCTCTTTTTTTCCCCCCCTTGGCTGGTGCAGGAGCTGAGATGCCCAAGACAAAAGGTTTGGCTTCGGGAGGGTTGGTGCTGGTTGAAACAAATCATACTCCTGACATCGCCCTGCACCTCCCTGGGCCGCTCTGGATCACATAAAACCCACCCTGTTTGTTTCCTTGTCTTTTGTGAACCGGGGAGACGGGATGGAGGCAGACGGGCTCAGGCTGTTGCTCTCATCCTTCTCTGCCTGGAGCAGAGCAGCCGATGCCCCGCGTTGCAGCCAAGGCAGCCGGGTCTCACCTGCACCCATCCGGATGATGCTCAGCACCTCTGCGGAGCCTCCCACAAGGTGACCGGATCGGTGTGTCCCCAGTGCACCAAGAGCCCTGCTCGAGGGCGGCCGGCAGCCATCTGAGATGTTTTCCATTTCCACTCCTGCTCCTCCTCTTGGAACTGGGCGGGAGCACCTCAAGATGTCCCAAAGTGTTTTGGCTGCTGCCCGGGAGAAGAACAGTGCAGAGGGGGTAGTGGGAGGTAAAACCGTCCATTATTCACGGAGCATCTCTGCCACAGCAGGCCTTACCCCACGGGATCAACAGAAGGCTTTGTTTTCCTTATCCCTTCCAGCAATTCATCAATTTTACTGCTCAACAAAGCCCCCTCTTTGAAGGGAGGTCTCCTACTTTAAATCCTGTTTCGGCGGAAGCAGTGGATGATCCTAACCAGACGTGTCGGCTGAAAGGGCTGCAGATGCTACCGCGCTGGCTGGAGCCTCTGGAAGATCAAAGGAGAACTCCCTCCGCTGCATCGCGCTCCCTGCAAAGACCGGTAACCGCCTTCCACCAGCCAGAAGGACTTAAACACGTCCACCCAGCTCTTCCCATCGCTGAGGCTTGTGCAGAAGCATCACGTCCACCTCGCCTGGGTGCCGGAGAGCTCCAAGGGGGGTGGGTGGCAGCGTCTGCAGAAGCCCCAGCTTCTCACCGCAGGCTCTGCGATAGCCACGGCACCTCCAGCTTGGTGGAGATGGGCTTTGTAGCACGTTAACATATTTCAGCATATCGGCACACTACGATCCTCCTGGTTATCGCTACAAGCCCTTCTCAGATGCACGTGGTCCTTTCCTTGCAGCTTCGGGGCCAAACCCCCCGTTTTTCTCCCACCACAAAGCCGACTCCGCGGCTCCGTGGCCACCAGCTCGACGTTCGAGTTTACAAAGATTTTCCATTTGTGGTGGATGTGGAGCTGGGCTGCCGGCTGGAAACACGATGGCAAGGCGAAACGGTGCTATCTGCTGCATCACTCTGGGTGTTTAATGCAATTTGATTGTAAGTAGATGTAAACAAGCACTGGCTTTAGGGCAGGAGGAAAGCTTCAGCTGCTCTGCTGCGGAGATAACTCCGTGCAAGATTTCAAAAAAAAGGGTCTGCTTCTTCCTGCCCTGCTTACATAAAGCCTTCATGTGCATTTTATACGAGAAGCTGCCTGGGCATAAAAAAATAAAAATAAATAGAAAAAAAAAAAGACTTACTCAGAAACTGATAACATGGAACGTAACTACATTTTGATCCGAAGCCAAGATGCTTTATTTACTTGACGTGTGAATTATTCCTTCACCCACCTCCTGGTTCACGAGGAGTTCAGGGCAGGTTCCTTCCAAGCGGGTCGCCCGGCCCCGAGCTCGGCGCGGTCCCGGGGGAGCGGCGTGGGAGGCTGTGAGAGGCTCGGGGTCAGTTTATGGGGAGGAGGGTGGGAGAGCAGCTTCCTCGGGAAGTCCTTCGCGGGGCCACCAGCGCTGGGGACCTGCCGCGATGCTGTTGCAATGAGATGAGCATCGGCAGCGTCGCTCTCCCACTTGCTCTGAGCGCATCTCCGCTCGTTATTTATCCTCCCAGCCCAGCCCGCAGCCTCTAATTAGCGTTAGGTGAGGCTTAGGGGAGCACGAAGACCCTGGCAGCATCCCACGTGGGAAGAGGAGCCTCCCTTTGAGCACCGCGGGGTTTGTGAGCATTTCGGGGGGTCCTGGCTCTGCTGCAGAGCTCGAGGTCAGTAGAGATGCTTGGTGAGGGAAAGGGGACTTGAGATGGGTCTCAAAAAGCATTTTCCAGCAGGAGGCAGGCGTGCCATCTCCAGCTGCCGGGGTAGGGGGGGAGGTGGGAGCCCCCCCAGGTCTCTGTGTCCCCTTTGCTTTGGGCAGGGTCAGGGCAGACCTTTGGGAGAGTGGGGAAAGGAGAGGTGGGGACAGGGAGAGGGAAGCCCGTGGGTTCATGTGTGTAGCACTCATGGATGGAAGAGAATCGAGTGTGGGCGAGGGGCAGAATTAACCAAACACTGGACAAATCGATTGGCAGGGGAACGAGGCACCCAGGGCAGCCGAGCTGAGCAGGCAGGGAAAAACAGATGGAAAAGGGAAGAAAACCAACCCAGGCAGAAAGCGGAGCAAGCGGAGAAGGGTCAGGAGAGCCCCCAGCACGAACATAAAGCTGCTGCGGGGATCAGGGGTCTTGTCCCAGGGTGCAGGGACAAAAAGCAGCAGGGATGCCCGTGCCACACCACCCAACCACCTCCCCCTGCTCCCTGACCCCCAGGAGGAGCCGGGACCGCTCACAGCCCTGCTGAGCACCCCAGCCCTCCGTCCCAGTCCCAGCCCTCCGTCCCAGTCCCAGCAGGAGCCCGGCCTCGCACTGCTGAGCTCCAACAACTCATTAGGTGAATTCTTTCTGCATGCGGTGCCCTGGCACTGCGCAAGCCAGAGGAAAAAG
This sequence comes from Anser brachyrhynchus, assembly GCF_964034855.1. Lineage (NCBI taxonomy): Eukaryota > Metazoa > Chordata > Aves > Anseriformes > Anatidae > Anser > Anser brachyrhynchus. Next base: position 4,837,298 of record NC_137717.1, read on the forward strand.
AAATCTGTTTCATGGGGGAAAAAAAATAAAAAAGAGTTTCAGCTGCTGTGCTGCTTCTGAAATGAAGATGCTTGGAAAGTTTTTTTCACTGAAACCAGAGAGCAAGACCTTCCCCAGGCTGGGAAGAGGGGAATTTACATGCAAGCCTCTTCTCTGGCCATTTTCAATTCCACCCCTAAGAGAGACGAGTTCAAGACGGTGCAAGAAGCATCCGGAGAGGCTCATTGAAGAGCTGTGTGGTCCCGCTCAGTAGCGCGGAGACATACCACAGCTTCCTGCGCTCCTGCCAGGGATAACAAAACCCAGAGCCACATGCCCTGGGTACCTGAGCCCAGAGCGGAAAAGCTCGATTCAAGCTTCTTGGTGGTGCAGGAACATTTGGCATCGTGCAGGTGGGGCAACCCGGTAAATAAGTATTGCTGCAAAAGCCGCTTTCTGGCCCCAAAGAGCTCAGCACCAATGATGCCCAGGAACATCCGACTGACCCTGGTGCTGGAGCTGGTTTGGGAGACAAACCGTGCTCCAAATCCCTCGCGTGATCACGCTTTTGGGCAGGAGCTGCTCAGCCTTGCCAGGGGCTGGTTTGACAGGGGGTTTTTTGGAGCCCCCCCACCAGCACCCCACTGCGGCGCTGGTTCCCTCTTTGCCCGAGTCCTTCAGCGCCTTTCTCTAAGAAACAGCTGGAAAGCCTCCAGCAGCAAATGTGGTCGTCTCCAAAAGGGAGAAAATATCTTGCTTACATTAACAGTGTCTGGGTGGTGAATAATGCACAGAGCAGAAAGCGTCATGGGGCAATTAATTAGCCGAGGCTGTGCGTGGTAGCAAGGATGTAAGAAAATATTAGGGGAAGTGACAGGCAAAGCCAATAAATAGTGGAGCAAATGCGTTATTTGGGGAAGGACCGGCAGCACATCCCCGGGCCCCTCCAGCCACCATGTTTGTCCTTTGCACCTTTTTCTTTTCCTCCCAAAGGCAGGATTCGTCCATCGGCTCGCACGTGAGCACGGAGGGGGCACAATTCCCCTTCCTCACTGGGCTGGCAGATTTGGTGCAGCGATGCTTGGTTTTACAGCTCCCGGGCTCGAGAGCTTTACAGCGGCCAAATGAGAAATGTGCAGGGGAAACCGGAGCAGGGAACCTGCCTGGGGTCCCCGGAGGAGCAGGATCCGACCAGCCCCACAGGCACAGATGAGGATGTGAGAGCTGGCACCCAGCACTCTCTTCCTTTTGCACCAACAGGTAGTAGCAGGTTAATTGAGCACCGCCGAAGTGCTGATTAACACCTCAACCCTGCTGCGAAAGCACAATGAAAATCAGTGTTTAAAAGCACTTAGGAGGCGAAAGGGCTCGGCTTCATCTTCACCTAACCCCGGCTGCTCCCTGCCCTGCTGAGCACTGGGGGGACGTGGGCACCTCCTTCACCAGGACAACCCCACTGCAGCCCCAAAATTCCCCCAGAGCAGATCTGGGCACGTTTCCCGCGCAGGGAATAAAGGCTGCAGGCAGCATCTCAAAGAAAACGGGCTGGCGACTCCAGCAGAGATTTTCCCCTTGGAATTAATGCCATTTACACCCAAAAGCAACAGCCCCTAACCCTAATCCGCTGCTGCCATCGCTCTGAAGGAACCCGCTCTGCATCAGCCCACCCCAACAGGAGCAGAGCCCGGCCCAGCAGGGACCGGTGCTCAGCCTCCAGAACGCAAAGCCAAGGCAAACAGCCCCCGGCACCCACTGCATCGCGACCCCGGGAGATATTATGGGAGGGAAGAAGGAGGGGAAGCCGCCACTGCTCTCCAAAGGCTGCAGTGCCAGACAAGGACACCACTCAGGGCACAAATCCTCTAGGAGAGGAGGCCGAGGGGAGGAGCAGGGGCCACTTGCAGCAGGCAGGAGATGTGCTGCACGGGGCCAGGTCAGTAGGATGCTCCTTTTCCCTGTTGCTACCTCTATCCCATCAGCCACGTTTTGCCCCCTTGGAAGTTTTCACAGCAGCACGACAAGAGCCCAGCTGCTCAAAGGGGACCCCACAGCAATGTACAAACACTAAAATCACACAACCCCTGTACAGGTTGCAGGGCACACCTTCCCTGGTGGGAAAACAGCACACGTCCAGCAAAGAAAGGCAACAAAGGACAGTTTCAGCACGTACCTCACAACACTGTCCTCCCCAGGGTAGAGCTGCAGGAGAAAGAGAAAGCTCCCCAGGGGGGCAGAGCTGCCCACCTGCTTAAATGGGTGGGGAGAAAACCCAATGCTCAGGTCACAGCTGCCAGAGCTCGGTGGAATTACAAGGGTTTAATGGGGCAGGCAGCACAAAGTTCTGCTCCAGCAGCCCGAGCCAGCCCGAAGGGCTGCACAGTGGTGCCAGGCGGTCCTGGTGAACCCAGCTCACAGGAGACGGATGCTTGGCAAAAGGATGATGCAAAGAGGTGACGCGAGTGGCACAGCCCTGCTACCACGGCTTTGCCTTCAACCTAAACCAAGCAGACCCCTCAAAACCTTCATGTGGGTGCTCAACTCCCCCCCCCCCCCGGGCAGCGTGCAGGTGCCCCAGCGTGAGCAAAAACCCAAGGAGCGTGGTCAGGGCCGGCCGCAGACGCCAGCATCCAGCAGGCGAAAAAATAAATGACAGGTTTGGCCTGCCCAAGGAGAAATATGGCTCAGAACAAAAAAATCCCTGACTGCTTGAGCAGAATAATCTGCAAATGTAATCAGCCATTTGGGTGATTAATGCACCCTGCTCTGTTAAGACTTCTCTATCAAAATCTCAGTTAAAAAAAATCCCTTCGGCTTCCATGGAGAAATTCAGATATCAAAAGTGCAACGCCAGAGACGAGCACACATCCCAGCAGGACCCCAAGGGAACGAACAGAGCAAGTAGAAGCAAAATTCGATGTTATCGAGCATGCAACAAGCATCCAGGCTCACCAGACTGGGAATCTGATCACGGTAACAAAAGCAAACAAGCCGGGGTTTAAATAGAAGCAAAAACCTTGGAAGGGAAAACCAGCGAGAGCAAATGTTTACCCTGATGATGGGATAGTTTAGAAATTATGGCTGGAGGCCAGCTCGCCAATATTTTTAGTTTTGAGAGGTCTGCTAATCTCAGCCTGCAGAGCAGGCGAGCCCATACCCTCGCCCCCTTTGCTCCACACAGCGCCGCAGGAACCGCTCCTGCATTTTGGCTGGATCGTGCCCGCCTGCTGGGCGAGCAGGACGAAGGCTTCCACCTTAAGACAGAAACAAATACCCAGGTGAGTTCACTGCAGTCCTCCTGAGAAGCCTGGATGGCAGGGAAGATGCCCAGCAGGGCCACCAGGAAGGTGAAACGGACACAAAGACCCCAAAACGCCGAGGTTTAACGTTGATTCATGCTGATAGCAAGTTCTTGCTAATTTTAGTTAAGCACTCAGGTTTGGAAGCTGCTTTAGGCCAGCATAGTCCTGGGGTGGTTTGCAATAGAAAAGCACGAGGGATTAAAATATTGTCAGCAGCACAGGAAGGAATTTGGGGATTAGGCGCAGCCTCAGCTGTGATACCGGCCAAAGTCGATGCTGTCCTGTGTACAAATCAAGGAGAGTACAAGCACGGGGCTTTGCTCTGCATGATTAAAGAGATGAAAGATGCAAATGCTCCCTGTATTTTGATTCTCAGGTTTAGGGGGAGGAAAACAAGGGGCTAAAAGCAGGGCCCCTGCAATGCCCAACCCACCCTGGGGCAGCCCCACAGGGCGGCGAGCTGGGGTTGGCCCCCGCGCTTGGAAAGAACCAGCCAGGTCTGAATTTATATTAATTTTATTCACATTTCCAGAAGAAAGCATTGGTGGAGTGCAACATCATGGCTAGTGTCAAAAAGCTCAAGTATTTGTTTGGTTTAAAACAGGCAAACATTTCAGAGGTTGAACAGAGACAACGTGCGCACCCTCCCTTCCCCTGTGCATGTTTCCAGTTCAAGTAATAGGAATTTCAAAAATAAGCTAGCTCATCACATGGCGGGGAGAATGTCAGAAACTTTAAAGCTTTCTGTGGTATAAATCCCTAAGCAGGGCATGAAAGTAGCAGGCAGGAAATCTTCTACAGCTGAACTAGCTTATCCCCTGGGCTGAGTTTTTTTTTTTCCTTTCTTTTTTTTTTTTCCCCTTTGGTTGTAGAATTTTGCTCTGAGTGTTGCCGAACGTTTCTGTCCGACGTTAATGCAATTCATTACCCAGAGCGGAAATTTGCTACTCCTGGATTACAAGGAGACAATCACTTGCGATGGCACAGGAAAATTTTAACAGTAAACGGTAGAGGAGGAAAGAGAAAAGGAGAACCATTTGATCACTTTGGACTCCCAAAACACATAGGGGAGTAAGATCCACTTTAACTGAGAAGGGAGCCTTCGCAGCTGTACTGCTGGTCCCCACGAAGCTGTCACAGCTCCGCGTGGCTTTCAAGTAATTTATTTCTGGGCCAACAGCTGGTTTCTGTTGATACTCAGTAGAGTATGAAAGCCTCCTAAACCAGGTGGCATTAACCAGTTTCAGCTTTTGTTCGACACAGAGCCCCAACTTCTGGCTTTCTGCTTCAAAGTGCATGTTTCAAATTAGACAACAAGGCATTAAGACAATCAAAGGCATCTGCAGAGCCCTCGCCTAGACACAGGCCGTGACCAGGACTGGGAAAAGGCAGAGCTGAGGTTGCAAAAGCAGAGCCTGGCTACAGGACCAAGCCCCCAAGCCGCCCACGGAAGCAGGGCTCCCTGCTGCAAGCGAGGTGGCATCGGCCAGCAGTGAATTCCTAAGTCAAGGAGCAAAGCTGAGGCTAAAAGATGAGTTGTTTTTTCTTAGTCTCGTAAATATTAGGGAATTTTAAACGCGTCCAGCGAGGACAGGAAATCTTTTTGCCCTTGCGGTATCGTGAAGTTGTCTGATTTTATTAGAATATAGCTATATTTGGAAAAGAATTAGTAATAGATGTGTGCACATTCTTGCTTGCTCTGCAAAGACAATTACTGGATTACAAAAAAAGGCACAAGAAGCACATTCCTCCTTCTTCTATCCCTAAAAGGGTTCCTCCTTCCTCCCTGCTGAAAGCACTACTACTGCTGTCACTGAATAAACTCCAAGCACACATTTCCGTCTCTGATCCAGCTGGCTTGGAAGCCCCTACGATTAAAGATCTCTCTTCTGTTTGAGTAATTTCAGCGACGAGAATCTTATTGCTTGTTGCACCAATTCTCTTCATCCTCTATCTATATATAGCAAGAGATGAAATTATATCACATTTTGTTTTATTGCTGGAGGCAGTCTGCTGTCCCCCAGGGCAGTTTCCCAAAGGAAGGAGGTAAAACAGAAGATTTGGCAGGACCTGCTTCCTGAGACAAGAACAAAGTAACGCTGCGCTCACCCCACCTGGCTGGCTGTCATGGCGGGGAAAGTGGAGCAAAGAAGGGCTCAGGGTTATTGAGCAAGTTGTTGGAGGGCCAGGAACAAAATAATCCAGCCACTGACCCTCTGCTCCAGTTGTCAATGAACGGATTTTGCTGTGCCTGGAAGGTGAGCTGTGTCACAGCCCAGGATGTGCCACTTGCACCTGAAATCTTTACACAGACTTGGGTGCACGGAGTGGGAAAAAGGAATGTGACTCTGGTGAATATCTTGGTTGTCATACTATAAATTCATTTTAATAAATTCATATCTCATCTAGTCCCTAATACTGCATTAAATTACTATACTCTCCTGCAGTTGCCTGGCTGGTATTCAACGTTTCAGCGATTAAATATCCCCCCACCCCTATGTCTTCTCTGCGGAAGGCTTAGACTCCTTACACATCTTACACGAAAATAGAAAGTATGGAGACCGATGGCTCTATACATTAATCCAGGACTGAATGATTTCAGCAGCATGGATTCTGCTCTATCGACAAATTTAAGGAACTTAGTACCTTAGGAAAGTCACCAGGACCTTCACAGAAGCTGCAAAGCTGGACAAAGGACACAGAGCGATTAGGGACAGAAACCAAGTGCGTTCCCTGTGTCATCACACGGTCACGAAGGGCGCGCTCATTCTCAGTTCCTGGCAGCTCCCAGAGAAGCTGCAGGACTGGGACTAAGGCAACAGCACTGGTGGTAAAGATGCCAAGTTCAGGAGGGAGTTTGAGGTGCCCACAGATGGATCACATCTCAACGTGCAATGCCCTGAGAAATTCACGCAGCCCTGGGCTGTGATGGCATGGCAGCCTTCGGCAGCACAGTGCAAGCACTCTTCCAGTGCTCCGGAGGGTTTGTTCACTCACTCACGGCCTGGCGGCTTCGAATGAAGAGGTGGAAAGGTTTACCTAGCTGAGATGGTTCTTGCTGAACTCCAGAAGAGGCAGTCAGAAGCTAGCATGCTGCCAGCTGCAACGGGAAACGCTGAGCAGGGCCCCGGCAGGGCTCCCCGCTTCCCACTGGAAAAAAATGGCTTTGGAAGTAACGGCACGGAAATCCCCCATCCAAGGCATTGCAGCCCTTGCTGCATGTTCCTAAAGCTGTGCTTTGGCTTCCAGCAGAGCAAGAACCACCAGTGCTCTCTTCTGCCAGGAATGCATGCAGACTGCCACCTGCACGCACAGTAACAGAGCCACAAGCTTTGCTTCCTCCCTGGCACAGGTCAGCAATCTCTTTTGAGAAGTAATTCCTGCCTTGCTTTTCTGTCTGTTCTAACCCTGATCCCCGTTCAGTGAAACCTGCCCACGTGTTCTTCCTTCCGGCCTCGCCACTAAAGATGCAGGGGAGCCAGTGCCCTGCTACTACAGCACACAGCTCACCGGCACAACAGACCAGTGTCCACCTGGAGGCCGAAAATGCTAAAGCACTAAGTGTTCGTGGGGTTCGGATCGTTTGAAAACAAAAGCAAATTGCTTCTAGGAAACTTGCTTGCATCTGTACACGTAACACTGCCCACTGGTGGGTCTTCAATTCCTAGCATTCGGCTGACTGAAGAGGGTTCGGATGAACCCGTCAAAGTCCCAAGTGCTCCTGATGGCATCATTCTGCCGTAAGATGTTCATGGTTCAGATAGCGGTTGCACATAAGCACTGATGGGAGAAAGAATATTTACCTTTGTCTCCTGTGGGAGACACCTGTATGAGAGAGCTCTGCCTACCCAAAGCCTATCCAAATAGGGCTTGCCTCTAACTGCCTGGTGGCATGAATGAGAAAGGTTTGCATGTTAACAGAAATGATGTAAGCGACCACTGGTGGAAACCCTTTGCCTGTGGTACAGTTCTGTTGTGGTGTGAGCAGCCCGGGAATCACGGGTATTAGAACAACATCAGCAGGAGAAACTGGAATTTAAAAATCAGTCGTGAGAAAGTCAGCTCTTGACTCACAGCATTGCTCTGAAGGGCACCTTTTTCCTATTTTCTTACTCTCTTCTCAGAGTTTTTATACATATATATACACATATATATTAAACATGCTGGTGATAACAGTCTCTCTTTCAGGCACTATCATCGGACACAGAATTCATTTCACTTGTAACTTTCCTCTTACTATTGCAGCTCCACCAATGTTACCCTGGATTCCCCTTATAACCGGAGGTGTCTTCTAGATCTCAAAAGAGATTGATATATCAAAACCAAACTCAATTACAAAATATAATAATATCCTCTTCTTGGAAGTGAAGCTGCCCCATATTCCAGATTGCGGCAGGATTTTTATGTCCTCAAAATATTTTTTAATAAGTTCTACTTAAAATATATCTGAGTCTAAGTCTGCCTCTTGGGCACGTTGTAATGCTCTCGGTGGAAGATCTGTTCCCTGTCAATTCCTCTTGGGCTCTGCCGAAGGGCTCTTCTCACTCTTCTTCTGCAGACTTGAACATGAGAATGGCATTGTAGATCTTCAGGGCAGGACCCAGTTTGATACTGAGTATTTTAACTATGTCGGTCTGGTTCAGGAGCAGAAAGGCTTCACCATCTATCTGCTAGAGGTGCAAAACACAACATCAGATAAAAATTACCATCAAGAAACAGGCAGGATTCTCACTTCTGCTTGTTCAGTTGAATGATGTACTTAGAACTGAGGAATGAAAGCACAAGCACAGCCCTGAAGACTGAAACCTTGTATTTCTCCCGAGTGTTGGCACCCACACAGCCTGAAGTTCCCAGGCATACTGTCCTTCCCAGGGGTCTCAGGCCTCAACCAAGAAGCCCGTCTTCTAGAAACAGAGAAGCCAGAGCATGGGCAAAGATTACGAAGAGATCACGAGGAGGAGGCTTGTTCATTAGACTTTCTGTTCACTGTAAGGATACTTCTCTAAAAAGCCAACAACTGTCAAAAATCCTACAGCCTATTCATAATCTGTGGCCAGAAATTAGATCAGGAAGTGCAAGTCTTCAGGAGGCAGCTATCCAAGAATTAATCCATTACGCTGATCTACAATGATTAGAAGTATAAAATCACCATTTCCTACTGCATTCATTATATACTGTCATTGCAGAGCTTCTTGGATTCCTGTTAAGCTGTTCAGGGTAAAGTTTAAAGCTTTTCTGATTTTTTTGGTCAGCTTTGCTAGAAACCTTACAGATGAGAAAAAACCCTTAGATGTGTACACCTGGCTGCTCTAAGAGCCAGCCTTCTGCCCACAGCCAACCAGTCTCCATTTAAAGGAGTAAAACAGGAGGCTGTTATGAAATAATTTTCAATGACACTAAATGCGCTTGTTCAGCATAAGGTAAAAGAGATGTGCTATGTAAAACACGGCACAGTAAAGACCTGGAATCTGTCTGGATTTATACACACACTCTCTTAATCTATCAGCAAGGAGACATTCAATTAGATTCAAAGCAAGCAATACAAAAACACACTACCTTGTGAAAATAAGGGATGCTCTAGGTACCACTGAGTAAAAACATATTAAGAGGTTAAAAATGTACTTGGGATCATAAGGACATCCAGAGAGACAGCAAAGATATAATTAACATAAACCCCAAATGCTGCAGGGAAGAAGCCAAAGATTAATGGACACAGACAAACAATACATGTGTCTCTATGTTACTCCATTAAAGTCCATTTACAGAGACCGACAGCCATCTCCTCCTCTCGCTTGATGTTCACCAGTCCAGCAGACACCACCAGACACTCAGCTGATCAAGAATAACAATTCTTCTGTCCCTGTAGCCTTCCTAACTAGAATTCTTTTGAATGCCAACAACTGGCGGAAAAGGATGCATTCAATAAACTTGGACAAACATACAATTAAAGCAAAAAGCTGGGACACGGGAGATTTGGTTTCCTCCTCTCTGGCCACACAAGCGACTGTTAGCAAGTTATTTTACCTCCCAGTACGTACACTGGAAATGACAGCAGGGCTCCCAGTCCACAGACAGCCACACGACCTCATTGAATATTATTTACAAGCTGCCTGGAGTCTACACTGCTGCAATGGCCATGTTAAAAATAGCCTGAAATAGACGGACTGCTGCTTACATTAAATAAAAAGAGTCAAGAGCAGGAGAAAGCTGCTGGAAAACAGTCCTATATTTCAAAATGTTTTTGAGTTCCATATTATTATTACCGTGTTTCACTTTCACTGCATTGCCTCGAAGATGCTTATTTTAAACAGACCTTCCCTGAACTGGTCCTAGAAACAAGCGCCGTTATCACTGCCTGTGGTTTTATTATTCATTTCTTTGTTCTGTCTTATTTGGATGGTTTTTAAAATTCTGCGCACAATTTGTTCTCTTCATTCGTAACGTACGCAGCAACTTATCCCTCTCCCCCCCACCAAGAGAAGTCTGCAAGGGATTTATTTATCCTAAACTGAGAGCACTCAAAGGCCTGATTACAGCTAATGGACAACCCTGGTGGAGGCCAGCAGTCCTGTCACTCACACCTGAATTCTCGCCAAAGCCAAACTGCTAAAAGGGTTTTAATTTCAAACTGACAGTTTAGTTTGAGCAGAAACCTGAAAAACAGTCCAAGCCCCTCTTGTTTGGCATGGCGAGTCGTACTTGGAGGTTGCAGAAAATAAGGTATTAAAATAGAACAAGGCCGTGCTGCTCTCTGAACTAGAAAACAGCCACCTTGCTCAGGACCCACTTAAATTATTACTAGAAGAAATAAAATGAATTGTGAATGGTTGGATTCATTACAAGACTTACATCTCACTCACCAAGCCCTCATTTCTGAGCGCAACTTCACTAGAAATCAGGCTGCATCTTTTACACTCAGCTACACCGAAGGACTGGTTCAGTAAGATAAATTTCATTATTCCCTCTATATTCAATTAAACAGTATTCCACTAGAATGTCACACTGCGAACAGTGCTTCTTGCAAGCCTCAATTTATTTTGCTTTTTATTTGGGGTGTGTGTGTGTGTTTTTAAATAAGGGAAAACAAAATACAGAGACATAAATCCCATAAAATGCACTACGGCCTGATTCATCCTGAAAGGAAGCCAGCTCTGGGGAGCAGTCATCTATTAAAAACCTGCCCTTTACAGTCACTACAGCGTGCAGTGCTTCTCCTCAGTACAGAGGGTGCGCTCGGTGCCTCGCAGAATACAGAGAAGGCACAACCCCTTCCCTCAAGCTCTTAGCATCAAAGCAGCAGAGCTGTGGTGACAGAAGGGAGGCATGTCTGTGCATATTAATCAGGGGCTCGCACAGAACCTCCAAGTTGTACCTGCATCGTAACTGGAAGCCAAAGCAATCAGCAGAGCCTGGGCATCGTACCATCGGTGACAGGACGTGCTAAGGAACAGGACAACCGTATCCTGCACTAGCTGCAGTTTCTGAGAAGCCACAGCGAAGGCACCACAAACAGGGAGCAGAGTCCAGAGACCAGCCTAGCACGAGGCAGCAGTGACAGGACACGCCGCATGCAGGCGACACTGACTTCCCAGCAACTGCTTTTCAAGGCAAGGACCTTCTCCTGCTCCCACCTCGGTCCTCAGGAGAAGCCAGTGGCTCCTAAGAAACCCTACGACTGCCAGCCTCACCAAGAGGAGCAGGCATATGTTCTCGTCAGAGGGAGCAGATGAGATCTTCGCTGCACCATTCCAACAGGACATCTTTATAACGATGCCAGAAACACTATGCCATAGTCCAAGACAGGATGTTAAGCATAAGCTAAGTGATTGGAACTGGAGGGGAAATTTAAAGCAGCAGAATGCAATTAACCATGCTGGAATCGAGCTTGATGCCGAAGCTGCCTCCTAAATGCCACAGGCTCCTTAATGACAAGGCTGAGCATGTCTGTGCAGTCAGCCCCGTAACTCCGGAGCAGCAGGGGTACGGAGCAGACCCACCAGTGTCACAGCACTGCATTTGGGAGTGCACATGGCAGGCTTGGCTTACCTCTTCCCTGAACACAGATGCTTGTTCTTTGCAACCAGGTAGACGCTGGATAAAGCTCACCACCTATAATTAGATGTAGAAGAGAAACGTGAATGATTGAAATGGACATCAAGTATAAAGGCCTTATTTCTGTACGTGAGTTCTGTATGCAAGAATTTTTCAAACTTTAATTCTCATAACTCTCCCATTGGTGAAGGACATACATGAAAATATTACTGAGATGTTGCTGCAACACAAATACTTTCCATACTGCCATTTGACCACTTCTCTTCCTTTAAGAGAGCAGTTTCTCCAATGCTCCAAGTGGTCCTTATAAAACATCACTATTATTTTTACAGATTAAAAAGTGCATATGGTTATAGACTATTTTAAACCCAGCCACAACTTTACTTCCTCTATGGTATTATCAGAAAATAAAATTAGAAAGAGAAAGATACAGACAATTTCCCACTATGACAACCCTTTAAGAGAGAAGATCAACCAACCGAGTGAGTATTCCTGGTTTACCAACACACAGAAGGCAGAAGAGCTATGAAAGAGAGGAGTTTGGGTTTTATTTAATCTGTGGTAGATGCAGAGGATCCATGGAACCAACAGGATTAAATAAGTTAATTTTACATTTCATATTAGAGAAAACCTTTCTAAGCAGGAAATCTGTTAACATTTGGAATAATCTCCTCTAAGACATGCAAGCAAGCCTTGGATTACATTATATAACACTAACTAGTGCAAGAAGCAATCCTGAATGCAGTGGAGGATGACTTAATATGCATTGTCTTCTCCATCTGTAGCTTCACTGGTTCACAGAAGATTTGTATATTGAGGCATAATCAGATCAAACATCCCATGCTAATTGGATGCTCCCTTGCAGGAACAGCTCTGTTTCACGAGGCATATTCATTTGAGTTATTACAGATGTGACATTTCTTCCATAAACACAAACAGACAAACAGTTAGGAGGGGTCACTGTCAAAGATGAGCTTCCCTTTAACTCACGATTGTCAGACTCTCTCCTAAATCACGTCGTTGCATCTGCAGCTGATCCCACCACTCGTGCTCATTCCCTTCCCCCAGTTCCACCCGCAGGGAGCTATCAGCCTGCCCTCCGGCTCCGCTCCACCCTGGCAGAGCTGATTTTTGGTGAGCAGCTCTGACTCCGTTGCTTCTGTTACGCAATCTGCCAGCAGAGCCTTCCTCTCCTCTCATGTTTCACCATTACACGGTGCTAGGAGGGAAAGCTCCATTTTAAAGAGAACCTCTAAAATTGCTTTAGCACGCAACGACTCCCAAATCTTCTTCTGTAGAAGTGCAAACAAGTAACAAAATACTACTCCATTTTCTTTTGAGCTCCTCCCTTTCCTTATAATGAAAAGAAACAAATGAAAATGCCTCTGCAGGGCGGTATCTTCCGGAATTTACATGACAGTAGGACCCCTGGGGGCAAGTCGGTAAGTGCCCCTCATGGTCTGCTGCATCAAGAGGCTGGCAGAGATTTCAGGGGAATGCTCTGAGCTTGATTTGCTCTTCTGTCCTTCCCTGGACAGTCGCTGCTGGCCACTGTCATGGTCAGGGTGACGGGGCTTTGATCTGTCCCAGAAGTCTCTTGTATGTACACAGCAAGCACCCTGCTCCAGAGGCGCCTTTTAAACAAATAATGGTCCTGGGGTTCACTAGAAACTGAGAAAAAGGAGGAAGGAGGAGGATGCAAGAGAAGAATACAGGAGAGATGGTCACCAGGGTGTCAGCCAGACCCTGGGTGTGCAGAGCCAGGTGGCCCACCTGGCCCGTGCCACCGCCAGAGAGGACAGTCCCCAAAAACTAAGGCACAGCAGCTGGGGGAAAAGGGAGCAGCAGAAGGCCAGGACAGCAGCACCACGGGCTGGAACAAACTCGTCTGGACCCCAGCACAGCTGCACAATCACGGCAGTGAAGCACTTACCCCAGGGAAAGGTGAGGCTGGGGAGGGCAGGAGATGTGTCGGACAGGTCAGATGTGTCGGGATCAGGCAGACCAGGGCCTTTCCTTTGAGGAGGTGAACTCCTGCCTGCCTTTCCTGCCGGTAATAACCTCACGTAATAACCTCAGAGCTATCTGGTGGAACTGTCTTGCGCTACGACTGCATACCAGTGGGGGGGCAATTGTGCTATGTAACTCTGAGAGCACCTTAAATCTCCATGCAACGGGTGATAACAAGATCCCAGATATGATATATCGAAATTGGCACCGTAATGGAATATCTTTCAGGGGTATTTTTTGGGATAGGAGCTGGGTTTAACTCAGATGCAGTAACCCACAAGCAATTAGCACAAGGACAGTCCCCTCACAAGGTACTAGCATCTGATGCGGGATTAACTAATGAACAATTCAGCTCCGGCACATATTAATGTTCTCCTGTGATTCAATACCCTACACTAACTGTGCTTTGAAAACATGATAGGAAGCTTTCAATAAATAACAAAGCTACATTAAAGTAACTAACCTTGTTGAACTGTTCAGTGTTACCAACGGTTTCTTAGCTTGAGGGTCCCTAAATACTGCTGCTGCTCTGTCATTTCAGCTGTTCTCAACCAACAGAGAACTAAAGCAAGATTTTTTTTCCTTAATGTGGGTTTTATAAAATAAAAACAGTTCTTCAGTCTGAAACCAAAGGAGAATTTTACACTCCCATTGCTCTTGTTTCACATCAGCAGAATAGGCTCCTTTGTGCAGCGGAGTTCAAAGCACAACTCATAGGCAAGTGTTTGCCCTGCAGGAAGATGTTAGAAGCCCAAACACCGACAGATCAAATCTACTTTGGACTCACTAAAACACAGAGAAGTCCTACTGCTTTCATCTTCCAGACCTTGCGGCTACATTGCCCTGCACATGCCGATCCTGCAAGTGCTCCTACAAGGGCTAAATTAATTCCTACGGGAATCTGCGAGGAACGGGATTTGCAAAACCCGATCCACTTTACCAAAACTCAAGACAAAACCTGTAATGACTTTAGCTGGTCTGTTGTGGTGCTGCAGCTGATCTTTTTAATGCGCCATTCACACTCCTACTGGTAGTCAGCGCATCATCAGTAGTTTCAAGCAGTTCGTTGTGTTCTGGATTGTGAATCACTACACCACTATGCCCTGCATCGATGCCCTGTGGTCCCTACTTACATTCATCTGCTATCAAACTAATATCCCAGTTAAATTTACCCAGCAGTTGCTTTAAAGGTCAACTGTAAAGGACAAATTTTATTTGGCTTGTATCCTGTCTCTGCTCCTCCATGAAACAACCTCCATGTTTTGTCCAAAAGAAAGAGATTCTGATTGTTTTCATGTCAGAGGATTAGCTGCTCCTGCCTGTATTGATTTACTAAAAGACCTTTTGGAAAAAAAAAAAACAACAAAACAAAACAAAAAAACAGCGAAAACTTTCTCAGAAGGATACAAATAGAAAATCTTCCAGAGAGATTTTTTTCCTCCTTGCTATGAATTTAATTCTAACTCATTTTCATTAAAACTTAAAAGAAAAAAAAAAGAAAAAAAAAATAGCCAGTTTTTAAACCAGCCACACTAATTGCTCTACTGCCTTCACATTTGCTGTGGTTCCCAGCCCCTGTGATTCTGCAATCCCACCGGACTCCAACCAGTCCTCCAGCATGAAGAACAAAGTCAAGATTGGATTTATCTGACATAAGAGGCACTTAGGGAAAATGCACTTTTTAAAAGTCTCTGAAGATCCTCTATGCATCATGAAGAATGGCACCTTTTCCTGCTTTGCAGATTATCTCCTTCCTTGCAAGCGCAACATTACAGCACATTTCTCTTCAATTAAACGGCCTGTGATTAAGCGCCAGGATCCAAATTGTCACCACTTCCCGAGTGGAGATACAAATATTATTTATGCCCAAGGCATCAAGGCAAAAACCAGCTACTCAGCCCACAAAAGATACCAGCATTTTCACATGCTTCCTAATTACAGGAGACATCTCAGGAGCTGGGACTGCAGAGACATATCCCCAGCTGCACAGCTACCTCTGTCAGAAATCAGGTCAGGCTGTGGGCAGTTTTGTTCCAGGGGAAACAGGCAGGGAGACGTGGGAGGAGTGGGTATGCACAGTGCAGTTTGGAATTATCTGTAATGTAAAAGTGAATAAGCAGGAAAGTCACAGGAGAGGGGGAGGGAGACCAGAGAGAAACAGAATCTGCTGTCAGAATCGTGTTTCAGGCCTGAGCACTGAAAGATCAAGGGGTAAATAAAAAAAGAGAGTCTCATTCACTGAAATAAGCCACGGACACCAGAGGGTTAACAGAGATCTTTCCCCTCCTTTCATAAAGGACTCAGGTACAACTTCTAGCTGAGTCAGCTATGGCATATGCAAGGCAAATGGCAAAGCATTACCTAGGGAGGCACAGAAAATAAAGATGCCTTCTAATCAGCGCTCCAGAAAGGGGGCTCTGGCATTCCAGCACCCGAGAGCGGAGCAGGTAGCAGGTAACTCACCTCTTCCACAGTCCATTTGGCCACGTGCTTGGCTGTGAGGCCCGAGACCTCCGGCAAGAGCTTGCAGTGCTGCTCCCAGCAGAGATGGAGGCGGTGGGTCGGGTTAGAGGTCAGGGAAGGCATGAAGATGGACTGGTGGAGGGCCTGCTGGAGATCGAAATCAGGGTCTGGAAAAGGAAACGAGACAAGTCAGAGCGAGTCTTCAAGTAAGAGCGATTACAACAAAAGAGGAGGAAGGGTCACAGTCTGGAGGAAAAAGCAAGGCAGGACAAGCAGGCAGCCAGGCACTGCTATTGCAGGGCACACAGCTCTCAGGGTGTTCTCCCCCACCCTCCCGAGAAAAAGAAACCAAAAAAAGGTAAGATAAGATAAGATTGCCAGGCTGGAGGCTTTATCGTTAGCTCGTTAGCTTCTTCCCGGGAAAATGATGTCACGCTGCTAACACAGAAGATGTTTGCAGCGTTTTATTGACAAGGTGGAGGAGTTCTGGTAACAGCATCTTCAGCTGGAAACTAACGGCATCGTTCCAGCTCCCAGCTGTAGCCAGCCTGCGAGGAGCGCCACGCATGCCAGCTGATGGCCTGGGCTCGCCGCCTCCCCAGGAGGCTCCCAGGCCAGGAGTGCTGCAGGTTACCTCCAGACATCAGTTCCCTCCTCATGTGTCAAGTGATGGAGGCTTTAAAAAAAAAATCAAGGAGGAGGAAAAAAAAAAAAAGAGAGAGAGAGAGACAGAAGAAATCACCCCTCCCTAATGAGATCATTTGAGTAGTGCAGAGTCATGGTCCTACAGGGATTTGCCCGGTTATACAACAGGAAGTGAAGCAGAGGATGGAAACAACATGGAAAGCATTCCTCTGCTTTACAAGGGGTAACGTGCACCGTCCCCTCGCCCCCCGGCGGGCACTGTGCAGGCTGCCAGGCGCCATCCCGCGGCAGTGGTACCGAAGTCCCGTTTTGCTGCCGTTTTCATAAACCTTCCCCAGCCACGGCACCGACAGGGCTGCTGCCTGCCTCAGATTTATTCGGTGTTATCGTGAACGGCGTTTGCAGGATGGTGCGTACGGACCTGTGGGGTGTGCCAGGCGCTGCTTGTAAAGCACAGCGAAAGCAGTGCTATAAAGAACGAGCACATTTTGACAGGTTGCCTGCTCCTCACCAGCTGAGGCGAAAGATGTGCTAGAGGCAAAGGTTGGTCTGATGCAAGGTTATTCCTCTGTCCCCTGCTGGGTCGCCTTACTTCATCTCCACCTCACTAAGGGATGCAGGACAGCATCAGACACGGGTCTCTACTTCTAATAACGAGACCAGAGTGGGGGAATTAAAACTTAAATAAATAAAGCCTGCTCGTCAGTGCAGAAGCTGACACTGCTGGCGATGACATGGCGTAGGACATCACTCCTGGGAGGCTGTCACCTGCTCCTCACCTTGTCTCTCCCTGTGTCCCCAGGGGCTGGCAGCAGCTGGCCTCACCCCCCCGCCCCATGCCAGGAGGTCCCATTCGTGCCAGGATCTTCTGTGCTGCCACATCCCTGCTGCGTGGGCACTGCCTCGATCACAGGCTGTTCCCTATTCGTTTTATTCCCTCCCCATCCTTACAGCTTGGCTTTTCTTCATTTCACCCCCTTCTCCACCCCGAATGTCACCATTAAACCTTTAGTCACATTGATAACATGGCAGCTCACGGCGAACAAAAAGCGTGCCTGCTGCAAAGCGTGCACGGGAACAGTGACAGGCACCTGGAGGGAGAGGGAGCCTCACAGCAACACGAACTGGAAAGCCCTTTCCTTCCCTGAGCCCAGATCCTCGGGGAAAGTGTCCAAACCACGATCGACAGAAATTATTTTCCATTCAGAAGGAAGCGGTGTCCTAATAGTTTAAATATAGATGGGATGAAAGCTCTGGGCAATCACGAAATTACAGGTCAGTGGATTATTGCAGAATTTCCCTCTACTGATTTCCATCACTCTGCTTAAGGTAAATGCGACGGGAAAGCAGACAGCTTTCCCTGCCAACTGCAACTGCAGCTCAGAGCTGGCAGACTCTCTAGCTCTGACTGCAGAAGTCAGCACAAGGTAAAAATGAATACATAAATAAAAAAAAAAGCTAGGCACCTGCCCCAGTTTGCGCCTGCTTAGCTATTTTTGATTGGAGACTTATTACCATGTTAAATCCTCCTAAAAGCCTGGTCAGCTCGGTTCTCTGAAATGGCTTTTTATAGTAAATCTGAAAGTTAAGCATATGGTTTGCCAAAGTGATATCAGAAAGCTTCTCTTAAAACTTAACCTGTCAAGTACCAGAATAAAAAAGACATTGTTTTTCCATTTGATTTTCTTTTTCCTCCTTAGGAGGATCTTCAAGAAGTTACCCTAAATGATTCTAATCATGTTTCTGAATACCCAGGGGGAATCTACTGCAAGAAGTTGACCGAACTTAGCAACTATCTGCCAGGTTTTGTCTGTGTCTCCCATGACACCTCTGCTCACTCTACCAGCAGAATGGTCGCAGACGAGGGAACAACTTCCCCCTGTCATTTCAGGAGAGTATGCAGTGGTACTACAGATGATGAAGGCTCGTCCTCTCAGTTACTAAATACAAAGCTTCACTCTAAAAAGTATAAAACCCTATACTTCTATGCAATTTTACTCTTCTTCCTCATTTTAAAGGAAAAAAGACTGCCATTATCATCATCTCCAGGGTATGTTCTCTCTTGATCATGGAATCAACAACAAAAAAAGCTGTAGAGTTTTAAATTGTCCTTGGGGGTCTGGTAAATTGCACATGCAAACAAACACACACAAAAATAAATAAAAATCAACCAACCTTTCCCATTGTTTTCCTGTTTCGCCAGCTGGAACTTTATATAGGCATGTGAGCATCCAAGCCTGAAAGCATCAAGTACAAAACATTTCAAATGATAACACAAACTGATGTAACTGCTAAATACAAAACATTTCAAATGATAACACAAAGTGATAACACAAACTCCTCTACAGAAAGAGATTAACGGTGTATTTAGCAACCAAAATTATCTCCCTCTTACCATTAGCGATAGAACTACTTGTGCCTGGCCTCTCTTCTCTAAGCTAAGGACTGTGATATTCAGTTCATAGCTACAACTCAGATTTGAGCTCACAATGGGAAAGAAAGTCCTTGAAATAGTAGGAGGAAAGGAGGAGACTTAACAACATGTCATTCTAAAACTCTGTGCTGCAAACCTCTGATCAGACTGAGCTGTTCTAAGCTCCTGATTTACATCTGTATTTCCTATGTAACAGAAGCATCAAGAGGCACAACTACTAATCCATGAAAATACCTCACAAAAATCTTATTTACTTTTTCGGTTTGGCTTTGATGTCTGCAGATGATTCCTCTTCTATCCGGTCTTTCTCTTGATTGTTTTCAGACTGTTCCGACAGACTGTGAACACTGCTTTGACATGACTTTTCACTGTCTTGTGCAGATTTTCTGGAGAGACAGATAAATGATAGCAGCTAAGCTGACATCCTCTGTTCCCTTTTCCCAGAGGAGAGGCAAAGCTGGCAGCTTCTTGCAAATGAGGGTAACAACTACCACCTAGTGGTGGAAGCCTTCCTCTCCCCCACCATCATTACTGGCACAGTACAAAGTGCTTTACTGTAGCATGGATTGAGAGAGATTATGTGAAATAATCAGCCCCTGTGGACTGAGGCTCTGATCCCAGCAGCTACAAGAAACCCACTGAAGTATGTGCTGTGGTGAAATCAAGAGATTTAAGATTTTGGAACCCTGACTCCTCTGGATAACATTTAAGGCAGTTTCCACAGCTGAGTTTGCTGCATAAATAGAGCTACACAGTTAACCAAGGTAGGACAAACAGCAGGAAGTTATAAGATTCGCATACTGAATTTGAAGCTCCCACTATCAGGAAATGAACTGGTTAGAAAAACATAAATATACTGCAATTCTAGATTGCCATTTATTCTAGGAGAATCCCAAAACTCCTGATAAAATTTTCAAGTAACAGTGCCATTGAAATGCAATCAATTCTGTTGTTAAGAATAGCAAAAGGAGATCCCAGCACATTACTGGGATCAGAAGAGGCAAACTTTGGCCTGGCCATGCACACTTTAGGGGAGAGGTGTTCCTTTTGTCTGACCAAACATACCTCAATAACGTTATGAATCTAAGCAAAGCAAAGAAACCTTGAAATGCATATAGGCCTTAAAATACAGAAAAGACCTAAAGTATCACCAGAGATTGCCTTGGAGAGACTGAATTCCTACAGACTGTAGGTGACAACAGTGAAAGCATTCCTGGCCAGGTTTGTCCCAATGACAGCCTAACTGCCTCCTGCAGCCACTGAACTACTACACAGTTTACCTCAATGATACTCAATTCCAAGATCTTCACGTAAGAAAATAAAATATCTGAAGGAACTCCACTTGTTTGCCAAGTGATACATACGGAGCCATTACACCTACCAGTGTAATGCAACAGGCTCTGGGGTGGATCGCAGTTAGAGTTTAATAGTGCAAAATAATCTTGCTTGACAGTTTTAGGACAGGAAATGAAGAAAAAGAATATACTTTAAATTGAAATAGCAAAGAAAAATTTATGGAGACAGAATGCAATTTCCTTTGTTGGAATGTGACCAGAGCAGCAGGATTAAGGAATCAAGAAACCTATTAAGGCATATGAGGGTATAAAAGTGCACTGCTCTGTGTTGAGTGTCTGGGGCATGGGTCAATATTACAGACAGATGAACTCAATGCTCTACTGCTTCTCTGCCAATTCCTGTGTTTGTCAGCCTTGTAAAATGGTTTTGTTCCCTAGTACCTGCCCAGGAAATGGGTTCAGCTCACCTGGAGTGTGGAGAGTCCTCCTGAGAAGACTCTCCTGTTCCCAACAGGACTGGGGCAGGGGTCTCTATCCTCTTGGCTTTCTGAAGGCTATTGCCAGGGGAAGGTCTTTCCCCGCTCAGGCGGTCCTGTAACGAGTTTTCTCTGCTGAGGTTCACATCAGAATATGGGCAGCCAACTAACCTGAGTTAAAGAAAAAAAAAAAAAAAGAGAGAGATAGATTATGATGCCTGTTTCTAAAACCAGTCTTCCCAGCCTCAGGCAGATATATACATCAACAAACACAGAAAAAACGAGGCCAAAACATGTCTGGAAGGGAGGCATCATTACCCAGTCTAAGGTGTGGGCAAGCAGAGGACCAAATAGCAGGTTTAGAAATCAAAGTCATGTTTTCAGAGTCATCTTAGAGAATAACAACAGCTTTTCCTGTGTAGCCTGCTTGTCTGAACAGTATTTCATGAAACAAAACAGTCCTGCAACTATCACTCTGAACAATTCAAAATCCTTTACCACATTATATGCTACTGGACCTTCAGACCTCCCATTTGAGATTGTTTTCTTGCTCTGTAGAATAGTTTAATCAAGAAAAACCTTTCTTTTCCAAGAAGACATAAGAAATCAAAGGCAAACCACAAAACATGAGCACTCTCTTCTTTCTCCTTACGGTATAATAATCTACCAACACTCTCCCTCTTAGTTGTCTTCTTGCATCCTGTTCTTGGGTATGTTATTTTACAAAAGAAATTCCCTCAGTAATACTGGAAGATAGAAATTGGAGAGAATTCATCTATGCTAGATTGTATTGCAGTTGTAATGATTATACCGGTATAAACTGAATTTATGGTGGAACAGTGCATTTAGACACAAGAGGGAGCTGCAATTGCACTAATAGCTATCTCCAGAACAAACACCCAGTGATAATTTCAGTGCAGTGCAGGTGCTTGTTGCTGCATTACTCTTACAGACAGCATCAGACAGAACCCTTATAAGATCTCATATACATACGTGTAATGTGTTCCATATCGTGGTCCCCTGACATGACCAATACCGTGACAGCCTGGAGTAGGACACGCTTGTCCCACAGTTCCCACAGGATCAACAGCACCTGGTAATAAGAATTAAAAAAGGTAAACGGGTTTGTAAAAAGCTAAACAGATTTGTAAAAAGTTTCATACAACTGAAGAGCAGACTGCATTTAGGGAAAATTATTCAATACAACAACGAGGTCATCTACATTACCTAGAGGGACTTGCAAAGCATGTCCAGTTTTTGCACACCAGCCTACTGGATGAACATCAGGGCTGTCTGCATCGACCCAAAAATCATAATTACGGTCCCAGCCATCAAAATGTATCTAAAAGAAGCACAGAGTCTCAGTGAGAGATACAGTTAAGGATATGACTCAGCTTTTATTTTAACTTCCCCCTTTGTTTCACCTTGCTCAACTTGGAGCTGATTCATTCAATCTTTCAGTCAAGCACAATTATTCTTTGTGCTCAATTTGTTTTCCTGACCCCTTTGTCTGTCTTTTAGGGAACAACCAGATCCTGGTGACATAGTCAAATCAGAAGGTCTGCAAGAACGCACAGACCATTGGGTGCTCCAGCACACTCCAGACTAAATATATGCAAACAGAATTGCTTATTTAATTGTTTTGTTTTCTGTGAATCCCAGAACACCATAAAAGCCAATGAGTTTGGCAAGTTTTGCAGTAAACAAGCTAGAACTTTCCACTGGATGAAGGGACTAGTAATGGTTGTTCAGATCCAGCTCAGGCAAACAGAAATTAAGGATCACTGCTGTTTAAAGGCTAATGGGTTGCTCATATGGCAAAGTTGCAAAAAAAAAGGTATATGAGCTGAGTGTCATGCCACTATACACTGGCAAAACTTGACTTCAGCTGGCAGTCACAGTGATGAGGCTGAGAATCAAATGGCTAAGGGGAAGCAAACTCCACTCCTGACCATCCTTCAGGAAGGAGACCTGTGGCCAAGAAGCCCCCATCAGTGCAGGCTCCACTTTAGCCAACTGATATCTAATTTCTCAGAAGCCAATGCATTTCTGGCAATATATGAACATGAAAATAATTAGTTAAAATGCAACTGTGTAATTAATTTATATTGGTGAATGAAGCTGCTTCCCACACGGACCAGGGCTTAACTTGCTTTTGATTTTCTTTTAAATGTGTTAGGAAAAAATTGTCAGGTAGCTTCCCACCAGCAGAACATTAATGCTGCCTTCACTCATACAGATCACACAGAAACTGCTAAGAGATGGGAAATCATTCTGTCAAATCTTATTTCAAAATAGTTACATTAAAACAGTAACTAACAATACCAGGCAATTCCATCAGATTTCAATAGGCCAAAACAACAGAAATCATTTCTAGTTGGGCAGGCCTGTAGGCTCCATCATCTGTAAGGTGTTTGTTTGCTGCTTCTCATATCAAACGGTATTTTTTCTGTCCTTCCAATCACTGCATTCCTCAGCAGAAAGGCTCTGCACTTCAAAGCAAGGTCATACCTTAATACGATGGTCATCTTTGTCAATTATCGTTGCTACTCTTATCAAGATGGGATTTCTTTTGTCTACAGCCTCTAACTTCATATTAACTTGGAATCCGTGAGCAGGACGCTGTAAGACAAGATCGTAAGCAGAATGCTAAAAAGTCAGGGCATTCACAACTAGTCGCCTTCTCTGAATAAAACGCACTGGATGTTTCATATACCAGTCAAATGTTTTTGCAGCTTTGGCCCCTGACCTCATATGGCAGACTACTTCAGAGGTTAAAGTAAGAGTTTTCTAAAGGAATAGGCTGTCCATTTGTCAGAAGTCCAAAATTACTCAAGGAGAAGCCTGAGCTTTCCCACTGCAAAGGAACATCTCAGTCAGTGCAAGAGGCTCTTCCTTGACAGAAAAGACCAAATACGACCACAATCTCCACTAATACACAGACTGAACAGTCTTGACAGCAAAACTGCTCAACATGGCAGAGAGACTACCTCACGTTTGACAAGGATGCTGGCCAGCTTGCTTCTGTCTCACATCGGAATGCCTGAAATGCCGCTGTGGGACACCTCCCTTCACTACACTACAGAGAATCATTCTTAGCATCAGATGCAGCCACCTCTGCTTCCGGATACTAACAGAGTTACCTTCATTTGGAGCTTGGGCTGGGAAACAAGTGACTTCACTTCAGTGCACTGCAAAATTCTTCCTCTGGCACAGACATTTTGCCTTAACTGTAACCTGGCAATTCCAGACACTCCTCTTCCTTCCCAGAGTAAAGAGGGTACAAAAATCCCCACTTCCACGACAACCAGAGGTATTTCAGATCTTTGCTCTGAGCCTGGGCTTAAGCCTCTCTCTTGCAACAATGGTGCAGGACCAGGAGCCCACGGGTCAGAACACTAACTGCCATCTACTTCTTATGATAACTGCACCTGCTTGTTACCAGTTGTTGAAAACTGTGGCACTGGGGAACAGTGCTGGGACATGAGAACAGTTCCAGCCACAGGAGTCTCACGCCCACAGTTGCTCGTTTACCATTTGCCTCAAACCCCGGCGGTCACAGTACTTTGTAAAAATTCCAGGATGCCCTTTGACCTGACGTGTGCCCTCTGCAGCACCTGCGGATGTAAACCTCTATGTAACAGACAGCGTTTACCAATTTGTTTTCCATTTATTTTTGAAGGACTGTGAATTCCTCCTCTGAACTCCTCACCTGGGGGTTATGGAGCACTGGGCACTCATTCAGAACACCCCTCTTCACTTCTGCACACAAAGGTCAGGGGAAATGACGGTTCTAAATCATGTCTTTGAACAAGATCAGGTTAACGAAAAGATTAATATCATCACTCTTTCCTCGCAATCTTCCTTACCCTTTTCGCTGTCAGCAGCTGGGTACAGGGAAGGAGGTTGCTTCTGAGATGAGGGGATTACAGACTCCAAACCTCAAGTTTCCCTTCAGTCTTTTCACCTGGATACAAGCTTTTATCCGCAGGCTTCCAGCCACGTGGTACATCAGAAGCCAAGCAATCTAAACTGCATTTAGTTGTAAGAGTGTCTTATTGAGCCAGCCAACATTGTCTGACTTTCTTGGGGAAAGAGTGTGAGTGCTAGAGAACAAAACGCTGCCCAGAAGAGGAGTCTATTTGAGTCTTGCTGAAGGGTTGCTGCCTTTTTGGAATGGCTTCTGAATGTTTTTGAATTGACATCCCAAGACAATGGGTTGAAATAGTGATGCTGACAATGAAGCTGTCTTCTCCTATGTTTTTGGATGGAGGAAGAGGCAGAAATCCAGACACAAGATCTGCTATTTGTGCTGATGATCAGTGTCTCCAGACTACATACATTAGCTCTTGAAAACTGTTAAAAAATAATTCAGTGAGAAATGCCAGTTCTGGCTCTCAACCCGTATTTTTATGTACTGATTTCCTGTAATTGCTAGCTGGAAAAATAATAATAATAATACAAAAATCAATAACCGTGCCATGTATTTGCACTTCAGACCAACCACGCCAGAAAAATAATGAGATTTGATCCTGGAAGAGTTCTATTAACTGTTGTTATATCAAATGCAATTTTTTTTCTGTCTCATTTTCATCAAACAGTCTTGGATGCTAATTTAGACTCCCAAGTTTCATGAGAGCCAGAATTGGCCCTTCTACCGTTCTCTCAAAGCCAGATATCTGGACGAACAAAGCAATGGCTGCAGAAATTGATGAAAAACAGGAAGAGAATCAGACAAGGCACTTACATTCCTCCTTGGGAAGATGCTTCATTTTGGAAGAATCCAAAAGAGGGAATATCCATACTAACAAGGCTCCCTGTACTGAGCAAAGCCCTATTATCTTCAGGTGACATTTCTTAACGCCTTTTATACTCTGAAAATCTGAGGAAGCGATGCTGTAATGAGAGATTACTGAGGACTGGAGAGTGGCAGTTTTAAGTAGGTTGCACTCCACCGTTTCTTTTTGTCATGGAGAATTTTATCATCTTTCCAAAATATTTGTCTCTACAACACAAGTTCTGTTGTTCCTCTATCGTGCATTAGACCAGTTGCTGCATTCCCTCTCTCTTGTATTCTGAAATTTCCCATTTTCCAGCACTGTTGGGATTTTGCGAACGCAGCTCAGAAAAAGGCTGAGCCTACGCTGGGGGTAACAAACTCATCCTACTGACAAGCCTCACTCATTACCCAGCACGCTGCCTCCGAGGTGCTCCGCATGCTGCGCTTCGTGGCTGAAGATGCTGTCTGCCCAGCTCTGGAAAACCATAATCCAAGGGATGCTTTGGAGTTCCACTGTGCTGCAGATAACTCCAGCTGTGGCCTCACAGCTCTGTAAAGAGGCAAACCCAGCCTCTGCCTATTATGTGACACCCGCCTTGACAACCTACAACAATTTCAAATGGACACCTGCTGAAATCTAGCAATTATCAGCCTTGCTTGGCTGGATTTTCACCTCCCTTATCTGAGGCCTCCTTGATTGCTTTTCCTCCTCAGTCCCAAAGACCTTACCCACAAAATATAAGGGAGGGCTGCAGGTATTAACCTTCAAGTCTAACTTTATCAAAAAGATTCAAGGCAAATATCACGATGGCTTAGCAAAGTTTTTAAACACACTGCAAAGTTTAGCAATGTGAGCCAGCCCCATGGAAGACACTGCTAAGAAATAAAAAAACCACCAACTCTGGAATGTATTTATGAAGTTATTTTAAAGGCTTTTGTTGCATTTCTGCTCACAGTGAGCTTCCAGATAAATGCAATGAACTCCGCTGTACGAAACTGAAGCTCAAGCTCCCACGGTTGAGAGAATCTGACAATCTTCAGATTTAAGTCTGCGGGATGGTCTTACTCCATTCTAGGAGTCTGGCAGAGATGCTCTATCACCTGGCAGTATGCTTACTCCTGCGGAGGGCACAGCTGGCTCCTCCCCACAAGAACCAAGATCGGTTTCGGTACACGCTAGTCCTTGACAGGAACTTCTCACTCTACCTTCATTTTATCCTCACCAACCAAGGGAAAGGGGGATTTACACAACTTCAAGGGGAAAATATTTCAGAGGAGTTTTTAAAATCTCATGTCGGTGAGAGCAACCAATGGGAGGAATTCCAGACATCACTTTCCCTTCAAACATATACACATACAACTTCTTCGCCTCCCTTCCTCACCAAACAGCCCCAGTTGCAGACCAGTGATACCCACTTCTGATCCCGGCGAAGGGAGCATCTGGAGTCTCCTCAGCCAGCACCAGTCCTGCTCACGTCATCTGGGAGAACCCCTCTGCCCACCCAGTCAGACCTCGAGCAAAATGCCATCTCCTTCTCCTCTCAGTGCCCTCTCTGAAGCAAGGTATTGTACTGTCCTTCACACGTACCTCTGAAAGCTACAGTTATCTGTAGGGTCTGAAGGCTCTTCCCTTAATGCTTCTAAGGGAGAAACTGATGAGAAACTGAGGACATTTCGTGAAAAATTCTTTCCAAGAGAGCTTTCCATGAGCTTTTTGGGTTTTTTTAGCCATGTACCATGTAACCTGTTCTGTGTTCTGTTTTAGCAGAACACAGAGAGCTGATTTTAAACTCAGGCTCAAAGTAAAAACACACTTTCACCCTCTTAGTACAGACATGGCGAACCACCACCAAATACAACATCTAGAAAGAAAGGGTAGATAACAGAAGTTTCCCCTACTCTTCTGACCTAAGAAAATCAGAGATTCACCAACCAGTTTGAATGCTCTTGCTGGGGCTGCCTGGGAATTAGTTTCTTCCAAGTATTTCTCCCATGAGAAGGCTTTAGGATCCTTGTATCCTGAAAAAAATGAAGAATTAATATTTAAGTAAGAAAAACCCAGCTATTGTTATAAATAACAGAAAAGCAGCTATGTAGCACACGTTTATTTTGTTAACTTAGCACTTTAAAAGGATGGCACTGGGAAGTGTTGTTCATACACATTACTTACAGCACACACAACAGCACTGCAAGTTTTCTGAGCTTCTACACAGGCCTTTAACCCTGACCTGAAAAACCTGAAGAGTTCGTTTCTGTACAGCTTAATCAATTCTTATTCTCTAGAGAAAGCTGCCAATTAAGTTAGTCAGAGGATTCTGTGATGTGCAATGGCATCACTAAATTAATTTCCTATTTTATTAACCATTCTGTGTGTGAGTGCCTGCCAGATTGTAGGAACTTCTCATCTCCTCCTACCTACTCACCCATAGCTGAATAAAATTAGCAGTCTCGAAGTAAGAGGCTCTGTCACCATTACCTACCTACCCAGACACCTACATGGCTGTGCTACTCTAACGACAACAGGATGCATCTCTCTGGCAGCAACTCCTAAGCTGCGTTTAAGAAACTGCTCTACCTTTTTTCGCCTCCCTATTTCAGTATTTTTTACCCTCAATATTGTTTCCTTTTGGCAGGAGGACCTAATCACTAATTGCATAGGACAGTCTGCAAATTGCTGCACATAAATCTTTCAGTAGAGAAATGAGAATTGACTGCAGATTCTCTTAGGGGCACAGGCAATCATGATGTGAGTTGGGGAGCTGCATGCCACAGCCTTGTTGCACTTTCCAGAAGCAGGAACAGAGGTGGTGGTGCTGAAGAATAAGGGTCTATAACCCCTTTAGCATCTACAGTAAAAGGCACTAAGGCAAATTCTTCCACTGCAGAGGCAGCTTGTAGTGCTACCCACTCTACTAAACTTGATATGCAGTAATTACAGAATTTCTTGCTCCAAGGCTGTCAATCTAGCAAACAGCAGACATTATTTTTTTATTATTTTTAAGGTGAATAAGCACTTGCATTGCCTGAAAACAACACTCGTTTTCTTGTAGGCTCTGTCCTTTTTCATTTGCCCAACATTCTTTTCATTTACTGAATTCCAGTGCAGCAGAAGGAGATGTGGCTTCAGTTATTCCTTCATTTTCAGAAATTCCATCCCATTATCTATAAAATCATGATATTGATTCCTCCTTCTTCCAGCTCACCTTAGAGGAAATTCTGAAAATACTTCAAATTTCTTTCCCTTCTGAAATCAAATTCAATTGCAAATTACCAAACCTTGTTCCTTTGCTTGAAAGAGCTGTAAAACAAAATAAACTGCAGTGGCAAAAGGTATGAACAATAACATTGTTCAGTCGGTAAAGAAACGAATACTGAATGGAATCTATAAATTCCTGTAAATCTTGCAAATACGTAATTATGTGGAAGATAAAGCCTACAGGTTTTTTGACTGAGGCAGGAAATAAGTCTCACTTTCAACATACCAGGTGGTGTTGTCAGCGGGGTTCCAGTTTCTTGGCAATAGCCAACAGGACGAATATATGGGCTGCTAGCTTCACACCTGAATCAAAGAGGAGAAGTTGGCACCAGTCAGTTTTAATGCAAAAAGAAAAGAAGAATTTCAGATGCTGTCTGATACACTTTTGCTAGGGTAGCAGATGCTTTCAGTGGGTGTGATCACGGTGTAAAAGACAAGCATTACCTCGTTAGAATGTATAAAGCCAAGTTTTCAAGGCATTCAAGCTGCCCCAAAAGATGTCTGTTGCTTTAAAAAACAACAACAAAAAAGCTCCCCCCACAGGCCATACAAACCACAGATCAGCCTGGACATAGACCATCCAAGCTAAAATACAAAGGAAGCAAGCAAACAAAAACCAAACTCTTGTCCCTAACTGAAACCCATACTTTGGAAGAAGGGGCAATGACTTTCAATATCTTGCCAAGAACTACACGTTACCCATTAACTCCAGCTGAAACCTACTGGTAGTTTGCCTCATTCCCAGTTTTATTTCATATATACATCTTCTGAGCTCCCAAAGGAGGGGATGTGTCCATTTGTGACAGCCCCTTTTGTCACATCTGCTCTGAGGAAGGGACCAAAACAGCCTTTCAGACTGAGGAAAAAAACTATGTTTTCAGCCAAATGCTACTCTGAAGCTTTGTTTGCTTGTGTTTCCTATTAACATTTCCAAATTCCAAACAAAACATGGCATGGAAACAAAGCTTCATGGGCTACAATGGTAAAGGAACTAGATCTGAAGACCTGCTAATCAAAACACCAGTGTTACAAAGCTCTGGATGATATATTTATGGCAAAGAAAGAAAAGACTCTCTTGGCACCAGAGAGGTACCTATTCTGAAAAAAAAATAAATCATACAAAAGGAGGTGAGGGAGAAAACACAGGACACTGATTGAATCAGTGCTATGTAGATAAGCATGTGCCTTGTGTTGCTTTCACAGGCAAATTCAAAGAAAGTTTCTCCATTCATGTGGGCTGGGAAACCTGGGCCAAAGAGCGAAAACGGTTTTTAGACTAACACTTCACCTGGCCCCAGCATGAGGGGCGGGGATCAAGATGCAGATGCAGAACAATGGTAGTGCAGGTCAGGACTTCAAAGCCTAAATGTTGGCAACCCCTTCTATTTTGGAAGTGCCTTATCTAAACTCTGCTGAAGCCAATGGGAAGATTTTTACTGACTTCAGTACTACCTACTTCCAAATGTAAGTTTGCAGGGAAACATGCCAACAGCCATTACTAGCTCTAGAGGAGAGGATGTTACTAATTAGAGGTGTTTGTCACCAGTGGAGCTTACTGCTTTTTACTTCAGTTCTGCCGGAGGATAACATGAACACTGCCTAACCTGGCCCCCAGTCACCAGCTGCGTTTCCTCAAACACCGCTCTAGCAGTTCAGGTTAGCCCCACTGACTTTGCACGGAGCCAGCTGAAGGGTGCACAAACAGCAGGGGAAACTACTGGGCAGTGTCACTTGGTAAAAACCCCAAACAATCATTCAGATATTTGAAAGCTGATTTAAGATCCCAGCTTTAGTGACTATACTTAAAATATGAGACGTTAGTATTAGTGACAGAGTGAAATAAACCACGGTCTACTTGCAGATATATATTAGAAATAGATTCTCGTTTACCAGTAGTCATAATTCTCATCCCAGTTATCAAAATGAACTAGCAGGCGGTTATCCACCATGTCAGTGATGGTTGCAACACACATCAGTGACGGATTCTTCTTGTCCACTGCCTCTAGTTTCATTCCCAGACGAAAACCAGATGGTGTGACAGGCTGAGGAACAGGACATCAGGAAAGGGAAATCAGCCACATTTTAGCCCACGCCATTTAAATCACTGTTATAAACTCATTAGTTGCAGGTTATAACCCTGAAACCCACAGACCAAAACACAAGTCACTAGCAAGAGAGCTACAGGCGAGATTTCCATGTATTCTGGCAATAAATGTTACTATTTCTGAAAAAGAGCTGGTGCAGCCTGAGTAACAGAATCTCCAGGTACACAACAACACAGATTCAAAGGCTAAAATGCCTTAGCACCTTAGCCCAAACCAAACCATTCTGTGATTCTATGCACAGTTTTGTGCTGCTAAGTACTGGCTGAGGATAAGCGTGAGCATTGATGGTCCACTCTTATTAGTGGAAAATTTGGAGAGTATCCAGACACAAATCTGCATGGTTGGGCCCCGATCCCACTGCAGACAGCGCTCAGTCCATTGGCAGCACCAAATCCACCAGGCTGTGGACTTTGTGTCATTTCAGTGACACAGAATGGGAAGCAGTGTTATAAACAAACTGAAGCTAACAACCAGAAGGAAAACAACAGTGGGTGAAGGATGAAAAATACTCAAGATCCATAGCCTCATAATAAATCCCATGGCGCACATGAGCATGCTGCTGGAAACCAGAAATTATTTTGGAAATGATTAAATTAGAGGAAAGTGACACAAATATCTTGACTGCAGGGACACAGCAAAACAGACTGTTGTAATATATTTAACAAATGGTAGAGTAAATCTTTTCCTCCAGTATTAAGGAAGAATGGAAATACAAATTCTCTGCCTGGAAAGCCAGTGACTGGGGGAAGGAAAAAATTGTACTAGCTTCCATCTTACAAATAAATCACAGCAGGAAATAGCTTGCATCTGATTGTACCATGGTTGTACCTCTGACATGAACATATTAAAAACATGTAAATATTCTGGTCAAAACTTGCTTAGCATCAGACCCATTTGAAAACATTTTGTATTCAATATCTCCACTTACAGTGCTGAGGGTCTTAAAAAGGCTTTTTGGAGCTGCTTGAGCTTTGCAATTCTTCAAATAGGAAGCCCAATTAAATTCTCCCTCCTTGAAACCTAGAAAGAGAGATAAAAAGATTGTTTTACACAGACCCATTACATTCAGATTGGTTTTTCAGAAATGGAAATTACCTGGGAAGAATATGAACTTTGCATGATAACTGCCCTTCTACAATCTTCAGGGGTTATGCATTTCGGCTAAAACATCTCTCTCTTTTTCAGTATAATGTCCAATCATTAATCTCAACCTTCAAACATTTCTAGGAAATTGAATGCCAGGAAGAATAAAGTTCTGAACCCGAAAGAAACTCCTTGGTTTACAAGCTCACCCAATAAAGAGTTTCTAATTTGACTAACAACGTCAATCTTTGGGAACATCAAAAGGAAGTTGTTTTGTTCTTTTGTGATTCACTATGTTAATTACATCTCTTCTCTTTAAGCCACTCAGATTGAGTTCGACAATGAAATCATACTAAAAATGAAACATGCATAGCCAGGACAACTAGCTCTTAGAATTTATGGCGTCTTGCACACCATCTTATTTTTTTCCATACCTTTAGGAGGGAGCAGCTTATGGCTTGTTTTTTCACACCAGCCGACAGGATGGATGTCTGAGGAATCAGCATTAACCCAGAAGTCATAGCACTCCGGATAACCATCAAAATGTAATCGCATTCTATACCCTTGTACCTATAAGCAGGGGAGCTCTGATTATCATACATCATCATACAGAACCTAAAGAAAAATACTAACAAAATGTTTTTCCTGTATTTGGATTTATAGGTAAAAGCGTAAGACTTGGTCTATTTCTCAAAAGCCTAGTTCTATTTTTCCTCATTTACATCTCCCACTTTCCATGCTTTCCTCACTTCAAGGAGCTGACAACAAAACCGGTCAGTGTAACTTCAGTGGACTTGTTTTTATTCCATACCCCATATATTCCTGTGCTGCAACATCCAGAGTGCAAATGCAGCAGAACACTTACGTCTATATCAGCTCGACACAGATTTCACAGAATTGAAGAAACACAGAATTTCCACTTGCTTATATTTACTAAGTCTTGGGGCCTAATTGCATTGTTCTTTTTCACACTCATTCATTGCATGGAATTAAAAGGTTTATTATTATTATGAAATACAGTTGCAAAAGTCTGACAGTAGGATTTCATGGATTCTTAACCACATAACAATATTCCTCCAGTGTCACTTTGAAATCCTCCTAATCATTAATTAATTAAAATACAACTATTCCTATGCTCCTACTTTTTATTGAAAAAAAAAAAAGTATCCTAAATGTAAATGGGATTTTTGGAATCGAAGACAGGAATAGCAACTACCTCAGCCACTGTAAGAACACAGAATCGAGATGGGTGTTCAGGGTCCAGCCCTTCCAATTTCATTCCAACTTTAAATCCATTTCGGCCTTGTGGGAATGATTGATACTGTGTGGGAGAGGAAAAAAAAGACAGAGAAATTTGTTTTTAATTTCTAAAGAGAAAATCTATTGCAGAACATTCATGAGATATGCTTTGAATTTTCAACTCATAGCAGAAAATTCTATCACTAAATGATTGCTGCTTTAATAGACAGACACAGGTACAGAGATCAATAACGGCATGATCACCATATTTCAGGTTTACTTGTTATTCTAATTAATCTCTGAAAAACACTGAACCATGAGTCTGTTGCAATTAACTGTGAACAAATCTTTCAGCAGATGCAGAAATGAGCTCTATTCAAACACAAAAGAATCCCCTTCACAGCCCAGTGTAGGAGGGCTGGCAGAAACAAACAGCCAGGAAAGCTAAAATCATTCTGCCTGTGTCAGCACGAGGTCAGCAGTCCAGACTTCCCCAAAAGGTAACTTTTCATCTTCAAATGGTAGAAGGGAGAAAGAATATTTAATCTGGAGCCTATTTACACAGCCATTCCAGAAAGCATTTGTGTTATTAATTTATTTGCAATCTGAATCCAAATTAAGCATCTGAAGTATAGCAAAGGCTTAAGAAGAAATTTTAACTGCAATTGCAAATAGCTTATTGCATCCACTGTAGTTAACTGCCTCTCCTTCTCATCTCACCCTGGACGGTGCAAACAGCTCTCTGCTTTGAAGAATTCACTGCGAGCTGAACTTTTAATTTGGGCTGCTGCACCAGAATGTAGAAGCAGCTTCCCCACATCTACATTCATCTTCTAACTTCAGTGCACCAGACTGTGGATGACCACAGCTTCCCTTCTAACAACTACTTCTCACTGAGGTAATCTCTGACACTCTCAGAGCTAGCTGACTTACAGTTTTCTACATAGGAAGGCTGGAAGGGGCGTAGTACGGCCACAGATGAAACACAGGACATATGAAAGACATTAAACTGTTCCTCTATGATGTTGCTTAGAGATTGCCTAACAGCCAATTTATTCCGAGCTACCCAAAGCAGACCGAAACAGTCATTGTTTATTTGTGAGTGGGATTCAATCCGTGGTTTTTACATCGCTGGTTTTGGATAAGGCTCACAGGGTAGATGTTTGTTTCCACAGTGCTTCAGGGCTGGAAACAAACATGAGGTTTTTACTGCCTGCTTGCACCAAAATAGCTAATAAATGTAACTGCTGGTTTGAGGGTAGTCTCACATTCTACTTGCATTGAGTTAGTAATTCTGGGAGGCTGCCTGACAAAAACAATGAAAGAGCTGAAAAAGCTGCCAACCTCTCTGAACAGTTTTAGGGGAGCAGCTGGCATCCGTTCCTCTTCTAAGTAGGAAACCCAGTTCCATACCTTCTTCTTTGCAGGAACAACTAATCAAAAACAAAAACAAAAATGAGTGTTTCTCCCAGACATCTCCCGTTTTTCCCTCTCTCCTCTTTCTCCTCCCATTTCTGCAAGTCATTTTTACAGCACAGGAGCAGCTCCAGGCAGCGGCGCTGCTCTCTGATCAGGTGCAGAGTTACTTTTACAGCAAGTAAGGAGGCAGCTCCGAGCTCAGCTCAGCCAATGCTGTTTTGCTGCTGTACCCCAGAGGAGGCAGTGTTACCCAACTTTTGAGGAAAGGTACAAATTCCAACAGTAGGACGACCGTGCTCATTTCTCATTAACAAAAATTTATCATATCGCAGGTCAAATGAATTGTGGCACCCGAATTGCTGGAAGCTACCCATGGAAAGCTGCCACGGTAAAGTTTCGACAAGATATAGTAACTTAAAATAGAGGAAAATAATTCCTTCTGGTAATTCACAGAGAAATAAAGGGTTAGATATGAACTACATGACAGCACAGAGAGGCATATAATTGCAGCTGAAATAAACCTAAAACAAAACAAATGAAAAACCAAGTGAATTTTTGTTCAGTTCACAAGATTTTTTGTATGCATAGATATATAAATATACGTATTTATAACCTGCTAATACCACAGCGCACCTACTACAGAGGCAGCTACCAGTACATACATGTTGAAGACAACTTGGCAGGTACTTGGATTCATTCTAGCAGAACCATGGTCATACACACAATAAATTATATTTTAAATGCATACTAAAAATCTCCCCCCAGTTTAACGTATGCTAACTCCTTTAAGGTATGCAACAAATTTAACCCAAAGTTTGCAATCAATCTCATGTTGCTTACAACTTATGTTCTATTTGTCATTTGTGGCTATGAAGCTCTCCAAAGTCAATGGAAGCAAAGATTCTTATCGGCTTCAGCGAGCTTTGGATCAGGCTGTCTCCTTCCAGATCCTCTACGCTGTGCCCAACATGCAGGCAAATCTAGCATATTCTCGCTAATACATTTCAGAAGACTGACTGTGGTAAGAGGGTTATGTACCTAATAAGCTATTCTGAATGTGAAATGAGCTCTACTGTCCTTTCTTCTTCTGTTTACTATTATTCATCTTATAATAGCTAGTAAAATAATCTATAAACATTAAAGAAAAGAGACTATGAGCTTAGCTCACCTTGTTTTATTGGTTTAGTGTTTCTGCGGCTTTTCATATTATTTGATTTATTCTTCTCCTAGACACAGATACGTTAAAAAAAAGTTTAGCAATATTGTTGTTTCCTCCCTCTGATCATCTCACAATGCAGGTACAATAAGGATGTAACATGTAACTAACAGGAGTATTAGCTAGCATTATTTCCCTTTGAATAACCCTGCAAGAGCATTAGTAGGGTATGTTACATAAATAACTTTGATCCTGCAGTATCCCAAAATACTTTACAAATTACTTAGTATGCTACTGAAGTTCATTTAAACATGAAGAGCAGTACGGGCCCTAAACCTCCATTACAATGCACAGGATTTGCTTTCTGCAGTGCTGGATTTACTGCTCACATAAGCAACCTCACTGTAATTCTCTGTTTTCCTTCTCATTTCAGAGGTTCTTATGTCCATCTATGCCAGGGAATGGATACAGAAAAAAAAAATCACCTATGAAGCCCTGTAAGAAGCAGATGCTTCAAGGAACTACTGCCATAGATGAACACCCCAGAAAATGTCTCCCTGTGTCACATTCCAAGCCAGATTGCCATTCACAGTTCTTCTATGAAGTTTTCAAACTCTTTAATTCACCCAGGGTTGTCATTTCTCAATGTGAAACAAAAAGGGCAAAATGTGAAATGCAAAGCTGCCTGCCAAGGCATGCCCTAGAAGAGAGAGTGGGGCAGTTTCAAATGAGGAAGAGGAGAAGGGGAAGAGACAGAGGGCAAGTACTTCTGCAAACATATACACTTAAATCTCTCTGATATGCATCACAGAGAAAAACTGAGCAATAAGATGAGTTAATCATCAGAAATTTCATGACATCAGAAATCTCAGCTTGCATTGCCACCAAGCACCTACCCCAGTGGCTCTCCATTAGAAAAACAAGTGCAATTCATGAACATAAATGTAATGGTTCAGGCCTGAGACTATGCACATGGCAGCAGAGTGCACATTTGCACAAAGGCCTCCTAAAAGGAGTAAGATGCTTAATGAAAATTAAGAAAAGATGAGAACAGGACTGAGGTGCTTCTATTTGGACACCATTAATACGTGTTTCTAGTAGTGTAGTGAATGTACACACAGGTACATTATAAAAAGCAATCAAACTGCTGTTTGACACTAATCTCTAGCTTCACATAGTATTTCTTGACTGCAGCTAGGTGTAATATTTGGGAGGGCATGTATTCGTATTGTGAAACAAGCTCAGTGCACATGGCTATAGCTACATCTGTATTGCATTACTGTCTGAAATCTTGACTGTGACTTCAGATGAGCTATTCACCAATGTGACTCCTCAGATTTCAGAACAGATATTCTCATTCCTGATGTAAATCAGAATCAGACCCAGACCATTCTCATGGGTACAGAACAACCTCCCTTGGCTCAGTTTTCCTTGCACAGTGAAATGCAAGCCACAGACTTCTATATGCTCTTTACAGTTCTCTTTAAAGAAAATACATGTGGCCTTATTTACCTCATCCTCATCTGCATTTTCCTCATCATCCTCAGACTCCAGAAGCAGTCTTCTCTTCCTTCGGAGACGTTTGGCAGGTCTGTCAACCTCATTCATCTGACAGCCAATGCTGACATTAGGATTTCTGCTATTTCCCCTGTTCCTGCAATCATTTGGAATGTCTTTGGTATCACTAAATGTTCAAAATTGAAAACAAAAACAAATTAAAAGTCCAGCAATATTTCTGCAGTTTTCCCAGCGTCTCTGTACCTGTTTGGCAGAATGAGGTTGCCTGGGCTGAGAACCTGAAGAAATGAAACATGTTTGCCATATATTTATCTTTTAAAATACTTGAAAGTACCTGAATAGCTATCGCTACCAAAGCAGCTCCAGAGGGTTTTTAATATTGCCTTTTTACAGCTTTGTGGAAAACAGGACATCATCCTTATCTACAGGAGAGGGAACTGAGGCATCAAGCACACAATGAGAATTTATGCAGGTTGAGAAATTAGGAGAGCCAAAAAAGCTCTCCTCAGTTTGGCTTGGGAGCCTCAAGGGTAACAGGAAGGTCACCAGCAGAGCTTTGCAGGCAGCCCTGCTTCTGCCATGCCATGTTAACACTTGCTCTGAGGACTTCATTACTTTCACAGCGATGCTTCTCTCTAGCACAAAGTTATCCCTAAGCAGTTTTAAACACAGAAGAAGAAGAATCTGGGGTTTATTTACCTGTCCCTGTGCTGCTGAGAGCCTGTCTGAGTACAAAACTTTCCATTCGCAAAGCAATCCATTTGACCACGGGTTTGGAAAACAGAACAGGGCAAGTTGTCTTTGGACACTGCAGAAGCAAAGAAAAAGAAAACTATTAAAGTAAAATGTTAGAACTTTGTACTTTTTAAACACCTTTCATGCAAGGAGTTCTGTCAAAGTCCTTTGCAAACTTTCAGAGAACCTCAGTACCCCATTGTGAGGGAAGTAATTATTATCTGTACACTGGCATACAGAAAGAGTGTACCACCTCATTAAAGAAAAACCACTTTTATCTACAGTATTTTAATTTCAGAGAACCTCTGCCCTCTGTAAAAGTATTAAAGAAGATATAATCTCAAGGCTGTAGCCAGGACACAATCACAGATCTTTTTATATTTCTTTATTCCTAGTAACCCTCTAACTTGAAAAGCAAATGTCAGATGAGTCCACCATGTTTGGATACTTTAAATACAGTTGGTTAAGTTTTAAAACTTCAGTCTTTATCTATACTTTGTACACAGGAAAAAAAAACTTTCATAGGCAGTCTTTAAAAATAGCATTATTGATGGGAAAATAGAAACAATTATTTCTGTATCTAGCAAGGAATATATATCAATTTTTCTTCTGAATGAAAGCATGAAAATACAAAGAGTAACTCCAATATATTGTTTACTTTCTACTAATGTTTGGCTTTTTCCTAATGCAATTTAATTTATGTTGAATATTTTAACAAAATATCGTTTCAGTAATCCCCATTGCCAGGCATCTGCA
The DNA here is from genome assembly GCF_964034855.1 of Anser brachyrhynchus. Taxonomy (NCBI): domain Eukaryota; kingdom Metazoa; phylum Chordata; class Aves; order Anseriformes; family Anatidae; genus Anser; species Anser brachyrhynchus. The sequence goes on from NC_137717.1 coordinate 4,875,998, forward strand.
CTATTCCAGTGCATACTTCGCTCAAGTTCTCTGACGTGCAAATTGTGCATGTGGCTCCTATGCATACATCATTCCTATTCTGCACTTTGGGGCGCCGTTTGTGTGCACTGGTTTGATCAACTCATTCCTGTATGCACCATTTAAGAGAAAAAAAAAAGCAAACAAGGCACCAGGCAATCAAAAACACTGAGATACGAGTCACTTTGCTTCTTTAAAACCATTTTCATAGCCTCCTTACCAGTACTTGCACTCATTCTGTTGAGATGACTGAAATTTTTCATTTACATCTGATTGCTCCCTACGGACTGATAGGGGATGTTGGATGGTCCTGGCTGGAATTTGGCAGACAGACTGCCTACACAGAGTGAACATAAGCCTGCTCGTGTTAAAACTTCAAGCTTCTCCCTGTGCCACTGGGGACCAATGATTCCAGGCAGGGGGAAGGCAAAAGAGGGAAAACGTGTAAGAGCAACAGAGCCTGAAGAGCTTTGCTCAAATAGAAGTCACGCTGATAGATGGAATACACTTGGATTAAAAGGGTGTGAAAAATTCTTAGTGCTGAGGTGACCATGTAAGAACTGGTTGTTTGCCTGATGAATTGATGTTTCTGCAGCTCTCGCAGGCAAGAAGTACCCACAATCAGCAGGAATGTAAGCAAATGCCTGTAAGCAAAAGCGAATCTGCAGAGCTTACTATGAATTCTGAGATGAGAAGAGCCAACAGGGAAGACAGGTACAAAGCCTTCCTACCAGAAAACAGAAACAGTTCCATCAAGACCCTGGGGAAAGCCAACTGGCAGATGCCTGTCCAGGCAAGCAACAAGAGGAGAGATTGTTCTCTTCCCAAAAAAGAAATTCCCTCCATGGGTGTGTACGATTTCAGGGACGCAGCCCTGCCTTGACCAGCGATCCAGCACTGGATCACTTGGGCACTTTCACAAATAGCTCTACTGAAACACTTGATCAAAGGAAACAAGTCATTTACCAAGTAAGTGAGGCTGCCCAGCTGAACCAAGTGGGCTGGAACGAAAAACCTCGGAGGCTAACAGAAGTAAATCTGCTTTCAAATACTGGTTTCTGGAGGAACAGGCTAAGAAGAGGTCTGCAAAGAACTGTCTGAGATACTTCTTGTCCATTATATTGATGCGTATGTCTAGTGACATGCTTACATTACCCTGTTAAAACTCAATTTCCCCTAATTTGGCTTGCAGCAGCCTTGGAAATGACAAAGTTCTTGTGGCTAACAACGCACCTATCGACATGAGCCAGGTTACAGGCAACTCTCAAGGGTCTTCTCGCCAAACCGGGGATTCATTCGGGGCCACAAACGCCAGGTTGGCACAGCGCTGTGCCACCCGCTCATGCTCTGCATGCACATGGAGGAATCTCACTGGAAGCTCCCGTCACCCCCAAGAGCAGTCAACTAAGGCACGTCTGTGTTAGCACCTCAGCCAGAGCACCTCAGCTACACACTTCTTTAGCACAGCCTTGGGCACTTCTGGCCTGAGGCACCCAGCAATGTCCCAGGCAATTCCCAAGCGCGGTTCAGGACTCAGCATGGAGCTGAAAGTCCTCCCTGTGGGTGCAACCCCTCCGTTTTGGAGGCTGCGTGTTTAGTAAGGAACGTAACACCAGACCATTCTGATCCCAAAGTCCCCAAATAAGCACAGTTTAGTTTAACACAGATGCAGACCTAATTGCTGCCATGACAAGTGCATCGCCCCTGTTAAGGATGTCACTGCTGATCCACTACCCTGGAAAGAAGGGGCTCCGACATCCCAGTAACACCAGTTGAGGGGACCCCAGGGTTTAAGTTAAAACTCCGTGTGAGTGAGATGTTTGACTACAGTGGCAAACCCAGCCCAGATCGTTTATATAACCACACTTACCTTCCACAAAGGAGCGCACAACGCATGAGCCAGGTACTGTTATGACTCTGCAGTAATTACATTCACTCTAAATACCTCTAAAATATTCGAAACAGGCAGTGACTCACTTCACACGCTGCGTCAGGGAGCCCGGCGCTACTGAAACACACATTTCAGTCCTGTTTCTAGAAGCTTTTCCAGAAACCACATATTCTGTCCCACAGCAAGAGGCTCACCTTCCAAATCAGCGCTAGAGGCAGCGGAAGCGTTGACAGCAGCAGGAGCAAAGCTGGTTGGGCTGGCATTTATTGCTGAGGCTGAAAGAGTTTTTATGGCTTCTGCTTCTACTTCAGTAATGATTTCTAGCATTCCAAACTCATTTAAACGGAACTGCAGGTAACAGAAGAAAGCAGGCAAATAAGCGGTAGTAAATGGGCTAGAAAAGGGGACAGAAAGGAATAGGATTCCCTGAGAAGCAACTAGGTATGGGACAAAAAGAAATGGGTGTATGTACATAGAAAAGCAATAAAAATCACTAACAATAAAAATGTGAAACACGAAACTCTTCCTCAAAATGCCAGCAGTGGGCCCCCAGAACCCCAATGGTGCATTTCACCGTCAGAGGAGGAAAGCAACGTTAATTCTACCTGCTTTGATGTGTTCCCCTTATAAATCCCAGACCTCTGACAAACTCACCAGAATAAATACCTGCAGAAAACCAATTCGGCCCCAAACCTTTGTTCTGATGGGTCAAGTTCATCCAGCAAAGCACAATTACATTTATTGCAATGATCAGATACTGCAACCTCCCTAAAATCCCGGTGCAAGCAGGAATCACGTGGCTGTTGAAGGAAAGGCCACGCTGCAGCAGAGAATGATGCAGCACGTGTTCCCAGATGATGCTGGCCGAGCTTCGCACACCTCGGAGCATGGCTGGGACTGCGCAAACGCAGTACGCATCTGAACAAACCATCTCTGAACGGCCCAGAAACACACCTAACGCCCTGCACACGCGCCGTCTGCCCTACTGCAGGCCAAGAGGAAACTGAGATGCAGAAGAAAACCCCTGCAGACACGCAGGGAAGTGCTCAACCCATAGGGTAGCCTGGAAAAAAAAGGGTATGTGTCTGACTTCAGAGATTCTATCATTTAAGCTTAAAAAATGTCTTGGGCTAGGAACACACTTCATGCATCCAGATAAAATTAGCAGTGTGCCAAACAGCGTCAATGCGCATCTTTTATTAGTCCCCATCTGCAAAGGCAATCAAACACACACACACACAAAAAGACTAATCTGAAGATTAGTCACTCCTTGATCTTCTCCACGGTCTGCACTACAGAGCTGCTGAACTCGAGAACGAGAGGCAAATACAGGGTGGGTTGCATTTGCAAGCTCTGCTCCAAAGCTTTTATTCACAGCAGTTTATTAGCTTGAGATCTTTTCTCAGCCATCCGTTCTTCACTCAAACCTGGCAAACCCAGATTAAAAGCGTGTGCTTCACCTCTGAAGCAGGGCTCCTCGTCGCATTGAGAAGCGCCGCTCTTCCTCTACTGCTGCACGCTTCCTGGTCTCCAAATCCTGCCTCCAGCCCCCATCAAAGCCTCATCCCAAAAGTTCTTCCCCCTCCTTCCTCTTTTTGATCTGAAGCCTGTATTTGTTGAGGATTCAAAGATGCTGGACCTGCTCCTAAAAGCTCACTTTTTCCTCTGCAGCCCCTAAGACACGGAGCACCTTTTTTATTTCACCAAGACGAGAAACAGCCCATTGCAAAGAAACGATAATTTAAGCGGGCCTCCGCGTTTCCTGGAGGCTGGCTGTTGTAAGAGAAGCAACCTCTCGCTTTTCCCCAACGCCAGAGGAGCAGTAGCCTAAGGGTGCAGGATCTCAGCGGTTCCTCGCCATCGCTGCTGAGGACAGCTCAGCACCGTGAGCACGAGGTCAGCGGCGGGAGCACCTCCAGAGCTCTACGTGCCATTAAGCAGCAGAGCGAGCGCGAAGCCGAGCTCACAGCTGGAGGTGGGGAAGGGTGCCAGCGCCACTGTGTGTCAGCAGGTTAGTCTCCGGGGTGGACACGGCTGCATACAAATCAAGGGCACAGATTCAGCCCAAGCCAGGGAAGACAAGAGGTTTTTATCTCTTCCTTTTATTATTTGGTGCCACGTGAACTGGGAAGCCCAGCCCAGGACCCCCAGAAGCAAAAGTTTGCTATGAAAAATGACCGGCATCGTTATTAACAGTCCCTGAGCTGTGCTGAGGACTGGCTGACCTATGGAGCCCACCTCCGGTTTCATTCACTGGCTCTTCAAGGCAATATCCTTCATCCTGTAGTTCTGGAAATAACTGTTTCTACCAGAACTGCTTCTTCTTTTACATATAGAAATGAGATCAACATAGCACATTTGTTAATGTGAAATTCACACAAACTCTCCAAAAATAATCTGTCCTTGCTGAGAACTTTTGAAAAGGGAATTCAGGGAAAATGTATTTAATTGTGCATGCAAGAACTGGAATACAGCAGGAAGAGGAGACAGGCAGGGAAAAAAATATACTGCAAAAGAAAAAAAAAAAAAAGAAAAAAAGTGTTTGGCTTTTTTGCAGAAAAAAAAAGTGTTTGGCATCTTAAGAATGAAGCAGCTTCCTGTGCAGCCAGTTATCATGCTCCAGCCAACACTGCTACCACACTTAGCAGCCATGGTATCAGTGCTCTTATAGTTTGTCATCTAATAGAAAATAATACAGTATTATTTGTTTTCTTCCAGTAGGTACGGTGGTGCTTTGCTGGTTCTCTACTATTACAAGGAACCAAAAGAGGTGAAGCCGTTTCTGCAAATGCACATTACTGCTGGTTAAGAGAAAACCCGTGGCAATACACTGCTCAGCTCTTTTAAGCAGCAAAAGTATAATGACTGAAAAAACACAGCAGAAAAGTTACGCCACTGCAAAATGATCATCCAGAGGGCCTCCTAGAGAGTCAGTGGACCCAATTCCACGTCTGTTTGGTGGGAGAGCAAAGCCCTGATCTCAAAATACTCCAAGCATACAGGTTCACCCATGTTCTCTGCACATTTGCAGGCAGAAGCATTTTCCTCGCAGACTAAGCGAGATCGGGCAGCCCATGTAGAAGACTTTTCTGCACAACTGGGAGAGGGGAGGAAGGGGGAGACCGTCAGCTTTTTTAGGAGGTGAAGGACCTGATTCGGAATGCCTGATGTGATACCAACAATACGATTTTTTTTGTGAGCTCTCCAGTCCCTTCAGCTCCAATTTATTTCAGTCGAGATTGATTTTTTTCCCAGATTGAGAACTCGCCGCCTTGAGGCCAATTTTATGTATTCATTCCCAACCATCAGAAGTGCAATCACACTGAAATAACAGCTGCAGGTAATTTGGGAAACAGTCAACTGACACTCAGCTCCTCCCCCCTCTACCACAGCACACCTCGTTTGCGACCATCAGATCTTGGTTCTGATTTACATGAGAACTGCACTGGAGACATTACCATGAGTATGTCAGATACAGACAGCTGTCAAAAGCTGCAAAAAATAACCACTGGTGTGAAAAGAACCTAAAGGCCCAACCCCACAGGTATTCACTCATGACAAAGTGTCTCTCGTGCTGGGCTGAACTTAACGGGGTTTCTTGCCCAAATATGTTCTATGGACGTGACTGAGAATTAGGAAGATCAGGCCCATAATTTCTAACAGCAGAAAACAATTCTTTTAAAACACTTCCTACCTTTAGAAATCAATCGAGCAAGAAATTAGAAGGGGGAAGGAAATATCACCAGGCTTTCAGAAACATCCCTAAACTTTCAGCACTTGCTTGGTAATGCCAACCCATCTGTTTAAAACAAAGTCTTTTCTCTGCACAGATCTTATTTGCAAACTAGAGCATATATTGGAAATTTTTTTGCGGTGCCAAAGGCATGGTGGCCGCTCATTTATTGTGTTCCTTGGTTTCTTACTTGTATGTTGCTACCAGGCAAGGTACCAATGCCGTCTTTCCAGTCTAAGGCACTCAGTACATCGCAGTCTGCTGTCGGGACGGTGACGATTCTCTCCGAGACATTCTGTTCCATCTCTCTGCTTAGTCTTTGGGATCTTTATTTAATTTTAAGAAAGAAAACTAGGGCTTGAAAACAAAACAAAACAAAAAAAAGAGGCAGAGAATAAATCCTGGGTTCTCTGGATTCAGTGGGAGTTTTGGTCTGGATATTAGCAGTACCAGGATTTAAAATGACAGAATCACAAATACACAGGAGCATGCACAAACTCACATCCCACATCCACTGTGACCAATCTGTACAACTCGTGGAGTAGCAGCATCTGTTGCCAGGTTCCTCTGTACTGCCGCAATGCTTAGGCTCTACGCTAGAAATCCTGCAAAGCTCTTAAAATGCTTTTGGTGCACGCACTGCCCTCGTCTCCCAGCAAATGAACTATCCGGCTCCGTTAGAAGAGCTGACTAAAAGCCATACAACTATCTGAGCCCCCAGTTCCCAAATATTCGATGATTATTGTGGCAGACACTAAACAAACACCATCAATTAACTGTACAGTACTGCCCTTTAAATGCAATGTGAATATTTTCAAACTGTGAACATCACTGCTTGCCTACAAAGACCAGATTCACAACCTCCCCTTAAACTGGCAGCACTGCTGGATTTTAGGGGTGTGAGCTCCCGGATTTCAGCAGTGCGAGCTCCCGGATTTCAGCAGCGTGAGCAAACCCGCTGCTCAGTTCCCCAGAGCAGAGCCCAGGTGATAGGTGTAACTGCATTCCTGCCGAAATGGGTCGGAACTGCCCTGAGTGGGGATCTCTGCTCTGACTTCTGAATTCACGAGGTCGACAAGGTTGCTCTGAGCTCTTAACCCAGCACTAAAAGCAGGCACCATCCAAGACCAATTTGCTCGATCTTCCTCTGGCAGACTGTTTCTCCCCGTGAGTACTGAAAAGAGCTTTACAGTGACAAGGCTGGGGCAGGTTTTAACCACTGGGTGCTTAAATTTGGGCAGGCCAACTCCACTCCTGACCTGAAGTTTTCCACGTGCTAGACCATCTATCTGCAGGCTGGGAGTGCAGGTTTATTCCAGCCAAAGGCAAAACCACAGACCTGATGCAGGGTAACTGACGACGTCTGAGCATTCCTGAGGCTCCAATTCAAGCACACCGGCCCTCTGTGATGACCTTACTGAGGCCAAAAGCAGGAAAGATGCACGTGGACTGCACTCCCAGGTATCCTGGGGTATCACGGTCTAATCCCTGCAGGATTTGCTTCTTTTTTCTCCCCCAGGTGTAAAAATCCAGCTACTTACAGTCCTGCCGAAGCGTGAAGCTTAGCAGCACGTATACGGTCCAGCGGGATGGGGCCAGGAGGGTGCAAGCGGGAAGCAGCAAAGCCGTGGGCACCCGCTCAACTCCCAACGGTCTCAACGGACCTGTGGAACCTGGAGATGCCCCGCGGCGCCCCCAGCTACCTGTACAGAGCCCACCTGCCCCCAGCTCCACGGAGATTCACCCCTTCAATTAAATTCTGCTCCGGTACTGTGGTATCGAGCGACCGCAGCCGAAGGTTCACTGTACGTTAATATTTGATGTAGCCCTGCACGTCTGTAAACACTAATTTGTAGCCTACGCTTTGATGCCAGTTCCAACAAGGACAAAAACATCGCTTTTTAGATGTTATTCTTCGCATTCAGGCTCTAAAAATAAAGAAGCTGCAACACCAAGACTATTTAGGGAGCTCCCTCGGGGACGAGGGGTTTGGAAAGTAATCGGACAGAACCCGAGCAGAGGTAATTAAGCTGCAGGATTTATTTAAAACGGGACCAGGAAAACTGTCAAGAAGTATAACAAACCAAACTATCTCGTACTAGCCGGAGAAGACCCGATATGATAACGGGCCTTTTTCATCTCTTGTGTTTTATAAATCTATTAAAAGCCCTAGAAAAATGTAATGAAGAAATTACTGTTCTTATAATGCTCCCTACCAGTACAATCTACAGTAAAACCAAGATAGCCCAATAAAAGGAAGCAAACTGTGCAATTAAAGACAGCGGAATCTAACTTGAAACGTTTTGAAGAGCCATGAAGAGCACAAATGCTTCCCATTTGTCCTTATTTGCGTGATTGCTTTTCATCCTCAACATTAGACGACTCAGAAACAATGCAAAGGAAGATATAGAAAAACTACGATGAGTCATTCAGTCCCAAGGTGGAGATTCAGATTTATTAAATGATAAACGACTAGCGTGCTGGCAGAGATAATAGTTCATAATTAATATGCTACCACCCAGACCTCTGTGCTTTATCTTTAGATAGGGAACCCATAGGAAGAGGAAGTCAGAAATACTCGTTTCTGCCACTGAGCCACACTGCAGCCTTGGGAAACTGCTCCATCATTCCTGTAGAGAACCTGCTTTGGCTTTTAACATCCATCTTGCCTTAGCATGGAAAAAAAAAAAAAAGAAAAAAGAAAAAAGGCACGAGTTCATACAAACAAATAAAAGCGTGAGGGCTAAATGGGTGGACTGGGGTTCATTATCCTTCCCTGTACACCATCAGACCTAACGGGAAGAGAAACATTTCAGCAGAAACTCCATTTCACATGCTGCCAGCTTGACTGCCAACAACATGAGGATTTCAGGGTCTTTATATAAGGGTAAAATGTGAGAAACACAGCGGGGTAATAAATCCAGAGGCTGTAAATCAAGTAACAACAATCTTAAGTTCGCAGCCCTTCTGGCTGAGCCTCGGTATACCAGCAGGCAAAATTCCGTTCGAGAAGCAGCTGGCATCAAGGAAACCATTTGATATTGTGCTGCTCTGGGAATAATCCACTTACAAATCACCCTTCTTTCCCGAAACAGAACGGGAAACCTAGCAAAGCTGGGCATTTCAGTCAGTGCAATATATATGCGCTCAAGCAAGCTGGGATTCGGAGCTCTGTGTATCCCCAGTTTCCTGTAGGATTTGGTAGAGTTATCTAACACCCAATATATTATACCTGCCATTCATTCTTATGACGTTAGTGGAATTTAAACAGGGGGAAAAAAAAATTTAATGACTTCTCGCAGGGCACAACTAATCCGGTCTCAGGAGCTGCTTTGAGAACTTACCAGTTCAGACAAAAATTGTTTGCCTGTCCTCTGCTATGACGATGACTGATGATCTTTTACTTACCCATCAAAAAATATTACTCACCTCAGGCAAGTAATATTTTGCAAGGCTGAACTAATACCATTACCAGAAGCCCAGCCTCACCTCCATCAGCCCAGCCAGGGATTGAAATGAACTTTCAGAGGCTGCAATGGAACCGCACGACCACATTTCAAAAGAAAGCGTTTGTAGCCACCAGCAAGCATTTAATGGCATGAGTAAGACATAGCTGCTTTCGCTATCTGCTATGTCAACGAAGGGAAAAAAAATGGGCTTACAGCACAGGTATGAATCGAGGAGACACAAGCAGGTCGTGTTTTAGCTCTGCCACAGGACCACAAAGACAAACTAGTCTGGTTTTAGGGAGTTTGCGGTGTTCATTTGTACAACACAGACACTGCAAGGTCACTGGAAACACGCACTAATGTATGGATTATGCCTACCTGTTATTGTGCTGGGAGCCTAACAGACAGGCAGCAGGGCCACACAACTTTAATCAATTTATACGATCAGTCAGCAATATTGTGAGTTCCCTCTAAACCTAGCAGCTGAGGCTGGTATTAAGCCCAGATCAGCACCACAGCTCATAAGCTGCTGTCTCTTGTTTCTTGACACAGGCGTGCCAAATTGAAACAACAAACAAAAAAAAGCAACACACACACGCTTAGTTCAGCTGACACAAGGAAGCAGCTGCACAGGCTGCTGGTGGCACGAACACCCGTTCTGCGAGGAACCTCTCCTGTTCCTCGCACAAACCCACCCTGGCGTGGGAGCGCTGGGAAGCGAGCAGGTGGCATGGCACGGCACGGCACGGCACGGCACAGCGCTTTGCTGCCCCAGCTCACATGTTCCCAATACCACCCTTGGATCACGCGCAATAGCACTGCCTTTGCTACCTTTCTCTTTCCATTCGTGTGACGTCTCGACGTCAGCAACAAGTCTTCCTCCTGCCCTTTTTCTTGCAGAAGGTGAAGGAGGCATTCGGTGCCAGGCTGCAGAGCCTCCTGCCAAGAGAAGGGAGGGCGCAAGGAAGGCACAAAACCTCCTTTCACGTCCGCAGTTAATGCCTGCTGTCAGCGACACGATTAATTTCATTTTTATAATTTCATTTTTATAGCTTTCATTAAATTCATTACTGTCAAGCTTCTTCTCCCCAGCTCCTCGTGCTCGTGAAAAATGGGGGTTCTGGGGAAGGGACCGGGCACTGAGGAAGCACAGCAGGAACCAAAATGCCTTCATCACCGTGCTCCATGTGGTTGAGGCCGAGAGAAGGCTGTGCCACCACTGGTCCCAGCCTCTCTACCAAAGAGAGCCACCTGTAACCCCACAGTAGAACCACTTGTAACCCCCCAAAACACACACCCAGCAAGGAACTGCAGTGCCACACAGAAGACGGACCCCACAACTACTGCCACGTTCACAACCCCTGGAACGGTGACCTAAAATCTTCCCGGTAAGATACTCTACGTTTTGCCATTTCTAAATCTGCACTCATTTCCACAACGCCAGATGCAAGATCTAAATACCTTCCATCGCTCTTGATCAGAATTATTTTCACTCGGAATGTAACGACCTGTAAGGAAGCTTTAAGATTTGCGATTCAAGAGAAAGTCAATTTTGCGGCAACATAAAAATTGTAGTGCTGGGGGAAAAAAAAAAGTGGTTCTTCTAATGGAAAACTAAAAGTTCAGCCACCGCTTAAATGTTTAACTAAGACACAAGGAATTAATTTCGCAATAAAACATGCTCTTAAATGGGATGTAGTTAATGAAAACAAGAGGAGCATGCCGTTACCCGTAACATCTTGTTGTCCTCCAACGTGTTGATATCTACGGTTGCGTGTTGGCTGCAGGCTTCCAAACAGGAATTTTAAAGGGATGTCAAAGCTCTGCACTAACTGTTTGATTTGCTTCTGTTCTGAAGCGACGTTATTACATCGTGTTTTACTGAATATTCATCTTATGTTTTTGGGGGAAAAATTAAGGTTGATTATTTCAACCCCAAACGGCTGGCATTAAGGCGACTAGTATTAATCTCCAGAACTACCCGCACCTACAGCAAAACAGTTTTTAATGTGTCATACTGACAACAACAACAATTGTTCCCTGTTGAGTAATGCGTGCTTAGGTCAAGTGTTTCAAAAGGAAAAAAAAAAGTGCACAGAACTGACAAAGCACGATTCAGAGTACAAATAGGCGTAGGCTTGCTGTTCAGACCCATTTGATGCTGAAGTCAATAGGCACAACGAGCCAGAGTGCCCATATTCCGTGTACATAACTGTGCAACAAAAACTGCAAACCAGATTTCTTTTCTCCAGTATTTGTTTTCTAAATAGCTTGGTATAGTATGCAGTCAAATTGTTATTTTTAGATTTAACATTACTAGAGAACGAAGGAAGTAAAGCACAATCTGGCAGAGACGGCCATGCAAAAATATCCGAACTTCTCTCAGTGAGCTGTATATACAGGGGGAAAAAGAATCAGAAAAAACAGTTAAGCATCACATGCCTTGTTTGTGTTGAACACAATGCAGAACTGCAAAAATATTGTTGTCCCTGCTGGAGCAAAGGTTAAGTCAAAAAGGAACCTTCTTAGAAACCCATCTGAATATGAAAAACTTAGTGTTTAGTCAAGGAACTAATTAAACAAAAACCTAAAGAAGTATTTTTTCAGATACAAAACAAACAAACAAAAGACTTGCAAACATATATTTTCCATCCCTCCTCTTCCATCAGAAGTTTCAGAAGGAATAAATGGGTAGCTATCACCGTCGCAAAGGGTGAGCAGAGGAAGAAAGCTCGCAAATTTCATCAGCAATGTTGCTGTATTTTAAGTGCATTGTTGACTAAATAACAGGTTAAAGGCAAGTGAGTGACAACCAAACGAACAGGTAAACAGGCGAGGGCCTCTGCCTTTTTTTGAAGGGGGAGAAAAAGGAAAACAAACCCACCACCTTCACAGAACCGGCCTATTTTCTATGCATTTCGTTTATTTATTTGAAAACTTCTTATGCGTTCCAGTCCTGTGCTACCTCATTTGCAAAGCTGCATTGTGCCAACCTTAAATACATCCTCCACAGGAGGGGATGGATTTCCAGTGCCGAGAGGGAAAGGGGAGTGAGGCTCCTGCCCGCCGCTGTCCCACCGGCCCCAGGGATTGCCTGGGAGCGCAGCACGAGGTGCAGAGCAGCTCCTTCGGCACGGCAAGGGAATTCAGCGCTGCCAGGGAGGAGGAGGCTGAAACACCCATAGCTCGCCCCCTAAATTCACAGCAGCTATGTTCTCCTGGCCCAGCTCCTCACCGTTCAGCTTCTGGAGGCACCAGAAAGCAGCACCACGGGGCCCGAACTTGGGCAAGCCGTCCAGGGAAAAAAAAAAAAAGGCCCAAATCAAGAAACCAACAAACTACAGGTAAAGAAAAAAGAAAGGGACACAGACCCACAAAGACCCGGAGCGGCAGGACCACAGGAGGGGCTAGCGCGTACTGTTTGAGAACCCACTCTGATGCGGGCTGGGAGCCAGACGCGGCCCTGCAAGCCTTCCAAAACTCCCGTCTCCACGAGCCCCGCTGCAGAAGCGGATCCGTCACCCAGCACCCACCAGCAGCTCCCGTCCTGTGCCAAGGGGATCCCGGCTCCACACCGCACTGCCGCACGCAAGGCAGCGCCGCTCTGCCTCCTGCCACACTAGGACGAGCTCTGCTGTCACTTATGTTCAGGTTTCTTGCTTAAATCAAGCATTTTGTTTAGTTTAAAGGCTACGGCTATCAAAACAGACGCTGTGCGTTTCATGAATACAGCTTTGACCTGTTTGCTCAGATTTAGATTTACCATGCCCTTATCCCATCATTTAGCTTGATTCAATCAGAAAATTAAAAAATAAAATAAAATAAAATAAAATAAAATAAAATAAAATAAAATAAAATAAAATAAAATAAAGCCCTCAAAAAAGATAAGCCAAAAGGTGCTAAACCTAAAAATCGAATGGCCTTTCCAAGGAGGGAAAGTACTTTGCGTATAAGCTGAGCCAGCCTCTGGAAAGCACTCTGCCAAATTTCTAAGTTAAATTGCAGAAGAGAAGGAATTAAACTTTAAAGACAAATCCAACTATCGTGACAGAAGCTCAGCTGCCACCTCTGCAGTGACGTACACGTGGATCTGACCCTAGACGGGCCATGGCAGATCGCTAACCGGGATGTTCTGCTCAAAACTGTGCCACCACCGGAGCGTACCAGTCTGCCCATCGAGATGTTTCCAGCACCTTTCTGTAACGAAGGAGAAGCACATCTGCACTCACACTTCACCTGCGGAGCAGTCAGTGCTACTAATTAGGAAGGACGGGGTTTGCTGGGATCCCCGGTCGCTGCGGCTGCTAATTGATTCCAAGCGCCGAGCTGCCGGCTGCCTGCGTCCACTACCAAGTAAACAGTTGGTCATTTTTCCTCCCGGTCTCTGATCTAATTCCTCTACCCACTGTGCTACCCTCTTCCCTCTCCCCTGCCTCGGGTGGCACGCGGCACTGAGACACGCTGCTGGAGGCTTGAGAAAGACGGGAATGGATTAAACACCATAAACTAGGGGAGAGAGGGAGCAGGGTGTGTGCGGGGCAGAACTGACACCGTAATTCAGAAATCTCCTCGTTATTCTGCAGATTATAAACACGCACAGCAACTGCCGCTGCATTTCAGTCGGGTTTTGACCCGGTCTGCGTTCTCCTGAAGTTCAAATCCTGCAATTGTAACGATGGAGCTTAGGTCTCCCAGCATCAGGCCTGCTGCACATCTCACCTCTCAAAAAATACCACAGCTCATATGGAAAAGGACAAGGGGGTGACACTGAGGCTGCACCCTCAAATTCATACCCCCACAATACAACGTCATCGCACTTGGAAGTGTTCAGACTAAAAGCTTTGCAGGATGATAGAAGAGAGGTAAAGGAGAGGTAAGGGAGAGCTGGACCTTCTCCTACCGATAAAGCAACAAAATTTCAATTTGACCGTTATAAACCAAAATCGCAGATGCTTTTTAAAATAAATTCCAGGTGCTATTTACATATAATCAGTCTAAAGATGAATGGTCCTACCACTTCCTTAAAATTCCAGCAAATAAAGAACTGGTGGAAGAATGTACAGGCAATCGGGGCCCAGCACACAGCATGCCTGAGGCAAACAAAACACACCCTCCGGTCAGGAGAAGTCAGCCGCTCAGGAATTGTCTGCAGAATACACGTGTTCGTAACCACTCACCATCCCGCAGCTTACCTATTACGGCAATAAACCAACGAAGGCAAGAGGAATTAACTCCGGCCAGGAAAAATGGAACTGGTGCCGCGCAACCCGTCCGTTGGTTGCACCGAGCTGAACGGGGCAGCGCACATCCAGGCTCCGGTTCCATCTCCGTACTCACGATAAATTACAATTTATTTGACACACGTTCAGCCTTAACGGCATTACTTGCAGAGTTAAGGTGCAATCAATTTCAGGCCAAAACCAGAGCACAGAGGACAAAAACGTCCCCCGTTGTAATTGCAGCTGTAATTACTTCATAAGCCTACGATCCAGCAAATCACCCTGGGGACTCGTACTAATTATTATTCCGTATCTTACGACACCAGGTAGAAACTTTCACTGAGGAAAAGGCTGTCCCGACCCCAAAAAGTGTGCAGTCTAACTAGACGGGGCGAGGAAGAGCAGGGAAGCACGGCTCTGGTGCTAACGAGACGGCTCAGGACTGCCGTTAAGCGCCCGGCGTCAGACGAGTTTCCAGCATCAGGCACCGGTCTCCTCTCCGTTACGTTTCTGTCTTATTAGACAATAAGACACGTACCGGAGAGGTCTCATGCGATTCAGCACTGAATATCAGAGCTCTTTATCCCTTAATCCCAACTACAGACAAACGTGTGTAAGGATGTGTTATTTTTTTTATTATTATTATTTTTTTAAAACTCATCTAGGCAGCATTTGAATGAATTACAGGAAACGTTTTCGTATTAAAAATCTAATCCAATTCCTTGCAGCGCTGAGTGTCAATAAAACTGTCCTAATCCCATTCTTCTGCACATCAAACATCATTAAGATCGTCCCATGCTAATCTTTATGTGGAACATTGATCAATATTTTTGAAGTTTTAAATTTATCCCTGTATTTATCTGGCACCGGCCTTCCCTCTGTTCATAAAATCTTGATGTTACTAGTTCTCGCCTTTTCTTCTGGAGCATTTGCTTTCGGAAAGCTTGACGGCATTATTTCCTCATGTCAAATCTCTATTTCCAAACTTAAATCTTGGCTCAGCCTGCAAAAATCTCTCCGCTATCCCCCTGTATTGTACCACTTTGCAGCGTTTTGGGGTCTGCTCACGCCAACCCCAGCCCCGCTCTCCTCAACGCCCCCCGCCAGCGGCGGTCCGCAGGCCGCAGGACAAGAAAACCCCAGAACGTAAATATTTAGGAAAACTTCGCCCCGCGACCACCACGAAGTTGGCTTCCCCACAGGCTGCGGGCACTGGTGACAGGGGGGAACGCGACGCCCTGTGAGCGGAGCGCGGCCCCCTCACAGCCCCGCGGTGTTTCAGGGGCTCGCTGAGGTACCGGGTGGGGGGGGGGGGGGAACCAACAACCCCCCCCCCAGCCCCGCGGTGCTTAAAACCCCCGGCAGGGCGCGGCTTCAGGTCCGGACACGGACCCCGGACCCGCAGCGGGGCTCCCTGTGGCGCCGAGCGGCGGCGAGCAGCCGAGGGGCCGAGCCCGGCCAGTCCCCCCCTCCTCAGGGGCACCGCGGAGCTCAGCCCGGCCCGGGCGCCCCCCCGCCGCCGGAGGCGCCATTTCCCGCAGCCCCTTATCCGCCCCCCCCGCCCCGGCCCGAGCCCCCTCAGCCCCGCCGCAAGATGGCGGCCCCGCCGCCCGCCGCCCCCCGCCGCCACTCACCGGCGGCCCGGCGCGGCCCGGCCCGGCCCGGCCCGGCCTCCCCGGCCCTCCCCGCGCTTTTCTTTGCGCCTCAACTCCGGCAACGAGCGGCTCCCGCGGCCCGCTGCGCGCATGCGCCCACCGACCGGCCCCGGCCCCGGCCCCGGCCCCGGCCCCGGGCACGGCTCCGCTGAGGGCAGGGAGGGGCCGGGGCGGTGGCGGGGGCGGGCCGGGGCGCTGGGGGAACTGGGGACACTGGGGGTACTGGGGACACTGGGAGCACTGAGGGACACTCCGGGCACTGGGAGGACCGGGTGTATTGTGAGATACTAGGAGCACTGGGGGGACTGGGTGTACTGGGAGCACTGGGGCACTGGGAGCACTGAGGGACACTTTGGAGCACTGGGGATACTGGGGGCAGTGGGGACACTGGGAGCAATGGGGACACTGGGAGATACGAGGAGCACTGGGGAGACTGGGGGACACTGGAAGCAATGGGGACACTAGGGGCACTGGGAGATACTGGGAGCACTGAGGACACTAGGGACACTGGGACACTGCTAGTGCTGGGGGACACTGGGAGCAATGGGGACACTAGGGGCACTGGGGGGACTGGGGGACACTGGGAGAGACTGAGGACACGGCACTGGGAGGACTGGGGGACGCTGGGAGATACTAGGAGCACTGGGGACACTAGGGGCACTGGGAGGACTGGGGGGGACACTGGGAGATACTAGGAGCACTGGAGACACTAGGGGCACTGGGACACTGGGAGCGCTGTGGGACACTGGGAGCAATGGGGACACTAGGGGCATTGGAGGACACTAGGGGCACTGGGGGCACTGGGACATACTAGGACCACAGGGGGAATGGGGGACACTGGGAGCACTAGGGACGTGGGATACTGGGGGCACTGGCGAACGCTAGGGGTACTAAGAGCACAGAGGGACACTGGGAGCACTGGGGACACAGAGCACTGGAGGACAGTAGGGGCACTTGGGACACTGGAGGCACTAGGGGACACTAGGGGCACTGGGGACACTGGAGGATACTAGGGGCACGGGGGGTTATAGACGTGCTAAGAGCACTCTGTGCACTGGGGACACTGTGAGCACTGGGGACCTGAGAGTACTGGGAGTTATCTGTGTGCTGGGGGCACTGGGAACCTGGGGATACTGGGGCAGGGGGGCACCGTGGTACTGGACACGTTGGGGACTCGGGGGCCTGTCGCAGAGCTGAATGGCTCCAGCTCACCGAGGGTCTTGCAGCACACGGCCGCCCGAAATGGCAGCGGGGAAGCGGAGCCCTCCGTGGGTATCAGCGCCGGCATCCAACCAGCGGTGGCCGAGGCGCTGCCCTCTGTCACCGGTTTCCCCATCAGTTATTAATAGAAACTACTTCGCCCTCCTCTCTCGTTTTTCTTTTCATCTGGGAACGTTGGTTTTGTTTGTATTTGAATTTTGAAACAATAAAAGAAGCGGTGGTATTTTTTTAATGACACTTTTTTTTTTCTTTTTTTTTTCCTCTAGGGGAAAAAAGTATGAGCGGGCCCCAAGCTGTGACAACTTAAAGGCAATGGGACCTCAGGAAAATAATAAATGAGACTTGCAATGGCTCATTTGAAATACACATCGTAATATTCCTCATCCCTAGAGTGAGGCACATAAAACAGCCGTCTTTAAAATTAACTCAGAGAACAAATATATTTCTCCCCTCATCTGCATCAGCAAGTTACATCTAAAACATGGGGTTCTGCGGGCTCAGGGTGCTCACTTGGTATTGCTGAGAGCCCCGTTTAAGGGCTCCTCACGCTTCTCACACCGGTTTAAAGCCTTGCTGGTGTGCACTTTCCCTCCTCGGAGCTCTCCTACGGCTCTGAGCGGGGTATTTAGGGGGCCTCAGCCTTGGAAAGAAGCAGAGAGCCTGGGGTCCTGCAGAGCCCACCAGCAATGACCATCATCATCATCCTCCTCCTCCTCATCCCCACAGCACTGGGCTGCAGTGGGGCCACGACTCTTTCCTTGGACAACGCGATCCCATACAAGGAGGCCAGGGCATGGGGGACGAGGATGCTTCCGGAGTCACCACCCCGCAGGCAGGAGGTGGAGGAAACAAGGCTTTATTTTTTCTGTTTTTAAATACAAACTTCTGTAGCATTTGTAAACGGTGGAAGCAACCCCTTTTACGTGCTAAATCCTGCTTTAAAGATTGCTTTGCTCAAACCTGCTTTGTGGTGGAAGAAGAAAGCCCCAGCTGAGGCTGGGAGCAGGGCGAGGGGGTTGGAGCTTGCTTTGTTTGGTGGCTCAGCACAGCTACGGCCTGCCCAGGGCATCACCAGGCCCCTCCAGAGCACCAGACAGCCCCAAATAAGCCTCTTGCTGGTCTTTCTGCCAGCGCTGGGTCTCTTCTATGGGAAAGCACTGGGGTATTTGATACCCAAGGAAGAGCCATAGCCGAGAGCCAGGGCAGCAGCTTCACTGTGCAGCTCTGCGTTGGTTGAAGCTGATGAAATCTCCTCTTCAGGAAGCCATCCCCTGCCGAACCTTGCTGCACTTCTGCCTCCGTTCCTTCCCTCACATCCCTTCTGGGCTGCCGCCAGCCCTGTAGCACAAGCAGCAGCTGCGCCACGTGCCCGCGGCAGCACAGAGCGCTCCCGGGCTTGTTTGGCACTTCGTGGGAGCAACCTGGGCCGTGGCAAGCTGCAAGCAGCCCGAGGAGGACCCACGAGGCTGAGAGCCACTTGCCCTGCTGATGGGGGATGCTGCTGCCGCTGCCAGGGTTGCTCAGTTGCTTCCCTCCCAGCTGGATGCATTTAGGGGCAAACCAAAGCACAAGACTCTGCAGATCCCCAGGGGAGCAAGCCCTTAAGCATATGCTTCGTGTCAAGCAAAAGGAGAGCCCCAGGCAGTCGCTGGGATTACCTGTGTCTAAAAGGCAGCTGGATCGCAGCCTCAGAGCAAGGTTTGTTAAGGCAGCAGGAGCCTGAGTTGCAGTTAAGTAACTCCGGGCTCTGTCCAAGGCCCTGTCTCCAACCATGCTTCCAGTGGGTGCCCCAGGTGCATCTTTACATACTCAGGTGAGTTTGCTGCAGAGCTCAGGCTGCACAACTCTCAAACACCTTTTTGGATTAAAATCCGCATCTTCTACCCCTTGCTAATTTGCTTGCAGCAATCAATCATCTGCTTTGAAAATGGCAGGATCAAAGGCAGGGAACTCACAACAACAAATTACGTCCAAAAACTGCTCTAATTCCTCACTGCACGTACAGAAACTTCCCTGCAGGGCAGGTGCCAGCTCCTTCTTCAAAGGAGTTTTTGTCTTTCTTGGCGCAGAGACCATCTCTTACTGGGCACAACAAGGAGTTTACATCTTCACTAAAGGTTTTCCACGTTCCTCCATCGTCAAACACCTGTCCTTGGGTATTTGGGGGAAACACACTTCTCCCAAAGGGCTAATAAGCACCTTCCCTAAAAACAAGCACACTTCACTAGGAGCAGCCTTGGCTGCCAGACAGCAAAATCCAGAGTCACTTCTTAAAATGTTTGCCTAGACAATCATTTGCAGATTTGGTTAAAGATAATTTTTAAGCTAATTATCCCCTATTAGCAATCATCTTGCCTCGTTTGGTTTGTTTTAAACAGCAGAAGGAATTGCAAATATTGTGAGTGCCTAAGATGTTAAAGCACTAAATACATAACTGAAAGTCTCAGACTTCTGAAGAAATTAAATATCACTTCCACAGCTTTCTCATGCCGCTGTAGTAACATGACATTTGATAAAGCCTGAGCCACTCACCAAGCCCTGACCCCTCTTAAACTCTACAGAAATATTGTGTTGAAAGCTACTCTTGTGATCTATCACCCTTTCATCTTTTTAATATGGCAGTACAAGTTTCAAATGATCAAATTAGACAAAATTACTTGCTCCTATGAAGTTAACAACTAGCTGCAAAACAACTACCATCAGAAGTAAGGTTAGCAGTTTGAAATTAGCTACAGAAAAGTTTTTGATAAAGCCAGAGCTAACCTTGCTTCCATACTAAGGAAGAACTAAAACTGTGCTTTGCCTGTTATTTTTGGGGGGCACTGCTGGCTCCAGAAGGCAGAGCAGGGTGCTGGGGATGTCAGTTCTTCATTCAAAGCCCACACAGGAACCTGTGGAAAGTTCAGTTTTAGTAATTTGCTAATGGTACAGCCATCAGACTGGGATATTATTCAGGACCATTTACAGTACTCCTGCTAGAAGCTGCCCTCCTTTCTCCCCAGGTCTCGAGGGATGCTGGAGATGTGCCAGGACAGCAGCACACCCGTCACATTCTCACTGCTTTCAAGTCCAGAGCTCCTCAGAAGGATGCCCTGCACATTTTTCTTTTGTAAAGGCTCTCCCTAAAGCAGAGGTGCTTTGTTAGGAAGAAATACTCCTGGAAAATATGTTGAGAAGAAATGAGCTGAGGCTCTTGCCTCAACTCCAAATCGCACTGTAACTAGAGAAGATGGATTCACAGCTGCGCAGTGCCCAGAACAAAGGCTTGTTGGTGCTATCCGTGCTCGTCCCACCTGGTTCAGACTAACACCTTCTCATTTATAAAGTCACGGTTTGTGACTGAAATCCCAAACTCGCAATCAGGGATCGTGAAATCAAAGAACCACCAGAAGTAAACAGCTGGAGCAGCTTTGTGTCCTCCTGCTGAGTGCGCTAGACTAGAAAAACAACTGTAAAAGCATCATGCTTCTTCCCCCTTCATTTCTCAGAGGTGCTGTAAGAAAGGCCAACTGTGCAAAAGAGGAAACAATTGAACTGATGTTTGACAAAAAAAAGCAAGAAGCAGAAAAGCACGTTCTCCATGCCAGCCAGGCTTACCTTCAGCATCAGCTGTATAAAGAGTAAAATGTTTTGGGACAAACAATGATTTGAGTTGACTCGAGTCTAGCAAGTTAAGTGGTTGCAAAATTTTCTTCCTTGTATTATGGAAGCTGAAGCACACTTCATTTCGTTTATACAGACAATGGAAAACAGGCTTGTCACCTTCATTATTGCTTCTGGTTCATTTTCATGTATTCTTCTTATTGCAATGTTACAGCTCCAAACAACGCAGTAAGTGTTGCTGGAGAAACAAGTTCTTTTAACTGGATTGTATTCAAGTGCCATGACTACACATATTAAGTGGCTTTCTAAGAGAAGAACCCATTCTTTAAGTAACTCGTTCGTCAAATTCAAGCTTACACCAATCAATATAAAGCAGCGACAATCACAACACAGCTTCATGGAACCACCGTCAAATGTCATCAAGCAAAAATAGTCTTTATTCAAATTTCATGGAAACAGGGATCACTGTACTTTGCAAGACGGGGAAAAATAAAATAAAAAAATTTAATATAAAACAAGGATATTGTCACAATACCAGAATATGGAACTCTACTTTTCCCTACAGATTACTGCAAGTACCTTTTTTCCCCCTTTTGACTGTGCTATTCACAACTTTAAGTCCAAAAATATGAAACAAAAGTGGTATGAAACTTAAGACTAGCACTTCTACTAAATGGCATACATCAAAGGGCATCAATTGAAGGGCAAAGAGTGTTGAAGCCATCATACCTACCTATCAGTCATCATTGCAATCTCATAAACCCACCAAGGTGCACTGCTCATTCTCTGTAAGGCTCTTCCTGGAAAACAGGGCGATTTCGGTGCTCTAGGAAGAATTATATTTAAAGAGAACCTTTCTACAGGAGAGTACATGAGCTGAACAGCCTTGTACCAGAGAGCATTAGAGGGAGGGAGCAGTGCAGTTAACAGTGACAGACACACCGTCAGGGTAGTTAAAAATATACAGCATTGACATGTTTTCTACTTCAATCACTTGTGCTACAACTACCAAACATGTACAAAAGACTTCTCCGATCGTTCCAAGCGTGGGTGCGGCAAGGTTAGGATCTGGAGCGAGACCTTGACCGTGAACGGGAGTGTGACCTAGAGGCAGACCTAGACCTAGACTTGGACCGGGACCTAGGTTTTGAAACAGATTTTGACCTGGAACGAGAATCTGATTTGACATTTGGTTTTGACTTGGAAATTGACCTAGACCTGGAGCGAGACACCTGATGGGCAGCTGCATCCTCACCCTCCCCTTTTGCCTCCTTTTTGTCAGACTCTGATTTTAGATGCTCTTTTTCTTTGGAGACTGACCTGGACCGCTCATGGCTGTCCTTCCTTTTCTTCTTGCTACTTGATTTGCTGTCTCGCTTGCTGCGCCTCTTGCTTTTCTCACTCTTGCTGTGGCTGCGGCTCCTGCTTCTACTTCTGCTGTCATCCCTGCTTCTCTTCCTACTTTTCCTTTTGTCCTTACTGTGGCTCCTGCTCCTACTCTCGTCTCTACTCTTGCTCCTGCTTCTAGCCTTGCTAATGCTCTTCTCCCTGTCTTTGCTTCTGCTCTTCTCCTTGCTCCTACTCCTCAAGCTCCCCCTTGCCTCTCCCCTGTCCTTGCTTCCACTCCTGCTCCTGCTCTTACTCTTCTCCTTGCTGCGACTCCTGCTCTTTGCTTTCTCATCACTGTTATGGACAGTGCCCTCAGATTTATCTTTGCTTTTGTGCCGTGATTTCTCTGCACTCCTGCTGCGGCTCCTACTTTTATCCTCTTTACTTGGAGTCCTGCTTTTCTCTTTTTGGCCTCTGCTACGGCTCTTGCTTCGACTACGGCTCTTGCTTCTGGAACGGGACACAGACCTGGAAGTACAAAGGCAACACTTTAGTGCAGCTTGCATTTGACTAGCACTCAAATACTGTGCGTAAGGGAAAAGAAAAACAGCTTTCCCACTGCAAATTTAGGATGACTGCAAATTTAGGATGATGCTTCTCATTTAAGTGGGTAACCCGATTTGTTCCACCACAAAGACATACCTGGATCTTGATCTACTCTTGGAGCGACTACTACTGGCACTGCGGCTCCTGCTCTTGTGAGAATGTCTGCTTCGAGAGCGAGACCTGGAACAGAATCAGTCAGCTCAATGTTAACACACGACCATGGAGAGCTTGTGGTCTCATGGACCCACGTGGGTAAAAGCCCATAGTATTAGAGCACCTGCTGAGCAGCAGAAAGAAGAGTGTATAACACAATCAAGTTACAATTTAGAGTACCCTTCTCCCTGCTGTTCATCCCCCTGCTGCCATGTCTGCAAGCATGCAACACTGCAAATCTCGAAGAATTATTTAAGTCAGAAACCCTTTCCCAATCAAGTCAGAGGTTTGACTGCAGCGAGACATTAGGATAAAGCTCTCTGCTCTTTCAGTACGGAATGCCGTTGGGCAACACCCACAGATGGTTTCCACTTTCCACCCTTCAAAAGCACAACCTGTTTGCCTGCAGCCTTCCATGAAGCTTTAAAAATTACTTGTAAACTAAGGGTCACTATTTTCTCAACCAGCTTTAAGTGGGATAGATGCAACTGGACTGCCAATGGCATGAAATCCTCCCACCCCTTTAGCTTTTGAGCACGTAGCCTATTTTCAATGACATTTGGCAAAGGTCTTTTGAACTTCTGAGAAGCTCTGGAGCCCTCAGACAGGAGGCACAACAAGCCAACATTTCCTTTGCTGAAGGCAGGAACAGGTACACTTCATTTTGCAGCTCATTGCTAGGAACCAGTTACAGAGCTGCTATCTGCTGACCTGCACACACTGCTCATGAGTGCAGAGGACATGAGAGAACAGTGGGAATCACAGGTGATTGCAAGAGGAAAATCCACACAAAAACAGGCTTTAATTTTGTAACCAAGTTGTTCCAAGAACACTAGAAGCTGGCCTGGATTTTACTACAACAAAGTTCTGTCCCAAAATGGAACACGGTGCTGTGCTGAAGCACTTCTCTCGGTCACCCAAAGCAAGCAGTAATCTCCAGAAACAGGGAATAGGTGGGGGTTTCCAAACCGAGAAAGAACTGTTAGTCCTGGTGCTTGTAGCAGAACACAGTGTTCAGAGCAGAAGTGTTAAAAGTACCTTCTGTTTCCCTCAGTATGCACTGCTCCACCTGCCATGCCGTGCTCCTCTGCAAGACAGCAAGGACTAGACGACGCAGCTGGGAGCAGCAGTAGCACACTGTGTTTATATACACACGTGTTTAGCCGGCGGTACCCATGTTCACTAAAGAAAACACCTCTGAGAAGAGGTTTCATTTCCCTTTGTTACTTCCTGGTAACTAATAAATTCTCAAAACCAGATTTATTGAGAACTCGGAACGCCTCCAAGGTATTTTGGAACCTGCTGCATATTCATGTAATTGCAGTTAGATTCAGCCCGAACTACATTATAAAGAGACGTACCTTGAATGGCTTCGGCTTCTGGAGTAAGAGCGGCGCCGTCTTGATCCAGGTCTGTCTTCCACTAATCTAATCTTTCTGCCATTTACTTCTGTCCCGTCCAGCTTTTCAAGGGCTCTTTTCATGTCAGAATAGGATTTGAACTCAATCACACCTTCATTTTTCCTTCCTTTGTGTGCATCTGCATATGTCACTTCCCCTGCCTGACGCATATAATCCTGGAGGAAGAGGACAGAATAACCATTGCCTCAAATCCAGAGTCAGGCTTCCAGGCTCTCTTCATCTCTGCAATGATGCTTGCATAGCCTCTTCTGGTCACACTGACATCGGCAAGGGTTTTAACCAAACGGCATTTGCAGAATTAAAGCCAAAATTTCTGAGCAAGCCAAGTAGTACACTACAATTTCACATAGTTTGTGTGATGAGAACTAAGGCAGCGTTGGTATTTTGAGACAAATAATCTAGCGTCTCCCAATATCTAATATCAATATGGTCAGGACTACGATAAATTTCAAATTATAAAAGTGATTCAAGAAATAGAATGCTCTCTGAATCATGTTTTCAAATGTAACTTGGGAGAAGTAATGTACTTAAAGGTTAAATATGAAAAAACGCCTCACACAGGCGAGAAGGCTATCGGCAAGCAGACTTCCCTTTGTCCTCCACCTAGGTCATTTACCTCATTCTGCTGGAAGAAAACCCCACACAAGTAAGAGCTGAATTCATTTGCCTACTTCATGCTACCTGACTTCTGTGTTTCAGTTACTACACACATCCTCCTTGCTCAGAGCAAGCTGCCACACGGGGCCACCTCAGCCCCCGGGGACTGGGGCTGCAATGGGAACAGCACACACCAACTTGGTTCCCTTTGGTTTTGACCCAGCTACTCCCCTCTGAAGTACACTGAAATGAAAGCTGGTCAGAAAAGCAACGCATCCAGTAGGGGATTAATCATGCCATGCTCTACTTACAATTTTTAATACCCGAAGCAAAGACAAGCTATCGATGGTGTGAAGCGTTAACAAAAGACATTGGAGTGATCTCAGTACGTACCTGAACTAGTGTTACAGTCAACTACAGACCAGTTTGTACTACGTCAAAGTTTGTTTAGAACAAATTTTACACATCCTTAAAAGAGAACCATAAAGAAAGCGTTCCTGTAAGAACAAGTGTTTTTAACGGTTGCTGCTAGGTTTGGTAAGGAAGCTCTGTCTTTCTGCGCCTGCTATTGGAATTCTGCTCCCTGTCCTGTTCCCCCAGTACACGACGCAGATAATCCTAAATCAACACTTCAGCGCCAGGGCACTCAGAGGTCCTGTTGCCTACGCGGTGTTACCCAACACTTCCGCTGCTGAGAATCACTTTCCATTCCTTCAGACTTGGAGAAAATATTAACTTTTGGCAGAGATTTTGCACGACTGCTCGTTCTGGAAGCATCTTTTCCCTAAAGCTGCCCTCAAACAGCTTTTCACGGAGTGGAAATTCTTACAGAGATTGTGCAAGAACAATGCTATCTTTTCCAAGCAGCTCCAGCACCTGAGAAGCTGATGGGTAGAAGCCGAATTGACAAGGACAAACTCCTTTGTCTCTAGTGAATCCTACCCCTGGCCTGACTGAAGTCTGTTTTGACAGAGCTTAAAGAGAAGATACAAATCACCCGTACGTGATGTTGGTTTATTAGGGAAAAGTGTTTCTCTTCCATCAGCCAATGACACCAAGCCTGCAAGTGCAACTCCCAGCGTTGCACGCAACATTAACGACTTTGTATATGCAAATAGCACACCTTCAGTCAATACTGATGTCATTACTTCAAGTCTACTTGTATGCACATCAGCACACAGACTTACTAACAAGTTGGAGTTGAAAAAAGACAGGTGTATATGAGTTTTCTTTGATGAAACAGAAGCTAACCTTTTTACCCTTTGTGCTCTTTAATAGAGAAAGGGTAAAGAAAGGGGCCCCATACCTTAAGATCTTGCCAACTGCAGCGGCTTGACAAATTTTCCACAATCAATCTGTATTCTGTACGGGTAGGAGGACCGTACTTATCTCTTCCGCTTCTTCTATAACCATATCCACCTTTAGGAGGTGACAAGCAGACAGCAGTACTTCAACTAGGGAAATGGAGCACTCACTCTACACCCCCAGACAAAAGCGTTCTGCCCCATATGTTTGCAAATCCATTAAAAACTCACCCACCCGCTAGTCTAAATTCAACCCCCCTTGTATAAAACGTTACGAAGGTGAAAAGCATTAAAAAGAACTATTGCGAGCACATAATTAAAACAAAGCACAGAGTTATAATTACGATAAGATTAACATGCAATTAAGTTTAAATTATTTTTTTAAAAAAGTTTGAAAGAAGAAACCAAATTAAGCCAGTTGACTAATGTTACTTACATTGCTTACAGGTTTTCTGAATATTTGACATGAATAAAGATTTTCAGGCACCTATTTCAGATTAATCTCATCTGTCTCTAACCCTTGGGATCCTCACCACCCAGGTCTAATGGGAAAAGGTTGCGGTCGTCACATGGCTTCCTTTTTTGGTCAGCCAAGGGCCACAAGTTCAAAGAGCCACTCATGGAAAGGTAACCCAAGGTCAGCAAATGGAACAGGCAGTCATCTTAGCCTCAAAGGACTCTTTTAATTAAAACATTGAGGTCTTTGTTAAATCTATGTTAAACATCACATTGCAAATAAACCATTAAAATAGTTAAACGAAATGATAATAATAAAAATAGTACAAGAAAATGTGTTTATTCAATTTATCAATTAAAATACTTTAATACAACAAACACGTTAAATGTTCAGATCAACAGTTACATTTACAGTTACAAAACACTATGCACAACTTCATAGATAAAAAATATTTTTAAGTTACTTTTAAAAAACAAGCAAAGATATTTTATTTAAAACAAGTCACGGATACAAATGCATTTTAGTGCTTACTGCGTCCAGAACCGTAACTGCTGTCACGCCGTGGGCCTCTGGCATGCTCAACGATCACTCTCTCCCCACAAAGATCTTTACCATTTAGCTCATAAACAGCATCATCTGCGTCTCGCAGATCATCAAACTCAACAAAGCCATACCTAGAGAGAGGGGAGGGGGGAAAGAGAATCGCTCAGAAATGACCCGGAGGTGTCTGTACCGCAAACAGCTCATCCCAGGGCAGCTCTCCGCAGAACCCCAAGGGGTACGTCTCTCGTGCCGTCCCGCAGATCCCCGAGGGGACCTCTCTTGTTCCATCCCGCAGACGAACGCCAGCTGCAGCCTGCAGGTCACGGCCACCACACCCGCTACGGACGGTGCTCTGCTGCTCTATGCAATACATCTGCTCAACAGCAGTAAGGCTGAAATCGCATGTAACAGGTACTGAATTTGTATGATCCACGGATTAAGATTGACCCTGATTTTTGAAGAGCCTCTTGTTCCGTTCCTGGTTCTGTTGGGCAGCTACCATAATTCCTGCTCTTTAAATGGAAAAACTCAACCACCTCTGTAAATACACTTTGTCTGCACAACCTCCACGGAAGGTCCAGCAAGAAAGAAAACGTGAAGACAAGCCAGGAAAAGGGATTTTCTTTTAATTGGACTCATTTTGCTCTTAATACTGATGATATGGGTAGGAAAAGCACCACGCTCGTACAACAGATCCTACACCTGTTGAAATATCTGCAGCTTCCCATACACCGCTGAGAAAGCGCTTTATGCCCAGCCAGTTTCTAACATCCTAGCTTTTCAGACAGCATGGAAAGCCCAAACCTTGGTATGGGACTTAAAATCCAGCAGCAGTAACCAGGAACAAGTTCCTGGGATGAACCAAGAGCCCAGCTGTGGCCAAGATGCCTCACAAGGGCAGCACTGGGTGCAGGTCCAGAGAAAAACAGAGAAAGTCTGTGTTTGAAGACATCCACTGCACTAGCCTTGCTCATGCTTTGAGATCAGACAGACCAAGTGCAAGAGGAAAATATGCAAATTAAAACAAAATAACAGAAGTGCTTACTTTCAACATTCACATCAACTTTCTGGCATTTGTTTCCTCCTACCAAGGATGCAAAGATGCCTGCAGACCACCGCTTGCCTGGAAAGTTAAATCCAGCATTTTCAGCTTCATCTTCAGAGGTGCCACAGACATCAGTGCGAACGTCAGGCTGCTGCAAGAGCCTAATCCTTGCTGGCTACAGACCTCAGAAGACTGAGCGTGGGTTTCTTAAATAATTTCTTACAGCTGGTGCTCAGGGACAAGCTGGTGACTTGCTTATGGTTGCAGAGCAAATTCACTGGAGCAGAACTCAATCCTGCCAGTTTCTAAACGGGCAGAGTTAAACACCTATTTTAAAAAACAACACTGTGTAAAACGCCCGTTACCCAAACGGGTCTGAGAAAGAGGACAGAAAGCATCAGAGCGCTGCTTTTCAAAGTTCAGCGCCTATCTGCAATTGCAAATCATTTCTCCTTCACTTACCTAAGACCCAAGTCCAGGCTTCAGAGCCTCCCGTGCGATACCTGGTGATATTGCAGCCCTGGGCAGTACCGGAGCCTCTTTCCAGCTGGCTGCGACCTCTCTGGCTGCTGTGGGCAAACACAGACCCTGAACTCGGGTCTTAGCAAGCCGAGGGGGGAAATATTTGTGAGTGCTGGTGGTTTAAGTCATCCAGAATAACAAATCCACGACACAAAAATGCCGGCCTCCTCTTTCAGGTCCCTAAATTTTTAAGCATTCTCACTACCTCCAACAAGCGAAGAGCTGCCAGCAGCTAGAGCTTTGCTAGGTAACGTTACCCGCATTAACCAGAGCGTTAGGGCAGAATCCAGGGATCACAGAGAGGTAGCTGCAATCTCACGTTAGCTCTACAGCTGCACGAAAGAAACGTGTGATTGATTTATAACTGAAACAATCACAGTCATTATAAAACCATTCTGATAGGACCTTCCTTCTCTCTTCGCTTCGATTCCAAAAATAGAGCAAAGAAGCTCTTACGTTTAAATGAGACGCCACCTAAAAGCAATCACTTACAAGGTGAAGTGCCTGGCAGGCACCCGCCGTGCACCTTCGAGACACTAAATTGCCAGACAAAGCAACAGAGCATGCGTAGCGGAGCGATATCCGGGTTGGATCGGAGCACGGCACTGAACTTGCTCCTTTCAAAAACACCCCCAAGAAGTCTCCCGAGAAGCTCACAGTCCCCTGCATCACACATTGGACAAAACACAGCCCCATCAGCAGCACCTCGCAGTCCAGCATCCACGGGCTGAGCCCAGGCACTCAGCCTCCCTCCCCTGGGGGGTGCATTTTTGGTGTTGTTCCCCTCAAGGCTCCCAGGAAGGTCCCACCGAGAGGATTTTGTCTGGCTAAACCTTGATGGAAGCATTACACTTCTCCTCCTCACTTGTTCCAAAAGGAAATACTTAACATTTACCCTGCGCTGTTTGTTCTTTTCACCTGGGAGCACATAAAATGCAAGTAGCCCTAGAATAAGATGTTACTGTAACAGAAAAGGAAAAAGCAGGATTTACAAGATAAAACTTCCAGTTAAACAAAAAAAACAAAAACAAATAAACAAAAACCACAGGACAAGCTTACACAAACCTTGAAAGAGATTGCTGGCTATTAAAGAATACTAAAAATCATATCCCACACCACTCATAAATGAAAGTAATACTGATCCACCTGTTAAATATGTATAATATTGCACCATAAGATCCAAAACCGTGAATCAAAACCCTTCAGAAGCACAGTTTTACACCACAGAAAGACACGACTGCTGACACAGCCTTAACTACAGCAATCTGAACCCGCTGTTATATGACAGCAGTGCAAGTAAATCTTCTTTTAAATGTCTACTATTACTACTTCATATGCGGCATAAAACTACTTACTAAAAATGTCAATGCAATTTACTCCAGATAATGTGAAGCTACACCATTTTCTGCTCATGTATCAAAAAGAGGAAAAAGCTACAGAAGGCTGTCCTTATACCAAGCAATTCCAGCAGACTTGATGTCCTAGAAGTTGTTTTTTTCTTAATAATGCCAAAAGAAGGGAAATGCAGTTTTCTGAAATTGCTTAATACCTGAAATAAGAGGAGAAAACCTCGTTTTTGTCCCCTTTCAGCTGCTCCCCACCTAGTGCTGTCAAAGCCCACCGCATCCTTCCCATCTGGCTCCGCAGCCTCTCCACGCCAGCCCACCAAGCGCCTGCCCGAAGCCCACCTCTGCCATCCACCAGGTGCCAAATTTCCCCCACTGCTCACGAGTGGGTAGAGCCCAGAGCCCAAACCGCACGCCAGGAGGGCCTGGGAGCTGCTCCACCTGCCCTTGCCTGCTGGAAGTCCGCGGCATTCCCAGGAGTGCCTCCAGTCCAGCCAAGCCCGACCCGTGACTCCACACAGGCTGTTCCTCAGCTGTTGTGCAGATCCCAAGGAGAAGGAATTGAGACCTGGCTCAGCTCTTGTCCTGCCCTCAACAGATGAAGCTGGCAGCTTCCTTAGCTTTATACGACAATTGCTTCGTGTGGACAGACACTACCGAAATGAACTTGGCTCGTGGCACCTCCCCATCCCCCTGGATGAGTGAAATCGGGCAAGCACGCATCAACACAAGCAGCCACGGAAGGAGAGGCACGTGCAAAAATCCAGTCTTGGCCTCAGTGTCATTTGGGACAAAGAATGCAAAGAATGCGATGCTTCCAGCCCTAAAACACGCTCCTGGAAGTTAATTTGTTAACAGCTTACGGTCCGTCCCCATTCCGCAAGTCCTCCTGCTCAGCCGAGGCTACAACCAGGAGCGGGACAGTCTGGGTATCATCAAGGAAGTCTCTTCAGGCAGCTTGAAACATAACACTCATTTACATGGGTTACTGAAGTCAAAAACTCTGAAGATATTTAAATTGCAATACTTAACATTTAAACTACTTAAGTATAACTTAAGATTTGGTAGTGATTCTTGGAAGTTCCTGCAGTAATGGCAAACATCACCAACAATCTCTGGGCTTCTAACAAAACTGAACACTATAAAGCAAAAGAAAATGAAAATCTCACCTTAATATGAGTAAAGGAAAAAAAAAAAAAAAACAACACCAGAATTGGAAGGTCACCCTTCTGCCATCTAGGCGCACTGGGTATCGCTACGTAGCGACACCAACTTGATTTTTTAAAACTCGCTGCCCTCACTCAAGTTAACGGGTATTAAATATTCTGGTGGAAAAGGCCCAGGGAAATCAGATCACCTCTCTTTAGGCAACAAACACAGATTTTGAGCCTGGCTAGATGAAAGAACTGAAGTTTGAAGCTTTTAGCTTTGATCTCTGTCCCTCAACGTGTTGGAGAAGTTGCATCCCTCCAACCTGCAGGGATTTTACCGGATGAAGCCATGCGTACTCGACAGCTGCTCGGGGTGATGCAGGGCAGGTGAGCACACAGGTAGAACTATTTTTTAAAGCTAGAGCAAGATTACAAATTGGTTTTGCACCCAGTGAAAGCTTTCAGCTCTTAAGTTATTACTGCTAGCTTTTGGCATGTTTTTAGAAGATAGAAAAAAGCAGGCTGAAAAGTCCAGTTTTCTGGTCACGTAATGCACGTACTGCCGCCATGCACGGCTCCAGTTGTCAATGCAGTTCTGAGCAGGAAAAAACATGAAAACTATGAGCATACAACTAGAAATTGCAAATTGAAATGAAGAATCCTACAGGAACTCGATTTTTTTTTTTCCTGTCCTTCCCTCGAGTAAACACTGCTCCAAGGCTTTGAATTGCAAGCTTAAATTACAATTAGCAGCAACGGAGACCCAGTTAAGCTTTTAGGGCTCTACCGAATCACATTCCAGTTTCATCCTCTTGCTCAAGCATTTCAGCTTAACTGCTAAAATAGCAAAAGGCTAATCTCCTGCAGGCTGAGCACTGAAGATAGCCCACAAGTTTTCAGAAGAAACTCGAAGACTCTTTAAGTTAAACGCTGTGCAGCCATTCCTAATCATTTGCTAAGCACTGCTAAAAATAAGCTGAGGAGAAAGGATCAGAGGGCAAACAAAGCCAACGGTAGAGTAACCTGGCAAAAACACAGCGCAAGACTAACCCAAGCAGAAGCACGTAAAATCTGACAGTTTGAGTAAACTGTTGTCAAACTGGAATTTAAAAACAAGCCACTAGTAGTTCCTGTATCCCTCTACCATCAACTTTTGAACTCTGTCTCCCCCAAGTGAACTTACACGTAGCTCCAGAGCCAAAGTCATTTTGGCATCTCATCCAGGATATTTTAGGGCTGTGCCCTCCTTCCCCCTCTCTACCCTGAAGCACCCATTACAACTCACACTCAGGATGCCACAAGTCTGACCTTTCAAGCTTTGGCTGCTCAAGCTCACGCACAAGTCGACTCCGGCCCCCACTGCATCCCCCCAAACTATTTCCAAACATTCTGGGATGGCAGGGCTGGTCCTTGATAGCTACTGCTCAATAAAGCAAGAAGACAAATCCATTAACTGCATCAGACACGTAATCCAGCAGTTCTATGTCTGTTATTAAAGTCTTTTTTCCTCTGACATCTGTCTGAAATAGAAACATTTCCTTTGGAGGTTTTGTACAGCAAGAGGAAAACCAACTCCCCCTGCACCTTCAATGATGCACAGCAGAACTGAAATATTCGAGCACTTTGTTTTCTAGTTATGGCCAATCTTCAATACCACCTGAGGTTATGTTGGTCAAAACACTGACACGTGCACGCTTGTTTGTTTTAACAACGGCTTTTATTCATCTTATAAACCTGTTATTATGTCCACCTACCAGTAAAACCAGTGCAAAAAGCTTAATGAGCCTTTTTTTGTGCTCCAGGACTAACTTTTACAAGAGATTCCTCTTCTCCACTTCTAAAGCAAAATTAATAATTGCCTCTCTTGGCTAATAACAAGAAAATCCATATTCCACTCAGTCCTCCTAAACAAGACTTCAAGTTGGGTTTCTTGTAAAGATACCAGCGCTCATTAGGCCGGCACCTTTAGATGTTGTGAAAAGGGGGGGGGGAAAAAATAACAATTTGTTTTTCTCTTGAAAATCCATACTTGAACGTCTTGGGCAAGTCCTGGCGGAGCAGGATCCAAGACCTCTAGATGCAGCCAGGTGGCCTGACTAGAACAGCACACGTAAAGCTCACGTTACGAACCGAGCACGACTCCGGGGGAAGGCCGCCCACACCCGCCGCTGCTCCTCCCGTTCCCCCCCCCCCCCATCCCCATGAGCCGGGCACCCATGGGTGCTCAGGAGGAAGCGGGTGTTTGGCTGCGGACCCCGGCACCTGCACGCGGGGGTCTCCGGTCTGTGCCCCCACCAGGGCCGCAGGTGCTGCCAAGGGGCTTTTACAGACGGGCTCGCACCAGGGGTGCTCGCCCTAAGGGGAACCCCCCCCCCCTCAGGGAGCAGGGGAGGGCCATGGGGACCCACCCCCTAAAAACAGGACCCCCCCAACGGTGCACAGGCATCCTGACACTCTTGTTAGCCCCATTACACCCCCAATTACCACACAGGCCCCCCATTACCCCCATTACCACACAGGCCCAGGCACCCTTCCCCCCCCCCCAAGAGGGAACCGAGGCACCCTGACCCCCCAGTTAACACAGTAACCCTGACACCCCTCACAACCCCCCTCCCTCAGAGGGGACCCTGGCGCCCTGACACCCCCATTACCACAGAAACCCCGTCACCCCTTCCCCAAAACCCCGCACACCCCAGAGACATCCTGACTCCCCTATTACCATAGGAACCCACTCACCCCTTCCCCCAACCCCCCCAAAAAACACCCCAAAACCCTCAAATGCCCCCCCGAGACTTCCTAACCCTCCATTACCATAGAAACCAAGCCACCCTTCCCCCCCCAAACCCCCCCAACTCCCCCCAAAACCTCCCCTGAGGCACCCTGACCCCCCCATTACCACAAAAACCCAGCCTCCCTTCCCCCAACCCCCCCCCAGAGACTTCCTGACCCCCCCCGTTACCACAAAACCCCAGTCACCTTTCCCCGAAAATCCCCCCAAAATGCCCTAAACCCCCCCCACACCCCTGAGGCACCCTAACCCCCCCATTACCACGGAAACCCATCCACCCTTCCCCCAACCCCCCCCAACCCCCCCCAAACCCCCCCTAACACCCCCCCGTTGCCATAACAACCCCCCCCCGCTCCATATCCCCCCCCCCCCGACCCCAAAACCCCCCTCGCAGGGGGCTCACCCCCCTCCCACCCCCTCACGCTCCCCCTGTGCCGCCCCCCCCCCCACCCCACCGGGCAGCGGGGCCCGGCCCCCGCCCTCCCTCCCCTCAGGGCCGCCGGCGGCCGCGCAGGGCCGGGCGGGGCCGGCCTCACGCACCCGTTCTTGAGGTCCACCTCGAGGATCTTGCCGTAGCCCTTGAAGAAGCGCTCCACGTCCCGCTCCCGCGCCTGGTAGCTCAGGCGGCCGATGTACACCCGCGGCATCGCGCCCGGGGGGGGGCGGGGAGGAGGAGGAGGAGGAGGGGGGGGGAGTAAGGGGAGGTGTGTGTATGGGGGGGGTAAGGGGCGGGGCCCGGCGCCGCTTGGCGTCACGGCGCCGGGAGGGGATGGGGGGGGGGGTACGTCTGTAGGCCCCGCCCGCACGTAGGGCTTGGGGGCTTAAAGGGGTAACGGCGGGGGGGGGGGGGATTGAGGGGTTGTGGGGCCGGCCTTGTGCAGGAGGGGGTAGGATGGGGCCACCTGTGAGGACCCCTTGTGAGGACCCCCTATGAGCACCCCTATGAAGACCCCCTATGAAGACCCCCTATGAAGACCCCCTATGAAGACCCCTATGAGGACGTCCTATGAGGACCCCCTATGAGGTCCCCCATGAGGACTCCTGTGAGGTTCCCCATGAGGATCCCCTGTGATGATTCCCTATGAGGTCCTGTGAAGATCCCCTCTGAAGACCCTCTATGAGGACATCCTATGAGGGCCTCTATGAAGACCCCTATGAGGACCCCCTATGAGGGCTCCTGTGAGGCTCCCTATGAAGATCCCCTATGAGGTCCCCCTATGAGGTCCTATGAAGACCCCTATGAGGACCCTTATGAGGACCCCTATGAGTTCCTATGAGAACCCCCCCCACACACATCACAACCATCGATCAATTAAATGCTGAGAACCTCAGTGATTCCTTCCCCTTCCTCTCCCCACTGAAAAACACCGAAAGCCGTGTTTTTGCCCCCAAAACGTGAGGCGGGCACTGTAACTGTTCCGTGGGATGTTGCTTGGTATGAGGATCCTGCTCTGAGTGCAGCTGTGCCCCCGGCACCCCCTGCATGGGCAGCAGGCCTGGGGGCTCAGCAAGCAGCCAACCCTCCATGCAATGAATTTGGGGAGTTCCCAGCAGGACCCAAATACCTCATTTCATATCTGGGGCTTTTCCCCGCTTTGCTCTCCCAGGTTCTCACTGCCACATCCTGCAGCAAAGCTCCCCCGGCTGGACGAGGGCTCCCATGTGGATTCTCTGGTGTCTGCTTGGGGCTGAACCCCACCTGCACACAAGCGGCTCCCCACTCTGAATCGGGGCTCACAAGGCTTTACGGCATGCCTGCGGGGTCAGCTCTTCTGTCAATAATGGGGAATAAAAGTATATTCCTGTCTCAGGATGTAGATTTGGGGTGACAACTGCTGCTTTTCGGGGTGACAACTGCTGCTTTTCGGGGTTTTTGGTGCTAACAGGGTAGAGCCATCCCTGTCTCCATACATTGCCCCAAAATGTGTCTGTGATCCTACAGCAGGGTTTAGCAGGGTGTGAATGGCTCCCGTGCGGCCAGCCCAGCTTTCCAGGCTGGAAGATGCCCGCAGGCTGGCCTGGTGAGACGAGCAGCACCGAGCCCCCTGCGCGAGGCTGAGGCGAGCGGGAACGCTGTGGGATGGATGGGGAACGGAGCAACCCCAGTAACTGACAGGGTGATGGAGGAGCTGAAGCGGGAGGGTGTCCTGGCTTGTGTCAGGAATAGTGTGGCCAGCAGGAGCAGGGAGGTGATCGTCCCCCTGTATTCTGCTCTGGAGTGCTGGGTTCAGCTTTGGGCCTCTCTCTACAAGAAGGACGTCAAGGCCCTGAAGCATGTCCAGAGAAGGGCTACAGAGCTGGTGAAGGGCCTGGAGCACAAGTCCTGTGAGGAGCGGCTGAGGGACCTGGGGGAGTTTGGTCTGGAGAAGAGGAGGCTCAGGGCAGAGCTCATTGCTCTCTGCAACTGCCTGAAAGGGAGGTGTGGGGAGCTGGGGTCGGCCTCTTCTCACAGGTAACCAGGGATAGGACCAGAGGGAACGGCCTCAGGTTGTGCCAGGGGAGGTTCAGGCTGGAAATGAGGAGACATTTCTTCTCAGAAAGAGCGGTCAGGCGTTGGGACGGGTTGCCCAGGGAGGTGGTGGCGTCACCGTCCCCGGGGGTGTTCAAGGGGAGGTTGGATGCGGGGCTTGGGGACATGGTCAGTGGGTGACATGGGTGGTAGGGGGATGTTGGAGGGCTTTTCCAGCCTTAATAATTCTATGATTCTAAAGGAGAAACCAGACGCAAAGCCGGGTTTCTCCCTCTCACAGGGTTTGCATTTGTGCAAGCAGCTGGCTCCAGCACAGCCCTCAGTCCCTGCCAGAGCCCGGTGAAAGCATGGGAACAGGCAGGGGCTGCTGGGGCAATGCAGGAAGCAGGCAGGACACGCGATGCTTTGAGCACGGAACAGTTTATTGGCAGCATCTTGCAAAAATAGACATATATTAGACATTGAATTTCAAGAGGTTTCTCTGTGCCTTGCACGATCAGTAGTGGCGGTGGTTCAGTAACAGCAGCAAAACTGAATTCAAGTCCAGGTATTGCAAAAGTCACATTGGAGGCTCCGGCTGGTGAGCTGCGGGGTGAACCCAGGGATGGGGACCCAAGTCCTGTCCCTGCACTGTCCCCTTGTCCTACAGCCAGCAGGGGCACTCCCCTAGTCCTGCCAGCACTGCATGTGCTGTGGAGGGAAAAAAATTAAAAAAATAAAAAACATATTTTTAAAAAGTGGTTTTGCTGTGTAATTCAGCCTGCAAAGAGAGAGACTCCTTTCCCTTGAGATGGTTGAGGGAAGAGCCTGGGCTTTCTGCTGCAACAAAACTAACAACGAGCTAAAGCGAGACCGAGATCTCCTTCCAGAAGCAACCCCAGCCTGCGCGCATGGTGCCACCTGGGCAAACTTCCAGAGGCTTTTAAACCTTGAACTGGGCACCCAAAAATAAAAAAGGAACAAAACAAAAAAATCAATGGACGTGGAGCTTTCCCTCTGCAGACGCCAACAGGAAGGCCAGTGAGCAGTCAGAGGAGGAGGACCTGCTTGGAGGAGGTGAAGGGCTGCATGGAGGCCACCAGGGCCTCCCTGAAGTCCTCCAGCGGGACCGTGGTGCAGGCGGGCGCGCCGAGCTGTCCCCTCCGCACCAGCTGGCACAGGGCGTCCATCATGCTGGTCAGGCTCTCCTTGTCTGCGAGGGAAGAAGGGGACCGCTCTTACCCAGCCTCATCGCATGGGATGCTGTCCCCAGCCCTGCTGGCCACCTCTGGTAGCCCATTGCGGTCCCTGCCCCTCTCAGCTCACCGTGCGCGTGGTCCTTCTTCCACTGGGTCATCCAGAAGCCGCGCAGCCTCACGTCCCTGAAGATGAAGGCGCTCTGCGGAAAGCAGGAGGTGAGATCTGCCTCCTCCCGACCTGTTCCCAAGCCCTTGTGAGCGTGGCAGGAGGCAGCGAGGAGCTTTGCTCAGAGCTCTCCTTTGGGACAAACCCAATTCGGCAGGTTCATGTTAATGCAAGACCTCGCACCGCAGCGCTGAGCTGCTGCAGCTCCGAGGGGCTGCGTCTTGTTGGGATAACACCAGGTTTCACGTCAGGGCAGAGCTCAGACACGGCTCCAACACGCGAGATGGGTTTGCGTCAGGGCAGGTTCAATGCTTAGCATCTGCGGGGTTGTTTCCATGCTGGGATTTCAGAGCAGCCCAAATCCGCCATAAGTGCAACCATACTGGAATGCAAACCAGCTCGTCCCATTACAGCCCCAATCAGTTAAAAAATAAATAAATTTGGGGTCTCTGAACGTGACATCCGGACAGCAGAGTGCAGCAGAGGATAAGCCAAGCCCCCGTGAGCACCAAGAGCATCCCCGGTACTCACCACTGGCACCGTCACAGGCTGCTTTGCCATGCCCCCGTAGGTGACCATGGTCCCTTTGGGTCTGCGAAAGGAAGGGGGCATTGGGTTACCCGTGGTCCCCAACACGCAGCTTTGGCCTTGCAACCTTTTCTCCATCATACCCAAACCCACCGCAGTATGACGAGGCTGGTTTCACACCAGAGGCTCCTCCAGAAAGCCATGAGGATCTGCTTTCTAGAGCTGCCCTCCTGCTCGCACGCTGGATTTGCAGCTACATAAAGCAGCCAGCCATTACACGTGCCCAGGACCAGACAGACCTCCAACTCCATAACTGGTCCTCAGATGTCTCCTCCCTCATGCCACTGGCAGAGTTTGAGACAAGCAAGAGGATGGTGATGCCAGGTTAACTTTAACTCCTTTTTTCCAAAACAACTTCTCCAAAAATCTCCCCTCATGAAGGACTGGCATCTGCTCTTGATGCCCCTGGTTGCCACGTGCCCTGGATCTGGAGCAGGTCCCAAGCTCACGCCACCCCAGCCGTGGGGCAGAGCCCAACTTACTGCAAATGCCGCAGCATCTCCGTCGTGCTTTTGCCTCCGACGCAGTTCAGGGCGAGCCGAGGCTTTGGGATGCTCTGCAAGAAAAGGGGGAAGCTCCAGCCCGCAGGGCTCAGTCCTGGTCCAGAGAGCTTGGGTGAAAGCCCTCCGTGGTGGGGAGCACATCCCAGCCTGACGCTGGTATGGAAATACTTTGTGAAAAGCACTTTGGGACTAGGAGTTTGGTGAGTTTAGGGCATGTTTGTATAAATGGATGGGCAAATACACGAGGTAAATACTGAGTGGCTTAGAGAAGTGCAAGAATGCCATTTGTTAGCTTTGTATCTGTTCTTAACGATTTACAGCGTGGC
Organism: Anser brachyrhynchus; assembly: GCF_964034855.1. Lineage (NCBI taxonomy): Eukaryota > Metazoa > Chordata > Aves > Anseriformes > Anatidae > Anser > Anser brachyrhynchus. The sequence continues at coordinate 4,915,280 of NC_137717.1, forward strand.
CATCACATTGCCTGCCCGGAGATTAGGAAAAGCTTGTTTCACATTTGTCCTTTCTACCATCCTCGCAGCTCTCCTCGAAGCACTGAACTGCGGGGCAGCCCTGGATGGTCTCTCTGGGGGGCTCAACATCGAGGTACCTTAAATATTTCTTTCATTTCTGGCTTTCTCAGCACGTCCTCCGTGATGACGTGGTCTGCGCCCAGGGCCTTCAGCCTCTCCACCAGCTTTGGGAGATCAGGTCTGGGGGGAGAAAAAAGACCCCCTGAGGCAGAAAGCAGTGTGTCCCCTTCCCCTTCCTCCCACTGGGACGGGGCTGAGGATGAGGCCTGGCACAGCAGAGGCTGGGAGGCACCTTCACAGGACCATGGAATGGCTGAGGTGGGAAGGGACCTCTGGGTCTCCCTGCTCCCACCCCTGCTCCAGCAGGGCCACCCCGAGCAGGGTGCCCAGCACCACGTCCGGACGCTTTTTGGAGATCTCCAAGGAGGAGACGCCACCTCTCTGGGCACCCGCACAGCACAGACGGGCTTGTGATGTTCAGAGGGAACCTCCCCTGTCCCAGTTTGTGCTCAATGCCTCCGGTCCTCCTCCCATCCCATGGCACTCACCTATCCCTGACCACGTTGATGGTCCTGACGCCGGTGGCTTTCGCGATCTGGATGACAGCCTGGCCCACGCCGCTGTTGGCTGCGTTCTGGATGACAGAGTCACCTGGGGAGCAGAGTTTCGGTGCAGCCGTGACCGCCGGAGCTGCAGTCCCCTCCGAACGCAGAGCCGGAGGCCCGTGCGTGCAACGTACCTGGCGCCAGGCTCTCGAAGTCGGACAGCATGCGGTACGCCGTGCACGGGTTGACGCTGAGCGTGGCGGCGCACAGCAGCGGGATGTCGCTGGGCACCTGCAGCAGGCTCGCCTCGGGGAACACCGCCTGCGTCCGCCACGTCCCTGGGCATCGGCAGCGTTTCGTGAGCAGCAGGGAAAGGAAAGCGTTAGGAGACCCCGACTCACATCGGAGCCTTAACTCACGCTGCTGCAGCATCACCTCGCGGCATGCGATCTAAGCATCGGAGAGCCAATTATTAAACGTTTTCCCGTATGGGTATAGCCAAGATATTTAGAAAGGTGAAGAAAGAGAAAGCTGGCAGTGCCTGAAACAATTTGCAGGCTGGAGGTAAGGCTGCACTGGGGTTGCAGTGCACTTTTCTTCACCAGTTGGTGAGGAAGAGGCACGAGCACCCCAGACACTCATTCCCTACGTATGTTTAAGAGCAGTTTTGCAAATCTCCCGTGGTTGAGCCATCAGCATATTTGCCAAGACCCTGTGCACCAGGGAGCTTAAAGTCAGGACTCTACCCACCACTTTGTGTGACATGTGCCCAAAATCCCAGGGCAAGAGATTCCCCCCATCCGTACAAGCACTGATCGACCACGACGCTGAGCATTGGGCTTCCAGGGGAAAACAAGCCCTCTTGTGGCACATCCTGCCCTGCGCCTCGGCAGGACCCCGGCGGAGGCAGGAGTTGCTCCCCTGCTGCCCACGGACAGCAGCTTTGTCACCCAGAGCAGCCCCATTGCTTCCCAGACGTGTAATGGGACCGGGCTCCCTGGGTGCAGAGCTAACGGAAACACTCCGCATCCCACAGATGAGCCCATATATTCAGAGCCAATTTACTTAGATTTAGCGACTATGTATTTATATCTGATTTAACCCCCTATCATCCATTTACTTTTTTTTTTAATGCTTAAAAATATCACATTTGGATCTTAACTAGATAACTTTCCTTCTTCCATTAAGTGAGAAATCCTTTTAAGAAGAAATAGGCAAGGAACAAGCTGTTAAGCTAAACCAGAACCGACAATTTTTCTGGCCATTGGCATGTTGGAGTAGCACGAGAGGCATTTGCTGGAAAATAAATTCCCAAGCTTTCCCATCAGAGCACTATTAGGGAGAAAACTGTAATGAGATATAACTCTGACCTTGCATAGGTTAAATGCTTTATCCCATGTCTTTAAAGAAGCTCTAAGTAGATGTGACAAAACGCAGTTGTTTCCAGAGGAGAACAGATTGCTGCGATGCTCTATAACAGTGCAGAAGGCCCATAAAGGGTCTGCACTACAGAAAAGTAAATTATTCCTAAATTAAAGCTTAGCATACGCAACAGCACTGCCAAAGCTCCCCGGGTGTGCGCTTCCTTGTGGTGCTTGGGGACATGGTTTAGTGGGTGACGGTGGTGGTGGGGGGACGGTTGGACCAGATGTTCTTGGAGGGCTTTTCCAACCTTAATTATTTTACAATTCCTCATGGCCGAGCGCGTCCCATGCACGGGAGCCAGGCGCTGGGGACATGCATGGTCCCAGTTCCGAACCCCCCCAGGAGGGCACGCCAAGCACCCAGCCCCGGGTACAAACTCACCGAGTCCAGCATCAGCCGGGATGACCCAGTCCCCGGGTCTCAGCGCCGTCACACCGGGGCCGACCTCCAGCACGCGCCCGACGCCTTCGTTCCCCGCCACGGCCGGCAGCGGGGCCAGGATGGCGTAGGTGCCTGCGGGGAGCGCGGCGAGATGCAGAGAGGAAGGGCAAGGGTTCAAAGGCAGTGCCGGCAGCGGGCAGGTTACCTTGGATCATGTTGATGTCGGCCGGATTGACGGGGGCTGCCAGCATCTTGACGTGGACGTCCGAGTGCCCCAGCCTGGGCACCTCCAGCTCCTTCAGCCTGTGCGGGGTCACGCAAAGGAAGACTCAGTTACGGGACCTAGGAGAGATTCCTGTATTACCTACACAACGCATCCGGCCTAGGATAAGCAGCACCATTTTCCCTCATCTCCTCTCGCAAATAATAAATCAAACAACACCTAACGTGGCACCTCCACTGCTCCTCAAACCTCCGCTCCCAGCACCTTCTCGCATCAATCATAGGAACGAACCCAAAAGATGTCCTGCACAGAGAAGAGCCCCTCCGAGGAGAAGACATTCCAGCCCCTTTGCTACCAGACTGTTTAAAATCCAAGGAAAATGCCCTTATGCCAGGGCTGGCTGATTTGGAACCACAGAACCACCTAGGCTGGAGAAGACCTTCAAGACCATCAAGTCCTACCTCAACCTGACCCACGGAGTCCCATCACTAAGCCAAGCCCCTCATCGCTAACATCCTCCCATCGCTAAACCATTCGGCTCAGCTCCCTCCTGCCGTGCGTGGCCACGGGGACAATTGCACAACAGTTTTTGGCCGCCTTGGGTCTTGCACCCTCCTGGCAGCGGGGTCCTTCCAGCAAAGAGGACTCGGAGGCGCGGGGAGGCGTCCCAGCACCCAGGGATGGAGCAAGCTCCTCCAGCCTGCACCGCGACGCACCCCAGGGGGAAGGGGAAGCTGATTGCTGCCTGACCTATCTGCCAGCCGGGGCGAAGCCATCCGGAGGCGCCCATTTGCAAGATGAGGGCAATTTGAACTGCATTTGAACGAGCTGGTGGCTCTGCAAAGGAGGTGGCACAGACCCTGTGCGCTGCCAATTTTAAGAGCAGTTATTTGCCGCAATTACATGCTGCTAAGTACGTGTCATTAGGAACAATACACTGAATTTCCTTCACAGCTTGTCCTGTGCTGGCAAAGTGTTTTCCCCTTCTCTCCTTGAAGCTGCCTGGGTGATTTGGAGACTTGGAGTTCTGGATTAAACACCCCCCTGCCCTTGTCAGAAGGCTTTTAGCACGCAGGAATCTGCTTTTTGCTTTGAAACAAACCCCAAACTGCACTGACAGCCTGTGGGAGGCTCCCAGGAGGGTCCAAAAACCTCACTTCGAGCAGTTTGGGATCAGAGACCTGCAGGGTGCAGCTCCGCAGCTGCTGGGCATGGCCACGCGTGCTGACCTGTGGCTTTTGCTCCAAACCTTGCGTTTTGGCAAGGGTTGCCCACGAGTGATGGAGCTGCTCGCGTGTTTAAGATCTGGGCAGAAAGCCTCCACGCAGCACCAGCACCACAGGCAGCCCAGCACCAACCTGCCACTTGGGTTTCCGCGGAAAAATCAGTTTTACAGTTAAAAAAAAACCACAGCAAGATTTTTGACCAAGGCTGCAGAACCCAACCCCCCAACGCTGCACAAGAAAGCATCGATGTTGCACAAGGGAGCCGCTGACTCATTTGGGGTTCATCCCACCCCACCAGAGCATTAGGGGAAGTCAGACCCAGAAGGGCATTTCCAGAAATCTGCAAAAAAAGACAGAGAGAGAAGTCACCCGGCACGAGCTGGGTCTTGCACAAGCAGCGGGACGAGAACAGCTGTTCCTGTCTCACGTCCCCACTGCGTCCCCTGCAAATCTCAGCAGCCGCCAGTGCCGGTAAGCACCGTTACCCAACTGAGTGGTCCAAAGACAGAACAGCCACCCATCTCACCCCAAAAACAGGGGTTCGGGGTCTGGATGCACCCAGATAACGTATCTGCACCTCCTGTGTTTCTACATGACTCCAGCCAGTTCAGCTGGGTCAGCGCATCCTCAGCATTTCCTCTCTTGAAAAAAAAAAAAAAGGTACAAAAATTTCCCTTTTCCCAGACTTTTTGGTCATTTTATGAGAACCTTGAATAGCTGCCGTGCCCTGGACGTCACCCCGCAGCATTATACTTGAGGAAGCAACACTGATTTGGGCCCTGCATTCATTCCTGGCCCTGAACACCCCTAAACTGGGGACAAAGCGGGGTGCAGCGGTGCTGCAGCTCAGCACCTCCCCACCGCCCCCAAATTCTGCGATAGCAGGCTCCCCGGGAATCACTGGAGACCCCCCCGCCTCGCAGAAATGTGGGTGAAAGGGGTTGGGGGGTGCACCCCGAGCTCTGCCTGCATACTGGGGGGCCTCTGAGCACCCCTGGCATGACCCCATGGGCTGGGTCTCCACCTAGGGACCTGCCCCCATCCCTGCCCACTGCCCTGGGGGTGGGCAGCCCTGGACCCCCCCACACTGTGCACCCCCAAACAGCTCTGCTGCACCCCCTCCATATGTATGCCCCCCCTGCCATACACCTCCACCTCGCCCCCACACCCGCCACCCCCCCAAGCTCAATGCACCCCCAGCCTGCCCCCCCTGATTTGCACCCCTCTATACCCGCACCCCCTCGCAATGCACCCCCACAACTTATCCGCACCCCCTGCAATGCACCCCCGATATCTGCACCCCCTGCAATGCACCCCCATTTCCACTCCCCCCATACCCCATCTCCTGCAATGCTCCCCCCCAAAATGCACCCCCATAACTGCACCCCCCATAACTGCACCCCCCATAACTGCACCCCCCACACCTGCACCCCCACTCTCCCCCCCCCTCCCTTACCCCCCCCCGTGCCCCCCTTACTGCAGCACCCCCGCGGGCTCCCCGTGCCGCTCATAGAGCAGCCCCCGCGGGGGGGGCCCCGCCGAGGCCGAGCTCGCCCGCACGGGGGGGACCCGAGCCCCGCGCAGCGCCCGCGCTGCTGCCCGCTGCATCCCGGCACGGCTCGGCTCGGCTCGGCACGGCACGGCACGGATCCGGCACTGCTCAGGCTCCGCTCGGCACGGCTCGGCTCGGCTCGGCTGGGCACGATTCTGGCACGGTGTGGTACAAGCACGGCTCGGCACGGCTGGGCACGGTTCTGGCGCGGCTCGGCACGGCTCGGCACGGCACGGCGCGGCCGCCAGCAGCGTCACGGGGGCAGCACCGCCCCGCACCGGGTCGGCACCGCCCCCCCCTGCTCTTAAGGCGGCCCCGAGCCGTGCCGAGCCGAGCCGAGCCGAGCCGAGCCGTGCCGTGCCGTGCCGTGCCGTGCCGTGCCGTGTCATGTCATGCCGTGCCGTGCCATGCCGTGCCATGCCATGCCGTGCCATGCCGTGCCATGCCATGCCATGCCGTGCCATGCCGTGCCATGCCGTGCCATGCCTTTCTTTGCCTTTCCGTGCCGTGCTGAGCCGTGCCGAGCCTTGCCATGCCATGCCGTGCCGTGCCGTGCCATGCCATGCCATGCCATGCCATGCCGTGCCGTGCCGTGCCGTGCCGTGCCGTGCCGTGCCATGCCGTGCCGAGCCGTGCCGTGCCTTGCCATGCCGTGCCGTGCCATACCATGCCGTGCCGTGCCATGCCGTGCCGTGCCGTGCCATGCCACGCCGTGCCTTTCTTTGCCTTTCCGTGCCGTGCTGAGCCGTGCCGAGCCTTGCCATGCCGTGCCATGCCGTGCAGTGCCGTGCCGTGCCGTGCCGTGCCATGCCATGCCGTGCCATGCCATGCCGTGCCATGTCTTTCTTTGCCTTTCCGTGCCGTGCTGAGCCGTGCCGAGCCTTGCCATGCCATGCCGTACCATGCCGTGCCGTGCCGTGCCATGCCATGCAATGCCTTTCTTTGCCTTTCCGTGCCGTGCCGAGCCGTGCCGAGCCGTGCTATGCCATGCGTTTCCTTGCTGCGCCGTGCAATGCCGAGCCGTGCCGTGCCGTGCCGTGCCTTGATTTTCCGTGCCGTGCCGAGCCGAGCCGAGCCACAGCATTCTTTGGAGCCGCCTCCTGGCCGTGCCGGCTCCGTGCATGGCGGGATGATTGCTTAAAGCAGCGCTAAGAGAAACGCTCGGAGCAGACTGATTTCCATGTTTTGCATAATTATCCCGGAGGAGAGGTCTCGTTTATTCCCCCAGTTAACGCCGGTTACAGCGGGGGGAGGAGGAGGAAGCCGAGGTGCCGCACGCACCGAGCTCCGCGAGCAGCGGTTTTTAAAAATCATTTCTTCTTTCATGGATTTGGCTGCTCCGAAGGGGCAGCAGCAGCTCCACGAGTGAGCCCTTTGCAAAGCCAAGCTCCCGCTCTGCTCATCACCCTCCTCGTCCACGTACAATTAGCACGTCCCTTCGTTAACACCAGCGTGGGAGCTTGCCCGTGGTCCCACACCAACAGCGACCAGAGCACCCAGAGCGTGCGGCTTGGTTAAAAACACAGCAGCCGAGTGGGAAATGCTCCAAAAAGCAGAAACCCAGGGCAGCTCGGTGGGTGTCAGCCTCGTGGGGAGCCTCGTGCTGGCCGCCAGCAAGTGCTGCACGCCGTACCCGCACCTGGGCACGCGGCTGCAGCCTGGGCCCAAACCAGCGGGCTGTACCGAACCCTGACCTGAAAGGCTGGCATCAACTTGCCTGACGCTTCAAGGTTGTTTTAGTAATAATAATAATAAAAGCAAGCCGGAAAATAACATTTGCGCGTGTGTGAATTCACGTGAGCTGAAAGCGCAAGATGAAGAAAAGGACCGGTTTTAGAGAAGGCGCCTGTTCGAAGGTGCTGACGAGGATTTTTCCGCCCGTTTTGGTGTGAGATTTGTACAAAAAGCTGCTTCTGGAGGGGAGCGGCGGGGCTCAGCCCCGCCAACCGTTGCCGAAGGCTCTGCTAAACAGGCGAGGGGAGCAGAGAGAAAAATAACTTTTCTCGCCAGCCTCTTCCGTTATGAGACGGAGGTGTTGTTTGTAACAGGAGCGGGTGTAAACGTGCTCCGACACCCGGGGGATGTGCGAGCGGGTAGCTGCCGGCAAACACCCCCGCAAACACCCCGCACCCATGGAGCTGGTGGCCCCCATGAGCACGGACGGCGCTCGTGGCGCTGGTTCTTGCCACCAGGCTGGAGGGGCTGCGGGGACACAGCTCGGGCTGGCCCGAGGGGTGGCACAAAGGGGCAGGGGAAGAGCAGGGCTGGCTCCGGCGGGGCATCCAGGAGCCAAACCCACCATGGGAGCGGTTCGGCCAGATCCTGCCGCATGGCACTGCATCACCCCGCATCCCTGGGTCTCTCCATCGCGGGAGTTATCGGTTGCCTTTTGCAGGGTTGGCCGAGTGCTTGCAAAGGACACTGGTGACTTGGAAGTCCCAGGTGAGCCCGCAGTTTTGTATCCCCCCTCCTGCAGGTGACCCCATTCCTGCCGCCGGGAGAGGCAGTGGGAAGTTGCTGCCCTTTCCTTCCCCACCTTATTTTATTCCACGCTTTCGATAGCACTTGCTGTAGCCCAGCTTCCCATTTCCCCACCCAAACAGCGTCCCCTCCACCTCTCTACATGGCAATTAACTCAATATATGCATTTCTACTGTCCTAAATTCAACGTGGCATTCAGAAAGAGACGGGCAGGAGTGCTGGGACAAGTGAAGTCAGGCACAGCTGTGGGGGTCTCTCAGCCCATTTTCCTGCCCGAGCTGGCAGGACGCCCACAGCCCCATCTCCAGTGCCCCTGGTCCCTGTTCCCACAGAGCCACACAGGGCAAAATGGGCTTTTCCCACATCTGGTGGGATCCTGAGCACGGCCGTGTCCTTGAAGCATCCATACCGCTGGGATGCGATGGTCCTCGGGCAGGCTGCCCAGCAGCCCCCATCCCCATCGCCTGCTTTAAATCAGCATTTTAATCCACAGCCATAAACCAGCGGGGTTTTCACAGCACCGAAAGCTGCACCTTTCTGAGGAGGCTCACGGCTTTTCCTGGCGGGGCTGTGCGGGCGGTGGGTTTTCCTTTGCCATGGAGAAAATCGGGATTTGGGCCCAACAACTGTGCCGTGGCGCTCCTATGGCTGCAGTAACCCCGTGGCTTTGGGCACGGTGGCAGTGTGGAGGATGCTGCTGGGTTTAGGATGGAGCAACGTGGACGAGCCTGCGCACTGGGAGGCTCGGGTGCCCAAGCTCTGCACTGCATGGCAAAGGGTTAATAACTAATTACAGCAGCCAAATGAGATGCCTTTCTATAGCGTTAGAAACGTATGCATTGGCAAATCAGGGCTGGCAGACTATTTATGATTATTTTGTTAATGTTTCTCCTGTAACAAGCACAATTTCCTGGTGATTAATGACTGCTTCATCTCCTGAAATTGCAATTTTTTTTTAGGAGAAGCACACGGAGATTTGCATGCGAGGGCTTCGGGAGTGGGTGGGGAGAGGGGGAAGCGGGGACGGATCCTGAGGCAGAGGCACAGGCAGAGAGAGAGCTCAGGCCGGGGGAAGGAGCAATGACCCCGGCTCCCCTTTGCCTTTCCCTGCCTAAAACCCACTGCTGCCAACTGGCGAAGGTTTGTGGCAGCCATCGGCTGATTCGGGTCGGTCACATTGCTCGGGGCTGGAAAGCAAAATGCTGCCGGCCAGGGGTGGGGTTGGTTCTGCACACCCGGGGAGCCCCTGGCCAGGAGCCCCAGGGGATGCTCACGAGAGCTGAGTGGCACCTGGGTGAGGATCGCTGTGATTTTGCGCCTAAAACCTAAAGTCTTTCTGAGGTTTTAGGGTGGGAGGAAGCTTTGAGGATGGGAGGGCTGGAGGGATCCCCTGGTCACCGAGGGGGAGCGGAGTGGCTTCGCCCCAAGCCTTGGAGCTCATGAGTGCTGAGATACCCCCAGGTGTCATTGCTCTTCATCACCTCCATGTGGGATTATTAATTAACTGCTTACAAGATCGACACAATTTTAACTAAGGAAAATAACAATCTGTTGCCTTTTCGGTGGAGAGACTGAAGGTGGACCTGAATAACTGGGAAAGCGGAGGCTGAGGGCTGGGTTTTTGTTTGGGGACAGGCTCGGTGTTGTGTCTCGGTGGCCTTCCTGCGGAGGGTGGGTGCAACGGAGCCATGCTGGACCTTGGAGACACCAGGACCCTTGCAGGGGTTTGGGCTTGCACAACGAGATCGGACCTGGGAAATGATCCGCAAAACAAGCCCCTGCTCCGTGCAGAGGAAGCGATGCTCTGACGAGGAGTCGAGGCCGGTGGATTGGCTGATTGCCTTTTTATTAAACATGCCTGGATCTTAAAATGCAAAATACATTGTGCTTAAAGAACCACTTTCCATAATCCTTGGCTTATCCCCGAATCCCTCATTTAACACCTCTGATGGCGCTGGACAATCCCATAGCCTCTATTGAATCCTTTACCTAAAGCCACCCTCGTGTGCCCCCCGCTCCCGGCTCTGCACGGCAGCGAGGGAAGTGCGGCCACCAGCCCGCGGATGCCCAGGATTAATTTTTTTAAGCACACCAATGGCTGATTCTTGTGCCTCCAGAACAGCCTCCAAAATTGTATTTCCTTTGAAATGTTTCATTGTCAGATAATAAAAAAAAAAAAAGAAGAAACACAGCGCTCGGCGGCTAACTGAGAATGGATGAGTTCTGATCCTCTGCCAATGAGATGAAAAAGGAGGCTCCGTCCCAAGCCAGAAATAAGGAGAGGAGCTGACAAAGGATCCAGCCGTGCCTGATAACTCTGCGGCGGGACCTCAGAAAGTCACCGCGGTGTCTCCCGAGGGAGGGCAGTGCCTGGCCCTTGGCAGGTGGGGAAACTGAGGCAGGGATGGCTGGGGTCTCACCGAGACGGTGCGACGGGTCCCTGGAAGCCGATGCACACACGGCACGCACAGGCATCCCCACGCACACATGCCCTTGTCCATGCTCATAACAACGCATGATCGAGGAGATCTCAGGACAAATCCTTTATGGTGGGGCAAGCCAGAAAATTGGAGGGCAGGAGCCAGCCCCTTTTGGGACCATTTTTGGCATCGAGACCGATTCCATCAGAGCAGCGACCCCTCTGGGCAGGGGAGAGCTCTCAAAATAGCTTGGAAGGAAGCTCAGGTGAAGAGAGGAATCAAATAAGCACCTTTTCTGCTCTTTTTAACCGCCTTTAACTTTTCCTTCAAACTTTTTTCCTCCCTCCCCTGCTCCAGGTCCCGACACGTCTCCATTCCGCCCCCTGACCATGCAGGCTATCGATGGCAGACCTGACGCTTTTCCAGCCCCGCATTAAAGTGTGAGCACGAGCCATGCTACGTGGGACAAGAATCGATCGTTCTCTGGGTTTTGCCGCTTGTTTTAGTTCGCTCCTGTTCCGCTCAGATGCCTGACGAGCTCTTTTTGTTGCAAACTGCAGAGCGCATCCTTTCTCTGACGGCGTTTGGAAAAGCACCAAAGCGGAGCTGCGAGGAGGACAAACACAAGGGAGGAGGGCCGACACTCCCCGCATACATAAAAGCGAATAAAAGCAGACTAAAACAAGCTGTAGAAGCAGTATCTCCCCCGGCATAAGGATAAATAAGAAAGGCCGGACGCGGCGATGCTCCCTCCTCTCCTCCGGGCTCGGGGCGGGCAGGAGAGGCAGCCTCACGCCCCTCGCCGTGCTCGGGCAGCACCAGAGGTGACGATGAGAAACCCGAGCGATATCCAAACCCGGAGCTGAAAACAAACAGCTCTTGTGATGCGGGATGCGATCAGGGACCCGAAGCGCCCCGGCTTATTTATGTTCCACTCCCCCTTTAAAAAACAACAAAATGGGAAAAGCGCTGAGTTTTGGTGCAGATCTGCTGGGTTTTAATGCCTTTATTCTTTTGTACCGAAGTCATTTTATTGCTGAATTTAGGGATGAGCAAATCCTTGCAGCTGGGATTGCAGCTGCTCTGTGGACCTGGGTTAAGTGCTGGCCAGCATCAGCGCGTGATGCCCTGGGATATTTCTGAGTTAGCGTGGGATGTCTGGGATATTTCTGAGTTAAATGGTTCGCAAAGACCCTGGGAGATCCCGATGCAGAAGGAAGGGATGCTCCCGGGCAGCTCTGGGCTTCGGGCAGTGGGAAGGGCCCGGCGCTGCCTGTTGTGCCCTTGGTAATGGGATTTTTTAACGATTTCTGTGTTGGCAGGTGCTGGGCTGAGGACAGCAGAGAAGTGCATGGCTTCACCCCAGCCACCCTGGGGGGCTTGCCACAAGTCCAGGAGGAGAGCCAAAATAAGCGTGGCCCTAGCAGCAGCGTTGGGGTTTTGCATGTGAAAGCAGAGCTGCTGCTGGGGGCTGTTCCCTGTGGTCCTGAGGCACTGGCTCCCACCAGAAGTGAGCACCCGGCTTTTTGCTCCATGAAACCCTCGAAAATGCCGCTGGGGGAATTTGTGGGGGCAGCACGGAGACAATCGCAGCTGGCTGGGGCTACCGGCATCCTGGGGAGCTGGGATGGAGCATGGGCTCTGCTGGTACTTTGGGGTGTCTGCATGCAGCTGTGCGTGGGAAATGCAGGGGTGGTTCGGGAAATCTCCTTCGGAGGTGGAGAGCTACTTTTCTCCTTGCACTCAGGAGCTGGGCTGGAAAAAGCAGCGGCTTGCTGCATGCACCCGCTTCTCAACCTCAGCCACGCGCCGGGTTGGTGCCATCGGCTCCGAAACTGCACCGGGGCAGGATTCAGCTCTGGGGCTGGGGACGGATCCTTCCTCCTCCCAGTTCCCCACCGAGAAACCCCGGGGGCCCTGGGAGCACAAAGCAGCGGGCGGGCAGGGAGTCGGGTCAGAAATAACACCGCATAGCTTGGCGTAACACCGTGTAACGCCGCGCAGCACCTTCCAGCTATTTCCTCCGGGAACTCTTGTTCACTCGTTGCCTCGAACAGGAATATGGGCGGCTCTGCGGGTTTATTTGGACGAAGACACAGAAGTTATTTCATCCTTTCAGGCGGTGATAACTCATCTAATAGCCCTATTACATCCGGCCACCGCACCGCGCCGGGCGCCTGACCGCTGGACGGGCGGGATGAGATAAGCTGTTTTGTCTGTTAAGAAAGAAAAGGATTTTTTGGCATTAGGAAAGGCAGGTGATTTGAGAAAATAGCGGAGACTTATTAGAGATAAAGAACTGGATGGTGGTGTAATAGGCGTAGATATAGAAAAAGAAAGAGGGAGGTGTGTGGGGAAGAGGGAGGGTGGCATGAAGGGAATGGAGGGGAGAAAAAAGCAGAGGGTAAAAGTTTGGGGTGTGAAGTGGCTGAAATCCCCCCGTAGCAGTGCTGATGGACATGTGGCCCCATCCTCACAGCTCTTGTGTCCTTGTGGGAAAAGTGGGAAATTATTCCACTGGCAGCAAAAAGAGGTGTTCTGAATATAAGCTAAAAATTAAAGGTTTTGGCACGGGGGCTGCGGTCACGCTCCTGCAGCCCACCCGGGTGCTGTGGCCCCGTCCCATGGGTGCTGGGGAGGGCTCGGGGCAGCCCCGCTCCATCGCTCTGCCCTTTTATGAGCAAGAGCAAGAAACCCTCCCCAAAGCGCTGCTGACTCCCAACAGGCCCCAAAGCCCCAAAACCCAGCGTTTTACCCCCAGCCTGGGGGAACCCGAGAGCGCGGATGTGCCCGCTGCGTTTCAGGCTGCTGTCACCGAACACCCTGGAGCTGAAAACATTTATCCTCCGAATGGGAGAGAGGGTTTCGGCTGAGACCATTTGCAATCACAGAGAGGCCTGTATTTTTCCTGCAAATGACTGTACTTGAAGAGTGATTACTTCATTTTAGCTCGATTGCTCCTGCAGGCGCTCGGGGGCTGATGGCAGCGGGAGACGGGGCAGGGACGGACGGGCAGGGGGCTGCGGTCCCAGGGGCTGATCCTGCGGGGTGCTGAGTGCTCGCTGAGATCGCCCCCCTGGCTCCTGCTGCCAGGAGGCGGTGGGGAGGGGTCGGGGTCACGGTTCTGCTGTGTTCTCCCCCCTTTCGGCCCTGTTACACCGATGGGGTTTCACCTGGATGTGCTGGAGGGGAAACCCTCCTCAGCAGGGCCTGATCCTGCCACAATGGCAGCTGTGGGGCTGCCCTAATGGGCAACTCCTGCTTGTCCCCAGACCTGCTGGCAATAAAATGCATGCATGCATCCCCTCCGTCCGTCCGTCCGTCCGTCCATCCATCCATCCATCCATCCATCCATCCATCCATCCATCCATCCATCCACCCATCCATCCATCCATCCATCCTCACATTGCATCCCCTCCGTGCATCCCCTCCCTGCACACCCAGCCCCTCCACGCATGCCCCCACCTCATTAACTCCCATAAAACCCCCATACAGCCCCATACACCCCCATAAAACCCCCTATACACCCCCATACACCCCCACGACCCCCCTTGCAGCTGCCGGCCGCTGAGCCCCCCCGCGGCAGGGGGGCAGCCCCCGAACACGGTGCCTTTGTGGCACCCCCGGCTCCGCTCGTGCCAAATTGGGGCTGCGTCCCCGCGGCAGCTCCCGGTGCGGGGGGCTCCCCAGCACCAGCAACGGGGACGCTGCAATTCCCCCCTCCCCGTGACCCCCAGAGTCACCCGAGGGTGCAGATTGCGAAGTGCTGGGGAGCCCGGATGAAGTTGCGCCACGCCGGCTGCAAAAGGAGCTTTTGGGACGGCTGCTCTGGTTCCCCCTTTCCGTTTTGGTTTTGAAATACAGCTTTTGGGTTTAAAAATGGGCCGTGTGGCTTAAACACTCCGTGTTCGGGTCGCTTGCCCCCAAATCCTGGCAGCATCCTGCTTCTGCTGGACCCCATCCAAATCCCCCCCATGCTGAGATGCTCGGCTGCTGGAAACAAATCCCAAATCCGCCCCCCACCCACATGCAGTGTCCCCAGCTTCTCCCCTGCACAGGCACACAGGACTCGTGTCCGCCAGGCAGGGTTTTAGCAGGATTTTAGCGCTGGGAGGGGATTTGCTCACTTTGCTCCGTGCTCGGTGCCATTTGGAGGCTGCTTTGGTTTGGAGGGAGGGAGCTGAGGTGTCCCTGGGCTCTCCTCGCCCCGTGCTCCCACCCCAAAATGTCCTCCCCTGGCTGGGGGGACACACGGGGCAGGATGCGGCTGGGCCCTGTGCCCTACGGCGGCTTCGGTGCAGCCCTGCAAAGTGCCACCAGGGCCAGGAGAACGTCCTCGTCCCGGTGGCAGGGAACTGGCCTGGCCCCTGGCACCGTGCTCGCCAGGCTGGGAGCAACTGGGAGCAACTGGGGATGGAGGGAACTTGGTGCACAGCCCCGTGGTGCCGTATCCCCGGGGCTGGGCAGTGTCCCTGGGGACTGGGCATTGTCCCCAGGGCTGCCCACAGGACCCTTTTTGCACCCATTGCATGCGGTGCCACGGCAGGGCCCCGCTCCCAGCCCACGCGCTGCTCCCTGGAAAGCAAGCCGGCCCGAACACCGCCACCCCCCAGCGCCTCCTCCTCCTCCTCCCAGCAGGGACGAAGGCCCCTGAACAACCCCAGCCCCAGCGCGCTGCAAGCTGCGGGCGGTGCAGGTGGATGAATCCTGCTCCACGCACGCATCCTGCACCGGGCTGAACCCCCCCGCCTGCTCCAGACCTTGGCAGTGCAGAACTGAGGGGGGGGATTTTTAGGTTTTTAGCCCCGATTTTGCTGCAGCATTTCCGGGGGGGGCTGCGCTGGGAGGGTGCCGGTGTCCGCACCTGGGCGGATTTCACCCTCCCGGGATAAAACAAAGAAGCTCGGGGTGCAGCAGCAGCAGGGCAGCCGGGCTGGGGGTGCATTGCAAAACTCACCCCCCCCCCTCCAGCCGGAGGAAAAACATTTTCCTGCAGAGCCGGGGCCGGAGGCGGCGGGCGAACAAGGGCCCTTTCATCCCCTGGCAGCACCGCGTGTCCCCACGGGCACCCAGCGCCGCGTCCCGCGCCTGCGCCCGCCACCCCGTGCACATTTTCCTCTTTTTGTGCCCCTTTGGTTTTGTTTTTATTTATTTATTTTTATTTATTTATTTATTTCCCCCTTCCCTCGCTGCAAGCCACGGCTGTGCCTCGCGCTACCTGCCCCCCCCTGCTCGTCCAGGAGGGCCGGTGGCTTTGCTGAGTGTCACCCATGGGTGCCCCCGCCACCCCGCGCAGTGGCGCCGCGGTTTCCGTGTCACTGCCCCGCTGCAGGCAACGCCCACGCTCCCCGAGGACGTGGCCCATGGAGGGGGGGGGGGGGCAGCCACAGCCCCCAGCCTCCTCCTGGCACCCTCCCTGCAGCTGTGGACCCCCCCCACCCCAAAGCTGGGGTCCCTCTAGAGGTAGGGGTGCCCCAGGGTCGCTCCAGGCTGGTGGTGGCCCCCTGCAGCTGTTCCCCCCCCCCCCAAAAAAAAAACCACAGGGATCCTCTGTGCAGCTGGGTCCCCCCTGCAGCCACGCACCCCCCTGCAAACAGGGACCCCCCCCAAACTGCAACCGTGCCCCCCCAGCCTTGCAACCCCTCCATGAAACTGGGGACCCCCCAGTCTGCAACCATACCCCCCAGCCTTGCAATGCCCCCTTGCAACCTTGCACCCCCCCCAGCCCTGTGCCCCCCTGCACCTGGGGACCCCCCCAAATTGCAACCGTGCCCCTGAGCCTTCCCCCCCCCCCGCAACCTTGCTCCCCCCCAACTGAGCCCCCCCCCCCCAAATGCAACTGTGCGCTCCCAGCCTTGCAACCCCTCCATGCAACTGGGACCCCCCCGAAAGTGTCTCCATCCTGCAACCATGCACCCCCCAGCTTTGAACCCCCCCCTTGCAACCTTGCACCCCCCTTGCAACCTTGCACCCCCCCAGCCCTGCACCCCACTGCAGCTGAGGACCCCCCCCAACTGCAACTGTACGGCCCCCAGCCTTGCAACCGCCTTGCAACCTTGCACGCGCTGCAGCTGGGGACCCCCCCTTTGCAACGGGTGACACCCCCTGCAACTGGGGACCCCCCAGGCTGCAACCGTGACCCCCCCAGCCTTGCAACCCCTCCATGCAACTGGGGACCCCCCCTGCAATTGTCCGTGTGCTGCAACTGTGCAGCCCCAGCCTTGCAACACCCCCCCCCCGTGCGACCTTGCACCCCCTGCACCTGGGGACCCCCCAAACTGCAGCCGTGCCCCCTGAGCCTTCCCCCCCCCCTTGCAACCTCGCACCCCCAGCAACTGGGGACCCCCCCTTGCAACCTTGCACCCCCCCAGCCTTGCACCCCCAGCAACTGGGGACCCCCCCTTGCAACCTTGCACCCCCCCAGCCTTGCACCCCCTGCAACTGGCGACCCCCCCTTGCAACCTTGCACCCCCCCAGCCTTGCACCCCCAGCAACTGGGGACCCCCCAAACCACAACCGTGCCCCCCCCCTCCCCTTTTCCCCTCCCTCCGCCCCCCCCTTTCCCCCCCCTTCCCCCTCCCCGCGGGGGCGGGGCCGCGCCCCCCCCTCCTGCCGCCAGGGGGCGCCCCCCCCCCTTTGCCCGTAGGTCCCGGGGGCGGAACGGCGGAGCTGGGGGGGGGGGGGGGGGGGAAGGCTTTGGGGGGGCGGGTGGCGAAGTGGGGGGGGCCCGCGGGTGACGTCAGCGCGGCGCGGGGCCGCCGCTATTTGAGGCGCGGGGCGGGCGCCGGGGCCCCGCTGCGCCGCCCGCAGCGACCGCGGGGCCCGCAGGCGGCGGTGGCCGCCCCCCCCCGCCCCCACCCCCGCCCCCCCCCTTCCCCGGGGGCCCCCCCCCTTTCCTCCTCCGGCCTCCCCTTTACCCCCCCCCCCTTCCCCTCCCCTTCCCCAAAGCCCGCACCATGCGCAGCGCCCGGGCGCTGCTGCTCGCCCTCGCCCTGCGGGTCTGCGCCCTGGACACCGAGACGCCCTCCGGTGAGGGGGTTTGGGGAGGGGGGGGGGGGTCGCTTTCGGTCGCCCCCGGTCGCTTTCGGTCGCCCCCGGTTGTTTTCGGTCTCCCCCGGTTGCTTTCGCTCGCTGCCGGCTGCTTTGTGCGCGCTCCGCCGGAGCCCCGCGTTCCGCTGGGGGGGGGGAATTTGGGGGGGGGGGGTTCCGGTCCCGGTGCACGGCTCTGTCCCCCCCCCGTCCCGTCCCGGTGCCCCCGCAGCCGCCGCTCCCGTCCCCGTCGGGGCTCCGCCGCGTTGCTCAGCCCGGCAGCGGGGCTCGGCGCCGCTTCGGGGACGGGGGGGTCCCCGGGGTTTGGGGGGGGGGGGGGGGTCTTGGGGTGGGGGGGAGTGAAGGGGTCCGGTGCTCCCCCCCCCCCCCCTTTTGTCCCCTCCGGTCCCCAGCACGGCTCCGGGAACAGGTGGCGGCTGGCAGCGCGCTCCGCTCGCAGCCCGGCGCTGTGCTGCGGGGTTATCATTAGAGCTTCCCCAAGGAAGGTGTTATTATTATTATTTTTAATTATTATTTTTTAATTTCGACATTTCCCCTCCGCCGGCTTCCCCTGCCCGGCCCCCAGCCGCTCTGCAGGGCCAGGAGCACAGCCCTGGGGTGCGGCAGCCCCACTGCTCCCCCCCAAAATTGGGGTACCCAGGGGGGTCTGTGGGTTTGGGGCCGTGCTGGGTGCGGGTCTGGGGAGGTGCGGGCACGGGGGAAACTGAGGCACGGGGCAGAAGGGACCCCGCTGCTGCAGCTGCCGGCTGCTGGGAGCCGCTCCCTGCTTCGGGGCTGGGTTTTGCCTCCTCCTTTCCTGTTTTCCTTTCACTTCGGGGCGCAGCGGCTCACCTGCGCGCAGCCCCGGCGCTGGCGCACGGAGGGGTTTGGTGGTGGCCCCGCTCCGAAAATTATAAATGGTGCCGGGGAGCTCCATCGGGCTCACCTGTGTGGTGGGTGCGATGGGGAAACTGAGGCACGGGGCTTTGCAGGGTCCACTGCTGGAGGAAGGGGCTTCTGCCCCCACCCCTGGTGCTGGGGGGTCCGGGGCTGTGCTGCTCCCCAGCCCCGTGTGGGGTTTTTTTTCCCCTCGTAGCATCCCGGTGTTGTCACATCTGGTCCGCAGCAGCCTGCGAGGGGTGGTGGTAGCGGGGTCCGTGTCCGGAGCGTCACGGCGCGTGGAGTGGGGATTGTGCTGGGCGGTTTTGGGGGATCGTGGTGGTTTCCCCAAAGGGGGGCTGCAGGGGACCACCCGCCCGCCTGGGGAGCGGGATGGGGCTGGGTTTGGATGGGGAAGGGGCTCGGGATGGGGTTTGCGTGCTCCCAGGCGAGCCTCTTCCCTCCCGTGGGCCTCGGTGTCATGCCCACGAGCTGACATTTGCCGAGGACAGGCTCCAGCCCGAGCCGTGGGCTGCTGTGAGCTGGAGCTGCACAGCCCCGCGTGCCTCCGCTCAGCGCTTCCCCCGGTACAGGCAGCGCCCGACCTGCCTCCAGCCCGATGGGCTCCCTCGCCCTCACTGCAGCCGGTGCTTTTCCGTAAATCCCAGGGTAAATCGCAGTGTCTGGGGCTCGGTGACCCGGCATCGTGAGCCGGGATGGGTGCCCGGTGCCCTGTCCCCCCGGGATGCTCCCTGCTCCGGGAGTGAACTTCAGTGATTTGTTAAAGATTTGTTAAAATTTCCCAGTGGCTGAGCTGTCGGCACCGTCTGTGTTGCGTACATCACAGCGGGGTTTTTTATAGGGGAGGGTCCCTTTGGTGGCGCCCTTGGGTGCTCCGGTGGGGGCTGCTCTCGAGGGGTGCCCCGGTTTGGGCTGCCTGTGCCCTCCAGCACCAGCTTGGGGTGCTTTCCAGCAGCACCTGGGGCGTGCGGCAGCAATTAGCAGCAATTACGCAAATAAAATATTAGGGTTTGTAGCTTTCCCTTAGGAGGAGGTTTCAGGTGGAGCCCAAATCTGAGGTTTGGGGCTCCTCTGGTGGCACCAGGACGATGGTTTCGGGGTGAGCAGTGGAGGGGTCGGCACGGGTGAGCTTGGCCTCTCCCCTGACCCCGTGGCCGCGCTTTCGGGGCCGGGTGAGCGCGAGCGGCCGCATTCCCCTGGGTCAGGGATTGGGGTCGGGGAGCGGAACAAATCTGGCGGCGTCACCCTGGCCGTTAACGGCCGCGTCTTTGTCAGAGGAGGCTGTGGGGTCGCCGCGGGGTGCTGGGGACAATGGGGGATGCTGGGGACAATGGGGGATGCTGGGGACAATGGGGGATGCTGCAGCTCAGCGTCCCCATGCAGGGGTCAGGACCCCAGGGGCTGGTGCAGATCTGGGGACTCGTGTCGCCAGCGGCCCCCTCGCTGGTGCTGGGCATGGGATGTTTTTTTTTCCCCTCCCTGCCTCTTCTGCTGTGTTGGGAAGAATCTTTGCTTGCTGTTTTTGCTGCATTTTGGGGCTTTTTAAGCTGTGCTCCGTGCTGCTGTCGGGCACTGGGGTGAGGGCTGGCTGTGGGGTGCCGCATCCTGCAGCACCTGGATGGTGTGGGCACGCTGTGTCCCTCCCGGGGTGCTCTGAAAAATCCTGCTCACATCAATGTCCCCGAGTGTGCCCTGGGTTGAGCTTTTCTGCTCCCGTGCTCCCTTATTTTTGGCTCTCTCGTGTGGTCCCCTCTTCCCAGGAGCCGGAGCGCAGTGGGCTTCGCTGTCCGTGGGGGTGAAGCAGAATTTGGAGATGCTCCATGGTGTCAGAGCCCATGGACGGAGCCGGAGCTGTGGTCCCATGCCCGTGGCGGGGGGCTGCAGCGCTGCTTTTCTCCCCCAGAGGTTTGCAGTTGCGTTTGCTTTTCTTTTGCCCTTTTCTCCCCGCTCCGGAGCTGGTGCTGCTCTCCCCGGGTCGTGTTTTCCCCGGCCGCGGGCGGGTGCTTGGACCTGCCCTGGGATCCTGGTGAGTCACCTCTTGGCCCGCGCCGAGCATTTTTTCCTTTCTTATCCAAACGAAGATGAACCATCCAAATCCCTGCTTCCTGGGGAGGTTTCCCTGCATGAAGCCAGCGGGATCTGGCCCTGGAAGACAACGGCGGCCGCTCGCCGGTGGCTCCAACCCCTGCCTCCCCACTGCCAGCTGCTGGGGACGGTGTACCCCCGATTGCACTGGAAGGAAGCTTTTCTTTGCTCACAGCCACTTCTTGGCACGGTGCACGGAGCCCTGAGCCCCTCGGTGCTCTGCTCACCCTCTTCCTGCCAGGGGACGCCCCCCAAAAATCCCCTCCTGTCCGTGCCCCCCCCAAGGCGTTCGCTGCTTCCCTACCAGCAGCCGTGCAGGGGTTAAGCGTGCGGGGCTGGAGGCAGGGGCAGGTAAATCCCTTCCGCATGCTCAGAGCTGGGAGGTGGCAGGGCTCGGGAGAGCCTTATCAACACAGCCCTGCCATCTGCCTGCTTAAACCTCCATAAATAAGCTTTTTAATAATCTATTATTAACATGCACTATAATTGTCTTATTAGACATGTCTGGGAACCTTTCGTTACTGCCTGATTAAATGTCAGATTCCCAAACCTCCTTCTCTCCCCAGTGGCAGCCGGGGGGGGGGGGGGGGGGGGGTGCTTTGCAGCTGGCTTTGGGCACTGCTTTTATGTCCCTGGGGTCCCCACCATGTCCCTGGGGTCCCCACCGTGCCCCGTCCCCCGGGAGCAGGGGGAGCAGCAGCCTCGTGCAGGGCACGCTTCCACCCCGCGTGGATTTGGAGGGGGGACTCGTGCCGTGGCCCTTGCCCTTCCAGGCTGCAGAGCCTGGGGAAACCGAGGTTTTTCCCTCCAGGCTGAAGCTGCGGCCCGGGGAGACCTGGGCGAGGAGGATTCCCAGTGCGTTCCCCCCCACCCCCCCACCCCGGGCTGATTGCCTCCTTGTTGGCAGCCTTAAAATAAATCCGTCCTGGAGACGGAGCGCTCTCTTTCCGCCGCAGATGGCCTCTTCAAACCCCGCTCCCTGGCTGCCTGGCAGAGGCCGCTGTTGATTTTTTAGCGTGGGGACGCATCCGGGTGGGTGCCCGGACCTGGCACGGCTGTGGGACATCCTGAGGACACCGGGACCTGCTCAGGACCTGCTCGTCCTTGCTTTCACCCCCCCCACCAGGGCAGCCCTGGGGAGGAAGAGGAGGAGGAGGAGGGGTGGTGGGAGCTGGCAGGCGCCGCAGGGACTTCCCTCTCGCTGCCTGAGCTGCGCTGGGTGTTTGTCGAGCTCTTTTCCTTTCCCGGCGCTGGGAGCGGCTTCTGCTACACCCGCTGTGTGGATCCAAAGTCCAGCGCTGCTCCCAGCGAGCTCAGGGACAGCCCTGTCCCCTCCCCAAGCTGGTGCTGGGGGGGGGCACACAGGCCGGCTGGGGGTCCTGCAGTCACCAGCGCTGCCCTCACCTGCGTGCCGTGGGCTGCGAGGTGCTGGCAGAGCAGCCGTCGGCTGCCTCCTGTCCCCGGCAGCTCCCCGGCTTCACCCGAGGTCCTGGGCTGGGAGCGACGTCCTGGGGGCACCCACACGACACAGGTTTGGGGGGGGCTGCGGCTTTGCTGCGCCCCAGCTCCCCCTTCCCCAAAGCGGAGCCCGTGGGGCTGCACCCTGCTGGGGCCGTCCCCGTGCCTCTGACCCCAAATCTGGGGGTGCCCGTGGCTCTGCTGCGGCTCGGCGGCGGGGGCTGCGCCGTGCGGTGCCACCGCCGCCAGAGGGAGCGGGGACACGGAGCTGCTGCTGCTGCATCAGCGGGGTCCCCACGTCTGGGGACACTGCGTGCACCCCTCGGTGCTGGAGGGACCCTGTCCTGGGGGGTGGGGGGGTACAGGGCTGCAGTGCTGCAGCTGGAGGGGGCCAATGTATTGTGGCCAGAGAAACACTGAGTTTATTTTAATTTTATTTTTTTTTTGTGGTTTGGCTCTAAAAATGTTGGGCAATCGCCCGTAGCAGGGTGGTTGCAGCGGTGCAAAATTCCACTGCGGGGAGCCTCTTGCTTTGGGAGCCCCCCCCAGCAATTGCTTTGATTGCTTGCCCCCCCCACCCCGTGGATCAGCTCTTGCTTGGCTTCGTTAAGTTAACGAGGGCTGTGGCTCCCCGGACAGCACGAGGGGGCTGCGGTGACCTGATGTGCTGTAATGAGGCCGCTGTCCCTGTGGTTGTTCTCGGTGCTGGTGGCCTCGACCGGGGCAGCAGAGAGGAGCCCTGGCAGCCCCGGGGCGTCCGAGCCGTGCGTGCATCCCTGTGCATGAACAACCCCGCACAATTAGCCCAATTAGCCCAGCCGGGGAGCAAGCGTCGCTCCAGTCCAGTGCGCTTCATCTATGATGGCACCATGGGGACGATGGCACCGCAGGGACAAAAGGGCTGCTCCCACCCGGCTGCTCCCCGGTGAGGGGCTTTGTCTTTGGGGCACTGCCCGGGGTCTTCACGTCGTCAGGGGGAGCCAGCTTTCCTGGGATGAAGGCGGTGGAGCATCACAACTGCTTGCCCGGGGAGATGGAGGCAGGCTGGATGGACGGACGGACCACGGACAAACGGCGTTTCCTTGCTTGGATGGACCTGGAGGTGCCCGCAGAGCTGCTGCAGCTATAGGGGATGCTCTGCGGGGTGCAGCTGCCCCTGGCCATGCGCTCAGCCGCGACCTCCCTGCGTGGTGCTGGTGCCCCTGGGTTGGATGTCCGAGGGTGTCCCACGTGTCTCGTGTGCCCTTACGCAGAGCTGGCAGAGCCTTTGGGGTCGCTGGGAACCTCTGAAGACTTTGCTTTGTGGGGCAATGAGCAGCCTGAGCTGTGACAGCAGGGATTCAACAGCAAACTGAAACGTGTGCCCGGTCCCGGGCTGATCCCAAGTCACGCAGAGAGCAAAGCCCCGCTCTGAGCCGGGCGGGATGGCATCGGGTGGCACTGCGGGGCTGCGGCCATCGGCGGTGCTGCAGGGACCTGTTAGACTCATTAATGCCCCGTGTAATTAGCTGAATAAATGCTTCTCACATCATCGTCAGCTGCAATTTGCCTGATGGTGTTAGCGGAGCAGGGAGGGCTCCTGTTGACTTTGCACCGGTGGTGCTGCTGCACATGGGGGGGCTGCAGGGCTCCTGCCCAGCCCTGCCTTTTCCCAAGGACTCTCCCTGTGCTGTTCATTTTTTTTTTGCTGTATTTTCAGCCTCGTGGTCGCTGTCTCACTCCTTGCTGAGTGATAAAGTCCCATCAATTTTTTTTTCCTTTTTTTCCACGGCCAACAACCGACCTGCTTTACTTTTGCATTAACAGCATCAAACTAAAGCAGCGCATCTCTGCACGGGGAGAAAGTATTTCTTTTTAATCACTTACTCGGTAACTTACCCGGGCTCTTGCCCGTTTGCTGCTGTTCGCCTGGAGGGGTGTGTGGGGCTGTATCCTGCCTGCTGGGTGCATCCCCAGGACACGCCAAAAACCCAGCCCCGATGAGCAGGTCCCTGTGTGGGAGAAGCCGGAGCGATGCAACGGACGGAGGGGAAAAGGGAGGAACGAAGCTGTGCAATGGCCAGGACACAGCAAACCCAGCACCCGGCGCTGGGCTCGTGCGTTTATCCTGTTTGCAGCAGATCTCGGGGTTTTGAAAGCTCAGCGTTTTGCTTTCAAGGCGCCGGGTTCACTGAACCTCGTGGTTCAGTGCAGCGAGTTGGCCAGACCTCAGCTCAGCACCCGGGCACCTCGCTGCTGTGTTTTCAGAGGGCTTGGAAACAAAGTGGGGGAGCTCTGAGGCCGGCAGAGCCCTCCCGGGAGCTTGTTTGTATTCCGGAGGAAAGGGAAATTCAATTTTTTGACAAATGACACAGGCCATTTGCAGAGCAAACCTGGCTTTGCAGACAGCGCTGCGAGCGACGGAGGGGAGGTATTAAAAGCAATAAATAAGCTGTTGAGGGAAGGCAGCGGAGGGCTCTCGCGGCTCTGGATTTACAATGTGCTGGCCCCCAGGAACGGCTGCTCTGGAGCCGACACCTGCACGGGGACCTGGAGCTGTTACCTGGTGCACGAAGGGGCACAGGGGTGTGGGGCTGGGGGCTTGCTGTCCACCCCTGGCAGCACAGAGAGGGCGTGGAGACCCCAAGAGTGCTCTGCAGGTGGATGGGATCCTGCTGAATCCCCCCACTGGTGTTTTTTTTTTTGGCTCAGCTGCATTGTGCACCTCTTCCCAGTTTTCCCTGCCATGGGGGATTCTGCAGGGGGAGCAAGCAGGCAGGGGGCTTGCTCACATCAGCCCTGTTGCCACCTTTAAGCCTGCGCACCGCTCTCCCCTCCTCGTTTTTCACGGCTCACCCCAGCCAGGGAGGGTGATGCCGACCTGGATTTTGCAACGGGATGTGCTCCTGGTCTGCCCCGACCTTCCTCCCCTCTCCTCCTCCTCCTGCCCGCTTCACTTACAGGGGCAGGATGCTTTTTTCCCCTTTGGGGTTGCAGCACAGGGATGTTTTGGGACTGCTGCAGGGAACTGAGCTCCTCAAAGCCATCTCACGAGGGCTGTCCTCTTGCAGTCCCCGTCATGCTGCAGGTGCACAGCTCTTCCAAACCACAGGTGGCCCCGCTCTGGGTGTTGTGAGGCCATAAATAATGGGGCTGAGCCCCCTGGCACCGCCCCGTGGTCCATCACCAGAGGCTTTGCCCTCTGGCGTGCTGCTCCTTGCTGCAGCGAGGTGGTACCCAGAGGGTGAGAGGCTGCATCCCTCCCTCTAGAGGGGGATTTATTCCAGAAAACCTTTTTTTTTTTCCTTTATTTTCCCCGCATGTTTTCTGCAGCCCGGGCTGCTGTTGGAGCCCCGCAAGGGTGCCATGATGCTGCTGCCCCTGTGCCTGTCCCGGGGCTGCTTATTTCACTGCCCTGACCCATGCTGGTGAGCGTCTCCATGTGCTCAGGGCTTTCCATGTGCTTGTTGCTTCCCTAAAATCAGCATTTTGCCCTCACGGAGCCTTCAACACAGCCATTGGCCCCTGGTGGTAATAACGGGGAGAAAAGACACTCGAGTGCCTTTTTTTTTTTTTTTTTTTCCATTCCCCCCCCCCCCCCAAGGCCAGGTGGATGAGAGCTGCCTGCACGTCAGCCCAAGGGCTGTAATTGCGCCGTGAGCAATCGATAACTGCAGGACGGAGGTTTCCAAAAGCCTGCGTTTGTTTTTCTTCCGATGCTGTAGAAGAGGCAGCCCTGACTTTGTTAATTAAGCGATGGTTAATTACGAAAGCACTCGCGTTGCAGCTTGGTGGCCTGCAGCCAGCCCCTTTTCTTGTTGCATTCTCCCGGCGTTGCGTTTCTCTGCGTTGCGTTTGCTCCCCGAAGGCTCCCGGTTGTCCGCAAGGGGTCCGGGTCTCCCCGTCCCCACCTGCGGCTCTGCGGGGCTCAAGAGTGGGGGCTTTGCAGGTGAAACCCGTAACGGGAGACTTCAACAGGCCCAAAAAATGGATTTATGACTTCTGTAGTTGCTGGTAGACGGATATTGTTCTCTTAGTCCTGCGCTTTCCAAACACCGAGGTTATCAGGCATAAGTGACTTATTATGCAAATCCTCTGTCTTAATATCTGGCTGTTCTCTCCCTGGAATTGCATTGGCTAAACCCCATGCGTTATTGGAGCTGCTAATGTTTACACATTAGCTTCTTTGGCTAATATACAAGGCTTCAAGTTGCAAATTGATGTTTCTTACAGCTGAGCAAATTATTTTTCTATTAAATGCAATATTTAAAATGATTTGGAGAAGCAAAACAAACTACTGGCAAGAATTTTAATGGAGCTGCTTTCCATATTCTTCTAATCAGCTTTTATCGGGTCCAGGAAATCAGTAATTTTTTTTTAAAACGTTTCTATTTCGCCGGAGTGGGGAGAGGAGGAGAGGCAGGGAGTGGGCTTGTTGTAATCTCTGGTGCGTGTAACGCAGGAGGTGACTTGCACGTGGCTGTTGTGCTTGTGTCCCAGGCCCTTCGAGCGTGCAAAATGCAGCTGGTTGGGTACTTAGCTCCCTTCTGCCTGGACTAAAGGGGCATTTAAGCTGTGGGGACTCAAATCAGTGGGATTCGGGGCTTTGAGGGGCTGTGGAGCCGTGGCGGTACGGGACGGAGGTGCCGGGATGCTGTGGCACGGCGGGTTTTTGGAGGAGCGGGGCTGCGGTGCCCAACTCCGCCGGGTGCTTGGCAGCGCCCGCGCTTGGCTGTTCGGGCAGGAGCACAGGCTGTGTCCCCCTGCCCAGGGACCGTGCCGAGGGAATCGCCTGGAAATAGTGGCAGGGGAAGGGCTGGCGTCCCATGGCCCTGCGTGTCCCTGGGGCTGGGCGTCGCTGCCTGCTGTTCCTGTCCCGGTGTGCGGCCCCATTGCTCTCGGTCCTGCTGGGGCTGGAGGGGCATCGTCCCCCAGGGGTCGGGGCTGGGCCCACGTTGTTCAACTTCTTCACCAAGGACCTGGACGAAGGAACGGGGTGCACCCTCAGCAAGGCTGCTGATGGCACGAAGCTGGGAGGAGCGGCTGGTAGCCCCGAAAGCCGCGCTGCGTTTGGAGGGACCTCGACAGGCTGCAGGGTTGGGCCGAGAGGAGCCTCAGGAAGTTCAGCAAGGCCAAGTTGTGCCCAGGGACAGGACGAGAGGCAACGGGCCCGAACCGAAGCACAGGTGGTGCCGGCTCAGCGTGAAGGGACACATCTGTGCCGTGAGGTGATGGAGCAGTGGGACAGGCTGCCCAGAGAGGCTGTGGAGTCTCCTTCTCTGGAGATATCCGAAACCCATCTGGATGCCATCCTGGGCAGCGCGCTCCAGGTGATCCTGCTCAGCAGGGGGGTTGGCCCAGATGATCTCCAGAGGTCCCAGATGATCTCCAGAGGTCCCAGATGATTTCCAGAGGTCCCAGATGATCTCCAGAGGTCCCTGCCAACCTCGGCCATCCCGGGGTTGTGTGATCGGAGCGGGGCACCCCATCGCAAGCACTCCGTGGGGATGGCAGGTTCCTGGGCCTGCAGCACCCTCGCTGGGGCTACGGGGTGGGGGGGGCTTTGCGTATGGGTGGGGATGGAAACGAGAGCATCTGGCACTTGAGAGAGGTCTTGGCCGATGGCCCGGGGTTGCTGCAGGGGTGCCTGATTCCCGTGGCTCTGGGGAGCAGTTCGGCTGCGGCCTCCCTTTTAAAGCTTCCCTTTTTTTGAAGCCTCCCTGCCTCCAGCGGCCGAGCCCCGGAGGGCGTTGGGCGGCCCCGTTGGCGCGGGCGCCTTTTCGAGGCCGCTCCATAAAAGCGAGGGGAAGCCCGCGGAGCGCGTCCCGCGGCGCGGGAGGTTAAACAGCGAAGGTTTAAGTGTGTAATTAACTCCGAAACGAGAGCGGCACAGCCTCGGCGGATGAAAGAGCGCCGGGCAGGCTGGTGGGCAGGCGTCCACGCGGGGATTTAATGAGACGCCGTCAACTGCGCGCGCGCTTCTTCGTCCTTTCCCTCCCTCCTCTGCACGGATCTGTCGTGTCCCTGCAGTCCTCTGCTCCTTCCCTTGTGGCTTGGGGGGGGTTAGGCTAATTTGGGATGCTCGAGCATCGTCTGGGCTGCATCGAGCCGTCGGGACCAGGCAGTCACGCCCTCGGTGGTATTTTTATCCGCTCTTGCTGTTGGAACCGCTCCTCCCGTGGTGCTCGCTGCATTTAGCCCCGCACGGAGCTGCTTTTACCCTGGCGTCGAACCAAGGCAGGGGCCGGGGTGCGGGGCTCTGTGCTTCCACCTGGGGGATTTTAGGGAGCATCTGGGCCCGGAGTGACTCCTGCCAGCCACATCCCGCTGCCAGCAGGGTTGGGTAAAACCATCCCTGTGTGTGCAAAAGGGGATTTTTAGGTAGCGGGGAAGGCCTATTTTGGTTTTAAGCATGTTGATAAAGCCTTAATTTTTGGGGAGCAGCTCAGCGTGGGAGCAGCCAGCTCTGTCCGTGCCCCGCTGGACTTGTCACAGCCGCTGGAGGATGCTTGGGACACTGGGGTGTTGGGGCTGGGTGCTCCTTTTGGGGAGGGAGAAGGGGCTGGGCAGAGCCCGGGGGTTTGCAAGCGCAGGAGGAGGCTGCCTCTGCCCCAGCGGTGGGAATGGTCCCTGGGAGCCTCGGGGAATCCTTTTTGTCTGGTACATGGGGCTCTGCAGCCCCAAATACCTTGCGGGGTCCTGCTGCTTTCCCTCTGCTTCCTCGGGCAGGATAAAGCAACCCCATGAACGAATTTCTCCCTCCTACAATATCCCATCTCAACAGACTTTGGAAGGAAACACATGGGCTTTTTTTTTTTTTTTTTAACATCACTTGGCGCTTAGAAATTTCCAACACTTATTTTGCCTTTTTTTTCCCCTTTCCTTCATGGAAAATTTTGACAGATTTCTGCTTTTTTTTTCCCTCCCATTAGGAAGCCAAGCCAAGCTTCAGGCTTTTTAAGCTCTGGCGGGGCTGGTGATGGGAACCAGCCGGGGCCGCATCCGCGCGTGGGCACGGCAGGCGCGGCAGCGGCAGGGTCGGCGTTGGGAGCTGAGCAGCACAAACGGCCCATTTAGAGAGGGATTTGAGAAAACCGTCAGGGCTCCGCTCCTTCGGTCCTATGAATAGGAGAGGATGTGCTTTTAGGCTTTGTGAAAGAAGTTTCCCGTTCGCGTGGTTCTGGGGAGAAAAAGAGCTCGACGCTGTAGTTGGTGCTTTAAAAAAACGAGTGTAAAAGGAGAAAAAGCCTCAAATCTGTTCTCATATATGAAAGTGTCGAGAGACATAATTTTTTTTTAAGTCTTACAGGATTTTTTTGCAGGGGTTTGACTTGGCAACGTGGCTGTTTTGGGGCTGTTTGCAGCAAAAAGGCATCCCTAGGTCCCTGCTGTAGCCTTGTAGGGGAAGATCCCAGTCTGGTTTCATCCCGTTGCCCCCAGGGGGTTGACACTGCCCCTGCCACGGTCCCACTGGTGTCCCCACCACGGGTGGCTTTGCACAAGAGATATTTGTCTGTGTGTCCCCTGCTTGCTAGGGCAGGGAGCACAACCTGCACCAGCACAAACCCCCCAGCAGCGGGGAGGATTAACCGATGTAATTTGGGGATAAAATACAAAAAAAGAGAACAAAACCCCAAAAAACACACCCCGGCCCGGGCTTTGCTTTCCTTCCGGCCCATCAGGGGATGTTTGTCTTTGTTCTTTCTGCTTGCTCAGGGCTTTCCTAACGTGCCTGCCCTCGCCAGCCTAGGGGCTCGTGTTAATTATCACTGGAGCCCCAGTGCTTGTAATCAGTGATTTTAGCAGAACAACGGGGCAGTGTTAATGAGCCGGCCTGGAGCAGCTCCCCAGAGCCCAGGGGCTGGCACACGGAGGGGAAGGATGCGGAGCCCCGCAGCCCGGGGATGCTCATCTTTCAGGTTTGCTCTTTGCAAGGGGAAAAAGCAAAAGCCCCCAGTTCACAAATAAAGGGGCACGGGGGTGCCAGCCGCGGCTGGGGGCTCGGCAACGGGCTTGTGGGGTGGGATTGCTGCTTGGGGGTCTTGGCTGGGACCCGATGCTGGCGTGTCAGGCAGTGCAGAGCTCACAGTCTAAGGGTCAGAGAGGGATTTTTGCAGTCGCAAGTTCTGGCGCGATGGCTGCGGTGCAACAAGGAAACCCCCGTTGCAGTACCCGGCCCCGGGTGGCAGAGCCGTGAGCTGTGTCCTGGCTCCCACGCTGCAGCTCAGCCGGGAGGGACGTAACCCCTCTGCCCCCCGAGCTGAGACCTGGCAGCTCGTTTCACTGCTGGGGGAACCCAATGGGAGGGCAGGGCAGAGGCAGCCGACGGGTCCTGTCCTCGCCCAACCCCTGGCAGCGTTTGCGGCTGCACGGGGCAGCTCTGCTCCTGCGTTGGCAGCAGTGAGAGCGGGGGGAGAGATGCCCACCCCCCCCCCCTCTTTTGGGAGATGCAGCAGCATCCATCCCGGCTGGGATTTCGGGGAGGGAGCAGCTGGTTTGCGGGGGCACTGACGCGTCTGTCTGTCCGCAGCGGGCTGCACCTTCGAGGAGGACGACGACCTGACCCAGTGCGAGTACAGCCAGGGCGAGGATGACGACTTCGGGTGGGAGCTGGTCCGCAGCTACATGATGCCGCACCTGACGGCCGACCTGCCCCACGGTGAGTCCCGGCCCCGCGGGCGTCTGCCCCAAACCCATCCCCTGCCCCGGAGCCTGGGATGGTAAGCACCCCTCGGGGCGCTTGGGTCGTGATTTATCCTCGGTTTTGGGGTCGGGGTGCTGCTGTGCCCGATGGCGAGGTGTGGTGAGCTGTGTCGGTCCTTGGCATGGCACAAAAGGATGCTGCATGGCCCCAGGGGTGTCACAGCTTGGGGACGTGGGGCACGGGGCCCTGCTGCCGCTGCAGGGAGGTGTCCCCGCAGCCCTGGGCTCTCCCCGCTGTGGCGCTGGGATGGCAGCAGCTTGCCTGGGTCTCTGCAGCATCTCCTGCGACGTGCGCCCAAGCTCATGGTGCCAAATTCCCCATCTGTTGTGGAGTGCTGCATCTGCAGCCCCTGCCCTGCCTCGCCAGCACGGGAGCCCCAAAATCCTTCTTTGCAGGCACCTTCAGCAGCTCTCCCTGCTGGGGCACCCATCTGCTCGTTCCTTGGTGCTCGTGACAAGGTCCCATCTCCGGGAGTCGTGGCAAAGAGAGAAGTGTGTTTCTGGCTCTTGCAGTGTGGGGAGAGGCTTTTGGCTGTGAGCTGCGATTCAGTTCAATGCGAATCGAATTTCTTCTCTTTTTTAAAATCTCGTTGCTTTGGAGCCACTCTTTTTTATTTTGTGGGTCCAGCTCCTTGCTCTGATGGCCGAGCTGTCGGAGTGGGTGTTTTGCTCGGGGACTTTGCTCATCCCAGCCCCACGCTGCGTCCCGGTGTGTCCCCACGGAGCTGTCCCCACGCCCAACGGCCCCGAGAGGCACCCAGAAGCCAGATCCCACCCTGAGGCTGGGCAGAAAGAGGGAAAATCCGGTTTGTAGCTGGAGAGTAAAAATGACTTGTCATTCGCTACTTCTTAGAAATCTCGTCACCGCTCCATCAGCCTGCCTCCAGCTGCTCTTGGGCTTGGCTTGCTTCTCCCCTCTGCTAATCCTCTCTTCGTTTATCTTCTCCTCTTCCCAACACCTTTTTGATCCAGGATTTCTCCCAGCATCCGTGGGGTGCATCCCCGAAGGCAGCAGCCTCCACCGGCTCGGAGGGCTGGGGATGTGCCATGGGGACCAGCACGTCCCAGGCACCGCAAACCAGCCTCGGCCACCCACCGGGGCTGTAGGGCTGCTGGCAGCTCCTCCCCGACGGTTGTCCGAATAATTGCTTTAAACCGAATTAACCTAATTTGTGCTCTGATGGGGCTCACCTGGGGGCAGCGAGATGGGGAGCGGAGCTGGGGAGGGGACGCTGGGGATGGATGATGGTGCGTCTCCAGCCCGTAATTGGGGTTTCTATTCGGTTTTCTGCTGTAATTTAAGAGCTGCGCTGAGCTGCTGCAGTTGAAAGCCTGGAGGCTTGTTGGGGGGCTGAAGGGGTCAGGTGGAGACCGCGCTTGGCCACAAAGCTGGGGCTGCTTGCCTTGCTCGAGGATGTAACCGTGGATTAATGAGAAGTGGGGTCTTAAATGGAAGCAAAGAGTTGACCTGTTTATTCCGCTGGAACTCAGGGGCGCAACCGTCTGCGGTGCTGAGCTACGAGAGCGTGTGGCAGGGCAGGGTCCGGCCCTGGGAAGTGCCCCTGTCCCCGATGCTGATCAGGGAGAGACGGGTGGCACCCATGGGGGTGCTCGGCCCCTTACCAGGGGGTCCCCAATTGCCCCCCGGGCTGTTTGCAGACAGGGGCACGAGGTGCAGGCAGCACCGTGCCTCTCGGCCCCCTGGCAGCGCGGTAGATGAACGCTATTTCACAGCGCCGTGGCCTCTCCAGGGAGCACTTTACAAAGGAGTCTCGTGGTCCTGGATTAAAATGAGTTTTTATTGGAGATCAGCCAATTTCAAGGAGTGCAGGATTTATTTGAGCGGATGCTGGCTGCCGGCCACCCGCCTCTACCTTTTCTTCCCTCTTTCTTTTTGTTTTCTTGTTGTGTTTGTTTTTTTTCCCTCTCTTTCCGTCTTGACTCGTCTCCCTCTTTCACATAAAGAAGACGGATGGGTCTCTCCCACGTTGCAATCTTGCTTTTTCAGCTCGTTATTGTTCTTTTAAGGGAGAGCGGCGGAGAGCTGGGGCAGGCTGCGCCACCGCTGCCGTGGTGCTGCTGTGCCGGGCACGGGGGCTGCGATGTGGGTTGGAATTTGCTTAATGAGCACCCGAATAAAGCGGGTGCTTGGGTCAATCCCCGCGTGAATCTGCTGGATGGGACAGGGGCAGGATGGAGCACGGGTCTGATTTTTCGAG
The DNA here is from genome assembly GCF_964034855.1 of Anser brachyrhynchus. Taxonomy (NCBI): domain Eukaryota; kingdom Metazoa; phylum Chordata; class Aves; order Anseriformes; family Anatidae; genus Anser; species Anser brachyrhynchus. The sequence continues at coordinate 4,947,966 of NC_137717.1, forward strand.
TGGCTTTCTTTTCTAGGTTTGCATTGCAAAACCATGAGAAAGTTTTCTGTCCACACTCAGTGATATTGGAAAAAATCCCTCCATGGATCCCTGCTTGTCTCTTTTGTATCTCCACGCATCAAACTGCTCCGTGCTCCCAACATCGTCCCCACATGCTGCCACCCCGCTGCCTCTCCTTCAGCTGCAGCCCTGCTTCCCCACCGGCTCCTGCTGCATATCTGTAAAAACCTTGGAAAAAATAACCTTGGTTTTGGCTCCTGGGCAGAGTTACTGTGACATTTCCAAGCGCCCCGTGGCGGTGGCTGGCCAGCCCTTGATGCCGGGGCTCCCTGGGGAGATGCTCGTCCTATGGCTCAGTGCAGAAATTGGGTGCTGGTGCATGCTTCACGTGCCTGCCTCGCTGCCTCTTAATGGCTCTCTCCTTTTATTTTTATTCCCCTTTCTGTGGTTTTGTACAATAAAATCTCAGTGAGATGTGAAAGTGCTCGGGGGGGGGGGGGGGGCACGGCAGCGCCTCCGACCTCCCCGCAGTTTGGAGCCAAGGCTGCCGGAGGTGCTGAGTTGTCCTTGAAGACCTGGTTTGAATCGCAAGGAAGGGATGATGTCCCCAAAATGGGAAAACAAGGCTGGGGACCTTGCACAAGGACTTTGCAGGGACAGGTCCAGGGCTTCCTGCGTGCAGCCCATGCAGGCAGAGCTGGTTTTGCAGCTCAGACCTTCAGATGCGTCTCGCCGACAACTTTAGCCTAACAAATTGATGTTTTTCCCGTCGGGAACATAGTTGGAAACTTATTTCTGTTTTCATTTGAAATATTATTTAGCGCTTTTGAGACTCCTCTGTTTCTCCACCGAGCAGTTGGACTTTTCCCTAAAAGCCCACCTGAAAACTAAATTAAATTAAATTGCCGGTGTCCTCCCAGCCGAGCAGAGGGGCTGCTTGTCTCCGGGGGGGGGCTGGCTCATTACTTGCAGTGACGAAGCGGGGTGACAGCCCGCTGGGCCAGCATGTCAATTAAAACCAACCTTAGATTGGATTGAACGGCGGAGAAAGGATTTAACAAACGACGCGCGGCATCGATCGAGCCGCCTGCGTTAATGGACTCGGCGCGGCCGGGGAAAGGGGGGACGCAGAGGGAAGGATGCTCGCAGGGCTGCCTCCATCCTCAGCCCAGCCACGTCCCCTTCCTGGGGCTGCTGAAGCTGCCTGTTTCGTGTGAGGTTTGCAAATAATTCCCCTACTGTGATTTTTGGAGGGGATTTTTGCTGTAATGCCGGCATATGGACAGGGCTCACAGAAACCCGGCTGCGATGCTGCGTTGTGCTCTGGCTGCTGGGAACCGTCCTGCCCATCCCTGTGGCTCTGGGATGCTGCAGTGGCCTCTTTGCCTCCCCAGCTCTGCTGGCAGCCCTAGGATAATTCTTAATTTCAAGCCCCCCAAGGGCTGCCCATAATGCTGGGACCGAGTGCTGCGGTCCCACCACCTTTTGGAGCTCCCCGTGTGCTGGTGCTGCTCCTTGGGGCACCCAGCCAGGGCCACGCTGCCTCTGTAATCGGGCTGCTTTAAAAAACAACCAGAAGCGGGCTGAAAATTGGAAAAATACCTGCAAACAAGCTCAGGGGAAGCCTCTCCTTGTTCCCTAGCATTTAAAATACCCAACCTGTATGCAGGGGCTTCAGGTGGAGGCAACGCTGGGAGTCGGTGCTGGTCACTTTGGGGGAAAAGGCATTGCAAGGATGCATCGTTACTGCCAGAATGAGCAGCGGGAGCCTGGTTTTTCCATTGCAGCAATACCAGGAAAGAAAATCAAGGAGGAAAATGTAGAGTGTGGGAAGCCTTGCCAGATGAGCTCTGCTGCCCTGCTGCAGTCGGAGCCAGGGGTGTCTAGTCCCAGCTGAGCTAATGGACGTTCTCTGTCTTTAAAATAACTTTTCAGGGGGTTAATTTTAGTCTCGGTCTTTTTATTATTATTTTTTTATGTCCTCTGGCTTTGTTTTGTTTGTGGGCAGGAGGAAGGGCCTCAGTTATCGATGAGAGCCCGGAAGATGGGGTGGGATGTCGGCTCTTGGTGCTGGCATCCCCTGGCCTGAGTGGAGCCACTCTCATCGGTGCAGGAAGAATTTTTCAGGGGAGAAAGGAAAAAACAACCAAACAAAAACCAGAAGGAATAGCTGCATACTGGCTTCCCCTCTGTCCATGAAACGTGTCTGTGTTATCTGAGAAAATAAATTTATTTCACACCGAGCACCTGTCTGGAGGGACTGGGGTGCCTGGTGGCAGTTTTGATCGGTGGATACGGCCCAAATTTTGCTTTTTGGTGATTTCTTTCCCCTTTTGGCCACCCCTCTGCTCCATCGCTCTGGTTCCTAGCTCTAAAGGATGTCGCGGTGTGGTGCCGGTGTTGCTTTTCCCCAGGTGAAGATGGGGCCCGTTGGGTGCTTCGGGGCCAGCCATGGGTGCAGCTCCCAAGTGCCGGGGGGGGCGGACGGATGTCCCCCGGCCTTCGTTAGGCTCTGTCGGTGCCCATGCCCGACACGGTTGAGCCTCTCGCCAGGGGTTGTTGGGAGAAAAGTGTGTGAATTCATGTAAATTAAACAGCGGTGAGAGCTATTAATAATTAAGGGGCTGCTGTCAGGAAAACAACGGTTGACTTGAATAAATGGGCTGGCTTCGTTACTTACAGCGCCTGCTGTTATTAAAGTGGAAGGAATATTAATAGTCCTGTCCTTGCTGTGGGGTGGGGGTGAGGACCAGCTGTGGGACCATGGGTGGCTCTGGGACTCCTGCAGGATTTTGGGGCATAGCCTGGGGGGCGGATGCTGCGTTTTGGGTCCCCTTTGGGCTTTTGGTCCTCATTGGGAATCCCGGGTGGCCCTGGGGCGTGCATTGGCACCTCTGGGCTCATTGCTGGTGGTTTTGGGTGCGGGGCAGAGTCTCTGGTGGCATCGAAGCCACTAACGGGACCTGGTGTCCTGGGGGGACCAGGGCCACGAGCAGCTTGCCCTGGGGTCAGCGGGTCTGATCCTCCCCTCCTCCTCCAGCTGCTGGGTCCCGTTTTGGCATCCTGCTGCTGCCTGGGGCTCCGGCATCCCTCTCTCCCTTGGGGCCCATCCTCGGGGTCCCCTCGCTCCCAGCTCCTTCCCGCGGGTGCCACCCTCCCTGTCCCCAAATCTAGGGGCGAGGCGGAGGAGAGAGGCACCGCTCCACGCTCTCTCTCCTCTCCCCCTTGCTTCCCCCCCCCCACGACCACAGGCTCCTACCTGATGGTGAACGCCTCGCAGCACGCCGCGGGCCAGCGGGCTCACCTGCTCTTCCAGGCGCTGAGCGAGAACGACACCCACTGCCTGCAGTTCAGCTACTTCATGTACAGCCGCGACGGCCACAGCCCCGGCACCCTCAGCGCCTACGTGCGGGTGACGGGGGGCCCGGTGGGCAGCGCCGTCTGGAACGCCTCCGGCTCCCACGGCCGCCAGTGGCACCAAGCGGAGCTGGCAGTCAGCTTGTTCTGGCCCAACGAGTACCAGGTGAGCCCCCCCGGGACCCCCCCCTCGTGTGTTACAGACCCGGCTCTCCGTCACCTGCTGTCACTGTGCGTTGAAATCCCTTTGCTCAGGGGATGGGGTCTCCTCCAAAGGCTGGGTGCCGGGTTAGGGGACCCCACGGGCCAGGCGTGACCCCTCTGTTCGGTGCCGCAGGTCCTGTTCGAGGCGGTGATTTCCAGCGAGCGCCGCGGCTATCTCGGCTTGGATGACATCTTGCTCTTGAATTATCCGTGCTGTGAGTGTGGGGGTGGGATATGAGCGGGGGCTGTGGGGACGCGGGTGGGTGGTGGGTGCTCCTGGGCTTGTGGCCTGTGGGCCAGTCCTAGGGACAGCGAGCACCAGGGTGTCCTGTTGTCACCGGGGTGGTGGGGCTCCCATCTCTGCGGGCACCTGCAGGGCTCCTTCTTCACCTCCAGCCTTGCTGGAACAGAATCACAGAGTCATTAAGGCTGGAAAAGCCCTCCAAGCTCATCTGATCCAACCATCCCCCTACCACCACCATCACCCACTAACCATGTCCCCAAGCCCCACGTCCAACCTCTCCTTGAACACCCCCAGGGACGGGGACTCCACCACCTCCCTGGGCAACCCGTCCCAACGCCTGACCGCTCTTTCTGAGAAGAAATGTCTCCTCATTTCCAGCCTGAGCCTCCCCTGGCACAACTCGAGGCCGTTCCCTCTGGTCCTATCCCTGGTTACCTGTGAGAAGAGGCCGACCCCCAGCTCCTCACACCTCCCTTTCAGGCAGCTGCAGAGAGCAATGAGGTCTGCCCTGAGCCTCCTCTTCTCCAGACCAAACTCCCCCAGGTCCCTCAGCCGCTCCTCACAGGACTTGTGCTCCAGGCCCTTCACCAGCTCTGTAGCCCTTCTCTGGGCATGTTCCAGGGCCTCGACGTCCTTCTTGTAGAAAGGGGCCCAAAGCTGAACCCAGCACTCCAGAGCAGAGTACAGGGGGACAATCACCTTCCTGGCCCTGCTGGCCACAACACCCAGGCTCCTAAGGGGATGGGCACAAATCCCCAACCCCAGGCTGGAGGTCCTGCCCAGGAGATCACTGTGGGCTTACTGGGCCATGAAGATGCCCTTGAGCTCATCCAGTGCCCTCAGGAAGCTGCCTGCTCCAAGCTCGTCTCCCCCAGGCCAGGTTTGGGGGCTGTGGTGGGGATTTGGGGCAGACGAGAGCCTCCTGACTCCTCCCTTGTGTCCCTCGGCAGCCAAAGCCCCCCACTTCTCCCGCCTGGGCGACGTGGAGGTGAACGCGGGGCAGAATGCCACCTTCCAGTGCGTGGCCGCCGGCAAGGCCGCCGAGGCGGAGCGGTTCCTCATGCAGGTGAGCAGAGAGGATGCACCGGGCCGGGGGGGGGGAGAAGGGTGGCCCCGTCCTTTCATCAGTGACATCCTTTGGGACCTCGTTCGGTGCCTCTGGGTGTCAGGCTGACTCCTCCTCACGCTTTTTCCCTCCCCGCCGGGCAGAGGCAGAGCGGCGAGGTGGTCCCCGCTGCCTCCGTGAAGCACATCAGCCACCGGCGCTTCCTGGCCACCTTCCAGCTGGACGAGGTGTCCAAGGGCGAGCAGGACCTGTACCGCTGTGTCACCCAGTCCAGCCGCGGCGCCGGCGTCTCCAACTTCGCCGAGCTCATCGTGAAAGGTGGGTGCTGCCCGCGGGCGTCCCTCTGCGTTGTGCCATGGCTCCTGATCGCCCCTGGTTGCAGAGGGGTTTTTGTCAGGGCACTGGGACTGCGTTTCTTCACTGTGACTGGCATGAGCTAAACTGTGCTTCAGCATAAAACCTGGAAACTACCTTTCCCACTGGCCTTCATTTATTTTTCATTGCAGTCGGTGGGAATTACTTAATTGTGGTGAAACTTTGCAGTACCTTAGTGAAGGCTGGGCAGTGCATCTTCTAAAAATAATTAAAGTTTGGTCAGGTGAAACCCTATTGCTGCCAGGACTGCTGAAGAAATGCAGGGCACATGGCACAGGCTGAAACTTAAAGATCAGCCTGTGCTTTCTGACATTTCGGTGTCAATCTCTTGTCAGCGTTTTTGCTTGTCCTCTGGGCGTGAGATCAGATTTTGTCCCATGACCTGGCGGCGATGGGTTGGTTTGGGAGGAGACGTGAATGTGCTGCCTGCAGTCAGTTGTGGTGCCTGTGGCTTGGGGTGTCGGGATGGGAGATGCTCCAGCTTTGAGGAGGGATGTTCCAGCTTGGAGAGCCACTTCTCCTCTCTCTTCCAGAGCCCCCCACACCCATCGCGCCCCCCCAGCTGCTGCGGGCCGGCTCCACCTACCTCATCATCCAGCTCAACACCAACTCCATCATCGGCGACGGCCCCATCGTGCGCAAGGAGATCGAGTACCGCATGACCTCGGGGCCCTGGTCGGAGGTGCACGCCGTCAACATGCAGACCTACAAGCTGTGGCACCTGGATCCCGACACGGAGTACGAGATCAGCGTCCTGCTCACGCGCCCCGGCGAGGGGGGCACCGGCAAGCCGGGACCCCCGCTCATCAGCCGCACCAAGTGCGCAGGTGGGTTGGCGTCCGCGCAGCGTCCGTGGCCGTGAGCAGCCGATGTGGTCCAGGGGCTGTGACGTGGCTTGGAGCACTGCTCCTCTGGATGCACAGAGCTGCATTTTGTTGATTTCTTAGGGGCAGCGCCTGGTTCCCATCCCTGGTGATGGGTGAAGGGGGCTGGGGACAGCTGCTCACCCGGGCTGCGGGGTCCCCAGGGCCACCTCTATCTCAGGGCATCCCTAAAATATCAAGACAGGAGACCTGGCCTTGGCTGGCTAGCGTCTGTCGGCCACCTTGCTGTGCTGGCCGAGGTTTGGGGATGTCCCTGTCTCCTGTTGCTGGGGCATTGAGGCTGGTGGAGGCATCTCCACCGCCCCATGGCAGCTGTCTCTAGTGTGGGCTTCGCTGCTCTGGCTGAGCACAGGCAACAAGGTGAGGGGTTGCGATTGTCCCTGTGTTTTGGAGCACTTATCCTTTTTGGGAGCGAACTTATTTTGTTTTTAATCAGCTCAGCCTTATTGCTGTTGGTGGAGGGTCCTTGTCCCTATGGATGCTCCCTTAGGGCGTGATGCAGGGATTGAGCAACTCAGGTACCAGCAGCATCCTTCCCTCAGAGCTCGAATCAGCTACCAGGGCACGGGGACGGGCTTGTCCCTATGTTGTCATCGTGCCAGTGACAGCGCTGTGAGCCGGGACCTCGTCACCCCTGGGTGCATCCTCCCCGTGCTGCTGCTGCAGGATGCAGCCCGTGGGGCTGGGACATCGCGGGGCTGGAGCACTGCAGCTCTGCCCATGCCTGTGACCCTGCGGGGTCAGCTTCTGGCATCAGTGGAGGAGAGGATCAGGAGATGCAAACCCTGACCCAGGGCCTGGCAGGAGCTTTTCTCCCAGATTAATTTTCACAAGTGTTCTGAGAAAGCCTGGCTTTCATTATTACCTTCAAGCCGATGACAGGCGCTGGTTGAAAGTGTCGGCGCCCCGTGTTGCGTTTCCGACGGTCCCTGCCTCCAGCCCAGGCTCCCTGTGCTCCTCCTGTGTGACACAGCCGTGGATTTCACTCCCGACTCAGCACGTGGTGGCTTTGCAAGGGATGAAGCAGCCGCTGCTCTTGCACCTGAAGGGCAGCAACGTGTTGGTCACCGGCCCCGCATCCTCCTTGCCGTGCCAGCCTGCGCCCCGCAGCGTCTCTGGACCAGCCCCTGGTGACAGTGGGCTTTGCAGGATCCAAGCCATGAGGACTCTGGAAGAATCCACTTAAAGGATAAATGCGTCCTGCCCCGGGGCGAGGGGAGATGCCCGGTGCTGTCACCCGTGATCGATGCTGCCTGCATCCGTGCAGCTGTGTTAGTGACTGAGAGCTGGCTGCTTGTTGCTGGCACTAATTGCGTGGATATATTCGGTGGTATTGGTGCCTGTGGACGTCCTCGTTAGCTGAGCTCTTGCTGAATTGCTCTTTGGATCTGCACGTGTTGGCCCGGGGGAGGCTGCTCCCCACTGACCACTTAAGTACAGTGGAATGAGGAGGAGATGGGTTCTCCACGGGTGAAGGAGATGACGGGGAGTTTGGTGGTGGTGATGGGGGGTGAAAATCATCGTTCTCCTAATGACGGTGCCAGAGCTGGGTTCCTGCCACCAGGCGTGGAGCAGACGCCAGGGCTGGGGGTGCTGGGGACGCCAGCACCACCGGGTGCAGGCGATGAGGGTGTCCCGTGAGGACATCTGGAGCTGCTGGAGCATCCGCTGAGGATGGAAATGCCTCCTGCAACCCTGTGCTGCTCAAACTCCTCCGTGGTGCAAATCCCATGGGAATTTGCTGTATGAACGCTGCTCGAGGATCTGCTGTGGGGTGAGGTGGGCAAAAGCATCTGGTCAAGCCCTGCTCCAGCAGGGCCACCCAGAGCAGGGTGCCTGTGACCATGTTCAGGTGCCTTTTGAAGATCTCCAAGGAGGAGGCTGCGCAGCCTCTCTGGGCAACCTGAGGCAGGCCTCGGGGCCACAAACTGGGACCAGTTTTGGGGCCAGGGTTGCTTTCTGTGCGCTGCTGCCTTGCTCCCACGCCATGAAAGGGCTTTCCCTCCGTGTGCTTGAAGCTAGGTGATTGAAACCTTGGTTTAAACCTTTGAGCCATGTGTTCTGACTCCTCTTTCCCCCGGCAGAGCCCATGAGGGCCCCCAAGGGCTTGGCCTTCTCCGAAATCCAGTCGAGGCAGCTGACGCTGCAGTGGGAGCCGCTGGGCTACAACCTGACCCGCTGCCACACCTACACCGTCTCGCTGTGCTACCGCTACCTGGTGGGCAGCGGCCACAACCAGACCTTCCGCGAGTGCGCCAAGATGGAGCGCAACGCCAACCGCTACACCATCAAAAACCTGCTGCCCTACAAGAACATCCACGTCAAGCTCATCCTCTCCAACCCCGAGGGCCGCAAGGAAGGCAAGGAGGTGACCTTCCAGACGGACGAGGACGGTAAGGGCACGTGGCGGGTTTGGGGAGCATCCCCGAGGCGTTCCCTTTGCTCCTCTCCGGGGGCACAATGGGAATATCTCCTGTGGGGAGGGGAGGGTGGTGCAGTGATGGCAGAGGGGGGGAGAAATGCTGCGGGTGTCCCCGGGGGAGTCGGGTGGTGATGGGGCAGCACCGGTTGTTCCGGCAGAGCAATGTCCCGCATCGCCCCAGAAGCGTTGTCCTTGTGATGTTTTAGCCCGACTCGTCCCCATGTGAGGGGTCCTCCTTCACCCCTTGTTGTGGAGTTGGAGCCTCGCAGGAATAACAACTGATTAAAACAATTAATGCTTTGCGCTTCGGGAACTCCTTTCATCTGCAGAGCTCAGGCTGATCAGTTTGGCTTTGCTATGCTCCTTGGTGAGCGCCGGGAGCCAGAGGTCAGCGCGCTCCCGGCACAGCTGTGGTCGGTTTCCCCAGCACTTCTCCCCGATTAAGTTTGCTTTCGGGGGGATTTGGGTTGCACGAGCGTGCTCTCCTTGCACAGCCGAACCATTTCTTCCTCTGGGACCCAGCACCCTGTCCGGAGGCACCGACAAGGGCTGATGTCCCCATTTTGGTGCGAGGAGCCGCGGTGTCCCTGAGTGGGTGCCAGGTGCCAAGCGTGCCCACAGCATCCCTCCCTCCACCCCCGCTGGCTCACGCCGACTGACCCATCACGCACCATTAACTCTCCGCAGTGTGAACGGGGAACGGGCCACATAATTGGGAAGAAATTACCTGCTTGCTCCAGGGCAAAGCCTGTTCCCTATGCTTAAGCAACCCCTCGCAAAGTCGTTGATCTCCGAGGCGCTTTTTACGATCAAGAATCAGAATTAAGGCAGAAGAGCTGCAAACTCAACCGGAGTCTTTGGGGTCCCACTTTAATCTCTAAGTGCTAAAATCAGAGCGATTTCTCCGTGTGTCCCATCAGTGCTTTGTGTGCCCCCAGACCTGAGCCTGCCTGCCCGTGGGCACCCAGCTCCACGCTTTATTTTCCATCTCTAATTGCTTCAGCTGTTTGCACTGTGCTGTGACTGCTCCAGCTGCTTTCTCATTGTATATTAATACAGTAGCTCCAGATGTTTTTGTCCTACCCTGTAATCGCTCCAGCTGCTTCCCTCTATGTTGATGAGCCGGGGCTGGCTGCTTTCCCCTTGGATCGAGCACGGTGCAGCGAGCGCTTCCCGTCCCAGGAGGGATCGATACATCTCTGGGTGCATGGATATATTGCAAACATTACGCGTGGGTTTGGCCCAGCTACAGGACTCTTCAGTTTAGCTAAATTAGCTAATGACCGGGTGTGAAGCTCGGCTCCTACTACTCCCAAATTTCTGTGGCAGGCTTGCAGAGGAGCAGGGGCTGGTGCCTTGGCTGCGCTGGGGAGCCTGCAGCCACCGCGCTGTGTGACGGGAACATCCCCACCTTGTGTCCCTGAGCTCCATGGGACAGGGACATCCCCTGCTGATTTTCAAGGAGCTGAGCGGGGTGGGAATGGGCTGAATCGCTCCTCCTGTGCGCTCAGTGGCTGAGACTGGGTAATGATGATTTGAGTTGCCAGGACTGGGTAATGAGCAGCCACACGTGCAATTGTGAGAAGGTGGCGGAGGCTCGATAACAGAATCTTTGGTTGTGTTTTGTTTGGCTTTTTTGTGCTTTGTTTGTGAAGCGCTGGGGCTTCTCTTTGAGAGTCGTTGGAAAAAAAAAAGACCTGGCTGGGGAGGGCTTTGGTTCCCCTGGCTTTCCTTCTGCCCACCCTTCCCCTCACCTCTGCGCTGAGCAGAGCCGTGTGCGGGTGCTGCGGCGAGCCAGTTCTCTCCCTTGCAGGCAGGGTGCAGGCACTACAAGCCAGAATAAATACATACAAATACATAAATATAGGTGTAGGTGGGTGGCAGGGGGGTACACGCAGCTGGCAGCCGTTGTGCACCAACGCTGGTCTCATCCCAGTGCACGCGCAAACACGTGGTCCCCGCTGGCATGGGAACATCCCCGAGCAGTGGGATTTTCCCCAAAAAAGTAGAGAATAGTGCTGCGGGTGCGCTTAGCGCTCACGGGCACAGCAGAGCACATTGGCCAGTGCTGGAATCCGGAGTTGGGCACCTCCGTGTTGCTTTATTCCCCCTGGGGCCAAGGCTGAGGATGCAGTTTGCCGGATCTGTCCCTTTCCCCGAGCATCCCTCTGCCCTGCCCGTGTGGAGCGGAGCGGTGGCAGAGCACGGCACGCTTTGAGGCCGCAGGTGAGCGCCCCGCGTTTGTTTGCAGGAGCGATGTGTATTTATACGTACACACTGCTCCTGCCCTAAAGGTTTCCGGAAATTTAATAAGCGTCTTGTGTACACGTGTAGGACATGGTGCCTGTGATTAAATTAACTTGTAAATCAAGTGGAAATTGTGTATTTGCACGGTGGGAAGCATGCGGAAGGCAATCCCTCTCCCTTGGCCGTGTAATTAGATCTGAACAAAAGCTGAAAAAAAAATAAAAATAAAGGGAAGATGGGGAGAGCTGGCACCCGGTCGGAAGGGGCTGCTTCCCCGCCTGTGAGGCTTGCGTGCCTCAACCTGCCCGCACCCGAAGCGCAGAGCTCAACAAAGCTGTGCTGAATATAAAGCCGTCGGCGATGCCTTGCCTGGAGCACATCCCACCAGGGGCTGGTCCCAAGCTGCTAACGCTGCCCTCTGTCTCTCCTGCGCCTCCAGCATCCCCGTGGAGCGTGGTATTTTTTTGGGGAAGTGGGTTTAGTTGCTCCTGAAGCGAGGGGTTGCATTTTTCAGGCAGTGAAGCATTACTTCTGCTTGGGAATAATGGGAATACTGGTCTGTGCTGAGCTCCTGTCCTCCTTAATAACCGCCCTGGGTCTGGGAAGGGGAAATGGCAGAAATCTACGGTAAATAAGGGAATATCGATCCCGGCACCTTCACCTGCTGTTATTGTCTGTGGGTGTTACTGGTGGTGTTGTTAATAGTGGGGAGTGCTGGGGGGGTTATATCACGGGGGCAGCGCCAGCTCCGGCCCCAAGGATGCGTCCCTGGGGAGCACCAAAGCACCCGGAGCAGATCCCTGCAGGACTCGTCCTCACGTGGGCACCTTCCCTTTGCTTCCCCAGTGCCCGGTGGCATCGCCTCCGAGTCTCTCACCTTCACCCCGCTGGAGGACATGATATTTCTGAAGTGGGAGGAACCGGTGGAGCCCAACGGCCTCATCACGCAGTACGAGGTACGTCCCGAGCCCCGGTAGCCACGGATCTATCAGAGCTCAGCAGCTGCTGGTGGCTGCAGTGGGAGCACAGATCCAGCCTGCTGAAATCCTCCTGGCCACAGGGTTTGTGTCTCCTGGGTCAGCTTTCAGTGCCACTGTTACTATCCAGCGGCGGCTTTTCCAGTCATCTTCTGATTTACCCCAAAACGCAAACACAGACGCCTGCCTTTAGGGCTGCCCCTATGAGCAACCGCTCCTGCAGATGAATCCCTGTAATTAATCCCTGTAATTAATCCCTTTCCCCGCGCCGTCAGCCCTCACCCTCTCGGGATGCCCTGCCCTTGTCCCTCCAGATCAGCTACCAGAGCATCGAGTCCTCCGACCCGGCGGTCAACGTGCCCGGCCCGCGGCGCACGGTCTCCAAGCTGCGCAACGAGACCTACCACGTCTTCTCCAACCTGCACCCCGGCACCACCTACCTCTTCTCGGTGCGCGCCCGCACGGGCAAGGGCTTTGGGCAGACGGCGCTCACCGAGATCACCACCAACATATCGGGTACGTCCCCTGGGCTCTGGCGCCGAGTGTTGGGGCTTTGAGGAGCTTTCTGCTCTGGGCAGGTTGGTGGTGGTGGTGCCAGAGCGTCCGTAGCGGTCGCGTGGGCTTGTCTGTTGCTTTTGAAGGATGCTCGTGGTGCTGTGCCCACAGCCTGGGACTGCATTTGTGTTTCTGACCTATTGCAAGGTCAAAAAATGTCTTTTGGCTGTCACTTCTTCTCCAAAGCAGTCCTGCTCTGCCTCCTTTCTTCCTCCTCCTCCCTGCTGTGGGTGCAGGGGACTGCGTAAGGGAGATGCCGGCACCGGGGCTGCTCCGCGGCGGTGGGGCTGGGCACGGGGGTGCGTGGCAGAGCTCGGTCAGACCAGGGGACACATGGCGACCAGCAGGACAGAGGGGGCAGTCCCCTCCTGCTGGGGGTCAGGGTCACGAGCAGATCCCAAAGCAGATCCCAAGGAGATCCCATGGCTGAGATGTGTCCTGCTGGGGGGCACTGAAACTTCAAAGCAATGCTAACGATGACCTGGGGCCCACGGGGCTGTGCTGGGCACGCGAGGGGTCCCCTCCTTGCCTTGGGGGTGCTGCTGCCCCTTGGGGCGATGCTTGTGCCATGCCAGAGGTTGTCCGTGGTGATGGGATGCGCTCAGTGTGCATGGGGGCAAGGCTGGAGCATCATCCCAGGTCGCATCCTGCTCCGTCTCCTCCCATCAGCCAGACCGGTGGTGTTACTTAACCCCCTCACCGCAACCCCCCAACGGTCCTCTCCAAAATGTAACACTCGTTCAAAACCTGGGGGGGGGGGTTGGATTTTGCTCGTGCCTCAGTTTCCCCGTGCAGGCGGCCACGGGGCCGCGGCTCACTCCTGCCCGCTCCCTTTGCAGCTCCCACCTTCGACTACGGGGACATGCCGTCGCCGCTGGGCGAGTCGGAGAGCACGATCACGGTGCTGCTGCGGCCGGCGCAGGGCAGGGGGGCGCCCATCAGGTAGGCAGGGGGCTGCGGGGGGACGAGGGCACGGCGGGCAGGGCAGAGCCGTCCTCGCAAAGCTAACCTGCGCCCGCCGCCCGCCCAGCACCTACCAGGTCATCGTGGAAGAGGACCGGCCCAAGAAGATCAAGCGGGAGCTGGGCGGCCAGGAGTGCTTCCCGGTGCCGCTGACGTTCGATGACGCCGTGTCCCGCGGCTCTGTGCACTATTTCGGGGCCGAGCTGCCCGCCAGCAGCCTCACCGAAGCCAAACCCTTCACCGTGGGGGACAACCAGACCTACAGCGGCTACTGGAACCCGCCGCTGGAGCCCAAGAAGGCGTATCTCATCTACTTCCAGGCCATGAGCAACCTCAAAGGGGTGAGTAGCCGTGCGGCTCGCTGGGTCCCCGTGGGGACACGGGGACCACTGGTTTGCCACCAGCCCCGTGGGGTCCCAGGGGGTGTTGGAAAGCGGGGCTTGCTTTAGATCCTTTGCTTCAGGTCCTCCTGCTGGCTGCCTGCCCTCGGTTCCCGTCACTTGAGGCCACCCTGGGGTGCGTTGGGAGTGCAGCCCGGTGCTCCCCGTCCTACCCAGAGCCTGGGCACCCACCGGGGTGTGCGTGTCCCCCGCCTGGTCCTGGCCACCAGCGCTGGGCCTGGGGGGTCCAGCCTCAGCCCCGCTGCTGGGGGGCAGACCCATGTTCCCAGGGGCTGATCCTGGGGTGAGAAAGGATGATCTGGGAACCAAGAGATATCTGCACATTCCTCGGCTACCAGTTCCCTGGCTTCCCGGCAGCAGTACCCGGATCCGTCTGTCCCAAGCTCCGCTCCCCATCTGGGCTGATTTCTTCCAAGCTGCCATCAAGACCCTTGGGAGACCTTCATCATCCTCACGTGCTCCAGCAGCTCCTGGTCCACCCTGGGGACGAGCTGCCAAACGTGAAGCTGTGGCACCGTGGCAGCATCTCTGCTCCTCCGTGGCTCCGCACGCTGGCTGCAGCTCCCTTCTCGCAGGGAAGGAGCTGAATTTCGAATCCTCCTCCTCCGGGATCGTTCACACCTCGCTGGCTTGTAATTAGAGCTGAGACAGGCGGCAGCATCTCGGCTCCGGCTCGCTCAGGCACTGCTGGATGATAACTGGTGCTTCATAACCTTCCTGCTGGGAGGCAATGGGTTTGTCCTGGCTGCCGTCAGGCGTCGCAAAAAAGCTGCCTCCCAGCTTGGGTTTGTCCTGGCTCCGGGGCCAGCTGGACCACGAAGCAGGAGAAGCCAGACCTGGCACCTCCGGGAGAGCGGTGCCGTGCCAGCCACCCCGGGCACCTCGCGCGGGCAGATTTTGGCATCGGGCTGCGAGGACAGAGCGGGTTTGGCAGCGCTGGTGTCCCGAGGCGCTGGAGGAAGCTCAGAGAGGAGAGCTGCGAAAATGGTGGATTTTTTTTTTTCAACAGAAACCAGATACACGGAAAAATGGAATATTGGAGCTCAACCCGCAATGCAAATGTGAAAATTATTGGACAGCTGAGCGTGAAGCCCTCACGGCAACGTTGGCAGCACGTGCAGAGCACCAGGGATGGGGGTTGAAAGCTTTGATCGTAAATAAAAACCCCACAAAGCTCCAAATGGTGACTTGGGGTGTTTTAGCCATGGTTAGTGGCTTGCTGGTGACCTGCGGGTGGCTGGGACCGCTGGGGTCCCTCCAGGAGCTCGCTGGGGACCTTCACTTTGCACCTCCCTGAGCTTTGCTCGTCCTCTGTGCCAGCAGTGATGGCCTTGTTAAATCAAAGGATGTTGGATTAGAAGATGCCGGGGATGGATAACTCAGCGGGACGGATAACTCTGTGTGCCCCACAGCTCCTAAGGCTCAGCAGCGGGTGCTTCAACACAAACCACATGGGAACTCCCCCGGTTTGGGGGGCAAAAGCATCAACAAAGCAGGTTTGCATCCAGCCAGCCTGACTCCTCGTCTCTTTCCTCCGCAGGAAACCCGGCTGAACTGCATCCGCATTGCCCGCAAAGGTAAGCTCCTTGCTTTCAGCAGGATCCCTGCTCCAGCAGCTTGTCCTGCTGGGGCTGCAGACCCGGGGTGCTGCCGCGAGGTCGGGTGCTCGACGGCTTGGTACAGCTCAGCCCCACGCCGCTGGGAGGGTGCGCGGTTGTCGCTCGCCGTCTGGTGTATTTTGTTTTTTCCCTTGGCTGAGTTTTTTTCTAATGCTGTTATTGAGGTGGTGCTGGGGCTGGCTGTGCTGGATGCTGAGCGCAGGGAGATTGTGTCTGGGGTGACAAAAGGTGGCCCAGAGGGACCGCATTGTCCCCCGGGGATCGAGAGGTGAAGGGATGCGCCCAAGGCACTGCGGCTCTCCAGGTTTTTCCCCGCGTCTCGGCAGGGATAAAACATGCAGGGAGCTCAGAGCATCTCACGGGGAGGAACTGGGGAGAAGAGAGATTTCTGGGCTCTGTGTTGCGTCGTCCTTTGCCACCCCCTGCACGTAGAGGAGACGTTGCACAGCACATTATATGAACATCACATAGATGTTACGTAGGAGCTGGACGCAATGGTCCTCGTGGGTCACTTCCAGCTGGGGGGATTCTGTGAATTTCCTTTCCCCCCCCCGGCCATGTGGGAGGCAGGGGACAGTGCCCGGCCCTGGCAGGGGCCAGGAGGGAGCTGAGCACTGAGCCCCCCGCCCCGCTTTCCCCTGGCAGCTGCCTGCAAAGAGAGCAAGCGGCCGCTGGAGGTGTCGCAGCACTCGGAGGAGATGGGGCTGATCCTGGGGATCTGTGCCGGCGGGCTCGTCGTCCTCATTATCCTCCTGGGAGCCATCATCGTCGTCATCCGGAAAGGGTAAGGGGAACCCGCGCCTCCCATCCGTCTGTCTGTCCTCCCCGCTCCAGCTTAAGGGGTGATGGCACTGACTGGGGGTGACTGGGGACTGGTGACCTCCTCCCAGCACAATAGAGGGGATTTTTGAGGTTTCCCGTTTGCTTCCCCTGCCCCATCCAACCTTCCCCTGCCTGCCGGGAGCCTGGGGAAGGGCTGGTGTCGATGGCTCGGTGGTGTTCAGCCCGCCTGGGTGGGAAGGAGATGCTGAGCACCTGGGGCATTGTATGGGTTGAGGACATGGAATAAACCCAGGCACAGCAGCAAAAAAAGGCTGCATCCTGCCTGCGACACGGGGGGACCAAAGGACAAAGTCCTGGGATGCCCCTTCACCCTCTGCAGCTTTGCTCCACCGCTCTCCGCCGTGTTTTCCAGTCTTTCACTGCTCCTTCTTGGCTTCGTGCTGCTCTGCCAGTTCTGTAGGGACTGAAATGCTGCAGCTCCAGGGGTCCTGGGGCAGCGCTCAGCCCCTCTGTCACCATCCCTGTGCTCGAGGGCACCAAGACGAACAGGGCTGCCCGCTCCCAGGCCTGGGCAGGAGGACGTGGGTGCTCATTTTCATGCAGAAATACTGATTTTTTGAGTAGCCTCCAGTTTTTCTGGCTCTGAGACGTTCCAGTTCCTGTGCGTGCTGGAGGGGGGAGCCTCCCAGGGCTCTGCGCTCTGCTCCCTGGGGACCCCAAACTCCTCCCGGGGGGGGTCCCTGCGCTCCCCAGCTCGAGCATCCGCCTGGATGCGGCCGTGGCTGTTGCAGCCGGCCGATATTCGGGAAGCTCGGTGGGGCGGGAGGGAGGAGGACGAGGGCTTTCCAGGACACTCATCCCCGGGAGCGCTGGGGCCGCGGCCGCTGCTTTTCGCTGGAGCGCAGCACCCTGGAAAGTGGCCTTTTAATGCGGGGGTCCTGAGGCGGCAGAGCCGGGGGGGTGGGGGGGGAATTAAAAGCAGGGCTGGCACAATGGGGAGAAAAGGGCAGCAATTAAACGCCGTCCCTGTGCCGGGCTCGAGAGCAAAATAAGGGAAGTGTGTTAATGGCCGGGGGGGAGCAAAACAGCCGCGGCCAGTGCAGAGCTGCAGATCTCTTTATGGCTTTGTTCACCTGGAGGGGTTCTTGCTGATTTGTGCCAGCTTGAAAACAAGGCTGCGGTGTCCCATCGCCGCCGTGCTGCTGCGAGGCGAGCGGGATCGGCCCGTAGCTCCCTGCCTGCCTGTGCACGCGGCGTTGGACCTGTCCTGGACGGAGCAAACGCCGGTGGTGCTGCTGCATTTGAAGCCCTTTGGTTCTTACAAGCGATGCAGTTGGGTTAGCAGGTAGAAAACCGCTGCATTTCCACCGGTCTGGGGCAGGAGGAGGAGCTGCTTTGCTTCAGCATCCCGGCGTGAACCGGCGGCAGGGGCCGCAAATCAGATCCGGTGCCGAGGGCCCCGAATTGGGGGCTGTCGGGAAGCTGGGACTGGCTCGTAAATCTCCTCCGGAGCATTTTGCTGTTGGAAAAACGCTGACGTGGTGGAATGGAAATGTGCCCCCAGAATCCGCTCGTCCGTAATGAATGGCGACAGGCAGCGGAGGCTGGAAACGCGGCGCCCCCACCCCGCGTCCCCCGACGGGGGAACGAGCGGGCTGCCTCCTCAGCTCCCTGGGGAGGGCCTAAATTCTTGGCGTGTTTGCTGCTCAGTCTCACAAAACGGGGAATATCCCCTCGGACACCTCTCCGCCCGCCCTGGGACCGTGGTGGCCACAAGAGCCGGTGCTTGGCCCCGCTGCCAGGATGCCCAGGCTCCTGCAGGTGCAAAATGGGAGCCAGGTTTCTGTTGGGAGCATTTAATTTCCTGAGCACCGAGGAGGGCTGAAGTCCCCAGGGCTTCGTCTGACAGCTCCGGGCTCCCCGGTAGTAACTCACAGGCTTTAGGGCACGTGCAGCCCGTTACCTGCCCTCCAAGGCTCGCTGCCAGATGCAGGGAAGAGCCACCCTCGGCTTCCATCCCGTGGTTTGACGCTTTATGGAGCAAAAAGGGAACGGCTCCGTGGGGAAGGAGGGCTGGAGAGGAGGGAGAGCGCCCCGAGGTGCTTGGGGCTGGCTGCAGCGTGCAGATGCCCATCGCTTCCCTCCCGCACCGTGCCCCCGAGCCCCCCTTTGCTCCGCCGGAGAAAAGCTGCTTATGCAATTTCTGCCGTTCTCTTTGTTTGCACGCCTGCCAGGAGGAACTACTATTCCTATTCCTATTACCCGTAAGTAATTGTCATTCTCTCTCCTCCCCTCCTCCTGCCCCCCTTGCTCTGCCGCTCTCCACTCCAACAAGTCCTTTTCCCTGTCAAGTATGTTTTAAGGGCCTCTTTGGCTTGGGAAAATAATGCTTCTGAGCTCGTTAGAGACCAAAGGAAGCGTAAGCAGGAAGGGCCAGAGACCCAGCACGGCTCTGCTCCTGCTGGGGTGGCCGGTGCCTGGTTGAATGCAGTGTTTTGGCAGTGTCCTGCAGGGTCCTGTCCCCACCGGGAGCTGTGAGGTCCCTCGGGTGATGTGGGTTTGGGTCTCCCGCTGCTTGTCCTCCCCCCTGGTGACAGAGGGGGACAGAGGATGGATGGTTTGGAACTGCTCCAGCCAGCGAGAGGTGCTCCATGCGGGGCTGCAGCTGGCTCGGGGCAGCAGAAAACCAAAGCAGCAGGGGAGAAAATCCGTCCTGGCGCCCAGAAGGATCCAAGCCCTGCAGCCCTGGGTCACTGGTTTGGGGAGCTGGCAGCACGGCCAGTCCAGCTCTGCTCACCCCCGCTTCTCCCCTTCCATCCCTCTGCAGCAAACCCGTCAACATGACCAAAGCGACCATCAATTACCGCCACGAGAAGACGCACATGATGAGCGCCATCGACCGGAGCTTCACGGACCAGAGCACGCTGCAGGAGGACGAGAGGCTGGGGCTGTCCTTCATGGACACCCACAACTACAGCAACCGGGGTAAGGACGGGGAGCCACGGCATTCGGAGCTCTGGAGCAGCCAGCGGCACGCCCCAGTCGGCTCCTGGGCTCCAGCAGGACGTGTTTTGTGTCGCCGTGCACAGCTGTGGGGTGTGGATGGTTAAAGAGCCACAGCGTTCACATCAGAGGGAGACTGATAACTTCACACCCACTGGAGGATGCGTCTCGGCGCTGATTTAGTTGTAAAATAACTCGTTCAGTGCCCCAGTTTCAACCATATGCTAATAACATCTGTTACAGTAACTCCAAGATGCTGCTTACACGCAGCTCCTCTCCGCTGACTGCTGGATTAATATGATTCCTGGCATTGTCTTGCAGATAATAGAAGCCCAGAGGGCAAACTTTTCCTCCTTTTAATGCGTCCGTATAGGTGTATTATTTTTCAGTTACGCTCCTACTGGGGTTTCTCGAAACCCTCGTAACCAGGCTGCTTTGTACGGAGCTTTTCCTCCGTCTCGGAGCCGGGAGAGCACGCTGCGCTGGGTTTCTTTTGGGAAGGGGGCTGAGGGGCCAGATCCTGCTCCCAGCTGGGCTGGAGCTGCTTTTCTCCTTGTCTCCGGGCTGCTCCCCATCCCTCTGCTCGGCTGAGGAGTGGAGAAGGAGATGTGGGAGGCTCAGTCTCTGCTGCAGCCACACTGACCCCAAAACATCGCTACTTAATGGGGATAAATGCCCGGGCTGCTCCGTAACCTATTGTGGGCTGTTCCTCACCCTGCCTCAGTTTCCTTGCATTTAAACCAAGTCCCTAATGCATCTTGTAAAATACCTAGCGGGCTCCTCAGCATTTGGCTGTGCAGATCCCAGCCTGCACGGAGCTGCCGGCACATCGCAGTGCATTTCCTATTAACCCCAACGGAGAACTTCTCTGCACGGGCTGCATGGGGAGCAGGGGGATGTCGGCACGAGCAAGGGGGCTGCACCTTGCATCCAAGCAGACCCCAAAAAAAAGCCTGGCAGCTGTGTGAGCGAGCTGGCGCGGGCGGTTTTTAGAAGTGTTGTTAGGGAAACCGCATCCAGGGCTCACCGTCGCGGCAGAGCTGCGTGCTGGCACTGCGGGCTCCGCGCCGGCCGCCTCTCCTGGCAGCAGTGGGAAGCATCGGTTCTTGCCCAAACCCCAATTTTGGGATTCCGTCTGCTGGCCAGGCACACGGCCATGTGGGATGCTGGTAATTATATGGCAAAGGCACGAACTGGGTAAAACGCTGTATGAACTTGCCCATTAACCAGCAGCGAAGTCCATCGTGTCGCTGCTAGAAATAAGGCGGTGGGGTCCAGCAGCGAGGAGAATTAACCCTTAGGCTGGGCTGGAGACGTTGGCAGTGCGATTCTTCAAGGCGAGTCTTCAAGTGGATATTTGTGCACGTAGCTCCTGCTGCTCTAAGTGCTCCAGTCGATGGGAAATGAGCACGTGAGCCCCCTAAGACCTTGCCCACTGGTTTTTAAGATCTCTGCTGTGGTCCTAGAGGCGTTGCCCCCCTGACGGTCTTGTTTCTCCCTCCCTGCTTGCAGGTGACCAGCGCAGCAGCGTGGTCAACGAGTCCAGCAGCCTGCTCGGGGGCTCCCCCCGCCGCCAGTGCGGCCGCAAAGGGTCCCCGTACCACACCGGGCAGCTGCATCCCGCCGTGCGCGTGGCCGACCTCCTCCAGCACATCAACCAGATGAAGACGGCCGAAGGCTACGGCTTCAAGCAGGAGTACGAGGTGAGAGCCTTGCGTGCCGGTGTCAAGGGGGAGGGCGGGTTTTTCGATGGACATGTCCCCTGCGATGTGGCAGGGTGGCATGGGGAGGACCCACGTGCAAGAGGATGCTCCAGATCTGGAGCTGTGGTTCTCTGGAGAGGAGGAGGTGGGTCTCCGAGCTCTCTGGGCGTCCTGAATCGTTAGGTGTTGTCAGCACGTGGGGTGTCCCTGCTTTCTGGCTGGTCTTGCTTGGGTTTTTGGTGCTGACAGCTCAGGATTTAATCAGATGAGATGAGCCCAAACAGCTCTGCCAGCCATGCAGCGAGGCACCCAGCATCTCCTGCTGGGGCTGGGGATGCTTCTCCGTGCTCAGGTCCTCCCGGGCGAACACCCCTCGGTGTCACCTCCCTGCCACCTCCTCCCTCTCCACCGTGCTCTCCCCGTGACTGGGCACAGCCCGAGGACGAGCAATTCCTCCGAGCAATTCCACAGCAATCCAGCAGCTCCCGAGGCCGTGGCGAGGCTGCAGGGGGTGGACGTCCCCCCAAGGGTCACCACTCGCATCGTGCCCGTCCCACCTCGTGGGGCTGCAGCTCTGGTAACGGAGCGCCGTGCTCGGTGCGGCTCTGCTGCAGCGCACCCAGCGGTGTTGATTTCCTGACTCCTCGGTGTCCCACAGATCCGGCGATTGAAATTTCCCAGGGAAATTACTGTTTAATGTTTAGTTGTTTCAAGTGCAGGAGCTTTTTTTCCCCCCTTTTCACGTATTGGACAAACCAGGGCTGGCTATAATCATTAGTGCTCCTTGAAAAGCTGCTGTATGTTCTTGGAACTAGTCATTTGAAAGCACTCAGATATTATGGGAGGGGAGAAAACATGTAATTTCCTTCCACTTTCCTCCTCTTATGCCAATCTATGAATGTTACTGTTATTACACACAAACCTGTTCTGTGCTGGGGAGAGAAAGGGTCTGGGGAGATTAAAAAAAAAAAAAAGCTGAAAAAAATAAAAAGCAGCATATAATTTGCTGGAAAATGGGGCATTTTGTGGATGCAACAGAAGCATGGAGCTGGCAGAGCTGCTATGGAGTTGGCGCGTCTGCCCCTGCTCCCTGGGGAGGGTTTTGGAACTGGGGGTGTCCCCAGAGCCCTGTCCTCGGGGTGTGACAGCCACCTCTCCTTGCAGAGTTTCTTTGAAGGCTGGGATGCTTCGAAGAAGAAAGACAAAACCAAAGGGAGACAGGACCATGTGTCGACCTGTAAGTGCCTGTAACAAAGGCTTGGGTACCCCAAAGGGTGTGAAAAGCCTCCTGAAGGGCTGGTTGGTTGGTTGGTTTGGGTTTTGGCAACTGTCTGGTCCGTGGCAAAGGATAAACTGATGGGGTTTGGCTGGTCGGGGGCAGCAGCAGGCTTTGCTCAGCAGGGTTTCAGGTCTGGAAGCTCCCGTTGGATCAGCACCAGCGCAAACAGGAGGGCTGGAACTGGGAGCAATTGAAAAGGGGACGTTTTGGGGTGCTTAAACAGTGGTAACACCCACAATATGGTCCTGGTGCGCCCCGGGGTGCTCCTGGTGCGGGAGTGCAGGTGGTTGGGGGTGACACAGGGGTTACACGATGCTCCCTGCACGTTGCTGCGGGGATGGGGACCCACCAGGTCCTTCAGGAGCCCTGCTGCCTTCCCCCTGCGGCGTGCTGCTCTCTGGAGCTTCGTCCCTCCCTCGCTGGCACTGCCCGGGGCCCTGTTTGACACCGAAGGCGGGCAGGTGACACGCTGTCCCTGCCACCTCCTGATGCCACCTTCTGCCCTCGCCTTCCAGACGACCGCCACCGCGTGAAGCTCCATCCGCTGCTGGGCGATCCCAACTCGGATTACATCAACGCCAACTACATCGATGTAAGTGGGGACGGGGCCGAGGTCCCCTCCGGCGGGGGCTGAGCGTCCTATGGGGCCGTCAGGGTCTGTGCCCTGCAGGGAGCTGAGCCAGGCTGGACTCTGACAAGCCTGGTTTATGTCCGTCAGCAATTTCTGCTCGTTTTTGTCCCTGTCCCATGTAGATGCTTCTCTCCTTCCTCCTCTGCTCCTCTCTCTCTCCTTCCTCATCCCCTTTTCTATGCTCTCCGTTCTCGCCGTGGTCCCAGGATCATTGTCTACCCAGGGTATAGGATGCAGAGGTTGGGGGGGACACGGGGACGGGCTGTTGTCTCACCCTGGGCTTGGGGGACAGCAGTGCTTGAATTTGGGGCACCCCCAGTCACAGCAGTGCTTGAATTTGGGCAGAGCTCAGTCCCCAGAATGACATCCCAGTGCCTCCAGCAATGCCAAGCCCAGGGGAGACTGGTGTCTCTGGGCTCTGGTGGAGGCTTCGTTAGGCACTGAGTGAGGAACAGCTCAGGGGCTCTGTGGGCTCCTCACATCTTCTGGAAGCAGCAGCAGATCCCATTCTTCCCTCCTGTCCAGAGGACATCATCCAGCAAAGGGGGCCTGATGCCACTGTGATGGGCTCCCGGTGCCCGAGCGGTGTCCCTGTGCCTGTCCCCGTGTGTCCTTCCTGCCCCGTGGCTCTGTCCTGTCTCTCGAGCTCTGCCTCACTAATGTCTGTCTCTGATCTTTCTTTCTCAAACCTGTGTCCAAACGGGATTGTTCAGATTCGGATTAACCGAGAAGTAAGTAGATGGTTCCCTGCTCCCGGGCACGGGGCTGTTGCTCTGTGTAAAGGTGTGGGATAGTGCCCGTGAGTGTCAGGATTGGTTATATGTGTGGACAGAGTGGGGAAGGGGGAAGAAATGAAGTCCGGGGGGCGGCTGTGGGCTGGGCAATTCTCATCGGGCTCTCGTGATGGTGTGGCAGCGATGCTGGTGGAGCCTGGGACGTTTTGGAGGTGCTGGTGCAGAAGGAAGATGCGGGCTGGGGGGGTCACACGAGCCTTTGCTGGGACAGGGGACGAGATCTGGGCCAGGACAGGGTGCTGGGGCAGCACTGGGCTGGTGGCAGAAGGGTTTGGTGGGGCAGCGCTCGAGTGCCCCACAGCCCCAGCTGGGCCTGACGCCTCCGCTTCCCTTGCAGGGTTACCACAGGTCCAACCACTTCATAGCCACCCAAGGTGAGTCGTCCCCCCCCCCTCTTCACTCTCTGCCGGATTCAGCAGCTGGATTTTGTCCCTGGGGGATTTAACCTTGTGTTTGTGAGAAAAGGGAGGAAAGGGGCCGGTTTTGGGGCCAAATAGGGCAACACCAAAGCCGGTCAGCTGTCCTAGCCACAGGATCCCCAGGACCCCATTTTCCACCATCGGCTGTGCGGTGCTGGCCGGCTGAGGATCCCCCAGCACCCAGCCCACACAGCTGCCCCCTCCCTCCGTCCCGCAGGTCCCAAGCAGGAGATGGTGTACGACTTCTGGCGCATGGTGTGGCAGGAGCACTGTTCCAGCATCGTGATGATAACCAAGCTGGTGGAGGTGGGCCGGGTAAGGGTCTCCTTCGCTCCTTCCTACCCTGTGGCTCTGCGATCGGCTCCACAGGAGCTGAAAAGCCCATCCTGTCTCCCCTCCTTGCAGGTGAAATGCTCCAAATACTGGCCGGATGACTCCGAGATGTACGGGGACATCAAGATCACCCTGGTGCAGTCGGAGACGCTGGCGGAGTACGCCGTGCGCACCTTCGCTCTCGAGAGGGTACGCTTCCATCAGCCAGGAACCCGCCCGACCCAGCAGGCAAAGGACAGACCTCGGGCATCTTTAACCATTCTTTGTTAACATTGACCAATATCCTCTTTATTTACCCCAGCGTGGGGCTTTCTGCATCTTTGGAGGTGCCACCTCCAAGCCTGGAGACGCCGGTACCTCCTCCCTTTGTGCTTCTTGCTGTAAGCCCTGTCCTGGCCCTGCGCCCTCTGCCCGGGCGCACAGCTCAGCCCTGCTTTTGTTTCTGTGGTCAGCGGTGAGCATTGAATTTCAGGGTGAGCGCCGTGTAATTGCAAAGGAGGATGAATGATGCTTTTTCCCCTCCAGGCTGCGGCGTGCGTAATGTGGCAGTTATTTTCCAGCGTGGTACCTGGGGATGGAGCCGGTGTAATTCACCCCTTAATCTAAAGGAACATGAAATTACTGTCTAGTTAGGAGGCAGGTAGAAAAGATGCTCATGGAACGGATCCAGATTGCCCCAGGGCTGCTGCTGCCTTCTCTGGTTGTTTTTAACCCTCTCGCAGCCGAGGAGGAGAGAGCTGTAGGGCTCCCGAAGTGACCGACCGTGGTGTGGCTGGGAAAATCCTCAGTTCCTAAGGAAATCGGGTGTTTGGGTGGCTGGGGCAGGACTGTGCCCTTCTCCGCTGTAAAGACCTTTGTAGCATCCCTGCTGCAGGGGTTTTGTCCCGAGGGTTTGCACAAAGCAGCTGAAGCAGGCTCAGGGGCTGCTTCTGCTGCTCTGCCCCGTGCAGCCCCCCCCAGCTTTGCACAGCATCCGTCTGTCCGTCCGTCCTCACGCCGTGTTGCCCTTCCCTTGCAGCGAGGTTACTCGGCCCGGCACGAGGTGAAGCAGTTCCACTTCACGTCCTGGCCCGAGCACGGCGTCCCCTACCACGCCACGGGGCTGCTGGCCTTCATCCGCCGCGTGAAGGCGTCCACGCCGCCCGATGCCGGCCCCATCGTCATCCACTGCAGGTGGGCGCGGGGACCGGCCCCATCCCACGTGGGTTTTTGGGATTTTGGGTTGCGCACGGGGCGGCGCGATGTGTCACGGGTGGGTGCTCAGCCTTTGAAAAGCTCGGAAATTGTACATTTTAGCAGAGAAATAGGAAATGTGTAACAAAAGGGAGGACTGAGGTAGGGAAGGAGCTGGGGTTTGCAGCTGGGCGTCCCCATATGAAGGCATCGAGCTGCAAGGAGTCATCCCCAGGGCTGCGGCTTGCTTGGGGTGGGTGGCAGGGAGCAGCGTGCCGTGGGTGCTGCCCCAGCTTTGTCCCAATGGGAGATGGTGGCACAGAAGGACGGGTGGCTGGG
The DNA here is from genome assembly GCF_964034855.1 of Anser brachyrhynchus. Lineage (NCBI taxonomy): Eukaryota > Metazoa > Chordata > Aves > Anseriformes > Anatidae > Anser > Anser brachyrhynchus. Next base: position 4,973,737 of record NC_137717.1, read on the forward strand.
CCACCGGTGGTGGCTGTGTCGAGATGCTGGGTTTGCCTGGAGGGAGATGCTGGGTTTGCCCCGTGGGGCAGCGCCGTTCCCTGTCCCCACGGCGTGTCCCCGGGTCTGGCCGTGCGAAAGCAGAGCTGGGAGCAGCGGTTTTCCGTCCTCACGCTGGTGTCCCTGTGTGACAGGTTAATGGCTCTTCCTTAGCTGGGCAAACAAGGAGGAGCCGGTGAACGGGAGGGATTTTTTATTTGATTTCTCCCTGTCAATTGCCTCATCAGTATTCATTCACTGGCAAGAGCCACTGTGATTAGTTCCCATAGTCTGTAATCGCTGATAATCACGACAAATGATTCATCAGCCCCAGAAATTAGGATTTCACCGCGGAAGACTTTGTGGGAAAGGAGCAGGGGGGGGCGGCTCTGTTCTGGGGGGCTCAGCCTCAGTCGCTCTCTGTGGGGTCCGAAGGTGCCAGGATTTGGGCTGCTGCCTGCTCTGGCTGCTGGCATCGGGGCACGGTGCTGAGCATTGGGGCATGGTGCTGAGCGTCCTCCTGCAGCATCCTTTCGGGTGGGGTCCCGCAGGGCTGTCGGCACTCAGGGCTGCCGGGTTTGCTGCAAAAAGCGTAGATCGCAGCTGCGCGAAGGCGCTGATTCCCCTTTGCCGTGAGCGCCCACGCTGCCACGCACAGCCCCGGCCCTGCAGCAGCGTGTGGGTGTGCGGAGGGGGTGGATGAAGGGAAAGCCGGGCTGAGGGGGTGTGCGATGTCCTCTGGCACCGTGCAGACCTTGCTGGCACCCGGGGCTTCGTGCGGATGCCGTACAGACTGGGAACATCTCTGCTTTGTTTTCCCCTTCTTCTCCAGCGCTGGCACGGGGAGGACCGGCTGCTACATCGTCCTGGACGTCATGTTGGACATGGCCGAGTGCGAGGGCGTCGTGGACATCTACAACTGTGTGAAGACGCTGTGCTCGCGGAGGATCAACATGATACAGACGGAGGTGAGCGGGGATGGCTGGGGACCGGGGGCAGGTCGTGCTGCGGGTGCCAGCACCTCGTGGAGGGATTGCTCTCGCTCTGCTGTCCCCTTCCAGGCTGTAAAGTCCTTCCAGCCTGGTGCGTCACCAAGATTGTGGCCCATGGAAAGCCAGCACCCATCTCGTTGCTTTTCAGCCTTTGTGGGGTGGTTTTTCTAGGGCTGGCAGAGCTGCAGCAGGAGTGTGAGGCTGTTTTGCTGCCCGCAAGCAGAAGCTGCCCTGGCCTTGCACAAATTCATCTGGCGGAGAAGGGGCTGGGCGATGGGGGAGGAGGAGGAGGAACCTCCTGTGTTTGCTGCCCAGCTCAGCCTCTTCCCTCCCCAAAAGGAGCAGTACGTCTTCATCCACGATGCCATCCTGGAAGCCTGCCTGTGCGGGGAGACCAGCATCCCCGCCAGCGAGTTCAAGCCCACCTACAAGGAGATGGTGAGGATAGAGCCGCAGAGCAACTCCTCGCAGCTGCGGGAGGAGTTCCAGGTGAGCGGCCCCAAAATCCCTGCCACCCCTCCCAAGCTCCAGAGATGAGAGAGGGGATTTGGGGACCGGTCCCAGCAGGGATGGAGCTAAGGGGAGCGTGTTTGCCTGCAGACCCTGAACTCGGTCACTCCCCACCTGGACGTGGAGGAGTGCAGCATCGCCCTCCTGCCCTGCAACCGGGAGAGGAACCGCAGCATGGACGTCCTGCCGCCCGACCGATGCCTTCCCTTCCTCATCTCCGTGGACGGAGACAGCAACAACTACATCAACGCGGCCTTAACCGATGTACGTGTGCTCTGGGGGTGGGAAGGAAGGGGCTGCTTTGGGTTCAGGGTCCTCATGCCACGCTGCAAACCTCCCTGGATGGTGTGGGGGCTCGGAGGTGGGATGAGGCGAGCCTTGGTGTCCTTGTGGGTGGAAATGCTGGGTTTCTTGGGTATAACTGATATAATTTCAAGGGTGTCCCCCTTGGATATGGGGGCCCTGGGCTTGCAGAGGGGATATGGGGAAGCCTGGTGTGGTTTTGCAGCTCGCTGCTGATCTTGCAGAGCGGTCAGTGCCCGTGCAGCCCACAGCATGCAGCCTTGAGCCCCCCTTTCGATGCAGAAGTGGGCATGCTGTGGGTGGTGGGGTGGTCGCAGGCTGTGGGGTGGCTTTTCGTGCCAAACCCTTGCTCAGTGTGCACTCACAGTGCCTTGTTTCTCACAAATGCACAAAGGTGTGGGCCCATGTCAGCCCCAGCCTGTGCAAGAAGGGCAGGAAGCAGCATAGTGGGGTCCCTCACCCCTTCTTTTGTGCAGTGGCATCTTGTTCGTCTCAGAAGAGCTTTTCATCGCTCACAAAAGAAAGTCAGGGCATTATCTTCATTTATTTCATAGGGAAACTGGAGCACGGAAGGGAGATGGAGCTCTGGCAGGGGGTTGTTAGCGCCAAGCCTCCCTGCGTGCTGCCAGCATCCCGTGGTGCGTGCTGCTTGCCCCTTCTGCTGCAGTTCAGGGGGCTCTGAAGTGGTCCCCAAGCCACCGTGCGTCCCCTTGTGCAATCAGAAAGGCCACCCGTCATGGAAAAGCTATTTCCTGCCTGCCAGCGATGGCAAAGCAGAGCAGAGAGGCTTGCTGCAAGCTCGGAGCGTGGAGTGATGGGTCATTTGTCACCGAAACCACTTTCTGGAAGCGAGCTGGGTGCTTTGGCTAAGCCTCGCAGCTCCGCGTGCCCCGGGCAGCCTCCCCTCCCCTGCCACCCCCCAGCGCCTCCGAGCACCTGAGCACCAGCACCTCCTGGCTCAGCCCTGCGTTTTCTTTCCCCGGCTGCTGATTTATCACGCTGCATCTCTGTACAGATCTTGTACCTGCATTTGCTTGCAGCAGGAGCAGTTCCCGTGCCTGTGCCGGAGGTGGCTGCTTGATGGCTTGGGAGCGGCAGCCGGCAAATGGAGGCTGTGGCTATCGTGTGCTGGCAGCTTTGTTTTCAGCTTGCTTGGGGTCTGCACATCCATTTTGTGTTTATACATCACTGAGCATCCCTTCCTTAATCGCTGCTACGGGGACTGCCCGGGTCAGAGAATACATTTCTATACAGACACAAAAAGCCCTTTGGATGAAATTCTTGCTGAAGGGCTAAAATCCATTTCCCTCTTTAGAAAACAAACAAACAAAAGTCTCATTTTCTTTTAGTGCCAAAGCCATTTGCTCAGTCAGTCTGTCCGCCTGTCAGATCCGTGGTCTGTGCTGCCCACCACTGGTGCTGAGCATGGTGGTGGCACTGGCAGAGCCGCGGCACCGTCATTGGCATGGGTGCAAAATGACTGCGGGTGCTAGAGGCACGTGTGGTTAATAGGGGAGGATGGAAACCTCGTCGCTGCTCCTGTTGTGCTTGGGGAGGTTGTGATCGGGCACAGCCAGTCCTGCTGGGAGGGTGCTGGCACCCAACTGAGCTTCTCTGGGTCCCCACTGGGTTTGATGGGGAGGAAGGACCCCAGTTTCCTTTCTGGAAACCTCCGCTTTCTTTCTTTTGCCTCTTTCCCTTCCTCCATCTTTAATTTGAGGGGCGATTTTAAGGATCTGAAATGGTTTCTCTTGTCTCTAGAGCTCTTTCATTCTGGTTTCCTTTCCCCCCTGAAAATAAGCTGAGCCGGTTGTCTCTGCTGCTTGGGGTGCCCAAAGGTGCTGGGGCGCAGCGGTGGTGAGGCCGTGGGTGATGCGGAGGCACTTTTGCTCAGGGCTGGGGCCATCCAGCTGCGCTTGTTCTTGGATCCAGGGTGATTTCTCTTTCCTAGTTATGTGTGCAAGACGCCTTTCCCTGCTAGAACCGAGAGCAAAAAGCTGATGCTTTCATCCTCACCAGTAGCCTGGGCCTGGTTTGATAGCATCTCCCAGCACCAAGACCGAGGTCAATGCCAGGGAGGCCAGTTCTGCCCCAGCACAGAGAAAATGGCTTTACTGGCACTCAGCACTCTTTTTTTGGGGTGTGACAGCAATGGCTTCAGTGCTGCCACCGTATCCTTAATGGTGCCCATCTTCCCTCTCCGCAGAGCTACACCAAGAGCGCTGCCTTCATCGTCACCCTGCACCCGCTGCAGAACACTACGACCGACTTCTGGCGGCTGGTGTACGACTACGGCTGCACCTCCATCGTCATGCTCAACCAGCTCAACCAGTCCAACTCCGCCTGGGTGAGTGCTGCTGCTGGCCCTGCAGGCGGCCCTGTCCTGCTTGACGTTGCGTTGACGTTGCGTTGACGTTGCGTTGACGTTGACGTTGCGTTACTGTACTCTAATCTTTGTGGATGCCCAGGGGAGATAAAGAGTTAACAGGAAACGGAAAGTTTGGGAGGAAAGAACTGATTTTATCCCCCTTTTACAAAGGGGAAACTGAGGCACGGGGGATTTCCCTGGTTCTTTGAGATGTTTTGGTTCAGCTTGGCACAAAACGGTACTCCCCTGGTTCTTCTTGCAGGGATACACCACCAGGACCTCACTTCTCTAGCAAGGTGTGTCCTTCCCTCTCTCCGGCCATGAGAGGATTTGTAGTTTCCTTGCACACTGTCAGCCCCTCCAGTGCTCTGCCCTGGCAGAGGTGATGTTTCGGTGCCAAGCCATCAGGTGTTTGTCTTCCAAATGAGTGGTGACTTGTGAATGCTGCTTTATAAATGAGCCTGCTGCAAAGTGGCTGTCCTGTGGCTTTACGGTGTGATGGGATGTGCAGATCTGCTGAGCTGGAGGGGAGTGTCCCCTGTCACCTGTCCCCTGTAGAGAGGGGACAGAAGCCCGCTCCCGAGGTGGCCAGGGAGCTGGAGTCACAGCCAGAGCAGATGTAAAAGTCCACTCCAGGTCTGCAACATTAAATCAGTGAGGAAACTTAGTGGATTTTACATAAAATTAGCATTATGGGCACTTAATCGATGTCTGGAGAAGACTTCATTAGCTGGCTTATTTGACGAGGTGAGATCAGATACGCGATGTAAATGACCCAGACTGGCAGTTGTACCATTCATCATGAGGACACGGATGCAGCGCTGGTCCTGAGTGGTGTAAATACAAGTGGTGTAAATACAATTACACTGGGGGTGCCATGCAGAAGCAGCGGGCAGGTCCAGCTGGGGTGGGTGCCCGGTGCGTTTTGCCCCTGGATTCATGCTTACCCTCCTGCAGGGGGGACAAAGTGCCCCTTCAAAGCCAGCCCTGTGGCTGTGCCACCATGTCACCATCCTTCCACCGCGGCCGTGCATCACCTCTGCAGCAAAAGCATCAGCTGTTGGCTGAACCCGGCTGCAGGGAACCACGGCAAGGGATAAAAAAAAGAAAAAAACACATATATTTTTTCCCTGTCCACCTGTTCTTTCATCCCCTAGTTCAGAAATGCCCAGCAGGAGCTGCCTGTCCCCATCCCTGTCCCCATCCCCTGCAGCACGGCAGGGCAGCTGCTGTCCCGCGGCGCTGTCCCGGCGGGGTCTCTGCCATTTTTCTTCATTATTCAGCCCTGTCTCTCTCTCTGGACATCTATTCTTCAGGGATGTCTGTGTTACAATATTTAGCTGGGTCTTAAATGTTTACCAGTTTAGGACCAACAGCTAATAAATCAGCCTTTACAGCAGGCAGCTTTGAAAGGTGACTTAGAGGGTATATCCCTCACTTGAACTATGTCTTGCCAAAGGAAGTTTTAATATCCAAATTATAGCTCTGAGTCTAGAAGGCTTAGAGATCTTGGAGATTTATAGCCCCTATTAATAACCAATTATTTCTCAAACACATTTGCCATGCAGTTAGGCCCAAGCCGTTAGATGGCCTGAAATGCTAAATGTTCTGTTAAAGTGCGGTGACAAACATCATATATTTTGTATCGCTGCTGGTTTCCCAGCTGTCAGGGTGTGAAAACAATCCCATCCATGACCCTTGGCCGGAGCCATCCATCAGTGCCCTGCAGGACACATGGGAGGGACACAACCCTCCCTGGGCTGTTGGCTGCCACCGGCGTGATTTTGGGGATGTCCTGGCCATGGGCTGAGGGTCCCTGTTGTCCCATTTGCTGCCGGTGGCAAAGCTGCTTATAAAGCCAGAGCGTCCAAGCCCTGCTCCATCCCAGCACAGGATCAGGCCTGGGGACCATCCTGCCCCCTCTGGGACCAGCTGCCCGTGGTGCGAGGTGGCCCTTGCCCGTGTCCCCGGTCACGGTGCTGTGCCTCTTCTCCCCTCAGCCCTGCCTGCAGTACTGGCCCGAGCCCGGGCTCCAGCACTACGGCCCCATGGAGGTGGAGTACGTTTCGGGAGCGGCGGATGAGGACATCGTGTCCCGACTCTTCCGAGTGCAGAACATCACGCGGGTGAGGCACGGGGTGGGTCGGGGGGCTCCACGTGTGGCTGTGCGCGACCAGGCTCCCCCGGTGCAGATCACTGGAGGAGCTTGTGGGCAGGGCTGGGTGGATCTGGGGAAGGGCTGGGGCGCCTCAAAGAGCTTCTTTGTGAGAGTGAAGACCCTTGGAGAGCAGAAGGATGTACCTAGTGAGGCCACGCAGTCCTGGAGCTCGGCCGGGTAACTCACCCTACAGACCACCCAGCCTGTAGGTGCTGCCGTGCTCTTCAGCCCAACCCGGCTCCTCCAGAGGGTGCAGCACCAGCTGCCTCCTGGCCGAGAGGAGCCTTCAGTGCCGTTGGCTCCATCCAACCGTCCTCCAGTTCCCACATCCTTACAAGATCACAGAATCATCTAGGTTGGAAGAGACCTCCAAGATCCCCTACTCCAACCTCTGACCTAACACTACCAAGTCCTCCACTAAACCATATCACCAAGCTCTACATCTAAACGTCTTTTAAAGACCTCCAGGGATGGTGACTCAACCACTTCTCTGGGCAGCCCATCCCAATGCCTAACAACCCTTTCAGTAAAGAAGTTTTTCCTAATATCCAACCTAAACCTGGCGCAACTTTAAATCTTAGACAACTCTACAGAAGACCTTTCCCATCCTCCTGGAGGTCCGTCTGTACCCTACTGTGGGTGCACCTCGGGACAGAAATGCCCCCCGTGGGTGCTGTGGGCTCTCTGGGACCTGCTGAGCAGTTTTCATTTGGGTTGGGACCTGCCCGGGGTTTCATGTCCTTGCTGCTGCGTTCACTGCAAGCCCGGCTTTCATGCTTGGTCAGTTTGGCTTGCCTTTAAATGAGGAGAAATGGAGTGAAATTGGGCAAGGACACAGATTGTGATGAGCAGCACGTGTGGGTGCAGAGTTTCATGCAGAGAAGAGCTGGTTTGGCTGCAGAACCTGGCCAGGAAGAGGTGATGGCTCTGAAGGCTGTACATCTCCCAGGGGTTGCCGAAGGGCTTAGGGTGATGCTCTGATGATGGAGGTCATCGGGCAGAGGGAATCTGGGGAGAGTCTGGGCTCGGAGGAGACGGGTCCTGCCTGGTCTGGATTCAGAGGGTCTTGGTTTGTGCCCCCCGTGGCAGCATCTGGTCTTTCCTGGGCGTCAGCCTGAAATCCTTCGCTGGCCGTGGCTGGTGGCAGAATATGCCCCTTGCTGAATTAAAATGCAGCGTGATCGCAGGCTCTGGATCCAAGCAGAGATCTCCCCAGGGAGCAGAGTGCCGGAGGAGCGCTGCTAAACGCAAGGAGCCGCTTCTCGCCGAGCCGTGCCGGCTGCTGGTGGCTGGAGGGGAGCCAGCTCCGTGAGCCAGAGCTTTCACCTAGAGCCACAGAACCAGCGAGTGTCCCGAGTTGGAAGGCACCCACAAGGGTCATCGAGTCCAACCCCTGGGTCCACACAGGACCACCCAAAAATCAGGAGCACCTAAGCTTCAAGATTTACCCTGCAGCTTTCTGTAGCGGGCTGTCAGAGGAGTTTCCTCCTGGTGCCCAGAGTATTTCTGAGCTAGAGCCCCACATCTGCCGGGCTGCAACCTGGCCTCGTTCAGCTCCCTGGGTGTAATCCTCCCGCAGCCTGCTAACTAGATTAGGTTTCAAGGCTAACCAGCTTACCAGGGTATTAAGGCGCGCTGCCACCGCGCCCCAGTTCTGTGGGAGGCAGCTTTCGGTGAGCTCCTGGCTTCCAGCAAACACAACAAAACGCGTCCCCTGGGGATCCTCTGCCTGCGAGCTGAGGATGTGATGGAGAAGCCATGGGGAGGCTGAGGTGGAAAGTTTTGTGAGATACGTGGACAGCCTGAGATGCTGCTGGTTAGGGGAAACTATGTTTGTGGAGCTGCCTGGGTTGGTGGGACCGAAGGGTCGATGTGAGCTGAGAACCCTCCGTCCTACTGCACCAGGAAAGGCTTTTCCTCTTTTCCTCTGCTATTAATACATGGCAAGAGCCCTCCGTGAAACCTCCAGTGGAGGAAAAGAGGGCAGCAGAAGGAAAAGAGAGGGCACATCCCATTAATGTGGGATCATGTTAATGAGGTTTACTTTTCTAGTTGCAGGAGGGGCACCTGATGGTCCGGCATTTCCAGTACCTGCGGTGGTCGGCGTACCGAGACACCCCGGACTCCAAGAAGTCCTTCCTGCACCTCCTGGCCCAAGTGGAGAGGTGGCAGAAGGAGAGTGGCGATGGCAGGACCGTGGTGCACTGCCTGTGAGTGTCTGCTGGAGAGGAGCGGGCTCTGGCATGGGGGGAGAAGCCACCAGCTCATTTGACCGCAGTCCTGCCAGAAATTCTTCTGAAAATCCCTTTCCTGGCAATTTTTGTGCCCAAACCCCCGCACGCTCTGCTCAGATGGGACCCAGCACGTTCGCAGATTGGTAGAGACAGCAGGCGAGCCTTTAATCAAAAATTAATTACGGCCTCGTCTGTCTTCATTAGCCAAGGGATAATTTGAGAACATGCTTTATAAAACACCGGCATCATGCTCACTCTTCCTCTCCCCAGTCCCTGTTGCAGTCAGGGATCAGACGTGACCGTGTCGGATGGTTTCACCCCAGGGTGAATGATTTTGCTGCGCCGCAGGTCTAGCCTTGATGGTCCAAAAAGGCATTTTCCTGCTCTGTTGTGGCTCTTATGAGGCCCAGTGGGGTCCAGTCTAGGTCCCCCGCTTTAGGGGGGCTCTGGGACCTCTCCTGGAAGGGAGGGATGGGCAGAGAACGGGGGGAAGTGGATGGTGCAGGACGATGCTCAGGTGCCATCCTCCTGCCACCGCCACGCGTGCTTCTCCCACCAGGAACGGGGGCGGCCGGAGCGGCACCTACTGTGCCTCCACCATGATCCTGGAGATGCTCAAGTGTCACAACATGGCAGATGTCTTCTACGCTGCAAAGACCCTCCGCAACTACAAGCCAAACATGGTGGAGACCTTGGTAAGCATCAGGCACCGCCAGTGTCTGCACTGGCTGCTGCTCCCTGTGCATCTGCCTTCCTGCAAGCCTCTGGCAGAGGGGCGAGGTGCTGGGGGATGCATGCACCCCAAAACACCTCATTTCCCATCCCAAACCCAACTAGTGTTTGGGGCATCCTGCAGGAGCATGTCTCAGTGAGTTCCCCAGCAGGCTGGGCTGGGTGGGTAGGTGAAAGCCTCTTGAAAGCCGCCTTGGTGCTGCCTTCATCTCGCTGTGCTGATGTGCCCTTGGCACTGGGCTTGCCAGAAATCCGTCCCTGGACTAATAGGGCAGGTTTGCAGGGGTGACAGAGCACTGGAGCAGGCTGCCCAGAGACGTGGTGGGGTCTTCTTGGAGATCTTCAAATGCCCTCTGGACATGGTCATGGGCACCCCGCTCTGGGTGGCCCTGCTGGAGCAGAGGTTGGACCAGATGGACCCAGAGGTCCCTTCCCACCACAGCCATCCTGTGCTGCTGTAATTGTGGCTTTTTTGAGGGTTGGGGGGCTGGGAACAGCCCTGGGTCACTTGCTGCCTGTCTGCCCCCGGCAGCACCCGTGTGCCCAGGGGTGTCCCTGGGGAGGTGGCGCATGGCGCTGGCTCCCTGTCCCCATCCTCGGCCGGAGCAGGGGGTCTCCTTCCAGTGGATGTGATTTAGAGAAAACAGCCTGGAGTTAAATTCACCCAGCCAGCTCCACGGGATGGTTTCGTGCTGCCAGGAGGGGAGCTGAGGGCTGGAAGGTGAAGCCTGACAAAATTCCTCTTGGAGATACAAAAGGGAACGGCATTTTGAGCAGGGTGACTTGGTGGGCAAGCTGCTGGGGGGGGCGATGGAGCCACGTTTCACGTGGGGAGGGCGAAAGTTTTGTGCCCTACTCCAGACCCCGATGGCAGGACCGGGGAAGGAGCAGGCACGTGGCTGTCCCCACGCATCCCGTGCTGGGCGGGTGCCTCGTGGTGGTTCCAAAGCAAGCCAGCCAGAAATGTTTACCCTGCCCGGATTATAAAATCCCTAAATGGAGAAATGAAATGGTTTTGAGGGGGATGTGATTTGCATTAGGAATTAAAGTGGAGGAGAAGGTGAGGGAGGGGACCGGGGAGCGGAGGGAGAGCTGCAGCTAATGGAAAGATGATGTGACAAGCATGAGGCCACCAGCCCCGTTGGGCTAAATTGCCAAGGTATTAAAAAGGCGACATTTCGCATCGGGACACGAGCGTCCTCCAGCCTCAAATGAACCTGAAACAGCTATTCTGGGAATCCCAATCTACCGGAGCTGCTGGAGGCTGGATCCTCCTCCGGTGTAAGGAGCCGCAGCCCCGCAGAGAGCAGCCGGAGCAGAACGTTTCCCTCTGGATCCAGCTTGTGCTTTTTTCCCCCCTCTGCTCGCCTCTGGGGGGTTATTTTTCTATTAAAATAAATGGAAACAATCCCTTTTCTTAATCCAGAAGCTTTATGTGCTTTTAATCTAAGCTGCCGCAGCCTCCTCGCTTTGAAGCCCCTCTGCCCACTCCCACCTGGGGATAACGGGATTTGCACGCCGGTGCTCAAGCTGCCATCTCCATAATGCTGCCGAGGATTTGGGGAGATGAGGGGACCCAGGATGCTCCCACGCAGGGGCATCAGAAATCTTAATGGGTTTTGTTGTTTTTTTTTTTTCTCTTTCTTGTTGGATGCTTGAAGGAGCAACATCTCGTGGGGATGGACACTTCTGAGGTTCCCCGTAGTTTTGTGTGCTATAAATTGTATCAGGACAGGAGAGCACAAGAACAGGTCACATAAAGGAGGACGAGGATAGACAAAACAGCCTTCGTGAGCCCAATTTCAGTGATTTTTGCTATAAAAATAGGAGCCAGCTATGTTGGGCTTGCCCTCATGCAGTCAGGGAGCCAGGTAATGGGAAGCAAAAAATGCCTTTGGTTTCAGGGAAGGCTCAGCCCTGGTGCAATTAATAAACCAGATCCTCACACTAAGGGCATGTTGCAGTCCTTGTTCTTCCTTCTGGGGGAGGTGAAGATGCCCTGTGCCCCCTAAATACAGGAAAATCAGTGCTGTTGGTGTGTTTGCATCCAACGGATGTTTCATCCATTTTCCCCAGCAATGGGCATTGTTTGCTAAAAGAGTTGTTTGTGGCAGTGTTGTTTTGGCAGGAGCTTTATCGGGGACAGGAGAGGGAGGAAGCCCCCAGCGAGGGTCATACTCCTGTCCCGTGGAGCTCAACAGCTTTTCCTTAGGGCTGCTGAAACTTATTTTGCCTTTAAGCTTTGGGAAACACTTAATTCGGGATCTTAACTCTCTCGTCTCTCTCCCCGAACAGGAGCAGTATCATTTCTGCTACGACATAGCACTGGAATACCTGGAGTCGCTGGAGACCAGATAGCACCTCGCCAGGAGGGCGAAGGCCGGGGGCTGCGTAGGCTTTGTGCCGAACGCGCAGTTTTGTGCTCAGACGTTGCATTAGTGCTGAAGGCAAGGAGGGGAAAAAACAGCAACGGAGCAGATGCAAACACAAATTGAGAGCAACGAAAGGATGTGGGGATGCGTTGGCCGTTCTCCATCTTCATCCTCTGCTTTCCAACTCCCCTCCCCTTGCTCCAAGCTCGTCTGGGTGGCCGTGGGTCGCTGCCACAGCTCGTCTTGTCCCGTCCCTGCGGTGGTATGGGGTTGGTGAGCATGAGAAGTTGCCCCGGAGCGCTGCCTGGTCCTGCTTGGACACATCTGGAATATCTGGAGAAGACCCCAAAGGAGGGGAGGAAGAGGACAGAAGGATGTGAGCCTGTTTCCCAGCAGGGCAGGATAGATATTTGGGGAAGAGACGTTTTTAAATCGTATGTGGAGTCGAAGCTGCTCTTTGAGGAGCCCTGATGGCCACCGGTTGGTTTTGCCCTATGTGGGGACCTTTTGTGCTCTGTGCTGGAGCAAATCCCCTAAAGGCAGCTCGTGGATTTCTGCCCGCTCACCACGAGTCTGGTTTCCACTGTCGTATTTCTGTGAGCTGCGCCCCTTCGTGCATCCAGCCCTGGACAGAGCGGGGATGTGGGGTGGGAGGCAGGGGACAAAAAGTGTCCCTCTGTGGGGACCGGCCTGGAGCCTTCCCGGTGTCCTTGCAGAGCTTCAGAAGTGATGTTTCCCCCGTGGCTTGTCTGTCTCCATGCAGTTGTCTCCATCCATATCAATTATCCCCTCCTGGGGGGCTCTGAGTGCTGGTGGCAAATTCCTGTTGCCACCCAGGCAAATGGCCTGGGGCTGGGGCTGAGGGCATCTGATGCTCTTTGGCTTCATCCTGCTACAGGCAGGCGTGAGATGTCATTTCTGCTGTCTGCTGTTGTAATAATTGCAGGGTTTCCTGCTTACTGGGGGAAGCCAGGTTGTCCCGGGGCTTGGGGAGCCAGCTGTGGTCAGGGTTTTCTCTCTGCATGTGGCCCCACAAAGGGGCAGTGAAGAGATACAGGTCTGGGGGCTGCCTCAGAGACTGGAGGAACTGGGGATCTTGCTTGTCTCAATGCCAGGCAAGACCCTTGACGGTCATTTTTGGTGGGTAGACAAGAGCAAATGAGAAACCGGCCTCCGTGTGCTGGAGGTTGCCCGTGGGCACCTGCATCCTTCATCCCCCTGCATCCTCCAGCCCCTCCTGCCCTGGACAGCAGACCCTTTCCAGCCCTGGTGCATTCGCACCCCGACCATGATCCAAAGCCCAGGCAGATGCCATTTGGCTGGACCACTCCACAATATGAAGGTCTCAGAGCCAAAGGGGCTTCACCCCAGGTGAGCAAAGCCCAGAGGAACTTCCACCTGCTTTCCAAAGGCGGAGGGAGATGAGATGAATCTCTCCACCTTGGAGGATTTATGCTAGGGGAGCCAACACTTGCTACTCGGTGCTTAGCTGGGAATAAGCTGCGCTGCCCCGAGCTGGATCCTGCACCTCCTTCGAGGGGACTGCGGTGGCACCGGAGCGTGTCCGTGGGTTTGGCCCGGATCCTTGGCTTTCCCGTGCTCCCGCTGCCTAATTCGCACGGCTTGACGATACCTGATCCAAGGGCTATACAACGTGTTCCCTTTCGTTTCCATCCGTGCTGTGTGCCAGTGCTGTTTTGTGACCAAATAGTCTCCTTACCCCGACACGGGCTGGTTGTGGCAGGCCTTTGGGTAACGCCGGTACTCGCATGGAGCAAGTTGGTGGCCTCGTCCCATCCCCTTCTCGCGAGAAGGGTGCTGCGTTGGGCGCTGCTCGCAGCTGACCTGTGGCCAGAAAAACAGGAGAAAAAAAAAAAAGAAAAAAAGGAAATTTGAACCCCCGTTTAGCCCCGATAAGGTAGAAGCTGGTGGAGTTGTATATATGTTTTAAAAGTGAGATTTTTTTTCTTTCCCTTTTCTTTTTTGATATCTCCTTGCTGGATGTCTCTGGGTTTTTAGGGCATCTCTTCCAAAGGGCAGATTTTGACATCAAAGTGCTATAAAAGCCGACCCATCTCCAACTCCTGCCGGGATGCTCACGTGACACAAGGCAAGGACAGCCTGTACATAGAAATATATATAGAAAAATATATATATATAAATATAAATACTGTTCTTAAGATGGATAATGTTTATTGGTATTACAGGTTGGAGTGGTGCTTTCTTTTTTCATTTCTAATAAAAAAAAAAAGAAAAAAACAATGAAAAAAAATTAGAACCCAAGAAAAACACCAAATTGAAATGGTTTTGACCCCCGAAAACTTTGGCAGCATCCAAGAGCTGTTGCCGAGGGGACTGGTGCCATGAAGCGGCTCCACCATGGAGGGGACGTCGGGGGCAGCGCGGTGGGGACTGAGGGGTGGCACAGGAGGGACACGTCCAATGTGGATTGTACCACACGCATCCAGCTGTTATCTGTTTAATTTTTATTTTTTTTAATTATTATTTTTGGCTTTCTTTCCTTTCAAGAAAATCAGTTGCATAAATAAATGTTCCAAATTCGTGATGGCCTCTAGGTTTCTTTTTGCTGGCCCTGGTCTGGGACCCATACTTTAGGGAGCCCTGGTGCAGCGTGTAGTTTAAAAAAAAACAACAAAAAAAAAAGGGAGAGGAAAATATAAAGACACAGCTGTATCATGCTTTGTTGAAGGATGATATTTTGGGGGAACCCATTTGTAGGGCCAGATTCTGGGATTGCAAAACCCTCCTGGCACTGAGGGCAGGGCTGCCTTGTGCTTGCAGAGCTTTAGGGGTTCCTTCTGCGAGCAGTATGGTGACATCTCAGACGAGGTCCCATGGTTGAGAATTGCAACTCCCCCTTCCTCAGCCAGTGGAGGGTGAGTGCTCGCAACTTCATCTGGCACTTGTGATGGAGCAGTGTCCTCGTGGACAGTAAAAGTGCCTGTCCTTGCCCGTTCCTCTGGCTGGCTAGTTGGTGAGGAGCGAGGTTTCCTTGCACGGGATGGGAAGGGGATTTCCCCTTGCCTGGTCTGTCCCGATTTCCTCCAGGAAACGTGGCTCTGGGAATCGCTGGTGGAGCCCCTGGAGGTGCAGAGAGCTCTCGGGATGGAGCAGGCAGCAGGGAGGGTGCTCCCATTTGGTGCCACCTCTGCAGCTCCTGCACGGCGTGCTTGGGAGCTGGGGCTGCAGCAGGGCTGGGGGTGGGCAATGCTCCATCCAACAGGGGCACCATCCTCTGGGATTTGATGATGGGATGTCCCCAGGGCTCTCACCCAACCTCAACCAGCTCAGCTGGGTCTGACCCAAACCTCAGCAGCATCCCCATCGCTCAGGGCAGGGTCTGAATCTCCCAGGGCAGCCCCTGGGGCGATGCTTTGGCTCCTTTTTGCCTCTGGGCTGATTTTCCATCCCTCGGTTTTCCCAGAAAGCAAGCAGGGGGCTCCGTGGAGATGCTGGGAATAGCAAAGAGGGAGAGGGACCGGTCCTTGGACTCCCAGCGATGGGATGGGCCAGTGCTGGGAAAGGTGCACAAAGCAAGAAGAAACTTCTCCTGCCCTTCCCAGCAGGGAAGTGAACAGCTATTGTAAGGAAAGCCTTCTGAAAAAGAAAGCTCCTGCATTGTCTTTGGTGATTTATTTATTGCAAAGCAGCCTTCAGTTTAATGTGTTGTGATATTAAACACTTCCAGTAACACTTGAGTCTTAATTTAATGGAGACCAAGGAAAAAAAAAAAAAGATCTAATTGACTTGTCAGGACTGTTTTTCATCTTTAATTAAGGTTCGTGAAGGATGTGGTAATTACATTTTACCAATAAATAATAAAAAAGGGGGCTAATGCAAATTAAAACCAAGAACCACACCTGGGAAGGGCTGGGGGTGTGCGCAGCACCCTCAGGCTTCGGGGTCTGTCCTTGGCCGGGTGTCCCCAGGCCCTGCGGTGCTGTCGCGGAGCGGTGGCAGTGTCACCGTGCCCACCCCCTGGTCCCCTCCCTGCTGGTTTCGGGCTCTTCTCGAGCCGTATTTCAGCCACAGCTCGTTGGGCGCTCGCTGTCACCGGCCGCTAACGATGACAAAACCTTTCCCCTGGGTTTATGAAGGCCATCACTCGGTCGGCGGGTCTGTAATACAAACAGCAGCTGCTCCGCCAGGACCGACGTGTTGCCCTTCGCCGCCGTGCCCCGTGAAGGTAAAACAGGAGCTTTTCCCTGGGGACAAGGGGTGGCGGCAGGGTCTGGGTCCCAGCCTGGCCACGGGGCACAGCGGGGTGGCACTTGGTGGCCAGCTGGGGAGGGGATGGGATGGCCTCTGCGGGGTGATGGGGTGGTGGAGGAGGGCTTCTGGGGCCCGAGAAGAGCGGGGACGTGTTGCCTGCAGCTGGTGGCAGCGAGGACCTCACTTTCCTGCCTTGTTTTATCCCCACAACATCTCGAAGAAGCGCGGAGAGCCCGGAGCACCAGGCGGCCCGCACCACCCTGCGGAGCCGGGGCAGGACCTGGAGTCTGGGTCCCTGTCCCGTGGAGAGGTCCCTTCTGTCCCAGCGCATCCCGGTGAGTGACGGGCTGGGGACGGGGTGGAGGGGAAAACCTCAGGCCCTGGGCACGGCCACACGTACCCGGGTCTTGTTGCCCCTGGATTAGAGCTACTTCAGTGGAGTGGTTTGGTTTTCAATACGGAATGCAAACGTGCCGCCTGATGCCCAAATTTTGGTTCCTAGGAACTGTTCCTCATCTCCTTTGTGCCTTTACCCGCAGCACAGCCGGCAGTGATTTCCCACAGCCGAAGCTGTGGTGTTGCTGGAGGTGACCTGGATATTCCTGTTCCGTTCCCAGCCTCGTTCCCTAACCAGGGCTGGGTGTGCAGGAGGTGCCGACTCCATCCCCTGCTGGTGTCCAGCGGATTGCAGGCGGGGTCCCCCATGCCCCCCGTACCCCCCATGCCCCCTGTCCTCCCATCTACAGGGGCTAAAACACCCTGCAGACACTCAGCTCCATCCTCTCCATCCATGGTGAGCATCCTGCCATGGTGCCGGGGTGGCTGTTGTGGAACCACCCAGATGGCAAGGCTCCGGGCTTGCTCCTTCGTATGTGGCGTTGTCGAAATTGCCTTGAGCAAGGGTGGAAGGAGGGCTGGGGGAAGGGCAAGGGTTGTGGTTTCGGCAGCTAAGCACCACACAGCCGTTCGCTCACCCTCCCCTCTCCCTCTCTGGGATGCGGGTGAGAAACGAGAAAGCGAAGCCTGTGAGTTGAGATAAAGACAGTTTATTAAGACAGGAAAATAATAATAACAACAATAATAATAATAATAATGGTAATAGTACTACTACTAATAATGTGTAAGAAAACAAGTGATGCACAATGCAATTGCTCACCACCCGCTGATCGATGCCCAGCCTATTCCCGAGCAGCCGGCCCCCCCACCCCGGCCAGCCACCCCTATATATTGTTTAGCATGACATCAGATGGTATGGAATACCCCTTTGGCCAGTTTGGGTCAGCTGTCCTGGGTCTGTCCCCTCCCAGCTCCTGCTGCACCCCCAGCCTGCTCGCTGGCAGGACAGAGCGAGAAGCTGAAAAGTCCCTGGCTTGGTGTAAGCACTGCTCTGCAACAATTAAAACATCAGCATGTTATCAGCGCTCTTCTCATCCTAATCCAAAACATAGCACCCTACCAGCTACTAAGAGAAAATTAACTCTGCCCTAACTGAAACCAGGACAGCAAGCTAACTCCCCCCTCCCCAAATTAACCTTGGCAGATTAATTCATGAAAGCGAAACCCAAATTCAATTAGCTAGAGCAGCTCATTTATCGCCTGTGATTTATCTGCTCGTGGCTCAGGTGGGGCTGTCACCTCCGTCCCCTCGCCATCGGCAGCCTCTGAGTGCTGGTGCCTTTCTGATGGGCCTGGGGGGGACAAACGTGTCACAGCTGTCCCCAGGGCAGAGCCACTCGCCCAGGACAGCCATCCCACCCGTCCTTGGAACAGGAACCCAGCTGGGAGCACGATCCTAACATCCAGGAAAGCCCCAAATCAGCCAAGGTTTCACCCCTCAGGAGACGTGAGAGGAAAGCTCCCTTCTGCTAGCGTCACTACGAGAAAAAAATAAAGAGCCCCCACGTAATATTATTTCTGATTTAAACCCTGGGCTGTCCCCGGCCATCGGCAGCCAGGAATAGCGCCCCGTCTCCCAGATTTCAGCTTCACTGGGCAGTGGCCGCAGGAGCCAGAGCCTGCAGGAGGAGGAGGAGGAAGAGGAAGAGAGCGACACTTTGCTGTGATGTTTCCCCCTTTGGTTGTTAATTCGGGGCTGCCCTGACCCCCACGCAGCCACGAGCTGGGGCTCCCCCCGGAGCAGCCCATTGCCGAAACCTCTTTGTTCACCTCTTGGCAGCTCAGAGCAGCGGAGCTTCAGACAAGCACAAAGCAGGAGCGTGCTGTGGCCACAGCTGCTTTTACAGCATCAGCTGCTGATAAAGATCCTGCAAGTCCTCCTGCTGAAATTTCCCTCACTTTTGACTTGTAGGAAAGAAAAAATTACACTTCTCAAATTGAGCCATTTCCATAAAAAATCCAAATCCCTAGGGGAGGAAATATGAATTAGCACTGATGTTGCTCGGTTCATTTTTTTGGCGAGAGGAGTGGAGGGATGCTTGCGGCACCTCCGTGATGGGCACGGCGAGCGGAGGCTGCAGTGTCCGGCGAGCCGGCGGCGCAGGCACCGTGCACGGCTGGAGCCTTCCCATCTCCCCAGCGCTGCAAATACAGCCGGGTAATTTATTTAAGTAGCCTTAATGGTACTGCAATCTATATGCTGATGGTGTCACCTCTAAATGTGCCATCAAAAGGCTCAATGGGAAGAATTTGTATTTCGAAATAAATATTTCCTCACGGTGTGCAAAATATCTAATCATGTATTTATCCTTAAGTACTTCCAAAAGTCAACATAATTATTCTAGTCCCATTAAGTTTAATTTGCAGTAAATTATGCATTTAGCTTTAAGTTGAGGTTGCTGGTTAGAGTCAAGATAAAGCTCTTGCTATTTATAAAGCAGTATTTCAGCACGGATACCAAATACGAATGGCTGGGTGAGAAAATCCTGCCCGGGAAGTTTGGGGAGAATTTGAAACAGGGAGGCAAACACAGGTCTGCAGTGTCGAAAAGCACACGAGCTTTCTGCAGCCAGCTAGTGCGAGGTCCCAAACAGCAACAGGGGCTCCCAGGGGGATTTCACTCCAGCTAGAAAACGTGATAGTGTTCTCAGGACGTGGTTTTGCAAAAGAAATGAATCATTTACCTTTCTCCTAGTGTTGTGCCTTTGAGATTCATGGGACAGGGAAGGTGTTCCTGCTGGAACAGCTTTTATCGGGGATTTATCTGCAGTTTCTGGTCCCCTGCAGGTTAACAGCAGCGGATCATCGATCTTCCCCTCCCTGAGCAGCCTGAAGCCCTTTGAGTCCATAGAAAATCTCCCGTTCGTGGGCTCCTTGTTCCCTTCCTGATGCTATTGGAGCTGGTGCTCCAACCCACGTGTCCCTCTGCGTTTTGGGGCCAAGAGCCAAGTGACATTTTTCTGTCCAGTCCCAAGAGGTGATGAAGCTCCTGGGTGGGTTTCGGTGCCATATAGACGCGTTGGTGGTGCCGGTGGATTGAGAAACTGTCCCTTTCTGGTGGGCTGGGGGGTGGTCCCGTGGGTAAGGCAAGTGGAGGGGAGTGGGGTCGGCTGCTTGGTTTGGTCAACAGTCCTTTGGGGGACTTTTGGGACAGGATCTCTGAACGCTTCCCCTCTCCGAGGTGACCTCGTCCGAGGTGGAGCAGATGGGCAGCGACCCGGCATCGCTGGGGAAGGGCTCAGGGTGTCCCTGTGCCGGGCACAGCCTCTGAGCCCGTGCTGGCATCTCGCTGTCACCTTGGGGACAAAAACCCTGCTGTCCTCCTGCCTTCCCCCGAGCCAGAGCTCTGGGCTGGGGACTGCGCAGCGCCGAGCAAAGCGGGGCTGGCTCAGGGCACCTGGATGCTGCTGCTGCTGCCTGTTAAGGAGGGCTCAGCTGCTTGGTGAAGCTGCCAGGTCTGTAAAGGGGAGGCACTCGGCCGTGGCTGAACCCCGGGCCTCCTAAGGGGAGATGAATGCACCCAAAATTCGCAGGGAGTTTGGGAAACGAGGGCTTGCAGCAGCCCTGCAGGGATGCGCGGGGCTGGAGGCAGGCCAGCAGCACGGTGAGGCTGTCCCCAGGATTTGGGAAGTGGTGATCTGCTGCGGGCCCAGCACAGCCCCAAGGGGTGGTGCCCAGGGCATCTGGACATTCAGGTGACTTTGGGATTTTCTCTTCCCCTGATACTTTTCCACTGACCGGCTGCTTGTCCTCGCCGCTCGCAGCGGGGCAGCAATCCCGTAAGGAGCCAGCAGACGAGCCCCCCCGGGCAGCCCGAGCTGGTCTCCTCTGATTGCTTTTCCCAGCCTTGCACGAAGGTGTTGGCAAGCTAATGTGCCACCTCTGGACCTGCCATCAGGCTGCCAGTCCCAGCACTGACAGGCTGCCCACCAGCCTCGCTCGTCCCCGCACGTGGGGTAAGGCTGCAGCACGCTGCGGGGGGCAAACCCGTGCAGGGAGGTTTTCTTAGCAGAAGGGGCATGCCTGCAAATCTCTTTGGACCTGAATAGCACTCATGTATATTTGTTTTTCTTTTATTTCTTGCTTTTTATTTTATTTCGTTTTATTTTTTGGAGCGAGAACGTATTTTGCCACGTCAAACACTTTTGCTCAATAGACGCCAGAGACCGAACCACCTCTCGATATTTCTCCATCCCCTGTTTCAGAGCTCCCTGGGCAGCTCTGTGCTCTGCAGCTCTCAGGGTTTGCCTCCACCCAAATCCCAGAGGTGCTGCTTAGTGCAGCCCCACCAAATCCAACAGGGAATCACTACGTTTTGGGGCGACAACACGTCTGCATCAGAGAGCGGCACCCACAGCCCAGTTTGCATCCTCAGCAGGATGCAGGGACAGAGGAGGGCTGGGGCAAAGCAGAGCTGAGGTGCTGCACCCAAGGCCAGGAGGCTGCTGAATGCAAAAGCCAAGAGCTGCACACCCAGCCCCTGGGCTTCAGGCGACCTTCAGACCCGGTCATGCCATCGTGCAATGCCGAGGCACGCGCCTGCAATCAAATTGTTCCCCTCCCTTTTTGCTTTCTCTTTCCCTAGAGCTTTTGGAGACCATCAAGGAAAACAAGAGGTGTTTGCAAGGTTAAGAGACTCAGTGTCTAAACGTGCCATAAAGGTTTGCAGTAATTTACAGCTGTAGGCAGCAGGCACTCCTGGTGGGGGGAAGGGAAATGCAATTTAAGAGAACAGAAATAAATAAGAAGCCGCAGCAGCTAACACTCTCTGATTTAATCCCCAGCCCATGAGAAAGATTTATTCTGTTATCTGACAGTTTGATCACTCCAGGAATCCCATAGGTCAGCCCATATCTGCTGTTGTTATCTCTGGGCTGTTTCCAGTGAGATGCGCAGGGAAGATTTGTTAAAGAAATGAGCCGAAGAGGGGTGCTGATAAGAGAGTTACAGATGGGACCCCCAGAGACCTTTGGCATGGAGGCTCCTCGACAAGAGAGAGCAATTTGCTCTCTGCTATGGGGCTGAGGCATCACCGGGAGAGTGTTGGTGGCTTGCATGGCTTGTGCTGGGGGAGTAAGTGAGTAGGAGCACGCACAGTGCACACACGTGCAAAGAGCATCCAGGAAAGGGGAATGAGGTCATGAGTGGAAGATGAGCCCACAATAGTGTGGAGGAACCATAGCAGACTGGCACTGGGCATACGAAGCAACCAGAAATCCTCTTGTAAGGCTGTTAGAACAAGGAAGATCTGCCCAAGGACTTAGTGGGAGAGGAAGGTTCACGAGCAGGCTGAAGGGTGGATGAAGCGCCAGTCACTGTCGTTAGTCTTCATCGGTGCTCAGGTGGTGCTCAGGTGTTCCACAGCTGACAGCGGTGAAGGTGGGCAGGACCTTGGGGCCGGGAAGGGGTCAAGTACGGACCCTGGGGAGCTGCAAAGCTTTTGGTTTGGTGGAACTTGCTGGTGGAACCTCGCCCCAGGGTGCTTGAACGGCTGCCCGGTGAGTGGTGGTGGTGCTGGGAGGTGCTGTCAAAGCAGGAGGAAGGTGCTTCTGGGCTGCAGTGTGGGTGCACCAAGGATACATCTCCTGGGGCTACTGCTGCACGTGGTGTGATGTCTTTGTCTCGTTGCAGTGCCTGCACTGCAGGGTTGGATGTTCAGCCTGTTTTTCTGGGAGGCTGCTGTGCCTGCTCGCTGCTGGGGGCTTGGAGTGCCCATCCATTGGGAAGAGCCCTGGGCTGCAATGGGGGTTACTGGTGGGACACCAGTAGCACTGGCACGGCACACCTGAGGGCCCTGCAGGCGCTGCCCAGACAGGTCTGCTGCCTATAACGCGGTGCTAAGATGTGCTCCTGTGATAAATCCTCCCTCTTGAATGCACGCACAGGCCCTAGCATGCCTCGGCATTGCAAAAAGGCAGGGAGCGCTTTTGTGGTCGAGATCTAAGGGGCTGTTGTTTTCTGCTCATTAAAGTGGCAGTAGTCTACTGGAGATATCCCAACTTCTGCCCCTGGAGCACCCTCGAGATGTTTTATGGTCACCACCTGCCTCCTGTCCCTTTCTGGCTCGACTCTTCCAAGGTGTTAGTAGCGGTCCAAAAAGGATTTTCCATTTATTTTTTCCTTCAAATCCAGTAGGAAAAAAAAAAACACTTGTACAGATGCTGGGCTGGGGGGACTGGTTAGAGGAGAAGGATAAAATGGAGACCTGAGCACAAGCAGCTTTCTTGCACAGTGAGAAGGATCCAACCCCTGCTCCTGTGCGTGCCTGGGTACAGGAAAGCTTCGCTTCGGGCAGATCTTCTTTCGCATGCCAGAAAAGGTGGGTGGGAAACATCCTTTAAAACCATGAAGGAATGAGATGCAGGTTGAAAAATTAACCATTTCTCAGTGCTTTCTCCCCTCTTCCATCGCTGTTTAATAATCTCCCGGCGCAATGCGTGCCTTTTGCTGTCAGAGCTGCCTGGGAATGGCACCAGAAAGCCACGGGAGCTCTCCTACGCAGTCAGGCACGTAGCCACAGAGACATATGTGGAGGGAAAGGCAGCCCGTACCAACAAACAGCCTGAGTGCAGACACACAAACAGACACAAATAAACAGGCTCACGCCCCCCAGTAAGCCTGAGGTGCGTGCACGCAGGCAGATGTGTTTGCAACTCTCTGCAGAGCTGCTCAGGTGTGCAAAAACGCACGTGTGGGCATGGGTTTTCCCCTTCCCTGCAGCCAGAGCAGGAACGTGCACAAAAGTGGGGCACAAAAGTCTTAAACGTGCACGGTTTTATAGATGCGCTGTTTGGCATAGCCCTCGGTTTGAGGCTCTCTAGCCAAAATTAAACGTGTTGCCAAGACGCAGAAGCTGCAGTTTTTAGCAAGCCTGCCCTTGCCCGGTTTCGTGCCTTTCCTGGGCTTTTTTGGTTTTGTGATGTGCCGACTAATGACAGCACAAAAAAAAAAAAAACAAGCCCTGTTGGTCAAAGAAAGGGTGCAGGCCAGCCTGGGGAGCCCTAATTAACAGGAGGACTAATTGACTGGAGGAGGGGGGTGAGGGCTGTATTTTCCTGGGGGTAGATCTTGGTTTTTCGGTTGATCCAAGGTTTCTCTGACATTAACCAAAGAGCCGTTGGCCTCCCAGCTGGCCTCTGTGTGCTGTGCCAGGAGGGGAAGGTGTTTGGCTTAGCTCCAGGGGCGATGGTTTCATGGGGGGAAACTTTGCCAGGGTCTTCTCCCCGGGATGCTGCCCTGGAGTGCAGCAGGTTTGGGCACTGCCCTGTCACCTGGAGCCGGGCTCTGCTCCACACTGAGACCCCAAAGCGTGACTTTGGTTCATAAGGAAAAGAACAAAAAATGCTGAAAGTTGCCAGGAGGGAAAAAGGAAAAGCTAGGAAAGGAGAAGGCAGTTTCTTTTTATTTTTTTTTCATTATGTAGTTTTAAATGTTTCCCTTTGAGGCGCTCGCAGAATTTCATGTTGACATTGGCTCTTCAGGCAAGAGTGAGGTTTGTGTCAGACCACAAAATATTTTTCAATAAAAACTAAAAACCAACATCAAAAGGGAAAACACACAATGCTGCAAGAGCGTTGAAACCCGATATTCTCCAGTGCTTTTCCTCGGCCTTCCCCCACCCAAAAAATACCCTTTAAAAACCCAATTGGATTTGGCAAAGCTCGGGGTGTGTTTCTAGCAGCAATGCCAGGGTTTGCAAGCTGTGCTGATCCCATATGGATGTGCTTCGCCACCGCCTTGTCCCCCAGCTGCTTGGTTTCACCCTAACTCAATATCTGTGCCATTTTCCAACAAATCCTGCTGTGGGTGCTGGGCAGGAGGCAGGTACGGGTACGCTGCGTGCCGTGCAGGGGCTCCGGCTGTTTCTGAGTGCTGAGCCGTGGCAGGAGGCCAGTACAGCCCAGAACTAGGCTGTAGCTCTGTCTGCTGGTTTTATTGCCCACTAACCCCAAACTATGGGTGACCAGCTACGGAGCCCAGACCATGTCCAGGCACGGGGCGATGGTGCAGGGACGCCCAAGGGGCTGGTCTGATCCAGCCAAGAGTGCAAAAATGGGGACAGCGCTCCAGGAGGATTATTTGTCTGCATGCATTACAGGATTTTGGCTGGGCAGCTTGGGTGTAAATGCGGATTAGTGCATGTAGGGCTTTAGGAGAAGCCCCTGAAGTTCTGAAAACCCACAGCTCCTGCGCCTGGTGGCATCTCCCAGCCCCGGCACGGGGGGCAGGCAGTGCAGGCGACGACAGAAGGGCTTAATGAGGGTTTGAAAGAAACATCTTGTAAACTTTGGAGCGAGGAAGCTCCGGTTTGATTTGAACATGTTTGCTTGGCAGGGGCTGCCTGGGCCCCTGCTGCTGCTGCTGCTTTTCCCGGCACTAATTAGGCAGGTTTCCATCCCGTCGAGCGCAGGCGCTTCTCCTAGTGGGGGCTGGAGGTGCTGAGCGCTGGGGGCAGCCCCCACCGAGCAGCCTGGGGAGGGGACGTGGCGCATGGGGAGCGCAGATCCTGGCTGGATGCGTGTCTTGGAGCAAAGCACCAGCGATGTACGGGCTGGTGGGGTGCTCGATAGCTCCCAGACCCCCAGGACCCCCTGCTTTGCGTTGGGCACAGAGGTTTGTATGGAGGACCCAGCTGTGCACGGAGCACCCTGGGCTTCCAGCAGTGCTGTGGTGGCCCTGAGTGCTGAGCACCTGAAATCCTTAGCAATATCAGGGCTGAGCCTGCTCCCGCTGGAGCTGCCCTGCCTGCACTTCCCTTCCATTGCAACCATCTGCTGCTTTTGAAGCTTGGTAAATATTTCCTTTCCCCCGCTGCCTCTCCCTTTCACTCCTCCTGGACATCATCTTGCAACTACCCAAACATCTGCAATAACTAAAACACCTACAATAACAGCCCCCCCCCCTTCCCCCCAAAGCCCCTTCTCTTTTCCTTTTTCTGGCACAGCCTCAGCCCCCTGGTGCCTTTTGGAGACAAGGAGGGGCAGGAGGGATGCTGGTGCCACCCTGCCCGTGCCAGGTCCATGCCGAAGCGGTGGCCGCTGCTTTCCTGCGGCCACGCCGTGTGCCAGAGATCTGCTCGCTCCCACCACTGGGGGAATCCATCTCCCTTGTTTGATGTTTGCCGTGAGACAGGCCCCTCTTAATCTATTACAGTGTCATTAAAAGGAAAAATGTTTGCTCTGTAAGGCCTCAAATGGCCTTTTTAAACTACAGGAAAAATGTAATTACTGGCTCGCTTAGGAATTTAACCGTTTCTTGATGCCCAGCTCTGTCTCCACGTGGAACTGCGGAGATGGGCCCAGTTCAGCAGCTGGGCAGGGGCAGCTCAGGTTTGGCTGCAGGGTAGGTGCTGCCATGTCCTCATGTTAGGGATGCGTCGCTCAACAGGGCGGGTGAGTGTTTTGCAAAATGCTTTGGGGTCTGCAAATGAAAACAGTGGTGTTCAAGACAACAAATATCTTATCCAGAGCTTAGAGACATTGTGGCTTTCAGAATCGGGATCCTACCCCCTTTGAGATGTTTGGGCTTCATCCAGGCTGGAAATAATCTCCCCATGCATGCATGGAGCAGCTCAGCCCCCATGGGCAGAGGGGGCCTGGGGACAGCCTTGGTCCCGGCAGCCCCTACACCCTGCGGGTGCCTGCAGCCCCACCGTATGGGGCCCCCAGGGCTGTGTGGAGGTGTGCCCGGGGATGCATCCACTCTGCACAGCCCTTGCAGCCCTGGGGCACGTCTGTCACTGCCGTTGTGCCTCCGTTTGTCACTGCAATACGGTGTGGGACACAGCAGGGCCAGCTCGCTGGGGCTGCCAGACATTCCCGTGGGCACGTCAAACACGCTGTGGAAATGGCAGCATAAGGACATCATCCCAATAATTCCCTGTTTTCGCGTCAGCCAATGCTCCTAAAGGCAAATTGCTCTGCTGGGGTTGTTTTCTTGCCTGTTTAGGCCACAGGGCAAGGTCTGTGTCTGTGTGTGCATCCCATGGGTGCTGCAAAGGGTGCAGCACCTCCCTGGGTCCTGCCGTGGAAAGGACGGCCCAAGCTTTGTCGTTGAGCAGGCTTTGCTCGCTACGGTGCTGCTGCTGAAAACGGGAGAAGAAACACCCTCAACTGGCCAAAGCCAATTATTTTTATTAGGACAAAGGCAAAAAAAAAAGCACCACCTTTACTCATTCCGCGTGTGTACGTGCGCGCTTTAAATTGTAGCGGTCACACCATCGAGTGGAACTTAATTATCTTCCCGGGAAGCTGGGATTACTTAGTGCGTCTCACGAAGAGAAGCACTTCATGCCGTGCCCTGAATGCGGCCGCGGCGAGGAGGTTTTGTTGGAGCCAGCACCACCATCCCCATGAGCAGCCTGGACCACGGGGCGACGGGCACCCAGCTCCAGTAAGGGCTCTGTGGCCCCGAGGAAGGCTGCTGATGCTTTTCAAGGAGATGTTTGCTCTCTGTTGGTGAGGTATTTGCATGTTGTTGAGGTAGCAGGGAAAAGGCTCTTGTTTAAAGTCTTGGAGTGAGAGGAGGTGAGGAGGTCCTGGTGACCCTGCCCGTGGAGGACCTGAGAGGCTGCTATGGCTAGTAGGTGAAGCGTCGTGATGCTGAAGCCCTTTGAAGTGCTCAAACCTTGGTGTAATTTAAAATTTCATGAATTTCCCCTGAAGAACCTTCCCAAAGCAGAGTTTATCCAGAAGAAAAATTTGGTGCCTGCACGCAAAGCCTGAGAGATGAGACCAATTTTAGAGCCACCAGCTCCCACAAAGAGCCCTCGCCACGCAGCAGTAGCTTTGTGTCTTAGCAGCACAGCTCCAAAATCGGTCATTTTAAGCCAAGCCAGGCTGTTTTGTGACTCATTCTGTTTTTTCTGCATGGCCCAGAGCTTGAACAGGTAAAAAATGAGATCTGACCACCTGGAGCCCAGAAGATCTCCGTGGGGAACAGACTCAGGGCAGCTTTCCCATCCTGGGCTGAGGGTTTTGGGGCGCAGGTTTCAGGGAACCCAACCAAACCCAGGTCACTGCCAGCTGCTATGGGCTGCTGGTGGCTGCTCCGTGCTGGGACGGATCCTGCCCTGTGCTGCTGCCGGGAGCAGAGGATTCACTGCCTGGGCAAGGAGAGCACCAGCACAGAGCTGCTCCGTTCTCAGGTCCGTATTTTATTCTATGCTCCAATTTGCATGAAAAACTTAAAAACCTGTTATGCAAATGAGACTTTTTTTTAGTTGTGTTTTTGCTGCTTTCTTAATTTTGCTTTGCCATCCTGGTGCAGTCAGGAGTCATCTTCATGGCAACAACCGAGGCCCATCTGAGGGCAGGCTTCTGTTCTGCAGGCAAACCGATGGCAATCAAGTGGGGAGCAAGAGGGGAAAGCAAACCCTTCTGTGCCCTTCCCCAGTCCCGTGAGGTGGCCACGGGGGGAGCAGCCAGGAGAGGAGAAAGGTAGGCTCCGACCCCTGGCATTTCTTGTTGATGGTGTTTGGCAAATGACTTTGTCTCTGTCCCTCCTTCTGCCTTGAAGGAGGTGGGAAGGGCTGTCGGGGCACTGTGGGAAACCCAGAGACCACCTGCCCCAAACGTGGTCGGGAGGGTTGCTGCAGGAGCATCCAGGAGGTGCACAGAAGGGTTGGCGTACAAATAATGCATCATTTTGGCTGTGGGTGACAGGAGATACGCCGTTTCAGAGGGGTGTACGGGGAAGTTTCTGCCTTGGAGATGGCCATTTTGAGCTTGAAATGGGGGGGATTTAGCCCTGCTTCCAGCTGCAGGGTTTGTGCCAAGCAGTTCTCATAGCGAGGGGTGTCCCAGGGAAGCCCATCAGCCCTGCTTGTTCTGACCTGGGGCTGAAGCAGGAGAGAGCATCTTCAACCCCCTGTGCCTGAGGGTGGGTGTGAGCCTCCGTCCTCCTGGCTGCCCCTTGCAGTAAAGCTTTTCTTTGCTTCAGAGCTGCAAAATTCTTCTCTCTCCATCCCAAGGGAAGGCTGCAGAGACTGTTAGGATTTATGCTAAACAGGCAATTAGCTGCCAGCTGTGCCTGAGCAAGGCTGGTGCAGCAGCCCTGCCTGGGTGAGGCACCAAAACCCAGGTGGGTGGCTGGGGAACACTGCAGGATTGCCTCAGAGAGGCTGCCCTGGCTCCTGTCCTGGTGCAGTGTGGCTTGGCCAGCACCTTCCTGCTGCACTGCGATGCCGCACGGGTTCAGCATTGCTTCAGCCAGGTCCTGCTTGGTGGGACAGGGGGGTCCCGAAGGCAGCATCCCCTGGTAGTGTCTGCAGAGGCAGCTTAATCCGCCCTAAAGGCCCCCCCGTGCTTTGGGGCAGGTTTTGCACCTCTGGTGTCGTTTAAACTGGGATTGCAGAGGGAGAGGTCTGGTGTTCCTGGCACGCTGGCTGACGTCCACATCTGGAGCCCTGGCGTGGCATTGGCTGCGTGGCCACAACCAGACCCCGAACTTGCAGGAAGAGCCACGGCTTCATCGTGCTGTGTTAACGTGGAAACCCTCCCCAAGGCGTGAGTGCATCCCCCGGGAAGCATTTCAGCAGTCCTGTGGACTGTCTCCATCCAACGCTGTTCTGGAAGGCCACCAGTGTTCGCACGTCCCTGCTGGCACGACTCAGGCCACGGAGCTGGTGCGAGCGTGTGGTTTGCTCCCGTTCTTGCAAGCTGGCAGTAGTTCTAGCTCCAATTATTGTTGCACAGTCAGATGTGGTTGAAATTGTTATAAAACTGTGAGCAGATATCGGTGAAACCTCTCACGTCTAGCCAGGTGTGCTGCAGAAGTACGCAGGTAGCCTTCCCTGATAACCCAGAGGGGATGAGTGCACGGAGGGGTGCTGGCTTTTCAGGAAAGCTTTTGTTGTTGGAGTTGAACCCTGAGCCCTGCAGTCAGTCTTTCTCCCAGTCCCGCTGCTCACTCCCTGGATCCTGGCAGCCAAGGGCACGTATTTCCCTTTGGGTCAGCACTTTGAGAACCTCCTCTGGAAGGATTTCCCTGACTTTTACAGCGGAGGTGTCCCAAGTGGGCAAAAAACTGCTTGGGCTGGCTCATGCAGGGCTTATGGGTGCCCCATGGCAGAGCCCGGGGTGCATTTCCCCATCCCAGCTCGTGCCCTTCCTGCAGGCACAGCTTCGCCACCGGCTGTGCAGCATCCCCTGAGTGCCTTGCTCCCTGCTGAGAGATCTTAATTACATCTAATTACCCCTGACTTGCTCTTAATTGTTCCCCAATAACACAGCCTGATTAGGGAAGGAGGAGTGTATTCTATCACAGTGGCAACACGTTGAACCTTCCCCCCCCCCCCCCCCCCCCCCCCCGAGTTCACAACAGATTAAATTTTGGTGCAAAATGTTGTGGGTTTTTTTTCCCTATCCACCAGCGGCTGCTCAGAGCATCTCTCTGGTGCAGCCACAGCCTCCTTGGGCTGGTTGTTCCTATTCCAAGCGGTTTACGGGCAAAACAGAGGGGGATGAGGTAGATCTGATGTGCCACACCAGATGTGCCTGGGACTGTGCCAGGTCTGTGACTGCTGAGCACCATCCTGCCCGATCGCCTGTACAATCTTTGTACGATCTCGTGGTTTTTCTCATTTCCTTCCATACCTTGACATAATGGCATGAAATTAAACTACATCAAATTTCAGCTGTCAGGAAGGGGGAAAAAAAAAATAATTAATGGCCAAGTCTGTTAGACCGTGGAATAATCTTCCAGGGGAAATGGTGTGAGCTTTACTTCAGCCACTTACGTCTGGGCTGGACAGAAACACTAGGAAAAAGAAATACTGGGAAAAATGCTGTGAATACAAGGGTACCTGATGGAAGAAAGGGGCTTTTCTACTGGAGGATGGCTGACCTTGACTTGCTTCGTGTATATCCTGAGCAGTGAGGGCAAACGCATGGCTCTGGTGTGGGGCTCTTGGCCCTGCTGCTGTGGGAAATCCTCTTCTAACAAGGGGCTTCTCTGTAATGAGGAGCTGAGATTTCCTAGGCGCTCAGGTACCACAGTGCTTAAAAAAAAGCAAACTGATTAGGTCTGTCAGCTTTCCCGCAAGTTAACTAGGCTTGGTAGGATTCAGCCTTTATTTTTATTGAAAATCAACGGTTAGAAATTGAAGCCCGTTTTTAGTGGCTGACATTTATTGCTGCAGTAATGTATAGAAGCTCTCAGCCTCTCTTGCTCTCGAGCCATGCAAATGTGGTTCTTGCGTTGCTCCGTGGAGCTGAGGTGGATGTAGTAGGGCTGGAAGAGCTTTACCCTGTTATGAGGGGCATCCAAACTCCTCCTGTGTTTTCTCTGGGGTGTTCCTGAATGTTCCTGCCCACGATGTGTCCAGTGAGACCAGCTCCTCTTCCATCTAGGCTGGGAATGATTCAGACCCAGCCAAATGCTGCTGCAGAGCAGACCAGCAGGTTTTGCTGCTGTTAAGACCCCTGCTGCCCTTCTAATCCTACTAATTTCCCAGAACTATTTCTCTGCATTTGGGTGTTTATCAGGATTTAGTGGCTATTGAGTCTTAAATATTTAAACAGCAGCACGTGTTCCCATTTCAGCAGCTTGCTCTTTGGAACGGGTATGCCCTGAGATTTGTTTTGACTCCAGGACCCCAAAATACCTGAGCGGTTCCCAAGGCATTTGAGCATCCAGATGCAGGGATCTGTGCAGAGCTCTGACCCCAGGCCAGGGATGGGCGTGGGGTTCTCGGGTCTCATTCTGCCCCGTGAGCACCTCCATGGATGTCCTCAGCCCAGGCCATGGCATTTGGGAGAAGCTCCTCTTCCATCTCCAGGTTTCCTATTGCTCTCCCTCTCTCCTCCAGACACCTCTCGCTGCTGCTTTGCAGAAAAGGACTTGAGGCTTCAGTGCCTGCGAGGCTGGGTTGCTTTGGGGACAACAGAGCGGGAAGAAATCCCTTCTGGCAAGGTTATGTTGTTTCCCAACCAAAAAAGCTCGGAGCAAAGCAAACTGATGTTTATCCAAGGTGTTGGTCTCATCCTCCTCCCTGCACCTTCATCTCCTGCTCAGGTACATGCAGTTTTGCTCCCAGTTTACACCAGTGCTCAGACACACAGCGTGTCCAGCTTTACCTGAGCAAAAAACAACTGCAACAAGCACGCATGTGCTGCTAGGAGACCCTCATGTCGGGCCATCACGGAGGGGATGGGTGATGCTGGCAGTCAGCAACAGCAGTGCGAAACCCACTTCCAGTAAGGGTGATGAGTGTTAATAGTACCTGAAATCAATAGAAGCACCAACAGATCCATTTTTAACAAGCTGTCTGGAGAAGGTGAATGCAATATCCAGAGATTAATAAAGCACGTAAATGTGTTCTTCAAAGAAGTGGTAGTGGAAGGAAGCCGTGTTAACAAGAAAGCTGGTACAAGGCCAGTTTGGGTAGGGGGGAGAGCTTCCCAGGCGGGAAAAAAAAAGAAAAAGGTGGTGAAACTGAGGTCAGCAAACTCCCCAAGCATATCTAGGCTTAGGATCAGAAAAATCCTTTCAATATTCTTAGGAGAAAGCTTGTGAGGACTTGGGAGCTATGAGGAATGGATGACATCTGTAGCAATGTAAAGGTGATGGGAATTAAGAGCATACATCTTGCACCAGGTTGAGTAATGTGCTTTGTCCAGCCTGAGTGAGGCATGGAGCAGGTGGGTGCTGGGACATCTGCGCACTCCTGACCAGTAAGAACATCTCAGCCCTGAGATATATATATATATATATATAAAAACATATATGTTAGCTTTTGGAGCACTAGCAGCAACGGCCATCCTTGGTCTGACCTCACTGCATGTGTGCCCTGTGTTAGTTCCTGCTCTTCTGCTCCTGGGCTCCTCCAAATGCTTTGCAAATGTGTGTTTATGTTATTTTAATGTTAATGCGAGGTCTGTTCAAAATTCCAACGTGAACCCCAGGCAGGCAGCTTTGTAGATTTTAAGGTGCAATCAGGCTCCTGCTCCTTGGAGTCAGCCCAAGAGCACAGGACCCCAATGTACCTTGGTGACTACGTAGATAAGAGCAGAACGTGGAGACGGAAGCCAGGAGGCACGAGGCTCTGAAGAAATGGTTGGTGCTTGGTGTTGTTTCAAGACAGCAAGGAAATTCTGCTGTCAGCTCCTTGCCCTTGGGAATCCTCTGTTATCTCCACAGTTTTCATGTATTGGTGTCATCAGGCTTGTAGGGGAGAGGGAGCTGATTTGATTAAGAGGCATCTCTTAGCCTCCCCTTGTCAGGCTCTGAGCAAATCAGGAGCTCAAATCAAGTTTATCCAGCAGTGAGGGCACAGAAAATGTTCTCCATCATAGAAGACTTCATCCTGTCTTTTAGCATTTCCTCCTCTTTTTCCAGTTCCTTTTCATTTCTTAATACTGAGAACCTTTTCTTGGTACTGATATTTAACATGCCATCCCCACCAAGGGAGAGTCAATTTTCCTTCCAGCTCCATTATAAAAGCTTGTAATAAAAACTGAAAGGGCTGGATGATAGGGCTAGTTAGTAGGGTTTAATTAATTAGATATGGGAAGATGAGTCTAGGGGCTTTCTTAATGCAGTTTAGTTTTATGGATTGTTATTGCAGAGCTTTTCTCATTGATCAGGAGAGATGCTCTTCAATGTGTGCTCCGGAGGGGCTGACACACCAGGCACTAGGGCCAGGATGCTCGTGACGGGTTTTCTGGCACTGTCTGATAAATACATGAAGGAGCAGGGCTAGCAGATCTGTGAATGCTAAATGATTGCATTACGTCTTCTGTTGTGTCTGAAGATGACGGGTGATAATGAAATTTCTGGTACTGGAAACCAAAATAATCTGAGACGGTTGTGGGCGTGAGAAAACCAGGCCTGGGGGAAAGCAAGACAGCAGAAGAAAGGAGGTGACAAATCCTGGTGTCTTAGATGAACCCTGAGCCAGTGCCTGAGATGGTAATATGTCCTGGAAAGCTACCAGAAATGAGTTAAGGAAATGAACAGCAGGAAGAAAACATGGCTTTGTGGGAGCTTTGCCAGATCTTGCCCCAGCTGAGAGGGATCCACTGGAGCCAGCAGCGCTATGGCCGTGGGCACGGGGCGTGGGTGGACCTGGCCTGTGACATCCGCCGTGTGGGCTGGTGGCTGCGAGTGACACAGCCCCGCCGGGAAAAGGCCAAGTGGCTGCTTAAAATGCAATCAGAAATCTGTGGCTGCGGATAATAAGGGTAAAACCGCTTCTGGGCAGGTTCTGCTGCTCTGACATTGAGCAGCTCCTCCAGCAGCTCCTTGGCTGCTTCTGGTTCATGTGCTACGGGAGCCTGATCCCCCCCCAGGACCTCCTGACACCTTCCCTCAGCCCCATCCACTAATGGCTCCCAAAGACCTGCTGCAGGCAATAGCAACAAGGAGAGACGAGGCAGAGCAGCCGTGTCCCAGCATCCAGCTGCCGAGGTAGGAACTGGGACACCTTCCTTCCTGCGCAGAGATAAAGCTTTTGTTCTGTGCCGTTATTGCGGGAGATCACAGCGAAGCTGGGTGACAAGCTCTTGTGCTGATTCCTGCTCTCAGAATAACTTCAGTGCTGGCTGCTTTCATCTTGCAGAAATACATCCTGCTCTAAGGGCTCCCTCTGTCCTCCTCTGCAAGCACAGAGGTTGCAAAAGGTGCTCCTCATCCTCACAAATACTCTATAATTACTGTGTATATGCATATAATGGAGACATAGTCTCCACCATATAAACCCTTTAGCAGCCCATATGCAAAACCTTTCCCTCTGACTGCCGTGAGTCAACAAAACAGATTTAGGTCTAGGATTCAGACCACTTTCAAAGCCTCAGGGATGGTGCTGTACTGCAAAATCCTGTTTGGGAAGCCTTTTTCAACAGCCTTGATGTAATGGCCACAGGAGGACAAATATTTCCTTCAGCCTTTCAAATGGTCTCTCTAGGTCAGGGCAGAACCATGTTTGAGCTCAGAGCTCTTGTCATTCCTGTGCCTGGCTGGTTGCTCTATTATTGAAGTTTCAAGCTTTCTCGTTCAGCAGCTTTAACCAAATTTGCTCAGAAAATTAGAAAATTGCTATGTATATATCCAACCCACTTCTCTTGTCAATTCTCATTCAGTGCCAGAGATCAGAGGGATATTCAGGTAAGAGCATCTGGTAATTGCCCTCCAAGACATCCGGGTCCCAAAGGCACTCTTGAAGGGAACGGATTTTCGCTGTGGGGAAGGGGGGGGTCATCAGCAAATGCGGTTGCTTGGAGGTCAGAGTGGATGCTTGGGAAAGGCACGGCGGGGAGAGGCTCCAACTCGCCTCGGTGTGAGCTGCTCAGGCTGGGGGAGATGCTGCATGGTGTGAACCGCCTGCCCCTTTCCTCCAGGGGGGCTGCAAAAGCGGTGGGTGCTTGAATTAGGAGCGTGCGAATGCCGAGGTGCTGCTTGTTTCTGGGGCGGCTGCTTCTGATAGCTGCCACCTCTGGAGCACAGTGTTTGGGTTGTGCTTGGTGCCTTCTTTTTGGGGTCTGCCACAGCCCTGGACCCCAAAACTGGGGACTGAAGTCTCCCGATCGCACCCTCTTGATGCACGTGCCCTAGGAGCTCCACCTGCTCCTGCACAAACCGTTTTGGGAGGTCTGTGAGGAGCAGGCTGTGGCACAGGGATCTCATCGGCTCTATTACTGGCCGTTCAGAGCAGCTGAGAACCG
Source organism: Anser brachyrhynchus (assembly GCF_964034855.1). NCBI lineage: Eukaryota > Metazoa > Chordata > Aves > Anseriformes > Anatidae > Anser > Anser brachyrhynchus. Next base: position 5,008,715 of record NC_137717.1, read on the forward strand.
CAAATCTCTAATGCAAGCAGGAGTCCTGAGCTTGCTCTGCCTCTGCCCCCCATGGTTTTCTGGCAGATGGGGAGGTCGGGGGTTAGGACAGAGCTGTCTCCTAACCCCTGGCCGTCCTCATCTGCCTGTGTGACTTCTGCAGTAGTTTTGGCAGGGTGAAGCTGCAGGGATGCGCGGCTTCTGCCCACAGGAATAAATGCAGCCACAGGGGCATTTGGCTCAGGGTGACAAAAGCTTGGCCAAACTCAGCTTTTGCTTTTTTTTGGGTGATGCTGCTTGTGGTGACCCCAAAAGGCACATGGGGCCCCAGCAGACAGGTGCACCAGAGCCCCATACAGGGGGCTGGGGCTGGCTCCTGGGAGCGGCCCCAAAGGCAATTGCTGCTCCTGGCTGGGGGAGACGCGAGAAAATCATTAGAAATATCCTTGTGCCACATATGCTTTATTTTGAGGAGTAGACAATAACCCTGCATCCCCAAATGAAATATTGAATTTTAAGGGAGATGCAAACAAGTGCAAATGAAAAATGTCTCTGATCATAAAGAAAGCATTTGCTAACATTAAAATGGAATGCATTACTGTCCAGGTTGGAGACAGAAATGTCAGCAGAGCTATGAAAGGGGAGGCTGACTACTTAGGTGACCAGATACATTTATTGTTTTCTTTCCATTAATGCCAGTGGCGGTATTAGAGGAAAAAAATCCAGTTGCCTGACAACAATTTAGAAGTGAATTAAATCCAGTTCTTGCAGAGATCTCCTTAGCTTGTGTTTCAGCAGGAACGGAGGCTTGAATGGACTCACATCCAGAGCGACAGGGATGGGGAGAGAGGAATTAATTTTTCTGAGCAGAAATAATATAGATAATGTCATAATAATCATTAAAAGGACAAGTGGAATTGGTCTGGCCCTTGAAGCAATCAATATGGCCCATTATCCAGTTGATTTGGCATTTGATGGGAACGGCTCGTTATTGTATTGGATGTGCCTGCGTTTCACATCATCGCCGAATTTGGAGCCAGAGGTGTATTAATATATGTGCATTTGCAAGGGGTTTGTGGCAGGCTTGTGTTTAGGAAAGCATTTACATGGTTGATCTGAAGACACGCGTGCTTGAGCACCCTGCAGGATGCATTTCAATGCCTCTGAAGGCACCAGTGGAGGCTGACCACACCGACCTCATCCACAGCCTGTTGAAGTTAATGAAAAGCATCCAGTGACTTTAGTGGGCGTTGGGCCAGGGTCGGCGTGTGGACAAACACACTGCTCGGTGAGATGAGCACCATCTGTAGGTACGTAAAGGCTTGCTGTGTGCTTGTTGGCTGGGGCAGGTGTTCTTGTGAAAGCTCAGGCCTGTCCGGACTGCAGAAAACTTGTTCGGGGGGAATTGCCTGCCTTGTTTTACACCTCCATGGGAAGAGAGTGTGGAGAAGGGTCTGAAAGTGTGGTGTTTGTTGCGTTGACCATTAGGGCACAGCTCTCTGGCATGATCTCCCTGGGATGTTGGGAACATGACATCAAAATGAGCTTGGTTTTGTAAGAGCTCTGTGGCAGGTTTCCATGCCGCAGCATCTAAAGCTGCGTCCATTTACCTGGATAAGGACTCGCATCCTTTTTGCAGAACCCCTGGCGTCCTCTCTTCCAACAAGACAGCACAGCCAGAGCTGAAACACCTGGCCTGGTTTGTAAATGCTGCTGCCTGGTGAAAAGCTGGTGCCCCATGTCTTGGTGCATCCATCTCTGGGATGCAGTAGCCCTGCTGTCCGTGGTAGCATGCAAAGCACTGAGGGAGCTCAGCCCCAGATGCGATGGCAGCAGAGGTTTACACTCTTTAGAGACACCAAACTTCCCCCAAATTGCAGACCTGGATGTCAGGTATTATCTTCGGGCTGTGGATTGGACTTTGCTGTGTTCTGTCCCTTCTGCTTCTGGCGTAGATTGTGGGGGGATGTGGGGGCGTTCTGATGGAGAAAAAGGAGCTGGGGGACCTGGTCCTGGAGCAGATGGAGGGGTGCTCATGCAATAGGTTGTAGGAGCAAAGCTGGCAGCATAACACAGCTTGGAGAGGCAGGATTGAACAGCTCAGGACTTCCAGCCTCTCAAGCTGGATTTGCAGTAGAGCCCTGGTTGCTGTCGCAGCACGGCACTCTTCTGTCAGCCATGAGACAGTTAATTGCCATTTCTCTCCAAGCAGGAGAAATCACAGAGGGAAAAAATAAATAAATAAACCAGTGATTTCAGTCAATTAAACTGAAGCCTACTGGGTCTGTTACTTTGGGATTTTTTATTTATTTTATTTTGTATTTTTGTAAATGAGTCTTCCAGGGTCTTCGAGCATTTACCGTGGGGAGTGACAATCACAATCCACTGCCTCGCCTCTCCCCATGCTGCCTCTCCACAGGAGCTCAAGAAATCTTAACATCCCATCAAAAGCTAATTACATTCTGACACACCAATTGGAGACATCAAGAGATGGGGGGGAGAGAGCAGCTTACATAATGGCTTTAAAATTACATGGAGCATGCTGAATATTTGGTGTTATGAAGCCTGGATAGTTTGGAGCAGTGGAGGGAAAAGGGTAATGGGAAGGAGTTATAACGCGATTTGTACTTGAAACCCAGTCCTGGTTGTTGATGCTAGAGCTGGTCCTGTGTCTTGTCTTTGTTTTTGATCACTGAAGCCTTTTTGAAGGGAAAGTTGCCCCTGAATTTCCCATCTTGGGTCTCTTTCTACCCATGGGATTAAGGCCCTACATGAGCAAAGGGGTGGCTGTCATCTCCTCCAGGTCCTGAGAGACAGAGACAACCCCAAAAGGAATGAGGGGAGAGCAGTGGCAAGGCAAGATGTCCAAGAGCAACCAGGCAGAAGGATCCGTTCAGGGCCGGTCACTGCAAAGCTGCAGACAGGTAAGGGCTGGAAGGGACATTCTGGGATGTGCCCCTACGTAGTCATCCCCTTCTTGTGTCCTTTGTAGGCGCTTGCTGTTGGCCACTGTTGAGGCCTGGTTGAGGTGAAGCGGGTGGTGGTGAGCCTGGAGCTGGAGGCTGTGGTTGTGAGAAGGAGGGAAGTTGGTTTGCTTTGGGTTGTGGGGCCATTTTCTGCTCCGCAGCACTGTGACATGCCGAGAGGTGACAGACTCCCATGGTTGGAGACTTCGCACATCAGCAGTTTCATGGAGCCCCTGGGATAGTGAGTCGCACTGAAGGAAACTTCTGAAATGAAAATATGGCTTGTTTTCCTCAGCCTAGTGGAGAATCCTCACTTCTGGCTCTCAAAGACCTACAAGTCACAGCCGTGGACGTGCATCGTGCCGTGGGAGAGCAGCAGTGAGTGACCCAGTGCAGAAGGCTGTGGGGCTGCATCGCTCACCCCACTTTGTCCCGGAGAAGGTGCCGTTCCCCAAATCAAGTCATCAAGACGTAGTTTTCAACCAGCTGCCCTCGTACCGATGTAATTCTTTTTTAATGTTATTGGCCGGGCTCAGGAGCATGGCAGGAGGGCTGTGGCTGACCAGGCAGCAAATTAACTGGAATTTCATTATCTGATAATTTATATGATGCCTGTGTTTTTTGGCAAGACGCTTTCATTAATAGAAGATGCCCTCTGTCCGCTGACTATTTACACTATGGTTTCTCAGGGACCCCATGTGAGGCTTCCTTTCTCAGTGACCTTCACAAAAGAGAAGAAATGATGCTCATTTCCCTTGATTTTGATAATGAATTTTGTTCCTTTCTGCTTTGCAAGAACTTCTTCTTCTGGGTTTAAAACACTATAGGCTTAAATTTCCTTCTGTACAGCTGTGAATCAGGATTCACTTCCCTGATGCCACTTGCGTTACAAAAGCTGCTAGGAGCCTAAGAGAAATGCCAGGGGGACCATTTTTGGGGGGATTTGGTGGCCTCAAACTGCAGGACAAGTGCAGGGCCAGGGGTTACACACTGGCCAGGGGTTAAACACCAGCCAGCGATGGGAGAATGAGAGGGGCAATGGCCAGCAGCTCAGCTTCTTGTGTGGCAGCCTTCATAGGTGCTGCTGGGTCCCCTGAGTGCAGGCACGGTGCCACCACTGCTGTCACCTCTCCCTGGTTCCAGCACATGCCCTGACCCATGGCAATAGAAGGCAGAGCAGAATGTCACCTGCCGTGTCCGTCCCATGAGGAGGATGGCACCTGGCAGGGTCTGGTGAGGACAAAGCCATCCTCATGGGTGTGTTGTCCTCAAGGTCTCCGGTGCCTGCTTTTGATGTCAGCTAGCCTGCTTTAGGCCATTTGGGCTATCTCTGTCCTCTGGTGGGGACAGTGACACTTGCAGAGAGCCCTGTTGGCTCCTCGGGATGCTGGAGACTAAGCTTCTTAGAGGTTTTTCTTAGCTGAGGAAAACGCAGGCTCATTAAATCCACCTCTAAGCCCCGGTGACATGGAGAGGTGACACCAGTGACGTGACCCTCACAAGGCCAGCAGGAGAGCAGCCTCCAGGGGGACAGGCTGGTGGCTTGCTCTGTGCGAGGGGACAGCTCGAAGCCTGCTGGTGCCTGGAGGCAGGGGCTGTGCCCAAGGGACAGACACCTCTCACCTGGACAGCCCGGGGAAAAGCTTCCCTGCAGGGATGGGAGCTGGTGGGAACCCACCTGCAGCCTCCTGCCAAGGGGCTGGAAGGGGTGGCAACGTGGTGGCAGTGTGACCCCAGCAGGCTTGGGTCCATCGCCAGGTGCCAAAAATTCCCAGGCCTGCTGCAATCCCCTGCAGCACCGTGGGCACAGCACCGCTGCCTCTGGGTGTCAGCAGCTCCTTCATTTACCCAAGGCAGATGGCCAGCCTAGTCTGGAGAGGGCTTCCTGGCAAAGTTTGCAGGTTGCAGCCCTTAAGGCACAGACCATACCCCAGGTACCTCTGGAGAATATTGTCCCAGCCTTCTGTGTCCTGTTCTCCCCACCTTGGGGTACTCGTAGGCAGGGGCTCTGCCGCTCAGCAGCTTCCCTGCTTCTCATCAGACGGATGCTCTGGTTTGGCTGGGAATTAATCTGCTGTCACTAGCGAAGGGCAAGGCCTCCACGGTGTGACAGGCAGGGACAAGCTGTTCCCCTTCCCGTCCTCCCCCTCTGATTGATTTGCAGAGCAGCATCGGTGAGTGGAGTATCTCCATTTCCTAGTGCTCGAGGGCTGCAATGAAAGCCTCTCCCGGAGAGATAAGGGTGCTCCAGAGCACCACGGAATCAGCGGTGCCAACTGGCATATGACATGGGAATGAGGGCTGGAGAGCCAGCCGAGCCACTTTGCTGTGCTGCTAGTGCTCCTCTGGGACCTCTCATGGTCCCAGGAGGGCCTCATCCCCTGGGGACAGTGCTGCGTGGTGTCTCAGCCCTGTTGTGCTGCAGGATGCGGCTCCCTGCTGCCAGCACAGGTTTTCTGCCCTTTTAATTTGAGCTGAGAGGAGGGAGGGTGTGAGTGGAAGGGAAAGAAGAGGCAAAGCTCAGTTTGTGGTCCTGCAATTAGTGGTCCCGGTTTCAGAGGATGGTGGGGAGCAGTCGGGGCTGTTACAGGTCCTGGTCCTATCTGATCTGCCTTGTTGCTTCAGCCTCTTTGAAGGACAGTGTCCCGAAACCAAAGATGCTGCACTGTGTTAGCTGAGTGCCAATTGTACCAAGTCCCTGCATCAGCTCAGGGAAAAGCCCTGCCTGGGCAGACCGAGCTCTCCTCGGTGCCAGCACTGGGGCTGGGCTGATATTTACTGGGAAAATCTAAACCGGGGCTCAGCTTGGTGTTCTGGAGCAGTATGAACTGGACTCAGTAAACGGATAGGGACTTTGTCTTAATCTGGGGGTCAGTAATAACTAGAATTTGTATGTATTAATATCACGTGCTCCGTGGGTCACTGACTCCATCCTGGTGCACTCTGCTTCTCTGCAGCACCCATCACTTTGAATTCAGTAACACCAACAAAAAAGGGAGGACTAAGCCCAAGCTGAAACCCAGCAATTCATAATAATATATTTTTGCCCTGAGCAGCTGGAGAATGGTCCTAAGCAAGGGCTCTTTGGTATCTCTGGAAGGATTTGTCTCCAGGTCCTAGGCTTGGTCCCCCTCCACCAAAGCCCTTTCTGTCCCTGCTGCTCCCCGTGGTGCAGGGCGAGCTGGTGGGTGCTTCCTGGGCACACAGTGGGTTGCTTCAGTCCTGATGGGGACAGAGGGACTCCTGCAGGGTGAATGAGATGAGCTGAATTTCTATTTTAAAATATGAGGAGGCAAAGTGGAAAAGGACTGAAGAAATGGATAGAGGAGAGTGCGAGGGGGAAGGATGGATGGGTGGTTGGGACTGGGTGCTGGGAGCAAGGACCAGGAGTGTGGGGAGGGAGGGAGGGAGGGAGGGATGGAGAGATGCTGGTGGTGCCAGGACACAGGTTTTACTCCTAAGGGAAGGATTTTCCATGGTCTCTGCAGGCAACAGTGGGGTTTTCTGTGATCTGGGTGAGCAGAGAGCGGGGTTTTTAGTGCCCCAGAGCTGGTAGGAGGGCTGGCTGGGCTCAGAAGGTGCTCGCTGCTCATCCCAACCCATGAGGCTCCCTGTGTAGCCAGCTGCCAGTAGCCCGGGTACCAAATTGGCTTTTCATCTATGGCCAGTGATCCTGGAGGTGTGCAATGCTTTATTGTGGGCTCTGCAGGAGGGGCTGGGGTATGTGCTGTGCTCATCTATGTTCTCTAGCTAATTAAAAGAACTGGAGCTGCTTTGTAGTGTGAAAGGCCATGGAGTAACTCCAGGGCCCCCAGTTGCGGGTCTGGGATGGGACACAGAGCTGGCACGGGGTGGCTGGGGACAGAGACAAAAGGCTCTGTAAGAGCAGAGCTTGTGGCACAGCAGAGATCCTGCAAAGAGCCGCCCTCCTCCTCCGAGCAAGGTTTGTTGCTACCTGCATCCTCTCTGCCTGCTTGCTGCATGCCTGGAATACAGATGGAGACCATCCCTCCCTGCTGCAGGGAGTCCAGGGCCAGCTGACACCAGGATTTGCAACCACGTCAAGCAAGGCCAGGAGACTTATGAGTATCTCCTGCCCCAAGCCAGGATGATTTGTCTTCTCAGGCCCAGCTGAGAGGGTGAGAGCTGTTTTTCCTGCTTTCCCATTGCAGAAGGGCTGTACCACAGCATGGGATGTGTGGCTGTGGTGGGGATGTTGCTTGTGTTGGCATGGAAAGGTGCAGAGGTCCAGGGAATGGGCAGGGACATCACCATGAGATTTATTTTAGGGCCCATCTGCACCGTGCACTGCAGTCTCATGCTGAGATATCGCCTTGGTTTCAGCAGCAAGGTCTGTGGCCAGGCTGAGCCCAGCACCTCCAAAAGCTGGCCCTCAGCACCCCGTCACCATGGGTGGTGGCTTCTAGCGAGGTGCCCGTGCAGCAGCACAGCATGAGTCCTGATGGTCTGAAAGGGCTTTAACCATCTTTGATGTCAGCAGGGGTTTAGATGTTGAGATCTGGGCTTTATCTCTTCATCCCGAAGTGTTCCTGTCTGTAAAACGGGTATTTGTGCTATTGTGTCCTGAACATTTGGAAGGAGAAGCAGCTGTATGAAGGCACTGGGAAAATGGAGATGTCAGGGCATATCCATTAATTTAATTGCAAAAAATCCTAACGAAATGGGGAATAACAACTTTTGCATCAGCCACCTGCATTTTTGCAGGCAGCACTTTGATCCCGGGTGATGCCGCAGCTCTGTGGGAGGGCAGCCCGTGTCAATGCGAGGAGCATGGCTGTGCTGTCTAGGACTAAGCATGGTAGCCTGGGTTTCACTTTTTCTTTCTTTCTGTCTTTGAGATTTGCATTTGTTTGGCCAGACCATAAGGGCCTGGATAGTGTTTGATGGTAAATAGCATGGCTGAAGGACTTGGATGGGATTTGGGATTTTGCAGGACACCTGGAAAGGCAGGGAAAGCTGCCCCATCCATGAGATGTGTCATTCTGCAGCTCAGGGATGCACCTCTTAAGGAGAACAAGATTGTAATGACAAGCCCATGGATGCATCCTGATCCTTCGCTAAAATACAGGCTGAGCAGGCTTGCATCAGCTGCAGGGGCTGAAGGCATGGCGTCCCTTGCAGGGTGCTTGCTTTTGGCAAGGTGTATGAGGAACCCTTGCACCTAAGGGGGAGAGGCTGTGGGCTGTCAGCCCACACAGGCACAGCCCTGCTGCAAGGCGGGCAGGAGGGAGCAGTGCACCGGAGGAGCAATTTAAAGAGGAAAGTGCCCGAAGATTTCACTGTACAAGGAGTTTTTTCCAGCTTGTTTGGGCAATTATTTCAGGCACCACAGAAGTAAAGCTTGCCCGTCTGCAGTTGTGTTTCCTTGGTGTGAAATTTGAGTCCGTGCACATTTGACTAGAGGGCTTTAGCAGCAAGGAAAGATCCTGATTTTTGCAGAAATCAGATTGCATTTATGAAGCATTGGCACTTGTGGAAAATTAGTTTGTCAACTCTGCAAACATGTATGTCTAGGACGGTGACATGAATTAATCTAAATCCAAATGCAGGGATGTGATGCGGGGAAAGCAGATGCCGAAATGGAGAAATGACCAAAGACGTTAACATCCTGACCACGACAGAGATGGAAATTCTGCTATGACATTAATATTTTGCCATTAGCCTGAAACATTTCAATAACTGGAGAGTCAGCCCCCCAGATTTGTGGGGTTTTACAGTCTGCTTGGCCTGCACAGCACAGGTTGATTTTTCTGAGAAGATGAAGGGGAGAACTGCCAGCAATTCTCTCCCTCTGAGTTACGAGTGGCAAATTACCAACAATCAGCACAGAAAGTTTTCCAGCACAACTGATTATGTTGTGGGGCTCGGGACTGGAACCATACGGGTGATTTGGAGAGAGCTGGAAATTGCTCATGATCTCATAGTGTCAGGTGTCTCATCTACAATAAAATACACAGAAAATACACCCCAGACAATTCCTGTCAGATAGCGGGAGTCATCAGCTGGCGAGCTTCCTCAGAATTTGGTATTTTAGGTCAGCCGGGTTTAACTTATTGGAAGCTGCAGGCAGATAAATATCAAGGACTTTGAGTCAGAGCTGCGGTGTGCTGAAGACGTTCTGTTGTTCATATGGGGTTTGGGTCAGTCTGTAAATGAATAAATGAAGTGCAGAACCGAGCGAAAACCACTTCCAAAATTTCCCATGAAATTAAAAAGCAAACTGTCAGTTGTTTTCTTTCACCTCCCATGAATATCAAAGGCAGCGAGCGGTGCTGGGGAGCCCAGCGGTGGATTCGGTGCCTGTGCGCACTGTCAGGAGTGTTCCTGCGAAGGGCAGGGCTCGTTTGCAGCAGTTGAAATGGAAATGGAGAGGCTGCACTTTGTACTGCTCGTCCTGCAGGGCTGGAGATGAGGCACACTGGCAGAAGGGCTGCTGGAAGTGCAGATGCGATCTAGCACTGCATCTCAGCAATTGCAGCTCCTGCTAATTTGTAAACATGAGTATTCGCAGCGCAAACCTGATTTGCGGAACTCTGCTCATCTAATGGGAGAGAAAATGACGATTGTCCGGCCTCAGCACTTTGCCACAGCTGAGCCCATGGCTCCGGAGCTGGAGACCAAACCCTGGTGATCAAAGGCTCGCTGCTGGCTGGTCGCCTCCAAACCACGGCTCCCGCTGGTGCTGGTTCCACTGACGTCATCACGGATGTCCCCAGCAGGGACTCTCTTCCCCAGAATTATTCCAAGCAATTGTTTAGTGAATAATTCCGGATAATGAAAATGCAGAGGGAAGGAATTGGAAAGTTGTTCGGACCAATTCACAAAAGAAAAGAAACGGAGGGATTTATCATGTCAATGGTTTGCCTATGAATTATTCACTTGCTTCACAAAAAAAAAAAAAATCTCCTCCCAAACCCCTACCCAGTCCAAGATGAGTTCGCCGGCTTTGCTGTAATGTGCTTTTGATGTGCTGGTTGCTGGCAGTGCACCCCACCAGCTCCCGCGCGTTGCATTGCACATCGCACGCGTGACATGTGAGCCCTGCTGCTGGAGGGGAGGTTGCCCCCGAAGCAGCAAAGGAAAGGCAAGCAGCGGTGCTAAATCCAGGAACGATGCCAGCGAGGCTATAAACAAGTGGAAAGGCTATTAACGGCGTATAACCTGATGCTGCTATACCAATAATGGGAGGAGACTATGCATCAGCAAGGGACATTAGAGCAATGTTTTACTGTCTCCGTGCTCTTAAGCATCCATTTGGCAGCAGGAAGGGAGATGCCATTGAAAGGGGTTGACGGAGGGAGGTAGAAGAAATATGCTGCTGTGAAGGAAGGTGGGTGGGAAAGGATGAAGGCTTGTTTGCTGCTGCTCTCTCTGGTTTGTGTGCTCAGGTCGGGCAGAGATGAATTGAGCCTAGGGACTGGACCCTTTGGGAAGAGGAAAGGGTGGCTCCAACCAGCGATGCATGTCAGGGATGTGCCTGTGGTTGTCTTTGTGCTTCTGACCCTGCTAGGAGCTAGGAGATGGGTGAGAAGAGAGCCCTGGTGAGCTTTGCTCCAACCTTGGGGCCTGGGAATTCATCAAGGCAGAGGAGGAATGGTGGGGAGCACGTGCTTGTTTCATTCCTGTGTGATTTAAATCCCCATGGATTTGGCTGAACATGCTGTTTAATACCCCATTTAGGTTATCACAGTAAGAGTAGTCCACAGCAAGGGCTTTCAGGGCGTTTGCTAAATTGGTTTAAAACCTCGACTAGAAAGCGGCATAATTTACGGGAAGAGACAAGATCTGACATTTTCATAAAATAACAGTGCTAAAACCAAGCTAAATTCTTAAGAAACTAAGCTTATAAAGCTGAGTTTCCACTGAAGATACATTTTAGACTAAGAAATGAGACTAAAAAATAAAAGCAAAAGCAGATCATCACCTATCACCTTCACTACATTTGTAACTGCACGCCTTTCTTAAGATCTTCTCCAGGTTGGTCTCTGCACTAGCATGGAGCGAGGTGTTCCTCCTGCCTCACGCCCCATATAAAGGAATATAGGAAAGGCATAAGGGACAATAAGGCTTTGTTCCTAGGCCCTTAAGTATTCTGGCTGGGGGATTAGAGGAAGCAAAGCCACGGGATGCCCATGAACCTTGTGCCTTCCAGCTAGGATCTAGTGCTCTGTGCTTTTCCTCGGACCAGGCTGCGGAGGAGACGCTTCCCTGCACGAAGAGCAGAGGTGGCTCTGGTGCCGGGATTCCTCCTGCTGAGTGAGTGGAGAGAGACACAATCGCACCCATCATTAATTCAGTGAGCAGGGGAGAGCCACGTGTTGTTTTTGTGAATACAGCAGCCTCTCCTACGTGGTAACAAACGGTGGGAGCGGTGCTGTATTACTCCTCTGTGGCTGTTGCTGGGTGGATCAGACAGTTCACGGAAGGCGAAAATGTTCCCAGGGAAGTGTTGCTTATAAGCAGCTATTGATCTGATGAGGTGTTGCAGAAAATATGTCTGAGGTATCACAGTCATTTCTGATTTCTCTTTTGATGTTTTCCTGAATGCCCTGTGTTTAGCAGAAGGATCCTGCGCGCACGGGGGAAATGGAGGCTGGGAAATAAGGGTACATTAAAATTCTTGTCCTTTGGTAGGCAATTGAGGCAGCTCAATTTGTCAGTCCCTGGGCTGGCGAAGTTCATCCTTTCTAGTTAAGACCTAAGGGGAAAGGTAAGTGTGTGGGAGCAGCACCAGGATGAGAGGCAGGTCCGTGGAGGAGCCCTGCAGTCACAACCTGGGGTTAAGTGGGCTGGAGTCAGCTCTGCCCAGGGAAGAGGAAAAGCTGTTGGCTGTTGCCCCCATTTGCTCTGTCCTATTTAGCAGTAGCCAGGTGTGAATATTTAGAATTTGGGAACAAAACCGCACGACGCCTGCTTTCCGGAACGCTTTTGTTGTGTCACTGAAGGATTGGCCTCAGGTTTGGGTGGGAGAAGAGCTGCTGGGGTAAGCCTGCAAGGTTTGTCCCTTCACCTGGGGCTGTGGCTTGGGACAGGAACACCAGAAATGTGCGTTCCCATCCACAAAGAGAGCAAATGGACCCTGAAGGTGAAGGTTGATCTTGACGAGGCTGGAATGGGGACAGAGCAGTGCAAACGAGCCAAGAGCTGCACCTGCAGACAGCTGCGTGTGACGGGGCACCTGGGTTTCGTGTGTGAGGGAGATTACAGCTCCGCTGGCAAAAGGTGCGTGGGGAGATCTTGTGCTTCGATTTCCCATGCCAGGAGAACCTGAGCAGGGTGGGATCGGTGTTAGAAGGGAAGTGAATTCAGTGGGGTAAAGACTGAAGTAATCGTGTGGAGGGTTTGTGTGCATGCACGCACAGGCATGCCTGGAGAGACCTTACAAGGTGAGAAATAACACCACGTGTCCTTTATTTGGGATTATGTCAGGGATCGGCGTGTTTGGCTCATGCAGGGGAGGGTGCTGTGCACAGGGTTACGCTCACAGCAAGGGATAAGTGCCTGAAGGGTGAGCTGGCTTCCCTGGGAGCCCCGTTCTCTCCAGCTGTTTTGCCATGGCAGCCTACGCAGCCTTTTATAGGTCCTGTTAAAGCCAGCTGTTTGTGAAGGGATTGATTTTAGAGGGGCACAGAGTTAATTCTTTCCCCAAATGGGAGACTGAGTGTGCATAAAGCAGACTCCATCTCTCTTCCCTCCACCCCTCCAGATAGGTGAGCCTGAGTATTTCGTGCCTTATCCTTGCAGATCTGGAAACCCTTATGGAGATTACAGTGGAGATGGAGACTATATTCTGCCTGCATGTAGATTCAAGGATAAAACGACAGATGTCTTTCATTAAACATCTCCGGAACGAGCTGTTCAGGAGGCAATATGTATTCAGATGCTATCAATATTTCATAAAGCTGTAATAGATGTTATCATAGATCCTCCATCCAATATTTATTGCTCCATAATCACTGATACATTGCACTGGGGCTCTCCATCCCTCCTTTCCTTCCTTGTCCCCCCCCAGGACGTGCACCCAGGTACATGGCATTTAAATGAAGTGCAAACCTAGTGCCACAGTAAATTTGAAGGAGTTTGAAGTTGTTTGTTACTTCAGGCACTTTCGGGCCCGATGATAATGAAACAAATCTGTTTGCAGAAGGCGTTTTTATGGAAGGGTTTCAAAGTGAGTTGGCTCAGTGTAAATCTCTGGGTTGAGGCCATTAGAAAGCATTTAAGCTGCAGCAAGGCAGCAGGCTGTGTCTCCAAGTCTGTGGGTGTTGGAAAGCAAAGGCCTAAAATTAGCAGTGTGGAAACTATGAATGCTCTAGGAAGTTTTCTGCTAGGTCAACACTGGTAGGAGAGGTCTGAGTATGGCCAGAGCCGGACCCTGCCATCCCGACCCCACCACCATCCATCCTATTGAGCTTTCTGAGCAGCCTTGGTGCTTCCAGGGGAGTTGTGTAGGGAAAGGATTGGATCAGAAAGATTTATAGTTGGGATTTTCAAAGGAGCCTAATGGATGAAATTTTATAGCCTGTGTCACTCAGGAGGTTGGACCCTGGTCATAGTAATCCTTTCTGCCCTCAAAGCCCATCCATCTAAGGGAGGCCAGCTGTCACCTACTATGCTATTCCTAAGTTGGTCAAACTTCTAAAAAGCTTTTGGCTTTGTAACACAGGACATGCTAATGGATAAAGAGGAGCCATCCAACATCAACATGGTGCACGTTAGATGGCTGGGGTTTTTAACTGGTTTCTAAATGGAGTCCTAAAAGGAGAATCCACATCAAACATCTTTGTTTCTCGTGGAGACCTTAAATGGCTGACCTTGACCCTACCCCATTCAGCGTCTCTAGCAATGATTCAGGGGAGAAAAAGAAGCCGCCATTAAATCCTCTTTGATAAACGTTGAAAGAGGCACAAAGACCCTTGCAGAGCTCCGGTTAATGATGTAGAGCCTCGGGCTTGCTTGGCAGCCCTGGGTCAAGTAAACACAGTATTTCGGTACGGTCAAATGTCAGACCATTCATCATACTTAACCCAGGCCATCTAGGAGTTAGGTATGTGGGGTCCCCTTCTAGTCCTAAGAAAGGTGGAGGATGGGGTAACTGATGACTCAGGAAAGCCCCATGGAGACAAGAGGCCATCAGACAACTTCTGTGGCCAGTTTTGCGTGGGAAGGTTGTGATACCTCCGTATTTGGCACAGCATCTGCAGTTCAAAAAGGGTGTGGGGATATTGGAGGGGATTCAAAGAAGAGCCAGAAAAAGACTAATGAAAAGAGAATCACACCTCTCAGAGAGCAAATCAAGGAGTGTGATCTGCTTAATTTAGCACAGAGTCGGTAATAGCTGGCTGATGGCACCATTACACCTGCAGGGAGGCGAAACGGTCGCGTCAGAGAGCTTCACAGCAGGACAGGCAGAAGCTGCACGAGCATCAGCGGCTGCATGCCTTGGCCAGGACAGCCCAACCAGAAACAGGGTGGTGGTTTTAGACAGCAAAGGAAATGAGCTGCTGGTCGTGCTGGATTTCTCATCAATCGGATGTTTTGGAAGCAATAAACTCCAAAACATCCTTTTTTTTTTTTTTTTCTGACTTATGCAATGCATAACTTACTGTGTTCCTCAGTGGGGGTTTAAACAGGGTCATGAACTGTTAGAAAATGCCTCAGAAACACCTATTTTACAGAAATTTTATCATCTCTTCAGGCTTGTGAGGCCCTGAGGGGAAGCAGACCATAAGGAATGTGTGCACGCATGTGCAGGGGGCAGGGATGATGTTTTAGGATGTGTGAAAAATACTAGCCTAAGGCTCACGTCGGTCTTGAAATTTGAAACATAAGTGAGATAAAGAGCCTTCCCTCCAAACTAAGGTGCCCATGGAGACACCGGGTGCCAGATGGGTTAGGGGACCTGGGAGAAGCTGGAGGTGCTGGAGAAGAGCAGGTCTGGGCTGCTGTCTGGTATTGGGGGCACTGGACCTCATCTCCATGTCTTTCTTCATTGCTTTCCTTTAAAAAAACACCCTGAAGCCAAGCATCACATCTGCAAACAAATAGGGGTTTAGCTTTGATTCTCCATAAATCACGGGAGCAGTTTTCACTTTGGAGCTCAGCGCGAGGGTTGGGGTTTAAAGAGCTGGTTCATGGGGCAGGTGGGGAACGTTTTCATTTCTTTCTTTTGGGCCCTGGGAGCCCCCAGGATTGACTTTGAGTTTCTGTGAAACAGAAAACATTTGCTGATGATGTAAGGGAGCCTGAAATAGCTAAGAAAGCTTGGGGGCTGCTGACACTTGAATAAATCCAAATGTCCTGGTATTTGGTTAAACTTGAATCTGAATATTTGTGTACGTTTTTTACAACATTTACTTGCCTCGGGGAGCAATTTGTGGAGCTGAAATAATCCAAGAGCTTTTTTTTTTTCTCTTTCTTTCTTTCCGTGCTTGGTATTTCCACCCTCCAGGAAGTGAAAAGCCTTGAGAAGATTGGATCATGCATTATTTTTACCCTTGCAAATGGTTCCCAGACGCACGGAGCTCAAGCTGTGAAAAATACAGAGTGCAAGACCTCGGCGTGCACCGGCTCTTGAAATGCTGACCGGGAGGCTCAGACTGGACCATCCATCTTACGGATAACGCCTCTGTGGGGTTCCAGCTCAGGCTGCATTGCCTCATGGGGCATTGGCACAAGCACAGCCCCGTTTATCCTAAACCTCATCCCCTCTGCGCCGCTCCAGTAGGAAGAGGTACACACCTTGGTTCCTCTGAGATGAATTTCAGCTTTCTGCGGAAACCTGGCTTCCTGTCAACTTGGCTTCATCTGCTTATTATATGTAACACATAACCTCTTTAATATTACACATGGCATGTTTAACTGCTTAATTTACTTTGGGAAATATTGCCAAATGCAGCTATTCTGTTGACATATCATTTGCATGATAAACTAGTGTATTTTAAGCCACGAATAGGATGCATCTGTGAGCTATCTGTCCACACTTCTTCAAGCTACCAGCATTATCTTCACACCTATAGTTGGAGAATGTAGCCCCACGTCGTGCCTGGGGAGGGATTGATCCTTTCTGCTAGGAGAGCAGAGACCGGTGGCTTGTCTACAGCAGGGAATCAGATGGCATAGTTATTCTGAAATAACTTCCTGTGTAGATGTTCTCTTTGGACTGAAAAAGACTTTTTTTTTCTTTAATTCACTCAGGGCTATTTTTTTTTCATCTACTAAACTATTCTTGTTTGGATACAATCGGAAATGACGCTTTTTCTCTAGACAAAAGAGCTATTCTGGTGTGTCCCCTGCTGTGAGACCAAGACACCAAAGAGGCTCACTGCGAGGATCCTGGAGCTGGTGGCTCTCCCTGGGCAGACCGGTGGGTGGGAGCAGCCCAAACCAGCCTCTCCTCGATCCCACATCCACCCCTTGACCCCTCTCCAGATGCCTTTTGCTGGCATCCCGCATCTGCCTGCCTGTGAAAAATATATTTTTGCACCTTTCTGACGTAGCAGAGGTTGGGCTGGTGCCCGCCAGCCACTAACAAGCACGTTCTGCTCCCTTGGTGCCCTGCTCTATGGGGCAGCGTCACCTCCTCACTCTCCGTCATATTAGGCTTGCAGTCACGCAGCGCCCCGTAAAGCTTCAAGGCCTTTGAAAACCGAAGGCTGACATCTTGAAGTCTAATTTGACACGTTTCCAACAGGGGAAGCGTTTATTACATTAGACAAGTTGATGCAGCTCTCAGGTTGGGAATTGCACTTATTTGCCATAATAATGGTGTAAAGTCCTCTTCCTTTTATTGTGTTATCTCTCTTTAATCATGCAGAGACGCTCCCCAGTAATTTTAATCAAAGGCTCAAGCATCACTTATCTGAAGACTAATGACTCAACTCAATGAGAGGAGAAACTTTGAAGAGCTTGCAATTGAGCTGGGAGGAGCGAAAAAGGAGAGTTTATTTGAAACTTTTTTTCTTTCTTTACGTGTGTCATTATTTCACCTGAGTTTAGCTGGAGAGCCTTTGTGTGTGCAGTGAGTGGGGAAGAGCCATGGCTTGCTGCTTTTTCTGATCATGCTGCATTTAGCAACATGGATGAGAGAATGAGGTGTACTTTCACAAGAAGTCCGTTTCCATCGGAAAAAGATGATTTGGTCAAAAGTGTTCTTTTCTGTAGAGAAAAATGCCAGATTTTCTGAATCTTTTCCCTTGTTTGATGGGAACATTTGAAAGATATTTGTCTTGGAATGAATGCTTTAATCTTGAAATGCCACTTCTAACAAGAAAAGGAAGGCTCTTTTTTTTTAATCTTTGACTCAAAACAGAGATTCCAGAAGCCCCAGAAAATTATCATAAAAAAAACAAAGAAGGTATAAAAGGATTTGTTCATGTGAGGTTTATAAACATAAACTTTCAATTTAGTGCTTATTTCAGCTATTTTCACTGAGGAAGCTCATTGTCTATGTTGGAATTTAACTGCTCTGCTTTAGATTTCTTTGTGGGCAAATCCCACAGAGCTCCTGATGCAGAGACCATCTCCTTCGGCACGGCACAAAAGCTCTGCTTGGGATTTGCTGCGGTGTTGGTCTTTGTAGGTCGAGATTATCAAAAATGGGTGCCCAGCTTGCTTGGAAGCGTGCCTCCAGCTGCCAGGGGCTGGGACCTTTCCAGCAATCAGGCCTTTTTAGGTTGCCTTGGCTACAGCAAGCAGAAGTGAATCTTCCCAAATTGCAGTGCTGTTTGAGTGACTTGCCCATGTATAATAGAGGGCTCTGTAATGGCCAGCAAACAGCATCGTCCCTGCTTTCTAGCTAGGAAAAGACATGCATGGAGTCAATGCATTGCTTGGGGATCTCAACGTTGGAAGGAAATCAAAGATTTTCAGGGCTCCTTGCAAGCCAGTACAGAGATCCCAAAGCTTGGGGGCCAGTTTGGCCGCTTGTCCCGGCAGGACATCCTGCCTGAGGAGCCTGGATCTGCCCAGGAAGCTTCTCTGCAAGTCCCTCTTCACTTTCCTGCAGCTCTGCACAACCATGGCACAAGCAGAAGCACTGAAAGAGAGCTTTCTTCAGTGGTGTTGGGGAGTAGATGAGAGGCAGGAGTCAACATTCAGCTTTTGGTGCAGCGTTCCCTAAGAGCTGTGTTTTTCAGACTCACTCTGTTGAGAGATCTCCTGGGAAAGACCGGGACTGAAATCCTGTTCATGGTGGTCAAGACCAAAAGTCCCCAGCCAGGATGCTGCTGCTGCAATTTCAGCTTTTTCCAACAGTTTCTTCCTGTGGGACAAGAACCAGTTTCCCTTGATGGGAGACCATGGACTAACAGCTCTTCCTTTTGTCTTCAGGACCTTGCTTTGGTGCCAGGTATGAAGAAAAAAGGGCGACACTGAACAAGATCCAATCTCTGAGTAGTTTTATCTATTTCCACTGTGCACTTGGCATACTCATGTGCAGGCACCCATAAGCAGCCACGCTTGCTACCAATTTATCACTTCTCCATTTTGGGCACGTGGATTCTGGCAGAGATGCAGGATCTGGAGTCAAACCTGGTACTGGTTGAAGAAGGAATGAACCCCCTTCACACTTCTCCTCCTGCCCTCTGTGCATTTTTGTTTCAGAGAGACTGATAGAAAGATGTGTATGGGGAGGGTGACCTGCTCAGAAGCAGGTGACTTACAGGGTGTTTTCCAGGCATTAAATACAGCCTTGATAACAGCTTCCAGCGGGGTGCTGTTTGCCATGCGGGGACCTCCTTAGTTTGGTAACCATGGGCCCAGGAAAAAAGGAATTCCTTTCAAAGCAAAGACCACTCAAGTCCTACTGTTAAAATCAATTGAAACGAAAATGTTAGGTGCTCTGAAAGGGGCTGTGTGTTTGCAGTAACTCCTCTTTCTCCGTGGTTTTGCAGACTCCCCTCTCTGGGCCTCTTTGCGTGCCGCAGTAAGAAGCTCTCTTGCTTTCCATTTTGGTGCTCCCAACTTTTGCCTGTGGCTTCCCATCTTCCTCTCCAGGAGCCGTTTAGAGGTGATTTATGGCTGCTGGCATGTCAGAACCAGTGGGAGCTCCTGGGATGGAAACGGCTGCCTGATTTGCCGTGCTGATAAGCACAAGCCAAACACACCCAGCAATGCCAGATGGCGGCAGCGTTATCTGTCACAGAGCATCTCCGAGCAGACGGATGCTATACAAACATTTCACAACTGTGGTATTATTGTTGATGCAATTACTATTAATACTATTTATAAGTGTTAAATTAACATAAATATAGCACTGTAATAATGAACACAAACCGTATTTAGCATGATTGCTGATGTAATAATTAATGACCTCTATCAGTAATGCTATCTGCTCTTGTAAGGAATGATTCAACAGCAGCTTGTCTTGATTTCTCAAAGGAAGGAGGGTTTGGGAAAAGGTTAGAGTGAGTCAGAGCCCAGGGAAAGCTGTGGGAGTTGGAGATGGTGCCCAGCTTCAGAGAAAATTGTCATGGGAATCTGAAAACCGAGGACGCTAATGAATTGTGGATTCTGGGAGAAGCAGCCAGCAGTTTGGGCTCGTGGCTCTTTTCAGGCATGATGGCTCTGTACCAGCTATTTCTGAAATGGGGTTTGCAGCTTTCTGGGCTTGGGTTTCAAGGTGGCCAGAGCATCTGAACTAGAACAATATGAAGCGTATGGTTGGTGCCTTAGTGCCAAAACAAAAGTATTCATTTGGGAATCTAAGACCCGCTACTTGCCCGTGCTCTTATTTCAACACTGCCTCTGACCTGCTGTGTGACTTTCCATAAATCTGTGCCTCCATCTGTCTTGTCTTTTCTTTTATGGCAGTCCTTTTTGGGTCCGTGTCTGTATGCAGCTCCTAGCACAATAGGGCACTGAGCACGATAGGACCTCTGGATCCCGTAACGATGATGGTAATGAGATGACTGGGAGATTCTGGCTGGAGCTCAGGGCCTGATGGTGGTCCAGGGGCAGGGTTTGTCTGCCCTGCCTTGGAACACTGATATATGTTCAAGTCTGAGCTTGTTACCACAGCCCAGTGTTTACCTTAAGGCTGACTGTAGCATGAGATAATATATATATATATATATATATATTTCTGCATAAGGATTATCGAGGTGTCTAACTTTAAGTGCTTAGCTCTCTTGTGCCTGAGTCAGGGTGGCTGAAACTCTAGCTTTGAGAGAAGGGCTTATATTCCCCTTGAGGTGTAAAGCTCGTACATTGAATTTTGAAGCGACTAATTCTGCTGACAGATAGAAAAACGCAAGCAGGTCTCTCAAGTACCTTCTTGCCTAGGCTGTCATGCGACGACACGTCTTCTGGTGTGTCGAGCCCCGGGAGACGGAGAGGGCTAAACACCAGCCCTCACTAGGGGAACAGGCATCCTTTGAGTGCCCTTGCAGTGATGAGGCCCCTAAAGCTGCGTGGCACCAAAGCATCTTCCCTGCAAGGTTGTGCAGCCCCAGGAGAAGCGGTGGAGCCACCATCCCAGAGATATTCAGAAGTTGGCTGGATGAGGCCCTGAGCTAATCTGAAGCTGCCTGCAGTTCCTCTGAGAAGGAGGTCAGACTGGAGAGCTCCGGAGGTCCCTTCTACCCCCAACCTATGCTGTGATTCTCTGACATTTGTAAAAATCCCTCTTGGTATGCACATAATCTTGAGGCATTGCCTTGGAAAAATCAGTCCGAGACCTTTCTGCTCCAGTAGGCTTCTTTGGGAAACCCGGGCTAGGCTATAAATGGCTTTAGAAAATATTTCCCATCTATATATGTCAAATGTAATAAAGGGAGCAGGAGGTTCCTGCCCGATAAAACAACATGAGAAAGATTCATGGTATGGGTTTTAACCTCCCCACCCCCCAAGAACTTCTTGTCTTCCCAGTGCTTTTTTAATGTGCATTGATTATGTTCTGAGGAGTTTACTGCTCCGTTAGAAAGTCATTTAGGGATTTATTGGGCTGGCCTTAAATACTGAAAGTGAGTCATTGCCCTGCCCCGCTGGTGATGTGCCTGAGCCTAATGGAGTTCAGGAGGGGGAGACGGTGGTCCAGCGGTGGGAGCTGGTGGTTAAAGCCCTCCCAGGGAGCTTTATTTGAAAGGTAACAAATGGGTTAAGCAGAGCTCCTTAAGGCACATCGCTGCTAGTCCACGAGTACATAGGAATCGCCTAATTTCCTCTTCCACCCTGCTTAATCAGAGATAATAATA
Source organism: Anser brachyrhynchus (assembly GCF_964034855.1). Classification (NCBI taxonomy): domain Eukaryota; kingdom Metazoa; phylum Chordata; class Aves; order Anseriformes; family Anatidae; genus Anser; species Anser brachyrhynchus. The sequence goes on from NC_137717.1 coordinate 5,029,875, forward strand.
GGATTGCGATAGGAATTCAGACCCGATGATGATGAGTGCCTTAGAACAAAACCAGCTGCGTAGGCAAAGCCCAGCTCTTCGTGCTGGTGACAGGGCATGAGGGATTTTTTCACTGAAGGCTTTTCACTGAAGATCAATGGGACTTGGCTGCCCGCCTCCCATCATAAAATTGAACTTCTCCCTCTCAATTCAGACGACCATTTGTGAGACGCGTTGGCAGTTCCCCTTCAAACAGAAGGGGAATACCGGAGATTTTCTTACAATTTAGGATTTGGCTCAACCTGAATCCTGGGATGGGCCATCAGCCAGGAAAACAGGAAACCCTCTCTGGAAGGACCATTTGTAGCTTTGTTATTTTGTAGTGCTTTGCTGCAGGAGGTACGCTTGGGATTTCTGGTTCATGCATTCATGATGATAATAATAATAATAATAATAATAATAATAATAATGTTAAGACACTGAGCTCCACACCTGCAGTGTGTTCCCTCCCAGCACGCAGTCCCAGCTGTGAAGTTGGGTTTCCCATCCAGTGGCTCCCAGAGATCCATGGAGTCGAACTCTGTGGCTGTGCTAAGAGCACAAGCCAACTTCATCATCTCTGTTTGCTTTTGCACTCAAGCTTTTCCTGCACTTGCAGCACTTAGAGACCCCGTTCCCCACTGGTGCACCTCTGCACCCAGGTGTGCAAGGAAATCCCGCAGACCTGGGAAGGCTGAGGTGGGCTCAGGTGAGTCCAACACTGTCAGAGGGGTTTGGATGGCTCCTCATGCCAATGCCAGCACTGTTTTGGTGGCAGGTCTGCTGTAATCAGGCCAGCTTAGGGTCTGCTCTAATTTACATCACTTAACTACCACCCCCTTTATCCACGCAGTGAGCTTGGAAGCACTCCCACTTTGCCAGTGCAAAATGCACATTTGTGCCAAGTCAGAACATCTCCAGGAAGGACTTGGTGATGCCGTGTGAGCACCAGCTCTCTCTGCAGGGATTTCCTTCAGCACCTCGCTGGGATTCTGCAGCTGGGGAGGCGAGCCTGCCCTCCCTCCACACCAGAGACCTGGGCTGCATCCGGGATTGAGAGGAACCAAAGCAAACTTGTGGAGGAAGAACAAGGCAAGTCCTTTCTCAACTTTTTCAGCTGCAAAGGACAAAAATCTTAGCAGCAGGAAAAGGAAAAAAATAATATCTCAGCTTCAGTAAGGAGGGAAAATAAGTCAAGTGAAATGTGCAATGTGAGAGGAAGCCCTGAGCCCCCTGCCCGAGAAGTTCTGGGTCCTAACACTCAGAGCAAATCCTTGTGCTCCTGTGGGATGGGAGCACATCTCAGCACAGCGCGGGGTGGTTTGGGGGTCTGCTGGAGCAGATCCGGCCCGCTGAGGTTGGAAGGCAACGGCTGGTCTTACAGAAGAATTCAAGGAGAAAAAAGCATTTGCTGCTCTGGAGGGGTGAATTCAGAAGGGGGAAAGCGGCTTAATGGTGATAAATCATCCTTTCCATGGGGGAAATGTGATGCAGCACAAGAACACAAGATGTGCTCCGGGCTGGTTCTCGGTGCGGAGCACGGGGAAGGGCTGGGGGCCAGGCTCTCAGCTGTTAGGAATTAACATCACCCCATCCACATCAGGAAACACGCACTGGATTGTACCAGCTCTTGGGTTTCAGCTCCTGAGGCCCCGCTCGGGTGCCGGAGGCTGAAGGCAGCTGCTTTTGGGTTTCTGGAGCTGGGGAGTCTGCAAAAAGTTGCTCTCATTGCATTGGAAGTGCTGGTCAAAAACAGATGCTGCAGTCTGGGAATTGGATGGCAAGCTTTAGGGTACATCGAATTTGATGTTTTCCCATGAAAATGTCCTTGTTGTATTGGGTCTGTGTAGAAATAGAGATTTCTGGAACATATCCCCCCTGACCCTGTAAGCACCAATTTGATTGGAAAGCGTTCATTTCTTTTCTTCGGGAAAATATGAATGAAATGCTTCCCTCCGGGCTGAAGTTAAACTGTTTTGTCTGAGTTGCCGCAAGTGGAGCTTTCTGGGTAAAAATTGTCACCTGGAACATTTCTGTCAGGAAAATCAGAATGGATATAGTCAAAGTATTTTGCAAATTCAAGTTGAATTGTGACAGCGAACAAAGAAACCTCTGCATAACACCTGGCGTTCTGCCTCTCAACATTTTTAAAATGAAATGAGCCTTAATTCAGGACTCTTTTTTTTTTGCCACTTAATTCCTTTTCACTAAAAAGCACATGCGCACACACACGGAGGTAATATATAAATACAAATGAATCTTTTCAGTCCAAAGAATACATTTTGCTCTTATCAAAATGGATTTCTCCTCGGTATTTGCTCTGCAGCCATGCCTCAAGGGAGATGACTGTGACCCCCTCTGTGGCTAAGGGACCCCTGGGACTGTTTCTCCTTCATGATTCAGGGATGTCAGCCCCGGCTTGGTGCCTGTCCCACAGCTTGCCCAGGCTGAATGGCAGCGTGGGCAGCGGCAGGTTGATATCCTTCTGCACCAAAATGAGTTGTTTTGACATTTCTGAACAGAAACTGTACAGGATTCCATTTCTTCCATTTTTTTCCCTGTGTGTTTTGAATTTTCTGTCCTTAGTTGGGACAAGCAAATGTCAAAACATCACATTTGACTTTCTATTGCCTCTCGTCTCCCAGCCACTGGCTCAATGGGAGCACTGGGCTGAGGGTTTGTTGCCGCCGGCATCACCCAGGCTCGGCCCTCACCCTGCAGCAAGGCTAGACTCACTGCTCCGGGCTCCCGACAGCTTCAAGAAGAGCTTTTTTTTCCACAGCAGCCAGCAAATCACCTGCTCCTTACTCCTTTTTTTGACAGCAGGTGCTCTGCAGGCTCGTTGAATTATGTTGCTTCCACCCGTGGCAGGGTGGAGGTGAAAGCCCCCAGCTCTCCATCACGGGCAGCCAACCCGTTCCATCCAAAGAAATTTTACCTCTGTCCCACTTGAAAAGGCTTGAAAAGCCCTTCAAATTCCCCAAATTCATTTAGTTCCAGGCTGGCTGGAGGTGACTGTGGGCAGGGAATGACCTGACCTGGATTTCCTCTCTCCCTGACTTGGGAGCTGTGCTCTGCTGACGCCTAATTACATCCAGGCGAGCGTAATGCACGGAGCTGGGCTCCAGTCTCAGCTTCTAAATAAAGCTGTTCGCAGGGTGTGGAGGCAGAGGAACGAGCAGCCACAGAACCATTAACACTGCCATGGGAGTTAATGGGTCCTAAACAATTCCTGCCTTTTGCTGGGCCTGCGTGCAGCAGCCGCCTGTTGAACTGCGGCCTCTCCCTCCTCTGTTTAAAGCCACTTAATATTTTATGAACGTGTGTAAAGCAAGGCACTAGCCTCCATCTCCTCACCAGACCTTGATAACTTACTTGCCATTTTTTATTGTGCATTACATGCTTTATGGGAGTGATTGTGAAACCTTTAGAGGTGCTTCCAGTGCAGCTGGCCTCAGTGTCTTCTTTAAAATGTGACAGCCAGGAATGGGTGCTCAGCTCTTCCCTCTTCACTTTACAGGTGGCACGTAAAATGTCCCCGATGGTGGCCCCATTCAAGCACTGGGATGGGCTGAATAGGGAAGTGGTGGATGCCCCACGCCTGGAGGTGTTTAAGGGATATGTGGACGTGGCACTAAGGGACACGGTTTAGTGGTGGGACACGGTAGGTGTGGATGATGGTTGGACTTGGTGATCCTGAAGGTCTTTTCCAACCCAGATGACTCTGTGAGTCAGCTGCACCGGTGCAAATGAAAGTCAAGTTCCTGCTCTGAAGTCTTGCCTGGGTTTGATCTAGCCCTGCCTATGGGGACACAGTGCCAGACAGGGGTGCTGGGGAGGATGTGCTGCTGCTTGATGTAAGCTGGAATTTTCTCAGCAAAGGTTTGGGACAGCGTTAACGGGGATGACGGATGCACAGAGCTGTGCATCCTGATGTGTCTGAAGCTGCAATAGCCAGGGGAGCACCGTGCTGGGGTACCCATGGTGTCTGTTTCCTCCTAAATGAATCCTAAACTGGCAGTGATGTAAGAGGGAGGGAGGCAGGGATTTCTGGTTATGATTTCTGCCTCAGTGAGGTTATTTCAGCTCTCTGTGGAGAGTTTTGCTACTGCTTCATCTTGGAGATGTTTATGATCCACGGGGTTGAGCTGTGAAATTGCAGATGGGGAAAAGGGCCTGTGATGGAGGAACGGACTGGGGCAAGTGCAGCGTGTCCAGGGGATGTGCCAGCTGTGGGCTGCTCCTAGCCTGAACCTCATAGCTGGCCCTACTAATCTCATCTTACTGTAGGCAGTGATGAGAGTTTTGGGTGCTCCAGGGACCACGGGAGCTCCATCACAGTGTGGGCCTGGGCAGGGAAATGCGAGGAAGGAGAGCAGGAGCAGTTAGGCAGAAGTGAGCTGCTATTCAAGTCCACCCCACCGGCATCTGGTCACACCGCTTTGCCTTGTCTGTGTTTGCAGGGCAGTAGAAACCCTACAGCAGGAGTAAAAACTCTGTGTACTCATCTCCTGGGATTTTCTGCCAGTATCTGCCTTTGATTCTGGAAGATAGCCTGGTAGTTCGATTGTTCGTGTCTCTTTGACTTCACTTTCCAGCTGCAGAGATGCATGCCAGGCAAGAACAGCTGGGGAAAAAGAAACTCTTGGAGAATACTAAGAGAATATGCATGGGCGGAGAATGGGTTTTAAAATATATAAACACAGGTATTCACCCTCAAAATGTCATCCTAAGAGTTACTGTGCTTCTGTTTAATCACAGAGCTGGTATATTGGGACTGACACGTCCCCAAACTCCTGTCCCCTTCCCTCCACGTGTCACCTGTAAGCCCTCACTCGCACAAGGGAGTCACAGAAGGACCAGAGCCTGCGAGGATGGGTCCCAGTGCCTGACTTCTGGGCTTTTCCTTCTTGTGCATGCTGTACCCCAAATTTGCCAGAGAGAATTAGATGCTAAAGGGTTCGTGAGCAGAGCTAGGATCCTGTGAAAAGCCAATTTGCTGAGAGGGACCCCAGCTGCTTATTGTATCTGGCAAAACCTCCCACAGCACCTCAGGGGAGACACAAGCTTGAAATCTTAATTAAAAAGCAGAAACCAGGGTTTCATGCTAGGCTGATATTGTGACTCTCTTCTCTTTATGGACAATTCTTATGCAAGCTCCTACTGTGTCTGTGGAATTGCTAATTTAAAGGAAGCTACAGATTTGTGCAGAGCAGGGCCTGTGTCAGCAGTGTTTAACGTCAGGAGAACGGAGGTGTGTGCTGATCACTTTGGCTGTTAGGAACTTTCTGCTCGTTTTCCTCCCAGTCTTTCTCTTTTCCCGATATCTACTCCAGAAAGTGCCCAAAGGAACCTTGTCGTGATTTGGGGTATATGGAGAGAGCACCGATAAACCAGAACAGCAATATTCAGCACTGAAACTCTGTTTATGGCCAAATAACGATAAGGTCCCTATCAGCAAAGGTATCAAATACAGGATTGCCAGCGCAGAAGTCTCCTTTGGAAATCTGCAGGTGAAGTTGTTTTTGCAGGACAGAGTTGTTTGGACAAGTACACAAGCACCTCTGATTGAGGAGGCTGAGCACAGGGTTTGAGAGACCTGTGATTTATTTTTTGATTTGATACAAGCCTGATGGAAATTTTGGGAAGCCAGGCTGACATTGTCAAATCTGGGCCAGTCTATAAGCAGCGTGATATGACAGAGCTGTCCCATCTCCAGACGAAAATGGACTGAGCATACCAGCCTCAACAAAGGGCTGGCTCTCTTTTTGTGTCTAATTAGGGATGTGCAAGCTTTTCTTTGTATGCATGACTTTGAAAAATGTAACTTCATTGCTTTAGTTCCTCCATCTCTGGAAGAAAATAAAATCTGCTGTCCCATTAGATCAGTGGGTGGAAAGGGACTGAGAAGGAACTTGGTAGTGATGGGAAAGCTTATCAGGCCTGAAAGTGCCGTTCACTGGGAAGGTCCTGAAGGACCCCACACTAGGCCAGAACTAGGGACTTTTCAGGGATAGGTGGCACCTTACACACACAGGTGGCCCTGGGGACCCCAGTAGCTCCTTCATGAATCCCTTGGGCACCACAGGCCTTTGGCCAGGCATGACTTGCACTTCCTTGCAGAGATTCAAAGATTTGATTTCAGAGTGATGCCAACAAGAGATGAAACTCAAGATAACTTTCTCCCTCCCCTTATGGCGGAAGGGCTTGCAGATGATGCCTAATTTAATTGTGAAACTCACTCCAGGGCACGCTACAGAGACCAAAAGCAGAAATGGGTTCAAAAAGTCATTAGTGAAATATGTGCAGAAAGGGGCCATCAAGGGCTCTTAAATACAGGTTACACATGCATCAAGGCTCAGGAAGGCCCCGAGCTGCAGATGGCCAGGATCAGGAAGGGTTTATAGCCACACGCCTGTCCTGTTCCTGTGCTGGCCATACAGCAGGCTGGCCTAGATGGACTTCTGATCTGATCCAGGAAGCTCTGCTCATGCCCTTATCGCAAATGGCCTCTGCTGCACGATTAGAGATTGATCTAACAGAGCTGGAAGGAAATTCAGACTGGACCTGACTTTGTTGCTGGTTCCTCGCAAGAAGGCAAGTCATGGCTTTGGGTTTAGGCAGTTTGTCTTTCCCCTTGTCCCAGTGATGTTCAAATTTCAGCCCCGTGATCTGGTAAGTTTGCAGAACCTACAGATCACGGCATGGAAAAGAAACCCTCTCCTCCCACAGCAGTGGGGTACGTGGCCACGGCGCAGTGTGGTTTTCTCTGGGACTGTGGGCCTCAGGGGAGTACTTGAGCATCCTTCAAGCTGCAAAGAGTGAGAAGACAGCGCAGGCAGGCGCGAGGTGCTCGTGCTCAGTAATGCCGTTTCCAGACAGAACAGGCCAGCGGTGAAGTAGGTTGATGGATTAGTCTATCATCTCAGTGAAGCGAGGTTTGCGTCTGCCTAAGGGCATGGCTGTAAATGAGCCCCTAATGGATTCTTCTCCTAAAACTTCTCTGTAATACAGAAATAGCTGCATCCCTTAGAAGTGGAGAAGGGGGGTAGAGAGAGGCTGGGTGTCACACCGGCAGAGAAGGGTGGCAGAGCCCCGAAGTGGCAAGGATGGTGAGGAAACCTCTGCTGCTGCAGCCTGGGTGATGCTGGGACTGGTTGGAGACCATTAACTGGGAGTTAACAGTCCCCCTTGCTCCCAAACCGTTCCTTTAATGCTTGCTAGCTTTTCTGCTGCCACATTTAAAACCATCACAACTATTAGTCCTTCCCAAATCCCACCACTGAGAAGCACTTAAGTACCGGATGAGGACTACAGATCCCCCCGCCCTGTTCTCTGACCCCACAATTCTCCCCTCCGACCACATCCCTGCACCCAGGACCCCCGGTTTGGCTCAGACCTGGGACAGGAACAGCTGGTGGCCTCGGCGGGTGGGCCGCTCTCCTTGGGCTCCTCGTCTGCAGCCACCTCCGCCTCACCTCCCTGCTGCAGCAGCCCTTGCTGTCCCTCTGGGTTAGCAGAAGGAGACGCAGTGCTGCTATTTCCGTGCGCGCTCAGCATCGCTGAGGACTCGGAGATGCTAATAGTGCCATGTCGCTCCGTGGTGTCTGCAAACAAACAAATAAAGAGCACCTGCTCCATGGCGGCTTCCGCTCCTAACAGGTTTTGTTGGCTTTTGCAGCTCCGGGATGGATGGAGGTGATCCTGACTGTGCAGGGGAACCTGGAACTGGGGATCCTACCAGGAGGATACCAGGAGGATCCTACAGAGGAGGCTGCAGGAACAGGTACGGGTGCTGGATGTGGCCATGGGGGGCAGGTCTCTGTGCCAGGGGCAGGCTCATGGTGCCTTGTGCCTTGGCACAGGGGTGACTCTCACCCACATGGTCTCCTGCCTCTCTGCACCGGCAGGGATCAAGTGTGAGCCCTCCAGAATCTGTCCCGGCTGAAACGAGAGCAGGGAAACTGAAACACGGATGGAGATAGCTCCAGTGTGTGGCCCTGAAAAGCCCCAAGACAGGGGTGGTGTGGGAAGAAAGGCTTTGCAGCTGCCACCTCCACCTAGCAGGGGGCTGCAAGCAGTGGACATGCAGGGAGCATAGAGCCATCACAGCAATGCCCTCTCGTGGGGACTCCTTCGGCTGCTGAGATCCATCCCCTCTTTCAAGAAGCTGGTGCTATAGGATGCTCCAGCCGGGGGAAAATACAATTATGGAAAACTGTTTTCTTTCTTCTTTTTTTTCCTTTTTTTTTTTCCTTTTTCCAGCATGCCTGTTAGCCAGGGTTGTGATTTTGCTTTTTCCCCCACAGTCCTCTTAGGCCTACCAATGCCAGCAGTCTTTTTCTAGTCCCCATATACATTGGAGTCTCCAGCTCTGGTGGGACTTGAGTGTCGATCCTCAGGTCCCCCACCTCCTGCCCCAAAAATGCAGCGTTGTGCGTTCCTCATGGAGCTGAGCAGTGAAGGGCTGCAGGAATTGCCCTTTGGTTGCTCAGCCAGTGACAGGATCAGTCCTGGCACTCACTACAGCCATGCTGCTCTCTCTTGAGCCAAATATGTGATTCAAGGAAAAAATATTTCTAATTGTTTGTAAGTCGCAGTGATGATCTTGGGTCTTGTACAAAGCCTGGCAGACTCTTACCTTGCAAGGAATCTTTTTCATCTGCCAAATGATTTCCTTCCCATTTTCTTCCATCATTTTTATGGACTTGCAGCCGTGTGCAGGTCTCGTTGTGTCTCAATGGGAGGTGGGAAATCCAGCTCGCTCTTCGCAGTAAGCACCTGATTCATCACCGTTAATTCCTTTTGCCATTTGCCATAATAACAATAATCAAAATGAATTAATTTGGTGTTAGCGGAGAAAGAACATTGAAACTGCATAGGGATGGTGCTGCAATCAAATAAGATACATGTCTGTTTAAAGTAAGATCTCTCTTTTTACTACCTGCATACCTACCAATGACTACATTTTATTCTCAAGGACAGGCTATCATATTAATACAACTTACAGTTATTCTAAAATGTTTTCCATCTTTCACTGCTTGTTCTAAATATTTTAGTAAACATAAAGTGGATTTTTCCTTTTGTCCTCCCTTAGCATGAGGCAGATGATAAAAACTGTAGTTTCCCCACAACAAGCGTACCTTTTTATAGCTTATTGGGAATCAAGCAAAATATATCAATTAGATGATCGTGTGGAGCTGCTCCTTCTTTATGGGATAATAACTCTAGGCAGATAGAAACAAACACCCTGGGTATACGGCTATAATGTTTATTAGCCAAAGATGTATTTATATGAGGCTAATAGGAAACACCATCAATTTAATATTAACACTAGATAAAGGTCAGGTCTAATAAATGATGTATACATTTAAAATGGGTGCCAGATTTAGGGACCTGTCTGAAATAAATTCTGAGGTGCTCAGTCAGCAGCTTTATACTGCAGTTAGGACTTGATGGCCTGGGCCATTCAAGCTCAGGTGGGTTTTTTTTGTGATGCTCTGGGGCATTTTTGGATAAGTCAGCTGCTGGCACCGTCCATCTCCTCTCTGCCCTTCAGGATGCCTTTTTTCCTGACTCAGGAGGATGGTGATCTCTTGGCAATGCCAACTGCCCAGCAGAGGTGGCTGAAGTAGTCCCTTGAGGCGAGGGATTTTTTCATCCTAATGTTTGGATGGAGGAGACACTGGATGGGAAAAAGTGCTCCAGCTATAGGAAGACCTCAGAGAAATGCAGCACACATGAGGAACAGCTGAGCCAGCACCTCCTGCCTTCCTTCAGGGCTGAGAAACCTCCTCCATGGTAGGCAATAGACCTGCCTGTGCTCCTGATTTGCACCAATACTGTGCAGGAACCCCATAATGATGTTTGGGTTGGGTCCCCACGATATGCCCTAGAGTGTCTCCCCTTGTGGGAAGGCTCCACAGCCCCAGACAGAGAAGCAGGAGGCAGAAAATAGGCCCACGGCGCTGTGCGTAGCCCCGGGCCATTCGAGGCTCTTGTCTCTATTTTCTTCCCATCATTCGGAGGCGAACTTCATGGGGGAAATATGAAAGAAACAAATTAGAATTGCCTCGCTGGTGTGACAGCGAGGAGAGCTCTGAGTTTGAGAAGCTGAATGGAATGATAAATCCCATCACTTAAAGCGCGTAATGAATTTTCCTGGAGATTTGTCTCAGTGTAAAGAGAGAGGGGGGGAAAAAAGGTATGAAATTCTCCTCTGATTTTGCAGCAGGGTTGCAGGTTGCTCTGACTGAAATGTGTAAATCTGAAGAGTTTGTGCTTGCAGTGCATTCAAATAAGTTCCCCATCCTTAATAGTCCTGGGTGCAATTTTCAATGAAATGTCAAATCATCTTTGCCTCCAGTGGCATTTGGTCTAATAACGTTATTTTGCCCAAGCAGCCTAGGAGAACTAACGTGTTCCAGGAGTAATTCTGCAGCTAAATATAGAAAAGAGGATTTTTTGCATTACAAGAAAACATTTTTATGCTGCGAGAACTTCAGTGGGGGGTTGAAAAATCCTTTGCTGTTGATTTGTTGGGTGACCTTGGAGAAATCACTGTCCTTAAGTCTCCTTCCCTCTCTGATCTTCTCCTGTACTCAGGTTTCAAAGTCTTTAGGGCAGGGACCAGCTTTTGTTGTGTCCTTCATAACTCCAACACCTAGTGTGCCAGGCTTATCCAGGAACCTTGCAGACCAACTGGTAGATTAGGAAATATTTCATTTTTTATGACGTGTAACATAGCTATAGATGACCAGTTGCAATGTAGGGGCCATGAATTAGATCCCTGCTGCTGCTGCAGTGTTGGATTTTCCAAGAGTCCAAATGAGCGCGATGCACGTGTTAGAACTAGTTCCCAGCTCAGGGAGGAAGGACATGATGACACAGAGGCTCCTCAGATCCTTTGTTTGGGGAAAATGCAATAAAACAGGCAAGAAAGAGCAGAGTCTGACCTTTCCTCAAAAGCAGACCTCAACAGCCCATAGATGAAGCCTTCTGCAGCCTCTGCTCCCAGTGCACTCCAAAGAAACGTGTTTAATGCACTGTAATCCAAAATATTCCTACTGTTTCTCTGAAATATATATTCTAAGACATGAACAAACATGTATATGTATCTTATGGTGACTGCAAACAAGAAAGTGTGGTTCGTTTCCATGAAGACTGTGCCTGGAGTAGGAGGCTGGGAAGTGAACCCAAGATCTCAAACTTTGGCAGGACGAAAACCTCAGTCTACAGCTCTCAAACTCAGAAAAGCAAAGTCTGTGTACTCTGGGCTCTCTTTCTTCCAGCAGCTCCCACTTTCCTATCCACATCTAAATAGTGAGCTACACCATGTTTTCTTAAAAAAAATAAAAAAAAATTAAAAAAATCAGTTCAGTTTAGTTTAGTTTTTTTTGAGAAACCCAAAGTAAAAGCCCTGCAAGTTGCCTCTTGTGGGAAGGAAACTTAGGGCATGAGCAAGCCTACAAATATGTGCTAGGAAAAATCCGTAAAATAAATGATATTCCCTCAGGTAAAAGACGAATGCTCCTCTGTGTTCAGACTATGTTTTTATTGCTTTACTGCTGTTTTTATCCAGAACTGTGGGTTGGCTGTCCTGGCCATGCAAAACCAGCAGATTTTAAAGGAATCCTGAGGATTCTCTTCAGAAAGCACATTTTAAACTTTAAAAAAAAAAAAAAAAAAAGACTGATTCGTTCAAATTTTTGCACAACTACTGATAGGACAGCTCGTGGCCATGTCTCACCAAAGGGGTTTTGAACAATTTTCTGAGCTTCAGGGCAAACATCGCTTTTAGTTCCTGGATGCGAGGATCACACCAGTGGGACACCCCCAGAGGCAAAGGCACACACTCCTGTCCCCTCTCCTGGTCATGGGGACACCTCTTGTCCCTCCAGACCCACCTGAGCAGCTCCCACCAGCGGTCATCTCCCTCCCCGTCCCCGTTTGCAGCAAATATTCCAAGCCCATTCATCTAGCCCAACGATGGACAATTAGGGATTTGCAGCACGAGGGACATTAGTCACATTGATTTGGCTTCGCAGCTCCAGCCGAGCTACCTTTAGCTTCACGCAGTACATTAATGGGAGCAATAGGCATGACAACTCTTACACACAAAGGCACCGGGCCACTTACAGCTGGTAAATGAACCTTGGAACTTACATAAAGCAGAAGGTAATGAAGAGTAATAGAAGTTTTAAGCAATTCATTTTTCTCTCTCGTTCTCCTTCCCACCTTCTCTTTTTTCCCTTTTCCTTCACCCCTTTCCTTCAAGGGCTAAGACAAACTGACGGGTCTTGCTCAAAGGGTGTCCTAAGGGGAGGGACAATGCCCTCATTGTCATTGCTGCTACTGCAGATGGGGCTTGGGGATCAGCGTCATGGGAAGGGGAAGGAATGGAGCAGCCATCCTGCTGCTCCCAGCACTGCTGAATTAAAATTTGCAGCCTAAAAATGCTGCAAAATATTGCAAAAAGAAGAAAAGAGTGGCAAGCACTAATTTTAGTGTAGACAATGTTCAAAATACCCTGAAATTCATAAATTTGAAAATTGGAACAACAAAATCGATTGTCTTATTTTTCTTTCTCTGTTTTTCCCTGGCAGGACAGTGTGGAAGAAAGCTGGCTGGACATTCCTGCGACTAACAGGGTCCTAACCCCATCTCCACCTCCTAGCCTCAGATCTTGGCTTAAGGACAGTAGGGATAGGCCATGTATGTATGCACATGTGTATCTGTCCGGCTATGTGCTCCACCACGTTTCTGTTGCTTGGTTTGGGCAGGTAAACGTGGCTACGGGGTTTCAAGGATGAAGCTCAGCGTTTCGGTGGAGATCTTGGTTGACCCAAGCTTAGCAGAGATAAGAGGTTGACCCAAGCTTAGCAGAGCTGCAATTCCGGGGACTGAATATCCCTGGGGAGACAGTTGGTTCAATTTTGGAAGGATGGTTTCCTACGCTGGATGTACCTAGCTAGAGGGATAGAGCAGAAGGGCCTGGTGCAAGGTTTTGGGTGGGCAAGGTCTCTAAAGTGCAGATGACTTTTGTAAACCAGGTGCCAGTAATGGCTTACAACTGTCTAATGTGAAAGGCAGTGACTCTGCTCACCAGCTTCAATGAGATTTAATGCAGCCTAATGTAACAATTTTTGCCTTAGCTTTGCCTGATGCACTGATGAGCTGAGAGTGGTGGTGTACTCCCCCCCACACCCAAAAAATAAAAGCCTTTCCCGGGGGGAAGGAAAAGCCGTGTCTGCAGTGAAATGTCTCAGCTGAGTGGAAATGGGAAGGCTGAAAGCCAAAGAAATAATTTAGCAAATTACCAAAAAAAAAAAAAAAAAAAAGCTGGTTTAATTCGTTCCTATTTCCTGAACTACTCATGGCCCTGGAAACCTCCTGACGTGGTGAAAAACAAGCATTTCGAAAACATTTCATCACACAGATAAAGTGGAAGTCTTGAATTTTTACTCTTGATTTAGAGACAGAGACAATGTAGGGAGTAAGAAAATTCCAGTGGACCCTTCCTTGCTGCAGGGGTGCACATACTCTCGCTTGAATGCCGTGGCATCGCTCACGGTTGGCAAAAGCACCCTGGTGTTGGCAGCCCACCAGCTGGCAGCTCTGCAGGGTGCAGCCTGATGGGTTAAACCCTATGTTGGAGCACTAAAACCTGGGTCTGCTCTCAACCAGCCACTGCGTGACCCTGAGCAGAGCGTGCTTTCCCATTTCCTTCTGGAAAATGGAAACCGCTGCTTTTACGTGGCTCGAGCTGTGGAGCACAAGGGTGGTTTGTTGTGAATGCAGCTGAAATTTGCTCTCCTACCCATGGCACGAAGTAGTGCAGTGCACATTACACTTTCCTTTATTTGGGCTTTAGATTACGGAACTAAAATTAAATTTAAACTCTTTGCAGAAAGGTAATTTTTCCTAATCACTCACACTGCTGCACAGATCTCTACAACTTGATTACATTCTAATTAGATTAATTGGATGGAGAATAATTTCTTTCTCCAAGAAGATCAACTACAAAAGACAAGCAATTCTATAGACTCTGCATGGGAAAAAAAAATACAACAAAAAACCCCAACCCTCATTCAAATCTTTAAAACCAAAGCACAAAATGCGCAGTAATTAAATTGTTAAAGAATTTATGAGCATATCAGGATGAGCTAGGGTGTTTTTTTTTCCCCTTTCCCCTCTTGCATCATTTTCCCTCATGCTCTCCCTCTTTTTCTCCTGACCATAAAATGAGATGTGGAATTCCAATTCCTTCATTGATTTTTGAGATAAAAATTTAAGAAACTCAAGTAACAAAAGGTTGCACTCTCACGTTCTGCATGCAAAATGGATTGCCTTTGTTACAGGGGCAGAAAATATTGAACTGTATAATGCTGTGAAGTCTTTGCCCTGAATACTAATAGTCATTACTTACCAGAAATGAACGCAAGCCGAAGAGGTTCAGCATCTCCCAGTTGGCTTTGGCATTTCAACTGAGACTGCGAGACTTGGGGCTCCAAAAGGGGGTCGAGGGCTTTGTTTCTCTGCCTGGCCGCATATCACTGGATGTTGGTTGGGTAGCATATGTGGCCCTTTCAGAACAGTGCTATCAGGAGGTTCCTGATGTCCTCACTGGATTTTTTTCTTTGTTATTTACTCAGGCAGCACTTGCCTTTGCTGGGCAAGTGCTCAGGCTAAGGTGGGACAATTCCCAAGTGTAGAGATAAGACAAGTGGTAACGATTTTACACAAGTAGTAGATTTAGCTTTAATATTAGGAAGAAATGTTTTACTATGAGGGTGGTGAGGAACTGGAGGAGGTTGCCCAGAGAATCTGTGGGTGCCCCATCCCTGGAAGTGCCCAAGGCCAGGCTGGATGGGGCTTTGGGCTATCTGGTCTGGTTGCCCCTATGGCAGGGGGTAGGAACTAGTGGCCTTCAGAGGCCCCTTCCAACCCAAACCACTCTATTCTATGAAATCTGTAGCTATGAATTCATCCTCCCATGGGAGGCATGGTCACTGAACAATGCACATTTGGCATGGATAGGAGACGCTGGGCTGCAAACACAGCTGCCAGCAGCTGGGGACCCGTGGGGGCTGCAGGCAAACCCATCCCTGAAGCTCCTGGTGCCGCTCAGCACCAGGCTGAGCAGCGTCAGGGCCCGTTAACTTCTGGGAAGGATGCAGCGGCACCTCAATTGCTCTCCCTTGACTCTTAAAAATCCATCTGTGATTAGAATAAAGAGGAAACTTCGCTGCTTGACCTTCAATATGCCCGAGCAGGTCAATTATAAGGGAGCCAACGGGACCAGATACGTTCCGGTGAGTCTCAGGTCAACGCTGCTCTTTCCCAGCTGGCCTACAAGACTGCTGAGAAAATGTGCCTACCCGCTATTCAAGGAAGGAGCAAATTGCACCTATCTGCAGCTGCATTTAAGCTCATCGCTGCTAAATGATACAGCGTGGAGCCCTCTTCCTTTTAGCTTGCAGCCATTTGTTTCGCTGTGAGACGGGCAGCAGATTTATGCCTCGCTAGTTCGGCGGCTCTGCAAGGTGTTGGGCTGCTTTGTGCTGAATGTTAAGTGAGCTCCGGAGTTTGAAATATGAAAAGTATTTGGATAAGGCAGATAGGCCACCTTGAAGACATAATCCACAGGAATAATGACAGGGCCCAGCAAAGCCAAAGCAAGTACTTAAATTAATAGCAAGAGATCTATTAAAGGGATTAGCCACATGTTGTAACACTTACAATGCTTTATCTCACGGTGGTTATGGCAGGAACTATATATTTCCCCAAAACAAATAGCTAGGGGATGATTTATAGATTAGAGAGGGTGGAAAGAAACTTTACAGCCTTGAATTTCCAAACCTGGAGGTTTGGCGGGGGCAGAGGCACGGTGCCTTGGCTTCTGGGGACATCTCCGTTAGCGCCTTGGGACTGGGACGTAGCCACTAAGGGCTCCTCCCCGCTGTCCCCATCACCCTTTGGGTGACATCCTGGAGCCATCCTGGAGCAGACCTGGCTCATGTCCCAAGTGCCTGGCTGGGAGCATCCCAGCGTGTCCCACCACATTCAGAATATGGTGCAGGGCTGGGGCTGCTCCAAAGCACCCCCACACCCATATAATATTACCGTTAACATCGCCAGAGCCGAGGACACAAATATTGCCTTTATTTTCCAAGCGGAGCTGTGTTTTTGAGGACCTTACTTTGGAGAAACCTCTGGGGGAAGCTTGCTGCCCTCTGCAACTGCCGCACGGCCGTGCTGGGCAGGGCTGTGGCTCCACGGCTCATCCGCTCGGGCAGTCGAACACCATGAGTCATTTCTGAAAAGGTAAGGCCCTGACATTTTGTCAGCACTAAACGGGCAGCTGGAGTGTATATATGCGCATATATCTCTATATCTACAAATATTAAAATGGCAGATTTGAGCTGTCAAAGGTCTGAGTACTGGACTTTACAGCCTCACCTTTTTTTTTTTTGACAGAGCTCTGTGTGTGCCATTTGTAAGACGAAAAAAAAAAATAAAGCAGAAGATGGAAAACCTATTGTCAGAACCACACAGAAGGGATGGAGCTTGCTCCTGGATCCCCAGGTCTGTAATATCTAACGTGATTCCTCTCCAAACCTGTCTCAGGGTGATAACAGCAAAGCTCCCCAGGACTGCCGTGGGAGGAAAAGCCATCCTCTAATCCTTAACGTCTCATTGGCACGTAGCAAATTCTGGGATGTTCACAGCCTCTTGAACCTCCCGGTTCATGGTGCAGCCTGAGCAGCTCTTTTATGTTTCCTGCCTCTTGTTAGCTAGTTTTAAGAGAATGTAAAGAAAGGGAAAATCAGATTTAGTCATTTCTTTTACAATATGCCCCTAAAAGGGGCCTCATAAAATATGAATTCCACTGAATGTGCTTGTTTCTAAATTCAGAACATGTGTCCGAGTGAATTTGTAGCTCAGGAGATGAAGGACAAACTGCCCTGGACAGGAAACCTGCAACGAGGCAGCCGCCCTCTCCTTTACCCCCCGGCCCCAGCCTGCTGGGGCATTTTTTGCCATCAGCTCCCAAAATACATCACTTCCTGCCTCGTCCAGCCAGGCAGTCCCACCAAATCCCACTTAGGCTGCCATACCCATATTAGATGGGCACAGGGGAATGTGCTGATGCTCCAGCCCTGGTTCTTCCTCGGGGTCCAGCTCCCGGCCTCACTTTGCCTTCCCCCGGCTGCACGAACCGAGCCTGCCACTTCAGTTCGGGGGGTGGGGGGAATAATTTTCCTCCCCTGCTGAAACATTTTGAGCTCATCAGAGCTCCTTCACCAGCCTCACCGGGGTAGGGAGAGGAGCTCTCAGACACCGCCTGCAACGTGAGAGCTTAAATTGCTTTTGATCTGTGCAAATAACTCCCCCGGCGATTTTGGGGAGGTTTTGTTTCCATTTCTGCCGTGTTAACTTTATGTTTGTAATAATTAATTTCGCGATAATCAGCTCAACATTGTGCAATGCACAATCGTTTTAAACCAGAAATGTCTTCTGTTTTGCAGATATCAAGGCTGAAGCATGAACAAAGACGAAAATGTCCCGGGGGCAGGCAGAAGAGAGGTGCTGGGAGACAGCCTCCTCTGCTAGATTTCACTTTTACCAAGTAAATATTTTCTAAAGTCCCAGCTTCCTCCTTGTTTCTGAGGACTTTCTTGGCTTCCAAGTCAATATTTTCCTTCTCTTCCTCCTCTAATTTTCTTTTTTTTTTTTTTTTTTAAGGTGTGATATAGTCTCTCTGGAATCCTTTCAGCAATTGCCACCTGTTTCTCTTCAGGAGGGGAATGGTGTGCAGGGAGGGAAAGGCTCTGCAGAGCAGTAGGGAGCTCTTCCAGCAGCGGGTTGTGTGCTGCCATAAATTACCCGGCACGGTGCGCGAGCGAGAGGTGGGAGCAGGGTGTTTAATCAGAGCCACATCAAGAAGCAGCGGAACCAAATCTTCGCTCTTTAATGGCAAAATTGCCCGGTGGAGGGCTGCATTTAACAAGCGATGTATGAGCAGCGCCGTCCAAATGGATGTCACTCAGTGATGTTGGGGGGGGGACACCCCCCTAAAAAATGGTTTTTTTTGCTGAGGGGAGGTCTGATCTTTTGGGCTGGGGTCCCTCGTGCACCCCAGCTGCGGGCACGCTGCTGCTGGCTCACCGGTGATGATTAACCAGGAGTTTAACTGGGGAGAGTGCCTGATTATTTGCTAGCTTTCAGGCTCTGCTTCTCTCTGTTAAAACTACAGGAAAAAACAAGGAGCAATGCAAGTAATTTTATGGGTAATGAAAAGGGTCAAACACATTTGCACTCTGATGAGAGAAGCTGTAGTAAATCCTTAACTGTGAGCTGGGTGGATGAGAGTTTCTGAGCACAGACAGGCAGAGAAAAAATTAGGAGGCAAGATGGGCTGCTAGGTCAGTCTAGGAGGATAGATAGATGGATAGATTAAATAAAGATCTACTTAGCCATCCATCTATCTATACTCAGTCTTCATCTAGGAGGAGAGCTCGCTTCCTATGATGGGAAATGTATCAGGGTTTAAGAAGAGAGATAGATAGGTGGAGAAACAGATGGATGGCTGGATAGCTTCCTACCGATCCATCTCCATCCACCCTTACACCTAAATCTTTATCTAATCTAGTCGATACAAGCAGATAAATAGCTGGAATCCTAAGTACAGAGACAGAGAGAGACGGGATTTAGGATAGTGTGGAGAGGGAGGGAGACGTTCTATTTACCCCCCAAAAGAAGAAGGTGGAGGATGAAAAGGAGGGAGGACACCGTGGTTTTGGAGCAGCCAGCTCCAAGGTCAGCTTGCTCCTGCAAGGCAATGGCTTTGCCTTCGTGTGCTCCTCATGTGCTCCGGCCCTGATGCAGAGGAGGAAAAACAAAAAGTAAAACTAAAAATACCTTTTTTTTTTTTCCTTGTGAGTTGCTAAACTCCCCTTTCCTCAGGCCCAAGTGCAAGATCATTCAACAGAAAGTTATTGAGAAAGTCACCGTGTTGGCATTTTCTCTACAAATAACTTGGTGTTTCAGAGCATCTGAAATTGCAAAGTGAATCACAGGGGACAGCTGGAGCCTGTGCATCTGATCCTGCAGCCTGCACACAAACACGACCCTGTTCATCTGTGGCCACCCCAAGGTGACATCTCCAGGAGCGGTGCCTGGGGACCAGCAGTGTCCCCCAGGTGGGACAGGGAGCTGCTGCAGAAGCATCAGGACCCCAAAGACAAGTGCTTATCCTATTGGCATCTATGAGAAGAGCAGCTCGCAGACCAGCTTTGTAAGGAAGAAAACCTTGGTTCCTCTGGGGAGCAGTGATCCTGGAACTTTTAAGCAGTAGGTTCCCAATTTTTAGGGAAAGGGATGCAGCCATAGAGATGCTCAGGAGCTGAGTGCAGTGCACCTCCAGCGTGCTGTCACAGCTGGACATCCCTGCAGCTCTTGGTCCTCTCCTCTCCCAGATCCCTTCCCAAAGTGATGCAATGGAGCCTGGACCAAAATGATGGCCATTCCCCATTGCATCGGCACCTGGGGAGTCCCAGAGCATCACCCTGAGCCTTTAATTCCAGTAAGCATTATTGCTCCCCGTCCATCAATACCGAGCACTGCAGTGAAGCTGTTATTTTAACACAGATTTGCATCCCTGCCTCATGTGCCAAAATCGATAAAAGAATCGTGAGTGATATTTCAATAGTAACGATCATGATAATAAATACGGCCATGCGCTGGGTGCTGAGCTCAAGTGCAAGGGCACCATCAGTCCCTTGTATTTAAAGATCCTGACCCCAAAGGGTCTGATACCAGGAAATCTGCTTATTGCTTTAATGACCTTTGGCTGAAATTCGTGAGCAAAGAGAGGAGACAGAGGCAGGAGTTCAGGGACACAGTTTGCTTGTTGGCAATAAGTTTATTCCACCTTTTTAGCCTCTTCCTCCCTGTGTCCCAGTGCCAAGCTTGCCCATTCCTAGGAATAAGGACCCCTTTGTGGCCCCTTACTCATCTCCCTTGGGGTGTGTACATTGGCACAGCCCACCAACAGCATGGGCAGGCTGCAGGGTGGGCAGGTGGGTGCTGATGGAGGGGTCTGGCTGTCCCCCTGGCTGTCCCCTTGGCTGTCCCCCTGCAGCCACAGGTGATGGCCCACCTTTAGGGGTGTCTGTGGGTATTTCCCCACCCATGGCTGATGCCCGATGTGCAGCTCTGGGGCTGGTGAGCGTCATCCCTTGCCGGGGCAGTGCCTTGCCGAAAACATCCCTCCTGGCGAGACACAACCCCGTGATAAGCCAGTTGCTTAGCATGGATGAAAATCGACGGGGAGCTGAGCGGGTGGAGGATTTTAATACCTATCCCTCTCTAACTGCTACGGAAAGGGAAAGTTCATTGGTTGTCGATATTATCCTGCTGTGATAAAAGCTTAAGAAGCTGCTTTGCAGATGCCCACTGTGAGGAGCATGCTATAAATGTTTCCAGCGTGAAGTGATACATCACAGCTCATGGTTGTTCCCACTGAGAAAGATCCCAGCTCCGGTTCCTTCCAGGGACACACTTATGAAATGCAATCTACTGGCACCGGCACAATCAAACACATATTGTTCCCAGGTACAAAATTGGCCACCGGTGAATTAATACCGAGAATGCCTTGCTCTTAGACAGCTCTTCCATCTGTCAGCCTCAAAATGAGTTTTGTTTTGTTGTTTCATTGTTTGTTTGGTTTTGTTTTTAAATAGGGATTAATATCATCATCCCTGTCCTGCCAGGGGGAAACTGAGGCAGGGGCTGTGCCACTCGTGTCTGCGAGCAGATTACAGACGTGGTCATCCCAGTGACATCCTACACCCAGATCTCACTTTGTATATGGTAAGACTTCTGCAGACTTTTAGTCCATTTTTCCCGAGGAAATGGAGCTCGGAAGTAACTGCACATTTTTTGTGTGTTTCTCTGCCACCTCTGTAACTTTCAGATGTGTTGAGCAAATTTGTCAGAGAAATAGAGTTCATGTTTCTGCTGTTTCCTGCCAACAGGGGCTGAGTAGGGGAGCAAATCCCTCGAAATGCCCCTGGTGAAACTCGCAGCATCAAACACTTCATCAGCCGTCAGAGCCGCAGCATGGGCTGGCTGGGGGGAGACGGAGGAGACTCGACGGGATGAAAGCTCTCAGCACGAGCTCCCAGCCACCCACGAGACACCAACCTGTGGGGAACCGGCAGCTCCGAGTCTGATACTCATGTAACTATTTAATTTTATTTTTTTTCCACCTGATTTTTCTGCAGTGCTCCTGGTACTGCAGCGGGATGCGGAGGGGAGCCCCCGCCGCACTGTGCCAAAGCCACCCAGAGAGGCTGAGGGAGGGCAGGGGAGGAAGCCGGGCACTGAGCACACCAAGCAAAATGCCCAAACTTCCATGAGAGCAGCTAAAAGGAGCCTTTCCTCCCATTGCCATGTCCCTGTGACTGCCCTGACATGAGTTCACTTGGAATTACATCAGTTTTTTATAGGCACGTGGATTTCCTTTGACCACTGGAGTGTACATCTGCTCAGATGTTCTGGAGCTGCACCATGAAAGCTCAGGAAAGTTATTTATTTCAGCCCATTTAAAGTGATTTTGCTAATGTATTCCACAGAGTGGGTTTAGCGTGTGAGCTCTTTACTAAAATCATTACTGTATTAATGAGACCTAACCTAAAGCCACTAAACGTGGCTTTAAAGGAATATCTCAAAGCTGCTATTGAGATGGATGGGAGCAGACAGAACGTGTTTGTAAAGTTATATTTAGTCAAATCAAACTGGAACTCATTAAATACAGCAAAATAATTCACTGAATAATTCACTCCGGTTGAATGTGAAAGATTTGGAGAACCTTGGGCTGTTTGATTGAAAAACAGCTTATTTATGCTCCCGTGTATGCGACAAAGCAGAAATACGAGTTGAAGGTGGAGAGCTCTGTCATCTTGGTGTCAAGGGCCTTCTGTGGAGAAAGGTTCATTAAAACCAGAGCTTGACAAATTCTGGCTGGAAATAAGGCCTGCACTTTTGTTAGGGAGGGTAATTAAGAGCAGTCCCACAGACTTGGGGATGTGGGGAACATCTGAGCCTTTGTCATCTTCTGTGCTGGGGTGGGCTGCACCTCCTGCAGGGGTTGTGTGTGGATCCAAGGCTGGTACCAAAATGCTGGCTGTGGGTCTGGGTGGGCTGGGGTTCACTGCTCCCACCTGTGGGACCACAATCCAAGGGCAGCCGAGGCTCCCGGTGGGATACGGGCTTGTGGAGATGAGAGCTAGCTCCAGCAAGCGGCGTGCCAGCAGCGCCGTGCTGATGCGCCTTATTCCCAAGCAGGGGGGACACCTGCTCTTAAAGCAAGGAAAAAAGCTCTTCTGTGACTCTTCCGTTACTCTTCTGTGCAGGTTTTAGGCCATATCTCAGGTGTGGTCCTAACTGCTCAGCCATCCCTACAGCACAGGAGGTGATCACTCTTGTTTTACACCGGAGAAAACCCTGGCGGTGGTAAGGTGACAGCTCAGCCAGCTTCTCCCCCCTGCACCCCTGCCTCCGTTAACCCCCTTCACACCAGCGTGCTCAGCTCAGGAATCTCCCAGCAAAAGCAAAAGCTTTAAACAAAATACAATTTTACAGTTCATTTCAGTTAATCACAGAGTCTATGTTCCGAAATGATCTTCTCAGCATTGCCTATGGAGAGAAGCAATGGCTGATTGGCATTCCATTACTAAACAGCTAAGCCATTCATAATGCAAAAAAACAGACTTGATGGAAAGATTTGATTCAGTTTTCAAGCTAGACTAATTCAAAACCCAGTGCTCTATAAATCAGAGCAAATGTTCTTTATAAAAAAAATATAGCCTGAGCCCGTGTGCTGTATCAGATCTATGATTTATGCCTGTATCCCATTAAACTGAAGGACAAGCGAGGGGAGCACGGGGCTGGCAGCGGATGCCAGGTTCCCGTCTGCCCTGTAATAAACATGTTCTGTGGCTGCGGAAATAGCTGCAATGTCCAGGGGACATCTGGGGACATTCTGTTTTCCTCAAAGGCGGGGGCACAGCTAAGCCCTGCCCTCGTGTCGCCGCTCCTAGCCCATGGGGCTTGAGCCTGCAGAGCCTGCAGGAGGGCAGAGGATGGAGCAGAGCAGATCGGATGCCTTGGAGCACAGGGGCCATGCAGGAGCTCCTGACCATGGCTATTTCCACGGGAGGCACTGCTTCATGTGGACACCACCCCCCCGATCCCACCGTGTGTGCAAGCACTGCATGCTGAAGATCCCACCCAGGGGCTGGTGCTTCGGGGGCTATCACAGGGATGTGTTCTTCTCCCCCATTTCAAGGCATCGTCTCACTCCAACCTTGTTGAAACCTTTGGTTTTTCCTTCTTGGCTGCACCACCTCATGTCCTGAAGTGGCTTTCTTGCAGAAAATTGTGTTTCTCAAGCTGCTGGCACCATGGCAGGGATTTCTCCTCTGAGCATGCCCCTGCTCAAGCCGTGCCTGGCCAGGCCTTGGCAGCCACGCAGGCATTGCTGAGATGCCCCAGCACAGCCCAAACTGGGAACATTGGCATCTCCTGCCAGCCTCCACCCCTGGCCACTTGGTGAAACCCTGAGCTGCCCCGGCCCTGCTCTCCTGTGTCCTCTTCCCCGCTGAGCACCGCTGTGAGTTGCACTGGGAGTTGTGCTGGGAGAGAAGGCGGTGATTTTTGGTGGAAGAAAACAAAAGAATTCCAAAACGTGCAGGACAGAGCGTCGCTTGCTGCAGGACACGCATGCTGTCGGCTCTCCAAGGCCTTCATCCCCCAGTGCAGGAGCAGAACCTCAGCGATGCTCCGTGTTTCCTCTGGGTGAGCTCTGCTGGAGAGGGGGGATTTGCGAAGGGGAAATTCCACGGGGTGAAGATTCCCCTTATGGTGAGATATGAAACGCCCAGCGTTTTGTCCTGTAGCGATGGTGCAGTGCCAGCACCCTGGGGCCACCTTTGGGCAGCAGAGCTGGGCTTGGGACGGACCCAGCACAGGGCGAGGTGCTCTCGGGGTTGGTGCTGGGCCTCTTGTCTATAAGGAATCTGCTCCTGACATACCTCGGCAGACTCAGAGCCACTTATGGTGGTAGGGCTCTGTCCAATGCATTGTTCATAATTTCTTTAATGACAAATGTGCGTGTTTAATCTGCCTCAAGGGGTAAAATAACAATTCCCCAACACCACCCTTAGGCTGCAGCAGAACAAAGCAGCCTGGAAACCATCTTAAATCCATTTCCTTCCTCTTAAACCTCCCCGTCTGATGTCGGCTTCACCGCTCTGCAAGCCCAACATCCTTTTCATCCTTGGTGTACGGAGCGGTGTTGCAGGCTGCTCCAAGCCCTTATTTTTTTTTTTTTTTTTTTTTAATTTTTCCCCCACCAGCAGACCTCACTGTCTGTATCCTGATATTGTTTACTTTCTCTACAGTTCATAAAGTATCGGGTGGAGCTGGGGGCTGTTAACATCTGTTGGCACTCCGGAGCTCGTGGGGAAAAGGATGCCATCTTTCAGGAACTGTCACTGACATTTTAAAAGCCATGTCTGAAATCCCTGAACAATTAAGAGGCATCACTTTTACATTCCCTCCCTATCTGCGGCATTACGCAGTCAAGGCACCAGCTGAGAAGTACATGTTGATCTTGACAGGAAAAGCTACGATTAATGAATAATGGAGCACTGGCAATATATAACTTTCAGGCGGAGCCATCATAATTCAATCCAAACAGTAATATCAGGGTCCTTTCTTGGAGGAGTCTAAGCACAGTTAAATATTAAATAAAAAAGATGACATTTGATTTTATTTTCCTTTGGCAATTCTGCGTCTCCTGATTCAAACTAGCATAAGTAAAAAGTACCACCTTGAGGGGGGGATGTGGAAATTTAAATGCAAATTCATCTGCCCCCAGCCTGGGCTATAAAAGAGCTTGATGGGGGAAGAGGAAAACAACTTTGCAACATTTGGTTGGAAAGATGAGGCATGCAGCACTTTCTGGAGTGATTTTTCCACCTGGATTTATGCCCTTTGTCTTGCTATCATCACTCAAATCGCTGGGGTCGCTCTAGGGAAAAGCATCAAACTTTTCTGGCTGTTTTTGTGTGTGTGTGAAGGTACGTTTTTTTTAAAAAAACAACAATGCACAACAGTAAGTCTGCACAGGAGCCTTGCTCAGTCGTCCCTTGCTGAGGCAGACTGAATACAGGAGTGCAACAGGTGCTCCTTGCTCCAACCACGGCCTTTTTGCTTTTGCTCCTCTATTTCCCTGGAGCTCAGCTCCGTGCGATGCCCCTCGCTGCCCCACCACCGTGAGCTGCATCTCAGCTCTGTCTCAAACCCTCCCTTGAGCCCCCAGCACCTGGCTGGTGCCCCCCTCCTGCCCCACAGCCCTGCCCCATCCTCGCCCTCGGAGCCCGAACCTCCCCGCAGCCTCTCTGCACGTCTCCACCTCATTGACTCCTCATTTCTCTCCAGATCTCCCATCGCTCCTTCCTGGGCACCGTCCCTCTCTTCCTGGCGTTAGGGCTGAATGCTTTCATTAATTCCCCCAAGCGCTCTCCACATCACTGCTTCCCCTAATGACTCCATCCAGCATCTACTGACATCTGGTATTTAGCTCTCCTGACTCTTTTTCACATGCATTTCGCACGTGAGCATTCCTGGCCTGACCACACCAGTGCTGCCTGGGTCAGCTCTCAAGGTGAAATCTCACCTCAGCAGCCGCCCTCCTTGCATTAATATTTATTAAATATATTGTGGCGATTCCGCTGTCGCTGACCACTATTCACCTCTGTGGTAAGTGCTGCACAAAAATACCCAGAAATGACAAGTCCCTGCGAGGACGTATGAGGAAAGGGAGCAAATGGGGAGGATGAAGAGCTAGAGTGAAGCAGTGGGCAGCCGATGGGCTCTGGGTGCAGAATACTTGTAGTCAGCCCCTCTTTATAAACTTCATCTTGCAAATATTTGGCAGATGCAAATGCATGGGATTAACTCTTGATTGCTTTTTTTTTTTTTTTCAGCTGAAAGAGCAAAACCTTGGCTTCTTGTCCAAACGGTGCCAGGCTGTGCTGCGAGCCAGCAGGGATTTCCTAAGAGAAGTGCACGCGCTGCCGAGAGCATTCCCAGCATTGGAAACAAAGGCTCAATTCGTGCTGAGTCTGTTTTGCTGTGAGCTGAGCCCAAGGTTGCACCTACATCTGGCTGGGGAAGCCCAGTGACCACGAACTGCCCTGGGCTGGGGGACGCCCTGCAGAGCATCCCCCGGTGCATCCCCATCACCGTGTCCTTGTCGCAGCTGTCCTGCACCACGGTGCCCTCCCCGGGCACTCCTCCAGCCACCAGAGACTGTGAGTGGGAAGGGATGGGCCAGAGCCAGGCCAGCTCCATTTTCCCATCAAAAGATGGCGTAGGGAATGGGGAAGTGATGTTTCCAAGGCCACACTGCACCAAAAGCTCGCAGGGATTATTTGCCAGCCCCGCGGTGAGAAGGGCAAGCAGTGCCGAAACCTGCGCCGCTCTCTCGGGCGGCAGGGAGGGCTGCATTTCAGCGCTGACGTCCCCCGTAATAACAGAGCCCATCCGTCAGATAAGGGAGACGAAGAGGAAAGGGAAGAGGTCCGTATCTTAAATTCAGCTCCAACGTGGAGCTTTATCCACGGGACAACACTGCCTCCGCAGCAGCGCCGCGCTGAAGCCAGGCAGCCAAAGCCGCTCGGTGGAAAGTTGCAAACCGGAGGCATTTAAGTGGAAGGACGTAGAGAAACAACAGCACAGCTAAGCAAATAGCTCCGCACATTTAGCAAAGGCCTCATCAACCCCCCCGGCAAGCGGGCGAGACAATGCTGAATGCAAAACAAACACAGTTAATCTGCAGCTCGGGCTATTTTTCAGAGACTTTCCAGCAGACCTGCCCCATGAGCTGCTTTTGTTTCCTTCCACTGTTCTTTGCCAGCACCAGTGGAAGGCTCGTTAACTTGCCGGCCCCCCTCCACAAATCGGCAATATTTTACCAGTCAGCTTTTCTTGGCAATAATTCTGCTTTCAGAATCGTGCCTCTTTTTTTTTTCCTTTTTTTTTTTTTTTTTTTTTTCTCCTAATGATTTAAAGTCTGCAGCTTTGTGGAGGGGGTGGGGAGGAGGGAATAGAGGTGGAAAAACACATTGTAACGCCTTTAATGCTGTCCAGATAGGAGAGCTGCACTAAATCATTTCCAAAAAGAGAGCAAAGGTTAAGATAAGGCTCTGTGCTGTTCAGAAACATCTCGGTAATTCCATTAGAGAGAGAACTGGTAAAAAGCAAGCAGCCGAAGATAAAGCAAAATACATTTTCCTGGGAGTTTAACATAATTTTTGTCTCAGTGGAATTAGAAGGAACTATCTCAAGAAACGGGCTTTTCTTTCCCAAGGGAAAAAAAATGACATGAGCAGTCAGCCTGAAGACTTACACCTTACAACCTCTTACAGGGTTTGCCCATAAACCCTCGCCCTCCTGCTGCAGTGCATCCACTGGGGCCGTTGTGCTTTTCTGCCGTGTGGGCTCGTGTCCCCCCCAAAACCTGGCTCTGAGCATCCTCCTCCAGAGAGCTGTGCCTTAGCTGCTTTTATGGGACCGATGTTTGAAAAGGGGGCTGCAGTCCTGAGGTTTCCCTGCTGAGGCTGGAATTTGTTAAGTTTTTGACAGTGGTATTTTTTTCTTCCTTTTTTTTTTTTTCTTGCTTTTTTTTTTTTTTTTCCATGAGGTCTGCCTATTTCCTGCTGCAAATTTCAATATTTCACTGGGATAACAAAATCCTTGGCTTTTGGTTGACATTTGATTTGTTTTCAGGCAGGATGGCGTGCCAAAATGTCGACATTTTTCCAACAAAAATGAAAGCTCTTCTTGCTTAAGTTGCCTGTGAATCATTTTTCCATCTTTTTTTTTTTTTTTTCTACCAGTTCAGGCAATCTCCATCCCGAACCTGATTTCCTGAGACCAGCAAAGGAAATAACTGCTGTGCCCAAGGCTATTTAAAACTCCCTCCATGATGCACAAGTCACGCACTCGTAAGCTCTGCAGACAGCACGCGCGGTGTAATTGCCCGGCTCTCCCCACGGGGCCCCCGACAGGAGGCTGCAGGGGGTCTCCCCCATTCCCCCCCCTGCCCTGGGCCAGTTTCCCATCCCTGCGTCCCGCTGGGTCCTGCTCGGGCTTCTGCCTTCTTCCAGCCAAAGGAGCCTGAGTCCTAGCGAGATGCCAGTGGCTTAAATTGATACTTCCTGCGAACAGTGTGTCAACAAGGGTTTGCAGCAATACTTGTTTTTTTTTTTTTTTATTTCTTTTTGCTTTTAGAGCCTCCGAAGTGTTGCCCCAGTGAAGGGAATCAGCTTTAACTTCTTTCCTGGAGCAACGGGAAGGCCAAAATGAGAAGGAAGACAGGAGCGTGGTGTCCGAGTGCCCACTAGGACGACCTGCCTCCCCCCAGAGCAGCATCAGCTCCATCCCTCGCTCCAGGGGCAGCAGAATTTCCTTCCCCCAGCACTCAGCAACGTGGTGAGGATGTGTGCACCCAGGTAACGTGGAGGCAGGAGGAGGCACTGCCAATCACAGAATTGTAGGATTTGGAAGGGACCTTGAAAAATCATCAGGTCCAACCCCCAAATGGGAGCCTGTCCTATGCTTCTGGGTGAGAGTATGAGGATGGGGCCCCAGATTGCCTCAAGATAGATTTACGTGTGATATCTCAGCACAGTGCAGCTGCAGCGAGGCTCTGTGCCATGACAGTGCTTTTGTCGTGCCGAGAGAAATCTCATTTCTACCCACCCTCTGTAAGGCTCGGGCTGTAGGAATCATGACACAAGTTAAATTGAGCTTTTAGAACATGTTTCAAGCAAGCATCTGAAAGCACTTTGCAAACAAACATGAAGGTGTTAAGCTTCACAGCGACTAGGTGAAGCAGATGAATATTTGTCTTCTAATTAGAGATTCAGGGATGTGGAAGCATAGGAAATAGGGCCGATGCAGCATGGCATTAAGTGAATGTTTAAACCTAAACCTGATTTTTGGAGTCAGTTGAGTTTGGTGGGGGATAAGAACATGCTTAAATATGCTGTGTTACGGACTTTGGGATTTTCAGAACTGGCTAAGGGAATTAGGTTCTTACTAACATATAGGGATTTAGAAAAATAATCCTTATAGATTGACGTGAGGTCCATCTCAGTTCAACATCCCCCTGCATAGGATGGCATTTACAATGTGATTTGGGGATGGGAGTTGATGTCCAGGTTCCTGAAGGCCAGCAAGCCACAAGAACCTGTTACAAACACTCATCTCCGGGGCTGTAGGGTGTTGGTGGGAAGTCCCATGGCCCAGCCCCGAGGTGGGACCCCTGGGTGGGTTCAGGTCCGCAAGCTCAGATGCTCCTGCCATGCTGTCCATCATTCTCCTGTTACGTTTGCCTGCATCATCCATCGGTGTCCTCCTGCACTTCCAAGAGGGTAGGGAGGTGGCCGAGAGCAATTCCCAATGGGAGCAGTCAGCGTGAGGCACAGCACGGGTGCTCTGTCCCTGTCCCCTTCCAGACCGGAGCTCCGTTCCTTTCTTCTTGTGGGACAAGCTGGGCTGCACCATAAAGCAGAAAGCAGTCCAAACAGCTTATTAAGACAGACTCGAGAGCTAGTTTGCATTAGCTGCCATTTCTAAACAGACTCAGAGAGGGGAAAAAAAAAAATCCAGGCGAGGTCTGTAGCTGCTGTAGATCCCCTCCTGACAGCTCCCCACTTCCTCGCGAGGTCCGCATCAGCCGAACCGTCATCCCTCCATCCCGGCTCGTCCTGCCGTAACTCACGGAGATGCATTCCCTGTCATCTCTGAAAGGGATGGTGGCAGGAGGGGAAAGTTATTACTTGTGAGAGCAGCGCAGCACGTGGGACTGGTTCTGCATAATGAAATCTCGCCCCGCCATCCGCACTCATGCATCACCCTCTCCACTGCACCGTCTCCGTCGAAACAGCAAAGGGAGGTGGAAAGTGGGGCTTTTGGGCAGCACTGATGTCCCCGGTGCTGAAGGCAATGTCACCCCCAGCTGATCCCGAATTTGGGATCCAACTCGTTCCAGCTTTGTTACCCTCTGGTGCCAGCCTGGTGTTCGACCCGGACGGAGGGTTTCTGCTGAGGCAGGAGCGTGTGACACGATGCTCGTGCTGACTCCGGGCTTTGCTGTGCTGTCATGATAGCAGTGGAAAAACAGATCGGTCAGGCCTGATGCAAAGGTTCCAGAAACACGGGTATGCCGTCAAAAAAAATGTCCTTGTGTTCCCATCTGCTCCTTGCCTTCACGATCTGTGCTCAGACACTGGGCTGACCTTGCCACTGCTGTGTCCTGCTGTCAGACAGGGACGAAGCCTTGGGGAGGGGCTGATCTGAACAAAATCCTCCGTGCCACACGCAGAATTTCTCTCCCTCTATACAGGTGCTTAACCGCACCCTTCCCTCTCCTCCGTGGGGACGAATGCCTTAAAAATGGCTCAACACACAGCTCAAAAATGTGGAGCAGGAGCTCGGGGAGGCACTGAGTGCTGTGGCAGCATCCGTCCTCCCCTGTTCGCTGGCACTCCTGGTCCTCAGAAGCCCTTTGGGCTGGAAAAACACCCAGACCTCAGTCACGAGGAGCCAGCTTTGGTGGGAAGCCCTGGCTGAAATTCAGCTGTGCACAGCTTTTGGGCTGGGCTCCAGCCAGTCTTGGGCAGGCTTTGTCCGTGCTCGGCCCCTAACTCGGAGCTGCCACGGCCCCAAACCAAGCGAAATGGGCAGGGGGAGATGGCAGGGGACCTGCGGAGTGGGGACATCACAGCCTTGGGGCCAGAGCCAAACCCAGTGGGTGCCCCACCAAAACCCACCTCATTCCTCTCTGCAGTGCTCCCCGGGGGCATTAGGTGCTCATGGGGTGTCACACTTGTCTCGCTGACAGCTGGCGTCACCACCAAAAGTTAATCAGCTGGAAATAAATGAATAATGATTATAAACCCCTGCCAATATCTATTAACAAGGCTATTTGTACTTTTTTTTTTTTTTTTTTTTTTTTTTTTAGTGTTCCTCTTATCTTACAAAGAGGAGGGGGGGAAAAACAGCAAGGAAGATAAAAGCGTTGAGTAAATCCCGCATGGCTGGGTTACGCTATTGGACCTGAGGATTTCGGTGCTGTGGAGCAGACATCTGCTTCATGCTCCAGGCTGATAGCAAGCACCGGCAGCTTTATCGCTAGTTTAGTTTCCAGGTAAATATTTTCCAAGTGCAAGAAGGGTCTTTCAAAGCCGTGCACATGCACACGCACACATGACACGCACAAATAATCTGCTTCTGCAAGATTTGTGCCGGAGTCAGGCTGGACAGAACTGGGGGGGGGTCTCCTAAGTATCGTTAGCAAGCTGCAGGATGATCAATAGTGCTGATGGAGGCACGGTGGGTCTCTGTAGTCCGGAGTTTCTGGTTTTGTCATAAATAGAAATAATTGATTGTCAATTAGTGAACGTGATTGGAAAGGGCTTTGCAGGTTCTCTATGGGCATTTGTTTGGTTTAATTTATCCTATAAAGCAAAGTTAGAGCCACACAGGGAATCTGTCATAATACTGTGGTCAGACAAGGATGTGACGCTCTCAGAGGTGGTGGCACCTCCCTGCAACCACCCCGAGCTCTGCTAAAGAGCCGTGGGTGTCGGAGCAGCTGAGCTTGGGGTGGGACGGACACGTTCCTGGTGGCTGCAAGCACCTCCCCACAGACCATGTCTGAGGGACATCTCGGTGGCCCGGGGTGGGTGGGTGGCCATGGTGGTCCTGCTCCAGACCTTCGTCCCTGCCATCCCGTGCTGGGAGGGGATGTCATGCCACCACCGGTGGCACAGGGCTGGCAGTTGGCTTCCTTTCTCTTCCCTAATTTTCATCTGGCAGGGATTTTTTTGCACTTCTATCCTCTTTTTGGGGTGGTAAAAGGGGGCAACAGCTCCCCCTGACCTATAAAACCTCCCTG
Organism: Anser brachyrhynchus; assembly: GCF_964034855.1. Lineage (NCBI taxonomy): Eukaryota > Metazoa > Chordata > Aves > Anseriformes > Anatidae > Anser > Anser brachyrhynchus. Next base: position 5,061,934 of record NC_137717.1, read on the forward strand.
GACCACTCTCCAGCTGCTTTGGTGACCCTCCCTGCACATCCTGGGCCGCTCTGGGAGATGGGACTCATCGTAGGCTCCTGTGGCCATCTTCAGCTTTAGCACTTTTCATAAGCAAAGCCCCATTTCTTAAACGTCAAGTGCAGCTTACTGTATTTTCACACAAATATCAACGGGATCTTGTCTGTTAAAATCCCATCTATTTGAGCATATAATTTTCCCAGAGTCAGAATCTATTAGTAAAATCTCACTCCGTGTGACAAGATAACAGAATCCTCAAATTAAACAGGGTTTCCACAATTACAGCTTCCCCCTTTCTTTCCCAGTATTAACACCATGAACGCTGCTGTCAGACAAGATAAGATCTGAATTCTCTCCTGACAAGGCAAATGTTATCAGAGATCAGTTAATTACACCCTGGGTTTCAACAGAGGCAAATAAACCCCCTGCGGGTTCGTGTGAGCACTGCTGCCTTCCCACCAGCCTCTCACTGGGCCACCAGGCACACGTTGCTCACCGTCCCTCCATCACCGCCGTGCTGAGGAAATGGGGTCTGCATTTTCAACCTGGTGTCAGCCCTTCCCTGGGGCTGGAGGATGGCCCCCCAGAAGGTCACGGACACTGAGGACGGCTGATTCAGGCACAATTTGCAGGGAAGGACTCGCAAGCAGAGGTTGGTTGCGTTGGGAGGGATGCCCTGTGGCTCTGCAAAGAGAATCAGGGAGGAACAGGGGCTCAGTGAGCAAAAAAAACTTTGGTGAGAGCTGCGCTCAGCGAAGGTCTCATCCTGAGCTGGAAGACCTTGGCTGACTTTGCTCGCTGTCTTAGCCAGGCTCTGGGATGCCCTAAGACCTGAAGCAAGCACTCAGGCGCATCGTGCATTGCATTTAATTTTTGCCATCTGAATTGCATTCGGCTGTCTAAAACTGCCACCTAGACTCGTGCCGTGCTGATCGGAGAGCGAGGCTTCTCTAGAGGGTTGTTGCAGCCATCCCAAAGCAGTGCGTGACTCGCTCTGCGGAGGTACCTCTCCGTGATGCTGCTGGCGGGACAGATCCTGCTCTCGCTGCTCCGGGCGGTGGCTGGGAGGAGAGGTGCTGGGTCTGACCGCAGCACCAAGCGAGGGAAGCGCTGGTCTAGGACGCTTTGAGGCCAACTCTGCTGTGCAGAGTGGGTTTGCCGAGGGATTAAGCAGTGCTTATTCAGCCCCATACACAAATGCGATGTCTTTTCAGCACGTTGAATTTCACTCCGAGTTTACCTTGGTGTAATCCAGTAGTTACTTTATAAATGTTATAAATACTTTATAAACTCTATAAGCGGTATAAACTTTGGGTAAAATTGCCTTCTCCGAAACTCTGCAAGCTCTCCAGCTTTTCTGACTCCAACTTCTTTCTCTTTAGAATGTCTCGCTCTGAATTTTCTTTCTCCGGCTCAGCATATGCCTCTTAGCCTGCTTTCAGGAAGGAAGACCAATTATTCCTATTTTAAAAAATTGTTTCCTTACAGAAATTGGCATAATGGACTCATGCCTTCTTAAATTCTGCAGCTGGCTCTCAGACTGTATGAGTTGTTTTTTTTTTTTTCTTCCCTTTCGTTGTATTTGTAAATGAAGTGTTTACACCTTATTTTGGAGAGCAGCCTGTGTTGCATGAGCAATGTTTTGTAGGTCGGTGGGAGTTAGCATGGTTTTGTATTCAGGCCATCTACTGCAGTGCTGCAGGTGGACGGGACACTCACTGCTGCTGCAGACCAAGGGACTGCTGGGGTCACGAGAAACCTACTGCCAAGGGCTGCCAGCCATGGCTTGTTATTCAATCCAAAGCAAGAAAAAAGGAGCAAATTCAGAAAATTAGATAGAAAATGAGAGGTTGTAGATATCGGCGCTCACTGCGTTAAGGTTCGTGGTCTCTCCTGCATGATAACCGCTGTGAATTACTTATTTTTTGCTTAAACTCAGGTACGACCGATAGTGGTGTGAATGCAGCACATCATGGGGATTTACACCAGTTGAGGATGTGGCCCAAATCATCTTGTCGCACTGGGGAACAGCTTTGTTGCTTCTCTCCTTATCGCCAAAGTCGTGCCTGTCTCTATCAGCCCCGTCCTTTCTCCTGTTCTGTTCCCTTCTGTCCTGCAAACGTATGCAGGGTGTTCCTGCGAATGGCAGGGTTTACTCAACCGCTGATAACTCCAATCTAGTCTAACAAAGAAGTAAATGCACAATGACATCTCTTGCGCAGAGAGCTGTCATAAAGTGTGGCTGGCAATCCAAGTGGTATAAATGCTCTTTCGATTAAGTGCCTCATTGAGGTAAGTTGATGATGCTCCATTAGGCTGAAGTGATAGACTTCTAGTTCTCGACACAATCGGTGGGGAGAGGGATTTGGTGCTGGAGCAGGCAGTGCAATGCTCGTGCTCTCTGTACGTTCCTGCAATTCTCTTTACTCCTGGCTGATCTGATCTATTGCAGCTTAGCCATTTCTGCACCGTGGGTCATAGAGAGGTGATATCTCAGCAACGTGATGGGACTGGCAGGGACACAGCACTTGGAAGGAAGGAAGGAAGGAAGGAAGGAAGGAAGGAAGGAAGGAAGGAAGGAAGGAAGGAAGGAAGGAAGGAAGGAAGGAAGGAAGGAAGGAAGGAAGGAAGGAAGGAAGGAAGACAGCTAATGTATGGATGCAGGGTGCAGCAATAGCTTAGGAGAGGTCTCCAGCTTCCCCTCGAGGTTTCAGTGTCCCTGTGGTTGAGCTTTGTCCCAAGGAGGTCCTCCAGCTCTGCACTAGGACTATTTTCTGTACTACCAAACCCTGTCCAAGTCACGCAAGAAATTAAAATTCCCATTGTTTACAGGGGAGCCAGCAGCACGAGAGTGAGTGAAAGATGGTTGTGCCCCCACTATTAATTACTTCAGTTTTACTTGCAGTTGGTGACAGTTATTGTCATGCCTGCTGGGACACAGGATGATCCCCATCCATCAAGGACCTGATAGTGGTACATGCTGCGAAAGGCACCACTGCTGATTTCTCTCTTCCATTTCTTGCAGAGAACGCTTTCTGTCCCTAATTAAAGAGAGGAAAACGTGAGAACAAAATTGCAATATGTAAAATGCTTGTTACTTGCATTTTCCAGCTGGCTGGGGTTTCCTGATGGGCTGTTTGTGGGGCATCCGTTACTGTTATCCGCTACAGTCCTTCAAATAGCTATTATTATTTTTGTTACTTCCCTGTTGGACACGAAGGTATCAACTTTTCCTCCCACCTTGATAAAATAGGATGCAATTGCTTTGATGGTTAACAAGTCCCAAGCAAGACCTATACCGGCACGGCTCATGTGACAGTTTCTTGGCTAGTTGGTGGCTCCGAGGGCTACATGCAGGCAAAGCCATCGCTTCTGCTTTAGAGTGATGTAATTTACATTGAGGCATTAGAAGCAGCCGTAAAAAAAGCAGCACAATTTCAAGGAAGAACACAGGGATAGGGATGTAAAACAGGTTTAGGTTTTATTTGCTTGTGGAAAGCAGAAGAGGCCGGTCACGGTCATTATTTGGCTGTGGAGTACCTCGCAGATCCGTTCCCTGGGAATCCTGCCCAGAATTTGCACCAAACTCTCTAACTACGCACTCGACCAGGACTTCCATCATGTCAAACTTGTCAAAAGCGGGTAATGCAGATGAAACACTTAAAAAGAATCTCATTTTCAGGACAAGCTGATCACTCTTTCCTTGAAAATAAAGCCCTTGTAAAAGATCTTAATTTAAGCAGCCAACGATTAAGCTGCCCAGAAAGATTGCCTGCATTTGCCAGTGAATTTACCGGCATTTAGCACGTCGCACAAGGCTGGTAATGGTGTGTCACCACGCTCCCATCAGGCTGAAAAATACCATGGGAGTGACAAAAATGAGACCACAGGGCAGGGTGAAATGTGTTGAGGACTGGGAATCCCAGCGATGGACCCTTGCAAAAAGGAGGCATGCCCCAGTGCCACCGAGGCCAAGAGTGTTTGGATAGTGTTATTTTTGGGTGCTGGCTGATAGGTGAGCATCACCATTTATGGAAGAAGCCACTTTGGGAAAGATCACTATAAAACTAGAGGAAATAAGTGTTGAAGATGGCTACAGAGCTCATGTACCGTCAGGGTGGATTTAATGACCTTAAGTATTGTTCTTCACCTGTAGATAAGGACCTTGGTCTGGTCTTAGGAGGAACAGACTCCCTGCATGACCTTGGCAGAGGTTATATCTCTGTCCTGCTCCCAGACATTTAATGCTCCCAGTCTAGAAGGGAAACTGAATTTGAGCTGTTTTGAAGAACTGTGAGCAATAGCTGATCTGGGGCTGGTCCAGCTGGAAGGGTGTCATTCTTTTCAAAAGGGCATAATGTCACTGCAGACTGAGGGCTTCGGGACAAGCTTGTATAACAGTGGAAAGCAAAGAGATAAAAGGAGTAATCAGAGGAAGAAATCAAGCAAACAGAGCCCATTTCCTTGAGGCATTTGAGCTCCTGGTCAACCCTAGTATCAGCATTCAGCAGGAAGCCTCATTTATATTTTATTTATTTCTGGCTTAAAAAGAAACATTCTCTTGTTTGACAGCTTCTGCCCGGATTCTTATGCCATTTTCTTTTCTTTTCCCTGCATTTCTTTATTTATTTGGGTATCTTAACAGAGGCTCTTTGCCTCCATTTGCTTTTGTAGGGGCTTCAGGGCATGACCTTGGCAGCAGCACTTCTGTTGGTGGGAGCTGGGATGGCCCCGGGCTGGGCACGGGTTCTGCCTTGCCCCTGCCTCCCCTTGGCTCTGATCCGTCTGGCGCATCGCAGCACTTTGTATCATAGCCTCGCTGTCGAGGGATACTTTGTGCTGTTGATGTGTTAGAGGTAGAATTGAGCATGTTGGTAGCTGTCCCTGGAGGATAACTTTTCATTATTGATGTGGAAAGTGGAAAATAAAATAGACTATTACACTTTTTATCTTCAGGGAACATTTTTTTTTTCTCCCCATCCCCCCTTCAGATATGAAAGCATTTCAATTCAGAGAATCATTCTGAGTACAATGAAGAGAAGTCAATTCTGAGAGCAGCAGGCACATTTATTTACAGTGCAGGTGACTTGCAACATGTCTCTACCATATATGCTTTTATTATTCCCTGACAATCCTTGAGACAGGACGTCTTGTACCTGGAGTGCCACAGCTGTGCTGCTCTTTACAGTCATTAAACCTGACTTTGAAGTCGTAAGAAAAACCCAATTCCTCAAGTTCAAATAGGCCTGCAGAAATGGCACATAAAGGAAGTTAAACAACATTCCTTGGGTTGAACTGTGAGCCAGAGAAAGATCAAAGGACAGCGGGGAAGAAAATACAAAAAATCTTGCTGAAAGTGTGTCAGAAGGGCTCCCTGCCTGTCCTCCACCCGCTCCAGCTGCTGTGTCATGCGAGGAGAAGCATCCTCCGACGCCTTGCAGATGGCGCAGCCCCTGGGCAGCTGTGCACAGCTGGCAGGCAGTGGTGCTCGCGTTTGCCAGCTAGCTGGCCAAGTGGAAAATGGGTATTTGTAGGTACAAGCCCTTTGATTTTCCACTGGGAGAAGAACACAGGCAGTCAAAGATGGGAGCATAAATCGGAGCTCACTGGTACCGATCCAAGAAGGCTTCCAGATCAATATTTAAAAGAGTAAGCTAGCAAAGGAAAACCTTGCTCCCTTGCTATCCATCAGCTCTGCACACGAGTCCTTATCTCATCTATCTGCTGCCTCCTCCCAGGCTTCTCTTTCCAAATCTGCAGCACCATCTAGCCCTCTAATCATTTCGGGGTCTTCTACAAGGGAAGAATCAGGGCTTTTTGCATCCAACAGTGAGACCATTTCGCACTACTTACTCATGCACAGGAGGCCTGGGAATGAAATAAGAGATGCTGGCAGTGTGTTGCTCCTGCACAGAAGGGTCACTACTAGCGCAGCTGGTGGAATTTACTGCAATCCACTGGGAAAGACTGGGCAATGGATTATGACCAAGTTGCTTAAAAGGGTTCCCCCAGCTTTGCCTGGAATTTCCTACACCCCTAGCAGGCAGCTGAGATTTCCTCCTTGCACCCTGGTAGCTCCAGGTAAGGAACTGCTAGTCATTCTCCTGTTTGCTTTAGTAATTGCTGAAGTCAGGAAAAGAAAACCTTTGGATGTTATTAAAAGGGTCACTGCATTGTTAAATGTCAGCACGGGCTGGAACAGCTACAGCTGTTTTAGCCTTTTGGGAAAATCACCCTTGGTGTCAGAGCTGCTGTCCCTCTGCTGAACTGGGGTGTTGCTACCTATAGTAGTATTACAGCAGAAAAAAACACCTCTAAAATCTACTCAAAAAATGAAGGATATGTGAACCTAGCAGGCAGCTTTCATTTTACACAGTTTGCCTTTGCCCACTGGGCCAGGGATTTGTAGCTGAAATGCCATCAGTACTTGCTAGGCTCTTATCTCTCTGGTGTGCCGAGATAGCACCTGATTGCCATAGTATCTGAGCATCTAACTGCCTGTGATGTATTCATCCCCGTAGCGAGCCTGGGGATAGGTGAGTGCTATTATCTTCCTTGTACAGATTGGGAATGCTTCACTATGGCCTAGATCCTCACTTCGAGGTACAGCGATACCGAGAACAATATTTATTTATTAAAAATGTAATTGTTTGTGGTTGGATGGGCATGAAATTCATCTCACCTACCTTCATATAGCTGTCTCCATAGGTGCTGGCTGTCAGTCCTTGTGTACAAGGAGAGAATGGAGCACTTCTAAGGTGTGGAGCAGCTCAGCCAGTTGTGGTTACCCAAAACAGCCCACATGAATATTGGGCTGTGTCTACCATCAAGGTAGGACTGACATCTACCTTAAAAATACCTAAAGCTGAGTAAGATGAATGCCTTTGACATTATTTGAAGTAACAATTAGAGGTATTCCTTGGAGATTTTAGGTCTAAGTGACTTACTTAGAGCAGGTTGATGACCAGGGTTAACTCCTTGCAGACAGTAGATCCCTTGCCGCTAGGCTGTCATAGAATCCCAGAATCATTAAGGCTGGAAAAGCCCTTCAAGATCAGCTGGTCCAACCGTCCCCCTACCACCACCATCACCCACTGACCATGTCCCCAAGCCCCACGTCCAGCCTTTCCTTGAACACCCCCAGGGACGGTGACTCCACCACCTCCCTGGGCAACCCGTCCCAATGCCCAATTGTCCTTCATGACCGCGGTGCCTGCTCAGATCGGAAGAGTTGCTCTTTGGAAGTATGTTTTCATACCGTTGTCTGATAAAGAGTAGCTTAATTTAGAGGCCTAACTTTAAGGTGGGAAGTTTACTTTAATTAGATAGGAAGTTCAACTTACACGTTCTTCTCTTCCTAGAGGTCACTCCTCATGCTATCAAGTTCATGGTGGCCTCTTCTTGCAAGTGTTTTTGGGCACTGTTCTGACACAAGAATAGTGAAGGACAGCTGTGTGATGGTGGGTGGAGGGCTCGTTTGTGCAGATATGTGCGGTGCGTATTGGTATGAGAACTTTGATGTCATTCAGGCAAGCTTTCCCAGGCAACAAACTTCATATTTATGTGCAAATGAGGAGACAGTCACACCGAACTGGAGGCAGAGGATGTTAATGAATGTTCTTCTAGGCTTTAAGGAAAAGATATTGCCCAATGCTGTGGAAAATTAAAATTTGTTTCTAATATGTATGGTAAATTTAATGCTAAAGACCAAAGATAAATGGGAAGGGAGTTTAATCCGAGCTGACCCCATTTTTGCTGGAATGTCATTTGCTATGGTTTTTGCTCCCTCTCTGAAAGCAAGAGACACACTAATTAGTTCTCGCATTCTGCACATAAATTATTGCTCCCAAACATTTAAAGTAGAAAGTAAGGGATGCTGGGAAAGGCACTGAGGGAACTGTCCCGAATCCACAGAGGGTTTGCGTGTAATCATAAATCGAAGGAGTGATGCTGTAAGGGCCACTAACAGCTGTCAGGAGGAAGCCTGCTGGCCTCTGAGTGTGTTTAATGCCTTGTTGAGGTTGCTGCTGACAGATGTGGTAGCAATAGGATATATGGGATTAAATTCACTTCAGTATGGAAAGATCTCCTTAACTAAAGAGGATCTGAACTGTACAGGGCTTGGCGGGTCTTAAGGTTCCTTGAGATGGACCCAACTTGCAGCTTTTCAAAACTTTTCTTGTATCCCATACACACAGATACAAGGATCCCTTTTTGCATTCACTTGTATGACCACCTAAACCGATCCAGCTATCTGAAAGGGTGACTTGCAAAGCTATCTTGCAGAGCAGAAGATGAAACCAGACCCCTTCTAGGCTTTATACTTAGCAGAACAAATTCAGAAATGACATGGATTAGGAAGTCGCCTACAAAAAGATTGGAGTTTGAGCTTTATCTTCCTTAAATAGTTCCTGATGGCGTTCAAGAAAGTTGTTCTGACACCCTGGGTTTTCAGACCTCTGCTGAGAGCCAAGGGACAGGTTCTTCCGAGGCACTGAACTTGCACAGCTCAGTAAAATGCAAAGGGCAGCTAAAACTGAACTCCAAATGGCATCTCAAACATCGATGCACCGCATCCAAAACAGCGTGCCCGGCACCGCACCACCGCATCTGTCGCACCGACCTTCTCCCACCTGTCCCCTTGTCAGCCGTTCAGTTCTCCCGGCCGGTGAGATGGAAATGAGCCTGTCTTCGACTGACGGGGGCTTGACGGAAACTCGCCAGCAGATGATCAAAGTTTAGAGTTCAGCTGAAAGGCCTTAAAACTTGTCACAGGGAGGTTCGGGGCCCTCTGTGCCCTGTCGATGGAATTTCATTAGCTTGTAACTGTGACAGGTTGTAATCAACCTGTCCAATTTTAATCTCAGCAGCTATGCTGCAGGTTTTTATTTTTTTTTATTTTTTAAATCATTTGCTTTATTTGAATTGTGAATGTGCCCTGCTGAAAGAGAAGCCTCCCGAGCACCTTTCCTCCAAGCAGCTGGAGAAATTCCCCCCACAGTCGGCCAGCAAATAACGTGTTGAAATGTTGGTGCAGAAGAGACAGGTGTTAGGGGAAGATGGCTCACCACAAAGGGTTAATTACTCTTTGGTGGACTACCTGCCAGAAAACGGCATTAAACAGTCAGGCCGTTTAATATGTCACAGGAGCTACAAAGTGTAGGCTTGCTTTAGCCCCTGATGCAAAATTTGTCGCTCTAGGAGCTAGAAAAAGGTCGGCTGTGCTTGGCAAGAAGGACCCTGTCCCAGGAGAGCTCTCAGCTGGGGCACAAACCCTTGCAGAGAACACAGGAACCCCACACAGGCACAGGGGGTGTTTCAAGGACTTCACTGGGGCCACTGGGCAAAGGGACAGGAAACCTCAGGCACCCCAAGTTCATGCGTGAGGCATCACATTTCGGTTAAAAATAGCTTTAGAACTAATTAGAATTGCTTTCTCTCCTCCATATGACTTTTTGGGGAGACTATGCTTTGGGAAGACTTTTTGGTCATTTTTGCTTGCTGGTCCTTCCTCTGTGGCCATCCTACAAGCAGATATTTTTAAGCAGCCATGCGAGTCTAGGTCTAACTACTGCATGACTTTTCCTCCCTGGAAAGAAAAGATGATAAATCCAGTAGTGCTTTGGTGCAACGTGTCCCCACTTGAGCTCAGCCCCCTGCTCGCTGAGGTGAGAGCAGAGGGGCTGGGGGACGAGGGCTGTGACCAAGCCCCAGCTGCCCACGACCTCTGCGTGCATTCCCTTGGTGCCAGTTGCTCATAAATCCCCTTGGTGTCCCGGCGAGAAGTGCCAGCTCTCCGGGACGCGGCTTTGCAAGTGATGATCTGGAACTGTCCATCATCATTACGGCGCTTTGCTTCCAAAACCCAGCCTGACAGAAGCGTTTTGTTCTGGGGGCGAGGAGATGATCTGAGAGGACATCTCCTCCGGGCTCACCGCGGCTGTTCCCATCGCTGGCGTGGCACAGCCGGATTGCGCTCTATGCAAATGGAAGTGAATAATTCAGCATTTCCCCCTTTTTGGAAGACATTTGCTGGCTGCGGGAGGTGGAGGCACGCGGGATGTGTCAGGACACTGCTTCAAATGGCAGCGAGAGCAGAGGAAACCAGCACGACCCTACGGTTTTTATACCAGTATAATTACCTCTTCTGGGCACGCAGGATATTTTTAGCTTGCTTGCCTGAGGAAATTAAGCTCATATGATCATGTAATGAATGCGTGTGCATTTCTGCATGTTTATTTTGACCTTAATAATTTTTGAACCCATTGGCGCTTTCAAGCAGATTTGATGGGGGAGGAAAGCAGTCTCGGATACAATTAAGTTTTTATACATACTGTGAAAACTGGCCAGGTGAAGGAGAGAGAGCCTGTAAATGCTCCAACTCAGCATTTATTGCCCGAAAAACAGGTTGCAGTGTGGGCTTCTGCCTTACCAGCCATCAAAGACTCCACATCAGGGGAGAGGATTTAGAAAAATCCATTCGAACTGCAGGAAAAGATGTGATCGGAGCCCGCAATCAAGCATGAAATGCAGATCTTAGGGAAAGCAGGCTTTGTTATTTCTGGTGCTGATGGGACTGCATCTTAACTGCTTATTAGTTGTACCAGCACAAAGGCAAGCGTGGATTTGGTTAGAAGGTAGAAAGTCGGTGCTCAGCAGCACAGCATGCTCCTCTTCCCCTAATAAGTGCATTTTTGTCAACGAGGCTGCTTTCTGCACTCAGGGAGTTAATGCTGCTCCACTTTGGGGCATAAATAGGGCTTAAAGGCCCTGAGTGCCTCACGTGGAGACTTCAGCTGGGGCGAACCAAAACAGCCGCCGGATTTGGTTCTCTGTGGTACTCGCAGTGACACAGAATAGGGCTGGAGAAGGGAGTTCTTGTGGCAAAACTCTGCAAATCCTCTGTGCTGTTCTTCCTCGGAGACTGCAGTGGAGCCAGGCTGCTGCCTCCAGCATAGGTTACGGACCGGGGGTGCTCAGCTCCCGGGAGCTTTCCAGAGCGACACCTCCCCAAATTCGTTACCTCAGGACCAAACCCCACGGCCACCGGGCTTCTCCCCCAGGTTTGTCTCAAGAGGCATATCCATGATAAGTAACGTGTTCTTCAAACATGCATGGGAGCACTCTTATAATTAATGCAGTCTTAATTCCATCCAGCATAATTTACATCGAAGTTTAATACAGTTTTGCAAATCCTTCGGAAATCCTGGCTTTTGCTTAATTCAGATTAATTCACCGGAGAGTCCCTGCATGGACAAGCCTTCAGAGAAGCCTGGCAGCAGCCGAGGTTTGGCAAGTTTTACTCACAGGGACAAAGTGGTTGGAGTTGGCCAAGAGGGGTTTTGTTTACCCTCTTTCATGCCACAGTGCATGCTCCTGGCTAAGTGCTGGGCAAGCAACAGTACAGCTGCATGCGATCCCTGCCAGCCTCCCCATCCTCACATCCAGCCCCGATTAAAGCATCAGCCCCCACCTGAGATAACTGGGTTGTTTGGCTGCCCAAAACCCCCAGAGCAGCTGGGGTATGGGAAATGATGCTGCGCTCTCAGCATGGTGAGCCAATCCGCCCAGCAAAGCCACCAGCCCTCCGAGGGGACAAAGCTGCCATAAAACCCAATGTCTGCATCTTGCCAGAGGGGCTTTCATGGAGAGATGCTGCAGGTCCCAGCCCAGAAACAATGGCATCTCCAAAGAAACAAGCTCCTCTGCAGGGCAAGGTTTCTTTTCCCAAGGCTCACCTCTCCCAGGTCTGCGAGATGATCGGTGATACCTTTACAGCTTTACGGAGTGCCTTTAATTAACGGCCCTGCAAGGCTCTGTAAGTCTGTGTTAGCACAGCACTATGCATCCTAACAAAATAGCCTGAGAGCCCATAAACACATCTCTTCCCATCAGCTTGCCAGCTTATAGCAGCTGGAATTAAACTGATGCCAACACAATGACTCCGAGATCATTAAAGCTTTCCCGGACAAAAGGACTATATCTCAAGGGTCTACTTGCCATAAACAAGCTGGGTGAAAACAGCAGGAAATATTGAGGAATAATATCCTTGTGAACAAAGTCCTGCTCTGCTGAAACGTGCCGGAGGGAATTGGGGCAGATGGCTGAACAAATCCTCCACAGGGCTGTAAACCAACACAGCCTGGGTATGGGGCTGGGGGCGGCGTTGTGCGGAGATGGGCTCAGCACCTGCAGCTTCCAGTGGTTTCTGGAGAAAAAAACACCTAAAAACAGCTTCTGCAGGTGCACAGGACGCTGGAAACACCATGGCATCCTGACTTAGCTGGTGCTTATACCGAGGCAATGGTGGGGGGCCCACATGTAGTCAGTAGGAGAGGGGAAGCAGAAGCCATGGGCAGCGGCTCCCCATCATCCTAGGACCTTCCGGAGCCACCAGGTGCTCAGATCAAGGCACAAAACCCCATGGATGCGATATGCATTAGCATCATTGCTTTCCAAAGTGAAATTCGGAGTACATTTCTTCATGTTGGGTCCCTGAGTGGGTGGGGATAGGACCAAGGTGCTCAGAGGTTAAGTTGCTTGGAATGAAACTGGAAGAGATATAAAAAATGGGGAGGAAGTCCCAGATTTCAACACCGTATCCAACATAGAGTTTATTTGTCACATCAAGTGTTCTGCTCCTGTTGGGTTGCTGATCCACTTTGAAATGTTGTTTGCTTTCTCCAAGAAGGTTGAATCCTAAATGACAAATGTAATCACAAAACATAATGTGAAAAAATCATTTTGAAAACACAAAACAAATGTGATTTTTGGATCTTGTCCAGCATTTTCATCTGCCAAAACAGTTGAATCCATCCTGATGTGAATCCAATGAAGAGTTCCCATCCCTAATGCCAACTTTTGGGAGAGGCTTTTGAGAAGCAAATTACAGATCGATGTCTGCTGCATCTACCATGCCCTGCCTGAGAATTCCTGAAATTGGGGAAAAGTATTCGTATTCAAAACTCAACAAACGATGTTCTTGGTCAGCTACGGTGATGCCTGTAAGTTGGATGTGCAATTCCCACTGGGGATTTAGGTTCGCCTACATTGTCCTTGCCTACTCCCCAACTTCAACACCTCTTTTCAGATGGAGAAATCCTCTCCCCGGAGGTGCTGTTGAACCATGCGTCCCAGTAGCTGTCTGTATGGCAGACTACCCAGGCTCTTCATGCCCCGAGCCACTTGGGTATGTGGCAGCACCACACAAGTGCTGCCACAGAGGGTGGCTCACCCAAGCTACGCACAGCTGCAGAGAGTCCAGGCATTTTCCTAATGGCTCGGCTAATTCTGCAGTGCCCAGCACATGAAGGACCTGCCTGCTTCCTCCACGGCTCCAAAGAGTGAATTAAACGATACGATGAAACATATTACATTTGCATCTGGCTCAAAGGGAACATAACAGCATTAGGCAGCCCTGGTGCTCATTAAACGCCTCTGACTAGAAGGATGTAATGAACCAGTTTTATTACAATAGTAATTTCTTCCTATCACATTTGGTGGTTATATATTCATGGGGGATGCGGGGAAGGGAGGTAGATCAGTACAGACTGGTGCATTAAGATATATTGCATGTGGAAAAGTTGACACCAGAGCATGTGGCTGACAGATAGGAGAGAGGCAAGCAGGCAGCAGAATATCCCCAAGTCCATTATAACGCCATCAAACTGACCTTTACAAAATATATATGAGAACAATAAAAAGGGACCTTCCTGGCTTTGGATGCAGCAGTGGCACCAAAGGTGGTTTAACGCCCTGTGTGCTCCTCATCTCCCAGCACCTCGGTGTCCTGGGCTGACCAGGGGGGCTGCACATCCTGCGGGGTGTTCGGGCATTGCAGAGCTTCTGGATGCTGCGGGACCGTGCAGGAAGAGCCAGCAGCATGGCACCAGTCCTGCCAGGAGCCATGGCATGGGATGCTGCACGCATGGGATGCTGCAGGCACAGATGGAGGCACTCACGGCTCTCCCCTCCAAGTCCCAGCTGTAACCAAGGTAAGTTTTCTAAATTTGTACAGAGAAAATCCATGATTAATAGTAGCTTTAATAAATGGCTAATCAATTTATATAGGTTGCTATAGAGTCCAATAAATCAAAACCAGGTTGCTTATAACCATGGCTTATAGCCATCTTATAATACCTTCCACTGATGTGCTTATAATAATCTGTAACATCCGCTACTGCTGTCGGTAACTCATTTAAAACAGCCGTTAGTATTTTTTTAACCTGCTAAAAGCACAGGGTGAGTAAATATTCCTCAATACCTGTAAGCCACGTGACCTTTCATGGTTGCAAATTTGGGGCCGAATCAATGCCCATCAAAGGCGAGGAAGGACTGCTGTGGCCTGCAAAAGGAACTGGAAACATGCTATAATCACAGGAAAGGTGACACTGAGACAGACTCAAGTCCTTTCTTGTCTGAGAGGCCAGAAGAGGATGCCTGGGAGGAAGGACATTGGAAAGAGGGCAGCCAGATTGCCCCGCTCCATCTCTCCACCTTGCAGCAATTACAGAGCTGGTGTTTGCAGGGAGCTGAAGGTTGTATTCAGGTCCTCGAGGCCAACAGCCGTGGGTGCATTTATCCCTCGTGAAGGTGCCTTACCCCTGCTTTTGCAGGATTGCAGAGTGGTTGAGCCTGGAGCCCGACTGCTCCAGCCCTCACTCAAGCAGAGCCACCTTGCTTCAGGTGATTAAAGCGTCACCCTTTCATCTATGTTGCCTCTGACCCTGCAGCTATACATTCCATTTTGTAATCACAGAGCACGGGAAAAGCACAATTAAGTTAACATTTATCCAACTAGACACAAACAGACACACGGAAATGTCTTTCTCAGAAGCCCGCTTTGGCCATGAGCGCTGGGAGCGGTGGCATTTTGCAGCCCAGACACTGCAGCTGGGTGCAGCTGCCCCCGGGAAGCCTGGGGCTGTGTGCTCGGCCTGCGAGGACAGCCCTTTTCCAAGGGAGAAATAGGAGCTTAGCATCAAATTCAGCCCTTAGAGGACCTACACCAGAATTTCTGTTCTTCTCCAGCACCTCTGTTTTCAAAGCCTTCATGACAGCAGAGGATAATGAGAAATTAAAAAACCTGTGAGCCTGGGTGCTTTAAGATCCCACAGCCAGTAGGTTTTGCATTTTTGCTATTCCAACACATATATATTTTTTTTCTTTCTGATTTGACTCATGCAACTCTTTGGAAGAAGCCCCATCTGCTAAATATAGCCTGGAACCTGTAGCTGCCTGGAAAGAGGAGTGTGGTGATTTCTGAAAAACTCAAGCCTATAAAAGCTGACACACAGCCCCTCACACTCTGTAAAAACCATCTCCTGGTGGATTTATTAGTCTTAAGCAACAGCAGTTGGTCTGAAAAGAAAATGTATTTAACCTTTCTTTTTAATTGTCGCACTGTTAACCTGTCAGTTCTACACGGGGCTGTTAATAATTCCGCTTTAAACGTCTCAAAAGGAACTTTCATGTTTAAATATTAAACATTAAAACTTGGGTACAGTTAGAAAAGAATTGATACAGCACTTTTGGTAGTAATGTGGCTCAATCCAAAGTCTGCCGGAGTGCCTGGGAATTGTCACGCTGAATTAAACAGGCCCAGACGCGGGGTAGGCTGCAAATCCAGATCCTGGGGGCAAATCCTGGGAGCTTTAAGCAGGGTGAATAATAGGGGCTTAGCCTCGGAAAGGACCGAGTTGTGCCTTTAGAGCTGGTCTTCGTCTGCACCTTAAGGTAAAATGCTCAGTGAGGGGGAGAGAATTAATTAATTGGGCTCAGCTAACGAAATTTTAACTAGCTGCAGCAAAATAGAAGTGAAAGCACAAAGTAACAGGGCTCTAAAGGAGGTTTTAGCTTGGAATCAGCTCCAAGTTTCTTCACAGCCATGTGTCATGCATTAACGGCCATATTGTTTTTGTCTTCACTCTGATTTTAATCTTTTTTTTTTTTTTTTCCAAGTATGTTTTGAGATCTACCCTGACTCATCCCAGTTTGTTTCCGTGTCAGCCAGCCCACAGAGCGGGAAGTGCCAGCATGGGCAGGAGGGGACAGGGCCCTTCACAGCCTGCTTTGAGGGGGGGGATGGAGCAGCCAGACGGGATCCACCAAACCTCTCAGATGGCCGCAGGCACAGCGAGCTGCTGCCTGCAACACCCCAGCAATGCCCTGCAGCCTGGTGGGTCAGCCCTTGGGCATAAATCCCTCCAGAGGCTGCAAACTGCAGCCGAGGAGGGGATTTAGGCTCCTACTGGGTCACTGCCAGAGCTGGCTGTGTCCAGGGCTTCCCCCTCGCTGACACTGGGGGCTGAGGCTTTGTAGATCCCCTCGTGGACAGTCCCCCCTAGAAGGATTAAGCATTAACAGGGCTGGAGAGATGGAGCGTGTAACTTGGGCACCGGCCGGGAAAACAGGGTTACAGCTCCTTAACCCCAGGCGTATCACGTGTCGCTCACTCTTTTCTTTTTGCAGGCAGGGGTGGAAAGGTTAATGAGCTCACCCAGGGCTGTGATGAGCTTTGTTGGCAAGAGGAGAGCCTCCAAAGGCCTGGGGTGGAGTGCTCCAGCACTGGGTGGTCCCTCAGCCCCTCTCGGTCCCTGCCCAGCGGGGAAGAGCCCTCAGGAGCTCAGGGACACGCAAAGCTCGTCCCTCTCTCCTCTGCTGCATAGCTCGGGTCTGGCTCTAATAGCAAAATGATGGCTGCAATCCTGTACCCTGAAAAACCAAAGGGATATTTCCAGGACTGAGAAACTCCCTGGGACAGTAGCAACGGCAGGGGCAGAGCTTTTCAGCGCTAGAGAAGAGCGTAGCAGAAACCAGCCACGCAGGGAAGGCAGGTCTGCAGTGTTGCCGCCACACCACGGGGAAGTGTGACACGTGGGCGTACCCTCAATTCGCGAGTGTTTCCACCCCGATGTGCTGCGAGCCGGGGACAGCAGGGAGCTGGGTGCGTGGTGTCTGCGCGGCGAAGGGGCGCAGCGAGGTGTTACAAACGCCGCCTTCCCCTCCCTGCTGGCTGCCTGCTCTAAGGGCTTTAAGAAGCAGAGTCGGTGCAAGCCCCCAGTTCCGATTCCCACCGTAGTGCTGCTGGTGCTTGCATGCATTTGGGCAGAGAGCTTGCTTCATCCTCCAGCCCTGCTGCAGCTTTCATGCTTGCCGTAGCCAGCTTGTGGGCATCCATGCACTTGCAGAGCTGCCTCAGCACCCTGGTCTTGAGCTGCTGCTCCAGTTTGTGCTTTGCTGGTGCAAGCAGTGGTTGGAGAAGCCCACGGTGGCTGTGTGATGGCTCTGCCTTGGTGGCATCTCCCTGCTTCCCTTGGCAGGAGTGCGACAACGAGGGGACAGCCGCTGCCTCGGCGCCCTCTGCCAGGTGAGCCCTACCGAGCCCAGGCACAAACTCCCTGAGACTCACTGAGTCTGGCCAGGACATCGTGGACCACTCGTAGAGGTGGGAGAAAGCTGATAGCCACGTCCATTTCACGTCTTGGTCCTTTCTGTCGTGATGCTTTCAGCAACCTGGGACGCCGTGGGGCAAATTCAGCAGTGCTGGCTAAGTTGGCATAATTTAGAGCCTCTCAGCTTCACTAAGGCTCCCTGGGCACTCCGTACACCCTGCCTGCTGATGCATAAAGCAGCCTAAATAAGTGTAATTTATGAACCGAGGAAAAGGTGCTAGTTAAAAAACCTCCCAGCCTAAAATAGCCTCTAAGTGAGGAGAGGGAGAGGAAGGGGAGCCTTGGCTTTATGCCCCATAGAGCAGCATCTCCGAATTTGGCCCTGGGCCTCAAAGCTTTTAAAAAGAGAGAGCAATTTCAGTTTGTAGGAGGTCATACGTGGTCTTGTGCACCTCTCCCCTACTTTGTTTGAGAGTCCTGGCCCAAGCAAGGCACATCCGAGCAAGCTCAGGGAGCGAAGCTGTTGGGGAGGCAGCGCTGGCGGTTGGTGCTGAGCAAGCTGATTTTCCACCTGTGGCTCCCACCCTGCGTGTTCGCACCTCTGCAAAGCAGAGATAAAACAAGGCCCTTCCACTTGGTAACTGCTCCACACGAATGCACCTGCCCAGCGATGAAGCAACTGCCCCTTCGCCTCCCGGCTGTTAAGCACACCCCAGCCCACAGTCTTTTTCTCCCTTTGACGCTCCTTTTACGCACAGGACAGGCTGTTTTCCAACCAGGCGGCTCCTGCTGGATCAGGAACATGTGGATTTATTGCCATCAATACTTTGCAGTGACCTGAATATTTCCAAACTTGTGTCATCCTGCCCGGCGCACACTTAGCGCTTAATTGTCGCTAGCGGCACTGCTAATATCGACACTCTGTGACCTGTCTGCAACCCAGGCCAGTCAATACGGCCGTGATGAGCGCTGGTATGGGAAGTGCCATTGCTGATGCCTGGCTGATAACATTATGTGCCTGTGACATGCGAATCAACCGCAGGGTAAGTGAGCCGATTTAGAATATAATGAATAAATATCCTCGGGTTTGAGGAGGGGATGCTGTCAAAGGCTTTCTAAAAATAGTCGGTAATTGGCTTTGTATTAGGCTTATTATTGCCTCTGATGGTCTCTCAGAAGTTTTGAAACTGCAGATTCCTCCCTGGGCACATCTGTGTGCTCCAGAGCCATGCCCTCAAGGCACAGTGCTGTGTCTCGGGGCTGCAAAAGCCCGTCAGAGGATAACTGTTGGCACTGGGCAATTCCCCACTCTGTGCAGGGTGCAAACAAAACTCCTTAAAAACATCTCTGGAAGTGCTGTCCCCCGGTGTTCAGGCACTTGCTTGGTTCATCTCTGAAACAAACTTGGCATTCTGTGCATGGAACAGCTTTCACTACAGGAACAACACTGCCCCGTTCCCTCCAGAGCAGGTTCTCTGGCTCCTGCACCTCCTGGAGTCCTCACACCCCTTAGAGATGCTGGGCAGCTACGAGTCCACATGGTCCTTCCAAGAACATCCCATGAACAGGCCCATGCCTGTAAAATAACGCATTACTATTAACTAAGGGCAGTTTGCTGGGGCAGATCTCCTCTGTGATGCCCGTTTATTGGTGTGATGAAGGGGGAGAGGGGACAGCATCCCTGTCTGCCACCACAGCCATCCCACTGCCTGCTGTATCACTGCTGCGGTGCAAATGAGCCTACGTGCTTACATCCGCACAAGGCTAACAGCCTGTTCTCATCTGGTTCCTGGTGTCACCTCTTTGGCAGCCCCTCGCAGGCTGACGGCACTGTCAGAGCTGATGCTGCTCCCTGGGAAGGTTTCAGCCGTCCCCTCCTGCTCCACAGGCGAGTGCTGCTCCACGCAGACCCTCGGCGGACACGGCTCGGTGGGATTTGCAAACTGCAGGCTGCAGATAGCAATCACTCCAAGCAGGGATGCTGCGAGGATGCTGCTAAGCAGTCGCACTCAGATTTTTGTGTAGCCCCAGAGAAAGACCAAGTCCTACCCTGTGTTTTCATGCAGAAGCTGCTTTTTTTTCTTAGATTCGTTGTCAGCTTCTTCGGGATGTGCAGAGCTGAAGGGGGACTTGTAACGTACTCTTCAGGGGCAGAATTCAGGAGCATTCACCCTCTTTAATGCAAGTTGCCTCTAAAAGACCCTTTAAAAGGCACAAGCCCTTAAGTTATCCACAGGCAGTATCCGAAAGGCATAAAATACATCAGAAATCACACCCAAAACGTAAGAGTGCTTGCTGTCTGTGGAAGAGGCTGGATGGGTGCAGCTTCTCAGACAGCGCTGGGCACACCAGCATCACGAGCTGGTTTGCAGCCACAGCGAGTTGTGGAGGAGAAGCTCCTGCAAACCAGCTTGAACCTCCTGGATGCCCCAGGCTGAGCAGCCTTTTCCAGCTCAGTCCAAACCACGAAGGCAGCCACGTCCCCTCCTCACCCCACCTGAAGCCACGCCGCTGTCTTCTGCTCCGTGATCAAGCTCCCGCTGCCTTTGATCAGATTCAGATGAGGTGTTTCTTCTGCCACCTCCTGCATGAAAGCGCACACGTATCTTTAAGCACATGTGGAGGAAAGCCTTGAGCGCTACAATTCACCCAAATCATCATGATTCCTTTTATTTTTACATTAAATGTTTTTGCTTTATGAAAGGAATAAAAGAACTATAACAACCACAACGAAATAAGGAAGTGAATGCCCAGAGGTAACTACAATATAAAATCATATTCATCATATCATAATATTTTACATTTGCTTGTTTTATGTGGATTAAAAACCCCTCAACACACAGTCTAGCAGCAGCAAGGAAAGCAGCAGGAGAGGAAGGGCAAGGAGGGAAAAGCAATGTGCATGCCCAGAGGACTGGGGCCTGCAAAAAAGAGTCTCTGGCTCAAGCAAGCCAGAATTGAACCCGACTGAAAGTTTTGCATCAAACGGGTGGCCCTGCCTGATCTTTGGCCCCCTCCTTGGCCATGGCCACTTGTCCAAATGTGTCTCCTCTGCTTGCAACCAGCCACTTCGTAGCATGAGCAATGTGGCCACAGCAGCAGGGCACGAGCTAAAGGCAGTGTCCCCCCTCCAACACCGCCCTCCTACAAGGCTGCCAGCACCAGGTCGGGCGGCTGTTGAATTAACGGGGAGAGAGCGGAACAAATGGCGTGGGATGCAGGGCATTCTTCATCTCCTGAAAGGCTTCAGACCAAGATTAAATGCCTTCCTGGAAGCTGTCTTTTAATAACTTGTGCTGGACGAGGTGCAGCAGTGGAGAGCCTTGCATTAAGTAGCCTCTTACACCGGGGCTGGAGGAGATGCTCGGATGGTCTGAGCACCTCGGGATGCAGCAGCATTTATTTACCTGCCCCCTGATGCCAAGGGGGGCAGCAGGGAAGGGGCAGGGTGTGGGCACTCTCCATTGCCTGAGTGGGAAGTTCGGGTGCTCTGAGCAACAGCTGAAAAATATTCTCCAAATTCCTTCTGTTTTCCATTCAGCCCGTCTTCGGCTGCAAGAAGTTTGGCGATCTCCTTGGTGGTACCATTCCCATGTGGTGGCACGGGGGTTTGCCAGCCAAACACTGAGCGCTGGGGCTCAGCAGCTCCTGAGGTGTCTTCGTCCAAAAGAACTGCTAAAATCCTACCTTCTTGTTTCTGAGAACTGGGGCATGGTTTGCTTCTGGAAAGGAAGGGACTAAACAAAGACGATCTTGGTCCTCAGTGTCCTCAGCTGTGGCAGCCGCGGAGGCAGGTTTGGTGTTTGGAGGACAGCACAGTCACTTCGAGTTCAAGAAAGCAACTTCCACCAACTGCAGGTCGCATGCCTTCTCCTGCATAAAATCCAACCTGACATTTACCACCCTTCTTACAATGCTTTTAAATTTATTTCCAGATGCTTCCAAAGAACGTTTTAAATTATCCATATGCCATCTGTCACACGTGGCGTACAGACAGCGCACTGTCTTTGTGTTCTGTAGGGCAGGTCAGAACAATGCTTTGTGGGGCTTGTTTGTCTGAAATGAGTCTGGGTGGCAAAAAAACAATAAAAATCTGCTGCGTGTTGATACCATTGTGCAACTTCTACAGCCAGAGCTTTTGCAATGACAGTTTGCAAACACGGTGCTAACATTAATTAATCATTAGAGCCTTCCTGCTGTGCAAGCATGCACGTAAAACTGCAACATGAACTGCAACCTGGAATGGGCTAAATGATCTTCCAGTCCCCCTAGGGAGGGCTCAACAAAATTAAACGCCCACATCTGACCGTGCAGGATGTGGTGGGTTGCTTTCTCCCCCACCCACAACTCACACATTTCAGAGAGAATAACAACACTTCGTTGCTCTTGCCCTTGCCCTTGCCCTTCTGTACTTTTATTTCTTTCTTTTCCACTGCACTATTAGGATGAATTCCCAGCTCTGCAGATATAACAAACTGTGAAACTCCTCGTGGACCCAAACTCTCTCTTGAGTAATTAAGAGAAGACACTTTCCATCCCCAGCTACATCTCTTTTGTGTCTTACCAAGCTGCTGGGACAAGATTTTCTGTTTTTCCATTGTCCTGGCTTCAGCTGAGATAGATAGTTAATTTTCTTCATAGCGGCTGGTATGCTGCTGTATTTTGGATTTAGGAGAAAAATAAGGCTGATAACACACCGATGCTGCAGTTGTTGCAGAGCAGTGCTTACACTAAGCCAAGCACCTTTCAGCTTCTCTTACCTCCCCGCCAGCGAGGAGGCCGGGTGTGCACAAGGAGCTGGGAGGGGACCGAACCAGGACAGCTGACCCCAAATGCCACAGGGATGTCCCATGCCATGTGGCATCATGTGGGACAATAAAACTGGCTGGGGAGGGAGGTGGTTGCTGCTCGGGGTCTGGCTGGGCATCATTCGACAGGTGGTGAGCAATTACATTGTGCACCACTTGCTTTATTATTATTATTATTATTATTATTATTATTATTATTATTATTTTCCCTTTCTTCTCTTTCCTATTAGACTGTCTCTATCTCAACCCACCAGTGTTACCTTTTTCCAGTTCTCTCCCCCATCCCACTGTGGGGGCAGTGAGCGGCCGGTGCTTGGTGCTTTGCTACCTGCTTAAACCACAGCACCCACTTGGAGCACGTAACGACCCGGTGCTGGTCCCGGAGCCTTTCTGTGCCCCATATCTGCTGGATGATTGCAGCAGGCGTGCCACGTGCATGGGCTGCTCGGTGGCTGGATGCAGGCTTTGCAGCTCCACAGGGGCACCTCGCTAGCAGATTTATTTAATCTCTTCCTACAATCCCCGGTCCCTGTCTGAGACGCCGCAAGGCCACCTTCGCGTCTCTAAATTCAGATCTCTCTACCTGTTTGCTTTGTATAGCTCCACGTTACTCTACAAAACGAGCCCAGCATTTTCCCAAGACCTCCTGCTCCCAGTCGAGTTACTGCAGCTCTGGACCTCTCGCGCTGGTCCTGTTTCACGCTTATTGCTCGGGGGCTTGGCTGCAGTGACTTCACTGAGGGCATATTTAGCACAGCTCTGTTTCCCTTTTCTGTCACAAAACTATGAAGATAAGGTTTCATTACCCGCGTGTTCACAATGCACTGAAACATTTACCTAAAACAAGCAGGGTGTTCAGAGGGAACGGCCCTGACAAAAAGCACAAATGAGCTCTGCTCGGTTTGCTGCCTCCTTTAACTCGCCGATACCTGGCAGCACAGAGCTCGCTCCCTTGCGCTTTCTTAGGGGAATCAATCTGGCACTTAGACCATTCTTAAGGACAGAAAGGAAATGACATGTTGTGGAAGAAAAGGCGGATATTTGGATTTGATATCTGGCTCTAGCTCTGTGCTCAAGATGAAAGAGAGATGAAAGCATCTCCACGAGCGTCCCTCTGTGGACATGCTGATGGGCGCCCTATCCGCTGGGGATTTTGGCTTCTCCCCTGCCTTACAAACCTGCAGCAGGGTTTTGTGAAGCTATTTTAAACATGCTAATTGCTTCTGGTGCTCTTCACCCTGTGAAAACAAGTGTGTTTAAGCTGCCAAGCCTCCTGGGTCACGTCCGTGCCTCCTAAGTGCTGGAGAGCAGCGGGGAATGCAGTTTTTCACCCGTGCTGCCCTGGCATCTCCCCGCTGACCGCTTCGCCCTGACTTCCAGCTGCCCTTGTCCTCCTGCCCAGCTGGAACCTTGCTGAGCCACCAAGGGGCAATCTGCAAAAAGACAACTCAGCATCTCTGTGCAGGTTTGCTGTGCTCAAAGTTAGGGTGGTTTGGTAGAAGGGCGCCGTGTCCTTGCTCAGGGCAAAGCAGGGGACACCAGACTTTATCTGTGTCCCTGTCTGCCTTGTGTGTGACAGGGGACTTGCAGGGCTGAGCTTTGTGGGTCTCCAAGGCCCTAAGCAGTGCTTTTCCCACAGTATCCCCTTGTCCCTGAGGGCACCTTTTGGCAGATTTTGTACCTCGTGCATCACGTAGGGTCCCAGGTGGGACTGCTAAGTGCTGGCTCAAAAGGAAAGCCCATACAGAGCAATGCTGATTCCCATCCCTGAGATGGAGGTGGGGAAAAAAAAATCGCTCTTCCTGACTTCAACTGCTCTTTTCTATCCGAATGAACTCAGTGCCCACACTCTTCCTGAAGCAAACTGACCAACACAGACACACACACACGATCCCCTTGCCCTTCTCCGGTATGGCCGGCCCATCACTGACTGCTTGCTGCTCTGCCAAATCAACACCCCTGCCACTACAAAGGGTTTCAGCTCTCTATCTTTCGAGGTCCAGCCCGTATTTTATCGCCCCTCTCCTGCCATCCAGTTGTGATCCACAGGAGCTCGAGGCGGGTCAGGGAGCGGCAGCCCACCGGTGTTTTAATCACGCCGCGATTCGCCTGCCTGCCGCTCCTGTGGCAGAGTGGGCACGGGCATTGGGGGAGAGCAACAAAGAGCAAATAAAGGAGACAAAATGATATGCGGTAATTAAGTTATTCTTCATCTTGGAGATTGCTGCCGAGGACAAGATCGGTACAATGAGCCCGAGGCGCTTCTCCCTTCACTCCTCTCCATCTCGGTGCCTGTGACATGGAAGATGAATATGCAGCATTTTCTATTTGTGCTACTAAAACGCCCATTAAATGCCAGCAGGGAAAAACGATACATAAATACCAGAATTCTGCTACCCTGTGTGCCTGGGAGAGAGACAGAGAGAGAGAGGCCGTGCATCCTCCTTCGTCTGGAGCAGAGGGCTGCTTGTGGTTGGGAAGGGGCTGGTGATGGGCAGCGAGGTCCTGTGCTTTGCCAAAAGACAAGGAGGTGCCAGCTGGATTTTTTCTCTACAAACCCGGTAACTTACTCACTTATTACGTTTCTGAATGGCATTTCCAATCAGGAGATGATGGTAAAGGATTTACCTTTACTTTTAATGCCCTCCTGCCCCATGATCTGTTCCAAGAGCAGATGTAAATGTTACAGGTCTTGATAGCCTGAGCTCAGGTAGCTTTTAGCTGGAGAGCAGCAAACCGTGTGTGTGTCTGCGCTTACATCACTGCAAAAGGCTCCCCATGATGGATGGGACCATGTGGATGTCGCGGTCCCCCGGGTGGGACAAGCAAACGTCTCCTCCGGCTGCCATCGAGGAGGGGCTGCCCCGGTGCAGTGCCGGCACAGCTCTGCTCCCGAGCCAGAATCCCAGGTGGCTGCTGGGGAAAAGGGCAAACAAATACACAAACAAATACATAAACAAACAAATACATAAACAAATACATAAACAAACAAATACATAAACAAACAAATACATAAACAAACAAATACACAAACAAACAAATACACAAACAAACAAATACATAAACAAATACATAAAAGCCTGGGGTTTCTCGGTGCTTTGAAGTGGGGCCAGGACAAGCCGATCTCACCTAGATAACACGAGACAGATCCTCAGAGGGTCGGCAATGTCCCGGGAGCCCCCCAGCCCTTCGTGTGCCCCGTTGGGGGCACAGCCTGGGCTGCCATCCCTCGCCCTTACAGCCCCCTTCAGCCCGCGGGTGTTTTGCAGCGGGCAGGAGCTTGCCTCCAGCACCAGGGCCGGTATCTCCAGCCTCACACCTTGCGGGCTGCGCGGGTTGCCAGCCGACACTCATTTCCATCCGCAGCAATCTTGGCAATATCTAAATAAAGAGAGCTGCCGGTGAGAGCTCCCGAGGAAGCCATCGTGGAGCAGATAAGCAGGGACTCTGTTGCCGATGTGTAATGCCAGGTTTCAAGCAACGGGGGGAGATTAGGATCATTGTGTTATCTACTGTTATCTAATTCAAGGAAATAACCATGTGCATGGCGCATATTATCAAATGCACAGAACTCCTCCGAAAATGATATTAAGCCAGGAACTTCACAGTTCCAGCTGCCACTTCATCTTTAATTCACTTCCCCGCCCCGACGCGCTCCTGGATTGCTGAAATCGCTGAGCAGTGGGTGGCCGGGCTGCCATATGTGCTCCATAAAGCTAGGTGAGTTACAGGGGGGATAAGAGCCTTTAATTCTGCAGCACTGCGCTTTCTCTGTTTAAGCAATAAGCAATGTTATTTTACCAACATTTATTATTATTATGCTGCCCAGAGGCAGGGGGAGCAGGGCCAGGCGCTGCTGTATGTGCAGCACACTGGTGTTACTGGCATCACACCGGGGGTCAACGTGAACTGGGAGGCAGTCCCTGCTCTGGCACATTTATCATTTAAATAAACAAGGGAGAAAGATGTGCTCTGGGAGGTGAGACAAGACGACTTGCTGGTGGTCACGCAGCAGGTGGGGGCAGCAGCAGGGAGCACCCACGTGGATTTGCAGCACCCAGTTCTGCACCCTGCTCCCCTCCTGCGTGATGCAAGGCAGGTGCTGGTTTTGGTCTCCTGCTTGTGATCCAGCAGGGAAGGCTTTTTTTTTTTTTTTTGATAGCAGGGGAACGGAGGTGGTGTTTAAGCACCATCTCTAGTGGCTGTTCTGCCTGACGCGGCAAAGATTTAATGCTGTAGCTTGACCACCTCTCGGGAAACCTATAAAACTGCCCGCACAGCACAGTTTCTCATCAGATTAAAAAAAAAAAAAGATGAAAATTTTAATGGGGGAGATGTTTCTATTCATTGTCACTAGAGACTGAAGCTTTAGTCTTGGAAGCTGCTATTTAACTAGAGATGTAAATTTAAGGTTTATATAAAGCATGCTGGGGAAGAGATGCCTCCTTAGGGGAATTGACTGCTAAAGGCATGGCATAGCACCACTGAAGAATGAAGTTTACTATTATGTTTATTCAAGGCTCATTTTGTTTAGATGGAGGTGCTGGAATAATATTACCTTGAAATAACCAATAACAGGGTTGACGTGGAGGGGATCAGCTCCCAAGAAGCAGCTCACAAGCACCCTATTGCCAGCCTAGCCCTCTTCACTGAACAGTCCCTGCTCATTAAAAGGGCAGGGATAGGGTGAGTTTGGGCCTGATACTACTGAAGCACAGTGAGGGACAGGCCCTATCCCCCAGCACTCACAACCTGACTGATAAAACTTCTCTGCTCCCCTGGGCCACGGGCAAGGCGAGGCTGAGGGTTTCCAGGTGGAGCCTGGGTCCAGGCTGACCAGCTGCGGTGCTGTGCCCTGGCGCTGGCCCACCGAGGGCACGGACATGAAAATGGCCCAGCCACGAAAAGGGAGCTTTGAGAGGTGAACTTGAGGTCCAGAAGGTAGACGGGTGTTTTCCAGATGTTTGCTCTGAGTCTATGGATGAAGTAGCTGGGACTGGAGCTGGGGCTTCCCACATGATGCTAAATAGGGTGCAGCTTGCTGCGCACCAAGATCTCTCCATCACATGCAAAATCTGTCTAGGAACCTTTACGTGACATAAACCCACCCCTCTCAGACCAACTGGGAGCCCGTGAATGGGTGAGCACAGCACCGCTGAGCCAGGTAACCTCTGCTTACCCCCCCAAGCACGAGCGAGAGGTGAGGCACAAACCTCAGCCTGAGACTGGTGCCTGTGGCCAGGGTTGTGCCACCCGGCTGGGCCACCCCAGCGTCAGCTGGATCATCGTCTGAGCATTATGGCCAGCAAGTGCCACCTCGTGAACACCCCGCTGTGCACAAAGGCAGCAAACGAGCCCTGTGACAAATGGCACCGGGGTCCCCCCCTCATTCTGTGACTCCATCCACATGGGACAGCCAGAGGCACCGCTCAGACTTCATATTTAAGTGATGGAAACATCTCTCAGGCATCATTTTGGGATCTATTTTGAGATATTTCTCAGAGATGGCTTAAATACAAATTCACAATTATTTAGCTGATGCACAAACTGCCACTGCTGCAGTGGCTGCGTGCCCATCCTCGGTTCAGGCTGCTGCAAGGACATCAGATTTGGGCTCAGATTCCACCACAGAGTCCTGGGCTGTTGCTTGTGCCAGTTTCAGGTCACGGTCCTCATTTTCAATGCAGTTCATGGCTCGGACTCCGGCTCACATCGAAGAGAGGATTTTGATCTGCAAGCGACCACGACAGCTGCGCTCCTCTGGGACAAAGCCGCCCACAAAGCCAGGCAGGGAAGGTGACAGAGCTGGGGACAGGGAGCGCTCTGTTGAGGGGACCTGGAAGCCTTCCCAAAGTGCGGGGTGAGCCAAATGGCTGACTGCGAGAGGGAAAACCGCAAAGTATTTCTCTTGGAAAATGTGAGCTTGGTACCCAGGACCTGCACTCCTCACTTCAACTGCTGCACCCGATGGTTTCAGCCCACTCCCCAGTGTTACAGCCATGGACTTGAGGGAAGGGAAAATCACCAATTGCCCCCCTAAAGAAGGGGATGTTTGCACCATCTCTGGTTAGACACAGAGCTTTGCCAGCTGGATTAGCTCTCCTGGATCTGCAAACGTTGTTGCTGCAGAGGAAAAGCCCCACCAATGGAGAGACCAAAAAAAGGAGCCACCAAACCCCCTCCCTCCCAGCTGGGTCAGCGCAGGGCGCATCCCTGCATTAGAGAGGTTCTTTTGATGTCAGCCTGTTTTCTTCCTCTTATTTTTTAAGCTAAGTTTCTAAATGGAAATTAACGTTGACCCTCAGAGAAAATATTTTTCATTTCAAACAGGTCCAAAAGTGTTATTTCAAACATTTCACACGCTCCCTTATTTTTTGGGGGAAAGATAAGCTGAGATTGACTTTGCCGTGAACGGTTCTGATGTTGAAAACCAAGACAAATTCTACAGGAAGAGAAGGGAAATGCCAGCAACAACCCTGAGCAGCTCTTCTTGGTGCTCCCAAAGCCAGCCCCGTTACCTCCAGGCTGGGGCAAGGCAAGAGCGGGGTGCATCAGAGGGTGCACCGTGAGGTGTGCGCTTCACTGGGAATGGAGAAGCCAAAGAGGGGGACGGACCTGGCACACCTGGGACATGGCAAAGCAATGAAAGCAGGGAGCATAATTAAAGCTAAATTACCCAAGGCTTTATTTATTATTTGTGGACTGCACAGACACAAATAAAAAATGCAGCCTTTCAGCCAAAGCGCCCTCTGTCCAGAATAATGGCTTTTATTCTTGGATGGTTTACAAGTGATGAATAAAATCCAGGAAACCCAGCTTGCAGAATGACAGAGCGGCGCAGAAGAGAGGAACCACTGAGGGCCACAGCAATATCACAGCCCTGAATTTCACGATCTGGCAAAAAAAATCCCTGTTGTTTCCCCACTTCTGCCTTCTCACTCCCTCACCAAACACAAAGAAGTCCCATATGACTATTTTGGGTCTGCTGGTGTTGATCCAGACAAGTAATCACTCAGTGGCACTGTAAACTTTGAGTTTTCATCTAACACAGAGGTCAGGGGCATTCAAAATTTCCTACCTGGTACCTGCTTTGGTTTTCAAATATGTACCCAGCAAGTGATGTGAGAGCAGCCATCAATGCCTAAAACCCACTGGGACGTGTAATAATTGAGAAAAGAACAATTCTTTCCTTTTTTTTTTTTAATAAGAAAAATAAAAAAGGAAGTCAGAGCTATTGAAAACTAGGCTTTACCTATTAACAGTTGAAAATTGTCCAACTCATGACAAAAAGAAGATAGAACAGAGTGGGTGTTCAGTCTTGCTAAGTAATCATTACTACATTATGCTGGTTTTTATGATTAATTGCAAGACGATATTTCTGTATATGAATTTGTCCTCGTCTTTGTTCAGATAGG
This sequence comes from Anser brachyrhynchus, assembly GCF_964034855.1. Lineage (NCBI taxonomy): Eukaryota > Metazoa > Chordata > Aves > Anseriformes > Anatidae > Anser > Anser brachyrhynchus. Next base: position 5,091,568 of record NC_137717.1, read on the forward strand.
GATTTTTGAATATGGAGAGAAGAAAAACTTTCCTTCCCTGCCTTGAAGAAGCCACAACTGGGAGAATTTTGCTGCCTGGAAAAGGAAACATGAAACAATCAGAGCAAACGGGGCCGGGCAAGCAGAGGTGCCTGGTGTAGCAGGGAGTTGCTGCTGACTGCTGGGTTGATGACTTCTGTTGTTTTGTGATGTTATTTGGGAAACATTCCTCTGTCATCCTGTCTCCCAGATGGTCCAAGCCTGGGAACATCCCTGGAGCATGTTCCTACCTCCCTTCCTCACCTAGGTGCCCCAAACACCAGCCAGCTCCGTTCCTCTGCGCCCTGGCTCCAACCTTTCCTGGTCTTTTGAAGCCTGCTGCAGAGGAATAACTGCTTTGCTCCTGCTGAATCACATCACCAAGTGAAGGAGAGGAGATTCTTGGCAGAAATTGCCGTTTAGTTGTCATCATGCCCTGCCTTTCCCCTGATATTTGCAGATGGGAAACTATTCAAAGGTGAATGAAAACATTAGGCTTAAAGCTGCAAAATTGAAGACCTAGAAGTGTTATTACACATTCAGCTTGGCTGGAGGTTGGCCTGGAGGTGATGGCAGACTCAAAGGACCCCATCCTACAGGGCATTTGCAGAGAAATACGTAATCCCAGGGCTAGGATCTTCCAGAGTTGTTCTCTCTTTGCTGGCTTTCAAAGCACAGTGAGTGTCAAGATCCTGTGGGGCTGATCTCAGAGTGATCATTCCTAATTCTGCTGCAAAACAATTACTGCGTATTTTTCCATGAGAGCTTCTGTAATTCAAGGCTGAGTCTGCAGTTGTGACAAAATCTCAGCACTCCTTTTTCTTTTCTTGCTGGTTTCTAGCTTTCTTGTTTGGAGACAAAAGATGATGATAATAAAAAAGCAATCTATTTGCCTTGGGTTTCTCAGGCCCATATAACTCCACCTCAATGCATGATCTTAAATTCAGTCTCCTGACTTGGGCTCAAACACATCAGGCTGCTGGATTTATGTTTTTAGATTATTAACGTGTTGGTTTGCACTCTAACACCTTGAACTGCACCTCTTTGGGGGGGATAAATCAGTCTCTCCCATGGTAAAATTGCCAGCAGAACTGGGGGTCTGGGGAGGGGATGGCTTGTAATGGTGGGGTTAGAGGGTGAAAAGAGGGAGTGAGAGAAGCAGAAAACTAAATGTGCAGGGAAAAGCAACAACACTGCTCGCCATCCTGAATGGATATGGCCCCGTTAACCCTTATCAATAATTGATGTCTCAGAGCATGGATTTTCCATTATTCTGATGAGACCAGCTCTGTTACAAATACGTTGTTTGGCACCTAAAATTAATTGAGCATTAAAAATTTACTCTTTTTATTTTCCCTTTTAAAGACAATCCCTCTGCATTTTCCCCCTCCACTCATACTGTTGAAGCATCTTACAATGGGCCTAATTTTCAGGTAATTGAGCATGGGAGAAAACCTGGAGAAAAGCTGTGAGTGCTCCTGGTAAGGTGAGGACTCCTCCGAGCCTGCTCTAGGACTGTGCCTCAGTTTTTCTCCTGCCTAATGGACACGTGCCTTTAAAATCAATCTTTTTTCCTTCCTGCCACCTCCCATAGCTCATACACCTACCCTCCATCTCTCCCACTCCTTTTTCCTCCTCCTTCAGCTGGAAAGGTTAAGGGAATGTATGCAAATGAAGAGAGCACTCCTGGCAAGAAAGGGAACTGAAAGGGCTCAGAAAGCCCTCAGCACGGTCTCCAGCATGGCATTACATAGGATGACACTAAGCATTGCTCAATCCAGAGCATGGGATCAGGTGCACTGATCTGGGTTATCTCCTAATCCACAACATCTGCCAGACAAAACAAAGCTTGGAAATGGGCAGACACTGCATTACGCCATATTCTGAAGAGGCTGGATGTGAATTTGCACGAATATTTTGGCAAAGCATTTTTTTTTTCTGGGAAACTACAGGGTTCCTGTGCAGAAGGAAATGATAGAAACCTTATAGGATAAAATATAGTGTCCTATCCCTCCTGCACCGGTCCTTCTGTGACTCTCAGCTAGCAGAGGCAACCACGGCTTGCAAACCACTGCAGCATGCAGGTGTACTCGCTTGGTCACTGCAGTACTCGATGGTGATGGAGAAGTGACACCAGCTGGGGACCTATAGCTACGGTGTGACAATGCCACGCAGCTCCGGGAGCCACAACCCGCCGAGGGGGGAGCTGCCCTTGCTTTGCTGGTGACTTGCAGCTGGAAAAGCTGGGGGAGCTGCACCAGGCAGCTGGTGCATCCGGAGGGAACCGAGCGCCAGGATCTGCGAGGCTGCTTTTTAAAATCCCAGCCATGCACTCTCTGCATGAAAATTAATCCTTGCAGAGGCCTCGATGCCTGCTTCAAAAGTCTCATTTTGGTTTGGTTTCCTGTCAAGAGTGTAACTGCTTGAATTTATGCAGATTATGCACTCCTGCCAGGTGTTTATTTTATATGCTTTTCTTCCCCCCTGCTACACTATGAAAGAAAAATTGGGTAATATTCGCTAATGAGGCAAGTGGGATATTCCGGGGCCCCTTTAACTTACTAGGAATAAAACATTTTTAAAAAATTGCTGACCCTTTAAACCTCAACAGTTAGTTTATCTGAGGGACATGTTTCTTAGTCAGCGAAGGGTCTTTCCTGGAGGAGTTATTTGTAATTCATTAGTGCAGGGGTAATAGCCGTGCTCCTAAATAATTCCAGTGCTTATAAAATACCATCTGGTATCAAGCACCGAGGGCCGTACGCTCTGTCGGTGTAAAACCGGACAGCTCCGTTGCCTTGGATGAGTCCTGGTGGCGTTACATCCACCTGCCTCCTCTCCAAGGGCTCGTGTACCCGGCTTTACAGGAGCTCCCGCATCGCCTCCACGAGCGCCGCGCTGACGTCTGCGCTGCCGGGAGCGATCGCTGCTGCGCGCTGGAGCACGAGGCCGGGCTGCAGAGGGAGCGAGCCCGGCTCCTGCGAGCTGGATTTATGGTGTTTGTGTTAGAGCAGGAGGCACGGCCCCTGCGCCGGTGAATAAAACCTGCCAGGAAAGCGAGTGTGAGAGGAAGAAAGGAAAAGGTTTGATTTTGGAACTGCTCTAATCTGAGGTTCGGTTTTATTCTCAAGTAGATGGCAGGGATGGATTTGCATGTGTTAAAGTAGATGTGCTGGGGTTATATTCCACTTTTTTTCCCCCTCCATAAAAAAAAAAGCAAGAGGCAAGAGATTTACAGGACACATCCAATGAGAAAACCCACAGTTCACACTAATCTATCCAAATTAAAAGCACTTCCCACTCACAAATCCTCCTTACAGGATCTGAAACTGCTTTAAAGCCTCATGGATTTTTAAAGAACAAATCCAGGCAACCAAAAAGATGGACCTGGACCAGCCATAAACAGATGTGAACCTGGGACTTGTGACCCTGTCAGTGCCAAACAGGCCCCTGAGGCTTCACAGGAACCAAATGCCCCAAACCTCTTTGCAGGGCCAGCCTCAGGCTTGCTGTATGCCAGCTGCTTTCAGGAATGGAAAACAAAACAAATCCTTCTGCTTCTGGTTTTTTCCATTTCCACTGGGGTCCAGGAATCACCTCTCCTTTTAGACAGGGATAGCATTTGAACAACAACAAAAAAACAGAGCAAGATGGCATCAGGGCTTTTGTCTGCAGCATAAACCACAATGCCAGTAAGAGCTCGGTGCCCTGGAAACTCAAAGAACACAGAGGAGGCACTCAGCATTTTGCAGAATTGGGTCCTTTTCACTTTCCTGCAGGTATCAGACACTGAGCCCTGATTTGTTTAACCTGCATCTGATCCTCCTCCAGTAATGAAGCGACAAAATTTGCAGGCAATTTGCACACTGCAGTACAGGAGCCACCCAGCCCGTGCAACCCTCCCCACACACAGCATCGTACATCGCACACGTGCAAAACAAGGGCTTCAAACCAAATTATTTCAGTTAGGATTTCTAGCCCAGATCTGTCCCTGAAAACTTCTGGCTGATGAATTAGTGCCTAGAGGGACAGCCTGCTTCATCCAGGAGTGTTCATCGCCACCAGCAGCACCACGTGCAGTATTCCTGCCCCAGTTCACAGCAGGGCTGAGAGGCTCCTGCCATCACAGCTTTTATTCCTATTTTTGTTAAAGCCTTTTGTCCCGCAGTCCTGTGACTGCTTGCAAGTTTTTAAGACCCAAAAAGGGACAGGATGAACTCGAGCCCATTTTCTAAACCTGAGTGCTGAGCTGGCCTGGTTTGTGACTTGTGGAGCTCAATCCTGCTGCCCAGACCAGGTCCCGAGTTGTGCCCACGCCGTGTCCCCAAGCTGGGACATCTCCCACAGCTGGGCAGTGACCGGCAGCTTGGGTACTGCCAAAGCCACCTCGAGCTGGGGCAGGGCCCCAAGAGCTGCTCTGGGGAAGGGAGACGGCAATATAGGAGAAGGGAGGAGGAAATGCACAGATGAAATGCTGTGAATTTCTGCAGCACCCAGCTCAAGTGAGTTCCAAAAATTAAGTTTCTTAATTAAAAATTATTAACGGTAATAACAAACAAGTGAGAGTGGGAACAGGACAGAAGGAAGGCGAGCAGAAAGTAGCAACAGCATCAAGCAGGGGCAGAAAAATAAAGGCTCTTTCATGTGCCATTGTCACCTGCAACAAAGCCTTGCAAGCCTTGGAAATTTATCGGGGGCTCACTCTTTCTCTGAAGCCTTTCAAGATGCTGATATTTGCAGAAGGTGCAGTGTAGCCACTGGATAAGGCAGAAGAATGAATCCATCACGGCTTTCCCCCTCGTCCCCTGACAGCTTCAAGTCATAAAACTTGGGGAAGGCACAGCTTTCCCTTTGAGGCAGGCAGCCCGGAGACGCGGTCAATATAGCTTTGTAGCCCATCACCATTAAGACAAGCTTATCAGCAGGGTGCCAGGAGTGCAGAGCACACCGGCTGACAGGAAAATCAAAGTTTCATTCTCTTTGCAATTCATATCTGGGCTGCCCTGGCCTCCTGGCTGGAGCAGGCTCCCACCCTGACTTTCACACGATATCGCACGTGTTCTGCCTGGCTGGGCATCTCTGATTTTACAGAGGTATCTTCTCTTAGACACGGCCCTGTCCCACACAAACCCCGTCCCTCCACACAGAGGTGATTTCCCACAAGAAGACAGCCTGCCGCTGAGATCACGAAGCCGGAGGCGCAGCGGAGGCCTCTGAAAGCAGCAGGTGAGGGCTCCCAGAGGGTCGTTTTGCCTTTTTGATGCAAGATGAAAGCCTGACCTACGTCAGGGCAGCTGAAAAACCAAGGCACACAGAATGGCCCACGCCTGGCACAGACCCATGGAAGTGCTCAGGCTGCAGGATGGTGGCAGGGCCTGCCAGGAGAGGGGACAGGAGCTGGCCGGGCCCCCCAGGAGGCTGCCACCCCCTCCCAGCTGAGGTATTTCTCACCTTTCAGCTTTGTTCCAGACACTTCTTGGCAGTGGGGTGCATGGTGCTGAGGCCATAGGGTCTTCCCTGAGCTCCCTCATGAGTCAGCAGGGGTAAAACCTCCGGAAAAAAGACAAAGATTGCTTCGCTTTGTCTCTACACATCCTCACCAAGCAGTTGGTACTGCATGAAGTGCTTGGGACTGGCAGTTACGAGACAACCTTGTTGGAAGACAAATTTCTTCCTAAGGCCTTGGCTGATCCCTGGTCCTTGGGGACATCCATCCCTGACCACGCAGCTTCCCAGGGAAGCACCGGGCCAGAGAAATGCCGTGCAAAGGGCACAGGGACACTAAGCTGCACTGGCAGAAGCACAAGTCAGAGGCCACCAGCAGGAACAAAGCACCCATCAGAATTTAGACCATGAAGCAAATGCAAAAATCACATCCTGAACAATAGCACCAGGGTCCCTGATAGCATTAGACCATCCAATAGCAGACAGAGGCACAAAGCCTTGGCTGTCCCCACCTCCCTCTCCCTTTAGTCCAAAGAATAGCAGCCTACACATAATAGATTTTATAACGTAGCTCCCTGCAAATGCATAAATGCAGCATTCCACCAAAAGGCCTCTTACAAGTTACTTTCCAGTAATTAAGAGGCTTTTACAGTAACACTGAATAAAAATAGTCATGATCAAAAATACTGTTCTTACGCCCCGTCTGGCTTCACTGTGGCCTTACGTGAACTTCTGCGGCTTGCTTGACCATTTTCTTTGTTCCCCTCGGTGCTCTCATGCTGGGCCGTAAGGACTTGCCACGTGCTCTCACCCAGATCTGTGTACTCAGATGTGCCTTTACTGGAGCTGGTGGAGCTGCAAAGGAATAAAAGGGGCCCAAGAAGGTGCGTTTGCAAATGTTTTTTTTTTTTTCCTAGCTCTCCTGTTTCTTGCTTTTCTCTACTTCATACAAACGTTTCGGAGTGACAGCCAGAAATGGAAATGGCAAACGGTAACGTGAAGTTCTGCACGCAGCTTTTGGGGCATAACGAACCTCCCCTGGCTTCCCGATCTTTGCGATATCATTGCTGGAGAGTGCAGAGACCTTAATTTCCCCTGCACACAGCTGAAAATGTCTCAGTTCCTGGTTGAAATGTCAGGGCTCCATTACGTCCATAATCCAATATGAAACCTGAGGGCAACCGCATGCCTGCTGCTTGCCTCGTCCTGGAGGGATGGGCTGCAAAGGCAGCCCCCCTTGGGAGCTGCTGGTCTGCACTGTTTGAGAGGGAGCAGATCCCCAGCACCACGGAGGGATGGACCCCGACCTGTCCTCACGGGACTGCGTAAAGCTCCCTGTCCAGAATAAGTGAGCTCAAGCTCCCTGCACCTTCCTTTGGAGGAACCGTCTGCTTGGGAGAGAGAAGAAGCCATGGAGGAATAACGCAGCTTTTTTTTATAAACGAGGTTTCTACAAAGATGTATTATTCATTATGCAATAATTAACCACATTTACAGACACTGCCTCAGGAAGCCTGATCACGCAGAACCACAGCTGCACCATCCCACACAGCCGGCATCGCTCAGCGTGGCCAAGGCAGAAAGCCAGCGTAAGGGCTGTGCAAACTGAAGCCAGAAGCTGGGGACACCGGGGCGACAGCGGGTCAACCCTCAGGAAAGCCGCTTGTTTTAGTTTGAGCGAGGCTGGATCCCTCATTTTTCTGTGCTATGGCCATCAGTTCTCTTAGCATCTCTTCTTCGCAGGGCTGAAGACACCACAGAACATAGCACTGGCCCCTCCCTGCTGCCAGGGTCTGACCCTCCATGGGTCCACCACATCTCAGGACAATAGTTGGCATTTTCTGACAGCTACATTCCCTTCCTCAGGTATCAGAGTGCCCATCACTGTATGGAGACCTACTGGTCCCCCCTCCAGGATCTACAGGGCTAAATCCTTCCTTAACAAAGGCATTAAAGCCCACCCAACTCCAACCCCCTGCTATGGGCAGGGACACTTCCACCAACCCAGCCTGCCCAAAGCCACTCCGGCACTGCCAGGGATGGGGTACCCACAGCTTCTCTGGGCAGCTTGGGCCAGCGTCTTGATATCAAGGCAGAAAAAATCATGGTGGCTTCAGCAAGAGGTGGGAGAAGAAGCAAACAAACCAAGAGCCTTGATTAAGGTGTCCAGAAGACCCCAGGGATCTGGGATCAAGCCCCAGGCCTCCAGCAGTCAAGGGCTCTGCTCTGCACATCCAAGCCAGTTGGACAGACCTTAGAAGAAACCTAAGAGATCTTAACCAAAATTGTCAGCACCCTGAACTTGTTCTGCTCTTCAAGGAGGTGGCAAATACAGTCATTGCTAGGAAGGTAAAAATATCAAAGCAGAAATAAGACCTTTGTTTCCTAAACTTTGTATTGCATACATATATATTCATGTTATATGCACGGTTTTGCACAGCAGTCGCCCCCAGTCTTTTATGGAATTGTCTTTCTGTTTAGCAACGTGCTGAATCAACAAAGCTATTTCCCTTTAATATTTCTGTAATTAGCCTGTTTTAAACCCTTCAGCAGCTCTTCAGAAGGATGCTGATTATTTACAGTATGTGCAATTCAGATGTCACTGGATTATTAACCTTGGCTGTGTAGTCTTAAATGTCTGGATTAGTGGATATGAGTTTGTTTCCTCCATTTCAGGCTAGAAAAGAAAATCGGGCAAAAATGGCAAGATAACCAGGTTAGAAAAGCCAGCTGTCTACTAGCACCTTGCACCCAGAAGGCACAAGGAGCAGGGCTATCAGCAGGAGCTCTGCTGCATCAAGAGGCTGGGGATCTGGCGTTCCAGCCCTAAAGCTACCCTGGGAAATGGCTCTCTGGAAGAGCAGCACAAAATGGCACAAAACCAAGACCCTGCTGTCAATGGGGAAAGGGCTTAAGAGGGAAGATGGAGATCCGAGTGGAGGGCAAAGCCCTGCAGTGGCCTGGGAGTTCCCTGGGCACTGCCCATGGCCATTTCTCCTGCATCGGAGCACCAGGAGCTGATTTCCAGCCCTTCCTCTGCTTCACTGCAGGATTTTGGGACAGCAGCCTCTACTCTCCTATTCTTTGTCCCTTTGCAAGCAGAAGATGGGAGCGTGCTCAGACAATTCTGCAGAGGCAACAACTATCTGCTGCTCTGCAGGCAGCCCAGCTCTGAAACACAGCTGCCAAAGCAGCACGGGAGGTAGGGGATGTAGGACAGATCAGCCCCAGCTGTTCCCCCTCACATGGAGCATTAAAGTGGCTAAGAAAGGTAAGGAAGGACTGTCCCAGCCACCAGACCTGCACAGAACAGGGCTTGGCAGGACCTCCTGGGGATTTTCTCTCTCTTTTGAAGCCACCGAGCCATTTGCTCTTACTACAGAGGTGGAAGTGAGCACCCAGAGGTGTCCCAGGCTCTGGGAAAGGGGAGTTAAGGGAGCACAGCTATTTCCATCCCTCTTGAGGACAGTTAAAGGATTCCCATAGATGCTGAGTGCACAGCTCTGGGAAGGGTGCTACAAGGTGCTGGGAACCACAGACCTGGGGGTTTGGTGTGTGCAGAAGTGAATGGAGGGGCAGCAGCAACTGTACATTTGTAAGTATTAATATAAACATAAGCATCAGACTGACTTGAAAGCACGCAGTTCCCAATGCACTGGAAGTGTCAAAAAATGCCCTATGCTGCCTCAGAAATATTTCATTTTGATCCTTTTTAGACAGCTGTTCCTACAAAAAAATTGAAGGGAGTGTTGAAATGGAAGGCTCCTTCACATGAAGCCTCCCCAAGGTTTTCAGCTCTGCATGGGTTTTTCTGTTTGTTTTGGGGATGTTTTGCAGAAATAATTTTGCAAACTAACCCAAATACACGAGCGTGTTCTGGCATTGCCACTCTGTGGTTTTTGCTAACAGTAATCCATTTTATTCCAGTGAGGAGCAATAGGAAGAGCTCCTGTCACTACAAAGGAAAAATAAAAAAACAGTTGAAAAAATCTCTGTGGAAGTCTCAGGAAACTCCCTTCAGCTCCAAACATGGTGAAGAAAACGCCATCAGTGATTTTCCCCCTTGTAATGAGGTTTGCAAAGGTTGACTTGCAAGGAATTAAAACATGGAAACATTTAAAATATCAGTGAGTTCTGGCATCCTAAGTAATGTGACATTTATATGATAATTTGGCAATTAAATATGCAAGCAAGGATGCTTTTCCTTTTCAAACATGCAGGTACGGCACTTTCACAAAACAGCTTCCAGCATTTTACAGGTTCACCTTCTGACTGGAGTGGAAAAATATTTTTTGCAACGTGTGGGTGGGGGATGCTTGCAGCAGCACCAGCCCACACCAACTCAGCAGCATCTCACAGCACACCACAGTTCTGCCATGCAAATACCACTCGGGGAGCTCCAGGTGGAAACCCCATTTCTTGCTCTTTGAGAACGGGGACATTTGCTCTTGACAACTGGGGAAAAGAGCATGGGTTCAGAGCTGTTTGTGCAACCCAGCAGGGAGACCTTCACTGCAGAATAAGCTTCCTCCAGCATCCCTAGATGAACAAGAGGAACACCAGCTGAGCTGCCTGGATATGGGTTATATGTGCTCACAGAAGAGCTCATAACCTGGCACAGATCCCAACCCTATAACACTCAGAAGAACACAGCATCACCCATCAGCAGGGTCAGGTTCAGTTATCACCTGGGCTCCTCCTGGTAACTGATGCACCAGCTCAAACCCAAGATACCTGCAGGAACAAGAAGTCTTTCTCCAAGCTGCATGACTGGACAAGACCCCAGAAAGGGGCTGGTTGGTCTGTGCTGGCAATGGGCATTGGGTGAAGTAAAGTTCTCCCTCCGGCAGGGCCCTGAGCACCTCACCCCCCAACACCAACCGCATCCCTTTCGTGCATCGCAGCAACTCACTTCCTCTGCTGATGAATAATTTGGAGTGCTTCAGCCATTATTAAATAATAACGGATCTTTTCCTTGCAGAAATAATTGAATATTGGAGCTGGGAAATTGAGGTCACCCTCAGCTCTGCTCCCTTTGACAATGCTGCTCTCACCAAGGCAGCAATCCTGCGTGGTGCTGGTGGAACAGAGCAGTTATTGGAGCCTTGCAGCTCAGCAGCATTTGTCCTCTCACCTTGGGCTGCTCAGCAGGAAGATCCCAAAGCTGGCGTTAAGGCTGTAGTGACTTGAAACTCTCTCTCAAGGGAAAAAAGTAGCTGAAGCTCGATGGATTTGACTGCATCACCCAACAGGGGCTCTGTTGCTGCATGGGGCCAGCACTGCACATCTGTTTTTTTCTTCCCTACTGGAGGGGAAATGCAAGCTCTTTTGGGTATAGTGGTGTACAAGTCCTGCTACTGGGGAAAGAATCACCAAAAATCATTAAGTGCTGTGGAAGTTCTTCCTTGCTATTGGAAACCACACTCATTTCCAAATCAAAGACTTCTTCCTGCTGTGCACAAACCCTGCTCTTACCCCCCAGATTGGTTTTGCCCACCACTGAGGTCAGATCTGGGGAAGTTTGAAAAAAAAGTTACTAACAGCCATGCACCTAGGAGAACTTGAGTTGCTTCGCTTCAAGCCCTCTCCCTTCCTGCTGCTTTCTCTTTTTTGCTGTGCCCTCGGCTGGCTGCTCTCGATCACATACTTGTGGAAATATTTGCTCCAGGTTGATTTGAAGTGGGTGGAAAGTTATGGCTGAAACATGTCTGCCTGTCTCCAGGTTGGTTACGTGCAAGGAAAGAGAAAGCCTGCAAGAAACCCCCTGGCAGAACAAGTCCTGGAGCCAGCCCACCTTCAATCTAGCAGTGATTTTTCCCTTCTGTTCCCCTTCAATCTCACAATTTTTTTCAAAATCAGGAAGGAAACAACTAGGATAACACAGCTTTCTGCCTTCACATTCCCGTACATGCACTGATAAATGAAATTCTCATTGACTGTTACATTAAAAACCAAATTATCCCAGGAGTAAAAATCCTGCTTGTAGAGAATCCAGCCACAAAAAAACCTAACGTGGCTTTAGAGAAGTTACGCCAATAACTCACCCAGTTCAATACCGAATGAGACCCTTTCTGTAGGATTTTCCTGAGCTGGACAGAGGACTCTATGATGTTCCAGCCCACAGGGTAAGGAACTGATAGTGCAAACATCCACTCAGGGGAAAGGACAATTTGCAGAATCATGAGGAAAAAAACACAAAAGCCAGCACCCACAAATAGAAGAACTTAAAATGGAGTCACAGCCTGCCCTAAATCCCAAAGTCAAATGCTCACGCAACGATGGAGACGTTTGGAAAGACTTCCAGAGCCAAACTTTCTGCTCGGGGACTCTCTGGACTAATTAGGTACAATTACAACTGCTTAAAGAGCGCTAATGCATTTGCCATGCACTGAGAATTGTCATCTGCTCATAAATACATCATGTTGGATCCAGTGTTTGTGGCAAGGGGATGACTAACTCCATCAGGCTGAAGTGAGAACTTCCCTGAAGACCTGGGCTGAGCAACCTGCAGAGAGCAAAGCTCTGCCACAGACGATTCTCCCCTCTTCTGCCCCCTTGCAAATGCAGAGGGGGAAGAACAGGATCTCTCTGAAGTCCCATCTCTCTTTCCAAGGGTGTCACTGACCTCGATCAGTTGGGTCTGGGTGCCTGTTAGTTTGTGCACATCGCAACACAGTTTAAAAAAACAAAAAAAGCATGCAATATATTTCTATTCTGTGGAAAAAACACCTGGAGACCCAAATTTTGCAGGCTATTACCTTTGCAAAGTGTATGCACAGAAATCTGAGATTTCTCTGGGAAAAAAATAATTTTTTTTCCAGATGCGTGCTTGGATTTTTATTTTACTTAGACTTCAATCTCACGTTCACTTGCACAGTGGGGACAGTGACAGAAGAAAGCATCAGGAGGTGTGTGCAGCAGCGCTCTGCACAAGCAGCTTTGAGAACCTTCCTTGGCAAATTCCCCCAAAGCAGAGCACATACATTTCTTTATTCTAAACAAGATAATTCGTAATTAGACGTAAAGCCCAAACTGGGAAGGTCTGACAGATTTGAACTTTTCCCCTACTCCACTTCCACAGGAAAAGAGTTCCATTTACAGGAGATTTTCATATTTGTTCCAGCTAATACGACCTTGTGGATAAAGGAGACAAAAAAAAGGTGGTTGTAGTTTGTGTGTACATGCATGAGGAAAGTCTCTTTCTCCCCCAGGAGGAAAAAGGACAACAGAACTGGAATTGTTCCGGGGCTTGTATGAACTTCTGAAAATTGATTTTAGCATTGAGGAGTCTGTGCTTGCCGCGTTCATCGTCTCTGCCTGCCAATGTGCAGCATTTTTGTCTCAGTTGATAAGGGAATTTTTAATTATTGTAATTATCATTTGAAAATTGGGTTCCTGCCACAGACAATTGAAATTAGATTCTGTTACTTTTTATCTTTGTTAATGTCTTTTAATCTGAGGTTTCATTTCCTATCAGCAATAAAATGTGTATGCATGCATACGTGTGCTCAGTTTAAGTACACACACAGAGACCCATGATCTCATAAAATATGCAAGTATATTACACATGCTAGACAGATTTTGCAGCCAGAAAGGACTGTTAGGATCAGCTAGCTCAACCTATTCTGAAACAAGGGCCATGCCATTTCACCCTGTAATTTCTGCATCAAGTCACCCCTTCCAGTAACACACCCAGCCCTGGAGGAGACTGGCACAGAGGAGCATACCCTCACCTGACCAGCAGGCAGGATTTTCATGGGGGACTCCTAATTCAGGATTTGTAACCTGCAGCATGCAACTTGGAGGGTACACATGGATGAAAGGGTGGAAAGGTTTGTGATACTTCGGTCCTCTTCTGCCAGCACTGCTCACAAAGCTGCCCCCAGCTTTGAGACCGAGATGTTTTCACTAGGAATAGGACTGAGAGCTCAGGAACTCATTTGACCCATAGACCGCTGCCATATGCCTGGGAGCAGGTGAGAGCCAACCATCTCAGCTGCACAAAGTGACCTTGGTATGGAAGCAGGGACAGCAGTCTTGCTGCTGCTGCTGCGTCCCTGCCTAAACCAGCCTTTTTCCTCATTGATTTTCAGCTAAAAATCCACCGCTGCTGGCAGGATTCAGCCTCCAGGAGGTGGTGGGCTGCACCCAGACCTCCACTCCAGCCCTGCACATGCACCGCAGTCAGCTGGGCTGCTCGGGCACAGCTTCAGCTGGCAAACTCCTGTAGGATTTGCAGGCAAACCCTCCTGTGCTCGGAGCTGCAGAACGTGGCCAGGAAAAAAACAGCTTCAGCGACTGATTTTATTTTATCCCCCTCTTCCTTAAGGGTTTATTTTCCTCTCCCTCCGACCATGTTCCTCCGAGTCTTTCAGCCTGCCCAGCTGTCCCCCTGAGCCCAGCACACCCCAGGACTCTTCCACCACTATTCCCACAGACAGGCAGCAAGATCCAGCAGCAGCTGTGTCCTACAGGGTGCAGTTTGTCCACACAGACCTTGCCAAAGGCTTTTGCCACCCCCAAAAGCTCTGAAGCGTGCTGTTCGGAGGCCTGACTCCTCTCAAATGTGCGTGGACTTCCCCTCTCAGGGCAGGACAAGGAAGCCTTGGTTGCTCTGCACGCATGTCTCCATCTCAGGGGCACTGGGGGAACCTCTCCCATGCACAAGTGAGCCTCTTCTGTGTCTTGTTGCTGCTCCACAGGCACACTGGGCACATTTCCTTCCAGCCACAAGCCAGCGCTCACCCCTCTGGCTGGTTCCACCACCCACATCCCCCAGCCAAGGTAAATCCTTCAGGGTTTCAGCCAGGCTTCAGATGCAGAAGCCGTGAGAACAATGCCAACACAGCTCAGATCATATAGTCATCCTTTTTTCCCCCCCTCTTCTCTTTGGTGGATTTATGAATCTCTACCCAAATTTCTTCTTCCTTGGAGCTCCACAAAGGTCAGCTCTTTGAAATATGTGGAACAGGCAGAGCCTAAAGCCAAGAGTGGTGCAGAGCCCGAATCCCAGGTGGACCACCACAACCCCACAGCCAGCCTGTGAGATTAGATGCTGACCTGGTTATAAACTACATTGAAGGTAACCAAGACATTTTATTTCATTTTTATAGAAAAAGGACACTTTTCTACTATTTCTCACCCTCTTTACCCATCTGTTGTTGCTTTTGTTTCAGGTAGGATGGAGTCTTGGTACAGAAAAGTCTTCCAAGAGGAGACTAAGCAGGTGTGAAAGCTATTAGCTAAGAAATGAGCTTTGGAGCAACAGTACTCGGGGGGGCACATGTGCCCTGCTTTTTAAATCCAAGGAAGAAGACTGTAAAAAAGTTTCTTTTTTTTTCTGAATGTTAAGAGAAAAAGCTGAAGAGTTTTATTTATTATATGCTATATGATGAACTCCATTCAAAGCAACCCCGCACTCTTAGAAGTGGTGAAAAACTTTCCTGGTTTAATCTGCCTGCTCTGGAAAGGAAATAATCAGATCCTGCCTTTTGCATAGGCAGAGTTTTAATTACCTCTGAAACTCGCCTGGTCCCATATGAGCAGCTTTTCAAAAGCAATCTATTAACAAACAATAACCCCGCTGCTTGCTGCCTGGTACAAAGCAGATGCTATCGCTGCCTCTGCGCACGCCCGCTCCCTCCCACCGCAGCGCGGAGCTCAGGATCTCCGCTGCTTGCTCGGGGGGAGCGTGGGGAGGGGGCTGCCGGAGCCCCCCCTGGGTGGCCGAGGCCACCGCTGGCAGCAGGACGGGGCTGTCACATCACACGCACACCAGGGCTGTGAGCGCAGCTCCCAGCTTCAAATCCCGAATATGATTCTCGGCGGAAGAAACCGAAGTGACAGGGGAGGAGATGTCACTGGCAGCTCCGGGACCACCAGCCCCGATAGCAGGTTGACTCCAGGACCAAGGTAACGAAGCTGCGAGCCTCTGTCCTCTATTGCTGAGGACGAAACTCACATCGGGTGTCCTAGAGCCTCTGACCTCCTCTAGGAAGGGCCAGAAGGATTTTCTTTTATCTCTAGCAGGAAAGAAAAAGGGTATTGGCATTCTGGACTTGCAGCTAATTGGAGACCACAAGCAGCCGGATCTGCACATAGTGACTGAGGTGCCCCAAGCAGCGTGCAGCTCCCAGTAAAAGGAGAAGTTACAGCCTACAGGGCCCGGGCCCCAGCTTTGGCAAAGGAAAAAGGACATTTCACCTCACACCTTGGGTATGGAGAAGAAAATTAACAAGACCACCAAGAGCAGGCAGATGTCAGCTTGCAGCCCCACCGGATCCAAAGGCTGGTCCCAAGCCTCACGCACCATGTTTTTCCCCACCCAGATGCTCACTCTGCCCTCGCATGGTCTGTGCTCATCCCCATGAGACTTGTGGCTCCAGAAGCTGCGCCCAGGTGCAGTGGTGGCACCGCAAACCCCAGCAGAGGCCGAGGTCCCATGGGTCCCAGCACTGTGCAAACACGCGGTGAGAGAAAGCCTCCGAGCAGCTGCTGACATTTTCAGAGCCCCAGTCACTTATCGCAGTGCTTCCCCATCTGCTGCTTCTCAGGACAGTCAAAAGCCTTATGCCAAATGCCTCCAGTCCCCGTGGCTATTCCAGTCGTGTGCATAAAGCTGTCGTTGGTGTTGAACAAGGTTCCATGCTATATTTAAGAGAGATGTCCTGCAGGGTATTGCAACAAAATTGGAGCACTACAACCCAAACCTTACTTTCTGCAGTCAGAGCTGGTTTCTCGGTTCGGCTCTAATACACCATCAGGTCAGCCACCCCCCCGCCTTATTTCTTGCTAGCTCACACAGAGGGATGGGAAATCTCCTCAAAACCTGGGGTAAAAGCCACCAGGGACCCAAACCAGTGGGGCAGCCCTACTGGAGGCCCTAATCTTGTGCTAGCAGGTGGCAGTAAGGCCCCTTTGCACCCTGCCTGTAACATGGAAGGATTCAGGAACAGCTTTTATTAATTTTATTTTTGCAGAAGCATTTCAGTCATCAGTCTTTCACACCAAATACACACCTGCCTCAGACCTATTGCTGTCACATTCATCATTTAAATCTGCGTGTCTAAAGAACCTAAAATGAAGTTCCCTTGATGCACCATTAACCTTCTTATGTATCTGCTACTTCAAGGCAAGCTGCAGTGAACCCTTCACAGACCACTCTTCCTAAGCAAGAAACACCCAGGTTCCTCCAAGCAAACAAGGTCAAACGTAGCCAAGAACATTTATTCTCCAAAGCCAAATGACATAGCACCTCATGACACAGCACTACCCCATTTCCCATCCTTCTTACCAGGAAATGTAAGCCACAGAAGCAGCCTCAACACCTCCCTGCAGAGCCTGGATGCTCCCCTTCTCCATCACCAGCTGCCACTGCCTCCAGCCAACCTCATTATAGAGACCAGCAACCCTTTATTTAGTCTCGTTAAGAAAGACTAACAGGGCACAGATGGCGTGGGCTTGCTAATGGCACAGAGCTGGCTGCTCTCTGTCCTCCTGGCCCTGGGAAGGACACGCTGCAGTGCTCCACCGGGCTCCCAGGGGATGCAGCTCTGCAGCAGGAACACGAAAGGGGCTGGAGAAGCCAGGCCATCCTGGCTGCATGCCCTGGGCACCAAAGTGCTAAAAATTCTGGACAAGGCGCGGGGGTGTGAGCTTGTGGGGGTGTAATCCCTGGGCTGCCCCTTGCCTGGGGCCTGCTAGAGGGAGAACAAGAATTTGGGTCTATGGTTGCTTCATTTCCCTTCAGGAAGAAAAAAAAAAAAGCAAGCCTTGTGAGGTTCTTTCTTTGTTCTTTTTAATGAAAAAAACATTTGCCACATGAGAGCAACTTTTAACACTTATCACCTCCAGAACCCAACACTTCTTTGGAAAAAGGAGCCAACAGCCAATAAAGACCTGCCTTTCAGCACCTTTACTGATGGCCCGCGCCGTTCTCATTGGTAATTAAATGCAGAAGGTCAGGGACCCTGCTCGATTCCAAACTGTTTCTTTGGTATTGCAGAACTGACAGGCCACGATGGAAAACAAAAGGGAAAGAACAGTTTAATCCAGCCACCGGCAGCAAATAAATCACCCTGGCCAGGCGCGGTGCCGGAGGCTGCTGCAGTGAGCGCGCTGTCGTCTCCCTGCGCAGATGCAGCGAGCTGGCTCTCCGCTTGCAGATGCTGTAGTGATGCTGGCGGTCCCCATCAATAGGGTCTTGTTAGGATCCTGGTGACAAGCAGCACGCAAAAAAGGGATGTGGTGGTTGTCTCAGCAGACTGGTAGTGTCGGTGGGGTGTCTGCCATGCTGATGAGGCCGAAGCTGGGTTTTCCATAGGAGCCGAGTTCCTCCTGTTTTTCATAAGCCCTTCCCTGCATAAAACCACCCTGTGGTTGCATGAAAAGAATCAGCAGCATTTGGAAGTGCCTGGAAAAACATCGTCTCCCCATTAGCTTTGCTGCTGCATCCTTTGCTCCTGTACCTGACGAGCCCGTCTTCTAACTGGTGCAAACTGGCCCCTCTCGGCTGGCAGCAGCGAAAGCCCTTGCTGCGTTTCCAGCAGCTCAGGAAGGACTCCCTGCTGCTCTCCGGCAGTTTTGTGGTCCTGAAGGAGCGGAGCCAGAACTGAGAAAAAGGAAAGGAAAGCAGTGGCCTGGCTAGGTGTTAATGAGAAAGTGATTTGTCTCTCCAGGATGCCCTTGTGCTTCCCGGGAAAGTCGCAGAGCAGAATTTCTGAATATTTAATACAGATTCTTAATTAAGGAAAGGGTATAAACCTGAGAGACACCATCCCCTACTGCAAGTTCAAGGCCAAAGCTTTAAATACAGGATAATCACTCATCTCAAGGCAGCAGGGGGTAGCCGATTAAAAGAGGTGGCCTTGCGGTTAGACCCATGTGGAGGGTTTCCAGACAACAGCCCCTTCTGCACTTGCTAGCTATGTTGCACTCAAGAGTTTTCCAGATTTTAGGAGTTTTTTCTTCCCTATTTTGTCCTGAAAAGGCTAAAAATCTACAGTAAGGCTCAAAAAAACCAGAAGACTCTAACAAAGTAATTAAAAAAAAGCCCTGTCTGGTTTCACAGAAACGTCTCAGTTTGGTAATTTCCAAAGGTTTCATTTCCATTTCAATCTTTCTTTTCGTCCTGTAGCTGAACTTACATTTCAAAGGGAAAAGCAAATTTGAAGCAAAATATAATAGTTCCATTTCTGGGAGTCACGGTGACCTACTGATAGTTTTAAAAACTTGTCTCCATTTTTCTCCAAATGTAAAATCTACTGAAATTGGTCCTTCACTTTGAAATATTCTGGCTTTGATGAATCAACATGTTATGATGAAAATTTTTTTGGCAAATGGCTTCTAGGTACACTCATTTCCGACGTTAATATACCATACCGCAGCAGGAGGCAATATGGGCTACAGGACTGGCTCAAACTTAATGGATGTCACTGCTGCTCCTTCTTTTGTTACCCATTTTCTGTGATACCTGTCACAAGCTTTGGCTCTATTCCCATGGACAGAAGCAATCGAGACCCTGCCTCTCAGTCACTGGCCATGCACACACACCAAACTGCATTTCTTTAAAACAGATATTTGGTCTCTTTAATTAACATCCGATTTGGCATCGCCATCCATACAGGAGCACATGTGATTTGCTGCTGCAGTTCAGCTGGCAGGTGGTAACTTCCTACGCAATGATATAGTCATTACTGGTGACTGCATTAACTTTGTTTTCTCTCTTCTCTCTCTTCTTTTTTTTTTTTTTCCACGCATACTGTAAGCTCTTTGGGCCAAAGATTTAATATATGCAAAAGTTAGGCTGCAAGGGCCATGAGGTCTGACAGAAACCCAAGCGATGCCTCAAATAAATAACCTTTGCCTACGTACGTGGCCCACCTGAACGCTCTGCGGTGTCAACAGTGGTGATAAAAAGATGCAAAATCAAGGTTTTGATCAATTTGCATAAGGAGCAGTGGGAAGCAAACGTGTTGTACTATTAAGGGAAACATTAGAAGCTGAACCGATTTGTGTGGTTGTTTTCTCCCAGCAGCAGGCACACCCAGGGGGATTCAAAACGTCCTTCAACTTCGGGAGTAAAAGGAGGAAGAAGGGAAAAAATAATAACAACATGATCAGTAGCTGCAAGAACATCATCAGGTGATTAGAAAAATCGGAGGGAGCCTAAACACACCTTTTTATTATAAGCAGCAGTGCCTAGTCGACCTTGCCTGATTCAAACAAGGCAGGATAGCAGAGATTGAAAGATATGCAGCCTCGTGCGCCAGCCCTCCCCGCCTGGAATTTAAATGACAGCATTAGTATTCAGGATCTTTGCATGTGTTTAAATATGGATTAAAAATGCATTAATTGGTCTCGTTTTAACAAGCTCTTCTCTTTGTATATCAAATATTTGAAAGATTCGGTATTATCACCTCTTGTCTGTGCTGGAATTGAAGAGGAGAAAAGAAATGTAATTGAGGACTTAAGGAGTGTCTCCTCCTGTTTGCTCAGCACAGGGCTATCTGATTGAAAGCTTGGGGGAAAATGACTTTGATAAGTATATGAACAACATCTAAAGGCAACACTACTTGGCAAATGAGTGCTGACATCCAAGCAGAGGCAATTTTGGCAAAGAAAGTGGCTTTCCAGTAAGTGCTGTATCAGAAGAACTGCTGGAGCTGTTTGTACCACATAACCTGTCCCTAGCAAGTGCCAGCATGAAGGGAAGATGCTCTGTTTGTTAGGGTGTTTGCCCGGGATTTGCAAAACACAGTTCAGCTCTTTTCTTGGCCTCAGCTCCCTGTCTGACCTTGGGCAGGTCGCTCCGACCAGGAATGGATGACTTTGTGGACCGAGCCCCTCCAGCTCTTGGTGCCTTCTCCTTGCTCCCACTGGAAGCTGGGAGATGCTCAGACCTGCTGTCAGTGAGGCAAACCCAGGCTGTGACCCACACGGCAACGTCTGGTGAGAAACCAGGTGGAACTTGGCCTGCAGCGCTCGGTTGTAATACTCCAGAGAGCTCCAGCAGGCCTTGCAGACTCTCGGGGTTCCCAACTGAATGAAAAAATCACTTGGAGACCTTGACTGAGATACGAGCCTCACAGAGATGACTCAGTTAAATGATGAGGATAAAATACCCAAGGGATGTGTCCCAATTACGGGAGATACACAGGGCAAGACTGGCAGCAAAGCCCTGATCGCCCCACAGCCTTGGGGCTGTCCCCCCAAGACACCAGGGCCTGCTGAGGAGGGGAGCGCCTCCCGGCCAGCTGCACAGGCCTCAGGCCCGAGGCCAAACCTCTCCTTTCAGCTCACCCCCATGTGTCTGCCGTCTCACCGTCCAGGAGGATGTCTCACTGCCTATTCTCTTACTAATATTCATATAAATCATCCAAGAAAAATGGAGAGTTAATCCTAAGGAAGCCTGGACTGATGTGGATTTAAGAAATTACCAGGAACTTCATTAAATGTTCAAGTGCCTCTTGGGTCCTGAGCACTGATGAGTTTGAAAACCTTCAGTGATCTTTACTCACAGGCATACTCGCTACCATCTCCCTCTTGCCTTTTTATCCACAAGTGACAAACTAATAGCCATCGCCCTCATTACTGGTGTTGAACCTGGGCACTGGGGGATGTGGCTACGGAGCTCTGCTGAACCCATGGCTGCGGCCTTACTACAGACTTCAGTTGGTGATGTACGCCCAGTTCTTCACGGAGGGCGACCAAAATAGAGCCAAAAAAATACAAGTTCTGTGGTATTTTGGTAGGGAATCTCACATTGAGAGACTGCGGCAACATGAGATTTTTTACAGAAGTTTAGCCAGTGTTTTAACTGCTTGCACAAGTCTGAGTTAAAAGCCTGAATTCAGAAATGGGCTGAGCCTCTAAACCCGAGTTTCAGCCACTGATAAATACAGCACCTCTCAGCATTGCCACAAATACTGTGCTGAAGCTTGCTCATTAAGAAATTCCTACGCATCAAGCTATATGCTGCTAGGATCTGCGCAAAAAAAAAAGAGGTCTAGCAATCAGCATAAAAACTTGCTGAAGTGGAATTTGCATGTTAATCGCCCTTACTTAGCCATATGAACACACTTCGTAGATAATCCACACTTCCTGGTAGGCAGAAAAGCACCTCTAAATGTGCAGGCTAAGAAATACTCCCATATTTCCTGTATGGCTGCAGCGATGCTGCGGGAGCAGGTGCGTGCATGGCCGGCTGTGCACCGCGCTCGGTCTCTGCTGGCTCCGACAGGTATTTAGAGTTGTTGGAGTTCTGCAGAAACGTGGTACTGCTTGGCTGGGGCTTGTACAGGTTTTGAGGTTGATAGCCCCTGCTATCATTTGCAGGATCTGAATGCCCGATCCTTATTAAAATTAATGTGAACTCTGCTGTCCAGCTTCCCTCTGCAGCTTTGCAAACCTCAGCCCAGCTTTGGATTTGAGTCGCTGAGGGTCGGTACCTTCGCAGAGTTTCATTTTCTGCTGCAGGCTGGAATATTTCCAGACAAACTTTATGTAAAATTCACTCCAAACCCCAGTGTGGGAATCCAGGCTTATAGAAAATGCTATGAACTTTTTGCTCGTTCCTAAGCTGGAGGCATTTTTTTTCTTTCAAAAAACAAAAAAACAGCTGGAGCTTGCATTTTCTCCTCGTATTATCTATTTACATACCCCATTTTTTCCTAACATCCAAGCCCCACAGAAAGCCCTGGTGAGGCTCGAGGGGTCCACGATACCCATCTTGCATGTGGGAACTGCAGCACAAACTCATTTATTTAAGCTTCTACAGGAAGAACAGAGACTTCAGGTTTGGCTTTGACAGTCAAAGGCTGGCTTCTGCTACCAGGAATTTGTCTTTCATGGTACAGCAAGAAAAGCAGGTTACATACAGTTTGCATCACCCCTGCTACAGCTTGGAGGTCCATGAGGACATCACCCATTTCCTGGCCCATGTTGTCACCTGTTTTGTGCCCAACTGAAATATTCAAATGCCTTCCAAAATGCTAAAAAAAAAATCACTGATGTGGAAAGGCAGTGAAAGCGAGTGAACTTTTTTGTTGTTCTTTTTCCTTCCTTCCATTTTTTTTTTTTTAATGTGACAGATTAACAGTGGAAGTACAATGCATTTTGCAGTTTGGGTGTTAATCCTTAGTGTGCTGTGAAATGGAGAAGACACTCTGTGCCTCAGAAAACAAAGACGTATCGTGTAAGGGATATAAACACGGCAGGTCTCCCAGAGTAATGCGCACTCAGAACACCGCTTTCTTGCACAGAAGATGAAATCATAATAGCATACACTTATTTACTTTTAAAAACCATCAATAACAAGTGATGTATAGCTGAACTCTGGGCTCTTCTCCCATGCACTTAAAAATGAAATGAATCTTAAGAAGAAACAGAAACATATATAGATGTATATATAAGCAGTATGAGTAAGCTACATTACAAAACAAACTGAATTATCTACGTTTCTTCAAACTACCTTCATGACTATTTGCCATTATTAGCAATTTGTATCCAGAGAGCTCAAACTAATCACAAAAAAGTGGGTCTATATCACCGTGGTGGTTTCACAGATGGGAAAACTAAGGCAGAAATAAGGGCTGATGCCAGCAGAAAATGGCCAAGAGGAGAGCAGTTCTCTGGTGCTGGGGGCACAATGCCTTCCTTGCTGCTCTGGGATGCTGAACCAAGGTGGTAAATGCGTCAAAGCCTGCTCTGTCGGGCACCCCACCAAATTCGCGCTGGGCATCACCCTGGGACTGTGCAGGTTGCAGCGGTGATGTCTCCAGCGACGGTGGGCTGGGTGCAGGACATGCATCCTGCAGAACAGACAGCGGGACGGCTGCACCTCTGCTGGCTCTGGAGTGCAGGTGCAACAGCTGCATGGCACCTCCAGTTCCCTTTGATTTCCAACCTCCGCCGCATCCTGGGAGACCTTGCTGGGGGCTTTTATTTTCCAGAGAGTCTTTCATAGTAAAAGGGTGTGCAAATGCGAATTCAAATCAGTCATCAGCTTCCCACTGAGTTCAAAACACCTCTTTCACCATTTTAAATGATTTTTAAATGGATGCAATGCACTCGATCTTCCAGCTGAAATAACTTCTGTATTATCCTCCAAGCCTGAATTCCTTTCCCCCCTTGCTCTCTGTTCACTTCAGATAATTCAATGGGAATTTATTTGAAAAGAGGTGGTGGGTCACAAATGAAGTAAAATGCTGACAGCAGGAGTTCCTACCCAGTCATTGCTTATGTGAAAGGCAGGGAGCCAGATTTAGGGAGCTGTGGGATAGTTATCATTAGTCTGGTTGAAAATATTCCATCTCAACTGAGGTTTTTTTATTTTTTTTTTCTTTTCCCATAAGAATCGATTTTCTTTTGATTAAATGAAATTTTTAGAGAATGTGTCTTTTCCCTTGTCTTGCTGGAAAAAGTCAAATACCTGAAAAACTAAACTCTAACTAGCCCTAGCCATGGGCCTGCCTAGAGGCGCTGCCGGGGAAGGGGCCTTCTGGGAAGTGTAGTTTGATTTAGGAAATCAAAGGTGCTGTGGGGAAGGGTGGAGGCACCCTGGAGCCAAGCTGCACCTCCCAGGCAGGATTTGTCAGTTAAACTGCTCTGGCTTGTGGCTGAGAAGAAAAGCAGCTTCTGAATTCAAACCCGTAAAAGCTCTGGTTTTGATGAAAAACATATGAGCTTAGTTGCCGGCTCTATTCCTGGTGAAATCTCCTGAACCTTACTCCTTACTCCAGAAAATGCAATGCCTGCATGAAATATTCATTGCTCCCCACGCCACCACGGTGCACAGATGCCAGAGGATCTCACTAGTGCTTTAGGTAGGTGCAAGGTGTTACATGAGGTGGGTTTATGGGGAGATGACGCAAGGGATGCATGGATCTATCAGTCCCTTGGGGATTGAGAGGAGGATGAGCTCTCTGACTCCCTAAATCCTTTTGGAAGCCTGCTGTTTTCTCTTGATCTGAGAACATCTTCCTTTCATCAAAGTCTGCATGAACAGACAATGCCCACTGCACGCTGCAGTAATGAAAATTATCACTGCTGTTATTACTGATGGGAGCACAGCACTTCTCTGCATGAAACGCAAGCTGTCAGGGGTTTCTGTGCCCTACTGTAGGGTTACCTGCACCCTTAAGTGCCTTGGGATGAACTGAGCTGCATTTGAAACTCTGCGGTTCAAATCAGAGGCAGCAAGACTTGGGTATCTGCCATCTGCATTAGCTGTGCTAACCCTCTCTCTCTATTACAAATGTTTTTTCTCCTCTAAATCTTGACATCCCTTCCAGCCCCACAATTGCTTGTTCACGTGCTGGTTGCTCTATTAATGGCTTGTCGTTGTCAGCAGCTTCAAAGAGATCCCTCATTTTAATTGCCCTGGGGGAACAGCATCGCCTCATGCTGCTGCCGCAGCTCAGGGCTCCTAAAAGTGACCTATGCAGCTTTGTAAATGGCATTAATTAACAGAGCTTGTCGGCTGGACTCTTTCCAGTCCCACCACGCACCACGCAGCACCTCTCCCAAGCCTTGCCAAAGCCCTTAGGGATCTGCCCTTCTTCAGTTGACCAAAAAGTCTGCCTGGATCCTGACCCCCACTCAAGCCAGGCCAACAAACCTCAGTGCTGCCTTCCCAGAGACATTTGCCAAATTTTATTTCCCCCATATGAAACCTTCTCCTGAAGGTGGGCTTGAAAGCCCTGCATGAGGGGACATCACTGACGGCTGTTGAGGAGCAACATCAGAGGAACATCCCTGTCTCCTTTCAGCTGAGGGTGTCACTGGAGGCTTCTTCCAGACCCTTCATGAGGCTCACCCCAAGCACGGTGAAAAAGAATGAAGAGGGGTTAAACTTCGCAGAGCAGAGGTGCTTTTTTTCCCTTTTTTTTTTTTTTTGAAAAAGAAGTTCTGTGGCTCCCTCTCTAGATGGAAGAGGGAAAAAAAAATAAAGTTGCTTTCTTGTGGTCTGTTTAAGAGCTTGCTTACAAGGGGAAATTAATCCAAAATTAACTAGTGGTGTGAATTGCAAGTGGATTAGTTAAATTACATTAAATCCAGGTCTGGATACTTTCATTTAAAATTAAAGTGGCCTTAATTCAATTTGGCTCAAGTCACTTCAAAAGTGAATTAAGTAAAACTTAATTACAGACCCTTTAATTCCAAATGAGTGTGTCTACATAGGTTGTTTAATATGCTTTCATTTATCCATTTTAAGAATTAGTCTTGATGAGCTTTTCGAAACCTCTCCTAACTAGGCAGACCCTCATTTGTTTACTAGAAAGCCTCCAATTCCCTCAAATACGGAGAGGAGAGGAGAGGAGAGGAGAGGAGAGGAGAGGAGAGGAGAGGAGAGGAGAGGAGAGGGAGAGGAGAGGAGAGGAGAGGAGAGAAGAGAAGAGAAGAGAAGAGAAGAGAAGAGAAGAGAAGAGAAGAGAAGAGAAGAGAAGAGAAGAGAAGAGAAGAGAAGAGAAGAGAAGAGACGAGACGAGACGAGACGAGAAGAGAAGAGAAAAGAGAAGAGAAGAGAAGAGAAGAGAAGAGAAGAGAAGAGAAGAGAAGAGAAGAGAAGAGAAGAGAAGAGAAGAGAAGAGAAGAGAAGAGAAGAGAAGAGAAGAGAAGAGAAGAGAAGAGAAGAGAAGAGAAGAGAAGAGAAGAGAAGAGAAATGATGTGTCTGTGTGTCCTCCAACCTGGAAGCAAAATGTTTCTGGTCTAGAAGCCACCACCAAGCCAACGCTAATGAGCCACGATGCCATGGGTGATGTATCTGGCATCAAGATGCTGTGGAGATGCAGCAATGAATCACTAATGCCAAAAACTCCCTGAAATGAGGTGAGAGACGCAGTGCTGAACTTCTTGATTTTCATGCACAGAAAATTGGTGTTAACACTGAAGTCGTCCCCACGGAGTGCTTGGAATTTTACAGAACTGGATTTTGGCCCCAAAATTACAGCATGGAAATGTTTTTTCTGGCTAACCACACTACCTGCCAGTGCTGTGGGCTGTGCTGTGTTAGCTCACTCCCAGGCTCCTTGCGCTTGTATGCGTGATGGAGAAAAGCAGCTGTTCCTCACTGAGCAGCACAATTCAACCTCCATCACACGACTGCCCTACCCACGGCTCCTCATTCCAGTACCTGGATCCAGGCTGGATACGAGCCCAAAGAAAGGGCAGATGCATCCTCAGCAGCACATCCTGCTGCAGCACATCCTGCCACACCTCATCCTGGATCCAGGATGGGAGAGCTGCTCCCTTTGCCGCTTCATCTGTTGTTTCAACAAGATTAATTTCAGCATTTCTGAAGTGTGTTCAAAGCTGCTGAGTTTCTGCACATTTTCTAAAACCAATTGGCAATTTCTTCCAGCTCCTAGCTGCAACGCGTGGGGGGCTGCTGCCTCTTGTGCTGCTGTTGATCTTTTCTTCTCTGTGCTTGGAGCCTGGAAATGCTTCTTGCTGTTTTCAGGCTGGCTTCCTAAGGAAGTTTAGTCATGTGGGATCACCCTTTTTTTTGGGTGCCTCCTTGTCTTTTCAGCCTTCTGGCCATGTTCAGAGAAATTTGTCAGAACTACAGGATGTAGGGAACGTGGTGGGAGGAAATGAAGTGCAGGAGGTATTTAATGCACACTGTTGCTCTAGTCCTATCTGTAACCAGGTGCTGGAGAGCAGGATGTTCCTAAAGGTGAGGGCTGTTTAAAATCAAGGAGGTAAACCTCATAATTTCCAAAGTCAGTGCATCCCCTCCTGACATGTAAAATAAGGGTAAGAGGGGCTGCCCTACCACAGAGCTGCCCTGAGGAGAAATGCATTAAAACCACACCGGCGGAGATGCAGGAGTGATAGGCAGAGTTTATTATATCTCAGAATTGTGTTAGATATTAATCATTTTGTGTCCTTAAAAGGTGTCTGAGGAACTTAATTTGTCGTGGAAATGTCAGATAAGAGAGATGCTGCATCTCCAGCTGAGAATAAACAGTGAATACTGTGGAATGTTACTCTAAGATGACCTTTTACTTTATATTAAAGCAAACAGGTAAAAATCAAAGTCAAATCCCCAGCAGAGATCACAGTGTGTGCATGTGTGTGCGCACGTGGCAGTGTGTCTGCCTTCTAACGGGCTGCAGGGACTGAGAACAAACCCGGCATGGGGCTCAGCTGACATGGCCGGGTCCTGTTGTCATCCCTCCTCTGGGTGTCTGAGAAATCTGGGCTGCCTACTGCATACCAGAATACATTCATTTATATTACTGCATATATGGTGATTTATATAAATAGATGCATATTACGGTATGCACAATATTGATATTTATATGATATATGGATATTATTTCATGCATGATATAAAATAGTTTATATCTTTTTGTGCATGCAATATCTGTATTTGCACTGTTAAATACGCTGTGTTTTGTGATTCTTTCCTCAAAGTTCTCCTTATGGCTACTCCAAAACGCCCCCCTTTTTATTTTTCAACTTTTGAGAGAAATTTGATGTTGTGTTCAAATATCTGAATGTATGTACACGTGAGTATTCCATAAGGAAAACAATTCATTTCCACTGGGCATTGCAGGTGCCACTGCAGGTGGCTGTTCTCCTTTCCATGCTGGTGGTCGTGGTGGTCCAAGACATGTCACCATCCCGTGGGGACCAGAAGAGCACCAGAGGAGCCCTGGGGGGGTGGGTTCCCGAGCACCAGCTCTGCAGGCCACACAAGCCAATGCTCACTCTTCTGAGTAATAATATTTGTGCTCCTAGCAAAAAAATAGCTGGGATTTCTGTTGAAATAGTAACATTTTCTGCTAGAGGTGGTTGGTCATTAAAAACCCAGTTCTGTTGAAAACATGAATTTTCCTTCAAAATGTAGTTTTGACTGATCTTTTGTCCTATTAAGGGTGAAGTCCATTTTTGAGACCAAAGGCAGCACAATTGCTCTACCTAATTATATCCCATTTAAGCCTGAACTGCTCTAGAAAGGGGTAGATTTCACCAGAAGGATTTTTCTTTGCTTGAATGCCTGTAGGAATGTTATTACATCCACTCCCAAATTATATTTTTCATACTTGCATTACTGCCTTTTTTAAGAATCAAAAGCTTTTCAATTTCTTAAACGGTTTCACAGTCTGAGATTGAGCTAGATACCTAGAAGGATAGAGCTGACAGAGAATTAGCAGGGCTGAAAAAAAAATTCCTGGCACAACTCACTGTTGCAACTTTGAATGAATACAGTGACAAGTGCTTCTTAGAATAGCATCTCTAAGTTGCTATTTGTGCTTTCTGTAAGGAAATGGCTTCTCAAAACCATATAGACTTTGGACTCAGTTCACGATTCAAAGTGGAAGTCAATGAAAGCACTTAGCAAACTCCTCTAGAGCAGTCCCTATCTACTTTTATTCCCTACTATTTTATTTTACTTTTTTTCTAATTTTATTTTCACTAACACCTCCCTGCCCTGAGTTTGACTGACGTTTCTAATCCTTTTGAGAGATTGCAAATGCTCTGATTGTTATCAAACCGTGTTCCCCTGCGTGACTCAAAGAAGAATTTGACTATTCTGTGTCCTATCAGCTTCCCTTGATGCATTTTGCCCTTCTAACCCTTTGAAGGGTCTCCTTTTAAAGCTGGCCCCT
This sequence comes from Anser brachyrhynchus, assembly GCF_964034855.1. Classification (NCBI taxonomy): domain Eukaryota; kingdom Metazoa; phylum Chordata; class Aves; order Anseriformes; family Anatidae; genus Anser; species Anser brachyrhynchus. Next base: position 5,120,650 of record NC_137717.1, read on the forward strand.
GGGGACATTTTAACAACCACCATCATGAAGGAGAGGTTCTCTACCTATTACTTATACATCCACCTGTAGGCTCATTCACCTCACAGTTGAATTGAATGTCCTTCCTAGCTGACCCCTCTGGGGGCTGTAAGCCCCTTGTTGAAAGGCTGGTTTTGCCCTGCTAGGGAAGTAGAAGCAAGAAGCTGTGGATGCAGACAAATATGAGTTCAAAGAGCTACTGGGCAAACTCATGGAACTGAAAACGTGATCGAGGTTTATGAAAAACAATGACCTTACACCTGGCTTGTTTAATCCCTGTGGGATGAGTTACTAGACACACGGATAATATTCTGGGGAGGCACCACGTCACACAGACCCTGTTTTGATGCTTTATTTAGGCCCCTGCTACTGACTCTGGGGAGACCTGGGCTGATCTTTAGTCTGACCTGATACGGAAGATTTTAAGCTCTCGCCATTGCCGTCCAGCCCAGCATTCAGTGCCAGCTTGTGTTGTCCCCAGCACGGGGAGGATTTCACTGCTGAAGACATCTGTTTCATTCTGTGCATGGAAAAACATAGCACTTTCCTACTGCTTGTGAGTCTCTTGGTAACGCTTACCAAATGCTAGCAATTTGGCCTGCTACCATGCTGCTGTGATGGGTACTGTAACAACGGAACGTACTGTGGCTGTATATTAAGGTTAGGGTGTTGAGTAGACTATTTACAATCCCATTACTCGTAATGCTACGGTATTTTGTTGTATAGCCATATATTGACCATGCTTTTGCTGAAATTACAATGTCATGAAGGTAGTGATCAAAAGTTTGCTCAGACTAACGGATGCCTAAACAATACTAAGTTTTGGTTCATGAATTACAGCTTCCTTGGAGGACTGGAATTGCCTCATCAAATTCCTTCCACAAAATCCTTTAGTGATGGTGAAGCACAGGGAGGAACTGTGTTACAAACTATATGGTAGTTTCTCTGCCCTATGTCCTGAAACGGCCTGAAACTAAGAAATTTACAGGCAAAAGAAATAAGGTCATAAATCACTTTGTGTTGTCCTGTTCACTGCGGAGTCAGCATAGCCATCAGCCTAAGCCACACCAACTCTAGGACATGACTTCAAGGGGAGCAGTGCTTGAACCACGCAGACCCTCCTAGCAGGGAAGCCCCAAACCAGAGCTGAGTTATTCATGTCACTGGGGACCTCCAGGAGCAAACAGGCTTGCAGAAAATGTGAGTTCTCAGTGAGTCTCAGGCAAGTCCTGCAGCTACAGGAAGGGGGCAGAATGAAGAGAATATGGAAAAACACAAGTGGGGCTGCGTACCCCTTCTGTACACGTAAAAGGTAAGGAATGACCTTGCTCTGTGTTTAAGAGGAAATTCTCCCACGTGAACCAGTGTGAGACCTGTACACTACATGGGTCCAACAGATCCCTGTAACACAGAACACCCTGGGACATCTGTCCTCTGTTGTAGCCACAAGAGCTTACCAAAACTCCCTTCTAAAGTTGCATTGCAGTCTGATACGAGGGCAGGAGAATGAGAAACCCCCTGGGTTTGCCACCCCCCTTTTCCACCTGACCACACCAGATATGCGCTGCTGCAGAATACAATACGGTTTGACATTTCTTTAATCGTAACAAAAGGGACGAGCGCAGCTTTTCATTAATGTATTGTCATCAGCAAATGAGGTCCTGGGGACTGGGAAGACGGGGAGATAACAATTTTAGATAACGTGCTGCATCTCAACAGGCGGTTTGTCTATCTGCATACCCCAGCAAGCAGAGTGAGAGGCTGGGAGGCAAGGCGCAGGCAGGGTGCAGGCAGGGTGCAGGCAGCACCACGGTGCTCTGCTGCACCTGGGGTTCGTGGGAGAAAGCCTTAAGTGGGCTGCTCTGAGGAAAAAGGCAGTATTTGCTGAAAAAATGTCTTGCAAGTGAAAAGGGAGAGTTTAAACAAAAGGGCTAAGTAAGCTACCGACGCAGCAAAGCATGACATTTTGGGTCAAACAGCATGCTTATCTTGATGCAGAATAGGTTTTTGTGTATTTTTGCTACTAACCCTCGAAAATACATTTAATTTCCTCTGAAATGTATTTGTTTTTCTGCATGCTTTGTTTGGCTGCTGAGCCAAAGAATTCACCATTCCTTTAGGAGCTGAAGATGACAGACAGGGAGAGTTTGGGGCAAAAACTAATGGTGGGATTTGGAAAACAGCCCTGGTCGGATCAAAATTCATTAATTCTGAAATCTGAGCTCCTTGTATGAAGATTTCTCCTCTCCTCCACCAATACCTGTAGTGTGGTTCTTCTCCCCAAATGCTGCTGAGCTGTGGGACTGTCCCAGGTGATACTTGCAGCTACCAGAGACAGCCCATCGTTTATGATGGTGGCAGTGGTGCAAGAGAGAAGAAGCAGGGGAGAAAAACTAATTTATTTGTATAAGTTTTGCCATAAGAGATGAAAACTTGATGCAACAGTGAGGCTTACAAGTGAGGTCAGTGTGAACTAGGTCTGATCCTGGCAGGAGCTAGAATATCAGCAGAAATGACTCAGTTCATGATGTAATTTGGGCTTGGAAATAAAGGAATAAAACAAGAACATTTTTTGGTTTTAGTTTATAATACCCAAGAGCAGCTGTTACAGGTCAGACCAAAGGTACAGGTAACCCATGATTCTTTCTTCAAAGTGATTAATGAGGACATGAAGAGATGGGTAGAATAACAGTGAGCACTTTGTTTTGTTATTTTCCCAAACATTTTAAGCTTGGAGTTGCCTATCAATGTTTTTGTACTTAACAGCCCTTCATGGATTCATTCCTCATTCATCTGCCCACTTGCTTTTGAAACCCACAATATTTTGTGACAAAATTCCAGGGAGCAAAAATAGTTAATTCTGGGTCTTATTACAAATGGATGTTTTCTGTCTATGAATCAGCACCTCCTACAGCCCTCAGCCACTCTCCAAACCTCCCGAAGGTTAAAGCTGTCAACGTCTGCCTGGCCCAAAACAAAACCTCTTCATTTCAGTGTGAATTGTGTGATTATTTTTCCTCTTCAAACATCTAAGTCCATTTTGAAGTGAAAACAGTGTTTTGAAACAGTCAAAATGTTCCAGTTTGAAAACAACAGGATGAAAAAGCTTTCCTTTTTTTTTTTTTTTTTTTTAAATTCTCTTTTTCTGGCCAAAATCATCTGCAAAAGTTGACCCAGAAGGTTTCATCTTCCTTGAATCTGTGCGATTCCATGAGTTTGTTCTGAGCAGAGAGCCTCTCCCTGCTAAGGGGCATGCATTCAGAGAACCACCTCCAAATATCCCACTCATTGCAGCTCTCCTGCCAAGCAGTTGCTTTTATGTATTTACTTTGCTCATGAAACCTCATCGAGCCTTGTTCTTCTCTCTATCCATCATTCACACCAGACAGCCCATTGCTAGGCATTTGCTCAGCTGTGACCATTTCTCTCACAAAAAGTGGAGGGCTTATTTATTATTTTGCTAACTGCCGTGATTGCTGTTTTCTCTCAGCCTCTCGAGAGTGAACCCTTCCTCTCAAATTTGGTTTGCTTCACTGACCTTCTGCTGCTACTGGCTCTCCATCATCCCTGCTGCCCAGGACCCTCTCAGCACGGCGTGCACTCTCCCTAGCACTTCTGAGTCATGGCTGGATTTTTGGCAAGCAAATCAAGCCAACAACTCCCTGGGGCTGAGTTCCATCTGTAGGCACTGTTGGCACCGGGCTGGAGACCACTTCAGGACCCACTTACGGGCTGTGCAATGTTCCAGCACGCAAAGAAGAGGATAGCACCCTTGTTGTTAATTCTGTTTTTTTGTTTGTTTGCACAAACAATTTGCTTTTAGATAGCTCTCAACAGGCATTCATTCCTCCCCCCTCATAACCTTTTTCAAACAGGAATTTTAAAGCCTCGAGCAGTTCCATCATGTTTTGGTGTGTGGGCAAATGCAGCAGCTCGCAGCACTGCCAGGCCGTTTATCTTTTTGGCAGACTGGCCCCTGGAGAGAAGAGACAATCGTGGGACTTGGCTATTTGATAAATAAAATGTTAGAGGCAGTGGTGGGAAGGGATGTCTGGAGATCTCCTGTCCAGCCTATGCGACTCTTGCCAACTTGAGAAGGTCTTAGAAACCTCCAAGGATTCCTAAGCCCCTTACTTCCTTGGATTTAAGCCTGGCTGTTCCATATCACTACAGAGGACAGAGAGGCTCTAGCAGATACAGCCTGTACAATGGCCAGGCGAACTGGGATTTCTTTTTGGCTTACAGCTCAGTGGAAGCTGCGTGGATGGCAAAGCCAAATCTTTAGTACAAAGGAGACTTTGCCTCCAAATTGCAGGTTCCTTATCCAAATAGCAAGAGCTATTCAATGAATCATGGTAGGTATTTCTATAAAGCAGCAAGCCAATTTATTTTCCCCTGAATCCTTTCTCAGAGGTAGCCAATGTTACTTTGTACTTTTACTCCAATTTGTTTCCTGGTGCAAACAAATATCAAGGAAAACGTGAGCCCAAATGTTTCAGATTTTCTGGTGCTCTAACAAGTTATGCAAAGCAGGATCTCTTAATGAGAAGCATTCAGCAACCAAAAGGAAAGGCAATGTTACCAGCTCCCACTGCCTTGCATGCTCACACAGAAGCTGAATGTGAGAAATGGAGCTGCTAATGACTGGAAGTAAGCAACAGATTCCTGTTGTTTTAGGAAATATTTCCATAATGGCCATAGTGCTGTCCCTGTGGGCAAAATCTAGAGGGAAAACGTGGCTGCCGGTGAAGAAGAGAGTTGCTAATAATTCTTGCTGCTTGCAGGTGGTCTCTCTGTCTCTGTCTCTTCCATTTGCCTCTCTTTAAAGCTCCATCTTTCTCCTTGTCTTGCATTTTCTGCTGGTGCCTTTAAATGTCTGTGTATTTGTGAAACTGTTTCTCCGGCCAATTCCCCTTGCCCGCTTTAATTAGCTCCCTAGTATTTCTGAAGGTATCTCCCAGGGCTCCCTAATCCCCTCAATGTGCTGACTAACCGAACCCCAGGAGATCCTTACAAGAGAAAAACTGCAGGATAAAAGCAAGTGATTTCAGGCCTCTAGTTTCTTAATTAGAAGCCTGTACACCAAAAGTCCACAGGAGTGGCTGTCTGACAGGGAGACTTTACACTTGTACTCAGAAATGAGCTCTCTGTGCCTTTTTGCATCCCTTGGAAACTTTCCTTGTCCTTTTCTCAGTGTTAATTACTCACTGTGCGACCTGTTCAGCATCAGCAGGATGTGAGGAGGAGGTGGCGGGTAACCTGGTACCACCCATGCTCCCTGGGCCCACTCCACCCAGGCCTTGTGGATGCTCTCCCACTCCTTTGAAACACAAACAAATAAACTAGAGCTGTTAGAGCTCTTTAAACTATCACCATGACACTGTCCTCCCCATCCATAAATAAATACATAATGTGATGGATGAACAATCGGCTGACGGGTCGGGTCAAAGGGTTATAGTGAGTGGGGTTACTTCAGGCTGGTGGCAGTCACTTGTGGGGTTCCCCAGGGCTCCATTCTAAGACCAGTTTTCTTTCATGTTTTCATAAATGACCCGGATGCAGGACTCAAATGTATATGAAGTCTGCAGATGACACTAAATTGGGAGGAGCTGTTGACTCCCTCAAGGGTGTAGAAGCCTTGCAGAGAGCTCTAGGCAAATAAGAGGGCTGGGATGTCACCAACCACATGAATTTTAACAAGAGCAAGTGCTGGATTCGGCACCTGGGAGAGGGCAACCCTGGCTGTACATACAGACTGGGGAATGAGAGGCTCGAGAGCAGCCCCACGGAAAGGGAGCTGGGGGTTCTTGCTGACGGTAAGTTCAATATGAGTTGACAGCATGCCCTGGCATCCAAAAGGGCCAGCAATACCCTGGGGTGCCTCAGGCATGGCACCGTTGGCTGGTCAAGGGAAGGGATTGTCCTGCTCTGCACTGGTGCGGCCTCAACTTGAGTGCTGTGTGCAGGTTTGGGCACCCTTATATAAGGACATAAAGCTGTTATAAGAGAGTCCTAAGGAAGGCAACGAAGATGGTGAAGGGTCTGGAGGGCACAATGCAGGAGGAGCGGCTGAGGTCCCTCGGTTTGTTCAGCCCCGAGCAGAGCAGGCTGAGGGGAGGCCTCATGGCGGCCTGCAGCTCCCTCACGAGGGGAGCGGAGGGGCAGGCGCTGAGCTCTGCTCTCTGGGGACAGCGACAGCACCCGAGGGAATGGCATGGAGCTGGGACAGGGGAGGGTCAGGCTGGGTGTGAGGGAAAGGTTCTGCACCCAGAGGGTGAAGAACTGCTGGAGACAGGAGCAGGGCCTGCAGGCTCTAATGCTAGCTGCTGCATCCAACTATGAACCATCTAGCACGGCTAGTAGCCAAGATGCAATTCAGTTGCCGTCCAACAGCATTTCATTTAGATATTCATATTGAGGCAACCAGTTTCCCAATAGTTTAGCCATTCCCTCCCAGCAGCCTTCTCTTACGCATAGCATCTCTAAATGTCCCCTTAGCCCCGCTTTGCCTTATCTGCCACGTGCCTTCGGTGTGCTGTAAATGACACAGCCCGCCTGCTCATGAAAGCTGACATTTTCAAACCTGATTTTTAAATTGTAAAATACATGGCACGTGTCTTGCCAAAATCAGATGAAATCAAGTTAGTATCTAAAATGTTAAAATTACCATTTACATTTATATCAGAAATTAAAGCAGGAGGCTGCAGACTACATACTTTGCAAGGATGCTAGTAAAAAAGCCACAACCATTCTCACCCAAAAACACATCAGTCCTGTAAAGATATTATTTAAATGCTGTTCGCTTGGCATCTTAGTGAATTTGCAATATTAAAAGTGACATTAACATCACAGGAGTGAAAGGTTTCAAATCACTACCAACAGAACAGCAGTGAATACATATCCATGCAAGTACTTTATCTTCCTTTATTCTGTTAAGCAAGTAAGGCTATCCATAAAACAAAAAGACAATGCTAGTAACTCAGCATAAAGCTGCTGTTTCAACTGGAAATTCAGCATCTTCATGCTGGGGGGGATGATAATTCTTCTTACAGTTTCATGTTAGGGCTTTGTTCTCATGTTAAGCTTTGCTTTAGTTTGACACCCTCAGAAAATACATGCATAAGGTTAGGTAACATAGATGTCCTATTTCCAGAAGAGATGCAAACCTTTAGGGACACACATGCAAAGGTATCAAGGCACTTAACTCCTACACAGCATGGGGGATATCATATATAACCATACAGCATAATAACTATAAATCTCTTCAGTAACTGTAAAGAGTCTCTTCAGAAATAGCTAAGAAAAGACATTTAAATTTCAGATGATTGAAGAAATGTAAAACGAAGCCCCATACCAAGTGCCTGAATTCCCATTAAAATCATTTTGTGTTTAGGTGTCTATGTAAGGTCAGATGCCTGCATACCCCTGCATCTGCAAGCCACATCTGGAAAGGAAATTGGATATCTAGGATGCAAATTAGTACTTCCAGACTTTGAAATGCTGACTAGTGCCTATCTGCTTCTTTTGGCATCAAAATACCTTAAAATATCTTCAGTGTATTTGGTTACTTCTAGACAGGGAATTTTAACAGGCAATTTAAGTCAATCTGTCATACTTTACACCAAAATGGATGTCAGAGACAGTGTCCCAGCTAAGGCAGCCGCAATTTGGAGCTGAGAGCAGGTAGCTTCTTAAATGGCTCAAAATATATTGCAAGCACTCATCTGACAATGCCCTACTCTTACATCAAGCTTAGGTGAAGTCCACCAGATGGTTTGGAAAATTTCACGGTGTGCCCAGAATTGGGCACAGAATAACCAGTGTGGTTGCAAACAGCTTTGTTTTCCTTTAAAGAGGTGTTACGCTGAAGGAGGCATCCAGATTGCCACTTTCATTAATATGGGTTAAAAACTGAGTAGTGCGTATTGGCCTGAGTGCAGGTCCACACGGTCCTGACAATCGGCATGTTCTGCTTCAGAGCTGACTCTCACCTGCTATAAGCATGGGCAGAACTTTTCTGTATTTTTTTTTTCAGAAGTCACATAGACTTACTGTAAATCTGAAGAAAAAGAAGCAGTTTGAAGTGATGCCCTCTCTGCTCTCTGTAGAGTTACCTCCGGTCAGAGCTAAGACAGCTTTTGCAGATGGCTGAAGATGGTCCTACGAGTTCATGAAGCAAGAAAATGAACTGAGCATCATCTGAGCCCTGCTGGTATAACAGGCTGGCTGAAATGAAACCTCTGTGATCCATCAAATACTCTGGAAAGCTCATAAAACTGGATTTTCCAAGTGATTTGTACTTTTATCCAGAGCGAACATGCCATAAGAAGAATTTTTCTCAGCAGTCCCAAGCCAAAAAGAAAAACAAGAATATGCAGAAGAATGTGAATTACTAAGGCAGAAAGCCAGACAAGCTATTTCATACTACTAAAAGTTTCTGGGATGAGACTTGGTTTGAATTTGGGGCCAAAAGGTTCAGGTTACTGTGTACTTTGTCCCTTTTCAATACAAGGAGCTCTAGAAGTATTATAATGACTTGGAAGAACTCAAAAGCTGTTGACCCTCTTTGATAACCTAACATATCGGCTTTCCATTTGAGAATTGCTCTTTGATTGAGGTTTTCACTTTTTTATTATTAGTATTTTTTTACAGATGTCAGATCAGCTACTCTGCTTTGTGACTATAGAAAATAAAAGATGATGGCAGATCCTGCACTTCCTAGCTAAGTGCTTTTGATCAGTGGTCAACACGGTGATGAATGTTTTTCCATCGCATCCTTCATCCCATGCATTTTCAAGGCTGGTTAGAGGTTGGAAGGCAAGACGAAAGAATGCTGCTATCCGACAGAATTCAATTTCCTGAAAAAAATAAATCATATTTTTTTCCTTGTGACCTAAATGGAAAACATATTGTTCTGAAAGTGCTGTTCAAACAGAATTACCAAAACCTTTTATCAACAAAGAGACTGCCATATATCAGACATCTGGTGTGGATGTCAATTATAATAATTAATTAGACATCTCCCCAGATGCCCGACACTACATTCTGTCAGCAGATTTTTTGACTTCAATCAAAACTGCTGCTGCATTATGCATGAAACTCATGGAGTTGTTGGGAGTCGAGGAGATCAGCTACAAATCACAGCTAAACACACTAAAGGCCTCCTGGTTCTGATGGCTTTTACCACTTTTGAAGGCTGCCAAGTGAAGGTCACATACATTGATTTCTTTTCCTCCCTTAACAACATTTTCAAATGTTTTACATTTTTTCATGCAGACGTTCAAACAAAAAGATGAGTGGGAAGGAATATCATATATATTAAAAAAAAAGGTAATGATTGCTGCTGTATCCTTGTGGTGAGAAAGAAAAAACGCATCTTAGGTTGCAATTTGAAGTGCAACCACAGTGGAGCATTTTTATTTCTCCCATGTCTGTACCAGCAACACTCTCCAGAACTGATCCTCAAAGACCACTGAAGAAGACAGAAAAAGGTGACCTCACTTCATTTTTTTTTTTTTAATTCTCTGTTTTTTCATAATTAAATTGAAAATAAAGTAATTCCTGGGCAATTTAATCAATTCAAAGCATACCATTTTTTTTTTTTATTTTTTCAACAACATTTTCACATTTCTCAGGCAAAACAACTCAATTAGTTCTACTTGATTTAGGAAATCACTCCAGTCAACCCCAATATACATATATACACTGCTATACATATACTTCGGAAAATTTGCATAAACATATCACCAATTTTACCAGTATTAGCAAGGATAGAAAATACTTTATGTTTCAGACTAAGAGCTAATAACTGTCAAGTATATGGGCCCTTGTATTGCAATTTGGTCTTATCTCCTTGATGGGAATTTGCTTGTATTCAATGTGTGCACACTGATAGAAGCCTTAGTTTGGAAACATTTTGAAATGGACAGAATGAGATTCTGGTTTAAATCCCTGGGTTTTTCCTGTTTTCACTGGGGCAAAGATTTCTGCCTGTCTTTTATTTGTTCTATAAAGTATTTAGCACATGTTTGAACAGCATGAAATGATAAATGAATATGTAACTACCATACACTTGCCTCTCCGGAGCTGGCAAGTTTCTTTTATTTGAAGGATTTGCCAATGAAAAATAGAATTACAAACAGTATGCGCATTTTTAGAAGAAAAAATATTTGTAGTAATCCATGTGTTTCAATATTTCATAAAAGTGTCTGGGTTAGTCTCAGTTTCAATACAAACAGAAAGAAAATAGATTTAGATTGACATGGATTTGCTTTGCAATAAAGAATTGAAAGAGGAGCAAAGCCCCAACGAGTAGAGTATGAACAAATTGCAGGAGCCTGAGAGGCCGTCCAGACCTCCAAGTATGCTCCCCTACCCAACATTTGAAGTAGGCTTGGGAAGACTTCTTTTGGTTAAACCCCAACACAAATTCCTGTTTTGCCTTTTGTGGAAAAAACATGACACCTCTGAAGGGTTTTTTATTCAAGGCTCATCCCTGCAGGGGGTGCTCAGAAGTTTAATCCGCTGGTTAATAATTACAATTAATTAAGGCTGGGGATTTAAAGTGGGTTAATGCAACTGCATTAAACCACTGTGTAAACACTTTTAGTTAGGAGCAGAGTCACCCAAAGTTTGCTCGCTTGTCCTTGGGCTTGCTGGTATGCAAAGAAGAGGAAGAGGAGAATTTACAACTTCCTTTCCATGTGGCTATTTCTGATGTGTTTTAGAATAACTTTCTGCTGCTTACTCTGCTTTGAAAGCACAAAACTTGGCGGTACTCTGGAGAGTCCCTACAGAGCAGATAATGCCCTAGAAATTCATGCCATTTGCTGCAATTTCACGGTAAAAAGAAAACCTCTGGAACCAAAGTAGACTGCGCTGATTTGCACCACTTCAGTTCTGAATAAAAGGGTTGAGCCAGAAGAGTTTAAAACAATTTAACTAGTGTATTTGGCAGGTAATGTAGTCATTTTCCTCCAGGTCTTTTTTACCTAAAGACCTGCAGTTTCAGATGCTGCTAGCTGTGTGGCACAAGGTGCTCACCTTGATGGGCAGCGGTACTGGTCTGATATTTCTATTTTCTTCTGAAAAACAGAGCCCATATTGTAGTGTAGAGCAGGATTTCTTGTTCAAGGATCAAAAGGATCATCTCTGTTTGGGCAAATGATGCAGAGCTCACAGAAATACATCATGAAAGAAGAGAACTCTGAAGAAACTCTGAAGAGTTTCTAGGATGCACATTTCTGTGGTTAAGCAAATAATAAGTAAATAAGCAAAGCTTTGTGAAGTCCCATGACTTTGGCCTGCATTTCTTTAGCAAAATAGGGTCAGTGTGATTCACAGCACTGCATGAATGGAGAGATTCCTCAAGCATCAATGCTGCTGTGACTCCCGAGCAGTTCCCAAGCCTTTAGGTGCACTTAAAAAAACAAACAACACAATAATAATGAGTTTTTCACTGGCTTCTTTCAGCCCTGGCTCCCAAAGCATTTTCTAGCTTTGGCTGGATCTTGGCTGTTTCTGTGATGTGGCCAAGTAGAGGGCTTTGCGGCGTGTTGGCAGGGCAGGGAAAGATGCTGCTTCCACACGGACACCTGATTCCTTCGTGCACCTCACCTGAGGAGCCCATACAAGCAATTTGTGGGATTAAATATGCTGCATTTATCTCCAGAGTTCTTAATTGCTGAGCATTTTTAATCTTGCTTCATGTTCAGATAGAGAGCAAGAGCGCTACAGAAATGTCAAATATATAAATAAAATAAAGCAGAAAGAGTGCAAGGAAGAATTGATTACTTTGGATCCACTGGAGTAGTGAATTAACACCGAACCTAGAAACATTCAATAACAGCAATCACCGTACGCCACCACTGCCACTGATAATAGAAACAGATACATTTTTTTCTTTGCTTAAAGAAGACAATTCCCCCCTAACTTGTAGCCAAAATTTCACCAGTCAATTTACGACCTTTGCCTCCGACACCCCCCTTCCTTCAAGGTTTGCATGGCTATTATTTTCAGTACTTAATCTTTTAGAGTGATTTGTGTCTTCTAATAACTGACTGCTTGTTTTGCTATCAGTCAGCTCCAGGACTGCTACAGCGTCTCTCCAGCTTAAAGCTTGCTTCGTTCACCTTGTGACTTCAAATACCATTCTGTCTCAAGCGGGAAAAAAAAAGCCGCCCAAATCCCATATTGCTCCTTACAGTCTTATTACTCAGGAAACTAAAGAGAGAAAATAAAGGTCAGAAGAACTTTAAAACAACAGTAAAGTCAAGAGGACAGGAGAGTTTTAAAGGAAGTTACAAGCTTGAAATTACAGACATTTTTTTTTAGGATGTTCCAAGACATTTCCAAAAAAGCAGAAGACCCTATGATTCCCTGCTCGACCCTCACTTCTCATGGGAAATTACTCAGAATTATCTCCCTTAGCCTGTCAAGAGAAAGCAGCTTATGAAATGTCAGACATTCATATGGTGAGAAGAAGACTGTAACTGAGAACCCCACAAGTGCCTTGACTGGACACGGAAGGAGCTTCATAAGCCCTCGCTGTCCTGGGACCACCTTCCTAATCTCCCCGTTTCTATACAGCAGCAAACCCTGCTGAGCATCTTTAGAGGAACCAAAGCACCTAGGTACTGTACACCTAAGCCATGCAAGAATAAATGAACCACGTTCTCCCAGTGCTCACGTACAGCCCTGCAGTGCCTTGCTGCTCCCAGTGCTCTGCACCCAGGTCCCCCGGGACAACCTCTCACCAGGTGTGGGATTTGGTTTGCTCCCACAGTCGATAGCAGAAGGTGTCTCCGTCTGAGGTGCTTGCTCCTGGCCACTGTCCCCATGCAGAGGGAGGGACATCACCAAACCTGGTTTAACAGGCTGTCTTCAGAGGAGAGCAAGAATAACCAGGATGAGTCCAAAAGAATGATGCATGCTTTCCAAACCTCTTTTTTTTTTTTTTTTCCCCACAAGGGAGCTCTGCTGAGATGCAAGGGATGTGTTATGCCTCTGCGAGGACTATAAAGCCCGTCCATTGTGTTTGCCACACAAAGAGCAGTGGGACAGCTTGGGGCCTGGCTGCCCACTGCGCTCCTGGAACAAATAATTGTTGTGCTGGCGAGGGACGCCTCCTCTGGAAGCTTCTCTGTGGAGAACCTCTCTACTTTGGGAGAGCTGAAAAAGCTGAAGGGAATGGCAGGGAGTATTTTCAAAAGCACCCCAGGGTCCTTGAGATAAGCTCCACTGCAGAAATGCAATGCTCTGTCCCTAGCCCACCCAATGATTGATATAGGACAGCCTTGAAGGGCTCCTGTGCACATCCAGCGTTTATTGTTCTGCAAACAGAGCTGGGCATCTTGATCTTACAAAGCTAATTTGTCAGGATGCTTCTGGGCAAGATGCAGGCGGGCACCTTCAGGGAACTTCGAAGGCATCTAAGCAATCCAGGTGTCCAACACAGAGAGAAAGCAGAGCCCTGCACTCGGCCTTGTTTGAAAATCCCAGGCCTTGGGGCTGTGTAATTTTTGTAAGACAGTTCATCAACAGGCAGAACAGGGAGGGGGGAAGACTTTAAACAATTTTCTTGGAGCTCCTCCCATTGCTGCCTTAGTGCAGGTGGCCCATCCATCATGTCTCTACAGGTTCCTTCTCCTTTCCATCTGCCTTTCCACAGGGGGTCCTAGCACCAATGGTGATGAGATCTTTTGATCTCACTGCTCTCCAAATCCAATACAGCTACCTGAATAACTCCTCTGTGCTACCGCTAATACCATCAACCAGCCTTCAGCGTGAAACTGCTGACAGAATGCCAGCCCCAGCCAGTGAAATGTTTCATTAATTATCATAATTGATATCGATAGCAGATGTCAGCCTTAATGAATGAGGAAAGTCATTGCCAATAAGACATGCAAAGGAGGAGTCCTCCAGCCCCTGAGTTTTGACTTCCCGGAGGCATTTTTCTGTGGATGTGAATCTCTGCCCAACCTTCGATCACCTGGGGAAGGCTGGCAGCTTGGAGGGAGGTGGCAGGGGAAGTGACAGCAGCGCCCATCCTGCAGAAGCAGGGAAAGGCTCTGCTTAGTGCAGGACACGGTAATATCTGGGGGGTTTTACTTGCTGAACTTTTTGTCCTTGGGGGAACGGTACTGCTTTTAGGAGTGAGTGAGCAGCACCATTGTGAATCCTCTGCCCTTCTGACAACGTTGTGCTCATGCTCATGAACCCTTCTGCAGTAGCAAATTAGCAGCTGAAACCCCCTGCTCATCGGCAATACAGATCTGCTCACACTCACTGCCAAGAAGATACCTGTTCCTAAACTTGGGAGAAAAAAAGCTTCAACATAAAGTTTTCAACCTCTTGAGTTATATACAGTAGAGGGGAAAAAAAGGTGTCTTGGCAGACTCCGTTTCAACTTTCCTGAGCAAAAAATCATGTGATAAAAATAGCACTAGAAATGTTTTGGGTAAGTTTTGCACAACCCTGTGTTTTTCTTTCGGCCAAATCTTTTGATACCAAATACTTCCTTGCTTTGTTTAGTTATTCTGCTTTTACTCGTGGGATAAAAATCTCTCCTGCACATCCCTCAAGGTTCTGACTTCTGCAGAAAGCACACACAATAACCCTTGAATGAGAAGGAGACGTATGCACTGAAAATGTCATTAACAAAATTAATTCTCATCTAAAATCTTATCAGAGCTGGAACAACCAGGGCACTTGATCTTACGTCGTGGGCAGCTCTAAAGTCTTTCATTACTGGGCTCACTGGACCAGAGAGGCTACAAGCCTGTACATCTGAATATAGATGATGTACAATTTACGGGTCTGTGGCCTTCTCACTTAACCCAAGTTACTGGCCCATGGTGGGGTTTGCCAACCTTGCTGTTTCAGGCAGGAACAAACATTTTATATACCGTCGATTTAGCAAATCTATTCCCCCGATTCCTTCCTCCCCCCCTTTCACCGGTTGTGTTCATTAATCATCCCTTACTGTCTCCCTGGCACGACGTGTTAATTTTCATAGGGCTTGCTCAGCAAGTCTTAAGCAGCAGCGTGTTCCCCAGGCAGGGGAGTGTGGCTACCTCACTGAACTGCCAGGCCAAGGGAGGATTTGTCCGAGGGCAGGATCCTTCAGGGTTTAGGCATCGCTTTTGCTTCTAGGGGACTGAACAAGTACAGAAGACATTTGCTGACTGGGAGCCAATGGAGGCATCACATAGGTGGTAGCACTTTGGGGCTCCCTTAGCTCATCGTCATACTGGTAGAGCTTGCAGGTCTCTGTTAGTGAGAGCATTGCCATAGCTCAACAAAATTAGGTGGCCCGTGGGTTTGGCTGCTGTCATTGTGGTTCACAGCCCTTCCAGTGAAGAAATTTTTCCTAATATCCAAACTAAACCTCATTGCGACAGTCCGCTACATCTCTCTCTGCTCCTGCTCCCATGACTTTATTTCAGAGATATTTCCTGAGGATAACATCCCTTCAGGATATGCCTATGCTGATCCCATAATACTTGTGATTATAATAGGGGAAAAATGCTGCATAAGTGGGACTTCTTGCCCAGAATGACCCCAGGCCGGGAGCAGTGATGGTGGTGCAGGTACCTGGACACTGCTGTGCTCGGACAGGGCACAGCTACCTTCTGTAAAATTCACAGATCCTAGCAAAGCTGTGACATCCAAAATGGTAGAAAAGAGCCTATAACTTCACAGTTACTTGAATAAGCTTTATACTAATGTCATCTAAATGGAGGAAACTAAGAAAGGATGAGAGAAAGGGAGTATCGATCATGCTGTGTTATGGCAGGATCTGGAGACACAGAGGGGAGGAAGGCAATGGAAGACATACCAAGGGAACCCACGGTTTCTGAGACAGCCAACGCAGTAGCCCCAAAACATTTCTATTTCCTGCAGCCACGCTGAAATGCAAAGAACAGGAAAAATAAATTTTCTTGAATGAAGACTACTGATAGGACTTGGAAAGCAAGATCGACGGTTGTAATGCAAATCCATGTCAAAGCTGGCCAGGTAGGCTCTCTAGAGGAACCCAGATGTACCAGGGGCAGTTCAGCCACAGCATCTTCAACACCTTTGTTAGGAAAGGATCGGTCACCTCCTGGTAAACTCATCTCTTGCTGCACTGACCACAAAGGGAACATGAAAACCTGATCTTGGCATTGCATGAACAGAAAGGTTTGGTGGGATTTTCTGGGGCTGAAGCACTTGTTTGAGCAAGCTGGTGGGATGCACTGACAGCCCTTTACTTAGAAATGATCGAGTAGCCGAATTACGAGTCAGTGGAAGACTGGAGCCAAACTGGCAAAGCAATCGCAGGTCTCTGTGTGTGTGTCTCTGAGAGTGCGTGCAAGACAGTTAACTCTCCTTCCCTTGGTGACTTGGATTGATAGCCCTCTGCTATTCCCATCTCTGAAGGATCCACCGGTCAATACTTCACTCCTTTGTGCCCAGCCATCCCGTCATCTGCATGTCTGGCACCGGTTCTTGCAGGTGTAAATAAGAATCATTTCTCAGGCTGCCAGCCTTTCTGCCTGGAAGACACGAGGTTCATTTCAGCCCTTGACATTCAGCTGGATCCCTTCTCCCTTCTCTTGCAGCCTTTTGGTACTTACTCCTTTGCTGACCTTTTCCCTGCCACATTTGCATGTAACAGCAGGTCGCCGACCTGCACAATAGATGCAGGATAGATGCAGCCTGCCCTTCAAATGCCTGGCTGGTAGCAGAGAAGTCAGCCTTCTTGTTAACATTTGAGCGTGGTCTTTCCATGGGTCAGCAGGATGCTCCATCTCCCTTTTCACCACAAAGCCCTGTGTGTTTTTTTCTATCTGGTGAAGAGTTGTGTGGCTTTGCAGCTTACCTCTGTGAGACATACCCATACGCATTACTCCTGTATGTTCCCTTCAAAGACGTCAGCCCTTTTAGTATGATATCCAAACCAAAGAATATCATTTTCTTCCTTGTCATCCTCCCAAGTGAATTGTGAGTTTGCAGGGTGGGGAAGCGTTGTGCACTGAACACAGGCCAGCTCCCCAAACACAGCCTGTGCCTCCGCTCCAACTCCCAGCACTGGCAATGCAAAGACGCCTCTGCAGCTGCTCATGCAAGATTCAACCCTTCCTTTTGTGTGCCTCCTCCACCTGGGGAAGACAGAAGAGTCGGACCTCCTGCCTGTGTGGTCTGACAGGCAGGGACTGCAGGACGGACCACGTTTGTCCCATTTCCCCCTGACCAGGACGTGGCAGAGCCGCTACAGTCTCTGCGCCTTCTGCAAGTCACATTTCTATTTGCATTTTGTTGCTTTTGTTGTTTCTTTAGCTCTACCTCTGTGCTTTGCCAGAACACCTGGGAACTACTGGGAATGTCAAACCAGCCACCTTTTGTGGCCCACTCCCTTTTCATTTTTCACAACTGAGATGGCCCCAGCCTGCTGTAGGAACAGAGCCCAATTGTTTTTCTCTTCTACCCTACACCAGGCATGGGCTGAGCTGGGCTACAGCGAGAAAGCATCTGCTGCGGGATGTTCGGTGCACCTCTGCTGCGAGTGGGTGCAAAGGAGGAGGAGGAGTGCTGCACTCTAGTCAGAGACATCCTATTCCAGTGAATTTTTGTTGTGGAGGATGCAGAAGGGGTGGGCTACTTTACCCAGTGCTAGGGGGAACCATCTCCATAGGGCAGGGAGTATGTTCACAGAGGCAGAGAAATAAACTCCCTGAGAAGCTGGTGGTGGCAGGGAAGCAGAGCTGAGGCTAGAGAAGTCAGGTTAATTGGGCTGGATGGTGATAGGCAACAAACACAATGATAGTTAGCACTTCCCGAGCACTGTCCACGCCGCCCTGAGGGCCATGCACAGTACATCACCATTAATGCCTCAAAGAAAGGCATTCAACAAGCAGCAGGGCAAGCTTCTCAAGCACGTGTGCCCTGTGAGTGCAGCGTCTTAATGTAGCCACTAAACTCCACAATAATATTACTGTTATTATTACACTACTACTGTGCCTGTTAAAGCACCGTAGCATTTGATTCCAATTGCTGCTGACATTTTGAAATGTGCTGATACAATGAAACCGCATCTCCCACGGCTCCTTAGGAGAGCTGCTAAGGACTGCATCTCTCCCACGAAGCCTGGAGACTTGCCAAGAAGCTTCTCGTGCCCCTGCTCGGACTGCGGGGCAGCCTCCCGGTGCTCACGCCTGTTTATTCCAGGCATAGATGGTGTTTTCTGAAGAAGCGATAAAATTGTTCATTCTTGTGGTTTCTACCCTGCTCCCCTGCGCCTCACAAAATCACTGACCCTGACGCTGCTGCTTGCTGTAGCTCCGATCTCGACTTCTAGCCTCTGCAGAAGCTTCTGAAGTTTAATCCAGGCATGATGTACTGACGGAAAACCTGGCCTAAGCCACAGCCAACAGTGTCTGGGCAACGCGCTGAGCAGGAAGGGCATCTTGCTGCCCACGTTCGGGTTCTTGGAGCAGCCAGCTGTGGGAATGACATTCAGCACTGAAACCTCTGCTGCCTTGAGCTGGGATTTCGCGCCGTAACGCCTGGCACGCAGACATCCTGAGAGCCAGGCGCACCGGATTGTCAAACAGATACTGGCAAAGCCAGGTGCAAAAACAAAGCCATCATCAGGAATTTCAGTGACAGGGGAGGAGGGTTTGCATGGACGGGGTTGGTTCACTCCTCCAGGAACTCATCACGGTCTCATGAGCTCTCCGTGCAGCACGAGCAGCTGGAGAGAGGCAGCCCAGGCTGCACCTGAGGGTGCTGCCCTGTGCCTGCTCCCTTGCTGTCTGTGCCCTGACATCTGGGGCTTGCCGGAGATGTCCTAGCATACAGGTGCCCTTACTAGGCTGGGCTGCCTTCCCTTCTGGCAGAAACAACTCGCCATGCAGGAAACCACAATCAATGACAAGTGAACTTTCCATTTTGAGTCTCCAGATAACACTGGGACCCTGGTGTGCTTGGTGCTGTACAGATGCATGGTTAAGAACTATTGATACGAACAAGCTGGCAAAGCCTCTTGCTCAAGGCTATCCGGAACAGAATTGTTTTGTTCAGGAAAAGGAGCCAAGTTTGACAATACTTTGTCTCCTAGACAACATCAGATAATTCTGGAGCTTTGACTTGCCTTGAAGAAAGCTCCCAGGAGACCCCAGGCAACAAACCCTTCTCATCCTTGCTCAGACAACGAGTCTCCAAAGATAAGGTTTGTTTGCCTCATTGTCTTACTGCGGCCCTCCTTTTCCTAGAACCTCTACATGGGCATCTCCCCTCCTCTTGGCAACATCGCACCAAAGTACAGAGAGACAAAGCACCAAAAAACAGGGCTGTGGTCAGCAGCTAGTGAAAAAATATAATGCCCTCCACAATCCAAACCTTCCCTTTGGAAACAGGCAGTGAGGTTGTTTCTTTGACAACTCACGAGAAAAAGAAAACTTTAAAGTATGCAGCATGTTATTTTGTGTCTGTCTACCTATGAGCTCCTCGTGGAACATCTCTGTTTTTTTCTCACGCTGTCATTACTTTGTCTAACCACTCGTCTAATGAAACAGCTCTACGTATTTTTGTGCACTGCTCTGCATTTCGCTTTCTTTGTTATTCCCTTAGCCACCTTTTATCTTCCTTACATGCAATGTGCATGTTCTCCTTCTTACCTATGATCCATATATCCACCCATTTTTATTAGTCTAGTCTCTCTCTTCCTTAAGACGAATGCCATACTCTTCTATTTTGTCTCCAGAAAAAGGACCTCCAACAAATCAATCCCCAACAAAAGGCCCAGTCTAAAACCCAGCCCCTTACAAACTGCTTCTTTGCAGATTTTTTATGCCTTTTACTTGACTATTTTACCAACCTCAAATATCACTGTTTCCTTCCCTTAAACATCCCAAAGCGTGTTGTGTGGGGGCGAGGGCTGCGTGAACATCTTTTGAAAACGAAAGCCACAAGCCATATTGTGGTAATAGCCTATTATATTTCTCCTCATATTTACTTCATTCAGCAATTTTTGACTTGATTTGACAATCAAAGTTAATGCTCTGATATATATATATGCATCTATATGTTTTTTCTCTTTTATTTCTTGATTAGAACTGTGAAAATTTTCAAAGATTTAAATTGAGAAAAGTGACTAACCCGGATCTTTCTGCTGGCTGCAACATTAGCTTTAATTGTTTGCTAATAGCTCCAAGCATTTAGCTCAGTCTTCCAATGTGCAGACAAAAATGCCTTCCTAGGAGATTTCTGAACAATAATGGGCTCCTTACTGCCTGGTGCGGGACGCAGATGTGGTGGTGACAACCAATGTGCATCACTCCAAGAACCTCCCCTGCAAGATGATGGAGATCAGGGATCTTAGCCCAGCCTGGTCCCTTCGTGACATTTGGCAACACTCACCTTTCCTTTCTTGTCCTCCAGCTCTGCCACCGACTTCTGCTGGCCCGTGTTGTCTCCTGTACTTGGGTCCCTGCAGCATAAAACGAAAACAGGGTGCGTCATTCCCCCAGTTACCCTGGACTCAGGTCAGCCCTCAAGTGCCAGTTTGTCAATGCACCTCAGCGTTTGTGTTGGTAGAGACACTGGAGGGAACGGTTTTAACCAGAAAACCCAGTTTTGCCACAATCTAAACATTTCATGGGGACACATCACTCACGGTTACATTTCTGACGTGCAAAATTTTGAAACCGTTTGTTTCCATTTTCTCATTTAGTTTCAAAGACGTCAAAGGACTTCAATACGAGAAGAATGGCTCATCGCAACTTCTGGTTTTGTTTCAGTTTCCTTTATAACTTTTATTCTCTAGAATCCCTTTACTGTTGGAAAGTTAGAATTTCAGATGTGAAGTCTTCTGTTAGAGTCTCAACACGAAGAGGTCTGACTTCATCAAAACAAAATGACTCGACAGGAGTAGAGAGCAGCTTCAATAACTTCAGAAGAATAGGGTCAGAATTTTCATTACTTTTGAAATCTTCTAGTTTGAGCTTTTTATTATTTTTGTAATCATATTTCTATAGTATTTGTATTATTTTTAGGTTATTTGGATGGCCAGAAAATAAATTAATACAGAATGTCAGTTTCCCATGGATCTCAAATCTTAAATCCCAAGTATTTCTACAGAGCTTACCCAGTCCTCTTGGGATGAATTTTATTGACATTTTTTAACATAAAACTGGCAGCTGCACGACCTAGGTTAAAAATAGGCATACATATAATTTACTGTAGAAGTTGAAGGTCTAATAACCAAGATCTAGAGCTGATTCACACCTTCTCCAGGTCATCTGAACAGCTCTCAGCTCTCTGTTCTTTGCATTTCTATAGGGGGTTGGACTTCTGGGAGAGAGCTTTATCCCACTTGCAGTTTCATAAGCCTTCCAGGTCAAACTGGGAATATTTTTTTTAGCTGAGAAAGCTCCTATCTTTGGTCACATTTTTTTTTCAATAGTTTGTACCTGAGTTAGGAATGGGAAACAGAGAAAGACATTGTATGCTGAACTGTGATGTAAAATAATCTCAAAACCCAAACAAAAATCCTTCTCATGTCTGCAAAGTGCTGAGAAGCTCAGTAGCAAGGTACAGCCACACTCCGTGCCCAGAGCAGGGGTGGCTAACCTCTGTTTCTGTGTGTTTAACCTGCACTGCATTGTGTAGTGAGAACCGTGCCCCACAGCACACAAATTAAACAAAGCCTGTTGCTCTCTACTGGGCATCTTACAACACGCAGACATCTGCATTTATGGCAATTTTGAGAACCAAAATGACTATGTTTGAATCCATATTTAAGCCTCGGATATTTCAGGTGCTGACCGCTCAGTAAAATTACATTTGAAATTCTGATGCAATGGTTTCTCGCTCACTCTGATAAACAGCGGGGAAGAGCTTATTTTCCGATGGCAGGGCTTTGTCCAGAAGTCCTACTGAGCTGGGAAACACCAGCAACGTGAAGCCATGGGCAAAAACAGGGGCAGAAAGGATCTCGGGAGGTCGCTAGGTCCTTCCCCTGCCCAAGGCAGGCAGTGCGGCCGTGGCACTCCCGGCAGACGCCTGTGCAGCCTCCTGCAGCCTCGCAGCGGTGCCTGCTCTGCACCTTCCCCGGGCAATCGACTCCAGCTCGTGTCACCACCAGTTTCCAAGACAGACCTTCCAGTGCCCGACCTGAACCTCTCCTGCTGCAGTTTAAGCCCATTTCCTCTTCATTTGCTCACCAGCAACACGAAGAGTGAATTCTTATTGTTTGTCTTTTTTTTGTGTTTGAAGACTGTTATCTTGCCATCTCTTCTTTAGGCTGAGCATTTTCACTGTATTCTGGGCCATGTTTTGAGGGTTGTTGATAGGCCCTACTGCCATCCTCCTACTCCCCTCCCGCTGGTCCACAGTCTTCTTAAAGTATGGAATTAAAAAACAGAAGCACATGTGGCCTTCTTGGTGGATCACCCATGCGCCTTGGGGTTGATGTTATTCAAACTTCCTCATACATTTGCCTTTTTTTTTTCTATGCCTGGCATTGCTGAATCATGCATGGTTTGAAAACAGCTACAAGTTCCCCATCCTTTCCTGCGCAACAGCTGCCACGCCAGCTGTTCTCCATCCCACAGTTATGGATCACCCTGCCTAGGTGCAGGTTTGACACTTGTCCTTATTCAATCACATCTTCATTTTTTCATCTTGATTCTCCAATTTGTCATGTTTGCCTTGCACACAGACCATGTCCTCCAGCAGATTTGGATCTCTTCCCCTCATTATATAGCTCACAAGCTCCATACCCTGATCTCTGTTCTGCTATCCGTGCCACTAATGAACACATCAGATGGCATCAGATACAAAAGGGGTCCCAAGGCAGATGTGACTCACTCACCCTTTCGGTTTTGACAACTCTCTCTTTAGCCAAGACGGCAAATGCCAGTGACTGGCACCCCTCTGCTTCTCTGCAAGTACACCACCTTGGTCAAAATTGCCTATTTTTGTGGAGCTGTGAGCCTACATCTTCGATCCCTCCTCATTTCTATGCCTCCTGCTGCTCTCAGGACTCCTGCTGGGCAATGAGTTGATTTTTGCTACTTTATCCCATCTCTGTGGGTCCAGCAAAGGCTGCAAAGCTCCTCAGAAACATGTTCTGAGCAGCAAAGGGACCTAGAAGTCTTGCGCCATCTCTTTATCCATCCCTGCTCGCTAATAGCTGGCCACGAAGCAATGATTTGTTTCAGGCATCTGGTTTGTGAGATACCAAAATGCTGCTTTTTCTTCCCCGTCCACTTTCCATTTAAATGCTAACTACTATAAAGGGAAAGACTCTCTGGAAACAAGCAAGCAAGAAACAGCCTGCAAAGCAGCAAGTTAAAATCCTTCCAAACGTCAGCTGTGGCTGAAGAAGCCACTACAGGACAGGATTAAGTGCAAAACTGGGTTGTAAAGCCTGAAATGGGGTGAACTATTCAAAACCACAAAAAACTCCTACATCCTTTGGAGTCCCCAGCACATCAGGTTTCAGAGCTCAAACTGGGACTCTGGAAGAAGTTTCAAGACATGCTGGGTCCCAGTCCCTAATTACTTACCAGCTGAGTGACTTAAGCTTTATTAGGTGCAACTCTCAAGCAAGTCTAGACCTTGCAGCCCTACCCTTGAGCCTTACAGCACCGACATCGGACCCCAGCCCTCATCCAGGCCCCGATTCTGACGCATGCCTATCCCTCCTTCCAAAGGAAACCCAGGCCTTCATTTCTCAGGGGTCCTGCACCTCATTTCTTAAAGGAGCTTCAGCCAAGCTTCCAGAGCAAACACTGGATTACAACTGCACGCAGCATTTATCTTCACTTCATCACAGTCCCAGGTACTCGAGGTGGTACTATGACAAATATAAGGGGAGATGAGTCAGCCCTTGGGGGTCTCAGTTCCTCCACACCCACAACAAGAGATGCTAGAGGGAGTAGCTGTGTGGTTCAGCTTTACTTTTGGGCACCTGAATTACTGCAGATGGTTCCCAGCCCAGCAGAGGAGCCCAGAGCTCCGGTCAGACCCTGCCCTACTCCTAGTGACTCAGGGCAAGTCACCATCAAGTCCTTGGGCTTCTCTATCTTACAGATTCTCTTAGAGGGTTTTTGCTTATTTATTTTTTTGGTTTTACTTCACGGAGTTTATAGCTCTCTCTTCCCCTTCCCCTAGGTGGTATGGGTAAAGCTAAGGTCAGAGTATTTTGCAAACAACGAAGATCTTGAATTTGTCAAAGAACAGTGGGAGCTTTACCCCAGCGTTTAGCTAAATTTTCTTTGGAAATGTCAGTAGCCCATCCAGGCACAGAACCAAAAGGTCTCTGTTTAAATTATGTATGCAACTTCTTGATAATTACGTACCCTAAGGAATATCATATTCAAAAACACGAAGGCTTGGAGGATTTAGGGAGGGAAGGTGCTGAGAAGAAGTTTGGAAAGATAACAGCTTGATTTACTGAAAAGAAAGCACTCACATCACATCCAATTCAAGGAGCTTAGTTTTTTTCCTTCTTACTACAACAGAGTCAGCTGCTATTATGTTCCCTGCCGCACAGAGCACCTGATACAAAACTCTGCCGTAAGTTGGGTATTAGGTGAATTACCCAGCTACGGAGTCATCTGCTGGGAAACCAAGTACGGCTGGGGGGGAGTGCTGCAGGTAGGGGTGGGAAGGAGCTCAGGGTGAGAGGGAGGATTTGGGCAAACGCCTTTCAGTGAGCATGTTGGAGAAAGACGTTGCCATGTGAAAATCAGCACTGTTCATCCTTCCAGTGGCACAAACGAGTGACAGGAGCGAGGGCTGCAGCCAAGCCAGCCCAGCTGCTCTGGGCTCACTGCAGACCATCGCTGCGGGGTGAGGGACACGCACCATGGCCTCGGAGGCCCCACAAGGAGACAGAGCCCCTCGAGACCTAGGCTGGGCAGGATTTGCAGAAAGCTCGAGCATTTCTTCGGATAGCAAGAAAATCTATTCTTATAACTACAACCTAAAACGCTAAAAATGTGCCAGCGCTGGAAAACCACAAGGCTTAAGCCAGTCTTGGAGGAGATCAGCTCGCTCCCCGGGGCTCCTTGGGATTTAATCCCTTGTGCTCCTCGTGCTTGGGCTGCAGGCGGATCGAGGCACCGGCGTTACAGGGAGCAAGCAAAACCCAGTCCAGCCGGTCAGTTCCCCTGGCCAGCTCCGGGTGGCAAAGGGGTTTTGCTTTTGGCTGGCCAAGTATTACTTAAGTTTACAGGAAGCAGACTCATAACGACTAAACATTTTATCTACTTTTTTTTTTTTTTTCACACCGAATTCTGAATTAAATACATTTTATGGTGATCTGGGAAAGAGATATTCTATTTTGCTTCCCAGTCTTTTGATGACAGATTAGGGAAATGTAAAACAATTTCTAAAAGGAAACTTGAAGAAGCAAAGTTCTGCTAAATGTTGAATCTGAGCTTTCTAAATGTTTCAGAATTTTCTAAAATGGGAGATTCGGGAACATCCATATGGATTCAGCAAAAAATTTGCTGTGACTAAATCCGCTTGTTTTGCAGAAAAAATAAAAATAAAAATCAGTGTTAAAGAATTCCCTGATGACTAGTCTGGCATCTGGCCTGGTTATTTCCACTGTTAGATGTTTCCAAACACAAGCACCTCCCTGAGCCTCCAATAACCAGAACGAAGAGGTCTGTCCTCAACCTCCTGCTCTGTGAGGCCGCGCCGTGTCCCCAGCGCTGCTGCTGAACGATTGCCAGCACAAAATAACGCGGTCCCACCAAGGACAGGGGAGCTGATCCTCAGGTGAGATGAATCAACCCTTTATTTTGGAGCGTGACTCATACAATCCACATCTCTGCAACCTGGTATTCCTCACCCCGCTCGGCAGCAGACAAAAAACTTTCAGTCAAAGCTCACATTGTTCTACTTCAAACCTGTAGATTGGGATTGATCAAATAGACATTGAAATGTCCCCGAAAATTGGATGAAAAAGAAATTGAACAGAAAATAAAAAAGCTTTTTTTTTAAAAAAAGCACTCTGCTATTAATTTTTTCAACTTTTTGCTTCACTGGAAAAATTGAAATTCTTTCAATTCAGGTTAACTCAGAACGTTTTTTGTTTTTTTTTTTTTTCCATTTGGCCACTGAACCAAAAATACGTAGTCTTTTAGCTCTTATTGGCACCCATTTTTGCTCAATTGTTTTGGTTCATTGCCCCTATTTTCAAGAGAGAGCTACAGCTTTCTAATTGTATCTGCTGTGTTCATGAAGATATTGAGCAGAAGTCCCTGGCTACTCTGGCTGATTATAGGTTATTTTGTTTTACTGCAGGAAAAAAGAATAATCATTGGTCCATGTTAGCTATAATTTGTGTCTCCTCTCTACATTTGGATCCACGTATTCACATGTAATGTCATTATACAGGAATCCCAGACTGAGTGCTCATTTTGTGAGAAAATGTTGTTCTGACAGAAAATGCCACTTTATGATGAGTGAGATGTTGCTCAGGAACACGTCAACTTCAATCACACTTTATTTGAAAAAAAAATAAAAACAGAGTGGAATTGTTTTGATTTTCCATTTTGAAGTGATTTTTCATTTTAGCTTTTTTTTTTTCCCCCTACTGATATTATAATGACATTCAGTTTTAAAAAGTGAAAGAGGAAGGAGACATTTCAGTCATTAAAACCAAAAGGTATGAGTGGTCCCCAAAGCTATTGCATTTCCTTAGAGTGTTATGTGAAATTTTGGGGGGAAAGAGTTTCATTTCGGAATGAAAAAAATAAAAAAGGAGAAATTGTGAAGACTCTCAAAGTAACTCCTACACAGGTTTAAAGACCCCCACTAGGAGAAGAGCCACCTGAGTGCGAAGTCAACACAAGGTTGGGTTTTTCAGCTTCCAGAAAGCACCGGGGAAGCTGCTCGCAGCCAGCAGGGAGTGGGGGCTCGGTGTCACCCGTGCCACACGGGATGCTTCCAGGAAGCCTCCCTGCTGCCGTGGGACCCCCACCCCTGTGCCACGGCACTGCATCACTTCGCATGCCATCACCCAACCACTCCTCTTTCAGCCCCCAGATCGGGCTGGGCTTAGGGGGTCCCCCAAGCACCAGGCAGAAAACTACAGCTGGAGGTGACCGGTGTGTGCAGCAGCTCCGGCTGCAAGGGCGCAACCCTCTGCAGGTCCCCAGATTGAACTGGCAAAGCAATGGCTTGCCAAGGGGAATGCAATGGGGGAATTTTCTTTGGAGCCCTGCTTAGATCTCCTTGCTTTGCCGTAGACTGAAGCCCACCACTTCGGCTGCACCTCCTCAAATGGCACAAACAAGCCACCCGCAAAACTCACAGCTCCGCTCTCACTGCGACTCCCCGCTCATCGTATCTCCTGCACAAGGATGCATCATTCTGTGATAATAAATACCCCATTCCTCCCCTCCGCGTCTTAGATCTCTGCCTTTCTCTCTTGCCTTCGGAGCTTTGACAGCCACTCTTCCCTCCGCCTTTTGTCAAAACACCAGCTCTGATTTGAGCCAAGGCAAATAAAAATTGACGTGTGATTGACAGCAGCCCAAACAGATGCACGGCTTGGCAGGCTGAGGTTACAGAGAATGAGCAAATAAATAGAGACACCAGAGCGGTCAAACGTGTTGCTGACATGTCTAGAATAACTAGCTGGAAGAGCTGCTTTGTATAGGCTGGGAATTTGAGGCTACCCATTTGTACCCTCTGCTCATCAGCCAAGCGACTTGAGTAATTGTGCCTTGCAGCGCAAATTTTAAGTTCCTCATTTAAAAATGGTTTACAACGCTTCCCTGCCCGCTAGCATTTCTTGTGGTTGATCTTAAAATTTGTCGAGCGCTTGGAGAACCTGTAGAAGAAAGATAGAGCAGAGCAGCTGCATGTTTGCTGCTCGGCACCAGCCCATGTTTGCCTCCTCTCATTAGGTAGGCTCAGTTTTCAAAGGCACTCTGCGCCTGCTAGCGAAGACACAAATGAGTGTGTGCAAACATTTGTGGGTACAAATAAGGACTACTTCTGCAGTGAAATGAATAAAAGCATTTGAAAGCTCCGTCTCCTCCTTCCTTCTTTAGAAAGTGAACTTCCAGACAGAGAAAAATAATTACCCATTCCATCTTAATTACCGAGAGTAGAATTCCTTCTTTTGATTCACAACATATTAAGCCACTCAAACAATTCTCTGCAAATTACATGGTTGAACTCAACCTGAGCAACTCATCGAACAGCGACCACCAGCTAAACCTGGGGAGAAAAAAGTCTTCTAATGTGTCACTGTCTGGTGACCAGTTCCAGACGGGTCCGTTTTGAGGAAGAAGTGACATTTTTCATTCCAAAAATAGCTACCATTTAGTGATGTGCTAGGGTACGACTTCATTCAATCTAAGGATAACCTTTTCAAAAGCTCTTACTTAAAGCCTTCCTATGTCAGGAAGTTGTGGTAGTTAATTCTAGCAGCACAGCTCGGTGGTTATGAGCCCAGTTGTGCACGTGCTGCTCTGTCGGTATATGCCTGGGAGAAACCTAGCTGGGATTTACATGGTTACACTGATTTACCTGCCTTTACACTGAGCTTGTGCCTGTGCCATTAACTGCAAATTAACTTCCAACAGATGCACTAACCTGCAGTTTTTGTGTGTTCTCAGGCATAAGGGGTAAGTCCTCAGGTTGGAGCTTGCCTCTGCAATGGACAGAGGGTGGCCATGCTCAGCAGCCATACCCTCGTGCAGCCCCCCAGCATCCCCAACACCATTCTAGGACCTCAGCCATTGCCTTGGTGCCAGGATAAAAAGGATTTTTCAGTTGCATTTTCAGCATGAGGCTTTCTCTTATCAGAAACCTGCTCCTGGTGTGATGGTGGTTGTTGGCGCTGGCCCTAAGGTTCCCAGGGGTGCAGCAACACAGAGGCCATCGGCTTTCCATCAAATCA
Source organism: Anser brachyrhynchus (assembly GCF_964034855.1). Classification (NCBI taxonomy): domain Eukaryota; kingdom Metazoa; phylum Chordata; class Aves; order Anseriformes; family Anatidae; genus Anser; species Anser brachyrhynchus. Next base: position 5,149,586 of record NC_137717.1, read on the forward strand.
GCCGCAGAGGTGAGAGCTTGGAAGTCCTGGGAAGCCCTATTTGTGCCAGACCCTGGGGGTGCCCAGACTCCGTGCTGAGTTTTTGGGGCACAAAGAGCTCCAGCAGGCTGAAGGACTCCTGCAGTCAGGGGACAGATGCACAATGGGGGGCCTTATTCTCTAACCCAGATTTAGGATCTTACTTGGCTGCCTGTCACAAATGAGATCTGCAAGCTGCAGGAGCAATCTCCATCCACCAGTTGTTCGATGTGACCCCAATCCTCCGTGCTGCAGAAAGGCAGCGTGCTCCCAGGCGAGGAGGAGCAGCCGGTGGGCACGTTCAGCTCGCTGCAAGCTCCTGATGTTCCTCCTCACACGTGCTTCTTTCTGGCTTGCAATAATTCATCAGATCGCTTTCGCAAATAATTGTATGCGAATTGATTTACCACCTCCAGACACAAGGTTTTTTGTTGTTGTTGTTGTCACTGCAGTTTTTTTAACAAGTCTAAGAAAGAAATTCAAGCTGTGCTGCTTAGTTCCAGAGACATGTAGGGCAAGCTAGTCCTCTGATTTCAGTGACTCCAACCCCACTTACTGTGAGTGCTTTTTGTAGAGATGCTTTAGAGCTAGAAATCGATGTGTAGTTACTGTTTACCATGAAAATGAACATTTCAGCCTCTTACACTAAAAGGGAAAGAAATTTTCTAGTCACCTGCCATTTAAATAGCATCTCGCACGCAGTCACTAATTTAATGCAAATCTCTTATGGCTTCCTTGTATTTGTCATTTCAGTGCATTTTTGTGCTTGTAGTTTTTATGCTAATGAGCCGGCTCCGTTGCTAACTAGGTCTTTATACCTATCATTTCAATGATACTAGTAATTACACAGTTATGTGTGTATATAGGGGTGCCTGTTCCGTGCACTCAGCTCTCTGTCACCTCTTCTTTATTGCTGCCTAAGAGAAGTGAGTTCTCACTGTCAGTGTGACAGTGGGGCTTTGTTTGCAGTGGCTGGCTGCAACTCAGAGGCTGATTAATATAAAAAAAAATCAGCAAATGTTCCAGGTGACAATAAACAGAACCTGGTGGATTTGGGTAAAAACTGGAAAACGTGAAGATGGAAAATAAGGACACGAGGCCTCACTCTGCTTTCAAAAGAAATGGCCCTTCTGTAACCCATCAGTGCCAGGCACAGACCTCTTCTACCAGCAGACCCCAACCAGGCCATGGCCAAGGATAAAGCCACTGAGACCCTCAGGGATTTGTTGCTCAGGATCCATTTAGCCAAGGAGAGAAATGGACGGATCTGTACGGATGGAAGGGGAAGAGAGGAGCAGAGTGGAGTCCTAATCCCCACTTACATGTGGAGAAAGTAAGAGAAGAACAAGGGGAACCACAGGAGGCAACCGAGATAATGCTCTACAGAGAGAGTGAGTCCCAGTTCCAATCCCAGTTTACACTGGTGTAGATGGAGACCAACCCAATTGCTTCAGCAAAGCACCAGGCTCTTGACCTGCCCCCCGAGATCGCACACCGCAGCTATCGGATTGCCGCAGGAGGGCTCTTTGCAAGGGGACTGAGTAAACTCACTGACAGCCTGAAATGAAACATGACACGCAATCATTTCCAAGCACGTTGAGAAGAGATTAACGTGCAGCCCTGAAAAAGAGAAAGTTTCATTTTGTCCTCAGTGCTCTTGACAGAAGAATCGTCTGCAACTTACTCAAACTCCGGTGAAAGCTGAGATGAGCAGCTGATGGCTTCAGCCTCCTTATGGATCAGGTCGCTGAAGAGCAGCTGGAATGAGGATGCCTCCCCTACCCTTCTGCTTTGATAGAGATAAGGCTGAAATATACTTCAGATTAGAAGGCATTCGGGCTGCTGGAAGGTGACTGGAAATGCTGAAAAAGGATGCGAGCACAAAATGTAAACAGCAACATGGGGAGAAAATAATTGAAAAGAGTCTGCCAGGCACAACGAGCGAGCAGGGAGAGGTCAGCCCCGTGCACTGGCTTCTGCTAGGGGTATGCAGAGAAACCTCAGGGATCCTGGCAATTAAAACACTGACACTGAAGAGTTACTGTCTGCCTTATGGAAGCATTTCAGAACTCAAAGCAAAACCAGGCACCTTCTGTACTTGGCACTGTGCAAACATGCAAAGAGAGAGACTAAACAAAGAGCTTAAACAGGCAAAAACTGGGAAAACTGAGGCACGGAGCAGCAGGTGATTTGCTGAATGAATTAGGAGCAGCACATCTTTTCTCCTGCCAATGCCTTATGCATTTGTCTGTGCTGCTCTTTGGAGCAGCTGAAACATGTACCATCTCCTTGGGAACACACCAAGGCTTGGGGAGGGCACGGGACCCCCGCAGGATGAGGTGCATCCATGGGGTCTTGCAAAAACACAGGTCAGGGCTGGGAGCGGGAGAGCTGTTGAGACATGGAATTGAGGACAAACGGCTCATTCAGGCCCAACTAGCCCCCAAAAATCACTTTCTGGTCCTTCAGGGGAGGTAGCTCAGGCCCAGGACGCAGCAGCGCAGTTCAGCACTGTCTTGTTTTGAACCTTGCTCCCCAAGCCAAGGTTCAGAAGTCACTCGTGCTAAGACATGTGTGTGTTTAACTGTTTCTAAAGACCACCAGAGGGCTGGTGTGGGCATGCAAGAGACAGAGAGACTTTTAACCTCAACTGGAAAGCAGCCAGAATCCAGTCTTTGGGCTGATTTGCATGAAATGTAGATAAGGACCATCAGCCGCTGAATTCAGATGAGGCGCTTGAGCTACTGAATGGCAATTCAGGGGCCACAGAGAAAAGAGAAAGCAAAATGTCCCCACGGGCTGATGTCAGTGACCCCATCCTTCCTATTCTTCCACCTTTCAGGCTGTTCCAGGCCAGCTGACCCGTGGAAAAGCCATGGGTCTGTCCCTGTCTTGTCATTTCCAGCCCATCAGGAGTACTGATCACTACCAGCACATTTCCCTACAGCAGCTGAGAACCTCATCCCGAGGTGGGAAGAAGGTGTAGAGGAGGCAGAGCCAGGTCCGACTGCAGCATCCACACCTGCAGCAGCAGCACAATTTCCAGAAGGGCAGGCTCACGCCTGACTGGGCCAGGGACAGAGCAGTGTCTGCAGGTCACTCCAGGAAGAGCAGAGCTAAAACATGATTTCCTGTAGATCCATTCCTGGACTGGATTCCTGGATGTCTACCTTAGGCTCATGTCACACCCTGCGTTATCACTTGCCTTTATCAAACTTATTTGGAGACAGATGTGCACGCCACAGCGGCACAGGCACTAACACAGGCACGGGCACACGGCGTGATGCCAGTCTCCTTCTCCACAATTCAATTTGCACTAACAATCAAGAAGTTTGCTGGGGAAAAACAAAAACTTAAATCCAACAGTTTGGCAAGTTAATCTGTGCTGCACATATATGGAATTCCCTCAGCAAAAAGCTGGGTAATGTATCAAGCAGTGTCTTTTGCTCATTTACTTGACAAGTATAATTTATTTTTACTGTTTAGTCTAATGTTTTACAGCATTCTTGCAAATGTGCTCCACTATGCACTTTGCAAAAGTTAATGGAAGTTTAGTAACAAGAGACATTGTCACAGTTCTGTGCCATCACGTCTATGCGGTAAAAGAAGGAAAGAGAAAAGGTAGAAAGAAAGGCTAGATCACTGTTTTTGTGACTATTAAGAAAGGCAGATTCTTAAGGCTTCATTGAATTATTATATTCAATGATGCTTTAAAAGAGCATCTTTAGAACATCTCCAAACCTTTCTTTTTTATGTCTTAGAGGAGACAGAGAAAGAAACTAAATAAAAATGAAATTAAATCAAATGAGTTCCTGGACTGCTTAATGCGGTATTTTACCCTCATTTAAAGTATCCCTCAGGAGACCAGGTTGATTTAATAAGCCTAAGAGATGTTGCGGTGAAGACTGAACTACCTTGATGAAAGCACAGCTTGGTTGGGGCTGCATTAGCCTTGGAAACATGCTCCAGCTTCTTAAAAGGACTCTTTTAATCCATTCTTGAAATGGAAAAAAAAGGATCAGGCAGCAGACATTCATAAATGGGAAAAAAGATACATGCACTTACACAGCCATGTGATGGAAACTGTTCTACTCAGCATCTAAGTGAAGAGAAAAGCAAACCGCAACAGTTTAACGGGAGAATTTAACTTGGAGACGGGCACTGTCAGAAGGAAGGACATCTCCTGTGCTGTAGTTTGCAGTGTCTGGCAGTCCAGAACTTCCCTGCGTACTGCAGCATCCCAGGCAAATTTCATTTCAATTTTGGAGTGGTGCCTGGGCCTCGTGCTAGCTTTCTGGATTTTGGAGCTGCCCGGTGAGCTGCACTCTGAGATCTTCGTGGTCACGAGGAAATCACTGACGTCTGAAGATGTCCGAGCTTGCAGGACTATGAACTACTGTGCTCCTGATGCAGGGCCACTGACAGTGGCAGTCATGGATCTCCTCTGGTGAAAGCTGTCAGAGTCGTGATTCCAGCACCCGGCGGGGAAGGGACAGACTTTCCTTCCTCCTTGCAGAAGAGGGGAATAACCTCCTCTTATTCTGTAGTAAACACTGTTGAGACATACTAAACCTTCTTCAGGGTCAGCATCGGCGGTGAAGAGACTTTAACTCCCCCATTGCTGAGCAGCAAGGCTCAAGGGTCTACCCTGAGCCGTGAAGACCTCGCTGGACCATCTGTATCTGTTAGCCCAGACTCTTGCTCCAGCCACCCCAGTGCCCAGCCAAAACCGACTTCATCCTGGTCTGTGCACAGCCTGGGCATGGTTTGAACGCCTTGAAGACCAGCAGAAGAGACGCCAGATGCTTCACAGCCCTTCTTCCTGCCCTGGTAATTACGGCCCCCAAATGATCTCAACTGCAGTTGTCTGAGTATAAACTGCTGTCCCTCCTACGTTATCCCAGCTCTGTCTGTTTTGCACAGCACCCGGTTTTGGAATATGAGTTATGTGAATGCATCCAGGAGGGCACAAGATCACATGCATCGTGGTTCACTGTCAGAAGATGCCTGGTGCATGGCAGCTCGGAGAAGCTGTTCTTTGGGGAAATCTGCCTGCATAAGACTCAGGGGATGCTTCTGAAATTGTTCACATCCAGTCTTTCCTCACTGAAGATGAAAACAAGCTTATCTGTACACCCTGGTAAATTCTTGACCTTGGAATAAAAATATAAGGGCTGTTTTCAGCAGCCGGATGGGAAAGCATATGTTTTGCATATGTTGGGCCATTACTGTCACCTCATTGCTGTGAACAATATGAATTGTGCTTTTTTTTCATCCAAATAAATAACAAACAAGCTCCTACACTCCAGAGCCCAGCCACTTCAAATAACTGATTTTCTTCTTCTTCTTCTTTTTTTTTTTTTTCATCATAACATTTTCAAGAAAATGTTTCCCTGCAGTTCTCCTGTCACAGGCATGGATACAAAGGAAGAGGCTTGGTGGTAGCAACAGAAAGCCAGGGGCAGAAAATGAGTGTGTGAGAGGTTCAGACTTTGGTTTAAAGTTTGGGAGAGTCCAGAATGGTCTTCTGGGACACGAGAAGCTGTGATGAAGATGGCTTTGTCGGGGACATAGCCCAGTAGCTTAGCCTCACCCATGCCTAGTTTCCCTCGGGCAGTATCTCACGACACAGGACATATTTCCTCCAGAAGCCACCAGGATGTCGTGTGCAGAAACCTTCCTCCTGTCCCAGCCACTGGACCAAGGGTGGGGAGAAGGCTGCTAAACCTCTGCCCCCACCTCCAGAAGCGTAGGGGTGGGGGTGAGGGGAATTTATGTTTACAGCCGTGTATTTAAAAAAGTGCCACTCAAAAGTAATGAAAAGGCCAGTGCAGCACAGAGCTTTCCTATGCACTGCTTCTCTGAAGTGAGAAGCTGCTGGCTGGGAAACCTCCATTTATCTTCTTGAGAGCTTACTCACAGGAGGCATCTGAAGAGAGCCCCTGCATGACTGGTACTTCAGAGATCAGGTTGTTTATCTTGGCGGATAAATGTAGGGGCAAAGACCTCCTTCCCCCCCTAACTTTTGAAAGTTTTCGTGAAAACTTGTGACACTCCAGACAGATCCACTCCATTAAACCCTTTTTGGTTACTGCTAGTCAAATATTTTCATCTTAAAATTTGGATTGAAAAAATAGAAAAACTGCGTCATGATTAAACTTTCCATGGAAAAAGTCAATTTCTGCTTAAATATCTTATTTTAAAAACCAAAATCATCAGTATGTCCACTAGCAATAACAACAGCAAAGTGCCAAAAGGTTTGGATTTATAAATATGAGAGATATTTCAACTTCTAGTTCAACTTTTGCAAGACGTATCCCGATAACAAAAAGCAAACCCAGACACACTCCGAAAAATCAATGTTCGTTTCAGGCTGCAGACTTTCATGAGCTCCACTGAAGTGAAATGTAAACCTGCCAATGGTGAATTGTGACAACCCCTCTTGTCCAGTAAATGCAAAATCCTTCATCAGCTGGACAAGAGGGAGCTTATTTGAATTGCATGGAGGCAGATTCAGACAGTAAAACCATGTAGCAGTAATATCGGTAAGGATGGTGAAGCACTAGAAAGGATGCTTGTGGAGAACATACCACCTCCATCACTGAAGGTCTGTAGGAGCAGTTTAGGAAAAATATCTGTTGTGGATATTAAAATTGATCCTTCTGTGGGTAGAGAGGTGGACTACACGACTTCTTAATGGTGTTTCCAGAGTTATTCTCCTAGCATTTTATGAGCTCTTGAATATCAATAAATAAATATTTGATTGCAGGTAGCAGCAAAGGAGGTGGAGTTATGGGGCAAATCCCACAGAGCCTTCGGGACAGAAATTCATGTGCTGCTTCGTTTCATGTCAGGACTGCGCAGTGCAAATGGCAAAACATTTCCAAGTCTGCGCTAGGACTCGTTTATAATCAAAATGTCTTTGACTTGACAATGGTTAATGATGCTTTGATATAGGCTGATTGCTGGTGAGGGGCGGACGAGGCTCCCTGGGGCACTGTGCTGACGCAGGAGCGAAAACAGGGGATTAATTGATGTTTTCATACTTGAGGTGCTCCGTGTTCGGTACCTCCCCTCTCCCCCCAGCTTAGATTTAACACCACCTTGCACCGCAGGGACCTGACGGAGATTTCTGGCCGTGATAGCTCTATCGCACCAAGCCGCTGCCTCGCTCCCCACCTGGCCAGGCGCTGCTGCTGCTCTTTTCGTCACATCGCCGGCTGAGTCACCGGGTGACGGATGGCACTGAGGAACATTTCCTGGAGACACGGCGGAGCCCCCGCCGAGCAGGCTCCCGTCACCGCTGTCTGTCCCCACGCTGAATTAAAGATGGGAAGAAAGGAAGGGCTGTGCTCCCCCGCGTCTCTGCGGCTTAATCTTGTAAGTCCCATTTAAAGTAATTCAGACCCATGAAGCTTAAATCTTATTTAACTTCATTAGGAGCTGAGAGCTTTGGGCATCTTTGACATGGCCTAACACTCAGGGGCCTGTCTGCCATTTTACGTGGGAAAATGTAAGATTTAGATGCTACTGAGATCCTTGAAACATCACTCAGCTGCCATCTCCGCGTCTGCGGGGCTCTCAGAGGTGAGGGCCTTTGGTCTGCAGTGCTGCTGCCCCAGACCTGCCTTGCCTCGAGATATATTTTTGATTTCTTCTTAATTTGGTTGGCAGCGGGAAGGAAACAGAGCAGCACTACTCCATCAAACAAATTCAGAATAAAAAACCTCACACACAAAAAAATCCCCATCTACCTAGAGGCTAAATTATCTCCAGTAGAAACAAACTCGGCTCTGCGTACATAAATGATCAGAGCTCCATAAAGGCTGAGTCTAATTGTACAAAACGGTGATTAGACACTTCCCTCTGGGGACGTGCAGCTTCCTGCCGAAAAAGTGACACTGGGGCAACCTCTAGCGGAGGCGAGGAGCTGCCTTGTGCCTGCTGCTGACTCTGGCCCTGAGGAGCGAGTGGCTTTTAGCCCTGCGGCCTGCCCCAGCGGGCCCCGAGGCCTCCGCTCCCCTGCATTTAGGGAGCGCCCCAAAGGGCTCAGGTCCTCCCTTGGGTGCTGCCCAACCGTCCCCTGAGTGCCAATGTGGCAACAACACGTCTTGGCCAGATAAGAACTTCTTCCTCCCGGCTAACCAGTCCTCAGAGCTATTTCAAGGCTTGCTTCTATTTTTCCGATTCAGTTTCAGTCACTTCAGGCCGGGTCCATAGGGAAACTCGCTTTGTCTTTAAACAAAAATCCAGAAAATTCCGCCCCCCCCCCCCCAGCCACTCTGCCATGCCTGTTAGGGAAGAAGCCTCAGGAACAATTAAAGCCATAACACAGGGCTCTGTGAGCACAGGACATGGACCAGAAGCCGGGCAAGAAATTATTACTTCTGCTTCCATTCCATTATGCCTGTTTCTTTATGCTAAAAGACTTAAATGATCAACGCTGTGTTAATAAATTTCATTTGGCTCATTTAATAGATGACTTAGTAGAGGAGTGAGTTTGGCCATGACCAATAATGAATTAATAACTATGCAAGTAGCACATTCCCTCACAGAAATACTTTATACTGGCATAATTCTTTATTCCAGGGGAAACAGAGATGCTCTGCAAGACTCTGCTGCTTCATCTCTGCTAGTATAGGTGTAGCTTTGATTTGAAGACAGGCATAAAATGTCCCTTTAGGACACGGGTTGAATATGTCTCTGTCTCTGGACACTGCCACAGAGCTGAACCTCAGAGCCAGGAGTTTATGTCCCAACTGGCCTGAGTCTTCCTGCTGTGTTTCCTCGCTAATGACGCTAATTTCCCTGTGCTTTGCAGCGTGTGGTCCTGAGATGAGAGCTAAAAATGAAGTTTGTCAGCTTTGTTCAGCTGGATCATGGGAGCTGCTGGCTGGCTGGCTGGCATTTGCATTGCAGCTTTTTCAGCCGTTGGTCAGAAAATCCTCCAAAAAAGACTCATGGCTGGTGCTGCACGTGCAGCTCGGTTAGGGTAGACATGTCGAACAGCTGGATCTCAGTCCCGGTTATTTCAGTGATGCCAAAAGGCTTATGCATGGAGAGGAAAGTGCTCTTGACCGGGGAAGGGGTTATGCTGACTACCCGTGGTGCTTTCTCCTTCTAGCATCTTGTGCCAGCACTCCAGCAGCAGGATTTTCTTCTAAATGAGGTTTGCTCTGTAGCAAAAATAGCAGGCACCATGCCACAAGCAGCGAAGCAACGCGGATGAAATGTGGAAGAAGGAAGTCAGCTGCAAAGCCCGAGTGAGGAGACCCTTTGCCTCGGAGCGGGACCAGCTGCGGTCCCCCCTCCTCGTGTGAGCTGTGCTGGTGGCAGCAGGTCAGGACAGGTGCTGGTGCCTCATTGCTGGCCAGTGTGGGCATGAAAGGGGGCCACTGCTCCTGCTCCATTGGTCTCTTCTGCACCTGAGAGAGGAGCTTTGCTTGGCATTTTCTTCTCTTCAAGAGAGAGGTCTGCCCAGTGCTGACCATCTCTGGGAGCAGGGATGCCATGGACTCTCTCCATCAGCTTGAAATGCACCGGTTTTGCTCAGAGCTATAATGTTTCTCCTAGCATTTAACCGGCAGTTTCCCTGCTGCAGCCCAGCCCATTAGTTCTCATGCTGTTGTCAGTGACTAATGATGATAATTTCTCCCCACTTGCCCCACAACAGCTTCTTCTCTGGTTGCAAACAGCACTCCTGCCTCCAAACAGTCATCTTTCCTCCAGCCTGAGCCTGCCTGTCTCTCACAGGCCCAATTCTCAAAACCTTTTCATCATTTTTGTGGCTCCCCTACCAATATGTGCTGCTCTAGGCTCATGACATGCATCAAACTGTTGTAGCTCACAGAGCACAGGAGAGGACCAGCTTGGCCAGCAGCTCACCTTGGGCTCTGAGCAGCTCTGCTCCAGAAAGCTGGAGCTGTCCCGCGACTGCTCACGCTGGAAGGGTTACGTGGGTGTTGCAGGAGGGTACATTGTTCAAATAAGCAGAGAGCCCTGCTGGTGCGGCGAATGCTGTGCACGAGGCTCAGACCACGCTCTTTGCCCAGCCAGGAGGAGGGAAGAAAGGCAACAAGCCATGCTCTGCTGCATGGATGTTCCTGCGAAAGCCCATTAGCGAAGTCTCAGAAGGGTTGGTTTGGGCTGCACTAGCCACGAGTTAGAGCAACACTAACCAGAGCATAGGTGATGGAGATGCTCCCACTGCCACCCCACTGGAGCGTGCAGGAGAGCAGAAGTGACCATAGCCGAAACAGCCACAAGCAGCAGGCAGGGAGGCTGTGCAGAGGCAGCCGAGAGGGCAAGACCGGGGTAGGGACCATGTCACTGCAGTCCTGGGAGATGTCCTTCCAGAACAATTGCTGGCACCATGTCGGAGCAGCGGGTCCCATGTTAGCATCCCATACCAGCATTGCCGTTTTGGTGTTTGTTGTTTCTTTCCTTGTACTTTCACAATGGGTGAATTAGTCTCTATAACGATCCTGCCTGTCTACTGAACTTTGTAGATCCTATAGGCAAACTGAGAGACCCCAGGAGGAAACATTTCTGAAAATGGGGGATTATAATTATTTCCGTGGTGGAACTTGCACTCCCTGAGTATCAATCTGTGCCTCCATCTAGTGGTTAGAGCTATACAAAGAGGGTAAGAGCTGGCTACAACACCCAGCAGAAGACGTCCTGCTCTCCAGTGACAGCAGCTCCCACCGCTCGCCCAGGTCCCAGCTGCTGATCCCACTGTTGGCCAGACGCAAGAACCAAGCCCCATCCAACACTCCGTCCAGAGACAGATGGAAATGTTGGGGAGCTGGAGAAACATGCATTGCCTGCCATGAAGATCTGTGCCTGTTCCTTGCCAGCTTTGAGTCACCTGGGACACAGCAATGCTGAGAAGTTTGTGATATCGAGAGCAGAAAACCATGCCAGACCCGGTAACATCCAGCCACAGCCTGCCTGGACACCCTGTGAATACACTGCTAATAGCACCAGTGTGAATACACTGTTATTATACAAAATGAGGTCATTTGCCTAAAACAGGACTAAAATTGCTCCTAATTAACAACAGAGCTCCCTATACCTTAAAACACAGGGGCTGAACCTCCAGCAGAGATTCAACAAAGGTATGATATGGCAATTTGAAGCAACTGGGGTCCCCCCCCATAACCCTTTTTGTCCTCAACTCCCCTCTCCCCTATTAGTGGAAACAAAACAAGGGGCAGGTTTCTGATTAAGATGCACAAACAGCTCTATTTAACAACTGATGCAATAAATGTGCTGAGTAAAATCACTGCCAAAGCTCGTTGCAGTGCTTTATGGGGCTGCTCTAAGAGTGTGAAAAACCGTTTGCTGCATATTATTAAATGATGAAAAATGCCAAGCTCACAAACAAACTGTGCAATGAATGTAGCTCGACTGCCTCTAGTGAGAACATGATTGAACCTATATAAGTGAGGTGGCAGGGAGAGAAGTGGGAGTCGTTCTGTGTGCCGCTGCCATGCTGTGCTGCAGTGATTACAGGGCAAAATGACCCAAAATAACAGCAGAGTTCCTGCCCAGCCCCACTCCCAACCTCAATATTGATCTAGAGTAGGACAGGTACAAAAAGTACTCTGCCAGCCACAACTGCAACCAGGAGGACCAGGTCCTAGATGATCATAGAATCATAGGAACATTAAGGTTGGAAAAGCCCTTCGAGATCATCTGGTCCAACCATCACCCTACTACCAGTGTCACCCACTAAACCATGTTCCTGCACACCAGGTCCAACCTTTCCTTGGCTACTAAGATGGTGAAGGACCTAGGGGGGAAGACGTATGAAGAGCGGCTGAGGTCACTTGGCCTGTTCAGCCTGGAAAAGAGGAGGCTGAGGGGAGGCCTCATTGCGGTCTACAGCTCCCTCATGAGGGGGAGCGGAGGGGCAGGCGCAGACCTATTCTCTTTAGTGACCAGCGATAGGACCCGAAGGAATGGTGTCAAGCGGCGGCAGGGGAAGTTCAGGCTGGATATCGGGAAGAGGTTCTTCACTGAGAGGGTTGTCGTGCACTGGAACAGGCTCCCCAGGGACGCAGTCACGGCACCAAGCCTGTCAGAATTCAAGAAGCCTTTGGACTGTGCGCTTAGTCATATGGTACGAATTTTTGGGTAGACCTGTGTGGAGCCACAGCCGCCTTCGGCCACGCGTGGGCCACTCCATCACAGAGGCTTGCTGAGGTGGCAGTGGCCACCGCTGCCCCGTCTTTGCTCCGGGCCCTATAAAACAGGACCCCTGCAGCTGGCCCACCACTCGCTCAGCTACTACGTCCTCTGACAGCCGGCGGACGCGGCAGGAAGAAGGCTAGAGGGAGCAAGGCGAGAAGCGGCCCTCCTTGGTGTGCGAGGACAGCAATGCCGTCCAAGGAAGCACCAAGAAGGAAGGCAGCTAACGAGAAGCGTCATGGGCAGAGGGATAGCGCCTGCGGCACAAGAGACACCAGTGCCCAGGGGACCTCTGGCGCCCAGCCCACAGACACGTATAAGCGTTATCATTGGCACCGCAACGACGCGGGGAACAGGCCAGCCCCTCAGCTGCACAGCGACAGGGGGCCTGGGCCTTACCAGTGGCGCAATGGTGGCGTGGGGAGAAGGCAGGAGTGTCAGCCGGACAGCCGCGGGGAGCAGAGGCATGCCCATAGTCCAGAACACAGCGTGGGACCCAGCCATGGCCATAAACCAGCTGGCAGCGTTGGACCCACTCATGGAAATGAAACGGACAGCGGCACGGGGCCTAGGGGTGGAACTGGACAACCCCGTGGTTCGGCACCCTGGCCTGAAAACATTCCGGACGGAAGGCATCCCGTCTGGGCAGTCCCAGGAAAGGACTGGCTTAGCCTTCTGCCAAACACCGTGGGGCCCATGGAGGTGGATCCACCAAATGTGGAGGAACCGATGGAAGTGGATCCACCTCAGCCAGAACAGATCTGTGGCTACCCCGGCATGTCTTCGCTCTGTGCCATCCGAGCGCACCAACAGCGTCGGAGGAGTGCCCGGCGAGCTCCCTACTCGTCGCTCAGGCTCCATCCCAGGCATTAGCTTGGAGCCACCAAACACCATGGACATCTCGCAGGCTGACCTGCAAGATGTCCCGGCAATAAAGAAATCTGTTGCCGATTCTCAGGGGTTGTGTGAGTGCTTCTTTCCCATCCCCCAGACCTTGTGTAAGAGGTGGCATCCCTTCTGCGCAGAGCCTCGAGGAAGAGCACAAGAGAGGGAGGACACAGCTTCCTTCGGGCTGCTGCACTGGGCTGACAGGAGGAGTCCCCAGAGGCCACCATGCTCCTTTAACATTTGTGAAAATAGGCTGAGGGGTGAAAATAGGAGTGTGTAAGTGATTATAGGTGGCTAATTTCTTATATTAGGAGGGAGTTTCTATATCTGAGTAATTGGCAACGACAGATACGGAGAAGGCTGAGGTACCCAACAACTTCTTTGCCTCCATCTGCACTGGTAGACGGGCTTCCCAAGTCTTTAATTTCCCTGAACCCGTGGATGGAGGCTGGAGGATCAAAGTCCCACCCACTATAAGTGAAGAGCAGGTTCACGATAAATGATAAATCTAAACAGGTACAAGTCTATGGGACCTGATGACATGAATCCCACATGCACAGACCACACCTGCAGGCAGCATGATGCAGTCATGCTACACGTGTGATTTCACAGTTCAGGACAACAGCAGCTCCAGCTCTGCACCCAGGAGCATCAAAAATCTCTCAGGTGGCTTTTTGGCAGGACAGCATGTGAAAGGCGGCTGGGCATCTCTCTGCATGGTGCATAAGGGCTGGGGTGATTTAGATGGAAACAGAAGCAAGCAACCACCTTCACTTGGATGGCTTGGGGCAGAGTGTGTCCCCTTGTAGCTTAGCTACAAAGAAGGGGCTGTTAGGAGGTCCTAATGTCTTTCTTTCCCAGGAATGTAACCAAGCCAGACCTTCAGAAAGCAGGAATTATTGCACATATCACCAGGAGGCACCCATGGAGCGATGCTGCAGGACAAGGTACCACGTGCTGCAAGAAGCCAGCCCAGTCCCAAAGCAGACCTGAGCCAGAAGCTTGTTCCAGTGCTGACCTGAAACTTATTTTGCAGAGGGACAGTCATCACCTGCTTCACCACAGCGGGAGTGAGCATTGGTACTGCCAGCCTGACGGCTCGGGGGGGGGGCTGCAGACCTCCGGAGCCCTCCCTGGTGCGAGCAGCAGTGCTGGCACCGACGTCCATCTGCTGGGGTGGCACTTTGCCCTGCTCTCAAGCCTGCGGTGCCAGCTCTGACAAGACGTAGGTGCTAATCAAACAGAGATTTCAGTGGGGCAGGGAGGAGAGGAGGAAATGGCATTTTATCATCAGACAGCCTTCTGTGCCAGACCAAACATTATGCATCACTGCGAAGGAACTGTCGCTTGGCATCTTACATGAAAAAAACACCCTATTAGCTGAAAAACACCCTTCTCCTCTTAACAGGCAGATGGAAATTGTGTATCAATGTTATTAACAGGGCAGCATTGCTTTCAGTTCAGATCTATACTCACCCTGGCCTTGGGTCCCTTGAGATGTAACCTAAGCTGTATGAATCAGAAGGTGCAAGGGCATTCTGCTGCTTATCTTCTGCTCCAGGGCTGGGGTTTGTTTTCTCTATGCTGGCTGGAAAAAAAAATAAAAAATTTAAAATCACTGTGTGCACAGACCAAAATCTGCCTGAAGTTTTATATGAAACAAGCAGTGCATGGGTCTTTCAATGGCCTTTCAGATAAGGAAGAAATTTCACCCACAGTGCCCTGAGATAAGCTGCCATGTACAGGAGATCAATGATTTTTCCCCTCTCTGTGATCTAGGCAGGACTCAGAGAAACGATGTTCTTCTGGAAACGGCTGCTGGGTCCTGGCAACGTTCTGCACGCTGCTCCCGTTCGGCGTGAACAGTGAAGCCCCTCTGTGTGCAGAGGTGAAGATAACAGAATCGGTCCCTCAGGCTCCAGGGGCCAGCCAGACCCCACTCCCTGCACCTCCTGCAAGGACCCAGGGACCCACACAGTTGCAGATGACAGCAGGAGAGAGGCTGTTGGAATAACGAAGGGAGAAACCCTGAGCCCCAGGGAAGAAGCCAGATCATAAGACGCCAGAAGCAGCTGTGTGCAGCTCCTGTTGCCCCTTGCAGCTACACATCCCAGCGCTGGGATGAGACTGTGCTGATCTTCGGTCCTCTCTGACCGTAATGGTGGTCTTTCACTTCTGTACATTGGCTTTCCGTCCAAGTTAGCACCTTGTGCTGGGAACAGATCTACATCTTTGAAAAACAGCACCAAGACGTACTCAGAATCACCCCAGGGGCTGGCCACGCAGGGGCTGTGCTAAGGGGCAGCTGCCCTGGGCGTGGGTGAAAGCTGGGATGCTTCTTTTCTCAGACAGCATCTGTTAATTGGAAAACGCAGCTCTGGCTCGCCTCCTTGTACTCTCGGCCTTCCCAAAACCGAGTGCCGTACATGTTCCAGAGATCAAAATATTTCTCCTTTCAAAACACTGAGCTTTGAAATTCCCTTCGTTTTAACAAAAAGGCAGAAAGCCCTGTGACATCGTCCTTCCCCAAGTATACAGTTTTCTTGACTTGGACTGCAGTGATTTTAGTTTCCATTGCAGTCGTCAAGCCAAAAAAGTCAGTTACTCTCTGTGCTACAGCTAATCTAGAAATGCCGCACGAATTGTCACTTACCTCAGTGCCTAATATCATGTCGCAGCTAAGCACATATTAAAAATTAGACAGGTGCTAAATGCAGCTTGAACGTTTGCACTTAAATTCCGATCCTCCTCCCACTTCTCTGATCCCTTCCCTTTCCTGGGCCGGAGGGAGGAAAGAAAAATTGCTGAAGGGCCTGGTTCAGTGCTGCAGGTGCTGAAAATCCACCCTTTGCCTTCCAGCTCCAGCCCAGACACGGGACCAGGAGGGATGGATGGTGAGGACAGTCACATCGGGGAGCCCCCTAGCCCAGGCTGAAGCCATCGGGCAGGAGATGTGAAGGTGCCCTGAAGACATGGGCGATGCGGTTTGCCAAGCGCTGCCCTCTGAGTTGTCATCCTGCACAAACTACTCTTTCTACCAAGCAATTGATTCAGGCCAACTGCAGTTGGATATCTCAGGTGGGAACAGTTGCCAGAAGCTCTTTCTGCACGGAAGAGGCGTGGGTGGGCTGTGAACTCAGTGTGCATTCAGGGTTGTGGGTTCAGCTACTGCTGGGGGTGACAGAGCCAAGAGAGCCCTGGGGGCTGCTTGGGACAGGGTGTTCTGGGCTCAGCCCACTGCAACAAGAGGACCACGAGAGTGAACACCTTCCTCTTTGATGATCTCCGTGTGTCCTGCTCTGCGCCTCCCAAGAGCAGAGGATTTATCCTTGTGGCCGTGTCTCCGCAAGCCCAGCTCGCAGTCAAACCCAATCCCAAACAGCCTCTGAATATCTTCTGCTCGAGTGACTGCCACCTCCCCACTCATCCCACCCGCACATGGAGTAGGACCGGTCCTTCGAAAGGGCAGCCGCGGGTTTTATATCAAATTAAATTCACACACAGAAAAATCCCCCCCAGATTGATTTCCAAAAGCCAGATGAAGTAGTTGCCGTAGATAATCACTATAAAGATTAATGCCTTAGAAAGTGTTTATTCTTGGAGCTCGGCCCAACACCCCGAGCCAGCTGCCAGGATTCAAGATAGTGGCCGCAGGGACGCGGGGCTCTGCGCACTGCGGAGGAGGAATGAATCTGGCAACTGTCTTACAGCCAGAGCGGATTCCTGCTATTGTGGACCTGTCTGAGGAGCAAAGCCAGGGAGAAAATAAGCCTTGTGTTGCTGGAAAAGAAATGAAAGGAGCACAGTCTAGACTATTTTTACATTTGTAGGGGCTTCATTCAGTTCACTTAGTGTCCTAAGGCTTTTAGAGAAATGGATTATTCCAGGTATTTTGGGAATGGTAATACACCAGCCTATGGAGTCCTGCAGTAAAGACTTAATTTGCCATTAAAAGCTGTAGTTGGCTTTACAAATTCCACAGAAAGGCTCTCACTCAATTCTATTGCTCTCCAGAGAACAACAATTTTATAAAGCATTTTTCATCCAGAGATCTCAGGGCACTTTTGCAGAAAAGACGAGGGGCCGGAGATGCTGGCCTGCGTTATGTGGAAGGTGTGCGCCCAGGAGCAGGGGTGACGTGGAGAGACCTTGGAGGTCACACAAAGGATCGGCGGAGGAGCTGGAGCACAGACTTCCCGCAGACAAGAGATCTTCGTGTGACACGAGACCGAGGTTCAGCAAGGTGCTAAAACCAAGAGCTGCCTCCAGGCACAGCAAATTGTTGTGTTCTCACGTACCTCTGGCCAAGCGGATGATACCAGCAGAGCAAAGAAGCAGAAAACATAAAAGCGATATCGCCTCAAGAACCCAAATTGGATAGATCTGCCTGAAAAGCTCTGGATTCAAAAAGCGTTAGAAAAGAAAATGGCATGGCCCCGTGCGCTGAGCCATCTTCCCCGGGACTGGATGCAAAGTGCAACCAGCTTTGGTTGTGCTTCTGGCAGTCTGGGATGCAGTCGCTGGAGATGTGGAACATAACCTTAACTTAGCAAGGACTTGGATTTGCAAGCTTCCAAAAATGGATTGTAGCAAGATGACGGCTTAATGTAGAAGTGAATGGCTATTTATAGCTCCCCAACCACAAGAATGGACCGTCTCCTTCTTCCACACCTTAGAATTCAGAATGCTTTCCCAAATAAATAGCTACTTAATTAGTTAGAAGGTTTTCCCCAAGAAAAACAATGAGGGTAAAGGTTCTGCAGGGAAACTTGTGGTTTTGAGGGGAAAAACCCTAAAATGTTCACACTAGTGCTATCAAAACTGCATACACATCATCTCTAAAAATCTCACTTATACAGAATTTAACACAATTGATATTAAGAGTTAAAACTGAAGCACTTCTAAAGCAGAACTTGCTAGATTCTTTGCAACTTTTATTTTGTTTTGGGGGAATTTAACATTAAGGGTCTTTTTCTTTCTCTGCATAAGCAGTTTTTAAAATGTGAAATTTCCCTAAGAAGCAGAGACCGTTCCAGAGTGCCTGGGGAATTGCTGACGATAGAAGTAGCGAGATTAAGACACTTTGGATAGCACGAACATGCCTAATAAATCTGCCTATTTAGTTTGTACCTGTTTGTCTGCTGTTCCTACCTTTCCAGCTCTAAATGCTCCAGCTCCTCCAGTCTATAGCCTTCTCTTTGGTTCGGAAACAAGACAAGCTTCAAGAGTTTCCGGAGCAGAAAGTTAGGTATTCCTCCTCTCTTCCCCTAGTCTGAATCTATGGTTGAAGTGAGCCTTTGTTAAATAAAGTTTAAGTGCTTAACCCCCAGCTACAGCACACAGCAGTATGTGGGAGTCGCAGACAAGAGGCATTAGCTTTTAGGTCTTGCTGCGAAGTGCACTGAATTGCTGTCCACCGACAATAGCAGCAACAATCTCACTTTTAAGCTCAGTTCATTGGCTTCTGAACACCTTTAAGATAATCCCGACACAACTGACAATATTTTATTTTTAGTTATCCTTTCAGATGCACGTCCAGAGTAATTCTGGGGAAGAAGGGTTTAGAAAGAGAAGTTACTGTGAGTCTGAAAATTATTCTTCCATTTAAGACTGCTGAAAGTGCTTGCAACTTTCTGCAAAAGGAAGAGAGAAACCATTTATTTTCCAACCATAACACCAGCATGAGAAACCCAGCAGTAAGTGACTCTAAAATACAATGGACTTGTTTCACTCAGGCCTTCTCAAAAGGGTACTTAAAGCATGAGCTTGCGGGTGGCTGAAAGCTTATAGAATAATTGAAACATAAGGCACAGCTTAACATCCACGGCCTCTGCATCCAGTACAGAATGTGCTGCCAGTATCCTAATCCCATCCAGCCCCATCTACTTCTCCCCTTGTCCCCAAAAGCCCTAGGACTTCTTCCCCCAGCCCTGGTATGGATTCCCAGAAACCAAACATCCACCACCGGGCAGCCTTGCTTTGAATTTCGCACACCGGCCTCCACCAACGGGGAGCAAGTACCGGGAGCAAATGCATGCAGACTGTCTGCCTCCAAATCGCCAAGCCTGAATGTTCTGAAGCCCAGTCAGATGTTATGAAAGCCCAAGCCTCTCTTTCCCTTTTGATTGACATATTTTGCACTCCCCTCTCTCCCTCGCATTGTCCCTGCAGAAGCAGCGATGACAGGCTGCTGTCACAATGAGATCCATAAAGGGAGTTGCATTAAATCATTCCTCAGATTCTCTCTGGCACAAAAGAAAAATAAAGTTTATGCATGAAATGGCCCCAACAAAATTTGATATAGGAGAAATACAAACGATGCAGAGAGAAAACAAAACCCAAGCTACGATTTTTTTTCTCTTTAATTGCTGCTTTGTCTTCAAGAGTTAAGATGAAGAGCGGATCAGCTAGTGAGATGCTGGCAGTGCTAGCAGGCAGGAAGAAACAGGTCTTGGTACATTGCTGATGACATTTCAAGACCAGAGTCTCAGTTTCATGCCAGAAATACAGAGCTCTCGGGTTCTATAAGAGCAGGGGTGGTCAGCCACATGACAAACTTTTACATTTAATTGTGCATGCTCACAAACGGACAGAGGCAGAGTGCCAGCACTTCTGCCTTTGCAGAAAATTTCCTGGGAGGTACCTGTATACTTTCTACCCATCATTTGCCATGGACTCACGGTGTTGTTTTCCGTCTCACGTAATTTTGGGGGAGCTAATGGACAGATGGAGGCTGGGCAATAATGGCAGCCTTTGCTACTGGACAATGAAATATTTTTCTCTTGAGCGCAATCACAGCGTGACAGGTAGAAGAAGAAAGGATATGAACTTACTGCTTCCATATGCTCCATCAGAGTGACCAGCTGCACTGCCGGCAGGAGGTCGCACAAGCCAGTGTTTCTGAGTTATAAAAGCAGTGCAAGCTTCCATCATTTGCTTTGATGCTGCATGGAGTTTCCAGAGCCATTCTGGAAATAAAAACCTGAATTTTAGGACTGGGAAAGGTTGAGAACACAGTTCTTGTTCGATGCAAACTGATCCCATGATGGTCCTGGGACAGACAGTCCCATGCAGAGCGCGAGCGGCAGCTCGTTGCACCTACAGGGCTGCTCAACCTCTCTTCTTAAGCAATTACAGCCTGGCCCCATAGCACTTCAGGACTAATTAGTAACAGGTTTTTACAGTTGTTTTTTTTTTTGGTTGGTTGGTTGGTGTTTTTTTCATTGTTGTTGTTTTGGTTTGGTTTTTAGCTTTCTGTCTCAGAATCACATTAATGTTATTTCTTAAAGCAAGCTTTTAAAATGCTGTGCTGGCGCACATCTCAGACAGCGCTGTTCAAATTTCCAGATTCTCTGCGTTCAGAGGAGTAACTGAGAGCAGCATTTAGTCCTCTCGTCATTGCTCCTTTTGTTACTCAGGAAGAGCTGCCTTCCCCTCATTTTGATGGCAATTAGACTTTTATTTCAGCGTGCACCTGAAATACCATGCGGTTTTGTGCTCCAGTATGGGATTATGATTATAGAGACTGCAGAGGGAAGGGACATGGGAGACAAAAGAGGTTTGCTCACACTGAACGGTGACTGCGAAGGGCTGTCAGGTAGGCTGCAATGTAACATTTTCCTATGACATTTATGGGGAAGAGGAGGAAGCGTCCAAGCTGGAGTAGCTTTCATTGTAGGAACAATGCCACAGTCTTTTAAAAAAGGGAATTACCGGCCTCCAGGTGCAATTACTTGGTTAGCTTATGTCTCGTGGAGATCTCAAAGAGCCACAAACATTAGCCAGTTTAGTTTCATGCTCTCCTGTTGTAGGAGGGATCAGTGTCCTTTCACCAACAATGGAACGTGCAAGTCTGAAATGGAGCAACAGTAGCCCAAAGAGCTTGTGGCAGAGGTGGAAACAGGACAGGTGAGCCTTGGAAATCAGCACAAAACTCATCTCCTCCCGGCCCTAACCCTTTGCAAATACCTCTGGGAGCAGTAACAGGACAGTCCCTTCTCCTCCAATGTGCAGTCACCTGTATGGAAGTTCTCAGAACCAGGGTTTGATGGTTTTTATCTGACTTTGCTCAAGCAAGCTGTGACTGAAGTTAATCCAAGTTTTCATAAGGGAAAAAGCAAAAACAAAACCCCAAAACCAAACAGTAGTAAGGCCTGAAGTATGGGAGCTCATCTGCCCTGCCAGTTCTCCTTTAATCACCACGCAGCGAGTGCACAGCCTCTGTTCTCGCACTGAAGCATTTTGCAGTTCGCTTTGCACAAGAGAGAGCAATGACACAAAGTACACGGCCCAGGAGAATCGTGCAGGAATGGAGCATCATCTATTTATACAAGTGCCCCTCCAGAAAGCAGGGTGTATTTGTAAGAGCACAGATGTTTCTTTGTATTTTTCTCAAGTATTTTCTTCTCCTGAAAGGCACTTACTCTGGGACAGTTAACAAGGCAGATTAATTCATGTGGATCCTTGCAGCAGTGTAGGGCTGTCACTGGTGGGGAGAGAGGTTTGATTATATTATTCCCTATTGTCGACACAGGCACTTTATAATAGATTTATGGCTAATAAAATCTTTTAGTAGTATGGGATCCTTGAGTTGCAATTTTCAACCTTTGGCCCTTGCTCAAATCACCAGCAGATGCAAGCATTAATGAAACCAAATAGCACGTGGATACTAAAAAGGCATATGGCTGGATACTCAATAAAGGCAGTAAAACACAGGAGAGGGATCTTTACAATCTGCTTTGACCTAATGGAATAATTCTTTCAATAATAAAATTACTCTTTACATGATGCAGCACACCTCAGATGAGTGAATTCCGAATTTAGAAGTTTAGGGGTGATGCTGTTCAACAGCACATTTACTTTCATTTGAAAAATCTTATGTGAGTTTACAAGCAGAAATCAATGAGGAAAAAACTGACTTATGAGTAAGAAAAGAAGCAGGCATGAAATAACCAAAAGAGAGGACTTTGTGGAAAGCTTCTTTCCTGAAACGATCTCTGTTCAGCTGGTGGCTCTGCCTGAGATGCAGACTCCATGATCCTGCCAGAATGCACTTGGGATCTATCAAACCTTGCCTTCATTTCAAGCCAGAGACGCTTCAAACCCTACACTTTGGTTACAATTTAACCTCTTTTTGGGTTCTCGACTGATCTATCCTCATCTACTGCACCACCAATAAGCTGTGACAGTGACCGGCAGAGTGAGGAAACTGCTCCTTAACCGAGCACATTCAGGAACGCAGCAGCCCCTTTCCTCCTGTCCCTGCCGCACGTCGGGAAGCCCAGGCGTGGACGCCAGCGGTTCTGCTCAGCAGGGCTTTGAGACGCTCTGCAGAGCTCAGTCAGTCCCTCCTCGTCCGTGGCGCGGCAGCCAGCGGTTCTGCTCAGCAGGGCTCCGAGGCTCCGCAGAGCTCACCCCGTCCCTCCCTGCCCACGGCCTGACGCCGCTCTCAGCAGCACCAGCACGGAGAGCTGCAGGACAGCTGTCACGCGGCACAGTGCCGGGGAGCAAAAGGCTTCCAAATCGCAATTTAGGGCACGTCTTTAAGGGCATCGGCTGAGCCCACGCCAGCGACTGCCAGAAGAAGTCAGAGCACGTGAGGCAGTTTCAGGCTAGAGGCTGCCATCCGCATCCAGTGTACTGCAAGTGAGTTTTGCTGCTAATTAAATCCTCTCTCCTGATTATTTATAGCCCTCTATTTACTGGCTCATTGATTTTAGGGGCCATGTTAGTTTTCTTTTTTACATGTCTGTCTGAATGGCTAGATTATAACGTATTACACAAAGAACAAGTGAATTGGTGTCAGAGTGATCTATTACACAGATGGTCTGTGAGCAAAGGGCCTCTGTCTTTGGCTTTGGCATACTGAGAAGACAGGGAAAGATGCTGAGCTCAGTTAATTCGGTGCAAAATAAGATTGTCAACCCTATCAGTGGCTATCTTGGGAAGTTTCGTACATTGGCTCCATGCAGTTTCTTCTGGTGCTGGCAGAGGTTTAGAGAGGAGACAAGCGGGGAGGTGGAAACAGAAGTCATCTGTGAAAACCCAACAGGCACGGACTGCAAATACAGAGAGTTATTTGCTGCCTGTAAGAAGAGAATTACGGGTCATTAATTGAAATTAGCAGGCAGCAGGTTTGAAAGCAGGTGGAAGCTGTTCTCATGAAACTACGACGTGGAGCTCTGCCATGGGTTGCCGTAGGATCCGGAGATTTGCACGGCCGCAGGCCTAGAGAAGCTAACAGGAGAGGACAGCCCCTGGAGAGGGCCTTAGCAAGAGGTCGTGGTGGTTTAGAAAACCCCACAAGCAGCCACGGGAACGTTCAGGGCAGCCAGCACTGCGCGCTTCCCGTCCCACACTTGGCTCTTGGCAGCTGCTGGTGGCCGCTGGCAGGTGGAGAGGAGCCGGAGCCAGCCCAAACTGACCCTAGCGGAGTTAAAGCTAAAAATCCCATCAGAGGCCGAAAGCACGTTTAACCTGGCCAGCGGAGGTAGTTCACCGAGCAGCAATGCCCACGCCGCCGCCACACGAGCGACCTTGAAACCCTCAGCCTTCCCCAGAGCCCCCGCGGGAGCAGAGATCAGGCAGTCGGCCTGCAAACACATCAATTCCTGCGTGCAAGAGGAAGAAAGTTGTCTTTGTAACTACCAAGACCTTTGGTGTAAAGGGTTCGGATCCATTTCTCAAGGCAAACGACCCCTTCACGGTGTATTTGTGTGGCCCTCCAGCACCAGTACCTTAAGATCAAGCGTTTCCAGCTGTCTCAACCCCATGTAGCCAGGTACAAGTTATCCTTCTTGTTTGGGACCCAGCGCACCGCTGTGCTGCAGTGCTGTTTCATGCAGGGAGCAGGAGATGCTCTGAAGGCAGCGACACAGCAGGACTGGGACTAGGTTCGAAATCAGGACCGGGTCCGTGAGCCCTTTACAGCCCCAGATACAGACAGGCAAAACCTTTGCTGCTGTATGGCTGGGAAGCCAAGTTTTATAGTCCTTTTTTATACAGGAAAACCTCTTGTTGAATGCATTCATATCATTGCAATAATATATATATAACAATTATCATTATAATCATTATATTATATTATATATATTATATTATATTATTATATCATTATATCATTATATTATATTATATTATATATATTAATCATATAATCATTATATTAATTAATTAATTATATAATATACATTTTAAATCATTTATAGTTTTATTTATTTTGTTCTGGGGAATTCTGAGTGCTGCGATGCTCACTGCTACATCAACTTGTTCCTGACCTTTACACTTACAGTATACGCAGGAAAAGAAAACAGGTTCTTTCCCTTTATTCCCCAGTTGTTCTGTGCTTAAAGGAAATAAACTTTTGTTTCAATAATCATAAACACAAAAGGTTCCCCAGAGGGCAGTTTAAGACTCCAAGCTAGTTAAAAAGAACATTTGCATGAATTAAAGAGCAACAACAAGTCACCACTGATCTAAGCCTAATGTTTAACCAGAGGCTGTAGGTGGGGAAAAGCAAGATTGGTAGGAGGTAAGAAAGAAAACCAGGATGTTTCTTCTCCTTTACAGTGTGCCTCCCAGGCAGCAGCCAGGGGAACAATACCTGTCCTTCACTGACCACATGGTCACTTTATGCCTGCCTGTATCAAGGCGTAGAGGACGACGAGCAACTTTGGTCTGCTGCAGGATGGCGCCGGGATTAAGCCGGGAATAAAGGCAACTTTCAATTTCCCATTACAGGCTCCTCCATTGCAGAACCCGGATGAAACTCCTGACCCTGCCTGAACTACACGGCAGGTATAAAAGCCTCCAAGTGTGCAAATCTGTGGCTCCTAAACACACAGACACACGCAATGATGCACACAAAATACACTGGTTGCTCATGCCTACGTTTCCTAGTGTTTCTTTGGCTTACATAAGACCTGATTTATAGATACCTGACCTCAACAATTACATGCATCTGCATACGTGACCCATCTATACCTCATGGCTCAGACTGCACAAGGAGCCACTTTGGGCACCCGCGGCCACCCTGTCCCCCTCCCCACGGCCCCTGCCAGGGACACGGCCACGTGTGAGAACACCCGCACACGACTGCATGCACCCCACGCAGCACAGCTGCGTGGATAAACTCCTGAAATCCTTCGTGAGCTCCTTATAAAGCCTGCCATGCAAAACAGACCTGAAATTGTGCCCTCCGCAGCTGGTGCTGGAGTCAGAGACCTTCGTCCTTCACTGCAGCTAGAGATCCAGGGGTCTGGTTTTCTCTAAATGATCACATTCAGAGAAGTCAACATCCTCTGAACCACCCAAAAGAACACATTTGAAAAGGGACTAAAGCACGCAGTCCTTTTTTATACGGGAAAACCTCTTGTTGAATGCATTCATATCATTGCAACACGCCCAGCGTAACAAGATTTGACAAAATGATGCACAGCTTAAGGACTCCAGCAAGATCAGACACCAAACGCCTTGGTGCGGCACGGCTCTCGACTTCAAAGTGCTGTGTGGGAACGAAACTTTGCAAAATGTTGTGTTCAAATCTGCAAAGCCTGGACGGGTTTGATCAATTATTCAAGCACAGCCCAATGTCCCCATTAATCTACATAAAAACAAGCCATTTGCAGGGGAAGGCAGTGGGCTCGGGGAGCAGCTCTGCAGGGTGAGTGCGGCACGAGGGGAGCAGGCTCAGCACCAGGCAGGTAAGTGTCTGCTCAGGTTCCAGGGCTCAGACACTGAGACCTTTGCTTGCTGCCTGCAGCACGGCTTGATTGATTTAATTGTGGTCGTGAGACGGCACCTACCTGTTTCTGTGACCAGCAAGTCCTTGCCTACTGGCTGTTAACAGCAGGGACAAAATCCGTGCAATTAGAGGCCGAAGGGCCAGGCTGGTTTTAGGCTTTGCGATGCTGTGATTGTTACAGAAACCATTCCAAGAGCTAAAGATTTATTTTTGCAAATCCCCACATCTCAAGGGTTTGAGATTATGCAGTGCGTGGGCCTGTCGTTCTGAGTAGCTGTTGGGCAATCACCCAGCCAGGGAACGAACCGTGCCATGTGATTAGGTGACCAGTCACACAAGGAGCCCATTTCACAAGCCTGAGCATTACTCAGCAGCTCCGCAGGAGACAGCTGAGAGCTGGGAACCCTTCACCACCTCCGGGAAGCAGCACAAGCCCAGAAGACAGCTCAGGCTGGCACAGGCGGCCACCCCAAAACCAGAGGCTCAGGCAGGGTGGTTGCAGGGGGAGGACGAGGGCTTGGTGCTTGCTTATCCCCATAGCACTGGAGCACTGGGGACTGTCTTCCAAGTAAGCCCTGAGTCACACCAGGATCTTGCAGAAGGGGATGAAGCTCCTTATTTATAAGGGGGCATTTATAAGTCACCACTGGGGCGGGGGGATCTCCCCCGGTGTGAACTAATGGGTCTCTAATAACTGGCTCCAGCAGCAGAAATGATGCTGCCAGCACCCTGGGATGAGCCGGCTGTGACCCAGCCACCCGCCCCGTGTCCCCGTACTGCTTGGTCCCTGTGCCCGTCACAGCCACGGTGCTGCAGCTCGGAGCTTGTGGTTTATGGGAGCATTTGCCCATGGATGGTGGAAGCGGCTGCGCAGCAGGAAAGCAGCCCAGGAGACCAGAGCAGCAGCAAGAGCCCTTCGCTGCACAGCTGATGTCCTCCCCCGTGCCTCGCTGGCAACGCTCGTCCAGCGAGAGACGGAGGCAGCAGTTTAATTTCACATCCCTTGGGGGGACTCCCACAATAAAAAATCTGCAGAAGGAGGTAAACTCTCTGCTGCTGCCTTTCGCAAGTAAATATATATATATATTTTTTTTCCAAGCACAGCAGTGCTGTATTTATCTGTGACGTTGGCAGCATTTTCTTCAGGCAGACTGGACCACTGCGGCTCGCAAGCTGAGACTCTGACCCGGGGAGCATCAACCCCCAGGGCACAGCTAATAGGAGCCATCCGCCCAGCATCTCCAAAACAGATCAAGCCAGCCCCACACCAGATACATCTTCCTGCTTTTTAGGAGGATTGAAGCTTGTCAGTCCTTGTCCTCGCCTTTCTCACACCTTCCTGTAAAAGCACATTAACGAGTAGAAGCTGTCCCAGTTTTGACCAGTGTTGTTCTCACATGGCATCGAGAGCTTCTCAGGTGTACCTCTCTCCCAGAACATCCTCTGGTGGCTGTTGTTTAGAAGTCATGACAAATTCTCCATCCCCTCCTTCACTCTGTATTGCTGGCACCATTTGCCACCCACCCAGCATCACAGCAGTGTCCCTGCAAGCTGTATTTTCTGCTTTATACCCAGAAAACATCTCCTCGCACACCATAACACAGGCATGGCCTTTTGACTCATTGCCAAGTGGGAGAGAAAGCAGCTTTCAGGTTCACATTATTTTGCAGGATTTTAAACAATTACCTCTGCTATTCTCTCCATGAGTGTGCTCCAAGAAGCTCTGATAACGCAGCTCACAACACATCTCCTGCCCCGGGGAGAGGTGCTGAGCCCGCCCCGGTGCTGCCCTGCCACGCTCTGTTTCTGCACGGGAATTTATTGCAGCCACGAGGAGCTTGGCACAAAGGAAAAAGACTTTGTCATTTCACTATGGGAGGAAAATAGTCACACTGGTTCAGTCAAACAGTTTCTTGCTTGGCTAAAATCCACCTGAGCAGGACTTGAACGCTTTGTCTGACTTTTCCTGCAGCCCTCCCGCTGCCAGACGCCCGCAGTTGCTGTTTGAGCACGCGGCAAAGGGAAGGCAGCACGCTGCAAAGCGAGGCTTGAGCATGCACTGGTGGCCGTTTAAAGCCCAGGGGCTGAAGCCTGGGTGCCATCAGCTTATCTGCGAGAAACAGCAGCACTCCAGTAAACGTGCATTATTGCTTACCACAACAGAAGGGAATGCAAGGCTGTTTGCTGGCTTCTTCCAGCACGGCTGGCCAAGGCAGAAAGCTGCCTGCTGTCCATGGCCATGCAGGTGTTGTAACCTGACATCCATCACACTGTCAAGCTTTCAGGGCACAAAATCACCAGTCTGATATGTACCAGAGGAGCCCCAGCCTTTCTCCTCTGTATCAGCACGGTGGGTGAAGCACAGGATGAAAGCACACTTTCAAAACTGGCTGCTCACATACTGCTGGACACCTTCCTCCCTTGCAGGTCACTCGGAGAGGCTTAGTTTTAGTGCAGCCCCACCGGGCCACCAGTCTCCTACCCATCCAAATTTTGGTGGCTGGCATCTTGGGGCTAGGGAAGGACACTGCCTTGAGCTCCAGCTATGCCTAAGCGCAGTGCTGGTGTAAAATGTGAGCTCAGAACAAGGGAATCCCACCCATGGACCAGATTTGCTTGCCAGGACTGGTAGATGACCAGCATTTCAACAAGGAGGCTTGGGCAGGAAGGGATGAGGGCCCTGTCAGGTGTAGTTGCTAATTAACCTGGGAAGTAGCTCAATTATTTCTTTTTGAGGTAAGCACTGAAACACCTGGGATTACAAGCTCTTTCTACCTACAAAAGAAAACTCATGCTGACAGTTCTTATATTTCCAAACTCTTATTTGATCCTTTACAAGGTACAGGAAGGCAGAAAGCCCCAGCATCCTGGGCATCTGATCAATACACCTAAACCCCACTTCCACTTTGATCTCACATCAGGTCCTGATCAGTTTTTGAAATGTAAATAGTGCTTTTGAACACTTAAATCTCCCCTTAAAGCCAAATCACAGGGGGAGATTCAGCTGTTCAAAGAGCAAAAAGCAACTAAGCTAATCCTAAACCTGGTGGTAACAAGGCTGGTAACAGGGTGTTAACCTGCCCACCTCTCCCCACCACCCAACCCCTTCCAGGGAGCCTAACTGGTGGTGTGGGCAGGCCAGAAAGGCCAGACCCTGGCAAGCTTTGTCTAACCCCAAAAAGCACAGTAATTTGCTCTTTGGGCAATCACCAGTGCCTGAGATTTTTTATTTTATTATTTTTTTTCCTTTTCTTAAAAGCAGAAGCAGCACCTTTGGAGAGTGCTCGGTATTCAACAGAGCTCCTAGAGAAGTAGGAACCTTTCATTCTTCCAACATCTGCTGAAAAGCCATTTAACCTCAGAGCAAAGTTACTAACACCCTTAACTAATCAGAGAAAGGAGAGGACATGTCTCTTGTCTCTAGTGGCCAGACAGCACTAAAGAGCCTGAACTTGGCTAAAGCTACTTAGCTAAAAGCCTGCAGCTTGTTCAGACTCCTGCTGGCCCCAAGGCATGGAGTAAGATGCACATCAGAGCAAAAAATCCCACCTGTGCTCTGGGGGTTTTCATCTGGCACCAATTTATCCCAGTTTCAGTTTGTACATCTGACCCAGCCATCTAGATAGCTTTAGAGGTCAATAGAGAGGAACACACGATAGGTGAAAGCTGATCTCATCTTGATGCCATCAACCTCAGGAAAAAAAAAAAAAACAAAAAAAAAACTTAATTATGGCTGAGAAGACCTATTCCTCATCATACAGAGTACCTAAATCAGCTCACATTTTGACAACGGGCAATGATGCATGGCCTGAGCGGAGAACGGTGCCTGTGTTAGCACATTAGTCTTGCTAGATTCCCAAGCTCTGCCACAGACTTCCAGGTTTCCCTCACTTAGCTGTCTCCTTAGACAGAGCTCCATCCATCTCCATCTCCAGACACCCCTGCTCAGTGCAATGAAATATCAGCATTCCCTCCACTACTACGAGGAAAAATTCATTAAGAAATGGGAGGCTCCCAGACGCTTTTGCAAGAGCCTATAGCGAATGAGCTGCTCCAATAAGATAGGCAAGCTATAATGAGCATCACTAATCTCCTCTGAAGTCTGAGTTATACAGATTAACAGGCTCTAGAAATCACTGTGAGATTCCCTTACGCATATTCCTGAAGTAAGCTGCAAAAAGACCTTCCCGACCTCTGGTCCCCGTGCACAGCCAACCCAGCAGCAGCCAGCCCCGCAGCAAACAGGCAGCAGAGCTGGCAAAGGGTTTATAAACCTTGCAAGGGAGAGAGTGGCTCAAACACTGGCCGGGGCTTCAGGGAGGAGGTTGGTGAGTCCTGGTAACGCAGGGATGCGTGGCACGGAGCAGGGATGCGGAGAGCAGCAAGAGGGTTTTCAGGGCTGAAGCTGAAAGCTTGGCAGTGTGCTCCCTGCTCCGAGCCCGTGGGTGTCCCCTTGGCTGCGGGATGGCCAAGGGAGCTGTGGAAGGATCAGAAGAGCAAGGAAACGTGCCCACCTGGTTCATGGGAAACGCAGCAGCCAGGGGGAGTTCAGGCAGCTTCAGGCACGGTATCTGCTTGCGGACAAATTCCAAAAATTCTTCTGTTCCTGTAAGGTAAAGACAGAAAGAACAATAAATGCAGATCAGATAAAGGGGGAAAAGAATCTCGCCAAAGATCGTAACAGTTTCTGGTGACATTTTAAGCTACTTTTTCTATTGGATCTGTGTATTCTGCCCTTTTATGAGCATTCAGCATGTCTGGGCTGTATTCTCAAACTGTGAGGTTTTGTTTGTTTTCCTTACTGGAAACTAGGGACATGTCAGGTCGTGATGAAATCATCACTGTTCACTTAAAGGACTGAAGTCCTTTATCCAAGTACAATCAAAGGGCAAGGTACACGCTGCCCTGACCTCTGGTTTCACGGATCTCCAAGAAACACCAGCATTTCAGGCTGTCTGTACTGTTTATCATATCAGGAAGGAACGTAGTCCTAGCAACAATATCTATTTATCAGTCCACCTGTCAGACAAATAAAGCAGTCGTATTAATCATAATCATCCAAACTCTTATCTGAAGCACAATCTTGGACAGAGCAATCTCCCCAGCACAATGCATGGCTGGTCTTGGCTGACCTGGGGTCAGAAAGCAGAAGGAAATGAAAACTTTGTTAATTCAGAGGCTCGGGCCGTCTCTCGGGATGGGTGCGAACAACGTAGAGCCCAGAGGTATTGCTCAGGAAAAGGAAACAAAGTTTCCTGGATTTATTCACATGAGATTGGAGAAGAAAGCTGCAGTGTCCCCATAATCTCCATCACTAGTAACCGCACAGCATTGCCCAGGGTTTATATCTTTTTGGTACAAGCCAGCTAGGAGCAACAGCGAGGTGGTCATTTGCTGCCGATCGTAACACCGGGCGGCATCTCGTAGCCTCCTCTTTCACCACCGCATGCTCTCGTGGGGATGGCAGCATCACTGGATGCTCCACTCTGGGACACCACAGCCAGGGACAGAGCTAAAGGGCAGAAGGTTTGGGGATACCGCGGCTCTGAGGTCACCTCACACCGCTGGTGGGCTGCCGTTCCCCGGAGCGCCAGGTCTCCCCTCTGAAATTCAAGTGACTGACAGCACCGGGATGGTTTTTAATGTGTTTACAGTCAATGTTGCAGGAGATGCTACAGCTCATTTCTGTTCAGGCACCTTGTGTGGATGATGAATGTTCTTTAATAGCTGCAATATTTAGTGTTTAATGTAAAATCACTTACTCCTAATGCTTTGCACTTGCAAAGTTATGAAGCTCCATTTCTGCCTGACTGCAGAGCTGACAAATCCACTCTAGGCCTCAGCTCAGGTAGCTGCATGCTGAAGACAGAGGTGGGGAAAATCTTTCCCACCTCCTCCCACCTTTTACACGTTCCCACTAAGACGCCTCCTCTAAACAGCCCCCAAAACAGCTGGGGTTAGGTTAGCAACAGACTTTCTACACCTTCCTATCCAAGTTTCAGCATCAGCTGAAGAAAAACCTCCCACCCAGCAAAACCAGCCTGTGCTGCCAGAATTTCTCTGCTTCTGACTTTCCATCCTTGCCATAACTGTGCTTTGTGCTTTCCTATCAAGACCTCAAAGGATCCAACAGAGGGACGGGCACATGAAGGGACGAAGGCGGCACATGCCCGAATCTCAAAATACAGCCTGAATTCGGGGAGACTGAAGAGGGAAGGACCATCGGGGCTCCACGTGGCCAGCCTGGTGCCCCGTGTGCTGGCCCAGGTCCCGTGCCTGTATGTGGAGCTCTGTAGTTGCAACAAGCGCGCCGTAATGCAGCTCGGCTCTTGGAACAGGAACAAATATGATTTCTTGGAGGGATGCTTGCTTAAAATCCAGGGACTAGCGTCAAGAGCACAGCAATCCACTCCCGTTACTGTCATTTATTTCGTGCTGCTGGTGGTTGCCTAGGGGGAAAAATAGACAGAGATTTGAAAGACAGTGCTAATTTAATTTGCCAGTATGAATAAAGATAAGACTGTAAAGCATGTTAATGAAGCTACAGTATCACATAATTCACATGCAAGGGAAACACTGCCGTTCTCAGATCATGATTGTCTTTTGCACATTCAAAACTGATTAAAACAGGATGAGGGCATTTCATTACACGCCCTCCCATGAAAAGCAATGTTCTTCCAGGGACACTGGGGCACATTTAGAAAAAGCTGTAGGGGGAAAGATAGATGCCTATTGCCATGGTCTGTTAAATGTACAGATTCGAGTGCATTCACCATATCAGCATACATTACCTGTTCACACCTGTTTATCTTAGTTTTATGCCTCTGCGGGATTCTTTTTCTCTGCCTGTCTCCTTAGTTTGTCAATTGACAAAAGAAAATAGCCCACATTATGTTCGGAAAAGTACTACCAACCCCAGGGAGCGAATTATGGCCCTAGAAGAAGGTGAAAGACTTTCTTCTTAGTTAAGCAAATTAGAATTTAGAAAAATCAAAATTCGCAGCAGCAGATGAAAGCCCTTGCTGGCTCCCTGCAGCACCCACGAGGGTTCCCAGGCGTGTGTTTTCCCCAGGTCCTGGCTTCATAAAGCAGGTATGGTTCAAGCTGTATCTGTAAAGAGAAGACGATTCTGTTCCCTACAGACACGAAGGCTTGTGCTCCTCACTGAGATCAGCAGGAAAGCAGTTCCCAACCCTGTGTGAGAATAGGAAGCCAATGTCTGTAACTCCAAAAGAAAAAAAAAGAAGCACATTATAATTAAAAATAATTACCTATCAAGCCCCCTTAATCTTGATTTAGCTCCATGAGAAAGATGGATTTGCTGGTTTAGCCAACAGGGTGGAGGAGAATTTAAGGGAATTTTAGAAAGGAGTAAAAGCACTTCCATTGATATGTAGCACACAGTATGCTCAGTTTTAAGACAGTTTGCTGCTCTTGTGCAGTATTGCCAACACAATGACTCAACTCCAGCGGGACGGTACGACGTGAGTCACACACCCTGCGCTTCCTCGGGCACGGAGATGTCTCATTTGTCCTTCTCTGAGGTTTCCCCTAATTGCTGAAATGGTCCTGGTTGAAAATGCTTTTTGGGATAGGAAATTACAGCATGAACAATACATATCGGTGCCCTTTCACTTTAAAAATGCAGAAATAATAGCCTGCTTTCACCCTCCATCTGGTCTGAAGGGAAGAAGTCTTGGCCCTCTGCTCAGCAGCACCGTGCTCTGCTGCCACCAGGTCACGGGGACACGAGGACGTGGTGGGTGGCACAAACTGTGAGCGGGTCTAGAAGGGAGGGAGGCAGAAAATTACCTGTGCTTTAATTTAGCCATCCCTTCTGCTGTCCCCCAAACTCTTTAAAAATAATGTAACGACTGCGGTGCTCGTCTCAACTCATCGGTGGCCTCTGTGGGGTGGAGGGTCCATGAAATGCTTCAGGTCAGTGTGCAGGTGCCCAGCACCTGCCTTGTTTCAGGGTCAAGACAGAGCATGGCCAACAAAAGTAGGTGTGGGCATAGCCTGAGAGATACAAGCCCTGCTACTCACATCCCCAACAAGGACTCCAGCAGCGGTGGAGGACACAGTTGCGTGCTCTTGGCCATTAAAGGCTTAATATTTCACATCAGGCTCCCAAAATCTTTGGGCAGGGCTAGGAAAGAAGAGGGGTGATAAAGCAAAGTGGTATTTATAGGGTATGTCATACACTATCCAGCTTTTTTTCAAGCAGCTTTTCGAAATCTCATCTCTGAGGATTTATTTTTTTCTCTGCTTCAGCTCCCTTTGGCGCTCTCCTTCCTTTTTCTTTCTGCACTGCAGTTTCTCTTGTGCCTTCCTCCATCTAGTAGAGCGCTATGAATCCAGCAAATTCATGAACTCCCAGAAAGTTATAGCTCTTAAAAAGCATTCATTTGCAATGTGAAAAATGGTTTGATGTATATCTAAACCTAGGTGACTTTATGGAGCCATTACAGTGCAGGTTTGAATTGTAATGCTATATATCTGTCTGTAATTACTTGGTCTTAACTGTTGCTCAAACCTTCTGTTTTATTCAGAAAAGGTAAAAGAAACAAAACCACTTTTGCTTTGCCTCGAGTCTCCGTGGATGCACTTGTGCTGGGCAGTCAGGCCAAATGCAAGAGGTATGTTGGGGTTAATTGGCTGAAATCAAGCAAAATGGGCTCAGTTTTGCAGAACAGAGAATGGCACAAAAGAAAGCATTGGACTTCAGAAAATCATGAAGTTTTTGAAACAATATATATTGTCTGCTCGCTGTGTTTTCTTTGGTTTCTAAACCCTTACAAGTCTACTTGAATGAAGTAGCCAAGCTTTTTTTCTACACCCATACATGAAAGCTTTGAGTTTGCTGCTTTTTTTCCGTGTAATGAGAGAAGAAATTCTCCTGTAATCAGACGCCTTCAGGAATGAGGGCTTTATGTTATGAGACTTAACCATTTGTGATATTTAGCAGAAAACCACAGCCAACAGCTGGGTTCTCCACGCCCTACAGCTTGTGCTTTCACTTCTCTCTCCTAAAGAGGTGCGGACCTGGCACAGACCATCACCAGAACCAGCTGATATTTTAATTTCCTTTTCTCTGGGATAAAATACCAATTCCAGAGCAAAGAGGATCTTTCAGGCATGATCATCGCTTCCTTCAGAACTTGGCTGAGCCGCTCCTTGTTTTCTCTGCCTCCCCTACGCTCTTCCAAGAAGGTTTTTCTTTTTTTTTTTTCTTTCTTACTTCTTTGATGACCTTCACCTAATACAAGATATTATGGTGTTCCTCCACCACAAGGCAGCCACGGACCAGCTGGGGAAACTGAGGCACTCGCTGTGAACATGGGGTCACGCAGAGTACGCTGAGGAGCATTTCACCCAGCGTCCCGCAGATGTGGAGGTAATTACAGATCCCCAGCACCTCTGACTTCAGACCGAATATCTGATAAAATAGAAAATACAACGGTCACTATTTTGGTAGATTTCTTGCTTCCTGTCAGAAAATTTGTCTTGACCTTTCTTTTCTATTTTTAAAGAAGAAAATGGGCTCTTTCCCCACTGATCCTTACGTCCTCAGAACTCCACTGTTTGAAAAAAAAACATTTTGGCAGGCAGGCATTATTCCAGGGTCCTTCTCTATTTTACTGCTGAGAGGGGAGGAAAATGCCTCAGAAGGTACATCTGCATGGTCCTGGCCAGCTCCCCCAGCCCATGCAGCCCCAGCAGAAGATGCCTTTCATCTCTTTCTTCAGGTTAGCAAATGCTTACAGGCGCAGGTGAGCTGGGTAAAGAGAGAAGTTCTCAAAAAATAGAGGGATTTAGTAGACCAGCTGTCCTCTGTTACAGCCATCTCTCGGTGAACGCTTGCTCTTGATGTGCACCAAATATATGTACATATACATATTTAAGAATGTCCTGGAGTTTCAGGCAGCTCTTGTGTCTGCACTGCTGGGGGGATGGAGAGTTTGGCCACTGTTTTTGCTGTAACGCCAAGCAAACCTTTTCCCTGATTTTTTGCCAGTGTAAAGAAAAGCATTAGGCTTGAGAAAACAGACCGCTGCACCAGGTACTTCAAAAGCGTGCGTTTTCTTTTCCCTTTGCTTCCGTTTTGATCATTTAGTTTGTGGCACAGTCTGTTTGTCCAAGTCAAAACTCGCCTTGAAACCTGGCCACAAAAAACACCACCGAATGAAACGAGTGGTTCAGCCGAGTGTTCGCAGTCTCTGGGTAGCAACTTTCCCAGGGAAAGGCGGAGAGCTGCAAGAGTCGGCTCTGGCTGACATTTGCAATGCCGCGTGATGCTCCTCTGCTGAATAACTACAGCATGCGGAAGCTTGAAACAAGATAGCTTCAGGATAAGTGACTCGCTTCATGCTGTAATGGAAAGAGGCTGAAGCTTCATATTCATAACTTGCTACATGTAAAAGGAGAAAATATATTTATTACTCTTTTTCCAGCTGCTCTCTCCGATTGATGCTGGAGCTTATCGGAGAAATCGCTCTTCCCAGCCCCAGCCTTCATCAGCCGCCCAATCTCAACCTGTCAGGCCAACATTATCTTTGTTCATTTGCAGAACAATTCTGCAGAGTTATTAAGAAGGAGTCTTGCCGTGTTAATGCTTTTGTGCTTTGAGGCGGTAATCTGGAGTCAGTGGAAAGTACGGCAGAGAGACAAAGCCCTCAGCGCATGAACACAAACAAGAGCTGCAAAGGAGCCAATACTAATTCTTCAGCTCCTTCTTTTTGTTTTAAATGTGCAAATTCTCTTGCTCCAGGAAATAATTTATAAAGCATGTTTCACCGAGAAGGTTCATAAAAAACACCATCCAGCCGTTCATCTATCTATAGAGAAACCCAACTATTTTCCTGTTGTAAAATTAAACTTAGGATAAATGAACCAAGTTAATTATGTAAGGAATAGAGAAATACAGGGATGCCACAAACTTCCCTCCACCTCAGGAAGGTTCCTGTGGGTTTTACCCGCACACATTTGGGCACTCTCTATTCCAGCCCCTGAGATCGATCAGGACAAAATCAGCTGTGCCCAGCTCCTCGCACCAAATCAGCCACACGAGGTGACCGAATCCACTTCTCTCTCCCTGCCTCAGGGGAGATAGATGCTAAATCCCCGAAGCACTGCGCTGGGATTAGTGGCTGTTTCTTGGGACAGCTTGTACCGCGCCGGGGGGCTCAGCAGCCCGGCTAGCGCTCAATCCGGCAGAGCAGAGTGAAGGCCGGGTAGGTGCACCAGGGGGTGACCGTGACCAATGATGCAGGACATCGCTTGGGTGAGAGCCCAGGACGTAGGAACAATTTGGGGCTGGCTCTGCCAACGGGACTGAGTGTCCAAAGGCGCAAGGGACTGAGACCTGAGCAGGTCAGGAACAGCACCCTGCTCCCATCAGGACAACAGCCCCGAGCCTGAGCCTCTTCTTGTGCAATGAGAGGAACGATGTTCCTGTTTTCTCAGCTCTCTCTGTTGATTAGTTGCATGATAAGCTTTGAGCTTAAATGAGAGGAAGGAGTGAGCATTTCTCCATCGGGTATGTCCCTGCTGGCTGTGGGTTACGTGACCGAGCTCAGGCCCGAGCTGTTCTAAGCAAACGAAGGTCTCTGGAGTCTCTGGTGACCCTGACCAGCTCCCACCACGAGCACTGACTCCAGATCTCCCTTCTCCCCAAGACAGCTCTGATGATCCTTTCCTCAGCTTCAGATATCTCACTTCAACAGGGTTCGTGCCAAGGGTTGGGGGCGAAGGGGGAATGTCTGTGGACTTCCAAGCTCCCATTAAAGTAAACACTCATCTGTAACCAATGAAAACCAGCAGTCGGATCTGTATTACACCTGAAAAATCCCATCTCGACTGCGCTGGAAAGCTTTTCAGATCAGCACACAATGGACTCTGAGATGCTGAGATTCCACTTCCTCTCAGCGTTAGCGCCAGCACTGTGCTTGCTTGGAAATGTTGATTTTCTTGCAGAGATCACTGCATCTATCTCAGGATAAGCACTCACTTATGAGACATGTATAGGAAAGCTGTCCCCATATCTCAGTCTTTCTGTAGATTTCACAGGGTATAAAAGCCTCTTATTCCTTGTATTCATCACCAAGAACAGAAGCTTTGGATTCTTTGATTCCGGTAAACTACCATTTATTAGACGCATTAAATGAAAGACAGTCAAAAGGAGAATGCAACAGAAAACTCCAGCACTGGAAAGCTGCTTCTACCTTGCTTTTCTCATCACTAGCACAAACAGCCTTTCAGAACATCAAAGGAAGCACTGCTATATAATAAGGCACATTGCAGTCAGTGAGATACGGGCGGATGTAAACGCAGCTAAATAGGAAGATATGTATTTAGAGATAAGTTACATCTCGGAATTCAAATCCCCATTTATCACCTCTGATAAGTTACTCATGCATTTAAAGTCAGGACATGGTGTGTGTGTCTGCCTCTCTCCCCCAAGAGATGCACACACTCCGTGGTACTGAATCAACATTTTCAGTCCCAGGGAAGGCTGCTACCGAGGCAGGGTAAGCTGGCCCTGTGGGGGCTGACGGGGAACCTCCAGAGCTACGACATCCCATGTGGACAGAGGTAAAGGGGCAAAATTTCCTTAATGTTGCCTGGCGAAACTCGCAGCAGCTGCTGGCGGACACGGCAGGGGTGGGTCACACCTCACCAGGAGGCTGCTGGAGACAAAAGGCCTCATCTCGATGTCGTCTGTCACAGGGCTTGGCCTGCTGGGAAGCCACCCTGAGGTGCCACATCTCACGTTAGGTGAACTGCATCCTCCAGGCCCTAGAGCAACACTGGCGAGAAGACGGAGGAACTGCCAGAAGGCCCATGGTGGTTGAAGCATAAACCACAGTGAAATAAGAGTGTCAGTTCTCCTGTGCTGGAGGACGAAAAGTGGGCTGGGAAGAAGACCGTCTCCTGAGGGGAAGGAGGTTACCTCTGCACCTTGTGGAGAACAACGCAGCACCACGGAACTCCTTGGAAAAGGAAGCGTTGACTAACCTGTTAGAGTGGGGCACGGGTGGCCACAACATCCATGAAGGTTCAGGGGCCTAAGAGTTAGTCTGAGGATCAAGGCGCTCAGAGCTGGTCTTGTTGTTTTGACAGGAGAAAAACCTGTGAAGCTCAGAGCTGCATTTGGAAACCAATGATGGTGGTGGATTTTGATCAGCTGAACTCTGTGGCTTCTTTTGACGCTGGAGCTTAATTTGGTCATTTTTGGCTTTTGGAGTTCAGTTCATACTTCTTTCTTTCCCTTTTACCCCATTTTATAGGGCAAGGATTTTAAGCACCTGAAATGTAAGGGGTGGAACTCACTGCCAGGGTCCTTCACTGAGAGAGGGGTTGGCGAGCGGCCTCCCCATTGTATGGGTAAGGAAATCCACACTGCCCCGGAAAGGATTAAGGCTCCTTAAGGATTAAGGAGCTATTGATTGTTCCTTATCAGAGCAAAGAGAGCCCTACACCTAGCAGGACTGAACAGGGAGCCCCACAAACGGAGCCTGCTCAAGGGATTTTGCACTCTCTTATGAGACCCATGGCCCTGGCTGCATCTGATAGTGCAGTGGCTTAGGCGGAGTGGCGATTCCCGTGGTGATGCCCATGATCAGGCTTTTATTGCAAGCCCATCAGTCCTGGCTGATTTACAAGAGCCATCTGACAAAGCCCTGTCTCCAGAGAGGCATTCTCTAATCCTCCCCAGCTCCAAACACAACAGATAAGCAAGAGATGGGCAGTGCCTCTCTCTTGAATGGGCTGTTGTGATAAGAGGACCAGCCTTCCTCAGATCCCTGACATTAGGGACCTGCTCACCTACCTTGCTACAGTTATCTGCTAATTCAGCATGTGGTAATTCACACCTAAAGGCCGTAATTACAGCCTGCTCTGATCCCCAAGGCTTCAGGCCTAATAGGGCAATGTTTACAGAATGAATTTCCATTTAATATTGTCCATGTGACTCAATGAGAAAGAGTGAGGATGCGAAGAGGGACCAATAAATACTGCCAGAGTCCAGTCACAAATGCTAAGCACTAAGATAAAACTCTAACGATGCCGGCTTACACTCCAATGGATTGTTTCTCTTTACAGTCCTAGGGTGTTGAAAGTCCAAAATGACTGAAGAGCCAAAGTCTCCATTTCAAAGGGAGTCCAAAGGCTGGATTCCCAAGGTCTTGACACCACAATTATCTCAGTGACCACAGAAGCAGGCAACTGGTGGCAGGTGCAGCTTTGCCTTTGCCATTGATCTTCCCAACTCCCCTGAAAATGGGCAGAAGAGGGGCTTCTAAGTCACTTCAGAAAAACGTGTTTTTAAGAAAAATAGGAACAAAGGAAAATCAGAAAATTTGAAGCTGAAGTGTGATTTATATTCATGCTATTTCCATTCTGAAGAAAGCAAGGATGAGCTGGCAGGGTACTGCACTGACCACCAGCCTGCCGGGACCGCGGGCCATCTCAGACAGACCTGTGCTCTGCAACAGCCAAAGGGATGTGTTTGAGGGACCTCTGCCATTCCACGCTATTCCATTTATCTTTCTTCCTGGTGTCACTGCAGATACCTCCTCTGTCTTGGCAACTTGTTGCTCTGCAATGAATCACCAGCACCTTGCTGGCATTCAGCAAGCGGGCTGCTGGGGCTGACCTGCGCTTCTCCATGCAGGAAATGAGAGGGGAATGCACTCTGTGCCCAGCGCAGTGTGGTCTGCACTCTGCTATCTAGGGACCAGGTCCAGCCTCCATTTTCAAGACAAATCTCAGTCTAGACATCCCTGAGTCCTCTCCCATCTGTTTTTACTGATGTCTATCAAGCTGGAAGACATTAGTCATGTCATTAGATTCGCACATCTAGAAGCAGTAGAACAAAACAGCCAAAGAAAAAAACCCTTTTCCCCCAGTGAAGGTTTCTGACCTGGAGAGTTCTCCAGTAATAAGGCAAGAGCAAAAGCTTCCTGAGCAATTCGGGCTTTGAAGTTGGCTAATAAATCTTTCCAGCTGATCTCTGCTGTGTGCAGTGAAAGCTGTCAGAGGTTCAGAGGCAGGATTCTTTGTGCGTCCCCACAAAACTGCTTCTGAACGGTGCACGCTGCTCTTTGCCGCTCAGCGACGGATGCTCCTTTGAAGGTGAAACCTCGTTAAAATTAGAAGCAGCCCCAGCCGCCACAGTTTCTTTGTTTTGTTTTGTTTGTTTCATCTGCGGAGAGCTGGGAGGGAAGGGCAACGGGCACGTGAGAGCTTTGGGATTTTCCCACTCTTTCCCATGAAAGCCCCATCTGTGCAAAGCAGCACCAGCTCACATTCAAAGGGGCAAAGGCCAAGGAGGTAGCAGCAACAGTCCTTTAAAAGCGAAGCATCACAGAATTCCTTTGTCAAACACTACCCATCTGTCTGTCCTCTCTCACAAGCACCAGGTTTCCTTGGAAACTACAGAAATGCCAACAGGCAGTGGGACTGGTCTATCAGGCACGCTGTTTGACCATCCCAGAGCTTTTGGTGGTCAGTTGGATCTAACAGAC
The DNA here is from genome assembly GCF_964034855.1 of Anser brachyrhynchus. Classification (NCBI taxonomy): domain Eukaryota; kingdom Metazoa; phylum Chordata; class Aves; order Anseriformes; family Anatidae; genus Anser; species Anser brachyrhynchus. The sequence continues at coordinate 5,190,956 of NC_137717.1, forward strand.
AGCTACATTGCAACCTCAGGGGTCACGCTGGTTTGTAGGGGTGTCAGGACATGCCGAGAGCCTTAGGCTGTCCCTCTGTTGCTAGGACTCCAAGACCAACTCTCTAACAATCTGAATGATGGAGGATGTGTAAGGTATGGGCTGGTGAAGAGCACCTCGGAGTGTGGCTGAGCCGCTGCGATGCTGGCGACATGCACCTGAGACTGGCGTTGGGGTGGGACCAAGGACTGGGAGGGTTCATCAAATGTCTTCTGGAGCCCAAGGCTGACAAAGCAGCCTGACACGAGGAGCTCAGGGTTTGTTTTCTGCCACCCATTTCCTGTCTGATGCTGGTAAAGGTTTCAGGGGCTGCAGTTTTAATCCTGGGGGCTAAACTTGAGAGCACTTGGGAGCTGCTATAGTGACTTCTGCAGGGCTCTTTGGCTCATTTTCCAACCCACCAGCAACTTGGACAGTCTGAGCCCAGCTCCTTTGCACCACCGCCCAGGAGCACAGAGGTGACCATGCTTTGAAGTGACCCAATGTGCTCAGGACATCAGCCAGAGGGGCTTTTAGCCTGAATGCAGAGAAAGTGAGGGCAAGCGGAGAGGCAGCGACCTGCCCCAGCCCCAGCCCCAAAGAGGGAGCGACCTGCCCCATCCCCAGCCCCACAGAGGCAGCGACCTGCCCCATCCCTACCCCCACAGGGGCACCTGGGCAGAGCAGCGGTGAGAAGCTGGATGCTCCAGACTCCTCAGCATCTCCTCAGCATCTTTCTCTCGCAAAGACAGTGATGATAATAATAATTCTTGCTTTATTGCCATCACTACTGCTGATGCCATTACTGTACTGGCTTAACCCTTCTGTCACTTGTACCTATTTAAGTTGCAAAAAATGGGGAGCAGAGCCCCTCGCTGGGTGTTGAGCTCCTGGCAGGACTGCAGGGGCTCTCGTAGCGCCCGCTTCCAGCGGTGCCGTGCAGCAGCCGATGCTTGCAGCCCCCCCTCGAACGCATGCACAATGGGAAGCTCATCTTGACTGAGGCCTCTGGGCACAGCGGCACTGAGAATAATAACAATAACTTCTAGTCAGGTTTTAAATGGTGAAGCAAGCCTCTCTCCCTCTGAAGAATCCTTTAAATGTTCCCTTGCTCTTTATCTTTTGCTTCCTTTAAACTGTGATTGAATTTAGGACTAATGAAAATGTGAGTCTGAGAGCATTTACTGGAAGCGGGCTGCTCTCGCTTTTTCATCTCTCTCTCTCTGCTGGCCTGTCTCGTGATCTGCCTTTCTGCGTCCACCCAGTGAAAGCGAACAAACACATTTCTCCAGTGGAAGCTGGTGCATAATCAGGGATTGAGCAGGTTTGGGTCATTCATCTTCGTGTGGACAACAAGGTCATAAGCTGGGCACCGCTTGCTTATTTTCCTAATATCTTTTCTCAACAGCGAATGGTATCGTAATAAAATGGACCCTTTCTTTTTTTGTCTTTTTCAGAGGGAAAACGAAAGTGTTGCTGGAAAATAAAAGCCTGAATGTGTTTTGCTTTTTTTTTAGCACCAGACAATCAGCGGTTGGCTTTGTTGGTCTGTGGATGGAAACCAAGGCTACACGGTGCTCACACCTCTAATTCTGGTTGGGGTTGCCATGCCCCTACAGAGCTGGCAGGATGCGAGGAAAAGACTGATGCAATTTTTCACCGTGGGGTAAAAACGTCTTCCATGACGTCAGAAATTCAGTGTTACAAAAGATCCTTCATGATGCTACCGGCAGGAAAACCCATGTTGGTCAACGGATCTTGTTTTATTGCCCTTCTGGCTCTCTTTCCTTAGGTACCATAGGAGAAAAATGCCAGGACCTCAGCCGAGGGCTCCAAGACATGCAATCCCCTTGCATGTCCCAGGAATACAAGTCACCCCAGCTGCTGCTACCGTAGGCAAGAGGAACCTTTCTCCTTCACCTCCTGGCAAGGCACAGGTGAATAGTTCTTGCAAATTTGCTCCTTTGGCACAGGAGCCCCGAGCCCAGGTCTGGCACCTTCCCCACACGTGTCTGCTTGGCACCAGCAGCCACGCGGTGGCCAATGTGACTGATGTCCACTGCTCCTGAACTGTGGCTAACATCATCCTTTGTGCTGGGCTGCCATTGAAGAGGCATGCTATTATTTCCTTCTTTTTTTCCCTCCATTTCTTCTGAAGACAGAAGAGCCTCTTGCAATCATAAAATAACATAGCTGGGCACTGCTATTTTTCATCTAACCTTTCCTACTTTCATTCTTCCTTTCATGCCCACTACTAAAAAAATGCAGTTTAGAAAACTTCTAGACTAGAAGGTCAGATCACACTGACGTCCTCAAGAAATATTCTATCAGAAAGTTTTTCTTGCCCACACTGGAGCTAGCAATGGGCTTCCACGGGAGCCAAATCAGAGCCCGAAGCAGGGCGCACCTTTCTGCCCTGGCTTTGTTTGTACAGCACCGAGCACGGCGGAGCAGAAATCCTGCCCTCAGTCAGAGGCTCTCTGGCTCTCTAATGCCACCGTCTCTATTTGATACCAAGTAGACAGGGAGAAGAAGGAACCAGGGGAGTTGCCACCTAAGTGACTTTGCTGGAGGTGCAAGGAAGGGACTGCAGGTGCAGGAAAGCACCGTCCCTTGGGCAGGGAGCAGCAGACAGCCGGTGCGGGACAGGGTCTATTTTGGGAAGAGGAGTGAACTACTTAGGGATGCATTCGCCTGAGCAAAGTTTATCACTTCTGTCTTTGTCTTTTTTCTTTTCTTTTTCTTTTTTCTTTTTTGTTTCGTTTTGTTTTCAAAACAGCAAGTACATTGGAGGGGGAGTGAGGAGATCAGAGTTAAAAAAGGCAGACCTTAAAAAAGGTAGAAATGCCAGATCCCGACAAGATAAACCTGAAACAGAACTAGAGCACAAGTTACAGGAAAGGGGAGTCCCTTTTTAGTACTACGAACAAGCCCTACATTGTGAGTCCACGTTAAAAAGAGCCAGAGCAATTAGAATTTGAGGCTGACACATAACAGGCTCACAGCAAAATAGCAATGTAATGTGCCAGGTCTTTCATTAAAGACAAATTGTCAAATAGCTTCTGATGGAAACCTGCCCTGTCTGAGCGTGATCAGAGAGGAGCCGGCGAAGTACCTGCTGCTGTGCGAGCACCTGACATTAAAGCAGATGGAACAGGAATAGTTTGTGGCTCTTCCAGCAGAGAGCTCCGAGAGGCTGCACTTTTTCCCCCCTTCTGTGTTTTCACTAAATGAAGAAATTATTTCGAGGCAGACGTGGAGGCTGAGGTCAGGTCTCTAGACACGTCTCTGCACTAGGGCTCACTGTTCCTGTGTGTCACCAAGTTCCAGAGACAGGCTGTGGCATCCTCCAGCTGAGCCCCAGTCTCCTCTGTCCTGTTGGCTTTCTGCAGCACAGAATAGGGGCAGCGATGCCAAGGGAGCACGGACACAGCCTCATGCACCTACATTTCCAAACTGCCAGCCTCCCTGCCCCTTTCCACGGTGGCATCCATCCCCTGAACAACCCTGCCTATTGCCCTGTTAGCTTAGCACTCCCTCCGCTTGATTTCTGATCCTACCTACAGCACAGATAGGGAGATGGAAAAACCCTGGCTTTGTTAGTAGGGAGCTCGGAGCCAAGCCCCGGGGCAGCAGGGGAGCTTTGTGCCCTGCTCGCAGACTGCAGAGCGTGGGAAGGCACAGAAACAGTGACCACGCTCCTTCCTGGCAGCTCCGGCACATGCAGCACAGCCAGCCTCCAGCCGGCTCTGGAGGGGAGAATGTGTAAGGCTGCAAGGTCCCATCCCACCAGGCAGCAGCCAGAGGAAATCTGCCCATCCGCCTATCTAATTATAGTGCTGTAATTAGGCATCGCCCTCAGCACCGGTGCAATTTTCAGTTTTGCACAACATCAGCATTTGGCAGGTTTTGCTGGGGCACCTCCGGAAGAATAATCATTGCCTGGTTACTGGTGCTGCAGGGGCTGCGTGCCCCAGCGGGGTCAGCGTCCCACTGCACAAGGACGAGGCCCTAGGGTGCAGACGGATAAATGGGGTTGGGTTTTTGGATTCCCCAAGAATCCCTGTGCGTACAGGCTGACTGCTAAAATGAATTGCCACAAACGCAGTTAAATCGTGACGGAGCCAAAATCGGAACCCTTGGCAGCTGGATTCGGAGCCAGGCTCTGCCAGTGCCTCTTCGGCCTTTAAAATAAACTTTTAGGATGATGCGGGGGGAGTCGCACTGTGCACGCTCCATCCCTGGCATCCCTACGGGCTGGTGCAGCCAGAGCAGCAAGGGCTCCACATTTCGGTCTGTGTGAGCGCCTGGGGCAACGCCTGCCTCCGTCTGAGGCAGCCTCCGAGTTTGTCTCCACCAAGGCGAAATTAAAATAGACAGAAACAATTAGTGTAGGAAAAGCAGAAGAGTTAATAGGGACCTTGAACGTGCTTGTGAGACATTTATAGGGTTTGGGTTTTTTCTCTTCAAGTCTCAGAAAATAGCTCCGAAGGTAGAAAGGATTTTTAAAAAGACTTGTGCATGAAAGAGCCTAGGAATGCTCTTATGATCAAATAGGGATTTTGTTCTCCATAGTTTATCTCCTACCATGATGAGAAACCTGCAGTGGAGGCAAAGGAGAATCTGGATGACTTTATTTTAAAGCAGATTGTTAGAAAAGCAAATGTGCCTTGGGGAAAGCAGGAAACTTGATCCATGTCTCTCTCTGGTCTAGCGGGAATCCACGCAGAGATGACTACGGCCCCTGGAAAACCTCTCACCGGTGTGGGACTGGGTCCATACGCGGTAGGAACTACGCTGTGCCCTACCGCACACACAGGCATTTCGGCTGCAGTAAGGAGAAGGTGGGTGCAGGGAACGAGAGGGTGGATGGACTGCTACCTAAAGCCTTTCTGTGATCGGTGAAGGCAGAGCTGCCACTACGGACGAGCTGCTGCAGGAGCTCTTCCACTTCCAGACGTCACCCTTGGCCAGCTGAGACCGGCTCCTCCGGGGACATCAAGCGCCCCGTGGGCATGTCCCTGATGCACCACTTCTCCAGGAATGTTCTGCTCCGGCAGAGCTTGCCCAAAGGGTTGTTCTCCCCTTCTGCACCTTTTCAGATCAGCCCTCAGAACCAAATGCGCCCAGCTCCGTAGCTTCTGCGAGCACACAAACACACGCAAGTTGGGCTCTGTAATTTGCTGCGCACACAAGTCAGAAAGATGGATGGTTAGCTGCCTACATGATGGTTTCTAGATATCCCTGTCGTGTCCCTTAATCATACACTATATCAAACAAACAGTCCGCATTGTTGGTACGACCGTGGCAATGTCTGACTGATTCTCCCCCTTCATAAACCAGAGCGTTATCTCTTCCCATCTGCAAACATAAAAATCCCACAGTGTTATTACACAAGTGATGCCATCGTAAAATTCTCCCCACGCCTTCCTCACCTCTCCCTTTCATTTTTACGTTACCATCAATCGGACTGAGACTTTCTACCTCTTCTGCAGCCTCTTGCCATTCCCTCTGCCCCCTCTCCGGAGGGCTGACAGAGTAGGGGGGCACCTTGGACTATTCGTTTTTAATTTCAGTGCTGGGGGTTATCCCCCTGGCATGTTGGCTGGGGTAGGCACTGCCCCCCTCCCCGTCTTCGCAATGTGTTTCCTCTTAGTCTCTCTGCACCCACTATAAATCAGGGAGCTACAACATTTTTTATTTGGAGCATCTGCTGGAACAGCAATTAATCACTGTCAGGCTATCTGAAAATAACCATTAGTTTTTGTTTCATTCTTTACTACATAAGCAGAAGAGATACATCTCCATCCCAGTTATTAATCCACTTGCTCTGTGGCCAGACTACACCTGGGAGCACACTTTTACCAGTCGATCACACGAAACAAGAGACAGAGTTCAGGTGGAGCTTAGCTGGAAATAAGGACTGCCCGAGAAAAGAGGGAGAAAAGGCAGAGAAGGGACCATGGCCGGGAAGAGGGAGGAAGCCTTGCAGCTCTGCAAACAGATGTTACTGTTTAACAGGACCCATAAAAGGAATGGCTACAAAGCTTCGAGAAAATGATTTTCCCTTTGTTTGGTAGCTTTGAGCTCTTTAGGCAATTAATTAGAAGATATTCACGGAACATATCTCTTTCACATTTAGGCACACAGCCAAAAAGTGACCGTAAACTTGGCATCCTAGGGTTCTCTATTAATTTACTCTCCGTGTTTTCAGAGCTGCGCGCTCCTTTTTAAGGTCAGAATATTTTTTTCCCTAATTTCTAGGACCACGCATTCTCGGTCACAAGATCTAAAAAATCCAAGCTTTGTTTTTAAGCCTTAGATTTCATTGCCAGCAGACAGCGTCCTGTAAGTAAGACTTCCACATTATTTCACATTTCCAGTTCTTAAGTCACTTAGCCAGTTCTGACAATTCCTTTGACATACAAAATTTAGGCAGCAGCACCGTGGGACATCCGCGCAGTAGCTCTCTGCTAGGTTCGGCTCCACACCGCCTTTAAAGTCAGGCGATGTGATTTAAAGCTAGAGACGGAGAAGACCTGCTGGGAATGGACACATCACAGCCACGGCTCTTCTTTGCAGAGCTATGGCTGCATCTGGCACATGTGCAGCGGGAGGGCGGTAGCAATGCAGCGTTCACATGCAATGTATGTGCACTGCCAGGATCTCTGCCAGCATGTTTCAAGCTCTTTGTGTGTAAATAGGAGTAAACACGGATATATGGGTGTGTGCCTGCATGTGCATTAGTGGCAGTGCGTTGCTACTAAGTGCATGCACAGAAAATTATCATGGATTGATAATTATACAAGTATTAATCACACTTATAAGCATGAAAACTGAATGTGCATACCTGAAGCTTTCATGTCTACTGAAACTGGTTCTGTGTAAAGGTGGCTTCATACAAACTCTAGTTTTACTTCTACAAATACATTTTGGCACATCAAATGATTCGTGTTATTTATGCTTATCTTGATGCTGCAAAACACAGCCCCGTGCCCTGCCTTGTGCCGTGTCTGGCTCACAAGGACATCGCTGCCGCTGTCAGGTAATGGAGTTACTCCTCGAACTCCCATGGTCTAAAATAATAAATCCCCAGCCTCTGCTGATGCCCTGGCGTACGAGATTACAACACTCACACTGTGAGAGAGAAGTTCACATGCCAGTTGGGGAGCTCTGCTGTTGTCATGACCGAGCCTTTTTCCCCCGGTAGCTCAGCTCAGCCTTCCCTTTGTAGCATGCCCCTGGGCACCTGCAGGGTGCAAGAAAGACCCCGGTTGTGTCTCCTGCTCCCCAACCTCTTCCTCTTGGCCCAGCTGGGGAGAGATGGGGAGAGATTCCCAAATTTGAACAAAATCAAACCAAACAAAGAAAGCAAACCCCCAAACATGCGCGCACACAAACCCACAACTAATTGCTCAGGTTTTTCCAGCAAGTGTTCCTCAAAATCTGCAAGAGGCCCTTAATGAATCATTTAATCTCATTGATCTCTTTAACTGAAATCACTTATTTACTTAAAATTTTAGAATTTTCTACTGTCCCTCAGGTCATTTTGTTTTTAGAGAAGCAGCCTGCTAGGAAGTTAATTATGCAAAACTAGCAATTAATTTCTCACAGGCATGACAAATATTTGACTTAAAAGATGTACTTCTCTTCTGGCGAGCTCCAGCCCATCGGTGTGCCGTTACCTGCAGCGGTACAAGCCAGGGAATGAAAAGCTGCCATGGGAAATTAAGGTCTTCACTTTATTTTTAAGATACATGTGGTTTCTCTCTGCTCACCCCCTATTGCTTTTGTCTACTTGCAGGAAAAGAGAGCGCAAGGCCATCACGTGTCCTCAGGATTTTCAGACATTTTCTACTGGCTTCTCTCCAGGACAATATGAAGAAATTCTCTTAAATTGATAGGACTTCCTTCTCAGGGGCTGGGGTTCTGCACTCCTGCCCAGATTCACACCATGTAACCTCATACATTTAGCTGCAAGATCGAAAGAAGGTGTGCAAATGAGGCTTTCTCACCAGGAGCACGTGGAGAGATTACCTCCAGAGGCTGGAGGCTCTTTTTTCTAAAGAAAGAGCCCAGGTTTAGGAAAACTCAAATGCCTGCGTCTGGGCATGACGGAGCCCCTGGAGATGGACACCCTGGAGGACGTCAATGACCAAGCTGCTCAGAAAGCAAGGAAACATTCTGTTAAAACGGAAAATTTCGCAACCACCGTCCCTAGGAGGGCTCCTGGGCCACACGGTTATGCCTGAGCACAGAGGAGGCAGGTTTGCAGCTGCAGGACAGTTCTGTAACTCCAGGGCTCCCCTGTGCTTACACAAGAGGGTCAGGTTCTCTGCACCAGATTAAAGCAATGCTTGGAAACAGGATTCTTCCGAAATCTGGAAGGCCTGGGGGAGAAATTTTTTGTTTTCCTATGTGCGTGTGAAAACGACACGACAGTACTTCAACCCGGCAAGCCTTTTTCTGATGCCAAACGTTGCATGGCTCAGGGTCTCACATGTGCATCCTGCTCGTTTATTTATCTTCTACCTGCACTGAAGGTAGTGACCGAGTCCTTTTTCCTGTTTGTAGAAACCTTCATGTTGCCAAACGGGAAGTTCCAGCAGCCATCAAAGGATGGCTTCTGGACTGTTTTTTTCCCCGCTCTGTACGGGAAGGCATTGGCTGACGTGGTGAGCAGCTGTTTGGCTGTTCTTTGCCCACCCCATTGCAAATAAAATGTGCTAGCTCCATGAAATGTTGCTAAGCCAGAGTTTTCAGGGTGGGGTAGAGCTCCTGTGCAGCTAGGCTGATGAGAGGTAATGCCTTGACCTGTCACGGCTCAACAGTTTTCAGGGATGTGTCAGCTTGAGTCTATCTAAAGTTCATTTATTCTCTGTATGAAGCTGAATTTGGTCTTTTTTTTGCATATGAATTGTCCTGGATAAGCCGAATCTTTGCTTCCATTGGCTTACCTGACCCACGTGGCTCACATGGGTACTTTTACCCTCTGCAACACCAAGGTTACAGAACTGAAGTGTGAAATGATATTACAGAGACAGTCGGCATCAAGTAGAAAGAGCAGGAATTGTTCAGACTGGAATCTTATTGAAAACACAATTCAAACCTCACTAGAGATTCAGGATGAAAATCATACTTTACTTTTATTTTGCCTTTATTTTCAGTTTGTCTCATTTATTCTCGACACTGGCAGGGCAGAAACACCAGTAAAAATGCCATTCCTATTGTATTTAATTGTTCCAGCTGACGCACGAAGAAGAGCCTGGGATGGAGAAGGCCTGAGGCAGCTAAAATGTCAGACCAAGAAGCTTCGAATTTGGGGAGAAAAAAGTGCACTGCAGTAGCTGTTGGTTAAATCAAACACCTGAAGTGCTGGAGACACCCTCCACTTGCCTGCCTGGCAGAGGCTCTCACGTGCCAGTTCACTTGCTTCTCGCGGGGAACTTTTCAGCAGGTTCAGTCAAACCCACGCTGCTAGCTACCACACGCCTGTCAGAGAATCACCTTGCTTCCTCCTGTATTCTTTCTGCTATTTACACAAAATAACACTAATTATCTAAAATGCTGGCTTCCTCAAAATACCTGTTGGAACAGAAGATACAATTACCGTAATTCTATTGCAAATTTTACTTCCCATAATCACTCTCCATTACAACGGGCATCGAAGGTACCTTTGGCTTTGCACAGGAGATGGTGAACGCAAAGATTTAATTAATTTAACTCTTTTCAGTCCAATGTAGAAAGACTTGAAGTTCTGGCTTTGTTGTAAGAAGTCAGCAGGAGCTGCACCCACGGGCTTGCTGAGCTGGTGGCAGATCTACAAGGAAATAGTCATCTCTCCTAAATCTCTCTGATTTTGCTGTCTAAACTTTTATAATGTCCAGCAGAGAAAGAGGCAGCTCCCGAAGGTAGTTAGTTTATCCTACTTAACTCAAAAGCTGTATTTAGGATAGGGTAAGATGCTCTCTGTACCTCTGGAGGAACCATCTGTACTGACGAGGACTTTGGCTTGTTCAGGGCGGACTCCCACTCTTTACCAGGCAAGCTGCCTCCTGTAAACCAAGCCCTCTGCCGCTTAAAGGGTGTGGGAAGGAGCCAGTGGAGGTCTCTGACACTATCACAGCCCTCCTACACTGTGTGTCCTGCGCTTGTTCAGATCTGATCACGGGCTGCTCTCTGGGCTGCTATTGCCGAGATGAGCCAAGAACAGCGGGGTACCTGAACACTTGTTGGTCCTCGTGAGCCTCCAGAAGGGTACAGCCCGCGGGCTTCAAGCGACTGAGGGTACACCGAGGATGGGATGCTGAGATTACTTTGCCTTTCCATGGATTTGGAGTGAACACCGTGGCAGCCATCCCATCTCAGCCATGGAGAAATAACTTCCAGCAGAGAGCTGGAGACTCCTTTAGGAATACGAATTTCATGGCGCAACCCATCCCTTTGTTTCTCTGCTCTTGGCTTCCTTTACCGAGGACAGCAGAAGAAAACCTGGGCTTTGCTCTCCAGTTCTGCTGCAAACTCCCTTTCCATCCTTGCCGTGCTCCCCTGAGACAAGGACTTAGCTCCAGGCAGTATTTTATTCAGATCTGAGTAGATAATCCCACTGAGGATCTTCTCAGAGATCAGTGTGGCACAACAGAACATAGTTCCGTAGACCTGTTGGAAACATACCTCTACGAAACCCCTGCGGGAGGCTGGAAAACCAAAAACGCTCATCATCAATTCTTCCACCCGCTTGGATGAGGGTGCAGCAGGTGCTGTAATTGCCGCAGCTCGTCTCTGCAATTACAGCCAGCTACGACAGCTCCCGATTCTGAGCGACTGATGGATGTCTGAAACAGTAACGGAGGCCTTTGAAAGATGAGGGCTGGAATTTTAACAAGCTCGGGAATATTCACTCTTGCTACCCTCCAACACACATAATTTCATCTTTTCTGCTAAAAAATGAGATGCTGCAACTTCTGCGATAGGTCTGCCGTCTCCGAAAACCCTCCTGCCTGAGCACGTTTCCCGAGGCTTTGCTGGTCTCGCGGCAGCAGCACGTGAACTTGAGCAGAACAAATCGAGCTTCCTAACTCACCTTCTGCTTGGCTCCACCTCCAAAGAAGAGCGAGCCCTTCTTTTCAGGTGGTAAAAATGTGCCTATAATCCCCAGAAATAACCTGAATGGACCTTGTGTCCCACCCCGAGGAACTGAACTGCTGCTTTCCCTGGCCTGTGCTGAATGCACAGATCTCAGGGACTAATATTATCGTGGCTGCTGGGAGCCCTCCTTTAATGCCGGTGGCTCAGGCCAAGGATTTTATAGCAGAAAGTTTTAAATTCTAATCCCACTAGTGACCATACCATTGACAGAAGCTCACAAAGTTCGTAAGTTGTATACATAAATCCTTTTCCCTTCATGCACCTAGAAATATATTTTATACGATCCGCGTTGGTACTAACAGGGTGAGCAATAGTGGTAAACAGCTAAAATAATGAGAAAATTCGATATTAGGTTCCTGTCCTGGAAGGATTGTCAGAACCACCAGTCTTCAGAAACCTTCGGGCAGGCCCCCAGCTCACAAGGGCAATGTGCTTTAAAAATAGTGAGATTACGTAAATGCAAATCAATAGTGGGTTCAGTTTTGCCTTTCCAGTGGGTTCCTTGGTCTTCATGAACTGCTTTCGTGGTTTCAGACTTGAATCTCACAAGTCCAAAACATTATCTTTTCTTTAAAATAAGAAGCTAAAATCTCTTTTACCCCCGGGAGCCAGAGCTTCCAGAAGAATATTGAATATTGCCAGCTCTTAATCAAATAATCAGAAATAACATTACAGATTTTTTATTAGCTCCATTTTTTCAGAGGTTGAGGATTTGCTGTACAGTATGTTAATGAACAGCTTTCAAGATCCTTCCTCCTTTCCCCTCCTGCCTTCTTCGGGAGTTTATTTTTAAAAGTACCATCCTGGGCATTGGAATAGCAATAAAGAATAGGTTAAAGCCTCTGATGTTTCATTCCAGGAAAGCTGAAAAGATTAATGCACTTGTCTGCAACTTGAGCCTTTGCTATTCCCAGCTCTCCAGAAACCAAACAGCATGTACAGCAATTTCTTTATTACTTAAATCACATTGCCCGATTATTACACCACTTTGGCTGGAAGGCAGCAAAATCGCACTGGCCGCCAAGGTGAAAGGTGACCGAGAAAAGGTCAGCTTGGCAGCTGACGGGGAAACCTTGTCGGTGTGCAGGACAACGTTGTAGTTAAAGTAATTTGGAAGGCCTGGCATGCAGGGAGGGTAGAGGCTCCCTTCTCCCTGCCTTTTGACATCTTTTTGTGTTGCTCTACACGGGGTGAAGGCTCACCCTGGCAGCTACGGTGGGCACCATCCCGGGACTGGAAGCGCTGGAAGCATTAGCTGCAATAGCTGCATCTAGAAAACCAAGCTTCTCCTTCGAACATCAAGCACACAGCTCAGAGCAGTCACAGGGAGTTATACGTGTCCAAGCATTGGCTAATTTCACCCTGATCAGGGTTTTCACCCCTACACCACCCGGACTAGCAGTGGCACAAATCAGTGCAGTATCACCCGGCATGGAGCCACGTCTGCTAATGATGGTTTTTAACAAAGCCCTTGGTACACGAGGTTGTATCTTACAAAGACAAAACCCCGACCCAAGGCTCTGGGCTCCTGGGCTTGGACCTTTATGCACAAAATCCCTTCTCACAACTTCTTGTTTCTTGGATTAAGGCTTTGAGAGAGAGGTTCTGGAGAACTTGAGAAATGGAGAACTTTTCCATGAGAAACCAAAGAATCTCCTGCACTGCGGTTCTGCGTTATGGGTATTGCTCCAGCTCTTCAGTTCCTAATGCGGATATGGAAGATCTCAGTTTGCTAAAATGCCACCACTCCTGCAATGATATTAAGCACTATAAAAGTGGGCATAAAGTGGAGCCCATTGAATCAGTATCATTATTTGCACAGTGCAAACATCTAATTAGATGGTATGGGAAGACAGAGCTAATGGCATTTGCTAGCTCTGTTAATATTAAATTTTGTATGCTTCAAAAGATTTGTTTTTAAATTTAGATTTTCTTGCCTTTTTTTTTTTTAAATATCTTCCCAAAGGTTAGATTACTGATGCTATTAGCATTTCTGGGTGTTCCTAACTTTAGATTTATTTTTTGAGATTATTTATGTGTTGAGTATCTTTGTTAATAGTAACCAGACTCTTTAGGATGGCACTTATGAGTGACAGCCTAAGAAATCACTTTATACAGGATTCCTGACACAATATTTTGACAATTTCATTTTAAGTAAGACACTATGATTGTCAGTTCAGTTACAATATGGTTGTTGCTCCCTAGTGGAAAAGAATTCTGAAAATTGAAGGAAATCAAATTCCCAGCCAAATGATTTTTACAGTAAACCATTCAGGTCTTGCCCTTGCCTCTCACTTCACGTGTGCACAACATTGCACGGTGCCTGAAATGCATACGGAGAGAACAAACACCTAGCAAATGTCTGAGACCCCAGGCATACTCTGAACAAGCATCTAGCAAATACAGGTAGTTCATCACTCTTTGTAGGCTGATAATAGTGTTTTGCCATTTCTGCTCCTTTTCTGGCTAATGCAATGCCCTGAACAAAATACAATATTTCTGATGGAAAAACGTTTGGGTTTTCTTTTTATTTTTTAGCTGAAATAGTTCTCATCAGAATTAGAAAGGAAAATGTAAGAGAGTGGCTATGCATAGCTTTCTTGGGTGCCATGGGATAGGGCAGGAAGAGCATCTAGGAAGAAATGAGGTGGAGCTTGCAGGGAATTGTTGGGGAAACAATTTTTTCCCATGATAGGAAGAGAAGTTTTTAAAGTGGAAAGATGTGTTTTGATAAATCTACTCTTAGAAAAGTGCTTTTTGTACCACAAGGCGTTTTGGACAAAGGGAATAGGTAAGGCTGGCTCTGGGGCAGGATTCTGAGATGGCCACATTGGAAAAAAGTAGGTGGGAGAAGTCGGAGATGTGACTGTTAAATTAAGGAGCTGAACCCTGTGCATGGACTGAGTCCTACGGGATTGATTTATGGCTACAGAGCTCAACCCTAGAGCAAGTATCTCTGCTCTCCAGCACGTCACATGCCCACCGTGGGTAACAATAGGCCTGAGCAGGTTTAGAGAGGCAGCGTGTCCTCATCCCTGTGGATGTGGGTGCCACGATGTAGAGACAATCTCTTTGCAAAAGCAGCTGAGACAACGCTCCGCATGCCTTCCTGTCCCAGCGCCAGGTCTGACAGCAGCCAAAGGACCTTGCCCCGTGCCCTCTGCACCAGACAGATGCTCCATGGGGGCTCCAGCCAGCGCACACCTATGTCTAACAGACACGTCCGTACTGCCACCAGGCCCCCACCGACAGAGGCAGAATACTCTCTTCATCACTCCTCTGCTGAATTCTGGACACCTTCAGACATTCATTTCACTAAGAAACGCGGTGATGTTGGAGTTTGCTGATGAACTGTCTGGGATTTAAACTCTGCCACTGCATTACATTTTATTTGATATAAAGCAAGGTCACTCCCCATCCTTTAGGTTATTCAGGATTAGAAAATTGAGGCCATTTGAACTGAGATGATATTTCTTAATATAATAATGGCTGGGAAATTGAACCGTAAGAATGGCTTCTTGTTATTAGTTCATAGGAGGTGCTTTTTAAAAATTAGAGTAGAAGGAGGACGACTACAGTTTAATCCCAAGATAAATCATCTTTCCAAAATGGCTAGCAAAGCTCAGGGGTTGATGTGATTAGGAGACTTAAAGCTGTGGCAGGGCAAGTTAAAACCTCACTAATGATTTTAACTAGGATTACAGACAGATAAATAGGACTTTCCATACTCTGTCAGCTCCTTGCATCGTTATATGTTGCAGGTGGCTTTCAGTCTGGATTTTTTCTTGATGTTTCACAAGAAAAGCAAATCATGACAGATATATCCAATTCATGTGACTTTCACATTTCACTGGAGTCACACTTTTTTTTAATCTTTCTCCATATTCTTGAAGAGTGGAAGACATCAGTAAAAGAAAACATACCAAGCCAGTTAAAATAGTTTTAGTTAAAATCCCTCTCTCTCTCCTACTCTGTGTATATTTAAGCTTGGAACAGCTTTTTAACTGAAGTGAGAATTTTAGCAGAAAGCTGTTGTTTGGGTTAAAATATCTCCAATTTTGATCACTGAACATTTTGGTTCTTTGCATATCCTTCCCATTTTATTCCTCCCTCTTGCTTGGCTTTAGCCCAATCGGAAAAAGAAGGCTTTTTTTTTTTTTTAATTCTTTTTTTGGCTTACTTTAAGTTTTGCAAAAAAAAAAATAAAATAAAATTGCAGTCCAAAAGCTATCCATGTCTTTTGAGTTTTTTTAGAGATAGCAAACGCATTTTCTCAAACATCTGTAACCCACCAGCTGCTCCTGTCTGTCTTCGCTCATCTGAACTCCTTCCACCCCTCTTCTTTCCTCATTATGTTCCCTCTTTCAGCTTGCTGCTTTCATTGTTGGGTGATGAACTTCTGGCTGCTGGAGGCATGACCTAGTTAGCTCCGTTCACAGGAGGAGGAGAATGGGCTTCTGTCAGGGCTGCCTCCCAGCCCAGACCACAGGCAGTGCCACAAGCCTTGCATTCATTTTCCACCTTTATGCAAACAGGAGTCCCGCTGCTTGAGAATCGGAACTTGTGTTCGGTGTTGTGTAAAACAGGGCTCTCCTTTTGTTCTCCAGTAAGCGTTCTGCTCTTTGAGAGCGTTCGGATTGGCAACTCCGATGAATGAAGACAGGGACATTGTCAGAAAACGCCTTGTTTTCCTTTTGGAAATGCTCGCTAACTATGACAAAAAAGTTCATTGTTTAGGCAAAAAGCATTATCTCTTTTTTTTTCTAAAGAATCCAAATACAGAAGGGACTACCCCTCCCCTGCAAAAAATGTAAATTCAGAATTAGTTGAATTTGATTTGTTTCTTCTAAATAGGCTTCTGCAGAAGGAGGAAACAATCTCTTTATCCGTCTTTGACAAAACAAACAAAAGTGGATTGAAATTCATGATAGAAATGAACAACTTGTTAACGGTAGGGACAGCAAGGTACCAGAGCAGGCAGTCTGGGGAAGGCGAAATTTCCATCACTGATGGGCTTTGTAGAGACTTTAAGAAATTCTGTGCTGCAAGTGGCAACATATATACCTGTTACTACTCCAGGATAAGGTGTGGACTAAGTCTTAAGCAGATTTTCACGGAATAGCAAGGTTGGGAAAGACCAACATAAGCTGAAAAAATTAAGTGAATACCTGGAAACTGGTGGGAATCAAAGAAAGTGTTGCATTTTCAGCTGTAATGTTGCCTAACCTGAGGGATTCCCTCAGTGTCTTTTTAAGGGCTTGTTTTTTTCACTGTGCAAGAAGAATACGCTAAAAAAAAACACCCACAAAGACACCAGAACAAATGATTCTCACCACGAGAGACCTTCATCTATTCCTGTGCACCTGACGGGAGCCTTGTGGGGCAGGAAAGGCTCCTGTGAACCCCAGAGGACAGGGCATCACCAGCTGTTGGACGTACCAGGTGCTGGGGGTTCCTGGAAGGCTGGTGTTGCATGGCCCTGCAAACTGGGACTTAAACTGGTCAACACTGCCTCTGCCATACTGGTGTCAGCAGCATTATTTCTGCCTACACCAGCTGGGAATACAGTCCCCACGTCTCTGTATTAACGTTATCCTCTGCAATGTTGCTGGAAAAGGCTGATTTTTCTTACTGAGAGAGCAAAAAAGAAAGAGAGTGCTACAGAGACACAGCAACAGGCAGCTTATTCAAGCAAAGGATACCTCTGTGGATTAAGGAGTGGTGCAGAAAAGAAAAGAAAAAAAAACATTTTAATTAAAGTATATGTTATCTTTTCAGAGTATTCATAATCAAGCCCTGTCTCTGTAGTGTAGACAAGCCTTTGTAACTCAGGATGGCTGGACTCTAGCTCTTGCTTTATTTAATTTTGCTATGTGCACAGTAGGAAACAAGATAGGGATGGGTATATGGTGGATCAACACATAAGCCAGCGCTTTCACTAGCAGCTTGTAATTTTAGCTGTCAGCTGAGTTGTTTACATAGCTAAATAAACGGATCCCAGTCTCTCTCCCTCTTATCTCTGGTGCACACAGAGTGGGAACAAGTTAGAGAGGCCCCTCTAAAAATGTTGCTTGCGCACTGCTGGGCTCTGGGTCAGGAGCCCTGAATTTTTTCCAACCGCCTATATATATCAGATTAGAGCCCTTGCTCTCTCCTCTGCTCACATCTCTTCTCTGCAGCACGCATACACGCAGCATTGGTCGCTTGGTTTTGTTTTTCAGGAGAGTCCATCTGCTCCTGCCTTGTGTAATCCCTTTACAGGAATTCCTGGGTTTGAGCCCTGCTGCTGGCTGTTCTGACATTTTTCATTGCCCCCTCTTGCTTGCCAAGGCTGAGCGCCATGCTGGGGAGCTTCTGCTCGCCCGTTCCAACCTTTTCCTTTGCTCTGTGCTTACTGAGCCACACCGAGCACATGCAAATGCTCCCTCTCTCTGCTGGGAGAAGGGAGGACTCTGGGTGAAACTGGGCTCAGAAATGATCAAAGAGCCATCCATCCTCCCAAGGTCAAGCAAGCCAGTGCTTAAATGCTTTTTTTCTCTTGCACGTGTACAGATGCATCAGTTCACTCCAGGGAAGATGGTAGCAAATCCTGCGTTTCTGCCAGGAGCTGCTTGCAGTAAATCAAAGCAAATCAGGCGCAGATCCCACAGGTTACTAAGCTCTTCAGCTGATTCTATTTTAGCTGTGAGGCAGGTGATGTGTCTGACTCTAAAGCATCTTGATCTGAATTTCCTCACGGGGGAAAATATCAAACCACTCTTGGTGATTCCAGTGGACGTTTTCATCTCCTAAAGGTTTCTGGCGGTGGCTCTGAAGTCTTGCTCTTGTTGAAATGTGTTGGGATATGGGCAAAAGAGACTTTTCCATCCCTTCCCCTGGACAGCATGCCATTAAGCACGCTGGGCAGGAAAAAGCCTTCAGTGCGATATAGCCTTAGGATCTGATGATACTGAGGAACCAACACACAAAGCACAAGTCCCTCCATAATAGGCACACACTACACTGGACGAATTTGAGAGAAGAGGAGCTACAGAGAGCTGGATTCCTTTTTATTTAAACCAGCAACATCCGACTGACCAAAAGAAGCGCCAAAGTGTGATCCCACCTTGCAATGTGACTGGGGTCTCCCTGAATTCTGACTCTGCACAAGTGATTGAGTTTAATCTGAGCAGTGAAAACCCACAGGTTAAGAACCAGGTTGTAATTTCTCCTGCAAAACACCCAAAAGGCTAAAGACTTGGGGAGAGGTTCTGGTTCTGGCTGTACGGCATGGCAGCGAAGCAGGATGTCTCCGATCGTGTCAGTGTACTGCAGCGTTCGAATTACTACCCTGATGAGAGGAAGCATGTACCTGAAGGCAAGATGCTGTGTGAAAAACATGACCTGCTGGAACAGGGTCATCGAGTTCATAACATCAATATCTAGTCAGCACCTACAGATTGTTTCCAAAGCTCATTATTTCAGAGAACTGCTGTATATGTGAGTGAAACTCATTACCTGAGAGGCTTGTTATATGTTCTAGTCACTGACAAAATGTGGGCATTGCTTGGCTACCTTAATTAATGCACGATTACAAACTGAAATGTATCATTTGTATTTAGATATGTTTTTCTTTGCTGTAACTGGAGCCACTGAAATTTATCTTTCAGAGAAGCCATCAAAGGCCAAGCCGCCTCATCCCACATGGCAATTAAAAGTATTTTTCCCTGTAGGAGCACAGAACTTAACCTCAATGCGCCAACAAGACTCCAAGACCAGCTTTGAAACTGCTGTGAAACTGCACCCAACCCAGATTTTGTTCAGAGGCTGTGGTACTGCGCTGTGAGGCCTCATCTTACCGTGAAGACACCAGCCTCCTCTCTGGATTGCAAACAACCTTGGCAGTAACACTTCATCCATGTGAACTACTGCTCTGCAATAGCCTTTACAGAATCACAGAATCACAGAACAGCCTGGGTTGGAAGGGACCCACAAGGATCACCGAGTCCAACTCCTGGCTCCACACAGCACCACCCCAAAACCAGACCCGATGTCTGACAGCGGTGTCCAAACGCTCCTTGAGCTCCGGCAGGCCCAGAGCCATGACCACATCCCTGGGGAGCCTGTCCCAGTGCCCGACCACCTCTGGGTGCAGAACCTTTCCCTAACCCCCAGCCTGACCCTCCCCTGTCCCAGCTCCATGCCGTTCCCTCGGGTCCTGTCGCTGTCCCCAGAGAGCAGAGCTCAGCGCCTGCCCCTCCGCTCCCCTCGTGAGGGAGCTGCAGGCCGCCATGAGGCCTCCCCTCGGCCTGCTCTGCTCTGGGCGGAACACACCAAAGGGCCTCAGCCACTCCTCATACGTCTTCTCCTCCAGACCCTTTACCATCTTTGTTGCCTTCCTTTGCACAATCCCTAACAGTTTTACGTCCTCTTTATACTGTGGTGCCCAAAACTGCACACAGTACTTGAGGTGAGGCTGCACCAGTGCAGAGGAGAGTGGTAATATGTAATATATTGCATCCCTGACATGAAAGGAAGCTAGCCTAAATATTTCATTGTAGGTTCCAACAGCAAGACTTAAGGGTGCCCCTGGGAGTCCAGTTGGAGGTAAAGAGGAACTTGTGCGTGGATTATCCAGCACTGTCCTACTGTGGCCCATGTCTTTGCAGCCTTGAGCTCACCAGAGGTGAGTGGCAAGGATGAGAACACTTCAGCTGACAACAAACAAGCTGGGCCTTTTTTGCTGTTTTTGCTGTAACTGGCTGCAGTATGAGGAGACCCAACACAGGCCCCCAGAGGTGCAGGAGGCCGCGACAGAGCAGATGAGCAGAAAGGAAAAGCAATGAGTTTCCCAAGGGCACCCACCAGCCCAGTAGCAAGGATAAGTGGAGCAGAAGGGTCGTCAGCCAGAGGGTAGGCTTGGCATCACTAAAGGTGAGATTTATTGGCTCTAATTTGGTCATCTAAATCCAAGTTGGAGTTAGGCTACCTATACAGGCAATGGAGAGAATCAGGAGGCTCCGAGGGCAATCCATCTCCTCTTAGGACAGGTACTTTAGGTAGGCCAGATGCTTCACTCGGTGCTTCTGGGTGAAATAAAGCTGAAATTTCCTCCCAGCACCTTAAATCAGCAGTGTAATCAAAACGGAATTAAATCCAAATCTGGAATAAACAAGGAATGCAGCTTGAAAAATGTGCCTTGTTTGACAACAGCATTTTAACTTTTCGGAAATGTCACCCAGCTGAGCCTGAAGCTCGGCCAGAGCAGAACCGGTACTTTGGAAAGTGCGGTGAGCACTTTTTGGCAAAACCAGCCTCGTGATTTGGGTTGTGTCACGGTTTTAATTCTGAGGTAGGAATTTTTCACTAAATGCCTTCAGAAACAGTTCACTTCAACTCAGTACACTTAACTGGCAGGTTTGGAGAAGCAGAAAGGACTTTTTTTTTTCTGATGTCTTACACGTTTTTTTTTTGAATGTTTTTTGACTTGAAATAGAAATGTGGCTACGTGCTCAAGAGCTTGAGTTCAAAAAATATTTTTCTAATTTTACTGCTGAATGCAGTACACTGCACTGAATTATTTTACTTTCGCTGATGTTCTGTATTTGTGCAGTGTCTGCTGCAATGAAGCACTGTCTTGGACAGTGATGATAATAACAACAGTGAATTAACAATAATTACAGGAACAGCAAACATTTTTTCCCTTCAGTTTTCATATAGTCCTTCTGTTCAGCTTGGCATGAACATCTCCTTGTCCATGAGAAATTTCAGCTTCTCGTGAAAAACATTTTTTTTTAACCTGTCAGAATTTAAGAGGAAACTAAAAGAAAAAAAAATCAAATTTCTTTGTTCAAAAGGAAGTGCATAAACTCCAACTGCGAATTACAAATAGCCCCTGGGAGTGAGGTCTAGTGATTAAAGAAGAGGAATGGAAGTTGGGGTAATCGTGTTAAGCCAGCATGTGTCTTTGAGTCCTATGGCGTTTAAAAAGGTACAGAGGCTTCTGACTTTGTTGCTAGCAGAAGACTCAAGGGCAAACATTTCTAACCAGAATCTAGCCACTTCTAAGATCAGCTGTATCACATTCACCTACAGCTTATATACACCAAATATATGAATTGACACACTTTTGAATTTACTACTACATCTTTCCTGTTGAATAGGCGGTCTATGAGATGGCTGAAGGGACTTTTACATAAGGGTGTGGGGCCCAGCTGTTGCGCTGACCTAGGCAGAGGCATTAAAACATCTGTGGCTGCTTCTGGTTTCTTTCTTTCCTTCAGCTCTGGGGCAGCCTGAATTGAGCAGCTTTAACACCTAACTTTTAGATAGCTGAAGTTAAATGACATGTACTCTACTCAGCCTTCAAGAACATGACAGGACACCCAAGATGGACTATGGCAAGTAGTCTTTGCATTCTGTGAAGGTGGCTGAGCATTTTATCAAAATGGAAATACTTCCAAATTGTGACTGATCACTTCGCAATCCTTGATTTTCTCTATGAAAAAAAATAAAAATAAATCTTTGGAGTGTGTGTATGGGGAACTCTTCTGTCCCTTGACCCTTTGTTCAGGTAAGTAATTCTTGGCAGCTGTCCTATAAACACAGGTTCTGGTTCACCCAGTGAACCCAGCCTCCGTGCTGAAGGGCTGCTTCTGAGCCTGACTCTGATCCAACAATTTCCTAAGCAGATGCTCCTTCAATTTACAGATCTCTTTCAACAATCCGTTAAAGCTCCCTTTCACTAACAGCTCATTTTTAAACTACAGGGGAAAGGTGTAAGACAAGTGGCTCTTCCTATTGTGCTTCAGGAGCAAGCCAAGGTGGGAGGTCACCTTAGTGCCAAGCGCGCTGGAACATGACCTGTCAAGTTGCTCTAGAGGAGATGACTTCCCTCGCAAGCACAGAGCCAACATGCAAATACTTCTGACTGCTCCTTGAGCGTGTAGGGTCCCGGAAACCTCCCTGTCACTCTAATCCATTGTGCTGTTGCTCTAAAGGACAGAAAAGCCCTTCTTGCCAACGGAGCTTGTGGGCATGAATAAATCATGAGCCATGGGGCAGTACAGCAGCCTGCTGATGTTGATAGTGGACAGGAGCTGCCAAGCAAGCCCTGTGCGACAGCAGATGTGCAGCACTGGTGGGATCCCTGATTCTGGGGCAACTGGACCACTGTCTCTTACAATCATCTCACAGTGCCTCAGTGGGGCATTGCAGGGATTAAACCGTGTTTGCATAAGTGATCTGATAGTTTTGAAGGAGAAAACATCTGTTGCAGAACAGCGGGTGCTGCACAGCGCTTGCACGCTGCTGCCTCACTGGGGCAGGATTAGTGTGGCTCTGCTGGGTGCCTGAGGCCCGCAGCTCCTGACGTTTTGGTCAGTGGACTTGGTAGCTGCTGCTTGGCTTCCCCGCTCTTCCTCCCTCGCCTACTGTTTTCTCAGCCCCCCTTTTCTCAGAGCTTTCTCCTTTCCTCATGCTTGGTCCTCAGGGCTTGCTGTCGATGCCCCTGCTCCCAGTTCCAGCAGCAGCAGAGCAGGGACCCCCTTCATCCCCTTCAGGTGACAAAGTCAAACGTGGCTGCAGACAGTGACAGCAGTGTGCAGGGCCAGGGAAGCACTATGCAGAGCTGCATTAACTGTCCCTCTGAACAATGTGCTGGCCTGGTTCTCAGGACCGACGTGCTGGAAAAGCCTGGGAACAGCAAGATGCCCCTTGTCTCCGAGCCACAGCACCGCTGCAAACTAAACGGGTCAGCGTGGCTCCCGCCACTCCGGCTGTGCATGCACAATATTGCAATAAGTTCTTCTGACAGCTTCACACTGCCATAACATCTTGCCCTGCTGCCAGGTGCCTCGTCCGGGAAGAAACGTGCGAGCTCCCCAACGCGCACGCAGCGCTGCTTTGGTACCGTAACATACGCTTCTGCTGTGCCTCCCGTGGAGAGCAGCAGGGAAGGCTAATGTCTTCATCCCATCAGGATCCGGTGTGGCTTGGAAAGGTGTGAGGAAGGCAGGGCACAGATGAAGGCCAGACGAGACCCCACCTGCCACCCAAATTGGGCATTAAGAAGTGGGGTGCAGCACCGGACACCGCCAGGTCCTGCTGGCTCTGGTGAGGGCTGTCTTAGAGATGACACATCCCTCCTCTTCTGGCACCTCCTGTCTCATTAGCCCCACCTGAATTCCCAGATTCGGGTTCTTCTTCAAGAAAAGGTAATTTAATAGGCATGCCGGTTAATAAAAGAGCTTCTCTCCAAAGGCATTTTGTTTGAGCCTGAGATCTTTGCCACCGCAGGGGACAGCTGGGATGCAGCAAGGGTGGTGTCCCTGCATCTCTGGAGGAAGATGGAGGGTTTTGGAGCTCTTGCTTTGACACGAGAGCTATGAGCACAAGCACAAGACACTTTACAGCAGCTTCTCCTTGCAGCCTGCTGGGCAGCACAGCATCTGTACAGGCCTTCAGCCCGCTGCAGGCACGTCCCACTCCAGCTCAGTCCCTTCTCCTGCAGGCATTTCAGAGGGAGATGTCAATGCAAGTGTCCTGAATAAAGTATCCTGAATAACCCCCTGGAGTCATCACCTTCTTGCCCTTGACCTTTGAGGCAGCCTGGGGCAGCGAACTCCCCCAGCTACCTGCAGCTACGGCAAACTGGGGATGAGCTTCGTTTTTATCCCCAGTGACCTGGCTTCCTATTTGTCTTTCATATCACTTCCTGCCAGACTGCTCGGAGTTAAATCCAAGAAAGCTGCAAAACATTTCCTGAAGAATTAGCAAAGAAAGGTAAAGCAGAGGCAGACAAAAAAGCCTCCGGTACTGAGCTTCAAAGCAGCACCAGGAACAACGGCTGGACTGCTGAGGAGGGGAGGATTTGGGGCAAGCTCCACCTGGCCCACAGTGTCCTACCCTTTCCTCACATCAAAGGGTATTTCTCCCCCAAGCAGTCTATAGCCCGTGGTAAAAAAGGCGCTGGGTGGTAGGAGGCTGGCTGGCTGGAGACAGAAACTGCCCACGGTGTGTTAGAGAGAAACCTGAGCGACCGGGAACACGGTATTCGAGAGGAAAAGAGCAAATGCTGCGTGAAACACGAGCTGGGCTCCCAGCTCTGGGAGGTGGAACGAACTGGACCCATCTGGGCTTGGGATGGAGGGGTGAAACCGAGCTGAGGAAGGCTTGTGCAGGGTCTCTACTTTGCTCTGCTTCCTCTGCATGTTGCGGGGTTGAGTTAAGTGAGGCTTTGTTTCAAAGGAGCTGTTTTGCAGGCTGTGCTCTGCGTAACGGCGCTCGCAAGCTGCAGTGTGCTCAGCCCATTCCCGGGCACAGCTGTGGTCGGAGCAGAAAAGGATCCAATGCTCCCAGAAGGGGGGAAGGTCAGCTAGGAAGGTCAATATGACCCTATTCTGCATGGATTCTTACACAAAACGTAAAAAAGATGGTCCTGATTCCCCACTTGTTCACTCCCGTAGATACTGGGAGGACTTCACCTGGAGCCAGTATGTTCCCCCCAGTCCCAGTGCAGAGCAAGGAGCGGTCGCAGCCGAAGCAATGGAAGGCTTTGGGGGCTGTGGGGCCGTGCCTGAGTGTGACCGGTCTGCTAATGCAAGCTGAATCCCCCAAATGTTTACCCAGTGGTGTGTGGTGAGGCAGAGGACGTGGGGAGATGGGAAGAAGAGAGAAGGTGTTGGTGATGGAGCATGGTTTGGGGCTGCTGGTGGGTGCTTCGAGGCCAAAGGAAGGAGGGAATGGGCTGCAGAAAGCACACAGACTGCAGCGGTGCTGCAAGGTGGTGGCTGTGTCGGCAGAGCAGGGCATTCCCCGTCACCTGCTCTCCTGGGGCTCCTGCCATGAGGCCACCAACCTGGCCAGGCACGGCTGAGCTCCCGGCACGTTGCTGTGAAAAGCAGGCAGTGGCTTTTTTTGGTGGGTCCTGCCCCGGGGGTTGCTGCGGCCACAGGAACTGTCTTCTCCTCTGCACCGCGCTGCCCCGCTGGCACTGCCAAGAGACCGCAAGACGTGGAGAGAGACAGGAGATGATGTGGGGAGGAACACCTTCCCTCCCTGTTCCTTCCTTTTGCAAAGCTCTGTCAGGGATAACAACCCCGTATTTAGTGTAATTTACAGTAAACTGTGTTTTAATGGATGTTGTGGGATCCTTAGCCTTATTATGAAAATCCTCTTATGAGCGGCAGCTCCTTTAATAACCTAGGTTGCAAGAAGTGTCTGTCTATTTACATCTATTTGCATGTATTTGCATGCAAGTTGCTAATATAAAATCTAAAAAGCTCTGACGACTTCGCATTTTTAAATCTGCCCATAATCTGAAGGGCTTGGAAACTGACAGCACGATTTTGCTTACGTGTGCAAGCGCTGCCCCAGGGCTACCGCTGAGCACGAGATCCAGACCACGAGGGCAAGGCTCCTTGTCCGCACCGGACACTGCCCAAAGGGTTTGGTTTTGGAAAGATCCGTGAGTGGATCCTTCACGATCCCAGCCTTGCAACCAAAAATTCCCCGCCAGCTCTCCCTGTGCCGGAGGATGGCTTACCCACGTTCGTAGTGGCAGATGGTAAAATTACGGAAAACGAAGTTGCTACAGCAAAAAGAAAAAGAGCGCTGTCAAAATCTGCAAAGTGCTTCACCGTAGAGATGGCATGATCGTACACCCACGCGTGAACAGGTTGATAGCTGGAGAAAGGGGGATATGTGGTGAGATCCCAAGGAGTCGTTCACAAACCCGATACTGAAAGGGAACTTCTGCCCTGCACATCCCAGGGATGCTGTGAGACCACTGCGGGGTAGGATTGTCACTGGCTTGAAAATGGGATTTCCAATTGTTCGGGAAACGTTACCATGTCCCATTAGGACTTCATTCTGGTTCAGAAAGAAAAGTCTAAATGATAATAATAATAATAAAAAAACGGTGTAGCAGGAATTCTGAATATTTTCTGCATTGGACATCGCACAGTGGCTTGTTTCAATGCGGGTACATCATCCGAGCTCACTAATTTCAAAACTTATCATTCCGACGAGGTAAAAATGTTGTTTAGATGATCCTAAACATTGTGATATGAAATCCAAAGTATGAGACAATGTGAATTATGATATAATAAAACTGATCAAATGAAATGAAGCATAACAATAATATAGAAAAACCACAGATTTACTGTCTTGAAACAACAGATTTAGGACACCACTGAAATGAAACGAGACCGCTGAAATGAAACAATTCGGCTTCCCATAGAAAATGATGTGTAAATTGGCATATTTGTGCAATGTTTCAATTCTGCTTGAGAAAACTCCAACTTTTAAGCGTGACATAAATAATCAGGGCCCAGAGCTTTCTGCAGACCTACAGCTTTGCCTCCAGAATGAATTTGCCCGAATACAGCAACACGCTGCGGCTCTGGGGAGAGCTCGGCTGCTCCTCCGAGTTGCAAAACCCTTTCCTGCGACAGGACCGGCACAAAGCACATGCCTGAGATCCACTGGAAACCTCCCACTAGTTGCTGGATGTTGCTGAAACTCCTCCTAAGTCTGAATATCTTGCAGGATAGAGCACGTGGTGGCTCTGTTGACCCCCAGCATCCCCATCCTCGCTCCCCCTTCCATATAACCCACTGCTACTTTGGCCCCGAACTTGTCAGCGGCCAAGGTCAGTCTGAAAGAGGCTTGGATCAATCCTCGATGAGGAGCTCATGGCCAAGCTTCATTACACTTCCTTTCACCTCTCGGTTTGGATCATGAGGAGCAAATGAAGTTCTCAGGATAAAGGCGCCTTCCTCTGATTTTTCTAGGCCCTCTTGTTACAGTCAGAGAGTCCGGACACTTCAGAGAAGCAGCCAGATTTATGGACACTGGTATGAATTAACTACAAATTTAGAAACATGGGGGGATTATCTCGTGGTCCAGTCATCCTCACCTAGCTTGCAGAAAGATGCTCAGCACACTTCCCCCTACACCTGGCTCCTGCTGTGTTTTTCACACAGGTGGACACTTTGCTAGCAAAGCTCAGCCCCAGGGAAATAAAGCAAACGAAATAAAGACGGTGATGTAAGACGCAATAACCACAAACCCAGCAAATTTAAAAATTAAACGTAAAAGGATAGCTCTCATGGAGACAATATCTCACAGGCAGCATTACCGATCCCACACCTTCAGAAAGTTTGTGTCTACCTTCCAAGTCATCAGAGCGGCTGAAATACCAGGAGGGCTGCAGAGGTAATAAGCAGCGGGCTCCCTGTCTCCTGCATCACACACCAGCCTGCCGTACCCTCGGTCACATTTTCTGGCTTTTCTGTGCAAAGGCTGGAACGGCCCAATTCATTCCCAAATAAAAACTCCAAGTGCTGGCAGCGCTCCACGCAGGTTTTGTGGCTGGATAGCCTCGTGCTCCAGTAGGGCAGCAGGGCAGCCAGGAAAGCTTCAGGTAATAACTACACCTTTCCACCAGTGGGTGATGGCAGGTGTTGCCCAGAAGAGTAACAGTGAAGGTAAAAAAAACCCCTGTGCCTCCATATTCACACTGGCGGTGACAGCCCAGAACTTGGGCACTGACCCTGCTAACACGTCTGATAAAGGCGAAGGAGCACATACACGGCTGGGCGCTGAGAGCCGGTCTGAGGACTCGGGCACCTCCACTGCCACCCAGCACCCAGACCCTGCCCGCGCCTCCCGCACTCCTCCAGGCACCGTTCCTGCCTTCCCCTCTCCTCCTGAGCCAGCCTGCCTACGTTTTTGTTTTCAGGCAACTCACGGAAATGATATTATGTCCCCATTAATTACCACCATTAGGTTAGCGCCAGCAATCTAGTCCTTGGGGCGGCAGCTTCAGTGCTATTAAGAATAAGCAGCAGCATCAGGGGCTCTGCTCATCTTCCCCCCTCGCAAGTGGCAGCCCTTACTGGGGACCTGTTTCGATATTTCATTAATTCTCAGACATACGCTCCGGGAATGTCAAAATGTTAGGATCTCCTGGAACGAAGCGATAAACAGAGCTGACACGGAATGAAACGCTGAAATACCCACAGAGCCAACAGGGTTTATTTGGGTGCACGTCACTGTAGCTACAGCCCTTTCAGATGCACCTCCATCCCCTACCTGCACCCAAAGCTCCTCAGGCTTAGCAAAAAACCCCAAACTGAAATAAAAATGAAATGTTTTAATCTCAGGAAATCTGCGTGTCCTCTCCATTATTGAATGGATGTGCTTGGCGCGCGCTGCTAGCTGATTTAAGCTAATTATTTTTTGTGTTTATATTTATTGGCTACGATTAGTTATGCAACAGAGACTATGGGAGAACAAATCATGTCAGTGCAGCTAACTGGAGATAACGCAAGTGGTAGCGAAAGCAGTAATTTTTATATTTTACGCATGAAAAGAAGACCTGATCCTGCTGGTTGTAAATCAATAAAGTACTGTTGAGGTCTCCATCGAAGGATATGAACCAAGGCACTGGAACGGTTGGGCCTGATTTCGTGGGCTCTGTCTCTACAGCTACTGAAAAGCACAGCTTTTAGTGGGGTAAAGCCGGGGGTCAGAACGGCACTGGAATCCGATACTGCAGAAAATGAGATATATGGGGTTTGGTTTCTTTGCTGTGAAGGCTGGTGTGAGGCCATCTGACTGCATATTTTAGGACTTTTTAGGAACTGCATATGAACCGATTTCACTCATCTCCAGACTGCCAGACAATCTATTTTCACAAACCCTCCAGGCTTTGCAGCTTAGCTCCTAACTCAAGCCCCGGCCCCGGGAAAGGCACAGGGCATAACATGAGCCTGTCCGGGCTGCCACCTCCTGTCACTGCTCCTTCCCCTTCAAATATCTGGGCAAGGCGTTTGCATCTGCCTGCTTCAGCCCCAGCCTCGGGTCCTGCTCGGCTCTGTCTGGGTGCCAGCACTCAGCAGCGCGCACACTCCAGCCCTCCGGCCCCGGGAGCGCTGCCAACACTTTGCAACCTATCGTGCATTCACGTGCGCAGCCCGGCTCTGAAGAAGGGCAGTGCTGTCACCTCACCTTGCCGCTGAGGAACGGCAAGGTCTGCGAAGGTGCTGAGGCACCTGGAGATGCAAACAGATGCCTGGTGTTAGATCCAGAGTGTCTGACCTGCCTGGCCCCTCCTCTTGCTGACAGCTGGAGCCACAGGTGCTCAGAGACCTCAAAAGCAGACCCCGAGGCTGAGTTTCTCCTGGCACCTGGCAGGGGACCGGTGAGATGTCACCTCCTGGGGACGCCGCGCTCTTCCTCACGACCGCTGAAGAAGCCAGGAGTGACCAGCTCTGCTTTAGGCATCCAAATTCAGACAGCTGAACCCAGATGGGATGAATCTGGTGATGTTCCTCATGCTCTGGGGCTGAACCAGGGAGCTCAAATGCACCCCCAAGCCACCCACACGCCCTACAAACCCGGAGAGCTTTGGAGGCATTTTGCCGGCTGGATTCACGTTCCCTCTCCTCCCCCAGGACACCGCTGGCATTTGCGCTTTCCCGGCTTCAATGGCACACAAGAAGCAATCTGGCCCCGCGCTGCCCTTTGTTCCCACCAACGCTGTTTGTTTGTTTGTTTCCGCAGAGCAGGCCCTGCTAATTTATGTTAATTGGAATTGCACAGGTATGGTTTTTTCCCCTCCACGTCCCCCTGCATCCTGCTGTGAAATCAAGCTGCCTTTATAATCTCCTACAGCAGCCTGCAGCCTGCTGGAACAACGGGAGCCTCAGCATGCAGAGCATGTTGACGAGTTGCCTTTCCCCCCCCCCCCCTCCTCGCGAGGAAGTTTGTACATTCGAATAGTTTCGAAGGCTCGCTGAGCCACGATTACAATTCCCCTTTATTTATTTATTTATTTAAACCCCGCCATTTCCGAGGCTGGCTGCCCTGTGGCACCGTAACAACACGGTCTTCCCTCCCCTTCTGCTGTCTTCCATATGCTGCTTCGGGGGGGGGGAAGAAGCAGGGGAAGGCGTTTGAGCTCCTTGCGCCTCTGCTGGGTGACGCTAAGACATAGGAGAGACTGCAAGCCTTGCCTTTAGCTCCTGGGGAAACCGGGTCTGCCTGTCTTCTTCAAGAAACTGAGCAGGCTCCGCTTGTCCTGCTAGAGCTGATTTGAAGGGGAACCCATCTCTCAAAGGTTTCCGTGGGTACAGAGCCTCTCACACCCCACAGGGACACGCAGTCCGCGAGCTGGGACCCACCAACTCCTCGCCCCAGCAGCGAGCCCCAAGCCCCACAACCACTCCACCCTACGGCCGTTTTCAGAAGCTTGGGAAATGCAAATCCCGAGGGGTTTGGGGGCTTTGATTGCTACGGGAGTTTATTAAGAACTGGCTTATCTCGCAAGAGAATTCGTTTCACCCACCAGATACGGCAGGGGCTTTTATCTTGTGTAGGAAATTAGCCCAGATGTGTATCACTGTAACGGAGATCAGACCTTGACCACAAATTTCTTATTAGCTTGAAAAGTTACCTGTTTTATTTCTGTCCAAAGGATATTTTGCTTGGGCGCTTTCATCTTAAAAACACTAACTTCTGGGAAAGCAAGCTTTAATGTCATGTGTGTTTTTGCCTTCTTTGAGGATTGGAAAATGCCACACACTGTGGCATATGCAAAGGATTGAGTCACAGGGGAAAAAAATAAACAGTCGTCTTTCTTGGTTTGATCTATGTACATCTGTTTCCTGGGAGAGAGGTGAAATGGGATATTTACTTGGGTAAGTACTGTAAGCCAGATGCACTTCACTGTGAAATAAATAAAAAATGATATTAAAATTAGCTATGTAAAAGTGATCTGGAGCTGGGCTTTTCATTAGAAACCGGAGTTTTTGTGTGCAGCATGCATAACAAGGCTATGAATATTCTCATCTCTGAAGTTTCCAAATGAAATGTTGGTCTCATCAGAGATAAAAACAAAACTCCTTGCTTTTAATGAGGCTGGGATTTCCCTCAGTGCCCGACAGGGCTGCTCTGCTGATCTCGCTGTCGGCTGTGGTTTGGGGGAAAACCAGCCACGAGCAGGAGCCGGGCTGGAGCAGAAACATCCCGGTGTACCTCCTGCTGCCCTGGCCGCCTGGACAGACGGACGCTCGCTGTCTGACCAAGGACTTCAGTTCGT
Source organism: Anser brachyrhynchus (assembly GCF_964034855.1). NCBI lineage: Eukaryota > Metazoa > Chordata > Aves > Anseriformes > Anatidae > Anser > Anser brachyrhynchus. Next base: position 5,222,208 of record NC_137717.1, read on the forward strand.
GCCCTAGCACCTCCGTTTGGTGTGGCAGACACGGCACGCTGGGTACGTGAGAGGCTGCCCTCAGTTCTGGCCCCTGCGATCTAAAAACAGGCGGACAGAGTGTCCAAAGGAGGGCCACGAACTCCACCAAAGGGCCGGAGAACCTGCCCTACCACGGCAGACTGACGGCGTCAGCTCTTCTCACCCTAGGCAAGGGCAGGCTCGGGAGGAGCCCATCACAGTATTCCAGGACTGGATGGGTTCTGTGATTGTGAGCAGACCCAAGGGGCTGTGACCCAGCTCGCTGCGGAGGGAGATAACACACGCCTGGTCGATAAGGGGAACGGCAAGCGCCGGCCACGCGACCACTGCTCCTCTGGGAGGAACCGGAGCGTGTGGCCCATGTTTCCCTCTGAGGCACGGCCATTTGAGAACCTAACTGTTCTGATTCTGCCTTAAAAGAGAGTTATGTCTTCCCCAGATGTGCTGTCAGAGGCAAGACATCAACTTAAGTGGAACGCGTCCTGAGAAGGGACTTGCACGCTGCTGCGAAGGGTAAACTGGGACTTGATCAGAGCCCAAAATGAGCTGCGGAACAAGGACGACCTCTGGCAGGTGCACATCTGGTCCTAGGAGCTCACCAACCCAGCAGATTGCTTTCAGTAGTTTGAAGATGAAGATTAGAAGAATTTAAAGAGGAAATAAAGAGCACCGGGTTAACAAGGAGGGTGAGTTATCGTTAGAGGGCTCACTGACGGCTGGTGTTCATTCCCCATCATCTGGTGTCTTTAAATCAAGCTGGGATGTCTTACTAGAAGACGTTCTGGTTTAAGCACATGGAGTTGTGCTCAGGAAAGGAATCACTCTGCTATTTCTACAGCAGGATATCAGAGCTGGTCGTTGCTATTGTGCTCCTATCTGGCCTTAAAATCTATTGATCCGTGAAAATAATTGCCACAGTTTACTGATTTTCCTGAATGTTTGATGGCAGGTAAGAAATACTCCTATCTCCTGTGGCCTGAGCTGCCCTGAAAGAATTTCCACATGGCATTCAGCAGGAATTAGAAAAAAATATACATTGATTCAGCATAACCAAAGAAAAATTTTAAATGGATCTTTGCTTAGCTTGTTGATATACGTTTTTCTGCACTTGCTCAATGGAATCTGGCTGTCAGGACTACTCAGCATCGTCCTGTGGTGGGCCTGGGGATGCTGGTATGCAGAGACACGTGGGCGCTTTCCGACTTACTTCGTTAACTGTAAACCCTCATAGCACTCTTGCTAAACTGGCGTGACTAAAGTTGTGGATGTATACCAAGCTGTGCCCTAATCAAGGCTGAAGAGTGAAAATCAAAGTCGTCTTCACTTCACATACAAAGAAAGGCTGGAGTGTATAGAACTACAGGGATTTATTTATTTTTTTTTAATTTTTCCAGGACAGTCCTGATCCTGCAAGCACCCCACGCTGCAGGTCACTGCTGCGGCACTAAGTGTGCCCACACCGCCTTGCCCAACTCCCAGCAGAGCAAGCAGCGTGCGTTTCTGAGGGCAAAAGCCACAGAAATGGTGCCGAGACCTTGCACAGGTCTGCAAGTACAAGGTACGTGTTACTCTCTACAGAACAGGCAACCCCTCCCAATACCGTGAAATACTCTCATATGCATTTGGCTTTTTAAAGAGAGACGTTCTCCCTTGCACTGATCCTGCTCTTTCCTCCTGCCTGGTCCTGAGAGTTTTGTCTTCCCAGTTATCACTGCGGAAACTCCAACATGATATTAGTTTAATTAGAGATCAGCTCCTTTTATGGAATGCAAATGCCCTATCCGACTAAATCCCCCTTCTGAAGTTGGCAGATGCAAATTAAATCCTGTGCGCCGGAGTGTAATTTGGCTGTGAACACTCTTAAAGGCCCTCAGTGATTCAGTGGGTGGAGGGGAATTAGTCTTAAGCTGCATTTGTTGCTTTCTCCTCCCTTAATTTGTTTATATGAATGCTACTGAAGCAATATCCACTGCAGACAAATTACCAAGTGACACACATGAATGAGAGCCAAGGCCCGACTGTTGGTTTCTGGAGCTGTAAATAACGTGGGTCCGGTCTACCTGAAATAATGGGAGAAACGGGCCATCTGCCACCTCACGTCCCGTTGTATTCCTGGTGACCTGCGTCCTTGGGCTGGCCAAGTGGCTCATCCTACAGCCACGCAAGGACAGCAGCACTGGCTGTGGCGTTCCTTAGCACTCCGAGAGCCCCCAGTCTCAGTGAAATGCTCTTCTTTAGCTGTTACATCCCCAGCCTGATGGGTGATGCTGGAATCCCCATCCGACATGGAGAGCCCTTTAAAGCTCTCCGTAGCGATGCACTGAGCTGGTTCCTCCCATGCCATCCCTCTCCGGTGGGCCTCAATGAGAACTGCAATATTTTTCCCTTGGATTGCTACAAGAAGTATCACACCGAGGTCCTGAAAGGGGCCCCGAGAGCTCACGTAGTGCATGAGCTTTAAATTGAAAGACAAAGGAGACTTTCTGGAAAAATAATCCCTGGCTGTCTCTTCTAGGACTGCCACAATGGTTTTCACATATCGCCAGCTAAGAGGTTGCACTTGGCACATCCCCTCTTATTTTCCTTCACTGCGTTTGCTTGGAAATAGTGTTTTTTTATGATTTTCTGGGCCAAAAACGATAATCTGAGATATATCAGTCTGATCAATCCTTTTACTCTATACATTACAATTTAAGCAAGAGGCTTTTTAGCCATCCCCAACAGATTAATTACAGACCACAGTCAGCATTTTTCCTCCTTGCTCTTCGATCAGCCATCTAGCCCAAGAATTTTTGTTTCAGAGTAATGTTCCTCCAACTTCTCTTTTAGACTGTTTCCTCCCATGTTCTTCCTGTCTCTGATGACTTATTCTTGGTTCTGAATTTAAAGTATATGCTCATCCCACCAGAAGGTGTATTATCACACCGCACAAATTGCTTGTGTCCCACACTCACCAAATGGCTCTCCTCCAGTCCCCTACGTCGTGTTTTTTTTTTATTTTTTTAAAGGAGTGATTTTAAAGCCTTCCATGTGTTATCTTGGAGAAGAGAATCTTTAGGTAACAGGCACTTTAATTCCTGTTCCTGGTTTTCTACTGAGCATTGTAACAACTGAGCTAGTAAGTGCCTTTCAATTACATGCTTGTTGCGGACACTCCCTGCATATGTTTTATAACAATGATTTTGGATCAAGAGGTTTACAGCTAAAGGGATAAACATTTAGCCCAGATAAGCAGATTTGTAGAAATTATTGTTATCCAGAGCCGGTTTGATTCATTAGGAATCGGCAGTGGACAGCTCTTGAAATATGACAGGGATAAATTTATCCCACCAAAGTGAAATCTGCTAAGGGATGATTCTGAATTATGTTATATTCATAACAGCATTTCCTTCTGTTATTTAATACGGCAAAAATAACCACAGGCAAGAAATGGTTTTCTCTATCAGTCTCCCTGTTCTCAACAAAGATCTGAAACACGCTTTCGGGGAGAGTTGGGGTCCTCCCTGTAAAAGAAATAGGGAAGGAAAGATTTTGAGCCGAAGAGCAATGAGATCCTTCTGTGTGCTGCAGGGATGGGCAGCAGGGAAAGGGTTGTGTAAATTAGCAGGTGATACCAATCCCAAACCAGGGCATTTTGGTAAAAGACGCAGTGTTTTGCTGCAACTGGTATTTACACAGAGACTTCTATGACCCTAGCGGTGGATGCATCATACCCTGTTTGAAGACCTCCACCATTCCTATTCTAAGCTTAGCAGCTTTTCTTGTTTTCTTTCCCTCTCTCTGTCTCGCTCTCCCCTCTACCTCTTTTCCTTCCTTCTGTTTTCAAGAGCCATATTTCTGCACAGAGGAACATTAGTTTGGGAGAGGGGGAACTATTTGTCTGCCCTATGCAGTAGGGTACCCAACTCCCCCGGCAGAAGGTCACCTAGAAAGACCTCATACATCATGCTCTTCTCATCTTTTAATCTACGAATGGGCCAGGGGAGAAGGCCACTGACATAAAGCACAGACAAGGGTGGGCAGCAAAGCATGCGCTTGTCACAGAATTAGTGCCAGAAATATACAGGCGATCAATCAGAGTTATGGCGTGCTCTCCTTGCGGTTAGTTGATATATAATATCCCCAATCAATAACTAAGGAGGGGGGAAGAGAAGAAAGGGATTTGATTTAATATTTGCCGAGGCTTTGTAGAAAACTAAGATTTATTGCAACATAAAAAAAAGAAACAAATTAGCCTCTAGCTTAATAGCCAATTGGTCCCTGTGATATTGCTAGAATCATATTTACTGTGCATCCTAATACGAAGACATTAATATCCGTACACCTGCTTAGCCATGTCATGCTGGATATTAACCAGTATGAAGCATACATCTGGTCTTGACTTGTGAACAGCTTGCTTAAGAAAACATTTCCTTTATTACATTTAACATTTTGAGTCAGTAAGAGGTTTACAAATCATTTCTGTTAGCAAGGAGATCTCAGGACCTGGCGTGGCTTGGCTCTGGATCACTGGCTCCGTGTGTGGCAGGCTGAAATGGAGGCAGGGCCGCGGGATGCATCCAGTAGGTCCAGAACCGGCCGTAACCATTCGCGTGCTTCTGCTTGCCTTTTGCTGTTGTGTTTGAGACATTCGATTTCGGAATCACAAAAGATACTTCTTTTTCTGTCATCTTCCTGGATCTCGCGGATCCAGGCCCCTCCCATCCTGGAGGACTTCTAAAAGCTCTGCTGACCCCCTAAAGCACCTTTGAGCTGAAGAATTCGGGTCAAAATTATATTGTCCTCCAAAGGCTGGGCACAGACATGCAGAAGTTTTATCCACTGATTTTTATTTTTTTTTAATGCATGCTCTCTATATTAACATAATAAAGGCAGGGAGAAACAAGCACAGCCTTTAGCTTCAGCTACTAATCCTTGTTCTTGGCCAAAAAAAGTACCGAAAGCCTCTAAATGTTAGTAGAATCAGACCTCATTTAGGGGAAAATCCTGACCCAGAAGACAGTAACAGGTGGCTTCATGCTGATTTCAGCAATTAAAGTGCTTAGCCAGAAGCCTAACTGTCCTCACAGTCATGTTTGCTTTCAGATCAGTGCTGGACTCCACTCAAACCCTTATCTCAACTCTCAATAGATTAGCCGAATCTGCAGAATTTGACCACAATGCAGATTTCTGAGCGTTTCGGCACTTTTCAGTTCCAGTCAGGTCAAAGAAAAGAAAAAGGTGACATCCCTGATGTTACCATGACACCTGTACTCACAAATCCATCACAACTCTTAACAAAAAATTGAGAAGCGGGACAGCAGCAGTATGCACTCCCCTCTGCCAGAAAGCCAACAACCCCCCCACCACCCCACACCTCTATCTTCTACGGACATTTCAGATTCTTCCAAAAAAACTCAGACGTCTGGCTCAGAGGAAGGAATAGGCTCAAGTACGGGGGCAAATTCTCAGATTTACGATGCACACTTTCGGTACGCAGACATCTTACTGCAAGATCCAAATATATCCTCCCTCCTCGCACAGAGCACAAGAGTGGCATGTGAATTTTGCCAAACAGTTGAACTTTTGAACCAGTATGCCTTGCATAATGGGAAGACTAATGTCCTCCAGCTTAGGAATCACTCCATGTGTGACCTGAGCTATGGAGGAAATCACCTAAGTAATTCCTGTTATATCTTCTGGCCTTCAACTCCATTGCCCACATTATTCATTGGCCTGAAATTTATGTCATCAATTTGCGGCAAAGTGCAAGGTGAGTGCAGAGCATCAGGGTCCGCATTTAACAGCTTTATACACTGAATTTGTACAAGTGCAGGTAAAAATGCAAAAGGCAGAGCGATGGAGTCTCAGGCAAAATCTGCGACTCGGCTGGAATTTCACAGGCTATTTACTCTTAGTCCACAGGCAAGAAACAAATACATCCACAACAGGAGTTACTGAAGACAGTTCAAAAATAAATATGATGTGTGTCACCATGGACCACTGATAGATCCTTCATGGCAAGAAAAATTACCTCGTTCTTCCTCCCAGCAAATGTCAGATGTTTTAGGAATGGTTTGTTCTGTTGATTATTTCCGTTACGTGAGCCCTATTATAATTATGAAGCCTGTGATCTAGAGTTAATCCCTGGCTCCAATCTCCCCGGTCTTTGAAAAAATTTGATCTCAATCTTGGCATGAGCCATTGTGTTCAGCCTCCTAAAAATTCAAGTCAGGGTAGACAAAGCTCCATAAATGTTCCTGAGGTCGGAAATGAATGCATATTTATTGCAACAATAGCTGTATTACCAGCCATTCAGAGCTCCAAGAGCAAAACACAGGAGTTTCTTCGGAAATAAAACCCAACAGATGTCTCAAATGAACACAGTTATCATATCGGCAGAATATTTCTTTCGGTAATCTCCCCAGTAATTAATTTTTCTGTTATCGCGAAAGCCATTTCAGAGGCTGGGAAGAAAAACCCTGCTTTTCTCCCAGGCCTCCATGCCCACCCCAGGATCTCAGCCCCTCTCCTCCGGAGCGGATCCTGAATGGAGAAGCCACCGGAGACTCCGCTCCTCTGCCACGCAGCGGCCGGGGCCGGCAGCCCGCCCTGGCTCGCTGCAGAGCGAGATAACAATGGGCTTGTTCCCAATAAAAGCGAGTTCAGAAACGCATTTACCTGTTACAACAAAAGCGAGCGGATAAATAAGAAGAAAGCACACGTGGTGTTTAGGATAACATGCAATTAAGGGATTAAAAATTCATACGTTTCGAGGGGAGACAGCATTGAAATTGCTGAGCCGTTAATGACTTCGGATGAAAGGGGGCCTTATCTCTTCACTCAACCGAAGTGTTCCGAACCAAGATAGCCCTTTTATCATTTTGAATTGTTTCATTGACAGCACGCTGGAGCTGTGCCCCTGCCAGAGAAGTTTGTGTCATTCCAGCGGTGGAAGGAAACTTTTCAAACCCTGCTGCTATCGCTCTGGGCTGTGGAGCTGCACGGGGAGGAAGAGCACGGGCGCCCATCACCCTCTGCAGCCCTTTCCCCACCGCCGTCTTTCTTGATGAGCTGGATTGGGGCTGGGGAGCACAGCCTCATGCAGGGGATGGAGCCTGATCTGGAGGCGTTCAGCCCCAGCAGGGTGCTACCAACGCTCCTCTGCCCTAAATTCACCCGGCTGAGCCCTCCAGTTGCTAGCGGGCTTTTACGAGGACAAAATCACCCCCTCAACACTAAACTTAAGCCCCTTCTGGTCCTAAACTAAAGGCCTGAATGAAATGTATGCGCTGCAAGGCCTTCTGCTGAATGACCATCACCCATCACCCCCCTTTTCATTAATTTTTATCACATCTAATTTTTAGAAAGACACAATCAACTAGCTAGGTGGAGAGACGTGAACAGATATTCCACAGAAGAGAAATCCATGCCAGCATCGTGCTGTCTAACTCTCTCTCTTCAAGAAGCAGTGTTTTAAACATTATTCCTTTCACAGCCATAAGCACTAGACGACTGATTGTTTTTTAACGCAAGCTGAGAGTCCCGTCTGATCACACAAATGGCTAGACTGGAGCTCAGAACGAAACCTCGGCGACCGGGAGAATTGCAGCAGAATTGTAAGTGGACGGTAGCCAGTTCACAATTACAGATCAGGCTGGGGTCTCATAGATGCAACACAAGGCACTTGCAATGGAGAGCTCTATTTTCATCACGCTAGAAAAGTAGCCTGATTATTCTCATTTCTGGAAGATGATGGGCACCCTTGATTTATAATTTGGCCATTCCGTTTTCAGCCCTTGATGGGCCTTTCTTTTATGATTGTGACCGGGAATGGCAGAAAGGATTTTGCTTACAGAATTCAAAGACTCAAAACAAACAACAAAACAAGAAATCATCGAATGAAAGGGATCAATCAGCAATAATTATAGCCTAAAGATGAAAACTTTGGGAAGCAATGGATGGATAAAGGCAGGAAATTGGAAAGAGTTTTCTGAGCTTAACATCTGGTCAGATACATACTCTCTAAAGAGCATCAGATAAATTCGTCTCTTTGCAGGGGACCAGAATCATCTGCTGACGGTATTTGCTGTGGGTTCCCTCGCTGCCCGAAGTGTAACATGCAGAGGGCCATTCCTACAGCTACGGGGATTCTTCTGTCCTATTTGGAGAGGCTTCAGTGCGATTTTACTGTTTGTTTGTTTTTTCCCTTATTTCAATTTTGTGCTGTTGGTATGGATGAGTGAGTTCCAGAACTACGTAAATCTATATAAATAAGCGTGGCCTTACTCAACACAAAAGAGTTACACCAGCTTTTTCCAGCAACAGACTTCTCTCGCCAGCTCGGTGCTGTGAAGGACACAACTGAGACCCGGTAGCTCTGACCTCCTGCCAGAAGTGTTCACAAGCTCTTGATGTATTAAGCACATCCTACAGAAATGCTTAAAATTTAGGAATGCACTTAAAATTAGGAGTGTGACTCTGAAATGGGGCCATCATGGCTGTAACCACTGTGACTGCTGTAATAAAGACCATTTGTTTCTGCTGAATTTTAACATGCAGATGTAGCATGTCTGTTATTTCCCCATTTTCTATAGGAAAATACCAAGAGGTGACTTTTTAAAATTACTTTTATTGGTATTTTCATTTTTTAAATATAAACATCATCTGGTTCACATTATTCAGTCAGCCACACAGGAAATGGTAATAAGTTTTGTTGATGTTATTTTTCTCTGAGGGATTAACAAGGATAATATTTATATATGTATTAACAGATTGGTGCATACCCTCAGGCAGCAGCAAAGAGAATAAGAAATATCAGCGGCATCAAAACAAGTTGCAGGTGGCTGGCCATTATTGCATTTCAGCAGGATGACAGAAGCAAGGGCACAGGAAGGACATCACCTCGGGTACCGGCAGTGGATTACTCCAAGCTAAATCATCTCGCGTCGTTCATCAGAAATGGGGAAATTTTCCAAGAGGGATTCCAACAGTTATCTGTCTGCTCAGCTACCACGGGCTGAAGACTTGGGGCCAAACCCAGCAGCTGAATTTCAGCAGGGAGAATAAGGGAAGAACCCTCTAAAGAAGACACTAGGTTTCATATATCGTAATTCTGCATTACTCTGATCGTGTACGTGTTTATGATGATGAAAATTGCTGTTGTGATACTGTTTGGGGACCCAGCTTGAACGGAAGGTCCTTTTGCAGGGTACGACCCACAGAGCCTGCGTACACCTGCTTTCAGAGGTGCAACTAAATTCAGATGCAAGCCAGTACGGGCGGCCTCTCAGTCAATAGCAAGAGATGGGCAACTTCAGGAAGCGTTAGGCTATTTGAAGACTTCCGTAGGGCATCCTTCTGTTTTCACTGGCTGGAGAGAGAATGTAATGTGGGATTTATCTCACTACCTGTTAGCAATGTGGCATCCAAGCCTGAAATAGTTGTGCAGGTCCTGTCTACACCTCCTCTCACCGCAGAGAGATCCTACACAACACATGTGCTTCGGACTGGAAATGATCAGGGATGAGCTTGTTCCAAGCACTGTAACCAAAGAGGGGGCATGAAGGTGATGGGGCGAGCCCCGAGATGAGCAGGATCTGACGAGCTGGAACTCACACATGGGCAGAAGCCGGCCGGGTGCTGACCCCATCTCCTGAATCCTGTCTTGCGGCTGCTCTAGTGAAACCGAAGGAGATAACCATAAGATGATATTCAGATTATAACTGCACAAGCTGACAGTATTTTGCTCTTCTGCACACCCATTTGACGCCGGACCTCTAACCATTTTATGTTAGTCTGTCCTTCCAGTTCATCCCCAAGCAGCCTTTTTAATTCACACTAGGTCTCTGTAGGATGGAGGGCACTGAAGGAAAGAAACCTTGTGGCATTAGAGATGGGAGGGAAAAAGGCAAGCTCTGAGTGATGCCTGTAATACTGACCGCAAAAATCATAGAGCTCAGTGAAACTCCTATAATTTAAGGGTGAAATAAGAAGCGAAACATTATGCCCATGTCACATATGATGGCTCTTGGAATAAGGCAAACACTATGCAATCAGTTTAGACAGCAGGACACCGAAGAGAGGCCTCACACTGAGATTACAAATATTATGGGCCCGGAACTGTCCAGTCCCAGGTCTGTGCATCTGGCATGACAGCACCAATTTGAAACAGACTGTGGCATCTACTCTGGAAGACTTCTTGGAGAATTCAGTGAAAGGCTCACCATCTTCCTCTGATTTAATTGCTTTGAAAGTGTTTTCCATTCTTCCTGTACAAACATTTTGTCTGAGCCTCCTTTCAGGTCAAATGGACATAAACTTTGTGACTGACTGTAATGAGATTTTGTTCATGCTCTGAAGATTAGAACCTGCACTGAATAAAGTTTGAATGCTCCTAATTCCCGTTTACTCTCACAGGTCCAGCCCCTGGGGAGGACTTGCCAACCCAACACACGATGGCTCCCTGGCCAGTGAGATTTCAGACAGAAAAGGTTGCAACTGTCCTGGTCCCATCTGTGGTCCCACGTGCCTCTGAGATGAGGTGCTGCAGGAGGAGGAGTGGTTGATTTGTAACTCCTAGAAGATAAACCCCAGTTTTGCTGGGTTTGTCAGCAGTCTCTCAAAGCATTTAAGCAGAATATTCATAGAATCATAGAATGGCTCGGATTGGAAGCGACCTTAAAGACCACCTGGTTCCCCCCCCCCACCATGGGCAGGGATGCCACCCACTAGATCAGGTTCCCCAGGGCCTCATCCAACCTGGTCTTGATCACCTGTAGGGATGGGGCATCCACAAGTTCTCTGGGCAGCCTGTGCCAGTGCCTCACCACCCTCTGAGTGAAGAATTTCCTCCTAACCTTTAATCTGAATCTCCTCTCTTTTAGTTTAAAACCATCCTCCCTTGTCCTGTCATTACCTGACTGCGCCAAAAGTCGCTCTCCAGCACCTCTCCCGCACCAGTGCTGCTGTTCCTGTGCAAGGAGCAGCCACGTCCAGAAACGCAGCTTCTAGCGCGCATGGACGGGCTCTTCCCCTTTCAGCTTAGTGGTGCGAGCACAGGGGGGCTGGCACTGGGATAAGGTGAGAAACTTTCCTGTGGATCATTCTGGGCTGGCAGCAGAGCTGCTGCTGCCCTAATGCAGACGAGCAGAGGTGGCCCAGCAGAGGTGGGGCTCTGCTGTCCCTTCCCCGAGCACCCACCGCCCCTCGGTGCCGGTGCTGGTGCCGCAGAGCAATGCTGCAACGTCCTCACAGCAGCAGCCTGAGCATGCCTTCGAAGGAGGGCGGCTAACCGCTGTGTTAGGGCCTCAGGGCTTGGCTCCTGTATCTGTTAATCAACTTTATGAAAACCTGTGGGGTCGAAAGAGCAATCAAATAACGGAGGATGAGCCAAGCTGCCTCTTTGTGCTTGCCACCTTCCTAGCCATTTCATCCTTCCTTCCCGCAAAATCAGCTCGCTCCGGCCTGACCTTGTGATGTGACAGCTCCGTTCAGGCTGGCAGAATTAAGATGATTTGTCCCTCTTCATGTTCCTGCGTTTGCTCTCACTCTGCTCCTCCAATCTGTTTGCTTCAAGCTCAGGGCTCCCTAATTGTATTCCAATGGAGACAAACCTCATGATTAAAACTCAAACGCGAGCCTATCCAAGCTGCAGCAGCACAGGCGTCAGAGACCCTGAAATTGCAAACTCAATCTTTCTGATGGATTTAATTCGGGGATCTGTTTTGTCACCCTCGTGCTGGGTGCAGCAGCAGCCCCCGCCCCGTCTGCCCCTCCTTCTCTCACCCCCCCTGGCAATTTCCTCATTGCTTAAAAATATTCAGTGAGGCTCCATCAAAGCGAATATTGAGACTTGTATTATTGTTGCCAGGGGTGACATTAGATGAGAATTATATGAAACAATAAGGGCACTGGAGTATAATCCATTTGACATTTGGAACATGTTCCCAGTGCTCTGTGCTCCTCGAAACATTCACACAACAGAACTGTCTTCATTTTCATCACAATATTTGTGCGCGTGTGCGCGAGTAGATTTATCTCTCCTTTTATTTCTCTGCCTGGTCATTCTCTCTAATGCCAACAAAAGAGAAAAGCCTCGCTTCCAGGGCTGCTCCCCTGTCCAAGCATCATTTTTGACTGTTTATTCCCAGAGGACAAGGGGTGAAGTAAAATGCTCTCAGCATAAAGCTGGTTCAGACATGGCAGCAGTGCTCACTGTTCCTGAGCAAAGCCATCCTGGGCCAAGGTTTGGGTTCCTGGGACAGCACGTTGCCCTGGGAAGTGATGTTTTAGTTCAGAATTGCACCAGAACAGCAGACGCAGACAGCAGAGAAGTGTTTGTGCCCTATCAGTCTCTGTCCTCCTTCCCCCTGCAAAGTGGCCCCAAGGATCTCGGTCTGGGTCCCGTGCATGAACCACCACGCACCTACCAAGTTTCCTTTGTGCTCACAGAGTCTCAGGCTGCTCGGGCACTGAGCCACACGCTGAAAGGCTGTGGCATAGCACGGCACAGTGCTGAGACATTTGGTCTCCTGAGCCCAAAAATATGCTTCTGCCACCCAGGCTGTCCTATACAGCCACATGGAAGGACGTCTGCAAACTGAAATCCGAATTCCTCTGAGCTGCCTAAGACTTCAGCAAAAAAAACCACAAACAAACACACGTAAAAAAAAAAACAACCAATGCTGTTGCCAGGGCACACCTAGGAGGAAGCATTTCAGACTGCGTTGCTGTCTGGCTTCCCATTAGGCCAGGAATTTGCAAAGGGGCTCTGACTTGTCATGTCCCCCGTGCCCACCAGTGAAGGCAGCGTGGACATCTGGCCTTGCTCCTTCCTAAAGTCCACCTGAACTGTTGCCTTCCCTCCAATACTACATACAAAGACTGATGCTTCTGGGAACAGAAACCTGGCCTCCTTAAAAACATCATCACTGAGCTTGGCCGATCCCAAACCGCAGCCACGGAATCAGCTCACGGATCCGCATGGAAACGTGAACAGACGCACCGCATGCACACACAAGCTTCTCCTCCATGAACTCAACCGCCCATATTCCAAGTGATTATCTCAGTTACAGATTCAACAGGATGATCTCGTTTGCCTGCTAGATGCCCCCCGTGCACAGGGATTTCCCCCCAAAGTGCCCCCGTGCCGCGCGCTCAGCCCTGCCCGGTGCTGGTGCTAGGCTGAGCTCAGGAGCCCCGAGCAGTTTAGTTGTGAAATCACCTCATACAGCACGGGATCACTTTTCACCTGGAGAATGTGCGATATTGCATCTTACAGAGACGGAATGCAGAATATACAGGATAGGATGGGTTTTGCAGAGGTTTTTGAGCATTTTGGGGTTACTGTTAATTTCAGCAAGAATTGTATGCTTTCGGTACTTGTAATGTTTGAGAGAAATGAAAATGTGGGGAAAGTCATAGTGGTCAGAGCAGGCAAATTTGCATTCCAAGATTACACCAGCAAATTCTTCAGCATAACTGCATTATAAATGTGTTTATCCCATATAATATCAGTGCTTTACATTATTTTCGCTTTAGAAATCATTATCTTGCCAGCTGAGCTGCATGTTGTGAATTATTTGCTAGGAAAACAGCGCACCTAGCCTGGAGATTCAGTCCAGGTTCATTTAAAGTTTCCCAAAGGTTCACGAACTTGTTTAAGTGCCTGGGCTGATTTATGGGGCTGACGTGAACACAGGTGAGACTCATTGGCCTCTGCTTGAGATTCCAGGCTTGTTCTTGCTTAAATCTTGTGGAGCATGAAACATCCTGAACTGAAAATGAATCAAATGTTTCTGGAAACTTTTGCAAAATGAAGCAGTGAGAGGTCCCGAGCAGACTGCTCCTGCACTGAGCACGTTCCACTGACCTGCCACAGGTCCCCACCGCTGAAGGACTGGGACCCACAGCCTTACAGAATCACAGAATAGCCTGGGTTGGAAGGGACCCACAAGGATCACTCCTGGCTCCACACAGCACCACCCCAAAACCAGACCCGATGTCTGACGGCGGTGTCCAAACGCTCCTTGAGCTCCAGCAGGCCCAGAGCCATGACCACATCCCTGGGCAGCCTGTCCCAGTGCCTGACCACCTCTGGGTGCAGAACCTTTCCCTCACACCCAGCCTGACCCTCCCCTGTCCCAGCTCCATGCCGTCCCCTCGGGTCCTGTCGCTGTCCCCAGAGAGCAGAGCTCAGCGCCTGCCCCTCCGCTCCCCTCGTGAGGGAGCTGCAGGCCGCCATGAGGCCTCCCCTCGGCCTGCTCTGCTCTGCACCAAACAAACCAAAGGCCCTCAGCCGCTCCTCACGTCTTGTCCTCCAGACTCTTCACTACCTTCGTAGCCCTCCCCTGGACACTCTTGAATAGTTTTATGTCCTTCTTATATTGTGGTGCCCAAACCTGCAAACAGCACTTAAGGCACCAACGCGGAGCAGGACAATCCCTCCCTCTACCAGCTAGCTATGCCGTGCTGAGGCACCCCTGGGTGCGGATGGCCCTTTTGGCTGCCAGGCCTCACTGCTGCCTTTTACTCAACTCGCTGTCAAACAAAACCCACAGATCCCCCCCTGCGGGGCTGCTCTTCAGCCTCTCGCCCCCCAGTCTGCACATACGGCCAGGCTACCTTGCTGCAGACGTCGGTTCGGCGTGCGGTTTCATCAGCAGCCCTCGGGGAACGATGCTCTGGGCGCGCTGGCTGCTGTGGTCCCTCTCACCAGGTCTGGCAGCATTCGCACAGTCCTGGGTCGTTTCTGACCAAAACAGTGAGGGCAGACCTGACCTGACTTGTGAATGAGTTCCCACACAGCCTAACAAGAAAACGGAAGCTTTTCAAGTGGCGAAAGTACTAGAGATAGGGAGGAAAGAGGTTTTGTGCCCTGAAGGAATTTCTCAGATTTTGTTTTATTCTGTTATTGACAAACATGGATTTTTTTTTTAATGGTGATTTTTGTTTTTTAAATGACTATGATCATACCCTTCTCTTCCTCCACCCCATTAATGAAATGAACACAATGGCAAAATAGAAAGTCATTTGAACAAAAGGATTAACACCTTCCATTTCAGACCCCCCCACCTCTGACAACTTGAAAAAGTTAACATTTGTCTCCCAGTATGGGGATGGGTTGATGTGGCTCCTTACCCACAAACATTACCAAAATGACAAATCAGTGTTCTTCATGGCAGAAATCCGAAATGTTCTCTTCTGCTCATAAACACTGACTTTGCTGCCTTCACTGATAGTATTTTCCATACGCTTTAGCTCTTTTGATGATGAGTGATGCTACCAAGTACCAGGTTTTCCTCCTCCCCAGGTATGGAGCCTAGAGGTGCATCATTTTGGCAGGAAATACTCAGTGGGACCCATGGCACTTCTTTCTACCAAAAGGAATTTGAGGCTGACTAAGCTTCAGCTTCAGCACCCATTTTCTCAGTCCTTGGGCCGCTGCTGCAGCCAACAGCCAGAGCACAAAGATGCAAAAGATTTCCCATCACTTGTCCCATTGAAAGCTGAACATTGAGCTTTTTACTTTGCATTTATGAAATGACACCAGTTGATATGGGGCAAGACAAGGTTGGCTTTCCAAGGGGGGATTACCAAGAGCATCTCCCTTCATTGCCAGCCCTTCCACAATGTTCTGCTTCTGAAACCTCAGTGCTGTCCTCTTAACAAAGTACGAAGATAATTAAATTTTGCAGTGTGGTTACACCTCAGTAAATATTGTCTATAAAAATCAATTGGCATTTACTATATGTAATGTATAATAACTATTCTTATAAATCTAAATTATCCTTATAAATCTAAATTAAATGCCTAGGTTTAAATGTATTTAGGACATTTAATTAATAAAGTGTTACCAAATAACCATTACTAATCTGTTTACTTCAAGCCTGATTTCCATTTCCAAAGGATTTGTTTCTCAGCAGTGTGTGTGGGAGGGTAAAAGTGAAGCATGTGAAGGGGTTCGAAAAAGCTACTACAGGTACCAGAAATATTTAAAGCTTGTCCATGTAATCCCCTTTTCTTTTCCCCATTGAGAAATGCTGGAACCAGAATTTTTCAAAGGAAAAGGTCCATTTTGACCCACTGATAATTTGAGGTGCTCATAAAGTTCTGTATTCTGAAACATCTTGTTTCAACAGTTTACTAATTAAAAGCTCTAATTTTCTGTTTAAGCTGATTCATAATTTAACTTCATTTAAAAAGAGAAAAAACAATTAAGGATGAAAAGGTCAAAACCAAAATGAACTGATGTAAACAAAAGCTTTAGATTAGATACAAACATTATATGGATTACTCATTTGTGGAAAACAGATTGTGACGTTTTTTCCCTGAGCTTCTGAAGTTGCCCTTCACTGAGGTCTAAAGAGCCAAGTGGCTCACACGAGGTCCATCAAGGAGCTCGTGCCAAGCAAGGACTTTAGGTTACCTCTTCCAGGTACAGCTGGGCTCAGACGTTTATGTTCAAAAATCCAGATCCTGGTCAACCAGAAATATGGCACAAGCTAGCACTGAGTTAATTCCCTTCAGCTTGCTGGTCTCCTTCCCCCACTTCAAATTTCCATACTGAAACATTATGATATTTTATTTTGAAATGGTATTTTATCACCCAAATTCTTTCTAGAAAACTGAACAACAAAGACTACAAATGAAGCAAATGTTTTGTTCCAACTGGAATGATTTCTTATCCAGTTTCCTTTTGTTAATAAGTCGGAGAAAACACAATTCTTATCAAGTTAACCCCCAAATATTTCACAAAAGCCACCAAATGTCCCTGCCCAGCCTGCTCTGCTGCAAAGCCCCCAGTGCTAACAAGTAGATAATTCTTCCCTCTCCCCATAACCAACATTCACAGACCTAGCTTGCATAAAGTCAGAGGGTCAAACTCAGAATAAGCACTGCATGGTGCAATTCTGTTGAACCAAAACTAGCTTTAGTGCAGTGATTAATTTAGCTAAAAACGTATGATTACAAGCAATACAAATGTATTTCTCATGCTGCTGGAAACTGGTTGAGACTGTTCCACCATGTAATGCCATCATCCAGGCTAGTGCTCTCCTAGCCCAGTCCCTATTGACTTAAAATCATTAAACTCCTTCAGTGCCCTGTAAGGTATCAATGACTGATCACAGCCCAGTGGGGTGAGGAGCAGTATCGGTAGCAGAGTGAGCTGTTGGTACCCTCCTTGGTAGGCTGAACAGATAATTCCAAGTGTATTAAATTCACTCCTTTGCACAGGGCGTAAAGCAAGGTTTATGTACTAATTAAGCTAGAGCTGAAGGTTATAGTCAGACACTCAATTGCAATTGTCCTAGTGCATTTTAATTAGTTAATCACTTGCAGAAGTCAGTTCCTCATTCCCTGCTTAGGCAGGGCGATGCTACAGGAGGGAGCAAGGGCTGGGAGGCAGCAAGGGCAGGTGGGAGGTCTGCGATGCAAGCAGACCCCACGTCCCAGCACCTCTGCAGCCCCGAGCCCAGCTCACACGCCGTGCCATGGTGGGCTTCAGCTTCGCCATCAGTGCAGGGTCTCCAAGCCAGCCCGATGCCCCCTGACCCCCAGCTATTTTGCTGAGCTCCTCCGGATGTTAAATTCACTACAGATGAGTAAAACAAAGGAAAATACCTTCTGGGAAGATGAAATATTTTATGGCCTGTCTATCTTTTTGTGCTTGATTCAGACTGAGTTTGGCAGATGGAAACGAGCCCAAACCTAAAGAGAGATAGAAGTTGAGAAAATATTTTGAAATGGAGCCTGGCATCTCTGCGTTAACAACTGCTCCTCTCTTGGAGTGACGTTTGACTTCATCTGTCTAACTAGCTTGACGGTCTCTCAGTGTTTTTTCTGATTGGGGTAATTTATTTGTTTTCATGCTAAGTTTTATTGCTTATTGATTTTCCAAGTCATTCTGAACCTATGTCAGTTTTTATCTGCTCGAAGTAATAGAAATCGTTCTGTGGAAGATACACTGTGTAAAATCTTATTGCCAGCCAGACTAAAATCTGCAAACACTGTTAATTACCGTGGTTACAGTCCCCTCAGATGACAAATTCAGACCTGACACTGTTGTCCCTTCCTTGCACCACACGAACCCTGACAAGAACGCATACCCCAGGCTCCAGATTCAACGAGTGCTACACCAAAGGCAGAGGACAAGAAGCCAGCGGCATCCAAGCTGTCACCTCCAGAAAGCCCCGTCAGTGCTTCAGGGCCCCCAGCAGGCCTCTGACACGGTTTGAGGAAATGTGACGTCCACGCCACGATCCTGCTCAGATTGCTCCAACCTGCTTCCTTAAGGACTTTCAGCGATTTCAACTGGATTTGAATCAGAAAAAGTAAACAAAGTAATAAATCTAACCATAGTAAGAAAAATTCACAGGGCCTTTATGGGCTGCTTACCACAGCTTTATGTCATATCGTGTTTTTCTAGCAGTAACTACTGCCAAAAGAGAAATTGCTCTTAATAACTATTTCCAGCGAGCCCGCTCTTGGAGGCCCGCAGGTCTGCACCAGCCAGGCCCCATGGGTTCTTGTGGAGGTGCTGGAGCCACCTGCTACGGCCTGTCCTCCACAGCAGATGTGTCCTCCTCGTGAACGAAATGAAGCCACCCTCACTGCGCGGTGGTCCTGCCTCTGGCCAGACACTGGAGCAGGCAGTTGTCACCACGTGTGCCCTCCTTCTGCCGTTTGGCAGTGGCCAAAGAAGGGGGAAGACGTATTTTTTCTTCATGCTTCTAGTGCTGGCCATTTGCTTGTTCAGGGCCCACGAGGCCCAGCTCCCTCCGGGTTCCTCCATCTCTCTGAAGATGTTGCCACTCTCGTTACCTGTACGCCAGCCAGCTCCAGTTGTTCTCCTTCATCTCTCAGTCCATGCCCACCAAAACTGCAAAGATCTGCCATTTCCTGCTAATCTGTCCCATTTTGGCTGACTGGGGTGAGCAGACGGTCACACAAGCAGCTGTGCTAGCAGACCCACCAGCCCCTGCCCTCCTCCAGGGGCGCAGCTGGGCACAAGGTTGGGAACAGGCCTGAGACCGAAGGAGGCCAAGGAGGATGCACGAGAAGAGTTTCAGCCTGGTGGGAACCCATCAGTGAGTGCCTGTCCTCTCGAAGGCGATGATGGGAGACAGGCTGCACAGACAGCTCGCCACTTTCTTGCTGCTCCACCTCCTCCTCCTGTCCCTCCCCATAAGAGGGCAGAAGTCCCTTCTTCTTCTTTTCTGGGACGTGCTGGAGCTGCACCAGCACGAGGGGACAGGGAAGGAGGGGAGCAAAGGGAGGAAACGTTTCTCAATTTAGAAAGTAATAATGCAGCTTAATTGCACCAGCAGCTGGCAGTGCTAGGCGGAGTGAGGTGAGGCCTAATTATTGCACTTGGCAGCTGTCTCCTCCGCTGAGCATGTTGATGGGAGAAATGAAGACTCCTTCCAGCAGACAAGTTGGGGAGGGATGGGTGAGCGATGCCGCCGTGGTGGCTGAGCACACATGGCTCAAGAGCAGCAGGAGGGATGTTCCTCTGCCTCCAAACAGAGGGGTGGGGATGGGGACAGCTCTCCTGGGTGTTCCTAAAGTGACTGGGAGGGAAATGGCGAGAAAAGAGAGCCTAGATGTGAACAGAGGCCAGCTCAAGCTCTGCAAGAAAGGCGAGGTATGGGCGGGGAAGTGAGACCCGCCAGCCCCGTCCCAGTGTGAGGCTCCTGACCTTCCTGCACCCCTTCCACCTGCAGGCAGCTCCTTCTCCAGCAGGAGCAGATCGTGCTTCCAGCTCCAGAGGTGCCCATGTAACCTCCTGGCTGCTGCGGCCCCTGAGGGGATACGACCTTGGGGACATCTGCTTAGCAAAGACTAACGCACACAGTTCAATGTATACAGTTTAACATGTAGAGCTTTGCCTTCCTTTCTTCTTTAATCCTCTTCCAACACTGAGGAGGGGGAAGGGGAGACATGATTGGGATGGTTTGTATTTCCTTGAGAGGAGCTGGGCTTGATTTTCATTAGCACTAAGGTCCCTTTCCACCATTTAGGTTATGGAAAAGGTTTTGAAAATAATTTACATCTGCTTTAAGACTCCTTCACGCTGTCAGACTTTCCACATAACTGCAAAGAAAACCCTTCGTTCTCCCATTTCTCAGCTCACCATCACGCAATGATGCTGAAATTGTTGATTAGCTGACATCCAACACTTAAATGTTACAAGCCTTTATTATTTATTTCCTGGGCAGAGAATTACCACTTCGTGTTATTTTTATTTTACAGATCCAGCTTCTGAAACTACTTTAAAAGCTTTCGATCAAAGATGTACAGTGGTGCTGACAGAACACAGAAGAGTTTTCGCTGGGGAAAGCCATCATTAATTATCAGACTGTAAGTAGCACTGATAGTGCAAGCATTTGATTTTGATTTAATGTCTAAATAAGCTCACTTACAATGGCAAAGTGCTTCTTGTTTAATTGAAAAGCACTAAGTTTTCTATCTCCCCTTCTTGTTTCTTATTCTGGCCATGATCCAGGTGTAGAAATAGAAGGAAACATGAACAGAATGGAAGAAGTCAGTGTGAAAAAGCATCAGCGCCACAGGAGCCTGCTGAGCCTTCTGCCAACACCTCTGCTGAGTTGTCTGCAGTTGTCTGGCCCATCTTGTCTCTTCAAGGCTGCCCTTACCCCTCAGCTTTCCTGCCATCCCAGCCTGGTGCCTGTCCATCCATTCATCCATCCATCCCCACTTTTTTTCTATATCTCACTTTCTGAAATCTTATCACCATGGGTTTCTCCCATCCTCCCCAAAAAGGGGATTTTCGTTTTGAAAAAGGTCTGCACGCAAACACGTTGCCACACAAAAAAACCAGAGATACTGCCTTGCCAAGAGGGAAAGAAGGATTTTGGAGAGCCTCACCTCGCTCACACGTCCTGTACCCGCACGGGTGCTGGTGGTTTTGCAACCTAGCAGACAGCAATCGCTGATATTTTTAGTGCTGCCAGACACTCGATACCTGCCAAGGTCACTCGCTGACAAAAGCGATGATGAGCCGCCGTGGCAGCATGTAACAACCCCGCCACTTCCCAGCAATCGGCTTGAACGTGCGTGCCGCCACTTGCCAAGGCGAGACACGAATGGCGAGGAACGACAGCGGCTGCCGTGCGGGCTGCTGCCTCTGCCCCTCGCTCCCTGCTCGGCGTGAGGTTTCACATCCCAGCAGATGCTGCCCGAAGGGTGGCAGAAGCTGCAGAACGCTTTGTGCTGACACGACCGGGGTTTGCAGGGATGCTCCCAGAGCAATAGCTGCTGTCTCTGCTTGGGACCGAGCACGATCCCATCGCTCATTTCACCGATGGGGAGACAAAACCGGGACAAGCACGCATGTGGTGGAAAAAATGGAAAGCTTGATTTGGTTTTCTCTAAGCCCTGTGCGATGAATGCCACAGAGGATAAAAAGCAGGGTTGTCAGAGTTGTGAGAGAAAACCGTCTCTCTCTTCTTTTTCTACCAGCCCAGGTGGTTAAAATGGTTACAGAGGAAGGGAGGGGGGCTTATGTCCTCTGCCCGCAGATGGCAGCCCCCACTGGTCACATCCAAGCAGTGGGCTGCAGCCACCAGCCTGGCCTATTGTGTACAGTAAGTCTCGTTGTCCGCTATTTATCTCATTCCCCCCATGGACAGATCTCCCGTTGAGCTCTCACTCTGCTTGTTTAGGCAGATAAAAACCTGTCTGCAACTTCAGAGCCAGCCCAGATGATGCTGGGTGGGAGATGCGTCCATGTCCGTGCTCAGCCACTGCAACAGGCAAACTCCAAATGGAGGTGACAGTTTCATGGGAAGCAGTGAACTGGTACGACAGCCCTTCTCCACTGCCCAAACAGCACGCTCATAACTGATTTTCCACTTCAGGTGCCTTCTGCAAGTGCTAATGAACTAACCCTTATGATAGCTCGCAGGAGATGTCTCCAGCAGAGCAGAGTGCAGGCAGCAGAGCCTCACACCTCCCTCTGCTTGCAGGCTGGTGTGTGTGTGTGTGTCGGATGCGCTTGCACACGCATGTGTTTGTGCACTCGTGCATGTGGCTGAAAGAGCTGCCAGGAGTTAGTGAATCACTATTTGAAACAGTGCAGATCAGAAGAAAACCATATTTCTTCCATCCTTAAATCAAATTAGTGGGTAAGAAAGGTAAACTGAGGCACGGGTTCATTGCATTAAGATCTTAAAGCCTGGAGCGAGTGTCAGACCATGAAGGCAGAGCTCGAGTGGCACACACCAGACAGTTCCACCCAGCTGCAGTCTCTGCTAAATGACTTTAAACCTAATGACATGTAACATGCAAAGATCAGGCTGCTCAGTATCGCAAGAAAAATAGCGATAATGATGGCTTATACAAAACAAACCTCTGGAGGATCAATGCCACCCAGCACAGACATGATTTTGGATGGGAAGGAATGGAAGAGCAGAGTGAATTTGCATCTTGCCAACACGTAAAAGCCAGACAGGATATTTAGGAGGAGATAATAGTCCCGGAGTGCAGGGGCAGAGGCTGTGCTGACTGGAGAAAACAAAAGTCAGACACTGAAAAATTCCTAATTTCAAGATTCAGCTACAAATTTGTATCTGGCCTATCATTTTCCTCTTAGTGTATGAATGCGAGCATCTGAAATTCAGCAGAGCTGCTAACTTCCGCAGGCTACGGAAAGCAATTTTCTTAATAAAAGAGTATGAGCTTGACTTGCTAAGAAACCCTGATCTTTGACAATGACCGCCCAACCCCATCCTTTAGATCCGTGTGGATGGCAGGGTGGAAGTGTTCAGGCCACGAACTGGAAGTGCAGCCAGAAGCCTCTGCAGGGACAGACACAGAAGAGCGACTGACCGACACTTGGCCGAACGGACCCCGTCTGCCAGGTTCTTGCACCCAAAACAGCAGGAAAGCGGTGGGGTCTTTGCAAACACAGGCGAGGTTGAGATGCAGCAGCCAAGGATGGAAGAGTCTTTCTGCTAGCATACAGACTGCGTACCCAGAAGCCATAAAGACAGCCACAGGCAGAACTTGATGCTTGTCCTCCTTGCTGCTCTCTGTGGCTCTGCACTGAGCTGAGCATCGCGGCAGCGGCCGGGGGCAGCAGCTGCTCGCAGCGCTGGAAAGCCGCTTTGGAAGCCTGAGCTGGTGCTGCTCCTGCGATCCTGTTTGCTCATCTCGGTCACCGGGTATTTATTGACTGGGAGGAGAGGGGGGTTAACAAGGAGGGTGATTGAAAACTGGATCCGACCTTCCTGCTCTGACACTGGGACATGTGAGGTGGCGCTGGATAAGATCGTACTGACTGCGCTGCAGGAGGGCCCAGTTCCTCCCTTGTCCTTGGGGGTGCTGGGGAGAGACAAGGTTTGCAAAGCTTCCCTCCCTTTCTTGGACCCGTTCTCTCACTGCAAGGGCAGGATTTGTCCTTCAGCACGGGAGAAAGCAACGACTTGTTTGAATAATTGGTTTCAAGGCTCTTCCATAATGGGGCATAATTTACAACAGCAAAGAAAAGATTCAGTTTAACCCTTTTTTTTTTAACCTTTTCTTTAGAAAATTGGAGGGAAAAAAAAGTAATTGCAGACCCTGGGGAAAGTTTTCCTTCCAGCTTGAGCATTTTCAGAAGTGATCATAAAAATAATGGTAATTTCTAAGTAGGAAAGCTTCGAACTGGAAAATGTAAAAGTTTAATTTTAGAACTTTCCGAGGGGACACATCTAACCCTTTCCAAGCACAATCAGCAAGCACAAGCTGCTTCGCAGAGGAGGGATAAGTTTGCTTGAGATTTCAATCAGGCACTTTGTTTTTCAGTGAAAAAAGGGTCTTAAACCATCAAATCATCACAGAACTATCTGTCATCTCCCCGAGCACGCACAGCTGCTGTGGACGTGCCCACGGTACAGGGACTTTACCGCATGTCAAGAGATGTGCCTGAGCTCCTTACGGGTGATGGAGACGAAGCCTGCCTCCTCCAGCTCCACCCTGTAAGCTGCCGCCGACCCGGTTCCCCGTGGGATGGGAGGGCGTTTCGTGCTGAGCTCTGAAGGGCAGGAGCTGGGCAGAGAGCAGGAACAGGCAGCTTTCCTGGGGCGCCTTCCTCCTCCTTAACGCAATGTAAAGCACAGTGTCATTATTTTCATTTAATAAAGTGGAACACACGTAAGATGCTTAAACGTTGATTAAAGGCTTTGATCTCCAAAAGTGCGATTAGTGTCCTTCTGTCGAAGAAAGTCACTTTGAGAAACGCGTGTGCTGATCCCGCATAATCCCCCCATTAATTCTGTGTCAGATACTGTGTTTACTGGAAGCACGCGACAAGCCTTTTCTATTTCCTTTTCCCCCCCCCCCCAAGCTGTTCTAGAGCCACCGTTTTCACGCAGTTTGTCCCAGCCATGCTCTTCCTCCCCTTGTCCCCTCAGTATGGAGAAGGAAGGAAGGAGGGGACAGTTGATGGCTCTGGCTCCACGCTGCAGAGGGCTGACGGCCAAGGGGTGACACTAACTCCTCAGCAGACTCTTTCAAAACTTGGCTCTCATGTGGCTCTGTAGGGGAAGGTAGACCTAGCAGAAAGTGCCTACGATCAGGTTTGGGGCATCCTCCTGACTGCGATGGCTGTGCCTCGGTTTCTCCACCTGCAAAGCCCAAGCGATGCTGCCCTGCGGTGTCTGCAACCTACTGCACAGTGCGAGGGACAGCAGGGCCATCCCACGCGTGCTGAGCGGGGATGTGCACGTGTATGCCATCCGCCAGACGGTGGGGAAGGAAAAATGAAAGCAGCGAACGGTTCTACCAACGTTTTGTTCATTTTCAGCAGGACTTGCACGGCATGCTGCGAGCTACCCTTGCTCCAAGACAGATTCCAGCTTGCTCGAAGCCCCACCTCATTCTGGCACCAGCTTCTCCTGGTGCAGGGGTTTCCAACCTGACCAGGAGAGAGGCACCAGAGCAGCCACCAGCTGAACTTTGCAGCTGCTGGCTCATTAAGGGAAGAGCTGAAACGTGCCGTGAAATCGCTGCAAGCAAACAGCACAACCGCAAAAGCTGGCAAGCAGCCGCAGCGGCTCCCTTTGGAGTTACTTTTTGGGGGGTTGGGTGAAGCTGTGATTACGCATCATTGCCACACGGATCCAGGAGGAAGCGAACCAGAACCTAAAACCTAAACCTAAAAAAAAAATAAAACTAACAGATCCCAGGTCAGAGCACCTCTGAGGTCTGACCCAGATCGTATTTTGGACTCGGGGTGGTGGTGGTGGGCACTTCCACTCAGGTAAAGCATTTGCACTGGAGAGCAAAACAGCTTCGTTTTGGTTATCTGCGTGAGAACTGAGTGGGGTAAGACACACACCAAAACATGTCCTTACACATCTGACAGAGGACAAAAGCTACATGAATACACAGATTACCATGTGAATACAAGATTTACGCCATTGCCGCAAGCTCTCTGTTGGACCCAGTGAACATCTGGGTTTACTGTTCCACATCATATAATAAAAATGTTTTCTACTATTAATTTCAGATGAACATTGTAAGAGCCCTTTAACAGCAAGTAAACACAGGACACCACAGGACCTCTGGTGAACACGGAGTCACAGGGCTGCCGCCCTGTGCTTTGCTGGTGGCTCTGAAAAAACAGTGAAAAAACAAACTAAAAAGGGGCTTTAAGAACTTTTTGGCAAAGAGAAAAATCAAAAGGCCTTTGCTTTGAGTCAAAAAAAAATGTTTTGCTGATGTGCAACAGTAAATAAACAAATAGGTTTTCTCATCCGTACACAGCTGCGATATGGCTTAATGTAATGAAAGGAATTTCAGAGCCATGGGCTGTTCGGGTTTCAGCAGTGACCCCGTTGTTTGAAACCATGGAGTAGCTCACCTGCTTCCACTTGTTTCGTGCAAAACACAGGGAAAGCCAACGCCCTGAGAGCTGAAATGTTCCCAAATGTCCCTGCATCTTTCCCGGTTTCAGCTGTGACCTCTGCGCTTTGCATAGGGCAAACCTAGGTGTGCAAACCTCTCTGCAGGGCCGATGCCCGAGCCCTGCACGCGCTCTGCCTGCCTCGGCCGCAGCCCGGCCCGAGGAACCCACCTTGCTTTGTGCCTCCCGCTGCTCTTAAGACCTAATGAGAAAATTTCCCCATGATTGCCTCACTCGCGCGCTCTCTCCACACCAAGTAGCTAATGGTAAGAAGATTTAATAGTGTGATATCATTTTAATGCGAAGAGCATAAATAAAGCTCTTATAACTCTGTAATTATGCCCGCATTGCGCCTATTGCCCGTTCCGCGGCACAGAGGGCTCTGCACGGTGACGGGGTGCTTGCGAAGACTTTTCTGTACCATCAGCTAAAATCTGGGCTTGAAAGGGAGGGGAAAAAAGGGAGAGGGAGATGAAGGGAGGTCGGAAACTGATGATCTCTCAGATACAGAGTGGATTTTCCAGAAGCAATCCTGAGCCTGATGCTACGCTTAAAAGTGCCCAGTGGCTGGCATTGGATTCGAGGCAAGAGGCAGCCCAGGGGACCCGTGATGCGGGGACAGGACTGCCGTGTCCTACGGGCAGGACAAGACCGACGTGTTCAACAGACGAGACCGGACCGATGTGTCCCACAGGCAGGACCGACGCACCCGGCGCGATGCCGCGGAGCAGCGCGGCGCAGGGAGCCCAGCCCAGGCTGCGGGCGCGATTCCAGCTCGATAACGATCTCTGCGTCTTTACCACAGCAAAATAAGCTCAGTCACTTCGAGCAAATAAAAGCAGTGTGTATTTGATCGGTTTAACTCAGCGAGCATTCACGAGAACAACTATTTCTGGTCCCCGCTGCCCTGAGCACATCATGTAGATCAGACAGCGCTGATAGCAGGCCGGCATGCTAAAAGCTCTTCCGAAGTTTCTTTGTTGTTAGAGCTGAGACAGGAATGGTGTTTTGTTTGCCCAGAGGTCTCAATTTTCACACTGGCTTCATTCGGTGTCAGAGAGAAAACCGAACCCAAGATGCTGAAATCGTGTCTGCGGGTTGGGGATCTCAGCGCGTCGAGCTCTGAGGCTGGCTGACTGATGATGCAATACGTTATCACTTGCCAGGCAAAAATAATCATTCGAAACAAAAAGCGAGGTATAACGGAGAAAGTGAGACGTCGTATTTAAAAATACCAGTGCTCCGACTCCTCTGAACTTTGCTCCAGTTCTCCGCGATGACAAAATTCTAGGGAAATCAGGATAAATCTGGAAAACCTTTTCACGTCAACAAGTGCTCAGCAAACGCGGGCTGTCAGAGCTCCTCCGGGCCAGCTCTGTGCGTTTATCTTAAAGGTTGTTACGGCTTGAATGTGAACCAGGAAAGGTCCCTATCACAAAGGTTCGTATTCATGACAGGAAAAGGGGAATGCAACCGTTGGTCCTCGGGGATAATTAGGCTGCGTAAGGCATGCAGCGTGACGGAAAACCCCTTCAGAGCTCCCTTCAGCAGGGAAAAGCCCCCCCTTGCTGCTGGAAGGCTTCTGCTGACTTTCTGCGATGCACCAGCTGCTGGCACCCACCGCTGCCGCAGGAAATTGCAGAGTGTAGTTAAGAAGGAGAGAGAGGCTGGCGATGATTTGCATAGCACACGGGCTTATAACCCGGAGCATAATTTTGCTGTTATAAAACAGCTTCCGAGCTCTCTCACGGCTGCTTCCCCGTGTGCTTCGCTGTGCACCATCCCCATGGCGTGGTGCTGGCGCTGGCCTGGCTGCCCACAACCACGGGCAGGCAGGGTTTGTGCCCAAACCCCATATCCACACGTGGAGCATTCCCTGCCTCGCTTGGTCAAAGCACCGGGTTCACACAAGGCCTTAAATGTAGGATTTCTGACCAGTTTTAGAATCTTAAGGTCCTGTTAAACTAGCGCGATCTAGGATAACCCCAAAGGCTTCTCTAAAGGAAAGGGGCGACCACAGGAAGCACTGAAAGCAGAGATGTACTGACGGGAGGTGCAGATGGGGATGTTTACGGTCTGAAATTTTAAGACCTTGGATTTGAAAGGGTAAACAAAGCTAATGAGACTAAAAAACCCACACTGAAGCTGCAGCAAATAGTGAATTACACCAATGGCTGCGATGATTAGTAAACAATTAGGACCAATGTTCCATCCTAACTAGCGCCACTGAAGCTAGATGCAGCTAATTTCCAGCAACAGGAAAAGGGGAGATGGAAAAAAATGGGATTCTAAGCACACAGCCAATGAAATTAAACTAAGAATTAATTTCATCCATTATAACTGATTGTTGTAAATTAAAACTAGAGGAAAATAATTGGTAGCATGTAGCTTTTAGTGTTTGATACAGATTAGGGGAATTAGATTTTTTTATTAGGAACACTAAACTCATCTACCATGCTCTTGTGTCTTTAGCAATATGCATTTCTCCTGATTACAGCATGCAGCATGTTGTCACAGCGGGGTTTGCAGCCACGAGCGTTTGCTTCATTAAGACCCGAACCCTCGGCCGTCCGTGCAGCCCAGGGAGCTGAGCTGGGTTCTGAACGAGTTCCCCAGGGAGCAGGAGCAGAGAGGTGGTTTCTGCTCCCAGGACATCTGCAGAGCAGTAGAACTGTTTCGGCCACGCTCCCCTCAGGCTGGGGCCAACAGGAGGATACCTGCTCCAGTGCTGGAGCTGTTCAGCACCTCCAAGGATTGTCCGACATCCCGGAAAGCAATTGTTTTTTGTGTAGAGAGGAGGGAGCAATCTTCGCACCTTACTTACTGCAGCGAGGCCAGCAGCAAGCTGGGCTGATCGTGCTGGTGTGCTTTAAGGGCTTCTGCTCGGTACCATGCAGCAGTTCCTAAGCTAAGCCTGCAAGAAGGAGACAGAATCTGGAGGCGAAGCCATCCAGCTTCGCCTGGCCAAAATCCTGTGTGCCTGTTTCCCCCCGTTAATTCAGGATAACGCAGCAGCCACCACCCTGGAGCAGCACGAGCGACGCGGGGCCGCGGCACGGTCTCAAGAGAAATTCTGCCAGCGCCTTCACCATCCGGGGCTGCTTCTGAGCCTCCTCTGCTCCTCTCATGGTCTCGCAGCCTTCCCCAGCTGGGGATTTGTACAGCAGCGGGCACGGCACGGTCCCGGGCTGCAGCTCCCCGTGCTGTGATTTGCCAATTCCCTTCATGTTTTGTGGGCATTCAAAGGTTCGGAGGATGAAGCTGTTATCCTAACACAGAAAGAGGCCAGAATCCTAGGGGTTAAGCTTTCGTCTCCTCTGTCTGAAGATATTTTCTCGCAAGGTGAAAAGCATTAAAAAGACCAGGCTTTGTGCTGTAGCAGATTTTAGAGAGTGGCAGGAAATTAAGTTATATGCGAGCTGTTCTGTTTTTTTTTTTTTTTTTTCTGAGAGGTTATTTTTATGCATTTATTTAATTAATTCCCTTGGCTTATATAAGGGTAATAAGATTTTTGCACGTCTGCAGCGCTCCCTTTCTTGAGGAACTCAAAACATTTTGCAGGGACAGAAATAGGCCTCGCAGCTGCCCCCGCACAAACCCCGTGCAAGGCGGCAGCCGCCGAGCACCGAGCAGGAGCGGGTGCCACTTTCCTAAGACGTAAAGGGAAGTGGAGGCCTCCGTCACTGATTAAAACTGCAGAGAGCGAACTTGAGACTATCTGAGCTGGAAACAAGCCACGGTGCTGAGTTTTACCCCTTGATTTGTGCCGTGGGTGCTCCGGGATGCCCGGTGAGCGCGGGAGATGAAGGAGCCCGATTCGCATCTCCTGGGGGATGCAAAAGGCAAAATCCTCCCCAGCGTGCCAGGGCTGCCACCGGCGGGGAGCTGACGGAGAGGGAGGAGTGCCACCTACTGAATCAGCAACACTCGGCTCGCCTTGAACATCTCCGCGCGCACTAAAATAGAAACTTCTCGGGTTGTAGTTGGAAATATAAAGAAAAGGGGGGAAAAAAAAGGGGGGAGGAGGGGGGGGAAGAAGCAACCTAAAAAAAAGGGAATTGCTGAACGGCATTTTGTGCCAGCGTCGTGTTTATAAATAGCCGAAGTGACACTGCTCTTTGCAAGATGAATTTCTGCATATTTCTGATCAGCAAAGAGCTCTAGCTGCAAATAACAATAAATGGGGGGAAATGTATATAAATAAAAGGCATTAAAAACCCTTTCTGTGTGGGATCAGCGTCACATCTTGAAGCGTACATCAAAGGGACTCAATTAGCAGACACATTTTCTAATTACATGTTCTCATTTACAACAAATCTGTGTTTCTAATGAAGTCTTGATTATTGGTCCAGATGGTAAGGATCAGACCTGAAATTCTGCAGCACGCAGCAGCACGCTGCAGGTGCCAAGAAGCCCACTTGATGCTCCAGAACCAGCCTCGTCTCCTTGTTTGCCCAGACACCTTCATTTCTTCCAATTTCCCAGGAATTTCCCCAAGCAACCCCTTTGCCAAAATGTACCTGGATGAGCGGCTGGTGAAAGCAGGTGCAGATAATCGCCCCGCGGAACAAAACCACCTCCCTGGCCACGGAAGCCATCGGCTATTAATATTCTCCCTTTATCATCCTGATTCGGACGTGCAGAGAGGAGAAATAGCACTTCCTCACGACACAACCCGTAGGTGGTCTCGCAGGCGTTATTTTTAATTACAGGAAAGGCTCCCTGTAAACTTCCCCTGGGTGTTACTTGCCATTTGCAGCATTCATCACTCCCGACGCATCGGACGCGGCGCCGCAGGGCTCTTCTCCCAGGGGGGGCAGCCCCAGCAACGCCTCCGCCCGCAGCGGCCGCCAGGAGCAGGGCTCGAGAGGGAGCAGGGGACCAGAAGGTAACCAAAGCCATGCTTCTCCCCCCCCCAGCACGCCCTGGTCCCAGATGTGTGTTTACAAGCACAGAAGCAGCTGCCACGTGCTCTTGCGAGGTCGTGGTTGTGGGAACCCCTCCCTGCACCGCGTGGCACGAGCGGGAAAGCCTCGGTCTTACAGATGAGCTGAGGAAAGCTGGGACGGACAACCCTGGCTGAAAGATACCATCTCTCTTCCCCTTTGCAATACAAATACCCGGTGGATTCAATTGCTGTGGCATCCGCGTGCCCCCAGCAAGATCAGGACACCCCTTGCTGTTTCTAAACCCTCTACGAGAGCATCTCCGCCCTGCAGAATCTCAGTCTGGAGAGGCATGACAAAGAGGGGCACAGACAGCTGGGGCCATTCCTAGGTGCACATGACAATAGCAAGAAAATTTATTCCCCTTCCATTCTGATGCAAAGAGAATAAATTCTAGAATCCCCAGAATTCCTTCTAGGGATTTTTTTTTTCCATTTTTCTTTCCTTTTCTTCAAGATACTATTACAGTACTAACTGAGCCTTGCTCCGCTCCTCGTGGCTGGATAGCTGTATGCTGTCTTGGATCTAACTCTTGAATCCCATTAGCTTTTAAACCTGCTAAATCAGAAATTCAACTCACAGCTCAACCTCCCTGGCACATCACCAGGGTTTGCAGCCCCTTTTCATGTCTCCATCCTCAGAGCTGGCCCCATGCTCCAGCTGCCCTTGGTTCACAGCCAGGGCTGATTCCCTCAGACTTCCCAAGGGTCTTTTACAAAATACCAATATTATAGCTCTGTGTTTTGTTTTAATGGTCTGCAGACCTGTGGCAAACCCCCCAAGGAACAGATGCACTGGCAGAAGAGCCACACTTCTATCTGCAGATGAGTCCAGCAGCTCCGGATTGTTTCCCCTTACAGGGGAAAAGCATCCCCCCGTAAGACCCTTATTCTAACACCCTAACCACTCCGAGATCCTTTTTGGCTCTTCTTACTGTCTTTTAATAACACAGTCCTAAAAAGTACAGGAATCTGGGATAAATTTGAACAGAATGAAGCTGGAAGTGAGAAATGCCAGAGCAGACCTTTGGCTGTTGAATCGTATCCTCTCGGCTTGCTGCAGCCCATGTATAAATAGACTACCTATTCTGAAAGAACATGTCTAATATTGCTGCTTGGCTTGAAAACAGCTCCAAGGGAAATTTCTCTCCAGCATCCGATGTAGTTGGACTGAACTTGTAATAATAAAAAAAATGTCAGCATAGGTTGCATTTTAAATTCAAGCATCAAGTCTAACACGGTCAGCAGGACTCCCATCCTATCCTCTTTCATTTCCCTCTAAACAGGACACATTTCTAAGGGAGCTGGATCAGGCTGTGCTTGATTCTTTCTACAGTCTATAAAGGGCTCAGGCAAGATACTTAACTTCTGGAAGGCTGCAGTTAAGTAGGATGAAGTGCTTGCTGCATTCAGCTTCAGAAAGTAAAGGTCAAGTAAAAAGAACCTGCAAATGTTGTTGAGCATCATCATTTTGAAACAAATCCCGGGACTTCCTAGAACCTCGGCTTAACTTCTGCAAGCCGAGTGACATTTGTGTGCCTTGGCCAGCCAGGTATTTCCCTCGACCTAACAACTGCTCCTGCTTGTCCCACAAACTGAGCTCTTCTCAGTGAGCCAGTGCCACAGCTTGCAGTGCCAGCCCGACTGAGGCTTCTGCCTCTTTGGAAAATGAAGAAATTACTGAATGGCCACTAATTGGGAGTACTACAAACCCCCAGTGGATTAGAGAAGGTTAATGGAGAAAGAAGAGATTGAGCATTCACTGGCATTAATACAGTGACTGAGGTCTCTGCGTGGGCTGCCCACTCTTGGACATGGTGTGGTAGCCTTTAGAAGAGACTTTGACTCATTTGTTTTATTTATTTTATAAATAATGATAGCTATTTAAAGATAAAATGCTCCAGCGAGAAGTATTTTTAGCCCAGGATAAAAACGAGACGTCGGATGAAAGTCTACCACCCTCCTGCCTGTCCCGGGGTGGCTGAGATGGGTTTGGTGATCTCTTTGCCCTTTGTCAGGGAAAAAAGCGGGAAAGCGGGGCTCAGGGTGTGCTCCAGGGCCCATCTTCACTTCCCTTACAGCAAAGGCAGAGCTGGTGCCACAGACCTCCGACGACACGTGCTGCAGCGGGACGTGGTGGGACCTGCGGGCTGGGGGAGCGGGCACGGCCGAGATGGGGCTGGACCTCCCGAGGGAATGCAGGGCTGCAGACATCGTCCCGCTCTGCCTCCAGCTCTCCAGATGGGATCTGGAGGCTGGCCTGAGCCCAAAGCGAGTGATTAAGTGGCACTGACAAAAGAAACTCCACGTACAATATCAAACTTTATTATCCTAATTGGCTTTTTACGCTGAGATGGGGTCACTGCTGGGAAATGCGTCTCAAAGCAGCACCCCGCTACCCCACACGGTATTCACAAACAGGACTACACACACCTCACGATGGCTTTTAGGCAGTTTTAGAGCCGGTGGGAGGTGGGAAGAGAAGCAGAGAGCAGCACGAGGTAGGGCGGGAGGAGAGGGTGAGATGCTGGGTACGTGAAGCTGGTGGCCACTGGTCCTCCTGTGCCTGGGTTTCGTCTCCCAGCCCTCCTCAGCCCACCTGAACCATCTGGGCTTTGCTCTCCCCTTTTTGTGCTGGGGCAGCCGCTGGGGCTGATCCAGGGGACCCCCAGGTGGGATGCTCGGAGCCGTGCCGCCGGTCCTGAGGCCCTACTACAGGTGCTCAGCGCCCGCTCACTGCCCCCTGCTCTGGCCCTGGCATTTGGGAGCAGGGGGACAACCCGGCTGTAATTAGCGCCAAGCGCTGGGCGGCGTTTCATCTTCCAGGAGCTGGGCCGGGAACACAAACTCATTTCCCTCAGGTCTTCCTCCAGCTGCTGACAGGGCTTGGATTTAAACCTAGGGAATTAGATTTGAAAAGCTCCGTATCTCATTAATAATCTGCCGAGCCATTAAGTGCACTCAATAGAGATTTTACCACCATTTTTTTGCCATCGCAGAAGAGAATTACATGACCTTCCTCCCAGCCTTGGGGGTAATGGTACAAGTGGCTTTTCTTGCAGTTAGCTCAGGAAACAGCCATGGAGCCCACGCCAAGGGCATCGTTTAAAAAACAATTATTGGAGAGCAGATGAGAAATCCTTTTTATCTTCGGCCTTGACTGCATTTCAAAACTGATACCTTTTTCCTCCCACCGTTTCATTTACATATCAAAATAATTGCCTTCTCATTTCAACAGATTGCTGGAGTCCTGGAGGTAGTCTGCCTTTCAGAAGCTGGTCAGACTCCCGGATGAGACCTGGCCAAGGGAACTCCGTTACAAACACAGAAACACTTCAGCAAAGCCCATCCTGAAGAAATATCTCCAAAAAAAGCTTATAGTAAAATACGGATGCCAAGAATACAGTGACACAAAACCCCCTGATATCCTTCTCTTTTCATCACCCTAGATTAATCCTAAATAAATTCACCCAAACCAAACTAGCTTTTCCCTTTATTTTGGAATAAAAGTGCTTTTGATGGGCTTCAGTTTGGTTTCTCCAAGTGAGGTGAGAAGTTTGACTTCAGCGTTGCCTGCCCTGCTCACGGGACTTGTGGGTCACCGACTCTGCAGCCCAGCGTGGCGCTGCCGTGGTACCGAGGTACCGTAGTGTCACGGCCCGCAAGGCAGCGGGCAGGAAAGGTGATTAAATCCCATACGGATAATTGCTTGGGAGCTGACACTTGACGCCAAACCCTTTATCTCTGTGCTATTTTAAGCAAAAATAGAAAACGTGGAGAGACTTGGAGAAAAAGACTATGGATGAAGGATAAAGTGTGTGAGAGAGCAGAGGACACGGACATCCTGCTGGACAAAACTTCACACTTCCATATGACTTAGCGATTCTTCCATAAACAAAAAGATTCTCAAAAGCTTGAGCAATCGACACCACAGCCCGAAACCCCGCAGGGATTAACCTTTTCATTTCTTGTGAATTGTGGGAAAAGAAACTCTTCTTGTCTGGAGTCCTTAATAAATCTTTTGTTAAAAAAAAAAAAAAAAGGAAAAAAAAAAAAACAGGAATCATGAGCTACGTCTCATTTGCCCCACTGATAGTCTGTCTCCTTGAGATCTAATGGGAAACTTAATGACCCCAGAATTTTACTCCTGCACAAAGTGCTCCTGAAGGACCTGGTAAGTGTTCAGAAATGATGAAGCTCAGACAATCTCGGCCAAACCTCTTGACATGGATTACATTCAAGTCAGCTCGGAAAGCAAGGGTTTGGAAACCCCAGCAAGGAACACGGGCAACCCCAGCGTGTCCCGCCTGGGCTCCGTCCTGCTCTGCTGGGGTATGCTTCAGCCCAGGCAGGGATGTCTGAGCATCCCTGAGCACCTCCCTTACTCTGGAAGAGCCCACGTGGCAGTAATCTGTTTTTCATTCCAAAATGGAAGAAAAAGTAAGAATAGTTTTCATTTTCTAAGGCTGCTCAGGAAATAGCTCCAGTCCTGTAGAAAAACTACTCGGAGTCTACTGATCATCTAGAGAGAAACTTGTGGTAAATCAACCATTCTCAGCTTTCTGAAAACTGCGGGCTCCTGAAGTTTGGTAGCTAATAGGGAAAATGTTTTATTGTCTTGCTTGTTTAGTAAGGTGCTGCTGTGCCAGCCCGCTGTGGAATTACAGGAGTCGGTGATAGATCTTGCCTAGACAATATTTCCATCAGCAAAAAAATTCAAATGAAGTATTTTATCTATTTCCCCTTCCAGAAAAATAAATGAAAAAGGCAGAAAAGCGGAGGGGAGAGCTGTGACCCACAGGACAGCCCTGAGACAGCAGCAGCTCAGCTGGCAGCACAGCACACGTGCACTCGCTTCGTCCTCTCCCCGGCTGAGCCGCTCGGGGACTGCCAAGGAGAGCGATGGCAAACGTGACAGATTCCTGTGAGAGCACGAGCTCTTCTAATAAAATGAAGGAAAGAGAAATAAATCTCTCTATTCATTTTTAAAACTGTTTCCCCTCCCTCTTCATGAGCTTTGTGAGACAAATTGAAGCTGAGGCTGGTGTTCCCTTGTTGGGTCTCCAAAGCTACCACGCGTCCTGGGCCACCAACGCTGCTCACCACCGTGCCTCATCTGTCCTGAGCCCAGGAGTCCTCAGCTGGTAATACAAATGGTTCTTCACATCAGCAGTGATGCCCTTTTGATGGACTTGAATGTCTTTTAGCCCTGCTGCGAGCCTGTAAGGCTCTTTTTCACTAACGCACAGGGCTCAAGTTCAGCCCCAAGCAGCCGCAGCCTCCTGCTGCTCACCCACCTCCGTGCTGGGGCTCTTGCCAAAATCATCCAGGTCATGATGCTCACCCACAAAGGGATGGAAAGGGTGCTGCTCCTGGCAACGGTGTGCAGGGTGCTGTTCCCAAGGCCAGCAGACCCAGCAATGTCCGCAGTGCTCATCGGTCCAGCTTGTGGCACAGCACATCCACATCTCTGCTGCACCCACAGCCAAGAGGAGCTGGGGGGCCTGCGTAAGGTACCTCCACGCTCTTGCCTGGCACAAGCACATCCCAAAGGCTCCTCACTGCAGTCCCAGAAGCCCAGCTGGAGTGGCATCGGGGATCTTCCACCTCCATCTTCAGATTTTCCACCGCTCTTACTCAAGGCTCTATAAAGCCGCACCAGTCCCAAGGCTGTACCTCGAGCGCGCAGCCTACCTCGCGAAGCCAGATGGACTGAGAAATGCGAAGAGAAACTTCTGCTCTCTGCCACTGCTGCAGGTGGCTGTGAATGCTGTTCGTGGGACCAAAGCGAAACGCTCTGCAATTTACATCGCAGCTCGCTTTGCAGGGAAACGTGTCACTTGTGCAGCTGCAGCGGTGTGTAATACGACCTGCTTTCCTTTCGTTCCCTTAATTGCTCACTTACAAGAGGTGGCAATAAAAGTTGAATGCAGTTTATTGTGTAAAGCGCTGGGGGTTAAATCAAACGCTAACTGCTTTCAGATCTCATATTAGAAAGAAGTCTGGTAAAAACTGTGGACAGGGTAAGATCTTGGTTACCTTGATTCAAGGTGAATAACCACACACACGTCGCAGCATTAAGCTTTTTTTCAGAGAGCCATCATTGTCGGTGTCTCCTGCTGGAAAATGATGCTCCCATGTAAAACAGGACCGCTGTTTTTCCTTGGTAAGCAGAGCAACACCAACAAAAGAAAGAGCGTTAGGGTGCAGAGCTGAATATAAATAGCCCCAGATAAGATTGCAGCGATAGCTTTCCTTCCAGCTGTCACCCAGCCAAGCCAATTGCATTTGAAGAACCTGTTACTACGTATGTTATAATTTGATGGAAAATAATACTGTGACCTATTACAGACAGGAAAGCTGGAGGTCTCATAGGTCACCAAATAAATGTGAGGCAGAGCTATGGATATAATCATTTAAGACCTGAAAGTGAAAGTAATGGATGAACACTGGATTTCAATTATCCTTAGATAATTCAAATTACTTTAAATAGATAGCTGACCTACTAAAAACTGCCTGGTCTCTAGTCTTGCATTCGCTGTCCAATTCAGATAATGACTGTTTGATCCCGTTCTTTTTCTTTTTTTCACGGAACAGTGAAATTGTTAATAGCAGTGAAGGGTTTCTTTTTGAGCTGAACTTGCAGTAACCTGCTGTTTAACATCTCCCCACGTTAAATCCAGTTGTTACAGCACTGACATTTGCAACTCGCTAAGCTGAAGTTGTATTGGTGGCATTTCCCTGGGAGCAAGCAGGCTCATTTACAGCACGGGCTGGAGGCAACAGCTGGACGCTTCGCTTCAGGACTAACTTGGGTGCTCATTTCCCATCATCTTCTCGGCTATTTTAAAATTAACCTCGTGCAATCTCAATGAAGAAGGGGAAAAAAAGGTTTAATTGCGTGACTAATGAACACTCGGGATACAGCCAGGATCCACACACCTGCTGTGTTACATACCAGTTCTGGACTTTAGTACAATTACTGCATTACTGCTGTCACTTGTACTGTTACGATACAGGAGTTCTCCTCGTGTACTAAAATCCTGCTGTGCCCGGCGAGATACCAATGTACAAAAAGATCGCCTGCGATCCAGGAGGCAGAGGGTGGCTTCCCCATACCCACGTTTGCTGGCTTGCACAACATCAGCGTCGAACAAGGAGGTTACAGTAGGTGACTAACAGCTGATCAACTCAAGTTTGGTAAATTTCCAGCCTAAGGAATGTCACTCTCAACATCAGAGCATCTAACGCATACTCTTGATATGCAAAGCCACGTATTCAAGCAACGAGCTGGACAAAATGATGGAGAAGGAAAACATTTCTAGCTAGACAGGATGCCAAAAATATGGGTGTCTGGCTTTATTCCACGTAATTTACTTCAGACTGAGTTTGGAGCAGAGTTGCCCAGCGTTCACTCTGTAGTCAGAGGACACAGCCACTTCCAGAGGGTGACTGGGATCAGGGGACTGGCAGGCTGGCCTGATCTCTGGATCTGCCCACACTTAAATGCCTAAACCTTCATTTGATGAACGTCCACACACTGAGCTCCTTCCTGGAGCTGGGCAGAATTCAGAGGAATTTAGGTGTATCTGATCTAACCCGTGCAGTACCTCCCTGCGCAGGGACATCCCAAGGGGAGAAACCACTGGTGGAACTGGGGCCACCCACCACATCATTCAAAGGTCTGAAAGGAGTGAGGACAACCTCTTAAGTGCCCGTTTCTTTCCCCCAGGAGCCCACGGTGGCTACCTCAACTGCAGCTATTCGCACTGCTGCTATCTCAAGTCAGGTGAGGCGAGTCCTTGCTACTCCAGGTGCTAAATCCCAAATTAAGTTCTCTCGACTCTCCGCTGGGCCTTGCCTAAATTCTCACAGCACTGTATCCCCCATCAGTACGGCTCTCCAGATGTCACACTGATGGTGCTGGCTGTGCACACAACCACAAAACCACCATCCAAACCTCCTCAGACATTCCCCACGGTGACGAACGTCAGCATCTCTTCTTCCAGTGGGGTTCCCCAGGTACTCGTTTTTCCCTAACACGTAGCATAGTGAGCTCAGGTGCACAGTGACAAAAGGAAACTACCCGATATATGATGGCACTGACCATTAATTCTCTTTTGGGTGTGCAACCGTATGGTTCTGCACAGGTGAGGTGCAGCCCACAGGGGTTAGTGGGGGTTACTTACGCTGGGACCCGCACGCAGAAATCCTCCTGCCACCCTGCGCTGCGTCCCCTGGGCACACAGGGAGCACACACCTGGGCTGGAGCGCGAGCATCGCAGCACGTTATAAAGTTGAACGTTTAGGAAGGAGAAGATGGGATGCACCTGCTGATGACTCTTCCAGCTACATCTGCTGCCTGGGTAAATGTCCCGGCAATTTGCTAACAGGCAATTGATTCACGCCGTTTACAGAGTCGAGGGAGATGTATGGAGACGAGATGCGACTTCGCTGACTTTATTCATCGCTCCTAATTGCTAAGCAAATGACGAGTGGAAAAACATTCGTTCCCTCCTGTGAGCGACTGGTTACTAAGGTTGCAGAAGGTTTAATTTGCTGGGGGAAGGAGGGACGGAGAGGGGTGAAGACCCAAATTTCAGGAAACATTGAGGCTGGAAGGCTGTCACAGCCTGTTGTCAAGGCTGAACATCTATCACTGAAGCTGACAGTCAAGCCTGAGCTAGGTTTGGAGTAGGCATGTCAGTTTTCTGCGAGAACATAAAAAAGGCTTCCCAGAGTGAAATCACTTCTTTTATAAATACCAGAAAGTTCCCGCATTTTGCAGCGTGTATTAAGATGTGGATTAATATAATTGCATTGCTACTAATCTCAATGCTCGCATGCTTAATCAGACACCTGATAAGCTTCTCAATTAGAGGCACTACAATAAGTTGTTAGAGCCTCAGATTTTTGTCCTTGACTCCGGTTATCCCATTTAAGCATATTTTGAGGGAAACAGCCATCAGGCTGTGAATCAAAGACCTAACCTGACTGGCTGTCTGACCCCACTGGGTCTTTACCCAGTTAGGCACAGGGCTCGGACTGGGACTTCAGCCAGAGCAGAGCACTGCTGTTCGCAGGGAGCCGCAGGACAGACACCTATTCTTGCACTAAGTGAACAAGCACAGAGGAGAAAACCTCACTTGCATTAAAATCAAGTGAAAAGCAACATTACAGCAGATCCCTGAGTGACCAGTGAAGGCCTGAACCTTTGAGCTAGCACAGAAATCAGCTTTGCCATTACCAATAAGGCAAGGAAATCTCTTCTGGGGGTACGTGCCTGATGAGGGGAAAGACTCACAGTACCTGAGCATGTTTTCCCCAGAAATGAAGTGGAATAATCAGAAGCCATCAAAATATGTGGCTGGCTCTTTTCATGGCATGCTTGAACGGGGACTTTCTGGAGCACTGGACTTCATCCTGACACCTACGGCTGCCTATTGCCCCGGCAAGTCAGCAACTGGGTACGAGCCCATCCAGACTGCACCCTGCGTCCAAATCCAAAGCACAAATGCTGTTTGATGCTGGAAGCAAGTCATGTTTTAATTAACCACTTCTAATTATGCTACAAATCGTTCTAAAATTACACATAATAATTTAAAAACCAAAACACAAATATACGCTCTCAGTTGCTGAATCTGTGAGCATCTGGTGCCCTTTGAAAGATGATTAATGGTACCGTTTTCTCCTGATCATCTCTTTACTAAGTACAGGACCTTCCAGGCTTGTATTGGTTAATATTAATAGTGGAGTTTTGTGTTAATTGACTAAGAGAAAGATGAATGAAATTAGTCTTGTAACAGAGAAAACGATGCTCAATGCTTCCACTGGGGATATCTTCTACATGGCTGCATCCATTAAGTTCTGTATAATTTTATTTAGCAACCCATACTAAGAAATATTAAGCTTACTGATTTTGCAAATACTTCCTGAATTCGCCTGAAAACCTGCGTGGATTTTTTACATGGACTCTGCAGTATTCGTTCTGCTGCAGCTCCAGGTTAGCAGTGATTTCCTTTCCTTCAATACCCCTCAAATAACAGCTCATGGATTTTCCCTGCATTCC
Source organism: Anser brachyrhynchus (assembly GCF_964034855.1). NCBI lineage: Eukaryota > Metazoa > Chordata > Aves > Anseriformes > Anatidae > Anser > Anser brachyrhynchus. The sequence continues at coordinate 5,263,134 of NC_137717.1, forward strand.
TGCTGCAAGACCAAGTACATACAAACAGCAGAGGAAGCTTCAGATGTTTCTGACTTCACGGCACGATGATGCAGTGAAATAACAGATGAAAAGGAATAGGAAACAGGGTACAACAGAGGTTTCACTGAGCTAAGACTCAAGGCGCCTGATCTCTGCTCCTTGGCTTCTCGCTGCCCTGATATGCCACTGGGGGCAAATCTGCACTTCCACCTCCCCTTTTACTCCTTGTTCACTGGTGTGCGATGGATCTGTGTGTGTGTATTTACCGGTGTGTGTACATGTGGCTGTGTGCACGGCCCTTCTCCCACAAAAAGACAAAGTCTCGCTGCAAGGTTGCCACTGTCTCTTTCAAAACATCTGCTTTCATTTCACGGTCTCTTGGGGCTTTCTGCTGCGCCAAATGCCCCATGGGCAGCTCCAGAGCCTGTCTCTGGGTCACATCCAGAGCCTTGAGCCGTGCAATTCTGCGGGGCAAGCAGGGCACAGAGCAATGGGGCAGCTCCTGGGACCACGGAAAGGGTGCAGGACTCTGCCCTTGACACGTCCGTGGGCATCCTTCCTGAGGGAGGGGGAGGAACCCCGGCTGGAAAGATTTTGTTGATTTTACTACTTTTTGGGTGACCTTTGGAAGTGCACTTTTCGCTTCATATTTTTACAGAGCAATTAAATGGGAGGAAACATGAGTCTTTCACAGCTCACTGACCTCAGGAACCATTCCCTCTCCGAGCTGTCAGGAGACACATCCTTCTCACTGGCCTCTTGCGCCGTGTTTAAAGAGGATATTTAATAGCTTTTTTACGTTTCAGATGGAGATGTCTCAGACAGAGCCGGTTGCTTCCTAGTTGCCAGATCACTTTGGCCTCATCTGTAAAAAAGTTCACCTTTAGGGTTTTTATTCTGAGTATTTAAGCCTAATGCAGCTAGCAAACTGCACAGTGCTCTGACAGGGTGGTTCCTGGTGCTTGAAGAAAAATCTCTCGTCCTGTAGCACTGGAGCCCTGTCCTCGCGCTCCTGCTGGAGTGGAAATGCCCTCACTCTCCAGGTGATTGGGTTTCGGCATTAATTTGTCCTCAGGATGAATGGGGGTGTTCACACCTCTCAGAGCTATTTTTCAAGCTGTCCACCCAGCCAGAGCTCTGCTGGTGATGTGGGGATCACTTGCTAAACCTTCCCTTTGCAACCAGGAAAGCTCAGAAAGTCTAGAGCTTTATAAATAAAGATGATTTTTGTTGTGTTTTTATAGAAGAGGTTTTACACATAAACCTCATTTGCCAGGGAACACTTTCCAGCCTTTTACAGAGAGTTTCTTTTTGGGGTTCACCAGCTGAAATAAATATTGACTGGTCCTAGAGCCCCAGCTGATCTTGAGTTGGGATGAAGGATGAAGTCTCACCACCCCTACAACATCATATTGCAAAGTTAAGGAACCCCCCTTTTCTCTAAAATCTCCACTTTATGTTAAATTCATAGAAAAAAATACATCCTTACCCTGAAAACAGAAAATCACTGGCCTGTTCCAAACTGGCCAAAGCCAAATTAAAGACAGATCACTGCTCATTTAACCCTCATATTTGTAAACAGTTGTTGAGAAGACGCTTTCAACCTTATAAATTAGACGTAAGAGGTGAGTGTTACCCTCTCACAGCTCTGTGAAATTTTCACAGCAAAAGCAGCAAACCCTGCAAGAAGCAGCTTTTGCATCTCTTTATTGGATTTTGTACAAAAGTACTGTGAGGTTTCTCAGATTTTCTTTGGCTAAAGGAGGACTCTTTTCAAGCCAGCTCTCTCAAGTCTGGCTAAAATACCATCTCATTTGAGCCCGCTGAAGTGAGTCCTTTATCTCCCCTGTGATTTCTGCCTTTCTGGTTTCCAGCACTACATTCAGAGCAGAAGCACAGAACTTCAACTCCTTCTAGGACTTCGACTTGAAACTCCAGCTGGATCCGAGAGCCCTGCGAAGTGGCATAAGCTTTTCCTAGAGTCCATCTGCTCTTCTCCAACCACCTCTTCTCCACCCGAAGAAAGCCTGGAGGAACAGATCCGTCCTGGGAGCAGCTGCACGCACGGCACGCCAAGCTCTTCAGGTGAAAGCTGCTCCTCTCGGGCGCTCTGGTTGCCTCAGCTTTACTTGTGATCAACAAAATATGTCAAGTCCCCTGACAACAATGTAATCTTATTTCCAGACGCATCAACTCGAGCAGCCTCTCTTTTTGCAGAAGAATGTTTCTTCCCAGAAAAAGCAATTTTGGTGCGGCTGCCATATCAAGCTGCTGCCGCCGATAGTAGTGCTGAACTTCTCGGGAACTTCCTCAGCTAGGACACCGCCGCTCCGGCAGATCCTATCAGAAAAGTGGGAAAATACGATGCCTATATGCCCATGCCTTGGCTATTATGAATAAAGACAAAGATATGAGGAGAAAGAGAGGTACACGAGATTGAGGTACAAGCAGAACATGTGGCAAAAGGCAGAGTACAAGCAGAACGTATGGCTATACATGCGGTCTGTGGAAGGGGCAGGTAAGAGGTCTCCCTGCTCCACGGAGGCCAGGACACTGTCTCAGTCCACCCTTCCTATTTATTAACTACCCCCCTCGAGCCAGTGCTCTGTTTTCCAGCCCATCGGTGATGTCTGCACATGCCGAAGGAGATGATGGGCCAGAGTGGATGTGGCATTCATGGTAAGGAGACAGGGGCAAGAGCTGAGCAAAATGCAGAAATGACTTGAAAACCTAAGGGGAGGGAAGCCGGCGACAGAAATTCCTGTCTGTTAAACACAATCGATGCCTGCTGGTATCAATCACCACTGAGCTGGGCGCGCTGACTGATGATTCCTCCCTGTCTGCAGCAAAGATAAATGGGCACGAGCAGGGAAAGACTCGGCTGCTACGCAGGAGGTGAGGGAGGGCTCCTCCAGGCTGGGAGAAATCAAAGCAGAACCGCTCAGAGATGGCTCGTGAGATTGAGACATCATTTATTAGATATTCTCTTAATTAATTTTTTGAAAACAATACAGATTATTGCTGGAAAAAAAGATGATTTGTCAAAACCAGTCCCTGTTGCGGGAAGATGCCCACTGCAGAGAAAGCTCCTGGCTGAGCATTTCCTGAGGTCCGGGAAGGAGTGGACAGAACCAGCAGCGGATCCAGGCTCCTAAGAGCCCTGTCCTGGTGTTTTCCCCAGCACTAGGGGAAAAACTGGTTGAAAACAGGTTGAAAACCTGTTTTTTTCCATTAAAATTCCCATGGCAAGAGCATTTAGATACCCCGGGACAAGGTATCTAAATCTGACTGATCAGAAACGTGTCATTTTGTATTAAAAAACCCAACATGCACAAACAACCAAGAAGAACAATTTTCCCATTGAAAAATACTGAAAAAGCTTCAGAGATCCTGGTTTCCTTGTCTGTGCAAAACAAGCAAAATTCTCCCTCCCTTCCTCCTTTATCCACACTCTTTGATTTATCTGAGTTTACAGTGACAGCCGGCAATGCCCCCAGAGGTACCTGTGCATCAAACGAATCAGATCCTGAAGTAAAAGACAGTTTTCTGGCTTTAAGCCTGTTTTGGGACCCTGGTTCAAATCCTCTTTCTTCCGGGCCAAATAAATTGTGAATGCTACAGCCCTACGGACTGAAATACCAAGATTTCCCTGTGTTATAAGAGCACGGGCTCCCAGACCTGGCCAGGCTGAGGTTCTGGCCAAATCCTGCCTCGAGGATTTTAGGTGCTCCCTTAGCTCAAGCAGGAGCTGGTTTCTGTGCCTCAGATTTAAAGCTTTCAATGATTTCTTGAAGGTGAATTTCTAACCTTCTCTGTCTAAGGCGAAATACCAACCCACTCTCTCCTGAAGACAAAGAGCTGCGAGGGGCTGGAGGTGCCTGCTAAGCAGGGCTCGGTTCGCTCCGCGCCGTGCTGGGAAGGACGGAAAAAGCAGACCGGAGCCCACGGCCTCCTGTCGGTGCAAAACCTCCCTGCGGCTCTAACTCAGCCTCCCGAGGCCACGCTTCCCCCCAGGACTGCCATCCCGCTGGAAGGCTTCAAGGCTAGATTTCTAGTAAGAGACAAGAAGGATGTCTACGAGTTGGCTGAACGTAAGAGTGATGGGGCCTGGATAAGAATTTCGATTTCCCCACGACGTAACGTCTGGACTTCAAATCAATGGCTGGAAAGAGGAGAGAAGCACAGAGGTCTGCAGCGAATGAAAAACAAATCGAGGATAATTCCTCCTAAGCACTTCAGAGCGAGCGGCTCTGATCCCAAGGGCATCTCTGCCGGGGCGGGAAGGCTCCGAACCGCTGGGGCCGGGCAGCCCTCGGGTGGATGGACGCGGGAGGGGGACACGCTGTGTCCCACAGGATCAGAACAGCAAGAAAGCAGCACTGCCTCAACCGAGACCGCACCTCCCCATCTCCACAACTCCACTACTCGCTAAATAAATGCCTTGCCCCGAAGCGGAGGCAGAGACGAGTTTGTAGCATCTCTATGGGTGGAGGGAGGCTGGCACGGGGCCACGCAGCAAACCCCAAGCAGAGCTGGCCGGCCCTGACGATGAGCCCAGCACCGAGCCTTGTGCCAACTCCCCCCGCAACCCCAGCACCCACCGAGCCATCGCCTCACCCCCGGGTTTCCAAACTGACCGCTGCTACTGCAGGGCACCACGCAGCTGAGACGTCCCCAGCCCTTCAGACAGCGTGCCGCTCCTGCGGAGGCCACGCGGGGCTGACTGACATTTAACAATTCTCTCTCGGAGGAAAATTGCCCGTTCCTCCCCAGAATGAACCTGCAATTTTTTTCAGAGCTGAGGCCACACAGTTCAGGTGTTTCGATTCAAAAGTGAGGACAAAATTGTTTACTCTGCACTGGAGAAGCAGAGCACGGCAGAAGATGCTCTGATGACAGGCTGTCCCTTTTGCAACAGAGGTTATAACTTGTTTTTAATCAGTGTTTGCCCTCTTTTCTTTTCTTGTTTCATTTTTAGCTGCTCAAGGCAAAAGCTAAAGTCAATTTACTGTACATATAGATTACCTGCTGTTTCAGTGCCGCGCAGGGTAACTGATGGGAAAGGTCTCAGGCAGTGATGAAAGGAGATGGCAAAGGAGGATTACCAGTTACAGCGGCTCGCAGCGGGTCAGAGAGCAGACCCAGGAGCTGGGTCTGACACGGCTGTCATTCGAAGGGCCCGTGCTGAGCGCTGCACAGAGGTTTCGACGTGTTAGGACAAACTCCGGGCCTCGACCAGGGCTCTCTGCAGGGGCTGGAGCACCGCAGGCAGTGCCAGGGCCCGGCTCCCTCAGCTCAACGCCTTCGCCAGGTCGCTGGAAGCATTTCAATGTGTTTTTCGTGATACAAGCCTCAGAGGCTGCGGTTGAATCTCCCGTAGCGCTTAGGCCAACCGAAGGCAGGACCTTGCCTTGCGGACTCGGTTTGGATGCGCCCCTGAACTTCTCCTCTTGTTCCACGTCCTTCCAGGGAATTCCTTGCCTGCACTGCACACTTTGGCATCTCCCTGGAGCTGCGACCACAATTATGAACGTTCAACCCATCTCTAGCTCATCATGCCCATCTCCAGGAAGATTGCTCTAACAGGAACCTTAGCTAAACACCATTTGTGTACATCCATTTTCTTAATTTCCTTCCAGTTTTTCAATATCTCTCAGACTCCTCCTGCCAAAAGGTGATGCCCCTCTGCCCGCCCAGCGCCGAAGGCACAGAACTAACCGGCAGCAGTGAGCCACGAGGTGCCTGCCTGCAGCGTGGGGCTTTATTTCACCACTTGAATCATCTCAGTCAATGGGATTTTCCTTCCTTTCTCACCAACACCCCCGTTTTCTTATTTTAAGCAAGTTCGTAGTGCCGGAGCCTCAGCCAGCAGACGCAATGAAGGCAGCGGAAGGGAGACGGTTCGCACCCGTGCTGGATTTGGCCTCGTGTGTGAATCAGGCGCTTCAGCATCCCACCCATGGCAAAGCACCAAGGGGAAGGGAGGAGGATGAAGCCGTGCCTCGGCTGAATTCACAATTCTCCAGCTTTACCCACGATCTTCTGCTTTTCCCCTCCTCGCCGAACCATTGGCAGATTTTGCACTACTCACGCCCGAGCACCCCACCCTCGCTCCCCGACTGCTCCCTAGCTCAGGCATTTCTCTCTCAGCTGTTATTTCATCCTCCCCACAGTCATTTAGGGCTGGAAGGAGCTGCTGCGAGGTGCTAGTGCTGGTGCTTAGGCTTGCGAGATGCTGCAGTGCCATCTTCAGACAGGAGGGCAGCAACCACAGTCTTAGGATGTTTTACAGTACAAACAGGAGGGGAAAAACAAACAGCGAAAACCTACCCAAATCCAGGTCTTTGCAGAGGGAACATGCATCCTGAGGCTAGGGAAACATTTGCAGCTGGAATCGCAGAAATGAAGCAGCACGGCTTGTCACAGCGCTCCCGTCATCTACCGATCTCAAAGAACAACGCAGGGACCTCTGCGTGTCCCTAGGAAGGCTGAAACCCTTCACCCTGTGCTAAAGCTTGGGGATTTTGGATCCAGCTGCATTAAGCAGCTCAGAGGGTCTAGGAGAAGGGAAAGCAGAATCTCTCTCCTTGCTGTGATTCAGCATGCTGAGGTGCAATGTCGTAATGCACATTTTAACACTTTCTTCCTCTCCCTCCCTTCCAGCAAGCTGCATAACATTATTTTATCCTAATGGCTTATTCTGTAGTCACAAATAAAAGAGGCTGGACACCTCTCTCCCTCTCTGCCCCAAGGCGACGCAGCACCGCGCAGCTTTTGCCCATGCAGCTGTAGTCTGCCCTGACCCCATCGGCCACACCACCCACAGGAACAGCCTCTGGCCTGGGCTTTGGCAGTTCCCAGGGAAAATAACTGATGATACGGAGAAATAAAGGTGTTCAGAGAACTGGGGTACCCAGACAGGGGCTTGGGTCTGCACCCCTTCCTTTTAATTGAGCAGCCTGTTGGTAACCAGCAGCAGCAGCAGCAGCTTGACCCCACAGGTAAACGCTGTGCATAGCTTTTAAGAGCATTAATCAGGTGGGGTTCTGGTATTAAAACAGTTTCAGACATTGACTCTGACAAACAGGGCCTTTACAAAGCCTTTTTCTCGTAACGCTGGTTATTTGGGCCAATTTTTTGTAATTTCAGTAATTCTGGCCTGCTTGCAGACATTGCTGCTGACGCAAGCCTCTTTTGAGCCTAGGAGACAGCAGCCCGGCCTGCACCACGAAGATGTGGAAAAGGAAAAGCAAGGGGACCTCAGGATTTCACTGGGATGCCCGGACCTATCCCCTCTGGCATCCCATAGGGCACCCATCCATCAGAGCCGCTCGGTGAAACCGCACGCCCCAAAACGCAGAAAAAGGCTAAGAAGGGGATTCCTGCGGCGGCTCCGGGAAGCGGAGCGCTTCTCCAGCATCAAGCCACGAACGCTGGCTCCTCCTGGCCAGGTATTCACCTTGCCTGAATTTGGGTGGTTGAAAGTTTAATTTTTCAGCCTGAGCTAGTTAACGTGCTTCTCTCTGTAGTTAATGGAGAGAAATAAGAACTGCTAGAGGGCAATTCCTCTGACCCGTCGTTAACACTTGTCTCAGCATGAGAGAAATAGCCCTCTGGAGAGGCCTGTCTCTCTGCACTGCCTATAAAGAGAGATGAGGATGAGTGCTTCAAGCCCTGAAGTCTCACTTTCGGCAAATCCCACCTGACGTGCTGGACCGCCTCCTGCCCGTGAGGCTCCGCGGGGCCGTCAGAAGCCAACACAGCCGGGCCCGGCGGGCTCCCTGGAAGGGGACATGGGGGGCTGGAGGGGACGAGAGTCCCCAGCAGGGCAGGACGGCGGTGCCCAGAGTCTGAGCAGCTCAGGTGTGCACGGAGATGTGACCTCAGGAGCTACGAGCGGGGAAACGGGCCCATCCTCAGCTAGCCAGGCAGTCACAGGTCTGAGGCTTACCCGAATTTTGCCCCAGCACCCTGAGAGCAAAGCCCAGGTGTCCTTCAAAAGCTCCTTGTTGAATAATTATTACGGTTATTTATTTATTTTTTTTAAATACGATTCACCCAATTGAATCCAAAGTCTTGAAGACGGTTTGGAGAGAGGGGAAAAAGATCTCAAAAAAAAAAATAAAATCCAGGCTCCAGTTCTGCACTATCTATGCTGCTTCTGGATGAAGATGCAAGGAGTCGTGTGTGAACCTCAGCCCCAGGCCAGGGGACAAGGTGGGCGCAAGCCTGAAGTGCCCGGACCTGGTGCTGGCTGGGGACAGCCGGCCTGGCACAGGGACGTCGTGAGGGCACATGGAGCAGCTCCCTGGTTTGGTGCAACACATACAGAACGGTCCCGGCGCTGGCAAATGGGAGTAATGAAGAAAGCAATCCCAGACACAGCCTGAATAAACAACTCACCTCCCCAAACCATCTTCATTCTGCCACCATGGCAACTTTTAACAGCCTTAATTGCTTCTTATTTTAACACCCGAGGAAGAAAACCTTTGTGATCTTCTACCACGTTATTATTATCAGCACTCATTAAAACAAAAATAAAATGCAGGCAAGCACAATTTTATGTGTGTATATATATTTGCAGCTCACATTTTACCAGTAAATCCTGTAACATATATCTTTGCCACTCTTCCAGCAACTGTTAGAAAGTTGTAAGACACACACGAACATTGGCTTGCTCGTGGCTCTGCCCTCTCCAGGCTCTCTCATTAGAGGTCAAACTGGAATAAACGTCTCTCTCCAGACTGCACGCAAGCCAGCAAGCAACAGCCAACGCTGTCCTCTGAAGTTTCTCTCTCCTGGCACAAAAATCTACATTTTAAACTGGAAATTCACCTGCAGAGAGTTGCTCTGAGGTCTGCATGCACACCTGCTGCTGTGTTTGCATGTAGGCACGCAGCACAGAATTTCCCCCGATGTTGTCAAGCCCATCGGGGTACACAGTCACCAACAGGGTCGTGGCCAGATCTTCCTACTTATGCTTGGGGTTGGGATCTGAAGGGCCAAATTGCCGTGGTTTGCACTGGAAACCTTTCCAGGGCCATGAGAAAAGCCAGTTCATCTCGCCCCAACAGCCAGCCAGACGCCAGTGACAACACCGCGGTGTTTGCACGTGCAGCTTAGGGTGCACACTCAGCCTGGAGGTGTATGGGATCCCTACCGGGGTGCTGCACCACCGCGGGACGGGGCGACGGTGGTCACCAGCAGCGCAGCTCAGCTGGGAACTCCTCACAGGGCATGGGTCTGGTCCAAGGAGTCCCGAAGGTCACGTTAATGCCCCCAGCACCTCCCCTGCCATGAAGCCGTGACTCTCAGGCTGGAGCAGACCCGTCTCTCCTCCTTCCCCTTGACAGCGGCTCATTTCCGACCCTTGGCAAAGCGCTTTGCTCTTCCGCGGAAACCCGGAGCAATAAAGCCAGTGACCTCCTTGCTGCAAAACTCACCTCCATGAATAATAATAAAAATATACAATATTTTGCAATCTGCTTCCTATTCATTAGGACTCACTGAATCTAATAAAGCTGCTACCGGACCAGCCACTCCTGTAGCTCTCAACTCAGGCTCAAAAATATAATTATATTGCGGTGAGGTTTGTAAACAGCCCCAGCCTTCTTTATTATAACCCTCTCTTTAAAATCCAATCAGATTAATTTTACATGCAACTTAAACTGCTGCTGCTGCTAATTTTAGGTAATGCGCTTGATAAATTTCTTTCCTGTGCCTGCATGAAATAAATGTACAAAGGCAGGATTCAGCTGGGGGTGTCCAAATCCCTGTTCGTTCTGGTCCCCAGTTTGAGGGCTGGGAGGGATGGGGTGAAACAGGCGACGAGGGCTCACTATGTGACCAGCGTGAGCCACAAGTCACCGCGGGTGCTCCCCACTTCTTTGTAAGGCTCTTTTGGCACAGTGCTCCCTACGAGGCAGGTCTTCAGCCACAATGTGTTCACTGGAGCTCGGGCCCCTGTGCATGCCTGGGTCACTGCCTTGCCGAGGCTGCAGATGCGGGTGGTGAAGCAGTACAGGAACATGAGAAAAGGGTCAAATGGCCGAGGCTCGTACCCACGGCACGAAGGCAGAGCTGCAAAATCAATTTGCCTAACGTCACCCCGGAAGAAATCGCCTGTTTCTTACACCTGGGGTCTGTGCCTCAGCCACCAGGCTTTGCTTCGTTGCCCCCGGGAAGCTCAGGTCCTCTGCTGCTCAGTTTAGTTCCCAGAAAGGATGGCTTTGCACACAGTTGAGGATCCCTCAACTGGAAGCTTGGTTCAGTTTTCACCTTGCCGTAAGCTTGCTGCTGGTTTTGATGCAGCGTGTGGGAAACTCTTTGGTCTGATTCAAACCTGACATTTTTGCAGCTGGAGCTGACACCCAGCTCTGCCCCCTCCTCTCAGTTCAGACCCAATTCAGGATCACAGGATGCAAAAGCAATCACAAGAAGCAAAGGGAAGGTGGGCGCTGAATACATAAATGGATTTGTACTTCTCCTTAAGCATAAGGCCTTTTATTTTTAAAAAAGCGAGAGGGGGAAAAAGAAGATTAAGTGAATTTAGCAAGAAGTTGGTCAATCCTTTAATACCAGGAGGTCAGAGCCATCCCACATGGATAATCAGTTTGCTTTCAATTTCTCCTTGGTGGATTGCTGCTTTGAAAATCTCATTTCAAGACACAAAGAGTCAGGTCAGGGAAGTCACAGCGCCTAATTATGTGAAATGAAGTGGGACATAGTGGATTTGAAGCAGTCTTGGCTGCAAGCATCTGTGGGAAAGTTTTCCAAAGCTGCCTTTAAAGTGGGGATTGGGTTGTATCTAACCTGAGGGGGCTCGGGGATGGCTGTGAGATGAAACAGAGAAGCCTTCTTTCCCTCCACCCACCAGGGGCAAAACCTGCCCCAGTCTTAATGCGTCCATCAAGGAAGCAGAGACTTGAAGACCTTGTTCTGGAGCATGGCGGAGCTCTCAGCTGTACGGCGGATTTTTGAAGAGCAACGTTTCCCATGTTTGGGGGGAATAATGATTTCTTTTATGTCACCGCTGCCTTCCTCATCACCCAAATTGACAATGGTGGATCTGGTGGCAAACGATGGCAGAGTTTCCACAAAGAACTTGGCACTGGGTGGATTTCTCCCTGCACCTTCCTGAATTATGTTAGAAAAGCAGAATCCCGGTCACATCTGTGGTCACAGCTGATGGCTCAGGCTCTGCCCTTCCTGTTCATCCTCTAACAAAGAGGAGACCGGCACCAAGTGCTTGGACATCTCCAATACTCCTTTCCATATTCAAACTTCAAGAGCTTTCGGCGTCTCCATTTGTTGCTGGTGAGCACAAAATAAAGAGCTTCCCTGGCAGCTTCACGGCACCTCAGATGTGCAGCCAGGGCTGGGACAAGCTGATGGCCTTGTACTGGCAGCCTGCTCTAAGCAAACCCATGCATCACTCCAACTTCTGCGGAGCGATACATCAGCCACAGGGCGGGCTGAACGAAAGCAGAACTGGATCCAAACTCAGCAGGATGGCAAGGACCCAGACTAGGGAGGGGGGATAGGTGAGAAAAGGCTGGAAAAGGAACGTTCTGCTGCACTTGGAAGGATTGCGTTCAACTTTGTTACATGTCATTTGAGTCTAGGTCAAGGAAAAAGGAGAATCATTTTCCAGAGGTGATCTTTTGCTCAGTTCTGTGGCTTGTTTGAAAGAAAGATCACGGTCTTAGCCAAGACACTCCCTGTAGAGGCAGCTCCCTGTTCAGGCAGAGGAGACAGCTAGTAGGCAACAGGCTAAGAAGAAATAGAGGGCTTTAAGGAGAGGTAAAGGACAGTTTTTTTTCCACTAGACATATTTCAGCCTTCTTTCCCTCCATAAACAGCATTTGGCTTTAGAGGAAGTCTCCCGGAGGTTTCTGTAGTAAATAAGCACACAATTTCTAAATAGAATAATTGCTATAGAAAAATAACTCTGGGGAAAAAATCATCATCTGGATCTGACAGATTTGCCTAGAAAAATGGAAAGAAGAGGGAAGGCTTTCAGCTCTGGAAGAGGCTTTGGATCTTATCAGGTTGCTGGGTCAGGAGACAGAGAAAATAAAGAGTCCTTTGTGCCTGGAGAGCTTTATCAGGAGGCCAGAAAGGGGTTCCTATGCTTGGGCTCTGCAGTTTATACTCCCAGGTGCAGCTCCTCTGAGGTCCCCAGCCCAGGATATTGCTGCCCTCTGAGGTTTCTTCAGGGCTTCCTTACTAACAGGATGCTATTCTCCGTCAGCAACAAGCAAATATAATTTAAGAGGGAAGAACACATGGGAGCATTACAGCATTTGCAGTTACTGTGCGAAAGGTGTTTCTTGCTCACTCTTTATCCTATTACCTAAAAAACTGCAGTCCAGCAGCTTGCTAATGGATTATAAGTAGCTTTTCCTTATTCAAACACACAGCCATCCCACATGCTGGCAAATAGTTATCTTCTAAATGCAATGAACAGGCTTTGGCCATTCAATAGCCACAACGTCAGCTGCAGAAGCAGGCAGAATATTGTTAGGAAATGAGAAATTACACCTTTATAGCGTGTGTTTGGGAGTGGAAGCAGGAGCTGTAATGCCTCCCATCAGCACAAGTTTCCCTCAGTCACCCACACAGAGCTGCCACCCAGGCTGGGACAATCTGGGCTTTTGGTCAGTGTGGTTGATCAAGCAGCATCCAGCCGCACCACTGATCAGATGGGAAGGTCTGCGATCTGTGAAAAGATTACACTGGGTTCCAAAAAATGCCCTCCCTAGACCTTTCGGTGCATGGAAATATCACAAGCTTAACCTTTATGAGAAGTAAGAAGCACGGTTTAGTGACCTCTGAATGTTCGGGGAACATGGTTATTCTCCTCACATTCAAGAGAGAAGCTTAGAATCAAACACTTTAGAAATTGTGATCTGCTTTGAGAGACTTTAGAGCATATCCATATATGTATCTGTATATAAAAAGTTTTCCTCCACAGCTGCTTAGGCCAGAAGTGCTAACACCTGTTTCTTTAATAAGACATTTTAAACACCAAAATCAAGAAAATGCCCTAGAGAGTCTTAAAATAAAGCTCACAACCCCACTGATTTAAAACCACCATATATCCAACCTGTATCCAATCTTTTTTTCCTCAGATATGGTATCCTAGATAAGGAAAGTATTCACAAACAATGTGCAGGCAAGCTTTTAAGCACCTTAAATATTTAATTGAATTAAAGGTGTGAATTTGAAGTGGTTACTCAAACTGCATTAAGGCACCTCGTAGGCACTTTCCTATTCAGAATTAGAATGGCACTAATTTGATTTAGCTTAATTGATGCTGAATGCAAAGTAAGATACATTGAATTAGACCACTCTGAAGAGCGGAGCTCCTAGGCTGGGATTTAATGCCATCTAACGTGATCCCAGCGCAGGCAACCCAGGCCATACATAATGGGTTTGCCTAGAGCCATGGATGCCAAAGCCTGAAGGCAGTTTCAACTGAACAGCATCACACAAACTCCCGTGAACCTAAATTTCTCCCATAGATGCAGCTGAAAACATCACCCTTGGCCAGCCCTGCACTTTGAGGAGGCTCTAGCCTGCATCCAGCCCACAATCACATTTTGCTTGATTCTCACCCAACTGATGTTCACTGTTTTACGCCTTGGGTTCATGCTGCACCTGGTCAGTGCCAATCCCCCCTGCCCAGGGCCAGGACCAGGACCCCGGGGAGCACGGGAAGGGCGGCGGAGCAAGCAGGGATTTCTGATCTTAATAAGGAACGCTGCAAGAAACCCAAAGGTTTTTCTTTAATGGGTTTATGGGAGATACCTTGAGGTCAGGAGTGGCTGCAAGCACTTTCAAATCTGGGATAAAATAGAACAAAAATGTAATATATTTACACACGCGCGTTTAATATAGTGATAAAATGCTGGGTGAGGAACAGCAGTGTAAGCCAGGTGCTACATCCTACCTGTCCTAGCACTGGTATTAAAGGATCAAAGGAAACTAGCAGATAAAAGACGGGTAGGAGTTGTGGTGCCACCGCCGCACAGAAGCCTTGGTGCCAGCCCTGCCACTGAAGTCATCGCGGTTCGGACACCCACACCGTAACATGACAGGGGCTACCCCAAGGCTTGATCAGCCAAAACAGACAACCAGGGGAGTGCTGCCCTCCTCTTCTAAGCCAGGGAAAAGAGGGAACCTGTGGAAAAGAAGGAATCCAAGGCCTTTGGCAAGAGTTTGCTGGGGGCTGCATTTAGGCAGCATAACAAATTGCAGCTCAGGCCCAAGAACAACCAGCATGATAAACAACCGAGTTAACTAAAAGCTTCGCTCTTTTTCCTGTTTTTTTTTTAAACTCTACTTGCTACAGCAGCAAAGCATCGTAAAGTTGCATTTAAATTAAAACAATCCTCCAGCCTGGGGAACAGAAACACAACAGAGCCATCCATTTCTAAGAGAAAAAGGGGGCAGGAAATCCAGCTAAGATTTATACAGTTATTCCTCTGTAATTATCCAGAAGAGAGAGAAAGCCCACGGGTCAGCACTATCTCATTCATTATTGCACACTGCTTGCTTTAGTTTTTAATTTTCTTTCATATTTTTGCAGTCCCCCCGCCTACGTCCAGACGAACAGCACAGGGAAGGCCGCGAGCCGCTGCCACCAGCCGGGCACAGCACAGCCATCCCGGCCTGCGGGTGACCCGGCTGTGATCTGATACAAGGAAGTGAAGAACGAAGTGGAAAGCGAATCAAAGAGAAAAGGGGACAAAATAAGCGGTGGGAGCTGTAATACAGGGCCGGCGAAGGCAGGTGACGGGTGGGTTGTGGGGCTCCGGCCCTCCCCAGGACGCCTGCAGCAGGCAGCCAGGGCCGCACGCGGGCGAGGCGCTGCGCTCCGTTAGGGCCAAGAACCTCGGCCTGTGACTCTGGGGGCTTGGCTGATAACAGCCTTGAGGCGTTCAGGCTGAATCTGATGAAGCACTGAAGGAAAATTAAAAACCCCGTAGAGAAAAGACTCTACCTCAAGGCGGGGGAGAACAATGTATTTGATTAATCACCACCGGAGCGCTCCTGAGAGGAGCAGGGGAGCCGCGAAGGCTCGCAGCGGGCAGAGGCCGCTGCCTTTCAGCTCCCACCAGGAACTCGAGGAGTTCGTCTGGAGCCGGGTCCCGAGCTGGGCTTGGCCAGAACCTGCCACTGGTCCAAAGAGCACCGCGAGTCCAACGCTACAGCAGCGCCATCCCAGAGGTGCGAATCTGAACAAGGTAATACCTCTTTCCCTCACCCGGGGTAGAAATAATAAGAATGTGCTGAGACGGCAGGAAGAAAATCAGCTTAGACATCAGGAACGACTTTCCGAATGCCAAGATCTGTTTTGGGGGAGAAAGCAGCTGTTTTCTGCGACCAGAGCTGCTGCGCAGCTGGGGCTGCAGGGGATCTCGATGCCCTCCTGAAGTCCCCAGCCTAGTACAGTCCTGAGAAGGAAAGAGGCTGATTAAGGAAGAATTTTTACAACTGTTTAAAGCTCATCAGATTGTCTAAGAGAAGGCTTTTATTATTTATTTATTTGTTTATTTTTAATTTAGGAGCTCAGACTTTCTGGGACACCATCGCACATGCAGATGAGCCTAGGACAAAACTGAGTTTTATGATCATGATTTTCTGCTTCATTAAAGATTCTCCTCTCGAATTACTGCAACTTAATCCAGGTACCCAGGACTAACTTGCACCAGCTGAGGATGCAGCCCTGAGCAGATTTAACACATGACAGTGATTTAGGCCCTAGATAGTTTTCCCTCTTTTTTCCAAGAATGGGAAAAAATATTTATTTATTTATTAGGAAGTCAGAGCTGGTGCTGTTGTGCCCACAGCTGGATTTCCAAAAGCATGCTGTGACGAACAGTTCCCATACACTCGTGAATGGGATTTTCATTATATTGTTTTTAAAATCCCCAAACGTTGCAAGGAACTGACATTTTCCCCAGAGTGCTCTAGGGAACCAAATGAGAGCAGAAATGCAAAGCTTCATGGGCTGAGTGACCACACTGACAGCAAAATTGGCTCAAGTAGCTTGACTTGAGCAGACTTCACGCAAGAAACCACAATAAATCAATATTTTTAATGTTCTTCCATCTGGAGATTAAGCTTAAGAACTTGTTCCTAGAGTCATTAATCATGCCGTAAAATAAAAATAAAAAAAGCTACATGTTCTTCTGAATCCTGAAGATGTAATTCTGAGCCCTTTAATGGAAGCCAATGAAATGCCTTTGGAGCTGCGGTTTCTAAGTTCATAATGACACTTGAAGGCTTTACAAGGGTTTCTTTTGTTACAGCTCAGATGTGACCGCTCTGCATCATACCGCATATTCTCTAGTGGGAAACATGTAAGTACAGGACTCCAGATGTTAAAGCTACGATGGGGAGATTGCAGACTGGGTTGGAAGAAGTGTATTCCAATTTAAAGCTGACCTACAGAGGCCCCCACCCCCATAAATTAAAGGAGTGACTTGCTCTTTGTTAGGATGAGACTGTTCTACAGGAACTACGCAGGTAACTGATGATCATGTCAGGGCTGCCTTACATTCCCCAGTGCTGCACAGCAGCTTTACTATAAATTAAAAGATGTAAGATTTTATTCGATCTTGGTTCCACTGTTCCTTAAAAGGACAAGTCCTAGAACGGTCCAAACATCACCTCTCCTTGTTTATTCATTATAGAGATTCAGATCTTCTAAGTTACAGACTTAATATGGAACAAAGCAGTAAGGAAAGATAGACATCACAGGGGTGAATGGAGAGGTTGAGAATTTCAGTCAGATCTTTTACGTTCATTAAAAGCATTAGTCAGGATTTATTGTTTTGTTAACTAACCAACTCCTCCGGCACCCAAAAGCACCTTGAACATTTTAAACACTTCTGCCACAACAGTGCAAAGTCACACCATGAACACCCAAGCCTGCGACACTGTTACAGAGCAGTGACAGAACAGAAGGGCCTTTCTGATGTTTGAACGTTGATTTTGGTTTTCCCTGTAGCAGGGGTCACAGATTGAACTCATGCTGAGCATCAGGCGTGGCAGTGAGCTGAGGGACTCCCCTTTCTCAGCTGGCAAACAAGCAGGGTCCCTCTCCTCAGCTCTCTTTTCCTTCAGAGCTCCTCGGAACCTCATTGCCGTAGGTGGACAGCTGGAGAGCTGGGGGGGGACAGACGGGGGCACGATGTGTGACTGTTAATGCCGAGACACTAGGCTGCACGGGGCAAAACCCCAGCACCGACTGGTGCTCCAACTGCTTCCTCCAACTGCTGAGAGAAGAGTTGGGAAATTTGGTCCTTTCAGACTGGGGCAGATTGAGAAACACCACTCAGGTCAATGGGGCTGAAGGTACTGAGCCCTTCCAGAGAAAACACCACCAGCACCAGAAATAAATCGGTCCCCTTGCTCACCAGGCAAAGCCCCCTGACCCTGCAGCCTCCACTTCTCTATTGTTAGCTTTGGACACGACCTCCACACATCACCGTTGTTTCTGCAAAGCAATCTTTGGCATCAGAGCCCATTCCCAGTACCTTTAGATGCCTTTTAACAAAAAGATTCATGGAGTGCAGGTCCTGCAAGTTAACAGAGGACAGGTGGGTTCCATGTTTCCTGGGGAACTGTTCATTTTCCGCCCACGATTGGTTCAGCAGGGTCAAAAGGTAGAGGTGCTCCTCCTGGCTGTGGATCACACCAGGGCAACCAACCCCATAACTCAGAGGAAGGCTGCTCAAGGCCAGAATGGAAGTAAACCCATTATTTAGCAGAAATATTCATACTTCTTCAGAGGCAATGTTGTTGTACTATCCCGAACTGATGCTGCGCTGAGTTAGGGGCATGGTGTTCCCCGGTCCTTCTGGACAGACAAATACATTTGACGTGGCCCTGGGTTCAAGGCGGCCCCCGGCCATCGCTGGAGCTCTGAACTGGGAGCTTCGGCCCCCACAGGCTGGTGCAGCCCGAACAGGGACCGCGTCAGCTCCCACTCGGGACTTCTCACCGCTCCAGAATCAAAACAACTAAAAGGGCGGTATTTTGGGTGTTTGGGCCCAACTTTTATCTTAGCCCCTCTGCAAAGTGGCAAAGAGGAAGGGGACTGGAGGCAAGTTACTCTTGTCTGTAATGCAGACACGGATGTCAGGAAAAGGCCCCAAGCACAATGCAAACAAAAGGCAGCACAGGATCGTTTTTGTTCTCTGATAACAGGATCCCTGCATGGTAAGGATGCTGGAGCTTAGCTTATTTACCACCCATCAAAGTATTTAATTCCACCTTGTTCATCCCTAGCAAAGAGGACTAGAGAATGAAATTAATCCCTTTGCGGAGAGGATCAAGAAAGTCCAGGCATCGTTACCCATCTTACCAAGGAGAAGAAACTTCCTCAAAGAGATAACAGAAACAAGTTTTGCTAAACCGTTTGTACCCTTCTCGCACCCCCAGCCTCCTTCAGAAGAGAGGCAAGACCTGCAGCTTAGTGGAAAAGAGTAGTTATCTGCAGAAAAAGGAGAATTGTTACTGTTGAGCTTAGCTCTCTGTTGGTTCCTGCAATGTCTCATCTCACGGAGCATGGAGCAAGTGTCCTGATTAAATAATAATAAACCTTGCTGCATTTAATCATTAGGTTTTATAGTTAATAATAAGGTTCAAAACTCCAGGCTGTCGCTTGTAAAAAGCGCACAGAAGATGTGAAACAGTGTAATATGCTTCACCTGAGGATTATGAATCCTTTCTTCAAAGGACCAAACAGGCTCAAGGTGATCAAGGACAGGCAAGGACAACTCAGCTTGGGGGGAAAAAACAAGTTCATTTCATCTCCGTCTGAAATGACCCTGGAGGGACCAGGAACACAGCCACAGCTTCCCGAGAAAGCTGAATCCTCCGAAGGCACCAATTCCTGCTTGGGATTCAGGCTCCCAAGCCCCGTGGGCAGCTCGGGAACACAGGGCACACCAGTACCTTGGCCAAAAAACCCACAGGGGACTGGTGTGAGAAAAGTGACCCAAAGTCAGCCCTAGCTCGCCACCAGCAGGCTTGGCCATCTTCTTTACAAGCACATTTTCCCCTGCTGTGGGAATGGGGCAGTAAAATGCAACAGAAAAAGCAGTCACCTTGGCTGGAGACGAATAATTGCATCTACCACAAACTACCCTGGTGGGGAAAACTGCTTTGTTGGAGTAAAAGCCTGGAGGAAAAGAATGCTCGCTATAAAGGCGTCCTCTGTAGTAAACATTTTAAGACAAGAACTATGGCCTTTCACCCATAATTAACAGCATTTTCAGAGCTTTTACGTAAGTCATTCAGGGGCTACTACATAAAAGTTTCCCTCTTTGCTTTTACTGTTTAATACCTTTTAAATTTCTCCTTTGTTTTCTGGATTTTGTATTTAGCAAAATTGTCTTTTTATCTCGGTCTGAAATCCATTTGCAATACTCAGAATGAAACTTTACACCCTCGAGAGCAAAAAAAAAAAAAAAAAGAATATGGAGAGGGCAGAAGTAATCTTTACAAATCACCAAATAAAGAGGTATCCAATTTGCTTGCCTTGCGACTCGGAAGTACAGGGAGTTAAAAGTGCCTTCTGTGCTGCAGAATGGCCAAAAATTAAGCTTGACATTCAACTTTTCAATTCAGGTGGGCATTTCAGAGCCTCCAGCAGATATCGCCCTGTTGCGACGCATAGCAAATGGATCCCCAAGTGTCTCAAACGCCAATTTACCGTTCGACCCAGTTTGAAAAGACAAGCGTTTCAAATTGCACCACATTAAGGAGGTGATCTATATTTTGCCTTTTATTGAGACTAAAGGTCAGAGTGAACAAAATATTTTTCAGAAAAGTACAAACTATTACTGACTCATGCAAAGCTACAGCTGCAATCAGGCTGCTCTACAGGAACTTGCAACAGTTTAATAACTGAAGTTAAGCCTGAAGTTTTTCTTCTTTTCTCTCAAAAGAACTTGGTAAATCCGCTGTAAAAAGGAATGCTTCTGATTAAACCTGGATGAATTGGGGTTGGTTTACATTGCCTGAGAGTTGACTTGAACAACCTTCAGATGTCCCAGCCAGGGCAGATGAATGCAGCCCTTTGTGCATGTCTGCGCCTCGCATTCGAGGGGGTGATGGCAAGAAGCACACAGCTCCAAGGAATGCTGCAGCTCGGAGCGAGGCCAGCCCCACGAACTGCCCGCAGGAAGCACCCGCTGCCGCGAAGGTAGCTGGCAGGGAGAGAAGGGAAGCACGTCATCTGCAGCACTGGTTTTAAACTAATAGGAAAAATAGGAAAGAAAAAAAAACAGTCTGCAAGGAAGCAAACAGGTCACGACCATAGCACCAGAGGGAGCGGAGAGCACCTGGAGATCAGAAAGGGCAGGTACGCAGACAGCACTGCGGGACCAGAGCTGAAGTCTTTGCTGTCCCATCACTGGAACAAGGAAAGCAGTTAAGACAGCCTCAAAGCACGGAGTTCGTTTTCCCTGACTGTCAGGGAAGAAGCAGGTGATTGTCCATACCCAGTGGTTTAGAACAGAAACAGCCTGGAGACGAGCGCTGCTGCCAACAGCGCTGTCCTTTGGGGCCGGGGACGCTCCTCCCGGGGCTGCAGGACAGTCCTGGGGAGCCAGGGAGAGCTTGGCACCAGCACCTCAGGACCACTGGTGCAGAAACAAACCGGCTTCTGGTTCGTGTTCTCAAGTTGCACCTCGGATGTACCAAAAAGCAGCTCCCGCCACGCACAGCTCCAAGCAGAAAGCGAGGGCGCGCACCAGCTGCAGAAGCTGGAGGCGAGCAGACCGCTCGCAGGCTCTCTCCCCTCTGGCCTCAATCTCTCATCTCCAGAACCAGAAACAGGGTTTCAGCATCAATCTGTTTTAGCTTCCCTTGTAACAGCTTAAAACAGGCTGGATTTTAGGTGTGGGTAGGCAGAAAGGAAAAAAATCCAGTACCCCAAAATGATGCATTATTTCTCACGATCTTCATGCAAAGGAAGCAGCCAGCAGTAGGGCAGCAGTCACACTTCAGCGAGCAACAGCTTTCTGACAGCTTAAGGAACTTCCCGAGACGAAGAGGCTAATGACCATACACTTGGAGGATTTTGGCACGAGGAGTACAACAAGTAAATTAAATCACCCAGATCAAACCACTTCCAAGTACTGCATAAAGCCCCAGCCAAGGAAGAAACACTCACCAGCCTGCTCCTTACCCTTCCCAGGTTAAAAGAAGTTTCGTATCATTACCTACCCTCCATTAAAATCACCCCTTTTTCCCTCATACTGATGGGGTTTTGTCTGCTTAATGTATCCTGACAAATAAAAGAAGTAACATAAATAGGTAAAGACAAGAACAGTTCCATAAACATTTAATTATTTTCTCTCCGGTCATTATTCAGTCTTGGGAGATCTTCTGTAACCCTCTCAGTTTGCATTTTAACTGCCTTGTGAGTAACTCTCATTCCTTCTGCCTATTTCTAGCCTTTAACCCTTTGATATTATCCAACAATGGTGTTTAAAAAAAAAAAAAAGTCTTAAGTTTCTTTAGGGAACACTGCTTTCCACCCAATTTCTAAAAGCACCCATTACTCTACTGTTTAACTGAACTGCTGTGGTGTTGTATCTTTTATTATTATTTTTTTAAAGTATTTTAGCTGTGGCTTGGATAGGTGGGAAAGCATTTACCCTGAAATGCTCACAGCACATCTGTAAGCAGTCTCCAAGCCTCCCGCAAGCCTTTTACCCTTCCTCCCTCCTCCTCCCTCCGTTTGCAAGAAAGGCAAACCACGTCAGACTGTTGTTTTAATGCACTTTTGGGCTTTTTCGCTGCCATAAAGCATTGAATTTTAGTACGTTTGGTCTCTGCAACTGAACTTGATGGTTACCCCTTGAGCTGGGTCCCGTACGCAGCTTACAGCTTCGCGGAGCTACGTGTCCCTTGGGGGTTTTCCGCTCGACTGCTCCAAGGAGCAGTCCTGGTGCCTAAACGCATTTGAACAAACTCTGCCACGATATTTACTCGGTCTGTGTTGGGCAAACCGAAGTCTCCTGTTATCGCAGAGCGATTTCAACGTAAAAGCCTGATCTAACTGCAGTCACGACCTCCTCCCCTGGCAGCTCTGTCGGGTCTCTCCCAGCCAAGGAACTTCTCTCCTATTAAAGCAAATTCAAGTTTTGGACTCCTACCTTCCACTTCCTTCCCTTGCTGCGCTACTGAAAAGCAACATCTAGGGAGAAAACGCCAATCCTTTCTCCTTTCCCTCCACCTCTGTAATAAATGAATGTTTCTGAATCACAGCAGGCCCATCGTGCTGCTCTTAAAACAAAGCAGAAGACATGTTTGTTAACAACCCCTGCAAACCTCCTGCTCGCATCCTCCTAGTTGTTTTCCTGATCTAATTAGCAGTGCGGAGAATTAAACCTCAGCCTTCAAGACCAACAGCTCCCCAGGAGAGCGATCCAGCTGTAATATTATTTAGACACGAAACAGCTCCCGTCCTCAGCTAGAGTTGAGGAGGCATAAACCAGGGAAAGTTGTAATTACTGAGAGTGATTAAGAATTGCCGGTTATTGTCACAGACTGCAGAGACAGAAGGAACATCTCCACAGCTGCAGGAGGAGCTGGTTCAGGAAAACGCCAGCCAACAGCCTTGCTAAGGCAAGGGGGGGTCAGCTCAGTGCCCTGGCTAGAGCAGACCCCAGCTCCCCCAAACCCACATCACGCTCCTTCAGAAGGACTGAGCCATAAGCACCGGGCTAAGCAGATCCTAAACTGATCGCCCTCCAAATATTTGCTCAGTTGCCATTTAGTCTGTACGGAGCTGTCACACAACACCCTTTTGACCAGCAGCTCCCCAAGTCTCTATTGAGCTTGGCTCCTTCAGCATCATTTGCCGGCTCCCAGGGCAGGCACTAGCAGAGAACAGCTATTGCTGCAGCACCTGCACGCCGTCCTTGGCTCTGCCGACCTCCACCGCAGAACACCCGTCTCCTAAAGTCATCTCTCTCAAGCTGAACCCAAGCCTAGATGGTTTTTCTTGCAGGCTGCAGACCGCAGTCATCCTTCTTTCTAATAACCCCACTTAAGAGGTGTTAGGAGAGGAACCACACAGGTGTGAGCAAACCTCAGATTTACACAGGAACGTAAGGACGCACTCTACTCCTTTATTCATTTCCTAGTGCCTAACATTTGATTGCCTTTTTTGACTACTCTTGGAAACCGAGCTCACCTTGCACGCATCATAATCCCAAAATCTCACTTAAGAATGGTGGCAGTCAGCTCAGAACCCATCTTACGCAGACTTGGGGTTGTTTCCCCCAACGCATCGACTCCATTTATTAACGCTGAGTTTCAGCTGCCATTCGTTCTCATAACACCCGTCTGCAATTCTGTACGGCTTGCCCTCAGTTTGGGTGCACAGAACACCGTATGGTGAACAGACGTCATCCCCTTTCTGCTCCCCCACCTTCTGAATTTCTCCCAATAAGCTCAGCAGCACAGGTCACAAAGCAGACCCCAGCAGTCCTTGGGTATCCTCACGCCATGCTAGCAGCAGGCTGAAGGCTCCTTTCTGAAATAAACAGACAACACCTCTGGCAAAACTGAGTCCCCTCGGGCTTGTTTTCCCTGGAGGAGCCCTGTACTTCTCCTACACACCCTACTGCAAAGAGAGATGCTACAGCTCTTAGTGATGCACTTGGGGCTGCCTCTTCAGACTTCTCCCTTGTCCTCAGGCTAGGTTTCAGGCATGAAAATGTGTAGCGACCGTGTAATCTGACAACAACAATCCCAAGCCTTTGAAGCACAACGTGCACAATCATTTGGAGGTAGGAGTGGAAGCAGACTCTGAACCTCCGGTTCCCAACTTCACTTCTGCCTCTGCAGCTGGGACCAACGCTTGCGTGGACGTGGTGCAGATAGCTGGGAACTGACGGATGCTGTAAAACACAGCCAAAAGGCGAGCTACCTGTCCTTCAAGCTACTCTGCAACCTGTGCCAGCAACACAGAGCTACCCTGGTATTGAGCTAGCAATTCCACAAAGCTGCTGCACAATCCCAGGCAAGCTGGTGGCTTGCTTTGTCCCAGATTTCCATGCACAAATCAAGGCTAATCCTTCCAGATCTGCTCAGATTACAGCCTCCTGAGGCTGAGGAATTGCTTACACTGAATATATAGAGGGACTAGTACAACAGGTTCACAACTGAACCTGTAGAACAACTTCTATCACCCTCAGGTGATAGAAGCAAAAGAAAATCCCCAGGGAAGACCGGAGCCCAGACAGGGTTCATAGCCAGGGTCTGAGCAGGATCTAAACCCCAGAAAACACCGTGGGTTTGTTCACATTCAAGGGAACGCAAAAAGAAAGCACGACACCTTTGGATGTTTTTTCATAGCTTAAGTCAGAACAGATTCATAAGAGCTGGCAAAGAAAGAGCATGTTTCTATTACACCCCCTTCTCCCGCTCCTCCCACTGAGAGCGAGCACAATACACCCGGATTCTGGAGGATTTGCATCTTTTAGGTGACTCAGGCAGTAAATGCAATTTAATGCAGGCAAGTGTAAAATGCTAAGTCCGGAGGGACAAATGTTAGACCAGTGAGCACAGCTTAAATGGAGCAGTCATGCAGCATGACGGCCACGGAAGGGATTTACGGTTCAGCACAGGAAAATACCTGCAGTCACGACACCCTCTCCATATCTCCATGGTTTAAGTGACAGCCAGGGAGGAGAAGCACAAGCCGAGCGGGACAGCGGGCCCTGCGGCAGCTCTGCAGTCAGGCTGCTGCTGCAGCTCTCCTCCAGAAAGGGCGGGTTGCTCATGGAGGCTTTTCTTCCCCCAAGGAAGCTCCCAAGGGTGCTTGTTTGCAGGCTGCCTGCACCAGAGAGGAACCCAGACCTGGCGACCACATTCCTTGAGTTTTAGTCCTGTTTAAAAAACACATGCCGAAACACAACACAGGAAAACTCTTCCTTCCACAGAAAATTGTAATTCACCTGCCTGCCTCTACACAGGTCATGGTATTTAAGCCCTACTCACTCCCCAGCCATTTGAGGGTCAACCCAGCTGTCAGCGAGACATCCTTACGCTGAATTTTAGGATGAAGAAGCTACTGGAATTAGTATTTTAAGTAAACAACCTTGAGCACAATCAGTCTTGTGCTTCAGAGGAGGATCCTGGGCATCAGAGAATATTTCTCCGTGCAGCCTGTGCCCAGGAGCATGCAAATGGGACTGGTGGATTGCTTGGTGGGTGCCCAGGGGGCTCCAGGTCCTGCTCCCTGCTATAGGCAGCAGTGAGCAGCTCTGTCTGCAGAGCGGAAAACCCTCCTGCAAACAGTTTGCCACTTCTCAGCTGGTGACAGAGGAACAACATCAGGGGAATGGGGGACCTGTGCCCACCTTTCAGGTTTTGCCTCGCCACATTTCGTGTCCTCCGTAACTCTGGCCGGCCGCAGGCTTCACCACCAATTCCCCAGGGAAGTGCCACCTGAGGCCCCATGCAGCCGGATCACCACACTCCAGCAATTTCTCTCCACAGCCCCTGGGACCACGAATAAGGCTCCCTGCGTGTTCAGAAAAGAGCCACGCTGACTGCTTACCCATCACTTCACCCGCTGAAGTGGCACTTGAAACCAGCTTTGATGCGTTCTGCTTAAAGGCTTTCCTGACACTCGAATTCTTAAGAAATCTTCAATTAATAAAAAAAAAAAAAAAACCCACCCAACAACAAAAAAGCCACTCGAAGCTGCTAATTTCCTTTATTACCTTCGCTTTAATGAAAAAGGTTTGGGCTGCTCGAAGAGCTGCTTCTCCGCACCCAGCCAGGCTTTCGCAGCTTTGATTCCGCGGGGAAGCAGAGCCCCGAGGGAGCTCCTTGCCCAGGTCGGAGTGCCCTGAGCTGGTGCTGCCACTTCCACGCATGCCCCACACCACCTGGGAGAGCACCCCAAAACCTCCCAGGTGGTACCTGCCCCGAATTACATCCTATCCAGCATCGCAGGGACGTGATGTAATGGGGAACTAGGGCAATGCCTTAGTCTTTGCATGCAAAGGGGGCGTGCCAGGGGGATCAGCAGCCCTCCCTCTGCCCTCCAGGCAGGTTCAGCAGCAACCACAGAGCCCAGACACCACGAGACCCCCACTTTGCTGGGGCAAGGGAAAGAAGCCTGCTGACATGGGCAGTCTGCCCTGAGACACCTCACAGCTCCACAAGGAAAAAGGTCCGTGCTGTGGGAATCTCTGCACAATTACAGAATCATCTAGGATGGAGAAGTCCTCTAAGATCACCAAGTCCAACCATTAACAAGGGCTAGCGATAGCCCGAGCTGCAGAAGGTCTGCCTTCCTTCCCCTCCCCTTTACACACCGTCGTCTTTTTCTGATGCTTTCTCAACAGCTGGTTTGTTCTCGACAGATTGAACTCCAGGCTTCCTTTGCCACACACGCTTGGCTCCAAGCCCTATGTTTAAATCCAGGCCCTTTTAGGTGCGACGTGCTGGCAAGCCCAAGCGTAACACGGTGCCGGAGAGCCCCCAGAACAGCAGCACCGCAGACCCTGCCCAGCCCAGGCTGGGACAGGACAGGCACTGCCAGAGCCTCCGTGTGAAACCAAGCAAGAACAGATTGCTCTGCTCTTTGAAAACGCACTCTCGGTTGGTTTTTATCACCTGCAACGACCGTATGAGATGTAGCCTGGGAAATCATGGCTTTGAAACCGTCCTGCTACCTGGTGTTAAAGGGAGAACTGGCACAAGCGAGAGCCAAACAGCCCTGGGCTCCTACACTGGCTATTTGAAGAAATCGCAAGTTACCGATGCAACAGCAAAAACAGAGAATACGGCAGCACAGGGGGGCAGGAAGCAGGATTAGAAGCAGCGGCGTCTTCTTTTCAAAGCCCCTGTACAGGTCAGTCCTGTTCCAGCATGGAAACTGGCTGCTGTCCAGTGACCTTCCAGCCTGACCACAGGAGGACAGTGACACCAGCCCCTGATCTCTGACCTTTAGGAGCCAAAGTCGTTAATGCCAAGGGCAATTTCAGTCACGCTGCTTCGTCCCACTCTGACCCATGAAGAAGTATCACCTGCGGGCGTCTGGAAGACGCACGCTCATGGATGGAGCTGGGAGGCTGAAGGAAGGACGCTCAGCACAGGGCAGCTCAGCGGCGGCTCGCTGGGTGCACCGTGGGCCAGCGGGGCTGGGAACAGTGGGAATGGTGGGGCAGCACCCGCAGCTCAGCCCCAAAGCCACCTTAAGGCCCCCTTCGGCAACATCCTTCTCTTGCTGCCCTTTGTGCTGCTGGTACGAGAGTTTCTTCCTCTTCTTTTTCAGCTTCAGAGCTGGGAACCCCTGGCTTGCCCTCAGGCAGACCATTAGTTAATGATCACAGCAGCTCACGCCCAGAGCCCCTGGCATTTATGCAGCAACGGAGACACTTCTGTTCCGTCCTAACCCAGAAATCTCGAAGGCAGTTCCCTTAAGAGCAAAATCCTTTTCCAGGGAACCTTCCTGACCTGCTGTCGGACTTCAGACACGCACATCAGTGTAACTCCAAGCAATTGGCGTAAAAATCCAATGGTAAACAAGAAAAATTAAAATCACCAATCCTACACCTGCAACTCTTGCTACATCTGATGCTCTGACCTCTAGCTAGGAAACCAGCAGGGAGAGGGAGAAAACCTTAATGAGGGTTAACCCGCGCGGACAGCCAAGCACCACGCGGCTGCTCGCTTGCTTCCCCCCACATCCTGAGCGGGGCTGGGGAAGAAAAAAGGAAGAGTAAGAAGCCAGGAAAGCTACGGGTAGGAAGAACAACTGTTTAACAAGAAAGGAAAAGAGGAAGAAGAGAGAAAACAACCAAACCGTGTGGTTCAGGCTATTTTATCCCTCCTTCTGCATGCAGGACACTGACAGATGATATATGGCATTCTAAGGGCCAGCTCCATAGGATAAAGACTCCAAATCCCACAAAAGCATTCGCATTCTCCATAGAAGGGACCTCTCGTCAAATTGCCAGTTATCTTCCCAGAATAACATTACCCCCTGACTCGCTGTTTTCTCTAGTAGCCGCAGGGAACTCTACAAGCATTGTGATAAGCAAAACTGTTTCACTTGGGCTAAATTGGCATGGTTATTGCAGCACTGCAATTTGAAGCCAAAGGACTGCTGGATCTCCAAGTGCCTTTTATTACAAAATTAGGGTTACAGCTGCCGAACGTGAACTTCGCACTTGCAAAGTGTGTGCTGCACTGTGTGGATGCTATTACCACTTCCCGTGACCCGCTGTAGGTCTCAGAAAACACTCAAGTAACACAGAAACAAAGGTATGAAACAGCGACTGCAGCTTAACAAGCTGCCACGCATCAGCTGGTCTGTAACAAAAATGGTTTCCCACGTGCTGGCGGCCCTGAACAAAACCAAGGCAAACCACGGGGCGAGGAGCGCTTTGGGTAAGTGCATTTTGCCTCCGTTTGCTGCTGGCCGAGTCCCTGCTGGCACCAGGGCTCCTCCAGCACAAGGCTCCCCGGGAGCTCGGGGTGCGTGGGGTTATTTTAGGGGGGGGGTGGCTTCGTGAATCGCACCCCCGGAAAAAAAACAGAGTTGACGCCAACCCGCAGAACCCCAAGAGAGCTGCAGAGTGACGGTGAGAACACCAGGGCTGCCCCGGAGCAGGTCACCCAGCTCTGCACACCCAGAGCTCTGGGGTGGCTCTGCCCTTGCACACCCCCTCGCACAGCTCGTGTCCCACCCGAGCGTGACAAAGGTAGCACCAGAAGGGGTAAAAGGGAGCACGCGGCCGAGGGACACCTTTCGCTACGCCACCAGGAGCCGGTGCTTCTTGCACCTTATTCCCACAGGACCATTTTTAGCCAGGAGACCAGAAAGCGTTTCAGATACGACGGTGCCTGCCAGACTCGGTATTTATATCTGCACCCTCACCATCTGCTGCAGCTATTTTCATCTCCAGGCAATCATAACTTAAAGCGACTCTATAGCTATTGCCCCCTCCTGACATCTCCAATCAAGGTCCCTCTGCTCTTAAGCACCAGCCCTCCTAGGGGAGCGTTAGCCCAGCTCCAGGACTTGCCTGACTCACCCAGGAGCTCTCCGAGAGCCCGAAGCCAAAGGAGGAGCTGGCGGAGCCCCGAGCACGGGCCAGCAGCTCTGTCCTTACCTTGGGCTCCAGCAGCAGGCTTCGGCTCCTCGCTGTGCTGCGGCACGAGCAGGTCACGCAGCCAGATTTAACCCCCCGGCTTCCCTAGAGAGGGGGCTGCCACGCAGGGGTGTTGGAAGCCCACCTCTGGAGCAGAGCCCTGGGTTAGAGCCGCCTCCCCTCCCGCAGCGCAGGTCCTGCCTCCCCCAGCAAACGCACCCCGCCGGGACTGCCAGCACCCAAAGCTGCCCCGCTGCCATTTGCTGCCAATCTCCGAAGCAAAGGGGAAAACCTCTTTCCCTCGAGTTTCCAGAAAGAGCTTTGGCTGCTGCTTTCCCGCTGTTCACATGGTCTTAGCCAGCATTTATTATTATGTACAGCTCAGCTCCTCAAGGCGAGTTTAATTTACCTGCAGATCGTGGTACAGAGCCCACACTTGCAGATTTATAGCTCAAACGGTGCCTTTTTGCATCGCGTGATTACCTGACTGGAGCATGCCGCTGTGATGGATGAACCTCAAACGCTTTGGTGGTTCAATTGAATAAGAGAATCACCAAAAAATCCCATTTTTTCTGATTTCTATGCAATTGCCCAAAACCACAGAAGTCTACAAATCTTGGCTACAAATATCAGATGCAAGTATGATTTACTTAAATACTCTAAGTCAGCTGGTGAAGAAAGTATTTTTCTCTTCAACAGCAGATAGAAAAGCCTAGTCCTCTAACACAGGTAGTGTGAACAACCCTCATAGCAGGGAACAGAGCCATGCTATTAAACTTCTCATGTTTGCCTATTTCCTACATTTCTGCAGGATTCAGGAGACTGCATCAGTTCAATTTGAGCGTTTTTTTTCAGAGAATGGAAAGAGAAAATGCAAACTGATTCCTTATTTCACCAGCAGTGACGTTATTTAAGTTCTCCCACTCGTTCTCACTGCATGATTTCTATCCCGTAAGTCACACAAGACGCAGCCATTGGAATCCTGCTTGTATTAGAACTGAATTTAGTAACAATTATTGTAATTGTGTTATATTGAACTGAACTGTTCTAAAATTAACTCTGTTCAACTATGTCAGCGGCTGTATCATGAACTGATGGGCTCTTGTAACGCCGGCGGGGTTCGGAACCAGCCTTCCAAGGGCAGAGACTTCAGTCGAGGAGTTTTGGCGAGAGAAATTCAGAACAGCACAGCTCCCGTCCCTTGACCACGTTGCTCAGAGCCCTCCCCAGGGGGTTTCATCTGCTGGGTGAGAGCGGCGGTGCCCCCGGGAAGCTGGCAGGGGGGACAGGAAAGCTGGCTGGAGGGCCAGCACCGCGCTGCATGGCCAGGAGCTGCAGCATCCCTCCCCTCTGCCCCTGCTCTCTCACCACCCAAAGCCCAATCTCCTGCGGACTGTGGCTCCCCTGGGGCTGTGCTCACTGAGGGGACTGGACGTGCAACCACCCCGTCCAGAAGGTTTGCTGTGGCCCTTTGCAAATCTGTGATCTGCAAAGTGTGATCCGTCTCCAGCTACCGCTGATAACTCTCATTACAGTGTTTATATAGCAGCGCAGGTCTTTGGAGCGTTTTCCCCTTAATTCATTTTCTCTAAGTATGACTACTGTGGTGATATATATATACACACACTTCTAAGAGTACATCTTTATGCACCATTTCAGATAAACAGGCGTAATTAACAGAACAAAGCCCACGTTTTAAAATCTTGTGTAGTGTTCTGTTAAGAAAGGCATCCAGTGCAGGTCCTGTGTGTTTCTTGATTGGAGAGCTGTCTGGCTGTTCTTCTGCAGTTAAAGCTAAGTGGTTTCTATAATTTTCTGTTATCTGAAGGAGGAGGATGAAATCAAATATGAGATTAGAGTCGGTATTGCAAACACTGACACACGCTGCCAGTCACAGCGATGGATGCGCCGTCGTTACAAAATGCCTCCTCTGTGTCTCCAAAGTGCCGCTGCCTCCCCCTGTAGCATCTCCAAACACACACCAGAGCAGGCACAGAAGTGTTACAGGGAAGAGGTTCAGGGAGCTGAAGGCAGAGACTGAGGAATTTCAAGACAGCTGTGATGTATAAGGCGAAAAAATAAAGTTAAATTAAAGTTTTCTCGTGTTTCTTAAGCCTTACCATCCAGAGGACAAATTTCTACACAAGCTAGTCCTTAGAACAGACCTGCTAGGCATTTCAAAGCATTCTCAAAAAGTCAGAAAAGGGCAAGAAAAAATCAGAACAGGCAAGCAGGCAGCAACAGAAGCTTTCTGTTCAGGTTGCAGATGGAGAAGCAGCTCAGGAGGAATTCAGCTGGAGGGACAAAGTGCCCTTGGAGATTCCCCCGAGCAGGAGTTTTCTCATCTACACTCAAGAAATGGGAGCTCTTCTGGAAAGCCAGAGCGTTCAGCTGCGTCCTGCGGTACTTCAGAGCTGGCCAGATGCTGGTTAGCTGGTATCCAGTTACCTGTGCTAGACAGAAACATCTCACAACGCGTCTGCTTCAATGTCACCTGGCAGCCTCACAACAGCACTCTCAGACTACATCTTGAATTCATGATTTGTGGCAGGTTTTTATCTCCTAGTAGGTCCATACATTAGGAATTGAAGTTTTTATGTGTTTTAATTTTCATCTTTCTTTATAGAAGGGACAAAACAATAATGAAATATTGGAAAAATAATTGAAAAATATAGAAGCTGCTCTGAAAACTTAGCAGATGTTTTAAGAGTTAAAAGAAGTTGCTGTTGCACTCAACGGATGGAGTAGAATACAGACTGCCTGATTTTCACATCGCATCTATAATTTTGCTCAGCGTGATCCAAACAAAGGTAAAAATAAGGCCCTAAGTAATTATTTTCCATGACTTCCCTGTAGCCAAAATCTAAGGAACAGGAGCCAATTCTGATGCCCTCCAGCCACGCAGCGCCTGCAGACGCAGCCTCCCCCTGGGGATTGCAACCCTCACACGCTGGCGTCGGGTGGGCCACGGCCCCATCAGTGGTGTCCCTCCAAAACAGACCATTTCAGGGACTCACCCAGGAAAAGGTGGCAAGAGTAACAAGTAGGGGAGCTGTGGATAAACAACAACCACAACCAGCTTCTGCCTGCTGTGTAATAGCTGGCGGTGGCCTTTAAAGCATCAGCTAGGAGAGCCCTGTGATTGCATGCAAGTCTTAGCTCATCTAAGAGATCCAATTTCTAGTTCCTGTGGCTATAAAAAAAGTTGGAGAGAATCTAAATACATCTTAAAGAAAAGGAAAAAAAATAAAGACAATGACAAGCACTTGATTACAAAGCAGGGGGTGTTTCACAAATGAAAGCTAAGAATGTATTTTGGAAGGTTTGTTAGGGAGAGATTTTGCTGCGTAGTTGGTAAACAACCACGAGCTTGCTACAGTGTGCTTAGGAGAGGAATTTACTACAGAGCAAGCACTCTTGTAGGGACAGGGTATTTACTTTAATAAGATTCTCTCCTTGTGGCATCCTCTGGGACATCATCCTTCTGTCTGATGAAGCACTTAAATGCTCAAGTTTTGCTTAAGGTTAGAGCTTCTCTAGATAATTCTAATTTGAGAAAGGGAGGAAAAAAAGACATAAAGGAAATCACAACATGGCTTTGTAAGCACTGGTCCATGGTTTAATGCAATATACTCAGAAGAGGGTTGTACCTTATCTCCTCAGATTACACAAAGCAAAGAAGTGCCTGAGGATCTTTCTACCCAATCCCTTTTTAAAAAATGTTTAAAATTACCGTTTTGAATAGTGTCTTAGGTTCCCCACCTTCTCCTTTGCTACTGCACACTCTGTCACTTCATCTGTGCCTCGAGGAAAGCGCTGCCTGTAGTAAACCAGCACTATGGTCTCTCCATCCTCACTACAGCTAATACGGATGTACTCACGCAAGCCATGAACCTTCTTGTTTTGGTAAAGACGCACTGCAAGGCTGCAGCATCGCAAAATTCAGCCAAACTCCCGAGTCACCCCGAGAACCTGAGGGATCAGTGGGTGACTAGAACATGCCGAGCTTCGCGTTGCCTTGCCCACTGCCTGCATGCAGGCTGACGAACCTTGGCTGTAGTCGTGGTCCTCACTGACAGCACGTGGCAGCCCACAAGCACTTGGTGCTGGGCATCCCAAAGCCTGGCATAAGAGCCAGAACCACAAGGAGGTTGGAAGAGGGACGTTCTAAGTTTGGCTGAAGCCCTGAGGGACAAAAAAAACAGCGTGGTGTTTGAAGGAAGAGATCTAGCAGGCTGTTTTTTCTTGAATCTGTCCTTGATTGAGTTTGACCCCAGGGATGTGCTCTTCACTCAGTACCTCGCAGGTAGCAATGTGTTTGGAAAGGTTGCCTGCTTCTCCACAATTGCTCCTGGCTTTATGCTTCCCTTGGAGAAGCACCAGGGCTGGGAGAGGAGTATTTTCTCTGAGCAAAGCCCTGACGACTCCAAAGCTGTAGGTGCCGTTTTATAGATTCTTCTCCGAATGAGGCCGTGTTATCTGGAAGACAATCGTGCTCACGCTTCCCTGCCTCCAGAGCTCTGCTGCTTCCGTGCGAGTCTTTATTTCTTTGCCCTAAAGCTGCAAAGAACTTTCTCAAAGCACCGACATGCTGACAGTCCCCTCGCAACCCAGGTAAGTGGATATTCAATAAAAATTGTACTGAGCACACTTTGCACTAGAAACAACAAATTACTCGTCTCTTGACTATGATTGAATTGTGGTGATTCCACAGGATGTGGTGTAACAACTGGCATTGCTTAGATACAAGGTACATTTTAAAGCTATTTCATACTTTTCTGTTTGATCATTTCTATTTATTTCATGTCTGTTATACTTTTTATTTTGTTCATTCACCTTTGTACTACACTCATTTTAATAAGCATTAAAAAGATTGATACTGGAAATCCAACACACAACAGAAGAATCTGTGTCAAAATGGACAGTTGGTTTTGATGCTCTGGGTAATTTTTTATCAAGTACATGTATTCAGGATATCTGGAATTTCTGAACTATTTCTTTTCGAATACTTACCCCAAATTCCTTTCCTGTGTGCCTGTGGTTCGCTGTTAAACAACTTCCAAACCGTATGAAAGCAGAAAAGGAGAGAGAAAGCTTCTCTGATCAGCCACAGACAACAGGAAGGGCTTAGTGGAAAGAGGTCTGAACTTGCCGGACTCTGTACAATACGGCTTGAAAGAAATCTATGAAGCAAGCAGCCCTGCTGTTTTTCTGGATGTCAAACACAGCGGCTGAAAGAGGGAACGTGTGGAGGTGAGATCACGCCTCTCCCAGCAGACCCCCAGTACCGGGAGGTCCGCGAGCCTGCTCGCCCAGCCACACAAATGACTCGGCTCTCTGTACCTACCACAGAACTTAGGACAGGTCTGGCAAATTCATGACCCCAAGATTTCAAGCCTTTTGACAGCCAGCGGACTGGCAGCATGGGAATTAGCTTGCAGCAATACTAGCCATGGCAGAGAAGGGTCCCCTAGGAAATGGCGTCTGCTGGATTTCGGCCCCCATCGCTGTCCGCAGAGGGATTCTGTACGCTCCACCCTGAACGTCTATGTTTCATTGCTCAACAACTTCCAAAATGCACGGACATAGGAAAAAAGGGAGATAAAGGCGCATTGATTAATCGTGAGGAACTGGGAGAGAAAAAGCTAATCAAGATTTAGGGGAAACAAAAGTCTCTGCGGCAGTACACAACTCATTCCACTGTCATGTCAGACACACTCTTAACCTGTCCTCTGAAGAGATGCACAGCTATCAGAGATAACCCGCAGAAATCATTACTGATTACTAGCACCATGAAACTCAAGGACTTCCTCCCAACTCACTTGTTTCTTCTTTGACAGGAGCAAAAGATCAAAAATGAAAGACGTTGTTTCTTAATAGTCTTGAAAGCCAAGCAAGGCTATTAGGATATAAATATACAATCTTCTTTTGCAAAGAAGCATGAAAGAAATTGCTATGGAGGGAAGCAGAAGTGGTATCTAGAGATATCCATCAAATGAGGGATGCAGAACCAGACAAAAGTATCTCAAACAACAGAGATCTCCAGCCTGAGGACACGGCTCTGTTTGCTGAGAACGAAGTGCTGTGGGCTGTTTACCCCAAGGACAGCTGCATGTTTGGCAATCCGTTTGAGCAAGGGATCACATCCACAACAGTGGTTAGGCGCTCACCTTGCCCTGCCGTTTCTCCGGAGGGTTTCCTCTCTCCCCAGATGGCTTCATCAGTCAAGTGATTCTGCAAAGCTACTCAAAACCCCATGTAAACCAGAGGTGTTAGGGCCTGTGCAGAAAAGCAGTCCTCAGATTGGACTGGTGAAGTGCTACGGCTGATGGCACGGGGAGCAATGAATGCCAGTCGGCAATCCTGAAGGACACCAGAGGCCACTCGAGGCCTGGCTGCAGAACGCAGCGCAGAGCAGAGCTACTGCTCTCCACGGGAGAGACCGGGAGAGAAAAACTAAATAAAACAAAGAGCTGCCCACCCAGCTTTATCACCGCCGACTCTGGTAAGAGGATTAGACACAGAAAAAATAAGTATGAGTGCTCAGGCTCTTCCTAACACACTGTGTTTTATTGAATCCGTGATTGTTGCAAGAAGGTATTTTCTACTGGGGCACCAACAGGCTTCTGCAAGCCAAGTGAAGGCCGTGGCTTCCTGGGCCTGCAAAGCCATTTACCTATGTGTACAATTTACTCATCTATACAGCAGGTAACTTCATTCAAATAAATCTGCCACTGCCCAGAGGCTGGAAGGTGGAGAAGTCTGCAGCTTTCTCCACTCTCAGGGCTGCAGGCAGGCCCGACGGCCTCGGCGCTGAGGTGGGCCAAGGCCTAGCTTCTAGGAGCTGCTGACTACGCAGCGAAATATTGTGAGATTACCGTAGGAAGGGATGGGAGGGAAGGCACAACAAGAGCTGCGTGTGCAGCTTTTGTTACTGCTGTTGTTAATCAGAACCCAAGTAAATTATTTCTTCCATCTGTGACTCCCACAAATAAGATCTCCCTGCTGCTTTTTTCTCAACTGCTCCGTTCATCAAATCCCTTTGTTTTGCATGTCACGCTGGCCATTTATGACGGAGTAAAATGGATTTGCCTTCTGGCAATAATTTTTTTCATTTGATTTGGGTTTTAAATGCATTGAACACAGAAACTTCTGAAACTTCACGATGCCTGAATGCTTAGAGAACTCATTAAACATTTAGTGCGTGAATGGGAAAAGAAAAAGCAAACAAACCAACAAGCAAAACCCCAGATGAAGTATAAAACAGGGGAAACAGAGTGCAAGGCAAACTTTATTTGGGGGCAGATCTCCTCCTCTGCTCAAGGGCGAAGGAACATGTGCTCCTCCATATTCAGCGGTTGCTGGGACCTAGCAAGCCATGACGCCACTCAGGGCTGTTTTATATTGCTACCCTGATACAAAGGCATCTGCGGTGAGCTGAAAGCAGATGGAATAAAATGAATACAGAACATCCCCCATTTTCAAAGAGCCTCTGTCTTCCTTGGGCATGCCACTGCCTCTGCCTCAGGGCAGGACCCGTTTGCATCTGTCTGTGCGGTATTGGTGCCCGAAGCATTTGGCTGCCCAAAACTCAGGCCGAGCAGCAGTGACTGCTTGGGATGGGACGGCAAGGCCTGGGCCATCCCGGTGCCTGCACGGCTGTGCCTGGGCTGGGGCAGCTGCAGCACCCAGTCCCCAGCAGCTGCACGAGGGTGCACGTGGAGAGCCAAAGCCCCACGGCAATTCATGGAAAACACATTGGTAGCACTTGGGAGGCAGAGAGAACGATTTCAGTAGTTGATAGCTGTGTGCAAAGTTTACCGGGAGCATGTAAATACACGATTTTTCTAGAGGGCCTGCATTATTCCTAGGACTCTCCAGTAGTTCAGCAGAACTCAGCACTGCCGCTTAAACCCTGATGTCTGCCGTGTCCCTGACTTCAAGGCAGCAGGGCTGTGGCCACTGTGTACCTGTGCAATACTGGAAGCGGCTACAGCAGAGAAGGAGGAGTATGAGCCCAGGGGGACAGGTCCCTCTCCATTTGCGCACAGCTACAGGTTTAGCTGCAGCACCGACCGCTGCAGCCAGCGGCTTTGCTCCAAAGCAGTTGTTGCTGGCTTCTCTGATCACATAATAGCAACGCCTGTCGAGGAAACATAACTGTTCAAGTCATGGCTCTGGATGTTTTTGACTGCCTTTTCTTTACTAATGGGAGCTGCAAGCACCAAATGGACAGAAGCATTCAGAGGACTACTGACAATGAGTCTCTCAGTTTCATCCAAAGTTTAAAATCCTTGCAAATGGCTGTGTGGGGGAGAAACCACATATTGTGCTACCCAGGCTTCTCTCCTAGGTTCACTATTAAGTTAATCTGGCTGAACCTCATGATGTGGGAAGCTGCCCCCTTGCTCTCGCACAGGGCAGCAGCTCAGCACGGGACAGACGTGGTTTGCTTCCACATCTGGGCCCTTCTCGTTCGCCTTACAATGAGATTTTTTCCCTGGCCCCAGCCCCAGGTCAGGATGCTGGAAACTCCTCGATTATATATGTAGTCCCGCAGTTATTCTGCAGCTGTAAGAATTCCTGATCTGCAAGAGGGATAACGGGTTTGAGAACTCCTACTGATATTTACTGGAGCTATGGCAAAGGCAAAGCCAAACGCCCATGCTGAAGGGCCTGATCCTGCAAACCTGTGCTACTTGACCACTGCTGGAGTCCCGACTTCAGCAGAAGGGAGCTCAGTACCAAGGGATTCTAAAATAGCTTCAAGTCACATCTGCAGCTTTCTGAACACTTTATTAACAACACATGGATACAATTTCTTGCATAATTCAAATCTGCCTGAAGGTACTCACACCATTTGTCGACAGCGCCAACAAACCCACTGAACGCTGCCAGGAAGGTTGCTCTAATCCTATATTTGTACAGCCGTTGCCCAAAGGGGCCTGCAGGAAAATGCACGAAGGATGGGCATAGCACCATTTATCTCCAGGCACCTACAAGGTCAACGTCTATACCCCAGTGAGCTGCATTTTCTGTTCCATTAGGCAGCAGACAGACCCAGCTCTGTGGAAGGCATCAGCCACTCGCCCAGGTGATGTACGCTATGGGATGTCCGTATTCCAGTAGGAGGCTGGAAAGCAGGGGACACAGACAGCTCATCTGAGGAATCCCTGTAGCCATCACCTGTGGACACACCATGCAGTGGGGCATCCTCCTGAGGTCTTGGATACCGAGGACAACTGAGGCTCTACCCCCGGATCCTCACTACTACGAACACTCTTGGTTAAGCTCGCAGTGCGGATGTAACAAATTAAATCCAGCATTCAAATTACCTGTTAGGTATGAAGCGATCTGAGTGCATAATGATAAAGTCAACACAGAGCAAGGTTTCAGAGATGCAGTCTTCAGTGAGGGATTTAACCTGGTGATTTTGAATGTAACTCGCTGTATTTGCAAGGGTTGAAATAATTTCACAGCATCTTGAATGGCAGGTTATGGGTCATCATCCATCAAAATCATGGGCAAGCAATGAACAAGGTTGAGGATGGGTGATTTAATAACAAACAAACAGATAAAGTACCTAGTTCTTATGGAGCATGGATATTATTTCATTTTCTATTTACTGTCACGATCTCCATGATAAATAGTCCTTCATAACTTTGATTTTCACAAGCTAGAGTTATTAAACTTAATTGCTTTTCCCCCCATGTTTTATTAGGGCAGGGATGAATTTTCATGATTCACCCAACATTTGTAATTTGCTATAATCTCATTGTTTTCTTTGTCTCAGAAGCTATAATATTAACCTAGGTCAATAATTCTGTCAAGCAGGAGCGATGATACTTGAAATAGAGAATTTAAAGCATGGAAACTCTATCTTATCTCAAAGATACAAAAATGAAAATCTTGAATAATCACTGGATAAATATGTTGAGAGCAGCTGGGGTCTCTACAGCCAGGGAATATTTACCCGTTATATACTTACAGTATGCTTACATGGTGCAAAGTCACCTTCCATTAGCTGTTGGCTTGGATATGACTTGATATTATGAGCATTTTTTCCTCCCCATTCTGGTTCCCATGTAACAATGTGCTGCATTGTCTTAAGAAGTATCCTGAAATATCATCAGCTCTTAGAAGAATTTCAGGGCACATGTGCAACCCAGAGAAAACTCGGGTAATTGTGTCCTGAGACTCGGTACGTGGATTCAGACATCACAAGTCCTAGAAGCTTTGTCACATTACATCTTTTGTTCGGAACTGCCATGTTTTATACAGCCATGTCCCTCTAGAGACTGGGTGTCCTGGACAGAGAATATCATCATGTGCACCCGTGCACCCCAGAAAATCCAACCAGAAAGCCTCAAGTTAAAAGCAAAGGAACATGAGGCACTTGTATTGCAGTGTCATGCATCACCAAACTCAAACGTTCCACCTAGAGCGGAAAGAAGACACTTTCCAGATCTCATGTTGATCCTCATTTTCTTTTAAAGAATGCATTTCCAAAAAAGCCTTCAGAGTAATCCTACATATTACTATTGCCAAAGTTAGATCTCAGTCTCCTGAGATTCATTACACTTAAATCAGCTGCCAGAAGGACCTGAGTCTCAGAGCGGATGAAAGAGGGATATCAGCAAGCCCACAGCTCCCTCCCTGTGCTGTGAAGAGCTGTAATGTATTCTAAGGAAACTGTATCCCCGGGTCTTGAATTACACAGATCTGTATAATGAATAAACCGTTCATTTCCTATTGTGTTAACGGGACTGTAATCTCTAGAAATCCAAAATTACCTGGAAAATAATATAATACTCAACAGTAGCGTAACAGCAAACTATCCCCCAAAGCACAGAGTTCAGCTCATAACATAGTTTCAAGTGCCCTCTTCTGTGGGGAAAAAGTTCTTCCAGTCCTCCAGTAATTGTTTAAAATGAGCCTTTTAAAGCTCTGAAATGCCAAACCATGAGATAAGAATATGCACCGTCTTAAGCACCGTGGGTCACATTATCAAGCTCTTCTCTGCAATCACGAGAAATAGATATTGAAAAAAATCACCCCTGAACAAATGCACATATATTCCTTGTCCTCGCTCCTTTTCTTCTCCTTCCTCGCAGTTCATTCTGCCTTTACAAGCCTGGAGAGCAGCACAGTGCCATCTCTCTCACATGGCCAAGGAGCTCGGCTTGGTCAGGTCCCCAGGGACAATGTCCCACCCATCTGATCCACGACAGACTACGGTTGTACTCGCGTTCACCGTGTTTGCTGCTCTTTCATTTGCTCTCCACCTGTCCCCACCATTGCAACGTTTCCCATACAGTCAGCCTCATGCCTCGATTCACATCCTGTTCTTTTTTTAATCTCTTTGGGCATCAGGGGGAAAAAAATCAATCCACTTTATACATGCCGCTTTTGCAGAACTTTCATCTCCTCTGCCTCCAGCCTCTGATGTCTGTTCCTTTTACTGCATCTGCCTCCAGTCTGTACGGTTAATACAGGAGTTTGATATATATTTTTACACTGATACCAGACAAGGGTTTGGCTTTTCTTTAAATTAAGTTTAATTTCATCAATCACCAAGCACTGAGCAAGAAAAAGCGCTGCCAGAGCTTACCCATCGTACTAGGTCGGCTCAGACGCTGCAGTTTTTACACCTACGAGTAAAGGAGCAATCCGACAAGCAGCACATCCGTCCGCCTTCTCCTTCCCAACCCGAATGCCCATCTACAGCCGCGCTGCTTGGGGGCCACCCAAGGAAACACCCTTCAGCTCTCACCATTAACATTTTCAACAGCCGTGGCCCCAAGGGCCTTCTCCAGAGGTGTGGGACAGCTCTGGACACGAACCATTTGATGAGTGGGGGCTCCAAGTGCTGAGCTGGGCTCTGCACCATTGGCCCCTGTCCCCAGGCTAGAACAACACGTCAGGAAGAGCCTTTTGGATTTGGATGACGTTTGTTGCAAGGGACACAAAAACCGGGGAGGCTCCATGAGAGAAACTGTGACGTGTGAATCCTCCTTGTCCAGCACAGCCTCGCTGCAGTCCCCTTGGGGTTTTCACTGCTCAGAGAAGGGAAGCGAGGCAGCAGACGCAGCTTCCTTCACCTGACAGACGTGCTTCAGCTGGAGCATTTCAACACCAGACCCCTTCTGGAGGCAGAGTCCCCTTAATGAAAATCTCTCTGTGAATGAGAAACCACGGTCCCTTTTGCAGCAGTTTCCTGAGTTCCTGTTCCTCGACACCCTGAGGATAACAGCCAGACAGGTGCCCTCCCCACAGACCTGCAGGGCAGTCTGCTTAGTCCCTGCCGCGCCAGATAGACCATTCTGGATCCCGTAACCTTGTCTGAGCAGATGAGACCCCAGCTGAGTGTCCTGCCCCATCTCTCCACCAAGTCATCGTGTGCTCTGTCAGAACCTTGCCAACTACGGTAACAGGGAGCACTCTGGAGCTCTTTTGCTCCTCTGGGAGAACATGGATGCTTGCAAAGTCTTCTTATGGAGACACCCTACCTTGAGAGACAACGTGATTTAAAAGGTAGGAAGTGTGAAAATCGCTTCCATTTCTGTAGTGTCAGAGAACCACGGAATGGCTCAGGTTGGAAGGGACCTTACAGCCCATCCGGTCGCAGCCCCCTGCCGTGGGCAGGAGCACCTCCCAGCAGACCAAGTGCCCAAAGCTCCGTCCTGCCTGGCCTTGGGCACTTCCACAACTATGTCAAGCTGATATGTCTCCTGTCATGAAACCAGCAGCTAACAGTAGACATTTCTGGAAGTCATGTGATCTGAAAATTTGTTTTCACACAGAAATAAACAGTGACGAGGTTTCCAGATCTTCAGATAGCAGAGAAAAGAAGCCGAAAGGCTGACTTAGAAACAGCCTTGTAACCACAGAGGTAAATGAAGAAATCTAAATATTTGTTTAAGAATCCCATGACTTTTAGTCTCTTCTTTATTTTTTGAGCAAGGCCTGGCTGATGAATTTTCATTGCTTGAAACTGAAATCACTGCTGTGTGCCATCCTCATGGCTCAAGAAAGCTCCATAGTAAACATCAAAAAATTCTACTTTTCCTGTAAAACAACCTCATGTTCCCAAAGTGGTAAAAAAAAATAGCTTATATATAAATAAGCTGGTCAGCTGTACTTAAAATATTCAAAGTAATTCTCTTCTTAGCACTTCTCTAAGTTACAAAGCGAGGATCGCTGGCTGCTCTTTCCTGACATCCTTGAATTTCAAATAGACTCCGTAAGGCTGCCTGCTTTCTCTTCTGCATTCTCTTAAAAATGCCTTTACAAATTATTTAAGGCAAGTTGTCTTCATGGTTTTCAGTTCACTACAGATGAGAAACAAAGCTGGAGAGCACCCCACTGATAGTATTATAAATGCCGTGCAGGTTCTTTTTTTCAATCCCAAACTTTACTTCACTGCTGGCATCAATGGAGGCAACTCCTGATTTTGCATCAGCTTAAGTGAAACCAACATCAGAGCCACAAATATTTGATTTTTTAAATAACCAAAAAGACTAAAACACTAGAGAAAAATTAATTAATTAGTGACATTTCCGATAAAATAGCTGGGCTATCAAGTTTTCTTCCCATAGCTGTTTGAAGAAAGGAAACTCTTTTAACCACCAGGGTGTAAGAAAAATGTTGCCAACACAGCTCTGAATATAAAA
This sequence comes from Anser brachyrhynchus, assembly GCF_964034855.1. Classification (NCBI taxonomy): domain Eukaryota; kingdom Metazoa; phylum Chordata; class Aves; order Anseriformes; family Anatidae; genus Anser; species Anser brachyrhynchus. Next base: position 5,305,957 of record NC_137717.1, read on the forward strand.
ACTGAGACATGTAGCCTATAAAAACAAACAACCAAAACCCGTAAAGATAATTCAGACAAGCCAGGTGACAATCAAGAAGATGGAGGCGAACTTTATTTGCCAAGGAGGGCTGTGTTTGAATGACATGGGCACACAGATTTATGCTAAACTACACAAAGGTTTGCTCCAAAACATGAAACTTGGGACAAACATAGGCAAATGAGCCTATCTAGATCTGTTGGCTAATTCAAGTTTATTATCAATTAGTCGCACGTCGATGGTGATTATAGTGTGATTAGACTGTCCTTGGAAAACCTGCTCTGCAAATTCCCAACTCCTCTATGTAATTTCTAGCACCCAGGCCAGGATGCCACCAGCTTCCTCTGCAGTCTTGGACATTACAATCGCCAACAAGTCTGGCAAATAAATCAGCATTTGCAGCGTCTCAAATCTATGTTGTCCCTGTCCCCAACACTCACTGGTAAAGAGCTCCGTGTGCATGATCAAAGGTTTCTCCAGCACAGTCCCGTGTTTGGGTTTTTGCTGCCAAGAGCTGCAGAACCGACTCAACGACCCAGCACCGGCTGCTCGGTCAGCAAGGGTCTGGCTCCATCGGGAGCTTGCACTCTGGGACTGCCCACACTTGGGTGCCCTCATCCAAGGAGCGATGTGCAGGCACCGGAGCCAAAATCTGAGCCCAGGCCCTGCTCCTTTGCCTCGGCAGCACAGCGGGACCAGAGTCCTCCTGCCTGCTCCTCGCTCTGGGGTAGCACCAGGCAGCCAGGAGGCGCGGGGCAGTGCGTGCGTCCCGGCCCTCCCTGGCGCTCCTCCCGCGCTGTTCTCAGGAGGAAATGCAAAGCTGGGGTCAGCAGGAGGTCTCCACCGCTGTTTCACTAAGTTGCAGCAAGAAAGAAAAAAGTGGCAGAGCGTAAACAAGTTCATGTGACTTTTTACGAGCAAAAGTGTTCGCTGTTTTTAGTTCAAAGAAGCGTTTTGTTCTGTTTACAAATGTCCTTGCATTTTACCTACAACAAATGAAAACAATACCGAAACCTCTAAGAAACAGGAAAAAAAAATCTCTTCAACTCGAAACAACTCTTTTCTCATTTATTAAAAGTGTTGAAGAATTCAAGAAATTATTCACCCAGCTCCAGTCCCTGGGCCTTCGGGGACCCCGCAGCTGTCCCGGGCTCTCTGCTCCAGCATGGCAGGGCTGGCACTCCCCGGGCTTCAAAGCAAAGCTCAAAATCAGCTAGATGGTGGCTTACATGAAAGGAGAATCGTACAGAGATTAAAGCCCGGCTTTCATAAAGAGTGTTGGAATTGCAAGAGAAGACAGTATTTTTTTCCGATAGCATCAGTTGAAAAAAAGAAACCAATCCACCGTTTTCTTGTTCATGAAACAGGAGAATTGACTGTTTGTTTTAAGGACACTTCATTATTTGTTTTCTAGGTTGGTTTTTTTTTTTTTTTGGCTTGAAGTTAGAAAAAAAAAGTAAATCTCAACCTTTCAGTAAATGTTGAGCAGCCTGAACAAAAATAAAATCAGATATTTTCTTTCCGCTAATAAACGCCTCCTTAAATGTTAAATGTTTTGACAGAGACTCCTCAGCCAGCTCTACCCTCAGCCCTCCCGTAATCGCTTGAGTTACCTGGGAATCAAAATCAATTCCTATTAGAGAGAAAAAAAAAAGAGAGAGACTGAAGAAACTGCACGCAACTCCCAGCTGTGTGACATCTCCGCCACTCTGCGTGGTGACACAGCCCCCCTGGAAGGTACCGGACACTCCTCGTGCACGCCTGCTGACGGCATGGGAGCAGCTTGGCAGTGACCTCCTGCTGCGGGAGGGTCCCTCGGGGACCCCACATTCGCTCCCTGCCTCTGTCCCTGCTCAGGTGACAGCCACAGGACGGACAGAGCCTCGCCACGGCCTCGCCACGGCCTCCAGCACGCAGCGGGCGATGCTTGGGGCGGAGGTTCGGCAGGCTGCGCGTTGGGGCCGTAAAGTCACCCACCCTTTTAGCAGCCTAACCGCAGGGCTGGACTCCAGTGGTCACACATCACAGGGGCTAGATCTGCACAGAGGGAAGACAAAACAACCTTTTTATGAGTTTTAAATTTACTGGCCGTTAATTTCATGGGACAACGGGATGGAGTAAAACACCGGGAGGCTTCAGTTTTTGTCACGCCCTTCACAGCCACAAACCTAACAAGTCCTATGTACCTCTCTTATCTCCTTCGCTTACTCCTCTCATGGTCCATCCCTCTCTGAGGGATCAGACCTGCCCCACTCACGGGGTAAAGAGGAGCTTGTGCAGATGGACAACTATGGTAAGATTTAGTTATTTGGGATCTTTTCAAATAAACTTATTTTGAATATATTCTTTAAAACTCTGAAACATCAAAATATCCCCAAACGTTGGCGAAGAAACCGAGGCAGCAAGACGGGTTTCTGCAGCAATGACACATTTTCCAAGCTCCGCTCACAGAAGATACCATGATGCCACGTCCCATGTCTGAGGGCTCGCCCTGAGGGCTCCTCCAAGTACACCCCTTCTCCTCCTGATTTCTGCTAGCCAGAAGAAAAAAAAGAGTGCTAGTAAATCTTTGCTATATACATAGCAAAGGACCTCCTGTCCAACTGACCTTCCAGCCTAAGGAAGGATGTGGCTGGACGACTCTCCTCTTTGCTTCTCCGGGTCTCAAGAGGCAGGAGGGTTTTTATAGGGCCGGGCTGGCTCCAGGCATGGGGTGTCAAGGCAGCAGCAAGCCCGGGCAGGGAAAGCAATCACGGCTTTGTTTCCCCTCTGCTTGAGCCCCCAAAAGCCACACGTGTGCCAGTGCTAACGGAAGGATTCTCCAGCAGGAGCTGCCCGTGGAGCTTCTCAGGAGGGTCCCCCCTGCATCTCACCCCCGCTCCCATCCTCAGGCACTGTCCTTGGCCTCTGCACCCCTCAGAAGACCTGGGGCCATGCTGGACATTGCCATCACTGCAACCCCAGCAGCGATGACAAGCGTGGCCCGTAGGAGTCAGCCTTTCCAGGCGCTTTGAGGAAACAGCCACGCTTCTGCCTCTTTCAGGGCTGCACAGTCTCTTTACGGACGCCCACCCAGAAAACCGTGCCTGTAAAATAACTTCAGAGCACCGACTGCTTGAAGCTGGCGCAGCTGAAGGGAACTCGCTTCCAGAGATAACCGAGTATGGCTGCCTGCCCAGTTTCAACAAAAGATGGATTTTGTAAAGCCAACTAAAACTATGCCATCCATTAGCAGAACTACAAAGCAGAACATTTTAAAGTTAATTGGTTTTGCAATTAAAAGATACACAGAACATGTGATGCAATTAATTTTACATAAACTTGGTCAGGAATTAAACCTAAAAGCACTTGGTTACTTCCTTAACTGAAGCATATGTTTACTTCCAACACAACCAGCTTCTTTGCATACCAAAACGGGAGGCACTGAAACGCTCACAGCCAAATGGGGCCAGAACAGCTCTGCACTGCTGTATTTTTTCAAATGCTGCCTTGTTTTGGAGATGATTCGAGGTGAAGCACGAAGGCCAGTTTGGAAAGCTGGCAGGACCACAAGTGGGGACAGAGCCGTTTCCTGCCCCTTCCCGCTGGGAAATATCCATCAGCGGGGTATAAATGTTAATCCAGCAGCGTATGGTTCTCAGTCGATAAATGTGCGCAGTTGTTTAGTTCTGAACAGCTGAGCGGGTTTTTCAGAAGTTCAGCTGCTGAAAAGGCTCCAAGTTTGAGCTTTCAGCGTGCAGGCGGGTTCTTACTGAGAGAGCAGGCAGCGGGACTTCATGGCTAAGGCGTCCTTGCTTGTAGCACGTCAGGAAAGCTCGTGCATGCTGGAGAACCGCTTGGCTGTGGAAAACGCTTGTCTGCGAGCTGCCTCTTGCTAAACGCCATGCCTGGGCCTGGGTCTGGGGCAGTGGAACCAGGGCGCAGGAGCCACCCTGCTCTGCTGCAAGCACGCAGCAAGACTGCACCTCTGCTGCATCTGATACTGGGAACACACGGCCTTCGGTAGGCAGCGCCCGTTGGTGTCTGCACAGTGCCGCACGCAGTACAGATCTCTTTCTGACGGTGGTGTCTCATAAGGAAAAAACCCACCGAGGAGGGATGTGAAGGGTTTCACAGGGCTGCCAGCACCGCCGCTGAGGCAGGGGGTGAGGACAGCATCCAGCAGCCCAGGGTTAGAGCCAGTGCAGGACGAGTGCCTGCAAGAGGAAACGCAGACCCCAGGGACTCGCTGTGCAGCACTTTTCCTGCAGCCCGGGGAAGGGGGCAGCAAAGCCACCTCGCACCTGCGAGCAAGAGGCACGAGCAGCAGTTGCCGTCCTGTTGGAACGGCGCTGCGAGCGTGTCAAATTCAGCAGTTCAGCTTCGCAGAGGTCGTGTGAACTTTTCCTTTCGTGTTGATTAGAGCCCAGGAGTTACTGCGCAGGCTGGGAGCGGCAGCACGTGCCCAGACCGGTGGTAGCAGCTCGTTAATCAGACAGTTAAATTGAAAAACTTGATTCCGTACAACCCCAAAATTCATCTGTTAAAATTCCTGCAGCTGTTTATGTCCTCATCTTTCATTCACCACTGCAACATCAGAACTAGGCCCAATATTATGGCTATTACACGGACACAATTATTTATTTATTTATTTGCAACTTCATACCAGTGCCAGGATGACTGTCTTCCATACAGAGAGAATTTCGGGGCTTGCTTTCAGGTCTCTAAGGGAGTGACTGGAGGTAAAATATCAGCACATCAACACTGCTCATCCTGTACCTCTGTGTGAAGTACTGGTGAATGCAAGCATTGGAAAATTTGTCTCTTATTGAAAGGACATTAAACAGTAACAAAGCCAGGTACGTTATTTTTGACAAATACAAAATTACCTGAGAGCAGATGTTTCAGAGGAATCATGATTATTCACACCTGTGGATCAAACGTCAGGAAAAATTCGGAGAGGAAAATCTTGGGCGGCAGATGAATTTCTCATCAGTTTAAATGTTTCGTTTCAACCTTACCACGGGAAATCGTAAGCTTCTAGCAAGACTAACATCACTTAAAACATTCCCAAAGGGTTAAGTATCTTCACAGTTGAAAAAGCGCGATTCATTTTGCACTGAGACAAATATCGTGGGTTGCATTTGGCCTTCAAAAAAGGGGATTCTCTTTTTTGTCATTCCCCAACGCTGCTTTGCTTTGAACAGCATCATTTCTGGGCAGGTGTCAGGGAGGCTGCCCTGGGAGCGCGTCCCTGCATGGGGCAGGGACGGTGCTGAGCAGTGCCCATCGGAGCAGCTCGTAGAGGTATGAGGACAGCAGAAGCCTTCAGCTCGCCAGAAGCACAGTGCTACCATCAGCCTGCTGGAAAGCACTTAAAAGCCCTCAGAGAGAGTGTTCGTTTCACAACAGCGACCTATCATCCTCCAAATAGGCCGGTTTCACACCAGGCTCATTAAGGGGAAATCTGCATAAATTAACGGCGGCTCCCGGTGGCTCTTTGCTGTGTTTTCTCAGGCCGATTTGCTGGGCACTGAAGCCAGGAAGAAGGAGGATCTCAACCTTTACACTCTTTTCAAGATGCTTTTATCTGCTGAGGTTCCAACAGCAGCTGATAGACTTTCCTCCTTTGTATTTGTGCCAGCAGTCTATCAGCTGTCCTTCTTCAAGGCAACACAAACTCACTTCTCCCTGCCGATGGTGCTTCCATTTCAAGGGGATCTGATTCGGTACGGACGGAAAGTCAGAGGAAAGCGGCCACAAGAAGCGTCCGGGCTTGGACAGCACCAAGCGATGGAATTGCAGGAGCTCAACAAATTGCACCACGTTGAGCTGCTCCGCTGCTGCCGCTTGAAGGCAACTGGCCGTGTCTCCAAGCACTCTTCCGTGCCCCACGCCGCGATGCCGACCGGTTCCACCGTTAGCACACGAGCACTGAGCGACCACTCACCTCCACGTGTCACACGCGTGGCCATGCCCGGAATATGGGCAGCAGCACATTTATTGAATGCACATTTGCCAATCTGCAAGCCGGAGAATATTACAGCAGGTTCTCCTGGAGCATGTCTAACGTTATTTCTAGACAGCCACGTGTTTTTCTGCTCCTGCAAGGAGTGACATCGCTTTAAATAGCGAAGGCAGACACTTTTTGAGGCATTTGCTGGAAATGAGGCAGAGTGCTTACGGGCACTGGGGAGCGGAGCAGGCCAAGCCGGGCGCTGCAGGCTGGGGTTCGCAGTCCTTCGGGCATCACGGCACGGCTTCTGCCTCTACCAAGTCACAGCTGACTTTTGCCCCAAAGCCCACACGCAAAAATTCGCAGCCAAGGCACCTCCCGGCACCAGGTGATGATGGCCAGGAGGCAGCTGGAGGTCACTGTGGCCAACTTTGTCCACCCACAGGAGATGCCATCGCGGGCCAGCAGGCTGGAGCCAGCCTCACCCAGGCAGCGGTACATCTTCATGCCATGCCAGGAGAGGGGAGGCAGCAGAGTGAAACGAAGCCCAGCTGCTTCATTCCCAACTTCTTGAGACTCAGTTCCTCCAGACACAGCCCAGGGTCCAGCTCCTTTATCCAGCTGCTTCCTCGACAGGCAATTTTCCCGCCCCGAATATTTTCCTTAGCATATCCCCAGTGGACGGGTGTTTGCTGGGCCATGTCGCAGCCCTTCCCACCCACGTGGAGTAGGAGCAGTGAGGAGCAATTCAGAGCAGTGTTTTTCTTCAAATAACTGATTGCTACATAATTAGCTCTTTTGTTCCAGATACACAAACTCAGCTAGCTAATTATAGGCCACCTCGCCAATGGTTTCTCAGTTCTCTCTGGGCCTTGTTGCTGGGAGGCACATTAAGCAGCAAGCAGGAAAGGAAAGCTAGAAAACTGCTCCGAACTAAATTAAAAAAAAATCCTCTCGAGTTGTCTGTGAGAGCTTTCATTTTATGAGCAGCCACAACAACCAGTGCTTCCATTATGCCTCGCTGATTTGTCAGGCTGTAGGCATAAAGATCAGGAATGCTGCAATCCGAATGACTCTTTTCATGAGCTTTGCACACATAACAAAGACAGAGTTAAAAAAAGAAGAAAAAGAAAATCAAAGCAAGCACTGCTATCCAGCTGTGGTCTATGAAAGTACTTTCAGTTATTGAACTGTGCCGTATTTATCTCAGAGTTAGTGGGCAGGGTTTTTTTGTTGTTTTTTTCCCCCCTCCAATGAGGTGGAAGATTTTTTTTCCTCCCTTCCTTAGCTAACTCTCCATCCAGCAGGGCGTCCAGAAAAGCTTCACAAAGAGTAGATGATGCAGGAATGTGCCGCGACAAGGAAGGGAAGCATCGCAACAGGGAGAGCAGAAAAACCCGAGCATTTTCAACCACGCCAACAGCCCAGCCCCTTCCCCACCTTCCTCAGGGAGCAGCGAGGTGCTGGACACGCTGGCCAGGCTACAAGAGGCTGTGACATCCAACCAGGAGGGAATCGGTGGTGAAAACAGGAGTTTGTCATCCAGAGAGGGGGCTCCTCCCCAGCCAAGCAGAGCCGGTGGCACAAAGGGAGCGCAGCCCCTGCCTGGGAGCAGCGGGTGCTGGGCTGCCAGCTTCCGCGCCGAGCCACACCTCGTACGCCAGAGGTGGTCTTGGTTAGGCTTCAAGTAAACGTGCACGTGTCTGGAGAAGATGAATTTTATCTGACCATAACCCAGAGTGGTTGCTGGTAGAAGTCACTTGTTTGCTTTGGTTTTTAATAGAAAGTCACTCTTAGGATTATTTTCTGGAGTTCTATAATATAGGGTGAGATCCCAAAATTAAAGGCACTCACAGTGCCTTTTTTTTTTTCTTTAAAAATGAAGAAACTCTTTTTAGAGGAGGTTTTTCTTTCTTTTTTGGGGGGAAAACCAAAGGAAAAGTGGTTTTCTTTTTTCACAGAAAGAACACCACATTTTCCACTGAAAAGGGGCTTGGGTAGAAAGTTATTGCTTTGTACAAATGTCAGTGCCTCCAGATCCAGCAGGAAGGAGCACACCTCAGTGACAGCATCTCCTCGATTGCTTCAGAAAAGCCCTTGGTTCAGAAAAACCTGTTTTCTTCAGAAAACAATCTCCAAAAAAGCCACCCACAGCCAAGGGCACCAATTGAAAAAGGTTTCATTACAGCTTTGCTGAAAACTTCTTTACTCCAGGCCTCAGAACAAGAGGTCTTTAAGTGTAACTGCTTTAACTTGAGCGTACTCTTTAGACCAAGAACCAATTGCATACACGTTCGGCCACTGGAAAATGAGATTATTAAAGATTTATGCATTCAGAAAAGCACTGTACAAAGAAAAAATGAACTTTTGGGAGGGTGGCAAAACTACTTAGATGCATCTAATTTTAAACGAAGTTCTTAATGACGAATTCTTGCCTTTGGTGTTACATCTCCAAGCATTTTATTTTAGGGCTCCTTTTGCTCCTGTTATTTAAGAGACTTCCCTTGAAGGAATATAAAAGCAGCACTTCATCTAAATTCACAGGACAGAAAAAAAATTAATTCCTCAGTCATTGTCTCTTCGACTCAATCTAATTTTCCTTCAACAACAAGGCTGCCTGATAAGACTTCTTGCCTGCATTGTTTGTCTGCTCCTGATTTCTGATGAGCAAAGGCTTCTTTTGGTCTTCTGGGCTTCTGCTATGGGCTCCACCTGGGCCAGGCTGCGCGACGAGTGCTTGGGTCACCAAGTCAAGTGCCGCTGGACCGGCCTCCTTCCTGCCGACTTCTGCAATTTCAACACAAATGGCTTAGCGTTTGAAGTGCTCCCGTGTTGTTGCAGAGGTCTGAAAGCTTCAGCTCCTACCGTAATAGTTGTGTGACAATTTACTCTTTCATCTTCCAAAAAGAAAAAGCTTCCCAAAAAAGCATACATAGCACAGAGCGTGCAGAGACTAGCACAACTGTAGTGCTGCAGTACTTTCTATGTCTGGAAGTGTTGCAACAGGAATAAGAAGTCAGTGAAAAAAACAGGCCTAATTACAAAATCCAATATTTCACAACATAAAAATAACTAAAATGATCTGAGACAGAATAATTCACTCTTCGCTTATCTAGGCAGTGCTGTATATGATTAGAGCTAAATATATGCAGGGGGAGAGATTTCACAAGCGTTTGCTTGCTTCTGAAAGCAGGTGGGTTTTTTTTGGCTCCTTCCTGCTTTTTCACCACAAATACCCACCCAGTCCAAGTGGAAGAAAGCAAACACCTCAGAGCAAGCTGAATTCAAGGGAGTCAGAGCTTTACCAAAGCCACATCTTTTGATGACTTTCAAAAGAGATGCAGTGGCCATTACCTGGACTTAATTTAAGAGGCACGAGTACTTGCGATCTCAAATCACACGCTCAGCTCTGCGATTTGCAGTCAGCATGAGGCAGACCAGTTGTTCCTGAGAAGAGAGTCAGGGAGCGCAATGCCTGTCTGCATTTCACAAGCTGTTACCCATTGTCAGCAAACAGAAGACTGCTGAATTAAGCAAGGGCAAAAAAAAAAATAAATCAAAGTAATTCCTTCCATCGTGATTTGCTCTCTGCTCTGCACCCTACCTGCCACCAGTTGAGCCGAGGCTCCTTGTGGGGATGGCTGGGGCCTGAATGGAGCTTTTAGCCTTCACATTCAAATTCAATGCCCCAGTTCCCAAGATCAACAAAAATGCAGGCAAATTTACTGGGCTACTGCTTCAGGCACCACCCTTTATCATGGATTTCCTTCCTTTTATGGATTACTTTTCCTCAGAACACAGATGCTATCTGAATGTGGCTTTCTACAGTTTTGAAAATGTAAATTTATTCTGTATTTCCAAGTCGTATGCTCCTCTATCTGTATGTTACAGTTATCAGAATAAATACTAGTAGACAAGTCCTTGGAGAGATCCTGTAAGTACTTCAGCCAGTGGCTAATCCAGGCGAGGAATTTCAAAACCTGGATTATTCTTGTATTAATTGCAAGAGATAACCAAGGCCTCATAAGCACCGAGGGGTGGGGAGAGCCTGGGAGGTTGACAGGGGGCTTCCTCCTGGGAAAGCAAAGCACCAGCCGAAGAAAAGCCTTCCTCAGGAGGCGAGCGGAAGATGTGACCTCCAGCATCAGAGCTTGACGCAAAGGCAAAGATTTTACAGGGCATTTCGGTGGTAGTTAGGCGCCCGAGTCTGAAGTAGCAACCCTGCAGCTCCCTTGAATCCCACCACGTGTATTCCTCAAAGCTTTGCTCTTCCCTAACACGGTTCTCACCTTCACACCACGCAGCTTCCAGCAGGACCCCCCAGCCTCAGAGACCCCCCTCAGACGCCGGAGGCCCCCAGCAGTTCGGCCCTGCGCCACCACCCCGCCTGCATCAAGCAGCCTCTGCTTCCAGAGGACGAACCCATGCCCTAAACCAGGCGCTCCCTTCAGTGGAAGCGGCAGCGACGCCCTTCCTGCTGCTGGGAGAAGCCATGAGGGACAAACCTAAGCAGGACGCTCCGTACCCCAGCACTGCAGCCTCGTGTCCCTCCGGGCCGCGCGCAGCAGAGGCCCCTCAGGCCTCATGGCAGCGGGTGCTGCATCTGCTGGCCGCAGCGCCCCAAATCGGGCCTGTCGATGTTTCGGCACTGGCAAAGGACTCCACGCAAGTGAGCAGGGGCCTTCTGCGATCGCCTCTTCCCCAGGCTGCACCCCTACATGCCGACACACGTGTCGGTGCCTTTGCCACCACGCTGCAGCCTCCCCGGCCCATCTGGCATAGCTGGAAGAGCTGCGAGGCCGGCGGGCGCAGTCCTGTCAGAGGCATTTTCCTTCCCCTCCTTGTGTAACAGGGGGGGACAGGGAGCACTTTGAGCAAAATGAGCACTCTCTTTACATTTAATCAGCCCGGTATGTTAATTAAATATGACTTGATTGTAAAGGACATTAATTGAGATTTAAAAGAGATACATTTAGGCGTCCATGTAATTAACTCTAAATAACAGAGGCAATAAATGTGAAAGCTTATTAATACAATAACCTTGCAAGGATCATTCGGGTATTTCCTCCCCACACCCACACAGCTGCACAGCACTGCCTATCACACGTTACATACCAATTAACATCCTTTCAGAAGACGACGCGTGTTTTCAATTAGCTGGTCTCTCACTTGCCGGCTCTGAGTGCGGATCTGCCTCTGAGCAGAGCCTGTCCCCCTCCGCTACCCCTTACGGCCGAGCTCTCTGCATCCCCTGCCGCTCCCTACTTCCCCGTTAGCTCTGCTCTTTTGATCTGCGTAATTTGCGAAAGAGTTCAACCACCGAGCTTTTTCATAAAGGCAGCAGCGAACATCAGCAGCTTGGGACCAGGTAGAGAGGCCTTTGATTACCCGATCCAGACTTGGTGTTCAAACAACTAGTGTTTTTTCTTCTTTGCCTTTCTGTAGACAATAAATTATTCAGGGCATTCTGGCCTACATCAATTTTTTCTGTTTTGCCGAATGGTCCCCAAAAGGGCAGAACTGCAGAAGGGAAGTCTGCATGCAACAGGAAGCACACACACACAGCACTTAGAGGCTTCTTTTTGAAGCAGCAGCCTTTTTCCTTGTTTTTATCAATATCCTTTTCCAGCATGAAAGTCCCCCTTTGAAATAAAATTGTACATGTGGCCCTTTGGGGCTAATTATCAGATCCCCAGCTGGATGTTATCTTTCACAGAGGTTGAAAAGGGGGAAAAAAATGTTAAGTCAAGTCAGTGTATTAACACTTCTCAAAATACATACATCATTTATCTACCACAGAGATGAGGTTTTGAAGCCTTGTTAATGAATACTAGCCCTCCCAGCTTACTATTAAGGAGCACTGCTTCCATTGGAATTGGAAGAAATTGATGATTGGAAAGTGGGTTTCCCATCCCACAGCAGTTTTAAAGATTTCCAAGACTCTTACTCTGAAGAGGAAAAAAGCAAAGAAAATCTATACATTTTTATGACTTGATTCTCCAAAATCACAATGTTTACATTGGCTCACAGAACTTCTGAGCATTCCCTAGGTATATCATCTTAATATTTGTTAATGTAAATGATTATTTCTAAAAGCAAATTGTATTCAGATAAGAAATATTACAGTAACCACATTTTCAGTACTGCACACAAAGGAAACACTCTGATTTCCCCGGGGTCTTGGTGGGAGCTGGGACAGCACCACGGGGACGAGGAGCTGGGCAGGAGGTGAGGGAGGGACGGCTCACAGGGTGCATGCACAGCACACTCTTCCACAGCTCCAGTGCTCAGAAGCATGTGCCTATCCCAAGCGATGCCTGCAAATGCCATTATTCCATGGTGTTTTACAGATGGAGCACGAGCAGACTGAGGCCATAATCACGCATGCTCTGAGCCAGCACGAGCCAACGCCGCTGCCAAACCCCAGGATGCATTCCCACCCCTGCAACACTTCAGTTTAGCAAAGTTAGTGCCAGGGCTGCGAGACTTTTTCCCTCTCCCTCCATTTCTTTCCTTGCAGTACAGCTGCGTTGAAGCCTATCACTATGAGCCAACTCTGCAGAGATTTATTCATTTAAACTGAGACTGAATGAAAAGCAACCAAACAGCCAGAAAGCAAGCAAAAATTGCAGACCCACTGAGACAGACACGGCGCTCCCCGCACCAATCAAAGCCTTTACTGCCTTAAATTGAGTTCGATTAGAAAAATAATCAAGATGTTACAATGAAAAAACAGTATGTCCATATTTCCAGAAACTTTTCCCTTACTTTAAAAAGAGGCAAGACAGTAGAATTTAGTCCAATATCACCAATACTTATGTTCCCTCTAAAAATCTATGTTTGATGTCAACTTACTGTTTGCTGAGTTTTGCGGGAAGAAGATCGTCCTGCTGCGTCCCTGGGCTGACAAACATCCCACTGTTCCTGCAGACGGTGGCCTTTTCCTGCATCCTGCCTACACAGCGTAGGTCTCAGCCTATCGTTAACCGTAGCGTTAAGAGATCTGCCCGTGCGAGCACATCCTTACAGTTCTTTTTTACATTGGTTTTGTTGTGTTGCACTTTGCCTTGAGCTCCTGACTCCACCGCTTGCACTCTAAACAAGGCACATCTTCCACCCAGGAGCAATTAGCCAGGCAGGTGCAGGCCGCAGGAAGCCGAGAGCAGCAGCTCAGTGTCTGCCAGCAGCCTCTTAGCCTGGGAAGTCCTGGCCATCATTCACCTGGCTCTGGCACGCTCCAGTCATCCAAGTGTCCTTCTGGGCCAGGGACAGATCACGGCAGACCAAGCACCTCTCTCCACGTCCTCGGGGAAGCCCACAGCTCATCAGCCGGCCTTAGGTGGAGGAGTTCAAAGTCAACAACAAGTGCGGCGAGGTGGCTAACAGCTCCTCTTTCAGCTCGCAGTCGCGTGCTCTTCTCTTCCCTCCCCTTCCATTTGGCACCAAGGCTCCTTGGCATAAGAGGTACATTTTTGCACTTCGGGGGGAGCATTGGCCCGACAGCCACTCCATCTGGCCTGGCTCATTAGGGAAGGCGCACCTGTCTTGCTCCCCCGAATCGCAGGATGTCTTTGGCTGGTCTGGGAACTCATCAATCCACCTGGAACACAGAACACCAGTATCAGCTTGGCGCATTGGATCAAAAATGAGAAAGCCTGAGGAGTGCTTTGGATGGTATTACAAATCAAATTTATAGCCATTTCTTATTACCATCCAATCTAATATTTTAGGCCTGTTTCCCCTTTTTGATATGAGACAAGCTAGGACTGTTCTGACTTCAATGACAAAAAGCTTTAGAAAGACCAATCCCTATTTAGAAAAAAGCTACAATGGTGTTTGGAAGCTCAACAGGTTAAAATAACTCCACTTCCACAGCAGGTGATGACAAGATCCTTACTATTGATTTTTAAGGACAGCAAGTATTCCATCACCACCTCCCAAAACCTTTTAGGTCTGTTAAGCCCAGGCACAGCACTTTAACAAAAGCACAGTCCCAACCTGGTTGCTCAGGCTTTTAGTCCAGGGGCAGGAATGCCAAAAATGCAGCTTTTCTCAGACAACTTGGTATTTCCATTAGGAGCAGCAGTATCAGCTGTTTTTCCTAAACTGGGTGAAAATATCTATTCTACAGAGCAATTACCTACTTGCCCAACTTTGATTTTAATTGAAGACTGAGAATTTTAAACCAGGAAAGACACCCTTCAGCAAAGGGAACTGCATTAGTACAAGACAGTTCTTGCTTTTCAACACTGCTGCAGTTTCATGCCACGTTCCCCCTCTGGCCCCACCAGATAAGATTTTTTGAGTCTCATTTCTAGCACAGAATAAAAGAGTCCAGTGATTAGCACTTACACCAGAGCAACTCAAGTTCGCTGGGATTTTAACTCAATCCAAGGCAAAGTGACCTGTTATAAGCTATTTTGGGAAGTGCTCCTACTCCAAATCACACGGCTCTGCATCTGGGGAGCCTTCCTGATGAAAATGGTACAATACTTGAAGAACTCACTTCAAAACATTTGGTGCTACAGTTTGGCAGATGTGTTGGAAAATGCCTGACTGCTCAAGTACAGTGTGGTCCACAGAAGCCACGCGCTTCCCTCCCCTCCCATTAAGATGGTACAAAGAGAAAGAAATCCTCAATCCTCTCACACAGCCTTTTCTGAGCCAGCTGGAGAGAAGGGAAATCAGTCAAACCTCTGTCAAGAAATTGGTGCCTGATTTCCAAATTTACTTCCTTCTCTCCTCAACTGCATCCAAATTTGCATATCAGGGGAGATCATTTTTCCTGCTCCCAGCCTTGGAGGAGCAGGCAGGTGTGGGCTAATCAAACACCATTGAGCTTTAAAGCTAAGGACGCTACTGCTGCGGGCCGTGCAGCATGATGCTCTGCCTCCTCTTTCCAGCCATCCGCTGCCTTCCCCATCTTGTCATCTGCACATATCGATCTGTATCTGAACCCTGCCACTGCGTCAGGGCTCACCTGCCCAACCCCGCAGCTGGGCAGGAGCAGTCGTTTTCAGATGGTCCATAGCTCTGAGACCCTAAGAGATTCAGACCCTTGCAGCAACCCTATTACCCCTCTGGTTTTCAGGTCCAAGCCTAGAAACCTTCAGGATTCATGGGGAAGGGCTTATTACAATTGGTTTTAAAATCACTGCATATAGCATGATATTGTCTATAGAGACATAGAGCTGACACCGATAGCCAGCACTGCATGAAAATTACATGAAGACAAGGGAGGGGTCACATCATGTACAACAACACTATAGTTATTCCCAGTTTCCTTCTTCTACCCCCCAAATTGCCCAACTGTTGATACAAATCAGGAAATCAGCATGCTTCATCATGGGTTAAAAAGAACAGCCCTGCAGCTTTCGAAGTTAGATATGCTCTTTCCCAAGTTAAAAAAGGCCAAATAGAAATAGAGAGCAAGAAAAGGGCCCCAAGTCAATGCAGAGGAATCGCTGTGAATTCAGATACATCAATACAGAGCCTCAGCAGAGGAGCCCGGCTCTTGTTTGTGCTGCTCATCGCTTGGTCCCCAAAGGCACTCCGATGTATATTCTCTGCTTCCAGAGCCCAGAGAAGCCAAGAAAGAGGGAGGGGAGGAATCTGCCCGTGGCCCCTCAGCAGAGAGCAAAGGCAGCGAGGGAACCCGGGGCCCCTACATTGATGCGTCCTTTAGGTCAGCCAGGACACCAAGAAGTTACTGGAATTGGCCACAGGACGCTTACTGGCTGGTGGTGGATGAGGAGCAATCGACTTGCTTTCCCACCGTCCCCAAACAGAGGCTGTGCAGAGCTCTGCCAGCCCCCAGACAGGTATCGACGGCTCGGGAAGGAGATGTAGCAGGAAGGGACGGACGTGTCAGGAGTCGCAGCGCCATCCCTAACTCACGGCACTGCGCTCACCGAACCCCAGCACGTGGCAACCGAGCCGGCCAGGCTGGGTTTTGTGAGTGCTATGCAGGCTTCCAAGAAGAAATAAATGGAGCACCAGCTTCAAGTGGTGAACTGACAATGACTAAGAATGGTTTAATGTGGAGGATCTTACCGGAGACACGGAAAACATTCTTCAAAGGCTCCCAGAGAGCCAAATCCCTTTGGAAAATGATGCCACTAAGGCTGGAGGAAGAGGGCACTAAACCACATCCTATTACATCCCGTGCCCTGTCTCTGCAGCATAGACCTATGGAGTCTCCTTTGGAGATATTCGAAACCTGCCTGGATGCAACCTGTGCAACGCGCTGTAGGTGACCCTGCTTGGCACAGGGACTGGACTAGATGATCTCCAGAAGTCTCCGACCTCAACCATTCTGTGATTGCGTGACCTAGCACACTGAATTTGAGATGAAAGCCCCGGGTTTTTGTTACCACAATAAGCCTCCTGCCGACCTTATCCTAAAGCTCCCACATTTGCAGGGGGTAAGGAGACTGCATGTCTGGGTGCCCTGTTTGAATCCAGAGAACTGGCTGATGCTGTGTGGCACCGCATGAACCAACTTCACCTGTCAGTCGTTCCGCTGCTGCTCAGGGACACACACAATACAAGCAGGAAGGCAACAAAGACCAGAGCTTACCTCCAAAACCTGACAGCAACACTCGTCTTGCTGGACACAGCTCAGAGCTGTGTGTCGTGAGTGTTCGTGCTCTGAAAGCACAAACCTGAGGATTGCTGGGTCTCCTTTGCTAGCTGATTGCCAGAACGATGATGTCCTAAGCCTGCATATGCAATGCCAAGCCCCTCGCCAACAAGGGCCAGAAGGACAACTGCTAACACCAACGTGATTCCTCCCACCCCTTGGCAGCCCCAAGGGGGCTTTGGACCACGCTCCAAGTGCCACTGCCCTCAGGATGCCCAGACCCCGATTCCAGGGATCCCAGCAGACTCAGCCTGCCGCTTACAGTACCTCGAGCATTCAGTGCTGCTATATTTACTCAC
Organism: Anser brachyrhynchus; assembly: GCF_964034855.1. Taxonomy (NCBI): domain Eukaryota; kingdom Metazoa; phylum Chordata; class Aves; order Anseriformes; family Anatidae; genus Anser; species Anser brachyrhynchus. The sequence continues at coordinate 5,322,851 of NC_137717.1, forward strand.
ACATGGCCAGGTGCTTGCAGAATAGATGCTATCATCGCTGTTTAAGCTCCTAGATAACTACTCCAGTAGGACAATCGGTGTACAAGCAATTCTGATGAGGCCGTTAGATACGCTGCCATCAGTGCTAATCAACACGACTGGAGTTGTTGAATGTACTTGCAAAGTGCTCCCGTCAGCTCCACGAAATAACGCAATACCCATGTTGCCTTATAATTTCCCTTGCAAATTTATCATATCCGGTGAAGGTATGAATTCCCCATTATGTCCAAAAGCTGTCAAAAAAAAAGGGCCTATTTTCTGCTTAACCATAAGCTGTGATGATGGGTACTGCAACAGCTCATTTTCTATAACGAGCTCATCACTGTAAAATAGCATTAGAGATACGGCAAAACACAGAAATTGAGCTGCTCTGCGACGTTTCAGCCTTGTTAGTGCCACCTCACGCCAGCAGCCAGCTCCACGGCCACCGCTAGCCCAGCAGACCCGTTAGCAGCGACGGTGCCCGAAGAGATGGGACAGCACCTTGGGGGGAAGCCCATCCCAGTTTTGAAGAGGCACAGAAATATCCCAGGAAGCGCTTCTGCTGAGCGAGGTGTGCAGCCTCGTGACTACGCGAAGCACGGGCTGCTGGCAGAGCAGGACGCAAGGCAGGTGCAGCACCTGGAGCAGGCCACGCATTGCCAGAACTGCTCGGGTACGTGGTTTGTGGGCCCACCTGCACGCTCCTTTAAACGGCACAGCAAACTTAGGGCCTCTTTCTGTTCTCTTTGACTAAAAGGCTTAATTAAACAACTCGTGGCTCTTCAGCTGAGAACACAGACTTCTTTTTTCCCCAGAGGGTTTCTGATTCAGTTCAAGTGTGTCCTTGTAACTACCAGAGCTCTACTGGGTATCAGTGGTGATGTGGACAGACCCCTACATGTGCTGCCATCATCTCTGGGGTTTGGATACAAACCCAGCAATATCATCTCAGGATCGAGGGCTCTGGAGGGCACTGCGCAGCTGGCTGGGACACAAAGCAGCAGGACTTGGTTTGCACATGCTGAGGCCTGCCCTCTGTTGTAGGGGCTCAACACGCTCATGAGTCCGGGAGCAAGGACAACCTTGTCTGTAATGGGGCTTCTCAGCACTAACACAATGCTGGTCATCAGCAGCAACACACCAGAGACATGAAACCAAAATTCACCCTTTGCCAAGCTGAGGCACTACCTTCTGCGCTTACATCCCACTCTGCCACCCCATTAACACGCACAGCTCTTGCAGACCCAGGCCCTCTGCAGGCAGCAGACGGCCCGCAGCTCCAAGTCCAACCACAGATGGTTTTTCCTACATCTTACTCTTCGGCTTCAGACATGCAAGCATAAAAACCACACAGAGCCTGCCAAATGGCACGATTCAAATCCACTTCCCTTCCAACCTCCGTTAGGTCTCAACAGTCACCCCCCACAGCCTTCAGACCACTTACAGGCTACTTGATTACGTGTCGATGAGAGCCAAGAGCACACCCCAACCCCAACAGCCTGCAGCACAGCCAAGCCCTCACAGCCCACAAGAAGAAACTACATTTTGAGCCACAGAAGCCTGCAATCACCCTTCTCATCTGTATTGGCTGCAGGCATCTCCGAACACAGAGGTGCCCCCCAATTCCCTGGGGGATTCTCACCGCGAGAGGAAGGGCTCTTCATCTTCGGGAGACAAACCATTCCGGGCAGCACAGTTCAGATATGCAGATATTTTACTGGGGCTGTATTTTATAGTATGGCCATAAAGGCAATAAAACAAAAGGTTAATACTAGCAAGTTCATAAATTTAGTAGTCAAGGATTAGTACACTCTTGTTCGTCTTCTCTCACTTTACTGAAGTTTTGGATACAAAGGTTTAGATTTGCCCTTGCACCAAGTTTGAGGCAGCAGAAAGAGCCAGGCAAGGTGGTTGAACAGTTTCTCAATCTCAACAATAATTGTGGAGTTTTATAATAATTCCTGATTTCTCTGTCACAGACCAGTGCTTGTCCTCAGCAGGCTGCAGTGACACGTCCCCCTCTAAAGCTAGCCCAAGCTGTTGGAGAGGTTACAGCCTGCAGCCACCACCTCACCTACCAGAAAGGATTTATCCGGGTGCTTAAATGGCCGGGCAGAATCCCAGCTGGATTCCTCCTGCAGTGTCCGGAGCTCAGCAGGTTGACTCCACGCCGACAGAGGTGAGCCCTCTGCCTGTTCCACTGACTCTTATGGGCGCACACACCTTATCCCAAGGCTTCAAAATCCCTACTGGTCAGTCTTCCACAGGGATGTCCAAGAAGAATAGTTTCATGTTCAACAAATAAGGCTCTTGATTCCTGTAGTTACGACTTATCCCAAAGGGCACAGTAACCACGCTTACAGGAGGCACTTGGTGCGTATCACCTCCCAGTGAGAACAATCCAGTCCTCCCAATGGCTAGAAATTGCAGAACTTCGGTAAATCAAGAACCTATTTAACCATAGATCTCTCCTCCTTCCCTGGATACTGGGAGAAACCCAGGACGGTTTTCCACAGGATTTCACAACACAAGGCGTACACCAGCCCGCCTGCCTGCAATGGGAGGGCTGTCAGCGGGACAAAGCCCATGTGCTCCTGCAATGGTGCTGAATGGCCGTGCCTATGTGAAAAATGCCTGCAAAGCTTGAAGCGGATGCCTGCACTAAAGAAGTCATCAACTTATACATGGACACAAACATCCAAAGTGGCGAGCCCATAGCATGCTCCCTGCTGTGGTTTTGGCCCGAGCCAGCAGCTCATAGCTTGAGGGGCAATGCTGGGGCACAGAGCACCGAGGCCAATGTCCAGAGGCTGTTCCCGACAGCCAGACAGGACAAGACTCCTCCCGAGGAGGAAAGGCTCCTTATCTTCTGGGAGGAAAGACTTTTAGCAGTGTGGATGTGAGCTGTGTGACCCATCCTGACACACTTTGCCTACCGTTACCTACCTGCTCCCCTCAACAACGCCCCTTAGGAATTACAACAAATTATATTAAAAGGAGATACCTTTAAGAAGTTATTAAGATTATTTGAAGGAAAATTATCTATACTGTTTCTCAGGAGATTTACGGCCCTTTCTGCCTCTCAACATACCCCCATTGTTTTTCCAATAGTCACTGCAAATATTTTATCTTGAGCCAAGATTAGCACTCTGCCATTTACTATTCTTATTACAATCTCCATGAGAACAAGCCCTCCACATCTTTAATGCCACCTGTAGTCAGTGACTTATAGTTATGTTCCTGTGCTGTGCTACTTTGATCTCTTCAGTATTTGGTTGTTTTTATGGGGCTGCCTCTTCTGTTTTCTCTCCATTTACAGCCTCACTAATCTGTGAGAAAGGAGCAGAATAGGCAATCAATCAAATTGCAAAATACTGAAAAGGACAAAACAGTGTGGCGCAAGAACTCTGCTTCCAACTGAACTGACATAATTAGTTCCCAGGGGTATGAAAAGCATTTCTTCTCCCAAGTGAGGTGAGCTTCCTTCCAGAAGCCTTGTAATATACATGTCACAAGATGTCACGTAATGGTACTCCCTGGAGTTTGACAGCCTCACCGAGTCCAGGTCTCCCCTAACAGGGTTTATTAAGTTGAGAAAAAGAAATAGCAGAAGGAGCAGACAACGCTGCAGAGGGTTAACCAAACCATGTTTTAAACACGTTGATTTAACAAGTACTGGACAGGACTAGCACATTTTATACCAGAGGTCTCCTACCTGACTGACGTAACGACAGAGTTGTCTGCTGCAGTGTCAGCGTACAGGGCACATCCCCAGGCAGGGTCATCCATGGTAAACAGGCACGATGAAGGAGGTACTCAAGCTGCGTGGAAGCCACTGTTTTGGTACTAAACTACAGTTGCTTCCCTTTCTAAGCAATTCCTCTCTGACGGGATCTCAGTTCAGACACTAGTAAAGATGCTTTTCTAAGCAACCTGAGGCTATGCAAGCTGCATTCTCCATGGGAGGGCTTGCACACTGGCCGTTTGCATCATTTTGCTGCTGGCTATTACTTACTTATGCTTCTTGTGGTGCACACACAGACAGCCTCTAGTTGCCGGCTGCATTTGTGCAAGGACCTCCACAGAACCAGAAAGATGCAGACCAATTTGTTTTTATAAACTACTGGATGTGCAGGTACACGGGCTTTTTGTTCATCTGCAGACCCAGATCAGGTTTTGTGCAAAGAAATTAGCTACCTGGCACGAGGTTCCATCTTCAAAACTTCTTCCCCAGACCCCAAACCAAAAGCCAAGGAATGAATCTTGATAAAATGAAACCAGTTGAGACAAAAGAGAACGAGGTTGTGCAGGACATAAGGAGGATGGTCCGAGAATTATGTCCTTAAGTTAGCCTTGAAACAGAAAGTCTGTGCAGCACTGTTAGAAAGCTAAATGTTCCTGGGAACAATTGATTTAAAATGAATGAGGTGGCTGGAAGGATTGGTCAGTAATTTTAGAACTAAAATTGTGATTAAAAACACTTCACCACCGAAAGTTCGGAAGCAGATTGCCTGATCGTGATTAATATGATACTACAGGACTCAGCTGCACAGAAGAATGGCAGAGACCAAACTTGAGTTAAATTCTTATCAAGTGAAATGTATCCAGTGTAATCTGATAGGTCTTAAAAGGTTAATGTAAGCTAAATCAATGCTGTCTCCATCCAGATAAGGTGTGGGAAATTGTCCTTGAGTGCGAACGTTCACAAGTCTGCAGATGAGGGTAATAAAGGGCTTTCATCTTGTGCTAATCTTTGCCAAGTCCATTGCGATGCATGAAAAGTTGATGATAAGGATACTGATTTATCAGCCAGCACGCATAACACTGGTGTAGGTAGGGTTTTAAAACATTTCATCTTCTTGGTTTATGCTGGTTATCTTCATAAAAAAAGCTAACACCTTTTTGACTGTCAAAGATGCTGAACACAAGAGGCAGGTATCACAGCACCTTGCCTTGAGAGCTTCTCACAGCAAAACCCTGGGGATGGGGAGAAACCTGGAGACCTGGCTCAACTGGTAAGATGGCATTTAAGAAAACCGTTCTCCTGGGATAAGGAGCTAAGTGGAAGCAGAGCCTCAGCGTGCACTTAAACTTCAAGCTCATGGTTAAATCCCAGGGATCAAGGAGATTTCCAAGCTCTATTCAAATCCATCAAAGCTAAAGGGGTGCTTAGCTTCCATTCACGACTGAAAATACCTCTCTAAGTTGACGGCAAAACTTAAAATGTAGGCTTAAATGCTCTTTTGGGGAGTTAAGTCAGGGACGGAAACCAGGAAAGCGAGGAAGCCCTGACTCCGCTTCGTGCCCTGAGAGATGCAGCTCTCATTTTGGCCGCACACTTCTGCCGCCTGTTTGCGGTTCTTCTCTTGACGCCTCCTGGTTTAGCCCAAGCAGATGCACAAATAAAAATCTGCTCTAAACTCAGCTTGGGCACGTGCTGACAGACACGTGCTGTGACACTTGCTTCCAGAACAATATTGATCCTGAAGTTCTGTATAAAATCCTACAACAGCAGATCTCGGAATCACAAAGACAAAAAAAAAAAGGAAAAGCTCTTGAGCTGTACCAGCCCTCAGGCAACAGAGGATTTTCTCCTGTAATGCACTTTCTTACACTTCACCCAGCTTAGGTTTAAAGACTCGAGTTCACTTCAAAACACCAGATCCAGCAGCTCAGCAGAGACCGTGATGTCATTATGATTTGGTGGTAAGCGTACGCACAAAATGTGCAGATTTTAATTCAATTGGAGTTATCTCTGTCCATTACAGAGCTCAGCTTCCTCCTGTGTTTTCAGCTAAAACACAAAATCGCTCTTGCCAGCTATTTGCCTGCCTTTTCTGCTACCCAAGCAGATGGTGCTAGGAGGGATGCACTCAGCATTAACTCCGCGTATTATTGTTACAGTTGATTAATACCTGAATACTCTGTAACAACATAAATTACGATTATGTATCTAAACAAGCAGTATGCACACACAAAACTTACAGGAGATGTATTTTCCCAGAACGAGCTGTCAATTACCAAGTATTTATACATTATGTTTACACAGGCTTTTATAACCAACACTTGAAGCACTTTAAGTATTAAGTACTTAAAACTATCGATTCGATTAATTCAGCCAGCTTCATAAAACCCTCCTCTTCCACTTCTCCCCGGCTGCAGCTCCCATTTGCAGCCTCCCCCTGGCCTCGGCTCCGATCCGCAGCCTCCCCCCCATCCTCAGTCCTGCTCTCGGTGCACGGTGATGCTGTGGGGTGAGAGGCTGGGGGCTCGCCCTGCCAAGCACCACGGCAGCAATGCCCTAGGAATAACGCAAGAAAGCGTCCGGCAGCGTCCCCACGTCCTCTCCCCCTGCAGTCCGTGCTGCCTTGAGCGGATTTTAAGGCGCAGGCAGGCGCTTTGTTCGGTACATGACTCTCCCTCCTGCAGCACCGGTCTCTGAAGCCAGCATTGACCCACAAGGCCAAGAGCTGACCCGAAGCAGCTTCACACACGTAGTTACGAGCAGCTGAAATAATTTGCTGCTTGCTATCAGGAGATGCTTGTGGGGCGAAGAGCCCGAGGAGGGAAGCCCTGCTGGCCGAGCCTTTGGCCCCAGCCCTCGACTCAGAAGCCGTGGGGTCTGGCTGGCTTTTATCCCTCCGAGCACAAGCGTGTACAAATTAGCTCATTTATGTCATCTCATTAGAATGCCCCTTTAGAAATGGGATCTGCATCTGTGATTTGTACAGTGCCCAGCACAGCAGACCCCAGGCGCTCAGCCTCACTAAGGGAGCGGCCCAGCTCTCATCATCCGACAGAACAATTAACATCAATCCGCTTCTCAGCTGCGGCTGCCTCCCCCTTCTTTAAATCAAGCCCGAGGTACCATGCCTTCCTGTCACCTGTGCTCTTCCCGTCAAATCATTATTTTATAGCCTGCAAAGAAGTTTGGCTCAGGAAAAAAAGAGGCAAAAAGCAGCATCCCAGCTGCTCAGAGTGAGGGATAGAAGGCTAAGTAGTGGCAAGAAGGACAGCCAAATCTCAGAATATTATTTAGGAGAGAGTAATAAATAACAAAGCCAACGTTCATGCAGGCTGTAATGGGTTTTTATCACCAGAGAGTATGCATCTTAAAGAACCAGGGGCAGAGGGAGCCAGGTAACGAGTTCCAAACCCAGAGGCTCACGACACCCACCGCCTTCTGAAAAATGAGGCAGGGGAGGACAGGAGACAGCCTCAGAAGAGACGGATGATACAGATGGCTCTTTACTGTCCCAAACTCTTTACTAATAAAAAAATCCCAGCAAATGGAAGCTAAATCTTGAAGGAATAAATCAATAGCATGGAGAAATAGAGAACAGTGAAAAAAGGAGCCCCTGCGAAGGCCTGTTCCAGCCTTGTCTCCTCCTGTTTCCCTTGATTTGAGGCTGAGGATGAGCAGGATGGGATGCGATGAGCTGGGAGAGCAGGGCCCCAAGACATCAGTGCTTAACAGGGGAGACACGAGGCTGTACAGCCCCAGGCCCTGGCCTCACCCTGAGATCAGCACTTTCCATCCTCCTGTGCCTCCAGTCCTCATCCCCACGCTGGTATCACCCCGGCACGGCAGGTTCCTGGCCTCCAGCAGGGTGTTTCCAGGCTCTGGCACTTTTACCCATCAGCACAGCGAGGAACAGGACCTGCCCAGCCTCTGTCTTACCTCCCTCACATTTCTGAATTCTGCATTCCCCACTATTTTCTTCTAGCAGAACAGCAGACTTGGAAGTTTTAAGATGTGGGCAGTGCTGTCTGATAAACCAAGCATTGTTTAGCAGTCGATACAACCTTGGCAGTGGTTAGCAGTCACCCTGCAAGTAAAGAAAAGCTTTTGCAAGTGCAGCCAGCTTCAAATGAAAAGTGCAAATGCTATCCAACAGGGCAAGCTCCACGCAGATCTAACAAGCCAGTCATTTGAAGAAACTGTTTATGAAAAAAAGATTTTAAACTCTTAATTTGATGCCGTTGGCTAACAAACCCCACTTGGCAGTTCTCCTCCGCATGGGATAACGTTTGTTCCACAACTTTCCCACCCACTCGGTTTCACTCAGGGTTTGAGTCGGTGGCAGGGCACAGATCACATCAGGATGCTTGGCAGCTCCCAAAGCTCTGCGACTCGGCCGGATGGCTGCAGCCCCGACACAGAAACAACACCTCAACTAAACAACATGGGACTAGACTGCTGTCCGTGGCAGAGCCACAGAAAACAGAGTCACAAAGGGTGTTGTGATAGCGAAGGAAGCCTCACAGGTGCCTAGGAAGGCTGTGCTCACCCACTAGCTCCCAGTTGCTCCAGGACATGTTTCAGGGGACCGAGCGGATCTTGAGAAGGTGGAGGGTTGAGGCCATCAGGTGGAATGGTGCCAAGACCACCAAGCTTCTAAACTCCAGAATCCAGGTGCGTGGGCTCTCTGGATTTAGAGGTACAACCCACGAGCACGTGCTCCTTTGCCTCCAACAGCAGTAAGAGCCCACACAACTCTGGGAACAGCCCTGCAGGACCGCAGCGCCAGCCACACAGCTCACTCCCCACCCAAATTTCCACGTGTTCTTTAATCGTACCAGAAAGAACAGGTAAAGCAAGACTCCAGTCACTTACATTATCAAATCCTATGAAACAAGCTTGACAAAAAGCAGCTGAAGAACCGCATTGCTCTCAGCGAGTACCTTCCTCTGGCTGCTGAAGGCTTTTTCATCCAGGCAGGGCTGGGCAGGCTTCGAGATACTCATGGGAAAACCCCTGCCCCCTCTCCTCCTCCCCATAAGAGGCTCTGCCTCTGAGCAGAGCGGATCACAAGAGGTTGTCAGCAGGTGAATCCTCTGCAGGTAAACGAGAGGATTCAGCTGGCAAGCTTCATTCTGTAAGAGGCTAGAAACTATTTTTTACAGCTGAGCAGCGTTTGCTGTCATATGGAGACGTTTTACCTTACTGAGCCGTAAGTAAAGGCTGTTGAGGTGCAGCTGAAAGCCCACCAAATCCAGGGTATTCCAAAAGCACCGTCTAGAAAATCCAAGCTTAAAGTGAGCCAAAAACTCTTCCTATGAAATCACGCTACCAGCCAAGATGTACTTTTGTGTGAATTTCTCGTTTTCTACACCAACTGCCGGAAAGATGTCGCAGTAAAAAGGAAATGAGGGAAGCACTTTCCCTGGAACGTGCATGCACCCACCCAATTCAACAAAATACGGGATGTGTATACATAAATGTCACTCTTACATGTGCCTTCTAGCCATGTTATAAAACAATATTAATGTATTTTTGTCATGTAAAGGGGAAAAGCAAGGTGCAGGCCTTGAAGCTGCCTTCAGAGGCAGAGCAGGTAAGTGGCGCTGGGAGGTGCAAACCAGCACCTCCGACGGCACCGCCGCCTCCTCCCAAAGCAGCATATAGGAACCTGGCAGAGCACAGCTTCAGAGCTCTTAAAATTGCCTACATACATGAATAATAATAGCTTACCATTAAAAAAAAAGGTTGTATTATTCTTTTGATAGTGTTGCAGTGTTCTTGAAAAATGGGTGTTATTTATTTGATCGTCCCCTACAGATTCTTTTGTCACAGGCTATTGTGTAAATTTGTGTTCAGACAATTTTTAAAATGTTGAATTATTCACTTGATTGGCCTTAATGTCTTCTCCTGAACACCTCAATATGGTGCGATTATTATCAATATAAGGAGGGCTAATAAAAATGTGGAAATAATAACTGCAGCTGGATTTTCAAAAGGGAAAGGATAATTTTCTAACTACTAAAACATTAGTAGTTAAGAAAGTTAAGATAAGGGTAATAAAGCCTTGCGCTTCAGGGCTTTGCAAAAGGGGTTAGGAAGTAATTATTTTAAATTCTTTCTTCGGTATTATGTAATTTAACTCTCGTTAATAAAGGACCCAATTTTCAAAGGCAATGAAAGATGTAGCTAGGAACTAGATGAGATTTTAAAAAATAGAAGTCACTCCTCAACTTGCTTCAGTGCTTTCCAAAAATCCCCCTAGACGCTTATTTGCATCTTCCAACTCCTATGATAAAATATTTTTTCTTTCCAAAATGTCAATTTGCTGAAATTGAAGCTTTTTACTGTAACGTAGGAGCATTCACTCATATTTCGGAGGTCCCGAGTAGCTCAGTCTGAGGCGCCGAGTTGGATTTGCCTGTAATTTGTAAGTGCCCCTGAGGAATCGGCGTGCTGTCAGCTGCTCGCTCCCTGCAAACACAGGGCTCGGAAGCACGGGAACGTCTGCGGCGTGGGCAAACGACGTTCCCGAGGTGGCAGTGAGGTTCTGCTCTGCAGGCTGAGCGCGCAGAGCGGCCTTTAGGGGAAATTCAGACAGACTCCACCAGAATTGTCCTCTGCTGGACTCCACGAACTTGCCTGTTCTGCTTTCGACGCCTGGCCCAGGACACTGCCAGGGAACAGCGGGGCGTAAGTCCAGAGACCTCAGCTCCTCTGTTTCAAAGGCATTTTCTTCAGGATCACCATGCTCTGCTGACTGTGCAAAGGAGCGTGATTCCTACATCTTAATGTGCTTCATTTCTTCTTGCATGCAATAGCGTATCTTGTATTTTGGTGTACTCATGCGTTTTTGGATTCTGATGAGAGATGTTTTCCATCTCGGATATGCCCCAGCACGGATGGTGAGAGTGCTATCTCTGGTGTTTCTGTGTATTCACATTTTCAAACCTCCTGCAGGATGAAATTAACCCCCTTCATACATTCTCCCAAAGCTTTACCTGTCTTGTTAGCACTTTCAGAGTGCCATTCTTAAGGCCACCGGATAATCCAAGCTCTTCCTGGTACATAAGAACCATACGGCACAGCTGGGTCAGGTCCTTTCCTAGCTTCTTCCTCTCATGGGATGTAAAGGCATCTTCACAACACCTCCAGCCTGCCCCCCGGTTCCCAAAGGCGTTGCAGTAAACGTCGCTCGAGAATCTTTGTTCTCCTTCACACGACAGAGGAGCTTTGCACCTCCCTCCGTGCACTGCGATAACCCTCACTCCATAAAGCATCGGGGAGTCACGGGGGTACTTCTGATGGAAGAAACCTGTATCATGAATAATTGAGGAGCATCACAGAAGCTTCTTCTAAAATGAACGGAAGCATTCGAATTGCCTCTGTAATGCAACACACCAAGTGTTCAAACACAGACAGCTATGGAGGTGAAATAATTGTCCACTGTAATTAAGACCAGCCATCGGAGAGTACGCGACAGAGCTGCTGGAGGCGGGGCGATGTCTGCTTTACCCAAGTTCCCCTCCTTTCTTCCACGCTCTATACTTTTTCCACAATGCTGCACAGGGTTGAGAGAATTAAAACAACTTTCTTCCATTTTCAGACAAGAGCTGAACCCAAACCACCTGCCGGTAAAAACTTCACTGGGCATCCCTCGCACGTGTGCAGGGAACGTGTGCTCCTGTGCGGTGGGAGGAGGAATGGGATGCAGAAGAACCCAGTGGCATTTCTGCCTCTGCACTAGGTGTTCACCTCCACGCCCTAATGCGTGTTTTGCCCAAAGCTCCCGAATTCAGGGAGCTATTCCAAGGTTTAATTGAATTGCCCTGGAATAGGAAGTCTTCATCCAGCAAACATCTTTGCACCATCCCTTGCTCATCCTTCATTTGCCGCAGAGCAATTGTGCGTACCCGTGGGCTTGAGCCATCCTTTTACTTTAGTAAGAATGTCACCGACTTATAGGTTGGGAATGAAGTTTTCTGCTTCTGCTTCACTTCCTATCCTCAAAGACCTTCCAATCAAAAACCAGAACCTGATTTACAGTGATCCTGCTTTCTGCGTTGATTGATTTCAGGTTTTTTGGAGGAAAAGGGGAACTAAAAGGTGCGAGGGAGGTGAACTCCTGAAAATTGCCATAGATTCCTGCCTGTTGAATCAATAGGCTTTTAGCCATTAGCTTTCAGGATACCGAGTTGTCTCCCAGGGGTGACACTTTCAAAAACTCCCTGTAATTCAATAGGAAATTTAATGCTGGCCATCAACAGGAGTCAAATTAAACCCGCACTGAGTAATGTGCTGGATCCAAGCAAGATGTGGAACGCAGAGCAAATTTCTGTGAAATTTTCAAACCCGTCTAGGTCAGCTCTACTGACATGCAAGGGATAATTTATTCACCTGGAGAAGGTGTTCCAGTCAAAGAGATCATTAAGTGAAAGAGCAGAGTAATTCTTCCCACACCGACCTCACAAGGAGGATTATATTTGGTTCCTCCTTTCTTTACCTGTTTTGTGTCAAATTGCAGAATATGGCTAAAGGGGATTTTATTCACTTTGTTTACCAGCTGTGCTGAGTTCAAAACTGCTGCAGTTGAAAAGCTCACCCAGACACTACGAAATTGGGGTTATGTCCTTGAACATAAAAATTTCAAGTTTCTACTTTATTTAACCTCTCAATAGCTAACATATCAAATCTTCTCCATTCACAGGACTAAAGACTTCTCTTAAATGTCACCCAGCAGCACTGAAGACCCAGTTCTGGGAACTAATATTCCAGCTGTCAGTGTTGTGCTTAAAGATGTCATTGCCATGCTAAAGACTCTGGAATCAGAACTTAATTAGCTGTTTTGTTTACAATGAGCGAGGAAGACCAGATTTCTCTCAGTTACCAAAAAAAGAGGAAAAGAAAAAAGGCAGACAGAAAGATCTATTTATGACAACAAATTAAGTAGTGTTAACTCCAGAGACACACAGGGAAAGAGGAGAAAATAGAACCGTGACTCTATTTTTAAAGTCCCAGTTTCATTGAAATAAGCGTGCTTGGAACATTACTTTACAAAATATCCAGACCAACTAGGAATGACATGGGAAATCTGACTCACTAAAGGAGGGTCCTACTAAGACCTGAAGTTCAAAAATATTTTAAAGAACAAGGTCAGGAGGCTGGAAGCATAGATAATTCGTGCACGGAGCCATCCCTGTGTTTTCGGGCAGATGGGGGTACCCCACTGCAGGAGTCCCCAGGGAGCCCACTTCAGCACAGCCCTTCCCTGCGATGGGACCTGTGGCACTTCTCATCCTTACATGGGGAAGCAGGAGTTGAGCAGCTGGCTATACACAGAGCTATGATGTCCTGAAGAAATGAAAACCCCACCTTCGTTGTGTATTTCTGCTGTTTCGGGAACTGTGTACAAATGTATGTGAAACAAAAGCAGTCTGAAATGCCCTACGGATTGCGACTTACAGACACTCAGGCACGTGACTAACTTTCTCTCTGGGAGACAAGATAAATACAGAAACTGTTCATGAGCCTAAATATTTGCAATTCTGGGCCTTCTTTTCTTGCCAGCACCACTGGCATCCCCAGCTCCTGCAGTCGCCTGTGCTTGCCTGCTTTTGCTGTCGCCCCGAGGGCTGCATAGCCCACTGCCTACGTGAGACAAGGCTGTCACAGGCATCTGACATCCTGCAGCACAGCGCTGAATCGAGTCGCCTGATGGGTCATTCTCTTTAGCTTGATGTCTCCTGAATAAGAGGATTATTTCATCTCTCCCCTGCTGCCTCAAGGAAGGGACTGAAACTGTGAATGTAAAGCAGGCAGCAGCTTCCCAACTCTAAGCATCCTGCCTCCAGTGTGGGGGCTTTTCAGCTCTGAAAGATCCCTTCCCTCCCTGGCTCTTGCACCAGATATAATTTAGCTCATCATGTTGTAACATCTGCCTTTGTCTGACATCAGCGCCAGCATCCCTAATTCAGCAGGAGCGAGGTGGGAAGGCATCGCAGGGAGCAGGGGCAAGGCAGGGTTGGATGAGACCTGTGGGCTCGGCAGAGCTTCCTCCGGCCTTGGGGGGCTCAGGAAAGCAGGCCAGCTGAGCCCCCAACAAAATCCCATCCCTACAGGATGGCAATTCTGTTCCCTGGCACGCAGGGCTTGCTGCCCGCGTCTGCCGAGCTGCCGCTTGTTCGTTCCCTGCATGAGCAGGGAACAGAAGAGAGCAGGCACTCAACAATGTCAGTGGGAAAAGCAGAGAAAAGACAGGTCGCTTAGAAGCTGCCTGGACACGTAGCGTTCCCCCCGAGCATGAGCTGAGCTGGAAAACATGGGAAGCTCTGCCACATCTGGGAAACAGGAGACACGGTAGCACAGTGGAGGAAGAGATACCAAACGTAGCTAAGCATTCTCCGCATCAACAAGGTTCAAGCAGATTATTGGCATTAACTTCCCGAGACCCCAGTGAAAGCACAATAATGAGATTTCTTCAGTTCACCAAAATGTCCTGACGCCTAGTTAGAAAGGAAAAAGGCCTCGCACCGGAGCAGGAGCCAGGCAAGGCAGCGGAGTCACGCTGCTACGCAAGCATCACGAGCGCGGAGCTGAAGCAGCAGCCACAGGCAGAAGGGCTGGCTTTGAAAGGGACTCTCCATTTTCTTTTTCCCCTGCATAACGGAATCCAGATATTTTTATTACAATTATTATTTATTTTTTTTCATACAGGATGCAATGTTAATAGAGCTCCTCCACAGTGGCCTGCAAAAAAATAATATATATGTATTCGAGTGGCAGAACAAGCTATTCTTGAATACAAACTGATGCTTGGTGAGACTTTTCAACTTACTGCTAGGGAAAATACATCTCAACTAACTGCATTTCTCCCATTCGGCATGATTATAACTCAGCAGTATTTTGAATTTAAACCCACTCAAGGTGGCACCTAGGTCACCAGAGCCAGTTGTGACCTTGAAGAGGCAGAAGGCGTCCACCCCGTATCAGTAGGGCGCTTTCAAAAGTCTGTCTGCTGCATATTACAAATACAGTACGTATCACATTATGGCCCCTGGCATGAATAATGTGGAGCTACCAAAAATACAGTCACCATGGTAACTGCTTCATGATGTTCGAAAGGCTGGGTGGAAAAGACTGGCCTGGGAAGGGGTCAGCTCCACGCAGATGGTGTTTGGGAGGGGAGCGGAGCACGAAGCTATCACACGAAATGCAGCACCACGGGAAGGAGACGGGAAGACGCCTGAGGGTGGCTCTCACCTGACGTTCTTGGTGTGGAGCAAGCAGGTGTGGTTGCCGAGGACTTCTGAGGCACAGTTTAGTGTTTTAAGACGCCCCAGTTTCAACCCCTCCAGAAATAGCTCTGGGTTCCTCTGTGGGACTCCTGCTCCTGGGGACTGGCAGGGCTGAGCATCAGCACTGAGGGGCTCCAGCGAAGTCTCCTCGTGTCTCGGCGTCTACAAAAACTCAACATATGGCTCGTGTTTCTCCCGTTTTCTTATTGTCCTCAACGTAGTATAAACGACAGAACATTGCACCACTGGCCCACCTTTCGTTTTTTATCTGCAGACCAGTACCTTGCAGGCATGCAGAAGGGACGGCCGAAGGTCCCCCAGGTCCGCTGCAGGATTTCTTCTGCAGTTAACTAATCCTTTGTGATTTCACCACAGAGGTTTTCTTCAAGGATATTTCGCAGAATCCTTTGGAGAGGCAGATTTTTTAGCCTGAAGGCTGTTCATGGCAAGCTCACATTGTCTGCATGCTGTTTGCGACATGCCTTTGGTTGCCCAAGTCACTGGGTCTTGTTTCTGGTCTCCAGCCAAGTAGCTGAAACAATTAATCTGAAACAATTCTCCTGACGGGAATGACAACAAACATACAAGCCTGTGATAGAATTCCGAACAACTCAACGTTGTGCTTGGGTTCCAAATTCCCTATACTTTTTTGTATTCCCATGGTAATTTCCCATCATCAGTTGTACCAAATCACCTTTTGTATTTCAGGGATTCCACAATAATTTTCAAAAATATTTGCTACTTATCTGATTCTAGGGTTAAAGCCCCACGTTGTCCCATCAACCTAGGATCACTCCAGTCCAGAATAGCACCAGGAATTGAGCAAGGAACACTGCTTCAGAGAGTACGTGATCCAAAGAGGTGACTCCATCACATCCCACCATGTTCGGAGATGGTGACTGGCCAAAAAGCTCTGTGGCACTGTCTGAGAATCCCATTTTAGTTTGGAAACACCTTTCTTTTTCCTTAAACAAGCTGTTCAGAGGTAATTTCTTCAGCTTTATCAAGGTTCTCAGCTATGACCTGTTCCCTTTTGTGTACAATGCTGATCAAGAAAGGGTATTCCCATCTGCAGTTAGGGGATTAGAAAGCCCCTGAAGTACCTGAACTGCATCCTCACAAGGACTATTGCAATGAAGGACAGGGGTCTGCGGGGCTAAGTGCTCGTTTCCCATGTAGAATCAATCCCTTTCTCTGGAAGCAGACCTGTAATTCCATTATAATTAGCTGGATTTCTGTTTATTTCTGGTTTATTTTAGGGAAAGTCTGGGGCTAGACAGAGTGAAAGATGAGGAAGTCCAGGATAATGAGAAGTTGAGGCAGGGAATTTCAAAATAACCTAAGGTTACATCTCCACTGCAGTCATGGAGCAGTAGCTGTGCAGCTGAGAAGTATCTGACCTCGTCAGAAATGTTTCTAGCCTGTTGGAAGGGTAAATTAGTCCAGGCTGAGCTCTATCTGAAGGTCTATCTGAGCTCTATCTATATGAAGGGTAACTTCATCCCCATTTTTACAGTTTTTTACTGCAATGAATAGCTCTTATGGAGGTAGAGGATTGCTAGGATTATCTATCTGGCCATGGTATAAACACATATTCTGAGCTCGAGTACTGTGGGATCACTACAGAAACTGAACAGAATCAGACGTGAGGGATTAGGTTCTTTCAGAGTTGCACTTGAAGCACCTACAAATGAAGTAATACCTAAGGTGGTGGCTGGGACGAGGTGGAGCATGCATACGCACACCAGCACTTCAGATAGGCAGCAGGAGACAGCTGCTGTGCTGGGAATTTGTATTGTTCTTATATAAAGGCTTTTATGTGTCCATTTCAACCACTACAGCAATGCCACAACTGTAGGTGTATTCAGCGGAGCTGACTTGAACAACCTTCCCTGGAATTCAGCCAGCTCGCTCCCCTCGCTCCCCAGAACAGCTCCTGTTCACCCTCCGCTCACGTCTCCCGGTAGAGTCCTGTCCTTTGGCAAGCACGGACACTGCCTGCATCAACTCTGAAGTAGTCTGGAAGTGCACCTCTTCGAGGCGTGTAAAAAAGGGAAGTTCAACACTCTGGGCACCTCATTACTGGCAAAGAAGCTAACAAACAGGAGATGATATGCACACATTCAGTAACTGGGATGGCATTAGGCTTTTCCTGTAATTATCAGTGATGCAGTAACTGGATCAGAAAGGAAACTCCTGTTGTGGTTTGTAACGTTTTCCAGTGAGAGACAGTCTACTACATAAATGCACAGTACTTGAAAGAGATGTCTTTTTTTTTGAACATGTGAATCCCCTTCCTGCTACCTAAACTGCTGTTCCTGTGTCCTGGCCACCAGCTTGCCCCCAGTCTGAAGACCTGAGCTGTCTTGTCTCGGGGGTTTCAGTCCGCTAAAGGATGCCTACCATGAGCTGCCACGTGGTGTTTGTGTGCTTAGCCAGGCAAAGTGATATTGCTTCTTTGCACCACGTTCAAGTAAGTCTATTTTCCTTGAAACAACTCTACCATTGCTCTCATACGGCTGTGAGTTATTAGCCCATGGAAGTCCAGATACATCATCCCAAGCATTAGTCCCAGCATGGCAGAGGAGGACAGTCCATCACTGGAAGTTCAGCTTTCTGGAGCAGACATCCCTCGGCTTTTAGTGGTTGTCATTCTTTCATTACTCACTGCAAATGGGAGAACAACAAATGAAAGGCTTTCTTCTTGCAGCGTTTCAGTAGATGGGCAAAGATAGCCAAGGCAATACATTGCAGGATACATTGCTTAACTTAGAGGTCTCTGTGCTATAGCTCCTTATAACTTATTCATGATTCATTACTCTTTCTGGGTTGAAAATTGAGAGAAGGCCATTAAGTAACTGGAATGCATATTTATTCAAGACTAAACAGATGCTTTGGAAACGAGGCTGCAGATAACGAGTCAGCAAGAGACAGCAGGTTTTTAAAGGCAAAACAGCAAACAAGCACAGAGAGAGACTTCAGAGCTGAGTGGGGAGCTCCTGAAGCATGTAAAGAGTCTCCCAGTTTCCCCTCACCAGTGTTGCAAAGGCGACTGTCGGATGGATTTCCAGCATTGCCCTCTCCATTAGGAGCCAAACCCACTGAAATGGGCCTCGCATTACATGCTTACTTGGATGCAACAAGCCAGGCAGTCAGAGGGCTGATCCTGCTCTGCCGTGAGCTGGAACCGCTCAGCAGAAGTCATGATAATTTGTGCCCATCTGAGGATCCAGCTCTTTGAGTTTTGTTAAAATCAAATCTTTCCATCCACTATTTCTGATGAATATTACGAGCCTATTTTTTTTTTCATTTCTCAAATGTCAAGTAGATCTTTTACAGCAGCTCTTAAGAAGATAAAGGGGATTAAAGGATCATTTTATCCTATTTAAAGTTAGCTCTGAGACGATAGGAGTAAACAGGCACATTTTAAAGGATGTTAATCTCAGCTTTCTTATCCCCCCCCTTTTTTTCTTTTTCTTCTTTGCTAGCAAAATTTCACTTTTGTGGGTGAAATGACTGAGAGAAGGCAAATTTTACTACCCTTTCTCCTCACTTCAAAAAGCAAACACAAAATATCACTCCTGATTGCAATATTAAAACTAAGTTTAAATTGGGCTGTCAATCACTGGCTTAGATTTTACGGCAAAAAGATGGAAGGAATCGGGGGGAAACAAAAAGTTCTCTGACAAGTGGAGGGAGCCTGTCCCCATCACTAGAATTCAGAAAGCAAGGCAGCTGCTTATTAGCAGAATAATGGAAATAACATTGTTTAAAGAAAACTGAGTATCAGAAATAAGAGCTTTGGACTATCTGTAGGGATTTCAAAATAAGCTGTCAGGGGATTGGGAGGCAGAGACAGACTTGTTAACCTCTAATGAGGGATGGTTAGCTCACACTTAATGCTTACTAACTAAAACCCCGCTGTTAGCATTTCTGGCCGGAGCTGAATTACTGTTAGCAGAAGGCACCCAGCTGGCTTCTCGCTGCCCCCATTCAGCCGTGCAACAGGGCCAGCAGAGGAAGCTGCTTTCTCCCCATAGTCAAACGTGACAAACTTAGTCCTCAAGATGCTTTTCAGGGCAGGATCAGGAAGGCACCTGGGCCCTGGGTGAGTTACGGGCCTCCCCGTGGCAGCAGCGGCAGGGTTAGCCATTAATCTTACTGTCTGCTAGCTGGGAACGTGCTCAGAGAAGGAGCCGGTGCCTCGGACCAAAGCCAGGTTGCATCCTGCTCGCCCTGTGTGGTGACAGCCTCGGGGCAGCCTCGGGGAGAGCGGCATGGGGGGCAGGCCGTGGCGGGGGGACGCAGGGTGGGTGCCGGCCGGCCTAGCTGTCTCCCTGCTCAATCCAGGGAGCCGTGCTCGAGTTTAGCAAGGAGAACACAGCCTTTCATGTCAGGTCTTGTGAATGGTGTCACATTTGGGATCGGGGGTCGCCAGTGCTCGTGAAGTGGCCCAAGCAGCAGCCCGCCTGCAAGTTCAGCGTTTGCCAGAGCTGCGGCCTACAGCAGCGCCACCCGGCTCTGCCTGACAGCTCGGGGCTGGTCTCGGCTGCGCCTCATCCAGACCGTAACTGCTGACTTGCAGACGACCTCGAGCTCCATTTAGCTCAAAGGAAGTCTCGGTTTTCTGGCCATATTATCAACAGTCACTCCTTCTCAAACGCCATCTCCAGGAGCCCAAGCCCCATGTGAGCAGCATCACGCAGACGGGGCCTGCAGAAGGAGGAGTCACCGCAAAGTAGGAGGAAGCCTGCCGCCAGAGCGCTGCCGGCAGTGCTGCTGTGAAGCTGCCTAGGACATCGTTTTAACCAAGCGAGCATCCGTCGGCTGGAGGCAGTCACACTGAAAATGCAACTGTTTTATGCTTCGACACAGATGAAAATACCTTCCTGTGCTGCATGCTGGGGGCTGGGGGAGCCGACAAATCCCAAACCAACAAATCCCAAGCCAATGTTGCTCTGTGACAGTGCTCACACAGCCCTGTGAGATGTCTTCTGCCCCACCACATCTCCGCACGAGCCGCTGTAGGACAAACCAGTTCCTCTTCTCGTTCACATGGGACCTCCAGGGCAAGTCCCAGGCACCGCCACTGTGCCCTCTGCCTGCAAACCCTCCTGCCACTGCCTGCCCGCTCCCTGAACCTGGGGGCTGCAGGGTGCTGGCGCAGGGGATCGCGGAGCAGCAAAGGCTGCCCAGCAGAGGTGGAGCGTGGCAGAGAACCAGGCATAGCAGAGAATACACCAGTAGTTAGGTTAAGGTACATTTCATCTGGGGGGCATTCGGTGAGGGTGGATCTGAAGGCAGCATGGTCAGCGCTAGCTGTTTCAGCAGGAGCTCTTGGCTGGCCTCATGCAGCGCTGCTCCCAAACCAGGAGAGCGTGCCTTGAGTGCATGTGGTTGCTCTCTCTCCCAGAGAGTTTAAGGTTTATTCATGCTTTGTTTATTTCCCTTAATCTAAAATAAAAGTAATTGAGACTGAAAGTTCATGTTTTACTCTTTGTCTGAGGAGCATAACAAAGAAAAACAATAGCAAAGGAAGGCAGTACATTTCACTTTCAAGCTTTCAAGGGATTATTACCAACGACAGGAGAGAAAAAATAACAGCTTTTGAAACTTAGGGGAAAATACTTTGACAGGATCCCCATTAAACAGCCTCCCTTGTCTTGAAGCTGCAGTAATTATGTTCACTTAATACCAGACAGTAAAATATTTACAAACAACACAGGGAGCTAAATGAAGTTTCGAGCCACAGCACAGCTGCACGTCCAGCTCTGCCTCTGCTGGAGCCTCTTATACTGGGGGAAGGCACCGGTGTTCGGCTGCGATGTGCTGCACCAGTGGTGCATACACCCACGGCAAGAACCTGCCACCACTGCCACCTCAAGAGCAGTAACTCCTGTGATGGACCAGCCAGGGAAAAGCATCGCCCGGGGTCAGGAGGAGAGGCAGTGTCAGCCTGGCACGTCCTGGCACAGGGCGAGATCTCCCTTCCCAGCATCTCCCTCCCAGCTGGAGCCGAGCTCCTTCTCTTCCCCTCTGCATGAGTGTCCCAAGGCACCAGGAGCTTCGTCCCTCAGCTTCAGAGCAGTTGGGCTGAGCCTCTCATTAGCAATACCTCCTCCCCACCAGGGCTGCGGAAAGTGGAGTCTCTCTACAAAGAGTCTTTCTAGTTATTTTTTCCCCACTTTGCTCCATTCCTTTTTATACTTACTCTATTGCTCCTGTCAGTCTCCCAGGTAGAGGGAACACTTTGCTGCAAGCTCCACTCGACTGAAGCCCCAAGTAGCGGAAACAGCACAAATCCATGACAGTCCAGTGCTCAGACACCCGAGTCTCCTCTGTCAGGGAAGATTCATCAAATCCGCCCTTAGTAGAGGCTTCATTCATACGATTGCTGCCAGATGCTAGGTCATTAATACCGATCATCATCTGGATGAAAAAGACCCTCAATTAATATGAAAATATCCTTCTTTTTTTTTTTTTTCAACAAGGGAGTATGAACTTTGATACCCACAAAAATTACACAGGACATTCTGGAGAAACGATTGTCAAAGAAAACAGTAACCTGGCTTATCAGGCACTGTCACAAGCCAAGCTCCATCACAGCCTTTCTCGGAGAAAAGCTGCAGGGACGGAAAGTGAATGAGTACACAGTAGCACATCGATCCCACAGCCTGGAGCCTGGCAGATAAAGACTTTAGGAGAAGGTTCCAAAAAAATAATTTGGACATATATTATCTCAGACAATACAGCACTGCACACAGCCGTGGCTTTTCACTAGACCCCAGCCGGGGCTTTCAGAGGGGGGTTCACGGCCCGAGCAGCACCACTCTGCAAACCACAGATATCTGGCTAAGGAGGAAATAAAATGATGTAGAGAATGGAGAAGAATCAGCCTGTGGCTACAGCACGTTTGCTTCAAGTGTGTCACACAATCAAACTGGTTCTCCCCCTTCTTTTCTGCACCATGTTGCTGCTCCCCTCTTTATCTACACTGCATGCGTATTAGCTCTGGCTCCTCTACAGAAAGAATCAAGTTGGTTTTATCAGAAAATAAGCCCGGGCACAGACCAGGGGACAGGTCCCCGTGCTACATACGGTGTGCACATGTACCAGAGTGCACCACCTCTCGGCGCGGTGCTGCTACAGAGCGGGGCACGGCTCCCTCCTGGGGACACGGCCAAGCCACCGGACCCTGCTCCTCGGCACGTTTCGGTACCTGCCTGCCACTGCTCAGCTCGGAGCCCCTACACCCTTCTCGTCCTGGTGAGCACAGTATTCCTCCCACAAAAAGGCCCGGTCTCTAAAAATGAGATTTTGTTCACCTTCCAAGCAAGTTGTTGGCTGCCCTTCTGCACAAAGGGAGGGGTGGACGGAAGGGACAAAGCAACAACACAGGGAGTGAGGAAAGGGTACTGGAGACACCGGAGACATTTTCCTTCTTCCTGCAGGGTGTAGTGGGCTGCTCCACCTCCAGCACCCAGTTACGGGGGCATCAAGACCGGAGCCCCTCCGCAGCCTGCAGCTGCCTGGTGCTCCTCGCCCAACCTCTCTGCCCATTTCCCTGCGCTGCAGTTGGCCTGGACCTCAGGAAGAAAGGGGCAAGAAATGATCAGGAAGACCTGGAGCCCCCAGACACAAAGGGTATGGAAGCAGCACTGCCAGGCGCGTGCCTTCAAAGCGGCACTGCAACCACGTCCCAGAGCAGCAGCCCTGTGCTGCGTGCTGCCAGCTGCAGACCAAGGCGAGCCCCTGCCTCCGAGGCTGACAAATGAAGTAGAAAATAGTAAAAAAAAAGAGCTCTAGAGACGCCGGACCATTTCCCTATTGCCTCACCGCCACGGGGTTGCTCGGCTCCAGCCCCTGCCAGAGCAGCTCCTCAAGCAGACCGTGCCTCCAGCCGCCCCCCAGAGACCTGAGCAAACACTGAAGTGCTCCGATGAACCGGACTGGAAACCAAACGAAGCTAAATTGAGCAAAGCCCATTTCAGCTCTGAATGAGCATGTCCAGATAGGTGGCTAATACGGTTTAACCGACCCACTTGAGAAGTTAATTTGGACAAATTTTCCCGAAAGCTGTCATGTCGGGGGGTCCTGCATCACCAGTGGCCTGGAGAGTATTAGGAAAATGCCCTCTTCATTAACCTGCTGTCAGTAGTTTCCTTCCCAGCAGTCGTGCAGCACTTTTTTAGTAGTTTACCGTTGTGTTGGACAATATAACACCACAAGCATTAAATTACTCTGCCACTTGCCAGAGAACTTGAGCCATGTAGATGGCTTTTAAATCGCCACACAGCACAAAAGAGGTCTTCTGCAACAGGTACCTTACCCATAATTGGAAACTTCTTTAATACTTTATTGATTGATTTCTTTATTACCCTCTGACGAAGTTTAACACAGTAAACAGAATCGATCCCAGAGGCCACGGGCTGGGGCCAGCCGCTTTCTGCCTGCTGAGAGTAGGTTGGATTCTCAAATTGAATTATAGTTATTGTTCTGCTTGTAGCATTTTTTATGTCTCATCATGACAGATGGCTCTCTAAATGATAGCAGATTTGTATTTCATTAGGACACTTAGTCAGAAGATCAATACCGCTTCCACACACCTTTCTGAGAATACACATACAGACCATACAGGCTGCTAGGAGCTTAATGCAATTTAGACAGCATTAGCTACACAGCAGACATATGTTTTACTTGTAATAATGTCTCATTGATTCCAAAAAGGCAGCCCTGGAAATCCAAGCGCTCTAATTGTCACACTTCATTTTTCCCCCTTGCGTGGTGGAAAATGGCATTTTTTGGGTGCTGCAGAGGAAGGTGGGCAGGGCCCGGAGGCAACATCTGTGCTTCGCAGAGCCTGGGCTTGGCTCTGTCTCCAATCTCCATTGCCCTCTTGTGGTCCTCAAGCAATATCTCATCAGAAGAGACCTCCACAGACTGAAAATTTATTTCTAAATTGCAGCCAAACACACTGATGGAGGCTTTTTCTGTCTTAGAAGAAAGGCAAAACATTTCAAATAGGCTTTGTTTTGCTTAACACCTTCCTACTCCCTTCATTTTTCTATCTTTCCACTCCCCCATCTTCATCAGTGTCATTGATTCAATCCAGGAGTTACTTTAGAGTTACAGGCTATATTGATTAATTCGGGTTGTAATGAGTCTTTTCAATGTAAGCAGCGGTGCATAAAAAATTGGTTTTAAACCTCCCCCTTATGGTGCATTGATTTATTGTGATTAAAAGAGGATGTAAGGCTTTAGCTATTTGTTGCTTGGTGCACAGATATCACCACAGACAACGCTGGAAATGAGGTTTCCAAAAATGCTGATAGCACTTGAAGGTGTATTGAGCAAACGGTACCTGCAGTCTTCCAGATGAACACAGCTGGTGGCGAGAGGAAGGAAAACTCCTTCATCCCTGGGAGGAAGGGCAGGACCACTGAGAGGTCCTGCCTCCGCGGAGACGTGCTCTCCAGGACATGAAGAACACGTTACGGTGGAATGGGCACCGAGTCCTTCTGTGGCTATGGCTTGGATGCCTTTCAAGACACCTTCAGACCAAGTAAAAGATGCAAAATCACCAGCTGAGAGTACAGCCACCAGGACAGAGGCTACAGCCCTGCCGAGCTCACAGCACGTGGGCTCAGCACCTTCTGCTGCCTCTCCCTGAGCAGGGGTTTGAAGCTGACCTTCCCTTAGCCCTGGCAACTCCTTCAGTTCCTTGGATACACTGGAAAGAAGTCATCTTGGAGGTTCTTGCTGTATTTCATGACTTTCGTATATAGAACTGTTCCAATAGGAGAGGGGATAATTTGCGGTGGGATCTGAACCCAGGTGTCCCACAGGAACAGGCTCACCGAGATTGGGGCTGCCTCTCAAGATGAAAGGCTGCAGGGGAAAGAAATCCTGTGCCTGCTGGACAATGTTAGGGGGTGTTAGTGATTTCCTGAGGGGCTTAATGCAGGCGCCTTCACCCAAACGCTCCCCCCAGAACATCCTGGCAGCTCATCCTTCTCCAGTATTCCATCCAGCTCCCCCAGTTCTGCCCCCTGGAAACTCTGCGCTCTCCCCAGGACCTTTCCCTCTCCCTGCATACCACAGACATCGAGCTCAGAGGATGTCTCACTTCCAATACATCCAAATTCGGCGCAGATCCCAGGCCAGCACTGCCCCATAGCATCAGCAGAGCACCCAACCCCCTCTCACAGCACAGTGGGAACGGCATTTTTGTGGCAGGACTTCGGCATCCACCTCTGGACCTCTCCAGGTGGGCTCCCAGAACACTCCCACAGCCTCCCCGCACTGCTGCCGAGCCCAGAGTCTTGCCTGGGACATAACCTCGTGCACCTCCCCGCGCACCCGCATCCCCAGCACCACCTTCACTGTCCTTAACCCCCCACTAATGTCACGCCGCTGACCTCTCTGTTGTCACTTCTCATTTACATCGGGACCACAGAGATCAGCCCCATGCCTCCCCTGCTCTGCAGATGCTGTTTCAGGAGCCTTTGACACTTTCTTTAACAGAGGAAGAAAAAAAAAATCTAGTCTTATAAAAAACGTTTTATGTTGAGCAGTGCTTACAGCTTCATGAATTGCAAAACCATTTTAAAATCTTGGTATTACAGGAAAATCCGTTCTGGTTCACTGCCTCTGTCACTAAAACTCATAGCATGCACCTTGCCAAACCAATTAATGCCCACCGGTAGACTGGGATCCTGAATCCTATTTTCTAGGCCAGTCCCCGTTCCTCTGAATACTTCATCTTCCCGTACAATTTAAGAAGCATGGTGGGAGAGTCAGAACTGGGGGGGGAAGGGACCATGTTTATCAGAGAAATGCCAGAAGAAACCAAACGAGCATATTCTTTATAATATGATCTCTTTTCTGTTTCATTTCCTCTCCTTTGTGGACAGAGTGGCAGTAACAGCAGCATCGAAGCCTTGACGGCCGAGAACTTTTGACCCAGCCCTGACTTGTCATCATAAAGTCTCCTGGCCCCCAAGTCCCCATTATAGTTTGGACTTTGAAGAGCAATAAAGAATGTCAGGCTGACAAATATATGTTATCAGAAGAGATTTCTTCTTCGGTTTACAAGATGATTCCGCAGTTTTATTGCACCTCTCTGGAGGTCCCAGACTATGCGCTGTTATTTTTCTGCTCCCGCTCTGAGAGATGAGCAAACAGCTTCATATTAGGTTTGTGCCCAAAGTAGTTGTCACTCCAGGGTCTTAAAAATTTTAATGGATAAATCTTAAAAGGTCAATGGCTGACAAAATCAAAGCAGATTGCTAAAAGGAAGGAAAATACAGATGACAACATTGACTCAGGCTAATAGGGATGCATCCTTTTGGCCGTCCAGCTCCGCGTTCTGCCACGAACTGACCCCAAGGTGCGGAGGCGTGACTGCTCCAAACACCACCCTGCACAGTGACAAACCCCATCAGCAAAAGGACATACATATTTGCTATCATCACTCCAAATTTCAGATGCTTCTAGAAATCCGGCGTTTTGCAGAAAAATCCTCAATAAACTTAATGTTATCATCACATTATTATCCCTCTTACTGCTTCTCAGTTGTCTAAAGACGCCAGCTGATAACCAGGACAATCCACTAACTTCCAGTACCTGTCTCAAAGAACTGAGGACTAAATAGAAAATTGAAGGCAAGTTTTTGGAAAGAAAACAGAAGCTCCTCTCTCTGACAGCGTGCCTTGGATTTCCCTTTCCTGGTACCCTAATCCTAGGCTGAGACAAATGCTGCTGTTGCTTCAGGCCACGCTGAAGTAACAGAACAGATCCCATTCCTGCCGCTGGGACCAGGATCCCCCTCAGAGTTTTCCTCCACTCCCTGTGTCCTGTAAAGCATGCACTTGAACAGGGATGTGCTGATGTGGGATGGGGGTCAGATTCAAGCTCTGTCCTCCTTAGCAGCCCCGTTAGCTGAAACAGGGCTGCCCTCAAGAAATTCTCTGCTCTACTCAACTGTATGGGTAAGTGGCCTTAAAATGGACATAAACAGGCTGGGAAATGCTCACCACTTGTCCTTATTAGGGTGCTTTCAGCTTTCAACGTATCAGAAGCTGTCTTCACAAACTCTGCAAATGCCATGGCTTTGACTCACTGGAATAAGGCAAGCCCACGCAGGTGACCTGCCTCGAAGGCGTCTTCCCGAGACAGACCGACAAACAGTCTCAGCTGGACAGCGGGCAACGTCAGCCTGCATCGTTAGCAAGCAAACCATTAGCTTTGGCCAGCCAGGGATCTGCATCACAGGTCTTTTCTTCTTCCCATGCTTTTTGTGCGGTGTCGCTACGCCCAGTTAAACAGCTGCTGTGCTGCTACAGGCACATCCGAGTGACAGGTGAACGTGTCTTCATACAGACGAGCCAGCAGAAACACAGACAGAGCGTGCACCATCCCCTCAGTGTTGTCTACTGACACTTTTCTGAATGCAGCTGCAATGTAGTAATTACTCTATCAAAAGGACATCTACAGGCTTTGTACCACAGCATCCATATTTCTGCTGCAACACCTGTGCCTAGCTACGTTTGTGAGTGCATTCGTATTTCGTTAAATATCGGTATGACGAACTATGTTTCTAAAGTATATCTTCAGTATTTTATACCTCGTAGGCATGGCACGTACTATAAAAACAGGTCTCACAAAATTAGTAAGAAAGTATCCGTGGGCCAGTTTGATGGATATAACAGGAGCTAATTGCTCTGCACCCACCAGCGCCCCACGAGAGAACGGGTTTCAGAAAAACACACATTTGCAATAACTTGAAGGAAAGGGCTGGATCGTGTCATCCGTCGCCAGACGCGTGCAGAGACAGGGCTCTGCAGTAGATGCGCCTGGTGAGTGGTGAGGTACAATTAGGTGAGTTAAGTACAATAACAGTAGCAATGAAATGCTGCATACTTTCCACTGCAATAAAAATGATAATGATTCTGCTGAAAAATATCATTACTTCACACTCATTTAATTCTGGAAATCTAAATTCACAAAGGAAACAAGAAGCCCTTTAATCTCCTGGTAGATAAATAGCCCAATTTTATTTCTACTATTATTTTTTATCATTTTCTAAGACTTTTTATAAGACTTCAGAACATGAGAGCAAAGTTTAATTAACATTATCACATTAAAAAGCACAGCCAAAAATTTCATGGAGTTTTAATTGAAATATAATACTGTCTCAATTCTTGTGTTTTTTTGCATCAGGCGTAATGATGAAAACCACAGTGTGCGCTGATTGCTGATGGTGTGCGGTATATTAGCAGAGAGGGCTTATCAAAAGTAGCCATTTGGATAGCGTAGGATGATCTTTCCTTGCAAAGACGTACCTGGCTGCGCTGTGAGCAGAAAGCCACACTTTCTGTTTCCTTTGTTTCCACCTCCAAAATGATTGCTTTGTCTCCACAGGTGACGCCAATTACAAGCAAACATTTTTTGGATGGAGGTTCGTGCACCTGCTTCTCAGCCGTGCAGAGGATAATAAGGCGGCTTTATACTCCAATAACACCTTCCATCAGAGGATCTCTGAGCTCTTTGAAAATGCTACATTCTGTCCCTCGGCAGCCTTTTGGCAAGAAGAATCAAATCTGGGCCCTCTGACTAAAAACGTGCAGGCATTCCCCTCTGGTCACAGCTGCAGCGATGTTCTCGGCATCTCATTACGAGGCAGCCGACGCTGGAAGGTCAGCGGTGCCACCGGCGCGGTGCCAGTCCCCAGCTCTTTGTCACGCACGAGGGCAGCGAGGTGGCTCTGCCCACGGCTACCGGCGAGGAACAAAGCAGGCAGGTCAGTGGCAGAGTCACCGGACCCAGAAGTTCCCTTGGCTGTGCCAGCCCAGGAAATAATAGCTGACATTTTCATCGGCAAAGCCTTCCAAGAGAAGGGGTAGGATGAGGTTTTCAAAGCTGCCTAGGAGCTCTGGACATCGCTGTCTCACCTGGCTTAACAAGGGCTGCACGTCCATCCCTAGGCAGTGAAAACGTGAGCTGTCCCACTGGATTTTCACTTGGTCTCAACTTGAGTGAAACCGAGGGACATCCAAGGGTGGCAAAAGCCCCCTGTTCAGAGCGAGAGTGCTGCCGGCGGAGGTACGGGCCCTGTGTGTTCCAGCAGGGGGAGGATCTCACGTCGGTGATGCCCAGCTTTGGGAAACCGCTTCGTTCTCGATGCTGAAGCAACAAGATACAGGACAGCCCAGGCTGCCGAGGTGCCCCGAGGAGCCCTGCACGCCAGCCTTGCCTTTTCCCATCTCCACGCATCCAGCAGGAGGATGCAGCTTTCCTCCACACCCAGACCTTACTGCTGACACTTCTGACAAAATCGGAGCTTACCTTGCTCCGAGGAGCCTGCTCTGGCTGAACACGGAGCCGCACGGCTGATGCAGGCAGGCGCAGAGGATGTTCTCCTCTTGTCTTCCGGCAGGCTGGCTGTGACGACTTTAAATATTTCCTCCGGGCTTTGAGTCACCCATCTCCGAACGACACGCTGAGGTGTTCTGGTCCATGTATGCATCACTTTTTTAAAGAGTTTATTTTCCAGCCGACGACTGGTAACATTAGTTCACTATTTACTCTCAGGGAGGCAAAGGCAAAAATTGAGCGTTTCACTTACACGGTCACTAGCTGGCAAAATTCCTACATTTGATTTTCCTGAGGCTGTCTGCATCATTTTGAAGTTGCAGTAGGAAGCCTGCTGGTCAGAACATTTCCAGCGCAATGTATTGTCATTAAAATATACTGTGCTGCTGTAGCCAGCTTCTCCTATAGAATTATAATGGTTTTGAGGACGGTTTCTGATGGGAAATTTTCTGAAGCTTGACTTTTGTGACCGAAGAGGGAGAATGTTCTAGAAAGAGAGTGACGGCAGAAATGGGGGGAGAAAAAAAGCAAAACTGTGTTTCAAGAAATTATTCTAGATTTGTTCTTCACTGGAAAGAGAAGAAACCTCAAATGTCTTTGTGAAACAAAATCAATGTTAATTTATTTTTTCTGGAGAGGAGCGCTAGAACCTGAAGCAGCCAATGTGAGCTCACTGAAAGCAGTTTCCAGTCTGGTGTTCGACTCCGTTCCTGCCCTGGACCAGCCTTCCTCTTCCAGCCATCCACAGCAGAAAGCTTAGAGCAAGTACCACTTTCTGTACTGGATCAATACCTTGGCTTCCATGCATCAATCTGAATAAATAACCTACCTTCCCAGGAGTATCATAACTTTGATTAGGATCTAATTATAAGACCTTCATACTTATATATATATATACATTAAAAATCCATATTCTTTTGTGCTGCTGAGTTGCCATACAATTTGAGAGAACTGAGGACTTTCAAGGAGCAGGTTAGGGGAGACCCTAAGTGGGCAGGGTGGCCTTAACTAAATGGTTGGCAAAGGGACACTCCCCTCCTCGGTACAGACCAAACATCCTTAATGAACTGCTTGGGAACATTTTCCACTGTACATTAAGAAAAAGACATAAATAACCATGGTTATGAATTTATATTCTTTCTCAATGCTCTCCACTTCTTGGCAAACACAACAAAGGACAGATCTGAAGACCAAATTCCTATTCTCCTTTTTGTTTCCCCCATCCTAAATCAATAGATATATAAAAGTCAGAGATGAAAACAAATCATGATCATGCTGCAGCTTTCAGGGGAAAATACCGTCTACAAGAAAACAAATCAATAAAACTTCGTATTCTTGGACATGGTCTTCTGTTTTGGTCAATAAATGCACTGTGTTATGCAGTATATCACTGAAGCCTACAGCAGTTTGCCAATGACTGAGCACGTATATTCGTGGGGGGAAAGAAATGGCAACTCCAGTTATTAAGCAACCGTATTTCTCAAATGTAATGTGGTCGCTTTCAAGAATTATTTGCCCTGCCAGCAGATGGTGACAGATGAAGCTGAATGACTGCACATTCTTCTACTGCTTTCTTTGTATAGCTTGCTCCCCGAAATAGAAAGCACATCCTTAGCATGCATTTTCTGCATTATTTCAGTTGGGAAGGTTCATTGATTTTAACAGGCAAACTGACAAAAAGCGAGTTTGACGGAAGAAATCTAGGTAGATAGATTAGATTGAATCATCTCTTTAATGTTCAAGCAAGGCTGCCTTAGTAAAGAAAAGCAAAGTTTTATAAATACCCAGCAAAGCCTCACCTCAGAATTTAGATCAAGAGCTGAAGAGGCTGCTTTATTTGCTGCAAGAAGGAAGCAGAACGTTAATTACGCTGGTAAGAATTCAGGCATGGTCTGTATGGAATTATCTCAACGAATGGGAAATGATACAGGAGGGGCTGCAGAAAGCAGAGTGGTTTAAAAAGTTGCTGCGCACCGATGTTAGAAATGTGGAGGCCAGCGTGTTACTCAGCTTTCAAACTAATATGAAGAGAGGAAATGCTCTGCACCTCACCCATCTTCTTACAAGGTTCAGCGGCAGCGCTGCATGCAGAGCAGCACAACTGATGGAGGCTCCCGAGAAGGATGCTGGTCCTCTGGTTCCTTAAAAAAGGACACCTCGGGTCGTTCACTAAACCCAAACCAATATTCTGTACTCCGAGGGTATGGACAGTAACAGGCAATCAAGTCAGCATGGTTTAATGAGCACTAGGTTAAATGAATGGATTTTTGCAGCGTAAACTTTGGAGCTGTGATGCCTGGAGTACGAATGCAGTCACTGACGGTGGTCTGGCTGGGAAGTGGCAACTCATTGTGCTACAGCAGCTGAATTGGATTTGATCAACTGCGGCTACTGCCAGCATGACCACTGTTAACGGGGGTTTGGAGCAAAGAGCTACCGAGCAAACAAATAGCCACAAGCTGCCACAGCTTGTAATGGCAAGAAGAAGGTGCTGCAAATGCTGCATCGCTGGATGCCTCCCCTAAAACTTCTGCCCTCATGAAATCTGTCACGACTTCTCCCAATAAAGATCTTAATTTTGCTGGATGGGTCTCCTCCGAGCAGCACAACGTAGCCATCTGTCACAACAAAGCGTCATAAGGCAAATGAATCCTTCTTGGCTGCCACAAACAACACGCCGAGCTTTCCGGTCTATTGATTTTCTTTCTGTCTTTCCAAGTAGAATATTAATACATGTCTCTGAAGGGTGAAGTCAGAGATTATCTCGGAGTTAATAAAGGAAGGTGTCTTGCTCTGACACAATACATCCAGCTGCCGTTGCAACCCGTATTGCTGCCGAGTGTCGGTTAAGCAGAACAATACGCAGCTCCGTGGGACAGGCTGAGTGACAGGAGATTATTCCCCTTTCCCAAATTTCTCCGCCATCACTGGGGTGGAGGAGGTTTGCTTTACGGACCTGAGCCTGCTGGGCTGGCTGATGCTCACCTGCTATCAGCACCATGTTGCCCTGATGGTGAGACCGGACACGACCCCAAACCCAACGCAGCGGGGTGCCCGTGCAGCACAGGAGGTGTTGGCACCGCCGGGTGGCTTGCGGCTCCCCGTGGAGCCAGCGCTGCTGCATCGCATGCCAGCCGTGGGTGTGAGGCCGAATCACCAGGCCGGCCGCACAATGGCTGGGATTGGGTCAGTGTCCTGCAGGTTCGGACCCTCTCCCTGCTTTATGGCGACTCACTGCACGTTTCTGTGCCCCTCCAGGAAATGAGAAACAGCACGCGCTGCTCCCTCCGCTCCCCTGGAGGTGTCTGAAGCCCTTTTGGAGGGCAGGCACTGCCTCGTGCTGCAGCGCCTGAATTCCCCTCGCTCCTCTCTCTGACAACCCTTCCTTTTCTTTCCAAACCATGGGGAGAGCTCGGCAAGGACGAGGCTTCTCACTCAGGTGGGAGCGAGGCTCATCCCGGACAGCTCAGGACCTTTACGCGCGTGAAGCTCCAAAGGCTGGTTGCTGACCCAGGCACCAGTAAGAGCCGCCCTTCCCCTTGTCCACCACACGAAGTGTTTTCACCGACTGCCTGCATGCCATCAGCCTTGCAGACTGCACCTTGGGCCCAGGCAGTTCCCATTCCTCGTGCTGGGGAGAGCCTCAGGGAACACACGCAGGAGAAACACAACCCCTCACCGCCTCACCTACTGGTTATGCTCGCTGCTTGTTCCTCCAGTTGTTAATTATTATTACGGTCTGCAAATTTGTAGCTGATCACTCGGACTAGTCAAATAACTTCGGTCAGATAAATGCTTTAGATGTATTTTATGGCACATTTTCAAATGATTATTTGATTAATATTTTTTCCCTAACGTTTTCAAAGCTTAATTTTTTTCAAGTTAATGAGAACTGACACGAATCCCATCACCCTGTGCTGTAACCAGAGTGATAGATGTGCTTGTTGCAGGTACAACGCTTCCATGCACCCTTAAAACTTCACGAGTCTTTGTAGCAACAGCTGAGCTATCTTCTGGGATAGTCACTGCTGTGAGGTGAGGCCAGATATCTGAACCCCCTAACCAAGAGACAAGGAATATCAGCTTCCAAAGGACTAACCCAAGGCACAGCAGCATCCATCCAAGTATCATTTACCCTTTATTAATTGGGAAGCAGAAGCAGACAGCTGGCAGCCTCCTTCCAGTGCTGCCTTCAAGTGAGTACAGCCCGTGCAGTGGCAGTAATTAAATCATCATTCACCCACCCTTCTAGCAGGTGCAGCGCTCCTCAGGTGGGTTCTCATTCCCCTTGAAAAACACTGGTAGAAAATTACAAGTCAAGTCCGAGCAAAGCACTCAGAAAATAACCAGAATTAATATCCTCTCGTTTTAGATATCTAACGGGGACATGCCGGCGTGCCTGCTCGTTACTGCAGGCGTCCTCCAAAGGCAGTGGTGTCTCCAAAGGGGAATTATTTGGGTCTGGCCGAGGTGGCTGTCTGACTGTGGGAACACCTCCCCGGTGCAGGAGGAGCCTACTTCTTCCCACTGATTCTGCAAGGAGTTTACAATGATGAGCTCCTGTTTACACATCCATAAAGTGAGTATATAACTTAGGGTAGAGGAATTGCCCCTCAAAGAGCCACATTTATATATATATATATGGGACGGTTAAGTTCTGCCTCTTACAGCCAGCACAGGAAGAAATACTGAGCCTGCTTCGAGCCACGGCACAAAGGCAACAGGACGCAACAGTGCCCTCGTCCCCAAACCCGCCGTGCCCATGCCCGCTGCTCTGAGACCTTCCCGTGTCACGGCCTCCCTCCTGCAGACAAGAGGCACCGGAATGACAAACCTGTGAGTGTCCCCCTGGGAACGGAGCTGCCGCTAAGCTCCATGCCCGCCCCAGGCTCCAGGCGTGTGCAGGAGGGAGGGAAGCCTTGCCCCGGGGGGAGCCGCAGGCAGCGAACACCCTTGGGGATCTTGGTGCTGGCTACGCCCCGAGCCACCGCGGATGACTTTGAACGTTGAAGCAGCGTGTCCCGTCGAACGGCTACAGTGATTTATGTGCTGAAGAGCAGGGAGGTGAGACGGATCACCGTGGGATAAATCAATTTGGAGCTTTTCATCATACCATCAGCAGTGAGAGCACAGCTCTGGTGATTTGCAGCAATATTAGCCTGCTGTGATTCATCTGCAATGCCCGGCCCTTCTGTTGCCCTCCAAACACTGGAGCAAAGTGTGGGCAGCGTCTGACTGCTGGTACCAGGACATCCGAGACTCTCACCTTGCTTTGTTTTCCTAGGGCCTGCTCTGCTGCCTTATTCCACCTCTCCTGTGAACACTTCACTGTCAAGTGCAAGGAGTGGCCCAACTAACTCTTCCACTCTCTACTCTCATGTATTCATGCAGCTCTCTCTCACTTTCCTCCTCTTTTAAGGACTGCTGCAGCATCCTCCCGAGTCAATGGAAGACTCGTACTCACCAACCCCAAGGGTGGCAAGAGCATCCAGAGCCAAGAGGGATGTTCTCCCGTTCCCTAAATGTGACTGTCTGATTCCCACGGAGATTGTCAGGCGGCAGCTCTCAGTTCTGCTCTCTTAAGAGGCATTAGGCAGAACAGTCTTGCTCTGCAAAGTCCTCAGGCTGCGCACACAGGACTGTGCCAGCTGCCTTAAGGAGTAAGGAACTTGCTGCTGCTTCTTGCCCGTGACCCCCACACAGCACCCGTGGTAACTGGAGTGAGAGGAATGAGCTGTGACCGCGGCAGCCAGGGGAGGAAGTCCTGAAACTGCTTCTGTTCTAAGCTCCCGTTCTCCTAGGATGAGCTCTGTAGGATGGCCACAGTAAATGGGCTAAAAAAATAAATTCTCTGGACGTACTTGGCTTAATAGACACTTGTATTGCACCACCTCAGAGTTCTTCCAGTACCCCAAAATTGGTTACTGGTTGCCTTTCAAGGAGGCAGGAGAGTGAGAGAAACCTTTGGGCTTACCCAGGTGGCACAAAGTGCCCTCCTGACACAGCGGTGCCAACGGGGGCCACCAGCCCCTCACCAGGGGAGAGGAGCCCCCAGGGTAACCCACGGATCCCAGAGCCGTGCACATCAGCTGGGACCTACGCATCATTTGCTTTACTCTGTTTCCTCTCTGACTGATGCCTCTGTCAGCATCTCCAGCCGGGGGATGCACCGCTGGCCCTGGATGGGGTATCCCCTGGGGTATCCCCTGGGAGCAGCATTCAGCCTGCCCACAGACATCCCTGGCACCACCTCACCGCGGTTCCCCAGAGGCTGCTGAGTGTTAAGAAGCAGACGTTTGTACTAGCTCAGTTATGACAATGCTTAGACGCCCCATGTGAAAGTACCATTTCCTTACTCCATTGTAACAGCAGGGCACATCCTGGAAAACACTGGCGGTGACTTTTAAAGCATTCGCAGCATCGCAAAATATTTGCGATTGGAAGGCACCGGTCTGAGATCACCCAGTCCTGCCTCCTTGCTCGGAGCAGGATCACACGGAGCAGGCTGCCCTGGACTGTGTCCCATCAGGATTTTAGTATCTCCAAGAATAAAGACCCCGCAACCTCCCCAGACAACCTGTTCCAGGGTTTCACCACCCTTACAGTACAAAAAAGATTTTCTTATGCTCACAGAAGAGCCCAGGAGGCTCTTGCCACGTTTTCCACAAGGGCACTTTACCGGCTCGTGTTCAGCTTTGCATCCACCAGGATCCCCAGCTCCTCTCCTGCCAAGCTGCTCTCCAGATGCTCAGACCTCCAACGTTTTGGGGGGGCTGGTTATTCCTCCCCAGCGGCAGGACTTTGCGTTTCTCCTTCACCAGCTGTCCCCCTGCCCACTTCTTCAGCCTGCCCTTGTGAACGGCAGCACAGCCCTCTGGCCTACCAACCAAATTTTCCACCAGTTCTGGAAAATTTGCATTCAGACACCCTTCTGGGCGCTGCCCATACACTTTAAGAAGACAATAAGGAGGAGAAATGAGTTAACTTGAATAAAAATCACTCAGCAGTCATTTCAGAACTGGGAACATAGTCTGGATGGACGCCTTATCCTCTAGGTTGTATTGCTTCTCTTGGCCAAAACCGAGAGTGAAGTTGCACCGAGGCTATTATTAGCAGCCCTGTTACTACACTACAGCCAGAAGCTTCAGTGCCGTGTTCATGTGCGGTTGTGCTTGGCACTGCACATGCACGTACCGGAGAAACAACCTTTATGCCAGGGAGCTCCTGCGAGGACACAGCAGGGAGTGGAGCCAGCAAATTACCGTCTGTAATCCTTCACAGAGGAGGGAACAGAAGTGAAATACAGGCTCTGCTGCCCCTAAAATCAGGGACGGTGCCCCCAGCCTATGTGTGCAACCGCGTGCGTACCAACCCAGCTCCTGGTTCAGCTCAGACTGTGTAGGTGGAGAAAAGTCTTTCCTGAGATGTGTTTGTGTGCATGCTCACAGCCTGAAAACATTTCTTGCAGCTGAAATGAAGCGCTGCTTATGGAAGCACAGTCTAGTGGCTTTAACTGCAAAAGCTCCCATGGAAACCGTGGTTTCAGTGAAAACCATATATTAATGCATATTTTTAATTTCTCTGTTATGTGAAGATACAATTCCTAATGAACATTTCAGTCCTCTCAGAGAGATAATGCCAGACACAAGACATGTTTTCGGTATAATTATGAAGATGAAAATGGGTATTTCCATTTTGAATTGATTTGATAAGTTCGTTCCTTTTTTAACTAAATAAAACTTTAAAAAATCAAATGACATGGCATATCAAAATAATGATAGGAAATTAGCTCTCGCGAAGTTTCTGCTCAAGTTAGTTTCGCTCTTGTTTTGTGGAACAAAAGAGGATGCAAAAACGTCATTTTAAGTCTTAACTAAACGAAAATCAGCACTTTGTTTTGAAATATTGATTGAAATATTTCCACCAAGCCCTAAATCATGCTTTGGTTTTCATTGCTCACTCTCAAAGGAGACGAGGCAGCACTAAACCGTGTACGCACACAGGAAACCAAAGCACAAACCCGCTACAGGAGCTGCTGAAGTTGCATGGCGCTTCCGCGAGGCTGACAGAAGCCGTGCCTTTCAACTCCCATCCCAGACTTTCCCACCGGACCACGACTCTCCTGCAGAGCGTGCTTAAAAACACATTGTGTGGTGTATCGGATTTTATAAACCTCTTAGAGAGTCCTTCCACGTCCGCCCGTTCGGTATTCTGCAGCAGTGCCATTCACACCTGTTGTTTTTTCCCGTGTTTGGCCTCTTTATTGTCTGGTGTAAAGTACACCAGGAAAGTATTGTAAAGCAAGATGGCAAGTGGCAGGCCGCTATTTTATACTGCGTTTGCAGGAGAGACAGAGCTTTTTTAATAGAAAAATAAATCCTCTTTAGACAGCCAGTAGCCACTTGGGTGAGTCTGTTTTATGAATACTGCAAGGATGAATACCCAAGGATTTCCAGTTTAAAAGTGCTCTCTCCAGGCTCGCTGCCTGCCTCTCGAATACACATCCAGATGGCCCAGCCCTAGACAATTAATTGACACGGCAAGTGGAGGACAAGAACAAATAGCTTTGCTTTCCGGGGAGTTTTGCTGTTGGTCACAGACTTGGTGGGTACAACATCTGGAGGAGCCCGCTTCTGCCTAGGGTACTTCAGACGCTTCCTTGGATGTAGAAAATGGGCTGGTGGTGCTCATTGTGCTGGCCTTGAATTAATTGCTTGACTTCATCACGCTGGGGGCTGGGTGTCTTGCACGTGTATGGTTAATGGAAAAATGAAGAAGATGAGGGAGAGGGGAATACACTATCCAGACACTATCATGAAAATAATAATCTCCAACTCTTGCACGATTTCACAGATATTTTCCATGTCTCTCCCTTCTAAATGCTCATTGTTTTCATCTTCACCCTTTTCTCATTCAACGTAGACAGATAGTGATAGGCAGAGGCAGTAGAGGAGTGAAAATGGAAAGAAAAAAGGAACCTTCAACTTGTTTCCCCCTCTGTCCCAGCTTCTGGTTTTCATGATTTATTTTTTTTCAGAAAACTTGATTTTGTACTAAAAAAATGTTACAAAAAAGCATTTTGTCAAACTTCAAAGCTAATTTATAACGCTGTATTACTTTGGAAGACAATTTGAAAACCAGTGGGCTCACTCAACTTCGAGTACATTGGCAGCACGAGGGCTGGGTTCAAATAATTGAGGCTGTTCACCTCAAGAAGTAATGCCATCGGCTGTATCCCACCCAGAATTTTTGGTCTAATTACTTCCCTGGAGTGCCCTTGCAGACAACACTTCCCCACTTGCAACTCTCTTTGACCCTCTTTGATTTCTTCTTTGCTCAGTTCAATTTTGCTCTCAAACCACTTCTGAGTTCGCAGTTAAGTTGTGGTTACTCATAAAATGTCACTCAGGCAATCTTGGGTGGAAAGGTTAATGCAAATAAGGATCTCACTGTTTTCAATACTCTCTCTCCTTCACCAGCAGACAGAGATTTCCTCTCCCTCTGGAGCACTTCTCTGCAAAATAATTACCTCATGCAGATGAAACACGCTGAGGCTGAGTTACTCCTCGGTTTCATCAGTGGATGACAGAGGAATCACTGATGCTCGGGTGTTTCATGCCAAGATCTGAGCTGCCAGGAGCTCCCCGCTGCTCCCTGGTGGCACCGCTGGACGCGGTGCGCATGCGCCCCGTCTCACGTCGCGTATTCTGGAAGTGCGCTGATGGCGTGTGGGGTGTACTCCCTGCAGGACAGGGGGTTTTATAGCCTTGCATTTTGCCACTCACTCCAGTAAAAGAAAGGCTTTCTTCTTGTTTGGCCAGGTCCTGCCCTCCGTTTTGCATCTGGTGTGGAGGGCTCGAACGCCTCGCCATGCAGAGCGGCAAGGAGCAAAGCTCAGGAGCACAAAGCTTGTGGTGGTGTCTCCACCTCACAGCCCTCCCACCATCCACATGCAAGGCAGGCAGCTGCCCCACCATCCACCTGGTGGCCCGGGCACTGGCACAGCCTGACGGACTGGAGGACCCCCAGAATTCACTTGCCTGCATCCAGGTATTCCCAGTACGGGGCACATCATTCCCAGTATGAAGCACATCAGCACAAAGTGCGTGGCAGGGGTGCGACTGAACGTGAGCGGCCCTTCTGATCCTGTCCTGAGCCCTACAGATCTCATCGCCGGCATCCAGAGCTCCTCCCATAACTCAGGCTTTTGCAGAAAGCAGCGCCCTGAAAGGCTGGGGAGAGGCAAGGGGATCGTGCACACCGGTGCCGAGGCAAAGGGTGGCTGAGGAGTGTCTCCGTGTCTCCATCCCCAAGGAGCGCGGCTGGCCAAGGGGCTCTGCAGGGGGATGGCTGCAGCACTCCCAGTGCTGGGGGTGGGGGGGCTCTGCTCTCCCGTCGCGCTGCCGAGGTTGCACACTCCTGCCTTCTTGCTGGGGTTATTTTTTCCACGCTGCCTTCTTTCCCTCCCAGCTGGCTTAAATAACAGGCAGCGGGGGCAACGAAGCCATCGCGCTCTTGGCAGCTGCAGCGTTGGCCAGAGTAGGAGAAGCATTTGATGCATCCAGTGCCCAAATTCTCATTAATAAGATATGTTCTACTTTTCCTCCGGTTTTACTCATTGGAAGGATGTAAGCTGGGATGGAGGAAATCCGCTGTTTATTCAGAAAATAATAATTTACATCATCTCTCAAACAAGGCTTGCTCCCTGAAGGATTCCGAAGTGCCTACCTACCTGTGTGGCACGTACCTCATTTATCTGCCTACTGCAGGACCAACACGGCAGAATGAATCACGCCCAACACACTGATGTCAGGGTGTTTTCATACCCGAAGTGCAGAACTTCTGCACTTGGATATGTAGCAAAAAAAATAATAATGAATATAAATCTGTGAACTAAATATATAAATTTTCAAAAGCAAAAGCACATTCTGTAATTCCTATATAAAAAGCAGAGCATTGTAACAGTTTTATTATAATGGTAACTTGAGGATACTTCTTGTTTATGGGATGCAATAACCATATCATAGATAAAATAAATTCTAAAAGGCGGTGGTGGAATATTCAGCACCGCAGTTTATTAGCTGAGAACAGAGTTATTACCAAGTCAACTACAAACACCCCCATCTTGCAGTTGTTATTATTGCAATGACACTTATAATTAAATATTAAAATAGCAACAGGACAAATTCAGGAAAACCTTTCACAATACGGATGTAGAAAGGGACATTAAAAAAGACGCTATTGTGATCCTTCCTTTTCTTCTGCTACCAACTCTCCCTGTTCCAGCCATGCTGCTAAATTAATCTGCATTCTCCTCTTCTCCTCCTTTCCCCATTCCCTTCCTTCCGAGGCACAAATTCCTGCGGCAGGTAACAGTCCCCGCTGGCAGCTCAGCGCTGAAATGCCTGGGTGACGGTCTCCCAGCACAAGCGGCCGTGTAACACTGGCAGCAATTCCGTCTGAAGTAGCTAATAACCTGCTGATTGTAAAACTGTGTGCTAGAGATGCATTTGGAGGAACGTAATTAGAGAGAGGTATTTGCCTCCGATTTTGCATACCAATCTCTCTCTCGCAATCTCCATAAACATGAGGGTTTAAATGATGTAGCACAGGCTCGCGTTTATTTATCAGCAGTTGAAATGGGACGGTATATAGCAGTACGACACACTACCATTTCTCTGAATATCAGCTATATATCTGTAGTGGCTTCAAGACAGAAATGTTTCAGACCAGCAGTTAAATGTGGAACTGGAAACGGGCCCTGAACTAACGTAAGCGCTCAGCTCCGACCACGGCAGAGGAATACGGCTTTTCAGAGAGGGGTCACTCAGCGGTGTCGGGCGAGAAGGGCCCCTGGGGTATTTCAGGCTGGGCTCACTACACTCCGGAGCCATGGAGAAAATAGTCGGTCATTTATTTTTATAGCAGAATAACGCTGCAGTTCTGCTTTGGCTCGGGCAGGCTGGCTGCATACCGCACGCACTCTCGGGAGATACCATCCCCTCGGCTGATTCCCCAGGTTCTTGCTTTAACTTCTTAAGCACAACAGTTTACTTGGAGTCACCCCAGAATTTGTCAGCTGTGTTCTACCTCAGAAGAAGCACAAAAAAAGGAGACTGCCACAGACGCTTTTCCAAGTTCATACAACTGAGACTTTCACTAGCGCTTTCTGCAACAAGGCAAATAATTCACAGACAAGTGGAAGTGAGACGGGCCAACCCCCACAGCTAAAAATAAAGGCTGTAACTTCAGGATTTTAACACATTTATAACCACAAAGTCCATTTGCTGTTTCCGCTGTACCTCATAAATTAAACATGCTGTGTTGGCTTTGCCTTTAGCATCACCTTTCTCATAGTAATGGAATTTGGAAATTCTGTACCTTAAGTATATTCTGAGATGTAGAGGTGGTACATTTTGCTTTGAAGAGTCAAACTAACATAGCAAAACCTAACTAGATAAAGCCTCTGATACCCAACGCTGTTGGAGACAACTCCTGAAGATGGGGTTTGATTGCTCTGAATACTTATACTCTCGCAGCAATATTATTTATTGTAACGAAAGCACATTGATCTGATGGAAACAAACTGCCCTGATAATTCTTCATCCAAAGCTTCCATATGCTAAATGCCTCTCTTCCTGTGATAAATCGTTTCACTGTCACCGAATGCCAACACCTTAGCAGGTTGCAGCCTCTGCGCTGAAGCACAAAATGTTAGCCACTGACTCTCCAAGGCAGCCCTGCTATTTTCCAAAGCCCAGAGATTGCCAAGAAACCTCCTTTCAGGTACGCATCGGGGCTTGCTACTTCCGAAAAATCAGAGCCCGAGCTGCAGCTGGAAAGGGCACAAAGAGCGGAGAAAAAGGAAGAGCTCCTCCCGCTGGGAGGACTGCCAGCCAGGGAGGTTTCTCTTCCAGCTGATACGTCCCTATCAGCCTGTCATCTCGGATCGATTCACGGCTTCATCAAACATCACGGCTCGTCATTAAGAAGGGTTATAAAATCAGGCAGACGAATGGCACTGAGGCCCCAGTCTGCCAGGCAGTGCTGCTCCAGTTTGCTCCCAATGCTTTGCCTTCCTCCCTTTTCCCTGCCTAAATATTTGTGAAGGATGTTTGTAGGGCTCGTAGGCAGTGATGGCTGAGAGCTAAGCCTCTGTGCCCTGCGCAGAAATGACCAAGAAACTAATTTCATCAGGTGGGTGTTCAGAGCACAACCTGGCTGCTGTGACAGAGGCTGTAAGTTTACAGAAATTGCCTGTGATTGCTCCAGAGTTAATGACTTCAGTTCCTAAAAGTCTGGGCAGTTTGCTTTGCTTGTCCCATTCACTGGTCTCTCCTCTCCCACTGAAATGCAGTGGGAGCAGGTTACCTGTTTCCCTGGTTAGGTCCTTCAAAATCCCCCCCTCTCCTTGCCTGGCAGCACAGTGAGCCACACCAGAAATGACAGACATCTGTCAAGCTAGCTGCAAAGCCCAGCTCAAAATCCTTGGTGTACCTCATTCTGGGCACTTCCACGTAAAATTAAACTTTTTTTTGCCATTATTTTCCTTACCTGAACAGTGAGATTGATAGCGGTGGAGACTGGAGGATAAATTAATATTTATAATGTATCTGAAGACAGCAGAGGGTCA
The DNA here is from genome assembly GCF_964034855.1 of Anser brachyrhynchus. Taxonomy (NCBI): domain Eukaryota; kingdom Metazoa; phylum Chordata; class Aves; order Anseriformes; family Anatidae; genus Anser; species Anser brachyrhynchus. Next base: position 5,365,914 of record NC_137717.1, read on the forward strand.
GATGCTCTGCCTACACGGGCGCAAGATCAACTTGCATTTTACTTTAATCTCTTTGCCATCCAACTCCAGAGGTTGGTCTCGGAGCAGTGTAACGCAAACCTCACTGCAGATGGCCGATCGCAACGAGATGAAGAATTCTGAGGGTATCCCCTGAACCTGGAGCACCCGACAGGAGCTGCCAGGAATTATTTATCGCGGCTGTGCTTTGATTCATCGCAGGCGCTCTGTCCCGCAGGCCTGCAGCGTGTTCTGAAAGCACCGCCCAGCTGGGAAGCCCTGCTACGCCCCGCTCTGCACACCCTGCGAGGTTTTCTCCGTGCGGAGAAATTCTCTTTGAAGCCCAACGTCAGCTTTTCCTGCTGACCCCGCCAGGCTGGTTTCAGGAGGTTGCAAGGTGTTTAGCAAAGCCTGCAGAAATAGCCCCAGGTTCTGCTCTTTCCAGGAGAAGTTTCTTGCTCTGGCAAACCCTGGGAGGCTGGACAGCGTGATTGTGAAATCTCAGGTTTTTAATCCTGTGGTTGTCGAGTTAATGAAAAGGAGCTGAGGCAGAGAAGGGATGGAACAGAATGATCCTCGGGCTCCAGCGGTGTGGGGCCTGAACAAACAATGCCCCATGCACTAGCTACATACACACTTCTAATACATTTACTATGTTAAAACTACATATTTAAGCGTACCTACTGCTCCAAGCGTAGACCTGGCTTCACCAAGATATAGTAGCAATAAATAAACTAACAATTTCTAAAACTCTTGAACAATCTTTGCTCTCTTTGCCCGCCCACTCAATAGAAATACTTTAATTTACCTGTAACTGTTTTTTGGGCAGAGAAGAGGTGGTTACAGGCAAAATAAGGATCATTCAGAAATGTTGAGGCCTTGAGGAATCAGCCCTATGTTCGCACTGAACAGCAGGAAGGAAAGGAACTTTAAAAGGAGAACGACAGGTCACTGACTTTCGCTTCAAAGACTTCAGAAGCAGCAACAACAACCACAATAAAAACAGCCTGAGGTTCTGATCCCTCTGAAACACAGCGTTCAGTTCTGGCTGACGCTGAGCTGAGATTTCATTTGTTGTACAACTGCGATTTAATAAAACATTGGCTCGAGCACAGACCTAGGACTTACTCGGCCGATTAGCAGAGTTTTGCGTATAAGCACGAAGTGCTGAGCAGTACGGCAGAGAGCCACGGTCCCTGGTCTGCATTACCTAGGCTGGGCACCAACCTAGCAGTAGGAACTGGCCATATAGCTCAACAATCCCGGCTGTGCTCTTCACTTGTGTCCACCCCACTCTCTGCTCCCCTGAGAATCAGCAACGGGAGCAGGAGACAAACCCCAACGTATCTTTTGGCTTGCAAATGCACAGGACGAAGCTGCCCTGCTCAGAGAGGTGGAAGGCAGAGAGGTAAGCCTTGCCCCCAGTGCTGCCAAGCTGCCATGCGGACATGAAACCAGCAGCTGACATACCGCGTGTCATCGCCCGGGAGGGAAAACGTGTCTGTTCTTTGTCAATCAGTGGATTCAATACAGTTGTTGCTTTTATTTATCTTGTAAGCATCTTCCTGATAAACATCTGCCACTGTCAGCTGCCTTTATATTCTTAGAAGCTTATAATGACCCAGTTTCTCATTTCTCTGCATACACAGAAGCCTCAGCTCTCCTACACAGAAGATAAGCTTCTCACAGTCCACCCAAATCAGCAGAGAAACTTGCTCAGATGTCCAGACACTGGAAGCAGAATGCAAAGAAGAATAACGCAAAACTACCACTGAAAAAAATCACATAAAAGAAAAATTAAACTCGTTATTTGTTAAAGCCAATTTTAAGGGTTTGAGTCATGAATTTTGGACGCTTTCAGCTGGCACAGCTGCATGTCCAGCTTATAATGTCTCTCACCAGGAAAGGGTGGGGAGACCCCACTGCAGTTCTGGGCTGAAGAAATTGCTCTGATACTACTGCATTGAGCTGGGCTGACTTCAGAAAGGGCGACCCTACTGCTCCGTGCTGCGGGGGTGTCTGAACCCGCAGCCCGAGTAACAGCATCAGCAGAGCGGGCTGGCCAATGGCCCATGGGTTTCTCAGTGCTTTTGGACGCCACGCTCTGCTGGTGAATAAACCAGCCTGAGTTTTAAGCACCGTTTTGCTGAAGTTGGAGGTTTGTTTTGTGCAGATCAGTCCAAAACTGGAGTTATTAATTAAACAAAACCAGCAGCCAGTGAATGCACCAGTGGTGCCAACTCTCTCTCTGGTCCCCAGGGATATCGTTTGAAGAATACAATCCAGAGCAGTGGCAGAAGGTCTGAACAGCAGAAGCAACCACTCATCCACCGTTTAATTGCCTAAAATTATCTTGGAGAGGACCACTGTCAAGCACGAAGAAGTTTCTCCACTATTTCTTGGAAGAGCCAGGATAAAAGAGAGCGGCAAGGAATTTATCACCCTGCGAGCCAAGAAGTGCGTTATGAATGAATGGCAGGCTGTCCGGGGCTCAACCACTCAGCTCCAGCACCGAGGAAGAAACAGAGCAGGAAGCTTTTGTTAAACCATATATTAGCTACTGGGCCACATGCCTCAGCCAACGTGGCACTGGCACTTGGCTGGCCATCAAATAAATTCAACATTTAGAAAGGATTTTTTTTCCTGATGGATGCATTCCTGAAAACGGATGGCCATAAAAGAGAAAAATAGACTGGCTGTGCCCCGGTAACAGCAACCTGTGAAGTCATTATCAGCAGCTGCCCCCTGTGAATTAGGATTCTGTGTCTGTGCAAGGCACTTTCTGAAGTAATTTATCAGTACATAGATTTATGGACTCCACAAAGGCTGTCCTGGCCATTGTTTTCCCCCACAGTTTACTAGAGACACCTCTATTTAGATTTTGTCAAGATTACTGCTCCTCTACGCCATGCTAGGTGGGAGAAGTGCCCTGCTCTCCCAGCAGCGCAACGCTGATGGCACGAGGATGAAATCCAAGCAAAGGCCCTCAGAGCATCTCGCTGCCTGCCTCGTCTTGAAGACGCCCTGCAGAACCCATTCCCTGTGCGAGTGCACTACGTGTGCTGATGCTTTAGGACGTTTCAGGAGCATCCAGCTCTGGTTCGGATTCAGCAGGGGTTGCCTGGACAGAGCAGCGGGGGACAGCGGAGGGAGGCGGCTGCTTGCGGCTGCCACTTCGGAGCTGCTTCGCTTCCCAGCAGTGACTTGCACGAGCCGAGCAGTTCCCCCGTGCTTTTTTCAGAGACCTTTCTTAGCCACTTCTGGCTAGAGCAGTACGGAGGAGTGGGAGCTGAGGGCACGGGCTGTTTATCTACCAAACTGAGTGACACTTCCGTACAGTAAGCGAGGTGGCTGAATAGCTACGGGAAGTTTCTGTCCCTGCAGCTCCTATGCTAAGAAGTGGCTGTGGTCCATCTGTTGCCACACTCACACACAAACCCCAGAGAAGAACCTCCCCAAAGTTAGTTTGGGCTTGTGCCAGCGGCTAAGAAGCACAGCCACTAGCACTGCGATACTCGGCACAAGGAGTATCATACAGATCCTCTCCGTATGAATGAGACAGGTGGAAAGCTCCAGCACTAAGGATGTGGGGGGCAGGAGAAGTCAAACCACCCACGCTCAATAAGAGGGCGATGTGTAAGCCTTGATTTGTATCCCCCAGCGCCTCAGCTCTCCTTTATTAGCAGAACTAGAACATGCCCAGGGGACCTTTTCCACGGGCCGTCCCTTGGTGCTCATTTAATTGCTGTCCTGGTGGTGATAACGCGACCCATGCAGACCTGCTACCATACGAGGAGCACTGCAGACAAATGACCACCAGTTTCCCCCAGCTAAACGACGAAGGAAGCAGAGCAGGCAGGCAGAGCAGTTGAGTGGACCATGCAGTGGGATGTTTTACAAAGGGCCAATTTGCCCTTTTCTGGGTTCTTTAGAGGAGGGTTTTACCGATGGGAAGAAGACGTGGAGCCCCCAACAGATACTTCTGCCTCTGGTCCTGCCCAAGCCTGCTCAGCCACTCTCTGGCATTCCCCTGTATGCACCAGAAAAGCCCCTGCACCGCAAGCTAGGGGCCAGGCACCAGGCATGTCCTTTCCCTGAACTAGAAACAGAAGGAGCAATTAGAAATGAAAGAAGAATGGCCGAGACTGGAGTGACAGCTCCAGGAGGGGGGAGCAAAGGAGGAGCTGGTGTACACGGGTGTCAATAGATGGGAGTAAAGACCTTCCGGACCTGTCCGACACCACCAGCCTTCTGCGAAGGAGCCTGGTGCAAACACTCAAGCTTTTAATCAGCCCTTCCTGGGCCTGTACATGAGTGCCATCCCGTGAGGTCCCAGAGCTGCGGGATGGCATCCGGACACCCCCTGCTCAGCAGGACGGGGCAGGACCGGGAGGTCACGCAGTGAAAGCCACCGGACGCTCCCTAGGACAGGGGATTAATGAGGGCAGCAAAGTCAATGAATTAAACACCCTACATGTAGGAAAGGATGCTGTTGTTCTAATTTCTGAGACAGGGAAGTTCTTGTAGGCTACACACCTTCTCACAAGGCTCACCCTCGGACCGCCTGACATTTCCGCTGCGCCTTTTGTAAAGACTGGGAATGGTTTAAGCGTGGAGTGCCGTCCCCACGGAACCACGAAATTCCCAGCTGACACATTCCTGGATGAGCAATGGCTCCCTCCCAAACACACGGTCACTTCGTTTTTACATCTGGACTTCCCAGAGGGTCTCCGGGGCCATTTGAAGTGCTGCGAGTGGCAGGTAACCCACGTCCAGCAGAGCCGGGCTGGCTGCGCCCCCTCTCCCCTGGAGCCCGCCCGCAGGCTGGCCCCGCTCTGATTTACATCAGCAGGGTCTGGCCTGGTGTTCACTCCCCGACTGGTTTTATCTTTATTTGACCAGCCCTATTGACAACGCTGGTTCCAGCAAGGAAGTAAATGGTGCGGATCGCGACAGAAGCAATGGGGAACGTAAGGGTGATGAAAAACAATGTTCATGAAACAGAAATACAGAAAAACAACAGGAAAAGGAATATTATTTTGAAACTCCAGCAAGATTGTTGTATAGAAAGCCATTTTTTTGCCTGAATATTGACAGGAAGGAGTTGATATAACTGGAAATAATCCAGCTCCCCCGACAGCATGAATAAAAATCCCATATGTACAATGTGTGCTTTCTACAGATGGCAGCATGTGGAAAGATCAGAGAGTTAATGAACAAAAATATCACTGTAAAATAACCTGATGCCGTGTGTACTTCCCAGCCCCATGTACCTCTCAGCTCTTCTTTGCTCACGTGCACGTTCGCACCACTGCAATCCAACACAGGGCCCCGCGTGAGGCTGGTGCACCTCTTCCAGGTTTCCTGCCCCTCTGTGGGTCCTCCCTATTGCTTTTGGTTCGGGTTCAGGTTTGCTTTCAAGGTCAGACTGCACATCATGTAAATATCTCAGGCATGTACGAGCCGGCGCAAGCTCCGAGGATGTCTGGCATGGGATAGGAGGAATATGAGTGCTATCTTCCCACGGACACAAGCTGCTATTGCTGCAACTGGAGTGGGTTTAGCCTGGAAGAAGCCCCCAGCCCTTTCCACCAACAGATACCCCGAGCGGTTCGGCTGTGAGCAGCGTGACCTCTCAGAGCTGCTGAGAGTGGAGGTGCTCCAACCCAGGCAGTGTCCCGAGCTTCCCCCTGCAGTCACCGGAGGGTCGCAGCCGTCCGCAGCAGGACACTCGTCCCATCCTCTGACCCGTACCCAAGGCGGGCCAGATGAATTCCCCTTGGAGGTGCCCCGTTTCTCCTCCCTGGCAGCAATGCAGAGGTGCCCAGCTCGGAATCAGACTCCCAGCTCTTTGTCGTCTAAAATTTCATTAGAAAAATCTCATCCTCTGAGTCCAAAGCGCAGCTAATATCTGGCAAGGGGGAGGGTAAATGACTAAAGGGACTGACTAAGCCTGTGCTTTATCCTCGCCGCCGACAAAGCGCCGTTGGCTCCTTTCAGCATCTCATCACCAGCTTCCCCGGGATTAAGGCAGCTTCAGCTTTGTGCTGGTGAAATGGTCCCATCACCGAGCAGGAATTGGTTGGATTTGAGAGGCACGGTCACACAGACAGGACAGGGGGAAATGATTAGATTGAAAGTAAAGCCGGTAAAAATTCACGGCGAAGGACAAATATGAACTGCACCTCCTTCATGGAGGTTGGAGCCACCTTGCCTCATGCGGGGATGGAGCAGGACTTTACGGCACGGGTCTGCATGCTCAGTTTCCCTTTCGGTGCTACCCTTCTGTCGGAAGACGGCGTTACGACTCCCCCATTCTTGCAGTCTTTCATAGGAGTCTACCAGGACTCCATCTCACGATCCTACCTGCTACCTCGTGAATCTACAGCGCTGTGAAATAGTGCCTGAGATACTCTTTCCCCTCTCTTCACGAACAGCAGCAGAACAGAACTGCAGAGTCAACAGTTTGAGGCTCGTGACAGCCCTTGCTTTGGCTGTCTTGGTGCCAACCCCATCAGCGAGGCCATAAATCTGCCCCACAAAGGGCTCGTGCTGCTGGAGCAGCTCACAGGTGGAGCACCTGGAAAGAAAACGGTGCTATTCATTAAAAGGTGGCTGTGTTCTGGTGCGCCCTAGGGCATACGAAGGAGCACAGACAGCTTGTTTCCGTGAGGCGCCTTGCGGCTCCCAGCTCCAGCACGCGCTGCTGGTTTTTACTCCAACCATCAACACAGCCCAGCCAGGTCATCCCTTGGAAGGGATAAACCTCTGCCCCTGGCCAGCCAGCTGCTCCCACCAGCACCGCCTGAACCCAGCCTCAGCACCAGCCCACGCATCCTTCCCAGGCTTGCTTCACCTCCACCCAGTTGTGCTCCTCACACGGTGGCAGTTTGCCCCGCTCCGGACCTGCTTACCCAGCGCCTGCACGAAGCCAGCTGGGAAGGCGTGCGGAGGCAGGTGAAATGAATTTCTTTCTTTGCAATTCCAGGAACATACTTCATCTCAAAGTTAATAATGACTGCATTTTGAATAAACGCTGAAGGTATATTGGGTGCAAAATTAAAGTTGAGCAGCTCTGCAGGAGAGACGTATTTACATTCAGCATCAGAAAACTAGGCAAATACATTTTTAAAATTAATCGTACCGTCACTTAATAAGTTAATTAATAACCACACTTAGCATTCTGCTTTTAACACATCTGTTTTTTATAAAATACTTTAATAAGACTCTTTGTCCACCTAAGCAGCTGTGCAAAGTGACAAATAGCTCAGGTTGTGACCAAAACATGGAGAAATCTTACAGCCCCGATTACATTAAATAACTGTTTCTTCATAGGTAGAAATGAAGAGATCAGCTCCGCAAACTAAACGATCACGGTAAAATTATCAGCAGAGTTAATAAGACTGGTTACAGATAAGGGATCACGCTACATCCCTTTCAGATCCGAGCAAATGCAGTCTCTGCTATTAGCTTGCATTCCAGTATTATACAACTGTCTTATGAAATTTTAATTCAGCCCTTATTGGAGATGAATAATTTAATGGCAGGTGGTAACAGACGGTCATCCAGCCCATGGCCCTCGAAGGAAAAAAGAGGGATGTCAGACCGTGACGGCCTTCAGCTGGCGTAAATCAGCATCGCTCCCGCAGCTCAGTCTCCCGCACCAATCTGCAGCAGCCAGCGGAGCAGCGCGCGGGCACCACGAAGATGCTGGCCTAGGGGCGAGAGCACTGGCGATTTGCTCTTTAACCGTGAGATGATCTGGCCGTTAATTACTTGGCCATCCACAGACGGGTTTTTCTGACCCAAAACGCAGCTCGGATGTGTAGCCAACACTAACACAGCAGCAAAGATTTCCCCTTTCCCGTTCTCAGGACTTGTTTCTCCCGGAAGGCACGAGGTTGGCAGCCCGTGGAGAGGGGCAGCTGGAGCACAGCGGGAAAAGCCTCCCCGTGTCACGTCTGGCAGCTCTGCCCCCAGCCGAGTTCCCCGAGCCAGCTCGCACCTGAGCAAGGCCCTGGCATTATCAGCAGAGATCCCAGGGGACATCTCTGGCCCATCCCAATGATGCGCAGTGGATTTCAGGAGCTGATTCCTGACTTACCCCGGTCTGCCCAAGAGGTGACTCAGCGCTGCATGGGTTTGGCTGATTTCTGGAAAGCTCCCTGAGTCAATGTGTCTGCTAGACTGATTTCCATTTCGTCACAGGAATTGATGAATGGAAAGCCAGCCCCCACACCATGTAGTCCTATTGAACCCTCATGGTGGGAACGTCATTCACTCTTCACCTCTAGATTTCCAGGAAAAATGGGATATTCAGGGCAAAGAAGAGCATTTGCTATTCAATGTATGGAATAGCTGCTCCTAGTTCATTATTCTCTCATCTCACATTTCAAATTCTCTGAGTATGAAGCAGAAGCCATATGGCTAAAGCTGAGCAAAATATGGGATTCCTATTCAGTGGCAAACCCTCCTGTTTCAATACTTTGTTTCCATCCCAAACTGTGATGGAAAGCGAATGTTTGTTATTGAACTGAAACTCCAGAAGCATTTCAGTGAGACTTTTTTAAATGAAGAGAAACAGGCTGACATTTTCCAAACTGAAAGATTTCACTTCTGTTTTGCTGATCTAAAACATTTCCTTTTTTTGTGATCTCAGTGTTCAGATAAATTTTCCCCCTTGGTGGTGTGCTGCTACATCACAGCTTACAATTTGCCACCATTTCGGGATGAATCCTGCAGAAAATACAGCGTGAGACAGAAATGACAGAACAAGGGAATATTTCATGGTATCTTTTAAACAGAATTACCTTTCAATTCAGCAAGGTTGAATTTTTCCCTATTTTAATGGAACAGTACTTTTGGGTACTGTTCAACACAAACGAACTTCTGCCCATCAGTGCTGCTCAGGTCAGATGATGTGCTTTGGGCTTTACATTATGAAAGTCCAAGAAACCTCCAGCACACTGAGCCTAAAACCTAGGTCCCTGTTCAGCAGTTTGAATATATTTGCAACCCACTAGTAAATATGAATCAAGGACCTTCAAAATGAAATGCAGGATTCTCGTACAGATTTCTTCAAATGGGCACAACGCGAGCAATCCAAGGTTAGTCAGTCTTACAAGACTTGAGACCTGTCTCACTCCTGCCAAGACACTGATTGAGTGGGGTTGTAAAAGGCAACCTGGGAATCTCCCCGCCACCAGCTGCTACAGAGAGAACTGAGCAAGATGCCTGATTTAGGCCCAAAACCTGCTTATTTGGCGGGGAGCTGCAGCTTGCCAAGAACAGGTCCTGGGCCCAGGTGACTTTCCCAAGGTCAGAGCGGGAGTCAGCACTGCAGGACCCCCTCGTGCTCTCGTTTAATCAAAGTCATTAATTTAAAGTATGAATTCTAACACCCTTTTAATCCTCCTTAACAATAAGAAGCACTATTAAATCCTTAATGCGCCTACTTTAATTATAACCTATCAAACACAGAATCAATTCCAAGTGGTAAACACAAAAAGCTGTATTCTGAGAGTGGATGAGATCACGCCTTTTAAAATGCAAATTAAGCCTGAAGCATTAAACCTATAATAACGTCAATTAATCTTTCCCCTTAAAACACACACAAAATATTTAATCTCAGTCTAATCTCAGAGACTGATAGTCGGAGCCAGGGAAGGCAGCTTTGGCCTCGCATAACCAGGCAGGTCTGGCTTCCCTACCCTTATGGAAATCGGGATGTGGATGCGCGTGTGGGAGGTGGAGGCGGGTCCACTGAAGTTTAGGATGGAAGTGATTATTCTTGGAGGATTAAGTATTATCAATTTTCCATTATGCCATGAACCTTTCAAAGTTCTCTACCTGAAAAGACGTCCGTAGGGAACGTAATGGTTACCTGAGTAAGGGCACAAGGACAAGTCCCTGGCTAGGGCTGGGAGAGTGACAGCCTTGTCCTGGACTGATTTACTGCTCTTCTCTGCTTGCCAGCGCTGAGAAGGAGCAGAGCTGTAAATCAGAGGGGTAAATTATAGAAGCTGGAGAGGTTCTTACGTGGTCCTGTGGTACAGAGAATCGCCAAGGAGGCTGCAGGGCCTTGTGCCTTTCCCATCTGTGTCTCAGAGCAGCCAAGGAAGTTTCTGCAATGCGCTGCACAAGCTTGTGTTCAGCCCCCTCTCCTCCCAGAGCATCGCTCTGCTGCAAGGCAACCCCTGCCACCTCTCCGCTTCTTCAGAACAAGGAGAAAAAGCACAAGCAAGTTGCTGTGCAGCGCTCAGTTCGCATTTCCTACAGCTTCTTCTGAGGCACTTCCCAAAAACTGCAAGAAACGGGCAGGAATCCTGCAGTCCATCTCCCAGCCAGGCTGTTTTCTGCTACTAAACAGCACAAAAGTAAAAATGTAAATGCCGGTCCTGCGTGTGTTATGGAAAAGGCATTTGGGATAATGAAGATAGTTTGTTTCATGGAAGAGAAATGTTCCAAGCTGGTTACAAAGTTTTAAAGCAATATTTATATTGTAAAACAAGGATACTTCTAAACGAAAAATCACTTGAAACACAAATAAAAATGTTTTGTTTTGACAATCTGGGAACAGGATATTGATGTATTATTGAAACAGCCCGAGTATTTATTTTGCCCTCCTGAAATATGAATTCATCAAATTCAACATGCTGTTGCGAAACATTTTTGCTTAAAAAAAAAACAACTGGTTGTTTTGTGTTGAAAAAATGCTCAATTGGAAGATTATAGAGTGAGTCTACATCTGAACGAAGTGGGTGTGGAGGGTTATTAAATCAACACAGAAGGGTTTTGATATTGCTGAGGTGCATGTGTTGACACTAGATGCACTGCAGCGGAGAGATATCCCTTTTATTATCAGCGTTATTTAGCTCTGATAATGGGTTCCGTCCTGCAGAGAATACAAATGTAGCTCCACAGCTGGACAAATAACGACAGTATTTGTCTTCGTGTCACTTTTGATGAAAAATATTGGCAAAAAGCCCAATGAAATTCATTTGCAATGAATTACTGGATAATTCAACAAATGAAGTCAGAACAGCCAGAGAACACACGGAGGACAACTCTCCGCCACCTTGCGAGCTTTTGTTCGCAGCAGCAAACAACAGGTACGAGATGTTCGCACGTCACTTGGACAAAACTTGATGACTCCCAGCCATTCGCTTTGCACTGATGGAAGCGCCTGCCAAGGGCACCGGTTAGTAGGAATCCTGAAACAGCAGGATGCTAAATTCGACCTCAGATCCCAATCTTTACTGAATCGATTAAAAAAAAATAAAATGAATCTGTGGAAAAATGTCAATGGACTTGCTCGTTTTTAAATGGAGTGCAAATGAAAATGAGCAGGCAAAGGTGAGAGATCTTCAAAGACTGCAGATTTAGAGAATTCATGATTGAAATGACAACGCAGTTTAATTAATTCAAACCCAGATACAAAAACCTGAGAGATTAGAAAGAATACTCTGCAGAGTGGGACAGAGTTAATCCCAGCTATTGCCTGGAAGAGAAAGCCGTGTGCTTAGGGTCAAAGGAAGGGGAAAAACAGAAAGTTGAGTTTCAAGTGATTCTGTCACATTTTTTTCTTTCGCACAGCCCTGCCAAAAAAATCAGTTCTCTGCAGAGCTGCTTTGGTCGCGCCTGTGGTGTTAACAGAGGGCGGGAGGCGGCAGCGTCAGAGCAGGGCACTGGCAAGCCCCGATCCTGCCAGGTCCTCAGCTGGGCTGAGCACAACTAACACCACCGAGCTGATTTCATACTGCTGCAGACCTGTCCCGAGTTCCTGCCTCAGATGAACTGTCACTGATTTCCTTGGACCCAGGCTGCAGAGGACTGAGTCTCCCTTTTCGTCTACACGTGGAATAGTATCCCGCAAAATGAATTAGGTCCCACGCAGTGGGACTCTTTTATCAAGAATCGGCTTCTTACCTATTGCAGCAGTTTTCACCTGGAACAGGACTTAAAATACTGCCTTTCGAACAGAACAGCCTCCTTGTTATGACTAGCATGTTTTCAGCATGGTTGAGATAAAATAGAATAAAATTTAGGCTTCAATATGATTACTTGAGGACATGATGCTGGATAATGCGGTTTATCTGAAAAGTTTCACATCAATCTACCTTGCAATAATTACATTATTTCAGCAAATCCCAGAAATGCAGCCCTGCATTTCTGAGCTCCTCCTTCTGTAAAGCTCAGCACTGTAAAAATCACAGAAAACATCAGCTGTTGAAACACTTTAAACGGTGCTACTGCCAAACTGCTAAGAAGAGTGATCGGTCTACAAAATGAGAACGTGAGCTCCTTGCCTTGCAAGAGCTGCTCCTCCGTTTGATTTTGCTAGTGTTTAGTTGAGAAGTCTTACATTGCCCCAATGCCCCGGAAAGCCATGTGATTGGCGAAAAACATTTTACTATTGTTCCTATGACAGCTTATTATCTTTGCAAATATAATTACCTGGGGAGAAGACATATGAGATGCAATATGCCCATCCTACTTGCATGAGAGAGAGTGATGAAAATAGAATTAAGTTGTGTCACCTCCATTGTGTCATTTTTCTACAAGCAAGCCTGAACAGATTGATTTCTAGGTCTCCTTCAGCGTAACTTAATCAATTCTGAGTAAATTCAGCGGGGCATATGGATGATCATGTGTCTGGCACCCGCTTCCCTCCCCTGATATGGTTACCGGAATTTCAATCAGCACCACCAGTGGCTCCCACTGTACAACCGCTTGGAACAAAAAAGGCTTAATGCATTGTGAGCAGTAATTCATCCTGTCTGGCACCTCAGATCGCGTGCAAACAGGGGCCGTATTTCCAGCGGGCGCCTGAGAACCTCCACCTCAAGTTTTGGTTGCCTCTGAATTTCCTTCAGGCAGAGTTGCCAAAGATGCTCCCAATTCATTCAAGCGAAGAGGAAAGCCTTCAGATGGGCTCCAGAAAAGTCATTTTGAGTCTGGGCTCTAGGAGACAAATGAGAGAGGTTGCTTGAAGGATGAACGTGCTCAATTCCCAACAGTCATTACTACTTCGAGAAGCAACAGGAAACAGAAAAATGATTGATTTCTCTACATGTAGGAATCTAATTCTGGGTGCGATGACGTGAGCTCCCCTGGACCCTACAAGCACCTGGCAGACCTTCGGGCAGCCTACGGGAGACCTGAGACCTTCATGACCCACAGCTTGAGGCCAGCAGGATTGTCCAAAGTGCACGAAATAGAAGAAACTGCCTTGTTAGACAGCTCAACCGAGACCACAGAACCAACACCGAGCAGAGCTAGCTCCTGGCAGACAGCTGAAGGAAAGACAGAAGTGCTGGACAGAGGGTGGGGCAGGGAAATGACTTCATTTAGCTCTGATGCTCTTAAAAATCTTTTGGATTTTTTTTAAATATATTAAGCTGGTGATATTTGTGTGGTCATGATTAACCGAAGGCACTTTGCTGCTCTGCACTTACAAAAATGTCTACATAATGAGATAATCAGAAGCTGAAATACTAGTTGGGCTTATTGATTTTTTTTTTTTTGAATAAGTAGTGCCTCCATTTCCAAAACCATGGGAAAATGATGTATTTTTTTATGGCTATTAAATTTTTTGTATGTTTTTTTTTATTTTTCTTGGATATATTATTGAGAATCCTATTGACATTTTTATTTTACTGATAACTAAGTTTTCATCAAATGTAAGATTTCAGTGATTATTTTAGTGTCCTCATGCAATTGTCAATGAGAATGTTCACAAGCACTTTGAAGGAACTGAAAAATGCCCCCTCTTCAAAAGATGCTAAATAGGAAGAACTTGAAAATTATTTTTTCAATTATTTGCTGTCTTTCTGCTGAGAAAAAAAAAAAAAAAAACTTCTGAATAATGCTGGAGTCAGCAAATGGGTTTTAAAAAACATCTTCTGAATTTCCCAGATTTATTAGCTTATCACTACAATGGAGAAGAATATGGAAATGAGTGAGAAATGCATTATGCAAGGCAATAAGTGACATGCAGCAGAACAGAAAGGCAACGTTTATGTTGTCGAGCAGCTGGGTACGATATACTGCCTGCAGAATATAAATGGAGAGCGGACTATTTTGGGGCTAGAGTCAACAGGCCGGTCAACCTCCCAGTTCCCCCCAGTTGGAGGGAAAAGCGGGTGACCTGCTGGGATGCCGCCCCTCTAACCTGCCCCCACCTGCACAAAGCTGCACGGGGACTCCGGTGGGAGAGCCCCCCAGGAGAGCAGGCACTGGCACCACAGCACAACACAGCTCTACCACCTGCACCTTTCCTCCTTCTCGGTCTTCCAGTCTCGGTCTTTTTCTGGCTCTCTGAAGCCTTGGCTGGTCTGGTCGCATTTCTCCCTACAAATACAGTCAGCGACATCTGCTGCTGCTGCCCCAACGTTTGGGGCCCTCTGAGAGAGAAACTGCTGGTTACTGGGAAGCGCACGGGTTGTTTGCAGCGAGGGATAATGGCCAAGCAGAATTACCTACAAAGACCTATGGGGCACTTCATATATAAATAATGGCCAAGCAATCAATTCCAGCTTAAACTGTAATGGCAATGTCTGACACCATCGCCGAGAAATATTCTGATCACCTTTTGCTACAGAATTACACTTTCCACTTGCAGAAATGATGTCATTCTCAGTTTTTCCAGATCTTTGGGCTGAAAACTGAAAACGAGATAAAACTGCTTCATGTTTGTTACATGAAATACAAAAAGAAATGAAATAGGAGAGCAAACCACAAATGCCTATCCCGAGACGAGCATTAAATCTCACCGTGCCGCATTTCCTATACTGTTAATTAAAACATGAACTCTAGTCCAAACCTGAGGACTAGCACATCCATTCTCGTAAGTTCTCATTACACACTTCTGAAAGGGCAAGTGTATTACTTGCAGAAGCACCAAAGGGTGTTGATGGATGCACTTTCAGCTTCGGACGTGTCCGCAGCTCTGTTAGGTTCTCACGGCAGCCAGGGCAGTGAAGGCTTGTGAGCACCCAGGCCGGGTCTGTGCCCGTGTGCTGGCCTTACCTCTCCCTGCAGGCGAACCAAGGTGCACAAAAAAGGCTGAGTTACCTGCACGTGCTCCTTGCCATCATCTTGAGGAGAGGGGTGGGAGCTGTTACCTACCAGAGAGCGGAGAGGGACCACACAGCTGTGAATGCCCACCTTTTGTACTGCTGCAGGGAGTGTGTGCCCTGACCTAAGGCAGACCCTCAGTGGCTACTGGAAGCCACCAAAAGAAGGCTACCGTCAGCCTTCTGAAAGCGGTGTTGGGCTACATCTCTGCTCGCCGCGGGGCTGGGTGAGCTTGTTAGCGTTTGGGAGTTTCATTCGTGCCTTCAGGCACGAGCCAAGTTAGAGAACAGGGCATGGCGCAAACAGCCCCGAGTCAGCCTCAGCATCTTCGGTACCTAACTGCTTGTCAGCTCCCGTTGCTTAATGCGGCACTGCCAAGACAGAACGAGGCAGGGGCTGAATTTATCACAGTGACATTCATTAACAAAATCTTGAGGACACTCAGATCTTGAAGGGTTAATAAATGCTGGTAAACATCCTTTTTCCTGCTTCAGAGTTGAAGAAGCTACCACACTGAGGACCAACCCAAGGTCATCTATCACTAACTGCAAAGATAACGAAGAAAAGCCACTCTTCAAGCCTGCCAGACTAATGCCTCCTCTGCTGGACCATCTGCAGCAGATGTGCCAAAATAGATTGTTTTAAATGGCCTAAATATGTCCAATTCCTGAAGTGCTGAATGCCCTTAGCAGTGTTTCCTTGCTGCCTACAGGCATCAGGCAGGAATGTTATTAATAACATTAGCAGTCAATGGGCTTACAGCTTTTTTAAACCTCCCCCTGTGCCCTCTGTTTATTTATCATGCATGTGAGTAAAGACGAGGCAGCCACTCCTCGTTTTGGGAGATCTGTTCTGATTTCCCTGACGTGCAATCTCCTTGCACAGCGGTTCCTGTGGCATCCCTGTGTCCTGTGGCTTTTCCTTGGAGCAGAGCTATTCACTGGGTTTGCACTGCACGCAGGATCCTGGTGTGTGCACGTATCCCTCCATCCCCGGGATAACGGGCGGGACTGGTTTGCAAACCTCTCCGCTTCTGTGTTCTGCGTTGAGAGGTTTCCTCAGGAATCACAGGTACCCTGAAACACCCCTTTTTTATTACAGCTCTAAAGCCCTTGGGAACTGCAGCTGACCGCGGAGTCCCGAGCACGCGATGCATTCATGTTCCATTTGCTGCATCCTGGAATCTGTCATTCCGATTCCAGTTGCAGCTGTTAAAATTTCATTAGCAGATGTCTTGTGGTGCACCAGCAGTTGCCATTTCAGAGCGTTGGAGCTCCTCGGTTCATTAAAGCTACCTCGGAGAAGGCTTGGCTCTGACTGATCTCAGAACTGCTCCTTAGTTACGTGCTATAAATTTACACAGAATAAGAAAGCTGTGTACCAAACGCCCAAAGTGCGTGCAGCAGTTTATGGGAGGAGAAAAAAGCAAAACCCAACTGGTAAATGCCATTTATACCCAACTGTGCGGCATCAATACGAGGCATTCCATATCGACTCCATTTTAGTACGGGTTAATGCTCTTTGTTCCCTGCTGCAAAGTGCAAACCCAATTATTTGTCCCCTCCTTGCGCCTCAGACACAGAACAGTGGTCTTGGCTGTACAGAAGTGTTGCCGTCACGTTCAGCAGGACTTCAGTTCTCTAACAGGTTGCTTTAACCTCTTTTGCTAAAGGGCTCGCTCTCTCCCAAGCCTAATACTTGCTCCAAACACCTCCAGCTCGGACTAATTTGTCTGCAGAGGTGCTGTTGACATCCATCATGTAGGTGCCAGAAGGTTTTGCACCAGGGTAAACAAGAAACAAACAGAGAGCAATGGCCAGGCCCTTATGATTTCTCTCCCTTTTATTTTCTAGCACTTACTGGGCCTTATTTACGCCCGGGCTGGGGCAGATTCTCCATGCCAATCAGTGCAATACCAGAGTGCAATATCAGCTGCACCGATCGTGCCTTGCTCACGGAGCAGCCTTGGGCACGAGGGTGCCTGGAGCGTGCAGCCTTGGGCACATCTCCTCTGGAGCCCTTTACAAATCCAGCCATGACGTTTGTTACATCTGGGGCCGAAAGCTAAGCCAGTGCTGCAGCTCGCAGCGTTGTTTTAAAACACGGCAGCAGTTTGCAAACCTATTTGCAGATTTGCTGCAGTACTGAAAAAGAACAAAAGAAAATCTCCAAACAAAAACAAAGCTACAAAAGAACAACAAAAGCCACCTCCCCCCAAACAAACAAACAAACAAGAAAAGCTTTCATTTTTACGGCAGCATGTTTAATTAGTTTCATTTATCTGTGAATTCAGTTTGCTTGTTCTAGGCATAATAAACACTGTAAGTTACGGTTAATTCAAGATCTACCGCCTGTTCGCAATGATGCCTGGGTGGGCTTGCTGCCGGCTACCCCTCGTTTTCTGCCTGGATAGCGGAACCTGCATCATTTCTGCTGGGATCCTGGCACCCTGGCTCAGCAAAGAGAGGGGTTACACCTTCCGCTCTGGGTCACACGGACCTTTGCAGCTCTCCTGTAGATAGCGCGTAATAATTAAAAACAAAGAGAAATGGAAAAAAACGCTGACAAGTGGCAAGAAAAGCAGGATGCGCAGGGACAAGGGGAGCAGGAGGCCAGGCTGGAGGTTTGTGAGCTGAACTGGGACGGCGCAGAGCGCGAATGGCTACAGCAACGTGCCCTTATCAGTGAGAAGCAGAAGAATGGCGAAACACGGGGGAGTTTCCTCTGGGAGCACGAGATGCTGGGCTCAGAGGTGGCTACGAGCCCTCGTTTTTGGGGCTGGGCTCCGCCAGTTCTGCCCCAGCAGGCCAGCCACAGCAGATCTTTGCCCAGCCTCGAGTCATTAGCTGGACTAACTTTCCCTGTCTGTTTGCTCTAAGGAGAGTTGTTCCACTGATTCAACCTGACAGTCCTCAGTAGCTCCATTACAAAGGATAAAAGATTGTCCTTAGCAGAAAAGAGAGAGGAAGAGACAGAAACTGGAGTCTTTAATCAGGAACCTGAATTAACCTTCCCAGAAGGATATCCATGTGGACTGTGGCTATTATTTATAAACCTATTTCAATTCCTTCAGGCTTCTTTTTATTTACAAGAAGGAGCAAAAGCATGGAGAAAGGCAGTATTTTGAGAGCATCCTGGCTGAGGATATCAACATAGCTGTGCTGGGAAGTCCAAATAATGAGAATTAATTTAAACCCTAAAGCACCATTCAGTGAGCACAACTCTTCTCCCCAAAAACAAAGAAGGAATCTCATCAGTATCTGCAGAAGGTGGTCCTGCTGACTTCCAAACTACCTGAGCCCTGTTCTGAGGACTTTTGCAAGAAGGGGAATTATTTGCCTTTTGTTATATTAAAAGGCACGTGGAAAGGTAAGCACTTGAGAAAAAGGGAGGGTTTCCAAGAAAAATGTATTTTTCCATACGGATAAGGCAGGGCTGCTATTTCAGGCTCACACTGTGTTCTTCTGCAACTTGCAAAGGCTTTTCATTCCGCTTGTATTTCATGTTTCAAGTGGATTATTTCCCTTCAGTTGATAAGAGCGTAATTCAGTTAGGCCTTGGAGATAGTTACTTCATTTCTCAAAACGATATTTTGCATGGAAGGATCTTTTTTTTTTTTTTTTCCTTTTTTTGTTAAAACATCACCTAGAGCCTGTGGAAATTAGATATATTAGCAAACACTAAACGACTAATCACGCAGAAAGTGAGGGGTGAATTAAACCGCGGTGGGATGAAAGCATTGCTTTCCCTAACTGCGGAGAGCCGCGTAACTCTCTGGGTAACAAAGTCCTGTCCAGCCACTTCAGGCAGCTCCTCCGGGTCCCTCTGTCAGCTCAGGAAAATGTCCTATGGCTACCACAGAAACCCTGCAACAGAACTGCAGGAGACTGCCGGCACCTCTGGCTGCTGGCTCGGCCCTTTGGCCACAGGAGCTGCCTCAAGCGGGAGGAATTTGTGCACGCTCACCGGGGCACTGGGGCCAACAGGACTCCTGTCCGTGGTGCAGACATCCTGCTGACGGCAGCAGAAGGAGCAAAAGGAACCCAGTTCTCTTGCTCTGCATCCTGGAAAGACCAAAATCCTGGCATCAGATGGCACCTCAAGGCATAAGACACATAAGGAGTATCGGGGCATGGCTCTGTGCCTCTGAAGCTGCCCTGCGCCGCTCAGTCCCAGCGCAGTTCCTCCTGCAGCCCGGCCCAGGTAAGGACCACCTAACGTGGCCCCTTTCCAGCAGCTCAGGGGCGGCCATCAGCTTGCAGACCGGGACAGCTGAACTGCGTGGGCATTTCAGTTGGGACTGAGGCCAGAGAACGGCCCCTGGCCCCTTCCAGAGAACGGGTATGGACAGCGACGTCTCTGCCATGCTACATGGAGATTCCTTCGGGTGCTACCTGCACTTTGCTAGACTTCGCTGAAATTTGGCACGTCGGTTGGCCAAAGCCAACCCCACCGCCTCTTGAGACGGGTCGGTGTGACCCCGCTGCCTGCTCCTAACCCTCGCAGCTTCCACGGCCAGCCCGCCCCGCAGGCAGTCCAGGGGGGAGAAGCGCTACGGAGGAGGGCTGGCACGCTGGTCAGAGAGCCATCTAATAAAATCAACAGCAATTTGTCCTTTGACTTGAGGCCAGGTTTTCAGAGCGCTGTGGTTTGCTTACGGCTCCTGCTGACGGAACTGACACGGAGGCCAAGCTGCTGAGAGGGGCAGGGGAGACAGCAGGCGTGAAGCCGGGCTGTGCTGCGCGTGGATGGCACCGCCACTGTCCAATTACCCAGATTTTCATGAAACGCACGCCAGACGCTTGAAGCTTGTTCAGACAAGTGGCTCTGTCGATTTGCTTCTGCGGGGACTTGGAAGAGCAAAGCATATTAATGACTCCTTCCCTTTACAAGAAGAGCTCTGCTGCGGCAGAGGAATGATCAGAGGCTGAATCACTTGGAGGGAGCACAAAGTGCCTTGTGGCTACTTGCTTGTTTTTAGAGACCTTGATGACATTGTGTAGAGCCCTCTTCTCTGTTAATTTATGGGGTCATCCCCTCCGATACGAAGGGAAAGTGAAGTCATTCATTCCTTTCGGGGGAAGGATCAGGGCCAGTCTGCCTCCCTATTAAAATGTTATGTATCCTTTTACCACCTCACAGCTTTGCATTTTTCCTATATGAAGCTTAATGGACTAAGTTTCGAGCATATTTTCTAGAAGCCTTCAATTAAATACCTCTAAGGACAACAGCTCATTAGTATGAGATAGCTGCTGTCATTCTCTTCATCCCCTCCTGCCTAGTGCTATCTCGATTTGGGTGAATTACACGAGACTTCTCTGAGCTGCATTCAAATCTCAGCTTCAGTTAAGGAAATGTGCTCAGTGTTAGGGAGGAGCTGCGGCCCGGAATACTGATGTGGCACAGCAGCTCCAGAGAAGGCAAGGCTGGTCGTGTGTGTACCAACTAACCTCGGGCTCGTGTCCCGGCTCTTCTCCCTGCTCTGAAGCGGGCTTCTTAGCACCGCTCAGCCAGCTGCTCAGGAGCGTAGCCAAGGACACGATGTGACGTCCCCGACCTCAGAAAAACACAAGTGGCTTTGTCTTCACCCCTAAAACTCATAACAAACACCATGAGCTGTGCCTGGGAGGTGCTCACCTCCCGTATGTGGGAGCAAATTCATGTCAAGAGAGATCGCCCCAGCTGCACAGGAGTAGTGCAACAACCAGGCACCTGTAAGCTGAAGGGGTAAAGCTGAGATGACCCCAGTAAGATCGCAGCCCCTCCACCGGGTGGTGTACACACTTGGCCCCTCTCTGAACACCTTAACTAAGCCACGTGGGAAACTGAGGCACAGGGAGATTCCTTCAGAAGCTGCTGTCGTGGGAAGGAACCGCGCTGCGCTCTTCTCATCGCTACTGCCAACAGCCTGAGAAGGGGACTGCAGGCCGCGCCGCTCTGCTCCACATCGCACGGGCACTGCAGAGTTACTCTGGCTCAGCTCTGGATTTCCCTCCTGCATTTCCTTGCATAAAGGCAGCCTAAACGTATTCTGTGCATTCTCTGCATGGCTGCCAAGATCACAGGGGCGTACTTCTAGAGCAGGTGGTGACAGCACTGCACTTGGATTTTTCGGTGCAAGTCCGGGAGGGAGCAACGCACTTGGAAGCATTATGCAAGGAAACGTGACGGTGAGAAGCACCCTCATTAAGGAACGCTCACAGGCTTCAGGAAGGACAAAACCAGCGAAACCGCTCCTGCAAAATGACAAGGTGACTTTCCCCTACCACCCAGAAGAGACTGGGCAAATTCGTGTAGCCTCCAGTCCCTGGAGGAAGCTATCCTAGCACACCAAGTACCTGTGCTGTCTTAATACTCCTTCAGCAAAGAGTTGCCTAGCATCTGCCGTGCCGTGGGAAATAACCGTACGGGAAGAAGGCACCACCATGGGGCTTGCTCTCCTCTTCCTCACCCCTCCTCGCAGGGCCGGGGGGGTGTGCGGGGTAGGAAGGGAGCTGCTGCCGCCCGAGCTCCTGCCGCTTCCACGGCGCGCTCCCAGTAACAGCATCCATTAGTCTGTTTGACATAAATACTCTTTTCAGGTTAACATGTTTAACTTAATGAGGCATTTATTTTCAGCCTGAAAACTCTTCAAGAACGTGTTTTCTTCCAGTGAGTTGAACTGACGAAGGGATTAATAACAGGCTTGAACAAGCAAGCTAAGAGAACGAATCTAACAAACTCCTCTGCGCAGGTTATGAAGTGTGCTTGGACTGATCCAAGTAAAGGCAATCGGTTTTGACAGTATGAAGAAAAAAATCCACATTCTCCTAGCCTGCACATCTCACTTATTTCTGTCAGTGGCTATCTTCTTCTCCTAATGCTTCTCTCCCAACTTCATGAAATGTTAGAGGAATCCAAAGGATACAAGCTACTGAAGGGATCCAGACCTGTGTACAAGCAACACAAGTTTTTTTTCCCAACCCCTCCCCAAAAACAAAGCAAGTGGGACATCGCTAATGGACAGGGACAAACCCCTAAATGTCCTCTTGTCACAGGAGCCCTGTGCTCCCCTCCCTTCCCGGCCAGATGCAACACAGACGATCTGCACAGCCACGCCACAGACGCGCACTGACCCTGATCCAGGCACTGAAACACAGATGTCAAACTCTGTGCCAGCTTTCCTTTTTTTATTGTTATTATATATAAGAGACAAAAAATGTGCTATTTTAAGTCTATATCTTAAAATTATAAAGAGATTAGATTACAAAACCTAATGGATTGCTAGGGCAGACTCTGATGTATCGCACCTAAGGAGTCCCATCCCTGCTCCATTTGCAGCAACCCCTTTTCTGGGCCAAAGAAGTATCTCAAAAATTCCCTTAACTACCAGCTTACGACCTTTTCACTGTGGAGCAGATGCTGCAGGTGGTCTAAATTTCAGCTGATAATATAAACCTAATTCAGTGGTTTGTCTGGAACTAGGTGGTGCTCTAGGACCCCCAGGGATGGACAGACGGAGGCTCTGGGCTTCACCAGGAATGTATGGCTCCTGCCTGCTAAAACAGATCTCCTATTAAAAGCACCTCTCATCTCCCATTAAGGAGTCTGCAACACCAGTTTAGATGTAGATGCCACCTACATGGACCCCAGATGGGATTCAGCTCATCCAAAGAGACGGATCTCAAACAAGAGAATCATATCCACGGATTTTTGTGTTCCACTACCATAGTTCACTCGGATGTAGACTTTGGGATTTATTTCAGTGCCAGAGCTATGGTCACTGACAACCAAGCCCCAGTGCTGCTACCATAATGCTGCAGCGATGGGAAGCGCCCTGCATAAGCTTTCTGCATTAACTGCTATCAGACTTAGAGAGAGACGTGCTCATGTATTCGATTCGATTGCCCTCCACTTCTTGACCAAACAAAACTTTGGACCTCCAGGAATTCACCCTCATCACAGGAGTAATAGGGTATTTATAGCAATACTTGCAAGGGTTTCTGTTTGATGTGCTTGCTACCTTCTCATTCCTAGTATGCTATCATCATTTTTTTCAGGTATTTGCTGTAAAATCATAGCCCAAATACTAAATTTAACTCCTCAAGCCTGAAGGTGTTTTCTTTAATATATAAACAGGGAACTAAGAAACAAGTGTATTGATGAAGTTAAGACAGCTAAAATAAGACTGAACTCTCTGACTAGCACATCTCCTGCTGTTTCTTTTAGGAAGTCCAGATGTTTGCATAACTTCTGCCAAGAATTTTAAATAAGGGACCAAAACCCCCTAAGAGATCATGGAGGGCTGGCTACAGATGAAGAGGATTATTGTGGATAGTACTGAGAAGGGGTTATGGATAACATAAGGTGCAACAAAACTGTCCCTTAGGATATAATGATTTTTTTTTCTTTCCAGTTCATTGCATCGTTAAGCATGTGAATTTCCTTCCCTTAAAATGTCAGGTCATTTGTAGAGAAACAAGCAGAGCGAGGTTGCTTTTAGTCTGTGAAACCAAACTGCAGCGTGCATGTGAAGGTTTCTTTAGGTTGAATGCCACCAATATTAATACGGCTGTACCACGAAGGTGCAGAAACTATTTTTCTTAAATCCACTCCCATATAATTTGCCAATTACACGGCTGTTAATCTGCCATCTTCATTTCCTTACTGAAATAACCACTTCTCCACCACCTGAGAACAGTGGCACTGAGGCTCCGGAGCCAGACCCCTCGCCGTGCGCTGCGGGTACCTTTCAGCCCGCGGGCTGACACCTCCGCGTTTGCTCCGGGACAAAAGCCCCGTCTGCAGCTGTGCCACCAGCTGGCAGGGCATCCCGACTCCCACTGAATTCCTCTGTACTCCTTACTTATTAAGTACTCTGTACTTAAAAAAAAGGAGTAAGGCCACTGACCTTTGCAAAGTGCTTTGAGATCCACAAACTACAATGTGAGTGTGTTTTGACTTTTTTTTTTTCCAGTGGTTCTTGGAAAATGAAGGCTCTGAAGAGCAGAGTTTTACCCCCAAGCTCCTGAATTCAGGGATGCTCACAGACTTCAGCGGTAACCGCAGATCCGCCCCTTTAGTGAAGCCGACCTGACTCCTGGCTCAGAATCGCCGTGAATAATGGATGGGAATGATATCTGAAACTTGACATGAAACTCTGCCTTTGCTCAAAAATAAAGTCCAGTGGAGATCTTGGCATGAAAAATAGAATTTAATTTGTGATTTATCTGCTTTGATAACGCACTCTTTCCTACAATTCAGGAGTGACTTTCCCACTGATCTTTGTTCATATTAATTTAGCACTGACAGTTGCTATTAGCATGAATATGTCACAATCCAGCACAGCATTATAAAGAAAAGGATGTCCTACCCATAAATATTTGTGCCACCTCACAGGTCTCTAATGGAGTCCTCATCCATTTCGAAAATCTTTTACCAACTTATATAAAACGTGGCTAAGCTACCCCATTTGGTGATGTCTTTGGAGATATATATCTCTCCACAACTGGGAAGGAAAATTCTTTCTTGCCAAGTGGATAGGAGCAAATGTAATCTGTCTCATTCCGCAAGGCATATTCATTGACTTGAGGATGGGAAAGATGAAGAATTGTGATCCCCTCTGCCAGAGGAGCCTACAGAAGGAGAGGTTTGACTGCTGTGGGCAGCTAAGGAGGCTCAGCCAGCAGCAAAGTTTTAGAAGTTTGACAGGGAAGTTGTAGCTTTGACCAGAAAGAATTCCCATTGCAATAGCAGCTGGTGGCAGGGACACGTAATTAACTGCTGCTTACATGCCAGTCTGGGCTGGGATTTTCAATCCTAAAAATTCTCAGTTCTCATTAACTTCTAGTTATTGATTCTTGTCTGCTCTGTGCATCCTCAGCCCTCAGCCTACACAACTATAACTTTCCAGAGGATGCTGAGATTGAGCAGTGCTCCGTTTTAACCTTTCCAGAGACTTTGTGTAAGAAGTAAGAAACCAAACAAGAAAAAAGCACAAGAAAAACTGAAAGTTCTTCAACATGTATAAAAAGAGACACATAAGGACCCTTCCTTGCTTTCTTGTGTATTCACATTATCCGCCTTGTGTCAGAAGCTCTACACAGTTGACCTGTCCAACCAAATTACGCTGTCTCCACGTTGCACCTTAGGTTCTAGCAGTAAGGCTTTGGTCTGACCTCCCTTACCTGTCGCCCATATTTGCAAAGTTCCAGGCTTTTCTCCAAAATGCATTCAAAAAATCAGAAGCCACTCATCTGATCTTGGCCTGCGGCTTTTACTACGCTCCCTCCCGTGCTTTCCAGACCTGCCTCAGTAAATGTCTTGCCTTCCATACCTTGCAGCGCAACTTCCAGTAACAAGATGCTCCAAGTGCTAGAAACTTCAATCAGCATTACCAGCCTGTTGCTACTCAGATGTATGCAGGTTTCTGCTAAGCAATCCTTAAATATCAAGTTCCATATCTCTTAGTCCCAAGGCATCTAAGCGGGAACCTGTTAGTCAACAGGATACAATCTGGTGAGTTTGAATGCATTTCAAACACTGCAACGCAGCCAGGAATCCATCTGTCAAGTGAGCATCTTTGGCTTATGATTCAAAATGTTTTATCCACAGCATTCGAGAAATTTAAAACACGCTGCTGCTTTAGAG
Source organism: Anser brachyrhynchus (assembly GCF_964034855.1). Lineage (NCBI taxonomy): Eukaryota > Metazoa > Chordata > Aves > Anseriformes > Anatidae > Anser > Anser brachyrhynchus. The sequence continues at coordinate 5,391,618 of NC_137717.1, forward strand.
CAAGGACAGAATAAAGACTTCCCCAATCGCCTGATGTATTGCTGCAGTTGTTACAGTACCAAGGAGGAATCAATACCAGAGAACAATCCGAATGTTGCTTTGGACAGTTTGCAGATTGATAGGATTTGCATTAGGGAGACGAGAAGCAGTTTAGGAAGGAGTAGAAATTCTCATACCAAAAAAAGAAGCCCAGGAAACCTTTTAGTCTTTCTTGGATGCTTTCCAGCTGAGAATCTCAAAGCGTTTCACCGTTTATGGACAAAGGATACGTCTTCACTCCAGTCCCAGCGCCCAGCAGATCGATAGCAGTCTAGCTGTCTCGGTACAGAACTCGGTGCAGGCAATTTACCATCCTGAGGCTCGCAACGGCCACAGAGCGGGTGCACACCTTAAATTTAACACGCAGCAGACTAAGCAAGGAGAGCCCATGACTTCGTCTTATCAAGGAGCATCTTCAAGGAAAGCTCAGCCCTCCAGCACAAGCCTGGAAATATCATCCACTTCTCAAGATACCTGCCCGGTTAGGATCTCTGCTCAACCCCGGCTTTCTTATCCCAGTGTAATCCAAATCTTGGTTTGCTTTTTTATGTATACTTCTATACTAATCTGAACACAACCTCAGGGAACAAAAATGAACTAATCCTATTGTGCCAGTTAATGAACTAAAAAAGGAATAATTACATTTCAAGCATCTTTTTTGTTGACACCAGAAGCAGTTGACATTAAGACTTCTACTGATTTGTACTCCTTTGTTCCCATCCATCTCTCCCCCCATCAGTTCCTGTCTCCAGTGACACCTTCTTGCATAAAAAATGAGGTGCATGGAGTGTCTTAGGAGAATATTTTGCTCATACTCAACTTTTGTAAAAATTGTGGGAACCTAACTACATTTTGAGACACTGAGTATCTGCAGGACCTCTGTCAAATTCCACGGTGGTTAGTCTCCGAAAAGTTCCTGATAGGGGGAGACATCAGGAGCTGACAAAAGGAAAAATAACAGCACCACATACATCTTCATTCTGGGGGAAAAGCAGGCTAAACATGACAGTGTGAGTTACAACTGCTCTTTGATTCATACAAATCTGAGGGTCCCGAGAGCCGATTGAGATTCTTAGAGGAGCCTCAGTTCTTCAAAACACACATGAAGCATCAAAACCCCTTACCCGCGTGTGCTGCTCGTGGAAAAGGGGGCTGTATCTACATTAATCAGCATGCACATTCTGGTAAATTTACACAACATTATGGGGAGGGAAGTATTAATTCAGCTATGGATATTAATACAGAAAGAGAAGAAGCTCCTATTTGCTGCTTCAGTTGTAGATAAAATGCAATTCTTTTCAATGATATTATACTGGATTACACGCTGAACCATATTAACATATTCCCCAGTGTTTTGTGATCATATAATGAAACTCCTATTACAAATCATCCATGACAGAGATATTCTTGCAGGAAAAAAAAAAAAAAAGCCTTAGAAAGACTTCAGATTGAGAAAGCAATACCGTATCAGCCAGTTTAAACTGGCACGGTTCCACTGGCAGCTTTTAATAGGGGTCCCCACAGGACAAACAAGTGGGGGGCAGGAAATCCATGCCCTTTCCCTTGTTAACAACCACGCGTGTGGCGCGTGCTCTGTGCCATGGGATGGGAGAAGGGCTTTACCCCCGCTTCACCCTCACTGCATCAGCATCACAGCCTCCGTGTGTCTGAACAGAGCGACGCCCCATCATCCCAGCTGGGTCAGAAAATCGTACGCTGTTGGAGGGCCATCGAGGTCCTGCTGCTGGTGACAACCTTCTGCACTGCCGGAAAACATCACGGTGGCCCAGGCAGAGAGCTGCTTCTTTGGAGAGACAGTGGGTGATTACAAAGGCTTGGGCACGAGCTCGAATTCTTACAGACACTGAGCTCCGAGTGCTCTCTGCAGGTGATGAGCAGAGCCTGGTGCAGCTCAGAGTCTTGAGTCAAGTCGTGTTAACATAAAAGGCAGCCATAACTAGCGTGGAACGAAACTCAGTTCAGTCGGAGTTGTTTTTCTCATGATTTGCTGTGATACCTCGAACTATGTCCATTTAATTTCGTTTTAATAAGAACGTTATTATAGGCTAAACAAATACCAGCTGATCACTGAAGAGGAGAATGTGCTGTATTGTATTAACTGTCTGGCGAAGATAATTACCTATTATATTGTAAACCTCAAGCATGTTTTTAATAATGGTTGTTTAAATAACATAAACTGCCTTATTAAAAATTAACCTCCAAGAATCATAATTTACTATTGGAACAGTTGCACATTTGGAAGCCCTGAAGAGAGGAGTTGTGTCCAGTGGTGAAATCTGCAAGTTAAGGAGTCCTTGATGCGCTTTAAGGCTCTGCCACAGCCTCTGTGATCTGGGCAATCCGACTTTCTACAGCATCTAACCTAATATTCTTCTTTTTTTTTTTTTTTAATAAGTATCATCATCGACCAAGAGCAGAATAGACTGTATACGTCACGATTCTGTTCTGAAGCTTTAGAAGATCAGACCAATATCTTTTAAAGCAAAGGTACCTTGTGAACAGCAAAAATAGATTTGGGAAGGGGGGACAGGTCTACCTTTAGTGCTCCCCACCTTGAGGCAGACAGAATAGAGGAAGACTCTATCCCATGAGGAATTAACAGTATTAAAGCTGAGGCGAAGGACAGTGACACCTGCAGTCATTTGAAGGCGTGGAGTGGTCTTTGAGATTTTTCCTCTCTGGAAGCTGGAGCTCTGACCTACCCAGTGGTTGTTAACCTTGCCGTGTCAAGACTCTCAAAGGAAACTCAAGCGATTTCCCTCTTTCTTATTTTGCCCCCACTGCACTGCAGAGTATAATTCTCTGAGATAAGCACAGAAGTCCTGGTCCACTCTAAAACAAGATACTCACGATCACTCTTGGAAAGAGCTTTACCTCCTCCTCCAAATGCAAAGGCTGCTTTTCAGGGAGTTGTCCCGAGTCCTTTAAATTTCATTTTCCAAACGTTACTGCGGTAGGTAAAGCACCTCCTTACCAAGAGCACTGCCTGGGGCATTGCTCCCTCAGATCCAAAGCCCCTAGGTTTGATAAAAAAGCCCCAGCTCCACGAGGAAGATGTGACCCGCTGACTTCCCCAGCAGGACGCGTGTTCGGCACGAGGCAAATATGTCAGCAGTCACCGACCTACGGCTGTTCCTGCCTCCTGCGAGGCTGTCCCACCCCAAGCAAATGTTCCCTGATTATTTTTAATGAAAAACAAGTCTGCACCAAAACTAAAATTATATTGTCAGCAGTTAATTATCACTTGTCAAACAGAGCACATGCCGCATTGTGGATTTCGTTCTCATGCAGTTTTGTGGAACTGCATTCCTTAGCGTTGAGTGAGCGAGCCTCTTTTTGTCAAGAGATGCATATTGTTTGAACTGCTCTCGCTGGATCCTGGTATTTAAATGAGCTTTTGATTTCCTGGAAGATGACAGGTTCAGTGTTTTTAAAGTGGCTCATTTGGAGATCAGACAGCACAATAGTGAATATATCCTAATGATCATTTACATTGTACTCTCACACTGATAGAACACTTTTTCTTCTAAGGTATTTCAAGAATTATTTGTACCTGTGGGTCTACTACTGGATATACCGAAGTATTGCTTGAATGGCTCTAAGAAAAGTGCTTTTGGTATACCTGAGCTATCTTCCATTTCTTCCACTTACACAAAAAAAAATCATCTGAACATTTCAGCATGCTGGTTCTTCTGCAAATTCATTTTAAATCCTTCAAAATTGAACCAGCCTGGGAATTTGGATGTTCCTTTGGACACCTAGCATTTGCTAAATAGCCCTTCTCTACGCTCTGAAAAAAAAAAAAAAAAGTGAATCTGCAAGGCTGCTGAGAGAACAATTTCTCTTCCCCAGGAGAGGGTGGCCTATTTACCCCGTCACCGGCTGAGCACCTCGGTGTCTCCTTGCTGATGGATTTGTCAGAATCTCTTAGGAAGGAACACCGATCATTATCTCAGCACAGGAGACGGTGCCGTTTATGAGACAGCAGCCGACATTAAGGCCATTTCCCCACCAGCAGAGCCAGAGCCTGCCCATTTTGCAGGTTAATCCAAATTTCTGCTAAAGCATCCACTCTGCAGTGGGCCAGAGGCCGTGACACTTCTGCAGAGCTCTCATCTGTGGAATTCATGGCCACGCACCCCCTGTAATCCCAACGTCCTTGATGCCTCTTACCGAGAGGGCAACTGGTGCCATGAGCTTTGCAGCACCTGACGATGCCCTGCAGAGCCAGGCCACCACATGGCATCAGGCTGTGGCAGAAGAAACAAACAAAACATTGCACTGCTATATTACAGACCATGAAAAGTGCCCTCATCCTGCCAGGATGTTCCCAATGGAAGACATTTCCTCTTTCTTTTTGGCAGCCTTTATTTCTTTCTGGTCCACAGTTTCCTTTGTCCGATTAGGGCTGTAAATGCAGTCGTTTAAATGAAGGATTCATGCAGCTTGCATCTGCTAAGTATCTTCCCATTAACCAGATGACACTCCTGCTTTGCATAAGGCAAGAACTCCTTTATCTGGCATGATTAAAGGAAGCAGCACTTTCAAGATGTACCTATAAATTCTTGCATTCATTTAAGTCACAAACAGCGTTAGCACAATGGACAGATTGTGTCTAAGGCTGGGAAAATAAAACTGCCACATGATATTGATTTAAGTGTCATCCAACCATCCACACAGTTCAAAAACCAGAGTATATCTGTGTTAGCACAGCCATCAATAAATACAAGAATTAAGGAGATGGTGTGAAGGAGAGGAGAAAGAACAGTTGACAACGTCAGAGACTTAAATCCATTATCTTTTGGCCTGGGGAAAGGAAAATAAGCATGCAGTCCAGTCTGCCTTGATTTATGAAGCAGCCCAAACCCATGCCTCTTTCACAGACTTGTTCGCTCCATCTTTATCTTCTCAAGCAGAAGATCGAGTGGCACACCAGCACACCGAGAGCGAGCCCAGCCGTGCACCTGGCGCCGGCAGGCAGGGGCTGCTCTGTGCCACATGCACTAACCCACAAACACACCGCTCGGCAGCCCGCTGCCAACAGCAGCGAGGCCACACAATCGGAGTTAATGCTCTGAAGAAACAGATTGTGAGGTTTTGCTTGGCCAAATGGAGGAATAAAGACGAAAAGGAGGGTGTAGCTCCCAGTGTTGGCAGCCCAGGCACCGTTTGGTGCTTTATTTAAGCCTGCACCACCCTCTAAGTGAAGAATTTCCTCCTAACATCTAAACTAAATCTCCCTCTCTTAATTTAAAACCATTTCCCCTTGTCCTATCACTATCTACCTGAGCAAAAAGTTGCTCTCCATCTTTTTTACAAGCCCCCTTTAAGTATTGAAAGGCTGCGGTGAGGTCAGTCCCGGAGAGCCCAGAGCTGGCCATATGCCTGCACTACCAACTTACGAGAGCCTCGAGCAGCACCACGCACACCGTGGCTGTCCTCCAGCCTGGGAGCCCAGCTCTGGTGTCTGTTCACAGGCAGCTCATTTAGGATGCAATTCCTGTTTGAGAGAACTTTCCACCCAGACTGACGCTGTCCACATTTACACAAGGACAAAGTGGGAGGAAAGACACAAAAGAGAATTAAAAGCGCCGAGCTGCAGGCAGCATTCTCTTATTTCACAACTCCGTATCAATGCCACCACCTCTAATTTTCTGTATCGGGCTGTAAATTCCCTTAATGCAGAATGACATTCTAATAATTTTGATTAATTTCAAATATTGTTTCTTCAGGTGAATGCAAAAGGTTCTACAGGGTTGGTTTTTTATGTGTTTTTTTTGTGTGTGTGTGTTTTTTTTTTTTCCAGCTTTCCCTAGAATGATTTCAGGAAAATTCTCTCTCTACAGAAACATCCTTTACTTAACCAAAAAAGGAGGGGGGGGAGCATTACGGGATCAGCCGCAATAGTTATTACAGAGAGATAATGTGAGCGGAGCCATTTAGCCAATTTACTTTTTAACTAAGGGTTACACTGAACAGTTTGTCGCGCAGCCCTGGGAGATGCTCGCTGCACCAGCCACACACCTCCCCACCTGCTCTCCCGCAGATGCTGGCACGGAGGTTTTTTCCAGTCTCTTGTTCCAGCTAAAGTAAGGCCCTCTAAGAACAGCCACTCGTTATGTCAAGTGAAAGGCTCTATTTGAAAAACAGCGGAGTGCTAGAATTAAAAATACTGCAATTGCTTTCTAGCCTCTGAGAAGTGAGCCGTGCCCTGGGCTGCAGTCCCAACGTTAGAGATGCTTTTCTCCGGACGTGGATGGAAATTTCACAAAATTGCCTTTGAGAAGATGCAAGAATAGTGGATTTCACCCCCAGGGAACTCAAGTTAGCAAAAAATGTGTGATGCTTTGCACTTCCACTACAGCTCTTCATCAAAGGATCTCAAAGCACTTTCCAAACGCTAACAGACTGAGCTCCACAGCTTTGTATCTTCTGGAAGTTTTCAATATACCAATTGCAGCCATTTTTTTTTTCATGAAGTGTTTAACACTGCTGTGATTTTGTTCCCCTGGGATGTCACTTTCATTCTGCTCCAAGAAGGTCGAGGAAGGGTGAAACAGGCTCCTGCAGATTGCTCAAGGACCTTCCCAACACTCAGAAAGAAACTTTACAGTTTTGCATTGCCTCGAATGCAAACGGGATCGCAGGCGACGTAAAATCCACTGCCAAGGACAGGCCTGATACGACGTGCTGCTTCAAAGAGCTCAGAAAAGCTGCCCCAGGATGTGCTGGGGCTGCACACTCCGCTCTGAGAGCCTGGACCGCTCGTTTCCCACAGCAGGAGGAAGCACATCCAGAGAACCGGTGGTTTCCCTGAGCTCATGCGAACAGCCCTGGAGGTGAAAGCTGCGTGGTTTGTACCGTGGGGTCAAGACTCACCATTTTGAAGCAGGGAGCTGGGGAAGGGTGCTCATCCCACGGAACTGCAGCACCCCAACTATCTTTGGTTTTCCATCAGCCAGCCTGAGGTTTGACTTCAGTGGTTCTCTCCTCATCGTGCGGAAGGACCCCTAGAGCTCACCCGTTGAGCTGAATGCCTGATACTGTCCTTGCCTTATGATTCCGCATAAAGAGTAGTTTTTGTCTCATTTTACAAGTTTGGGAATAGCAACAGAGGACACGGAGTCCTAGAGAATCAGACCTCTGCATATTCGGGTATAATCTCTTCCCCACATCTCTGCAAGATGTTTTTTTAATTGTAAACAAAATGCTCAGAAAGCAGAAAAATTCCACAGGACTGAACCAAGCCAGGGCACCAACCATCACCGATTTCGTTTTGGCTGCTGATAAACTCTGACCTCATTTCTCATCTTGAAAGTTGCAGTGATCCACCCTGGAAGCCAAATCTTCCACTGGTGTCGGACACCGAAATCAAAGGCACTCTGCTGATTTACACCAGCTGAAGTTGTGCTCTGCAGGAACCCACAACAGACGTTCGGTAATTGCCCTGAGAAGTGAATCAAAGCGATGCCTTTTTTTTTTTTTTCTTTTTGCTGACAAGTTTAAAATCACGCTTTTCATGTACGAAATGAAAGATTTGTATAATTGCTCATCCTTTGAACTCCAGTTTATTAAAACTGTGACATGCGCATTAAAATGGGATTATGTATAAAGGGAGGAGAAATACATGGTAAGTAATTGCCACATAATGCGGTGACTTGGGAAGAGAAAGCAGGAACGTTTGTCGGCAGTGCTGATGAACAGGCTAGGCACCGTTGGGATAAAGTTAATCTAAGGGGCAAAGAGGAGGAAAGAAGTGTAAGTTCTTTACTGTCTGATTCCCACAACCTCCCCTGGACAATGCTGTCTCTGCAAGAGAAGCCAGAGCCCAGGCCTGGCCCCCCGTTCCTGGGGACATTCAGTCCCGTAGGTCCATGGTTGTGAGACCACAACCACACCACAAGCTTCTGCACAGAGCTGAAAGCAGCAGGGAACCTAACAAATGTCAGTGTTGGTGACACAAATTGAGGGGCAGATGAAACCTGCCAAGGCAGCTTTCAGACTGATTCATACGGGGTAGCTTAACCCCGCTGCCACCTTTTACGCTCACCTCTATTTTTGGAAGAAAAGGGTTCAGGAAGAGGGAAAGGGGAATGCCTGCAAGCTGCCTCTGTCACTTGGACCACTTCAGAGAGAAGTTACATGAAACTGGATTATTTCTGGCTGCCACACCGCAGGCTCTGGAAGTAACCTTCATTGCCGAAAATCCCTGAAGCTCTGCGGGAGCGTAGCAGGGAAGGTTTACTCCCCGCGTGTGCTGTTCTGCATGCACTCCCCCATGCCTCCACCGCTGGCCTGCAGCCAGAGGCGGAGTATCAACTAGAAGGACTTTTGATCTGACCCACTATTTTGATTTTTGACCATCTGAGGAGCTAAAAACCACTATAATTTACAGCTTCCAGCCGCCTTCCATGGCTGTGATAACGGCACTAGTTTATATCCATTACACCCATTTGGAATCTGGTTCCAGAATAGCGAGGAGCTGTATTTGTTCACGCCGTGACTTTGCTGGCCTACCACCAGGAACTTCTAAGTTGAAATTCCTATCAAAACCAATGGAAAAAAAAAAAAAAACAGCTTTAAAGCAGTTGAGAGAGCACCTTCTGAGAGATGCAAATGTTGTTTATGTGCTAACGGAGTGGTGGAACATACAAATTATACTGGCTGTATCCTAAAGGCAGGACGGAATACAAAGAGGCTGAAGAGACTGACAAGTCACCCCCTCCTTCGACTCCTTCACCCCTAGGGAGATCCACAGCCTTTTTTTCTACCTGAATAGTAACTAGTGAAATCCAGCTGCTGAGGCACCACATGGAGCCCTGAAACAACCATTTGGCCTCCTAAAAGCACAGGCAGACAGCCACACCGGGCACCGAGGGGTGAGTCCAGTGGAGGGCCACAAAGATGATACGGGGCCTGGAGCATCTTCCCTATGAGGAAAGGCTGAGAGACCTGGGTCTGTTCAGCCTGGAGAAGAGAAGACTGAGAGGGGATCTTATTAACGTTTACAAATACCTTAAGTGTGGGAGACAGAGGGATTATTAATGCCAGTTTTCTCGTCTCCCTTTAGAGGCAATGGAGAGCCTCTAAACTCTTCAAGAGGCCGCCTCTTGCTTCTCAGAGACCATACTTTGCTTTCCCCACTGCTTCCGCAATGCTCCCATGGCTCGCCGTGCCCAGCTGCTGAGGACACACACGGCCGCTGCCGGTGGTGGCGTCAATAAATCTGTCTTTGTACCTTCATCACAGGCCCTCAGGCTTGGGTCCTTACACAGGAACCCAATCCCACGTCACCCAGCCGCGCAGCTGCTTGCACACGAGCTGATTAGAAGTAAAAAGACAAAAGGAAAACTCGGTGCAAGAAAAAAAAGAAAACTGACAGGGTTATTTGAGATTTGTCTTCTCTCCTGAAGTGACTGTCAGTGTTAAGAACACTTTGACAATGGCTGCGAAGTATCAGATGGGGACAGGGGTGGCTGCTGCTCAGGATAGAGTCACTCAAATAGATTCAGGCCATTTCTCCTGTCATCCTAATTATTGCCATAATAGAATGGGATGCAGGGAGAAAAAGGGGGAAAAAAAGCCTGAACTGACAAGCCCTTTCTTTCCGTTCTAAGCCCCTCAAAATCCCAGCTCTCTGGATTTACATGTTTTATTAACAGGATGTCCCACAAAACGGAACAAAAGTATTAACCAGCTGGGATAAATCCTTGCTCTGAGCTGGCTGTGATGAGGCCCCTGCGTTCCCTGTGTGCCCCCCCCGAGAGGTGACCCCACGTACTCCCGCAGGAGCCGGGGACACAAAACCCCCTGCGAGAGGCAGGTCAGCTTGCAGCCGTTCAGCACGGGCACTGCTGCCGCGGCCACCCAGACATCTGTGGGTATCCTCATCTGCCGTAAGGACTGAAAGAGGCAGCGAGAAGCTGGACGGCTGCCCTGGGATGTCTCTGCCCAGACAGGGTGAAGTGTTAAGGACAGCGAGCGGGGGTGCCGATGCAGACTGCAGGCTCTGTATCCCCACCTTTCCCAGCCACGGACACTGGCATGGAATGAAATCCCTGCTGGATTTAATCCCAAGCGAGTTGTCGCTGTTCCCACGGGAAGGAGAGGGTGAAAGGTGGTCGTCAGATGTCCACAAGCAAGGCCAGCCTGTGAGCATGGGGCACTGCCATGCCCTGCCAGCACGCCTTGTGCAGCAGGGCCACAGTCCCACGTGGGCCCTCGAGGCCTTATCTCAACATACGTAACAAAGACTGGGTTGCAACGGAAGTGTAAAATAGTCACGAAAGCATGATTATCCCAGAGAAAGGAAGGGAGACTCAATGAAATGCAGTTTCACAGGCCATGAAATTGTCCTTTCCGATTCCTTTGAATACAGTAACCCGATCATGCAAGGTACACAGCAATATCGCAAAGGCCCGAAGGTACAAAGCTAAAGCTTTCCTAAGCGGAGGCAGAATAAACAAGACTGCTTTAAGAGGGGGGGGTGTTTGTCTGTCTGTCTGTGTAAAGGCAAGAGGTAGTACAAACAGTTCCCAGAACAATAATCCTCCCAAGAGTCAAAAAACATTTTGCACAAAGATGAAAGACGTCTGAGAGGTACAGAGTTCAAACACTGCAGCAGATGGCAAATTAATTGAATTGGGCTCCTTCCTAAAAGGAATGCGTATTCACGTCCACGTGTGTGTGTACTCTGTGGGTGTCTCGGTGCCCCCCTGCCTGTGCTACAACTCTTGCTGCGCACATTGTCCTGCCAGCAGAGCCCAGCCAAAGCCACTTGGTCCCGTGGAAGCACGCCCATTCGATACACGGGCTTTACTTTTCTTCGAGCAAAAGGTGGGATGGAGAGGGCACAGGGCTGTTATCTAGCTGCCCTGCCTCATGACGTGCCACTTGAGAGGGCATACAGCCTCGTTACGTACATATAAATACATACATACACCCCGAGTTGCAGTAAACAAGCAGGTGGCCCTTGTTGTACATCTGCGTGCCGCAGTACCCCTAAGGAAACTGGTGACAAACCTCAGAACTGAACCCTCGGCTCACCTCAAACTGGCCTCCACCACAGGGCAAGCTGTACCTGTAGGGCCAGACTGCCACGCAGTAACACGGCGCACAGAAATCCTGAGAAGCAAACAGCAGTGTTTGCCAAAGAACCATTTTATGTAGCCTTCCCGCTATCAGAGCCTCAGCTGAATTTGTGTTTAGCTTTTAATTTGCATCCTGACTTTACTACTCACTTTGCTCCATGTGTATATTGGCAAAGCTCCTACAATGCAGTTATTAAACTCTGATACATGTAGGTGTATAATTGCAGAGAGGATTTTTTTAATAATGTATTTTGATCCGTCTACAAATATAGAACATAATTATCTGCAATTATCGCATGCTTATTTAAATAAGTGTATATTGTTCCCCTGCCCGCTGCAGAACATGAGCTTCCTATTCACGGCACAGCTACAGTGATGCTAGGTTCACAACTGGGCTCTCCACACCACCCAGTACAGAAGGACGTTTCTGCACCGCGTGAGCGGCAAAGTGAACGCGCATGCATGCATTAAATCTAGAGGGGGGACATTTTCAAGCCATTGTGTTAATGTGAAGATGAACAAAATAAAACCAAACTTGCAGGTTGTCAAGGACAGAGCTCTTGTCAGGCCCTGTATGAGAAGGGATGCTTAGGTAAGAGACCAAAACATAAGCACGTAAATAGATTGCAAAATACAATACGGCTTAATTTTCAGTTAGGTTGCCAAACTCGCTGGGTAACCCAGAGAACTACACAGATTATCAATTATGGATAACAAAAATATCTGGTTGGTATTTTTCCCCTGGTCAGATCTACTACAGATCAATTTCCACTCTCAAATTCCTTCTGTTTAACTTCACTCTGTTTGCCCTCCCATTCTGCCTAGATGATGAGTTTCCAGAAAGCAGGGTGCTTTCCTCACTATGAGTAGTCTGAAGACAACAGATATCCAGTCCTAGACGCTATCTTTCAGCCACTAGGGATGTGGAGGCAGAAGGGACAGTAGCATCAGCTTAACAACAAGAGCCATTGATGAATTTCCAGCTGATGGTAACACAGATGATCTCCGGGGCTGATGAAGGCTGACCTGCTGTATTGTCCTAGCGTAAATGTCTGTCTGGCATACTGGAGCCTGGCTTAAGCATAGGAGGGGTAAATTTATGCTCACACCCGCCAGTGCTCTGGGTTTCCTTGGATCCATTCACCCTCCTGAACTCCATTACCTGTCCAGCCCCGTTTACATCTGTGATTATTGTTCCCCTGGTGTACACAGAGGGGAGGAAGCTCTGTCCCAGCTCCAACCAGGTCATGGTATGAGACTAAAGTCTGCCAATCACTTTAAGCTCATTTTATTCTGCACCAAAAGCAAAAACTTTTTTCTTTCTTTTCTTGTTCCTCAGCTGGCCTGTTCCCTGCTTGGCAGCCCTGGAGTGCTGGTCCTTCATTAGCTCTACACAGAGGGAAAGCTGGGAGCCCCAGGGAACAGCAAGCAAGACCCACCACTTCGGGGCAATTCGGATCGGCTCAGCTCACTTGCTAAATCCCAACCTCAGCAGCTGAGCACTGATTCAACGGGACCTCCTCTAGGAGAGACTAGAATTTGGTCTCTGCTGCGTGAAACACCACCAGGACATTGTCTTGCAGCTGCTTAATTACAGAGGAAAAAATCTACTTCTGCTGGCACCCAAATCCTCCCACCAGTACGTACTGGCCACCTGTCACCCAACATCACACAAAGGGCTGGGGACAGCCCAGCCCTGCCACTTCCCAAAATCTCTGGTTCAAAGCACCTCTGTCGGACGGCTTCGGTGCTGCCATCCTCCTCTGGCAACTCCAGCCACAGCTCACAGTTTCCCAGTATGAAGTTTATCCTTCGTTACAGTACTGATTGATCAAAGATATAAAACCAAAGCCTTTGATTGTTTCTTTGTCTCACTAAAGAGCCCTCTGTTGTTACCCTCTCAGAATGAACAGAGCTCATAAAACAACTGACATACATGCGCAATGTGTTTGCTGTGCCATGTTTTACTTTACTCTTCAGGAGTTGATGTCATTTATCAATCATATTCCACCAAGCAGAAGAACGTGCCTGTACAAACTGTCTTACGTAAAAGCGGCATCTTCACAAGCAAAAAAGCATGGGGAAGGGAAAGCAAAAGGAGAACACACTAAAATATGTTCTAAACCTTTTAAAATCTATTCCTGAGTAGCTTCACAATGTGGCATCATTTCCACATTTATCCAACAAACATGTGAACTGCTCCCTTCACTGTGGATTCTAACTCCCATCGGGATGAAATATTGACAGTCTGGTGCATTTGAATAGCAGCCCTATCCAGAGCTGGATGTGAAGGTGATTATTTGAAATACAACTGACCGTGACATCCGTATGACAACCAGGTGTAAGCACTGAATGACTGGAGGCGGACTCTGTAGGAGGCCCATCACCACATTTGCATTTGGTAGGGAAAGAAAGATCATTTCGTCCTTGCAACAATTTACTGTTTCTTTGTTATCTTTCTGAATGTCGCCTCCATCAATGCATATTCTGTCCATCATTCTTCTATATGTATACATTTCACATTTCATTCTTGTTGCTGCTGTTATTTGAGAGATTTTCTTCTTCTTCAACCCTTCTGCCCTAAACATGGAATATAAAAAAAAAGCTTTGTAATTTTCCACGTTTTTTTTGTATAAATTGTTCTAAGAAGCAAAATCGTCTTTATTATGTCTGAATTTTCTTGGTGTTTTTTTTTTTTCTTTTTTCTTCTTTTTTTAAGAAAAGATCTCTAACAATAGCAGTGAGGAGGGAGAGGGGTTGAAATTACTTTTCTCTGTGAAGTGGCTTTGGAATTTTAACATGATGATGTTCTAGGAGAAAAGCTTAAAGGATCAGATCAAATGAATTTTGCCATCAGAATAAGAGATCTGTCTTCAGGTGGGGAAAAAGTATTTTAATTTGACAGAGGGCTTCAAGGGACTTTGACAGAATTCATTTTGCCAGCAGATATGATCTATGTATTAGACAAAAACACATTTCGTCATGAGAACACTGTTAGCTATTTGACATAACGTATTTTGGACACAGCTGGGAATTGGTGGAAGCGACAGTCATTTTCTTGTCAATGAAGCACTGAATTATTGTTTCCGCTTAGAAAGACCCCGGTCTCCTGCTCAGACGTGGGAAACAGTAACAGCGCAGCCCTTTTCGACAGGGATGAACATTAGAAGCCCCCAGACCTTTCTGCCCCCCTTGGCTCTGTACACCACCGCCGTCACTGCACTGCAGGCGTCTGCCGGGGGGGCCTGGGGAGATGCATGCAGAGAGGGCTAAGACCTGCCTCAGCCCCTTCCTTAAAATGAAGGACACCCGTAAATGCCACGTCTTCCCCGGGGAAGGCGGACACATCACTTCACTCTTGTGCCAGACACGGCACAGACGTGGACAGCAGGGAGTGGGGCTGCTCCCTCCCAAGCAACTTCAGGATTTTATCCCGGGATCATTTCACGCCCAGTACGAAGCCAGCCCTGGAGGACAGAGATGCAGGTGGAGGGCTGCCCGCCTCTGGGCCCCCTGGGGGTACGGCACCTCACGGCTCCCCTGGCCTCTCTCAGTCCCTCCAGGCATCACTGGAAATCAGTGGCAAGATTTCAGCGGGGGGGAAAGAGCCCTTGTGTTCGGGACGGCCTCCTGCCTCCCGCTCGGTGCAGGCACCGCACGAGCGAGGGCTTGAACCGCGTCGGGCTGGGGTGGGAACTGAGTTCACCAGTTACTGAGTGCTCACCTCCGGCGATTGAAGCACGCGCTGGAACCAGCTGCCAAAGTGCAAATGACAAAGTAGCTCCATTTCGGCCTCGGGTTTTCTGCGTGGAACAGCCTGGGCAGCTCGTGTTGGGTAAGGGATTGGCCCTCGGCAGCCCAGGAGGAAGGAGGTGCCTGCTCCCAAGGAGCTCTCTGCTCCCTGCTGTATGTGGAAACTTCCACTCGCTCAGCCAAATCAGTTCCAGACAGGTTTCTGCCTGGTCTCCATTTCTGCATTACAGCTACCTCCCGCTACAATACGTGCTGAATTGTTAGGGAGGAGATGGGGGGGTCAGCACTCCTGTGCTTTCAACAAATGTTGGCTATTACAGGAACCTGAGATGAAAATTCCGCTTTCAGCTGTATCCATCCCTCAGTATAGCCCTCGCTATACCTCCCTGCGCACTTGGCTGATGTTTTCTTTGTTATTTTTCTCCGGTTTCTTTTTTTTTTCTGTCTCTCATTTTTGTTTTCTTCTCTTTTCTTTCTCTTTTTGTGCTTTAAAGAGCTCATCGAGTTCATCCTGTGCTTCTGCTTCTTTTTCATTTGGAGAGGGAATGATAGAAGCGCAGGTTCATTTGCTGAATCTTTTTAATAAACTTCTCTTTGGTTAGAGGAATGCGAGTGATAAATCACAGCCTCCATTGTTGTGGGTTCTGACAGTACTGTGGAAATATTTTTAAACAAAGGAACCAAAAAATTACATATTTATCTAATGAATAAATCACCCTTTGTGTATAAACAGACTAGGCAGGTCTTCACCATGGCAATGTGTGAATATTTACAGCATCTGGGCCACCGAATAGCAATCTAATCAGTGAATCCTTATGTACAGGCTCCCCAAAGCAGGAATTTCAAAATAGAGAATATCTCAAATGAAAATTCAATGGCATTGCTGCAACTTCATGATCCTTCATGCATTTGAACAAGGCTGGTTTTTGACAAAGCAAGATCTCCGGCATGTTCAAACTTCCAAGCTGAGCTGTTTGAGGATGCGACCCTGAGCACTACTAGAGTTTTGTGAAAAGCCCCTGGCAGCGAATCAGTGGCAGAACTGAAGGACACCTCACAAATAAAGTAACCCAGAAATGGGAAATCAATGGCTGCGAACCCTGAGGACATCAGGGGTGGTGGGACATTCTTCTATGACCAGGAGCAGAGGCGGCCTCCAAGAAATCTCCAGGTAAGCAAAGCTCTCCTGCAGGGAACAAAGATCTGCCGCCAGTGCTGATCCCATACAGCTCCAAAATGTCCACGGGCACCAAGGTGAGGATGTAGCAACGAAGAAATGCAGATGGACTCCAGCGGGGGTACCTAGCCCAGGGCTGGAGGAACATCTGAAGTGGAAGAACTGGTGGAAATTTGACATGATGGAAGCTGAAGTGTGCTTCTGAGAGTCGCTGAATGTTTTCGTCTCCTTGTCAGGCCAGGTTTTCACATGCAGTAAAATCAGAATTGTTCCATCCCACAGGGCAATGCAGATTTACTTCAGCTCAATCCCGCCTGTAAGCAACGTGTTCATCTTGGAGGAAGAGGAATTCAACATCATTGACAAACTGGGCCTTGGAGAAGCGAAGGCAAAAGTCAAGAGGAGCTCCATTGACTGGTGTGGTTTCAACTGCTTAATAAAGAGGGCTGCCGTTGGAGACAGAAAAACTAATGCAAATTTAATTTCCTCGCTTGTCAGTAGTGAAGCAAGAAGAGAAAAGAGGTTGGCAAGGACTGAAGGAGGCTTAGGAGCGAAGGGTGAAGCACCAGCCCCCTCGTCTTCAGAAGATTAGCTTGGCAGTTGGGCATCTGTTCAGCCTCGATGAAAGGGAGAGCTTGGGATCAATGTGTGTCCCATTATGCTGCCGAATTTCAATGCAGAAAATGCGTGAAATATGAAGTGAAAGTTCAAGCAACTGAGCGAGCCTTTTGAATGTATGTTGGGCAATAATTAGCTAATTAACAGTCTTTTGCTTGGCTCCAGTGGAATTTGTAATCAATTTCATATGGAATGTGCCGAAATGAACCCGTAATGGGATTCTAAACACCCACCATCACTTGTTAGCCACAGAAGAGTGTGCCTGTGAAAGTCAATGTGCTTTCAGCAGCAAGGATCAGATTTTCAAGCAGCGTAAATTGGCAAGGCTCTATTTACACCACCCAGCCACCTGTAACTCACTGGAGGTGCAAGGAGGGAGGAGAGGGGCTCTTCAGGTGGCTTGCAGCACTGCTGCATCCAGGCCAGAAGAACGTCTCCCCTGAGACCGGCAAACTCCAGCAGCCCAGGCACATTTGGTGAGGAAGGACTGGCCCAGCCTTGCTGCAGGTGAGAGCCAGCGGCCAGGAGTTCGAGGTGAGGGTACCGTCCACTTTAGCCCGGAGCTGGACACCTCTGCTTGGACCCTGCAGGCAGCAGTGGAAAGCCAAGAGCCTACAGAGTTAGTTAATGCAGGGCGGAGGGGATGCGACTCTTCCCAGCTACGTTAAGTAGCTCTTCGTTCACTCGAGATTCATTCTGGGAGGGCCGTATTTGCCTTGATGGAGGATTTGCTGCAATAGCAGATGTGATATACAGCGAAGAGGACATTTAAGGTTTTCCTTTGCTAACGTTTTTAGAATATGTTTTTTCTACCCCACCTCTCACACTGCTCTTTGTTTCCCTGACTTACAGCAATGTTTAGGGGACAGCAGTGCAAACAGTCACTGCAGCGATCTGGTTGAAATTCACACTGAAATTTCTGACGGAAGACAAACATTTCTTTATTTTTTTAGCATAGACTGTTTCAGCAACCTGGCTCATAGGCGATCCTCTAACTAATCCCACTGGCACAAGGGAGCGATGCTGAGGCCTGGGACTGACAAGCCTTACCCAGGAATCCGAGTCCTCCAAGGTGTTCTGCTGCTGATGGAACTGTCAGTGCACGGCATCCTGCGCTGACGCCTATCGATGTGTTTACCTCCGTGCAGTAAGTTGATTATACGTACCGATTAGCGTTTCCTTATAAATCGAAAAGACATAAATCAGAATAGAACGCCACACTGTAAAATTAATGAATAGCAAATTGATCTATCTGTCTTTGCACCTCACGTTCATCACTGCCGTGGCACCTAAGCACCAATGGCAAAGTCATTGGTTATTTCTGTTGCTTCCCATCATCCCCTGGCTTTGTAAGCAATGCCTTTGGGGATGTTGCTACTGCTGCAGCCATCTGATTAATTAAAAAGAAAAAACAAAAGACAGTAACTTAATTCAGAGGCACGACAGCTTTAGCAAGAGTCTTATTATTTGTCTATTTTTTTAATTTAGTTCTTAGAGCAACCCTTCATTTTCATATTAATGTGGCAGGATAACTTTCCTGTGCCAGCATGCCACTGGGACCACCGTAATTAATGTATCTAATGTGAAAGTTTAAGGTTCATTAGGTTCGGAATTTAGGCGGGCTTTTAATCAAGCATGTTCTAGCAAATCATTAAAAGCTAAACACAATTCGTAAAATACCACAGTGCTGCTTAGCTGTAAGTTTGCTTGGGGCAGAGTAGGTGGGCCTCAGAAACACTTTGCACCTCTGAGACCTCCTGTCAAATCAACCAGGACAGCGGCAGACAACACAAACTGATCTCCTTCGGCAGGGAATAGCAGGAGCTGGGACAGGGTCGATTTTCCTAATAATAGTGGCAATTAAGAGGACAGCTGAGTTAAAGTCAATCGTGGTAATGATGATATTCTCTCCCTGCCATTGACATGTCACTCGTCTGAGGAGAAGCAGGTCCTACGCAGAGTCAGGCCATCACATGCTGTTAATTATTGCACAGCCGCGCATCTGAGACCCATGTCAGCTCAGGTCCATGCTGTGAGAGGTGCTGGGCATTCACAAACATCCTTGCATCAAGGAGTTTCCGATCTAAACAGGCCAAAGAGGCTGAGGAAGGATTGCTGTCCTCACTTACACACTGGGAACAAAGCACACAGCAGCTTCCAGGAGTGGGCAGGGACAGCATGACGCCCTCAGCAAGATTAGGATGTTATTAGGCCAAAGATCTTGGATTGTTTTGCAAGTAGAAATGACTGAAATCCACACAACTGATTTAGGAACAGATGTTCTAGTTGAGTTTGGTCCTGAAGTGACACCTCTGAAGGAAGGCTATGATAGAAAACAAACACACAGCTCCCAAAATACCCTACGCCAGGACAGTAACAATACCAAAGACCCAAACTGGGGTCTGCGACTGCGAGGAGCCCTCTCCTCCTGAAAAATTCAGAGGCATGCGTGAAACCTTTAGTAGAGTACTGATAACGCCGGTAAAAAAGATTTCCATAAACCTCCCAATTCCAATTATCTCTTCCTTTTGTTCTCTACATTGTTTTATTTAAGCTTCCTTTTAAGCTTATAACGTTTTCTTCTTTTTCTCTTGTCCTTCTTTTGCTTTTCTCTTTCCTTTAAATAAAAAAGCACTTGGCAAGCAGGATTTCCCAAGCTTCAGCGGTTTCAATTGCATTCCAAGTAATAATCTTAAGAACACAACGTGACTGAGACAGCTCAGCTGGGCAATAGCAAGAACAAAAGAAATGTTAGAAAGTGAGTGTCAATCAATTGCAAGCTTCATTAATTAACTTGGGGTTACCTATTCCTATTCATTCTCTGAGTGATCCTGGAGGCTCTAGCCCTCTCTTCACAACCTTCTTACTGGGATCTAAAGTGAATGGAAAGAGGGGGGCTATCCTGGCTGTGGGGAGGGCACCAGGAGCAGAAGAGGTAGAGAAGGTTAATTAAGGTCCTCTAAATGCTAAAGGTCAGAGGAAGGCAAAGCAGGTTCTGATCTCTGGAGCTAACAAAAATGCAACATGTCCTCCTGTCTTCAGCTCAGGAAGGCACTTACTACTGTAATTGCCAAGAACCTGGTAAGAACCAGCCTCTGGTGCACCATCCTCCTGTCCTCCCAGGCTCAGCAGTGCTCCAAGTACTACAATTTCAGCATACGTGCCTAACGCAGGAAGTGTTCTGCGACTTCTGCAAGCCTGCCTGCTTGTTTCTGCAAGCCTACCTGATGACCTCGGTGCCTGCTTTCTGTCCTGCCTTCTTGTAACTGTCTCCGATCCCGTGCTGTGATTCCTCAGGCACTCTCTGCTGGCAGATGTTGGGTTTCACTCAAGTAGGTTTTGCAACATTTGATCTTCATTTTATCAAGTTGCTTTATTCTTCCCTGTCTCCTGCACATATTGTCATCCATCTGCTGAAACCTGGTTCGTTTGGATTAGATTGCAAGTTAAACTCTAAATCTGATTACATCAGTCCCTTTTGCCACTAGAATTTCTGGGATGATTAAACAGACACAACAGATAACCTCTTCTTGCACCAGACACTTTTGGTTTTAATGCTTAATATCAGCATTTGGTTTTCTAAGCAAGGTAATTGTAATGGGCGGGTAATGCTTAACATCAGCATTTGCTTTTATAAACAGGGTAATTTTAATGAGATGTGTCTTCATTCTCCACCTACATCACCTCATCTTTCAACAGAAGAGTGAAAAAAAAAAGAAATAAAAAGCAAACTTTTTAGCACAATCTACTTATAAGGAAAAGTCTTTTTTTTTTTTTTTAACTCAGTGCTCCCTGAGCTTCTAAACCCAGACCTTCCCAATACCTCCTACCAGCCCTGCCAACCTCCTATGACTTTTTGGTGTGTTTCAGAGGTGCCCACCTCCGAACCAAACATATTTGTCCTTGGTTTGGTTGGAAGTTAGATCTCTTGGGGGCTGGGCACCCTGATGACACTGATTCTGTATTCGATCTGATTCGTCTTCTGAAAGCCACAGTCCTGTCGGGTGCTCCTGTAACGTCCTAAAAAGCTGCACAGTGATGAAGCCCTAATTTAGAAGTAAGGGCATCTGAACTAATTAAATTCTGTGTCTGGGTTCTACCACTGCGAACAGGTCACTGACTGCCTGTGCACATGGCTCTAACCACTTATGATGGCAAAGCAAAGCCATAAAGATGGTTTATCTGACTATTTTGCATTGCATGTGCAAGGAACTAGGAATGCACTAAGAGTTACTGGAAGTCAGGCAAAGAGCAGCAACTTCTAACTGATGAAACTTTCAGGATCGTGTTTACTCAATCTCTGTGATCGCGCTACAGCCTTAGGAGAGTGTAAAAGCAACCGTATACATTTTTGGAGCTTAATACTTCTGGAAATGGTATTATGTACAACCACATAATAAAATTGCATGTTTTTCCCCAAAAGTTCACAGCCCGAGTTATTTTCACAGCTTCTTTTTTATTTTTCCCTAATTTAAATCGCCATCAAATCTCAGCTTTGCACAGGGTGCCATCACCAGTGTCAGTACGGATTGCTCCCTCAGTCGCAAATTATACAATACACAGCTCCTTCTCCCCCAGAGCACACGCAGCACCTTGTTAAAAAAGTGAATTATAGAAAATGATTTACAGTGAACTTTCACCATTTTTGACACTATATTGAGCATTTGTTCTTTGATGTGTACTTTAGTACTAAGGAAATACTTTCTTTGCCTTTTTAACAGCCTGTGTAGCATTTCCAAGGACTTTTTGCGCTATGAAATAGGGGAAAACTCTTTAAACCTTGACAATCTTCTTTTGATTAGTTTCATTGCCTCAATATTTCTGAAAGACAGCAGATTTCTGGAAGGCCAGGATCTGATTCATTATAGGGCACAGATCAGACAGTAGGAATGATGTCATCTGTCCTGCCACAATGGTTGTTCTGTCTCCAATTGCACAATATCAACCTAACTAATAATAAAACACTTTCTCTTCCTATAACACCGCGCATACTTAAAACTGGAGCTCTTCCCAGTCAGCCCGGAAAGGCAGATGAAAACACACAATGCTGGGAGCAGCGGAGAGAAAGACTTATGAATCTGGAGGTTATTTCTCTGCTCTCCTGTGGGACAAGACTAAAAGCCTGAATCAGAAAGAATAAAGCCCTAAAGAAACACCTTTAAAAACATCTGACCCAGAGCAGCTACTTATTTTGTGGAGTCGCTTGCTCCTTGCTGACACACTGGTCAGGAATGCGGCTGGAGCTCCCCACGGTCTGTGTGATCTAATGTAAGGGATAATAGCAGGCAGGACAGAAAGGGTGTCCCAGAAGCAAGGGGCAGCGCAGGAGAGCATCTAATGATCTCATCTATTCAGCTCCGCAGCCCGGCACAGATAGGCCTGCTTTAAGTGACTTTCCACTGTTCATTATCTGTTGTCTCTGTCCGGGAGGGAGAGCTACTTACAACAAAGTGCTTACAAAGGCGCTGGGCTTGAAAGATGTGCCGTGCCGCTGGCTCTGACTGCCAGAGGACAGGCTGAAGGCACCTTCCCCGCCGCTACACCAAGCTCTGAGGGACACGGCCCTGAAGACGGACGGTGATGTTACCACAAACCCGACTTCTCCCCTTCTCCCCTTCTTTGAGCTGTCCAGCCCCAATGGCAGGCTAATCTGGGCCCTGACCTATTGAGATATTACAGCTCCCACCAAACAAATACTAAAGCGAAGCCACGTAAGAAAACTGTCTTGCTGAAAATAAAAGAAGTTAGAGAGCTTCAGTCTCCAGCACCAAACCTCTAAGTGCAAAGACAGCTCTCCTGTGGGAATCCAGACACCTGGAAACTGCTCACAAATGTCAAAGACTGGAGCTGGATTCGGTGTCCCTGTCGGCTCATGGAACGACTTCTCCTCCTCCACACTGCATGTATTCCCTCCAGTTTTCCAGGTCTAGGTCTGCAACCAAAACTCTTCAGATTTGGAAGTGCAAAGGAAGATAAATTCTCTCTCTTTTCCCTCTCCATTGCTACGTTTTACTACAGAATTCCATATTTCGGTTTCTTTTAGCTGGCTTTTAGCTAGCTTCCCTACTTAAACAAATATAGACTGAGCATTATTTTCCTGTAGGGGTTATGAAATGCTTTATAAAATATAAATTGTCATGTACAATGGCATGTGTCTTATGCAATTCAAATGCTTTCTACCCTCCTGGGCATAATTACTGGGAAGAATATAAAAAGGTTCCTTGAAACCATGAAACAGTTTACATCCCAAGTCCCTCCTGGTGCAAATGAAAGCAATTTTATTACAGTTTCAGTTCTGATAAACACCGAGCAAATCAGGCATCAATCAGCAAAAGCTTTGTTCATCTACGAGATGATTCCAGGAGTGACACTACCTTGGTAACGAGCCCCTGGGTGGCAGAAAGGAACTCGAGTTAGCTATCCAGCTCCTGGCACAGGAGCAGGCTCACTGCACACCTCGCAACCTGACTTCAGTCTCCTGTCCCTCCTTTGCTTCTGAGTGGCATTGATTGGCAAAGCGAGCCGGGCTCCTCTGACTTCATTCCTTCTGATTAGTTTAGATCACCCTGGGGTTGGCAAGCACAAAATCTGACAAGCAAAACCTGCAGCCATTTACTTAAGTCTAGTGGAGATTCCAAGTGCAGATACATCCCAGTGGCTTCGTATTAATCCTGCCAGTTCTGAATTGATGAACACCGAGCTGAAGGCCCTTCCAGGGCAAGTTCATAGCTTCGGGAGAGTTACAGCAAGGAGAGGTGTCCTCTCGGGTGAAATCACAAGCAGCGTGTGATTTGATCAAGGGGTGGCAGTTCTGAGTAGCAGTCTGACGGTCAAAGGACCAATCTGACACCAAAATAGAAAAACCCTGCCAAAAGGCATTTGTTGTTCATTATTTTTTTTCATAAGCTGGGCCATTTCACTACTCTGAGTCACCAAGGACAGAAGCAAGTGGAGGGAGCAAGGTGTGGGAGAGAGAAAGCTGAAGCTGCTCTTGGACCGCATCAGCAATGCAGAGCCTGAGGTCCATAAAAGCTGGGTTAATGCAGATCGGGATGGGCTGGGACCTGGTCTTACCCCTTTTTCGTCTTCTGTTCCACCCTACCCTTTGTCCTGTGAGCAGCGCCAGTCAGAAACATTCCCTTTTATCAACGTCCTCTCTTATCACATTCCCTCTTCTCACCATCATCTGTCATGATGAACCTCTGCTGTGACACTTTTGTATTAGCAAGGTACACGGGCTCTTCTCTTCGAGGCTTTGATAGTTCCACAGCGTGTGAGAATAGCCACGTGAGGCCACAAGGTAACCAAATGAGCAGGTCTCCTGGAGTATCAACACAGCATTTCCAAAAGAAAATGTCTATTTTGTCATTCAAAATAATTAACTTCTCAAATTCCCATCCACAGTTTTCTTTAATTCTTCTTATACCTATTTTGCTGATTATTCTGAACCGGTTTTGTTTTGGTCCTACCTAGTAAAAACCAAACACGTCTGGAGATCTTGAAAGCTGTTGTTACGCAGAGCTGTGAGTGTACTGAGATCTGTGCTCTGCACATGCCTCTGCACTTTCTCTTGCCACATTCCAACCTGCTGGAGATCCAGACATGAAGATTTTGAGGACAGAAATGAGGTTATCACTGTCCAGGCATCCATGAAAGCAACCAGATGAGGACATGGAGCTAACAATAGACAAGCGTTAAGTGAGTAGCCCTGAGAAGGAATAATTATTTATGAAAAGTCCTGCATTTGTTATGATCTTCGTCTCATCTCCGTCTTACCTTCAGCAATGCTGCCATTGATAAACCCTCTTTCCAGGATGTTCCAGCTATTTTTTAATGTGGTTTGTGTCTGCTGTAAATTTGAGCTCTTCAGGTCTCTCCAAACACCCAGTTCTGTCAATCCAACGGGCAGAGGTTTGTTGAACAAAGTGTCCTTAGTATCGGTGTGTTATTTCCAGCTTTCTTCAGCAATATTTCCTACTCCATTTTTTGAAAATCCCTTCAGTCATTTAAAACTTAGGACCATTTTTCTCTCCTTATCAAGTTACTCACTTTAACCTCTTTAGTGCACTTCTGTGAAGCAGGTCATAACTTATCCAGGCTTTATATCTCCTCTCTGTGAGGCTGTGCTTGTATTTACAACCAGTGGGTCAAAAATGACGGCTTAAAATGTTGTTCTTCTTAGCTGACTAACCTGACAGCCATGATGATTTGCTGGAGGCTGTGGTGAAACTCAGAACGAGGTATCCAAATTTGACATGGAGGAGGCAGAGCACATCCAGCAGAGATGCACAGAGCATCTGAGCTGGAAACACAGAGGGGCTGAGGGGACCAGCTCACGGGGAAATGGCTGAAAGTGGAACTGACTCAACCCCGTTTTCCTTACGGTATCACAGAGCAGCCAGCCCCAGTACAGAGTCTGTAGTTTACAGCAGGACTAAGGAGCAAAGTCCCGAAAGCTTTCACTGGGAATTATTCCCCTACATTTTTTTTTTTGTTTAAAAGCTTTAGATAAAATTTTACTTGAGCTACAAGATTTTGCAAACAGAAGCTCCCAGCGAGGGGAATTACAGGTACAGCTGACTCAGATCATTTTAATAACACGTTGTTAAAGCTGAGGGGCCAGACCAAGACGCTGTGAGAAAGGAAAGAAAAGCACAGGTTTCCAGCAACCAGAGTAACCCAGACAATGCATAACAAAGATCAGTCCTCAGCTTAAGATGGAAGGGAAGCAAGGACTATTGCTGCCTAATAGCAAATATCCCAGACAGTGAGCGATCTGCTCCCTGTGAGCGTGCCATCTCTGCACCTGAAGGACTAAAGGTCTACTCTCATCCTCTTATGCATGCGTGTATCATGAATATATGGGCCCCTCGCTACAAGGACATGGAGGTGCTTGAGCGTGTCCAGAGAAGGGCAACAAAGCTGGTGAGGGGTCTGGAGAACAAGGCTTAGGAGGAGCGGCTGAGGGAGCTGGGGTTGTTCAGCCTGGAGAAGGGGAGGCTCAGGGGCGACCTTATCGCTCTCTACAGGTACCTTAAAGCAGGCCGTAGCGAGGTGGGGGTTGGTCTGTTCTCCCACGTACCTGGTGACAGGACGAGGGGGAACGGGCTAAAGTTGCGCCAGGGGAGGTTTAGGTTGGATGTTAGGAAGAACTTCTTTACCGAAAGGGTTGTTAGGCATTGGGATGGGCTGCCCAGAGAAGTGGTCAAGTCACCATCCCTGGGGGTCTTTAAAAGACGTTTAGATGTAGAGCTTGGTGATACGGTTTAGTGGAGGACTTGTTAGTGTTAGGTCAGAGGGTTGGAACAGGGGATCTTGGAGGTCTCTTCCAACCTAGATGACTCTGTGATTCTGCAGTAACTGCTGCCAGCTGCCCGCAGCACACAGACTCCCGGTGCCGCGGCGCAGCTCCCTGCCTCTCGCCGTGCAGCCCCGACTCCGCGCGGGGCCCCTCGCTCCGCTCTGCACACCCAGTCTGCAGCTAGGACGTGTCAGGTGTTCGAATGCTCTCGGATGGAGCTGTGTCCGCCTGACAATTCGTAATTGAGTTTGGCCATCTGGGTTTATTTCAGGTCTACCCGGCAGTTTTGTTACTCTTCTAAGTGTCCTCAGGTTCAGTGGTCCAACGTGGATTTAAATGAAACAGATTTACATTATCAAAGCCCTACAGATCAATCAATCCCTCTCCATGGTGATTTGTGGCTCCTCTATAGATATGCCTGTCTGACAAAGACCGTGGGGTTAACTACATATTTTTACAAGATTACATCTTTCTTTTGGTGGAGTGGTCTCAACCACCCTTTGGTTCAGAGCACAGATCATTCTTTTCAGCTTCTTTGTCATTTTTTAGCTTGATGTATAAAGAGTTTTGATTGCCCCTGCAAACTTGCCATTACAGTAGGCTGCCCATGAATCTGTTCAATGACTCTGTGCATCTAGTGAATTTTGCTGACATTTTTCCCCCTCTTGCTTTAGATGATTGGCACTGCAGTGATATATTTTGGAAATGCACACAAGTGGAGCAGATTTTCAAGCCTGACTGGAAAATCTACATTCTCCAAGTTGGAATTTTTTGCTTTATTTTACTTTATCTTGTAATATATCACAACTAACATGAAGAATTTCTCCTGTAGAACTTTAATCTGGAAGACAGCTTAAATAAGAATATATACTGACTAAACACTGCCAGAATATTCTCTTCTAGGTGAGTGATGAAAAATAAAAAAAGGACAGATTAATGATGGGCTCAGCAATCAATAAAAGCGGTCCCTTGGAGACCAAATTATTAAAGGTCTTTTAGGATATAAGGATATTAAATTATTTCACAACATCTTGTCCTACATTCAAATGCATCATGTGCCCAACCTTTTACAAAACTCTTTGAGCGGAAAAAGAAATGAAAGAAATGTGACCTTTGTCTGAGTTTTCCTGTGTCCAGCTGCACGGAAGCCCCAACCAGGCTCCCTAAAACCCACAAATCCTGCACAAAGCACCACTGTTCGTGCCCGGACCAAGCACACGCTGGGCGCCTGATGCATCCAGGACACGTCTGATTCACTGAGCACGTGCTGATTGCCTTCACAATTTTCCACCCGAAATGTGGGAGCATTGCTTTGATCACTTCATATGTGATCACAAAGACAAGCTGGCAGGAGTGAGAGTGCACAGTTATTTCTATAATAGTAGCTGTAGAGCAGAAATATCGTATCTACATTTGTTCCAACAAAAGGCATCTTCCATTAATCCTTTTGCTGCAAATGTTCCTCTTTTACCCCTTTTCCCCAGAGGTAAACGTTTGTACACAGCCAGGAGGTCTCCAGCTCACCACACATGAGCCGGCTGAACGCTGGGCTGTGCAGTTTAAGTGAGCTGTGTGGGCTCCTGTCATCAGCAGAGAGCATCTCCAGAAGGGCAACTCTCCTCCACCTAAGGTGTGCATCTCTCTCTCTTTCTTCTAACTACAGAAGGAGCTGTGATTACTCACTGGACAACACACCTAACACTGAAAGAGCTGAAGCCCGGTAAGAAATGTTACGCTCTGATTACAGACTAATGAATATTGTCATCCCGCACCCCTGCTCACCGCATGCCGTGTTAGTACATATTATATTCCCATTTCCCCCTTGTTGAAAGAAAAAAAAATAATAATTCTTCCACCCTCTATCTTTCTTCACACCCTGTCAATGTAATCTCAAGATTGCTGGAGATGAGGTGGTTCAGAATTTATTCTTGCTGCATATGAACCACATCTAGCACGCGATACAATCAACTGAGTTGAACTTCATAGGAACAGTAATATAAACAAGGATTACAATGACAAAATGATACATGGAAGAATAAAGTATCGCATTGCTCTAATATCTCCTGGCCAGGAAGATCTTATCTACAATGATTGCTGCTTGTGCAGTGATCAAATATGGAAGGTGACTGTTTCACCTCTCTGCTCTTAGTATCTTAATTCCCTTCTTTACTCAATATTAAGTCAGCTGTCCAGACCCATTTCTTGCAAGCAGGTATCCAGGTATCTTCTTGTAAGAAAAAGTATCCCCTAAAACTCCTCCAGCTTGCAGCAACCCCCTACGAACAGGAAGGTGTAATATTCACCCCGAGGCCTCTGTTCCACCTTTAGCCATGCTGGCCGGGTCTGAGGCTGCGTTATACTCATGCAAAGCAGTACCGCCATCCTGGACTGGGGCCAGTAGCTTCAGTTTTGCTCCAGGGGAGAATGGAGTTGGGTGAGAGCAAACTGAATTTGACAAACTGTGTTCTTAATTAATTTACATCCAATTAGGATTAATTAATTGCTGACTTAAGTATCAGTCCCATGTAATTATGTATCAAAATAAATAATCTTATGCACTAAATGAGGTGGCTGGTTACAAAGCGGCGAGACGCTGCCCTTCCACCGCCTTGCTTCCTGCGGCGCCTGGGCTGTGCTACATCAAAGCAGGGAAAGCCCTTCAGCTGCAGACGGACTGATTTTCATTTACCCAGCACGCCCCAGATACAGCTCAAATTGTGCACCTAACACACGCCCGTCCATCCTACTGCCTTGTCCCCAGAGAAGGGATGCTCTGAAGGGCAGGAGCTAATCCCTCTTCAGCCAGCACCGACTGGGCTCCCACTGCGGCTGAGGGACCTGCCTAACCCTGAGTGCTCCTCCAGGCACCCGCATCCTCCTCTCCTCGTGGACACGAGCTGTTCTGCAGGCACTGGGGCTGACACGTAGGCATGCACAGGTCAAGGCACGCTGCCACAATCCTGTCACTGGAGACGCTGGGAAGCCCCAGGCCCTGTGACCCCCACTCTGCTGCTCTACCCCCTGCGCTTTGGTGCCACTGAGAGCCTCAAGTGAGTGCCCCGTGGCTGATGGGATTATCGGGCTGGGGTTCCAAGCTTGGAGGGGATCTGAGGACTTTTAGGTAATCAACAGGTCTTGTGACAATTACCTAATCCAAACCAAGCCTTAGTAAAGAGTGTCCAAAGGAGGACAAAGATGGTGAAGGGTCTGAAGGAGAAGACGTATGAGGATGGCTGAGGGCCCTTGGTTTGTTCAGCCCAGAGCAGAGCAGGCCGAGGGGAGGCCTCATGGCGGCCTGCAGCTCCCTCACGAGGGGAGCGGAGGGGCAGGCGCTGAGCTCTGCTCTCTGGGGACAGCGACAGCACCCGAGGGAACGGCATGGAGCTGGGACAGGGGAGGGTCAGGCTGGGTGTTAGGGAAAGGTTCTGCACCCAGAGGTGGTCGGGCACTGGGACAGGCTCCCCAGGGATGTGGTCATGGCTCTGGGCCTGCCGGAGCTCAAGGAGTATTTGGACACCGCTGTCAGACATCGGGTCTGGTTTTGGGATGGTGCTGTGTGGAGCCAGGAGTTGGACTCGGTGATCCTTGTGGGTCCCTTCCAACTCGGGATGCTCTGTGATTCTGTGATTAATCCAGTACTATTGACTTTGTTCTTTGCTCTTTTGAGATGTGTGGAGGATTTTTTCCACTGCAGTCCAAGGCAGAGGTTATATGTGTAAATGAGTTCACACTGATAGCCAGAGTTAATCCTTTTCTCTTTTTTTTTTTCTTTTTTTTAATGTGGAGGCACCTGTCATTAAAATTTACCATGCTGAGGACACATGATGGCCAGAAGGCCTGGTTCACATGGCTACCTGATGTCATTGTGACATCAGTCTAAGAAAGAGATGTAAGAAGAATGCAATGCAATGTACACAAACAGGACAACACAGAGAAATAAAGGAAAAAGCCTCAGATATGGCAGGAAAGGAAATATCATCTTGGGGTGGTTTCACCATCTAGCTTTAGCACTTTGTTCTCCACTTCACTGGTAGATACACATTGTTCGACTGAGCAAATTCAGTGTGACACTCGCAGAGAAGTCGTTCATGAAAGATTGGGAGATTTTTGTCAGGTTGTATAAATGAATCAGCCAAAGTGACACTGCGTAGGAGACAGAACCATCTGAAGAAGAACAAAATAACCTATTTCTTACAAGGTCTAGATTTCACCTTAAATTCAAATGCCAATTGGAAGTGGCATTTGAGGGTAATGGACTTTGTGAGAAGTTAAATGAAAAAGCACAGGCAGGATAAATAATCTGAAAGTGCTTGTGTTGTCAATACGGCAACAGTAAAAGCAGAGGGCTGTGAGATGCAGCAGGATAGCGCTAGCTGCAGAGCGGTTAAGGGGCTCTTTTTAAAGGCAAGTTTGAGTCACACTCCAAGTGTCTGCTAAAAGATGACCCCAGCTAAACTTATTCTGCAGTGTTGGAAAAGCTCAAACAGATCAGGTTTGACGTAACTAGCATATTCCTCTGGGGCTACTGGCTAAACGACCAGGTTGCCTTAACCCTGCTGGCAGGGTGGACATCTGATCTAGACTGAAATTGTGAGATTACTCATCTGTGGTGCACAGCCTCACACTAGAGAGCCACTGGAAAGAGACCAAGGTTGTGGTTTATTCCCTCTGAGCCCATTTCTTGTGCCTGCCCTTTTCGGCGAGAATGGATTCCACTTAATTGGACAAAGTGAGACTGAACCTCTCTGACCTCTGAGTCCCTTCAGCTCCATGGGCTTACGCTGACGGGAACAGAAGATGCCCTTTGCAAACAGCAGGTAGTTCACACCATGTGCGATGATACCCTGGGAGTCAGGAGATCGGATTTTTGCTACTGTCTCGATGGCACATCTGCCGAGTCTTTCAGCCAAGCCACGATACTTCCCAGTTTCCCACAGGGATGATGCACACAGCCTCCTCCTGTTGTGAGCTCTGTGGAAGGAACGTCACTCACTCGACAGGGACAGACGAGTGCGGAGTTGCTCTGCTCCTCTGGAACTCACCAAATGGTTCCACCTCTGCCCATGCATTTTGCTCAGCGGTGAGTTTCACCATGCAGAAGCAAGCCTAGTCTTAATGCTTAGCCTCGTTCTTTCTGTGAACATCCAGTTCTATGCAAGGGGAAAAATACGGTTTGAAAATATATTTATTTCAAATCATTCTGAAGAGCTCTGTTGTCGGTAGGAGGAATTTGCATAGGCTCAGATCTCCTGATGGCAGTCAGTGACCATCTAATCTCCCTGCTATCATCTCAGTATCTCCCTAATACTTGTTTAAACAGATCTAAAATTATTGGTAGCTCTCATAAAGAAGGTGTCATCCCTGTTCCACCTGGGTAAATAAGCACTTGAAGAAAAGGAGAAAGGAGTGTGGTGAGATCCCCCATAGCTCAGCCTGAATTAACCACGGGTAGCATCTGAGTACGTTTTTTATTGTACTTCTTCTGCAGCTCCACCTCTGTTTAGCTTCATTTCTTTCTTTCATTGCCTGGGTGCCTTACGCTTTGTCTGCATTCACTCACTCAGCGTCCCTGCTTGGTCTGTGCAATTTAGTTTCAGAAAGTCTCTAGAGTGCCTGCTGTGAGGTGGTCCTTGGTATTTCATTTTCTTCGTGATTTGTAGTTTGAGTCTCACTGCTGAGAACTGCGTCATGTAGCCCATGTCTCTCCAGGCTATTCAGGCTGGATTTCCAAAGCTATTCAGGCACCTAGAAGGAGCGGAGCAAGCACAGGGCTTCCCAGAAGTGCAGGCAAAGCTGAATGCTGCCACCCCTAGGCTGAAGACATTTGTGGGTCCCACAGAGGCTGTGTTATCCTCTAAAAGAGAGGAAACCAGGTGAAGGGATAGCCTCTCTCTCCCGACCCTCATCTTGTTGATAGCACAGCCTCCAAAACCTTTGCTTCCTAAACCAGGAGGGCAGGGCAGATCCACGTCCAGCCTGAGGCTGGGCTCAGCGGCAGCAGGGCTCTGCCTCCCTGCTACGGGCCCACACAGCCTCAGCACGTTAGCACCACCACAGAGCGTGTTTGAGAGAATTACTCCTTCACTACTGTGGTTTTTTTTGCCTCCTCTTCCTCAAACGGCAGCCAAGTGCCAGACCTGAGGAGGGAATTAAGCATCTAACGTGCTTATGTGCTCTGGCAAGAAGAGGCAGGTTGCAGAGAGCAGGCCAGGCCCTTCACAGACGTCAACTGGTGGAGCTACGTAGCTCCGGCAGATCCGCAGTGCTCAGCACCGGCTGGGGGATCCGATCCAGCATCTGCAAAGCAGAATGCAGACGCAGATGCTGAACTGTGCTATCTTTGCCTCAGCAGCACTCTTCAGAGCTCCTGACATCCACAGCTCAGCCATATGAGTGGTCCCTTAAGCCAACAGGAGGGTTTAAATCCATAATCTCCTGTATTAAAGCCCCTACTGTAGAAACATTTGTCCTCTAACAGCTACTTATGAGGAGAGCAAAAGCTTTTTCACCTACTTGTTACTTTTCTAACATTATTAGGAGGTATTCATCTTGCCCTAGCTTTCTGTCAGGTATGAAATGAGAATGTGCATAGTGTCTTTTTCTTGAGGTAAATTACCTACATCCTTCAACGAAAACAACTACAAAGGACCCTCTCAGTCAGTCCCTGGCAATCACAAGAACAAGAACCTAAAAATTCCGCTTTAGCTTGCCCCCACAACACGCATTGCCCTGAATTAAGATTAAGTTCTTCATATCCC
This sequence comes from Anser brachyrhynchus, assembly GCF_964034855.1. Classification (NCBI taxonomy): domain Eukaryota; kingdom Metazoa; phylum Chordata; class Aves; order Anseriformes; family Anatidae; genus Anser; species Anser brachyrhynchus. Next base: position 5,424,375 of record NC_137717.1, read on the forward strand.
AAGGCCAAGAGCTATTTAAACTACCGCACGCCATGGGAGGACAGCAGGGAAGACTGCAGCCACATTTACTCTGTTTTGTTGACTACCTATGGAACAAAACTAATGTCACTGCACAAAAGCATCGGCCGTCTCTTTTTGCAGGTAGAAATTTTACTACTCTGTATGTAGGCACATATCCGCTGAAACAAAGGCCATGCTTTTTTCTCTACACCCTGTCAGGGATTGACTCACATGGGAAAGAAACTGGCTGTGAGCATGGCACTCGTGGTAATGGCTTCTACCAAGGGTAAGTTCTTGCCACAAGGGAATGGCACAAACACACAAAAAAAGCGGACGGTTTCTTCTGGCTGGGTGTGTAGGCTGCATGCTGTTCCCAGGGCTGGAGGGGTGACATTCTCACAGAACTGCTTTCTGTTGACGAAAACACCATTACAAACCAGATTCTAGATCAGCCCTGTGTTGAGTGGATTTTAACAAGAGGATTTATTTCCCTTCCTTGTCTAGATTTCCATCTGTCTCCTTGGGCAGGAAGAGGAATCTCTGCTGGAAATGCACCAGAAATCCTTCTTGACAAGTCAATTGATGCCAGGCTGCCTGTGCCAGGCTCTGGATTGATCTGTTTTCACAACACCAACACCAAGTCACCTCAGTCAAAAACTCTTCCAAAACTTGGCACAGACTGATGCTGCTGTTGATCTAGAGAAACAGTTCCTGACCTCCCAGTGCAGACTACAAAGCTGCTTTCCAGAATTTCACAATATTTACTAAGGCACATTTGCTTTTGTTTTATAAAGAAAAATGCTTCTTGTCCTCTAGGCAGCACAGAAAGAAAACCTGTCAAACGTAAATAGCTGCAGTAGTTGTCCAAAGAACTCCCGATTCCTGTTTTCATCTCACTGTGTGACTTTGGGCAAATCATGATGTCTCTGCATGGTACCAGTTTAGCAAAACACGAAAGCATGTGCTTATGTCCCGTGGTGCTTTAGTGCTTAGCTGAATCACAGCCAGTCTGCTCTAGTTTCCCCTCTCATAACATGAGGACAATGATGCCACCTCTCTGTATAAAATTCCTTAGGACTTACAGATTAACTTTTCCCTAAGGAGAAAACATTCATGTTAGTCTAGCTCCAGCTGTGACTACTTCAAAGGCGAACGCATAGCTCCAGAAATATTTCTGCATCATTGCTTGATTGTGGGCCCAGTTCTGTGAAGGAGTTCGGAAGAGACACCTGTAAGACTGACAGAGCACTATCAGGTCCTAAAATCCATCTAACGGGACGAATCCTGGTCTAGACTGCAACTCCTGATTACATTACCAGAATAGCCAGCTCTTCTCATAGGAAGAAGCAATATACAGCTAGCATTTCTCTAAGTCAATGAACATTGGCAAGCTCTTTCACACACCTGAGTCTGTACCCCTAGTACACAGAGCTGAATTCAGGATTTGGCTTTAACTAGGCACAGCAGAGCACAAGCCTCTGCCAGGAGTAGACCCAGATCTTGAAAACGTGTCACCAGGCAGAACAGAGACGTGCAGTCTCTGGAAGAGTAAATTCCTCTTTGCCCGTGATGAGGGGAAAGCTGCCGAATGGATGCCTTCCCATTAACCTATTAACCAAATATCCCTGTATGTCTCTTTCGAATTCTTGTTTGCCAAAATAAATCCCCAGAACAAACCATGGAGTTTGTTTCTTCAACCCACAGAGAGTTAACTTCAGCCTCATTCTGCATTAAATCATGCAGCATATGGAGTTACAATTCCAAGCCATCTGGATTATCATTAGCCATCAGGTGTTGTGCTCATTACACCTGTTATAAAGAAAAAGGATAATTAAATGGGGGGGAAAATTATATTCCACTCACAGCATTGCTGCATTTTATCAATACCTTCCTGTCCCTTTTGGCTATACGACCAAAGTACTTTTTTGCAATATGCAAAATAAAAACCATTTGCATGAGGCGGAAGTAAAGACGAGTGAACCTTCTTAGCCTGAGCAGATGTTTTTCATTAGAAAATAATTTGTCAAAAGGTAGAGAGACTTATACTAGTAATTTTCAGAACAGCTTCCTTTTACTTTGGAGGGTAACTAGACTCAATTTAATTGCAAATGGGCTGCATGGTCCCCAGAATAAGGAAAAAAAAAAAAAAGAAAGAAAAAACAGAAATGGGAACGTGCACTATTTGCTTAATCAGAATCTTCCCCAAAATAAAGAGCTTGTGTCCTATTTTCCCTGGGACAAATGTAGATTCCTGATTTAACCTCATATCTATTGGATATCTGTCTTTTGAGATAACATTTAAGCATAGTATAGAGAAACTACAAGAAGAACTTTACAAAAAAAATAAAAAAGTAGCTGTTAATCCTAGAGAAGAGACAATGCATTTTAAGGAGGAGTGGAGAATACACAGGGCCAGGACAGAACAAGGGTGAGACCAGGCTGGTCCTGTTTCAGTTTCCCCTTTGTGGTGTAATTAGACTGTGAGTCATTCAGAGGGAACCGTGGTCTCTTCCAGGCAGCCTCTGACATAATAAAACTCCATTCCCCATTAGACTTTCTCAGCAATGGCAAAATGCAAGTATTAATAATGGATCCAGCACAATTAACATCTGGCAGACAGCAGCAAAACTACCGTGAGGGAATTTGGAATCTAAAACTATGTTTCAGAGCTGAGCCCCGCAGTGATTATTGCATTCATCTGTACCGTGCAAACACCTCACCTAACTTTGGTGACATACGCCCCCTCCATCAAGAAATGCTGGTATTGGGTATCTGCAGGCACACAAAAATGTGTGGGCACACATTTGTTTATCTGTGCACGTACCGAGCTGTAAATATGTACAAATATATATGCACATGTGTGGATAACTCCTCTCTTGCCAAGTAATTACGCCCCAGTATAAGCACTCTGAACAACTGCACATGGGAGTACCCTGTGTATTATCGGTGTCTTTGAATTCACAAAAATCCTTTGTCTACACGTAAGCGTGTTGTGCATGCACACAGGGACGCTGCGCATGAAAGCCTGTGTGCTGAAGCATGCTGCAGACGTCTGCATTCCCTACCTCCAAGCTGTACATGTGTCGAGGGGTGCACATGTACCTTCTCTCCTCCCTTTGTTGCAAGGCTTTGTTCTGGTGAAGTTTAATAAAGAATAAATCACGCAGATAGCACAATCCGCTGTGTTTCTAGAGCTCCCGTTCCGTGCTGCATCGCAATAGAGCCAGGCCAGGGGCTGGCTTTTCTGTTCCCTGTGCAGCTACTTATAAATCATATGCCTATGAAAACAGCCAACCCAAATAAACGAGCACTCCGACTTGGAGTCAAGGAACTAGGCGTTGATGGAAAGGTCTAAGACTGATGCAACTGCCAGAGAGTCCCAGTCTGCGCTGCTGGTGCACGTTGAGGCTGCTTATTTCCCGAAGCCAAAGACTCATTTGTGTGACCTGCATCCATAACAAGCCTGTAAGAACAAGAAGTCCCCACCAATTCTTGGCTTGAGCTGTCAAAGGCTCAGCGCATAAACTTGAAACTGCAAGCGATGATCCCTTCTTCTTTATTTCTAAAATCATAAGATTTTACCTTCCCCAAAAGAGTGAATTCACTCAGTAACACTAGGTTGCTTTTAAAGTAACAAATCATACGTCCTGAGGGCCTCGAGGGAATTCCTGCCTGCACTGGCATCAACAGCAAATCTCCCACTGTCTTCCAGGAGCCAGGCTTTCACTTCAGAACATTTCCAGGACATTTTTGCAATTCAAAATAAAGCACATCGCTTGTACTGATAGAGACATGCAGTAAAGCATCTGTGGTATGGTTACGGTCCTACCTTGTGCCCCTGCTTCATCAGCCTGTAGCTATCCCCACGGAAAAGGAGCTTCATCCACACCCCTAGCAGGCTGTTTTAACACTGCATGGGCTTGTTCACCTGTAAGCTGGTCTAGTTCTATCAGCACAGAAACAAAAGCGCACTCTTAATACCTAGTCGTTATTGCTCAGCTCAGAAAAAGCCATTACCCTTATCATCGTTCTGCAGACGGGGAAAGCAAGGTGTGTTGTCTGTGACCCTGGTACAAGCAACCTTCCTTTCTCGCATGACACAACATGGTGCTGAAACTGAGCAGAGCACGGCAGTCACCGAAGTCATTTGGTAGGGCTGCACTCGCGACTGCCCCCATCGCAAAGGTAAAAAGTTACATCCGTAGTTTAAGTGGCACTGTTTTGTTCAAGATGGTTTTTCAGTAACAGTAGGTAAATATATTTGGGGGATCTTTGCTGACAGAAGTAATCTGTAATTCTAAGGACAAAAGAAAAAAAAAAAAAACCTGCTTGGACTTTCAGTGAAATATTCAAATTTACAATGAAACTACATCAAAACATACTGCATCGGTTGTTTATTGTTAAAGTTCTGTGGGTTTTTTTTTCCCCTTTAATTTTCAAAGGCTTTATTTATCTTACAGTTTCAGAGATTTCTTCTGTTTTCTTATTTTGCTCTCTGAAGATGGAGATACAGTTCAGGGTTGGATATTTACTCTAAAGGCGCCGGTTCTATTTCTACAGTGTTTTCATTTAAAAATGAAAGAATGTGTTAAAAAAAGAGATTTGAATTTTACAAAGCAAAGAGGAAACAGGTGATTATGGAAAATAATGAATAATAAACCTTTATGCTGAATCTCCCCAAGTGTGTAACAATACCCTGCAAACCTGTGTTTGGCTGCTTAAATCAACACTCGAAGGTTTTGCAGATCTGTAGAAATGGAGCAGAAATCTCAAGAAAAGATGGTTCCTTATTGACATTTCTGTTTCCGAGTCCAGTGTGTTGCAAGAACAGGGCTGCATAAAGATGGAGGGGGGGGAATCTGAACATTTCCCACCACTGCTGAAGTTCCATTTCAATCCGTACCCTGATCTAAATTTCAAACGTCCCAAAAACCTGAGGTATTTTAATCACCTCATTATATATTTAACTTCCCTGCCATGTGTGATAAAAACCACCAGAACCTTGCTTATAATGTCTAGGGGGCCTTCCTGGAAATGAACACAAAGCATCGAGATCTCATAAAGAGTTTTAGTCTCATCCCAGCTCTGGGAATATGAAATAACTCCTCTTATCCTGTCTTAGCAGACAATTCTTTTCTCTCTTCGTGAAGACTCCTGAGCCCAATTAGGGAAATAAATAAACAAGCTTTTATCATGAGAAGGTGGCAGCTGCTACCGGGGTTGATACCCGGTGATATCCTGAGCTCTGCCAGCCAGCCCCGTGCTGTCACTCAGCACAGCTGGTACCAAGAGGAGGTCACAGCAGCTCCCCTACCAGGGCTGGATGGGAGGCTGCTCCGCTACGCAGGGCGGTCCTTGCTAGGGCTGGGGCAAGGCAGATGCTGGCCCTATTCACAAATCCCTCAGCCAGGGATTTTCTGTTACATAAACATTCACAAATAGAAAAAAACATACACACACTCACACAGGATATATACAGAAGCACGGCAGGTCCTAGACACTGACAGTATTTTTCTCTATATCACTTTTGCACCTGTTTCTAAATTTCCCTCCTCTGCTTCCTATTTGCTTCCTGCATATCCGGTTCCTTTGCTGTACTTTCTCTGATTTTTGTGGGGATCGTCAACAGTTATGGATTATCTGTAAAATTTGCAAGAAACATAGTTCAAAGAACTGAGAGTCAGCTGAGTTTGAGCTATCAATTTCCAATCTCTTTTAGCCTTACCCTTGCAGATTGCTGCACACACATCACGCAGAGCAGAATTCTGGGGACTTGGCTTTTTTAGAGGAATCCATAGTCAAGCAACTAAATCCTACTGAAACGAAATGGATGCTGGCACCTGGGTTCCTAAGGTGTCTCTGAGATGATCCTTAGTGCTTAGCAGTGAGAAAGGTGCGAGACAGCCTCAGCCTCAGCACCGGCAGGATATGGAGCGCTGTTTCCACGTTTAATGCCTTACACCTCAGTGTTCCAATAAATAAATAAATAAATAAACCCACTGTTCATAGATGTTATTTCTGCACACTCACATTTCCTTCCAACTCCTGCAGTACTTTTCTCAGTCCTTTTTGATCTGCCTACCCTGGTGCTGAAATCCACACTGGTTGCCAGTGACATTTCTTATTGATTTTTAAAAAGCTTCTGCTTGCCTACACTATAGTGCTGTAATAGTCTAGCTCTGGAACTTCTTTATCATTTACTTTCTTTTTATGTTCCCAGGCTGTTTCTGAGGCACATCCTTCTAATTTATAAGTTTGTCCTACAAAAAATAAAATAAAACAGAATTGGAAGCATTTGTAGCTGGAGCTGTCAGTATTTATGCCTCACTGTTGGCAGAATCTCCTTCCGATCGCTGTTCAATGGTTTGAATCTCTTCAGAGATGCGTAACAGACTTTCATTTTTAATCAGGTTGGGACTGCAAAGCATCCTACGACATCACTGGCCAAGTGCCCCCAGAGAAGTATTTATGCTGTTGTAACACCATAATCATCCATCAAACACTAGATGTTAATAACAGCATTTAATTTGAAAATGGCGTTTTGCTTTTATGTTATTTCTATGTGTTTTATGGAAGCACGAAAAGCTAATTATCTACATTTAAGAGAGGCAGAAACAGAAGCCATGCTGCAGAGAAGGGATTCAAGCCTTACTCTAATCTTTGCTCACTCTATGGCCCGCTGAACCATACCTTCTTCAGTTGGACAGAAGAGACATCAAATGGCACGAAATACCTGTGAAGTCTCGTTCCAGCTCTGCCACTGTGAGCTTCAGCACGTCACACCACCTCGGCGGTTCTTGATTAAAGTGGGCAGCAGCCAAGGGAGGGGGCACAACCAGCACCTTTTCGGTAGGGAATTTAACGTTGCACCTACCGTGTTCATGTCAACTCCAATACTAGGCTTTAAGCACAATCCTTAAAGCACATTTCTTTTATTTGTTCTCCCTTTGGCTTTTCTGCATGAACACCATCAGTACATGTCCAGATTTCTCCCTTCTCATCTCCAGTATTGGGCTTTCATGGTGAGATCCTGCAGTAGTTTAGGAAAGGGTAAAGAATTTTCCTCTCCCTTGTTTTCTGTAGTGCTGTAATACTCAGACTCATCCAAAAAAAAAAAAAAAACCACCATCACAGGAAGACGAGAAAATGGCTGTGAGGCACTGGTAGCAGCAGGTGAGCAGCACCTGCCTGCACAGAGCATTTCCCTTCCACGTTGGGCTGCGTCCCGAGTCAGGCTGCGCTCTGACATCGCATCTCCTGCTCCTGCCTTCTCATGTGGCCTTGTCACCCTTTTCTCTGCGCTCTCCTGCAAGCCCCTGCCGCACTAGGGAGTAACAACGAAAGCTGTGTAAGGAAATGCAGCAGATCTCCGCACTCCAGGGACAAGGAAGAGAGTCCTCTATCAAACTCTAATTCCTTGAGCAGGTTTGGAAAAAATTAATAGCATAAAACCTGTAAATTCACTTGGGCATTTTTGCTACAAACAGTGCCTGTGTATGTCAGCTCCTGGTTGAACAAACCTGTTGGAGCCCTGCAGAGGTCTCAGCTAACAGCCTGCTTCTGGCAAAGGCGAGGAACAGAATGAAGGAGGCAGATACAGAGAGATGAAGCCTCCCGTTCCATTTAAATTCTCGGTGAAGCTGGGAATCGCATTGTGTTTCACATGGAAAGTGACAGATCTTGCAGTAAACTGCCAGTGGGGGCAGACATCTTCAGCTCCAGGGCAGGCCTCTGCCTGGAAGAAAAGCCTTCGTGTTCTTTAAAAGGGCAAGTAGGGCTTAACTTCACATATCTACAAGTTAGGTTTCAATGACTAATCTACTCTATGCCCCTTTTAGAGTCAGGGGAGAGAAAAGCACACCATCCTTCCCAAAACAGGCTGCTGAGCCAAGTTCAGTGAACCACCCTTGAGGTCCTTGTTTCTCTCCATTGAATATAATAAGGACTGGAGAGGGTGGTTCATGTTTTTTGTCTTTTAGACGAGCACAGCAAGATGTATTCTACCTTAAAACTGACCACTCTCTTCTAGCCTGGAAAGCCTGTACACCGGTAGGCACGTGTATGCCGTCAGACTGGGCCCCTTCGAGTTTTGCTCCAGGGCTTCAGTCTTCCACAGTAAAGCAGACGTTCAGTTCCTGAGATTAGCGTGGAACAGATCAAACCAGTACAAAATAGGTGAGGGAAGCAGGACTTGGAATTCAGGACAGAAAATTTCAGGGGCTGTACCCTGGGGCTGCCACAGATACGCCGCTCTGGGTGCAAGGACCTCAGCTTGCTCTTTCGCATGGATAGCAAGAGCAGTCAGAGTGTGAAAGAAGAGGAGTGAGGCTGTATCTTCAGAGCACGAAGATGCTTCTTTCAGACTTACTCTGAAGTGCCAACATCCATTTAGCAGGCAGGAGTGCCGAATCTCACTGAAGGTGTGACAGGCTGCCGGGCTGTCAGCTCTTCTCCACTCCCCCACTTAATTCACCCTCCGACCCGCTGGGAATCTTGCCTTTAACTGCATCAGCACTGACATGAGGCCATGGCGTACCCCTCAAATTCAGCTGATCTGTGACCGGGCATGAGCTGGTTGCAGTGTGTGTGCCAGATTTAATCACCAGGTGCACAGAGGCTGTTGCAGAATGGCCACCACAAAACCAGATCCCTGCAGACACCTGAATGAAGCACGGCGAGCTGCCAGCGCCGGGACATCACCTTTCCCACCACCCTCGCATCTGCTCAGCAACGCACCAGCTCCGGCACTTCTGGAGAGCAGTGGTTAAAAACAAAGAAAAAACCAACAGCGTTAGCAAAGGAAAGGATGCTTACATCCTGCAGAAATGCTCCAATTTCATAAATCGAGCCATGCTAGAAGTGGAGTGAAATCTGAACTCAGGGAAGTTTCTGTCCAACAGGCGTACGCTTGTCCTTATGGCCTAAGATGAGAGCGTGGCAAAGTGAGTTGGGAATGGAAGAGGTGACCAGTACTGCCACAGCAAACTACACGGACAGACTCCCTGCCTGCTTAGCCTTGTCCCTTCCTAGACGCTAAAATCATACTCTGACCCACCCTGTCTCTCTTCTTCAATGAGAAGAAAGTAGTATTTAGGGCCCTACACTGCCAGGCTATCACGTAACAGCATAGTGCTTTAAAATAAGCTGAAAAGCAATCTGTTTGACGCTCTAGGCTCAAAAGCTCTCTTTTCATAGACTGGACCCAGCTAAGAGATCCTTCCAGGTACAGCTTGCTGTAAAACTCGCAGGTCCCCATGGAAAACACTGATTTTAAGTGATCACAATGCAAAACAGGGCAGTTTTCTCACAAGCCTAAGAAGTCCATAGTTCTTCTGTACCATTCCATTTTGGGGAAATTTCCTTTTAACACTGTTTCGTCTCCAACTCCAAACCTTCCTAAGGTGATTTTGCATCAGAACAGGAGGAAGGGGTTAGCTGTCATCCAGAGGAATGGGTGCACCCAAGGTTTTTTGTAGTCGCAGCAGCAGGAGACAACAAAGCTGGATTAAAAAATCTTGGCAATTTTTATTTTGGCTTCTTTAGACTGAGAGATATAAATAAAAAGTAATATCTCAACAAGAGAGCGCTGCTAAGACTGCTACTCAACTGCATGGTGTAAACCGCCTCCTAAGGAAACCTGTTCTAAGACACCTGTGCTATTACAATAAGTACTAAAATTAAGGAGATCAAGGCAGCTGACAGGGAGATCTAATGAAGGACTGCTATTTTCGAAAGTCATTTGTAAGCTTACAGAGCACAAAGAGCACAAAGGCAGGGTGTGCATGCACCTGGGTGGTCAGCCATGTCTGGGTTTCAATGTGCACCTGTATATTTAGGGTCACAGAAAAATATTAATGATCTGTTATACCTCCTGTCCCGGGACAGCACGAGCTCCGCACATCATTCCTGCCAGGTATTCATTTAACCTGCAGACTTCACTCCCTTGCCTTTTGTGGAAGAGGCAATAAAAGCCCTGGAAAAAAGCTTGCCTTATGTTTTACTTGGATCTTCCTTGTTGCAGACTCTGCCTGTGATTTCTTATCCACAGCGGATGTGAAGAAGGCATCATTCGCCTTCTTGCAGCCACCTTTTGTGCATTAAGACTATTATCACTTAGTTTTCTCTTCTCTCTAAGCTACACAATCCAATTATTTCTCTCTGCTCTGTCAGACACAGTTTTCCAGACCTCTTGATCATTTATCAGTCTCCTCTGCAGTTTCCTCAGTTAATTGGCCTCCATCACTCTCGAAGTTCACTGCCCCAAAGTGGGGCTGAAGTCTCCTGATGCTCTGCAGAGCAGACGGCTGACTCCACACAGCAGCAAGCTGCACTCCGGTTTACACTGCTGGTGGAAGTCTTCAAAGAGTGGCCACTGTGTTTGGCCTGCATTGGTGTCTTGCAAATCCAGCTTCAGGTAAATTTGAATTGACCAGAAATTGCACCAGATCATGATTTCTGGCAAGGTTTTGAGGAGACGACATAAGCTGCAGCCGCACTGCACTAAACACTGTCAAACACATCTCAGGGAGCATCTTTTTGCCCAAAGTCTACATCTGGTGTCCCAAGCACAGCATCTCTGGGGTAAGATCTTAATTTTGGCATTCCTCCACTGGCCACATTCCTCTACTGCAGCAGCTCACCCAACTTCTATGCATGCTGAGGCAGCCACTTCCCTTCTCTGAGCAAAATACAAACCTGGATGGAAACACCCAAGTACTGAGACTTGGCCCTCAGGAGGGCTTTTAGATCACGCTGCACCAAGTAAGTACTGAACTAGAGAAAAAAACAAAGATGTGAACTTGCCTAAAGTCACTCAACAGGCAAACGACATCAGAGCCCAGGCCTCGGTGTCACGGTATTGCCCATAAAATACAAATCCCGGCAGTTTATCATCTGAGAAAGAACAGGGGTTCTTACAGTGACTTCAAACTGAGGCACTAAAATGCATAACTGTTGCCAAATACAACGCCCCTAAGGTGTTTCACTCACCTTGGAGCAGCAGCGGAAAGGCTAGGGGAGTGGATGAGCTGAGTAATCACGAACAGGGCTTTCCCATCTTCACTTGTCTCTGACCCCTAGCTGACGAAAATAGAGGACACTGAAACTCACAGCCCTACTTTGTTCAAATAATGGCTCTGCTTAGCATTCAAGCCCTTGCTAAGAGATAGTGTTTATTTTATTTTAGAGTTTAATTGAATCCCCAGAAGGCTGTCCCTGGGCAAACTCATTTGAAAGCGAGACTCTAAGAATAGTAAGTGTTGGGACACATTCGGGACAAGCGTTAAAAGGTGACTTTCCATAGCTACAAACCCTTACCTCAGACCCATCCCAAGCGTAAAGTTCTGCCAGCTGGCCATGAATCAGTCATGCTGTACAGTCAGAACTCCTCTCCTGCCTCTGTTCACGCTTTTAACAGAGGGTCATGGTCTGATTCTGACCCAGCTTCCATTAGCTTCACATTGTTAATACCACCAAACCTGGGAGAATCAGTTCTGATTTAAATCACCGGAAAAGCAGAATTCAGTCTCACACGGTGCTTAGCAAGGTTATCCCACCTGGGTTAACCTGACTGGGAAGCACCATCTGGCTGGAGATCTTGTGCCCTTAGTGGAAATGGAAATCCCAGGCCAGCTATGATGCACCAAAAGCCCATGGCAGCTTCTTCCCAAGTTCATTTCCAGCAGATTCCTGGTCATTGAATATGCTCCAGGCAGAAATCCCCTAGCACAGGATGAAATGTGTTCAGGCCCCTGTGTGAACACTCTCGTTCAGGATTTAAGCACGTCATTCAATCCACACCCCGTTACTCAAGCCTGCAAATAAACATATCCATACTCTTCAATTTACAGAAGACAAACTGTGCTTCTGCTTCGTTGGCCAACTTGCTGTGAGTGTCCTGGAGGTCATGCTACAGGACCCCAAAACCAGCAGGGATTTGAGCCGGGAATTGTGACCGGCCTGGGACTGGCCTGGGACCGCTACATTAACTCCCAAAGACCCCAATCCGTGTAAGACGCATGAGGCGCTCCAGACCCCACCACGCCAGAGCTCAGCCAAGGAATTTCATCCCCTCCTGCAGTGCTCACGCAGAGTTAATTCCTGCCACGTTCTGGACCTGGCAAGGGCCGCGGGGGCTTTTTCACGCCAAGTGCCAGTCACTGCTGTTGTAACTAACTAGCTAATGGCCTGGCAGGATGCCGGGAGCAGACCTGGGGTTAATGAAGACTTCCATCAAACACCTCGCACATGGGTGAAGGTGACAGTGAGATTTAACACTCGGTATTTGTTTGGAGGGGGCTGGCGATAATTAAAAATTAAATGGACTTTCTCCATTATGCATTCATTATTGACAGTTCTATATTAACTGGGGATTTCAATTAATAGCTCTTCTTCGCTAGTCCAACTTTTCTAGCAGCTAAAGTTATCACCAGAGCTAATTGCTAACGCCCCTTTTATCCTCCATCTCCATGTACTTTTAATCTGTAGCAGGAATCCAGGCAATTTGGGGGATGCTCTCACTTAGGAACACTTGCAGAAAAGCAGCAGAATGCTTCAAAGAAAACGTTCTTGTCTCTGTCCCAGGCTAGCTTTCTGTTCATTAACAGTGAACGAAAAGAAAAAGAAATACCACAACTCTCAAGATCTTCCTCTCCTGCACGGCCACAGGACGAAATGCTGACACAACTCTTTTATGGAACCTCATGCACGCGCTTACGCAGGTCGGCTCATTCTTTTACCTGATAGCTTAACACCACTTTCGAGCTTTAGCGATCAAGTTACTATTACTGTTAACATTATTTATAGCTGCGGCTTTGTTGTGAATCAGAGGAGCACGTGGTGACCCTGCTGTATGTCACAAATGCTTACTGTTGTGGTTTTTTTATTCAGGAAAAAAATACATTCAAGGAAGCCCCAGAAATAAATATAATTTCCCTTTTATTTATTTATTTATTTATTTTTAGAATTGTGAGAAGGAGAACCACACAGTACTGGAAAAAAGATTTTGTTCCGCATGAACCAAAAGTTTTGAGGGAGTAGAAATGTCCTCTTGCCTTTCACCAGTACCAACAGTAAACCCCAAACATCAATTTTTCTTGCCACAAATGACTTTGACCCTGGGGTTGTTCTGCCTGGCTTGTCCATGAAGACAGTTTGCTCCCCACTTACACTCCTTGCAGGCCGAGGGCCAGGGAGACCCTCAGATGCAAGTCAAGGGGGGTGTTGTTGTGATACCCGTCCACTGCCTGACAATGGATTGCAAAAACCATTTATTTACACACTACGACAGGTTAAGGGGGTCTGGCCAAGCACCTTTAAAAAAATCCCCCCCGACCCATCAGCAAGCGTCATCTGGATAAAACTATCTCCACTTTCCTATGAGAATTTTTTCTATGACCACTTTCTCAACCACCCTTGGTAAATGCCTGGCTCCATGGTGGCAGGAACCAGAAGACCATACAAATGGCCATACCGGATGACTGAGGGCTCATCTCACCCAGCACCCTCTCTCTAAAACTGGACTTGGAAAAAACAGAATATCAGCAGTGTGGCAAGCAGATACGATGCCTTTCCAACTAAACTCCCAGCCTCCATGCTTTTAAAACTGTTTTTGTTTGTTTGGATTTTTTTTTCTTCCTGAATCTCGCAATTTTCACGATTTCTCAATGCCTGCTATGGTATTTTGCATTTATTAGCCCTCATTGGGGCTCTCCAGATAACCTCACCAATACATACAACAATCCGTGTATGAGAAAAGCCATGGCTGAATGCTGCCCCAACGAGCAGCCAGACCTGAGCGACTGCTTGCCCTCCTCCTTCTGCAGGCATTTCTGATGCAGTGCGAACACAAAACACAAGCTCCCGTCTGAACGCTGCCATCATGACTTCCCCTGATTGGAAGCAAACCACAAGCCATCTCTGTCCCTCCCGAAACAGCAACCAGCAGTGTGCACTGACACCATCCCGGGCTACCTGGGCTGTGGTTTGCACTGAAGAGCATCCTGGACTCAGCCACAAGCATCGCGGAGGCTCAGCAAAGTCCCCACACTGGGTGAGGGTACAGCTCTGGAGGGTAACATGCCCTCTTCATTTTCCAGCAGCTGGCATCTCTCCAAAGCCTGCAAGCCGGCACTGTTCAGGTCTATTTTTTTCTCCATGCATGTGTAACTCCCGCTAAATTACAATAATAATACAAAACATTTGTAAAGTGTCCTTCACAAAACGGTCCCAAGGAGATTTCTTATTCAGGCATAATTAAACAAGCAGTGAACAGAACCCTTTACCATTCAGACTTAACAGCAGAAGCAGATGGGGCTTTTCCCAGTATCAAATCGATATTGGATTGCACATTGACCTCAGGTCAGAGATGCTGGGAAGTCGCAGAGAGAAAGCAAAAGCAGAAATGGAGGTGCGAAGGAGAAGTTTATGGGCTGCTTTTCTGGAAAAAGGCTTTGAGGTCAGTCCAGCACCAGCGAAACACCACCCAAAACAGAGAAACATGGAGGACAGAGGCCATCAGAGACAGCAAGGGGGAGGGAAAGAAGGAAAGAGAGCAGAGACGGGATGGAGGAAAACACCACTGCAAGGAGCACCCTTCCTCCTTCAGCCGTATACGGCCTTGCTCCATGGTCACTGTGGCACAAGGACAGACAAAAATTACCTTTAATCTACCTTTAGCCTACCTTTACCCTAGCCTGAATGCACAAGCCAGCAGCAAGGGACTTGTTTCATCATGGATTTTCCCTTTGCTGCTGATCCCAGCTCCTCACAGGGCCTCAGTCAGGCTGCCATGCCACCCGGCTACTCACACCCCGAGTCACAGTGAGCTCAGGTACTCCAAACACTGCCGCTAAACCTCCGACTGGGACACAGGGACACAGGATGTCCCCTCACAGGGACATCCCATCTGTTTGTTCAGAACACAGCACGCAGGAGCTGCGGTTTCGGTCTGCTTTCCAGGGCAAACCAGAGGGGTCCACAGGCAACGTCTGCCAAAATGGCAAAGGCTGTAGGACAGGAGCTCGAACACTGGGACAGCATAGAAACAGGGACAGTGACAGGCCTGAGGTTTTGAGAGGTTTTTAATTCTTCCAGTGAGTGGGAGTGTTGGTCTGTGTTGCTGTTGACACAAGGAGTGGGAAGAAAGGCTATTTACACCTCCTACTTAAGGTCATACGTGACTTCAGTCCCCAGCAATGACATTTCAGTGCTCAAACCTGCTCTGCCCACAGAAGGTGACTCACGGAGTGAACTCAAATGTCTTGCTCAGGGTAAACAGACCAAGTGAGTTGGACTGGTACGGGATCCCAAACGCCCCCAGCATGCACACTAACACAGGAGTTTTCCTGAAACACAGGTGTTTCAGGAGCAAGGACAAGGGGAGAGAGGTGGGGCAGGATCTCATCCACACACAGCATCACTGAAGGAGCAGAGCCCCAGGCACCCCAAGCCCCAGACCACAGACATGACAGACCAACTGCCCAAGTAGGGACAGTATTTTTACATGGAAGAGCAAGAGCTTCATATTCACCACAATAAAAGTCCTCTGTCTGGATTGAAAACTGTGCAAACGAAGCTTTATGGCCACAGAACCAGTTCCACTCAGACCCCACTGGTGGCAGCTCTTCCAGAGGGCACAGACCCCACCAGACGTTTGCTTAGGGAAGATTTTCTATTTCTCTTGCACTGAGCAGGACCAACAAGGATGGAACACAGCATCATAAATGGTTGAGGCTGGAAGGAAGCTCCAAATGACCTAGTCCCTGCAGCAGGCTGCTCGGGGCCCTGCCCAGCTGGCTCTTAAAAACCTGCAAGGATGCCTGGGCTGCCTGTTCCAGTGCTTGACTGCCCTCACAGTAAATAAAGTTGTTCTTACATTTAAACTGAATGTCCTGCATCTCAACCCATAAACCACAGAGAAGAGACTGGTTTCTTTATTCCCTCCCTTCAAATATCAGATCCAGGCCCAACAGCCCCAGCAGCAGACGCGCGCTGTACCTGCCTGTTGAGATCACCACCACGTAGAAGACCTCCCCTGCATGTTCCCGCTGTGCATATGGGGCAACTGAGGCACTACAAGGCCCAGCAACGCTGCCAAGGTTAAACAGGGAGCTGATACTAGAGTCAGGAGTTCAAACCCACAAGTCCAATGCCAGGCCTCAGCACCCACCCCTCCACCAGCCTCCTCTGCCCATCTCGGCACATCCTGAGCTCGCTGCAGGCCCTGCAGAAGCCCAGACCACCTCCCTGAGTATGCAGGAGGCAAGATCCCTTTTGTTTCGGCAACGAGATGCTACAAATGTGAAGGGAAAGACAGGGATGTTACCTTGTCACCCTTCTCTCCATGTAAGAAACCAGAAATATACAAGCATAGGAGAGAGCCAGTTGCCTGCTGGTGATTTATTTAATGATGTTTCTGGGAAGCGTTTTCTAGTCTTTGCTTGCAAACAGCTCCACAACTGCAGCACTTTCAAATAAATTAGGAAAAAAAAAATCAAAAATGGAGGCAGCACCCGAACCGCTGAAGATTTACAGCTTCTCCCTTTTGCACCTCGGGCCTCCGCGGGCCTCCCCGCACGCTGCTGCCCGCGGGCCCTGCCCGGCGGCACCTGCAGCTGGGTGCCCACCCTGGGGAGGCCCCGGGCCGGGCTTCCACGGCTGTTGGGAACCATCTAGCGGCCCCCGGCCGGATTGCAGCGGTGCCCCTCCTCGAGGAGCAGAAATAGCACCCAGCCAGGGCGGACAACGGCTGCACCCCGATGGGCAACGTCCCTGTTAGTGGGGGACTGGGGTGTCCTTTCCTGCACAAGCACTGCTCCTAAACAGGTGAGATTTCTGCTGTTTTGCACTGCAGCCAGTTTCTTAACACAAAACCTTTTGTTGTAACTTGTGACCTTGTCACTTCGCTGCAAGAGCGGCTAGGCAGTTCCTCTGGGTCACAACACGACTGCAAGGAACACGCTCCTGGAGGCACCATCCGGACACAAAGCTCCACAAAACCTCCCTGGTGCATTCCCACCACCACAGCAAGGCCTTCCTGCTGACCCTGGTGGCTTACCTCACACCACCATGCCACCCCCTCACCATCCTTATGCCAAATCCTCCAGTCCAGCTGAGGAAACGACCTGGACCACGTGGTGATACAGTTAGAAAAATAAAATAAACTCCCCTTTGCATGGTAGGGGAGCAGGTTAATGAGGTATCAAAAGCAGAACACTCTCAACCGGAGGCATTCTCACTTAATCTAATTTATTGCCAATTAGCACCAAATCCTGATGACCGATTCCGGTGTTGTGAAGAAGAGTACAGGCGTAATTAAACACTTAGGGAGCTCCTTTCCTCCCCCTCCCCAGGCTCTCCACATGCTCTCCCCACGCAGCCTGCCCCATGTCCCAACACCGGCACCGCAGGGGCTGCGCCGCGACCAGGCTTTCTTACCGTGCCTTCCCTGCAGCTCCTGGTTCCTCAGGGGCGTCCAGGCGGGTCCATGCTCCCTCAAGGCCGTCCCTGCTCCGGTGTGGGTCCCTCGGGGGTGTCCATGCCCCCCTCTCCGCCAGCCGCCCCCTCAGCCCGGCGCAGTGCCCCGTTCCGGCCGGCCCGCGGCGCCTCGCCGCCCCCTGCCCGGCCGTGCTGCCCCACGCCCGCGGGTTGTGAGGGGCCTTTTTTTTTTTTTTCCTCCGTTGCTTCTGATACTAATGATCAACCGAAGCATTGGAAGAGTGTGCATTTTCCTGACAGAGCCGTTTAAGAGAAACAGGTCAGATGGGTGAGATAAAGATACGGTTTAGTCCGCACGAGATGGTTTGAGAAGTAGTGAGGTGCTTCCATAGCTCTGGCACAAAGCACCGCATGCAGATGGCAGCCACGTAAACGCTGCGGATTACAGAAGGGACAGAAGTTTTACTGGCGGGGGGGCAAAAATTTAATCTGAGGACGCTGACTGAGAGCAGTGAGGAGGTTTGGATGCCTTACGTGGGAGCCACATCACAAACCTCGCTGTGCTGCCCGCTGACAGAAAATGGCGCCTCCTTGCCAAATGGCGGCGGGCGCGAGGCTCGCCTCAGGTGCGCCACGAGTCTGCCTCCATCCGCGTGCTTTCAGGTCAAGATGTTCTTAACCAAAATGAATTTTTGGAAAACAAGTTATGGCTGAAATTAGCTTTTCCCCTCCACCCAGTTAAATATCCTGGAACTTTTCAGAGGAGTAGATTTTTCCTGGGGGATTAGGTTTTCTATTTTAGAAGGGAAAAGGAGCAAATTTTCATGGGTCAGAAAATCTATTTTCCAGCCAGTCCTGTTTCTTACAGCACAGGGGAAGCTTGTCATCACACAGGAGGAAACAAACCAACATCATGTTCTCGGGGTGGTTTATGCTGAGTCACCCACCCAGTAAAACACTTTCCCTGCTTTAATCTAATTTGCCCTAATGAGCAATCAGCACGATCCACAAGCTGGACACACAAGCCTTGCCACTTCCCCGTGCTGCAAGAAGCATGAGTGCTAAATCTGCCCGGGTAAGCTGCGGGGCTCTGCTGCCACCCAGGGCTCTGCAGAGCTCCTAGCACTCCCCATCCCCTGGGAAGCTGCAAGGCAAAAAGCTAAAAATGCTGCCCGTTTCAGTTTCCTTTAATTGTTTTCTTTTGGCTGAGATGACTTACAGCAATTCATCTCCCCAGCAGCGGGTGTGCCAGCCTGCAGTATAAATATTCTCATAATGTGTAATGAGCCGGTGGAGGTGTGCTGCTCAGGGGGCTGCAGGCCGCGGCGGCTACCGGCTGCTTTCTGCTGCGGGTGTTAAAATACAGACGCAGGAACATACAGCTTTCTTCTTGAGCATCCGCATGAACACGCACATGGCTCAGGTCAGCTCTGTCCTGTCCTGAGGAGCTGTGGATGAGCAGCCAAATCCAAATTCTGGATCACAGCAGCCAGATTCTGGTCTCTGGTGCTATGATACTGTAACAGTTGTTACAATAGTAGTATATGAAGGTCCAGCCATGATCAATACCCTTTTGTGTTGGGTACTGTCTGCATTAATACACTGTGACATAGTAATCTCCACCTTTGGGATCCCAGTCTTTAAAGATGTTACCAGCAAAGAGTCAAGGGTGAAAATGAAGGAGGTGAAAAGGGTTGTGTCTTCTCTAAGGCTTAACAAAAGAATGGTGACAGGCTAAGCAAGACCCTGGTCTCTACCTCAGAAGCAAGCAAGAAGGAGAAAAACAGGCTGATGAGTAACAATAATCATTGCTTTTGTCTGGGGTGTTTCCTTACAATTTTGTTTCGAAAATGATTTATTTTTCAGCATACCGAAAAAGTGGCAAATACAGAGTGCTTGGATGATGAGACCCAGTACCGTATCTTGAAAAGGTTCTTACTGCATGAAAGGCACCTTTGGGAAACATGGCTTGGGGGAAAAAATGAAGAGGAAGAAACAGTTAAGTACTGGGGAGATTAATTTAATGCTTTTCAGTGATCTTTAAAGTTCCTTGTTTTGTAGATCTCCAACCATTTTCAAGTACAGCTTGCTGCCAGTAGGTTGACGTTCCTAGTTACCTGCCTGAAAATCCCTTTAGTCTGTGGAGCTCAGCCTGGAGAGCAGTGCCGAAAAGCCAGTGAGTGTTGAAAGCTGCAGCTTGCAGTTCCTGTTCCCTCATTGCTTGTTACCTCTGTCAGGTGGTAAGACATCTGCACTGAGAAAGACACTTGCATACCTGGATATAAAGGGCTCTACAGGCTGGGGACCCTGAGAGTTGCAGCAGCCAAATCAGCATGAAATGAGATAAGGGTACGGGGAGACCTGGGAAGTCCAGAGGATAGACACAGTCCACAGTATAGGCACAGTAGCCCCAGTTCAAAGCGCTCAACAGGCCCGTGGGGAATAAATATCCATTTCTTGGGGCCTGCTTGGATCACTAGAAGGCTCCTGACAAGGTCTCCTGCAAAATGCTTTTAGGGGAACTCAGGGATGTGGGATAAGACACACAATGTCACTATACGGATAAGTAATTGGCTTCAAGGCAAGAAACAGAGTGTAGGACAAAGGGCATGGCTCCTGCAGAAGGTACAGCCCCAAGCAAGTTCTTTGTCTCCATGATATTCAGGAGTCACTCAGCCATGAGATCTTGGTATTTTGGATTGGTCAGGACTGGGTAACATCACACTTCACAGAAAAGGACAGTTTTTTCCAGATAGCACTAGCCAGAGCCAGTCAAAGTGAGAATCTCCAGGAGTCTTTCAAACAGAAGGTGCTTCTTTGTGTGTCTGCAGTCACTGACTTTCTGTGAGACTCTGGAAAGCACTGCAACATAAAGAGGGAAACAACAGAGATCTGTTACTGACTGCATGGACATTCCCAAATTGTTAAAATCCATCACTTTGAAATAGTTATGGGTGACATTATCAAATGATAATGAATGAAATTTGCAGAACTAGTATACTGGGAAGAAGTTGCACTTGTCCTCTTTTCAGAGACCTGAGATTCACCATACTCAATTAGCACTTCAGAGGAATAAACATGGAAAGCTATCAGCATTTACCTTAGCAGCTTCCTGCTAATCACGCACAAAATCCTGTTAGAAGTGGGTGTGGCTGGGAAAAAAGAGGCAGAGCAAAAGACTCTACCATAACACAGGGCATGGGATAAATCACCTGACCCAGACAGTGTCAAAGAAATGTTCAGTGAAAAGAATATTCTTAACAGCCCAAGTAAGAAAGGAACTTTTTTTTTCTTTGAATATAACTTTGGAGGATTTCTTTGCAGCTAGTACAAAAGCAACTCTGCCTTCAACTGCAAAGTAACCTGGAGGTCTAGCACACTGTATTTATAGCTTCTAACCCCACAGCTAGTACTCATCCTGCAAAGCATCTGTCTTAAAAACGAATGGAGGAGCTTGGAGGGATCTTGGAGTTGGGTTCCTATCTGGTTCACAATGTTCTACATTTCTTCTCAAATCCTATAGATCAGAACTGGATGACCCCATTAGTCTTAGAGAGGAAATGATCCAAACTGTTTCCCCACACTCAAACTGAACTGAAACTCAATTCTTTTGTAGGATCAAAGAGGTTCAAATCATCTTTTCCCCTTCATATTTCTCATGCTTCCAAAGAGCAGCACTGAAGTACAAGCCTGGAAAAGAGGATGCCTGGATGTACCTTTCAGCTGCTGGTAAAGACCCACTCTGCAGCCACGTGGCTGTCCCCAGGGCAAAGGGAGGAAGGGCTGTCTTCTGGGGCTGCCCAGCAGAGATTCCGTTTTCACAGATGGAGAAATGTCTCTAAAGGTGTGAGGAGGCCCCACTTGTACACACCCTCTGTCAGTGAGCAGATGGGGAGGTCCAACCCTGGGTCAGGAGATGCAGAGGACTGTTAGGAAACCCCTCTGTGCAATGGATTAAGGGTCTTTCTGTAAAGAGGACACCGCCCCCCCCCCTTTTTTTTTTGTTTGTGCATCCAACAGCAAGATGTAGAAGATCAGCCAAATGATGTGGCAGTGTTTCTGCTGGGCAAGGTACAAAAGATGCTGTCTCTTGAGAGGGACAGAGCTAGCAATTGTTGTTATTCCCGTACCTCCAAATCCCCTGAGCTCAGAATGCTGAGAAGTTCAGTCATGAAGTCAGTTCGATGAATACAGATTAGCCACCCCCATGACTGCCTGGACGCATCAGTTTCTGGGCTAAATTCCTTAACTCTCTATTAGTGGCTAATTAAATCAAATTTCCCATTGCATACTTGGGGTGGTAATGAGCCTGGGGTGACAGCAGCATGCAGCATTCAGGGTTTGCAAGACGAAGGGAGAACAGTGTAAGTATAGCAAAGAGCACTTGGGGGGGAGGGATTTAATTTGGTTTAACAGCAATGCAGCACCTGTCCCATCCTCCACCATGTGCTTTCCTGTACCAGGTTGTTTGTCTAGCCATAAATTTAGTATTTTGTGACTCAACCCAAGGCATTGTGCCCTGGCTGCTAGATGCTGATGCTAATTCAGAGCAGCACTCTGCATGCTTGAAGCACCTTTCATCCCTGGGCATCTGACAATACCTTGCCAGCTACATCCACTTGTGTGAATCGCCTTGTCAATCACTGCTACGCTAATAACAGCACCCAGCATTTCCAGCATGCTGCCTTCTTCCCATCCGGCAACAATTCACTTAACAGGAGTTTGTTCAAATGTCACGCAGTAAAGAACGGGCACGGAGGGGAGAGCCACAGCCAAATAAGCCAAAGGGAAATTTTTCCGTCAGTATGGTCATCTTGTTAAGAAAATAGGTTTTCAAGTATTTCTTCTTTGTTTCAAAAATAAAAGAAGAAAAGAAAGAAGAGGAAAGGGAGAAGGGAAGGGAAGGGAAGGAGAAAGGAAAGGAAAGGAAAGGAAAGGAAAGGAAAGGAAAGGGAAAGGAAAGGAAAGGAAAGGAAAGGAAAGGAAAGGAAAGGAAAGGAAAGGAAAGGAAAGGAAAGGAAAGGAAAGGAAAGGAAAGGAAAGGAAAGGAAAGGAAAGGAAAGGAAAGGAAAGGAAAGGAAAGGAAAGGAAAGGAAAGGAAAGGAAAGGAAAGGAAAGGAAAGGAAAGGAAAGGAAAGGAAAGGAAAGGAAAGGAAAGGAAAGGAAAGGAAAGGAAAGGAAAGGAAAGGAAAGGAAAGGAAAGGAAAGGAAAGGAAAGGAAAGGAAAGGAAAGGAAAGGAAAGGAAAGGAAAGGAAAGGAAAGGAAAGGAAAGGAAAGGAAGAAGAAAGTTTGTTTTCCTGGAAAATTTGGAAGGCAGGTTTTTTTCAGTTAAAAAGGCACTCAACATTCTTGAATGCTTCTGCAGCGTCCCACAGGAGCTGCAGTTCATGCACGTTCTGACCCATTCTCTTGTGTGACCCAGAGACCCCATCTCAGTATCTCCCGGAAAGCACCCTAGTTAGCAACGTGTGTGTATTCCCTGCTGGATTGTATTCGAGGTGAGGAATTCATGCACCCCAAAAGCCAAATGGTTGCCCCTAGTTTTGCGGGGGCAAGCTAATATACCTTTGCACTTCTAATGCAGGTCAGCAGCAGTGGGTGGAACACTTCCAGAGAGCTACAAACACGAGTTGTGCCTGCATTGGTGATGTCTGAAGCAAACTTATTTCTGTTATAGCAAGGATTTGGAGCCCCAGGGAGGTTTGGGCTGGAAAGCTTCCAGGAAGAAAGACGCAGTCCTGCTGAGCAGAGGTCCCAGGCAAGCAAGCAAAGGTTACCAACAAGGTCCCCGCAGCTTGTTAGACTCGCCCAACCTCCAGTGCCTTTGGCTGCCTTTGGTGTTTCTCTACATGAGATGGATTAAAAACCTCATATCCCAGAACGTGAGCATGATACCAGAGGAAAGAGGCTCCCACTCCCAGTGAAATGGACAGAGTAACTGACACTTTGCGTGGTTGGGAACTTTCATAAGTGTTTTTTTGGCCGGGTTTCATAAGCACTTTTTTATCCAGGGTTACAGAGTTACAAGTCGCTGATGTGTTTGCGGTGTTAAGGCTGAAGGCTGCACCTCTGATGTTAATTGAATCCTGTGATCCCTAGCATGCCCTTGCAACACCAATAACTGAAACATCTGGCAGAGCCAGCACAAGTGCATTAGAGCCCTGGTTCCAACAGCAATTAAAAAAGGGGGGAGAAAAAGAGAAAAAGCCAATTACATGTAATTGGATTCAGTAAACTGAATTATCTCACTATTAAAGCGGTGCTTGTTTTTCAGATAGTGGGACATTAAAACTATCAAAAGCATTAATTGATTCATCCCTTTTTTCAAGTGCTTTCCCAACAGTGCCTCTATTCAAGAGCTGCAACCTTTTGTTCGCATGGGGAGTCTGAATTATACAGACCATGTTTATATCTTGGTAGCTCTATTCATTCTGACTTTTTTGTCATGTTGGTGTTTTAACTCAAAAATGAGCTGAAACTCCTGCAAAACATAATGGAAGGTTTATTTCTTCTTTTGTGGTGCCTTCACTGTAGCTGGAGGTGTAATTTAACAAGGGAGAGAGGGAGGGGGATGTTTTGAGGCTGATTCTTAGTCATTCAGGTCTCGCACGTGGGAGCTGTGTGGATGGGTAGGAAGCCAAAAGGAGCCAGGCGCCTTCTCTGTGCTGCTGTGTTATGCTGCTTGGCAGACGTCTGTTCTCCGTAGCACCTTTTAGCACAGCTCCAAGGTTGCATAAGGCAAATTCCTCTTCCTATGCCCTCTGCAGCCACCTTTCAACAAAGGATGCTCAGAAACCCAAAGAATTTCGGGGCCACCACTGACCCCAGGGGCTCAGAGCAGTGCTGTCAGAAGACCCCTTACACCCATAGCCAGGGATGTCAGGGAGTTGCTCTGTGCCCCAGTGGAACATTTGTCGCCATGCATGATTGAGGGTGAGGCCCCCTCCATCTTTCTTTCTGCCTTACTAAATGGGTACTGAATGCTGGAAAAGTCAGCCATGAGAATAAGTCAGATCCAATGAGTTATTTAGGCAAATTGAAAGCATTATGTCAATTTGATGGGAAGCGTTTCAGGCCAGAATGGTACTATTGGCATTTTCTTCCTTCTGAATCAATAGCTCCTAAAGGATTACAATTTAATTTTTAAAGGGTAATTCAATCAAGAATTTGAAAACACAGGACATTCTTAAAATTAAACTTTAATCAGATTTATTTATTTTTTAAAATTGTACTTGCGGAAAAAGAAGAACAATTTCCAAACTGTCCTTCACCTTGGACTTCAAGGGGCAATTCTCTCTAGTATCCCTAGCAAGAATCTGTCCCCTGTGCTTACTTCGAGTTGCTCTTGTTTATGCCAGTTCTACTCAGACATGTTTCTGTTAATGCCCTGAAAAGACATCTTGCTAAAAAAAAAAAAAAAACACCAAAGACTTGGCTGAGGTTTTCAATGGTTAGTGCCCCCTGCACCAGCTGATCTCTGGTTTATTCTGGGCAATGCCACAGTTTGAAAGCCACTTAAGCAGCATGAGATTCCCTCAAATGCCTATTTGGAAAACTTGAAGCAGGTATAAATACCTGTGTTTTAATCGCTATGCCTCAGTCCGAAGTTTAGATCCTCAGAATTGTTTGTCTGTAGATGCCTAAGCCGTGAGTCACCAGAGTTTTGCAGGTACCGAAGTGGTTTTGTGTGCCGTGTTGTATATCCTGGTGCAGAAACTTTCAGCTCTCGGCTCCCTCCTGGCACAGAGCAGCTCCGTTCGGATAGAGCAGCACAAGCCCAGAAGGACACCTGCCTTCATCCCTGCCCCACCTGCTTCGGCCCTGCGAGAGCACAACCTCTGGTTCATGCTGGCTCTTAGGGAGTTGTCTTGGGTCTCGGCGTCTTTGCGATTGGCTCTACATTTCGGGTGGTAAAATCCTCCCCATTCCTAAATGTCAGCTGCAGGCCTTCTGCAGCATCGCAGCTGCTAAGCACAGACTCACCCCAACTCCCACAGGACCCCAGGCAGCGGTCCTTCCTCTGCATAGCCCTTCTGTTGGGTCTGATCCAGAAGCTGTCTTCTAAAAGAGCCTGTCCAAGTGTCCTACTCCACCTCAGAACGCATCTGGAAGGAGGATGGAGCTACAGTGGTGTATTGGGCATAAACTGCAGGGGTTCAGTAGCAGGGGGCTGCCGCGGTGACCTGTGCGGGAGGAGGCCGTGATCTGCCCGGTGCCAGTCCCAGACAGCTCCAGCCAGAGCTGTGAAAGAGATGAGAACGACCCACTGCGTGCCAGAGCTTCAGCCAGGCACAGCAGCACGGGGCACCTCTGCAAAAATACTTGGGGAAAAAGTGGCAGCCTCTGGGGGTGAGAGACAAAAGGAGATACGAGAGGATGCCTGGGAGGAGACACGTGAGAGGACGCACAAGGCAAGAAAGGGAAGAGATGAATAGACGTTGTGAGACATGAGAGAAGAAAATGGAGAAATGGAGGGGACCCATGGAAGAAAACACTGGAGAGCCAGCTGGAGATGCACTTTTGGAAGGAAGCGCTCCATGTCAGAGGAGGTACCTGTGACATATCGGGGTCTTTGTGGTCTGTGAGCAGGTACACCTCCAGAGCCATCCCTGCTGTGCCCCGTGGGGCTGGCCAGAGGCAACTGGATTAGGAAGCATCTGAACGACAGGTGTAAGGACTTCACCAGTGCTTGATTGCAGAACTGATGTCCTAAAAGTAGCAGAGGACTTTGCTCAAGTGTTTAATCTGCATCTCTAGGCATCCCAGGCAGATGCCAGGACTGTGAAGACATCTTGCCTTATTGGTTAGCCCCTGACTTCAGCAGAAGTAACGTGTTAAAGCCTGGGGCTGCGGAGGGGTTGCACAGTGAGCCATTAGCAACCGGGTGGGAATTGCAGTCTTGGCAGATGATGCAGTCAGGACACAAGGGATGCTGATCTCATAGGAGGGCATGACACAGAAGTGGCAAAGAGCACTCAGAACTGTTCTGGGGACTAAAACTTTCCAGATAAACCAGATCATTTTTTCTCCAGCTCTTCCATGATTTTTTTATTAAGTGCTTCTTCTAATATTTTTCATAATTTACTTCCCAGGTCCTAATTCTGCTGCACTTTGGAATTAAGAACCTATGTCCATTCAGTGATAGTAACTCTGAAATCAAATTACTGATAATCACAACAGCTTTCCATTTGCAGAAGTCACAGTGACACTGCAGAAAGCAACGGGTGATGAAACGCTGCTGTGGTACACCCTCACCTCAGTACAGCAAGACGTGTTCTCTCAAAAGCAATGATTCCTTCAGATTTCATTAGAAACCCTCATTCAGAGAACCCTCCTCTAAATAATGTGTACCTGACACTTTTTGTCATGCAAGCCACACAGCGATCAAGGACACTTTAGGTGGAGTAGTGAAATAGGGTGACACATGGCACGGGGAAACGATAATGAAGATAATTATGAAGATAAGGTCCCTTTGGGAAACCATTGTACTAAATGCCTCAGAAAATCTGAACTACCAAGAGGTTTTTCCATAACCACTCTTTTCATGAAGAAGTACTTACACGTCCCAGAACATCAAGGTTAAAAATGCTGCCTGCTTCATTATTGTAAGACAATGGATTTCTTTCGAACTGTTGTTTATGTGCCAGATGGGCCAGTGATGTTTTGCTTGAAATAGAGACAACTGTGTGATTACAAAATGCAATAAAAACCCCAAACACCTCTCTGGCTGAAATGTGATCAGCAATACTTTTGTTTAAGGTGACACCTAAAGCCTGAAAAACTTGCTGTAATTAACCATGGAGAAAATAAAACAAAATGACACTGCATATATATTTTTTTTCAGGATTTGATGCTTCTGCAATCAGAAACAAAATTGTAGAATAAATAACAGATGGAACAGAGTTCTTCCACTTATCTAGGGAGTGGTCAAACACTAGAGAGGATTTTGCCATAGGGATGAAAATCTAAGGAGAAGGTTAGCATACCTCTAGGGATCAATAGGTGCCTTGGAGAGAAATCCAAAGAGGCAGGGACAGGCTGAGGTGTAAAACAGTCTGGGACAGTGATCCAGAAGATGTTTGCCCCAGCATCTGCAAAATCCTGCGTGCAGCAGAATGATACTGGTCCCCACACTTAGTTCCTGAATACCTTCCAGTTTCTACACCGGGTTGAACACTCTTTAATAGGAGTGTTCTTCGTAGTTTTCTGTATCTTCCCATATAGATATATCCAGAGTGATTGTTCCCTAAATTACATATAAAAAATATAAGAGAAAGGCTGGGGAGAGATGGGTTTCTGTGTTTTCCAATCATCAAGAAATGAAATTTTCAGCTATGGTTTTTGTTTTATGTACTTGGCATTTATTATCTGCTAAAAAAATTAGATTGTCTTTTTCTTTTTTCTTTTTTTTTTTTTGTACATTTCTGTTCCTTTCTGATTATCAGTGTGTTGTCAATTCCTTGCTGCAGGCACTGTTTTGTCATAATCCTTTCAGAATAAAAAAGGTAAAAAAAAAAGAATAACACAATATGAATTTCAATGATCTCTCCTTTTCAATTAATGGCTCAAATAAGCATTTGATTTACATTCGTAGAGACACTTGCTGCAGGCTAATTAAAAATAACGTATTGTTGGCAGATCATTTATTGAGGGAAAACAAATTGACAAAAGATAAATTAAGTTGCTATGTAATTAACTAAAAAAATACACAGCTGAAATAGTAAATTAATACATACATTTATCAATATCTCAACCAGGAGTGAATAACGAACTTTAAATTTCCCTGTGAAGAACAGGAAACAAGCAGATGTGGCTGGAAGAATATGTAAGACTCAAATTTGCATGCAGGCTGGTGCAAGTGAGCACTGCTAGACTGCATGTGCCGAGCCCTTGACCTTGTCAGTCCGAGGTCTGCTCTGCTGGCCGGTGCAGGCGTTCCAGGAAAGGATAGATGGAAGTGCAGGAGGTGGTCAGTGAGCAGCCTGTCTCCTGGAAATTTACCACCCGAATCCTCAGAGTTTGATTTTGTGTTCCTGAGGAATGAGGGTCTATAGCCATTCCACAAGTTCTTTTTAAAAGTATTTTAAATCCAATCAGTGGCAATTCTAAGTAGTTTCATTACGTGGATAAATGCCCAGTCATTTCATTCAATATTCATTTTCGTCTTGACCTCATCATTGTAATATCTGTGGGTAATACTGGTTTGTATTAAGCTGTCTGATTAAAATTTGCCAAAAGTTTTCTTTATCTGTTTCACAGCACTTCATAAAAATTACCAGAGGCTTGACCAGGAAAACTGGCCAAGGGAAGGCTCATTGCTCTAAATTATGATGAATTTGGCATAAGAAACACTGGGTACAACAATTCTGCTGCCTGGCATATTAACACCAAAAGTACAGATTGCTCAGGAGGAGGAGGAGAAGGAGCTGCTGTGGTGCTTGTGGTGCACGGGGCTGGACTTGCTGCATCGAGAGGAGGAGTGAGGTGAACCCCAGGACACAGGCTGGGGAGGATTAGCAGAATAAAGCCAGACACAAACTGTCCAGTTGCTTTACACCGTGTAGTAAGAGAATCCGTACGTAGGAGTTATACAGGTGGCTTTCCTAGCCCTGACTCTAAGAGGGAGCAATTGGTTGAGAATAGGAAGGGGGGAGGCAATTTGGGTGAGAGCGTCCATGGGCTGCAAAAGTTCATGACTGACAGGATAACAGAGTATACACAGGATGGACTTCAAGGCCACAGACATCGATACAGCCTGATAATTGGGAGGTACGAGCTCATATAGGGGGGAAAAATAACCCAGAAAGCTGGCAGTTCCTTTGAAGATGTTACGTTGCAAGTGAAGTGCAAGTTATTCCAAAATGAAGGAAGGATGTCAAAGGACATCAGCCTGGCTAAATGAGAAATTATTCAGCGTCCTCAAAGAAAAGAAATGCAGAATGCAAAGGCAGACCGATAAGGACGACCACGGAACAAGCAGCACAACCAAGAGGTACAAAAGGCCGGGTCTGGCTGTGAGAAACCACCACCAAGGGGCAGAACCATTGTCGGAAGCTGCCTGCAGTGACATGCCTGGGAAGGGGATGAGCAAAGAGTTGATCTGCCGTTTGAAGGGAGACAAGCACTATTGACAGATGTTGCCAGAAGACCAGTGTTTCTTATGTATGGTGTTTTTTTTTCCCACCCTTTAAGTTTTCACTGAAAAGGTCAAATACAAGCCTGTATCTGTAGTCAGGGGGGAGAAGCACGGTCACTTCTAGAGGCTAAATCTGATCAGGAACTTCGTTCTGATTGCTCTAAGTCCCTTTGAAAAGAAATCTCTTCTTTGTTTGGCCCTCAGCAGAGGCTCAGGTGAGTCTCTGGGTTAAACTCCCACCTCAGTATCCTTTGACCATGCGGATTGTGATACAGCGGAGTCATGACCTCCGAATCACTGCACCCTTTTCCCCTTCCTCCATCAAACAACCCTGAATAGTCCTTGGGGTTAATGTCTGATAAAAGAAGCCGTTGGTGCTTAATGCACAATCTGAGTTTTCAAGGCTCAGGAAGAAGGAAACAATATTTAAGGGTTGGATTTCCAGATCTGCATAAAGAGGGTATATTAGCATTGATATTTGGATAGGATAGTTTCCCACCTTGTCTGCTGAACAGAACATGAGCTTTGAATATCATATCAAACCTTTTCTGCTTCATTGAGCTTCTCTTTTATGCTCTGTTGCTTTCCTTTGGCTTTTCAAGGTATGACCATTACTGAAATGGAATAATAACTAGTACCAGGGATCCCACTTCAATTGCACATTCACACAAAAGCCATTGCTTAGGTTTCAGCAGTTGTGTATAATTTGGGAAAAAAAAGCAAGAGGAAGAGAAAAATAATTTGTTATACTTCAGCAGGTAAATGAGAGGATCCAAATGAGAGTGGCTTCATAACAGCATGATGGCTTACTTGGTAACTGCTCACGAAGCCGATTGGGAATGGACTCTCTCAGCAAGGTAGTGTTGTATGCTGACCTGAGTCATTCAGATGGGAGAGCTTTATCGCTGAACTCAGTGGGAATATAAATGATGTTCAATGGAAATACTGCCAGCGGAGCCCCTCTGGGTTAGGAGATCAGCTCTAGAATAATTTGGGTGGGAGTTTGAAGAGTTCCATGGGAGTACAAAACTGATTTCAGCTTTCAACTACAAATTAAAAGAAGAATACTGCGAGTTAGTAAAAATGTTGCATACATGAGTGCAAGGAGGGCGAGTGTGAAAGATGATAGAGTTCTCTAATATTCTGTCTAGCCAGAAAAAAATCATGAAGGTAGGTAACTTGAGCCTTCCACTGTATCCTTACTGCAAAGTCCAGTTTTGGTGCTCTTTTGTCCCACCCAGGTGTCCCCAATGCCTGCCAGCCGTATGACTGCCACCGTATGTTAACTGCACCAGGAGAACATGCAATTTTCTCTGTCTCAGTTTCTGAGTTTTCTCATGCATTTTTCCTGAAGGTGGAACTCATTTTTCATTGAATTTTCCATTTGCTTTTATCTTTGGGGGTCTTAGTTCAGATTCTGCTGTTTATCCAGGCTGTAAGGGCTAACCAGAATCTGGGTTATTGTAAGGATCTGAAGGGAAAAAAGTTGTTGAATTTTGCAAAAATCACCCTAAGCCTAACTGATTTGTTTGAACTAGAAAAGAACTAATTTTGCTACATTCTTACATCATTTTCTCATCATAGCAACTCCACCATATTCAGTGGATTTTTTTCTGATTTACACTGCACACGAGAGGAAAATTAAGCCCCAGTGTGTCTGAGAAGCAAAAGCTAGAGCCTGTAGATGTCTTGTTGCCCAAGTGCTGGTTGGTTTGTTGGTTTTCTCTATCTGTTCTTCAGCCCCAGCCTTGTCTCTGCTTTCTGAAACTGAAGGCAGTATGTTTGGAGGGAGAGAAAGGATTTTACCATTTTTCAAACCAGTTTTTTTACTAAGGAAGAAAAACTACACTTTGGAGTACTAAAAGAAAGGATAATTTTCTTTTTCTTTTCCTTTTTTTTTCAGGATGAAAAACATTTCAGGAAAATGTCTGTTTTGCTTGAAAATGAGATTCATACCAAAATAGAGAGATTCAATAGAGAATGAAAAATAGAATTCAATAGAATACATTTGCCCCATATTCCGACTATGAAATGTTGACAGCCTGTGGCTACCCTTTGGGTTTGCTTCCATCTGTTACCATGTTCTTCAGCCTCTGCACCTGGTGTTTCCTACCTGCTACACCGGTCTGAAGGCTTAGAAACACCAAAATACAAGAAGCCCAAACTAGAACTGGACATGGCAGCTTTGGTCTAAGTCTAATGAGGCCATATGTCACTGGGAATTGATATAATGTTTATTCAATTTCTTGGACTTACTCATCTTACTGACTCATTCTCCTAGTTAGGCTTTTGTCCCCAGTGGAAAACACAGCTTGTTTTTTATGCAGAGCCCTACCTTCCATTGTATTTAGGGTCACTCTTAGCCTTCTTTTATACTGGACCAAGAACGCACAGCACCTCATTTTGCAGCTGTCCTTATGCTAACACAACTGTGCAGTTGCCCTCCTTCAGGTATTGCTGTAGCCATAAGGAAATGTCATCCACAGCGCTGATGCCTTCAGGTCCTTTCCATTTCCTTGATGTATAGTTTCCTAGCCCTGCCAATAATCAGTCCATCCAACGTCACTCAAAGCCCATATCTGTTATCCAGAGAGACCCATTTCTGAGACAGAAAAGAGTGAATCCAACCGAAGCTGCACGAGATGCTGTCCCCAGAACAGCTGAGCCCATGCTGGGAGGCGGCGACTGGCAGGTTGCTCAAGACAAAGTGGTCTTGAAGAGGACAATGAAGGTCTTTGAAGAGAAGAAGAGGACAATGTTGTGCTGGGATCAAGCCCTGGCTGCTAACCAGAGCCAGGGCCCAGTTCCAAGGCCCAGGTGGACTCCAGGGATGTCAGAAAAAGGAAGGGAGCAAGTTCTGTCTGTTAAATAGGGAACCAAATCTCTGGAAGAACATTCTCTCTGCCTGGACAACAGCACAACTTTATTCTGGACAGTTTTGTGATAACGGGGTGACTCCAGTCTTGGTATGGGCTGCATCACTGGTTGTACCCGTGGTGTTAACGGGAAGCTCCAGCCCCCATAGACCCATCTAATAGCTACGCAATTGTAGTGCTACAAAGCAGAGACTGTTGATGTCTCTCACAGCAGAGAAGAGGAGGCTTGAGTACAATAAAAGGAAGAGGAGACATTATTAAGGTGGCTAGACACATCGACACTCCATGTTTTCTCCAGGTCCTATGCTAATGCCACCTACTTTCCCTGGAAATATGCCAAAGGGAATGAAGAAAGAACAGAAATGAACACGCCGAGCCCCGTCATTTGGCTGTTCTGCTGGTCACAGAATGACTCACACAGGTGAGAAGGGTTGGGGCTACACTCAGATATCAAACTTGAAGGGAACGTGCCTCAGTAGAAACTTGGCATGGACTTCAGAGGTTACAGTGAGATCAACAGCGTCCCAGCGAGCAGCCACCCAGGGCTCACAGTTGCCCAGCAATGATGGAAAGATCTACTCGCCCTGGTACTTTCTACCTTGCGTCTGGAAAACTGTTCTAATGGACTTTGGTTGGGAGAAAATAAATAGTGGCTATGAGCAAAGCATACGGTGTACAGTCAAGATAGCATTTCATTAGCATGATGATTAGATTTGGTCTGAAATCCCGATGAAAGCAGATCTTGATAACAACAAGAAATGAAATCCCTGAAGCAGTTTTGTAATGCAAGTATTTGAGGAGACCAGGTAGCTCCAGGCAGCAGAGGCATGACTATGATGAATTTAATAAGCAGCAGAAACTTTGTTTATATCAGATAGAGAAGGAACAGCCCAAAGCGAGGTTGCTATAGCGTATTGTGGTAGTACATATTTTATTTATCATTGAGTGCTATATCAGAAAGAATTTTCTTCAGATCCTTCCTTTGCTCCTCATTTTTAGTTTTTCTCTCATCTGTTCAACTCCCCTTGATGTTTGATATATTTTTCATTCTCTGTCTTCACTGGACATTGCCATTTCCAAAAATTTCCTGTGAGTGTGGTCTCAAGAAGTTGAGGTTCTCACAAAGGCTTTAATGCAAGGATGTTTTAATTTCTTACTCAGCCTCTATGAAATCCACCCCAGGGCAAACCTTTGGGTTCAGCGGGACTGTGATAGTGCATATGTCAAGTGCACATATCAGCAAATTTCTGTGAGACCAAGTTCCTCCATCCTGAAGCCCCATGGAAGTTTCAGAAGTTGGTTATGTGAGTAAGAACGAGATGACAGCAATAAGGAAGACACGTGGCGTTGGACTGTTCACATCAGCTTCAGATGAACTCGAGCAAGCTCTCTTCAAGACTGGCAGGGAAGAAGATTTTGACTTTTAGGATTGGTGTCTTATTCAAGTCAGTTGTAAGAGTCGGTGAGCTTAGCCTTTATTCGGCTGTTAGGAAGCTCACAGAAACTTTGACTACTTCCCTTGGTTACAGGCACGCACGGCAGTCTGATGATCACATCCGCCACATGCGGTGCTTTCAGCCCTGTCTGCTGATCTAAGTGTGCTCTATCCAGAGACTACGGAAGCCTTTTGAACCCTAGATTTGGAAAGGACGTCTCAAACTAATGGTCAGTATGTAGCAACAAGCCATTGAGAACTAAGCACTCTGGAGAGCTTTATTTGCCATCTGCTCTGGCCAAAGACTGAGCTATTATAAACGTCTCCACAATTCGGGACAAAGAAAGGCTCCTTCTTGAAGCAACCAAAATTTATATCCAGACCACCCAAGAATCTGTGAGAAACAACTCTATAAAGTCTTTGCATCCCAGTAAAATTTTTTTCTGGATGGAAATATGCAGTAAAGGTTAATTCTAGGACCATTCTCTCTAGCAGTTTACCGAAGAGCTACTCTTCCTAGAAACTATTGTTCACGTCAAGATATCACGTCTCTAAATTGCAGCTTGAAGTGGCATTTGGCCCATTAATACATAGGGAGTTAAAGCTGACTACGATCATTCTTCTATTACATTCTCTGTCCTCTAATATCTTTTAGTACTTCTAGTACTTTAGTTTCACTATAACTGTTTTGTTCCAGGGACCAGTAATGCAATCCTGCTATTACATCTTGGCATCAACAAGAAAGGAGCAGAAGACAACAGCTGCATGAAAATGTGCTTTTTGCAATACATAAGGAAAGCTAGCATGACATGAGTCTTCTATAAGATTAAAAGTGGGCTTGAGTCCAGGTTTAATTTTGTCTAGCTATGTGAGCATTACAGTTTCTGTCCCTGTTGGTGGCTGCTGGTATGGCTCAGTCTTGGACTAAAACCATACACATGGAGATTTGGAAGGGTCAAACCTGGAGCATCTGCTGATGGAGTGTGCTGCTGCGGTGCTTGTTCTGAGCCCTGTGCAAGCAGGCTGAAAAGAAACACCTCTGGCTTGGCTCGGCACTGACCTTGCCCAGGTTCTTTCCCAGCAGATTTTTCCAAAACTCCGGCTGAGGCAATCTCTCAGAGCAGACTTGTGGACTTGTAGCATGAGCGATGGGTGAGTGAAATTGGTTTTGTGGGTTGGACTTACACTCAGATGACATGTTTAGTGAACCTGATTGTCTGATGACCTTCAATCAGCCCCACTGGCTTCTCTCTGCACAGCACAGAGCTGGTTTCTGTACGTGGGCCCCACGGAGCCACTCGGGCAGGAGGGGCACGAGGCCTGATGGCCTTACCTACCCCATAGGCACAATCAGGCTACAGCAGGCACTGCAGCACTGTGGGGAGAAGGAAAAGAAGTCCAGCACTGCGCTGTGGCAACAGAGGTCAGGTCACTGCTACACGTACATCCTCAGGGATTAATTTAGATAGGGATAACGAGGCCAGCTCCGAAACTTGAAACACTCAGGACTCATGACCTGGAACTTTCCCCACAGGGCAGGCGCCCCGCCGTTGCCTAAAGAGGAGAAGAAAGAGAAAAACAGATATATTCTTCTTTTGTGAGATCATTTCAAATCTACCTCCAACACACAGAGCCTTTTACGCTAGAGGCTATAAATAGCAATAATAGCCCAAAGATGTAGGAGACCCAGGTTTGATTCTCTCTGCTTTCTGAAATGATTAAAACTCACTGTCTCCTAAGAAAGCAGCCTGGCTGCCGTAGAAATATGGTGGACGTGGAGGGGCTCTGTCTCATTTCAATTCCGCATTTAAGCAGCAACACATCATCTATGTAGGTCCCACCTTAGTTGCTTACATCTCATTTTTGATGTGGTACTTGTCCCGCATCTTTTTTGCTTGAAGAGCTACCATGGTCCATTAAAGAGTCCTTCTGGTTTGCATCTTTTCACCCAAGGTCTTACTCCACCCCACGTTTACGTCTCATTTCCTGCTTCAATGTGTCAACACAACTGTTAGGAAATGAAGGTCATTTCAATAGCACAGTCTTGTTTGCAACAGCAATTGGGTGTAATTTCAAAACATCTGGGAGAGTGTGGGAGAAATGAGTGTGGTAGAAAATGTGCTTCAAATGCTCTGAGCACTTTATGTGAGAAAGCCTTGTTTCCATTAGTAAAATATAGATTTGTTATGACATTGTAAGTCTGAGCTGTGAGATGCACAATATTTCCTTAGAATATCTGACAGCTGTATCACTGTTTAATATATCTATTAAATACTACATCTACATGTAAAAGCAACCAATAAAACGTGTTTATTTACCTTTGAAACCTTTGGCAGAGTAAAGCATATCACTATATATATACAAGCCTATATATATATATATATATCCCCATTCAAATCTACTAGGTATTTGAAATGGCAGCAATAAAAGAAAAAAAAATGTAGATTTTCTTTCCAGGTCTGCATTTACTGTGGACAAAGCAAATACTATGAAGATGCCTTTATTTATTTATTTATTGCTGCTATCTTTCAAATGCACCAAAAGTACAAATCAAAGTGTTGCCCCGATGTGCTTGTACAATTGCATAAAATATCCAGGAGGGACCAATAATCACTGTCTTCACAGAGGTGTTCTCTGTAATCAATCTTCAGCAAAAACTCAGCATTTTGTTTTTATTGGCATTTATGGTCATATTTATTGTCCCCCTGCTGGGACAACTGAGGGCCTTCTTGGCTGGCACACGCATACACGCACACACCTTCCAGCATCTCTCACCTATCAATTCATGAAAATTGCTTTCAATTCTGAAACTATAACATTTCAAACAAGAGTGGGTGAAATAAAATAGAACATTAAAACAGCCTTGTGGGTTCAGACAAGTGCACAGCATCCAGGAAAGCCAAGAATAAGAATCTTTTTGCTTTCCCACTTAATGAAGGTTACAGTCTCCTGGTGACTTGTTTTCTTAAGTTTAATATCTTTTGATATTTCTCCAGTCCTGTTATAGCCAGAGCTTTAGACACATGAAATAGCCTGTGTATCAGGAAGAGCAAAGGGCAGCACGACCTTGTCTCTTGTCACTTTTCCGTTTGCTCACTGGGAGACAACATACTGTGTTAAATCGCTAAAGTTTATAACAAGATGAATCAAGGTGGAGGCTGGGAAAAGGGTGAGAGATAAAAAGCAAGTATGTACTTTTTGTGATTCCCTTGAATCTCTCCAAATAACTGAAGAAGCCTGTGAACAAGGGAATATTTTGTCAATTTTTTCCACGGCAAACGTAAAAGAGATTGTGATCTTCCCCAGGTAATGCTGTTAATACAGTGACTAGATGAACTGGGCTTACTTCGGATCTGAAGCACAGAGGAAGCAGGCTATATTACGACCTGAAATTGGTTCTTACTTATTTTCTCTCCTCCTCTTGTTTGTGTAATTTTACAAGGTGGCTGCTGAAAGAAGGTTGGCAGTGCAGGCTCAAGCGTGGTCAAGGAAGGAGAGAGACAGGGTAGTGGGAAAGGAGATGCTCCACATGCACAGCAGTTACAAGCAATACCTTCCCAGTGTGTCTCTCCAAGTAATTAGACAGGTGTTAATGACCAGTTCAGGGTTTGTACATGTTTGGCTCTGAGCATCCTGTGAGCACCAACTGGGAGCATGTATTTAACTGAAATTATCATGTAGATGGTAATTCTATAAAAGGGGGGAAGGTAGGGCATTTAACCACAGAGTGATTTGTAAGAGAAAAAAAAATGGTTTTGTATTTTTTTTTTCTGTGATGAACAGTATATAGGTCACAATATATCCATATTAATGTATATACATTATATATCTGTTCAGATCATATCATTGTATAATCAATTTCTGGCAACTATTTAGCAAAGTCTTCTATCAGAAGATTCCAGTTTGGAAGCCAATTTTATAATGAGAATAATGGTGAAGATAAAGTCAATTTTATAATAAGACTGAATGGAGACCAAGACGAACATGCTAAATCTATCTTATAAAGACTTACAGATAATAAATCTGGAGCAGCCACAATGACAAGCCAATCCAACCTTCTGGACAGAGAAATTCCCTGAAATAAGTCCTTTTTCAGACATTGTTCATCCGAAGTTTTTTTCAGTGATGGAGAATCTTGTACCAGCCTGTGTGTGTATGTTGTTCCTGTAGCTAATTAGGATCACTGCTGCAGCAGTTCAGACTATGTCATTGAACCTATCAAGCCTCCATCTGCTCGACTGAAAGCCCCAGGATCAGAAGAGCGGCTTCACTTTGACTAGCTAGCCTAGGAGCTCCCTGCACAGTGCTAAGCCCAGCGCCCCTTTGTAGTGACATCTGTATCATGAGCGGTTCGTATATGACAATTTAGGAACTCCTGCACTAAGGACCTCCTGCAAAAATGTCGTGCCGAAAAGGCCCAACTTTGTGTCCCC
Source organism: Anser brachyrhynchus (assembly GCF_964034855.1). Classification (NCBI taxonomy): domain Eukaryota; kingdom Metazoa; phylum Chordata; class Aves; order Anseriformes; family Anatidae; genus Anser; species Anser brachyrhynchus. Next base: position 5,462,692 of record NC_137717.1, read on the forward strand.
AGAACCTCTCCAGTGGGTGAGTTGGATGACTTCAGGATGAGCTCAAAATTTAGACCCGTGCTTGGAAATGGTGTCTAGCTTTATTCTTGGTCACTTCACTGTCTAGGTCTTGAAGATTTTCTGTATTTGGGAGGACTTAAAATTCACAACCACGTTCTGTTCAATTTTATTATCCCTTCTAAGCAGAAAGGATAAGGGAACATTTTTTAAAAAACATTTACTCAATGAAAGGTGGAATTGTAATGTAAAAAAAACTACAAAACACTTGCAAGTAATTTTATTTTTCACAGGTATCCTATTTCAGATACTTCTTTGATACTGCTCTCCGTGAAGCAAACTGGCAGACAAAACAGCAGTCAAGACTGTAACAGGACTGAACATGCTTCAGGTGCAACTCATCCAAGCACACTCAGTTGTACAGATTTAATTATGGATAATCCTTTGCATGCTGGGAGAATAAAAGCTTTGTGCAGGCAGTATTTTTTCTGTGTTGACTTCACAAATGGTGAATCAAATCGGAAAGTTCAGCAGGTCACTTCCCTCTGTTGTTCATCCATTGATACCCTGTTCAATAGGAAGTTTCAGAAGGGGCTGCGATTCTATTTGCAGGAACAATAACTTCTGTTACTCCAGAGAAGTTTATAATTCTGGAAAGGATGCTGACACCCTTCCTCCAAATGAAGGTATCTTGTTCCTGATGGAGAGCCTCTTCTGAGGCCCCTGGCACGGGCTGAACTTCAGCAGATGTCAATGAGTTTCATCAGGAGCTCAGCTTCAAGTCCCCCGGGGCCATGCTGGATGCCCGTCTGCCCGCCGACATGGCAGACATCAGCGTGGGGCCGGTCAGAGAGGGCCGACATCGAGTTCTGCCTCTTGCCATGCCTCCTGCAGGCTGGATTTGGTCTGGGAAATGGGGGCAAATGCTGGGGAGAGAAGATCTTGTTTTCATGTTTGTTTTCAGCTTCCCAGGGAAGACTGGCTGAAATACACGAGGCCTTGCTCAGATGTCAGTGGGTGAATTATGGAAGAGCTGCTAGAAAACATCTGGCCACAGAGGCCTGGCCATGTCAAAGCACAAAGGGAAGGAGCCCTGCACTGCCTTCACGCTCTTCATTAAATTGTCTTTCTTTCCTCAATGTCCCTTACACACATACCTGTCCAAGCGGGTAGAGAGGTGGAGGGCTAGGAACGGTCACTACAAAACCCAGATGCCCACGTTGTGATAGTTGGTGGAGAGACAGCTTCCAGATCACGCAGAGCTTCTCCGCCGATGGACTCCGCGACCCTGAGCTCCAGACTGGGATATGGGTGCAGGTTGGGTGACGTGGGTTCCCCACTGTCACACACACACCGGTGCTTCAGTCTTGCAATCTGATAAAACCGAGGATGGAGCCTGCTCTCAGGAGCATCGTTAGAGCACAGTCATTAATGTCTGCAAATCACTCTGAGAGGAGCCATTAGAAAACTGTAAAATGCTATTGCTAAATAACCACTTACATTTTAAAAGAGGAAAAGCAGATGTGCTTGCAATCCAAAAATGAATATATTTCAGGCAAAAAATAATAATGAAAGTATCAAAGAGAGTGCACCATACTGGCCAGTCCTTCGTAAAAAGTTGCAGAACAGTAGGAATAAGCTGGCTGCTAAATGCCCAGAAACGTGAAGGCTGAGTACACAGATGACAAAAGTCATCACAGCTTCATGTGCTATATCCTCAATTATGTGGTGTTTCAAGTCTAGTGAGCACTTTCTCATAAAGGAAGAAGCTATTCTTGACAATAATTTGCTTTAGCAGCTTTCCTAGAATCTCATGAATTTGTAGAGCACAAAACAAAACAAAAAAGCTCTAAAATAGATTTTTTTTTCCATTGCAGAAAGAAAAAAAAATGAGGCTACAAAAGTGTATCTATCTCTGTATATTTTTTTCCACATGAGGCCCCTGATTTAATTAGTCGAGTCACCAGAGACTTTGAAAGAAGCTTTCTTCAAAACCCTTTTCCAGATTCTCAGGGATGGAAGTAAAAATAGATTTAAATTGGTCTTGGGGAACTGCTGTTTACATTAGAGGTAGTTTTAAAAAAAAAAAAATCTACTAATGAACTCTAACGATGGCCTTGTTCCAAGCCTTTGTCAACCCAGACGGACCCAATTACTCCGCTTTCAGCCGAGCAACAGGGAGCAGCACAGTCCTGGGGCTGCTCCAGCGCTGCTGACGGAGGCACCCCAGACTCGCATCGGTGCAATCAGCGCGGCGCGGCCGGCTGCTGCGGCACGCTCAGGAGCCCCTTGCTGCTGGCTGCAGCAGCACCAGGCCGACCTCAGCCTCTTCTCTGGATGCCTGCAGGAGGTGAGGGCCAGGCAGACGTGCTACACGGGCTGCAGCATCGCTTTTTGGGGAGGTGAGGCATTTATGACTGCTCTGGCCTTCAGGGCCAGTGGTCTTCTAGATGCCTGCAGGCGTGCTGCTTTCCGTAGCCTGTTCTGTGGCACATTGCACTCGCATGTTGTATAGGTCGACACAGAACCAGAGACAGGTCAGACAAAGATGTCTGATTTCTCCTCATGTATGCTCAGAGAGGCCCAAGCTCCCTGGCTGCTTCGCTGGATCTGCTTTAGGGACCGTCAGCTCCTTAGTCAGGTGGCGGTTGCACCTGATGACACCAAAAAGTTCCTCTGAGCACATTTGCTTGTGCAAGCCTGCTGCACCTCAAACAGGGGCGGTGGGGTGACAGCGGTGAGGAGGGGAGGCCGAGCTGAAAACCTTACGGCTGCCCCATCCTCCTCCATCTGCAGAGCCTCCAAGATCGAGCTCCCTGTGTCTCTGCCTTTGCTGCCTGGCCACTCCTGAACACGAGCTGGGGCTCACTGCCACCAGCTAGTCACAAACAAGGACACTTGTGAGTCCTCACTGGCTTTGTAAGAAATATCTTGCTGTTGCTAAAAACTGAGTGGGGCCAGTTTGTTGTGCTGCAACTGAAACCCCAAAATGGGAAGAAGAACCTGTGTGTTTAGTCAGAACGCCAAATAAGATAACAAAAGAAGACAGGATTTTATATAAAAGAGTAGACCCCCCAAGCATATGTAAGACCATGCAGAACTTCAACATTATTGGTAAAAACATTTGTGGATAAGAAGAAAATGCCAATTTTGTGGAAAGGGTGCTGGTACTCCAGGCAGGACCACCCTAGGATAGATCTTCATGTATGGCAAAGCCCACAGGGACCTGAGCTTGGGTCTACCCATCAGCGCATCCTGCTGCTCCTCAGCACAGAGTTGATGCCATTTTACCAAGGTGTGCTAGCATCCAGAAAAGTTTAGGGAGTATTTTTCCCTTCTCGTAGTGATAAAATGCTTACCCATCTATTGCAAAAAAATGTTCCTATAAAGTAGCAGGAACGCTGAAAAGTTCTTAATAAAACCATTAGCTGCATGCTATAGACTGCAGCTACTCTTCAGGGGCCAGATACAGATCTCAATTATAGGCTGGAATAATTTCCTGGCACTCAGAGGACTTACACTGGCATGCAACTAATACAAGCCAGAACTTCATCATAAAGCATCATGGCCACATTAACTTTCACAATTTACACTAGTCAAGGGGTCAACTCTCAACATTTTAGAGTTTGGCCAAGAGAGAAAGAAATGCAATTGAGTGGAGGCTCTGTTTTTGAAACCAATTTCTAACTAATAAAATTTTTCCCTTCATTTTCAAACACAGTCCTTTCTGGTGCCTGTATCTGATCGAACGAAATATTACCGTGCTGGGTAATATCATTGCCTGGCCCCCTGGGTCATGTAGAATGCATATTACTGCATTTACCACAGGACGGCTACCACCTACCTCGCTGCACAGCCCGAAGAGTGAATCCCAGAAGATGGGACAATGACAGGGAGACGCTACTCTTTAAAGCTCATCTGTTAATAAGACGTGGAAGTGTCGAATTCAGCCCCGGGAGAGCAATAATAGTCAAGTGAGATTCATGGCGTTGCAGCTGGTTGGCACCACAGGGGAGCACGCTGGGGGTGCCTGCACCAGTGTTCGAAATGGGAGGTGGCCGTCTGCAGTGAACCCGTTCCTCTGTGGCTGCTGGTGGTGTCTTTGGAGCAGTGACAGCGGATTCGGGGAGGCCAAGCAACACTTAAGACCGGTGATTTGCAGTCCACTCGATATGCCTGAGCAAACTGGAGTGCTCTGGGACACCCCGTTTTTAGGGGCAGGTGAAGGGAAAGCACCGTGCCACTGGGACTGGTTTGCCATCGGGAATAAGGGACTGCAGCAAATGGCACTTGTATGGGGGGGGTGGGAGCAACACGAACAATTCTGTGGGAAGCAAAGAAAAAGCTGAAAGTGGTGCTCTAGGAAGGGTTTGAAGGTTACCCCTCAAGCCGTGAAAACCTCTAATTATGGAAGCCACTAACAATTTGCTTTCCTTCTAGGAAAAGAGGAATTTGGGGCTGAAACTGTGATGCTAAGGGGTCCTGTCTCTCAAAGCTTAATCCTCTACTCATGATGTCTGATCCAAATGAAAACTTTAGCCCAGCCTGAATGAAAGATCTATTTTTCTGACAGAGATCGATCCGTGTCATGACTTTTTAACCTGAAAACAAAAATCCGTGAATAAATGTACTTAATTTTAAGGTCAATTTAGAGATTAAAAATAAAACTACAAAGTGAAAAGCCATTTAAAACTGCAGAATCAAAATATTCTGTTACAATAAAAGCAGCCTTAAAAAGGGATATATCAATATTTCCAGAATTTTCCTCTAAGATAATACAGTGATGATATCAACACAATTCTGCATAATTTTCCATCCTGATGGGACTGCCTGTGTAGTCAGAGCTTTTGCATGAAACTTTGCTAGCTGTCTCTGCTTAGCGGCCATCACATCTCCTTCGAGCCCTTTGAAAATCCGGCCATTCATTTGGACACAAAAATGACAACCGTGTTGTTCTGAAATGCTGATGCCTGGTGGAGAAGGATGTCCCTGGTACCTGGGCCTGACAGGCGTGTTTGTCCTGCCTTCACGGGCTCCTGCGGGTTGGTTTGGGGGCCGTGCTGACAGTGAATCTGATATAGGGAAGACTTTGTACGTGACTGCCCCACTCAGACTGTGCTCCCTTCCACTTTGCTTACAGCGCATCTGGGTTTTGTGGTCCTTTTTAATGCGAACGACCTTTTAATGTGAACCACCTTTCATGCGTTAGGCAGTGCTGACATGTGAGTCTTGTCACTTTATGAGGTGGAAAACAGTCACTGTCACCAACAAGCGAATAATAATAGAGATGAAAAATTAGTCATGAAGAGCAGGGCCTATACGTTACTGTGCTAATTATAAGCATTGGCACATTCATACATCAGAATTAATTTCTAATAGAAAGTAGGCAATGTTCTGTTTCATTTATCACTGAGGTGAGGGATGTGCAAGGTGGGGAAATCATTACCCACTGCTTTTTTAAACTACGTAAGTAAATAAGCAGATAAGTAGGAATCCTCTGTCACTACCCGGCCATCACTTTTCACTTATAGCTGTGTCCAGACCTATACACCCCTGCAGAAGGGAAAAAGGGAAAGAAATATTCCAAGTAATCCTTTATCTGAACTACTTTGGTTTCAAAGCACAGTCTGTGTGCTTTGAAAGTCTGTGCATCTGAAATTCCTTACTCCGAACAGGTTGTCAGGCTGTAGGTGGGGAGATTCAGTTCTCCTCTTTCCATTCTCTGGCCAGGTTAAAAATAATTATTTATGAATCAGAATAAATTTTGACAAATGTTTTCAAGCAAGAGGGAGAGAGAGGGGGGAAGAAAGAGCAAATAATACATAGAAATGATAAAACGGTTTTTACACTGGCAAAATGAATACTTTGCCTTGGCATGCTGAAATGATGTTTTACTTTGATATTGACCTAAATTTAACTTTTCAAAAAGTTTAAATGGATACAGAAACCTCCAACCTGAACTGTTTCATTTCAGATTAAACTCAACATATTCTTTGATCTACCAGATTGTTGTCGATGCTTATCTCATTCCAGCTAGAAATTAAGCAGCAAAACTGAAATTTTGGGTGTTCTGAAGATGATAATTGGTGAGAGCTTCCTCCGGGCTGACCGAAGAACCAAACACTCGACTGTTCTCAGCAACCTGGTGGGTGAGGCTGCGATTCACTGCACCTCACTTCAGCCTTTTAAAAGTCAGGCAGCTACTTTAAATGACTTAAGCTACATCACTGGTGGATAGAAAGAAAGCATTTCCAGAGAATGGGTGGTCCAAATTCAGAGTGGGTAGAAGGAGGAGATGCCTGTGCAAGTGCTCATGTCTCCCCATGGGCTCCCAGGAGGGTTGTGGTGACCAGGCAGGCACAGATCTTAGCTGGCCATATCATGGTGCGAGCGACTTACCTCTCTTCCTGGCCGATACCTTAAGTAACAATTTAATCATTAATTTCTTTCCCAGGTTTCTTCTTAGGACAGGAACAGAAGATGGCTAAAGGCTAAGATTCGCCTTCCCCAGGCCCATTGTGTCCCGGTGGAATTACCAGGCTTACGTGTGCCAAGGGGTGAAGGGCAGGGTGCAGCTCCCGGTTATCTCAACTCAATCTCTTGGATCAGAAGAATGCTACAATAATAAAAACCATAAAAATGTTCTTAGCCATGAATTTGACATTATTAGTGACTTTCCAGTGAGTAATAAAAGTGAAAGAAAAGAAGAGAGAAAGGGCGTTAATGTGAACTGGTGTAGGTTTCCCTTTAGCTACATGTAATCAAACTGACAAACCCCTTAAAGGTAATTACTAGAACCAGCTGGAAACGCTTAGTTGGAAATGCATTCTGACTAAAACTCAAGGTTCGTACTCTATTTTTTGTTTAAAAATAAAACAAAACCACTTTACTTTCAACAAGTATTTTCCAGTGTCTGCGCACCTGCAGATCTCTGGAGCAGACCATAAGGCAAAAGAAGAGGCGTGACTTGGAACAAGTGTGGTTTCTGACTAACGGTTTTGGAAAACCTGCCTGATCCCTGGCACAGACAAAGCTGAAGTGATGAAGATACACTCAGAGGGGAGAGAGAACTGGCTGCAGTGGGTGACCCTGAGAAGCCCAAAATGAAAGCAGTTCCTTGGGTATGTGTGGCAATGATTCATGCCTCAGCCCCAGCAGAAGGGCACCTCGCCAAAGGAAGATGATACATTTGCTGTCAGATAAATGCTCTTTCATCTCTGCATGTGATTTAAATTAATCACTTGCTCACATATCCTGAGGCAAACCTGTTCCCAACATAGGAATTAAGTCTTAGGCCAGGGACTACCTGCAATAACTTATACCCTTCGCTCAGGCAGGGATTCAGGACATACAAGAAAGCAGCAGAGAAAAAAAGAAGAGGGAGTTAGAGGTGAGAACAGACACTTTTCCAGAGACAATACCCTTGATTATCTCTGAAGAAAAAAAAAGTGAAACTGCTGGTAGAGGTCACCAGGCTATATTAACCACTTCAGTCTGACAGCAAAACTCAAGGTATCAGCATGATTTTCAGATATACCACAGGGCCTGCAGGGCAGATTTCTGCCTCATCTGCTATTGATGAAAACAATTCCATTGCCCATCACTGCCAATTAATATTTGCAGAGATATGGTGTATCTGATGATACATTCATAACAACTGCAAAAATATGACAGCGTGGATTCAGAAGGGAAACATTTCATTGTCGCTTGGTGTAATTCTTGCATTCCACAAACCTGCAGACATTGTGTAGACACTGTGGGAAGGCTGGTTGAAAACAAATGCCTTTTTTTGTTGTTGTTCCTGGGAACAGAAACATGCTGGTAGACATCAAGATTGATTAAAACCATTAAGTTGTATGTAACCTTGCAGTTGGGCTTACTCAGAGCAGAAAGCTGGACCAGAGACCTCCAGTGGTTCCTTTTAACCCGTCATTCAGTGGCTCCAAACAAAAATGGGTTGCAGGATTTTACTTAAACATGGTTGGAACCATAATTGATCCCTCCGTAGGCCCAAGGCCTTCATCGTTAAAGCAGCTGATCACCTCATATTCAGCAGCTCTTCTCCTTTATCCTGTATTTTTTTATTTGTTCTTTAATACTGATGCTTAAGTGGGATCAGAGGGGAGTAAGAAACTCTCAGCTTCCCAGAATTACAGTATTTCCACTGCTGGCAGGCCCAGGCTGGCCTGTGGTAGAGCATGGACTAGAGATAATATTTCATCAGGAAGTTATTGAGACATAAAACTGCATTCTGATGCCTAGCTGAGTCTGAGACAAGCTAGAACCTCATTCAGCACTTCTTGGATTTAATATTTCTTAGAACTGCACAGAAAAAGATCATGTGTATTTGCGAGGATTTTTTGGTATTTATTTAAAAACAAACAAACAAACAAAAAACTATTGTGTGAAGATGAAAAAATGAGGGTTTAATGCTTTTCTGATGAGGAACTATCATTATGCTGGTAACCATCTAGCTAGAAAACGTCAGCTGACAGGCCCAGGCATTAGTGCAACCAGCAGATGGACTTGCAGGCAGTCCATCTGCTCGTGGTCCACGCGTCCAGGAGGCCCAAGCAGTCCCTCGCTGGGGAGCTGTGAGGTGGCCGTAGAAGGCACCGGGCCAGGGAAGAAGCACTCCCCTTTTGCAACGAATTGGCAGGCTCCTGTAGACATTTACTGAGGTGGTATTTTGGACTAGCTCCAGTACCAGAGCCCAGATTCAGTTTTAATCATGCAGCATCAGTAAGAAAGCTGTTATTCAGCACTTTGTCCAAATCTCTCCCTGGATCAGATTGTGTGGCGATGGGAGGAGGAGTTTGGTCCTCTGCCCGTGGTAGTAATTGTGGTGTATTGACACGGCCGACCACACCGCAAGTGAATCTGAAAGAAAACTTCTTTTGTTCTGCTCTTTCATCGGGGACCTTGATATTGTAAATATCTAGGTGAGAGCTATCTCATCAATTTGATACACTGCATGTCTGATCCATCTACCCTATACAAAGTCTCTGATCCTTGACCCTGATTTCCTTTCATCACTGCTTGTGCTTACAAGATTGCAGCTATCTTTTCAACACCGGTCTGTTACACCCTCCATAAAAGCTCTGCCTGCTAACGTCTTCAAGTGCTGAAAGTAGACTGGGAGAAACACGGATGACTTGCAAGTGCTCTCTGTATTCTGCAACAGCGAGATACTCCTTCCCCCGAGTCCACTGCCCAAGCCACAAGAGGAGTGTGGTTCTGGAAGCATCACATCAGAGCCGGAGGCTCTCATGGTAGGAGAAGTCTGAACTTCCAGAACAAAAAAAAAAGCTCTCATCATTACACGCTTGAACAGCTGTGGGAAGAAGAAAAAAACCTCTGCATGAATATTCTGGCAAGTACCAGAAGGGCAAAATTGATGCTGCCTTCACCCGCTCTGGCTTCTCATCACCCGTGTAATTAACACTCACCACCCCATGATAGATGGGAAATTCACTGCAAATTTTGAATACTAAGCAGGGAGGGTGGGTTGGTGCCCCCTCTCACCTCCAAACTGACCTACTTAAAGGTATTCTCTGATGACCTGGGTAAATAGGAGCTTCTTGAGTCAGAGTCAGGATAATGAGGTGTGTATCAACAAGCTTTATCGATCTGTACTGCCTGGGTAACCACAAAGCCTTGGTAAAAGCTTCAAATCCCCTCTCCCAGCATGCAGTGGAATCAAGATAAAACTCAAAAGGGATTGTCTGCAGACAGTATCTTCTTTGTTTGTTTAAAGCCCCGATCAGGAATCTGCAGAAGTATCTCAACTGTAAGGAAACAGAGATGTTCAAACCCTCCCATGAGCTGTGCATTAGAAAAGGAGTAAGAGGTGTGGGACAGGCTGTCAACTTTTGTGCAAAGTCCTTGACTTCAGTGCAGGGGTGGAAATTTCAGGGAGACGGTTTACCCAGTGGAATAGGCTCAGCAAACGCGCAGTGGCCCAGATGGCTGCAGAGAGCTGCCGTGCAGGTCTGGGATCCAAGCCATAGAACAGAGGGCTTCAGTACCCTTCAGTACAGCACCACGGGCAAAAAGCTTTGGCCAGCTTTCACTTTCCAGTTTTTTCTAACTTTTCTTTTCCCCCCTGCAAACATGTCAGACCATTTCAGAGGTCTAAACAGATTTTAAAGTTCAAAAACACAGAGGTGAGTTGATGTCAAGACTCCTTAAAAGTGGTCTATAGGAAAGAACAATAAAAAACTGTATTTGGAGACTATAGTAAGAGAAATGCGAAAGCAGCCGTAGCACATTAGCAGTGTGAATGATCAGTCACTAAAGCAAATAGTGGAAGATTCTGTATCTTTGGCAGTTTCCAATTAAAATGTGGCAAGTATCTGGATGATGCCAGTCTAGCATCTGTCAAGTGTCCATTCTTTGGCCCAAAGCAGAGCTATACAAGAGATCAGACTGGTATGAAAGCCCAAGTTGCCATCACTACTTGGTTTCAGTCTGTCAGGGAACTTACAAGACCCGTTAGCAAGAATTTCTGAGCCATTTTGAAGACACAAGAACATATGAACCGGGAATCAACTCACAGTTCTCCAGACTCAGTTCCTCCATATGGGTTGTTTGTGTGGGGCCCAGACCTTTTCTACAGGCTGTGTCCTAGTGCCATCGCAACTGAAAATGACAAAGCATCGAGACTAAATGAAGCTGCTATTGCTCCTCCAAGACATATTTTTACTCTTGCACTTGAATTTTTGTGTAGCCACAGCAAACCATATAAAATGGCTGACAGATGTGATCTTATCAGGGTTCCAGCATCCTTCGTGGAATATGTCCCTTCGTACAAATTACAAAATGCTCCATCTGTGCTAACTGGATTGAAATGTCAGGCCCACGGTTGGGGTAAGCCTAGCAGAATTTGTGTTTAACAATTTCGCAAGTATATTAGATTAGCAGTTATCCTGTCCTGGTTTTAAATTATAATTTCACCTTTTTTTCTTGCTGCTGCAGGATGCAATATTCATGTACTGTTAAATCAAATACTCCATTAACAGCACCAGAGATAAATATTGAATTAATGGAATAATGCAGGTTAATAGCAGATTTATAGGATAATGCTGGAGAATACTGTGTATGAATTATGCCAGCAGCTGAATCACTGACCCTCACTGTGCTCTGACTGCAGGTGCAATAAAAATAGAAAGGAAAAAAAAAAAAAAAAGAGCTAAGCTATCTCAGATTTAAATATTTACTAGGAGTATCTAATAGGTCACGGATGTGGACAGATGCTTAGATGAAGCTAGGACAAGCAAATAAGCACTGAATTTTTCAGGTTCTCTTTTCCTGCTGAGAAGAAACAGAATCCACTGGTTGCTGCTGCTGAATAAATGCTCATTTTCCTTCCCAGAAATCTCTATCTCCTTCAGACCCATCCAGGGCAGAGGCACTCAGTCTGTAGTTCCTCACAAAGGCATCTTGTTAAGGCTGCCTGAACCTCTGCAGAGCAGCAGCCAAATGAAAATGTGACATTTTTATTAAAAAAAAAAAAAAATAAAAAATCCAGAAATGGCCCAAAGCAAATACCTGCTAAAGCCCAGCGCCGCCCCGCAACGCCAGCCTGAGCAGAGCTCTCATTGACTTCATGCGGCTGGTCCCGACCCATGCTAACGAGGGTCTGCGGGCCCTGCGCATGGCTGACATGCCTGACTGATTTAATTTCCTGCTCGGACCTGCCAAGCCTCTCTGTTCCATCCGTTTTCTGGGGCTGAGCAGCTGGAAAGCCCCAGCCGGGCTCCAAGGTGCTGACTCAGTAACTCAGCAGCATCAGGAACGGTGCAAGGGACCCGTGACAAATCCAGAGGGATGGCAGAGCCCATGACCAAGTGACTGGGAATCCCAAGAAGCCAACCAGGATGGGATTTTAAACCGTTCCCATAGCTCTATTCATCATATTCTTTTTTTAAAAGGCTGTCTAGTCAGTTACTATATTTTTATGCTTGACTTCATGAATATTTCAAGCAGGAAACTCATCCTGAATTTGTTTTGTTCTTGTCTTTTCTTCCAGGAAATGTATGTGTGCAAACTCCCCCTAATTTATGTAAATACGGAGGCGGAAGAGTTTCACTTCATTGTTACAAATTAAAAGTTCCCTGACATTTCCAATTAGCTGGAGAGAAAAGCAACGCAACTATAAATACATCACAAAGCCAGCAAGACTGCTCTAGCATAAACAGCACGCTCCCGTCATGACACCGCGCGGTGAGGCTCCGAGGCGTGCTTGTTAAAACCGAGATTAATGGCATGGAGGCAAGGTGGTCCATTGCCCCGGGAAGCAAATAGAGAACTTGGGGGGGGGGATAGCTGAAAATTTGGGCAAAGGAGGGAGTGAAACTACCAGTAGTGCTAAACCCAGCTCAGTGTTCCCCCTCTTGGCTGATCCGAGGCTTACACTGGGGAGAGGAGCATGTTCAAAACGTCAGCCTGGTGATGTTTGACAGGGTCCTGGCTTCTGCAAGACAAAGTCAGTGAAATGCCCTTTCCTGTGACCTGCAAGGCTGCTGCTGTCAGGGTCAAGCTCACTGTAAACATCTCTGCCTAAAACATAGATGAGTCAGACAGGCAACTGCACTGAAGTGAAAAAATGAAGGTGGGTGGTAAGTCTCTGGCAATGAGGGCAGGACATGGACCACTGCCTTCCCACAGCAGCCCACCAGCCCTGATTCATCCCTTCCTTGAAATTCCCTGTCTTTTGGACTAGTGGGACCTTGCAGGGCACCAGAAAGAGATATAAAGATGGAAACATCTTTGCTGTATGTCTGCCCATATTACAGGACCCTGTCCTTGGCATGGAGGGAAAGCACTGTGCGGAGGGGTGAGCCCAAAGGGTAGTGTAGTCTATGCCAACCAAACTCTCATGACACCCCACACCCTGGAATAAAAAGGGTGCAGGAGACATACCGGCACTGCGGGGCAGTGCCTGTTGCAGTTGTCCCTCTGTCCCATGGCCTGAATGCCTTCTACACAGGATCTGCATGTCACCAGCCTCTGGGAGGCACAGCTATGGCTGAGGGGATGAGTAAAGTGGGGCAACAAGCACCGGCCTTCAGGTGCGTGGCCCTGATAGTAAAGCTAATTCTGTATGATGGTTTTGACTGCCTCAGACTTTCTGAGGTGGTAATGTGAAACATCTCATGCCTGGCTGCCTGGCTTGGAGGTCTCTCTGGCTTCCCCTGGGCATTAGGATGCTAGGAGGATGCATTGCGATGCTTAGCATCTCCCACCAGTGCTCCTTCGAATGTGATACCGCCATGCTAATGTTCAGAGTTAATGTTCACGGTAATGTTCACTCTGCCTCCCAGGTCGTTACAGAGTGAAGGGCACCCTGGCTTTTGGTGGTGGATGTCTAAAATTCCAGGGACATTATTTCCCATTTTACAAATCCATCAGGCTGCAGACACAGTCGGGTACAATGTGTTCAGACATCCAATGCAAGAAAAAACTAATAATAATACCGGTGCCGGTGCTTTTTATTGGCTTCACACACCATAGCTTGTACATCTCCTCCCCAGGGCCAGATAAAAGTTTTGTGTTGTTGTTTAAGAAAAAGACCATTTTTGGCACCATAGCTGACAGAAATATTGAGAGCTTCATTTCTTCCCCTTCCCCCCCCTTTTCTTCCTCTTGTAATCTTTGATAAAGAAAAAAGTGTTCTCCAAAAAAGGTATGCTAATTAACAATTAATTCTTTTATCTTATAGTGCCGAGACTGTAAGACCTGAAGAAGATGTAGAATAAAATTAGTGGTAATTAGCTTTTTAGAGCATTAAATAAACAGTGACATGAACGATGGAGAATTAATGCTATGCATTTATTTTTAACAATATTTATACAGGCAGTTTTTGAACAAGGCCCTGTGGCATTAGCTTTTACTAATACAGGCAAAACAGCAATGAGAAATAATTACATTTAGTCTGCATTAAGAAAGCACTATGCAAATCAAAGGAATAATGAAGAGAAGCCTGTTAATATGGTTTTTGGAGACTCTATCCTTGAATATAATATTTGGGCTTTGTGTTCTTCCGGGGAATTCAGAAATTACCACCCTTTATCATTTCAAGCCACAGGCACATGGCTGTAAATATCGGTGGCACGAATCAGAGCCGCAGGACAAGGTGAAGGCTTCTAAAGCACCTGGTGGATGGGGCTGTGCTGTTTGCTTCCGAGGGCACCCCCCGCACCTAAAGCAGCGAGCGGAAAAGGGGGCTCACCACGGAAAGGGGGCTCTGCCACCACTGCCTCCACGCCATGACCGCAGCCTTGCCGAGGTGGGCACTGCTCAGGCTCTGCCTCTCCAGCCCGCATCGGAACAACTCCTCGAGGTGCCCTGATTTCCAGCAGGGTTAACGCTGTCCCCCATAAACAAAGCGTGCAGAAAGGCTCGGGATCGTGCATTTCAGCACTGACAAAACCATTTTCCTGACTGAATGTATTTGTGCTTCGCTATTGCTGTTTTGGTCTTTCGGGGCACCTCTGGGAGCCTGTCTGCACCATGTTAACACGCTCGGCGTGTGCCGACTGCCACCCAGACCACTTCATCAGCGAGCCCTCTGCGGGCACACGCTTCACTTTCCAGGCTCGTTCACACAGATGAAATCTCCCGCATTCAGGCATTCATAACGCCAAAGCAGAAAGGGACAGAGAAAACGAAAATTTGGCTCCTAATCAGCTGAAAGACCCACGCATCATCCATCTTCCATTATCTCCACAGCGAATGCAAGAGAAGAAAATGGGAAGATATGTAAAAAACCTTGTTTGTGTTACAGAGCTTTACTGCTAACAGGGTGTGCTAATTAAGAAAGGAGCCTCAGCAGATGAATCCTTGAAACGTTGTTTAATTAACACTCTCTCCAAAGCCAGGCAGAGGGAAGCGAGAGGAGCAGGGGAAGGGGAAGGGGCCTCCTCGGGCTCCCCCTGCCCACAGCCCCCAGCAGGAGCCCGGGGCCGCACCTGCTGCCATGCCCTGCCCGGCCCCGCACGCAGGCCTCAGGCCCGGCTTCAAAGGCGCCCATTTTAATTAAAAGAGAAGAGGCATCGGTGACAGTCTTCAATCAGGCATTTAATGAATGGCTGACAGGGCGCTTAATGCAATCAGCCCATCGTCGTTTCATTGAAGTGGCAGCAGGACGTTTATTAATACCGTAACCTCAGACTCTGAGGTCTGCTGTTTCCGTGGTGCTCGGTGCTGCCTTGGGTGTAAATGGTGGCCTGAGGCGGCGGCAGGGACTGGAGGCCAAGCGGCCTGGGGGTGCCTGAGGGGAGCTGGGTACAGGTGGCTGGTGGAAGGGGTGATGTGGACACCCCCAAAGGACACCCTTGAGGGGCTGTGGCCTGTGGGTGGCCTGCACCGTCACACAGACACCCCTGACGGATCCGCACCAAACCACTGAGGGGCCGCGGCCATGAGTGACCCACGCTGAGTGGAGGAAAACCAGCAAGAAGCAAAGAGCAGCAAAAACCCTCACTGTGAACAGCCCGTCACCCCACCGAAGCGACTGAGAGGGAAATGGGGTGAAAACTGGGGGAGCTGAGAGTTGGATGGGTGCGGAGAGAGGTGCTTGGCTCTAACTGAGCCCCAGGGAGTGGGAGGTAATGTGTTTCCTTATATGATTTTTATTTGTATTCTCTCTCTCTATTTTTTTTTTTCTCAATTCCCTAATCAGGCATCAGGAGGTGGTGTTAATTGGCAAGAAATTAAATTAAGTGAAAATTCCCCATGTCGAGATTGCTTTGCCTGCAGCGTGCTGCCACCGAGCATGTGCTGGGCTTCGCTGCTGCCTGGCAGCGCCGTCCTCAGCCCCCACGGCCCCCGGTCCTCCCCGGGCTGTCAGCTCACACAAGGCAGGGTGGGAGCTGGCTGTCACCGCTCCATTAACCTGTTTGCTCCTCGTCACGTATCGGGAAACATTTCCTGGGCTTCTGGGTTTGCCCATATAGATCGGACTGTAAGGTAATGATTAAGGTTGTAGTGTCTGACAATAGTTTCTGTAGGTAATTGCACTTTCTAAAGCTGATCGCTTCTGCGTGCATTTAACTCTTCGGTGGAACCATTGCTCTGTGTGGTGTTGGTAGAGAAAAGCACCGTGTCGAGTTATCAGCACTCTCCACTCTATCTCCTTCAGTAACCCATCCAAAGACAAGAGCAGGAACCAGAAGTCTGCATTATATCACTTGCAAACAATGGAACAAAGAGTTTGAAATAAACACATGGTAAAATAAGTCAGGGTGACTGCATATATACTTTAGCAGTCCTCATCAAGACAGTTCTCTTTTTTCTGTCTTCTTTCCTTGAAGGTGGAATATTATTCCCTGATGGACAGATGGACAGCCTGGAAGATGATGATATTCCCCTTGCAGAATGATTGCAAGGTAAACAAAGTTCAAACCCTTGTGTTGCTCTGCCAGTCTCTTGATAACACTAATAGGACTGCCAAGAGGGCACAAGAGTGTAATGAGCCATTCAGAGCCATCCTTCCTGTGGAGACAGCCCCGGAGTCCTATTTAGGCTTCAGTGTTTGTGATGACTATGGTGTAGCTGCTTGTTCTTTATCTTCAGACCCACCTGTCTCATTCCCATCTGGATCATCTGATGGTAATTACAGTACTGGGACCTGTTAGGCTCTTGGGGGGAGAAGAAAAAGATCCATTCCTTCCAACAAGTGAGACATCATGAAACACTCAAATCGTGTTCATTTATGGGATCATTCAGGGAAACACAGAGCCGTAGGAGTGGCTCAAAGGTATCACAAACAGAAATCCAATGGCAAAAACAGGCAGGCAGAGATGCGTTTGCAGTACGCTCTTCTCAGAAGCAATGCTGAATCATTGGGTGCAACTTAGGTCCTTGAGTTGAATCAGCTCCATGTTTCTATAACGGAACTTGAGGAGGAGAAATTAGAACTGTGTGTCCAGTCCTGGTCTTGAACAGCTACATTGAGCAGTATCAGATACATGGTGCTTTGGAGTGGAGACTGAAAAGCACTGTGCTCCTACCTGCAAGTGAGTCAGACTGAAATGCTGGTCCAGAGAGAAGAGTATATCCTGAACCTGCCTTCCCTGACCCCTTTCTGCAAAATGTTTTAATTTCTTTTACTGCTTTTTTCTAATATACTCTTTATTTCTTCCTGCATATTGAAGTTTACTTTCTATCTCCCACCTGCAGCTGAACGCCTGCATTTCAGTGAAGACTGCATATAAAACAAAATTAGGAAAGGAGTGATCAGCTAATAAGCAGTTGCTATTCATTATGGGAAATTACAGCTTTCATGTCTTCATAAAGTAAACGCCTGTCAGCTCCAAACCAGCAGACCTGTTGCATCTAAATACTTTGCTTAAGTGGGTGGATAGGCTTAAACACACTCTAAATCATTCTTCTTTTTAGCAGAAATTGCTGCTGCTGTCCTGGATGTCTGGGGTCAGATACAAGAGTCACATGGAAGGCAGATGTTCTCTCTTCTCCTCTCTTTGCTTCCCCTGTGATCCCCAATGCCTGGTCATTGAACTGGTGTGACGGCACCAAGAACTGGTGTTCTCTAAACCACCATAGCATATTCACCAGTGAAGAAGAAACACCTTAAGGTCTGTACTCATCCAGGTGAGTAAAGTTTTCATTGCACAGATGGAAGATGGCCACCAAATTAAAGACAGTGGGGAGGTGTTGGGAGATGTAGTGCCCTTTCTGGGTGTGTGCAGTACCAGTAACAGCTCTGGCAGGGGCATTCCTGTCACCAGGCCTTGGTTTGTCCACTTTTTCAGGCAGGAAACTGAGGTAAGAGACACATGAAGCAACCTGAGAATGGTGGATTAGAGAAAAATGAGGGATGAAACCTACGTCCCAGAATCCCACTCTATGTCCGGGTACTAAAAGGGCTCTTCCATCCCTGCCTCTTTCATTTATTACCAGCATATTGTTCTCCTGCAAGAGATTCCTGTGTCAGAAGAATTATCCATCTAAAGACATTAACCTCCTTTGGGGCCTTCCATTCATAGTGGGGCCCACTATTCGTAGTTCTTTGGAAGTTATACTCTGGCAGGCCAAGATGATGCCTTCCATGAATGCAGGCAGGGATATGTGCCCTGCTACTGTTACTTAGGACAAATGTGTCATGTGTCTTGCACTGTTGCATCTTGGAGGAGCGTGACATCTAATTTATATGGTCAAACTTGTCTTGCTTGCAATACTCTGCCCTCCATTGCAGTTTACAAATAACTGTTCTGTAAGAGAGGGATGAAAACTGTCACCTTGTTAGGGCAAGTTTTTTGCCCTTTTCTAAGGAGTTGGAGTATTTTCAACAGAAGAGTTCACGCACAGAGAGGCCTTAATGAGACACCCACCACAGAGTTTTTGGACGTCTCTTGTAAGAATTTCATAAAGCAGAACAATGTTATTGGCCCATTTTACAAACGGAAAGACACCCGTGGAGAGGTGGAGATAATCACTGTTTTCAGTGTTTGGATGTCACATCTAGCACAAAGCTTTACTGCTCTTCCACCCCCGCTCAGAGTTTTTTTGCCAAGCTGCATTTTGGGGAGAGAACCTGTTTTATACAAGGGATGAGAGGGGACCCACTGTGGAGGAGTGGGTACCAGTGTGGTGGCCAGGGAACAACAGGACATTGACAGCAATACAAATCAGATAACTCCAAGGTTGATAAAACCTGAACCAGCAATGGAGCAAAATCCCACAAGCTACAAAGCACACAGCTCAAACCTGGGGAGGGCTGAGGCCACAGTATCTCCCCAGGTATAGGACATCACCCCCGGTGCAGAACCGGCTGCAGGACACAGATGCGAGCCCAGCCTGCGGTAATTCAGCCAGCAAGGCTGGGCAGGCGCACAGCACGTCTGGCTGGCCTCGTAAGGCAGGGACACACACTCGCAGCTTCTGGCCGATGACTCTGTTCCGA
This sequence comes from Anser brachyrhynchus, assembly GCF_964034855.1. Classification (NCBI taxonomy): domain Eukaryota; kingdom Metazoa; phylum Chordata; class Aves; order Anseriformes; family Anatidae; genus Anser; species Anser brachyrhynchus. The sequence goes on from NC_137717.1 coordinate 5,481,617, forward strand.
AAAAAGGAGCAGAAATAAACAACATTGTCGAAAACAAAGCCCCAAGCGATGTTGGGAAACATCAATTGCCTCTTACACAATGTAAAGCAGCTCGGCATCCCCAGGTTGCTTGCCTGTATGTTTTGGCACTTGCACAGTATTGGGAGAGAGCAGACAGTATGCTAGGAGGTGTAACTGTTGCTATGGCTCCCTAATTACCTTCTGCGAGGTTACCATAGAGAAAAGCCCAGAGCTGACTTCAGAAACAATAGCACTTCTACTTTGTTTACATGGACGTTTCGGTTTTTAAATAAAACTTTACATGAGCCAGAAATTGAGCCTTCAGTCCGCTGCGGAGCAGGAAGGATTTTATCACAGCAGAAACTAAACAAATATTTAAACAGTTGTTTCTCTCGTTCAGAGTTCGTTGAAACACTGAAAGCAAGATTGGGGGTGGAGGTGGTGGGGTGGGATGTTGTTTGGTGGCTGGCTACTGCGTTACTGGTTCTATGAAAAGAAAACAGCCTGGCCTCTGATGATGGGCGGTCAGGCCCCTGGAATTATTTCTAGCCAAAACAAAAGAGGTATTGTAGGTCTAAGAAATTTTTGCTTACAGAAAAGATGCATTTTCTCAAAAACCTCAGGTGTAAACAAAGCCACATTTCCAAACACGAACCTGCTTGGCAGAGCCATGGCTTTGTCTGACACCATCCTCTGCTTTACAGCTTCCTATGAGGGCACGGGGTGAGGCAGCATAAAAGCTGCTTATAATCATGACACTGCAGAGTGGCTTTTTTGGTGAAAATAACCTATGTTTACTGCCCTAAAAACTCTTTGTATTGCACAAGGGGCATGAACAGTTGCAGCAACTGAAAGAGAGAGGCAGCTCCCATCAGCAGTCCCTTGGCAATGGGTGGGTTCGGTGTGCAGGTCATCGTGAAGAGATAGGGAGGGAACTGAAGATGCCACTTGGGACCAGATGTCTGTGGTATTTTACAAAAGGCATCCTGGGATCACAAAGCACCTCATCGCCGTAGTCTGAGGCTGCCTCTCTGCATGTACTCTGCCGTGCACTGACACACCTGGGTCCTGAGACTCGGCCCAAGAGCTGGCTGAGAGGCTGGCACCAGGATGAGCTGGTCGTGGAGCCTCCTCCACACCTCACCCACCTGAAGAGAAGGTGGCATGGGTGTCCTTCAGAATAGATTTAGACTAGACTGCACAAAAGTGGGGCCTTCTCCATTACACACAGATACTCGCAGTGCAGGCCGCCCTGGTGCAGGTCTGGTTATAGAGTCAGTGCTGCCTGGGGTGTGCTTTACGTCCTCTTGAAGTAGATGTCTACACTGGAGACAAGAATTGCTCCTCACAGTGCCTATTTCTCTTCACTGACTTTGAAAGCAGTCTGTAGGGTCTACTTCAGCTGTAGCAGCATACTTCACTGACTTGTAGCTAAGTGAGATGAATCCTATCCTGAACTTAAGTGCTGCCTTTAATTTCTCGAATGTCTAAAGCGACTGTGCATCTTAGTGATGAAGCAAACATGGACAATTCACCATTTAACATCTTTAATTGAACTCAGCAACTCCACTGACTCTGAAAACTTCGACGGATGCAGATTGGTATCAGGATTTTGAGAAAAGTCAGATCAGGGTGACCACAGAGTTAGTAATAGGCTAAAAATTGAGAAGTAATTCCTACAAGGTGTCACCTCCTGCAGCTTGGTACAAAAGGAAATTCAGAAAGCTCTCCTTGCTGCTGCAGTCATAGACATAACTTCTCACAACACTGTCAGAAAGACAGAGAACGCCATACCCCCTTTTTGGCATCAGTAATATAATAGTTTATTAATTCTCCAGCAGAAGAAGTTAATTGGCTGGGGATAAATTATGAATGTAGCAGGAGGCAGGGGAGGTCTGTATTCCTCTTGCTCACAATAAATGAAATAGAGTATTATTAATACGTAGCAAGACTGAAGCAATTTCTCTCTGATTCATGGTCCTGCTTTCTCTAAAGACAAGTGAGAGGGACAGAATTGTCTGTTTCTGCTTTCATGTGTCAAGGGTTTCCATCAAATTCGCACTTGTTTTCTGTCCTAATGAAGAGGACAAATACTACTACTGCCTGAAACCAGCTACAGGTGGTCAGAAAAGAAAGAAGTCAACAACCACGGTGGGATTGTTTTTCTGATAACTTTTTATCTTAGTCGATCCACTTTTCATCAAAGGGTAAATAATCAGGGAGCCATGGGACTATTTAAGTTGGAAAAGACCCGTAAGATCCTCAAGTAGAACCATCACCTAACGCTACCAAGTCCACCACCAAAACATGTCCCTAAGCTCCATGCCCATACCTCCAGGGATGGCGACCCCACCACTTCCCAGGCCATCCCATCCCATCCCAATGCCTACCCACCCTTTCCCTGAGGATTTTTTTCCTGATATCTAATCTACACCTCCCCTTGTACAACTTGAGGCTGTTTCCTCGTGTCCTAATAAGGTAAGCTTTTTGTGTGTGTTGGCTTTTTAGATACTCTAACAAACAAACAAACAAACAAACAAATAAAAGGAAAAAAGCCTCTGAAACAAATCAAGCTGACTTAACTACCGGTAGTGAAAAACTAGAAAGAGTACTGGTGCAGTTTTACACAGTGTGCTGGCATTGAAATGCTAAATAACCTGCGGACAAGCAGCGCTTCCAAGATGTGCTACTAAGAGAGGTCTTTAGCCCTTTTAAGAAATAAAAGCAGCAATTCAGTTTGCAAACAAGCTTGAAAAGAGGGAAAGCAGAAGACCAAGGAGGTCACTGGGGAAGCTAACAAAAAGTGCTAAGTCCCTTCTGCTGAAAGGAATGTAGAGAAAGACTGCGAATTAAATCTTCCATCTAATGGGTCCCTCTGGAGAATAATGGGCTGAAGATGACAGCAGAAAAGTTGTTTTTTCAAATATCGGAAAAATGACAGGCCCTTCAGGCTTCCCAGAGTAATCCAGGACTTCTAGAGCAGTGGAGAAAGCGCGGGACCACCTGCATTATCTTGCAAGCCCAGATTTGCAGGAAGCAGATGTGAGGATATCAGGGTCTGCTGGAGATTCAGCTAGGTCAGTGATCTCCCTTCACCTGAGTCTGATACGAATGCATTCATTTTGCTCATGATTTGAGAGGTATTGTGGCCACATTGCCATGAACTAGGCGGCCTTGGCTTAGAGGAGAGTGTGACCATGTTTCCCCCTAGTAGCTGCCTCTAGCAATGAAAATTACCTCCACCTTGCCGTCTTCAAATAAGTGAATTTTCAATTTCCCCATAAGTAGAGAACTCTGGCTTTCACCCTGAGGGTATTTGGTTTGATTCATACCATCTGCACGCCTCCTGTCTAGCCCACTGCACCAATATATTGCTGCAGTGCATAGGAGTGGTCCTGGCCACTGAAGAAAAAATGTGCGTGTTGTAAGAGTTAGAAGGATATAGCTCCATCTGTCCTGAGCTTTCTCTTATCTTTTACATAAGTAAACATGAGAACAAGGGAAATGTGAGTCATTCCACTGTGATTCAGAAAAATTTTACACCCTGCCTGCATGAATGGAAATGGTCTGAAAGAACATCAGAGAAGAAAATGTCTAGCAACCTGCCCACTAGCTATACGAATGCATATGTCAGATTCTCTCCCTGTGTACTTATTGAAATAGTTCACCCCGCTTTCCTTTTCATGGCTCTGCAATGTCTGCTTTCTCAAAAGCTAGTCTTTTTTTTTTTCACCTCAATGATATCAATTGTTCTAATAGAAGCTATTACCTCTCCTTGCAAACTTTGTCTCCATGGAATCCTTTGACCATCATGGTCAAAGCACCACTACCATTTTCCACTCCTGCACATCCATCTCATTAACACTCTTCCATCATTCCGGTGCTTCACCACGTTGTCCTCCAGGAGACTTCCAGCAGCCCTTATCCACAGCCCCATCTGCTCCTCCTTTTGGCAGGCTCATACCTCATATCATTTCCTGTCACATTTCTCTCTTCAATAGCCCATGAAAATAGTCAGATGGATGACCTTTTTTGTAATTCTGTATACAAAAGTCCATTCCCACACCTGCAAGTCTTTAAGTTTCTCTCCATAGCCCCACTCCTCCCCCCCTGGATTCCCCAGGCCCCTTGGTGGCACATTCCCAGAGGTAAGGGAGCAGGCTGCAGCCTCTAAACCAGGAAGGTCTCAGTGCAGCAGCGCTCCTTTGGTTTTGCAATTTTCTTTAATCTCACAGCAGCAAAGAATGTGCTTTTAGACATGAGATCCAAGGACCAACTACTGACACAGGCAAAGAAGTTGCTACAATCAAATTCAAAGACTTCTCCCCATGCTCACCACATGAGTTTGTTTTGTTTTCTTTTAAAACCAGGAATCAGAGCACTCTATGTTTCTCTGCAGAACTGTAAATTGAAACTAAAGGGTAGATTGAAAAGGAGCAGCTTGTACCATATAACCACTGACCTTCCTGAAGAACTTTAATGCCTGAAACATCCTAAAATTTGTTTTGAATCAATTCAATATCACCTCAGCACAAGGCAATCTCTACATCTGAAAACGGCTTCAAGGATCAACATGCTTGTTTAAGCCAGCCTGGCAGTGCTGCAGGTAGCAGTTTGCTTACAGCAGTGTAGATACCACTTCCCCTTAATGGGATTGATTAAAAGCTTCAAATGTATTATCCTTTACATGAGGGTCACTTTTATCTAGGGGTATGCATTTTTTTTTCCCTCACAGGTGCAGGTTCATCACTTCTGCTGATGCTAATAGAAGCCACGTGTTCTTGTTGGCAACAGGGCCACAGAAAGTTACACAAATCCTTTTACCCTCAAGTCAAGTTGGCAATGGCTCCTCTCAGAATAATAATGTACACGGATCAGAAAGGGCTCCAGCCTACAGAGGGTCCTGCAGTAATTTGGAGAGAATGCTGTGCTGAAGGAGCCTGCAGTGATTTGGGGTAAGTCACTTACAATTTGCATCGCACTTTTTTGCATTGCAGAGGACAAAACCTCTTTTTTTCCTGATCCTGTTTTCCTGTTAGCCATTTGTACAAGTCATCTCTTGCAAGTGATTTGAATCATACCTAAAGCAGATCTGGGTCTTCCCACACCCCACAGTCTTTGGAATTTTACAACAAGGAGTAGTGCTCAGATACAGCTTCTTAGGCCTGACACCACTGTTGCACAGTGCCCTGAATGGGAGCCCATCAGTTATTCAGGTTAACTTTAGAGTATACACAGCCAGCAAGTGGATGCAAAATGCTATGATGTATGTGAACCGTATATTTGTTTTGCAGGAGTCAGTGAACCCCCAAAGATGTGCATTGGAAAGCGAGCAAAAAAGTGCAATGGAAGGGCAATGTGCAGGGTTTTCACATCCCTGGACCATGGGTGTTCCACTTCTGGTATCAGCCAGAGGTATTCTGGTTCTGTTACCATTCTGCAGTGCAAATATTTCCATTCTGATATTTGGTTCATCTCCCAGCTGCCTGGTTTCAGAGGGTGTAAATGATACCCCTGGTAGGCCAGGGAGAAGCTGATGCTTTGCAGCTGAACCCACTGGCTTGTCAAAGGAATCTCAGAAAAAGAAAAAAGAACAAGAAAGTAGGAAACATGAAGCATGCCAGCCTGGGAGCAAGCAGCAGCTGGTGCTGGCCACCACTGACACCAGTGAAATGAGCTGACAGCCCGAGGTCACCAGGGGTGTTGCAGGTGGCCGCTGCCCTGTGTCTCAGATGTCACTTATCCCAGTCACTGGAGAGACAGCACCATCTGCAGACTTGGGTGATTACAGGAACAGTGAGGCATGGCAGTGAAAATGGCTGTGCTGGGAGCCTGAGCTGCAATCTGGAGGCAACTCACCTCTGCTTTGGTGCTGACAAGATTTTGGTTTGTGCTTGTCAGCAGAGACATTGTGCTGAAACAGCACAGGTGCCTGGACTCTCACTCCTGCCCTTACGTTGTACTCAAGCCTCAGTGGGCCAGCAGTATGTGAAAGCAGTATGTGAAAGCCTGGGCCAAAGATGCTGCTGCTGGTCATTCAGCCCAATACCCTCTCCATTCTATTGGTTACAATAAGAACTGGAAAACTTGCAACTGGTTGTTGCTGGTTCCAGATGGGCAACCCTGTCCTGTGAGCAGTTAATGGCAGTATTGTTTGAGCTCCCAGGAATGACTGGTTCCTGATGTCAGCCACCACTGACCAAGAGGAGGATCACTGGAAACCCAGCCGAGATCCAGCTCCTGTAATTTTCCCCTATAAACACATCCCCATTTTATTCCTATTTTATCCATTCTTCTTTCAGTAAACCGACCCTGTTTTCCTCCTCTGCCAGAGAACATTAGGAGATCTTTGATTTCTGACCTTGTCCATGTCTGGATGAGTTGCTCTTCCCTTATATTTCCTGACAGCTCCCTTTTTGCCTGTCTGCATTTGCCCTAGGCTGCGTTCTCCCCATTTCAGCACTTCGGTGCTCAGGGGCGATGGGTTAGGAATTAAACTGATCAGTATGCATGTTCTCTTCCTTTGTCCTTACACTATCTACCCTGGTTGGTATCGCTCTCATGAGCCTGGCATCCTCCATTCGCAGTCAAGCCTGAGCTCCGTGTGATGGATCACCCCTCCAGGCAGCTAAACAGAGTCCTCCATTAGCTGCCTGAACCCTGGCAGTGGTATCAGTGTCAAATTGAGTATGTGGTACCTGAGGCTACTCTACCAATAGACTTCACAAGCAGCTAGGCTGGCATGTCCTCACACTTCGACGACGCTCTCCAGAATGGATGGTGGCAGGCAGTGCAGATGAGAGGGGGGAATTTGATTAATAAAAGAAGCATTTCTTACTCCCCCGCTCTTCTCTCATTACTGGCATTTGAAAGCCAGGATTCACATTTCTTGTAAGCTCTGGTGTTGTGTACAGATGTGGAGCTGTGTCTCCCGGGAGTGCTTCCACCAGCAGAATTCTGATGGGAGGAAATGGGCCTGCGACACCCAGCAGACAATAATCTATCAGAAAGTATCCTCTGCAGATGTGCTTCCCACTCTCCCTCTTCATCAGCACTTATTATCAATAGGATTCCTTCCCCTTCTGCCCCACGCTAAAAAGTGACTGATATTTTATCTTGTTTTTCCAGAAGGATGAAACAAATGAACAAAAAAGTATCTGTTTGGATGGGACTGACTTCCATGCAGAAAAGACGAAGCAAGCTTTTGGGTCATGCTAGTTCCGCTGAAGCCTAGATGCCAGCTGTGCTAGGCAGCATCTGTGGGTCATTGTTGTCCATGGGTTTTAAATGTGACATGCCCTGGGCAGGTTTTCACTGCCTCAGTAAAAACACAGAGCCTTTTTTTCTTCTGAAGCTTTTCTGGGGTAGGCCTCAGTGCTCCCCTGAAGGTTATAGTGGCCTGGTGGACTTGCAAGGCAAGTCTGTGGCAGGTCTGTCATCTTTCTGCTGTGTGGCCCTTTTACCACAGTTGTGTTTTATCCATATACAGTTGTGTTTTATCCATAACACAGTTGAGTTTTATTTTGGGGTACAGCTGCGTGGGGTAAAGCTGGGAGCAGTGGCTGACACGCCAGAAGGCTGTGCTGCCATTCAGCAAGACCTGGACAGGCTGGAGAGATGGGCAGGAAGAAACCAAATGAGGTTTAATAAGAGCAAGTGTAGAGTCCTGCACCTGGGAAGGAACAACAGCGCGTATCAGTACAGGCTGGGGGATGACCTGCTGGAGAGGAGCTCTGAGGAGAAGGACCTGGGGGTCCTGGTAGACAACAGGTTGACCATGAGCCAGCAGCATGCCCTGGTGGCCAAGAGGGCCAATGGGATCCTGGTGTGCATTAAAAGGAGCGTGGCCAGCAGGTCAAGGGAGGTGATCCTCCCCCTCTGCTCTGCCCTGGCCAGGCCTCACCTGGAGTACTGTGTCCAGTTCTGGGCTCCCCGGTACAAAAAAGACAGGGATCTCCTGGAAAGAGTCCAGTGGAGGGCCACAAAGATGGTACGGGGCCTGGAGCATCTTCCCTATGAGGAAAGGCCGAGAGACCTGGGTCTGTTCAGCCTGGAGAACAGAAGACTGAGAGGGGATCTCATCAATGTGTATAAATACCTGAAGTGTGGGAGACAGAGGGATTTGGCCAACCTCTTTGCAGTGGTTTGTGGGAACAGGAGAAGAGGTAATGGCCACAAGATGGAGCACAGGAAGTTCCGCACCAACATGAGAAAGAACTTCTTCACGGTGAGGGTGACGGAGCACTGGAACAGGCTGCCCAGGGAGGTTGTGGAGTCTCCTTCTCTGGATAAATTCAAGGCACGTCTGGACGCCTACCTGGGCAGCCTGCTCTAAGGAACTGCTTTGGCAGGGGGGTTGGACCCGATGATCTCTTGAGGTCCCTTCCAACCCCTACAATTCTGTGATCGTTCTTTGTTAGATGGCAGCACCCAGTCCATCAGCACCTGAACTCAGTTGGGTCCTGAGTGGCTGATCCACCGTTGTAAGTGCTCAGCCTTGTCAGGCTCTACCTACTAAGGATGCTGTTGAGCCTTGGAACTGCTTGTGGCTCTCAGTCCTCCCAGAGGTGAGAAGGGATGTCACAATGGTGTGGCTTGTGAAGTGCTTTGGGACCTACTGCAGAGATGTACAAAAGGAGAGCTGGTGCTACCACAGATGGTGTTGGCTGAAGCTGCAACGTGATGAACAGAAGCTGTGAAGGAATACAGAGAATCGAAGATAATCAGCATATCAGAAGTCCTGCAGCATGAGACCTTAGTTTAATAGGAATTCATGGTGCTATTCTTTGTAAACACCTATCCTTCAGAATCTGTACAAAACCTTTACCCTGAATGATTTGTGAGCCTGATTGCCAGGAAATCTAAAATGCAGAGCTCCACTGACCACAGAGAAGCTTGGGCCGTCACAGAGCTCAGCAGGAAACAAAGATCTTTCCCACAGAAAATGTGGTGGCTAAGCCTTTGGTTAGACATGTTTCAAGTGAGAAGGATTGTTTTGTTGCTCTAGATTTTTATTTAAATGGGAGAAACATGAAACTTTGGGAGGGTGAGGGAATAACCAAAACGAGAACAGTTGGCTGTGCTTCAATACATTCACTTGAAATGATGCTGTTTGTTTCTTTTCAACCTAAGCTGTGATTCTTGATTTTTGGAAGCAAAAAAATTTTCCATGCTAAAATTTTGGCATGTGGCTTTCCTCCCTACTGTCTTGGATTTACTGCATTTTTTTTTTTCCTGCAGAAAGTCTATTTTTTTCCAGTTCCAAAATCCCAAACAAAAGACGGTGTTACATTTATTGGAATCCAAAGTTATTTTCTGATGTCTCTTTGGAAAGTTGGACTATTTTTTCTAGTAGAGTTCAAATATTTTCAAGGAAAAACAATGGTAAAACTTCATTATGAATACGGAGATCTAAATACTTCTTAGAAGAAACAGGTCCAGTTTGTTTTTCTTTTCATTACATCTAATTTTATGTATTAAACGTTCTGAGTGACGGCTTTCATTTATGTGAACCTTGTTCTTTGTTTGATTCAGGGAGGGCTAGTGAAAGGATCAGGATCTTTTTTTGAGGTAACAACTGCAGGAAAAGGTTTCTTTCTTGAAGAGAATGAAAATGAGAATTTAAATGCTTTCTCCCACCCTGGGAGTTCTGGAAAAGCTTCCCCCCACCCAACTTCAAACAGTTGTTTCTGTTTGATTTTTCCGAAACAATATAAAGCTTCTTGTTGCCCTGACTACAGGAGCAGTCCTTATGGAGTCTCAACAGTTCAACAATTTTAGAGTGGTCTCTGACTTTTGGGAGCTCCAGGACTCTGGGCAGACCATGGGGACCCCCCGTGCAGCTGGAGCCTCCCAAGGAGTTCTGGGGGGAGCAAAGGGACTCTTGCTTCAGCTCAGAAATTGGAAACCATGGGGTTGCATTCCCGTGGACACCACATCCCTCACTAGGGCTGTAAATAGGACCCCACCGACCCCCCCAGGCTCTCAGCTCTGTAGCCTGAGCCTTTAGCCAGGGCCTGGCTCCAGTGCAGCCAGCTGGGAGCAGCTCTTGGTTTGAGCAATGGGCCGTAACTCATTTCACGCAGGCCACCAGACATAAACCGTGCACATCTGGGCCCCAGCTTCAAGTGGTGAGTATGCAGGACAGGAAAGCTGGATTTTATTTTCCAGTCTGTCTTTGTCCTCCTCTAAATTGCTTCACTCCTCTTCTCATCCACCCCAGCCTAAGGCACTTAGGAGGATATTTCAACCCAAGACGAAGCAGATGATCCCTAGCAAGCTAAGCTCTAGTTTCACCGCTGTGTAATCCCTGTATCTGAGCCAGACACAGCTGGGTGACCTGTAGGTGAAGGAGTATTTCACAGTGCCAAGGAGCTCTTTCCCAAGTATTGATATTTTCCTGCATCTCGTGCTGCTATGGACAAACAAACCAAGCAAACAAAAAACTGAGCCATATTGCTTGATTTTGCAATCTCCATAGATGTTGGAGGCAGCAACGGACACAGAATAAAGATATCCTGTTCAGAGGAAATAAATAAGATGTTGATTGGCAAGCTAAATCCTCCACAGTGTTGCTGCCTCTATGACTGGAATCCCAAATGAGCCGAACTGCAACATGTTTTATGCTGTTTCCGCACTCCAAATGCATTTTTCAATCTATTTCTTTAAGCCTGCAGAACTGCTGTCTCAAATTCCACTTCCCGTTTCTCCACTTGGACAGAAACACTAAATACAAGCTCTCCTTACTGACAGCACCTTTCATTTCCTTTCTCAGATTTCTAAGCACATCGGAAGGGTTAGCCTGTGTTAACAGAGCCATTGTCACGAGATAATGGCCTGCTATTAGAGCATCCTTTTTTTTTTTCTTTTTTTTTTTTTTTTTTGTTCCTTTTGATGACCGTGGGCCATTTTCCTGTGATATGAGAAATGATGTCTTGCAGTTCCTGGGCATATTATGGGATCGGCCTTCTCCTGTCTCCCTGTCACACAGCACAATCAGTTCTGCGATCTCTTTTGAGAGAGAAAGAAGAAAAATGTCCCCCTGGGATGTTGTGAGATACTGTGACCAACTCAGGTCACTGAAGAGGGAACAACTGATCCAAGGCTGAATATACCCTGAGCCTAAAGATCAGCATCCCCAAGCAGGGTGCTCTGCAAGAGCACTCTCGCCCTCTACCTTTAAATGAGAATCTGTCTCCAAGGGAAATGGAGCTACTTGTCCTCTACACAGCCTGGAGAATTGGAAAGCTTCAGCCTAAGCAGATAAATGTTGAGGTCAAAGTCTAAGGCTTTATCAGCTCCAGTTACAGTCTCCACTTGCCTCTCCTTAAGGAAATAAAGTAGCTTAAATGACCTGGAAATATTAAGTCTGAGATGAGCAGCTAGGTAAAACAAGACAGAGGACCTGGAAAGAGGAGCATGGACTGCAGGCGATAGCTTACTGCTGCCAGAAGGACTGTCCACGGACTGCCAGAGTGGCAGCCCAGCTTCCTGCATGGAGATCCAAAGGCAAAAATGTTCTGGCTGTCCCTGCAGCATGGGATCAGGGAGGGGTGTAGCCCTGCGGAGAAAAGGGTCTGTCCAGCAAGGCATCCACCCTCATTTCATGTCTTGCTTGTGCCCTGTAGTAAGGGGTGCAGACAGGTAGGTAAGAGGAGCTTGCAGCCTTAAAAGCCCTCCAAAAGTCTGAGAGAGGCTGTGGTTTGGGACTGAAAACCTCCCAGCCATTCCTTGCTGGTGACCCAGGCTCTAGGTTAGGACACAGCAGTTGCAGAGGCTGCTGTAATGCCATTAATCTTCTTGCAAGAGCTTCTGTGCAGCATTGCGGAGTGATGACAGCTGGATGGGAGATATCAGGATCCAGACAGCGAGGGCTGAACTACAGGCTTGTACAAGCAGAGCCTGGAAAGGGCCTGGAGGAGAGATGTTAAGACACGGGGTTGTCTGTGTGGGAGGGGACCTATGGAGGTCTCTGGTTCTGCAGTTTGCTGAAAAACTGAAAATCTCACTGAAAATCTCACACCCACCCTTTACTTGTGGCCAGATCATGCTGTTTGATTTGGCTCCCACCTCCCAGGCTCACTCTCCCTCTGGCCATCCCTGTTTTCTGCCTCTGGCATGGCTCCACAGGCCTGGGGGCTTCACGTCACATCTGCGCCTGACTTTCCCTTACTTGCAGCTCCCTGGCAGGTCAACATCCGGGTTAATCCATGCTCCCAGCATGAAAAGCAAGATGGGAGCAGTCAGTACTTCCAGCTCTGTCACCATTTTCAGGAATAAACCATTATCTTTTCCTGTCAGTGAACTGCCACCAGCAGTTCCCTCCAAGAACAGGGACGAGGGGAGCAGAGAGGGGCCGGGGGAAGAGCCCCACCGCCCTGGTGGTGCACAGAGCATGCAGGATGCCAACAGTCTGCACCAAAGTAGAGTAAAGGCCTCGGAACATCCTTTCCGTAGCCCCACATCCTTCCCGTAGCCCCATATCGTCCCCGCCGCTGCCAATTCCCTGTTGGGCACTGCACGCCCTGCTGAGGTGCTTATTTATTTATTTAACTTTTCTGATGCAAAGGTTAAACAAATCAAACATTACTGATTCAGTGCAAATGACAGAAGGCTAAGTGGTGTTATCTTTAATTACTGTCAGCGTCAAGGAGAGCAGCCGGGGAGCGGTGTGGGGGGGTGCGGGGCTGGGTTTGTGTGCGTGCTGGAGCCGGGGGACGTTGGCAGGGTTGTCATTTGTATTCAGATGGGGCCATCTAGTGACCGCTGTGACATGTTGCAAGGATGGAGCTCAAAGCCCTGCCTGACAGGGCAGAAAGCTTTGGGAAGCAGTTTTTGCTGAGGACAGTGCTCCCCACACCTCGCCTCCGCATCCTTCAGAGGATGTCCCCAGGGCAGCGAGCTCTGACCCTGCTCTGATCCAGTGCTGTGTGGGGCAGGGGACGGGCCCCCCAAGCTGAGTCCAGCCAAAGCTTTGGGCTCCTTTGGGTGCCCAGGGATGTACACGGTGCCAGGGGATGTCTTGGGGTCAAGTGCTGTGTGAAACTCTGCTGAACATGCCAGCGTGTGACGTGAGGAAACAGGACTGAGGCCTACTGCCCCACGTGTGATTTGCATGGCGCTGGGCGAAGGCCGCTCCCTGTCTCTCTTTGTGATGGATCTGTCCCTTGGTCCAACACAAAAAAAAACAGCCTGTCTGCTGCTCTGTGTCCCCTGTCCAGGGCTGTTTCTTATTCAGTGCATGACCAAGGCTGTTGGTGGGCACCCGGAGCCGGGTCTCCTGCAGCGTGGGTGTGCATCTGACCGCCTGGCAGCGGGCGGCCTTTCATCCAGCTGCTCTGCAGAGGGGGCATCTCTGCCTCCTCTCCGCTGTAGCTGGTGTCCCAGATGTCTGGAAAACTTACCTAAAAAGAACAAGCACAGCTTTTTTCTTTTATTCATGCTCTAAGGCAGGCAGCCTCATCCAGGCCAGGATGCTGCATGCTTTTCAGAGCACCTATCCTTTCCCTCTTACACTGATCTCATTCCCTCCTGGCAGCTGTCTCCCAGTTTTCCTGTGCATCCAGTGTTCTGGGGATATAGAGAAACTGGAGGTTTTGGTAAAAAAATGTGGCCCAGTATGATCCTATTGAGTGTGAGGGTGTAGCCTAGACCTCTCTGCAACCCCCCCCCCCCCCACTGCTCATATGGGGGAGTTCCCCGTTATAGCCTAGCCCCTTCTAGAGGCCAGCATGGTGAGAGGAGATGTGTCCCCGTCCCCTTTTTACATGCCAGCAGCTGGGAAGACACCGGCCATGTCCTGCTTCAGCCTCATTCCCACCAGCCCTTGCACTTCTTCCCAGTGCAGCATTTGGGGGTCTGCAGCGTGGCGTGTCAGATTGTCCATTTTAATCAGGTGGAGTTTTGTCGGCTTAATATCAGCCTGATCTCCTCTCTCCCCATATTCTGATTATGGGGACAAGCCCCTCAGACGTGGAAGGATACCTCCTTCTCTCATTACCTTCTCTTTGTGAATTTTCTTTGTTTAGTTATTACTGGAAGGAAATGGCGTCTGGGTTTGAGAAGTTTCAATTGCTGTCCAAGATGCTAAAAGGATTGAACCTCAATTCCAAATACGTGTTCACTTCTAAAATTGTATCTCTCTTCCCACAATTATGTCAACTTTAAATTTTCTTTTCCCCTTACACCTGCTGCTATCAAGATCTCCTACATATATATTTGAAATTAATCCTTTATTTCCCAAAGTAGCCCTTGCTATCAGCTCCAGCAGTAGTGCCAGTAATTACTTTCCTCCTATTAGTTGGTGAGACACCATGGCTAATTTGTGGGTATACTGATAAAAATGAGAAGTGTCAGGTGATTACATTGAAGTTTGATTGCATGAAAGGTCAGGAAGTGATTTCCCCCATGGAGGCGGTTCACTAATTTTATGCCTGTCTGAATGGTCTGCAACAGAGTCCCCGAGACTGAGAGCCCTGGCACACGATGTGAGTGGGGCCGCTGCTGCCAGAGGGGCAATGCCATTCCAGATCCTCGCTGTGTGCTCAGATGTCTGTACACTGAGTCACCGGGAGCTCCAGGACAGGATGTGCCCACACCAGCTACCTGGTAGCAGCTCGACCCATGTAAGGTCGTGCTGCGGTGTTGAAGACCCTGTTTCCAGCTGACTGATGGATATGGGGACGTTGCCCCTTTGTCACTCTGTTGCCCACCATATCAGGGGCATTGCTTCTTCCCTTGCTGTACCTGCTTCTAAGGCAGTGAGAAAGAGGTGGCTGTAGTATGAGCCTGCAGTGGTCTGGGCTGCAACATTCAGCCCCAAGCCTTTTACCCTTCTCTCTTTGAAACCAGGGCTTTTTCATCAGGAGACGGTCACAGAGCTGTGCAGTGTGAGAGCAGGGTGTGGTAAGCAGTCTGTTGTGACCCCAGAAATATCAGTGTGAGCTTTCTGTTAGAGGCTATTCCAAAAGCTGTCCTTTGACAACTGTAGACAGGTCTTTGTCATCCAGGATAGAGAGTCAGACGTGTGGGAATGTGCTCAGTTGTATGGGAAGGAAAGCACCTCATTGCTCACCCATAAAATTACCTACATGCCTTGTCCTTCACCTGCCTTAGGATAGTCTGGGAGAGCAAGGACTCTCTGTCCCTACCCATCCCTACCGTGCCTCGTTTGATACCTCAAGCCCTTTATGATGCCACATGCTCCCTATCATTAGGGTTAATTTTCTCCATGGAGAGAAGAGGGATAACAATCTCTACCAACGAACATAGTACTACCTGAGGACAGATAACTGTTCAGCATTTATTGTTATCTCCAGTTTAATCTTTGCAGTATATAATAGTGGGAAGCAGGCCACAGAACTATAAAATAACACAACAATTGTAAAACTCACAAAACAGTTCCGGACATGATTGGTGATTAAAGAATAAATAAATCCAAATGTCTATCTGAAGTGTAAAGCCATTTAAAATTTATTGCCAGAGCTCTGATCCTTAGTAAGTTCATTAAAGGAATTACGCAGGGTAGTGTACATTGGCTTGTTGAAGCTTTTTCCCAAGTTGAACATTAAATGACAAATAATTTTCACAGCATAAATTTACTAGCACCTTAAACTGTCTGTTCACTGAATTACCTCAGAGGACCAGGAGAGAGGAAGTTCAATGCTTTTCACAAGGAACTGTAAATTCATACAGCCTGAGACACTTTCCTGTGCCTGATGTTGCTTGGAGAAAAATCATAATAATAACTGGTCTGCTACCTACCCATTTATTAGCAGCAATTATACTGTATTAGTGTTACAAATTGCTATTGAAAGATGTTACCAAACTAGAAGCCCTCAGTTTAATTGAAAGCACTTTTTATTTGATTACTAATGGCCCTCTGTTATAATATCAATGACCTGCATGAGAAAATCGCTTCCCCAGAGGGATGATGTTGGCAAAAGTGCTCTGCTAAGAGATGAAACTCTTCCCCTGCCTTTGGGAAGAGTGGAAGCTTCAGGCTCCTGTCTTCTGATGGCACACGCAGCGCCCAGGGGGAGGTAAGGAAAAAATGGTCAAGGATTTTTTTCCCAGATCCAAAGGACAGTGTTTCATAAACTCTTTTGCCAAAAGATCTAAAGGGACTCAGAACTTGGTGGCAATGTGGTGAGGTCATATTCAGGATGCAGCAGCAAAGAGAGGGAAAAGGAGTTCCATGTCAGCAGAAGGATCTCTTTCCAACCTTCAACAAGGAGGCTTTCACCCTAAGTCCATCATTCCACAATTTGGGACAATACAAATAATTTTTTCATTGTGTGCAGCATCTTTTGTTTCCAAGATAAGCATATAATTAACTGAAAGAAAATGCAAAGGGAGGCTCATCTAGTAGGTTTGCATCTTGCTGCCTTTGGCGATCCATTAATGAAGTCTAATTACAATGTCAAAAGCCTATGTTCTAGCCCAGTGACTAATTGACTTTGGAGAGGCAAGAGCTCTTTTGTTGTTTTAAGGGAGGAGAGGCAAAAAGGGAGGAAAAATAATTGTTAATTAGTTTAGTTCTGCTTTATCTGTAACACAAAACAAAATATTAGTTACAGAAGTAATTCTATGCCTGATAATACATCTTGGCCCTCCCATCACTGGAGAGCATTGGAAAAACATTCCTTTCTGTTTATACTTGCAAATTATTTATGGGCCAATCCTATGTTGTGTTCCTTGAGGAGGATTTTACTGTGTGAGGTGGGCCTCATGACACGAAAAGGTTATCTTGGATTAAGGTTTTCCATGAGTAAGGACCATAGGATTGAGAAATATGAAGATAAATACCTGGATGCTTGGTTGGTTGGTTGGATAGTTGGATGGATGGACAGGAAGATTCTAGGAAAGATAGCTAGGGAAAGATATATAATGACATGTTTTCCATAAACACTGAAAACAGGAGCTGCTGTGTCTGCTCGTAGGGGCAGCATCTTTGCAGCATCCAGGAGAGCTGCTCTGAAACACAGAACTTGGTTGTTTAAGACACCGGGTCTGCTAGGTCCTTCCTTGAGGTGGCTTGCAGAGATTTCAGAGTGATGCTTGGTATCTCAGCCCTTCATGGCCCAGTTTGAGTTACTGGCCCCTAGGCATGGCCTAGAAAGAAAAGGGCTGGGGCTGGATTCAGTCCCAAAGACATGAACGATCTTGAGTATTATGGTGCAAGTTGTTGGATTAAACTGGCAATGGGACAGGTAGGCTGAATGGATGCAGTTTTCTGTGAAGGTGACAATCCAGCCCTCACTTTGCGTACCTTTATCCCATTACCAAAGAAGTCAGCCAAATGGGTTAAACTGCAGAATGACAATGGGAATATTTAATCACATAGAGATGTGATGTCATGGGTGCTGTGACAGGAATTCAAATCGAATCCATCTTTTAGTTCCTGACTTAACTTTCAAGGCATTTAAAGAATAAATAGGCATGTAAGAAAATTAAATACAGGAGCTCATTTCCATGATTGGCAAACCGATTATGGGGGGGGGGGGGGGGGGCGGGAAAGAGAAATAATGCTGTCATCATCAGGTGGAAGTGAATTGCCTCTGATCAGCTGATAGATTGAAGAGACATAGCAAACTAAAGGGGAAAAGAAAAAAGAAAAAAAAAAGGAAAAAAAAAAACACCAACAGAGTAAAGAAAAAGAGGCTCAGAAATATGTCAGGGGTCCTGGGCATTGTATTGCTCAGGGACTAGATGAGTGGCAGGCTGTATGAAGATGACAGAAACAGCAGTTTTACTGGCCAGAAAGATCCTATTCTCTTTGAAAACCTGTGTCTCAAGGCAACAATTTCAACATAGCTACAGTCTCATCTGGTTTCTGAGAGTAGTAAATGAGGCTCCCAGTTACCCCCAGCGGCTTCATCCCCCACCTTACCTGTTGAGATCAGCCTGCCAAGCAGTGAGGTTTCCAGCCCCTGAGCTGAGGTTTGCCTCGCTTCCTCTGCATTTCTCAAAGTCCATTTTTTCCCTGGATTTCTCTCCCCTGGCCAGGGATTGCTGTTACCTCTTCCCCTGACTTTGCCATGTAACAAAACCACCTTTGACTCATCCCAGGATATGTGGTGCTGGGAGGGTTTCTGAGCCCAGTCCATTTCCCAGTGAAGCCAGTAGGGGTCATGGTAAGAATTGTTTAATATTTCCACAACCTTTGATGTTTTCTGGTCTATATTTGAAACCTAGTTGTAAACAGAGAGGGAGAGGTTAGGATCAACAGCTCATTAAGTGACAGCGAGAAGAACTGAAGCATAGCCTTGTTCAGTTGTCTGCGACCTCCAGATCTTCTCAGCCACACCATTATGGGTTCATTATTCCTGACTCTTGGAGACGAACCTTTACAGCCCTGAATGTTCCTCCTTGTTTTCACACCTGCCGCCTGGATTGCTACTCACTCGCTTCCTCACCAGCAGCTTGTTTGTGTAACGCTTTCTATCTGCATGAATACAGGACCCTGGCTTGCAGAGGCTTTTTTCTTGAACTATCTGTAGCACCGTGCTGAAACGCAATGTTATTCAACAGCAAGGTGAGATTCTGAACTGTCAGGAGCTCAGGGCAGGCAAACCTTGGTGAAACGAGAAGTTGAAAACCAGCACACGCAGATTCTTTTCTTCTGCTGACTGTGGTGTTTTTTCCCCCATTATAAATATATTCTCTTTAAGATGGAAAGTGATTCTGCAAAACCAGGAAAAAGATTCCTCAGATGGCAGTAGAGGAGGCTCAGTTGCCCCGGGTGAGGTGTTTAGACGTTAGCTGCATACATCTGAAGGAGTCATTATAAACTATAATGAGAAATAGGCTCCAGTGCTGCTTTGTCTCACTAAGACATGCACATTTAGACAATCCTGACAATTATGCCCCGTGGTGTCTATTTCTATTGAGAAACAGATGCAACATGAGAAGCTCAAGCTCAGAGGTCTAGATTTTATATGTGAATAATTAGACAATGGAAATCTTATCCCTGTAAGTACAGGAGTTGCTAGGGATTACTCCGGGATCTACAAGCTGTACACAATTTGACTGAGACAACTAGGTTTGGCTATCAAAAACTGACTGTAGTCCTTGAGATAATGCTTGGGAACGTGTGGCCTTATTCCTCCAAGTCCATGAGTATGATGATTGATTTTTGTTGTTAAATATTTTTGTTCTGAGAGAAGGGTCTCAGTATCTTTATGGACCTGTTTCTTCTCTAGCATTAAAACGAAAGGTTGTGGCTTGAGACGGAGGCTTTCCTACCCGCCACCAAGACTATGGAGAGGTGTTGTCAGGCAATTACATCAAACTTACGTAAAGAAATACATTTAAAATCACCTTTAAAATTTTCAGCAAACTTTTAATATTTACTCAGAAAACATCTGCTATGGTTTCATTTCTGAACAGGCCAAGTTATTCTGAAAAGCTTTTCACATAGTCTCAAGTATAAATATTTTGATACAAAAAAATAAAAATAAGAACCCCTCCAAACCCAACCCCTTGTGCTCACATTCAACGGTGCGCCATCGTGGCATGCATAACCATGGCCTCTCCTCTCCTCTCCTAGCCAGACTGCAGCTCTAGGAGACAGGCAGCATTAGGTGCTTCTGGCCCACACCACTTTCTTTTCCTTTATTTTTTTTTCTTGTCAGCAATGGGAGTCCAGGAAAGGCAGTCCAAAGGTGTTGAGATGAACTTACTGGTTTTGAAGGTGCTTAGGGGTGTGGGCTAAGGAAGGAGCTGTGAGCCTCTGGTCACCACTGCGATGAGAGCACCCTTTCCATCAGCAGGCAGCAGCTTCAGCAACAGTTCCCTGTGTTTTAGGTGCTAATGACGCTTCGGAGCTTGAGTTGTGGATGTGGAGACCAGAGAGCTGAGGAGGAGGAGCACATCTCCTGGGGCTGGTGTTAACAGGACTGCCTTTGATCTACAGAGCCATGGCCACTGGCTCATTGCACGTTATCTCAGGACTTCACCAGAACTGGCCTAGCTTGGACAGCTGCTAGTTCATCGAAACATTGTGAGGGCATTTGCTAGGTAGGAAAGCTGAGCTTTTGTACTTTCTGTATTTTACAGTAGCTATGGATAAACCCAACTAGCAGCAGCATCCTATCCTATCTTATCTGCAATGCACACTTAGAGACCATTACTATATTTCACCTACTTACAGACAAATGCTTCATGTTTACAATAACAAGACGATCGACTGCTAGGATTGACTTTTTACACTCAGCATCTGAGTTGATTTTAAGTCACTTTGACTTTTAAATTAAATTACCTCATGCATAGAAACAAAAGATGCAGAAGAACACAGCAAGGATTCACAGAACTCTTAGTCAAGTACCTTTAAACACACACACATATATATATTAAGCTTTAAATCAAAAACAAATCTTCCCAGGTTTTTATATATGCACTCTACATGATGCAATGAACATTAGCATGGTCTAGCTCTCCGTCACGCACAGTGCTCTGCCTGTTATACAATGTCTGCTCTACTGTTATACTTTTTCCCTTTTAAACAAATGCATGTAGACTAGACTCTTTTAAAAATACAAGCTGGCCATAGCCCTGTGGCTGAGCTGCCCTCCATACAAAGGAAGGAGTTCTAGTCTTGTTACACTTGGAAGGAGAGAAATAATACTCTTTCGGGGTCTTAGATGATCTTGTTCTCCAGGGCTTCAATCCTTTTTGCCACAGCTTCCAGTAAGCAAGAGTTAAGGAGAAGAAATGACAACGCACGTTGGTGTTTCACGGCCCAAGTCCTCCCCTAGCTTACAGAACAGATGCCTGAGCTGCCTGGCTGGGAGCAGGTAGCAGAGGAATCCCAAAAATCATCTCTCTGGCATTTCTCCAACTGTTCAGGCTGAACAGTTTTGTTGTGTGTTGGTTTTTTTGTTTTTTTTTTCTCCAACTTTTACTGAAGTTAAAACATTCACACATGCACACATACTCACATGCACCTATATAAAACACTATAAAAAGAAGAGTAAAAAATACAGGAATGGTTGGAGTGTGTTTTGAGAGGTTGACAGAGAATTCCTGACCTGGATCAGAATGGGTTGCATGAAGAGTGGAGCAGGGTGCTTTTCCTGGAGTTATACCGTGTCGCAATTTTCTGCTCTTTTCACTAATTGCTTTTCGTGATGTGCCTGGGAGCGGCAACCCGCTGGGTGAGAACTGCTGATTTACTCTGACCTTTTGCATAATAGAAGTCACGGATTTCACTCAATTTGACTTAAAGAGGAGAAAATATACTGTGTAACTGACATAACAAACCACAGAAATGTGTGTAAATTAGAACATTGTTTTTAAAATGGTATGTAATGAAGACTGTCCCTAACCCTGTTGTGAGTTGCTCCAACATTTCACTAATTCCTTTCCTCAAGAGAAGGTCGAATCTTACTCACATCTGTTTTGCTTTTCCTTATTTCTCTTCCCACCACTTATTCCTGGCCTTTGTGCAATGTGACAGAACCCGGCATGGCAGAATACCATCCCAAAAACTCAGTTCAGGTGGGATCCTACCCACCTCCCCAGAGATGTTTGCAGTGAGCAGTTATGTGGGAATTAGTCCCTCAGGATGGAGGCTTAGCCATCTGAGAAAAATTGGACCTATACAATGCAAGTTGCCTGACTTTATCCAGACCACCAACAATATCGACAGAAGTGTTGTGCTGTAGATGACCCTCCTTCCCTCCAGTTCTGTGGAGAAATTCAGGTAGCCAGCTCAGATGCAAGCATGGTAGCCATTTACCATCATATAAAAAGAATCCCATCCATGGAGCTTTAACGTCTTAGCAGCTGCATGCACGCACCGGTGTTTTCTTCTGCTCACAGTCCAGCGTTAGCTGCTGCTGCTCTCAGCCCTCACATTCTCGCCTGCTTTGCAGGACCTGCAGCACGCAGAGGCAGCAGCATTATCCCACGCAGGAACCGTGCTTCCATACTTCTCTCATTGGCATCATTTAAGCATCTTCCTAAAAACTGACCTAGGTCTTGGTGCCTGCAGTTCATTACTGACCAGCAATGGGTTGGCATGTTCTGCTTTGGCTCTACTCTTTTCAGCCTATCCTTATTTTGTGTCAGGCCAGAAGCTTGCACTCTGGTGCAGGGACTCTTCCTGGTAGACACTATCAGAACCCCAGGGTCTCACTTCCCAGCTTTCTGACCATGTATCTAAGATTCCCCATGTGTAGGCTTTCCCCACTGGTCCCTCCAGAAAGCCTGGCCCAGCCCACTAGGTTCTGAACAAAGACCGCTTCCAAAGGATATATTTCCTTTGCAATGAATCGATGAGTTCTTCTACTTTTGTCTGGAACTTCACAATAGATTTACATTCACATGGATCTTCCTCTGTGGACCAGAGTATCAAGAAGAAGTGTTAAGTGGCACAAAAAAAAAAAAAAAGAATTAAAAATTACTGAAATGTGAAATAAAGCAAATCTTATATTCTTTATCACAAACACAAATGAAATCAAAATACCATTCCTTCTAATTGTCTGACTGATCACTTCTCTCTTTAAGCTCAGTTGTCTAGAGACTCTCACATTTCATTGCTATATAGGGCAGGCTCTGTGCAAAAAGTCTTTCCTGGACTTCCAGTTTCCTGAAAACCCACTGATGCTTAAAGTGTGCCCCAAAAATCTGAATCTGACAAAATAGAGGGCTCCTCCAGTGAGGATGAGATGCCTGAGATTTGTGGGTGGCTGGGGTTCAGGTAACCACCCAAATATCAGATGTCTCATGACCTTTCTGAGTAATCTGCAAACTTGATACCCTGAGAATGGAGAGTTCTTTGTAACAATCATCTGAAGGGGCATTTTTGTCCTTTTGCTTCAATCTTCTAGGCCTTGTTGCTCTCTAAATGCTGCGACTAAACCCTCCTCTCTCCCAAGTCCCCCACTCTCACCAATGCAGATTTTCATTTGCAGCTTCTTCCCGATGTTGCTGATGGTTCTGAAGTCAGCTGTGTAGAAGTAGTGCTCGGCTACTGGTTCTGAAGCGATTTCCCTCAGCTCATCCTCCACTGCGTTACCGACTCCCACAGCAAACATCCTAAATCCTGCGAGCAATAAGAACCGGTCAGTTGGACAGCCGTGGAGCATCGTGCTGCTAAGGCACCAATCCCCATTAGTGTTTACATCCTTGCCTTCCTTCTGCACCCCCAGCCTCCCTGAAACTCTGCAGATGTTAATCGGGAAACTAACTCCTTTACCCTCTACTTTTACAGACTTATTTCAGGTCACCCAGAGTTCCAAAACATTTTGCAGGCAAAGTTTTACTAGAATTATCCAGATAATGACCACTATCACCCCAAGAACGATGTTTTAGAGACACAAGAAAGGACAGATCATTATAACACCTTGACAGCATCATGCATCCAACTAATATGGAAGCAATGATACAGCGAAAGGAAATGGTGGAAGTTTTCATAATAGCCTCCAGCCATCATTATCAGCCTATGTAGTGGCAAAGTCCCCTGTGCAACAGAGACCTGCGGGTTCAGGAAAATTGTACCTGGATGGCTTTCTAAAATTGCAACTCATATTTTCTATCACGAGCAACCCGTACTGTGAGTTAAGAACATGTGTCCAGGTATTGTGCTTCACTGCCAGAGACTGATTGCCACCTCTGGTTTAAATCCAGTTTCTATTGAACTGCAAGTTTTCCCCTTGACTTGAATGATAATGCTACTTAACACCTGTTTAGAAATATTTGTCTCTACTTGTCCACGTTTAGGTCTAGACTTTGGTAATGCTTTCCTTTCCTCCCCTTTTTTCCTAGTCTTTCTGCCTCTGACTGTGTCCATTTATTTTTCCCAGAAGTTCAGTGCAAGGAACGTGTTTGGAATCTAGTTGTAAGTATCTTGTTATTCATCCCAGTGAAATCACTTAGTAGCAGCTGTTGGGGATGTCCGCGTGGGATGAAGAGGAAGAAACAAGGCCTGAAGTCTTGTTTCTATGCATGCAGTTTAGAAGGACCTTTTGTTTTAGGAGAGCTGAACAACCACATAACCTGTCAACTTGTTTTGTAGACATCAGCTTTTCCTAAGCTTGTACTTGACCTGCATTGGCTATGTGCTAGCCCTTAGTCACATCCAGTGGTTGAGACCAAACTTAAAAGGAAGTGAAGGATTTAACAGTTCATGAAGGTATTCACATGGGCTGTATCCATTCAACAGTGATGGCAGAAGACTGTGAACTCGTTCAGCAGGAGGTCAGCAAAGGGGCAGATCTCGGATATACTTGACAGTATTTAGACATATAAATATATCCATATGTAGCCGTTGTACTCTTTTAATGTTCCAGAAGAAACTGAAGAAAATTTCTTATTAGCGTGTCTGGGTGTGTCTAGGATTTGGGCAGAGAGTCCACATTTTCTCCCTCAATATGTGTTTCTGCTTTGTTTATTTATTGTTTCTTCTTTTTCTTTTACAGTCCTTAAGGCTGATACAGCCAAACCACGCTTGGCCCTGCAACTCTTGTTATTCTCCATGTGGCTCTCAGCTGGTTGTCTTTGCCTTACTGTGGGTGCTACTGATAGTGACTTGAATTTGACTATATAACAGCAGATAAATCCTCAGCTTTCCCCTGAAGTTTCCTTCTCATTTCTGTGAGATACACCAGTGTGTATCCCGTAACAAATGTATGAAACCCCATTCTGTCCAGCAGAGAGACATCCTGCAGACTTAGATCAAAGACACAGAGGAGCTGTGGGCGCAAAAAGCAGCTGCTGGCAAACCAAGGTTCATCTGAAGCCCCAGCCAGAGCTGCTCCATGTTCTGTATAAGTGTGCAGGGACAGCCAAGCAACATCTGGGAAAAGTTGCTCTATGGTATCCTGTTTCTATCCTAGGTAAGAGACACCTGGTAATGAGTGATGCCTGGATTGATACTAGATACAGTGTGTGGTCCAAGGGAGAAACAAACCACTAAGAATTCAGTAGACCTACCTAAATCTTTGGCTTTCTTAGCAGCATCGGTGATGTAATCTTGTGACCGTCCATCGGTGAACACTATGCCCACCTTCGGGACCCCAGGCCTTGCGCCATTGGCAATGGAAAAGGAGCTGTCAATGAGGTACTTCAGAGCCTGGCCAGTCATCGTTCCTTTCTCCATGTAGTCCATTTTCTTCACCGCTGCTTTGATGTCCTTCTTGTTCTTGAACTGCCCCAGAGGAAACTCCTGCCTGACAGAACTGGAGTACTGAACCAGGCCAACTTGGGCCTGTTTTTCTGACACCTCCAGTGACTCCACGATCTGGTTGATGAATTTCTTCACCAGCTCAAAGTTCTCAGGCCGTACACTCTTGGATCCATCGATCAGGAAAACGAGATCCAGGGCAGATCCTGACCCACCGCTGCAAGCTGAAGCAAAATGTGAGAAGAGGGAGAAAGAAGACAGCAACTAGGACTGCTTAATTATGTAGGAGAATATAAACCTAGTACCATTTTATTGCTAATGAAATATGTTTGATCAATCAAAAATCACCAACAGTTCACATTTGTGGTTTCCTTCCCTGACTTTTCTGAGCAGAACATGTCTGCCATGTCTCAAGCTTATCCCTACCCCCCCACTGCAGATTGCAGCTCAGCTTAGTGCAAATGAAAGTCATTACGTACCGCTGCAGGTCTTCCCATCATTGTTCAGCGTGAAACCCTCTTTACAAGCACACTTGTACGATCCTGGGGTGCTGATACAGATCTGCTCACAGTCGTGGTCTCCAGTGGCACACAGGTCTGACACCACTGCAAGTAAAGGTGCAGATTAAAATCAGAGACCTTGCCAAGGCTTCGCAACCCAGAGCCGACATAGCCCATGAAGAAGACATGATATTTATCCTATACACTGAGTGATAACTAAACCCACCCTGCAGCAATACAAAGCAGCAGGAAGTCATTACTCTTGGATAGTAATTGAGATATAAGAAGGAAGGAGAAATTGTGACAAGTCTCCCGACTCCAAGACACAGCCAGGACCAGAAATAGTCTCCACAACAAGGGCAAAAACCATCTGTCTGTCGGGCATATCATAATCTACTTCACTCTCCAAAGCTACGGGATGAGATTTGGTTTCCAAACTACCATCTGGGCTGGCCAGTACCCATTTTCCCAGCTACATAGTACAGTTATGATTAGTGAGTTCAGTGCCAGGCACAGCTGTCATTCCCGGATGGGCTTCATGTCCAAACATACTTGGAATTCACTTCAGAGCTACCTTCACACATACAACTTTCAGATTCACTCTTTACAAATATTTCTGCCTGCTGAACTTAACCTGGATCTGACTCCTATAAGATGCTGAGCAAACAGAAGCTGAACTGCTGCAGTTTGAGCCAGCAGCGCTCAGTGACTGACAGCACTGTCATGGCTACAGCAATGATGATGGAAAACAAATTTGAAGCTAAACAAATCTGGTTGTAGCAAATTTATTCACAAATACCAGGGAAATCTGTGCAGAAAATGGAGCACTTCTGGTTTTATTGCAATGATGGGAGGTGGTGTGAAGCCTTTCAAAATTAAGGGGATACTGCTCATTATTTCTATTTGTTTGTGTTCTGCTCTACATGTATTTTGTACTTTTGGCCTTCCCAATTCATGCACCTGCATATTGTGCCATATAACAGTAGCTGATATAATTAGGAATATTATTAGCTATGCAGTTGGCTGTAACACTGGGCTCTCAGGTTGAGTTCTTTGAAGGCTACAGAGATCTTATCAGTCTAACTAGTAGCTGGATCATTAAAGGTCTCCCTTTTTCTCATGTGTTTGTTGAGCATTATGGGAAGCAGCTTGGACAGTGCTGCACAGCTCCTCCTGCTTCCAGTGCACACTGCTTCCACAAGCTGTGCTTTGCAGTAGCAGGTGGTGTTTGGGTACATCTCCAAGGACAGTTTTGTGCAGCTGCTTGCATAGAATGATAACAACCAACTTGGCAGTTAATATGGTGCTGCTGTCTGTTAGCTGTAATAATCCTTAGCACAGTGCTTCCCTTGGATTCATCTCTGAGGGTTTTTACCATGGGGAGAACTTTGTCAGCTGCATGTTACAAATTCGAAAAGCGAGGCCCAGAAAGGATTTTTTTCCCCTCTCTTTTTGAATGACACCAATGCCAGAACTTCAAAACACATTTTCAGGCCTCTCTGTCTCTGGCTGACTCCTGACTCCAGGGCAGCCAACACAAACTCCCACGAATATTCATGGCCTGGATTCCACCTTCTTGAATATTGTCTCTGCTCCCCTTAGTATGTAGTATTTGTTCCCTTCTTTCATGAGCTTCTGCTGTGGTGACACCTCATTATAATATATGACTCACTTTATATTCAAAGTTTTCCTCCTTCCTACAGAGGACGAAGTTTTCCTCGACAAAAAGCTGCTCCCCCCATCATTTGCAGGCTGAAAGTTGAATCATGAAATTTTACACCTCTTGAAGAAGTCAGTCTCAGAGAGTTTTACAGGTCCATCTGTGTGTACGTGTTTGCAATGCTCTGCCGTAGGCACTGTGGTGTATTGCACCTTTTAAAAAGTGTTGCCACACGTCTGTGCTTTGGCAGGATGAGTGTGTGAAGCCCCCAGGCCACTCTTGCTGACACAAAACGGGTATTTATAGACCACCTCCTACAGCTTCTGGGTATGTTCGAAAGCAATAAAGCTCTCTCATTCCATTCACTGGTTCGTGTAGGAGTGAATATGTGTTTGTAGGATAGTCAGGCTCTTTTTATATACTATGCAGATAGGTATTAGGTACTGTACCAACCAGGAGAGTTTCCTGCTGCACAGGGCTTGCAAAAATAACAGCACAATCAGGCAAAGGGGGCTCAGTCTCCAGCAGGCAAGTGAAACCAGCCCTTGCTTAACAGGGAATTCAGAAGATACTGGCAGGGGACATTACCAGCCAGATCGTCAGCACTGCCCAGCTAGGCTTAAACATAAGGGCAATGATTTTAGCTATTTAAAGCTCATGTTTTCCAGGTTCTTTTTCTCTGCCTCAAGTAGTATATGTGTACAAACTCTTGGGTGCAAATGAAGCCTGGAGACTTCTGTAAACAAAACCTGAAATTCCCTAAACAAAGCCTCAGACTCTTGAAAAGCAACTTCAGAGAGCACCTCTCTGCCACACTGATTGGTTCTGCAGACCCAAGTCCTTGGAAAAAGGAAGCAGATGGGCGAAGGATGATCACATGTGGCATTTCTGTGAAAAGCTTGCTGGCAGCCACTTGCACTTCTTGGCTAGGAACCCAGGGGTTGTGGCAAGGACTTACCACAGAAAGCTTCTTGAAACTTGTGGGTCAGCTTCTCTATAACACTGTAGCTCTCCACGTAGTCCACGTGGTCATCCAGGGGCTCGCTAGCGATTTGCCGCAGGGTGTGCATGTCCACCCGGCCGACCCCGATGGCAAAGATCTCGATGCCAGCTGCTCTGGCCCTTGCTGACACATCCTGCACTCCATCCTGGGGACGTCCGTCGGTCACGACAATCGCCACCTGCACAGAGAGGGGCAGAGACCAGGTGTGTGTGTGAAATGGGCTCAGCATCACTACTGCTTGTGGAACAGCCTGGATTAGTAAAGAAGGGTTCACATTTCTGAAATTAAAGAAAAAAGGAAATGGCGCCTCCTCCCCCTCTTCCTGTTCTTCCTGAGATCACACAAGCCATTCTTTTCATGTGCAGTTTGTTTCTTCCTGAGCTGGAAAGGTTAAACTGCCGTGGACCTGACTATTTTAATTAAGGGACATCTGGCGCATCTTGGCCCTAAGGAAACCAAAGTAATGGTTACATTCTTCATAAGCAAACTAATGCTCAAGCCAGACTCTAACTATTTTCATGAACCCCCAGCTGACACTAAGGGCACCTCTGGGACTTTTGTAGCATCTTTGTCGATCTAGGAATCTCAGGAGTAAGGTAAACTAAGGAGGTTAAGGCTTTTCCCCATTTTATGGATGGAGAAACTGAAGCAGAAAGAGGGGAAGTGATCTGTGTAAGGTCACACCATGTGTCAGTGCCAGGCGTGATTTCTGATTTCCCATTCCACCACAAAAAGCAGTGGTGAAATCCTACCCCTACTAACATCAGCATTAAAATGACAGCTGATATAAGTGGGAACTGGATGTCACCATGGATGGTGACACCCTAAACCAGTGGAAAGCCGCCAAGAGTCCTGCTCCTGTTGCTAGATTGCCTGTTCTCCTCTTTATTCTTCTTCTGATAAGCGACGTTGTCACAGAACCTTCATTTCCATTCTTTGGCAATTCATCTGCTCCTGCCACTTTTCCTTACAATTGTTTTATTGTGACACCGCTGTCAAGTCCCAAGCAACTAATTGGGATGTAATGCAGTATGGAGAAACATAATGAGCAGTAAAAAAAAAAAAAAAATATAGAGAGAGGGAGAGAGATAAACAGAGAGAAAAGTCTGTCTAGCAGCACCAATGGGTTTGAGCGAGCTATCGTCAGGTCACCAAGGTGGTATTTGCTGTTGTCCTCTAGGCCATATATGCTCTCTGTCTTTCTGAAGATGAAATCAGGAGACCCATCAGCTGCTCAGCTGGGACAGCATGATGGCTGTTTTGCACCCTTGCGTGGGAGAAGAGTCATCTTTGTAAGGTCAGGAGGGGGGTTCCCTGCCCCCTGTTCCCACCGGGCCCTGGCCACGTTGCTGTGGTTCCTTGCCCTCTGCCCACTCGTCTGCAGAGGGATGGCTGAGCGCTGCACTCATCTGCCCCAGTGCATTTGCAATGCTAAATTAACCTGCTGCCCATTCAGAGCTTTCCTTCTGTACAAAAGATGGGTGAACCTGGAAAAATGCAGAACTTTCAGTCTGGGGAAGGGCTGCAAGCTCAGGTGTTCATCCGCTCTTCCTAAGGGCTACAAGATAAAAAAAAATCATGGACAGCAGGATTCTGCAATTGAATGCTTCTAAGAGAATAAATAAATGAAACACATGGAAGTATTTCTCCTTTGCTCATGACCAAAATAAGAAAGGAGTCACCTGTGGCAGCTGTCAGTGCTCGTACAGGGGAATGAACGTGGCAAACACAGACTGACCGAGAGGAACAATTTTTGCTATTTCAGGAGCAGCAGCCGTGCAGTCGTGCTTTCTGCCAGGAGAGAGAGCCCTTGGCTTAGCAGCGGGCTGAGCAGCTCTGAGATGGGGCTGCCAGTCAGAGCTCAGCAAAAGCCTGTCAGAAACAAGATGTACCACCAAGTCGCAGCTGCGAGGAGCTCTGCCCTGTGAACAGGTCTCGGTCAGCAGCTGTGTATTTTTCTTGCAGTGTTTGGCACAGGACAGAGGTGTTCCGTGTCCTCCTGGCACTTCCCTGTCTAAGTAAAGTGATTCTCCGCGTTTAATCAGTTCCTTGGGTTCTTCACATCAGGGTGGAACCTCCACATAGGCCTGAGCCCCAGATACAACCCAGGAGATGTCCGGCAGCAGCATCCACATCTGGATCTGGTGGGAAAGATTTTCGTAACGGATCCGTGTGAAAATCTACAGTGCAATCAATATCCATGCTGCTTTCTGGCCTGCTGTTGGAATTTGGAAAGAACAGAATTTGGAGGCACAAAGAGTCTGGCACTGGGAATTTAGCAGCAAGCCTATGGCTAAAGTGACTGTAACAGGAGTCAGACCCAGCACCAGCCAGCCAGGGAGAGACTTTCTGGGAGCGTGGACAGGACCAGGTGCTTACAGAAAGAGTGTGAGAAATAGAAACAAATTTAAAGTGATTTTGCTATTGTATATATTTATATATATCTCTTGATAATCAGGAAATCCTGATTTTTCTCAGGATTCCCCCTCTAGACCTTTGCCCTCTCTGCCAGCTTCAGGCAGAGAGTTCAGGCAAGAAAAAAAATCACATCCTTTTGTTTTAAACCTACCTCCAAATGATTTTCAGTCACAGGATCTCTGTAATTCTCTGTGTTATGACCTTGTCTCATTTAAAAAAACTGGAAGTCCTGATATGTGCCTTGTTTGGAAAAGAGCACGGCGGGTCAGAAGCAAGGAGCAACCACCACGCCTGCAGCAGAGGTTGTGCTGGGCTCAGCTGGTGGCCGTGTGGGAAGAAATAAGAAAGGGTGAACTCTCTTTTCTGTCCCAAATAGCTCAACAGGATCTGCAGTTTTTCCCTAGGGAAACTCAGAAACTTTTGCTTTTTGAGGTCAAATTTTTATTCATTTTAACACCACCTTTCTTTTTTTTTTTTCTTTCTGTGAATTCCTTACTTTCTGGATCCAGAATCTCCGTCTTGTGTTACTTCTCTCATATAGAAATCCCCCATGTTGTCGTGACACAATTTATTCTCAGTTAACTAAGACACTGGAGTGTTCACGGGCATCCCTAGATATTCATATTTCAGGGCAGCCGTGTAGGCAATCCAGCAGCTAATGAGGGAGCTATGTCTCATTACGCAGAGTATTACATGAATGTTGTAACAGCAGTGAAAGGGGAATTGGGAAGAAAGCTGAATAAGCCCCTGATTTTCTCATCAATTTGACAACCTATTTGTTGTTCTTCCTAAAGAAAGATAAAAGTAATTGGGCACCCCTGTAGTTTTGATAGAGGTATAAAGAGAGTTTACTCTGAGCTCTTGCAGAAACAAATAGTGCTTTTCCCCATCCTGCAGTGACATTTGCTGCACAGAGCACAGCAAGACTAAATGATCTTGTGATGCGTTGGCCAGCCCCACGTGGCTGAAAATCCTAGCGCCAATTTTCACAGGGTCTTGCTGGATTTCTGCCGTGTGAAGGAACAAGGACTGTGCCCAGCATTTCTGGAAGCTTCCCCTCCCTAAATTACTGCGTGGTCTATTCATCATCCCAGCAGATGATGGGGCCATCCTGAGAAGCAAGAAGGTCAAAGAAGGGAAAGAGTTTGCTGGACTTCCTTTGTCATGCTTTCCGACACTTTGGTCTGGAAGTACTGACCAAGAATTAATGGAGAAAAAAAATAAGCTTTAAGTAAGTGGCCTTTTTGTCTGTCAATACTCAACAACTGAAATGTTTCAGTGGTCTGGCATTCAAACTGTTGGGATTTTTTTTTTTGTGGAAGGCGAAACATTTTCTCTGTTCTTGTTTAACTTTTTTTTTTTTTTTTTTGCATTTCAATCATATTAAGAATTTCTGAAAAGCAGAAATAGATATTATCACCCAGATAGCTTTGTTGTTGTTGTGGTTCAGTTGCCTAGTTTTGTGCTAAACAATACCCAGAAAAGAAGAACATTTCCCATAACATTTTTCTTCTGGACAGAAAGTCACTGTTCGTATATGGCCATGGATGATCCTTCTCAGAGGAGACCTGCAGCCCCCCTCTGCTCACATTTTCCCAGCACAGGGTGCTTTGGCCAAGCTGGGCTCTCGGCGAGGTGGCAAGAGGGCTCTGCTGCGGAGCTACCACCTTCCCTTCATCTCTCCTGGAATGGTTTCGCTGGAGGAAAACATCTCTTGCATGCAACGTCTGAAACAGCTCTTCAGTTAAGTGGTCCGTGGAGAAAGTGGGCAGCCCCGAGCTCACTGAGAAGTGAGTCTTTTCCAAAGCCTGCAAGCGGTGGGAGTGGGCAGCCTGTACCACTGCTGCCTTGCCGTGTGGCTGGTGGCACGCTTGCTGCCGCTGGGGAAGTGGGGAAATGCAAAACACACCTTGGCAGCTGCAGGAAGTTGTTTGTACCTCCAAAAAACAGCAGATTTGAGTGAAAGGCTGATTCCACACTTGATTTCTTTGAAGTAGTTGAATGAGAACAATTAGTCTTGCACCTAAAGGATTTTAAAGCTCTTTACTAAAAATTAATGACAATAGAATATTAATAATGCCTTGCCATATTGCAATGATTTCTTTCAGTGAACCTCAAACCACTTGACAAGCAAAAAACATTACTCCTTTTGAATAAAAAGCCATCAGGCCCCTGAGCTGCCCTGTGAGAGCTGGGTTATTGGATTTTGCAGTCGGTGACTCCTAAGCTCAGGGAGTGATGTGATCGTGATGGCTGGTCAGATGAATTTTGCTGAGGCTGATTGCCAATGAAACTTAGGGAAAGCTTCTCGAGGTGTAATTTTCTCAGGTTATCGCTCTTGGTTTTCTTCCTGTTGTATGAAGCCAGATTTAGACTAAAATACAGATAATTTCCCCACTGTGTGCCCCATAATGAAAGACAATATGAGGATGGATTCATTCACATTTGCAAGTTGCCTGTGGTTCAACAGGGTGAAGGAGCACACAAGAAAATTAATTGAGTCATCTTTTGGGGTGATGGTCTCATTTTTCAGGGGTGTCTTGTGAATTCCAGTCCAGTAAAGCCTTCAGGATGCTGCTTTTTGGAGTTGACAGATCATTATAGGTGCCTGCTTTAAAATTTTCAGTACTATTTTTGACTTGCCATCCCTGGGCATCTTTCCATGTACTGCTCTGCCTTCCCTAGAGCATTACCAGCAGTAAGGGAAATGGAAAGCGTCCGACGTTCCAAAAATGTTGTAATCAGGAGAAAAATCCCAAGCTTCCTCGCTCCAACAGCTGGGCTGCTGTCCAGCTGGTGGAAAGCTCTCTCTGCTTGCTAAAGCCTTTGCTTATTTTTCTGGTCTGGTCCTATAGCAGAGAGCCAGCGGAGCTGGCACAGGACAAAAAGGCCTAGGAGGTTCATTTACGATGTTTAGATAAAACATATATTGCAAATAATATGTATTTTCCACATGCTCAGAAGAGAGTTTTCCTGATGACTGTCACTGGGCTGAGGTCTGGTTGCCTTCAGGGCCAAATCTGGAGGGGGTGAGTGAGCTATCTGTAGAGCATTTTTTTTAAAGGGTGAGCTTCCTGAGCAGGGAAACTGTGTCAGGTGCAGTGATGGAGCCAGGCGTGGAATTAATCTGATCTTATACCACAGCCTTAAACGCTAAATAGTCATTAAAGCCAGTGTACAAGAAGGAAACACCCAGAAAGGAAAACATAGCCATTAGCCAGCCTACGAAGAACTGTGAGAGCAGTGGAGGATACAGAAACAGCACTTTGCTTTATATATGCAGCTGAAAGGGCCCATTTCAAAGGAAACTTTCAGAAGGTTGTCTCACTTTTCACCATGGTGGATTCTGAAGCATTTTTATTACAGTGCATTGGGGAAGATGACCGATAATCTTAGTACGTTCAGGCCTAGGAAACCTGGCTGAAACGAGCATTTCACGGCGGCATGTTTTGGAAGCCGGGAGCCATGTCCCACAGCACAGACACTCCAGTCAGGGAGGAGAGCTGGTGAAGCCGGATTAAATTTACTCCAGCAACTTCTGGCCAACTCTGCGCCCCACGCAATCAAAGCATTTAACATCTCAGGGATGTCTCAGTGTCGTCCCACACAATCACCTTTCCTCCTCTCTGATTTTTCCAACCATTCCTGAGTGAGCCCCGTGAAAGAAGGAGCTTCCAAGCAAAGGATAATCTCCTTACCTTATTAATATTGGGAGACCTCAGCCTGGCCCCTTCTGAGTCACTGAAAGCCCGGCTGATGGCAAACTGGATGGCCAGGCCAGTCATAGTCCCAGTGGAGAGCGGCTCTATCCGCCGGACCGCCTGCAGGAGCCCGGCTTTGGTTTGGTGTGTCTTGAGGGAGAACTCGCTCTTGACGGCGCTGGCGTAATTGATCACACCCACCCGCGTGGAGTTGGGGCCCACGTCCAGTCCCTCGATCACCCGGGACACGAAGACTTTGACTTTCTCGAACTCCTGTGGGCGCACGCTTCGAGAGCTGTCGATGACGAACACCAAGTCGGTGGGTTTGGTTCGACACAGGGTGCCTGGAAAGGATGAGGAGGGAGGAGAAAAATAAAAGAAAAAGAAGAGAAAAATCTACCAAGAGGGGAAAAAAAAAAAAAAAAGTCGTCTTACAGCTGAGGACCCGCAAGCTGCAATCTTTTCTTTCCTTTTCTTAGAGAGGCCCACTGAGACCTGTTTAACCTAATGTTTCTAAATGTTCTTTTCCCTTTCACAGAAAAATGTCTGGAAGAACAACACATTTACCGGTTGACAACATGTACTTCTACAGCAGTGAGCTGATGAGATACCAGCTCTGCGCTTGTGGGAACAGGTTGCCCACTTGTAACACCGGGCTGCCGCTAATGTCGACACGAAACTTAATTCACTCACAGCAGCACGGAGGGAGGAGGAAAGCTGTGAGCTGGAGCCCGTTATACGCGCTTCTGCATCAAAGAAAGTCTCAAAAGAAGTTACCGCGTTTCGGACATGTATAAGCAAGCCACATGGACGTTAATTAATGAGCTTGCGCCTTTGTCATGCTTGACCAGAAGCAAGCATTAAACTCGGCAGTTCAGTTTCAGTTGTGAAGCAAGAGTCCCAGATTAACTAACGAGCATTACACAATCCAGTCTCATGTTTTTCAGCTAGTGGCACTAATAAGGAAATTCTGTAACACGGCAAAGACCAGCACGGTTTTGTTTCTTTGAGCTGGTGAGGGAGAACACAGCAGAGATGTAGAACCACATCATTGATAGTTAATCTCTACAAGCCCATAGTAAGGCATGAGTGTCCACTGTAAAAAATAAATGGATAAACAGGAAACATTAGCAATGCAAACAGCTGACTAATATTTTTCTTTTTTAATTTCTCACTTTCATGCTTTTTTCCATCTTAATGTTCAGCTGTGGCAACGCATAAAAAGGACTGATATTTTTTATGAATTTCTGAATGAATTGCCCCATTTTCCCCACCAGACCTATAACATTCTGATATTATTATTTTTTTTCCTATCATTTAGCCTGTCTCTGCAGGGATATCAAGTGCTCTGCTAATATTTGATTTCCATAGAGAGGGATGATATAGGTTATACCATGAAGGAGGTTTCTGTGGGCAGATTTTTAAATGTGAGCTTTTGGGCCAACAAATCTGTTCCAAATTATGGCATAAATATTATAGCTGGTCCTCAGTGTGAAATCTAATGTGGCTTTCAGTCTTTAAGACACATGAAAATAAATACCCTGTGATATATCCATAAAGAATATAATCAGGTTAGTTTCCTGAGAGACACTAATGCTGAATCTGCTTCTGGCTCCCAGAAAAGGTCCCTCTAAATGATGCTGTGTGTAGAAGAGAAGCAGGCAGCGGTTACTTCATCAGATGCTCTAGTTTTGACTAAAATGCAATAGAACTTTTTCCTATACGTGTGACTTTTGCTTTGCCATAATAATTCATTGCAGAGGAAGGAAAAACTCAGATGGCAGTCCATTTTCTACAGTACTGCAAATCCCTTTACCGGGGGTTGGTTATGCCCATTTTACAGGAGATAAATGAAGATACAGAGAAAGGCTCAAGGTCCTGCAATCAGCTCCTCCAGAAATAAACTACAGATTCCCCTTTGCCACTGTAGCTAATGCATCACATCCATTTTTAGGGACAAACCAAGGAACAAAATTAATTTTTCCCTTAGGAACAATTGGATCCTATAGAAGTTTTGAAGTATATTTTCTTTTAGCATAGGAGCTCTGTGATTTTGCTCTAAATAACATTTTAAACCTCTTTTTATGGGAGTGAAGTATATTTCAGGGAAATGAAGAGAAAAAAAGAAGTTATAAGACATCAGGAGCTTTGGGATTTCAGCCTGTCTGGTCACAGCTGCTGTGCACATCTGGCTCTGCAGGACAGGCCTGCGTTATCTCCAGGAGGTGACAGTCAGGCACGCTTGTTCCGAGTGACATCTTGACTCAGCATAGTTTATTTTAAAGCAGAATTAAACCAGAAGTAAAATCCTCCTCTAGTTTTAAAAATGTCCACACTTGAAGTTATTCAGGAATAGCTGAACTTCATGCACTGATTTAGCAGAAAATCTCTCTTAGGGCACCTTTCCCCTATTGATTAAGAGAACACGACTCTCGCCTAGTAATTCAGGATGAAAAGATGTTTATTTTAGAAATAGTGATGGCTCACAGTAGGGCTGGGCTGAATGGCTGCTCTGTTCAGTTTTCTGACTTCAGTAGTGCTTAGTGGTTCCACAGCAAAGATAACTCTCCCTTTCCAAGTTAGTAAGAAAAATCTGGTCAGTATATCAGAAAACTCCCCTGCATAAGCCACAGCCTGCCCCTGGCAGAGATATTTCCTCGGTACCAGGCCTCCAGCCCTTCCCTTCTGAGTCCAGCACTTGCTGACACGAATCGCGAGCGAGGATTTAGAGACACTGGAGCTGCACCCTGCAACCTCAAAGAGCGGGCGGCTCCTCTCCCACCTGGCTGCTTTACACCCCACTTGAAATACAAACAGAGACGGGTTTTGCTCAAGGACGGCTGAAGTAAAACCTAGGGAAGGCCCGGCCTCAGGAACCTGGCCCAGACCTTCCTGCTCGGTGAGGTTAACCAGAGCTGGGGGGGTCTGGCCAAGTCCTCCGCGAGCTCCTGGCCAAGCCAGCCCTCTGCAGAGCTGCACCGAGGAGAAGATGTTTCGGGGGGCATGGGGGAGCCTCCTCCAGCCTGAAGCAGCGAGCCCCAAAGCTGCTGCAGTGCCGGGGCTAGGGCTGACCTGATGCCACCTCTGCACAGCATCCCACTTTTACTCTAAAGCAATGAAAGAGGCAGAAGGAAACGCATCTCCAGGTTTTACTGCCTTGGGAAAACACCTGAGAAAGCTCCTCTGCTTCCCGGACTGATGTTGGGTATTGCTTCATCCTTCTCCTTGCCAACAAACCCGTCCCAACCCTAGGCAGCTGGTGACCAGCAGCTGGGGACAGACCCCCCCGCTTCCCCAGGAGCTGCTCAGCTCCCACTTACCTCTGGGCTGCGGAGGTGCCCCCCAAACTCCATAGCTCTGGAGGAGAAGCAGCAAAGAGAGCAGCACGGCGGAGAAAATCCTGTCCATGGCTGCGGAGGAGCCGGAGGCTGGATGCGGAGTGGCAAGCAGGAGCCTTGGCCCGGAGGTATTAACCTGCCCTTCCTCGGGGAGGCATGGGGCCAGCCCCTGACACGTGTGAAGTGCCGGGGGGGCACCGAGGGGCAAGCGAGAAGAACTGGGAGAAAATATTGCACGAAGGTGGGGAGGAGGTGGACGTCCAGCCCTGCCGGCCCCCAGCCCCTCCACAATGGCTCCATTGCTCGGCGAAGGGGATGGGAGGCTATAAAGGGACCCGCAAGGGCACGGTATGTGGGGAATCTGGGACCGTAACAGTGGGACCAGTGAAACCAGCCCTGGGGAACTGGGGTTAGCCTGTCAATCACCAGCTCCCGTCTGCATTTGCTGGGCTTTGCCACTGTAAGCAAACGCCCTGCGGTGTGTCAGGCTCGTGTCCTTCCTGCGGCAGAGCCTGGGGAGGGGGCGGCGGAGGGAAAGGGGATGCAGGGAAGGGGGATGCAGGGAAGGGGGATGCAGGGAAGGGGGATGCAGGGAAGGGGGATGCAGGGAAGGGGGATGCAGGGAAGGGGGATGCAGGGAAGGGGGATGCAGTTGCACAAATCATCGCTCAGTCCTCATGCTGGCCAAGAGCAGGGCTGGAAACCAGCCTGCGGGACCAGGGGCTTTGCTTCCCTGCCTTAATTTGTGGGTTAAAGCCCTGTCGAGGGAAGGGGGAGAGGAAGAGGAGAGTGAGACTTGAGCAGGCACAGGCGAAATGCAGGATGGAGAACAAATTTCTTCCTGCGGGGAACAGTCAGTTCTCTATAAGGCTGTGCCCCTGTGCTGGAGAGCAGGGGGAGAGAGAGGGAGAAAGAAGTCAGTAGTCTAAACTAGATAAATAGACAAGGAACTCAGGATAGACAGGCAGATTATAAGTTTGATTTATTTTTAACAGCGGAGCGTTCAGGTCCGTACACACGAGGGAGATACAGCTCCTGCCACAAGAAGCCAATAATCTGAATCAACAAATAAGACCGATGATGCTGCAAGTGAGCAGAAATCCAATGTCTTCTTTATGGAAGAACAGCAGGGAGATTTTGTACTAGAGTAAGATGAATTTAATGATGGATCCATCACAAAGCAGTGCATCTATTTTCATTTTATTAACTGCAGTATTACACTGCTGTCAGCTGATTAAAGCCCTTCCACTGTGATGGATTAGTCTTTGCTCACCTTTCAGCTGCACCCTTGGAGCACTCATCCATTGCATCTGCATTGTGTTAGTGCAGTGCCATGGCAAACTACCTGTAATTCAAAGGATGGTTTCCCTTCCCTTATTCACAGTCTCTCTATACTCCAAAAGTGCTTCAGCAGAGACTGAGACTTCCCGGAGAGAAGGGCTCTTTGATTAGGAAAGAAAAGGACCTGCCCTTAGTGCAGTTGCCAGACTATTCTTAACTCTTCCAACATTAAAAGTGTTAATTAAAATATTAAAACATGGCTGTGTTTTCATGCAAAATCAGCACGGATTTGACCCACTGCTATCCCAGATACACACAAACACAGCCAGGGACATGCTTTCC
The DNA here is from genome assembly GCF_964034855.1 of Anser brachyrhynchus. Taxonomy (NCBI): domain Eukaryota; kingdom Metazoa; phylum Chordata; class Aves; order Anseriformes; family Anatidae; genus Anser; species Anser brachyrhynchus. The sequence goes on from NC_137717.1 coordinate 5,520,986, forward strand.
AGCCTCTCTGGACCTGGCTGGAAATTTTTAGCCTGGAGGAGCAAATGCTTCACCTGAACTTTTTCTTGCTCCCATTTCACATCTTTCTGTCACTGAGGTCTGGAGCCACCTTCCCTTTTCCAAGCTTGGTGGCATCTTGTTTCATTTGGTTCCTACTTCAGAGGAACCCCTGGGATTAAAAGGGCTACTGTGTAGGACGTGAAAATTGCAAAATATGAGCATGGATTAGTGTAGAAAACACACGCAGACCTTCACATATACATGTGCATGTACAAAGAGCCCTGCATAAAACCTTAACATATGAATGCTTATATATCATATATATATATGAAAATACATGCAATACATACATTATTGCATGTGTGTGCTTATATATATATATACACTTGTATGTGACATATATGCAGACGTAAGTCTCCTCCAGTCATGCTTTTTGTGGATGTGTTTATACACACACGGGTGTAAGTAGGCATAAATCCTACGCACTGATATCACTTGTGTGCTCATATGCACACAGCCACATTTGTCCCTCAAATATACAAAACAGATAGAGGTACACGCACACATTTACGATTAGTAGGGAACAAAGTGAAAAAAAAGCGTAAAATCCTGGAGATTTTGCCTCCAGCCATCTGTGATGGGGTTTTGCCCGTTGCTCTGCCATGCATACAAGGCCCTATTGGTGCAGACAGTACTTGCTTGCCATGAATGGGGATCATTCAGAGCCCTCCATAAATGAAGTCTCTATGGCTGTTCTTGCTGAGGAAAATATAAAGTTTCTCTGTGTCATTTTGCTGCTAATTAGCAAAGAAAGATAAATACATTTCAGGTGAATATTTTCACTAGCAGAGGTTGGGGCACACAAGCAACATTAAAGCTTTGAAAACAAGGCGAGAGGCAAAGGTGTGCTGGATACTATAGGTCTGCATTTATACCTCTGCAAAAGCAGTGTTTATTTTTAAAATATGAAACATAATTTTTCCCCAGGCCTCTGAAAATGAAAACACTGGGTTCAATATTTCAACAGGAAAATATGCATTTAAAGCTCTTCCCGAGCCCGCTTGCAACGTAAACAGACGAGCCATTAATGGCTCACGCTGGCCCCAGCGCGGGCCTGCCCTTCTGCAGAGCTGCTGTTGGAGGCTCCTCGTGTCCCCGCGCGAGGGAACGCCGCTCTCCCCACACCTCCTGCATGTCCGAGTCCCTCGGCTGAAGGAGCACTTGTTGTACAGCCCAGCTCCCCGCTTCTCTTCCTCTGCTGGAGAATCCCGGGCCTGGCTCGCTCCTGCCAAAATCAAGTGCTTCAGCCTGGTGGCAAACCGTGTAGCCAGGGAGATTTTTTCCCCCCCCCATGGTCCCGTTGTGTTATTATCTGAGCGCAGATGGAAGAGGAAGGGCACGTAGGTGCTTTGTGTCATGGCAAGGAAGGGGACAGGGAAAGGCAACACCTGTACCCATGTGGATTTTCTGGCTTGGGTTCGCAGCATGTTCCCTTGCTCTTCTGTGCTCAGATTACGGCCCTGCTAGGACTGTTCTCAGGCTGGAGGTGACGAATGTCATTTTTGGAGAAATCTCCAATACGTGACATCTCCCTACAGGACTGATCTGCTGTGCTCCACCAGCAGCGGCTGGGCGGAGGGGCTGGAGGTGCTGGGGCTGTCTCGTGGCCGCCGGAGTGAGGCTGTGCTCACTGATGCCCGTCAGGACTCGGATGTGATGAGTTGGCTGCAGAGCCTGGGTGTCGTGGCACGGATGAGACACGCTTAGCGACACGACAGTGTGAAGCTCACTGTCAGTGCTTGAACCACGGGGAGACTTCAGCTGGAAAATAATAAAATTGGAAGTGCTTAGCCGGGTGGAGAGCTTTGCACTGCCGTAACAAGTGACACAGCCAAGCTATAGCCAAGGCTTCTGCTTGCACAGATGAGACTGATTTAAAATCAATGCCTTTCCAGAGGCAGTCAGGGACAGCAGGAAAAAATTAGGAGGTACAGCTTGTCTTCCCCAGTGTGACAGATCAGGAAAGGCAGCATCATCCTCTGCACCCAAGCAGGAGATAGGTTTTCCTTCAGTGCCTGGAAACTCTGCATGATGCTCCAGCACACTGCAAACTCATTTGTGGTTTGCTCCTTGTGCTGTGCTCTCCTCCCCATCTTCCCTTGTTTTTCTAACTTCTTTTCCTGTTTCCTAAAATTCCAGTCCTATGCTACCCTGCTTCTTGGTGCCTTCATTCTTTCTCTATCAATATGCGCATAACATTTCACAGGAGTGTAGATCGGATGGAAAAAGCCAAGAAAAATGACATTTTAGTTCTGATAATGCAGAAACACTTTGTTTTGATTTGGCATTTTACTTTTCCAATTTCTTTTGTTCAAGTTCTCTTGTAAAATGGTATTTTAGTTTTATATTTACATGTTTCCAATAAATACACCATTAACACATTTAGTATGGTAGTATAAATGTCACGCTGCAATGAATGGAAATGACAAAATCAAAATGAATCAGTCCCTAAGTCACTTCCATGTAAATGACCCAGCAGAAGGGGGTGGTTTTCTGTGCGAAAAAGGAAATCAGACCTCTGGGATGTCAGGACATTTCCAAACTTCCGCTAGGGTTCAGACAGAAGGCATTTAAAATGTTGGATTTTCCTTAAAAAGAAAGCACGGTGTTTGTAGCCCTGGGCTGTAAATACTTCCTAGAGGGAATCTGGCGATGTGGCTAAGTCACGCCAGTTGGCCATGGAGGCAGCGGAGCAAGGAGAGCACTTGGGAAGAGACAAGCAGCCAAATCCTGAGTAGTTTACTGTTGAGTTTTATTTCACTCTAAACAAACGTGGTGGTTGTAGTAAACACAGCTTTCTTGCCCGCCAGCCACCAGAAAACTCCTACGTTTAGCAAAATACTCAGTAATTTTTCTGTCTTTTTCAGGTTTCCTTTGATGTTCCCATGTGAGTGTTTCTGAGATGGATTCACAGCCTCCATTTTTCAAATGCTCAGAGAAACAGTGACAAAAGCTGCCATTTAGTTAAAGCTCCGGTTCCCATGTTTTATCCCCACAGTGTTTCTGTATGAGTTACGGGGAGTGGAGGAGTCCCTCCCAGTCTGCTTCATTATCAGAAAAGTTATTTACTGCACCACCCCTGTACTGCAGAAGTGATATTTACAGCAGTGGGATCAGTATAAAGTATAAAACAAATGATGTAAAGGGTGAAAGACTTTGGAGAAACGAATGGCTTTAAATACAGCCCTTTTGACAACTCAAGATCAAAAGAACCACTGTTTATCCTTTAAGCTGCAAATGGCTGGCAAATATCCTTGTGCTCCGATGCTGTAAATAGTAAATGCTGTTTATGGCTAGTCAATGTTTATGTTTTATGGGTCACATTTATTTCAGAGGGATTGTTTTCATTTGCCATGTTAACCTTGCCCACATCCCCCTGAGGCCAACATTACCTCCTGGGCGCTATTCCTGGCTCTCTTGCTGACCACCACCTGCAGAGCTTTGGGCAGATCCCTTCGTGCCGTGACTTTTCCACCTGGGCAGTGCCACCAATGCTGGCCTGGCCCAGGAGGCTCTATCTGCCCCTCTAAACTGCTTGAATGAAGCAGCAGGATGAAGATGAAGGTCACTCTGTGGGCAGCTTTTCTTCTCCAAGGTGAATGAGCCAACGTAGCAGCTGGATCAAACCAAACCTTACAATTGGACCAGGATAGGGATGTGTAGTAATAAAGACTGTGGGATCAGACGAGAAGAGCTTTATAAAATAAGTTTTACCAGCAGAAATGTTGTGAAAGATCCTGAGGGCAGACAGAGGGATGAGGGAGGTCCTCAGCTGGAGTCCATGGGGGTGTCTGGCCTGATGGATGGATGGGCACACAGGCAGAGCCAGAGACAGCACAAGGATTTGGGCTGATGCATGACCACGCTTGTCAGCGTCTGTCATTCTGGGCCACCACCGGGGACTTCAGTTGCAGTGACTTCGTTCGACTGATGCGATTAATTACTTTAATGAACTGTCTGCAGGAAAGTTAAGAAAAAAACACAGACTTTTAATGATGTTTGATTAACGCAATTATAATGGCACCTGTCCCAGGCTCTAGGGTCTGATCCTGGCAGGTTTGTAGGTGCCACTCAAAGCAGCAGGAATGAAGGCAGGGAGAAAACCCAGCCGGGCAGCCCCGTCCCCCCGCGGTGCAGGGCGGTCTGTGGTGGCAGGGTGCTGGAGGAGCGCCACGCATCCATCACCAGGAGTCCCTCGGCTGCTGCGGAGCCGGTCAGCACACGGGCTTACATCAGCCTGAGGAGGTGCCAGGGAATGCCGCCAAGTTGCTGTCTTTGCCCTCTTCAAGGTCTGTTTATACCCTCTGATGGACATCAGGGTACCCTTGGTCTAGGAGAGCCCTTTCCATCGTAGTGGGCACTATGACTAGCTCTGCCTGGTTTTGAGCGCTGTAGCTCCCATCGCATTATGCACTGTTTTTGCCAAGTTGCTAGCAGTTACATCACGTTTCCAGATGCCATTTCAAAGTCTGATAGCAGCCGGCACCAGAAAAATGCTTCCAATCCTCCCCGGGCTCTACAGCACCTGTACCGCCTGCCAGCTTGGTGCTATTTACCCTCCAACGTGATTTGTAGAATCAGAACTTTTACTGAATTGCTGTGCCAAATCTCTGACAAAATTATGTGGCCTGGATGGCTGGGGCAGCTCACGCTGGTTTCCCTCACCAGAAAACTCTCCCGATCACTGGACAGGTTTATCAAACATTTCACCACGAGGCTGTGAATGGCTGATGGGAGGACTTCCAGCACTTGTCTTGGGTTTGCAGCATCGTCTCAGCGGTACCTGCGCAAGCCTGAGGAAAGGAGCCTAAAGAAGAACTACCTTCTGTCAATGAAACAAATACTTCAAATGGCCCTGTCTCTTCCAGCCATGAGGACTGCCTGCAGGCAGCCTTTAGGGCTTTGCTTGCACCTTTAGAGGCCTTTCTTGCAGTCTCAGGTACTGAGCCTGGTTTTGAGTAGCCCAGGACCACCCTCACCCATTTTGCAGTTTCCTTTCCTCCTCTGAGTGGGCCCATTATATTGCAGGGGTTGTTTCCTTTTCCTTCATGCTTCAGTTTCCCTTTCTGTGGCACAGGGAGAGCAGTGAGGTGTGTTTGGTTTAGCTTCTTTACTTCAAGCAGAGTGAGAGGCCTTCACTGACCGAAGGCAATAGCACAGGATGCCAGGAGAAGAACGGTAAATTAAACCCAACAGAAGTGCTCAAAGCAATGTGCAAGACAACACACAAAACAAAAAGCCCTTTTCCTACTCATGTCAAACACATTTCCAGCTGCCAAGTTCCCTAATTTTCACTCTGCAAAAGGAGAAATGGGAGAGGGGAAACCAAAACCAAAAGCTTTTGCTTCAGGTCGGGTGGGGGAAAACCACAGTCAGACAGGGAACCCAATGGACATCTGTGGAGTCCTGGAGCATCTCTGCCTCCATGAGATGCCGCTGCTTCTAGAGGTGGTCCTGTCACTCCCACTTATCTGGCCTGCCAGTGCTGACATTATCAGCTCAATCCTCTATCTGTAGCAAAGTATTGCTGCTCATTTCTCTTCTGCTTTGGAAAAAAAAAAAAAAAAAGAAAAAAAAAAGGAAGTGCAGAGCAGCATTAAGCATATCTGTGTGAATTGGTTCGCAACCTATTTTAGAGAGACTCACATCCATAAATCAGTTTAGAGGTGAAAAAACAGTGCAACAGTAGCATACTAAAAAGAGTCTTTTATCAGTCTCAAAAACAGCATTGATAGTGCCATCATCTGACTTCTTAGCAAACTGGTGACAGCTTGTGTTTGGTTTGTATTGGCCAAATCATCTAACATTTCAGAAAACCAAAACCATTTCCTGTCTAGAACTCAGCCCTGACCTGGCTGGAAACTCACAATAAATCTATACATTTTATCAGATTGTAGGTTTTTCTGAGCCAGGCTTTCACAGGGAGCTATTCTGAGCCCCACGGAGAACACACTGCACGAAGCAGAGATCGTCTGGCTTGCTAAGAGCCACAAAACATCAGGTTCATTTAGAAGATCAGGTGTGTACCTGAAGGCTTGACTACTAATGCACTTTGAAACAAACCCCACCTCGGTGAGACGCTGAGTGTATTTTAGTTACTTCAGCTCTGTTATCAAAGTCAATTAACCCAAGAGGCTTGGGGCATTCCCATTAATGGGAATTTAATTAGGAGTAGAATCTGAGCCACTTAAAAAGATGAGAAAGGATTTTTAACACCGTTCAGTTGGATCACATTGAGAAACTCTCTTCTGGTTTAGAAAACAAATAAAGTTACCTGCATTTCTTCTAATGAGGCCTTGGGCAGACCCAGTCAGCAGGCTCTTGGTTGGGCCTGGTCAGTGGCAGGCAGTGGGGTAAAGATGTCCTGGTGCCGTGGTGGCTGTCACACCCCACCTTGGCACCTACAAAGGGAGGGACTGTGCTTTCAAATACCTCCCTAAACTAACGAGGGGGGAAGCTCCACACAGGTTTGTGCCTTGGAGGTCACCCAGCCCATGGCCCCCTCCAGACCTGGCCTCGAGGACTGCAGCCACAGGGGCTGGTAGCTGATGGGATGGGAATTGGCCAGTTTCAGCACCCAGCCTGGTTTTCAGGACTGTAACCGAGAAGACGGACAGGTGATGGCTGGAAGGTGTTGCAGACTAATGATTATTCCTATTTTCAAAACCAATCTTTTCTCTCTCCACCTAATTCAGCAAGAAATGGGGTTGGACCTTGATGCAAGAAGCTGGTTCTTCACCTACTCCTACAAGCTAGATTCTCAGATGAATATGCTGGACTGGCTGGTGGAAATACCATATTTCTGTTTGCAAACAGCATACACGTGAGCTGATACCAATGAGATGACATCAACCTAAACCCAAAATACCGTTTTTTGCTAACTAATTTTTCAAAAAATGAATTATTGCTCCCTTGTGACATGCTCCACACAGTAAGGACAGCACCCTTTCAGAAATCAGACAGCAAAGGATTGAAGCTGTTAACAGTTTTTCATTATTTTATTGAAACTTATCTTTCAATTCACACTAAAAGCAAAAAAATAAAAAATAAAAAAATTGCAAACACTCAGATATAAAATGGCAGAGCAATACTGTCACAATTCCAGCATGTTCTATATTCTGAAGTACACACTATTAATCATTATCGTAAGCAGACAGAATGAAAGCTGCATCGTTGTTCATTTGAGAACTTCATTTTTTTGCTGATCACTTTCCCTTAGGTCCTCATTAAAAGATGCTGGTTAGCATAGCATACTTCAGGGTTGGGCTATCTCAGAGAAAAGGTTCTTGCTTGGTTTTCCCCCCCATTCCACTTCCTAAATGCCTCATCTGCTGGGTTGGAGATGTAAGACAGATGAGAAGCAGCATCCTGCCTGACAAGGGATCCAGGCCAATGCCTCCATTTCCACATTAGGCAGATGTCAGAGGCCAGTGATGGGAACCTCTGATGCCTGGTGCCAAATTTATTACAATTAGCACTGCAACTCAGTAATACCAGCTCAAAACTGCCAGTGTAGAATGAGGCACCAGCACCAGCGGTTCACCATCACTCTTCATAGGCTCATAAAGTGAGCTGGAGTGTAATAAGCACGATATGTTATAAAGTAAGGACTTCTCAGTGAGGCCGAGTATCTGACAGAAGGGGTAAGAGGCACCAACAGCAGTACAGATGTCTTCTCTCCAGGAGTGGAGCTTAGATTGCTACGTAGGGCGGTGGGCATTCCTTGGAGGGCAGCTCTAAGGCTTCCTCATACGATGGCAGTACAGCCTGAAAGAGAAGAATATTATAGTCATGCTCTGGGTATCACACGAAGGGTTCCAAGTGAATTTATCTTGGACATGTTTCTCTTCCCAGTTCAACGTAGGGGAGAAGAACTGGGTGGGTTGTAGGAGATGGAGGGCAGAAATCCAGAAGAGTTGGAAGTGAGCAGCACTTTACAACCACTTTGCTGCCAGTCCCACCTCTGTGTCCCAAAGCATTGCCACAAGTGGACCAAAACTCTTTAATGCCCAGAATATAAGGCTCATCGCCTAAACAAAGAAGCTAAGATCAGATCACTGCCGAGGGCCTTGATGCATGCACAGCAGGGGCACACACTGCTGGCAAGACAAGGCTTATATTTGCCAAATTTCAACGAGACAAATGCCTAAGCTTAGCATTCCATATTCTTCCTCTTTGCTTCTCATCCCTCTTTACAGTATCTCTCATTTTCGGAAAGTCTTCAATATTCTTCCATTGTGTTAGGGCAGCTGGATGCTACTAGTAAAGAGATCACTGGTAATCTAGGTATGGACATTGATGAATATATATATATATATATACACACACACACTGCACACATATTTTAGCATACTTAAAACGAAGGGCAATGCACCAAATCTCTCAGACATTGATCCAGAAAAAGGTGAAGACAAACTTAATTTTAAACAGGAGTAGCACTGTTAGGCACAGAAACCAAAGTTGACCTGAAATTAAAAACACATCTGCAGATCAGAGATTAAAAGTGATATATTCCCATTTATGTACTTTGCCTGAAGTCTGTGTATCAGCTTCCTTGCGAATACCATTTGTAAAAAAAACATTTTATAAAACCTTCCAAAGAAAAAATTGAATGAAATATTACATAATTGTAAACTGGTTATTAGTACCTGTCAATGAACATTTGGAAGGTTGAACCATCTTTCAGACCACCAAAGGAGCAAAAGTAAGGATCATCATACATCTCTCCATTTAAACCATGCCTGGTTTAAATGATTTTCATGATTTAAATGATTTTCCTGGTTTTCATGATAAACTTAAAGCAGTCTTCACTCACCTTTTCAACTGCTTGTTGGTCAACTTTCACACTGTCTCTCTTGCTGGCTTTAATATACTTAAAGCAGCTCAGGACACATTTGAACATATAGGCCTGAAAAGGAAAGGGAAGTCCACCATTTTACTGCATGTCAACAAGAACATTTCCACTCTTGCCATCAGCCTGCCACTGTCCTTCTCTCCTTGAGAGATGTCTGGGACCGTACATCCCAAGGCCTTACATCAGTCTGTCTTGATCCTTCACTAGAAAGGTGAAAACTCCATCTATTCAGAGCAGCCCACTTGTGTGGGAAGTCAATAGGACTATTAGTGTAATTAAACATAAAGCACATGCTCAAGACTGCTGAGTGCTCAATGTCATCAGGTGGGAAAGGAAAGCATGTCCTAATTTTTGTGTTATTTTTCTTAGCAGGCTACAAAGTCTGGATGTCTCAGAAACATGTGGATGGGCACGAAATCCACCTCTCAGAGGTCCAAGGCCCCCTGGTCAATTAAGACTGACCTTAATGGTCAGCTCATTCGAGAAAATCCTATATTTTCATTAGCTACACTTTTCTGAGAAGACTGCCTTGCACCTCACAGAGTTACAACATGCAGTAAATACAGAGCTTTTCTAAGAAAAATGGATCGATTGACAGATTATGGCACAAGAAAATAAGCAAGGCTTGTAAAACATACCATATTAAATAAATATTTTCCCTACATTGCGCAGTGAGGCGAAGTCGTGTGCCTCTTATTTTTATTGGCGTAAGACCGTACTTTAAAAACAGTTGGCATTTTCAAAGGAACATAGGGAGTTATATGTCCCAAGAACAAGGCATGTAGCTTAGGATTTCCTAGAACAATGAGGACTGTTTGTCTTGACACAAAGCCAATACAAAGAATGAGAACAAGGAATGAAGTATCTGAGTTAAAGGAATCTGCCTCTCAAACAGACTCACAGAGATGAGGAGGTAAATCCAAACTTTAAACACCTTCAGGGAATACTGCAAAAACCTTCTCCTTCTGAAAGCCTCTTCATGCAGAGAGCAAATATGCAATGCACTGAAGCCATCGTACAAACTGTACAAAAAAAAGCACTCAACCCCTAAAGAAACTCCAATAAACTAAAAAAAAAAAAATTAATAATAACAAAAAAATCCTTTTTTTTTTTTAACTTTGATTTTTCAGAAGAGTTTGCTGCAGTGCCTATCCAGAATCTGCACTGAATTCTGTAAGAGTTGGCTTACATTAAGGCTGCTGCAAGCAATAGCAGGTTCGAGCAGAATGCTGTAGTACACACAGCTTATGCAAAGGGATCCAGTGATCTTGGGATCATCCCATTACTAGCTAACTTAGAAAACACTTGAGTTGGTGTAGGATATCCTTTTCCACACTGAATTGAAAATGGAAAACATCACTGGCAGCCATTGGCATTACAAGTGGATGGGAAGCTTGTCCTAAACATCAGGAGGGAACAGCAGTGAGCTACTTCAGAAGTAATTATATTAGTTTCTTTCATCTTCCATCAGAAATGTTTTATTTCCTCTTGGTTTCTGCATTCTTATCAGGATGGTGGTAGAGGGGATGATTTAGATGTTATCTTGGTGGGGGCAGTCAGTGAATTGGAGCTGATGGGCCCTAAATTGGTCAGATGGCTGTTTTAGCTATAAAATATTTCCTGTTCTAGCCTTGTTCCTCATCAGATCTGAATCACTGGGAAGGAACTCCCGCGACAATGGTTTTGCTAGACATAGAAGATGGAAGGGATTGTCACTAAGTTTGAAGGATGGGTTCCTAATGATTTGTTTTGGGGACTTTTGAGGACCTCAGTAGACCAAGGAGTACACGTACCTGTCCACTTCATCTTTCAGATTGATCTTCCCCAATCCCTCCATCTGCAAACTCCAGCACAAAATCTCATTGTAACTAACTCGGTAGAAAATTCAAACCAACTGATTTGCCAGGTCAGGGAGATTTCTGCTGAAAACCCACACAGCCAGCTGGGTTTCAGGGTTATCTCCACTCCTATTGCTCAGTTTATGCAAATACTAAAATATATGCTCAAATGCAACCATACAAGAAGCTCCATTCCACACTGGCTTTTCTGGCCACCTAGGAAGAGTCTAAATAAAAAATGCTTTCCAATCAACAATTGGCAATTTTCTCTGTGACAGAATCTGCTCAAGTACCTGGAGAGAGATGAGATTTTCTTAGCTGGTCTGAAACCCCTCGGTGAAAAATCTGTTCTCTGATCCAGTGAAGCAGGAAGAACAGAAACCCTCTCACAGTGAAGTTTTCTAAGATGTAAGCAGAATCTAGCAGCTCATTGCTTTTAATTAAATTTCAGAATATCAGCGTGCATTGCTCTGTTTACATCAGTACACATACAGAACTTACCCAAGTGGAAGATCTAACTTGCTGTTTAATTATCTAATTTATTTTGTCACACAATAGCAGAATAGTTTACAATAAGTTGTTTTCAAACATCTTGTCCTTTTACAGATGAATGGGCAGTAAGAGTTTTTAAATATGAGAGAGAGCTTGCTTTATAACTCACACTTGCAGAAGCATAAAAACAGAGATCTGAGGATCAGACCTACACTGAGGCATATGTCCTATTGCACCCAAGGAGAGACTGAGAAAGCTTTCCAAGGCCTTGGAAGATTTGAGAGAGAAGTAGAACCAGTTCCTCCTGTCCCTCAGGCAAGGGAGCTTTATTTCAGCCTTCACTGCTCACCACCCCCTGCAGATATTTACCTTCAAGAAGAGGACAGCAATGAATGCAATGGTGAAGGTGACCATCACTTTGGCATATTCCTCTGTTGGCAACTTCTCCAGGGTTGGCAAAAAGCCCTGTGGAAAGAGGTAGAGGGTCTCAGTCAAGCACTTGTTCCCTTTCCCAGGGTCACATAATGTGGTGCATATCCCAGCAGGTTTGTCAGCCTGCCTCTCAGAACGAGCACATCTCCAGTTACTTCTGGGTATATCATTATTATTGTTATTATTGCTGCTAACACTCCTTTGGCAAAGATCTTCAGAAGACTATTTAAATGAGAAATCAAAGTGTGACTGTTAAATAAAGATGAAAAGTTGATGCATTTTCAATGTATGCAGGCAGGCTCTATCCAAATTATTTTGCTCTGCAATTTGCATCCATAAGATTCTTACAAGAAAAACAGAGTGTACTTTTAAGAAACACATGCATAAGCAAGCTGTCAGTCAAGAACACTGTGTTGGTGAGAACATATGGAAAATCTTCTTTTATCATCAAACAGAGCAGTTCTGGATATGCCATAGAGATCAGAGAAAGTTTACTTTGTCATAACAGCCACTGAAAGAAACTTCTTAGCAGTTCACAGCATGACAAATCTGCTGGGCTTGCTCACCACCTACCCCATTGTCTGAAGACTTGAAGCTGAGATAGGTGGGGACCTCCATGTAGGAGCTGCAGAGGGTGAGAATACTCAGGCAGAAATCCAGGAGCTGCAGAGCCAGGAATGGGATCTTCGAGCGTCCCTGCTGCAAAGGCAAGAAGGGCAGGGAACAGGGTTTTGGTTATGATTACAAGATTGTGTCACGTCTATAGATCTCCCCCATTTACACAGGCCTCTGCTTTCATCTCATTTACAACCTAAGCTATTTAATTCACTTATACAAGCCAAAATGATTATCAAACCATCTTGTTGGGTTCGTTTATACTAGCTCCTCTGAAGAAGCCTCTAGCTGGTGCAGTGATATTCCTAGCTTATCTTCAGCACACTCACAACAACCTCCCCAGAGCCCTGAGACAGAAAATAAAATCAACAGGAAGACTCCCAGACATGGGAAATTAAACACTGTCCCAGCTGTCACTCGTTTTCCCTGTGGATTCTCTAACCCCTAAGGATTGCATCCTGCCTGCAGCCAGTGTAGGATCCACCTCCATGAAAAGCTGCGGTCCAGGGCAGTGACCCTGCACCCCTACATTTTGTGTGGGCATCCATCCCATAGAGGACACCAAACACCATCCCGACAGCGAGCTGTGACCTACCATGTGGCTAAGGGATGACACAGAAACGATGGCTGGGACTTGTATGTAGGAACTGAACATCGTTAGGAGGCTGAGTAGAAAGTCCATGATTTGTAGAGCAAGGAAGGGGATCAGGAGACGTTCCCTATTCTGAGAAAGAAAAGCAATGCCAGTTATTTCTGTTCTGAGTGAGAGGAAGAGACCAGAAAGGACATGTATTAAGGTACTTTGAGAACAAATCCTCTCCTAGAATTTCTACTTCTAATTCCAGATATTGTGGTAACAATTGCTTCAGAAACAGCGAAGAGTATCAACATGGATTTTTTTTCAAGCCCCTCAGAAATTTTCCATCAACTTTCACATTGTGACCTTGACACTCGATCCCACCAGAGCTGTTGTTCAGCTACCCCAAGTTTTGTGCTACAAAGAAAGCCGAGTTCCCAGACTGATGCAGTCATCTCTTCTCCCGAAATAGAAAATGAATCCTCACGTAATAGGGGAATTACGGCTCCCCTCCAAGACCTGACTTGCAGAAGAGCAAGGAAATGAGGCAATACAGCAACTTTTCCAAATCAGAATATTTCCACCCCATAACATAATAAATGGCTTTGATTTAAATGTCACTCAGTTTTGGTGAATCTGGCAGTTAGCAGCCTTGCAAATGAGCCTGAAACTGCAAAACCAGTTGCTCTCCCCCTGTTTTAAAAGAGCAGAGATATTTACCTATCATTTTGGTCTTACTTCAGCATTTTCAATGAGCATCCTCCAGCCCTTCCCCCAGCACCTCCCCTAACACAGAGAGGCCCCGGCAAGCGGCTGAATGTTATCTGTGGAGAACATACCTTCACCACACCAAGGAGCAGGTTGAAGCTGATGATAAAAAGCATGATGATCAACAGGAAACTGGTGATGACATCAGCTAAAAGTAAGAAAAGTAATTTCCACATTACTAAAAGCTGGAGTCTAACGTACCTATTCAACTGTACCTCTAGGGAAGAGTTAAACTGTGATAACCTGGCAGAAACAACTGCAGATGTGACAGAGTGAATGCTATGCAGCCAAAGTGCTGGAGATTGCCCTCTTTTCACTTCCTGCACTCACTTTTTCAACCATCTTTGAAGTTTCTGTTACTTTAGCCCTCTCCTTGTGCAGGCTCTAAGCTCAGGCACATGGAAGCCAAAAGTCTTTATTGCTTGGACTGAAATTTTAAATACCCTGGGCTACAATATTAAGGTAAAACAATAATACTACTAATAAAAGGCAGAGTAGTTTTAGGCATGCTGGATAAATAAGTCTGAGCAGGAAATTATTTGAGACTCACACAGATAAACAAACCAACAGCAAAAGCTGTGGGACAATCTGCAAGATACTTCGGCAGGCAAGAAGCACAAATTTCAACCACCCACCACTAGCATGGACCACAGAGTTTCAGAGTGAAATACGTCGCCTCCATCCAGCCTCTGTCGTTACCAAATGCAACATCCTCCTTAAAAAACTGAACATGCAAGGGGAACAACATGAGGTAGTTCTGCCTACAGGGCCAGGTAATCGCTGTCAGCTGCTGTGGGCCCAGGAAGGCGATCTCTGCCATGTGCGCAGCTCCCTACTGAACAGTTCCCAGGAAGCAATTTTCCCTCTTGGTATTGCAGCCTGTCCTGATAAGGACTACCAAAGTCTTGCTCGCACCGAACACTATACATATTTGATCTCTGTAGCAGTCTACACAGTGTCAATTTTTTTCTTAAAAAAAGAAGGAAAAAAGCAGCTCTCTTCAAAGGCAAAGCACTTCTACTTTCTTTATCCACCTCTGCATGATGCATAGTCTTTTGTAGTGCCTCCTCCAGCTCAAGCCTGATTTCTTTCTCATTGCTTTACCTGGACTTAAAATAGCAACACATTATTTGGGTCTCCAATTCCAAAATGCTTGAATAAAGGGTTTAGATTTATTAGAAGAGAGCCAAACTTTTATTTTTTCTGGCTTTTTTAAAGCAACTGATGCTTTCCAGAGGTACAACATCCCTCAGACAGGTTTGATTACTGGTTTATTTTCCCCGCAGACAGCTGCCCAATTTATTCCATGACTATTGAATAAATCCAGTCCTTAACTATATTTTTCCATTACCTCTTTAAGCCCTTCCACTTGCTTTCATAAAGAAATATAGAAATTATGTTGTCATATATTGGATTCCTTATCTATTCCAGCTGCAATGAAATCCTTTCACTGCTCCATATTATACAACTCCACCCCAAACCCTCTCTCAAAGACACCATGCCACCTTGGCCAGCTTCGAGGATTTTTGCCTACAGATTTGGTACCACGTTACATTTCCAGGGGATGGGAGTGTACATTAGTGTTTGGGCGTACACTAAATTATCCTTAACTCAATTCTTATCTTTGCTAACAACAGTCTTTGTTTGTTTGTTTGTTTTTATATATATATATACACATGTATAACTGTTGAGGCAGAGCAGTCCCTCTTTTTCTGGCAGGTAATCCCAACACTGCTGTTTGCAGCAACAAAATATTTGCCCCAGAGCAGTTGCAGCTATGCCATAATTTGGCCAGTTACTCCGAGGGACTGAAATTCACTCAGCTGTCCCCAGTCAAAGCAGGGGCTGTGCTGGAGAAGGACAAACCTTCCACCCAGCCATGCCCGTGACATCTGGCAGGAGAGGAGCATCCACGAGCTGCAGGAACTGCAACGTACTCAAACTGTCAGGCGTGCGTCTAGCTCTAAGCAGCGTGGGTATGGACAAATGCCAGCTAAAGAAAGGACCAAAAACGATAGCGAGAAGCTCTGGAGCCCTTCCAGGGTTGTAGAAGACCTGCCTGGCAGCTGGGCTGAGCCACAGCTGGCAGCCAGACAGGGCAGGTGGCACCAACGCTCCTCGCTGCGCGGCCTTTGCTAGCAGAGGGCACCCACTTTCATTTAAACGCATTGATACAGCAGTCAGGTATTCTAACTTCCCTTACTTTCTTCTCAAGTAGTTAGCAGCGTGCTTGAGCCTCCCCTAGAGATAGCATTTGCCGACAGAAACCTTTAGCCTGAGAAGAAGCTCTGACCAGCACTTCCTTCCCCGAGCATGAGACACTCCTTCTCTTCGGGAGCTCGAAGGGAAAAACCCTCTGCAGAGCCCACATCTCCCGGAGGAGCACAAGTGGCTTATCTGGAAGAAGAGAGGCAGCAGCACTACAAGAGCTGCTGCACATGCAGGTGTCAGCCAGGAAAGACCTAAGGGAGTGATAGAAAATGTCCAACAAACACTTAAGGTGTATCAGGAAAAAAGAGAGCTTGACAGCACAAAATAAAGGAGCAGCTTTTACAGCTTTCACTTCTATTCTGTAAAATAAATCCTGTTTTTTTTTCTTTTTTTTTTCTCCCCACCTTTTTTTTTTTTAAAAAAAAAAAACACTATAAAGTAATGAGAATTGAAACACATAAGAAGAGGAAGAAGTCTTAGGCAACAGCAGAGAAAGGAAACCCAAACCAAGCAAGCCCCAAACAAGAACAGAGAGGGGAATGGAGACGGAGCTGTACTGCAGAAGAGGCTGCTTGCAGCTTTGCAGCTCGCGAGGGTCACGGAAAGAGCCCGAGCTTCAAGGCAGAAAACCAACCCCACCTCTCAGAAGCAGGAGAGTGGAGACAAGGTTGAGATTTGGTGCACAGAGAACCAAAGGTTAGCACACGGACAGCATAAACTCCAAATAAAGAAGAGCTTGACAAAGACAACAGGCTCAGTGTTTGCAGAGAGGGATGAAAAAGCAAACAGCCCTAGCCCCACTAAACCCCATTTTCCCTTGTTCTCCTCCCAGAACCAGCAATCAGCTGCCTCCCCCAGAGGGGATTTCTCTCTTTAGCATGGCGTTTCCTCGGATTCAAGGCAGCTGTGTTTTTCTGCCTCTTTCTGCCTGGTCTCATGCTTCAGCTCTCTCGGCAGGCTCGCTAATTAATGGGATAACCGGCCATTGGTTCTGCAGGCTAATTGTCCAGCTGAACTTCCCAAGCAGAACCTAGATTAAAGGAAAAACACAACACAAACAAAACCCAAAGAAACAAAAAGTCTGCAACCTGACAGGCACAGAGGGATGGAAAGGAAAAGGAAAAGCAAGAAAAAACAACCTTCCACCCGCTGCCTGCCTCCTGCTTCTTCACAGCAGATACACTCGCCCTTTCTGCTGGCAGCACATCTCTCCATTCCAGGGATGTTTTAGCATCAACAGACACGGCCTCAGTAATCAAAGATTTTGCTTTGACAAAATGACTTCTTCCTTTGTGAGAGCACATCCATTTTTTTCCTCATTTTTTAGCAGAATGCGCTAAAGGAGTGAACCCTTGGAGAGTGGTAGCTGCTGGCTCTTACCCTGCCTATGCAAATCCTCCGTGGGATGGGAACACAAGAGCATGTTAGAGAGGCCAAAAGACACCTGAAATACTCCACAAGGGCTGGCAGTGTGGCAGCTTGCCTTCCAGGACCAGCAGAACAGAAACAGGGTCCCTGGGGTTGGAGGCACTCGCCCACAGCAGACCCCGCAGCCTGGCCCAGCATCACTAACAGGCTCCTTCCATGCCGAGTATCTGTGGTTCAAAAATGTTAAAAAAGTAATTTTTATGTCCCTTCAGTCTCTCCCTTCATGCTTAGTTGGCCTTTGTAGGATGAACGTTTGTCTCCTTTGTATTTAAAGGGCCTCAGAAAATGGCCAAATTTAGGACTCGTATAGCAAGGCTGTGCACCTGTATAATCTCAAGCACAGGGGCTTCACTCCACAGTTTTCCTCTCTGCTCTTCTCACACATTCATCTGCTGTCTGTCTCAGGAATATGCTGTTCTCTTCTGTACCACCTTAAAAATACTGAAGTATTCAGAGAATACCGAAGTTTGCCCCTGTAGGAGGTACATGGGCTCTTCGAGGGCTGTTATTGCAAGCGAAGACTCAATTGTCACAGTAATGGAAATTCCATAGAAAAAGAAAAAAAATATCTTACAATAAGTGATGCATCCTTGAGCAGGGATGCAGAGAGGTTATGGAATCCTCATTTTTTGGAAATCTGCAAACAGCAACTGGCCAAAGGCCTGGGCAAGCTGCCCCAGCTTTGGAGTCAGCCCTGTCGTGAGCTGGAAGTTGGGCTGGAGACCTCCAGGGACCCACCTTACTTCTGTTCTGATTTTATGATTACAAAATCAGGCAGGGAAGAAATCTCACTCCTCACAAAACCTGCTGCACTTGTTCAGCCCTAGAAGACTGTACTCTTATTTCAGTTCCACAGCCACCTCCATGCTAGCAATGGCACTTCATTGCTGGCAGAGCATGGTGAGAGCTTGTCCATTTTGAGGTGCCTCTTCTTCCAAAAGCATAGAGCAATAAAAAACAGCAAGTAAATAAACACATTCCGCCTTATACTTTTTCTTACACCCAACATACGGAAAGGGAGAGAATTGATTTGCCAAATGTCTATTTTTGATTAACTTCACATCAGGCTTTATGTTCTGAATATAACCAGGAGGGACTTTGAGTGACTCCTCATATTTGCCATGGAGGCAGAGAAACTCCTTTCTATTTTACGGCCAATAAACTGGCTCGGGAAATACAAGCAAGGCTCATAAAGCTGTGGTTTAACAGTTGTATTCACAGATTGTCGAGGATGGTTGTGTGCTGCTGATAAGCTGCAGGGAAATGTTTCTGGACAGCCACATTCGAAGGATGGGCAGCGCTAGCAAGGGAAAGAAGCCTCCCAGTCCCTTCAGCTTGATCTGCTTCCTATCAGAGCAGGAGGGACTATTTTCTGCATGGGATATGGGATATACATGCACACAGGTCCAGGCATACCATGGTATTTTTCTTGGCTGACAGGGCAGAAATTGAAACAACTTTTTGAGTTGTACTTTGCCCACAGTGATGATTTTTATATAGTCATTAATGAAAAATAAAAGTGATTAAAATTCAGGCATACGAAAAGACATGAACTGAAGACATACTAAAGATCTGAACTATGGCAAGCAGTGGGGCGTAACATCTCCAAGACAGAAAACCAATCATGTAAGTGGCTTAGAACTCGTAAGGAGGTTTTAATTGAAATGTTTTGGGGGGATTAGTTTTTCGTTTTATTTTTTTCCAGCAAGAAAAGCTAGTCTGCCAAAGCTCGTATTTTTTTTTAAAGACTGAAGCACTGCCAAGGAGACTTTTGCTAGAAACACTTCTCAGCTCCAAGAGGAGGTTTCTAATAGCCTGGAAATGGAGGAGCTGCACGGGCAATGCACACCCAGCTTTCTGCTGTGTGTGAGACAGAGCCTAAAGATGTGAACCTGATTCTTCCAAATTGCACGTGAATGCCCCAGATCACCACACAGCAGAGTTTATTTCCTGTTCCCTCTGTCTGGACAAATCAATCTTGTGTTATTGCTTAAATATTACGTAGGTAGTAAAGTTCAACCTGCTTTAGACTAGCTAATATCCTGGCGTTAACCCCACCACGGGTGGGAAGGTCATCCTGAAGGGTTCCCAAAGGACAGAGAAGAAACTGGGTTCTTCTTCCCATTTTAATATAACATTTTTAGTAGGTCTCCTATTAATCTCTTGGTCAACTTTAATTGAAAAGCATATTTCAGAGGAGTGCTCTAGGTCCCAGCCTGCCTGTGGCACCTTGTAAACCTGCATGGAGTGGCAGGCTGCTAGGGACAGAGCATCCTGCTTCTGAAACATACTGCTGAGAAATCCTGAGCGAGCTGTCATTAGTTATAAAGAGCTATCTGTATTTTTTTTTGTACCGTATCATTTATTGGTGGAAAGAATTTTCCCATAAACCTTGCCTTGTTTATATTCTTGGGCCGTGACTACAGTGTTAGCATTATATATTCTGAGACGTGCTTTAATCTGGCCGAATCTACAAATAGAGCAGCAGATGCTGAGGGCATCTACAGAACCTCTCCCCAAATTGTTCTCCAACTCTTCCATCTGGGTTTTGAAGTCGTATTGAACTTTGTGTACCGCTTAGCTCTCTTACTTCCCTGCTACTTTCTGGAAATAGAAGGGTTGCGCTGTGTTTATTCCAACTATATTCAGAAAGCACTCTCAATCTCCCAGGCAGAGCCCTTTGAAAATGCTTGGGAAGAGAAGCCAAGTGGAAGTGCTGGGGATTTCATTATGAAATGTTCCTTTTCGTGTAGGAGGCAGTGTAAGAGGGGGAGGGGGAAGACCTGTCATTTTGATTGTGTGGGAAGAGGGGGGGGCTGTTAAAAACAGGGCCAGTTCCACTCGGAATGGTTCTGTTCTTAAAGAAAACACTCCAGATTTGCAAAAGTGCACATATTGCTTAGAAAGCATATAGAGGTTTAGTATGGAAATTATCTGGAAAATGTGTCTTAACAATTCGATTCTTTTTCTTTTAAAAATATTTTACTCAGATACTGGAAGAAAAGTGAAAATTATTGGCCTCAGATGATCATTCTGCAGAAAAAAAATCACGAAAAACACTTGTCATTTTATGTAACTGTATCTGTGGGAAAGTATTCTGATCTGAAAATACCATGTTCAGTTTTCAGCACTTCAGATTACTGAATTAGTCAGAATGCATGTGCATATTGTACCATCAGGAAAAAATATTTCCCACTGTGCCCATGTCCATGCCAGGTGTATCAAAACAACAAGAACAAACATACAAAAAAACCCCACCAACAACCAACCAACAACAAGAAAAAAGGAAGACTTTAAGGTCACACTTGCATCATGTGATTTTTATCTATAAAATTAAAATGGGAAACCTATATTATAGAAATGGACAACTGGGTACTCCTACCTATGTTGTGCTGATCCCATCAAGGAAAGCAGCAGGGCTTTAGAGCCTGTTTGGTGCATTGCATGTTGCCTTAAGGAAGCCTCTGGAAACCTCTGCAGAAAGCATTTTGCAAAGCAGTCATCATGCACGTCTGCCCTGGGTATTGAGATGAGCCACAGCTGCAGAGGGGCCCGTGTGGACCACAGCCAAGCAAAGTAGCCTCCAACCCACCCAGCTTGGACTTGGTTGGAAATAAAGCCCCGTGTGGAATATGTGAACCACGAGAGCAGACCTTTGCTCCGCGCCCTAGTAGCAGGACTCACCCAAATTTCCATTCTCCACTTAATGTTGGTGCCTGTCAAAATAGCTGTGGCGGATCACAGTAGTGCCTCCTAAAACACAGATGGATTTTTTGACAAATGCAAACCCATCTGTCAGCAGTAACTTCGCCCAGACCAGCAGCTATGCCTGGTGCTTTCCACAGCCTGACCCCTACCACGGGGCAAGTGAGGTTGGGATGTGCAGGAGGCTGCTGGGCTTGGTCTCCTTTTCCTCCCCTCTCAGGGGTCTCTCTCCACATTTCTGCAGCCTGGGGAAGGACACGCTGGAAAAGCAGGGAACGGGCAAGTCCTTGCTGCTGTGGGTTGTATTTTTTATGGGGCTGCTTATGACTTCTCCACAGGGAGAGGCAATGCAGGCTGGGGGAGTCTGGTTTCCGTCTTTCTGAGCACAGTGGGGAAGGGTTATCTCAACTTGTGGTTTTACACCGAAAAGTGACTAAGAAAAGGAAAAAGTACCCAGGCGTTTGTTGTCTCCAAACAGCTTCACGCCAAATTAGCCTGGCTAAGTAATTTTTGAGGCTTGGGGAGTTGTTTTCTTCTAAATGGCACCCTACATGAGAAATCTGCCTGTCTCCGAAAGCTAAGCTAGATCCTCCCTGTCTCAAGCAGTAGGAATTCAATCAGCTGTGATGAATGTGATGCTTGTGACTATTTGTGAGATATGAAACAGACTAGCTGCTTCTTGCAGACAACTCATTTTCTGAAAAAAGAAACAGGAGGGATTGGGGGCAAAGGGATGGGAGTGGGAAAGTGTATTGCAGAGAGAAGGAAAGCTGGAGCAGTACAAAGGCACTGGTGAGTTTGTGCTGAGGGCCTGATCCACGCCCCTCTGAAATAAAGAAATAACAACTTCACTGAGCACACATTTGGTCTCCAAACACCAAACACAGCCATGGACTAAACCAAAATCCAAATCTGTAGAGGCTAAATTTTCTCTCCAGGTCTGAGCTTTTGGTCCATCTGCTCTGAATACCAATTTCCATTTCCCTTTGATGAAAAAGAAAACTGACCCCATGCAGAATTTTGGGCTCCCTCTCAAACCCACTGTCCCCTGCTGCTTTCCAGCACCCCTGCAACCTACCAACTCTGTAGTAATCCTTGTCCAGGTCTTTGCAAAAGCCTTTCCCGCTTGCCACCTCCAGGGAATACTCGATCAGCAGCAAAATGCTCATAACCTAGAAGAACAAAGGCAAAAGACACAATTCAGTGGGCCACAGGCCAACTTCCCATCAGCAGATTTGTTTCCAGAGAGCACGCAGTGGCCACAGTCCTGAGTGCGGGGTGGCTCTCCAAGTGAGACAGCCATGAAGGATTTAAAATCCTTTACAGGCAAACACTGAGGGAAAAGTTATCAGTTTATTAATGGTTTGGGTTTAACTGCCTTTTTCTGCCAGCTTCTGAAATAGGATGGAGGAATTATAAAGTTATTAAGTTTTGCTTCAGTATTTTTTATCACGGAAGTCCTGGCTTTACATTTCAAAATTGCATTTTGCTTTGGAGTTGAACTAAATGTGACAAGAGCATTTCAAATTGCAAAAAGAAACACAAAAAGAATAAAGATCTCTCTGTAATTTTGGATATACTACTTCATTGAC
The DNA here is from genome assembly GCF_964034855.1 of Anser brachyrhynchus. NCBI lineage: Eukaryota > Metazoa > Chordata > Aves > Anseriformes > Anatidae > Anser > Anser brachyrhynchus. Next base: position 5,543,558 of record NC_137717.1, read on the forward strand.
AAAAATATCATTTTCCTTCTTTTATTTATTTGAGAAAAACCTGGAAATGTGCTTTTTTACATTGAACCAAAATTATTTTCTCTTCTCCACCAAGTTTCCGAGCTGTACTACCAAGCTTCCAGGGCTGAGCTCAGCTGGCTGTGAGATGGCGTGAGGACAGGAGCTGTGGTCTCAGTCCTAACCCTGTACTTCTGCAGGGAAAAAATAATTTCTAACCCCCAGGTTAGAGAGAGCTCCCGGCTCACACGTAAGGTGCTGGGAAGTCAGGCTGCAGGTCTCTAAGGCTAGAAGCCTCACCATGGAGCACCTCAGACAGCAGGTCCAGGGAATTTCCATGCACATAAACCCAGAAAACAAAGAGCCACAATGCCAGACAGCCTCACCACAGCTCCTCCTGGGGACAATCCCACCCCGCCAGCCTGTACACCACCGACAGCACGTCCCAGGGCATCACACCTGCTGTGGATGCAAGAACAAGAAGTCCAAGGCCACAAGAGAGCAACAGTCAGTGCCCACATAGCGTTGTCAGAGCAAATACCTCCTCCTGGGGAGTACTGCCCTGATGCCATTTATTGCTCCTTCATCACCTTTCTGATACTTTCAGCACCGTGTAATTTGAAGGCACATTTCGGCACCACCATGCCTCCCACACTGTTCATCACTTTTCTTCCTCATCCTCCGTTCTCCGCTGTCCTCCCTCATGCTCACTACGTCCTTCATTTCTTCTGCGTTTTTTAGGCAGGAGCAAGCAAGAGCACAGTACGGTCTGCCAGTCCTATACACGCAGCTGCACCTTCCAAAAGCAGCACAGGCTGTGCTGGGTTATTTTCAAATTGGCTTCACAGCACGAGGAGCTGGGGAGGAAGGCTGCTGCCACGTTCCCTGGGGAAACAGGAAACATGGGCTTGTCATCCTGCAGCTCCATCTCTCACTGTCTGGACAAGCTCTGTGACCTCTCGGCAGCTTGCAAAGAGCTGCCACGTCTTCTCTGCCTGAGCTGTACCTCTGTCCAGGAGGACCTCTTGCCACAGCAACAGCCTGAGAGCAGAGCAGGAGTCAGACCAGCAGAAATGCAGGGACCACTGTGCCCCGTGTGATTTCCTGCAGAGGCATGAGAACTGAGTCTGCAGGAGAGGAAATCCTGTGCTGTGCAAAAACGTGGGAACCTGTGCAAACGTGGCTCCGTCTTCACCCCACCGATGCCGGGTCCAGCTTTGGGAGCACCCATTCTGCACGCTACACGGGACAGGAGGCAATAAGAGGACCGTCAGCAAAAAAAAAGGAGGTCACTGTGCAGAGGTGAGAGAAGCCATTTTACGTGAACCGCACAGCCTCTGTCTGGGAGTTACCTGACCCCCGCAGTGATGCAGGAAGCCAGTATATCTGCCACCAAGATCAACACAAGCTCGCGTACCGTGTAGCCGAAACAACTTCTCCGCAATAGCTGTAGCAGCCTTTCGTTTCAACACTTGCTTGAAGAAGTGATGCAGGCAGGGAGGAACCGGAACAGCTGTGGTTGTGCTATGTTTGCAAACGCCGTGTGTGGGAAACAGCCCAAAACAAGCAACTGCAGGGAGATGAGACAAGCCTAGCTGCTAAGCAAGCAGAAGTGAGAACACATTTTGTCTTTTGAAGAGCGGTGGCTTGAGGTGCAATGCAAGATCTAGGCAAAGTTCTGGCTGGAGTAATGCAGTCAGATGCCTCCTGCGCTATCCTTGACATCGAAGGCAAGCAAACGAAAGAAGCTGGAAGGAAAGGCTTTGCACTGGCCCAGAAATGGGGAAGCAAGGCTGGGAGGGCAGCAGCGATAATGGCCTGTAGGAGAGACAGAAACTGAATGCAGACTCTCCCACTGTCTGCATTAGCTGAAGAAGACTAGGAACTATCCTCCAAACCAAATTAATCCATTTTCTTTGCCATAAGCTGCAAGCACAGTTTCCAAAAGAACTGGAGCACGTCCACGGGGTACCTGGGAGCCCTTCACTTCTTGAAGGAGCATCCACCAAGCCATGCTTGCTGCAGTGGGGACTGCAGCCCAGTGTCCCACCCAGGGCATTAGCCTTCCCTTTGAATGCAAATACTGTCTAGAGTCAGAGTTGGATGTGTCACATTTTCTCATTTTCTTCTGGATTGTCCAATATCCCACAGGTTTTTTTGTTTGTTGTTTTCTTTTCTTTTCACTGTACAGCAAACAAGCATTGCAATTTGCTTGGGGGGCTGACAGAACTCCTTACAGGGGCACAAGAAAATTAACATGAACTCAGTTTAATGTAATAGTGTTTAAACTCCCAAGGAAGCGCTGAGCCTTGCCTAGGATGAAATTGCAGCGATCTCAAGTTTCTTTACACCTGGTCTCTCCTGAGATGTAAAACACCTCTTAACTAACTACACGTGGAGATCCCGTGCTGACTTTGCCTGCCCTAACTTTTCTTAGGATTCGTGCACATGCTCCCCAAGAGACTTTGCTTTTCTTATTGCTGCTGTTGGTCAAACTCCTCGACTGTCAGCATGGGAAATACAGGAAGAAATTGCTTTTTCGGGTTTCTGTTAAACAGAGGCCTACATATCAGACAGGAAACCCAAGCGCAAGCAGAAAGATTGCTGAGAAGATTTTTTAAGCGAAAGTTGGTTTAAACTTTCCATTTAAAAGGGTTTTTGCACAGAGAGAATGAGCCACTGAACACACTGAGATAAGAGACGAGGCTCCCTGGGCCGTTCCCTTGGCTTTCCATCACAAGTGCTGAGCCTGGACCAGGAGATGTCTCCATCACCCAGCCCTGGGTCTGCTGCCTGGCGTGAGACGATCAGATCCATTCCTGCAGAGAATATACTCCCCGGGGCTACGTGAATGCTCTCACTCGAGATACAGCCATCTCCAGAAGAAACCAAAAGGTTCCCATTTCAGACAGACACGAGAGCTCTGAGCAACATCCTGTTCCCTTTTATTGCTATGTCATGATAGCAGAGAGAGTGGTTTAAAATAGGAAATTTCACCTCCCGGCACTCAATTCACAGCCTGCTCAGTGCGATGCCTCGCCCAGCCCCTCCACCAGCCTCCGCTTCTTATTTTCTCTCCTATGGCCACATCCTCCGGAGGACACCCCGCTTCCTTCTCAAATGAGAGCTGCAAACTGGCTGGTAAAAGTCCGACCCCTGCTGCGGGGCTGTTAGATCTGTAACACCGGGGAGTGATGCAGGACTAAGGTAGAGCCAGTCGTTAACCCAAGGCAGCTAATTTAAGCAAGCAAGGGGGTGTCTTGCAAGGCAGAAACTTAACTGCACGATGCATGCAGCCCCTGTTCCCTGGGGAATAATTCTTCTGCAGCTGCAGTGGGGTTAAGCTGCTGTCAGAGGCTGCGTCATGTGCCTTCTTTTTTTTTCTGAAATCTGTGCCACTTGACTAATCTCCAAATTATTTATATTTACGCACGTGGCCTTGGTGTGACGGCTGCTCCTTATTTTCACACCCAGCCTTTTCGGAGGAAAGAGCTTGAAGCTGTAATGAGCAGGGGTCAGTGGGGATAGTGACGTGCTGCTCTGGCAGTGCACTGGGTGCTGCGAAGGCTCCTGGCAGCGGTGCGTGCAAGCTGGTGACACGTGGCACTTTGAAGGCAAATAATACCACGTATAAATGCTGTACTTTCAGTGCTTCACCTTTTCTTACTTTAATATAAAAGTGGTTATTGTGGCTGCGTAGTTGAGGAGTGTTTTTAGCTCCCACTTGGTTTCCTTTCAGAGCATTTCATCTTTTTCCTTTCTGCTGCCTCCTTTCCCCCTCTTGTTTGTGTGCTGGAGATGTTCCAGAAGGGCGAGGCAGCAGCACAGGGGCTGTGGAATACCCTGGGTCAGCCACAGCCTGGTGAAAGCACAGCGAGTTGCAGCTCTGTGCCATCATGAGCCACATCCACAGGTGAGGACTGGACCTGGGGAAGGTCCCAGAGACGGACTCTGCTCCCCGAGATACCAAAGAGAAGAGCACAGCTGTGGCAGAGGCCAGACCAAGCTACTGAGATGCTACTTTCCAAGACCTTTGTCTCTAATCAAGAACTAGGTGCAAATGAATTGCACCTTCTCTGCCCATGCTGTATGCACAGAAGCAACTGCCAGGCCTTGCTCTTGAAGCCAATGTCAAATAACCTGAAATCTCTGCAGGAGCCAACAAGCAGAAGGACAAATTCCTGCACATGCTTCCTTTGAAAGTCACCTGAAAGTCACCTCACAACACCTCGTGAAGCTTTGCTAACCACACGACTGTCCCCTCCTCATTCCCCTCCTTCTTCTTCCCCACTTGTTTGAGCACACCCATGATTTATTTCAACTGCCTATGAAGAGATCAGCAGTAAGACAAATCTAATTTATAGGAGGACAAGACATCACCACAAAGCCTGAGAGCTCATGTTTGATGGCATTGCTATCACCCAGCATCACTATGATTCATCACTGGGACTCCCAGCAATAATTTACACCGATACAAACCAACAGTATTGATGTAGCAAATCATCCATGTCGCTGCTGAGTTATAAATTCCCTTTCTCTTCCCCTTCCTCTGTCCACCTGCAGCAACATCATCGAAAAGGTGGAGACGAGGTAGGAAATGAAAAAGGTTGCTATTCCTCTGTGTTAGCTCATAAAGCAGGAAGACAAGACAATCTACTCTAAAAATCAAACTGGTTTTCTTGGGGATCTGTGTAAAAGAAACTGACTGAGATGACACAGTAGGTACAGACACACGGGGACCAGCAGGGACTCGGGGTATTACAGGCAGCGATGGTCACTGTCAGGTCACTGTCAAGAGCCAGCAGCAGCGGGGTCGGAGGTTTGGACTGACCCTGCACATTCCCCATATGCTTTCGTGGGTCAGCCCACATCTTCAAGAGCATCTCTGGCTCCTTAATCTACGCCCCAGCTGCATATTAGCTGCTAATGCTCCCTGGCACCACATGCCCTGCGTTGATCTTCCAGAAACCAATCTTCTGCTTTTGTAATGCTGTGCCACAGAGTTTCCGAGGCTGACCCTAACCCCTCCTGCCACCAGCCACATCCAGCCAGACACCGTGGCAGCAGCTGAGCTGCACATGAGTTGTTATTTTCAAACGGCAGCTTCCTACCCAGCTACGGGTGGGCAGAGGGAGAAGGACCCAGCTGTGGCCCTGCAGGATCTGCTCCCAAAGCGTGGTGAGATCCCACGGTGTGTTCGCGTTGCTCGTGATATGTCTGGTGCAGGGGGGAGCCAAATTATGTCCCAGCAGAGCAGAAAGAGGGCACATGCAGATGGCTTTGGCTGAAAAATGAGAGAGTTCAGGCCTCATTACAACATGGGTTATCCCGACTAAGTCCATGCCTGTGAATGGGCTTAAGACACAGGGTGAGTCTGTTTCATAAATATGCTCAGAGTCACATTCAGCTGCTCAGTGCAGGCTTGTCCTACATAAAGGAGGGTCAATGGGTAGTTCCAGCAATAGATCTCGATTGCCCAGACTACTTAAAACTTACTTAGCTTGCTCCCTGTTTCTGGTTTGAACCACTGCAACTAGTTTCCTTCAAGACCAACCTGCCCTGAAAGGGACTGACCCCAAGCCAGACAGCATCTCTTGGCTTCAGGACCCAGGATCCTCCTTTACACCCTTTTAGCAAGTAGTGCAGAGAATCTAGGTGTCTTCTCACATAAACCCATCCTTTTATTTATATAGGAGAAGCTATAAACTACAACTAAGCGTACCACACAGTTTCTGGTTTGAATCATGTCTCCATTGCTAACAGTCGGCTGAGGGACAAAATTCACAGCAATATAAAAGAAGTTGTAGGAAACAACCTCTGCTCATGGAGAGCCCTGTTATACTAAGATTTGTCAGACTTGGAAAAGAAATGATTGAAAGGGAAATATGTGCACAGCAGCGCTGGAGATTTTTTAATGCAACAGCTAGAAACTATGAGAGTTTTGATGTAACCCCAAGCAGTCTCTCTTGTACTTACTCTGGAGGATGCATAGGGCAGGGATCACTTGTCCTGCTGCCAAGACCTTCTCCAGGCAGCAGTGGTTGGCTGCTGTTGGAGACCAGTTGGGAGGCTGCTGGACTTCGGGGCTGGCTCGGGATGTCTGTCTTATGACTTCTGCCTTTGCCATCTCGCAAAGAAAAGCAGCTTTTCCTGCCCACACTGAGTGGCCTTTGTACCTCTTCTGTAAAGTCCTTCCTGAGAGCACGGCAAAGCCTCACGCCAAGACTCTGCCTTTTGCTGTTTAAAACTCATCCTGTGTCTTCAACAGATGTACAACACTTTATTTAAATAACACATCTTTCATATAATGTCACTGGAGCTAAAGGTTTCTCTGCTGGCCACCAGCACCATGAGCTGCTGTCTCGTTCTCTGCCATCTCACACTGGTGAAAATCAGGAATCTCTTCTGTTAGGGGCATCACAGCGAAACAATTATGAGAAAAAATGTGCCTCATTTCAACATGTTTGCAGACTTTGGAGAGAGACAAAGGATATTTCTTTATGATTCCCCCTCCCAGCTAGGAAAAACTAGCTCCCATTCTGTGCCTGTTTCTCCACTGACACCAGGCAGCTCACATCACAAGGCATGCTTGTAGCCCTCTGAAGAAATCGTGTCGTAGCCCCCTGTCATGCATTTCCTGCCTTTGCACAGATCTTTCATTTAGCCAGTTCCTCTTCAAATCTTGGGTAGGCTTCCTATGAGCTCCCATTTCTAAACAGTTCGTGACCGTCCCTCTGCAAAGGCTACATGTTTAATTGGTTGTCAGAAATTGTTAGTGCTCTGCTGCAAACCCTCTGCTTTCATACGGCTCAATTTTTGTGTCTTGGGGTCATGAGACTGCACAAGAAATTCAGCAATTTCCTTTTCTTTAAAACAGAGAGATTATAAGTTTTGAGCTTGTGGTGAGAAGATGAGAAGCCTGCCTGGGGGGTAATCTAGATGCTCAAAAAGCAGAAGGCAAAAGAGGCTATAAAATTGCATGATTCTTTAAACCAATCTCATAATATTTTGAGGTCCCCAAATGATTAAAATTTGGCATTAGAAATGCCATTACAGCACCTGGCTTTTGAGTAATGCCAGGGGGAAGATACTGCAGACCCAAATGTCTCTGCTCTCCTGCTCTGGGGTGGCACAGGGCCACCTCCTGCCCCACATCACAGAGCTGCCAAGACTCTGCTCACTCAAGCACAGCCACTGCCTTGCTCCGAGCACAGCCACCCCCTCGCTTGCAGCCTCCAGCAACCCCTGGTGCTGCTGCTCCTGGCGTGTTGATAACCCCTTATCCTTCACTGAAAGCTTTCCCTTTCCCTTACCTTACCAATAGCAGCTAAACTGACCTTCAGATCCTGTTACCCTTCATTTTATGAATCAAATCCTCTCTCAATGTATGCAGGGTTGGCATTATGGAAGTCAAAACTGTTACACCAACACATGCTGGACCCCAGCCTTGGCTTTGTGTGATTGAGGAGGGGACTATGGCACAGTGAGGGCACGCCTGGTTTGCTCTGGCTGCCCCAGGAAAGCCGGCCAGCTCTGTGGCAGGACCATGGCACATCCTTTTGTGCATGGCACAGCTGCCACGGATGCCAAGCTGCGAGTCCCCGCTAGCTGTTATCACCCTGTGGGCTCCCAACCTGTGACTGTGCGCACTGAGTGCAGCAGAAGGGATTATTTAAAGTGCCTCTGCTGCACAAGAAACCACATCCTCAGCATGACTCAAAGCCACCTGAAAGCACTTCTCTGCCACCGGGCTGGGGGGGAAGAAGCGTCCCCCCCAGGCTCTGTTGCCTCTTCTCACTGCCATCTGCAACCACCCCGAGCAGCTCACCAGCTGCTGGCAGCCGAGCACAGCTGCATGTCAAAACGGAAACCAAAAGGGTGTGTATTGGCTCCAAGTGGCCGTACAGAGGGGAACGAGGTCGCTTTGCCCACCCAGACATTGCTTGCCCCAACATTCGCATTGCCCTGCACCGCCCAGTTCCTAACCGATAGGTCCAGGTGGCCGTGCCGAGCCCTGCCCGAGCAAGAGCTCCTGCATTAATGCTCCTGCATTAAGCTGCAAGGGAAATAACAGGAAGCAGAGGTAGTTTCCACGATCTCCAATGGGTATAGCTGGGGAAAAATAGTTAAAAACTCCTCCCAGGACAATAAATTTCTTCCTTCCCCCCACCTCTCTCCCACCGTTCCCCTGAACTTGTGCATACCTTTAAAATCATTTGTCTTTCACTTTTGGGAGCACAGAAATATGAACGGTCAGGAAGCCTGGTGATCTGCAATAATTACACCTTCTGCAAGGATTGCACCTCTGCCTCTCCCTTCTCGTCTCCCCCTCCCCGTCCCCCCTTCTGTAACTTACCATGTGGAAGATCCCTAGAGCGACTGTTGCCGTCTTGATGTTGAAGAAGCAACATTTTGGGGGCTCGGTGGTCGTTTCGGCAGTCATGTTCGGATTCCTCTGCACAGCTGGGAGTTAGAGGAGTTGAATTTGCAGCAGCTGCCCCACTGCAAAGCGAAGCAAGCAGTGCAGTTCAACTTCCTTCCTGGTCTATAAATGTGTTAAGTCATCTACACAGTCACATGAGGTCTTTGATTTCTCAATAATAAAGACAGCAAAATTGTGTTGCTTTTCTGACAGATCTTTAACTGCTTGCACATCCCAGATGGCAAATGCAAGCAGGAAAGCTGCTTCGGGCAGGTAGTGGCCAGCAAGCGGGGCGTATGGGGAGAGGCAGGCACTGAACCTGGACGCAGCTTTGTCCTACAAAAATCATCGGAAACAAAAGCAGGGGGCCGAGAATTTCACCTTAAACTTGACCCACTGTTTTTGCAGTGCAGCATCCAAATTCCTCCATCTGAAGCAGCTGCTTCCTTGCCAGCAAAGTCACCGTTCCCTGGAAGTGCTTCTGGGAGCTGGTGCCTGAGCAGCCCCTGCCTCCAGGCCCAGCAGGGCCGCGGGACGGCGAGGGACAGGGTCCTTGGCCACGAGATCCACAGGTTCAGGACGGATGTGATTTGCATCAGTCAGCCCCTGGTTTAGAAAGGTGAAGCTGCAACGAGACCTGAGCCCAGGTGACTTAGCCCCCATGCAGTACGTCTGTGTCTGCTTGAACTCATTAAAACATGCTCTTTGCTGTACATTTACCATCGTTCTCATGAAAAACATTTTTTTTCCTTCTCCTTTCCCCCCTTCTTTCCTTTCCTTCTCTTTTCTGTCCCTGTCGGACAGGGCTTTAGGTCTTGCTTTAGCCCTCCTGTGGAGCAGACTGGCTTGAGTTTCTGGCTTCCTGAGCAAGGCCTGGCGTGGCCTGGTGTGGGGAGGGGACACTCACACAAGGTCTCCATGAACTTGGGCACCTTCTTGCAGCATAGTAAACGTACTCACCAAGCTCCTTGCTTCACTCTCCCAGGTACTTTGCCTAGCCAGCACAGCCAGCCTTACCTGCTTTGGAAGAGGCTTCTCTTGATTGTTCTTCATGAACCTACGAGTACAAATTCCACCTCAGTGCCAGGGAGTAGCTGGCCTGTAGCCCTCCAAGGCCGTAGGGAGTACTGCAGGTCCATGGACGGTATGGATGTGCACTGGAAACCTTCAGCCGGGCTGAGTGGATGCTCCCAAATGCCACGGAGGTCCCACGGTGACGCGTTTTTAGAGAAACTCAGGAGTTCTGGGCAGCGTGAGTACGAAACACAAGAAGCTGAACGCCCCTGGAGACGCTGCTGCTGAGACAAGCTAAACTTATAACTTAAATCATCCGAGCCATAAAAGCTTTTATATCCAGCTCCCCCTCCAGAGCCAGGGATCTCTGCAGCACAATGACACGCCAGGGCAGGGCAGGGGCAGTGCAGCTGGGCCCCGTTGCATATTCTCATGGTTTTCTTTGGACTTTTACCAAACTTGACAGTTTATTACTGAAGTCCCAGGTTTTGGAGTCACATGCCTTTTTTTTTTTTTTTCTCTGTGTTTCTCAGACTTGCATTTTTGGAAAACAGCTTGCAAATGACAGCTAAGTGCAGCTGGGGGAAGAAGAAAATGGAAAGGACTCTTTATTATTTTTTTTTCTGTTTGGTGATTATAATAATGAGGTGGGGAAGAAGATGGACACATATTCTTCAAAAGACCGATGACAGCAGCACAAATCCTGCCCCGTGGCCATCAGGAAACCAAAGGCAGCCTTGAGGTCTCCCTGGGACCAGCTGAGAGCCAGAGCCTCACCCAGCCATGGATAACTTGTGCTCTCTGCTATCCCACTGCTTCGGCAGAAATGCTCAAAGCCTCCAAGTCTCCCCATTGCCCTTTCACCATGGGGCAGCAGCACAGCCCTGCCCGATGGGAGGCTGGTGGGTCAGGGGCCCTTGGGAGGGCTGCAGACAGCCATGGAAACCTGTCACAAAGGTAGGATGGAGCCTATTGCAATTACACTCCCACATATGCTGCATTTCTGGCTCCCCAGCAGGTGAACTGCCCGCACGTGGGCCATAACCTTGCTTTTTTGAGTCAGGAGAGCACAGATTGAGCAGGGCCTCGTGCAGGGATCTTCCCTTGTAGGTGTGCCTACAGCCACGGGTTCTCCATGCCATGCTGGAGACCCTGGCAAGGGAAACAACATCCAACACTTGGCTCCATTCGCTTCTCATCCCTGTTCACCTCCATAAATGTCACTGTGGCTCCCATACACACCATAGCACCTGCAAAGGGTACTGTAAGATCCCTCTTGTCTGGAAGACTTGTCTGGTCTCAGCAGACTCTGCAGAGGTGGGCAGGCATCACTACCCCTTATCTACAGGTGGGGAGGTGAGAGTGCAGAAACACCCCAGTTTGTGGCCACGCCGCTGGCCAGAAGGGAGCTGGGAAGGTAACCAGTGCTTGCAGATTCCCAGGCTGCTCAATTTACAAGGAGAGAACTCTTTGCAAGGAAAACATGAAATTTATAGACTGAAATTACAGTGTTGGCAAAAGATGCCATCGCTGTAAGCTATATTTCTGCAATCCACTCCAAACCTGCCTACCTCCGAATTTCAAAGATACATTTTTTTACACACAGTAAATTTGAAATATGTTTGGTCTCATTACTTCCTGGTATGAGCTTTTACAGATTCTGCCTCTTTTTCTTCCAGGATGGGAAATAAGTAACTTCTACAGAGTATAGCTATGGGTGTCTCGCTACAAGAGACCTCCTGTGTCTTCCTGCCTTCATATGCAAACGCAAACCCATGGCAGCAGCTGGGAAACGCTCCTTCAAGATAGCTTTTGCTTATTGACAGAAGTAAAGATTTTATCATGCATTATCATTGCGCTGAAGGGTTTGGGCTGAAGCCCCCAAGATGGGATCTTTAATCACTGAAGGGGTTTGTCTGCATTTGCTTCAAGTGCAGTTGCTGTAGGTTTTTGTTTGTTTGTTTTAATAAACAAAACAGAAGAGCAGCCACATCTCCTGGAAATGTCCTGTGATCTCAGTGCTGTTGGTGAATGTTTACTAGCCCTGAGAAACCGAACGTGCCTGCAGTCTTGCCTGCTGTTTTAATTTCCATGCTTTGAAGTGAGAGGAGGGCTTGTCCAGGGGTCAGGGCCCTTGCTCTCCAGTCCAGCTCTGCACTGAACATCGCCAAGGACAGGAGACATTTCTGACACCTCCCCCTGTCCTGTCCTGGGGTTACAGCTCCGAGCAGGATGTCGCCTCACTGTCTGCCCCTGCCCCTGAGCCCTCACCCTGACCAAAACCTCTGTGATATTTATGGCTCCACAAAAACTTTGCCTTCCTGAGGTCACTACTGCAGCGGAAGGAGTGCAAAAGCCTAATATTAGTCCCCAAGCCTAAAAATTGTCTCCGTCCATGAGAGACAGCTCTGTCCCAGATGTGTCTCCATGGGCAGAGCTTGCACTGAGCACAATGCCAAGCGACCGCCATCCCTCCAGGCCTCCGGAGACGTTCAGCGCTGAGGCAGCAGACACCTACAACACTACTTGAAACACAGCAAGAAAGCTCCCTACTAGGGATGCAGTTTATATTAGCAAAATGAGCCCTTAATGGAGCACAACATCCGCATTCCTCATCAACATCACCTGGCAGAGCAAAGCAGCTCTGTGAGGGTAGAAACTTCAGCTCTGGAGGTGGGGAGAGACAGGTTGCTGGAACATTATCTCTGCCAGGAGCTTTTTTTTTTCCCCTCCAGACACACTGGGGCAATGTTACAAAGACATACAGTTTTCTTGTTGCTTTAATTCCAAGCAGCGTTATGAATATAGACTCCAGTGTTTCAGAGCTCCTGCTTCCTAGCCTCCAGGAAACTGTCAGGTGAAAAGAGGAAGGAATGGGAGATATACAGTGAACAGTGACTGCATGTCTAGTGTGCCTCAGACCAGGTTTTGGCTAAATCCTGCCACTTTGGGGACCCTGTTGAACCAAGCCACTTGTGACAAATAACTGGTAATATTCTGACACCATTCTGTTTGTCTCCGTTCTGGTGGGTGATCTTTGGGCTAAAAATGAGGCTGTTTTAGTGCATTTCAGAATAGATGCTATAATTTGTCTAACTACTGGACAAAAAAAGAAAAATCCGGCTGCCAGCATTCACTGGAAGACCAACTGTAGAGCATGAAAATGAAATCTTTTCATGCTCAGGGAAAGCACAAAGTCTTAGAAGAGGACTGAAGGCACCACAAGCTTCAAGCCCTGCATCTATCAGAACCCCTGGGGTACCTAGTGCTACGTCAAACCACAATAATGTCTGGGGCATCTCTGGGGGGATACAGTTAAAAATAATATTTGGCTTTAAAAATTGGCCTGTTTAAACATCTTTCATTTACAAATCAGTTGCAAAAACAGGCTTTGCTTTTCCTTCTCCACATGAAGTGTATTTTCTTTGGGGGTTGCCTCCCCTCAAAGCCAGCTTGTGGGCCCAGCTGAATGAAGGTGCAGGAGGATCAAGTATTTCCTGCTAATATGAAAAGCCAGTTCATAATTTGAACCTGACTTTCCTTGAAAAGTGTACTTTCCCTTTGCAATTCCCCCATCCTTTTAGAGGCAGACAGAGGCTTGCTTGTGCGTTTGAGCGTACCATACCCAAACTTAGCGCACAACATGTAAAAACAAATAGAAAGTGTGGCCCAGGCTGGACTATTGGCTTCAAATAGTCCTGCACTGCCTAAATGCCACTGCATACTTGGCCTCCAGCATTATCCTGAGTGGCCCCTTTCAGTGGTCTGCATACCAGGTCCTTCAGACACCCAGACTGCTGCTGAAAGATCAGCGTTGTAGGAAGTCAGTCTGCTCTGAGGAACACAGCCCTAGTTTTTCCATAGAGTTACGGACATGTGTTATGTGCTTCTTGGAGCCTTGGCCCTGGCTCCTTCCTGGAAGCAATCCCAGGCAAGATCTCTCATTTGAGGGGTCTCAGTGCTTCAGCACAGGGTCTCCAGCTTGATTCACAGCCTGCTGCAAACAGAAAGCATCTTCCATCAAGACATCTCCTTCAGACAGAGCACAGGGAGAAGCTGAACCCAAGCCATGTGCTGGGCTATTTTGCTCCCGCAGTGGTGAAGACCTAACCAGGTTGGGCTGTGGTGCTTCTCACTGAGAGCAGAATCATTTAGGTTGCAAAAGACCTCTAAGACTATCAAATCCAACTATTAACCTAGCAGTGCCAAACAGGACTGTAGGACAGCCACTGTGAATAAACTGGAGCCGCCAAATTGCCCACGTTACTCAGAAGGGTATCAGCACGGCTGCACTTTCCCTGTCTAAATCTTTATGCCCCATTCGCACCCAGGTTCAGGCATGCACCGCTCTATGTAAGGACAATTACTGAAGACGTGACAACCCTGCAAGGGGAAGGTCAGGTTAGAAAGATAAAGCTTTCAGTCTAGATGAGGAAACAAAGTACAAAGATATTAAGAAACTTTTCCCTGCGAAACAACAAGCCTACAACAGAGCTGGCTTGCACATCAGCTTCCGATGTGCAAAACCCCTAACACCCTCCTGTAAGAGTCTCCCAGCTTCCATGCAGCCCTGATCCTGGTTAGTCCTGGGCCTGGCCCCAGCCAATGCGAAATGTTGCTTCTGTCCTTCCTAATTGACTTGCTCCAAAGCATCGCTTAATGTATTTGCACTTTAGAAGCAGCCAAACAACAATGTGAGAGCCTTAATGAGAGAGGTGCTGCATGCCAGCAGAGCAATAAATCTCCGGCAGAGGCTGGCATTAGGTCTGCTACCGCAAATTCCTGTTGCAAACCAGTTGGGCTGAGGCTGCTGCTGCTGCCAGGAAAAAGGGAGAGTTTGGTTAAGTGGCTGACAAATGGCTTCTGCTTGTCGAGTCTCCTAATTAAAGTAAATGCACTTTCCTTTCAGGTCTGTTTGCAAAAGAAGGTTTGTGAAAATGCAGCTTGCAAAGGATGCAAGAGAAGCGAGAAGCTGTGCAGTCACTGAGAGGCTGCTGTCGGCTGTCACATTGCAGGTAAATGCTCTGGGGGGCCAGGGAAGCATGTCAGGCTTTCTCCACAGGTCAGGTTTGCAGCTGCTTGTGAGCTACAAGCAGAGCTCTGTGTCATGGGATCCTACCTTGGATCAAGGTGGAGGGTGCTCACAGCTTAAAATGTTCCCCTTTCAGTGAGCTTTGCCAGCCTGGGCTTTAGTGACATCTCTGCCTGAGTCCATCCAGCAGAACCCCACTGCAGCTGTGCTCCCACAGGGGCAGGCGGTTGGGTTCCTCCATTCCCTCTGCAAAGCCTCCTGTCCCCCAGCAGTGCTTTAGTGGGAAAAAAGGTGAAACCTTGTGTTCAGAGAGAGTCACAATACAACATGTGAAATACATCAGCATGATTTAAAAAATGCTTTCAAATATGCTTTGAACAAAGGTGAAAAGCAGTGAGAACGGCAGTCCATCTGTGCTTTTCTGCCTATGTCTTACTGAGCAGACTGTGTTTCATCAGGGATATTTGGGGAACAGATCTTTGTGCAGGCACTGGGTATGCGGCCATGGATGGGCTCATCGCAGCAGTAGCATTGCTGGGTTTCGGCACGCTCCAGCCTGGCTCAGTGTGTCATGCTGACCTGCCTCCCCCCAGCTCCCCTTACTAAGCCCAGCAGCAAAGGTTTTCATCCTGACAGATTTCTAGACCTGATGATAATATCCAGCGAAAGGTATTTGCAAGTGTCAAGTATTATTAATTTCTGAATATGAAAACTGGAACCCCCTCCCAATAGTCCTGTGTAGCCAAAAGCTCTCTGAGGGCTCGGAAGACAAAATGATCACTTTGCTTATTCAGGGTGACAAGAGTGATCTATCCATTAAAGTGACTTTCATCCATCAGTTCATTATGCTTTATGTCTATGCTGATGCGTGTTTTGCCATTTGCTACTTTTTATCGCCATTATGTGACATGCTTTATTCATTGCACCAGGATTTATATCTGCCCTGTTACCTGCTTTATTCTTTCATTATATTTTATATCAGTTTTGCTATGCTAGATGTCTGTACAGCCTCCCTCTAGATATACCTTACCATATTTTATACATTACTTTACATGCCTTCTGCTTTATTCAGACATAAAAAATAATCATCTTGGAGTATATTTAAGTGCTCACAGAGGTAAAAGACTATTGTTTTGATTCAGCTGGATAGGGGAAGCTGCTGTGTTAGCTTTTACTTACAAAGCCTCACAAGAAAAATGCCATCCTTTGGTTTTAAATAAGGCAGCAGTTTCATCTAAATCAGTCAATGAGGATAAATTGATGTGCCAATATTTTTGTTCAATTGTTCTTCATGTGCAATCATAGAATCATAAAGGTTGGAAAAGCCCTCCAAGATATCTGGTCCAACCATCTCCCTACCACCACTATCACCCACTAAACCATGTCCCTAAGTACCACATCCAACCTTCCCTTAAACACCCCCAGGGTGTTTATATGATTGATTAAAGGAGAGCTCCCTCCCACCTTGACCTAGCCTTATAAAATTAAATACGGGATTCAATTCCAGATTATGACACTTAAGCTTAGATGTTTCCATGTGTGCCAGATGTCTAAATTCCCAACACATTTGGTGAAGATCTGGCCTGACAGTGGGAGCTATTTAGGTCACCTTAGAGCAGACACCCACCCAGCACGCAGAGGTATCTCCAGTTAACAACCAAAATGCTGCTCCTTAATCTAGAGCTAAACCCCACCTTGGCTGTCCAATATAAGATATAGGATATAAGATATAATGGGCTTGTTAGCAGAGAGGAATTCCTTCTGCAATGGCAGCTGGAGCTTTCTCCACAACATGGTGGAAACGATGACTGAGGAAGACTCCAAAATGGAAAGGCTAGCAGGGGTACAGGAGGACTTTGAGATGTGTCAAAGTGCTGGAACAAAATGTCCCAGACTCGTGCGGCATCGGCACATGGATGTGTGAGCATCCATCGGACTCCAGAGGACTGCGAGTGCTGCTGAGTGCTTGTCCTCTTCCAGCACAGAGACCAATCCAGGATTGGGTCTGGCCATGAGACAGGCACACTCCACAAGAGCAGTTCACATCCAGAGCCAAACTCACCTTATTTGAGGGCAAAGGAGAATCCTGTTCCACAGTTCAGTCCTGGACCCTGCCCATTGCAAACTGCAGGAGGTTTGCCCAAGTAGTGGCTTGCTCCTTGCCACAACAGAAAAACAACATATTTCAAGAACTTAAGTCACCATATAAAAATCTCATCCTTTTTGCATTTTCCATCCCCAGGTTTGTTCATAACCTGCCCTTGCTGCTCACCGTAAGCATCTGCAATTACCTCCTATGAATGATATTTTTGTCCCTGGGCCTGATTTGTTCAGGAAACAAACAAACAAGCAAACAATGGATTATTTAGCTGCAAAAGGGAACAAATCTGCCTGCTGCGACATTTGCAAACCCCAAAAGATTTATTAGGAGACACCAAAAAAGGTGAGTGTTTTCTGCACAAAGCTGGCAGAACATACTGTATGAATAACTGAATGACCTTTCAAATATTTACACATACCTAGGATCCTGCATGGAGGCTGCTTCTGCTCCTTCACCCACTCTCAGGCTTTTCACCCAAATTCCCTTGCAGCAGATAGAGAAACACTGATATATGTTTTTAACAAAACAGCCATGGCCAAGAACAATAGCTGAGAAATGTAGGAAAACAGTCAATTTGCACTGTAGAGTTAAGCCTTTTCAGAGCTGTGAATGTCAAGTGAAGTCCCAACTGAGCCCAGGAAAAGAGAGAGCTTTTAGCAGCTGGTCACACTGAGCAAGGAGTTGTAGAGAAGAAGGGAAATGGGGACCATAAAGGCTGCCGTTGGCCTGGTTAGAAAGAAACCCTTGCTGCGTTAAAGACTAGCATCTCAATAAAATTTACCTGGTTGCACTTCCAGCACAAAGGATGGTTGCATATATCTGACTAATTCCCACTGAAAGTCAGCAGAAAGGCTGTGGAGGGAACTGTGCCTGCTGGTAGCAGAGGAGGTTACCAAGGCTGTCAGCAGGAGAGAGGGGACAGCACTGACCAGGAGTGGTGTGCTGCTGGGACTCAGGTGCTGAGCTGCTGTTGTCCTCCAGATAGATGGCCTGTCCCCAAAACTGCCCTGCAAAAAGCAGGGTGGGCAGCAGGTGCATGCAGCTGTTGCCAGTGTGTTGCAGATCCCAGATCTGTTTGGGAATGTCATCTCTTCAAGAGACTAACCAATTCTGACTCCTTAGATCATATTTTTGGATAAACATGATGATTAAAATTAAATTACCTCTTGAGTAAGAAATCTCACAGGGAATAACTGTGGCATCCTCAGCCTTTGGCATTGTTTCTATTGTTTAGCCATAAGACCAAGCATGTGCTTGGCAGGAAAACAGCAATTTTTCCTCCCCACAAGCACATGGAGAGTTCAGGCACGGGATTATCTCTGACACCTACATACCAAGAATTCAACCCAATCTGGTCCCCCTGGAGCACCTTTCTGTGAGCAGAAGGAAGCTGTCCTGCCAAAATGCTCAGCTGTCCTGTGGCGGAGGAGCCACATGGACTTGGTTGGTACGAGGCAGGGGCCAGCAGGACCCTCTCCCACATCCCAGGGCAGAGGCCACCGTGCTTCACAGGGGGTACGTATGGAGTAGCGCAGCCATGCTCAGCCCTGCATACCCCCAAAACCCGGGTGCATGAAGCCAGTCTCCTGGGAGCACGATCACACCACTGGTTCAACAACAAGGGGATGAACAGGTCTCATTTCGCTTCGGCTTTTAATTGATTAATTTCTAAGCACTTTAGACTGCTACATATGGAAAGTAATTGTCCTAATTATAATACTAATTATATTGTTCAAGTTATGCTGTAGTGCTAAGAGATTTAGCAGCGCTACAACTGAAGAGGGTGTCTGCATAGTGCGGGCAGCATCCTCTGTGCAAAGAGCTGCAGGAGATGGGAAGACGGGGAGCGAGGTGTGGGGTGGGTTAGGCAGGGAGCTGGGCAGAGAAGGGCCTGGCAGGTCGGTGTCAGTGCTATCAACACTCATCTTCAAGGAAATAAAAAGAAGGATTTGGTGGCTACTGTGTGGTTCCCTGCAGCAACACCTTCCTGTTTTTCTCAGGAAACCCTGTGTGAAGGTGTTTCGGAGGCCCGGCTCATCCCAGGCCGCAGCGGGCCTGGCAGGCTGCCCTCAGGCAGCATTAGGCCTTGAACCGCCCTGCCTGGGGAGGGGGGCATTACATTAAAGCTTCTGTATGACTTGAATAATTATTTAGCTCTGCAGGCTTTTAGCCCTGAAAGCCTGCCTCAGTTGCAGCATGTGCTGGAAAGCTCAAGACGGGGAGCCAGGCTTTGGGAAATGGCTGGGCCCTGGCACCAGAGAGGGCCCTGAGCAAGCCCCTGGTCTCCCCTGGAGCCCCCCTGTGAGCTCTGCAGAGCAGCTGTGTCCCCTGCGGTGGCCTCTTGATGTCACTGTGGTAACACCGATCAGATCCATGGCTCAGGTGCCTTTGGATCAGGCCGGGAGCATTTTTTCCTGTGGCAGAGAGAAACCTTGCGTTTTGCACCCACTCCTGAAAGGAAGCATCAATCTTGCAGGGTTGCAAATAGTCTTTTCTTGTGACTGTCCCCAGTACCATTGATCTTAAGATATTGCTGCAGTTTGTGTGCATAGATTTCAAAACAGTCATCCTTTCTGCCAAAATGAGAACAATCCATTTCCCCTTACATGGCCACTATACCAGCCCCCATACGGACAGCCCCTCTTGTGCAAGCGCTTCACCGCCAGCAGTAGCATAGGAAAAGGGGCACGGAAAGCCCAAGCCAAACTTTTCTAGCCCAAAACTCAGATGAGGATCAGCTTGTACCCTACACAAATGTATTGCAACTTAGCAGAACTTTTTCCAAAAAACCTCCACCCCCAAATTATAATATAAAAAAATGGGAACATTTTGTTTTTGCCATTTTCAAAATAAAAAATTTCACCTTCTCAGGTTGAAAAAACATTTGACCTCAAAATATGTTTCAGTGTTATTTATGGAAAAAAAATATGTTGCAACCAAACCAAAATGTTTCACTTGATCAGATTTTGAGAGTCTTATTATGCAAGCCACCACACTTTTGGATACTTTCATTTCTGTTTGAGTCTTCTTCCCCTTTTTCTCCAAAATTCAGAACTGCCTAAGGACCAAAAATGCAGTTATTCACAGATGTACTCTAATTAGCTAGAGCTTCTCTGTATCTCTTAAGAATCCAATCAATGATTACTCAAGTGAACTACAGAGGCCTTGCAGGAATTTAAGTAGGGTAGAATCCTTAAGCTGATTTTCTGCATAGAGATTAATTTCATCCTGGTTAGAAACAAATGGAATATATCCTGCTGTCTCTGTCCCCTTGTGACTGTCCTTATTAAGGACCTAAGCTTAAAATTCTCGGTTGGACCAGGCTCCCACTGAGTTAATGAGGTCTTTGAATGGGATTTTGAATTAGTTTTGAATAGAGCGGTTGGAGCTCTGCAGTTAGCACAAAGAGCCCTCCTTGCAATGGAGGCAGATCCTCACCACCCATCTGTCATCATGCAACTCTTGGTAAAGTCCTTCTGCAAAATCCTGCAAGAAAACACAGTTTTAGTGAAATGGTACCACTCTCCCTGGTGCAGAGGGTGCTGACTCTGCTGATGGGTTTCAAGTCAACAGGAAGACCCTCCTGGCACTCATTTCAGAGGACAAAGACGCTTTGCTGCCTGCAAAACTATTAATTCTGGTGAAGTTATCTAACCCAGCAGCTGAGCAATTTTTGATCTGGTTTATTAAAAAATAATTACTCTGATATGCAAGGTTTTCAGCAGTCAATAATTCTGTGGGACTGCTCTTGAGGATTCAGTCACCATGTCATTAGCTTTATGCATGACATTTTACTGTGTTCACCTAAAATAGAAAACTGAAGATGGAAGAAAATATAATTTGGTGAAGAACCTTGGGACAGGTCCTGCATAGACTCATTTCGAGGCAGGAAAAGTAGGCAGTTCAGCTTAGATTCACATCTCAGTTGGACAAGAGATACAGAAACAAAAATAAAATACTTCATTGAATCAAATCTTGGGTTAAAATAAAAAAAGCACACCACAATTATCACATGGAGTTTTATCACTGTAAGTGGAATGTATAATAATTAACAAGTTTTGATAAAGAGATCTTTAAAATGTACAAGGGAAATTCCTGTCATAGTTTCTCAATGTGGCTGTTGCACTATAGAGCTGATTGAAATCTTAAAAAAAAAAAAATCCAATCAAGAAAAAGAAGAAAAATAGCTGAAAACATTCAGCAATTACCAAACCATTCTTCTCAAGAAGCACAGACTAAGAACAGGAAAAAAAACACACAGCAACCACTTTCCTCTCCTTTCCACGCTCCAAGAAAAATGATCTAAGCAGGGTTTTATATAGCCCAGTAGGAGAAAAGAGCAGAGATTCCATTAAATTCACTGACGACTTCATCTGTTTTATATGGATACAGTTTGGAGGGCTGATTGATAGCTCTCAATGGGAAACTTCTATGAAACACAAAGATAAAATTTTTACATATTAATTTGCTGTTCTCATGGATTTTAAAAGTACTACGTGGGCAGCAGCTACATGTTTAATAGTAGCTATAGAGGAACCTTATCAGCTGGGAGTTTTTTTGATCCTGGTAACCATCCAAAACGTTATGTTTTTCCTTTAGGTCTTCAAAATCCAGGCCAGGAGTCTCAGAAGAATTGATTGTGGCAGAATGGCCTCTTTCATGTCCCAGAACCTGAGGAGGGGCCTGTATTTAACCAACACTTGGCATCACAATCCAGCCTTTATGTCTGTTCCTTTCCCTGCTGGATATGTCAAATGAAGTGAAAATAAAAATTTGGAAAACTTATCTTTAAATTTTGGATAACAATTATTTTGAAAGAAAAAAAAATAAGTTTTTTTCCCCTCTAAAGCAGATGTGCAATATCTAGATGGGATTTACACCACTGCCTCCCCCCCTCCCCTCCCCACTTTGGGCTACTGGACTTCAGAACAGAGAGAGCTCAGAACTCCCTGAAATGTCTCTCCTGCCACTGTGTACATGTTCACATCTATTTTGCGGATAATGCCTCAGGATCCCTGGGCAAAAGCCTTTCTTGTCTGCACAAGATCAATGCCCTGAGACGTGAGCCCACAAGACTGTTTTCTCTGCTGGCCCTGGTTACTTCGCGCAATGTTTTGGATGCTTATTCATCCAACTGGCGTAGGGAACATCTGCTGAAAACATATATCATCCTTACAAGTCTGTTACTGTACGTGAATTATGGAGAGGTGAAGGGAATGGACTGTGTGGTCCAGTGGTCGGGGTCACAGAGCCAAATTTCCCCAGTATGAATCAGCAGTGACTCCACCAGCTCCAGCAGAGCGGATAGGTGTAACGTGCAGCTTTCCTTGGAGGAAATCTCTATTTACACCTGCATGAGTCAGAGGAGCATCTGCTCAGAGAGCTCCACCTCTGCCAAGTCAAAGAGCGAGTGTGGGAATCCTCAACCTCGCCGCGCTCAGGGGGCCACCACCCAGGAGCAGCTCTCCAAAACGCCAGAAGAGGACACTCCTGGAAAGCCCCACTGACACATCAGAGCAAGGATTAGAAAACCACATTACATGTATCCGAAGAGGAGGTCTGGCCTTGTCCAGGGCAGTGGTTTCCCACCATCACAGGCCCCCAAGCAACAGTTGCTAGCAAGGAGGACGCTGCTGCCTGTGCTCTCCTTGCTTGCTGCACGTAACCATGACTTAGGGCTTCAACTCATCAGAGGGGTATATCTGAGGGGTCAGATTCTGCTTTTTTTTTTTTTTATTTGTATCTTTTCAGTGCTTTTGTTAGCACCATTTGGGTTCCATTGAATTCAGGGTTGTGAACACAAAGCAACTCCACTTAATTCAATAGTGTAAAACCTTTGCTAAGAGGGGTTTTACTCTAGTTTTATGGCAGCATAACTGCAAGCTCACTATGAATGAAAGGAAAAGTAATTTATATTCCTGGCCAGCTTTTCTTTCCCTGCCCCTGCCCAGCACAATTTCATATCTATAATGCTCTTTTGCAGCAATGGGAAATAACAGAGAAACCTACTCCAAGGTAACAATGACATTAGCTGCACAGTGCTAGACTTTAAAATGAGGAGATTAAAGACTGGCACTCTTTTATAGAATAATATAAAGAAACAACCTGAACTTTCTCCAAAAATAAATTAGCCTGTAAAATGTTGAGAAATAAACATAACTCTTCTGCCCACAAAAGGAATAACAAAACAGGCTTTGTTTCCAGTCAGATTTCTTGATTGCAGGGAAAATTCTAAAAAGAAAACCCAAAATAAGGCAACAAAGCAAAATTTTACCATGTAAAGTCCTTGATATTTTTCAGGAGTGCGGTTATTTTCCTCTCCTTACCTTGCTACTTGCGTTGGGGAAAAAGGTACAGATAAAATAAAACATTGTTTTGTAGAGAAATTGTGATGCTCTAGAATGTCAGAAAACTCTTAATTAGAGGTAGAATTAATTATACCTGCATATATAACCTATTAAGTATAGGTTTCACCTGTCCTAACTTGCACTTAAAAAGACCCTGCATTTATTCCTAATAGTCACGTAAACTCTGGGAAAAGGCACAGAAGAGACAAAGATGTTTTCAGGCATCTGTCCCAGTGGTGCAGGACTCATCCCTTACCAATGATGTGAGAAGTGCCCGAGATGAGACCTCCCACCAGATGAAAAAAGTCCATTTCACGTCAAAATGAAAGCTTTCTTAGCTTCTTTAATCTCTCATTTTCACCTTTGTCTTGCCTTTTTGTTATTAGATTCTAACCATAGCTAGAAACTGAAACAATCAAAAGCAAAACTAAATTATTTAGGAGGAGGTCCTAAATAGGTTCCCTGCCCTGGGAATGGTGCCTTAAGCTGCTCTTCATAGGCAGGTATGTCAGATTTCTTTTCCACAGGAAAAGACTGACTAGTTTGTCCACCTCCACTTGTTAGCACCTATGGGTAGCCTTGAAAAGATTCAGGCTTTGTAACTGACAGCCTGCAAATGAGATTTGGGCTTTTTGATTGCGCAAAGCTTGAAATCTCATCACCACAGCTGGTTTGCACATCCGTTTGTGGACAACGCATTGTGCAGCTGAACAAAGGAGATGCGATAAGCTGGGTTCCTTGCTTAGGAGGAAGGGTGGGGTTTTGTTGTTATTATTACAACATTAATTTTTTTTTTTGACTAAAGAAATGAGAATTCATGAAAATCCCTAAATATAGGTGTATGGTTCAATTTACCTATTCCATTGTTGGCTGGTAGAAAACATGCTCCAGTTAAATACCAATTTCTCTCAATAGTCATGTGAAAATTATTAGGTCCATTGAAATAAAAGCAATAAAGAAGGGGAAGACAGGATCTTGGTTCAGTACCCGCTGTACTCTGAAGCAAGAAAGTATTCTAACAGAGCAAAATCTCTGGTAATTCCTGTTACAGGTTGATTTGAAAGGAAGAGGACCGTGACAGTTGTCGGTGACCTTATCTTGAGAGAACAGCTCTCAGATCACACCCCTCAAATATGCCCTTCTATCTCCTAAAACTACCCCAATTTACATATTAATTTATTACCTGTGCAGTGTGTCATCCCATAAGATGCACTTAGCGAGACCTCATTCTACTGGATAAGATTGCATTCATATTGCTTTGACCTTGACAGCAGCATTAAGACCACCTAATGCATCATTTTCAGAATTCACAAATATATTAAGAATGCTTGGTTCATTGCAGCCTCACTTCACTAATGTCTCATAAGGACACTTGATGCTAAAACAGGGTATTATCTCCTCTCTGCACACTCTAGATTTACTAGCCAGTATAATACAAGATTAATTGCTTTCATTACTCCACCATACTCATTTTATTATGTTACAGTAAACATTATACACTTATTTCTATTATACATACAATGCTACTTCTGCTAAAGAATTTTAGCAAATGGTTTGGTTAGGCCAATTAAGATTTTCCTTGTTTAATGCATATCCCTTTGTCACCATTATTTTTAAACGACTTAATCTACAGAAATACATTACTACAGGCAAAGCCAAAATTGCATGATCCATGCTGGGGTCTAGGGAGGTTTTTATAGTGAGACCGAGCAGTGGGAGCTGGGAGGGCAGCTGGAGGCAGGCGCAGCACAGGCTCCTTTCTGTGTTTTACAGCGGAGCAGAAACCTGGCTGCTTTCGAGGCACCGGATTTTTGCTGTTAGGCGCCAGATGATAATTTAGCTCTCCAGCTCCAGCTGTGCCAGACACACTTCATTTTCATAAGCAGTTACATCAGGGCATCGGGAAGTTTGGACAGACTGAATATAGAGTTCATATGTCTATGGTAGAAAGCATGTGGGACCAAACTGTGCTTATGTTCACATTAGATATAGCCGTATCGACGGCAGTCCAGCCTCTTGTTGGTGAGTGTACAAAGCCGTCCTGCTTTCTTTAAAGGAGCTGTATTGCGTTTACAGCAGTGACGACAGGCAGAGCCTGCCTCGCAAAATCCAGGCTGCAGGGGAGAGGTGCAGAGCTTCACCTCAAAGGCTGCAGTGCTTGAGAGGTTACAAGCCAGCCAGCGGCATGACAGCTCCTTCCTCACCTCCTGTTCCCTGTCATCTCTCAATCTGTCTCCATCTCTCCTACTCTTGCACTCATTTTCACATCCCCAACAAGCAAACAGTGAGAATCTCTGTCGTTCCTGTGTGCTGGTGCCAATTTTCAGCTCAGAGCTTGGGTCTGCAGCACAAGGGACCACGGTGCTGCTTGCACTGGACGCCGTGAGCCTGGCAGCACGAGCCAAAACAAACCATCCCTCCGCTCCATGCAGGTGAAACAGCCCATATTGTCCCATTCAATAAATACGTCTGAGCCAACTGCACTAGCCTGAAGGCTCAGGCGGATTCAGGAATTGGGAACTGCAGCAGCAGGAGCGTTGCACCTGGATATGGGCCAGCAGAGCGCAATGGTAAGTGCTGCAAAGAAACTGCCTGCACCAAACCGCTGGCTGTACCAGTACTCGGTCCCAAACACCCAGCAATCAGGGAAGGAGAGGCCCCAAACAGTAAGTGTTGTGCATGTATTCCCTTGGAGAGATTCCCTGGGATGCTGAGAACAGGCTTTGTGGTGTAAATGAAAATCAGCATATTTGGGGTGCTGATTTTAACTCTGAGCACACTTCCCGCCCACAGGCACCACCAAGAGACAGTCCATGTCACACGCGCCCTGCACACCAGACACTGAGCAAGCTGCCCTGTGTGCATGAGAAGAGATGTTCTTTTAAGATTGAGGAAATCAAGGATTTAACGTTCCTGACAAAATCAGTTCACGCTCTTGCTTTCCTATTTTCTCCTCTCTTATCTCTAACCATGCTCAAAAATCAGTTTAGTTCAGTGAGGCTTTCAGCCGTCCTGCCAGGGCTTGTCCTGTAACCTCTGGTCCGCAGAGCCTCCCTCCACCCCCCCTGCGTTTGCAGAGCATGGGGGAGATCTCCAGAAGTCACCAGGGAGAAAAGCAGAGAACGGCTGGGAGCTGTTGGCTCCCAGCACTGGGTGCCACTGAGAATTAGAAACCTAGATGAAAGCAGAAGGAATTCCTCTTAAATTTCTCAGGTATACCTGAATAATGGGGGTTTAGGTCCCCCAGTGAAGCTGGGGACTGAAGGGGGCTGCACATTTCTGTCCAAGCCAAAATTATAATTATCTGAGCAAGAAAGTGATCCGCTGTGGTACAGAGCTGTTGGAAGCTTGGCCTGGATGCCCCCAGAGAACTGGTCAGGATTTATGTATTTATTTGTCCCAGTTGGAATATTTAGAAGGAAACAGGGCAAAATCCTTGGAAATATATTATTTGCAGGAAGAAATGAGCCCTGATTTTTTTGGGGGGGACAAGATCTGAACGTCGGGCTTTGAACATACCAGCATTACTCTATGGCCTACCTCACACTTTCGTTCTCCTGGACTGAAATTCCCTCAATGTCTCACAATCCTTTCCTCAAAGACACAAGGCCATATATCTTGGGATTTGCATTTGGGCCACTGAAGGAAGACATTCAGCTGGAGAATCCAGGTACCTTTTATTTGAATGAAAAAAAAAAAAAAAACAAAGCTTTGAGAAAGGGTAATGCAAAGGGTAATGTTTCTTTTGTTTTTCTTGGTATTTAATATCCCTTTTCTCCCAGAGTAGTCCTCTTTCTCCTCTTCCTACTCTTCAATAGACTAATTCCCACCATTACTTTTAATCCTATTAAATGTGCACAGGCATTGTGGCATAACTGATAGTTAAATGTTGTTGCAGCACCTGAACAGATAGCAGCGGGTTGGAGCAAGGTCCTCAGGAACGCTGTCTGCACTTGTGCATCCCAGTAAGGCAGACCAGCTTTTGGTACCCAGTTGTTAAATTCGACAATTGGTGTGTTTTTTCTACAAATAAAAGTCTCTTGCAACAATCCTTATGAATGCAGAGTGTCTGTCACTCTTAGCCTACAGCCCTCCTCTTTGACTGTAACTGTAGAAAAACAGGATCTGTTTCATACCAGACTAGATGCTGGAAGGTCATAAATCCCACCGCACACCTTCTTAAAACTGGTGATTTTTTTTTCGAGGCGCTCCTGCGGGCTGGGTAATATAGACCCCGGCGTTGTGCTGGGGACCATCGTGAGACTCCACGGCAGCCTCCCCAGTGAATTCTTCCTCCTAAAAAGTGATTCCAACTCTGTTACCCAGACTGCTTAAATAAAGACACCCTTACAAGGCGTGTTTGTGTGCTGGCTTTCAAGGCTTTTCATTCATTTTTTTTCCTTGCCTGCAAGAGGAATGACTGGATGTTTCTTCTCTAGCAGGGGAAGGGGAGAGAAATGTTTTGAGGATGCAGCGATTCAGAAAATCTTACTGATCTGAGGTTGGGATGTATTCCAATTCTCTATCGCAGAAGTCACCCTTATCCAGAAAACTTCTGCCCTGACTGGCTCCCGATGGTGTTCCTCAAAACCTGATGGATTCCTCATATCTTTGGGTGGCTGAGGAGTGTTTAGTTCCCTCTACATCTCTGTTTCCCAAGTTCAAGCCTTTTGCAGAAGTCTTTGCCAGGCACGAAACTTGCATGAGGTGATGAAGGGATCTGGGCAATGTGTGCTAAACAGATTTTTTTTTTTTTCCTTCCACTCTATCCCAGCCTCTATTACTGCTGGTGCCAATGGTCAGGAAAGCAGCCCTTTGCTGTGGATGTCTGAGAAGACATCTCCAGCCATGCCCTGGCTCGTGTGGGCAGTGGATGCCGTGCGGTGGAGCTAGAAGGAGAGGTCAAACCATGGAAGAAATGATTTGCTCTCCACACCACTTCAAGGCCAGAAAAAACTGCCAAAGGGAACATCCCAGTAAAGCTGTCCCTGGGACACCTTTTCCCTGGGAGGTGCCTGGTCCTGGGCACCTGTCACCATGCCCAGGCAGGGCACAGAGGGAGGCTGCGGGTCTGCGAGGCTGCCAGGACACTCACATACACAAATCCTGATCCATTTTCACTTACAGTGTCAGAGTGGGGAAGTCATAGTCACTAGAATTAGGCAAGAACTATTTGTTATTTCTTTGTGATGGAAACTTTGTCAAGGAATTTGAATACTTCTGATCCTGGACCAGGGCAGAATGTATTTTTTCTTTTTCTTTTTTATTTTTTTAAAAAAGGAAACTTGCCTAAACTAAACTTTCGAGAAATTTTTGGGCAAAGCTTTATATATAGACACATACATATATACACAAACACATCTGTGAGTCAGAATGCTCCATTTAACTAATTTTCATTTTCAGAAACATCTTCCCAACATCAGGTAAAGCTTTATTATTTCAAAGTGTTCAAACTAGCTGGTTCAGGATTTTTATTTTCTTTTATACTTTTATACCTCAACTAAAGGTGACAACATTGATTAAAACACAGCCATTCTGTCAAAAACCTCAAATTCCAGCTAACAGGCGCTTTCCCGAAGAAGACAACCCTGGGAAAACCCAGCTCCATTTTTCTCCCACCCTGATCGCCCCGTATAGAACAGGTCGTCTCTGCATGTTTGCACCAGACATCCATATATCCTTGGCTATGTGTCCAGAGACCAGAGAATTTATGTGTGTTTCTTCTCTTTGCTGTGTCCCCTTACTTCAGACTGTATTATACTCCTATTCAAGATGTTCTTTAAAGATACTAACTTAAATATGCATAAATATATAAAGATACATATGAGTGTGTGCGTATGTATATATATTCCCACCACAGCCCACAGCAACCACGGCAATTTCCCCATTGGAAAAAATAATACCCATTAAACATTTTTCAAATTACTGTGGCAAGAAGGTGGGTTGGTCCGCGCTCCCATTTCCCCCCTCAGGGACCAGATTTCGTACCCCGCTGAAGCTCACGCTGGAAGATGCATTTGGTGGTTTCGGCACGATCCCAGGCAGCTGTTTGTGCATCCCATAATGCCATCACACAGAGTTATCTATGCGCGGGGTGACGGCAGGTCAGGAGGGAGACTCGCCGCCTGGGGACACATCACACCCACCCTGTCCCTGCCTCTAAATCGCCCCCTTGCAGAAAAGTGCTATTTTGGTGCTATTTTCACCCACAGCATGGAACAAAACAGGGCTCTTCAGCGAGCCATCACTTGCACCATCAGAGCCAGCAAGTGCCTCCTAATTCCCAAATGGGGCCACATCCTGAGTTTTCGTTTATAAAATAACCAAAGATATGTTGTTTTTTTCTGAGTCAGATGACAGAAGATTTTTTATTTTTTATTTTTAAATAAGTTAATTGAAAGGTTAAACAAGTCAGGCTTTTTAGATTACTATCACATCCAAAATTACCCATCTCAGATTTGATCAGAATGAAGCATACTATTCATCTTGAAACAAATGATTTTGTCTATTTCTAGCTATTTTATGCTTTTGTTTGCTTGGAAATTGGTACAGAATTTAAGTGACAAAAACAAGTTTTCATTTTAAAATGTTGCCCAACTTCTCCTAGAAGCAGAGCGCTCCGATTGCTTTCATTGTGAACTGTGGGCACTGAGCAGTTTTTAAACATCTGGTTCTTAAACTCTAGGATACTGACTCTTTTTTCACACAAAATAAAACAAAACACAACCTTTTATTCTCATGCATCCTTTTATCCTTTGCAGCAGAATCCAGGTGAGTCACAACCTCAAGGTCTGACTTTGACATTTTTTAAAATTAACTATTTTGATTTATAGCAGCATAAAAGAGAATAGATTTTTCACCTTAAGCCTCCAATTCTCTTTTTGTGTGAAACGAGCGGAAAGAAGCGGCATTAGAGACTAATGCTTTTAAATAAGTCACTTCATATATATTCATGCAATTTGCGCTCTGAGAAGCTGCTATGTCTGGATATAGATTTCATGACTATTCAGTAGATTCTAATCACTTAAACGTTCACATCCCTCCATGTGGATATGTGTTTGTTTTAAAAGTAAATGAACCAGTATTAAAAATATCCAAGGAAGCTATCACTCTCCGGATTAGGGACTCTGTGCCATCATCAGGGGCAGTACATAGCACAAAAGGGCTTTTGTCTACTCAGAAATCCAAACTGCATCGGCTCTATAAATAGCGCCTCGATAATGCTGCCTGTGTCCAGGCCTCTGTGCTGTGTTTATTGCCGCAATGGCTGACTACAGAGTTCAAAAAACCTTTTCTTGAACAAAGGCTTTGAGGGTTGGTTTCAAAAATATCCCCACCTACAAATCCTACACTCCCAAATCTGTCCATTGCTAGAAGGAAAACAAGGCTAAACATCTCTGTGAGCTGTGAAATGGGTCCTGAAGAGCTGAAAACCTAAGATCTTGATTTTTAGGTATCTGAAGTGAGAGCCCAAGCTATCGCTTGGCACTAGCCCAAGCACGTGTGCTCCGTCTTCTCTTTCTCACAGCCATCCAGAGGATACTACCAGCCACAGATCCCCACTGCCCTGAGCACACTGCAGTGCCCAGCACGTTTCAGTGCAGGATCCTGTGTTCATGAGAGAGGATGCACCAGAGGCGTAAAGGCCAGCTGGCCACGTGGAAACCCACCCTCTGGAAGCAGCACAGACACAGCCATTGACAGTGCCACTGGTCCCAGCTCACAGTGCCAGTCTGAGATCCTTGGAGACAGTCACGAACACAGTCCCTGCGTTTGGGTTCAAGTATCAAACCATGCACATTCGGTCCTCCAGGCTCCAAGGGCTGTATCTGTGCTGGGGTTGGCTGAGATGCTCACGTACAGCTTGCCAGTGGCAAAGCCTCCATGTCTTATGAGGGAATCGCAGTTGGCTTCTGACTGCTGCTCCAGAAAGGCTCTATCTCCTACGGGTCCTGAATTGTATCAGTCAGTCCCTTGTAGGCATGCTGGATGTTCTAGAGCACCTGAATTTATAGTAGACTTGACAGCAACAGAATCAAGTCCTGGACCTTCACCAATTATAAAAGGACCTTAGATTCCTAGATAATGTGTAGATGCCTCTATTCAAGTGTCTTAATCCAGAGTTGAATCTTGATATGGCTGTGTTAGATGCAGAAATCTGAGCTGGTCATTGTCATCTCAATGGAGAGGAATGGATACCTCCTGGCAATTGACTGCATCTATGACAATGTCTGATTTAGGAAGAGACAAATCAAGTTTCAAGGGCTGTCTGCCTGCTTCTCAGCATCCAGAGGATGGATTTCTCCCAGTTTCCTTTGGTAACTACTATTCATTCACTAACTCTGAATCTGACGTGTAGAGATGAAAGCTATCTCTCATCCTACATCTGCAAACCAGCTATGTCCTCTGTTTGACTACCAAACCACAGACTGCAGAGCACAGTGCTTGGAGACAAGACTTTTCCAGGATAAATGCCTTTTAATGATGCATGCCTTCTGGAGTACGGATTATTTAACAAAGCAGGGAACATTAAAACAAGGAGCAGGTGGGTGCTCTGATAACGATGGCCATCATTATCATGTGGAGGTTGTCTGGGCCATGGTTGTACCTTCAAAGCTCTGTTGTCAGCAGCTGGGTGGAAAGAGTAGGATTCAGGTCTGTACCTCACAGTCATTAAACTTTTGGCCTGGCAAGAAGGTTTTGGTGTACGAGGTCATCTTTCTTACCATGTGTCACAGTTCTATATTCCCCAAACATCTTTTTGTATGTGTCAATATTTATTTAATGATGTTTTCCTGTGGTTGAGGAAGGTGGAGGGAAGAGAGTGGAAAAGCATCACACCCAAAACCCACTAGAGTAGAGGTCCTGCTTGAGGGAGAGCTGGGAGGAACTGGAAGGCTCTAGGCAATACTGGGGGGCACTGGGAGGTTACTAGGGGACTCTAGGCAGCACTGGGGGGCAGTGGGAGGGAACTAGGGTAGTCTAGGAAGTACTGGGGGCACTGGGATGGTGCTTGGGGGGGCTCTGTACAGTGCTGTGGGCCACTTGAAAAGCACTGGGGAGCTCTAGGCCTTACCCGAGGGCACTGGGAGGGTACTGGGGTTCTCCAGGCACTTCTGGAGAGCTTTAGGCCATGCCCCATGAATGCCCCCAGTGCTGTCTAGATCCTTACAAAACACGCACAGCGGCCCCCAGTGCTCTCTGAATAGCCCCAGTTCCCTCTCGGTGACTCCCAGTGCTATCAGAGCCATTCAAAAACACTCTCTGTGCCCCCCACGGTTGTCTAGAGCCATTTAAAGGACTCCCAGCACCCTCCGGTGCTATTCCAGCCATTTAAAACACTGCCAGGGTGCCCCAGAGCTGTCCAGGGCCATTTAAACCACTGTCAGGCCCTCCCCAAGAGCTGTCCAGAGCAATTTAAAAGACTTGCAGTAACCCCCACTGCTGTCCAGAGCCCTGTAAACCACTGCCAGTGCCCCCAGTGCTATCCAGAGATATTTAAAACACTCCCAGGGCACCCATCCTTGTCCAGAGCCATTTAAGACTCCCAGCCCCCCCCGTTGCTGTTCAGAGCTATTTAAAAGACTCTGAAAGGCCTCCAAAAGCTGTCTAGAGCCACTTAAAACGCTCCCAGTAGCCCCCACTGCTGTCCAGAGCCATTTAAAACACTCCCAGTCTCGTCTCCCAGCGCTGTCTAGAGCCATTACTGGGGGGCAGTGCCCCCCACTGCTGGCCAGAGCCATTTAAAAGACTCCCAGGGCCAGCCACTGCTGTCCAGAGCCATTGCAGATCCCCTCGAGGCATTCCTGATCCGCTTAAAACACTGCCAGTGCCTCCAGCGTGCTCCAGAGCCATCTGAAACACTCCCAGTGCTCCCCAGTTCCGCCCACAGCTGCAGCAAGCACTTCAAAGCCCCCCCCCCCAGTGCTTTCTGGAGCCGTTTAAAAGGCTCCCAGCGCCCTCTAGTGCTGTCCAGAGCCATTTAAAAGACTGCCAGCCCCCCCTCCCTCCCCCCCCACTGCTGTCCGGAGACATTGAAAAAAATGCCAGTAACCCTCGCTGCTGTCCAGAGCAATTTAAAATAAAGCCAGACCCCCCCCCCCCCCCCCCAGCGCTGTTCAGAGCCATTGAAACACTCCCAGCACCACCCCCACGCTGTCCAGAGCCATTTAAAGGACTCCCAGTGCTCGCCCGTGCTGGCTAAAGGCACTTCGGGCACTGCCAGTGCTCCCCAGAGCTGTCCAGAGCCATTTATAAGACCCCAAAAGCCCCCCTCAGTGCTTTCTGGAGCATTTAAAACACTCTCAGAGCCCTCCCCCAGTGCTTTCTAGAATCATTAAAAACACTCCCACTGCCCTCCCCGCCCCATTGCTCTCTAGAGGTCCCCAGTACTCTCCCAGTGCCCCCAGTGCTGTCTGGAGCCTGCTGGTATAATCCCAGTATCCAATCTAGAGCCCCTCATCAACCTCCCAGTGCACCCCAGGGATGCCTAGAGCCCCTCAATAACCTGCCATTGATCCCCAGTGATGCGTAGAGCCCTGAAATACCCACCCAGTGACCCCAGTACAGACTAGAGCCTCTCCAGTTCCTTCCTAATTCCTCCCAGTACTCTCTGGAGCACCTAGGAGCCACCCAGTGTCCCACAGTACAGCCTAGAGTCCCCCCTCTTTGTTCAATGTGAGGCAGTTGGCCCTCAAACTGGGGTTTTGTCGTAAAATGGAGGCTGTTAACACTGAAAACAAGTTCTGGGTCCTTTAAATGGGGCTTTTGAGCCCTCAAAATGGGGGAGGTTGGACTGAAACAGGAGGTTTTGCTCCTTGAAATTCACCTTTGGGCTGTCAAAATCAGGCAATGAGCACTCAAAATAGGGTTTGGACTGAAAAGGTAGCTTTGGACCCTCAAAATGAGAATTTGGACTCAAAAAGGAGACTTTGGGTCCTGAAATGAGTCTTCACACCCAGAAATAAGCCTTAAATAGTGAGGGTTTAGACCATAACAATGAAGCTCTGGACCCACAAATAACATTTGAGACCCTAAAAACAAGGCTTTGGCCCCCAGAAATACATTTTGGACCCATAAAAAGGGGGTCTGGACCCTGAGAAGAGAGCTTGTGTCCTAAGAATGAGGGTTTGGACCTTAAAAGTAAGGATTTGGACCTTCAAAATGGTTGTTTGAACACTTTAAGGAAGGTTTAGACCATAAAAAGGAGAATTTAGGCCCCCAAATTAGTCTGTGAACACTGAAAAGGAGGAGTTGGTCATCAAAAAGGAGGCTCTTGTAACTCTCAGTTCACTCTTTGTACCCTAAAATGATTCTTTGGACTTTAAACTGAGGCTATGGGCCCTAGAACTGAGAGTGTGGGCCCTAAAAGGAAGCTTTGCACACTGAAGGCAAGGCCTGGATGCCTCAAATCGACCCTTTGGGCCCTAGAAATAGGCTTTGACTGGGAGCTGCTGCAGGTTGAGGAGGCACTGACACTATTTCTTCATCACAGAATGAAATAACAACTTCATTGCCAGCAGTGTTCAGAACTGTGCTAGTCGAGAGGGTCTAGTGCCAAAAATTGTAGGTGTTGACCCTAAAGTGAAGCCTTGAACCCTTAAAATGAAGTCTGTTACCCTTCAAATGAGACTTTGAAACCTCAAAATGGAGCTTTGAACCCTGAAACGAGGCTTTGGGCCCTCTAAATATGAGTTTAAGCCTTCTAACCAGGAATTTGGAATAACAAGGAGACTTTGGAACCACAAAGGAGGCTTTGGGCACACTAAATGGGAGTTTTAGCGCTCCAAATCGGGGGGTTGCACTGAAAAAGGAGGCTTTGGACCCTGAAATGAGGCTTTCAACCCTGAAACTGAGCTGGTCAAGAGAGGAGAGTGTTCAGAATTTAGGATTAAAAAACTAACAGATGGTCAAATCTCCAGACTCTAAGCAAAGTGTCAAAGGAGCTAAGGGAGCTGCTAGAACTAGAAAGACAGTATGTCAGAAACTTCCTTGGATAATGGAAAATTAACAGTGGACAGAAGTGATGTGTACATACCACCTGCCAAAGGAAAATGCTGTAGGGAACAGCAGAGCAAAACTACAGGCCTGTAAAGCTTGACATTGCCAAAGGGGAAGCTTCTAGGGAACACAGATGAGGGACAGATGAGAAAAAAATGGTAAGTTTTGATTTAATTAAAGAGAACAGGTCTAGATTCACAAATGGGAGATCATGTATAGCAATCCAGGTGAAACATTTTTGGCAGGGGGAGCCGTGGAGATAGTTTAATGAAATTTTAGGAGGGCATTGCAGTGAAAGGAAACTTCCAAGGTCATTGTGTCATTGGAGCTAGGCATGAGAAAAAGGATTGATGAAGAACATTGGCCCAATATAGTGATTTGGAGGATGTTGGGAAACTGAAGGACACAGTTAAGTACTCCACATTCAGATTAATTCTTTTCATGGGCTTGTAATACTTCTTGAAAATACTTATAAAACAGTCCAGGGTGCTGGACCTTCCTCCAAGCTGGGCAACATGCTAAGTAAGTATATATCCTGATAACACGCTGGTGTAAAATCCTACCAGATCAGGACTGGGAGACAAGATGAATAATGTGATCTTTGTATCCATTTTGTTGTGGTCTAGGTTGTGTTGCCTGGGCTTCTTCAGTTTCTCAGTTTTGGAACTAATGCAGAAAAGGTGGCTGGGTATATGTTTGCAGTGTTGCTCTGCCTATGGACAGAAGCTAAGATGCCACAGAGGCTGTTTTGATAAGATCTTTGCCTGTCCGTTTGTTCACGTCACCTTGACTATTGATCAATTATCCCAACATCTGTGCTATCTCCATTACTCTCCACAACAGCTTTGGTTCTATTGTCAGCTTCTATGACCACCTTTTCTCCTCTTTTTTTTTGATGCTGGCTACAAGCTTCCTCCATTTACTCATGCAGACATTTACGATAGAACAATCAGAATCATTTGGGTTGGAAAAGACTTCTAAGGTAATCTAATCCAACCTTTAACCTAACACTGACAAGTCCACCCGTAAACCATGCTACTAAGCTCTACATCTACACGTTTCTTGAAGACCTCCAGGGACGGTGACTCGGATCTACAGATATTGTTCCCAAGGGCTCCTTCCTAATCCATACCCAGGCTGTTCTCTCATTCTATTTGTAGGAATCTTAAATTTAGATACTGTCTTTTGGAAGGCTGCTAAGTTTAATCTCCTCCTTGTTCCTCCCAGAGCTTGTTTGCTTCAGCTGTGTTACTGGAGCCTGAAACCAAGTTACAGCAATTCAGGTGCTCCCAAAACAGCAGTGCTCCAGCAGGGAAACTTTCCGTCCTCTCTTTCCATGGCCTGTGCTGCACAGAGATTTAGTTCTGGATGAAGGTTCACTCCTCACTTCTAACATGGCACTTCAGAGATCTGTTTTTGAGTATGCAGGCTGGCTGGCTGGGTAAGTGGGAGCCTTTGTACACACCAAGGTGTGAGCACAAGTGGCGAGGTAGGTACAGTGATGCTGTCTGGGCCAACCTATGGGTTGGTGAAGCCTTCTCCATTGGTCCTGAGCTCAGCTGACTCCCATATTACAGTCCCTCAGGTCCAAACCTGATACATTTACCAAGCACAGCACCAGTTGCACATCCAGATGTGGCAGGCACAACCATCCCGCTGTGGCTGACGTGTGAGATCCTAGGATGGGAGAGGGGCTGTGCCCATGCTCAGACCAACCTGCACAGGAAAACTCACTGGTGCTGCGGGTCTCCCCCATCACGTTTCCTTCTCCCCTCCCTCCCCCTGCTTGTATGAATGACTTGGCATCCATGCGACACTCCCATGCTGGGAAAAACGTATGAGAAATGTGCTAGAGAGCAGCAAAGCACTTCGTTTGCAGTACAGTGTGCAGGTTTACAGGCACACTTCAACATTTCACGAAAAACTTCGAACTTGCACACTGAAATTATGTTTTGCCAATATTTGAGGTGACTGTCCTGACGTGTTTTGAATGACTGACAGGAGCTGAAATAATAAGGTTTTGAAATCAGCTCTTGGCCTTGCTATGAATTCTCACAGCTTTTATTACTCCTGCATCTCCAGCTGAAAATTCATCTTGCATTCCTAGAACAAAACAAAGGTATGAAAGCCTAAGAGTTACCTCTGCGTGCATAGATATATCACTGACTGAACAACAATTATTCTTCAGGAGTCCGTTGGTGGGCTAAACGCGGTCAGAAATGAGGCAGGTTGTCCTGAACTGACTCAAATGTTTGTTTTTGCCTTGTTTTTTACTTCTGATCTCACTCACTCTGGCTTATATCAAGATTTCTTCCACTGACATCAACACCACTGCTCCAAATAAGACTGTGCAAAAAAAAAGTTAGGCTCTCACAGCAATATTCAGGTTTTATTTGTGCTGGAGCCATCCCACTGCCTTTAACAGCCAGATTTACAGCAGTCCTTACAGGAGGTTCAGGTACTTTCTGACAAGAAATGGTCCATTATTATTACGTGCTGTACCATCTCCTGTGATGCAATGCAGAGAGTTTCTGATTTGGTAATTCATGCACAGGGGACTCATATATGTTTTACATATGATGTATTATAGATATACTTGGAGTCAGTGTTTCTTACGTGTTTTTCATGAGCCCACTATTGTCACAAAAATCTCTCTCTAACTTAAGAAAGATTTTTTTTTGTATCCTTTGAAATAAACTACAGTTGGCCTGTAACACCTCATAATTTCATTTTAAAAACCAGTAGGATTAAAAAAAAAGTCTCCTGTGAATTGTGTTTCACAGGATACAGCTTTACTATAAGAGGGATGAAAATAGTGTGAAAAAAAAATCTGTCCGCTTTGAGTTATGTTCTTTTATTCCTTTCCTCCTGAGTATTACATATAGAAAAACATAATATAGAGACAGAGATAGCTAGATAGTAAGGTAAACAAGTAGAATAAAATAGACAGACAGATCAAAAAAAAATACAAAGTCGTTAGAGGAAAAGCTTTAGTGTCAGGCAAGGACTTAGGAATGATCCTCAAATGAAAAACATAGTCAAACTGTAAATTAGATAAAGTTTTAACATATCAGCTTTTTGATTAAGTGTGCCAGCTTGATTGATTTTGGTGCCAGACAGAATGACATCCTGTTACTGGAGTGGAGACTAGCAGATACTGTAATGATACAGAGAAAGCAGTCGTATCATCTTTACTGGCTCCAAGACGGTGTGTGGCCTGACCAGGATGTCCAGGTCCAGCATTCCAGTATCTTTGGTCTCCAGCCCATCATTCCCCACATCCTATGCTCTTATCCCCCCGTTGCAGAAGGCAGGAGAAGCACAGGCTACAGCTGCCCCCCATATGAACAGGATGGGATACCCCTGAGGGTATCTGTACCACCTGCAAGACGTAAGGTCCTGAGGTGGACCCGTGATGCATCTCCCTGGGTCCGTGCCATGGGCAGCATCAATGTCACCTATGAGCACACTGCTCCTTGTAGTTGTCATGCTCCTAAGTCACCTTAAATACCCCTCCGCAAAGCAACCCAGTGCCTGGTGTCAGCTGCAGCTCTCCGCCTCGCTGAAATGACCGCTGCTCGTGGGATTTATGCTGCACAGCCCAGCAGGAGCAGCACCAGGGCATTTCACCAAACACCTTAGTCAGTAAACATGTTAATCAGTGACGTGCTAGGTCACCTTAAATAAATTGAATGGATTAGCGGCTATAAAGCAAAAGGGACTTGAGTTTGTTTTCCACCTCTGTGACTCTGAAGAAGTGCCGTTGCTCATTTTTGTTTCCCTGCAGACGGGAACTTATTGCCAGCTACTCATTTATTTATTTATTTTGCACCAGTGAAAGTGATGGGGGCATGTTTCTGCATTTCACTGAATTCCCAAAGAGACTAAAGGCCTGAACTCAAATGCTCCTGGCAATGCTTGGTCTGCTAGGTCCACAGACAGAATGTCTCTGAAGATTATTCAATACCTGCATGAGATATAAGTTACACGGCACAGTCTGAGCTTTGCTACTTGACTTGCAGAGAGAAAACTTTGCTGGTTTACACATTTGACCTGGCAAAACTACAAAGATGCATTCTCTGTGGAAGTCACTAGAAATGACAGACAGCTTTCCAAGTGCTGGTTAACCTGCTTTGCAACCAGATATACCTTAGAGATGTCTTCCTCCCTTTTCTATATCGTGTCCCTTTAATCTAAACCACATCTCTTTAGTCATTTTACATATCCTGGACATTGCTAATAAAGACTATTGCCATAGTAATAAATATTATTGCTCTAGTGTTTTTCTGAAGAGGTTTTGAGGTTTAGAATCATTGTTTCTGTTAGGTTTAGAATCTAGTTTTCTAGTGTTAGAATCTTTCTTCCAGGCTATATCCATTTCAGTGAACAAACAAATCACACCCTCCTGCTGTGCACTGAATCTGGAGATTTTGTTATAGAGCACCAGCAGCTGCATTTTTCTTTTGCTTTTAAAGTGTCTGGCCATTCGGTATGATGAAGCGAGAAATCAAAGCTTGCAATCAAAAGTAAATCTATTATTATTGAGATTATGAGATTCTTGTCCTAAAAGCAACATCTAAATCAATATTATGATGAATATATTTTCTCAGCTGTGTCTTTTTGCATTAGTGTTTATGGTTTAGAAATATCTATGTTTTAATACACTGTAGACGTGAAGTGACACTGAGTCTTATGTCTAGACTCTGTTCATTAGGGAGAAAGACTGTGCATAAACTGCAAATATATGGAAGTGGAAGCAGTTGCACATTATCTACAGTCAAGAAAAAGTCGTAAATGAGAACAATGCAAGACAAAGTTCCTAGTGTCATTCATTCATCAGGGACTTTCTGGGTTATGCAATCAAAGTGACACAAATAAAGTGTACTAAATATAGGTTTTGGTAGATTTGAATAAGAATTGGGAGGAATCTCCTTCCAGAGGCACCTCCATTGACAACAATGTCTGGCTGTGATTAGAAGTCTAATATCAAAAATATAACATTAGGGAAAATAATTTCCTATCCAGGATACCTCTGGGGCATGCTTCCTCTCATCTTACAGAACCTTTTTCCTTCTGACATTGACTTGATTTGACCAAGACAGAGCAAAGGGGCTCAGATGACTTTGCATGAAATGGTTGAGGAGCAATGACAACAGCCACAGCTGCCTCCATCAGTTCATCTGCGGAAGCGGTGACCTCCGGGAGAGGAGCTCTCACCTCTCATGTAGGCTCCAGCCATCCTTATAGATATTGTACGAGTGCATAGGGTTAAATGTCTTCCAGGGTTAACTCTGTACTCCTATGAGGTCATTAAACATGTCCTGTTTGTTCCTGTCTACTCCTTGCATTAAAAAAATACGTTATGTGATGCAAACCCAACGCAACAAAAAACTGAACCCTAGAATCTCCTGGGCTTATAAACATTGCAATGACCTGGGATTCCTGCTCTTATTCATCAGATTGAACATGGCTTGGAAGCCACACTGCCTTTTCAAGCACCTGAGAAAGTGTGCTGTGCTTTTCTGTAAGCCTTTACCTTCAAATCCCAGAGGTTTGAAGCATCATGACCATAGGTACAGACTGTTTTTTGGCTCAGACCTGGGGAGTGGCTGCCAATGTTTATCAACAGCCTCTCTGGGGGCACTCAAAGGGAAACAACAGCCCTTCCCTCATATCTGCTTGCACATTCACAGGCATTTGGAGCACGATGAATGAAACCTCAGAGAGGGGCTGTTTATATTTTCCTTTATGGGACTGCTGCCTCTAATGCTTGAGGCTGTAGGGATCCCAACAGATCACATCTGCACTCCCTGAGGGATTTGTGGGACGAGAAAAACGTCCTACAAATGCAAACTCTGGTCCAAGAACACACATCTCCTGGGGATATGGTCTCCTTATGTGCATGAGGAAGATGTTTTTGAAAACCATCTTACACTCACACAAAGGAGAATTTGTATGAGTTGCTGTTTATGCTTGGAAGGGGCTTTTGGACATCTTGTTACCATAATAAACCTGTTTACAGAAAGAATTAACACCTTCTCACACCTGCCTGCATGCGAGAGGAGCACATTCCTGCTGGTCTGTCCACAGCTCCACGCATTATGTAATGTCTTGTGGACATTTTTGCTGAACCTCTGATGATCCCTAAACCCTCACAGAATTGCCTAGCGTTGCCCAGAGAAAGGGCACAATTGCACCGTGGGGACACAGCGGAAAATGCCATGTCGTTCTGGCCTTGTGCTCTTTGCTAGGAAGCCAGTGTTGGCCCCTGTCAGAGACATGGCTGGACAGACAGATTTGCTCTTACTCTCAGGTGGACTGTGTGAGTCCGTAAGCACACAAGCTGTTATCAGCCCGAACACGGTGGCACCGTGTGTTCTCTCACACTGACATGCACATGAAGACAGATACATTTGCTCCCAAAGCACCACAGCATAACATCTCTTACACAGAGCAAAGGCTGTACTACCAAAACAATGACTCCTTGAACCAAACTATATAAAGTCCTATTCGTGGAGCCAATTGAGAGGTACCTTTTTTCTTTCTTTCTTTCTTTCTTTCTTTTTTTTTCCTGCTGCATTTCCTTTTAATGCAATTGCCTAGAAAGAATAACTATGACAAAGAGCAGGTGACGTGTTTTAATCACTCTGCGTCATCAGATAAAGTTTTGATCAACAGCATTAGTAACTTGATGGCATCTCTTCCCAAGGACTTAACACGAACGTTTTGGTACCTGTTTTGATCTGCCTCCGTTTTGGCCCTCCTTCTCACACCACATATTCGTTATGAATGCTGAAAAATCCAAGCACCCCATATGTAGCTGACTACCAGGGCTAACTTGTGAAGTCTGGGTCTACACTGAGATTTCCTCCACATCCAGAAGAGCAGGCAGCTACCCTGGTGAAAGAGCGAGCTTTGAAGGTCATACCCACACCCAAATGTGGGAAGGTGGAAGGCTGCTGAAGATAAATTGCTAAGATGTCAAGCAGTATTTGAAATACTCTGAGTTTTTTATATATATATTTTTTTCAGTGAACCAGACTTGCATCACCACCATATCAGATTCACTTAGAGTTCCTGGATTTTAGCATTTTAAGGGCTCAGCTTATCTCTTCTGTCTGTGCAACAGTCTCAGTGGTGGTTAAATTTAGATAATTACACTGAATATTGCAACATCGCTCAGGTTTGGAAACCTCAGGTTTTTCGGTGAAGTTTCAGACCTGACACAGTCCAATCCCTTCCTAATTAGCACTGACAGTGGAAAGGGCCCTACAGCATTCAGCTCTCTCGGAGTCATTATGAAATTAGCAGGGTGCCTGGTTTTGCTTTGAAGTCAGCGAAGTGTATCTGATGTAAAGGTTGAGACATGGCGTGAGGCCACAGACTCTTAATATCCGTAAAACGATCCAATAATGAAAATATTTTTTAAAAGTGCAAAATGTTGGCAGAAGTCAAAGATACCAAAATGACTCTGGAAAGGGAGCAAAAGTCCTAATGAGATCATTAGGACTCGTATCTAGATCCCGAAGGATCCTATTAAGAACTATTTGTTATAACATTAATCTCACTTTATTTAACCTGTCTAAAAGTTTGGTGATTGCTCTAAGGCAGGTATCACATCCTGGACATGCATAACACAAATGTCCTGTTAAAAGATTTTGGCCTAGCTCACTAAAAACTCTTATTCCCATTAACATCACTATAAGCCCACTGTTGCAACGCTGATTTCGGATTTCTACACAGACACCAACAAAGAGAATGTATCCTGGGGATTCAGTAGTTTTTCTGCATCTGCCTAAGTCCAGTGAAAAGACCTGGAAGAGAAATGGCACCGCCTGTCCTCCTTCCAGCAGAAATAATACTGTTATTAAACGTTCTGGGTTTCAGGTTCCAAGGGCAGGCGTCACACACAACAGCACAAGAAGAAAACCCGTTTTCAGCAGCGCCTGTATGGTAAGCCTGTTGCAAAGCTCCTGGCTCCCCTCCCAGCACTTTTTCTTCCCACCGCTGGACTGAATTATATTTCTTTG
Organism: Anser brachyrhynchus; assembly: GCF_964034855.1. Classification (NCBI taxonomy): domain Eukaryota; kingdom Metazoa; phylum Chordata; class Aves; order Anseriformes; family Anatidae; genus Anser; species Anser brachyrhynchus. Next base: position 5,586,501 of record NC_137717.1, read on the forward strand.
GGTAGGTCAAAGCACTCATGCCAGGGTCAGCTCAGAGCAGGCATTCTTCACCTCAGCTCACCCTGTGAGCAGCTGAAATGTTTGGCAACCTGTGTCCTTGGAGCGGAGGAGCGAGGCAATGCTCAGCAGAGAAAGTTGCCCTGTGCTTGCAGAAAGCACACAAACGTCTTGTGACTGCAGGGTTTCTTGTTCGTCTATCTGTGGAGAAGGTCCTGATAGAGATACATCAGCAGATCTCACTCGTGCTTCTCGCTGCAGACGTTGGGAGGTAGTGTCTTAGCAACCTGAGTCGCGACAGCCTGTGAGCAGGCTCCACGGCTGAGCTGAATGTGTGCGTGGGAATTCAGCATGAATAAGGGATGCGATGAAGGAAAAGAGCAAGGCATAAAGCTCGTGTCCCGCCACTTGAGAAATCTGAAATCACAATCGAGGTGGTTGCTCTGGAATCGGTGGCAGACAACACAGCTCAGGCAGGCTGGGACGATGGAGGGTGGCCACCAGTCTCGGCCTGTCTGCACGAGTCGGGAAAACTCTGTGAGATCCCCAAAACACAAATCTCAAAATGCAAACGCTTTTCCTGGATCTCACGGCATCCTTTTGCATACCTTCAAGTAAAGCACTTTGGGTGAAATTCATCTCCAGAGGATCATAACAATACAAGTCCACACATCAGTGTTTGAGTTCCCATCGGAGTAATTAAAGATCAACAGCTCTGCCTAACCAGAGGTGTCTGGGGCCGTTTTAGATGCCCAGATCTCTGCATGGGGGTGACAAATATGGCACAGAGCACTCCTGTGCCGTGGCAGCAGGATGGCCTTAAGCTGCCTGTAATGGCACTAGACACTGCGTGGGCCGGTGAACTGGCCCTGATATTCATGACCCCAGCTGTGATTCTGTGATTCTCCCACCATCTTCCAAAAGGAAGTGGCACTGGGACAATTCCTTCTCTCTGCTAATCCAGACAACATCCATGAAGGTTTTCTGGGTAAGAAGAGAGACAAGCCTTCACCTGGATGACTGCAAGCCGGGTCAGGTTTATCATCCAGAAGTAAAGCCAACATCAAATTCCCACTAACTTCAGTGGGAAGGAAGACCACGTCCCCTGTGCATATTTTTAAGGCAGATCTGATAGGGACATCCCTGAGCCTCCAGCCACACCAAAACATTTATTTCTTGTCTACCAGCTAAATTCACTGAGGTGATTTTGTTTTATTTTATTTTTTTAGTGACGTGTTTAAAGGTTGATCTGTTGAGCAGGCCCCACTCCCTCGCACACCCAGCTCCTGCAGGACAGAGTGAGCCAATGCTCTGCATCTGCCAGCCTCTTGCACAGCGACTGAATTTATATTTATAAGAATAATCCTGCACTCCTCCTATGCCACTGGCTATTAACGATGAGGGGAGTTGCCTGGGGAGTGACACTGAGGAATTCAGGTCCTCGCCGGCACAGAGGGAAATCATGAAGTCCCTGGTGGGATCCAGATTTTCCTTTTCCTTTCCAGCCCTGTTCCAAGGAAAATGAAAATCACTGGTTTCACCTTAGCCTGTGGTGACGTTAAAAGCCTGTTACCTTTTCGCTGCAAGTCAGGGCCCATTTGTGTGGCTGCTATGAACCACGAGGGCAGAAGCAACAGGCAAGTCAGAATTCCCAGACCCGGTGAGTCAGTCCATGTGATGAATCTATTTGCTAATGAAAATGGCTGGTAGTAGAGAGAAAATATTTGTCAGCTTGAGCTGTATTCATCAAATGGGTTGGTTCAGAAAAACAAATGGGTGAAGAATTCAGATGTGATGAAACTTCTTTTCCTGTTCTCTCCAAAGTGAAATGAATGGGTTTTCATTTCTAAACTTTTAGACAGCAAAGATGGCAAAACATTTTGTTCAAAAGAAAAAGCAAATGCCAAAACTAAACAGAAGGTTGTATCGGACCAACACGGGACTTTATGTGAGCTGAGGTTTGGTAAGAAAACTGAGGAGCTTTCGATTTTAAGAGACACAGCATCCTCCTTCTGAGCAGTAATTTGGACAGCCCCGCCCTAGGGATCCCAAGGCTCTAACTTCGGACCAGCATCGTGTTGGTGTCCCTTCCCCCATCACATCCCAGCTCCCCGGGACACAGCCCAGGAACCCTGCTGCTCCTTCCCCTGGAACCTGCGTCTCCACCAGGAGGACACCCAGGGCTGTGAGCTGGGTGCGCTCTGAGCAGACACCCAAGGAGCACGTGGTGCCTGAGCACTGGCACCCTCAGCTCACCTCCAGAGCCCCTCTCTACCTGGATTGGCCAAAACGAAGCACCGATCCCACCATGCCAAGACTGTCAAATCCCTTTTTGCAAGCCCATGAATGCCTAAGAAGATTCAGGATCCAGACATACCACGTTTTTACCACTTTTTCCCCTGATAACGTGTCCAGGCAGCAGAACATTATTTGTAGCCACATTTCTGTGTTATTACAAGGTAGGACATGTTTGTTCTCTGCCAAACACACCAGATATTCCCAACTATGAGGAACTTTATGTGCCCTGAAATGTCCCTGACGTGGCCGGGTACAAGGCACCTGTTCCCACTGATGATCCTGTTACACCGAGGAAAATGGGACTTGTTTGGTTGCCAAAGATTACAGGTACCTTGGGTTAAAAGGCATCTGCTTAGCAAAGCGCATCCAGACAGAAGCAACCTGCTGTGTTTCTCAACATTTTAGGTGAATGAAGATAGAAAAGAGGCAGGGGAGTCACTGGCAGTGATGCTTCCTAATGGGATGGCTGGGAGCAACTTCTTTCCCCTTCCTATGCCTCAGTTTCCACAGATGGAAAATGGGAACACAGCTGATGATTTCCTTTCCAAAGCACTCAGAAGTACTGCTGAATATATACATGAATCTAATGAAAGGCCACATCCAGGTGAACAGAAAAGCCTCTGCTGTGCCTCCAAGGGTCCCAGGTGAGCTGTGCTGGAAAAAGCCAAGTGCACACAACTGACGATCTCTGTTGCAGCGCTTAGCATAAAGTGCTAACGAGCAGATTCTGCCCTATTTTGGACACGATTTGCAAACACACTGCTGATACTTGATGAATTCTGTCCTAGGCATATTATTTTATGAGCAGCTAACTAGGAAAAATAGAAATGAGAGTGAACACCTGCTTTTAATAGCAACATTAGCAGCTTCGGCCAGTGCCAGTTTTCAGTATTTATTGAAGACTGAAGAGAAGAACGAACATTTCTACCTCTCACTACCCTGTGAATTTAATGCTTTTGATTGTTTACAGACAGCTGATCTATAACACAAGCAACTGCCTGCATTATTTCATTAAGGAAAAAAATATATATATAGTTTCCCCCATAATTCGGGGCTATTTCTTTCCCAGCTATTTGCATTTGAAAGATCTGACTGAATTAATTTCAGACAAAATGTAAATATGGCACCTGGATTCTGATCAGGAGAACAAACCGTCTCTGGGTGTTTTTTCATGACTGAGGCAAAATCTTCAGGAGGAAGAGTACTGGCGAGGCCCCATCTCTTTCCCCAGACGTGTGCTTTCATAAAGCCCCTTCATTAAACATGGGAGGAAAATGTGAAGCTGTGTGACAGATGTGGGACAGGTCTTGTCTTTCTATCACAGGGAAAAAAGTCCAAAAGGGACCATCCTGATGAGGTAACGAAGGCAAGGAGCATCAGGCCGTTTGGCCTGGAAGAAAGCGTCTCTTGTTCCATGTGTGCTGCACCAAGCTGGGGGACTTGGTTCCAGCTGCATCTGGGTTACATCTCTGAAGAGCCGAGCTCCTCTCGGGTTTGTGGCTGTGGCACGGTGCCATGGTCTGAGAAGCTGCAGGGGGGTTGGCCTTTGGGTTTGTCACTTCAGAGGGACTTGTGTCTGATTTCAATCCCCACATTTGTCTGATTCCTCATCTGGCACTGGATTACTCCTTGCTGCTCCTCAGCCCATCACAAGTCTCTGTTGCTATCCCCATTTGGGATAAGGCATTCATCCTACTGCTGTGTTTTTGCACTGAGCTTAAACCCTTTATAAAACCCAGACGGTGCCCTGACACCTAGGCTGATGCATGTTTGTTTTTCTCTGGAGGACATTTAGGATCTTACACAGAGAACCTCAGATGAGGAAAAGGGGTAAAAAAAACTTCCCACTGCAACCAGTGACCACAGATGCTCCTAGGGCTTTCCAGAAACACTAGAAGGAGGGCTGCTATGCTGCTGAAAATCAGAAAGAGCCTTAAAAAGCAAGCATTGATTTAGGACAGCTGCAGCCTCTGTAAGGACACAGGCAGTTTGTTTTCCACAGCCTGCAAGCTTTGCACACCTTATTAACCAGGAGCTGGGCATGGGCTGGAGCAAGGCGCAGTCCACAGCAACATCTACAGGCAGAGCAGCACAAGGCAAGCAATGCTGCTCCGGTGTGCTACGGATATTTTGCTCCTTGTGATGCTTACTTGTTGTTAAAAAGGCTCTGCCTTGTGTAAACGCACAGGTGGGCTGGTGACTCAGTGTGGCGTCCCAGGGGGTCGGCGTTAGAAATGTTTTGCTCTGTATGGTGGGAGCCAGAAGGCAAGCAAAGGCAGGGATTCCCCTAAGGGACAGCACCTTGTAGCAGAGATGGTCTTAAATACCCTCCTGTGCTATGCTCTGGGGAGCTGTCCTGTGATTGTGGCTTCATCATGCAGGAAACATGAGAGAAAGCGTAACTCCTAGGAAGTTAAACCAGCAATTGCACCGGCACATTCACCAGGGTACTGCACGCTGCTGGTGATCTGACCTGCAAGATGCAGCAAGGCAGCTCAGTCTCCAGGCAAGGCCCAGGAGACACGAGGTCTTTAGGACTGCTCTGTGATGTTGGCAAATCCACAAACCCTTCTACAGCTGCTGCCGCCCTGCCAGATGCCCCTGGGAGGAACGGATGACCCAGTGTCTCCGAGCCCATCTCCAAAGCCATGTCCAAACCCATGTCCATGTCCATCTTTACTCTCAATCTTAGATCTCCTGTGTCCTGCTCACAAGGACATGTTCAGGACGCAAATAAAGCAAAGGTGACCAAGCCTCAAGGTCCACTTTGGTGAGCAGAAATTTCTCTATATCCCCACGGGCTACTGGTGACGAGCTCAATGTGGTTGCTCATGTACAGAGCCTGGTGCCACTTAACTGCCCTAAGGGATCTCTCCCGGCCGGAGGATTACTGGTCCCCCAAGGTCCTGTCACATTTTCCAGATCACTGCATGTCTTGTGTGCCCCCAGGATGTCCCAACAGAAACAAGTGCTTTTGCTTAAGTAATTCAATTGCTCCCAAGATCTCTATTGACTCTGATGGGAGGACAGGGGCTCAGCTCGCACAGAGGCATGTACATTAAAGCCTCTTAATCTGGGGATGATTCTTATCCAAGTGAGTCCCATGTGCTTAAGCTGCCTGTCTTCATCTCTCTGTAGATGGACATTTTTTTGTCCCCTTCAAATCTCTCCACCTGTGGTGACAGCTTTCTAGCTGAGGAGCTGGTTTCCAGCCTCCCCCTTCCTAAAACCTTTGCGAAGGGGATGCCTCCAGGCATCACTCTGCAATCACTTCTACAGGCTTGCAGCTTTTCTGTGGGCTTAGCTCAATATGAAGGCCATGACGGCTCTGTGCATTTCCAATTATAAATTTTGCAGCATCTGGTCTCATGAGAATTCACTTCCATGAGCATCACTCTGAAATCTCAGAGCTGAAGATACAGAAACTTTGAAAACGTTTCTAGAGGTGTAATTTGCACAGTGAGATGAGCACGGGGCTGCATCTGTTGAGTTAGATCAAGGCTAAACAGCTCATGGCTGCACACGTATCCTAAGAGAAGTATTGCATATGTTTCCCCAAAATGCTGTGGCAAAAAATGATTAATGAGTAAGGGTGCTAACTGAGCTGAGCATGAGTGTCTTTTCTCCTTGTGTGCAAACTGCTGATTTTTGTTGCATAATCTCTTTTGGACTCCAAATAGAGCAATCCAAAGTTTTAAGTAAAAGAAACCTCCAGGGTTATGTCTTCAGGTTTCTTTTCTTTTTCTTTTTTTTTCTCTGAAACATTCAAAGTGAAGCTGAACGGTTAAAACCATTTTCCTCTTAGCGTGTTTGCCTTTGTTCACAAAAATGGAAACAATCCATAAAAAGTGACTGGGAGATGAATGTTTCAAAATCCTATTTTTCTGCAAGAAAACAATTTGGACTCATCCAGACCTTGCCCTATTACACCAGGGTGTTTTGCTCCCCCCCAGACACTGCTGCTGGCCAGGCAGGGGTTAACACCTTTCAATCAGTGCAAAAAGCCCAGAGTGTGCGATTTTCCACATCAGTCAATTCCCTTCCCCTTCCTTTGCCAGTGGTCTGCCTTTGAAGCTGGATCTTGCAAAACTTGCGTTCATTAAATGGGGCTGAACGTGGAAACGCTGAAAGAAATAGAAAAAAATAAATAAATTCAATAAAATCCTCCAAATCTTTGAGCCTGTTTCCTTGCGACCACGGCTCAGCCAGGCGGTGTGGGCTTAGCAACCGGGGAGAGGGGAGAGCATCCTTCGCTTTGCATGGGAGGGAGGAGAAAGCTTCATGGATGATTTTCAGACCCAGTTTTTGAGCAGATCTGTGAAATTGCATGCCAGCATGGCGCACAGCCTCCGAACCTGCCTCCTGCGAGCCTGGGGGCCTCCAGCACACCCAACTGCATGGCACAGGGGGAAGCTCAGGAGCTGCATCCCTCAGGCCTGGGGCTCTGCCTCCCTTCCCAGAGCCCCTGCTCCTCTTGGCCTCACTGCTTTATGATTGCTGAGTCAAGTATTCCCTCTGCTGACCGTATCAAGTAACTCTTTATTGGTACACCAGAGAATTATTATGTATATATATATATATTCATTTTTTTTTTCAGTGAAATAAAGCATCATTTCCAGGGTCTGCAGTAAATTCACCAAAGCCAATATATCCAGGGATGAATGAGCTATATAAAGTTTGGGGTGAGTTTTTGTGCACGGAAAGGTCCTGCGGGTTTGCACCCAGCTATTGGTCGAGTTATGTTTGGAAAGCTTAACAGTTTGAGCTTCCTCTGGGCTATGTTTGATGAGCATGGAAAGCCCAGCTATTCATTTTTAAGCTAATAAACCAGCACACGTGGTCTGCCTCCTCTGCCTGTGTCACACCGTTAGCATTCAGAAATGTTTCAGCTAAGCAGTAAATTTTACTCATAACTTGTGTTTGCCTCTAGGAGACCCAATTGTTCATTCCCAGGTTGTTATCTCTATATTTATTTTGACCAAATTTCAAAAATAGTAATGGTACATTAAAAACCAACCTAATCCTGGCATACAGCACCATCTGAAAATTGCTTTGTCTTTTGAAGGAGGAAGGTAACATTTATTGTTATTTTATAGTGGGGGGGATGAAGCAGACAATAAACAAACCGGACTAGAAAGCAGAAACTGATTCCCAGCCCACAAAACAAAGGGATTTAAAAACAGTTTTCCTGCAGCTGAGGGAGCGAGATAATTTAATATCAGAGCCTCGTGATGCACGTCTTCCCATCCTATGGGTGCCATGGGGCACACGTGCATTTATGTGTCATTCTTGTGGGACCAGGCATGCGTCCTGTAAAATGGGGTCGTGGTCTCATGTTCTGGGCAAACAAGAAACAGAAGAGCAGCAGCGTGGCTGGATTACATTATTCAGCTCAGTGGGAGAAGCAGCTTTGCCTGCTTAAGATTAATCTGAACTCAAATTAAATTATTTGATCTATAAAATTGAGTTGATAATGTCATGTTTTGTTCTCTCTGTGGAAGAGACCAACCACACTTCTAGGAGCAGCTCTATTCTTGGCTCCCCCAAGAACAAAACAATGTAATTTTACATGGCAGTTATGCTTTCTGATGACTCACATTGAGAGAACAAGTTGGGGTAAATCTTCGGAGCTCTGTGTGCATCTAGCACAACCCCTGTTTTATTGAGGGGTCTGAAACAGGAGTTCAGACTGAGTTGTTACACAGGGCCAGCTTCCAAATTCAAACTCACATCTGGAATTAAGAGTTCCTGAGTTCTGGGGGTGTTTAGCTCCAGAGCTATGGGTAGAGCCCAGCTTCAGACCAACAACAGGGCAGGAGCTGCAAATCTGCACTTGATTTCTTAAGGCAGCTCATCACTTCTTAATGTATCCTTGTAAATCCACATCCACCCTAGCACTGGATGCATGTGTGTTGGAGAGTTAATTCTGCAATGCCAGGGCACGTTGAACACATCCATCTCTCCTGATTTCATTTTAAATTAGGTACAATCATTCCCCTCCCAAGTCCTTAAATGCCTTGTGTATTGTGCTAGAAAGATGCTACAGAAAAATTTAAATTAAATAATTAAATTTGACTTCTATATGCAAATCACAGCACAGTTGCAGACACCAGTGAGAACATAACCTTAACCACTGTCCTCCAAACAGCACCTGGGGATGAAATGTGTGTAGCTCTGCATTAACCTTAAACCTTCAGGCCTCGGTCAGTCAGATATTAAGAAGGGCAATTCCTAATTAGGACATTTTTAAAACAACCTGACATTAACTGTTGTAAAACGGAAATCTGCTTTTAAAGACTTTGAATTCTCCTTTTCTAATAGTAATTCTGAAGGCAAATATCTTTAGAATCGACCTGGGGATGGCACAGCAAAACGTCCCCTGCCTGTCACACAGGTGTGGTTGGGGAATGCACACCTCTGCTGTCTGTGGGATGAGGGAAACCTCTCACTGAGGCTGATGGAGACCCCCTTTGGGACAGCCTTAGATTCTGGCGTGGCCACAGTCAGATCTCCTCCCTGTCCTACCTGTCACCAGGACTCTCCCTGGGACCACAGCACACAGTCTGGTGACAGGCAAGAAGGCCTCAGGGGTATGAATTTATCACAGTCCTGATTTTGCCATTTTCTGGAGTAAACTTGGGCGGAGACACCATCAGTATGCATTTTAAAGCTCTCCCAGGAGGGAAATGCCCTCGTGAGGACTGGTTTTTAAATGCTAAGGAGTTTGCTCTACTCATAAAGACAAAACAAAAGTCATTACACAATGAAGTTACCCCCCCCAGTGCTGCAGTGCCATCAAGCCCTAGAATGGCTAGTATTCAATTAAAATGTAATCGTATCAAAGGCATTTCGGAGTTGTATGACAATGACTGTACACAGCACTAATACTGTAATGACACAGTAATCAAGTCTCAGTTGCATCCTATTCAAGTCCCAGCTGTTCTGAGTGAGGTATAACTTTCATCAGAGCTAATTATTTCATATTAATCTCAATACTTTAGCCCATACAGCTCCATAATACGCAGCTAATGAGGGTTCTCTTGTTGATGCCACAAACAAATGAGTTGAACCTCCTCTGCTGCATGGCCATAGGAGAGAGACAGAGTGACTGATTGAGACAGGGCTCCCACGGAGGGATATGAACAATTTAATTGTGATTGGGTTTTATAATTGGATTTCGTTTTAATGGTTCATGCTGCTCCCAAAAGGCTCTTGGTGTGGGAAGTACTTTATAAATAACATTTATTAATTGTTGTAACCTCTTTTTCTTTCATGGTGGGAGGGCTTTCTGAAAGCAGCTCTCCACCCCTGGTTATGCCATCCAGAAGGATCTCTGGTAAGGATACAGCTTAAAATCATGTACAGGACTTTCCATAGTGCTGCTCACCCCCACGACCGGGGAAAAGCATTGCTGCTTCGTCTGGATTTTCAGTGGGGATTGGGTATCAGACCTTTCCCGTTCAAACCTCCCATTTCTGCCACCTGAGCTAAGGAATTAACCCAATGAGTTTTCAGCAGCAGCTATTTCTGAACTAAAAGAGCCACTTGAAGAATCCTGTGACAGTTTGGGTTAGTCACATGGATGATTAGTCATGAGGCTTTCAGCTTAAAGCTTTAATCCATTTTCCTTTAAAGTTGATGGGAGCTTTGGCCCTATATCTGCTAGGGTGTATATTGCTTATGGCAACTCTAGTATAGGTTGCAAACCCTTATAAATCCTCTCTTGCCATGAACTCCTAACATTTACTGAACCTTTCATCTTTTGGACTGAATTTTTCATGCTTGGTCTCTGCCAGGAGATTGTTTTTAATGGATAATTTGAACACAATCCCTCTGGCCATTTGAGTTCAGGGACAGTTAGACACACAAAAGCTCGTCTACATTTAAAAAAGAAAGAAGTATTGTGATAGAAGTGAATCAATTTAAACTCAATCTTTTACAGACGTAAACTGGCTTATTTCTGCATAGTTCTATGCCACAGCTTTGTGAAACATCGACACATTCACATGCCCCAATTCCAACATGTGTGTGCCATCATTTATGCGATAAAGAGATCACTGTGACAGTACCAAATCCAGCTGATCTCACCCAGCTGCATTTCAGACCTGCTTCCCTCGCTGGGGACTTCAGACCCATGGAGAGCAAGAAAGCAAGCCCCACTGCTGCTTGGTGGAATTAGAAATGCAGTAAATGTCCTCGAAAAATGCAGTAATAGAGACGGGAGGAAATTCAATAGCAGAAAGCCCATGCATTTGGGAGGCTGAAGACTGCCATTTTTACCCTAAGCTAGAGGTGAGCAAGGAGGAAAAATCCCAGAATGAGCTTCTGGCCAGAGCTCATCAAGAAAACAGGGTATTTTGGGGGGAGCTGCCCAGGTTCAAGAATGAGAAATGGAGGCACAGGACTACTGGACTGTCTGGAAGAGCTTAAACACACATGCGTGTCATCCACGTGCTCATGCACCCCTGTGAAAACATTTCACCAAGTGACTCAATTCTAAAACAGAAAGACACTCATTTCACTGCAGAAAATTAGCTGTGAACTCCTGCAATCTTCAGTACTGAAGAAAAAGAAAAGGGGAGCGTTTTCCACCAAAACCACGGTCAGACAAGGTCACCCCATGAACAGCCTGGAGAGAGCTTGTCTGAAGGAGGCAAATCTTGTCTTTCCCCAGTAGGTTCTTCAACATTTTGCGACCACAGTCACAAATAACTATTACTGTCAATTAACTGTGTCTCAGGGCATCACTGAATGGCATCAATTTTTTTACCTGTTTCTTCAATGGGACAGTACTGTGCCCAGACGATAAACAGCTCTTCACACAGCAAAGCAACAGCAGGCTTGAGAGCAGAAGTCCTGATCTCTGATTAGAGAGGCTAGCTGTTAAAAAATAAAAAAAAAATGTTTTTTCTTCCAGAAGATTCCAGTGTTTCAAAACTAGTGGTTGCAAAAGCACAATCAAGAGCCAGAGCATCAGAATTTCCTGGGAAATTGCCATTCTTGAGCATTTCAGCTCAGAACTGTCAGCTTATTGCAGGCAGGTGGTAATCGAACAGCTTCCCATCATGATGCCCAAGCTCTGTGTTTTGGTGTACCATATAAATATGCTATTAATATTAAAATATAACAGGGCTAAATTGAATGAGGTGATTAAGTTACTTCAGATGTGTTAGGCACAACTGAAAAGAAGACAATCGTGTCATCTGCTTTCCCACCACACATTTCACCAGAACTGCAATGTTCCTGCAAAACAACTCAAGATAAAACCACATTTTGAAGTCAAGAAGGCTACACCAGCTTCCAGCTCCTGGGGATATTATACCAATTACTACTTCTGTCTGCTAATGCAAGAGAAGAAGTGTCTTTAAATGCAGACTAATTGCTCTTATTTCTCTGAATGCCTATAACTCTTGGGGAAAAAAAAAGAAAAAAAAAAGAAAAAAAAAAAACCAACCACCATCTCGTTGCAAAACCAGATTTCAAATTATGTTGCATAGGTAAATGAAAAGCCAAGATGTCTCTCATCTGAGTGTGATGGAGAGGAAGGACTGGATCGCCAGGGCCAGGATCACACCAGATCACCAGGGCCAGGATCACACCGGATCACCGCGGCCAGGATCACACCGGATCACCATCCTAACAGGAGAGCAGTCAGCAGTGGGCAGAGCAGGGCTGGGTCCGGAGCAGTTTCTCCCACAGCAGAGCCTTCAGAATATGTTAATGGCAACAGCTCCCAGCGTGGATCACATGCATCCTATTCACGTCCAGAATCCCTATCGCTCTATTAGTGTCACAAGCTATTAAAAGGACATTTCGGAGATAGGCCCCTCCGAGTGGGACCAGGAAGAAGTAACCATGGCTATTTGATATAGTCATAGCAACACCGGAGCATCACCTTGGCAACACACCAGCCTTATTTACTGAGGTGCGTGTCAAAGCATATTAAAGTCATTTATATCTCAATGAGTTCTGATGCCATCTTCTAATCCTGCGAGCTTCCAAGCAGCCCTGCGACAGCTATGGAAAAGTAATCAAAGGCAGGGTTTGTGTCATATAGCGTGCGCCATGCTCACAAATAAAGGCATTTTCATTTCTGTCAGATTTCTGACCCATTCAAAACTAATAACTTGCACGTGACTGAAATAACAAAAGCATCGGCTGGAAACAACTGCGATGGAAAGCCTTGAGGTGCAAATTAAATGCAGAAATTAAAGTGGATTACCACATGCCCCTGCCTGAAAATCAGAAAGGGAGAAATCTGGAGGTGTTCCTTGTGGCTGGAGCACTGTGAAGCCTCACTGTTTTCAGAGAGTGAATTCGGAGCCCGAGCCAAGGACAGCAAGCTGCGATTCCTCTCGCCCCCCGGGGCTGTCCACAGTACCACTGCCACCCAAGCTGAGCTCCCTGCAGGGCCTGGGCTGGCTCCTGGCGAGCAGGACAGACCTGCTCCAGCAAGTCCCACTTCTTTTTTATCCTTAAAGCTGAGGTTTCTACCGAAGGGAGACTGTACCACGGACAACTTCCTCAGGCAAACAACCTCCTATTCCCTGCACATGCAGGCAGAGAGCGCTCACCAAGTGACTCCTGGAAAGCACAAGGCTGTGGGGTTCCTGCTCTGCCTTTAGCTCTGCCACCAGAGCCCACTTCAGGAGAAGAAAAGAGCTGGGTGCTCACTGGGAACCAGGTGTCCCTGATTGGATTTACTGCCCTGGAGGAGAGATTTGCCTCCACAAGTGCACGCAGGACTGCAGCTGTCGTGGCAGGAGCAGGCAGCTTTGGTGGTAACACATTCCTGAAATACAGGGAAGGCAACGTGGGGTTTCTCTTCCCTTAGAGTACCAAGGTGCAAACCCCTGAGATTTCCATCATTAAGCAGGAAGCAGCATTTCTAATTAAGCTAATCAACACGGACCAATTACTGGAGCCCAGACTGAGTGGCTACCCTGTGTCTGTGAAAACTCTGCATCCCTTACGAGAGCACGCACAGCTTTAAGCCCATAGGATCATGGTGCTTCAAATCCTTGTTTAAAAAGGAAACCAAACAGGGTCACTGCGGCACAGGACCTGGAGCAAGGCACCAGCAAGCGGTTCTGCAGGGGCAAGCGTAAACCCTGACAGCATCAATAGCACAGGGAGCACTTCAGTGCCAAGTGGGAGGCATCTCAGGGCCCCTCAAACAAGCCTTGACAGCACTTGGCCACCGGCACCTTTGTTCCCCCAAGGCCACAGCTGCAGGGCCCATTGTCATTCATGGGCCTCCGCAGCAGATTAGGTGGCGGAGCAAAATGCACCTTAATAGCATCTTGTGTGGCAAAGACGCTTTAACAATTTAATGCAATTTCTTTACAAGCATGAGGGGCAACAGAAGCTTCTTAAACAGTCACTCAGTTAGCTTTATCCCACTTCATCTGCTGGAGTTTCCTTGTGAGAAGTCACCTTGATGAATTTGTCTTTTTCTGACCTCTCTCTTTTCCCCTGTTAGTGACGCAAAGAAACTGGTGATGAGGAAGAGAAACATCTTTCTTTCCAGTTCTCTCAGTACCACAGGCCCCACTGGTGTGGCAGCACGGCTCTGGGAGCAAGGCACGGTCCCAAGCAAGGGGCTCTTCGCAAACTGAGCTTGAAAAAGAAGCCACAAGACACTCGTCCTGTCTGCCTGTATGGGATGTTCTCCCCCCTTTCCCCTGAAATCTCATCTCCAAAGACAGATTGCTTCCCATACCCTCCAGCACCCCAGCGTTAGGATTCACGTGGCCAAAATTCAGACCTCTTGGAGGTGCCCAGTCCCCAGCTGCCTGGCAAGGAGGGCTGGCGATGGGCAGAGCAGCTCCACGTGTGCTCTTCCCATGCAGCTTTTCCTTCCTCCAGCTTTTGTTTACTCCTCTAATCTCTGCCTTTGTTCAGCCTGGTGCTCAGAGAGCGGAGTGACTCATAACAACGCATACACTCCAGAAACGCAGTGAGATATTTCAACTGCTCCATCTCCATTATAGCATTTTAAAGGTTTTGTAATGGGCTGGATCATCTCAGGTACATTCAGCGTAGCTCACTGGCAAACCTCAGCAAGAGCTTATGAACACGTGCAAGGGAGGACAGATTTCCAGCTCAGATCTTACTCAAGGCTCACAGAAGCATCGCCAGGCAGGAGATGAAGCAGCAATAGAGCTGTTCAAGGCTGCTTTTGGGAGATGGCAGCGTTGTGCTCATGCCTTCGTCCCCACACAGTGCAGTCCTGGGGAGAGAGCTCAGTAGGGGCACCAAGATGAAAACACCAAGACACTCACCTGCTGTGAAACCACTGCCCATAGGACAAATTCAGCTCTTGCACGGGCAGGCACAGCCCCCTGAGGTGCAACAGGGACACTAGATGGGTGCACCCAGGGGTTCTTCACCCCCCAAGATCCGCTCCTGGTGGAGGTGAGCCAAGGAGCCTGTTCCTGGCAGGAGGGGCTCAGCAGGACACCAGGGCTCTTTCTGGGCTTCTTACGTGCTCCCAAGCTGCACCTGATCTTGGCAAGACCTGGCTCATCTGTATCTCACACATCTAGCACCTGGCTTTACAGCCTTGGTTACTCCCTCCTGGGAGCTGTAATGTTCACTCTGCGTTTGGAGGGAACTTCAAGAGCCCAAACCGAGGGTGGTAGGCTGCTGCTGCTGCCTTGAGTGCCTCTGCAGCCAGCCAGGCATTAGCTGACAAGCAGAGCAGCTCATCAGAGCAGCAGCAGCAGCTCTGCACCCTTGGGAGGGGACACCTTTTGCTACTGTGCAGGGTATTAATTAATTAATTAAGAAGAAACCAAGTGCTGTAATGATGCACGGGGCACCTACAAGCACCAGGCTCTGCATCCCAACACGGAGCTGGAGAGCAGCTGGGGTGAGGGGAGCCATAGACTTCTGCAGGGCGCAGCAGGCTTGGGGGGTGTCGGAGAATAATGGGACTCTGAGCCCATAATAACACAAGTACAAGCATGGACTCCAGGTCATCATTTATATCTTAACAAGGCCAAGTACCCACGCTTGGGAGTGAGATGGACTCTTTATTTAGCCTGTTCACTGCCACAGCTGATGCTATGGGGGAGCCTTTGGAGCGGCACATGCAGTATTATCTTAGCTCAGAAGTGGGGGTGGAAGTGGGGGCTGCAAACAATCACAGGCTGCTGGGTTGCAGTCGAAAGGAATGTTCCTTTTGTTAGGATGAACTCCCTAGCCAGACCTTGCAAATATTAAATATTAATAATTTTCCCACCACATGGGGCAGCGCTCACAGGGGTTTGGTGTCCACTCTGGTACAAGCTCATTATGTGAGTTCAGGAAAAATGCTTCCTCTCCTGGTTTCCACGTCAAATGTAAGCTCTTTGGGGCAAGAGATGTCTCTCCGCTTAAATGTTTGCAAAGGACCTAGAAATGCAGCTTCTAAACACCCCTTGACATCGGAAAAATCTGGCTGAGATGGGGATGTATCTTCGCAGCTAAAAGACAGACCAGCACATGCGATCAGGCACACACCTGCAGCAAGCCTTTCTGTGCTTTCTGTGCTTCATTTATGAGAAAAGAATTGCAAAGGAGCCTGTGTATTTGCTTGTGCTTGGTGGTGGGGTTTGCATTTAGCTCTGCTGTTGAAAGCGACAGTGCTCTGCAATGAGAAGATAAAAAGCCTATGAGCAGAAGGCGTAAATTCATCGTAACAGACCTTTATTTCACTGGACAATGAGCTGGGGTCTGCAACTGCTGGAAAAAAAAGCTAAAAGAAAAATATCTCAGCCACTTAATATTCAGTAACCACAAGAGCCGTGAATGCTCTGAATGGAAAACTGAGGTTGCCACCCTCAGCTCTGTATCCCGCATCCCCGAATGTGCCAGGTGGCTGCTTCATCTGCACTAAAAGCCTCTGCCTTTGCCATCCGTAGGATTCATCCACCCTAATCTGGACATTTTACATGACGTTTTACATTTTACTGTGTTGTCTTGTTGTCAGAAAGCAAAAAAAAAAAAAAAAAAAAGAAAGAAAGCACTGCGGGAACATGATGCATCCACCCTGTTTTTGACATCTGTCTTGGGCTGTGATGAGTCGCTCTCTGGAGCTGCCTGTTTCTGCTCCCCGTACAAAGAGCCGAGGGAGACCTGCTCAGATTTGGATGCTGAAACTTCTCTCACTCAAAACCCCACCCTTCACGTGGGAATGTTATACCCCAAATTCCCCACCCTGCATGTCCTCTCTTGGGCTCCCATGCACAGACTTGCTCTTCCTCCCTCCCTCCATGGGGATTTCATTTGTGTGTCTTCCTGAAACTGAAATAAAAGGTCTCCGAGGCTGTAAATAGATGTTTTGCAAATACATTTTTTTTCTCTTTGTGTCTATGGAAAATAACATAATGCCAGGGAAGTTATTTACTTCTCGTAGCATGTCTGAAACCTTTCATGCATAAATATAAACAGCCTGCAGTGGAGTGGGGCTTCAGATTCACAAATCCCAGTGAAATATTTTTCCATGAGTTCTCAGTGGGGTGAGGGAATTTACAAGTTATGTATTCTTACCTTGTTACTGAAGACTATTAGAGATTTAGTCTGGCTCATCCAGATCAGCTAAACAAATAGACTTTCCATTCCCAGAAATGCCATTTAATCAAACCACCGCGCGCTTTATGAAAGAAGCCGGGCAGGTCACCCCGAGTGGTGTGCAAAGGCAAGGCACAGCCGTAAATAATTGAATGGGTGACAGAATTCAAGGAAGGGAGGAAGCTTTGTCACTGATCTTTTGTTCAATTTATAGTCTCAACATTTCTTTTTCTGTTAGTCAAAACAAAAGCCTACGGAGATACAGAAACCGACTCTCACACACTTATGTGAATACCCAGATACGTAACGATTTTCTGGGAAAACTTCAGTTATATTCCACCAACTCTTTATCTTCTCTACAAACAAAATCCACATAGGCCAGTTCTTTGTAAAAAACATATTCTGTGGGAACAGATTTCAGATGTGCTATGTGTAATGGGGCTGCTTCGGATGTCTTCAGGCATTTATCCAATCCTTCTTCAAGGAAATTGATTGGTGTTTTAATACTTCAAACTTAATAGCTCTTTTTCATTATTTTTTCTTTTCTGGCTGTGTCCTTGATTTCTGTTCAGAGAAAATGTTCCCTCACAGCTCTGCTATTTGATGATCCCCAGCAGGTCTGTATTCTGCAGAGGAAGGCTCTGGAAATGGTGTGCTAAACGGCCATTTGGGTTCCAAAAAGGCCCTGTTTTGGACCCTGGGTGCTTTGTGCCAGGTGCTGGGTGCAATGGGACAGAAACATTCCCAGAGCCACTGCAGAGAGACAGCACAAGGATGGGGAGCAAGGAGGGAAAGGCTGTATGGGCTTTGTGGCACTGAGCTTGTAGAAATCCCTGAGGTCTCCAGCCCTGAGCTTAGCCTGGATCCCTGTCCAATGCTAGGAGGTTCAAGGCAGGAAGACCTGCCAAAGAGAGGGGTCAAGATGGGCAGACAAGGAGCAACGCTGAGTCTCAACAGAGACATTTCTGACATTTCCCTGTGTGTTGGAGCCCACAGAAATATCCTTTTCCAGTGGTTGAGCAACACAACCCCCAGTACCAGAGAGTCCTTTCATGGGGTGGGGATATTTGTGGACAGAAATGTGTGTGTAGATATTGTAGAATGATGTCTCTGACTCTGTGAACGTGTCCAGGTGTCCTCCAGGTGCGTGCACCCATGCTGCAAGGGGGACGTATAGGGACCCTTTGGGGACCTTGACCCCAGGCTTGCTCACAGACCCCCTTCTATCTCAGGGCTCATACTAATCCCTAGAAATAATCCCAGGGAGAGAATTTTCCATCTTCAGAGATGGCAAAGCACTGGCAAAGCACGTGTTGCTTCAGCAAGCAATGAAAACCTTTCTCCCTCACCTCCAGTATCCTTTGCTGGCGCTGCTCTCCCAGCTCGAATCACATTTTCTTATTGGGTTCCCGGACTGGGCTCAGTCTGCTGGTTCAACACTCACTTTCTACATGAGCGACGAAACCAGAGGAACGAGGGGCTTTTTGTGAGCGTGCACCAGTTCCAGAAGGAGCTGCCTTCCCCATCCAACATCTTCAGGTTCCCGCCTGCAGCCTCTCACTCCCACTGAGCATCCCCTGAGCATCCCAGGCAATGGCAGGAGGAGAAGCAGCACCCAGAGCTCATGGGTGCAGCTCAGCCCTGGGACAGCCCAGCTAGGGTCAGCATGGCCCTTCGGGGCAGGAATTTGCAAAATCCTTGAAATGCATGAAAACATTGCACCCTTGCTGCGAGCTGTCATGCAGATTTGCAAGTGGCTGTGGGGTTCAGCACTGCCCACGGGAGGATGGCAAGGGAGAAAGGCGACCCCTTCCCCAGGGCTTTAGGGTGCAGCAGCGGGTGATGGAGAGTGCACGCAGCTCCCCAAGCCTTTGAGGTGCAAGTCCGGACTGTGCACCCCACGTCACGATGTTCAGCCACAAGAGGGAGATCGAAGCTACTGAAAGCACCCCGGAGGCTCCTGAGGTTTGGATGGGAGCGGGACCCCCGTCTGCAGCACCCCTCTGGCACCCTGCAGCACCCGGCTCCGGGCGTCCTCCCAATCCCCATGCAGGTGGGAGCAGCAGGACTTGCTCGTGGGATCTGATGAAGGTTAGAGATGAATTCTCCACTCCCTGTGACAGAAGTGTGTTTACCTCAACCTGGGAATAAAGTAACTCTGAATATATACTTTTATATGTATATAGTTTTTGCTTCTTTTTTATGAGACCTTTATATTAATGAGGTTAATTTTGCAGCAAAGACAGCAATAAATAATAAATGAGATTTAAGTGGACTTGTCTCTCTGAAAAGAAAAGAAAACACACAAACTTTTATTTTTCCTCGTTAACAATGTAAATGGAAGCAGGCTGGGTACAACTGACCATTCTCTATATTACAAGTAATAATTACTTAATTATCATGGGTAAAAATATCCCATTATCCGCATGCCCTAATGAGCCTTGGCAATACTGCAAGGATCTGTATTTGTAAAGAAGAAGAATTACAGCCTGGAGCCACATTTGATAAGGCCAAATTCACACAAGGAACAATGCGCGGAATAGCCAGCCCCAGTAATGTCAATGAAACAATTTGTGGAAGGCAAGTGGTGACACAACAAGCCTCTTAGAGGCAACGGTTAATTAACTGACAAAATTACGTACTTAAAAACCTAATTTCCTCCATTTCTACCTGCTGCCTGGCTCCAGCAAGCACCTGTTTGTGTCGCTGCACTCACTTTGATTTTGACCCCAAACTACTTCCCTGAAGCTGCGATTTCCATTGCGGAGGGGTTTGTCTGAGCAGGATCCCTCTCCTAGAGTTTGGGGTCGATTAAATGCACTTTTACTCGTTTGGGGGTGAAAATGTTCGTGCCCGGACAGTGAGTTTTTGTCCTCAGCCCAGTCACCAGCAGAGGGGGAAGGAGCAGCAGAGAAAAGGGAGTCACCTACAGGTCTGATCCTAAGCACCATGGCAAAGAGAGAGCAGACGAGTTCAAACCTCGCCCCAAAACACATCTCTGCAGCTCTGCTGGTGCCCAGGAGGCAGTGAGAGGAGGTGGCTGAGAGGATGGGGCCATGAGCCATGGGGACAGCAGCCCCTCAGCCCCTCTGCAGCCCCAGAGCACGGCGGCACCTGAGATTGTCACCGCTGAGAGAGGCTCAGGGCTGAGATCCATCACAGGGGGCTCAGAGCTCTTCCATTAGGCAGATATTAAACCGGCTTTTACATTAATGACATTTTCAGAAGTGGGGTGCCCGTGCAGGCTGGCGCGTGGGCTTCTCTTCCAACCGTGGCTGCAGGAGGAGGTCCGGTCCCTCCCGAGGACGGGTGGGATACGGGGCTTGGGTGGGATGCCAGGCCCACCTGTCCCCAGGACGTGATTTTTACCTCCCTCTCCTCTTCTCTAGCAACACCCAGCTTTGATTAGATGCTTAATTTGTACACGTGGAGCGGGAGGTTTCTGTCTTCAGATAATGTGCTCTATTTCCCTGAAGATTCAGAGCAATTTTCAAAGCGAGGTGCTCTAAACTTTCAGAAGCCAGATGAGAGATTTTTTTTAGGAGGAAGAAAGAGATGAATTTCTGCATTTCAAGGAAAGGGGTAGGTTTTCTCTCCCTCCTTTTTCAATCAACCCTTTATAGAATTGCTCTGTGAGAAAAAATATTACATATCAGCTTTATTTGATCATAATTGAATATCCATCAACCTATCCACCTATCTAGCTATCTTTGTACAGTGCTGGGCACACCAATCTCTGATACAACAGTAGGCTGGTTCGAATTTAAAATTAAATTGTTATTGTCATTGTTAATGGATGTTCATATGCTACAATGCTGAAGCTATAGAAGAAAATTGATAGTTTATCTAGATAGATCATCTGACCCATACGGATAACATTCAGAGCTGCCAATGAAGGCACAAATTTTCCTGCGTGTCATTCTCTGCAGGAGCAGAGCCGTGCTGTCTGTGCAATCAAGGTCTTTCCCATCTCAGGGATATATACAAGGCACTGTATAATGTATTTTTCTCCTCCTCCCATCAAAACTATGTTCGCGCTGTACACATCAGCCTCTAAAATTGCATTGGAGCACTGCTCAGCTGCAGAATAGCTATTGTCATCTCACTGCTGTATTTATTTAGCTGTGTTGTGTCTGCTGGAAAAAGCATAGGCAATTTAAAAAATTGGGCACCTGTTGGCCAGACAGCTGGGGATGGATGAGGAGCTGAGGACCAGGCAGGTTCTGTAGTGGCTGGTGGGTTAATTTTCCTTCCCTTCATTTAGATTCACACCCTTTGCCTTTCTGCTTTCAATATATTCAGAAACTAGAAGGGAAAATTGCTCCCGTGGTGTTTGCTGTTGCACAGTCAAGCACTGGATTCCTCCGGCAAAAAAAAAAAAAACGCTTTCTTAGCTCCAAGTGCAACACGCATTTAGAAAAGGTTAACAATTAAAAGAAAATAGTGCCAGGAAAAACACATCACTGTGCACTTCCCTGCAAAACAAAAAAAGTGGCAAAACCCCTCCATGTGCTGCACACGGCAGCCTGCTCACGTCCCTTGGCCAGCATCTCCCTGCCAGGGTCCTGAGCACGTTTCCACCGGGGACAGCTCTGATCTGCTCTGCTCTGATCCCAGGAGCCCAAGAGAACCACGAGGGGATGGGGATGCTGGGCCTGAAGCCCTTCCTAGCAGCTCATCAGCAGCTCTGAAATTTTTAATTCAGGTGGAAAACCTGGATTTATGAACCATTATAATTGCACTTAGAGCCCCTCTGTGAGATCTGAGCATCCCTGTATGTGGTAAGGAGTAGGCACGAACTCATCCCCCGGAGGCTTCCAGTCTTGGCAGCGTGAGCAGGTCGAGACCCGCTGTGCTCATGCAGTGGTGTCTTGGTCTCCCAGCCTCTCCGGCTGGTGTTTTACCCACTTGAACACAAACGGCAGGAATTAAATGGCTCTTGACTGACTCTCCACCTGCTGTACAAAAAGGGCCATGAATTCTAAAGAAAGGGAGGAGGGGAGTTTATTAAAAGGAGCATTTGCTTTCATCCCAGAGGGGGCTGGAGCAGGAGTTCAGTGAAACGAGGCATGGAGGAAAAGTGCACAGTCCCTGCAGAAGTGTCCTGTCCCTGTCCCTGCCCTCCTGGGCAGCACCCACACTTCTGGAGCTGGGGTTTGGCAGGAGGCAGATTTGGTTCGTGGCTGTTCCCCAGCACATCTGATACTATCTCCAAATCTTTCAGAGCTCCAAATCACTCAGCAGTTTTACAAATGATCCCAGAGAGCGAAGTCAAGGGGATATCAGGTAGGCAGGACTTTGCCTGCAGGCAAGCATATCTTAATATGTTGCATTAACATTTAACAACCAAAGTCATTCATACCAATGGCAGCGGTAATTACACTGCACTTGACACTGCCCCAAGGTGGTGTCTAGAAATTATATAAGCTAACAGATCTGAATGACACAGGAGGGGTTTCCCACACCCCCCACTTATCCTTAAAACCCCTGTGATGTTGGTGTTCCCCCTTTGCTTGGTCAGGCCCCAAGGGCTCATCAGCCCATCAACCAAATGTATTGCTGTGTTGTGTCTGTGCGAATAACTGGATTAGCACAGCTTTTTTATTTTGTTTTAACCCTTGTTAGCATTTCCCTGCCTCTGAGGGCAAATATGCACAGCAGGAGCTGCCTGAAGCTCTCCGTCCTCCTAGGAGCCATGCATTTGCAGGCTGTAATGCCATGGTTATTATTTCCGTTGCAGCACAAGCTGCAGGTCCTCTGCTGCACATGGAGGTGAAGGCACCTGCCTAAAGCTGCAAATAACCCTGGCAGTACTAGGAGTTCACCCCAAATCTCTTGATTTCAAATTCAGCCTCTCTCGAAGGCACTCATGCACAGTGTGGGCTGCATCTGCTGTAGGGGAAAGCCAGATTGTTGTCCTCCCTGGTTCGGGGAGACTTCAACCCCACAAACCAAATATTTCTGCAATGTGTGTTACGTACCCTGCAAAGGCAAAAGCCTTATTAAAAATAAAAGTAAGAAAAAAGAAAGAAAGAAAGAAAGAAAGAAAGAAAGAAAGAAAGAAAGAAAGAAAGAAAGAAAGAAAGAAAGAAAGAAAGAAAGAAAGAAGGAAAGAAGGAAAAAGAAAGACAGAAAGAAAATCAAGACTTCTTTCACCCCCTGCTGAGACCTTTCTACACTTTCCCTCTCCCATTCCTTGTATCAAATGCTGTAATAGATAACTGGCTTGTTAGTGTTTTAAGCAGGTTTTCCCATGAATATCACATAACCTTGAACTGGGTAACGGAGACAACTATGCTTTTGCTTGGCTGTGTTACAGAGAGGCTTGCTGAGCAGGGAGGTGGGGCTGGCACGAGTTACAGAACTGGCAGATTCCTGCCGTGGTGGGGACGCTTCCCCAGGTCAGCTGCAGCTCTGCTCACCCCAGCCCTTCCTCGCTGCCCTGCCCCGAGCTCTGAGTGGGGAAAAACTGCTGTCAGGGTGGCTGTCAGCACGGCCATACGTCTGTACTGAAGGGAAGCTCGCAAGACATAAAAACTTCATAAAACTGCTGATGGCAAGTTGCTCATGCCTTTACCCACTTTTGGACATTTGGGCTGAAACGGAGCATTTAGGGAGCTTTAGAGAAGTGGTTCAGGTGTGCCCTGGCACGTCTACGCTACCCAGGCTGGGTGCCAGGAACCCACCGGTTTTATCAGCTCAGTGTCAGACCCTGTGTCCATCAGGGGACAAAAAACATCCGTATCTACCTCTCAGTGAAGCTGGAGCTGCTCACCCCTGCTCTTTTCCCTATTCATTGCACAGAAACAGGCTCTTCCAGAAGAGGTCTGGGCAGGCACCATCAGCACAACAGTTTGCTAACCCTGAGGGCAAGGGACACAGCCTGGCCTCGTTTTTGTTCATCTCTCTAATTGAAGTGTGTAGGTAAAACCCTCTTCCACCCTCCCCAAGAGCCCCCATCCATCCCACATACCCAGAGAGCCCCTGGTCAGTGCTGCCCCATAAAGTAAGATTTCAGGGAAGGCCATAGCAGTTAAACAGCCTCACACCCGCCAATCTCTCTGTGCCCCTGTTCTCGAGTGAAAAACAAGCTAGAAGCAAGAATAATGGGTAACAGTCTCTTCTTAGAGGCTTTGTGCCAGGTCTGATCCTGGGTCTCAGCTGAGGCTGCTCAAAGCATCCTCACAGCTCAGAGAAATCAAATATCCGCACCAGATCTGTGTGCTCATCTGAACTGAGCTTTGTTTTCAGGGAAGAAATCAAGGTTGAGTAACGTTGGTGGGCTGTGAAAAACAATAACTAGAATGTGCTGCTCTCAAGGGGATGGAATTTACACAGAAATAAAGGAAATAAATAAAAAAAAAAAACGAGGTGTGTTTAGCAGGTTTGTTTCACATAGGTGAGAAATCATTGCGAGGTGAGCAAAAACTGCAGAGCAGCACACAGCAGCTCCCATCCATTCCCACTGATAGTGCACCTTTGCTTCCAGGGCGTAAATCGCTTCATAAATGACTAAAATTGTATTTTGGTCTAAAACTTTATGTTCTGCAAATTACAGATATCCAACCTTTCTTAAACATATTAAGGGAATTTCCTGAGGCAGCAGTTGTATGGTGTAAATCCACATGAACCTTATTCAGAAGATGCCT